>NC_079497.1:85732768-88232768 GCF_030052815.1 Hevea brasiliensis | reverse complement strand
ATCGATATCTGATTGGAAATCAGAATCAGTATAACCATCCAATTGCAAGTCTCCACCTCCATAAATCAAGAATAAATCCTTAGTTCTTCTCAAGTACTTAAGGATATTCTTGTGACTATCGATGTTCCAAACCTGGATTGGATTGATACCTGCTAGTCAAACTAACAGCATATGTGATATTCGGCCTAGTACACAACATTGCATACATTAAACTTCCAATAGCCGAAGCATATGGAATCCTTGCCATCTTATCTCTTTCTTCAGGTGTCTTTGGAGACATCTCTTTAGAAAGGTGGATACCATGTCTCATTGGTAACAATCCTCTCTTGGAATCAAGCATGTTAAACCTCTTTAACACCTTTTCAAAGTATAGACTTTGGGATAAACCAATTATTCTTTTCGCTCTATCTCTATAGATGCGAATCCCAAGAATAGAGGTTGCCTCCCCTAAGTCTTTCATAGAGAATGTATTTGACAACCATACCTTTATAGTTGTCAACATACCTGTATCATTACCCATCAACAGTATGTCATCCACATATAAAACAAGGAAAGTGATAGCATTGTCACTAACCTTCTTATATACACATAGCTCATCCTCATTTTTGATAAAACCAAAGGATTTAATGGCTTCATCAAAACGAATGTTCCAACTCCTCGAAGCTTGTTTCAACCCATAAATGGATCGCTTTAGCTTGCATACCTTGGAACCATCTTGGGATTCAAAACCCCTAGGTTGTTCCATGAAAATGTTTTCTTCAATGTATCCATTGAGAAAAGCTGTTTTGACATCCATCTGCCAAATCTCATAATCATAGTATGCAGCTATTGCTAATAAAATCCTAATTGATTTAAGCATGGCAACAAGCGAGAAAGTCTCCTCATAGTCGACTCCTTGCCTTTGGCGAAACCCTTTCGCTACTAACCTTGCCTTATAGGTCTCTACCTGTCCATCAGAACCAATTTTATTCTTGAAAACCCATTTGTTCCCTATAGGTACAATACCTTCAGGTGGGTCAACAAGATCCCAAACTTGATTCTTATACATGGAATCAATCTTGGATTTCATAGCATCAATCCATTTTGAAGAGTCTATATCTGATATAGCTTCTTCATAGGTAAGTGGATCATCTCCATGATCTACTTCTTCATGAGTAGACAACTCTTGTTCTTCTTCATGAAGGAAACCATATCTCACTGGTGGGTGAGATACCCTGGTTGTCCTACGAGGAACAGCTATAGATGTTTCATCAACGGGTATAGGTTGACTAGATGGATCTATATCCATCTGATCTGTTGGTTGGTCAGAATTCTCCAATTCTAACTCTATTTGCCTTCCTTTGCCTCCTTCTTGAACAAACTGTTGTTCAAGAAATGTGGCATCTCTACTTATTACAACCTTTTGTGAAGTAGGCAAATTAAAATAATATCCAAAACTATCTTTTGTATCCAACAAATCGACCTTTTTCTGATCTGGTCTCCAATTTATCAGTGTTCAGCTTTTTGATATAAGCTGGACAACCCCAAATCTTAACATGCTTAAGACTTGGTTTTCTTCCATGCCATATCTCATAAGGTGTGGAAGAAACTGATTTTGATGGAATCCTATTCAGAATATACAAAGCTGATTCTAATGCAAATCCCCAAAAGAAGATTGGCATATCAGTATAGCTCATCATACTACGTACCATATACAATAGGGTACGATTTCTCCTTTCAGATACACCATTCAGTTGTGGCGTTCCTGGAGGATTCTGTTGAGAAACAATGCCATGTTCTCTCAAGTATTCATCAAATTCAGTACTCAAATATTCACCTCCACGATCTGATCTAAGAGCTTTAATACTCTTTCCTGTTTGATCTTCTACTTCAGATTTAAATTCTTTAAACTTTTCAAAGGATTCATGTTTGTATTTCATCAAATACAAATACCCAAATCTTGATTTATCATCAGTAAAGGTAATAAAATAATGAAAGCCCCCTCTAGCCATTTTTTTAAATGGACCACATACATCACTATGTATTAGCTCCAAAATATTTTCTGCTCTTTGCCCTTGTCCAACAAAGGGTGATCTAGTCATTTTGCCATGAAGGCAAGATTCACAAGTTGGAGTAGGCTCAGAGCCCAATGAGGATAGAATCCCCATTTTCTCCAGTTTTGCAATCCTATCTTCTACAACATGACATAACCTTAAGTGCCAAATATATTTTGAACTTGAGTTGGTTTTCACCATGGCATTGCATTTTTTAGATCACTTGCATTCAATTTGTGTTTGTCATTATTATCCAAATAATAAAGACCATCATTCATATAACCCGAACCAACATATTTATTTCCAAAATAAATATTGCAAACATCATCTGTGAACTGAAATTCATAGCCATTTCTAGTCAAACTAGATATAGAAATGATGTTCTTAAAAGCATCAGGTACATATAAAATATTATCCAACACAAAACATGTCCAAACATGTAAAAAGATTTAGATCCTATGGCTAAAGCTTCAACAGTTGAGCTATTGCCAATCCGGACTCTAATATCTTGAGAACGCAAGCTGCTACTATTTGCTAGTTCCTACATATCATTAGAAATGTGAGAACTGGCACCAGTATCTAAAACCCAAGCTGTAGATGAACTGTGGGTATCATCAGAATCTAAATAACAAGATATGGACATACCTTCCGAAGGTGTATCCTTCTTGTCCTTCAGAGAAGCAAGATACTCTGGGCAGTTCCTTTTCCAGTGCCCATCCTTTTGCCAGTGGAAACACTTTCCTTTGCCTCCATCAGCTTTAGTCTTCCTTTTCTGTTTAGCTATTTTCTTGGAAGGACTAGGAATCTGAGGTTTCTTTTTCTTATTGCCCTTTTTCTTGTTGGACTTTCCAGCAGAAGAAGACGCAATCAAAGCTACCTCTTTTTTCCTTTATTGTCCAGCATATTCTTGGGAAATAACCAGCATGTTGAGTAAACCAGCTAAGGTGCATTCCTGTTTAGTCATATGGAAATTTGTCACAAAATTCCCAAAAGACTCAGGAAGGGACTGAAGGATCAAATCCGTCTATAGTTGGAAATCCATGTTGAAGTCAAGATGTTCCAACTGCTCAATCAGCCAAATAATCTTGTGGACATGATCCCCAACATTCTGTCCCTCAGACATCCTCATACGGAGTAGCTATCTAGATATCTCATACCTAGCATTCCTGCTGTGCTCACCATACAACTCTTGTAGGTGAAGGAGGATCTCACTTGCACTCAACATGTTCTCATGCTGCTTTTGTAACTCATTACTCATGGAAGCAAGCATGTAACACTTAGCTCTCATATCATGCTCCTTCCACTTATCCAAAATTTCATGTTCCTCTTGTGTGGCCTCTGGAGGTAAGGGACCAGGAACATTTGAATCTAGAACATATCTTATATGTTCAAGGTTCAGGACAAGTTTCAAATTTCTTAGCCAATCGCATGATTAGGTCCCACAACCTATTGCGATCAAGTATGCTTGCAAGGATATTGGATGGTAGTGGTTGTTCTGTGCTCATTTTTATCAGAAAATTAACTGCAGAAAATAACCAGATTAAGTAGTAAATGTATCATGTAATTAACCAAAATGATTATGGTCTTTTAATCAATTTGGTCCTCCCACTAACTTAGCAAATCCTACACTTCCAAAGTAGAAAACGAAAATCCTAGTTGGATGGATTTCTAGTGGGTGATTGAATTCTTATAATTCTATTGATCATCCTCAGGTACATCCATTATTAGAATTACAATAAACTATAAATGAGCAACTCCTTGCCCATCACATCTTATGTGAGGTTCAATCCTTTACTTAGCCCCTAATGCTCAAAATCTTAGGTACATCCATTATTGACTTATCTTGCGTTAGTTAAGTTGATCCCATTGAGCCAGTAATTATGCAAACAATTTTAATGTCCTCAGGTACATCCAATATTGGCCACCAAACGATTTACATATTTACAACATCTCATGCTTAACAATTATTCTTAAGAAAATCTCTTAAATTAATTGCATCTTATGCAACTATTTAAAATTTCTTAAAATAAATGCCCCAATAGAGGGCCTATGTTATAATTACTTTAATTATAGCATTTCCAACTTAATCATTTGTTTGGAAGATTTTATGGTCATTCTAATTACTATTAAGGTCTCACTTTGCACATTATCCATTTAGCTTGCATATATCATATAATTGCATACATTCCCATACATCTCATGCATTCATGGATAAGCAGTAAATATGGTATGATCATGGACTTTCTAAGGGATTCAATTCTGAGCCACCAAGAATTGAATCAGGGCATTCCTGGGTGCATTTCATTCATTCATTTTACAAGAGTTGCTGAAGGAGTACATAATCAACACTTGATCTTAAATTCCTCCCACTGGTCCCACCAATGCTCTTGACCTCTTTGAACTTCTTGCAATCCAATATTACATAGTAATCCTTGGCATACCAAGGCAAATTTACAAGAACTTAAATAAATGAAATACAACCCAAAAATTATTACAAACTTAATAATACATGCCCAAATAAATTAAAATAAATTAATTAATTTACAATCCAAAAGAAACATAAAAGAAATAAATCCAATCACTTTGGTCTTTTATAGTCCATGATCATCCATCATGCATATCACTATTTAACAATTAAATAAAACATACATACTTAAATTAAATTGAATATCTCATATTCAACTTAAAAATCCAGATTTGAATATGATTCAAATAAATTTAAAAATTCAGATTTGAATCTCATTCAAACAAATTTAAAAATTCAGATTTGAATCACATTCAAACAACTTTAAAAATTCATATTTGAATCACATTCAAACATTTTTTAAAAAATCAGATTTGAATCACATTCAAACATTTTTTAAAAAAACAGATTTGAATTTTATTCAATCAATTTTAAAAAAATCAGATTTAAATATGATGCAAACAACTTTAAAAATTCAGATTTGAATCACATTCAAACAACTTTTAAAATTCAGATTTGAATCACATTCAAACAATTTTTAAAATTCTGATTTGAATCATAATTTAATTGTGTGATAAAAATTCTAATTAAACAATTTAATTAGACATAAAATGGATCTTAGATCATACAAAAATTGCACATTCACCATCCATTTACCTTTGCACACCATTGTGGTGCATCATCCATGCGCACCATGGTGTTCATCATTTGTGCCGCCACCTTGGCTTTGCAACCAGCAATGAACTTTTGATCTCATGATCAAATACACAATTAAATAATATAAACATCAATCTAAATGGCAAATATAGTGGCTCTGATACCAATTGAAGGAACGGAAGCGTGAAAAACACAAGTTTATACCATTGAATTCAAAAATTTTCACCTAGGGTCACATGTATCATGCAAGATTTTTTTTTATCTATTTGATTTCAATAATAAACAACATATTAAAACTCTTTTAATATGTTTTTGGATCTGTATTTGCCATTTAAGATTTTAAAATTAATCAGATTAATTTTAGAACCCTAGATTAAATCAAGAACGATTACACTAACCTCTTGTCTGCACCTTTGAGATTTGTCTTCAGGACACCAGATGTTGTCCCTCTAGTTTGTCCACACCAAGAACACCTATGGCAGCCCTTCAACAGCTTCTAAAGCTTTTTCTATTAATTAGAAATTCAAGTTCTGCCTTTTAAGAGATTAGAGATGTAAACAGGACACTAGAAACAATTTCTAGTGTTCTTAATTCAAGAGATTGATGGCTAATCTCTTTGAATTGATGAAAGATGAAGAAGAATAGATGGAGAGCCTCAAAATGGCATGACAAAGGAGAGGAGTGGCTGCTGGTTGTTTTTCTTTTTCTTAAGAGCACTTATATAGTTAGGTTAACACATTAAACCCTTGCCACATGTCACCCTTTGATTAGCTCTAGGTTTAAATGACCCAATCACATTGTGCCAAGTGTCAAACCTCTATTTAATCTTGATTTTAATCATCTTCCATGATTAAAAAAAAACATTTGGCAAGCTTATGTGTAATCCCATGTGTCACCATCTCATGGTGCCACGTGTCACATGTGAAATGACCAAAATGCCCCTGTGTCTTAATTTTGAGTTCTTAACCCAAAATAATTATTTTTCTTGTTCTAATTTATATCAAATATAAATAAATTAATTAATATCTATTAATTAATTTTTCACTAATTAAATTCATGTTTAAACACTTTAAATATAAATTTAACTTATACTATACATCCAATAATCTAGATTTGGTTGCAAGTCATGCTAGGGACTTTGCAATTTAATTGCAAACCAAACCTATTTAATTAATCAATTAAACTCTTTAATTAATTAATTAATTAAATCATATTTAAATAGGTGATAACTTGTGTATGTGTGTGACTTACTAGGCTCATCACTAATTGGCAATGAGACATGATATCAACTCTTAATATCATCAGAACTCTTTCTTACCATAAATGATTTCTCTAAATCATTTTATGAACCTCATAGACCATGGTTAACACCTAGCATAGCATGCCATTGCCACCCAATTAGTAATAAGGTTTACCTTAAATGAACCTATAATCATATGTTACCATGCACTAGAATCTCTCTGTTACAAAATCCCAACTCAAGTTGGAGTCATGGTTTATGTCAAACTCCATTTGCTATGAATATTGTATTCTCTTTTAATTCCAGTTCTTGATTAAAAAGATTTTCTCATCAGAAACTCTTTTCTGAATAAATCTATCTGTCCTGGCCAGGAACTTGAAACATCAAGAACAATTAAATGAACATAGGATTTTATCTCTATTTACTTAGAGGAACAGATTCCATCTTGATCAACACCTACCTCCATATATAACTAGTAGGAGCCAACAGATGCCCATATACCCATACATAGTACAAGTATGAAAGCAGTATCAAACTCAAACTACCTATATACAAGATAATTGTGCTATCTCAGGTCTAAAGATTATATGCACTGATATGATTTATGACAAAACATTGACAAGAGTAAACTCCATGTGCTTGTCATAAGTGTCACTGGTTCGGCCTACTTATCATTTATAAGTGCCTATCATATTTGTTATATGGCATGAGACTCACCATTCCATCTTATTTATATCTCATATAAATAACTTGGGAACAAATATGAATACAATCTTTCTGGATAAGTCATGTCCTCATTATGAAGTATCCTCGATTGTGAACCTATTTATGATACTTTGTGCTAGAAATATTGTCACTCATATTCTTAACAACTTAAGAATAATATTTCTAACAAAATATCAATGGACCTTTTCTATTACAAATAAATATATTATGTAAACAGAAAAGTGGAAATGCCTTTTATTAATAAAAATATGTACAAGATACAAACTAAATGATATGCTCTAGGGCATACTACTAACATCGATATGAGATAACATGATTATCTTGTATACAGGTGATTTGAGCTTAATATCACTTACATACTTGTACTAGGTATGAGTATACGAGCATGTGTTAGCTCCGACTAATTATATATGGAGATAGGTGTTTAGTTAAGATGGGATCCCTAAATATATAAGGATAAAATCCTATGCCCATTTAAATTCTTCTTGATAAATAAAGCTCCTGACTAGGACAGATAGACTTAGTCAGAAAAGAGTTTCTAATTGAAAAGTCTTATTCATCAAGAATTAGAATTAACATGAGGACATATGATTCAAAGCAATTAGGGTTTGACATAAACCATAAGCCTAGCTACAATCGGGATTATGCAATGGAGAGATTTTAGTGTATGGTATGTATGATCAAGGTTCATGAGTTAAAGATAAATTAATTCATCACTAGTTTGGTAGTCATAGTACACTATGCTAGGTGTTAATCATGATTTATGAGAACTAAGTGAAAAAGGGAATTTCACTCAAAGTATGGAATAGTTCTAATAATATTAAAGAGTTTATATTATTCTCAATGCCAATTAGTAATGAACCTAGAAAGTCACATAGAAAAGAACAACATGATTAAAGCATAATTAATTTGATTAATTGATTAAATAGTTTAATTGATTAATTAAATTAATGTTTTTTAGTTTGCAATTAGATTGTAAAATTCCTAATATTACTTGAAACTAAATTCATCAATGGAAGTATTCAAGTTAATATTTAAAGTGTATAAATATAGGCTTGATTAATTAATCCATAAGGTAAGAGTTTTTAATTTGGTTAAAATGACTTGAGAAGTCATGAGAGAAAATTGATTAATGGCTAATTAGTGCTTTCCATAACACTTTAGGATATGGGAATCCCTAAAGTGTTATGGTGTTTTAATTCCCTAATTTGTATTAACATGACAAGTGGCCAAATCAAAATAAGAAAACACATCCAATTGGTGAATTAGATATAAACACCTGTAAAGTTAATATTGATTAGTAGTCAACCACTAATTGACTTTAGGGAATTAAAATCTCTAAATGTTAAAGATTAAAAGATAACTTTAGGGATATGGGAATCCCTAAAGTGTAATTAGCCATCTTCATATTGATTGAATTCTCTAAAGTTTAGGGATTACTTTATACTTTAGGGATATGGGATTCCTTAAAGTATAAAAGGTCTTTTTCTTCCTTTTTGGAAGATAATTTTAGAGATTTCAATCTTCCATCTTCCTTTTTTCTCTCAAACCAAACTCTCCCATCCTTTTTCTTGTGATTAATTCAAGAGCTATTTGAAGTTGTCACTTTTGAATTAAAGGTAGAGAAATTATTTGTCTATACTTCCATAAAGGTTAAAACCAAGAAAACCCTAAACTCCATCTTTGTGTAAGCTTTGGCCAAGACAAGAAAGGAAGCACAAAGGAGTTTTGGTTCAAGATTGGTGCTTTGATTATCTTGTTCATGTGGACAGACTAGAGGATTGACTCTTAATGATCTCTGCTTCTTGAATTTGGCGTTGAATTTGATTCTACGCCTGTTCAGGTAAAATTCTTATCTCTTTCTTATTAATTTAAGGTTATTGATTCCTAATGATAAATAGGTTTTTCAGCAATTAAGTTGCAATTGTTGTAACCAAAATATGCATTTTACAATAGTATAAATTATTTATATATTGCATGAAACATTAGGACTTGAAAATTTTAAAATTACTAATTTTGCATCATTGGTGCTATTTTTCTTTCATACAGGCCAAATCACTAAAAGCTTTTTTTTTTTAAATTTGTTTCTAGTTTATTAATTCCACTCCATACTTGATCTTTGTATTGGTGTCTATATAATTAATATTTTTTTTACACAACTTGTGACACCCCTCACCCGTCTACAGTGTAGCCGAGCAAGGCATGTCACACTCGATGCCGGAACACTCTATCTTATCTTACTTTATTCCTTTAATAGTTTTGTTCTCGTTATATTTTAATATCGATTATTTTTCTAAGGAGAAACTAGCGGAGTTTCCCTATTTTATTACTAGTTGGCGTATTTCACTATTCACCTGCTTGAGAATTCAACAATATTTTCAATAAAAATCTCATCCATTATTCTCATAATCATCTCATATATCAAAAATTATCCATGTGTTTCAATTTTATATTCATTTCCATGCATTTCCATTTGTGACACCCCTTACCCGTCTACAGTGTAGCCAAGCAAGATATGCCACACAATGTATCGGAACACCCTATTTTAATTCAATCATTTTTGTTCTTCCTAATTTATTATTATTTTTTATATAGTTATGAAGTACAATTTGTGAAATGTAATTCATTTCAGTTATTTATTGAAATCATAAATTTATTTGAGGTTTCACAAATTTTATAGAAAATTCGGCAGAGTACCGGCTAAAAATGGAGAAAACAGTTCTTCGGAACCTGTGAAAAACACTTCCAATAATCATTTCCAATCATTCTCAAACTCTAATAACCATCAACATGGTCTCAACATTAGCAATCATTTCAAGTTCTCAACATTAATCCACAATTTCATTCAAATTCAAAATCAACTAAAATTTCATGAAGATATCCTCAAATTATATTAATTAACAAAATTCTTCAAAATATGTACATCAACATATGATTACATAAATTTACTATTTACATGAGTTCATAATTTACAAATCACAAACTACTACCTAATACAAAATGCAAAAAACATAATTTCAAAAGGGACCTAAAGGTCCTACCACTGATGCACTGTAGATGAGAGGTGACTCTGACGCTAGGCAGATCTGTGACCTCACCCAGTCTATGGTCTGCTGGGCTCTCTGTCTGTCTCTCCAGAACCTACGCATGGTAAAAAGCGACGCGCTAAACAATAATGCTTAGTAGTGCCAACAATAAAATAAAAAGAACTAATAAAAAAATAAATATGCAGTGAGTGTATTGATGTCTCATGCAGACAAATTTTTGATAATTATTGATAGTCTTATTTATTTGGTACTTGTTATATTCATTATTTCATTAAATTTATCAACTTTCATTTTTGGTTGCCCAAGTAACCTATACTGGATGACGGGACTGGATAAACGGGTAAACTGGCACTGGGTATCAAGTACCTCGGGCCGTCACACCATCGGTCACATATGTGTCTCCCGGTGTGCAACAAAACAGCTAATAAGCTCTAATAACATTAGGCATAAGGCTAAGTCTCAACACAATGTCAGAATGGATAAAAGCCATGAAATCACAGAATGGCATAATGCCATGTGCAGTACTGCTAACTGAACCCTATTGGCATGCCAACCTATCCAAACCAATCTTGCTAGGTGTACTAGGGCATGTTACACTTTTAAACTTTACAATTCTTGAAATTTAAGTTTAGGTGTTAATATTCATTTCATTAGTCAACTAAAATGTTGACTTTTGCATAGACAAGAGGTACATTGGTTCTAATACTCCCAACATATCACATTTTGTATTCTAAAATTGTTGGTATTGGTTGCCAATACCATTTCTAAGCTTAGTGCTAGTTGTTCAAAATTTTCAGATTTCAAGCCTTGTGTTTACTATTCCATTGGTCATTTTTACAGTAGAAATTTGACAAAATTGTCTTCATGAAAGTTGTTTCTTATTTTGTCTAGTTACATTTCCTTTTTTGAATCACTCCATTTGGAGTTTTGTAACTTAAGTTATGGCCTAAACACCATAACTGGCCGGATTGGACAAAATCCAAAATTCAGGCAAAGCGGATTCGCGGATTTGGTAACCTAAGTTTGGTTGGCAATATGACTAGGTTATGGTCAGAATTTGGATTTGCGTTCTTCATAAAAGTTGTAGGTCTATGTCTTAGCTTTCTGTTGGTAAATTTCAGGTTAATTGGACCTTCCTACACTAAGTTATGACTAAATGAATAAATACTATTCATTTGGTCATTTTGCCCAGGCAGAATGCAAGTCACCCGGATTAGGGCAATTTTTAGGCCACCTTGGTTTGGTTTTCTAGGCAGTGTTTCTTTGCAAAAGTTGTGCCATTATGTGTCTAGTTTCATGCCCAATTGGTCTTGTACCAATTGAACCTATACAACTCCATTTATGGCTGCCCAAACCTGCTGGACTCATGGTCAGTCCTGTAGGTCAGCCAAGGCAGTTTACCAATCTCAAATACCAAGCCACAACTCTCTTCATTTCCTCGTCATACACAGCCAAATGGTCACTAATTGACCATTTAAACTTTTATTCACCAACACATGAACAAAATGTAAATTTTATGCCTTAAACCCTAACTCCATCAACTAAAATTTTCATACACATACAATCCATAGTTTACAACACCAACATCATGTTCAATGGTAGCCATACACAAAACTTTTAGAACAAATTGGCACTAACCTTGACTTAGGAACTTTCCAAGGCTTAAAACTTCACTTTCTTCCTTTCAAATTACTGCCCAAAGCTTGCTCTAGTGGTAGGAATAATTTTTAATGAAGGCAAGTTAGGGTTTTGAGGTGGTTTAAGGTGGGAATTGAAGCTTTGATAATCTTTCAATGGTGGTTTGGGTGTGGAAGAGGAAACGGCTGGAAATGGGGAAGGAGATGAATCTGATTGCTTTTATTTATTTTTGTCTCAATTATCCCTTTTTAATAGGCTAGCTTAATTGTGATTGGTGGGTAAAGGATTAATGACATCATGTGATGTCAAAATTGTCATTTAATCTCATTTTCTTTCCTTGTCTTCTCTACTCATTTTCAATTTAATTTTTAGCAATATTTATTCATATTTTATGTCATAATAATTATTTACTTAACTGGACAAGTCGGCCAAAAATTACATTTGAAGGCGAAATGACCAAAATGCCCTCCGTTTGGCTTAACAGACTAAAATTGTCTGTACCGATTGAAATTTTTTTCTAAGAATTTTCTTGGCATTCTAATGCCATAGGAACCTCAATGACCCTTCTCTGGAGTCCCAAAAATTATTTTATGAATTTTTCCCCAGGTCTAGGACTCCTAGTTGCGAGAACTGCAACTTTCTACTAGGTTACCCATCGCTTGGGCACCGGCTCATTTAACTTGGTTGTATTTTATTTCTAAACTTTTTTCTAAATTTTTCTTATTAATATTTGAGTAAATTATGGTTTCTCACTTTAGTTTAAATATTTTTCCGGACGTTCTAGCTATTTGGACAGACACTGGTCACCGAAATATTAGAATGTACAGAGTTGCTACAGGGAGGGTGTTACCCCATTCATGCACAATTGATATATAGAAATTCTTAAGTTTCATTAATTTACATGATTTACAGATTAATTACATAAATTCATAATTTACAACAGGGGCATATTACATACAATTTCCTAATTGTTATTACAACATAATAAATAATTATGATGCATAAATTACATAATATGACTAATGTGAGCCCTATCTACATGCATTGCTGAGGAGGTGACAACCTTGAACACTCTGCAGATCTGAACTCCAAAATCCCAGTCTAATGTCCACTGGGCTTTGTCTTCAGTACCTGCGCAAGGAAACAATCCATCGCGCTAAGCATTGTTGCTTAGTGGTGCGATAATATAACAAAGAAAATAATATACAAAATACAGATGAAAATAAAACTTAGTTCATTGTAACATTTATTTCAATTATAATTCTATTACTAATCTTTTGTATCATTTAATTCAATACTTTCTAGGTTATCTTTAATTATTTCATAGTAACTAAAGCTCTCAGAGTCATTTCATAATAGATAAATTTTTAACATCAGTCCAGTTCATTTCAATTCTTTCTGCTGAATAACTAATCTAATTTATTTTAGGTCTTCTTACTCATTTATTTAATTTCTAATATTTTTAATTGCTAATATTCTTAACTTATTTCAATAAATTTCACTGTCCAAGTAACCTATAATAGGCTGACTAAACTGGGTAATGGGTCATTGGCACTGGACACCGCAGTGTCTCGGGCTGTCATACCATGGGACGTGTAAGCTCAGTACGTCAACCACGTATGCAGTCAGTATGGCTAAAAAGCTATGATAACATATCAGTATGGCTAAAAGCCATGATAACAAGTAATCGGGCATAAAAGCCATGAGTGCGGGCATAAAGCCATGAGTGTGGGCATAAAGCCTTACGCAGTACTGCTAAAATAATACCCTATTGGCATGCCAATCTATCCAATCTGACACATGTGTCTCAGCAATACATGGGCACATAGGTACTATTAAGTGTTATTATGTTTTATTATTTCATTATTTCATTATAAGCTCCAATATTAATTTATAATATTTCAATTCTATTTCGAGCAGAAATATAAATTTCTAAAATATAATTCTACATAATTTATACATTCATTATAATTTATACATTCATTTGATCATTTATATGATCACAATTCACATCAATTATCCTTCTATGCCATTGTAATCAAAGTACTTTTCCTTTCTACAATAATGAGAACTAATGTCTCATTCATACATTAACATGATCCATTTATTCATTACACTATTTATATAACTTATCATTTGCAATTTAAGTTTTGGTTCTTTGCATTAATATTATTGAGGTTACTATTCACTTGACCATTTCCCTTCAAATGTTGACTTTTTAATTCATAATAGATTTGTTAAGACTAAGTTCACCAAGATACCACATTTTGCATTTTATTTTTGTTGGCATTGATTATCAAACTCAATTCCTAGTCCTAGATTTTATTTAAAATTTTTAGAATTTGAGGTCCAAATTCATTGTTCCATTGGACCTAGCTACAATAAAAATTTGATAAAACTTTCTTCATGAAAGTTGTTCCTTATTGTGTCTTCTTTAATTCCCTTTTTAAATCACTCCATTTAGAGTTTTTTAGCTCAAGTTATGGTCATTTTACCATAACTAGCCAGATTGACCTATATCCAGAATTCTGGGCAGAATTGGTTCTGCCAGATTTGGTGTTTTGACTTTGGTGGGCAATTCCATTAGGTTAAGTCCAGAATTTGAGTTTGTATTCTACATGAAGGTTGTTCTAAATTGTCTAAGCTTTCCATTGATATAAAATTCAGGTCAATTGGATATTTCTACACTGAGTTATGGCCCATGAATAAATACTATTCATTTGGTCAATTTTACCAGGTCCAGAATTGGCTACCCAGATTTGGTCAATTTTTAGGGTATTCTAAGTTTGTTTTCTAGGCAAGGTTTCTTCATCAAAGTTGTGCCATTATGTGTCTAGTTTCATGTCCAATTAGCCTTGCACCAATTGAACCTACACCTCTCAAGTTAAAGTTGCCCAAACTTGCTAGACTCACATCCAGCCCTGCAGGTCACCTAAGGCAGCATACCTAACCTCAATTCCATTGGCATAAATCACTTCAATTCCTCATCAAATATAGCCAAATGGTCACTAATTGACCATTACGGCTTCCATTCATGAACACATAATTAAAACTCTAATTCATTGTAACACCCCTATGTTCGGTAGTGCGTTCTACTATTCCAATGACCAGTATTGTCCGGACAGTTAGAATGCCTAGAACTACACTTCGATATGAGTGAGGAGACATAAAATAATGAAATACAAGAAAAGAAAATACAAGAAAAATAAAGGAAAAATAATAGTAAAGAAATGTAACCAAGTTAAGCGAGCCGAGAACCCTAGCGATGGGTGACCGCACCGGGAAGTCACGGCGTGGACCGTTGACTAGCCTTGGACTGCGGGGAACCCTGAAAAATATTTTTAGGACTTAAAGAGACATCAATTGAAGTATAAATATCATTAGAAACATCAAAGAAAAATTAATTGATTAGTACAAAGAAAAGTGAGAAATCGAAAAACGGACAAAACCCGGTGTTACCGAAAAATTGGGAATGCAACCCGAACAGGGGCATTGTGGTCATTTGACACCCCGAGTTGCCTTTTGACCTAAATTTCCATTAAAAATAAATAATATTACACTTAGAAAATATAATGAAAAATTAAATTAGGGTACCTAATGTAAATAACAAAAATGGGGTATAAATTGAGTAATTAACACTTAAATCATATTAAATCATTTTCTTAGGTGAGTGGAGCACTATGGGGATTAAATAAACACTATATGGGCAGGTGTACTTCCACTAAACTTCATCTTCTTCATTCCTTTCATCCAAGCCGAAATGAAACCTTAGAAATCCACCATTGCCGAATTTGAGTGAAGCTTCCTAACCTCCTCCATTCCACCTCCAAACACCAAAGTTTCTTCACTAATCTTGATCCCCACCTCACAAGGAAGAAGTAGATACTAAATTTAAGGGAGTTTAGTGATGATTTAACAAGCCTCATCAATAGGTAAGTTTGTAATTTTGATTGTTGTGTTGTTAAAGTTTGTAAGGATGTTATGGGTGTTTGATTTATGGAGAAATTTTTGAGGTTTGATGTTTAAAGGGGGAAGTGTACTTTTGGAGCCATGGAAACACCTTTGAAGACAGTTTATTTTTGCTTGTAAATGGTGAATTAAAGGATTGATTAAATGTATATGGTGTAGGAAATTATTTGGGTGATGTATACTTAGTATATGTGAATGTGTATTGAAATTTGAATGCTTGGAAATTATGGGAATGTAATGCATGAAATGGTAGCCTGGTTTGGTGAACCATAAGGTTATTATTTCATGTTTGGATTATGGTATATTAATGTTGAATTGTGTTGGTTGTTATGGCAGTTTGGGTATGTGTGTGATGGTGTGAAGTTGGACATGTAAAAGTGTTATGGTTAGGAGATTGAATTGTTGTAAATTTGGTTTGAAAAATTCTGTACTAAATGGTGCACAATGAATGAAATTGTAAGCTGCCAAAATGACCTATAATATGTTGTGAATTATATTTAGGTTATGGTACAACCAGAATTGGCTTGAATGTTGAGTTTGGTAAGTGTTAAAAGTGATCCTTAATGTGTATGAGGGAAGTGCAATAAGGCAGTTTGTGTTTTGGGCCTAGAACTTTAAGTGTGTGGCTCCAATTGGTATGAGACCAATTGGAGGTGAAACTAGGCACAAAATTTGCCAACTTTCATGGAGAAAGCTTGCCAAAATTCTGCTTGCAAGGTAGCTTGAAAAATGACCAAATCCGGATTAAGTGCAAATAAGGCCTGAAAATTGACCATTTGGGCAGCAGTTAGTGTTTAGGCCATAACTCACTCAAAATAGGTCCAATTGACCTGAAATTTTGACCATGAATATTTAAGACCCATATCTACAAGTCTTATGAAGACACCAAAGCCCAGAAATGACCATAAGCAAGTCAAACAGCTTGCACAAGTTCGGGTCCAAAAACTGGCCAAACCAAAATTAACCTAAAGTGACCTAAAGTGACCAATTTTGATGCAATTTGACCAGCAATAGTAAAATGACCATAACTTGGTCTACATAACTCATAATGACCTGAAATTTTGCCCCACGTGCAATAAGACATAGATCTACAAGTTTGTAGTTTTGACCAAAACTCAAAAATCGAGGGAACTAGGTCGTCCGGCTAGGTCAAACTAGTATCTCGGAATCCAGCAAATTGCAAGAAAATGCAATATACAAGGAAATGAATTTGGTAACATGTACCAACCCTAAAAGACTATTGAATGTGACAAATTAGTAACATTAAAACCTAATTTACCTAGAACGCATTTAGGGCCAACATATTAGGTTGACTAAGCAAATAATAGAATTCAGTGAATTAATTATCGAGTATTATCGTTAGAGACAGTTTAAATGAGTACTAAAACACTTCAAATTGTGTTTCTCAGTTAGCAAAGACTCAGGAAAAGGGAAGGAAACACTGAGTCAAGACCAGGAGATAGTTATCAGAGGTTCGTGCACAACAGCTATTTCTTTTGAATTTTTCAATTGAAATGAATTATGACTATTTGTACATTAATATTTTAAATTGTGGAAATGTGTTTGAATGGATACTTACTGATTGAAAAGTATTGTAAATGGTTTGAAACTATGAAAAATTGTTTGAATGATATTGATGGATACTTATTGATTGAAAAGCATTGGAAATGGCTTGAAACCATAGCTATCATGTATATTGATTGTATTCCTCGCTAGCTTGTCTAGTGGGACGAATTGAATTCCCTCTCTGGCTGAAGTGTTGAGGTCTGTGCCTGTTGAGGACGAATCAAATGAGTACTCATATTTTTGTTAGCTAGCTATGTTATTCCTCATTAGCCATCGGCTTCTGGGACGAATTGAATACCTCATTAGCCATCGGCTTTTGGGACGAATTGAACTTTGGAACATGATTAAGCTGTGTGTGATTTATTGATATGTATTGTAAGATTGTGAAATGGAGTTTAAATTCTTATTAACATTCACTATCTTTTGAATTTAACTATGTTTTGATTACTGAGATTTATTGTGATATTGTGTTAAATTCCTTATAACATTATTGTCTTGAATTTAACTATGGTTTTAAGTATCCACTATTTATATAACTTGTGATTTGTGATTTAAAGTTGTATTTGGTTAATGTTGTGCACCACTGAGACATTTCTCAGCGATAGCTTTTCATTGCTGTCGCAGGTAGACAGACGGATAGGGCAGCAGACTAGGCTGCTAGAGCATTCAGCGAGAGAGCATCGGGTATATTGAGTATACTCCATTTTGCATTTTGTACTGTAATCTATATTCACTGTATGTATATTTTGTTCTTGGTTTGAGCAGTTGTAAAATAAAATTGTACCTTGAAGTTGTAAAATAAATTATGAGTTATTTTGACTTTTAAAATTTATACTGTATCTCTTTAACCTCAGTCTTTGAAAAATTATTGTGGAATTGAGTTGAGGAAAATATTGTGTTGTTTAACTGTTGGAGTTGAGATTGAGAAATATATTGAAGTGCTTTTTACAGGTTTCCTGAAGAACTGTTTTATCCAAAATACAGATGGCACTCTGCCAAAATTTTTGCAGAAATTCCTAATAATTCAAATGTGTTAGTTCTATCACTTCAGTTCAAAAAGTTTTTAACACCTGTAAATAGTGCTCACCACTGTAAAAAGAAGTAAGAAAAGTTTTAAAATCCCTTGTAGTGTATTTAATGGGTTATCAGCAGACGAAGTTGGTAATTTATTAGGTATACTATGGGATCATGTTATGCCTTACAGAGGGGTAGGGTGTGACATTCATAATCACTAACCCTAATTTCAAATTTCCAAATTGGTGCAAACTCAATTCATTCTACTTCCTAAGCATGTCAACTTAACAAGCATCATCATGGGACAAATTTTCATCAAATAAAAAAATTAAACCCTAAAGGATTTCATGGCTAACAAATTTAAGAAGTTTAAGTCCTTAGTCATTTATTTAAATTTTCTTGCCATTCACACTTATTTAGGCATGCTCACCATATCTAAAGTTAGAAAGGAAGAAGTTAGTGCACTAACCTTTAAGTGGCACTTCTTGGACTTGTATAAACCTTAGAATTTCTACACTTTGTGACAATCAAAAGCTTCCTCTTTGTGTGAGGATTAATTTTTGTGAAGGGTGTTTAGGGTTTTATGGGGAAATTTTAGGAGAAATGAAGCTCAATTAAAACAACAATGGAGGAAGACATTTATTTGGGTTGTGCCGGCCATGGGAGATAGGAATGAGGAAGATGATAAACTTTGTCAATTTTGTTTTCTTTTGATTTGTTTCTTATCCCTTAGTAATTATTTGTTAACATTTAATTGGTTACCAATTTTTATGATATCATCCTTGTGTAATAATTAACTTAAATTTCATTTTTGTTTTTACTTTCTTGTTCTTCTTTCTTTTATCATTTTTAATTTAAGTTTTCTCAATATTAATTCATATTTTAAGCCATATAATTTATTTACTTAATTGGACAAGTTGGTCAAAAATCGTCTCTGAAGGCGAAATGACCAAAATGCCCTCCGTTTGGCTTAAGGAGCTAAAACTGTCTGTACCGATCTTAAAAATTCTCCTAACCTTTTCTTGGCATTCTAATGCTACCTAGGGTGCCATAACTCTTCTTTGGCATCCCAGAAATTATTTCACAGGGTTCCCCTATGGGTATAGGGTCGACAATTGTCTTACAGTCGCTTCCCGTTGAGTCACCCATCGCCGGGGCATCAGCTCATTTAACTTCATTGTATTTTATTTCTAAACTTTTTCCTTAATTTTTCTTACACTTATTTGAATTATTTATGACTCTTTACGCTAGTCTAATTATAGTTCCAGACATTCTAGTTCTCTGGACAGCCATTAGTTACTAAAATAGTAGAATGTACGGAACTACCTAAAGTGAGGGCGTTACACAACTGGCTGAATCAAGCAATTCAGTGCTTTTAATTGGTTCTTCTTTTTTAACCTACTGCATATACCTTTCTATTTATAGGGGGATTGAGTGAGTGGGGACTCAAACCTTACACCTTCTAGGTAGGTGATATTCCTTTAGCCACTGGACCAAGCTAGGTAAGCTGGGCTACAAACACTATTTTTGACTTTTACTAATAAAGTAAGGAGGAAAACGGTTTTCTTTATTGTTATTGGCACAAATATGTCACTTTTATAATCATTCAAGTGCTTTATTTTCATTGTAACAAGAAGACTTCTCCTATGTTTTAATTATTAGGTTTACCTTACGCTTCACAAATGTGTTTCCAAAAAATGAATGGACATTTTGACTTGATATATTGTGTGATTTTAATAAAGTTGTTATTGTTAAGGTACGACTCAAAATTTTGATGAGATTTAGAGAAAATTTTTTCCTAATTTGAGTGAAACAAATATTACTCAATTGTATAAATAATTATTTCTTATTTATAGTTTGTGTAGAAAAAATATTCCTTATTTGGGTAAAGGATTATTTATTATGTAAAGTATGACTTATTGATGCGTACTCCGTAAGTATACCCGTTCAAGTAGTAAAGAAAAGATATCGTCCCACAGAGATTTGTTATTTGAGTACCAAACTATAAAATTCACGATTATTTGGGCTATCAATAATTTGTGCTAAAAAGTAGAGTAAAAGATGCAGCAAATAAAATTGAGAAAAATAAGGAAATTATAATGAAATAAGCAATTAAATTTCTAAGCACTATACTAATTTACTAAAATTTCAGCAAGTAACTAAAGATTTAATTAATTAATGGTAAAGATTGATTCCAAAGTTGAGGTTCATGAAGAAAATTTCATTGAGATTAGGATAGGTAAAACCAAGATCAAGGGAAATACAAGTTTGAAGGAAGTTGATTCTGATTTCCTTTAATTTCTCTTTCAAGTAAACTAAAGAGTGTTTTAAAGAAAACTAAACCCCATTCTCATGCGATGTTTAATTACCCATAAACCTTTAAGCACTTTAATAAACTTGAAATTCCTCTTAACCCACTAGTTTATTTCTAACACTAGGTGATTAAGTTCATTATCTTGATTATCTATTATAGATTTTCACCTCTCGGTCCTTCAATCTAAGATTAAGAACAAAAGCCAAAGGGTACCAACAATGTGTATGTAAATAAGCACATAAGATAAGAATCAAAACTTATATATACTAAAATCTGTTTAAAACTAGTCCAAATCTACAAATAAAACTTAAATCATTGCACCCAACTCTGAAATCCTAAGTATCTACTCACTCATGCTTGTGTTTACAAGTAGTAAATATGAAAAAGAGTAAGAAAACATTAAAATAAGACTAAAAATAAAAGAACCTAGAAGAAGAGAACCTAAATCTCTGAAAATGGAAGCTATAAACGTCACTCTGTAGGTGTCCTTCCTCCAGAAATGGCGTGGTTCTTTCTTTCCTTCTTCTTTTGATTTTTTTTCTCTCTCTTTCTCCTTATGGTAAAAATGAGAACATCATGCTTATATATCCCCTCAAACTTTGCCCTAAAAGTGGTCTCTAAAGGGATAAAGACAAAAGGTGTAAAAGGTGTGAAAAGAGAAAATTTTTTCATGTCAGCAAATCTGCCAGCGTCATCCCACATGCCTCATGTTGATTTAAGTTATTTTTAACATGCCTCATATTGATTCGGAGGAGGAGCCTTTAGATTCTGCACGACCAGCTACACAGGGCATGTTGAAGCCCCTTAAACTTTTGACGTGTTTTGTTCCAAAATCTCTATCTACATGAACCAGTGTTGAATTTACATGGTTCATGTGGATTCCTGCTGGCTAACTTTTATCTTCACACGACCTTCAACACAGGGCATGTTGAAGCCCTTGAAAATCTCGGCTGGTCTTCTTCCTTAGGCAAATTTTCTTCATTTTTCACACTACTTTAAGCTTCCAAATCACTTTGAATTTCTTCTATATGGATCTTTTTGCCTTTAAACCTTATTAAAACCTATCAAAAACATTAAAATTCTAAAAATCAAATATAATGAAACTAAAATTAACAAAATAACTAAAATAAGCATTAAAAGCATAAAATTACTAAACTAAAAAGGGCAAAATGGATGCAAAACTATCCTAAAATATCTATATAAAATGGGTTTATCAAATTCCCCCAAATTCAAACATTTGCTTATCCTCAAGCAAATTAAAAACAATTATATGCAATTGGGGTACCTTTTTCTTAGATTCATAAAAAACACTCATCCAAGCTTTCAAACTTACCCCTAGCTACCAACAAACCATATACCCACCTTCAAGGTATAAGGAATTCAATTCTCACCAAAGTTATCACCGCTTAGTCTCAGGTCAATTATTCATTCCATCAAACCTATACCAATCAATTACATAGAGAAATCATGCTCAAATAGGCTCTAAAGCAATCCATAAACTAATGTGCCTCAAATAATGATAGAAATAATTAAATGGAGGAATAACATGCCAATCCCATAGGCAAACCAACTATTCCAATCTCCACTAATATAGCAAAACACAATCACGATATTAAAAGGACTTTTGATTGTTGTAATGGGGCTAAGGGGTAATAATGTGGCTAACAAAGAAAAGGTAAAGGGAAGCAAAACATGAAAATAATTAAATTATTAAAAAGATCAAGATACACTTCTCTTTTATTTTTATTTTTATTTTTATTTTTTTTTGAATTAAATGGGAGGAAGAACTTTATAATAAATCACCAATGCTAGCATATAATTTTTTGAACTCTTTTAGGGACCATATAAATAACATTGAATTTTGCATTGCAATAGTCCCTTTTTAATCCACCCCCAAACTCATTTCTTTATGTACTTTGGTGGTAAGTAACTTTCCGTAATAATGATATGACTACTAGCTAATTTTACTTTAGTAATTCTCTCATTTGATGTATGTATACTGCTTTTTTTTTTTTTTTTAGTGCATCTATCACTTAGACAAATTATTCTCATAAAGGGTAAGTAAGTGTTTAAGTTTATGGCTAGGTAGATTATGGGTACCAAGGAAATAAGGGGTATAAATGAAGGATCAAATTGGTTTCAAAGGGAAATTTTAAAGTGAGGTTGGTTAAGGCTAAAAATGTGAATTTAAAATTCAAAGAATGTCTTGATCATTTCTCTTTTCAAGTGAATACAAAGATTTTGCCTCGAAAGGTCTAAAAGACTTGTTCTAGGATTGGTGAGAAACAATTATTTATTTCTTACTCTAGAGTTTTCTTTAAGCACTCAAAACTCAATGTAATTAATTGGGTGGCTCTTGGCTAAGAAGATATAAACCTAGATAAGAATCTTATAGCTTTACACCAATCCGGAACTTTCAATCCATCAAACCCATCTAGAGGCAAGCTCAATCGTTTTTTAAAATTATTCTCAATCTTCTAAAAATTAGGTAAAAATTTATTTTTTATGTATGCATGATTCCTAAAATGAATGCAAAAATTAAATAATGAAAAAAATTAAATAAAAACTATACATAATCTATATGATATATATATGCAAGTGTATATATTTACATGGTGTAGGTGTATGGTGTATGTGAACTAAGTAACTAAGTATGAATAAAATGCAAATAAGTAATGTAAATGAAAAGGATTAAAAATTTTTGCCCTCCCCCAAACTTAAATGAGACAATGTCGTCATTGATTTAATTGAAGTGGCAAGAATGTAAATGAAATCAATCAATGATAGCTTGAGAGATATAAACCAAGAAAGAGTGGAAAAGAGTTACCGTGTAAAACATACATGCCTAGTGTTGAATGAGCAGAATATGTACATGAGGCATGTGAGTTATAAGTATTTGGAGCATGAGGCATGTTAATTAAAAAGCATGAGGCGTGTTAAAGTAAAGGTAAATTGGCATGCCCTGTGCTGAATGCTGATCAACTGACACTGAGTACCAATATGGGGCATGTCATGCTCCATGAAAATTTCGGTGGGTTTCAAAAATTTTGCAAATTTAAAGCAATTCAAATAGCTTACATGAAAGCATAACCCTTAGTATGAGGCATGTTAAAGGAAAGCAGTTTCAACATGCGGCATGTGAATGTCCAGAAGTTACCTCAGATGCTGTATTGCAATAGCTAACAGAAGAGCAACTGCTAAACTTTCAATAATCCAGTTATATGACTATCAAAAAGCAATATTAATAATGCTATTACAATAGCCAATAGAGACTGAGATTAGAGAAAATGATCAATTCAATGGAAATCTGGATTATAAAGACAATGCATGTAGCACAACAAAATAAACCAATGTAGCCAACAACGAGGAACAAGCCAACTTAAGATTCATGAAACAAACAAGAAGAAAATAAACAATTTGAACCATTCACAAATAGATAAAACATGTAGAAGTTCCAATAACCAGGAAATTAACAGTTGAAACATAAAGCACACTGACCAATTTACAGAATTAAAACCTAAAGTTTTATAAGGTAATTGAAACTAAAAAAAACAAAGTTCTGAAACTAGACAACTGGTTGGTCTTCTTCATTTGTGAATTGCACTGGCTCATTTGTTGCTACAGGTGCTTGCTCATTGGATTTTTCAGAAGCAGTATCCAGGTTTTCTATCACAGCCTTCATCTCTTCGAAAATGTCTTGGCCCCATTTGTACAGCTGGTTAAAAAAGGCTACCAGCTTGTTATAAATGTCAATCATTTCTCTATCATGAATTTTCTGCTTTTTCTTGAATGAAGAAAACTTCTTTTTAATCTTTTTTTCAAGCTTGGCTTGCTTCTGACCAAGTGCATCAACCTTAGCTTCTAAAGCTTTCAGAGCAACCACAATATCCGAGCTATCATCAGAGGCAGGCTGCTGTGCACCACTCATTCTGTCAATTTTGGCTTCTAAATTTTTAAGAAAAGTAAATAAGTCTTATTGTCCAATAGTAGGTGGGTGAGAGCTAGAAGGACCAGCGTCAGTTTGTTGTACTATACCCTGTGATTGCTGCTGCTCTTCACCCTCATGTCCCCCATTTACTAGCACATAAACATCACCTCTTTTTATACAAATTTTCATTTGATTCATGATAATCCTGTCTAGAAAGGACTGGCCAACCATAGATACCATAGCATATTGGTCAGGGTTAAAACCAAATGATTTGGCAATCACAGTCACCATCCCTTCAATAACTATATTACCAGTTGAATGCTTAGACACTATATATGTTAGTAGTATGCCCTAGAGTATATCATTTTGTATGTATCTTGTATATATTTTATTAATAAAAGGCAATTTAACTTTTCCATTTACATAATATATTTATGTGTAATTGAAAAAGTCCATTGATATTTTGTTAGAAATTCTATTCTTAAGTTGTTAAGAATATGAATGACAGTATTTCTAGAACAAAGTATCATAAATTGGTTCACAATCGAGGATATTTCACAACAGACATGACTTATCCAGAAAGATTATAATCATGTTTGTTCCCAAGGTATTTATATGAGATATAAATAAGATAGAGTGGTGAGTTTTATGCCACATAACAAATATGATAGGCACTTATACATGATAAGTAGGCCGAAC
This sequence comes from Hevea brasiliensis, assembly GCF_030052815.1. NCBI lineage: Eukaryota > Viridiplantae > Streptophyta > Magnoliopsida > Malpighiales > Euphorbiaceae > Hevea > Hevea brasiliensis. The sequence continues at coordinate 88,207,473 of NC_079497.1, read as the reverse complement.
CAGTGACACTTATGACAAGCACCTAGAGTTTACTCTTGTCAATGCATTATCATATATCATATCAGTGCATATAATCTTTAGACATGAGATAACACAGTTATCTTGTATGTATGTGATTTGAGTTTGATATTGCTTTCATACTTGTACTGTGTATGGGTATATGGATGTGTTGGCTCCTACTAGTTATATATGGAGATAGGTGTTGATCAAGATGGAATCCGTTACCCTAAGTAAATAGGGATGGAATCCTATGTTCATTTAATTATTCTTGATGATTCAAGTTTCTAGTCAGGACAGATAGATTTAGTCAGAAAAGAGTTTCTGACAAAAAAAATCTAATTAATCAAGAATTAGAATTAAAAGAGAACATAATGTTCATAGCAAATAGAGTTTGGCATTAACCATGACTCCAGATGGAATTAGGATTTTGTAACGGAGAGATTCTTGTGCATGGTAACATATGATTAAAGGTTCATTTAAGGTACTCCTTATTACTGATTGAGTGGCCATGGCATGCTATGCTAGGTGTTAACCATGATCTATGATGTACTTGAAATGTTTTGGAGAAATCATTTAAGATAAAAAAGAGTTCTAATGATATTATGGGATATATCATTTATCATTGCCAAGAAGTAATGAGCTTAGTAAGTCACACATCTACACAAGTTAATCACCAAGTAAAATATTATTTAATTGATTAATTAAAGAGTTTAATTAATTAATTAATTAATTAATTAAATAGGTTTGGTTTGCAATAAGATTGCAAAGTCCCTAGAATGACTTGAAACTAAATCTAGGTTATTGGATGTATAATATAGATTAAATTTATATTTAAAATATTTAAATATGAATTTAAATGTGAGAGATTAATTAATGAAGATTAATTAATCAATTAATTTATATTTGATATTGATTAATTTAAAGAGAAGAAATTATAATTTTTGGGAAAATTATATGGCGACTTGTGGCACCATGAGATGGTGACACATGTCACCACACAAGCTTGCCACTTGTCTTCCTATGATGGAAGACCACTTTTTTAAGATTTAAATGGAGCTTGACACTTGGCTCCATGGGATTAAGTCAACCAAGAACAAGATGAGATCTTGTAGTGACATGTGGCAAGGAGTTAGTAAACTTTGACTTATGTATATAAAGGGAAAAGAGGAAAAAGAAAATACAATTTTTTTTTCTCTTCTTCCTCACATGGTGGATGACAACACTAGCTCCCATCTTCTCTCTTCCTTTCTCACTTGATTCAAAGAGAAATCCTTTATTTTCTTTGAATTAAATTTCCTAGAAAGTGTTTCTAGTCTCCCATACATTCATACAACCTCACTAAAGCATTAACCCCTAATTACAAGTGATTGGCAAGGCTTGGGAAGTCAATTTTGGGGCTGCCATTTGCCATTGGTGAGCTTGTGGTGGACAAGCTAGAGGGACTTCATTTGGGGTCCTAAGAGCATCCAAAGAGTGGGAATTTCATTAATTGTGCTTCAAGAGGTTAGTACTCAAAATCCCTCTTTTAGTTAGGGTTAATTAGAATTAAATATTAATTCACAATCTATGATGGCAAATGAAAGTTTAAATCATGTTAAAATGTGTTTTAGTATGCAATTGGGTATTGAAAATTGATTAGGACCATAACACACTTGTATGATGCATGAAACACTAGAATGGTTTTTTGAAATTTCAATGCTTTAAATGCCCTAAATCCATGCTTCCACTCCTACAATATGTTCCATGTGAGAATAAAGAAAATAAGCACCATTTATCTTTTTCTTCTCTTTCATGCACCATAAAAAGAATAAATCATTTTTCCCTATAACACCATTACTGTGCCCCCTACCTAGTATCGTATAAGACATGAACCTTTGCAAGTATCTAAGAATAGGGTTTTGGATAGCTGAGGCCTTAGTAGAGGTTTGCCCCACCATCGCCCAAGAGGACACGCGAGCGGCTCTGATACCAATTGTAACGATCGGGCTCAAACCACTAGAGGAATTGTCCGCTTTGGCCATAAGCCTCACGGTTTTGTCCCATAGGTGGAATGGAGAACTTCCCAGGAGGTCACCCATCCTAGGATTTCTCTCAAACGAGCACGTTTAACCCTGGAGTTCTTCCAACTCTCCAAGCCATTCCACCAAAAGGCGCCTCTAGTGATTAGTTCCCCCATCTTATATATCATTACTCTTGAGCCCAAGACCATCTCCGTGCTTTGCCGATGTGGGATTTGCCTAAGGGACCTATAGTGCAATTGACTTCCAAAATGAAAGGGGGGGGGGGAGGGTGTCATAAATAGTCCTTTGCCACTCAATCACTTTTGCTCATTACAAAAACCAAATAAAGCATTTACTTGAGCAGTGTCAAGTTCCCTATCCTGACCCAAACACCTAAAGGAAATGGTGTCCCTATGGTTACTGTTCATGGGTTAGAAATCCAATTTCAGTGAGCTTAAAAACTCAAATGTCAATTTATTAGAAGCAAGTTCTTGAATTTTAGCAAAATCACTCTAACCTACATTCACTAACAGCGTCATAAAGCCCTATCTCCCTGAGACTGTGTTCATCAATGTACTTGGTGGCTAGAATTTTCTTTTTAGCAAGTGCCTCATAATTTTTCCCCATATCAAAATCTCTAAAAGTCCATGGGTAAAATGAATTTACCTTCTTGCCAGATTGAGGGATAATTGGAGCAGTTTGAGACACTGTTGGGGAATGACGCAGAGGTGATTGAGCCCTAGTTGGAGCAGAAGAGACCTACAAAGAAATAGGACCTTGAGTAGCAGAGCAGGTCTTAACACTAACAGGTTGTGGGGAAACAAACCCTAGGCTATTTCGGTGGAGCAGAGGAGTTAGGAACTGATTTCTTTCTTTTTCGCGACTCATAGAGAGCAGAAGGGGTGGATTTTATGTGTTTTTATGTGGAAGGTGTGGCGTCTTGGGTTTCATTATCGGGATTAGGGATAGAATGAGAGGATTGGCTAGTTGGGGAATTAGGGTTCATATTAGGAATTTGGGGATTTGAGGTTGAAATGGGAACTTCAGGTGTAGTATTGGGTGGTGTGAGACTTGGTGCTGGGGTTGAAGAATCACTATTACTAGCCATTTTTATGGCTCGTAGTTTGGGTATGTGGGTGGAAAGTTGCTCGGTGCGTACCATGGAAGGAACAGTGAAAGCTTAGGTCGTGCGGCTGATGAGAGAAAATAGGATAAAATGGCTAGGTTAAAAGTTTTAGTGGTGATATACCTAGGGTTTGACATGAGGCATGTTGGAAATAGTTGTGGGGTGACATGCCTCGTGTGATTGGGTAAAAGATGAATGACTGAGGCATGTTGGGATAAAAGGAAAAAGTGACATGCCCTGTGTGATTGTATATGAGGTGCTACATGAGGCATGTGAGACCCCTTAAAATTCTCCGCAAGTTTTACATTTTTAGCAATTTAAAGTGCTAAGAACAGGTTTTGGTGGTGACAGTACCCCCAGCATACATCATGTTGAACCCAGTGCTAGATGACCTGATATACAACCCAAAAATGTGATCCTAAACACACTGAAACCTAACCTAAAACACAATTTACACAAAAATTTCACTCAAAATCCATAAAATCCATCAATCCACCAAACACAAACTAAAATATTATTTAAATAATATTCGCATTAATAGTCACACCACAAGGAATAACACCCAAATTCAACCCCAAACTTAACATTAAAAATTCATGAACAAGGAACAAAATTCTGCTACAGACACTGTTCACATGACCAAAATTTTGTAGAATTGTACTATGAAATTTTACAAAATATTCAATGGCAAATATGTCAATCTCAGTGCAATAAATCAAAATTAATTACCCAAGAAGTAAAGTCAAGAACATCTTGTATTGATTATTATGAAAGCTCATGCATTTCTCACTGATTTTCTCAAAATTTTAAACAAGAACAACCTTCCGCTCGACCATATTGCTGCAATCAGATATAAAGCTCAAATTAGTTCAGATTTGACTTTGTTAAGAACAACATGCATTATAGAAAACAAATATGAGGTTCAACAACTTCCTAGACATTTATTCCTTTAATTCAACATACACATTTGCTTAAAAATCTCCATTAACTTGCATAAAGAAATTTTAATGTCAAATTTGAGTTCAATGGGGTGTAAAAATGAAACAAAGCAAAAGAAAAAAATTAAGTATAGGGAAAAATTTTGGGGTGCCTCCCAAAGAGCGCTAATTTTAGGTCATTAGCTTGACCTTCCTTAATTTAATGAATTAGTGGTTCATCAGGGAAACAACTTGTTCCCTTCTTAATTGGCTAGCCTGTGATATAAGTCTTGAGCTTTTGACCATTAACTTTAAAAAGCCTAGAATTTTCACTCCAAATATCCACAGCTCCATGCGGATAAACTTTGACAACCTTGAAAGGACCAGAGCATCTTGATTTCAACTTCTCAGGAAAGAGTCTAAGTCTAGAATTATATACTAAAACTAGGTCACCCTCTTTAAACTCCTTCCTTTTAGTCTACTTATCATGCCAAAATCTAGTCCTTTCCTTAAAAATCCTAGCATTCTCATAAGCATCCAACCTTATTTTTTCAAGTTCATTAAATTGAAGCAACATTTTCTCTTCAGCACTTTTTAAGTCAAAATTCAAAGTTTGGATTGCCCAATATGCTTTGTTTTCCAACTTAATCGAAAAATAACATGATTTCCCATAGACTAACTTAAAAGGTGTAGTTCCATTGGGTGTCTTGTAAGCTGTCCTATATGCCCACAATGCATCATCTAGCCTCAATGGCCAATCCTTCCTTGAATGATTAACAATTCTTTCCAAAATTTTCTTCAATTCCCTATTAGATACTTCAACTTGCCCATTAGTCTGAGGATGGTAAGGTGTAGCTACCTTATGAGTAACCCCATATTTCTTCAAAAGATTTTCAAACTGTTTATTGTAGAAATGAGATCCACCATCACTGATTACAGCTCTTGGCGCTCCAAATCTAGTGAAAATAAACTTCTTCAAAAATTTTACTACTACCCTAGCATCATTTGTAGGGGAAGCAATGGCCTCAATGAAGGAACGAAAGTGAGAAAAACACAAGTTTATACCATTGAATTCAAAAAATTTTCACCTAGGGTCACATCTTTCATGCAAGATTTATTTTTTATCTATTTGATTTCAATGATAAACAATATAGTAAAAAACTTTTAATATGTTTTTGGATCCGTATTTTTCATTTAAGATTTTAGAATTAATCAGATTAATTTTAGAACCCTAGATTAAATCAAGAACAAACACACTAACCTTTTGATGCATTGCAGTGTATTTGCGCCTTTGAGATGCGTCTTCAGGACACCAGATGTTGTCCCTCTAGCTTGTCCACAATAAGAACACCTATGGCAACCCTTGAACAGCTTCTAAAGCTTTTTCTATTATTTAGAAAATCAAGTTTTGCCTTTTAAGAGATTAAAGATGTAAACAGGACACTAAAAATAATTTCTAGTATTTTTAATTCAAGAGATTGTTTGCTAATCTCTTAGAATAGATGAGAGATGAAGAGAACGAGAGAATGTGAGTCTCAAGGGTGGTGGCACACAATGGGAGGCAACAGCTTGTATGTTTTATTTTTTCATAACAACACTTATATAGCTAGGTCACCACTTAAACCCTTGCCACATGTCACCCTTTGATTGGTTCTAGGTTTAATTGACCCAATCACATTGTGCCAAGTGTCAAACCTATATTTAATCTTAATTTTAATCATCTTACATGATTAAAAGACATTTGGCAAGCTTATGTGTAATGCCATGTGTCACCATCTCATGGTGCCACATGTCACTCTGTGAAATGACCAAAATGCCCTTGTGTCTTAATTTTGAGTTCTTAACCCAAAATAATTATTTCTCTTCTTCTAATCAATTTATATCAAATATAAATTAATGAATTAATCTCTATTAATGAATTTCTCATTAATTAAATTCATATTTAAACACTTTAAATATAAATTTAACTTATACTATACATCCAATAATCTAGATTTGGTTTCAAGTCATGCTAGGGACTTTGCAATCTAATTGCAAACCAAACCTATTTAATTAATCAATTAAACTCTTTAATTAATTAATTAAATCATTTTTAATTAGGTGATAACTAGTGTATGTGTGTGACTTACTAGGCTCATCACTAATTGGCAATGAGATATGATATCAACTCTTAATATCATCAAAACTCTTTCTTACCATAAATGATTTCTCTAAATCATTTTATGCACCTCATAGACCATGGTTAACACCTAGCATAGCATGCCATGGTCACCCAATTAGTAATAAGGTTTACCTTAAATGAACCTATAATCACATGTTACCATGCACTAGAATCTCTCTGTTACAAAATCCCAACTCAAGCTGGAGTCATGGTTTATGTCAAACTCCATTTGCTATGAATATTATGTTCTCTTTTAATTCCAATTCTTGATTAAAAGATTTTCTCACCAGAAACTCTTTTCTGAATAAATCTATCTGTCCTGGCCAGGAACTTGAAACATCAAGAACAATTAAATGAACATAGGATTTTATCTCTATTTACTTAGAGGAACAGATTCCATCTTGATTAACACCTACCTCCATATATAACTAGTAGGAGCCAACACATGCCCATATACCCATACATAGTACAAGTATGAAAGCAGTATCAAACTCAAACCACCCACATACAAGATAACTGTGCTATCTCAGGTCTAAAGATTATATGCACTGATATGATTTATGACAATGCATTGACAAGAGTAAACCCATGTGCTTGTCATAAGTGTCACTGGTTCGGCCTATTTATCATGTATAAGTGCCTATCATGTTTATTATATGGTATGAGACTCACCATTCCATCTTATTTATATCTCATATAAATAACTTGGGAAAAAATATAAATACAATCTTTCTGGATAAGTCATGTCCTTATTATGAAGTATCTTCGATTGTGAACCTCTTTATGATACTTTGTACTAGAAATACTGTCACTCATATTCTTAACAACTTAAGAATAGAATTTCTAACAAAATATCAATGGACCTTTTCTATTACACATAATTATATTATGTAAACGGAAAAGTGGAAATGCCTTTTATTAATAAAAACATGTACAAGATACATACTAAATATTATGCTCTAGGGCATACTACTAACAATCTCTCACTAGCACTAGAGCCATTCATTACAATATCTTAGACCCATCTTCTCAAGATGTCAGTCTAGCTGAGTCAATGACATAAGCTTAGTGAATGGATTAGCTGGATTTTCAACTGATGCTATTTTCTGCATGGCTACATTGCCTCGCCCAATTATTTCTTTGATAATGTGGTAGCGCCTTTCTATGTGTTTGGATTTTTGGTGAGACCTTGGTTCCTTAGCCTATATGATTGCTCCATTGTTGTCATAGTGTAGTGGAACTGCTGACTCAATGGGAGGAACTACTGTAAGTTCTGTCACGAACTTCTTTATCCGCATACTTCCTTTGCAAAGATCGATGCAACAATATACTCAAATTTCGGTAGTGGAATCTGCAGCCGTGCTCTGTTTGGAACTCTTCCAACTGACTGCACCTCCATTACAAATGAACACATATCCAGAGGTAGACTTTCTATCATCGATATCTGATTGGAAATCAGAATCAATATAACCATCCAATTGCAAGTCTCCACCTCCATAGATCAAGAATAAATCCTTAGTTCTTCTCAAGTACTTAAGGATATTCTTGACAGCTATCCAGTGTTCCAAACTGGGATTGGATTGATACCTGCTAGTCAAACTAACAGCATAAGCGATATTCGGCCTAGTACACAACATTGCATACATTAAACTTCCAATAGCCGAAGCATATGGAATCTTGGCCATCTTATCTCTTTCTTCAAGTGTCTTTGGAGACTTCTCTTTAGAAAGATGGATACCATGTCTCACTGGTAACAATCATCTCTTGGAATCAAGCATGTTAAACCACTTTAACACCTTTTCCAAGTATAGACTTTTGGATAAACCAATTATTCTTTTCGTTCTATCTCTATAGATGCGAATCCCAAGAACATAGGTTGCCTCCCCTAAGTCTTTCATGGAGAATGTATTTGACAACCATACCTTTACAGTTGTCAACATACCTGTGTCATTACCCATCAACAGTATGTCATCCACATATAAGACAAGGAAAGTGATAGCACTGTCACTAACCTTCTTATATACACATGGCTCATCCTCATTTTTGATAAAACCAAATGATTTAATGGCTTCATCAAAACGGATGTTCCAACTCCTCGAAGCTTGCTTCAACCCATAAATGGATTGCTTTAGCTTGCATACCTTGGAACCATCTTGGGATTCAAAACCCCTAGGTTGGTCCATGAAAATGTTTTCTTCAATGTATCCATTGAGAAAAGCTGTTTTGACATCCATCTGCCAAATCTCATAATCATAGTATGCAGCTATTGCTAATAGAATCCTAATTGATTTAGGCATGTCAACAAGCAAGAAAGTCTCCTTATAGTCGATTCCTTGCCTTTGGCGAAACCCTTTCGCTACTAGCCTTGCCTTATAGGTCTCTACCTTTCCATCAGAACCAATTTTCTTCTTGAAAACCCATTTGTTCCCCATAGGTACAATACCTTCAAGTGGGTCAATAAGATCCCAAACTTGATTATTATACATGGAATCAATCTCGGATTTCATAGCATCAATCCATTTTGAAGAGTCTATATCTGATATAGCTTCTTCATAGGTAAGTGGATCATCTCCATGATCTACTTCTTCATGAGTAGAAAACTCTTGTTCTTCCTCATGAAGGAAACCATATCTCACTGGTGGGTGAGATACCCTGGTTGTTCTACGAGGAACAGCTATAGATGTTTCATCAACGGGTGTAGGTTGACTAGATGGATCTATATCCATCTGATCTGTTGGTTGGTTAGAATTCTCCAATTCCAACTCTATTTGCCTTCCTTTGCCTCCTTCTTGAACAAACTGTTGTTCAAGAAATGTGGCATCTCTACTCACCACAACCTTTTGTGATGTAGGCAAATAAAAATAATATCCAAAACTATCTTTTGGATATCCAACAAATTGACCCTTTTCTGGTCTGGTTTCTAATTTATCAGTGTTCAGCTTTTTGATATAAGCTGGACAACCCTAAATCTTAACATGCTTAAGATTTGGTTTTCTTCCATGCCATATCTCATAAGGTGTGGAAGAAACTGATTTTGATGGAATCCTATTCAGAATATACAAAGCTGATTCTAATGTAAATCCCCAAAAGGAGATTGGCATATCAGTATAGCTCATCATACTACGACCATATCCAATAGGGTACGATTTCTCCTTTCAGATACACCATTCAGCTGCGGCGTTCCTGGAGGATTCAGCTAGGAAACAATGCCATGCTCTCTCAAGTATTCATCAAATTCAGTACTCAAATATTCACCTCCACGATCTGATCGAAGAGCTTTAATAATCTTTCCTATTTGATTTTCTACTTCAGATTTAAATTCTTTGAACTTTTTAAAGGATTCATGTTTGTATTTGATCAAATACAAATACCCAAACCTTGATTTATCATCAGTAAAGGTAATAAAGTAATGAAAACCGCCTCTAGCCATTTCCTTAAATGGACCACATACATCACTATGTATTAGATCCAAAATATTTTCAGCTCTTAGCCCTTGTCCAACAAAGGGTGATCTAGTCATTTTGCCTTGAAGGCAAGATTCACAAGTTGGAGTAGGCTCAGAGCCCAATGAGGATAAAATCCCCATTTTCTCCAGTTTTGTAATCCTATCTTCTGCAACATGACATAAGCTTAAGTGCCAAATATATTTTGAACTTATGTTGATTTTCACTATGGCATTGCATTCTTTTAGATTGCTATACTCTAGGCAGTTCCTATTCTAGTGCCCATCCTTCTGGCAGTGGAAACACTTTCCTTTGCCTCCATCAGCTTTAGTCTTCCCTTTCTGTTTAGCTATTTTCTTAGAAGGACTAAGAATCTGAGGTTTTTTTTTTTTTTTCTTATAGCCCTTCTTCTTGTTGGACTTTCTAGTAGAAGAAGATGAAATCAAAGCTACCTCTTTTCCTTTATTTCCCGGCATATTCTTTTGGGCAATAACCAGCATGTTGAGTAAACCAGCTAAGGTGCATTCTTGTTTAGTCACATGGAAATTTGTCACAAAATTCCCAAAAGACTCAGGAAGGGACTGAAGGATCAAATCTGTCTATAGTTGGAAATCCATGTTTAAGTCAAGATGTTCCAACTGCTCAATCAGCCGAGTCATCTTGTGGACATGATCCCCAACATTCTGTCCCTCAGACATCCTCATGCGAAACAGCTGCCTAGATATCTCATACCTAGCATTCCTACTGTACTCACCATACAACTCTTGTAGGTGAAGGAGGATCTCACTCGCACTCTGCATATTCTCATGCTGCTTCTGTAACTCATTACTCATAGAAGCAAGCATGTAACACTTAGCTTTCATATCATGCTCCTTTCACTTATCCAAAGTTTAGTGCTCCTCTTGGGTGGCCTCTGGAGGTAAGGGACCAGGAACATTTGAGTCTAAAACATATCCTATATGTTCAAGGTTCAGGATAAGTTTCAAATTTCTTAGCCAATCAGAGAGATTAGGTCCTGTTAATCTATTACGATCAAGTATGCTTGCAAGGATATTGGATGGTGGTGGTTGTTCTGTGCTCATTATTATCAGAAAATTAACTACAGAAAATAACTAGATTAATTAGTAAATGTATCATGTAATTAACCAAAATGATTATGGTCTTTTAATCAAATTGGTCCTCCCACTAACTTAGCGAATCCTACACTTCCAAAGTAGAAAATGGAAATCCTAGTTGGATGGATTTCTAGTGGGTGATTGAATTCTTATAATTCTATTGATCATCCTCAGGTACATCCGTTATTGGAATTACAATAAACTATAAGTGAGCAACTCCTTGCCCATCACATCTCATGTGAGGTTCAATCTTTTACCTAGCCCCTAATGCTCAAAATCTCAGGTGCATCCATTATTGACTTATCTTGCATTAGTTAAGTTGATCCCATTGAGCCAGTAATTATGCAAATAATTTTAATGTCCTCAGGTACGTCCAATATTGGCCACAAAACCATTTATATATTTACAACATCTCATGCTTAACAATTATTCTTAAGAAAATCTCTTAAATTAATTGCATCTTATGTAAGTATTTAAAATTTCTTAAAATAATTGCCTCAATGGAGGGCCCATGTTATAATTACTTTAATTATAGCATTTCCAACTTAATCATTTGTTTTGATGATTTTATGGTCATCCTAATTACTATTAAGGTCTCACTTTGCACATTATCCATTTAGCATGCATATATCATATAATTGCATACATTCCCATACATCTCATGCATTCATGGATAAGCAGTAAATATGTTATGATCATGGACTTTCTAAGGGATTCAATTATGAGCCACCAAGAATTGAATCAGGGCATTCCTAGGTGCATTTCATTCATTCATTTTATAAGAGTTTCTGAAGGAGTACATAATCAATACTCGATCTTGAATTTCTCCCATTGGTCCCACCCATGCTCTTGACCTCCTTGAACTTCTTGCAATCCAATATTACATAGTAATTCTTGGCATACCAAGGCGAATTTACAAGAAATTAAATAAATGAAATTACAACCCAAAAATTGTTACAAACTTAATAATACATGCCCAAAATAAATAAATTAATTTACAATCCCAAAGAAACATATAAGAAATAATCCAATCACATTGGTCTTTTATAGTCCATGATCATCCATCATGCATATCACTATTTAGCAATTAAATAAAACATACATACTTAAATTAAATTGAATATCTCATATTCAACTTACAAATCCAGATTTGAATATGATTCAAACAAATTTAAAAATTCAAATTTGAATCACATTCAAACAACCTTAAAAATTCAGATTTGAATCACATTCAAACAATTTTTAAAAAATCAGATTTGAATCAAATTCAAACAATTTTTAAAAATTCAGATCTGAATATTATTCAAACAACTTTAAAAAATCAGATTTGAATATGATTCAAACAACTTTAAAAATTCAGATTTGAATCACATTCAAACAACTTTTAAAATTCAGATTTGAATCACATTCAAATATTTTTTTAAAATTCTGATTTGAATCAAAATTTAATTATGTAATTAAAATTCTAATTAAATAATTTAATTAGACATAGGATGAGCTTTTAGATCATACAACAATTGCAAATTAAAAAGCCAAACCTTGAGCCACCCATGGAAGCCAAAATTGGCGCACCAAAGATGGTGTTCTTCAAGCATGCCGCCACACATCCATTGCAACCAGCAATGGATAAATCATCTCATGATCAAAAAACACAATTAAATCATATAATCAACAATCTAAATGGCAAATATAGTGGCTCTGATACTAATTGAAGAAGCGGAAGTGAGAAAAACATAAGTTTATACCATTGAATTCAAAAAATTTTCACCTAGGGTCACATGTTTCATGCAAGATTTATTTTTTATCTATTTAATTTCAATGATAAACAACATATTAAAACACTTTTAATATATTTTTGGATTTGTATTTGCCATTTAAGATTTTAGAATTAATCAGATTAATTTTAGAATCCTAGATTAAATCAAGAACAAACACACTAATCTCTTGATGCACTACAGTGTATTTGCGCTTTTGAGATGCATCTTCAGGACACCAAATGTTATCCCTCTAGCTTGTCTACACCAAGAACACCTATGGCAGCCCTTGAACATCTTCTAAAGCTTTTTCTATTATTTAGAAAATCAAGTTCTGCCTTTTAAGAGATTAAAGATGTAAACAGGACACTAGAAACAATTTTTAGTATTTTTAATTCAAGAGATTGTTTGCTAATCTCTTGGAATAGATGAGAGATGAAGAGGAAGAGAGAATGTGAGTCTCAAGGGTGGCGGCACACAATGGGAGGCAGCAGCTTGTATGTTTTATTTTTCATAACAACACTTATATAGCTAGGTCACCACTTAAACCCTTGCCACATGTCACCCTTTGATTGGTTCTAGTTTTAATTGACCCAATCACATTGTGCCAAGTGTCAAATCTCTATTTAATCTTAATTTTAATCATCTTGCATGATTAAAAGACATTTGGTAAGCTTATGTGTAATGCCATGTGTCACCATCTCACGGTGCCACATGTCACCCTGTGAAATGACCAAAATGCCCATTTGTCTTAATTTTGAGTACTTAACCCAAAATAATTATTTCTCTTCTTCTAATCAATTTATATCAAATATAAATTAATTAATTAATCTCTATTAATGAATTTCTCATTAATTAAATTCATATTTAAACAATTTAAATATAAATTTAACTTATACTATACATCCAATAATCTAGATTTGGTTTCAAGTCATGCTAGGGACTTTGCAATCTAATTGAAAATCAAACCTATTTAATTAATCAATTAAACTCTTTAATTAATTAATTAAATCATATTTAATTATGTGATAACTTGTGTATGTGTGTGACTTACTAGGCTCATCACTAATTGGCAATGAGATATGATATCAACTCTTAATATCATTAGAACTCTTTCTTACCATAAATGATTTCTCTAAATCATTTTATGCACCTCATAAACCATGGTTAACACCTAGCATAGCATGCCATGGTCACTCAATTAGTAATAAGGTTTACCTTAAATGAACCTATAATCATATGTTACCATGCACTAGAATCTCTCTATTACAAAATCCCAACTCAAGCTGGAGTCATGGTTTATGTCAAACTCCATTTGCTATGAATATTATGTTATCTTTTAATTCTAGTTCTTGATTAAAATATTTTCTCATCAGAAACTCTTTTCTGAATAAATCTATCTGTCCTGGCCAAGAACTTGAAACATCAAGAACAATTAAATGAACATAGGATTTTATCTATATTTACTTAGAGGAATAGATTCCATCTTGATTAACACCTACCTCTATATATAACTAGGAGCCAACACATGCCCATATATCCATACATAGTACAAGTATGAAAGTAGTATCAAACTCAAACCACTTATATACAAGATAACTGTGCTATCTCAGGTCTAAAGATTATATGCACTGATATGATTTATGACAATGCATTGACAAGAGTAAACTCCATGTGCTTGTCATAAGTGTCACTAGTTCGGCCTATTTATCATGTATAAGTGCCTATCATGTTTGTTACATAGTATGAGACTCACCATTACATCTTATTTATATCTCATATAAATAACTTGGGAAAAAACATGAATATAATCTTTCTGGATAAGTCATGTTCTTATTATGAAGTATCCTCGATTGTGAACCTATTTATGATACTTTGTACTAGAAATACTGTCACTCATATTCTTAACAACTTAAGAATATAATTTCTAACAAAATATCAATGGACCTTTTCTATTACACATAAATATATTATGTAAACGAAAAAGTGGAAATGCCTTTTATTAATAAAAACATGTACAAGATGCATACTAAATGATATGCTCTAGGGCATACTACTAGCACTCAACCCATTGACACATAATCTACATCTACCAAAATGTATTTATTCCCAAAAGATGATAGGAATGGTCCCATGAAATCTATGCCTCGAACATCAAATAACTTAATCTCTAAAATTCCTTATTGTGGCATTTCATTTTCCTTGAAAAATTCCCCACTCTTTGACATCTATCACATCTTAAAATAAATTCTCTAATAATTTTGAACACGTGTGGCCAATAAAATCCAGCTTGAAGTACTTTAGCCACTGTTTTTATCCACACTGAAATGACCTCCATAATTAGAAGAATGACAATGCTCTAAAATGTTTCCTATTTCCTCTTCAGGTACGCACCTTCTAACTAGGCCATCATTACATCTCTTAAACAATAATGGATACTCCCATGTATAAAATTTCACATCATACAAAAATTTCTTCCTCTGTTGATAGCTCAAATATGGTGGAAAAACTCCACATGATAAGTAATTAACAAAATTTGCAAACCATGGCAATGCATCAACAATAACTAGCAATTGCTCATTTGAGAAAAACTCATCAATTGGCAATTCCTCTTCATTTCCATCTTTACTCTCATACTTAATCCTTGATAGATGATCCGCTACAAAATTTTCAACTCTCTTTTTATCTTTAATTTGTAAATCAAACTTCTGTAGCAATAAAACCATCTTATCATTCTTGGGTGAAGGAGTGGAAGCATGATTATTGGGCATTAGAACCTTGAATTTCAAAAATTATTTCTAAGGTTACATGCACCATACCAAGTTTCTTATGAACCTAATCAATTTTCAATGCCCAATTGCATACCAAAACATATTTTAGCATGTATTAAAATTTAACTTGCCATTAAAGATTATGAATTAACATTTAATTCAATTAAACCCTAACTAAAAGAGGGATTTTTAGGTACTAACCTCTTAATGCACAATTGATGCAATCTTAGGATGTTCTTAGGACCCCAAATATTATCCCTCTAGCTTGTCCACCACAAGCACACCAAGAAGCAACTATGGCAGCCCCAAATTTTGCCTCTCAAGCTTTGCCAACCACTTGAAGATGGGGTTTAGTGCTTTAGTGAAGGTTAATGGGTATTTAGGACACTAGAAACCTTTTTTAGTAATTTTAATTCAAAGAAAACAAGGGATTTTTCTTTGAATCAAGTGAGAAAAGAAGAGAGGAGATGGACTCACTAAGGCGCCGTCCACTTTGAAGAGAGGAAGAAGAATTGATTTTGTTTCTTCTTTCTTTTCCTTTTATACTGAGTTTAAAATCTCATTAACTCTCTTGCCACATGTCACTACTAGATTTAATCTTACTTTTGTTGACTTAATCTCATCAAGCCAAGTGTCAAAGGTAGATTGAATCTTGACTTTTATCATCTTGCATGATTGGAAGACAAATGGCAAGCTCATTTGGTGCCATGTGTCACCATCTCATGGTGCCACATGTTACCATGTGAAATGACCAATTTGCCCTTACTCTTTAATTTGAGTTCTCAACCCAAAATTATAATTTCTCCTCTTTAAATCAATTTATATCAAATATAAATTAATTAATTAATTAATATCCATTAATTAATTTCTCATAATTAAATTCATATTTAATCAAATTAAATATAAATTTAATTTATACTATACATCCAATAACCTAGATTTGGTTTTAAGTCATGCTAGGGACTTTGCAATCTTATTGCAAACCAAACCTCTTTAATTAATTAATTAAACTCTTTAATTAATCAATTAAATCACATTTTAAATGGTGATTAGCTTGTGTAGATGTGTGACTTACTAGGCTCATTTCTTATTGGCAATGAGAAATGATATTAACTCTTAATATCATTAGAACTTTTTTTTTTACCGTAAATGATTTCTCTAAATCATTTCAGGCATCTCATAGACCATGGTTGACACCTAGCATAGTATGCCATGGCCACTTAGTCAGTAATAAGGAATACCTTAAATGAACCTTTAATCATATGTTAGCATGCACTATAATCTCTCCGTTACAAAATCCCAATTTGAGCTGGAGTCATGGTTAATGTCAAACCCCATTTGCTATGAACATTATGTTCTCTTTTTATTTCAGTTCTTGATTAATTAGATTTTCTTATCAGAAACTCTTTTCTGACTAAATTTGTCTGTCCTGGCTAGGAACTTGAAACATCAAGAATAATTAAATGAACATAGGATTTTATCCCTATTTACTTAGGGTAATGGATTCCATCTTGATCAACATCTATCTCCATATATAACTAGTAGGAGCCAACACATGCCCATATGCCCATACGCAGTATAAGTATGAAAGCAATATGAAACTCAAACCACCTATATACAAGATAATTGTGTTATCTCGGGTCTAAAGATTATATGCACTGATCTGATATATGACAATATATCACAAGAGTAAACTCCATGTGCTTGTCATAAGCGTCACTGGTTCGGCCTACTTATCATGTATAAGTGCCTATCATGTTTGTTATGTGGCATGAGACTCACCACTCCATCTTATTTATATCTCATATAAATACCTTAAGAACAAAGATGATTACAATCTTTCTGGATAAGTCATGTCCTTTGTGAAGTATCCTCGATTGTAAACCAATTTATGATACTTTGTGTTAGAAATACTGTCACTCATATTCTTAACAACTTGAGAATATAATTTTTAACAAAATATCAATAGACCTTTTCTATTACACATAAATATATTATGTAAATAGAAAAGTAAAATTGCCTTTTATTAATAAAATATGTACAAGATACATACGAAATGATATGTTCTAGGGCATACTACTAACATTGGCTTTGCTTCCTTTTTATTCATCAAATATCTTAAGGCGGGATGGCCTGTATAGACAATCACTTTTGATCCAACCAGATATGACATAAACTTTTCCACAGTAAATACCACAGCTAAAAATTCCTTCTCAGTGGTGGTATAATTTACTTGAGCATCATTTAAAGTTTTACTGGCATAATAGATTGTATAAGACCTCTTCTCTTTTTTCTGACCAAGTACAGCTCCCATAGCAAAGTCACTAGCATCACACATAACCTCAAATGGCAATGACCAATCCGAAGGTTGCATAATGGGTGCTGTTGTTAGAGTTTCCTTCAACCTGTTGAAAGAATCAAAACAAGCTTGGTCAAAAGTAAAAGGAACATCATGAATTAACAAATTTGTAAGAGGTTTAGCAATTTTTGAAAAATCCTTTATAAATCGCCTATAGAAACCAGCATGCCTAAGAAAAACTTCTAATTCCCTTCACTGAAGTTGGTGGAGGCATCTTCTCAATCACTTCTACTTTGGCCTTGTTCACTTCAATTCCTCTATGTGATACCAAATGTCCAAGAACAATGCCTTCTTGCACCATAAAATGACATTTCTCCCAATTTAGCTATCTGTTTCTTCACATCTTTTAAGCACTTTAGAGAGGTTAGATAGACAATTATCAAAAGAAAAATCATATACAGAAAAATCATCCGGGAAAACTTCCGTAATTTCCTCAATAAAATTAGAGAAATGACCATCATACACCACTAAAAAGTAGCTAGTGCATTACACAAGTCAAAAGGCATTCTTCTATATGTAAACGTACCATATGGACATGTGAATGTGGTTTTCTCTTGATCACTAGGATGTATTGGGATTTGGAAAAAACCAGAAAACCCATCCAAATAATAAAAATATGAATGTTTTGCTAACCTCTCTAACATTTGATCAATAAAAGGCAAGGGAAAATGGTCTTTCCTAGTGGCACTATTAAGCTTCCTATAATCTATGCACATCCTCCATCCTGTGACAATTCTAGTAGGTATCAACTCATTATTTTCATTTTTCACAATGGTCACACCTCCTTTCTTAGGGACTACATGAACTGGGCTAACCCAACTACTATCAGAAATAGGATAAATGATCCCAGCTTCAAGCAATTTCAAAACTTCTTTCTTCACCACTTCTTTCATGTTAGGATTCAACCTTCTTTGATGTTCTATGGTGGCTTTAAAATTATCCTCTAAAGGAATCCTATGCATGCATAAGGTAGGGCTTATACCCTTGATATCATCAATGGTGTAACAAATGACTTTCCTATGTGCTCTTAACTCTCTCAACAATTTTTCAACTTGTACATCACTCAAACTTGCACTAATAATGACAAGATAAGTTGAATTAGGTCTAAGAAAAGCATACCTTAATGTAGATGGAAGTGGTTTGAGGTCTACCTATGGTGTTTCATTCTCATCTAGTAAGAGTGGTTGTGCAACTTCATGTTTCAACTCTTCAATTTGCAAAACTTGATCTCTTGCAACTTCTTGAGTAGCTTCCACAATTTGAGCAAAAGCTGCAACTTCAGGATTTTCATCCTTTGTTGTTCTACTATGTACCAAATAATTCTCTAAAGGGTCCTCAGGATATCTTTTCCTAAATTCTTCTTCCACAATCTCATCAATAACATCTACCAGTAAACAAGGGTTAACTTCATAATGTTTCTTCAAAGCTTGATTCAAATTAAATTCCACCTCCTCTTCTCTAACTTTTAATGTTAATCTACCATTCTTCACATCAATTATAGCCCCTGCTGTGGCTAAAAATGGCCTTCCTAAAATGATAGGTATGTGAATATCCTTTTCCATTTCAAGAACCACAGAATCCACAGGAATGAAAAATTTCCCAACTTTTAATGGCACATTCTCCAAAATTCCTATTGGATATTTGATAGATCTATCAGCTAGTTGCAAAGAAATGGTTGTTAGCTTCAATTCTCCAACCTTCAACTTTTCAAAAATGGAGAGTGGCATCAAACTTACGCTAGCTACAAGATTACACAATGCTTTATCAATGCTAGTGTCCCCAATATGATAAGGAATAGAGAAACTTCCTGGATTTTTCAACTTCAGTGGGAGCTTATTCTATAAGAGAGCACTACACTCCTCTATTAATGCCACAGTTTCATAATCTTCTAGTCTTCTATTGTTTGATAAAATTTCTTTCAGAAACTTAGCATATGAGGGCATTTGAGAAATTACATCTGTAAATGGAATGTTGATGTATAATTTCTTCAAAACTTCAAAAAATTTCTCGAACTGCTTATTTAGCTTTTCTTTCTGAAACGTCTGAGGATATGGAAATGGTGGCTTGTATAGTGGTGGAGGAACATACTTTTCCTCTTCTTCTTTTTCAATTTCCTTCTTCTTGTTTACTTCCTTATTAACTTCATCATAATTTGAAGTAGATTCATTCTTGTCTTCATCTTCTTTCTTCTTTTCCTCTTCTACCTCATCTTTCTTTCCTTCTCCCACAATTTTCCCACTCCTTATGATCACTGCCTTGCAATGTTCTCTAGGGTTCTCTAGTTGACTTGGAAGTTTTCCTTGTGCTTTGTTAGAAGAACTTGCTTGTTGAGCTATTTGGTTTTCCAACATCCTGTTATGAGTGGCAAGCTGATCTATCCTTGAAGTTAATTGTTGAATCATTTCTCCTTGTTTCTGTTGAGCAGCTAAGAAATTATCCATCATAGACTTCAAAATTGAATCTTGGTCTGAAGACTGAACTGGTGGTTGTGGAACAGGTGCATTTTGATTCCTTTGTGGTGGAAATCCAAGTGGTACTCTGTTTTGCTGAAAATCCTGCTGTTGCTGCTGGAAATTAGGAGGTTGCTGATAATTCTGCTGCTACTGTCCTTGTCGATCTCTCAAAGAAAAGTTAGGGTGATTCCTCCATGCTGGATTATATGTAGTAGAAAAAGAATTACTGAATGGTTTCTGATTCTAATTCCCAACAAAATCAACTTGCTCATTTCCAAACTCTTGCCCATAGGAAGGAAAATCATTGATACAATGCATATTTCCTGCACTAACATATTCTATATGACTAGGTCCTCCAATTGAAGAATCAACCTTCATGCTTAACTTATCCATTTTTCTCGTCAAAGCATCAAATTTGGCATTAAACATACTCATTGCATCTAACTCATATACACCAACTGATGGTTTCTTCATTTCATTCCTTTCACAGCTCCATTGATAATTTTTGTAAGCAATTTTATCCAATGCTGAATAAGCTTCATCTTCTGACTTCTCCATAAGTTCTCCTCCTGAAGATGCATCAATTATACTTCTAATTGCTAGAGAAACACCATTGTAGAAAAGTTTAACTAGCATCCATTTAGGGATTCCATAATTTTGACATCTTCTTTGAAGATCTTTGTATCTCTTCCATGCTTTATAGAGACTGTAACACCCTCTCGGTAGCAACTCCGTACATTCTACTGTTCCGGTGACCAGTGTCGGTCCGGACAGCTAGAACGTCCGGAAAAATATTTAAACTAAAGTGAGGAACCATAATTAACTCAAATATTAATAAGAAAAATTTAGAAAAAAATTTTAGAAATAAAATACAACCAAGTTAAATGAGCCGATGCCCAAGCGATGGGTAACCCAGTGGGAAGTTGCAGTTCTCGCAACTAGGAGCCCTAGACCCGAGAGAAAATTCATAAAATAATTTTTGAGACTCCAGAGAAGGGTTATTGAGGGTTCTATGACATTAGAATGCCAAGAAAAAGTTTAGAAAAATTTTTCAATCGGTACAGACAATTTTTGTCTGTTAAGCCAAATGGAGGGCATTTTGGTCATTTCACCTTCAGAGGTGATTTTTGGCCGACTTGTCCAGTTAAGTAAATAATTAGTATGATCTAAAATATGAATAAATATTGCTAAAAATTAAATTGAAAATGAGTAGAGAAAAGAAGAAAATAAAATGAAAGAAATACCTAAATATGACATCACATGATGTCATTAGGAAGGCCTCCACCAATCACAACTCAACAAGCCAAATTAAAAAGAGATAAAATGAGAAAAAATGAAAACAATTTCTGCATTCATCATCTTCTTCAGCCGTTTCTCCCTTTCCTCTCCCTTCACCATTGTTATTCCAAACTTCTCACTAGAAATTCTCTTGAAAAATCACCATAAAACCTCTAGTCTTCTTCACAAAAACTTGATTTTACCTCTTGGGAAAGTGTTTGGTTGCCAAGAAAACTAAAGAAAGTGAAGGAAATTGAAGGGAAAATTCTGCTCTACTAAGGCTAGTGCCATCTTTCTCTTTCTTTCTTTGGATATCCATGTTAAGACACTAAGTTAGGCTAGGAATTTGTGGGAATTGAAGAGAAATATGCATGCTAGGGTATATGGTCAATTTTGGCAGCCTATAGGGGGTGGTGATTTTGATTGTTTTGATGGGTTTAGAGTGGACTAGAGATGGTGTTTAAAGTGTATATATATATTGATAATGAATTAGTGTGTTTAATTAAGGTATGTTGTGAGAATTGGAATGGAGAATTAGGGTTTTAGAGAGAAATTTGGACTTTGCTTATGTAATGGTGAATGAACATTATAATGGTCAATTAGTGACCATTTGAGGTAAATTGACCACAACTTGGAGTGAATTGTAGCATTAGAAAACTGATTTGGTATGCTGCCTAGTGAGACTTGCAGGCTTGGATGTGAGTCCAGCCTGTTTGGACAGCCATAACTTGGGCTGTGTAAGTTCAATTGGTGTTTGGCCAATTGGACATGAAACTAGACACATAATGGCACAACTTTGGTGAAGAAACCATGCCCATAAGACCAAACCAAGTGGACTAAAAACTTGCCCCAATCCGGGTGTCCTGCAACCTATTTCTGCAGAATGACCAAATGAACAGTGATTGTTCATTTGGCCATAACTCAGTGTAGAATGGTCCAATTGACCTGAAATTTTACCAGCAACTAGCTAAGATATATACCAACAACTTTCATGAAGAAACCTATCCCAAATTATGACCAGAACCTATCCAACAAGGGAGTTGCAGTCACTGTTTACTGCACTGTAGATATGGTCAGTCCAGAAAAATTCCAATCCGGCCAGTTGTGGTTTTTGGACCATAACTTGAGCTACAAAACTCCAAATAGTGATTCAAAAAAAGAAATTCAAATAGACAAAATAAGAAACAACTTTCATGTTTATCATTTTTTCAAATTCCCACTGCAACAGTAACTAATGGAATAGTAAAAATAAGGTATCAAAACTGAAAATTCTGCCCCATTAACTTAAAACTTAGAAATGGTATTGGCAACCAATACCAACAAATTTTGAATGCAAAATGTGGTATGTTGGGAGTATTAAAACCAATGTACCTATTTTCTATGCAAAAGTCAACATTTTGGTTGACTAATAAAGTGAATAGTAATACTAAAACTTGAAATTCAAAAATTGTAAAACTCAAAAGTGTCAAATGCCCTAGTATACCTAACAAGATTGGTTTGGATAGTTTGGCATGCCAATAGGTTCGATTAGCGATCGCACATGGCATTATGCTATTCAGTGATTTCATGGCTTTTAGCCATTCGACATTGTGTTGAGATTTGGCCTTGTGCTCGATGTTATTACACTTATTAGCCGCTCATTGCACACCGGGAGATACATATGTGACCGATGGTGTGACGGCCCGAGGTACTTGATACCCAGTGCCAGTTTACCCGTTTATCCAGTCCAGTCGTCCAGTATAGGTTACTTGGGCAACCAAAAATGAAAGTGGATAAATTTAATGAAATAATGAATATAACAAGTACAAAATAAGTAAATCTACAAATACTCAACAAAAATTTATTTACAATGAGACATCAATACATTCACTACATATTTATTTTCTGTTATTTCTTTTTATTTTATTATTGGCACCATTAATCATTATTGCTTAGCGCGTTGCTTTTGCCACGCGTAGGTTCTGGAGATACTGATCGAGAGCCCAGTAGACCACAGACTGGGTGAGACCTCCTGCAGCTCTGAATAGTGTCCGTGTCACCTCACCATCTTCAGTGCATTGGTAGGACACTAGGTTTCATTTTGGTATTTTGTAACTAACGGTTATTTTCTCATATGTAATTGAAACTTATGTAATGTATTTTGGTATTAATGTATATAGTGGAAATTGTGTTTGTGAATGAAAAAGTGAATATTTATTTATGACTTTTACATGATTATCATATGAGATGAATGATTGAGAAATGGAAATGTTGTTGAAAAACATATTGAGATTTTGTTGATGAAATGGAGTTTGGGATTGATTGGAAATGATTATTGGAAGTGTTTTTCATAGGTTCCGAAGAACTGTTTTCTCCATTTTTAGCCGGTACTCTGCTGGATTTTCTATAAAATTTTTGGAACCTCAAATAAATTATAATTTCAATAAATAACTTAAATGAATTATATTTCATAAATTATATTCAAAACTATGATAAAAATAAATTAAGGAAGAATAAAAATGATTGATAAAATAGAGTGTTCCGGTACACCGTGTGACATATCTTACTCGGATATACTGTAGACGGGTAAGGGGTGTCACAGAGACTCTTATCATCCCTTGGTCTGAAAGAAGTTAATTCATTTCTCAATTTTGCAGTCTTGTTAGGAGGAAAGTATTGAGCCAAGAAAGCTTGTGATAACTCATCCCAAGTAGTTATTGAACTTGGAGGTAATGAATGCAACCACTCCCTAGCACGATTCTTCAAAGAAAAAGGAAATAATCTCAGCCGGATGGCATCATCTAACACTCCATTTATCTTCAGCATGTCACTAATCTCAACCAAATATGCAAGGTGCACATATGGACTCTCAGTAGGACCACCCCCACTGTGAATGTTGAACCATTTGACAAAGTGAGGGCTTCAACTCAAAATTATTCGCTTCCACTCTAGGCCTTGTAATACTTGGTCTAAAATCTTCAAAACTAGGAAAAACATGATCCTTAATTGATCTGTTGTTGTTGTTTGCCATAGCTTCTATCACTTATTGCTCTTGATGTTGCTCTTGCTGTCTTTGAATTCTGAGTTTAGCTTTTCTTCTTTTAGACTCTACTCTTAAATATTTAGCTATCTTTTCAATCTTAAGATAAAAAATTAAACTAATTTTTACACTTTTTGTCCTTCTCATATAAAAGATATGTACCTAAAAAATCAAAACATGAAAATCTCAAAGTAAAATGATAAAGAAAAGAAATTAAAATAAAAAATAAAATATCCAAATTAACCAAATAATCAATTGCCTAATATCAAACAAAAATAAATCCTCGGCAACGGCGCCAAAAACTTGATGCGTACTCCGCAAGTATATAGGTCGTTCAAGTAGTAAAGAAAAGATATCATCCCACAGAGATTTGTTGTTTAAGTACCAAACTATAAAAGTCATGATTATTTGGGCTATCAATAATTTGTGCCAAAAAGTAGAGTAAAAGATGCAGCTAATTAAATTGGGAAAACTAAGGAAATTATAATAAAATAAGCAATTAAATTTTTAAGCACTATACTAATTTACTAAAATTTTAGCAAGTAACTAAAGATTTAATTAATTAATGGTAAAGATATTCCAGAGTTGAGGTTTATGAAGAAACTTTTATTGGGATTTAGATAGGCAAAACCAAGATCATGGGAAATACAAGTTTGAAGGAAGTTGATTCTAATTTTTTTTAATTTCTCTTTCAAGCAAACTAAAGAGTGTTTTAAAGGAAACTAAACCCCATTCTCATGCGATGCTTAATTACCCAAAACCCTTTAAGCACTTTAATCAACTTGAAATTCTTCTTAACCCACTAGTTTATTTCTAACACTAGGTGATTAAGTTCATTATCTTGATTATCTATCATAGATTTTTACCTCTCGGTCCTTCAATCTAAGATTAAGAACAAAACTCAAAGGGTACCAATAATGGGTATGTAAATAAGTACACAACATAAGAATTAAAACTTATATATACTAAAATCTAGTTAAAACCAGTTCAAATCCATAAATAAAACTTAAATCATTACACCCAACTCTGAAATCCTAAGTATCTACTCACTCATGCTTTTATTTACAAGTAATGAATATGAAATAGAGCAAGAAAACTTGAAAATAAGACTAAAAATAAAAGAACCCAGAAGAAGAGAATCTAAATCTCTGAATATGGAAGCTGAAAACGTCACTCTGCAAGTGTCCTTCCTCCAGAAATGAAGTGGTTCCTTCTTTTCTTCTTCTTTTGATTTTTTTCTCTCTTTCTCCTTATGGTAAAAATGAGAACATGATGCTTATATATCCCCTTAAAATTTGCCCTAAAAATGGTCTCTAAAGGGATAAAGACAAAAGGTATAAAAGGTGTGAAAAGAGAAAATTTTTTCATGTCAGCAAATCTGCCAGTGCCATCCCACATGCCTCATGTTAATTTAAGTTATTTTCAATATGCCTCATGTTGATTCGGAGGAGGAGCCTTTAGATTTTGCACGACCAGCTACATAGGGCATGTTGAAGTCCCTGAAACTTTCGGCGTGTTTTGTTCCAAAATCTCTGTCTACACGACTCAGTGTTGAATCTACATGCCTCATGTGGATTCCTGCTGGCTGACTCTTATCTTCACATGACCTTCAACACGGGGCATGTTGAAGCCCTTGAAAATCTCGGCTGGTCTTCTTCCTTAGGCAAATTTTCTTCATTTTTTACACTACTTTAAGCTTCCAAATCACTTTGAATTTCTTCTGTATGGACCTTTTTGCCTTTAAACCTTATTAAAACCTATGAAAAACATTAAAATTCCAAAACTCAAATATAATGAAACGAAAATTAATAAATTAACTAAAATAAGTATTAAAAGCATAAAATTACTAAATTAAAAAGGGCAAAATGGATGCAAAACTACCCTAAAATACCTATATAAAATGGGTTTATCACTTATTTTACAATTATTCCTAATTGAATGGGATTTCTTTTAAGATTAGGATTGAATGGACTAACACTATAAATAGGAGTATGTAAAGGAGGTTATTTGGTTTTTACCCATGAATAATGAAATAGCATAAAGTTTAAAAAGATACTCTTGTCCATTGTTGAGGCGGTATTGCTCATATATTGAAGGCACTATTTGTGGTGTATTTTAATGTTAAAGTAATAAATATATTAATTATGTATAGAGGAGAATGCGAATGATAAACTAATATATTTACCATGAATAGTATTTGTGTGTGAATGTGGTTGCCTTTAGATGTAATTGGGTTGATGAATTTAAGACATAACTTGAGCTTATTTATATATTTGATGATTTGATTGATGGTGAAACATGGTATGTCTATGAATGTATCCCTATCAAAAGGGTGAACTATGTAAATAATATTGTTAGTTACATTTGTTTGGTTTATTTCTTTATGTTATACATGCTTCCATGATAGTAAGAAAGTAGAATTGATGATAACAATTTGTATCCATGCTTAGGGATGATTCTGACAAGTTAGGTTGAAGGTACATCTATTGTGATATGAACAAAGTCACAAAATGTTGTTACTATTTAAACTAGGGGCCATAATTGATACTAGGACTTGGACTAGCATAAGGCTACCAAATCTTGTAACAAGCCTAAACTTAATATATCATGTCTGCATATGTTCAAATAAACCCAACATACACGAACTAACTCAAAATTTGTTTATGATCACATCATACACACATGCATACATACACATACATACAAATATAGTAGTTAAGCTCAACTATTTAACCACAACATCCATCTATAAGTAGGAAACTCTACCCAAACTATAACATACACCTAACTCTGAATATAGCATATAGTTTCCATAACAAAAACTCTAAATAATTTGATGAGTTAAATAGAATTTATAAATATTTAATACAATTTCAAAATAAAATCAAATATCCAATGCAAATGGAAAGGTTACATGGACCACCAACAACACACTAGTCCTTTACTAACTATCTGGGGAAAAATAAATGAATAATGGTGAGCTTTGGATTTAGATATTACACCTTATGTCCCTTTTAAAGGCCTTTTAATGTTTTTGCATAAGGATTAAGAAAATAATTAGATAACCTTATTTTTATTAAAAAAAAAAACTGTTGATTGATTAAAGTGCCCATGTAGTGTTTAATCTTTAATTAAGATAGAGAAATGTGATAAGGAATGTAAAAAGGTAATATAAAAAGAGATAAATACATTGGGAAAAATAGTAGATAAGGGTGAAGTTGGAAAAAAATAATTAATGCTTAATTTTTGAAAATGGCAAATAAAGTGGGATAAAAAAAAATTCTTGAAAAGAATACTTGAAATCTTATCAATGGAAATTCAAAACAATTAAATCACAAGCATATAATCATATATTTCACATGGGGATGACATAGACCCACTTACTCTCAGTCCATAATAATATATGAATAATAATATTCATCTTAATACCATGATGCATAATTCAATATCTACTCACAGACTAGAAGGCCAATCCTTAACTCGCTACTTTAGATGTGAGGAAGTATAAGGTATATTATAATCATCTATAAAAATAACTATTTAACTTGAGGAAGAAGAAGGTATCTATACAAAACCTTCACTGAGATGAGTAGGCATATATATTTATTTAATTAAAAAGACAACCAAAAGGGTCTAAAATTCATTGTGAAGTTTATGGGTTTCAAAGATAAATTACTATGAGGTCCCTGGATTTTTGTCAAAATCATTGGTCGATCCCCAAAATTCTTAAGCCTAATTAAAACGTCCCTCTATTTTGTAAAAACAAACTCTGTAGTCCTTCTGTCCAATTTTTTAATGATTTTTGAAAGTCATACCTAGGTCTAAAAAGAGAAAAAATTTTTAATCTTCAAAATACCTTCATTCTCTATCCTAATTCCTTCACGCTCCCTTATTTCCCTCCCCTCTATATTTCTTTTAATTTTTTCACAAATTCCTAATCACCCCTTTTTCTTCTTAAATCCGTATCCATGTCTAATTCTCCTATAATGTAAACAATAATGCTAACATCTCTTTTTTAGTTCAAACATCACATGCAACTTGCTCGGCCATCGAGCAAAAACCAAAGGTTTCTCACAGGGTATAAGAAG
This sequence comes from Hevea brasiliensis, assembly GCF_030052815.1. Lineage (NCBI taxonomy): Eukaryota > Viridiplantae > Streptophyta > Magnoliopsida > Malpighiales > Euphorbiaceae > Hevea > Hevea brasiliensis. The sequence goes on along the minus strand of NC_079497.1, from coordinate 88,178,989 downwards.
CTCCAGCAACTTCTTCGACGAATCCATCCTCTTTGAAGGAACCCGTGTGGACTTTGATATTACAAAGTCATCCTTAACTTGTAGAAAGCCATTCACCACCATAGTACTTTTATCCTTAAAAACAAAACCTGCACCAACCTTCTCTTGTCTATTTCTGGGTTCTAATGCAAAGCTTTGGTTTTTAGTTTTTCTATCTGATGTGAATTGGGCTTCTACCATTAAAGATGTATATTTTTTTAGAAAAAAAAGACCAAATAAGCCCATGTGCTTTCAATAGAGGGTGAAATAAGCCCAAAATCTAAATAAGCCCATGTACTTTATAATAAGGCCAAATAAGTTCACACCTAATAAAATATTAATTTTTTAATAATAAAATATTATTTTTTTTCTAATTTTAAATATTAAAAATATTAATTTTAATTAAAATAAAATTTAAAAATAAATTGAAAAAACATGGTGATAAAAAATGGTTTAATATTAAAATTATTTTTTAATATTTTATTATTTAAAACTAAAAAAATAATATTTTATTAGATATGGAATTATTTGGCTTTAATTAGAAAGCACATGGGTTTATTTTGCCTAAAACTTGATTTTGGGTTTATTTGACCCAAAACATGATTTTAGACTTATTTTGCTCTAAACTTGATTTTGGGCTTATTTGGCCTTTGACTAAAAGTATAGGGACTTATTTGATATATTTTCCATATTTTTTTCACTATTTTCTCTTTGTTGTTTTATTTGGGATTAAATTTGCACTTCTATTCATCTAGTTAATACAAAAACCTAACAATTGGACAATGGCAACAAACCCACTTTCCAAAAACATTTATAAGTTTATATTAGAACTTAAAAATGAGTAAATGGAGCATTTTGCATCCCTAAATTCTAATAAATTTTAAACCTTTCAATTGAGATTTCCATGGTGAAGCAACTTTCTCTATGTTTTTGGCATTCTTTTCTGTCTTTTGGTAAATTCTCAAGTTTTTCAATTGTCGCAATGGGATTTTGCGGTCGCCCGGACGATCACTCACCGAAGTGGGAAAGAGTGAGGAGTCGCCACCTTAGTTTTGAGGGGAACTAAAGAAAACCATTTGAGAAGATAAATAAAGAATGAAACCACTTCAAGACAGAGATTCTAGGTTCGGGGTCCGTAAACGGGTGGGGAAGGTGTTAGGCACCCCACCTCGTCCCTTAATAAGGGTAGGTAGATTTAATTTTGCGTCCTTTATAAATTAGTTAGAAGGGCTCGGATGGGAATGTTAGTCCTTTTGGTAAAAGGAATGTTTGATTTTTCACTGATTAGGATCACCCAGATACATAAGTAAATGAGACAACCTTAGTGAATTACTTTTGCATGTTAATTTTACTTGAAAAGGAATGTTTTATTTTAATTTAGAAGATCGGATAAGAACTCTCCTCCGATCTTCTTTTAGATATTAAAATTTTGGTTGGGGATCGGATAAGGACTCTCTTCCGATCCCTATTAAATATTTATTAGAGATTTTAATTTGGGATCTGATAAGAACTCTCCTCCGACCTCTTTTAAGTATTTATTAAAATTTTAAGCTGAGACCGGATAAGAACTCTCCTCCAATCTCTATTAAGCATTTATTAAAATTTTAAGCTGAGACCGGATAAGAACTCTCCTCCGATCTCTTTTAAATATTTATTAAAAATTTTGAATTGAGGTCGGATAAGAACTCTCCTCCGACCTCTTTTAAGTATTTATTAAAATTTTAAGCTGAGACCGGATAAGAACTCTCCTCCGATCTCTTTCGGATTAGCAGGAGCCTGGAAGGGGCTTTGCCGATCTCCCGAATTTCAATTTCAGCTACATGTCACAAGAACCTAAAACTAAGGTTTCGCATTCAAAAATGCTGAGATTAGGTTTCTTGATACCCTATGACTAAATGGGTAATACTAAACTTGATTTATCGACCTTCCATGTAGTCATTTCACGCATACCTATTAATGTCCGATCTGTTTCGCCTAGTTTATTTTGGTTTTATTCCTCTTCATGGTATCTTGCCGAATTCGCTTCACGCCACCTAATAGTTTGGCTATTTTCCGACGTGTTATTCAAGCTTTCTCTTGTAAAAGAGGCCCTTAAGTTGCAGATACCTATATTTTGCCCGACCACTTACACGCTACTAGGAGCTAAAAGCTCGATTCGTAAATGACGAAAATTGACGAAATGATGGACCGATCACTAAAGAGATAATTCGAGAGTAACGTTTTGAGATTTTTGCTTAGAATAAACTTAGAGTAAACTGCGACGTAAAGAGAACAAAGAAAGTGCGAAAAGTAAACGCAAATACTTAATAAAACAAGAATATGAACTCTTACCGTGAGGAGCCAAATATATTGAAATAATCGAGGTGGTAAATAGTGATGAAGATGGCGGATTGATCACCGAGAGTTGATGTCTGTGAGGAGCCAAATGTATTGAAATAACTATGAGGTGGTAAATAGTGATGAAGATGGCGGATTAACCACCGAGAGTTGATGTCTGCCGTGAAACCGAGAGATGCTTTAGCTAAAAGGTAACCGGTAAGAACCAGTGGAAGGAAGTTGAGCTTGAACAGAGGAAAAGAAAGCAAAGATGACGAGAGTATGACCAGATAATGAACAAACTGAAATGTAGAGTTCCAAAGATTCAAAATCTTTTCCAAGAAAACACTCAAAACTAGTTTCAAAAGTCTTTTGATCACTACAAAACAAAGCAGAGTAACAAATCGAATGAAGTTTGAGTTCCTCCACGATAATAGCAGCCTCTTGTCTATATTTTTGTCCGTCCCTTGAACAGCTTTTTATGCCGTATTTATAGGAATCGGGTGCTCTTCGTGAAGGGTCGGGATTTATTTGAGGGAGATGGAGGGTCGAGATCTCGAAGGACATGATCGGAGGTTCAGGAATTAAAGAGAATCAAAATGAATGGTTGAGATCACTCTTCATAATATTTGTCCTTTTCTTCTTTCCATCTGACGGTCCCAAATTTCCTTGTCCGGAATGATCCGAGGGCTAAGAGTGAAAAACGCTGGTATTGTCGTCTTCTCTCTTGATCTAAGGGTTCCGGGTTTGTCCTTACAAGTGGGATCAACGGAGATTGGGATGTACAGATCATGACATACCACGGCACTGTCAAAGATTATGGCGATTCTTAGGCGTGCGGTGGAGATCTCGCTCGCCACGCTTTAACTACCTCTACCGATTCTCGACGACGCTATTGGGATTTGTCTTATTCTTTTTGTCTTCCGATCCCTCCCCTAACTCCTATTCCGATCTCTCACGCTGATCTCCTATCTCCCGATCTCTATTATCCCTTAATCAGTCTGGATTCGGTCCAAGCATTAATTACATCTCGATTCTCGAAGCGTCCGCTTCGTTTTCCGCTCAGCATTAAATGCCCATTTCTCCCTATATATACCGTCGACGAGACATTTTCTTCATCCGACTTTCCTCTCTTCTTTTCTTACTTTCCTCGTTTCTAGCCGCCCGTGGAAGTTCGCTATAACTGTGGCTTTGATCTTTTTCCGATGAACTTCTTTACTTACCGACTGAAAATTCACGATCCCGGTGATCGAATGACCTTTACTGATGATGGTGAGAGGACTGGATTTGACCGATCTGTATTGCGGACTTTGATTGTACCGATCTCGAGTCGCTCAACTGAGTTCATTCGGCTTCTCATCGCATTGGGTGTTCGGCGTCTTTCCTCCACATTGGGTGTTCCGGTGGTCGGTTTCGAGTGGTAACATCGGTGACGATGTCTCTCATCTTCATGGGAGTCATAATCACCCCATCCGAGCCGCACATCTATCCGATGCCAACATGGTCTCTGGTCAAACACATCTTTTGATTCAGCCACAAGACTAGGCTTTGACATAGGCCTTTTAGATATGATGTTCCACCGGTCTCTAGAGATCGCCCAAATGATGTAGTTAGACCTTTATTGTAGTCCGATCCCTAGAGATCGCCCAAATGATGTATTTTATTTTCAATGCAGTCCGATCTCTTAGAGATCACAGAAATGATGTGATCCAATGTTAGTGTAATCCGATCCCTAGAGATCGCCCAAATGTTGTAATCCGAACTTTTGAAAATAAAGACTTTATTTTGTGCTATCATCTTATTATTTTTGCATTGATTATTTTCCGATCCCTAATGTTATTATCCAATGTGATTCTTTACCTGAATGACACTTAGCTGATCCTTCATTAAAATTTTTTTAATTTTTATGCCTATATATAATAAACCGATCTCAGAACATTCGGATATTTGAGAAAAGTGTCGAACAAATTGCCGAGTCCCACCAATCGATGCGCATTTAGAACCTCGCGAGCATTAAATGCTCTGACTAGTATAAATAGGGGTGGGTGGGTTAGCCGCTTGTTCTCTCATTCCATTTTCAATCCCCGCTCACAACTTCAAAGTTCTCTCCTTTTCTCCGCTTCTTCCGACGCCATCGACTCTAAGGGCTTTAATCCTCTTTTTAGTTTAAGTTCTTTGTTTCTTTTGAAAATGAGCGGTGCAGAAGGTCGAGAGCGCGAGCCCTCCTTCCATTCAGTTCTCATGGTCATCGCTGATGAAGAAGAGGCGCTGGCGGGCCACAAGCAACCTAAACCCCTAGGGTCTCGCTCCGTGCCGGGTCGGGTCATACCATCAAGGCTTGCACCACCTTCAAGGAGAGAGACCCTTCCTATAGACGAAGCTTCCGTCGGTTCTTCGAACTGACCGCAATCGCTTGTTCAAGAATACAATATTTGTCCCGATTCATATGAGTCGATCAAGTGCCATGGCGATCTTCGTGTCGATCACTCTTTTGAAGAGAATGACATGGTCATGGTGTACGAGGAATGCTTAAAGGCCGTCCGAGGTTCCTCTAGCCGATTTCTATAAGGAGGTCCTAAAACTTCACCGAGCATCCATTGTTCAAATCCACCCCAACTCGTGGCGGATCTTGGTAGCTTTCCGAGGTCTATGCCGAGCTAAGGGAATCAGACCTACGGCTAAGGTGTTCGCCGAGCCGCATGCACTACTAACTCGCCAAAGGATGATGAACACCGGTTCTTTCAGCGAAGCTCGTTGCGGACTCTTTTCCGACCGCCTCATCCCTTAAGAATTGGAAGAACCGGTTCTTCATTCCGAGGAGTAAAGATCCGAGCCGCTTTGAGGACTTTCCTCGAGCGGTGGTACTGTGGGCCTCGCTCAAGCACTTTACCCTCGAGTCAAGAGGAAAGCTTGATAGTGATGGAGCCAAAAGTCGTGCCACCACTCTAAAATATTCTCGCCCAAATGCGGATCGCCGAATCGCACCATTGACCATGCAATCGATCACGGCCGAGATCGCGAACTTCCGCTCTCGACCTCGGCATTGGTATTTTCTATATCTCGCCTCAGACCTTAGCGATCTCACTAACCTCTTTTTCGTGCGGTATGGCGGGTGGTGAGGGTTCTAGGAAGCGGAAGAAGGAAAGAGATCTCCGGAAGGTAAAGGAGATGAAGCGTTGAACGTCTTCAAACACCTTGGCCACGAACACGGGAGATACAAAGAGACCCGCCTCAACCTTCGGTCCGCCGACCATTGAGGTCGAGATCTCCTCCTAGATCGGAAGAGCAGCCCGCCTCTCTCGCTTATTCCAAGCACGGAAGGGAGCCTTCTCAATCTTCCGGGAGGACTTCTTCTCGTGGCGCCGACATCGATCGATCGCTTGAAGAATAACCTGGATTAGGGAGAACTCCGATTTTGCCAAAGTCCCGGGATCTACCATCTTCTTTCAAGAGGATCGACAGGCTATCCTGCAATGGTCTCGATGATATCTTGACTCAACCATGAGCCTAAACGTGGAGTGTCCGTGAACTGCACCATGATTCGAGAAAAGATTCGTGCAGGTAAGGAGGTTGGGGAGAAAAATCAGGAATTGACTTCCCTCCGATCCCAACTCTCATCTGCTCGGGATTATATATCTCAAGTCGAGGGACGGGCGAAGTACCATGAAGACCAGCTGGCCGAAAGGTCTCGTGACTTGGCTGAAAGTGAACGGGCTCTCAGAGAAATCCGCACTTCGTGCCAACGGCGCCAGTCGCTCAACTTATAGAGGAGCTTAACGCGAAGGATAAGGAGCTTTCGGAGAAAGAAAAAGAGCTCAAGGAAAAGGATGAAGAGATGGTGTCGGGAATAGCCGGAGCCTATGTGAATGCTCATAAGGATCTCTTGGCCGAACTTCAAAAGCGCTATCCGAAGAGGACTTTTCTTGGATGGACGACACGGCTCCGGGCGATGGTGAAGATAGTGAGGAGGAGGGCGAGGAAGAGAGAGAGAGTGAGCAGAATGTAAATCAGTGGGGTGATCCCCACCAATAACTTGTACAAATTATGAAATGAAATGGAATATCTCTTTTATTCAATGAATGGATGTGATTGGAAAATCTTGAATTTGCCTAAGTATTTGATTGTATGAGCATAGCGAAACATGAACTAAATGCCATTATTAATCTAAGTATAAAAGATCGGAAAGCACAATAAGCATGAGATCGGTGGGGGAGAAATGCTGAACGGGACTTGGTTAAAATTGAAAATTTAACTTGAACACTTAAGATCGAACCCTCGTTAAAACCGAACCCAAACTTTAGCTCTTAATCTTCCGAAAAGGAGGTCGGCAATAAAACGGTAGGAAAAGATCTAGTGCCGTTCATTTTATTTATCAACAGAGATCAGGAATATACTTGATGTGTCAGGAAATTCGACAATGAGTTTGAGAGGTCGGTAAATGATTTGAGAGATCGGCGAGGCTTAATGAATATGAGGACTCAAGATTAATTCAATTTTTGTGAGGAGAGATCGGAAATGTGACCGCCTAAAGAGGATCTAAACGAGATTAGCTGCTCAAAGAAGAATTTTATTGATTCTAGGACCGCCAAAATATGGTGTCGACAATGCACCTCTTTACATAATTTCTATTAAAGGAAAAATTTCCGTATAGGAATTATGTAAAGATTCAGACTCATATTTTGGACGATTAGGTGTTCGAAATTAGGGAACTAAAGCACACCTAAGTTAATGACCTCGAACATTAAAATCAACTTGGATCTAGAAACCAGAGGTTGATAACAGGAATTAAAATTGCATGAAATTAAAATCAACTTAGATCAAGGAACCAGAGGTTGATAACAGAAATTAAAATTGCATGAAATTAAAATCAACTTAGATCAAGGAACCAGAGGTTGATAACAGGAATTAAAATTGCATGAAATTAAAATCAACTTAGATCAAGGAACCAGAGGTTGATGGTGGAATCGCAGGAAATTAAAATCAACTTAGATCAAGGAACCAGAGGTTGATGGCAGAAATGTAAATTGCATGAAATTAAAATCAACTTAGATCAAGGAACCAGAGGTTGATGGTGGAATTGCAGGAAATTAAAATCAACTTAGATCAAGGAACCAGAGGTTGATAACAGAAATGTAAATTGTATGAAATTAAAATCAACTTAGATCAAGGAACCAGAGGTTGATGGTAGAAATGTAAATTGCATGAAATTAAAATCAACTTAGATCAAGGAACCAGAGGTTGATGGTGGAATTGCAGGAAATTAAAATCAACTTAGATCAAGGAACCAGAGGTTGATGGCAGAAATGTAAATTGCATGAAATTAAAATCAACTTAGATCAGGGAACCAGAGGTTGATAACAGAAATGTAAATTGCAGAAAATTAAAATCAACTTACAAAACAAGTCTGACTTTGGCACATGAAGTTATTCCTTGACAAAGTGTACTTAACAAGATAATGAAGGCGGACGATTAATGGAGGAGGAGTTGTAAGGCCTGACCTATGACCTCGTTCTTTGGATGTCCCTTTCGTTCCCGACTTTCTCCTTATTCTTCTGAAAGCGCCCTTGTGGGTTTTCACTTTCTTTTCGTCCATTCGACTGAAGCGCTTTCGGGTTTTCACCTCTAGTTTTTTTTTTTTTTTTTTTTTTTTGGCGGCTATTACCTGCAGATATCATAGTAAAGTACGCGCGGTTATCAAATTTTAAATTCAAAACTTATGGCAGAAATTTAACTAATCAAAAGCGCATTATTCAAAGATAAAGGATAGTATTAAAAGTGAGCAAGCAGAAAACAAAAGGTAAGGAATGGAGTATAACTTTATCATGGCTTTAGGAAAAATAGACTTTCAAAGGAAAATGAAAGGTACAAGGATAGATCTCATATATTCCTTTTAGTTGGTTTTGAAGTCTTTTAACTGCCATATTCCAAGTTCTCTGAAGTCCCTTGCCATGACGGTTGCCTCTCTACCCGCGGTTTCATGCCCCCTTCCTTATTTCTCCAGTTTGGTTCTTGGGACGCCCTTTTTGGTTTTCACCCCAAGAAAGGTTTTTTTTTTTTTTTTTTTTTTTTTTTTTTTTTTTTTAGGACGCCCTTTCGGGTTTTCATCCCTTCTCCTTTTTATGCATAGTATCTCTTGACAGTATCGGCATTCACGGGTCTCGGGAATTCTTCACCGTCCATGTGGGTCAAGATCAAGGCTCCCCCAGTAAACGCCTTTTTAACCATATAGGGTCCCTCGTAGGTTGGTGACCATTTGCCCCGGGGATCGTTTTGGTTTGGTAGTACTTTCTTTAGAACTAAATCCCCGGGTAGGAATTCCCGTGGGCGTACGTTTTTATCAAATGCTCTGGCCATTCTCCTCTGATATAATTGCCCGTGACATGCTGCTGTTAACCTTTTCTCATCTAGCAAGTTTAACTGATCCAACCTTGACTGGATCCATTCCGACTCACCAATCCCTGATTCCTTCAGAATCCTTAGGGAAGGAATTTCAACTTCAACAGGTAATACTGCTTCCATCCCGTAGACTAGTGAGTATGGAGTTGCCCCAGTTGAGGTTCTTATGGAAGTCCGGTATGCATGAAGAGCGTAGGGGAGTATGTCATGCCAATCCCTATATGTGACCGTCATTTTTCGGATTATCCTCTTTAGATTTTTGTTCGCGGCTTCCACCGCTCCATTCATCTGGGGACGGTATGGGGAGGAATTGAGATGTCGGATTCTGTATTGATCACACGCCTTCCAATCTTCTGACTGCTGTGTTCTTGGCGTTATCAGTGACAATTTCATTCGGGAGACCATGCCGGCATATGATATTGTTTCTGAAGAATTTGAGAAACGTGTTCTGCGTGATGTGAGCATAGGATGTTGCCTCGACCCATTTGGAGAAATAGTCAATGGCTACAAGGATGAATCTGTGCCCATTGGATGCCTTGGGATTGATGGGACCAATCACATCTATGCCCCACATTGCAAAAGGCCACGGTGAGACGAGATTGAACACTTGTGAGGTGGCACATTTATCTGGATCTCACAGAATCGACACTTGTGGCACTTCCGAAATACTCGATGCAATCCTTTCCATTGTGGTCCAAAAATACCCACGCCGCATGATTTGCTTGGCCATCATGTGTCCATTGGCGTGAGTTGCACAATTTCCTCATGAGTTTCAAAAGGATTCTCTTTGCCTCCTTCGCATCCACACATCTCAATAATTCACCGTTGGAGCTTCTTTTGTATAGGGTTTCCCCACTGGGAAAGTACCCCAATGCTAACCTCCGAATCATCTTCTTTTCATTTTTGCTTGCCCCTGAAGGGAATTCTTCGGTTCTACAGTAGACCAGGATGTCGTGATACCAAGGCTTTCCATCGAGCTCTTCTTCAATCATGAAGCAATAGGCTGGCTCATCCCTTACTTTAATCTTCAATGTCTGAAACGTCGCTCTTCTTCGATTTGAGCCATAACAACTAGAGTAGCTAAGGCGCCAAGAAATTGATTCTTGTCTCTACTCGATGAGTGAAAGAGATTTCTTCGAATTCCCGATCATCTCCATGAAGTATTTCCGGTAGGGGATTAGCTTGGGATCCTTGGTTTGCCATTCTCCTTGACTGATAAATTATCGAGCCGAGTCTCCATACACCTCCAACTTTCTCGATTTTCATCTCCATAGCAAAGATGTAGACCCATTACACAAGCTTCATATTCTGCGACATTGTTGGTACAGTCAAACCCCAACTTAGCAGCTATTGGGAAGTGCTTTCCTTCTGGGGATACTAGTACAGCTCCGATTCCATTTCCTGATAAATTGATCTTCCACAAAATACATTTCCCACACATCGATCGACTCTTCTTTGTAGTCTACTTCATTAATATGTTCGCTGTGGAACTCAAAATCCAGAGCTTCATAATCCGATAGGGTTTTCCGCTAGAGGTCAACAATTACGCTACCTTTCACCGCTTCCGGTCATGTAGACTATATCATACCGAGAGTATAACTCGCCACTTGGCTATCCTTCCCGCACGAATGGGCTTTCGAACACGATCCGATAGGATCCATCCGAGATAAGCCATGTCTTGTGATTCAACATGTAGTGCTTGAGGCGATTTGCTATCCAGCTAACGCAGCAAGTCTTTTCTAAGAAAGAGTATCTTGACTCACAATCATTGAACTTCTTGCTCGTAGTAAATGGCCCTCTCTTTTCGCAGGTATCATCATGTCCGTCCTAAAACACATCCCATAGAGCTCGTTGACCGCCATGTACAGATCGAGGCCGCCTGTCACAAAGTGGACCAATATCGTGGGTTTGACAAATCGCTTTGATTGTCTCGAAAGCCTTTTGACAATCCGAATCCCATTGGGTAGGATTGTTCTTCCGAGTAGTTCAAAATAGGCTCACTTTGGCAAAGTGAGATTAGAAATAAATCTTGAGATGTAGTTCAACTTTCCTAGAAAATCGCGCACCTCCTTTCTCGCTTTTGGGGACGGCATTTCTTGAATAGCTCGAACTTTGTCCGATCCACTTCTATTCCTTTCTCGCTACTATGAATCCCAACGCTTTTCCGATCTAGCTCCAAGATGCATTTAGCAGGTTCAGCTTCAACTTGTATTTCGAGCCTTTCGAGCACCCTCCTCATCACCGAACGTGGCTCTCTTCTCCTCGGATTTAATGATCATATCATCCACATATACCTCCACTTCTTTATGCATCATATCGTGGAATAATGTGACCATTGCGCTACCGGGTAAGTAGCCCCGCATTCTTCAACCCGAAGGGCATGACCCGATAGCAAAATACCCCCATTGGGTGATGAAAGCGCTTTATCCTTGTCTTCCTTGTCCATCGAACTGATTGTACCTCAAGCCCCATCAATACACGAACACCTACCCAATCCCGCAGCATTGTCAACTAACACATCAATGTGAGGGAGAGGGAAATCATCTTTCAAACTTGCTTTATTAAGGTCCCTGTAGTCAACACACACCCTGACTCTCCCGTCTTTCTTCATTATCGACGACATTAGCCACCCATTGGGGATATTTGACTACTTCCAAGAATCCGCCATATCGCTTTTGACTTCATCCCAACCTTGAGCAAAGGTGTCGGGATTCATTCTCTCGCCGCTTCACCGGATCGCTCTCGGAATTAAGGGAATCTTGTGCGTCACTATCCGGGGTCCAAACCGACCATATCATCATAGCTCCATGAAAATACGTCGACAAATTCCTTGCTGCATCGATCATATCTCCCAATTCCTCACTCTCCACTATCTTAAGTTCCCTTTTTACTTCTTCCGAGCCTATGTTTATTGTGCGCGTTTCATCTTCACAAGGTGCGAGGGAGGGTTCATCTTTTTCACTGCTTTCTTTTGTAAGGTCTTCCTCAGAATTACTTGAAGTAATGGCAGTTATGGGGATTTCAAAATTAACCAGAGGAATTTCGGAGTCTATTGGATTATTAGGTGTTAATTGATGAATGGTACTGAATGAATAAAGAATAGAACATGTTATAAGGATTGAATTATAAAGGAATGAGAGTATTGGATTTAAAATGCTCTATCAATTCATTAATATTAATGCCATAAGAAAAGGTCCATTTACAGTATTACACTTGTCACCATGGACAAAATGATCAAGTGTAGATAACTGCAGGTACTTTACTCAAATTGAGTACGTGGATATCCTCCGTTGTCCAGCTTGTCAAGCTCCCGCTCCTCACCATGGGTGAAACTAGGGCCTCATACAAGGAATCCAGCTTGGATGACATCTATGGATGGATCATCCGCGATTCTTCCAGACTTGCTTGATGTTGGATGACCGGTTTGGCGAAGATCTCCGTAATTCTTGGGACTATTTTCATTTTTCCCGCCTCTCGGTCGAACCTCCGATCCCAAGCATCCTCCTCATCCAATCGCCCGTCCACGAGGGCATCCCCTCATACCCCAAACCACAACGGCCTATCTTCCGAATAGCCAGATAGGCTCGACGATTCCTTGCAAGGCAAAGGCCTAAGCCTTTCCCCTCTTGATACCCGCTTGACATTACTTTGGCCACCATAGCCATAGCCCTTCCTTCCCAAAGATCTTGCAATTCAAGGGCCTGGAAAGAACTCTCCAATGATTCCTACCGCTTCCACATAAGGAAGTGATTGCGGCTTGGTGACCAGATGGCCTCTTCGCCTCTTACCGTGATGATTTTGCCGCCCTTAATGTATTTGATCTTCTCGTGTAAGGTTGAAGGAACAGCTCGCAGAGTGGATCCACGGCCTCCCTAATAACATAGTGTAAGTTTACCAATGTTCATCACTTGAAACGTGACGTTGAAAGTACATGCCCGACTTGGATTGGCAAGTCAATGTCTCCCAAGACTTCTCTCCCGGTACCGCCAAAGGCTCTTACCACCATTGCACTTTGATGTATATGCGATTGGTCAACCGCAGAGCTCGCTAAGGTCGCGCTTAGGCAATACATTGAGGGCCGATCCGTTATCGATGAGAACCTTGGCCACTATACAACCCTTACACTTCACGCTACATGTAGAGCTTTATTGTGCCCTAAGCCCGCAGGTCTACCTCCTCTTCGTAAAAGGCTACAGAGCCGATGCTGGATTTGTCCTACTATTTTCTCAAACCGCCCGAGTAATGTCTGGGTTCACAAAGGCCCGATCCAGATTCTTTGTAGGGCTTGTCGGTGGACTTCCGAGCTCGGATCGGTGATAACAGTGAAATTCGGGGGTTTTTCTCAATTGCTCCACCACGCCATACTCGCCTGTTTCATTATTTGGAGCAGCAGTTCTTCATCTTCCTTGTGTTCAATAGGCTCGCTTCCTCGCTTTCTCAACCTCCTCTTCCGTGTTTCGGATGACTCTCCCATTTTTACTTTCCCTTTCTCTTCTCTCTTTCTTCGTTCAGTAACACCTCCCACTTCGAGTTATAAACTCGACTTCTTGCTCAGTGGAGAGGATTTTGTTGCAATAACGGGTCTAGAACGGCTTGGGGAGTAGTGTTGCTAGGTGTCCAGCATAAGTCATTCTCAAGTGCTCGTGAGGAGCGAAACATGGTTTTGGTGGTGCCGAGGTGGGGCAAGACTAGGAGCGATGTACCGCTTGACGCTCCTCGAGTGAAAACTTGGAAGTTATAATTCCAAGGGACAGCGTGAGTATTGGTGATGGGGAGCCGAGGTGGAGTTTGATAATCTGCACGGAGAGGCTACGGGGTGAGAAGGTGATTCGGGTTTGAGGTGGAGGCGCTCGCCGTATCCGTGGTGTTCACTCCTTTTCCGTTTCACTTTGTTTGGCATCTCGTAACTCGAGAGACAATAAGTTCGACTTCTTGCCCGAACCCTCACAATCTCGCACTCATGGTCACCGCCTCCATGGTAAGGACACCTCGTACTCTCTTTGAATCCCGCTACCTGAGGGCAAAGGTAGCCTTCCCTCGTTGCTATAGTAAAAATCTCCTTAAAGTGTGGAACCAGCTCATCCACTTCTGGTGTTGATCCCTCTCCTTTAGACTCTATCATATTTACACCACCGCCGCATTGTGGTTAGGCAAAGGGTTTGAGGTAACATTGGGAGGGAACCATTTCCTCGATCTTCAACCACCCGCTTCGGATTAAAGCGTGCACTCTCCTCCGAGTGCCCCGCAGCTTGTCGCTGAATGCCCTTGTGCTCCTCCATGATACTCACAACGGCAAGGGCATCATACCACCCGGGATATGGCTACCGGATTGGGTCTAAAGGGACTGCACGATTTGGTTTATACCAACAAGGTATCGGTATATTTCACTGAGAGGGAGGGGAAGGGGTGGATCAGGATTCCTTGGAGGTCTTGGGTTATTTTGTGGTGGTCGTGGTTGAGCTGGAGGAGGAGGTGGTCTTGGTTGGAAATTTGCAGGTGGGGCGACAGTGGGCGTGGTTGTGAATAATTAGGAAAGGGGGTGGGATGTTTGCGATAGTTGGGCCATGAGAGGGAGGATATGGCCGGTAATTATTTTGGGGAATTGGGGAAAATTATTCACGAGTGATGGAATGTACATCACTCTCCTTCTTCTTGCCAAAATTGGCAGTCTTTTTCACAGGGTTCTCAGTCAACTCCTGTAGCCTTCCTATTCTCAGATTAGCTTCAATTCTCTCACCGGCTTGGATGATATCTGAGAAGCTGCTGGAGGTGTTTCCGATCATCAGGTTGAAGTAGGGAGCCTTCAATGTTTCAATGAATAGGGAGCAGAGTTCATTGTCACCACCGGAGGATATACTGCAGCCTTCTCCTCCATCGTTGGGCGATCGCTTAAAACCTTCCCGCCTTCTTTCAGTACTGTGTTCGGAGGTCCCTCCTTGTGGGTGCTGCATCACAATTGAATTTGTACTGCTTAAGAAAGGTATCGGCCAAATCTTTCCAGGAGTGTAGCTTGCTCCTGTCCAATTGTATACACCATCTCAGAGCTGCTCCGGAGAGGCTCTCGTGAAAGAAGTGAATGAGGAGTCTATCGCCTTCATTAAGGCATTTTGGCAATGTAGGTTGCCGTGGATGCGGGGTCCGAGTTTCACTGTATTTGTCGAAATCAGAACCTTGAATTTGGGTGGTACCACCACATCCGCACCAATCTCGTGATTTACACATCGATCGAGCCATACATGTTCAACCCTTCTATTGCTCTCAATCATGCTTCTAGGCCACATAGTTTCTCTTCTTCTCTCGCGCTATGTTCTCCTTCCATCGCATGATACACTCTCCAACCGAGCCGAGGGGTGGAGTAAATCGAGGGATCGGATTGAATGGTGAGGCTCGGCATTTGAGACGGCCGGTAATAGGAAAAAGGTGGGTCATTATTTATGGTCACCGGATTGACAAGTGATTGTCGGTCCGAATGGGAGACCAAAGGTAAAAGAGGTTGAAGCTTGCCGAGGATCATTTGTTGTAGGAGGCGGAGGAGGTAATGGTGGGCTAGGTTCAAGCAGTTTGCTCGAGACATTTCCTTCATTAGTCTCATAATTTGTAAAGTGATCCTTCAACTCGGAGACTGTCCTCGTAGGTTCTGTACTTGCTCTCGATTTTCCATTATCTTCCTCGCTCGAGATCTTGTTAAGTACACTCGCTTGGGTTGGATCGTGTGCTTGGTCATACTTGCGTTGTTATCAGCAATATTGATTTCCTGTGAGGATAAAAAAAATTTAAATGAATTTGAGTTTTGCAAAGAAACTAAAAGTCCTGGTCTGGACGAAGGATACAGTGGCATTTGAGAGCTAGGTTGGAATCTGCAAAAGGATAATCGCCTCAGCTTTATCATGGCATCGTTCGATAGTCTAACCGTGAATGACGGGATTGAATGCGCATTTATGATACCTGTCCATATAGCGCATTTCAATTTTTCACATAACCCTAGCGAGGGAGTTCCTACGGGAGTCATATTATTCATTCACAAATCGCTTAGACAATGGTCCAAAATCATTTCATTAATCAATAATTTGTACAAAGATATTCTTTACATCGGCCTAGGTTCTGGGAGGTTCTTTATAATGAGATGACATTTTCTGAGATACTCATATAACCTTTCCTCTTGTTTGGCAGGATCGAACACTTTCAGAGCATACTCGGATTCAGGTAATAGTTCCTTTTTTCCCTGTGCTATCATCTTCTCCAACTGGTCCACATTTTCTTTCAGTCCTTGATAGAGGGCAGCTTGTTTCTCTTTCTCTTTCCTTTCTTTAGCACACTCTTTCAAGATGTCGTTGATGAGGAGTGCCTGCTTTTTAATTCAAGCTTCTTCTTCTTGTTTTCTGCTTATACTCTTCAACGAGTACTTCTTGGTACTTCATCCTTTCCTGAAGCTTACTATTCTCGCCTCTTTCATCTCTTTGACCTCACTTGGAGAGAGTTTCTTTCTTTTCCCACTGCACCTCTTGCTCTTGAACCCTATCCTTTCGGCCCTTGCCTCTTCCTTGAGCTTTCTTACCCTTCTCTTAAGTTTCTGTTGGTCCTCCAATTGTTTCATTCTGTTCTTGCACTGTGAGTTCTCGGTATTTGCCTTTTGTAACGAGTCAACCAGGCGATTATCAGCTTCCTCTAATAGGGCGTCATGGCGAGGGTTGTCGTCCTTGAATTCTACGGTAGAGTGTTCTTGTTACATATCAGCTCTCAATTTAAGTTAATAGCCCGAGGCACTTGGGCCTTTTGGTGATCTCTCCATTAAAGTGATGTTTTCCGTGACTTGCGAGCCATTTTCAACCCTTCTTCTTCCTTGAGCTCATGGTAGAAGTGACCTTGGTGGTATTCTTTAATGTTGATCATGGATCGTGTTGAGCCAAATCGCCTCATTACGATCTTTGGAGTGTAACTTGTATACCCGGTTATTCCAATCGTGACACCGATCGAATACCTCTGTACCAATCAAGACGGGTTGGCTTGACGCCCACGCCTTCCTCCAACAGAATCATGGCTATTGAAACTCAAAACTGCTCCCGCCATCGTTTCTTCATTCTTCAAGCTGATCACTATCCTGGTAATCTTCTCAATGGGAGGCTGGTCAAGTTACCAAGTCAATCCTTTTGTCTCCACAGGACACATGTGACTGTTAGTCCAGAGGTATAATAACTGAGAGCAACACTTAATGGACCCTTTCTCGTTGTCCGCAGTAGTTAGGGTTAACAAGGTTTCGCAAGAATTGCCAGATCGGATTGATCCCCGCCTTTCTATCGTCCAAAATACCTCCACCGCATCGCTAGTGATGATCCCCAATGGCCCCGGAACAGGATCGGACCATAGATTCCCAAGGCGAGTGCTACGGAAGCTTGATCCCACCGCTTTCTCTTGGAGGTGATGATCTAACCGCTTCTCAAGGTACGCCCAATGCCATCCATGCGTGTTCCTTTGATCGTTTCTCGACTTTACTTCTTCCGGGGAGAACCCAACATATGTGCCAACCGCTTCTGTGTCCGCCTATGCTCGAGGTGTAAGTAGATCCGGTTCGCAATGAGTATGGGATCCCCAAAGAATGCCCGATATTCCTCCATAGTGGGGCCGTATCAATGTCATTGAAAGAGAACACTCCGGACTTTGGATTCCAAACCGTCAACATGGCTTTTAATGCGTGGATTTGGAGCTTGACATGCATTAAGGTTGCAATCCTTCCGCATTTCTCTTCAAATCGTACCTTGACTGGTCGGAAGCAACCTCCATCTATTAGATGCACTCGAGGTTGTTCATTTTGACCTCTATTTTGTCCAGATCCAAAGAAGGTATTGAGCTAATGTATGCCTCTAAACATCATTTTGCGAGGGTACCACCAATGAGCTGATTTGGACCAAAGTTTAGCATCTCGAGCCTCTCCTCGCCGATCGACTCAAGGATGCCATGATAAAAATGATGCCTATCCTTATACAGACTCTTGGTTTGGTAACGCGCTGGAAAATTTGTTAGTAAGACAAATTAGGTAATTTTGAATCATATCATTGATAGTGACACGTACACATTTATCAAAGTAGGAAAATGTGTAGGCGTTTTAGTAGGATTCAAGATTACCCTCTAAAGAAATGAACAAAAGGAAATTAAAGCGTAATAGGGTAAGAGTAAGTATGCCCCTTTGTCCTATAGTAGGGAGACTCTAACACCGGTAAGCGCTACCTATCCGGATAGTTCTATCTTATGAGGTAGTTTACTACGGCTTTCAACTATCGTGACAGTTTAGCTCAGATCTAATTTTTCTAATAGCCACGTGTTCCCAAATTGCCCCATCAGAAATGAGAGCCCCATTCTACCCCCATGATATTGTCGGAAAATTCCACGGTATCACGGTAAATAGAACAAGTTTCAATTTGAGCAGAAGCCTTCACGGATACTAACGGGGTAAAACCCACGGGTACCGCTACATGACCCCCTCCTACTTTCCTAAAAGGGTGAGAAAGCCCGGGTTAGGACCATAGTGTGTGAGGACATTGTGTAAGTGTTTAGTGTGTGAAGGGACACTTTTACCTCTTCCCAATTCAGGGGGATTTTATTTTTCCAATTTTTCTTTTTTTCTTTTTCTTTGAAATGAAGAGCACTGTAGGAGATAGAACAGGCAAAACAAAATAGTTAGTAGCAATAATAATTAGCATACAAGACATCGCCGAGTGAGCCCCCCTAAATATAATTTGATCGGACAAAAATTAAGCCTACTTTTGGACCTCTAGACTGGGGTTGGGTCAATAGTATCCCCAGTGGAGTCGCCAAGCTATCGCAATGGGATTTTGCGGACGATCACTCACCGAAGTAGGAAAGAGTGAGGAGTCGCCACCTTAGTTTTGAGGGGAACTAAAGAAAACCATTTGAGAAGATAAATAAAGAATGAAACCACTTCAAGACAGAGATTCTAGGTTCGGGGTCCGTAAACGGGTGGGGAAGGTGTTAGGCACCCCACCTCGTCCCTTAATAAGGGTAGGTAGATTTAATTTTGCGTCCTTTATAAATTAGTTAGAAGGGCTCGGATGGGAATGTTAGTCCTTTTGGTGAAAGGAATGTTTGATTTTTCACTGATTAGGATCACCCAGATACATAAGTAAATGAGACAACCTTAGTGAATTACTTTTGCATGTTAATTTTACTTGAAAAGGAATGTTTTATTTTAATTTAGAAGATCGGATAAGAACTCTCCTCCGATCTTCTTTTAGATATTAAAATTTTGGTTGGGGATCGGATAAGGACTCTCTTCCGATCCCTATTAAATATTTATTAGAGATTTTAATTTGGGATCGGATAAGAACTCTCCTCCGACCTCTTTTAAGTATTTATTAAAATTTTAAGCTGAGACCGGATAAGAACTCTCCTCCAATCTCTATTTATTAAAATTTTAAGTCAAACCTGATAAGAACTCTCCTCCGATCTCTTTTAAATATTTATTAAAAATTTGAATTGAGGTGATAAGAACTCTCCTCCGACCTCTTTTAAGTATTTATTAAAATTTTAAGTCGAGACCGATAAGAACTCTCCTCCGATCTCTTTCGGATTAGCAGGAGCCTGGAAGGGGCTTTGCCGATCTCCCGAATTTCAATTTCAGCTACATGTCACAAGAACCTAAAACTAAGGTTTCTGGCATTCAAAAATGCTGGAGATTAGGTTTCTTGATACCCTATGACTAAATGGGTAATACTAAACTTGATTTATCGACCTTCCATGTAGTCATTTCACGCATACCTATTAATGTCCGATCTGTTCTGTCTAGTTTATTTTGGTTTTATTCCTCTTCATGGTATCTTGCCGAATTCTGCTCACGCCACCTAATAGTTTGGCTATTTTCCGACGTGTTATTCAAGCTTTCTCTTGTAAAAGAGGCCCTTAAGTTGCAGATACCTATATTTTGCCCGACCACTTACACGCTACTAGGAGCTAAAAGCTCGATTCGTAAATGACGAAAATTGACGAAATGATGGACCGATCACTAAAGAGATAATTCGAGAGTAACGTTTTGAGATTTTTGCTTAGAATTAACTTAGAGTAAACTGCACGTAAAGAGAACAAAGAAAGTGCGAAAAGTAAACGCAAATACTTAATAAAACAAGAATATGAACTCTTACCGTGAGGAGCCAAATATATTGAAATAAGCGAGGTGGTAAATAGTGATGAAGATGGCGATTGATCACCGAGAGTTGATGTCTGAGGAGCCAAATGTATTGAAATAACTATGAGGTGGTAAATAGTGATGAAGATGGCGGATTAACCACCGAGAGTTGATGTCTATCGTGAAACCGAGAGATGCTTTAGTTAAAAGGTAACCGGTTAAGAACCAGGTGGAAGGAAGTTGAGCTTGAACAGAGGAAAAGAAAGCAAAGATGACGAGAGTATGACCAGATAATGAACAAACTGGAAATGTAGAGTTCCAGTATTCAAAATCTTTTCCAAGAAAACACTCCTGAAAACTAGTTTCAAAAGTCTTTTTGATCACTACAAAACAGCAGAGTAACAAACTGAATGAAGTTTCAGAGTTCCTCCACGATAATAGCAGCCTCTTGTCTATATTTTTTGTCCGTCCCTTGAACAGTTTTTATGCCGGTATTTATAGGAATCGGGTGCTCTTCGTGAAGGGTCAGGATTTATTTGAGGGAGATGGAGGGTCGAGATCTCGAAGGACATGATCGGAGGTTCAGGAATTAAAGAGAATCAAAATGAATGGTTGAGATCACTCTTCATAATATTTGTCCTTTTCTTCTTTCCATCTGACGGTCCCAAATTTCCTTGTCCGGAATGATCCGAGGGCTAAGAGTGAAAAACGCTGGTATTGTCGTCTTCTCTCTTGATCTAAGGGTTCCGGGTTTGTCCTTACAAGTGGGATCAACGGTGGAGATTGGGATGTACAGATCGTCATGACATACCTCGCACTGTCAAGATTGCGGCGATTCTTAGGCGTATGGTGGAGATCTCGTCGCCACGCTTTAACTACCTTCTACCCGATTCTCGACGGTTATTGGGATTTGTCTTATTCTTTTTGTCTTCCGATCCCTCCCCTAACTCCTATTCCGATCTCTCACGCTGATCTCCTATCTCCCGATCTCTATTATCCCTTAATCAGTCTGGATTCGGTCCAAGCATTAATTACATCTCGATTCTCGGCCCGCTGCTTTCCGCCAAAGATTAAATGCCCATTTCTCCCTATATATACCGCTGACGAGACATTTTCTTCATCTGACTTTCCTCTCTTCTTTTCTTACTTTCCCTGTTCTAGCTGCTCCGGTGGAAGTTCTGGCTATAACTGTGGCTTTGATCTTTTTCCGATGAACTTCTTTACTTACCGACTGAAAATTCACGATCCCGGTGATCGAATGACCTTTACTGATGATGGTGAGAGGACTGGATTTGACCGATCTGTATTGCGGACTTTGATTGTACCGATCTCGAGTCGCTCAACTGAGTTCATTCGGCTTCTCATCGCATTGGGTGTTCCGACAGCGTCTTTCCTCCACATTGGGTGTTCCGACAGCGGGTCGGTTTCGAGTGGTAACATCGGTGACGATGTCTCTCATCTTCATGGGAGTCATAATCACCCCATCTGAGCTGCACATCTATCCGATGCCAACAATGGCTCCTGGTCAAACACATCTTTTGATTCAGCCACAAGACTAGGCTTTGACATAGGCCTTTTAGATAGGATGTTCCACCGGTCTCTAGAGATCGCCCAAATGATGTAGTTAGACCTTTATTGTAGTCCGATCCCTAGAGATCGCCCAAATGATGTATTTTATTTTCAATGCAGTCCGATCTCTTAGAGATCACAGAAATGATGTGATCCAATGTTAGTGTAATCCGATCCCTAGAGATCGCCCAAATGTTGTAATCCGAACTTTTGAAAATAAAGACTTTATTTTGTCGGTTATCATCTTATTATTTTTGCATTGATTATTTTCCGATCCCTAATGTTATTATCCAATCTGATTCTTTACCTGAATGACACTTAGCTGATCCTTCATTCAAAATTTTTTACTTATTATGCCGATCTCTAATAAACCGATCTCGTAACATTCGGATATTTGAGAAAAGTGTCGTAACAAATTGTCGAGTCCCACCAATCGATGCGCTTCTAGAACCTCGCGAGCATTAAATGCTCGGACTAGTATAAATAGGGGTGGGTGGGTTAGCCGCTTGTTCTCTCATTCCATTTTCAATCCCCGCTCACAACTTCAAAGTTCTCCTTTTCTCCGCTTCTTCCGACGCCGATCGACTCGTAAGGGCTTTAATCCTCTTTTTAGTTTAAGTTCTTTGTTTCTTTTGAAAATGAGCGGTGCCGAAGGTCAAAGAGCGGCGAGCCCTCCTTCCATTCAGTTCTCATGGTCATCGTCTGATGAAGAAGAGGCGATGGGCCCAGCGCAACCTAAACCCCCTAGGTCTCTCGCCTGTGCCTGGTCGGGTCATACCATCAAGGCTTGCACCACCTTCAAGGAGAGAGACCCTTCCTATAGACGAGCTTCCGTCGGTTCTTCTGAATCCGACCGCAATCGCTTGTTCAAGAATACAATATTTGTCCCGATTCATATGAGTGATCAAGTGCCATGGCGATCTTCGTGTCGATCACTCTTTGAAGAGAATGACATGGTCATGGTGTACGAGGAATAGTTAAAGGCTGGTCTGAGGTTCCCTCTAGCCGATTTCTATAAGGAGGTCCTAAAACTTCACCGAGCATCCATTGGTCAAATCCACCCCAACTCGTGGCGGATCGGGGTAGCTTGCCGAGGTCTATGCCGAGCTAAGGGAATCAGACCTACGGCTAAGGTGTTCACCGAGCCGCATTGCAGACTAACTCGCCAAAAGGATGACGAACATCGGTTCTTTCAGCGAAGCCTCGTTATGACTCTTTTCCGACCGCCTCATCCCTTAAGAATTGGAAGAACCGGTTCTTCATTCCGAGGAGTAAAGATCCGAGCCGCTGAGGACTTTCCTCAGCTGGTGGTACCAGGGGCCTCTGCTCAAGCACTTTACCTCGAGTCAAGAGGAAAGCTTGATAGTGATGGAGCCGAAAAGTCGTGCCACCACTCTAAAATATTCTGTCCAAATGCGGTGATCGCCGAATCGCACCATTGGACCATGCAATCGATCACCGCCGAGATCGCGAACTTCCGCTCTCGACCTCGGCATTGGTATTTTCTATATCTCGCCTCAGACCTTAGCGATCTCACTAACCTCTTTCTCGTGCGGTATGGCGGGTGGTGAGGGTTCTAGGAAGCGGAAGAAGGAAAGAGAGATCTCCCGGAAGGTAAAGGAGATGAAGCGTTCGGAACGTCTTCAAACACCCGGTCACGAACCTGGGGAGATACAAAGAGACCCGCCTCAACCTTCGGGTCCGCCGACCATTGAGGCTGTCAGATCTCCTCCTAGATCGGAAGAGCAGCCCCCGCCTCTCTCAGTTATTCCAAGCACGGAAAGGGAGCCTTCTCAATCTTCTGGGAGGACCTCTTCTCGTGGCGCCGACATCGATCGATCGCTTGAAGAATAACCGATCGTTAGGGAGAACTCCGATTTTGCCAAAGTCCCGGGATCTACCATCTTCTTTCAAGAGGATCGGACAGTTATCCTGAATGGTCTCGATGATATCTTGACTCGAACCATGAGCCTAAACGTGGAGTGTCCGTGAACTGCACCATGATTCGAGAAAAGATTCAGCGTCCGGGTAAGGAGGTTGGGAAGAAAAATCAGAATTGACTTCCTCCGATCCCAACTCTCATCCGCCGGATTATATATCTCAAGTCGTGGGACGGGCGAAGTACCATGAAGACCACCGGCCGAAGGTCTCGTGACTTGGCTGAAAGTGAACGGCTCGTGAGAAATCCGCACTTCAGTGCCAACGGCCGCCAGTCGCTCAACTTATAGAGGAGCTTAACGCGAAGGATAAGGAGCTTTCGGAGAAAGAAAAAGAGCTCAAGGAAAAGGATGAAGAGATGGTGTCGGGAATAGCCGGAGCCTATGTGAATGCTCATAAGGATCTCTTGGCCGAACTTCAAAAGCGCTATCTGAAGAGGACTTCTCTTGGATGGACGACCTGGCTCCCGGGGGCGATGGTGAAGATAGTGAGGGGGAGGGCGAGGAAGAGAGACAGAGTGAGCAGACAATCAGCCGGGGTGATCCTCACCGAATAACTTGTACAAATTATGAAATGAAATGGAATATCTCTTTTGTTCAATGAATGGATGTGATTGGAAAATCTTCGAATTTGCCTAAGTATTTGATTGTATGAGCATAGCGAAACATGAACTAAATGCCATTATTAATCTAAGTATAAAAGATCGGAAAGCACAATAAGCATGAGATCGGTGGGGGAGAAATGCTGAACGGGACTTGGTTAAAATTGAAAATTTAACTTGAACACTTAAGATCGGAACCCTCGTTAAACCGAACCCAAACTTTAGCTCTTAATCTTCCGAAAAGGAGGTCGGCAATAAACCGGTAGGAAAAGATCTAGTGCCTGTTCATTTTATTTATCAACAGAGATCAGGAATATACTTGACAGGTCCGGAAATTCGACAACGGGTTTGAGAGGTCGGTAAATGATTTGAGAGATCGGCGAGGCTTAATGAATATGAGGACTCAGCATTAATTCAATTTTTGTGAGGAGAGATCGGAAATGTGACCGCCTAAAGAGGGATCGGAAACGAGATTAGCTGTTCAAAGAAGAATTTTATTGATTCTAGGGACCGGCCAAAATATGGTGTCGACATCAATGATTGTGCATCTGTGTTGAGCCATTGATATCTTTCTATTTCCTCATCTTTTCATGGTAAAGTTTTTTATTTCAACATCAAAATTATTTTGGTTTTTATAATTTTAGAAAGTGAAATTTAACTATTCCAACTAAAAGCAAGAGATATAGAGACATGATGTAGGCAAATTTATCTTTACACTTCTCCTTTTACCATCAAAATGATCAAATCTATTGAAAATTGAAGGGGAAATGTTGTTATGTGGAAGATTTTGCTATGCTCATATAAAGGACTTTGAATTTCAGCCTTCAAAATAGTATGCTAGAACTAGGGGTAGGTTTGCCAAAAAAAAAAAGAAATAAAAAAAACATTCCTCAGGGTCATAAGTCAAAGAAGATATTGAAGGGTTGGAGGTAATTTGGACGTTTCCTTTATCACTAATGTTTTCTATTAACAAAATTTAGTAGAATGACTAAACAGTTTCATTTTACAAAATAGAGGGATGTTTTATTGGGCTTAAAAATTTTAGTGACTAACTAATGAATTTTAACAAAACCATGGACCTTATAAAAATTTGCCCATTTTTGGAAGATGAAATTTATTTCATTTTCAAGTATATTGCATTTTATTGCAATTTGCCAAATTTCGGTATACTAATTTGACCTAGCCGGATGACCTAGTTCCCTCAGTTTTCGCATTTCGGTCCAAACTACAAACCTATAGATCTATGTCTTATTGCATGCTGGACAAAATTTTAGGTCATTCTGAGTTGTATAGACCAAGATATGGTCAATTTACCAATGCTGGACAGAATGCACTAAAATGGTAGGCTTGGGTCATTTTTAGGTCATTTTCACTTCGGCCAGTTTTGGTACCCGAACTTGTGCAAGCTATTTGGCTTGGTTCTGGCCATTTCTGGGCTTTGTGTCTTCATAAGAATTGTAGATCTATGTCTAAACTATTCATGGTAAAAATTTCAGGTCAATTGGACCTGTTTTGAGTGAGTTATGGTCAAAACACTAACTACTGCCCAAATGGTCAATTTTCAGGCTTTCAAGTCACTAATCCGGATTTGGTCATTTTTCAAGTCACATTCTAGGCAGAATTTTGGTAAGCTTCCTTCATGAAAGTTGGCACATTTTGTGCCTAGTTTCACCTCCAATTAGTCTCATACCAATTGGAGTCACACACTTAAGGTTCTAAGCCAAAACATACACTGTCCTACTACACATTATTCATCATTTACCAATTACACATTCAACACTTACCAAGTTAACTCTTCCATGCCAATTTTGGTTGTACCATACCATTAACACATTTTACTTCACATTTTTGGTCATTTTGGCAGCTTGTAACTGCTCTCAACATACACACTATAATACAGAATTTTTTAAAGTCCCATTTACAACAATTAAAGTCCCATTTACAACAATTCAACCACATGAACATACCTCATTTCCATGTCCAAATTCAAATAATTATTTATATACACATGCTGCCATCAATAACAACATAATTCAATAATATTTCGTGAACTCAAACACTTCAATCATCTTCATGAGGCTACCATAAATTTACACATACTCATCAATTTCCATTTTCACTTTTCAAGCTTCCAAATCAAACTTTACACATGGAATTCAACTACAATACAATCAAACATTTAAATCATCATTTAAACCACTATTTACATGCAAGAATAAGTTGTTCATAGTGAAGTTCCATGGCTGCCAAAATGTACATTTTCACTAATTCATCAAACTTCAAAAATTCTTCCACAAATCAACTACCCACAACACCCATTCAAAGTTTAATGAAACAAGAATTAAAAATACATACTTACCACTTTTGAAATTCTTCAAAACCTCACCAAAAATTAACTTTCTTGCTGTCTATCTACTGCCCAAGTTGAATAGAACAACTTTAGTGAAGGAACCTAATGGAAAATGTAGCTAGAACATGTTTGCATGGAGCTCTCACCATGGATGGCCATGGAGGTTTTCTCTCCCTTATTTTCGTCTGGTTTTTCCCAAAGTTGAAGATGACAAAATTTTTCTGTCCAAGGGTTGATTAGTGGTCTACTTAAGTGGTGTTAGTGGAGCACTAATTGAATAAAAGTATATTTTAAGGTTAAACTTTCTAATTTTTCACATTTTCCTCCTATCTTTTGCTATTTAGATTATGTACCACTATTTTGATTTTTCATGACATTTTTCAAGTGTAGTATCATTTATTTTTAATGGACATTTAGGTCAAAAGACAACTCGGGGTGTCAATGACCACAGTGCCCCTATTTGGGTTGCATTCCCGATTTTTCGGTAACACCGAATTTTGTTATTTTCTCGATTTCTCATTTTTCTTTGTACTAATTATTTAATTTTTCTTTGATATTTCTAATGACATTTATGCTTCAATAGATGTTCATTTAAGTCTTAAAAATATTTTCCAGGGTTTCCCGCAGTCCAGGGCTAGTCAACGGTCCACGCCGCAACTTCCCAATGCGGTCACCCATCGCTAGGGTTCTTGGCTCGTTTAACTTGGTTACATTTCATTGCTATTATTTTTCTTTTGTTTTTCTTGTATTTTCTTTTCTTGTATTTTATTATTTTATGTCTCCTCATCAATATTTAAGTGTAGTTCTAGGCATTCTAGCTGTCTGGATAGACACTGGTCACCGGAACAGTAGAACGCACTACCGAACATAGGGGTGTTACAATATGAGGGTTATGTGAGGGGTGAGTGAGGGTTGAGTGAAAATCCTAGTGGTTAGGGTGCATACATTTTGAATAAATGTGGAAACAATATGGGATGCTAATATGAATTGTGCCCAATATCCTATTGCAGTTTCTCCCACTGCCACTGTGCCACTGATTGACAGTGCATTTTGCTTCTACCATGAGTGACTGCTGACTACTACAAAGAGGGAATCTCATGCTGGGTGTTATTTTGAATAGCATCCCAACATGCACATTTTTTTCAACAGCATCCCCTATGGTGTAGTGCATATTGCACGCCATTTTGAACAGAAGCTTTGTAGTCTAGATGCTAGTTTGATGAGCACCATTACACTTTGCATGCCAATCACAATAGCGCCCCATGCACTGCCACTCTTTGCCCACCTTAGCATATTTTCACCTTAGCCTCTTTTCACCGTCTTTGGTAATAACCCACAACAATTTAATCAAATCATTTTTTTTCTTATAATACATTAAAATAATTACTCTTTTCAATATATTGCTTTAAATTCTCTTAAATTGAAGATTCATATCATTTTCAAAATTTTTTAATTTTTTTTACTTTTTTTTCCAAGAGAAAAGATAGGCAATTGGTACTTAATATTTTGATGAGTTCTTCCTTAGTCTTCTTGTCAAAATATTTGATGAATCCTATAGTTGTGAGCCTCCAAATTGTGAGATTTGCATTTGCCTTGTGTCCCTCTATTTCAATTGGATGTTTGTTTTGCATGTCTTTTAAATGTGCCATTATGCACTTTAGTGACTTGAAGTTTTCATTATTATTTTGTAACATTTCCCTATTTTAATAAAAAAAAACATTTTCAACTTAAGGATGGATTTTAAATTTTTGTTATTTTATGTTTGTTGTAAATTAAATCAAGACAGTGATTTATTTATTTCCATTATGGATTTTAAAATATTTCATGCATTTTGTAGTTTTATGAAAATTAAATTTATTTAAATTATTTGTTGGATAAAATAAATCCTCTTAATGTAGGGAAGAGAAAATGATGGTAAGGAGAGAGAGAAGGGGCATAAAGGGGTAAAGAAATTTAGTTCTTAAATGAAAGAAATTTGGATTTAGATGGAAAACTTAAAAAGCTAAGGGGATCAAATATAATTTTGCATGAAAGAAAAAACACAAAGTGAGAGGGAGGGCTGTACGATATTCAATCACATACTTAAATGACTCTCCCTAAGATTTTCAAACAAAAACAGCCCTCACCTCTTTTATAGTTTTATTATTTTTTTTTTTTCTCTTTCTCTTTCTCTTTGCTTCTCTTTGCTTCTTTTAGATGGTCACTTCTTTGCTTCTTTCATACTTTTCCCCTCTCTCTGATAAGTTCATAGGATATAGAATCACTCGATTTGGTACTCATTAGAAGGATAAACTAACGGGTCAATCCACGAGCCTGAAAATAGGTTAAAATGGGTTTTTGATAATTCTGGCCAAAACATGCTGCCTTTAACAATGTTGTTTGCTTTAGAATACTCCTTATAGTTTTGGCAATTCGTAGAGACCAACTTCATTTCAAACCATTGCTAAAATTGCTTGAATTAATGAGAGAAAATTTTGGTGAAATATTCACCACTTAGGTTGGCCAAAACACGTGTTTAGAGTTGGGACATGTGTCAAAAGAGGGGAGGGAAATAAGACTAATAACAAAAGTAAAGAAAGGTGGGTTAGAGAAGAAGTTATTATAATAAGCAACTTTGGCTGCCAAAGTTCCTTTTAATACAAAAAAAGAAGGAAAAAACCTTATTTTGTCTCATTTTCTCCCATATGCTCCCTAAGACCTAACCAAATAAACAACATCAACTTTGGCCATTGAAGTTCTTTTTAATATAAAAAAGGGAGAAACCTCATTTTGTCTTATTTTCTCCCATTTGTTCCCTAACACCTAACCAAATAAACAACGTCATCCTCTTCTTTTCTCTCCCATTCTTCCAAATCTTTTGCTCCTAAGTGTTTCCAACACCTAAAGACTTCTTTTAACTTCATTATGTATAAGAAGCTTCCTCCCTCTTCATCTTTCAACTTGGATTCAGGGAAGGGCTAAAAGGAAGGATATTGTTCTAGGAAACGCTAGGAGCTTTGAGTAGGTATTTATGCTATCTACGCTTTTTTTTTCACTTCCTTAATGCTTTGTGGACAATGTAGAGAGATTAAAGGCACATTTGGTTAGAATATATAAAAGTTAGAGTTTAGGGTAAATTAGTAAAAAACCCCTAAATCTAAGTAAAATGAAGTTTAATCAAGTTATTTTATGATCATGTTTCCTTAGAAAACAATTTAAATGGCTAACGGTTTAGGAATTACGGGCGTGCTAGATATTGAGTGCATAGCACTCAGCTATACACTCTTTTGACTTCTTTCAAATGGTTGTGGAAACCTGACTAGACTGAATGCAATTTTGTTAAAATCTCACTTCAAATGAATAATTAAACTAATAGGAAATTATATTGATTGTTAGAAATTTGAGTACAAGGCTTGGAAAAATAAATGCAAAGCTTGGAAAATAAAAAGACAAATAAAATTAAAGATAAATAGACTGCTAGAGTCTATTGTTATTGATTGATTGAGTAGTTCATTTCTCAACATTGAACAATAGAGCATATTTACAGTAGCACCTAACAGTTCCTGTGAAGGTTCTGAAACCAACATTTGCTCATGTGTCATATCTTCCCATAACTCCCCAGCACCTATTTCTCTTAATTGTTGATAACTTTCCATGATCTGGTAACTCCCTTTACTCGATTAACTCCTTATAACTCCCTTCTGATAACTATCCAAAAATAATATTAACTTATTTAATTCAAGCCTCATAATTAATTTAATACAATAAAATTAATTAAATTAATTTCACAAAATTTAATTTAATTAATCATGGGCCTAAAATAATTAATGAGCTAATTAGTTCATTTTTGGTGCAAATAATTACCCCCCCGCACATTGATTGGCCGGTGAGGCCATTTTAATTTGGTTAATTAATTATCCTGAACCTCTCCTATTCCTGTAAATAATTCTACTATAACTCTACTTGCAAGCTTGCTTTAAGGATTTAAATTTAAGCAGAATGTTATCTTTATGAGTCTTAATTCCAATAAACTTCTATCAAAAGTCTACTTAATCTTTTGCCTTCCCAAAGCAAATCATTACTTCATTTAATTGCTTTCTCTTTCCTACACCCATCCTCTTCTTCTCATTTATTCTCCATCTTTCAAAGAAACCTTACTATCCAAGAGCTTATTATCATTTCACACCTATTAAGCTTCAACTATCCTCTTTCCCTTCTCCATCTTTCTCTCTTCAGTGTGCCATTTCCCCATTATGCGATTTTTTTATCGTTTAATCATTGTTCACTAGCCACACCACCATGTGCGGCTTCCGTTCTTGTTATTGCTCCTTGGATTTTGGCAACCACCACTAATTCTTTTTCATAGAGCATCATTCGAGCATTTTTTAGTGAGATTTTCTTGTCGTTTGATTACCATCCATGAGTCACATTACCCACGACCTTTATCTTACCGTGTTTTTCTTGGATTCTAGTAATCACCATTTATTCTCCTTCGTGGAGCACTATTTGCGCACTACTTGGAGCGATTTTGCTTCATTCGATTGATATCCATCGCATATATATACTTTCTTCTCCTATTGTTTAATTTCAAACCTTATTTGAATCAATCTTGGCCATGGTAGCCATTTTTTTATAATGTAGATGTTGGGTATTGTTGATTTATGTGAAATTTTAAGAAATTTAAGAAGGATTTGAAAGAACTATTGGATAACTTGGTTACATTATATTTATCTTTAGATTTTTTATTGACAATATGTCATCCACTACACCTAGTACTGCACTTGGCACTGCACCTGCTATATCACCTATCACTACACCTGGCACTGCACCTGTCACATTTGGTCTAGCTCCTAGTGCCACTTTTGGTACAACACCAATTACTGCACTATAGCATCTGCTATAGCACCTGGTACTATATTTAGTACAGCACCTGGCGTCTCACTTGGTACCAGTACTGGTGATGTATCTCCTCTAATGGTATCTCCCCTGAGTTCTTTTGTTCCAGGACTTAGTGCCTCTTCTACCCTAAGGGTTTTCTCTCTTCCCTGCTTACCATCATTTAGTATTAACCCTTTCTCCATAGTAGCTAGAGGTAAGAAAAATTTCTACTGCACTTGCTCTTTCATATATCAATTATTGCTATTGTACTTTTGTGTTTCCCTGCAAGTTGTGTTTGTTGCTTTTTTCTTAAAGATTGGCCTTTATTCTAATCTCCTCTAATGGTATCTCCCCTGAGTTCTTTTGTTCCAGGACTTAGTGCCTCTTCTACCCTAAGGGTTTTCTCTCCTCCCTGCTTACCATCATTTAGTATTAACCCTTTCTCCATAGTAGCTAGAGGTAAGAAAAATTTCTACTGCACTTGCTCTTTCTTATATCAATTATTGCTATTGTACTTCTGTGTTTCCTTGTAAGTTGTGTTTGTTGCTTTTTCCTTAAAGATTGGCCTTTATTCTAATAGGCCAATTTTTTATTCCTTCCCAGTACAAGGGGAACTTTGTCGAAATTTTTTTCTAACTAAGTGCTGTTATTATTTTCATAGGTGCAGCTTTAGGATTCTTTTCATTTGGTAGTTCTTCAGGTGTCAAGTCTTTTAAATAGTTCACCCATGTTAGTAAGTATTCATGTCTTATTTATAATTTCTTTTAGCTACTTTCCCTAGTGCTTCTTTAACTTTCCCTTCCTTTGTTTCTGTAGAATCTGATTATGGCTAAAGCTACTATTGGACCATTACATACCTCTACTAACCTTGTAGGTCCTCCCTTTCCTCTCGGTAAGGTAGATGAGTTGCTAGTCTAGACGACTCTAAAGGCCATCCCAAAATCAGGGAAATAAAATCTTGGCCGAAATACATACCTGGTTGGGCCGAGTGGATTGATAGACTTTCTCCCATACACTCGAGCCTTTGGCAGAGGACTGGCATTGAGAAGTTTATCTACTTGACTCGCTTTGCTCCTTCATTCTACCCTAGATTTATTTTAGGTTCCCTTCGATTTTGGTCCCACACTTGTAACTCCTTCATCTTGCCTATGAGACCCATGTCCATTACCCTGAAGGATATCTAAATGTTGATAGGTCTACCAGTCACTGGTCATGATGCACATAGTTTGGTACTAATAGTAACCAAATCAGCCACAATAAGTTCATGATTGCTTACCTTCTAGTAATATATACCCATAATTGTCCTCTTCCAGTTCGATTCTTCCATTAATAACTTTTCGTACTCAATGACTTTGGCAGCTAACTTGTAGAAGTCCCTAAACTTCATCCCCTGGAACTTCTTCTGAAGCTTGATTTCTAGCCCCCTCTGGGCCATTTTGACATATTTAATTTTAGGCAGGAACACTTTACACCTGTTCCTCATCTTTTTGAATTGTATAATGAAAGCATCTATCGACTCTCTGCACCTCTGAGTCATTTTAGAAAACTTAGCTATGCACACTTTGAGTTGGTTCAAAAGAATTAGGTATGGAACAACCTCTCCATTTCCTGCGAAGAAAATATTTTCATAATTCACCAATTCCCTATATTGTATTATGAACCTTGCTACAGGCTCTAAAGTTGGTTGCCCATCTTCCCTTAAAAAGACACTGAATTCAAGAGTATAATATCCTCACATATATGGGTTCTCCCTATCAATGGTGTCAAGATATGGCTTATGGAATTTTGGGCAGCCAATTTACCTAAGGCCCAGCTCATATGGCCCTGAACAGTGTCCTTGATTGCATCGATGTTCACTTGTGGCATGACTAGGACTACTGGAACTTTAACCATGGGTACTGATACCTGGGGCCCTGGTGCAGTTGGTTGTGGTACCTACACCACAGGGACGTTGATTCCTCTATGACTGTTGGCCTCGAGCCAAAGGTTACTTGCAGTGTAAGCACTTGCTGAGGCATAGAAGCAGTCTAAGGAACTATAATAGTCTCTACATCATAACTATTTGGATTAGTCACAAATTTGCATAGAAGCACCTATTCTGCTACTGGGGCTACTGACTTGCACAGGTGTTTTAGTTTTTTTTGCCACCTGCTTATCTCTCCTATGGGTTGGTTGGCACCTTTCTTCAGTCTGAATTTGGCTTTCCTCGATGTTGGATTAGGGAGGTCGTGGCATGGACTACCTTCCTATATCCCTGGCACTCCTAGATGTTGAATTAGACTCTTCTAGCCTAGGATGTGACACCCCTCACTCGTCTACAGTGTAGCCGAGTAAGGCATGTCACACAATGTGCCAGAGTGCCAATTACCTTATCTTATTTGATATTTTTTATTCTATTTTTTTTATTTATTAAAAAGCTTTTGAGTGAAATTATGCCATTTATGCCCTTTATTGAAATTGTGATTAATTTGGGGTTCCAAAAATTTTACAGAAAATCCGGCAGAGTGTCGGCTAAAAATTGGGAAAACAGTTCTTCAGAACCTGTTAAAAACACTCCTAATAAAATCATCATATCCAGAACTCCCATCAAACATCAACACAATTTCCCATAATCTCCATAATTCACACTCAGTTTTATTCATTCTGTTCATATCATATACATGCTCAATTTCATCAAGAAATACTCACATTTTATTTATTAGCAAAATTTACAGCTAAATACATCAGTCTATAAATACATGAGTTTATAGTTTACAAGACAGAAAATAATTCTATTACAAAATGCAAAATACAAAATACAAAAGGAAGCCTAGTGGTCTTACCAAAATGCACTGTAGTGGAGGTGACTCGGGACTCAACACAAATCTGTACTCTCACCCAATCTGAGGTCTGCTGGGCTCTCTATCCATGTCTCTAGTACCTATGCATGGCAAAAAGCAATGCGCTAAGCAATATAGCTTAGTGGTGCCAATATAATGTAAAAATAAACCAAATAAATAAATTTGTAGACATTATGTTGATATACTATGCAAATTGAAATTTTTGGTAATTATTAATAATATTATTAATTTAGTACGTTTTATGTTCATTAATTGGTAATAATTTATTAAGACTTATTTTAGTTGCCCAAGTAACCTATATCAGTCGAATGGACTAGATAAATGAGTAAACTGGCACTGGATACTAAGTACCTCGGGCCGTCACATCATCGATCACAGAGTATCTCCAGGTGTGCAATAGAATGGCTAATAAGCCATAGTAATAGACGGGCATAATGCCGAGTATATCAAGTGTATCAAAATGGCCAAAAGACATACTATCATAATTGGCCAAAAGACATACTATCATAATTGGCCATTAAAACCATAAATCATGGAATGACATAAAGTTATAGGCAGTACTGCAAATCGAAACCCTGTTGGCATGTCAACCTATCCAAACCAATTATACTAGGCATACTAGGGCATGTTAACAAGGTTGTTTAATTCTTTATATTTGATGTTTGGTGGTTACTATTTACCTTACAATTCAAGAAAAAATGTTGACATTTTTTATAAATAATAGGTATGCTAATTCTAATTACACCAACATACCACATTTTGGATGTTATATGTGTTGGCATTGGTTGCCAAATTCAATTCAAGGATCAATGGAAGTTGTTTCAAATTCTCAATTTTGGTTACTTAGGTTTACTATTCTATTGGACCTTTCTACAGTGAAAATTTGGCTAAACTTTCTTCATCAAAGTTATTCCTTAATGTGTCTTCTTTAATTCCATTTTTGAATCACTCTATTTGGAGTTTTTTAGTTCAAGTTATGCCATTTTTACTAAGGCTGACAGGATGGGTCATTGTCCAGAATTTATGGGCAAAATTGGTTCTGGCAGTTTTGGTGTCCTAATTTTGGCTAGCAATTTGAATTGGTTATGGTTAGAATTTGGGTTTCTATTCTTCATGAAAGTTGTTCTACATTGTCTAAGGAGGTTTAAGAATGAGGTCATTTGGACCTCTCTACACAAAGTTATAGCTAATTGAACAAACACTGTTTATTTGGTCATTTCCAGGTCTAGAATTTTGGTCACCTAGATCTAGGCAATTTTTAGGTCAACTTAAGTTAGTTTTCTGGGCAGGGTCCCTTCATAAAAAATGTGGAATTTTATCCCTAGTTTCACTTTCAATTATCCTTACACCATTGAAGCTACACAAGTCAAGTTAGGGCTGCCCAAACACACTGGACTCAAGTCCAGAATTTCTGGGAGAAATGGGCAGCACACTAATTCCTAATCCAATGTCACATTTCATTCCAAATTACAGTCAATTCACCTCAAATGGTCACTAATTGACCATTAGAGCACCAATTAAACATCAAAGCACAAAATTCCCAATTTAGTCATAAAACCCTAACTTCAAATCCCCAATTCATGCATAACACCATGCATTTCGCATCATACTGCATATATATGCTCATAACTCAACTAGAATCCAAGTTTAAATTGCATTACACACCCAAATTGTTTTCCCTACCATGGCTGCCGAAATTCAAGATGGGTTCATGTTAGTAACATGCCCAAGAGCATATCATTTAGTATGTATCTTATACATATTTTATTAATAAAAGGCAATTTTACTTTTTTGTTTACATAATGTATTTATGTGTAATAGAAAAGGTCTATTGAAATTTTGTTAGAAATTCTATTCTTAAGTTGTTAAGAATATGAGTGACAGTATTTCTAGCACAAAGTATCATACATTGGTTCACAATCGAGGATAATTCACACAGGACATGACTTATCCAGAAAGATTGTATTCATGTTTATTCCCAAGGTATTTATATGAGATATAAATAAGATGGAATGGTGAGTCTCATGCTATATAACAAATATGATAGGCACTTATACATGATAAGTAGGCCGAACCAGTGACGCATATGACAAGCACATAGAGTTTACTCTTGTCAATGCATTATCATATATCATATCAGTGCATATAATCTTTAGACCTGAAATAACACAGTTATCTTATATATAGGTGGTTTGAGTTTGATACTGCTTTCATACTTGTACTGTGTATGGGTATATGGGCATGTGTTGGCTCCTACTAGTTATATATGGAGATAGGTGTTGATCAAGATGGAATCTGTTACTCTAAGTAAATAGGGATAAAATCCTATGTTTATTTAATTGTTCTTAATGTTTCGAGTTTCTGGCCAAGAAAAAAGATTTAGTCAAAAAAGAGTTTCTGACAAAAAAAATCTAATTAATCAAGAACTGGAATTAAAAGAGAACATAATATTCATAGCAAATGGGGTTTGACATAAACCATGACTTCAGCTCGAATTAGGATTTTATAACAGAGAGATTCTAGTGCATGGTAATTTATGATTATAAGTTCATTTAAGGTATTCCTTCTTACTGATTGGGTGGCCATGACACGCTATGCTAGGTATCAATCATGGTCTATGAGATGCCTAAAATGATTTAGAGAAATCATTCACGGTAAGAAAGTGTTCTGATGATATTAAGAGTTAATATCATATCTCATTGCCAATTAGTGATGAGCCCAGTGAGTCACACACATGCACAAGATAATCACCAAGTAAAATGTGATTTAATTGATTAATTAAAGAGTTTAATTGATTAATTAAATAGGTTTGGTTTGCAATAAGATTCTAAAGTCCCTAGCATGGCTTGAAACCAAATATAGGTTATTGAATGTATAGTATAAGTTAAATTTATATTTAAAGTGTCTAAATATGAATTTAATTATGAGAAATTAATTAATGAAGATTAATTAATTGATTTATATTTGATATAAATTGATTAAAAGAGGAGAAATAATGATTTTGGGTTGAGAACTCAAAATTAAAATATAAGGGTGATTTGGTCATTTTACACGGTGACATGTGGCACATGAGATGGTGACACATGGCATCATATAAGCTTGCCATTTGTCTTTCTATCATGTAAGATGATCAAAGTCAAGATTAAGTCTAGCTTTGACACTTGGCTTAATGTGATTGAGTCAATTAAAAATAAGATGCAATGAGGTGGTGGCATGTGGCATAGGGTTTAAGTAACTTAATGACCTAATTATATAAAATGGAAAAGAAAAGATGAAACATAATACTCTTATTCTCTTCCTCAAGGTGGCGGCATACCTCTCTCCCTCTCCTCTTTATCTTGTTTCATTAATTCAAAGAGAATTACCCATAATCCTTTGAATTAAAATTGCTAGAAATTGTTTCTAGTATCCTATACATACATACTACCTCTCTAAAGGCAAAAACCCAATTTATAATTTGTTGGCAAAGGCTTGAGAAGCAAATTGGGGGCTGCCCATTGGTGATCTTGATGTGGACAAGCTAGAGGGATAACATTTGGAGTCCTAGGTGCTTCCTAAAGGTGCCAATCACATCCATAATGCATCAAAGAGGTTAGTGCTCAAACTCCTCTTTTAAACTAGGGTTTAAAGGAATTAATTTGTTAATTCAAAAATCTTAAATGGAAAATGTAGATCCTAATACATATTAAAAGGGTTTTAATATACAATTAATCATTGAAATTAATTAGGCACATAAGAGATGTGGCATGATGCATGAAACCCTAGAAGAAAATTTTGAAATTCAATGCTCTAATGTAACAATTTTCATGCTTCCACTCCTACAATTGGTATCAGAGCCACTATATTTGCCATTTATGTAACATCCTCATTTTAGTTAGTCCGTACAGTTTACTGTTCCGGTGATCAGTGTCGGTCCGGACAGCTAGAACGTTTGGAAAAATATTTAAACTAAAGTGAGGAACCAAAAATTAACTCAAATAATTAATAAAAAAAATTAAAAATTAATTAAAAAAATTTAGGAAAAATTATAAAATAATTCTTGGGACCCCAGAGAAGGGTCATTGAGGTTCTTATGATATTAGAATGCCAAGAAAATACTTAGAAAAATTTTTCAATCGGTAAAGACAATTTTGGCCCGTTAAGCCAAACGGAGGGCATTTTGGTCATTTCGTCTTCAGAGAAAATTTTTGGGCCAACTTTTCCAGTTAAATAAATAATTTATATAACATAAAATATGATTAAATATTGTTAAAAATTTAATTGAAATTAATTGGACAAGAAAAGGATGGAAAAATGAAAGAAATTGAAATTATGACATCATAAGGATGTCATTAAAAGTCTCCAACCCAATCAAGTGTTGACACATGTCACCAAGGTATATAAAAGAGACTAAATGGGCAGAAAATGAAGAAGAAAAATCAGACCTCCTCTCTCTTCTTCTCCTTAACGTAAAAACCTCTCCCACCATAGCCCTCCATAGCCAAGCTTTACCCAAGCTTGATTTCTTGGGTTTTCATCCATTAAAACCTAAATTTCCCAATACAAAAATTTGTTCTATCATCTTGGTGATCCTTTTGGGAGCAAAAAGAAAAGGAAAGGAAGAACTTTAGCAAATTGGAAAGCTCACTCCTTTAAGGTTAGTGACCTAACCATGAAATTTTCTTTAAATTCATGTTAATAACTTTGAATATGTGTAAATTGCAAAGAAAAAAATTGTTGAATACCATTTGGATAGAAACCCTAGATTTTTGGTAGCCATGGTTAGGGTTTGATTGTGTTGAGTTTAATGAAATTAAAAGACTATCATGGCTGCCCACAACATGTATTTACTAAATGGATTGATGAAATGAAGTGAAAATGCATTTGGGGTAATGTTTGAGATGTTAGGGTTAGGGTTTGGGGTGGAAAATGGGACTTTGAGCATGTAATGATCAAAGTGAGTTTTAATGGTCAATTAGTGACCATTTGGTTATGTGTAAACAAGAAATGAGGTGGTTTGATTAGTGGGAATTGCAGTTGGTGTGGCTGCCTATGGTGACCTGCAGAATTGGACATGAGTCTAGCAGGTTTGGGCAGCCATATCTTGAATTTTATGGGTTCAATTGGTGCAAGGCCAATTGGACATGAAACTAGACACATAATGACACAACTTTGGTGAAGAAACCATGCCCATAAAACCAAACCAAGTGGACCAAAAGCTTGCTCAAATCCGGGTGACCTGCAGGCTGTTTTTGCAGAATGACCAAATGAACAATAATTATTCATTTGGCCATAACTCAATGTAGAAAGGTCCAATTGACCTGAAATTTTACCAGCAATAAGCTGAGATATAGACCAACAACTTTTATGAAGAAACCTACCCGAAATTATGACCATAACCTATCCACCAAGTGAGTTGCAGTCGGTGACCTGCAGTCTGATTCTGCAGAATGACCAAATGAACAGTGATTATTCATTTGGCCATAACTCAATGTAGAAAGGTCCAATTGGCCTGAAATTTTACCAGCAACAAGATAAGATATAGATCAACAACTTTCATGAATAAACCTACCCCAAATTATGACCAAAACCTATCCAACAAGAGAGTTGCAGTCACTGTTCACTGCACTGTAGATATGGTCAGTCCAGAAAATTCCAATCCCGCCAATTGTGGTTTTTGGACCATAACTAGAGCTAAAAGACTCCAAATGGAGTGATTCAAAAAAGGAAATTCAACTAGACAAAATAAGGAACAACTTTCATGTTGATCATTTTACCAAATTCCCGCTGCAAAAATGACTAATGAAACAGTAAAAATAAGGCATGAAAATTGAAAATTCTGCTTACTTAACATTAAGCTTAGAAATGGTATTAGCAACCAATACCAACAAAATTTGAATGCAAAATGTGGTATGTTGGGAGTATTAAAACTAATGTACCTATTGTCTATGCAAAAGTCAACATTTTGGTTGACTAATGAAGTGAATAGTAACACCAAAACTTGAAATTCAAAAATTGTAAAACTTAAAAGTGTAAAATGCCCTAGTATATACCTAACAAGATTAGTTTGGATAGCTTGGCATGCCAATAGGGTTCTGTTAGCAGTACTGCATATGGCTTCATGCCATTCTGTGTTTCATGGCTTTCCCATGCCATTCTGTGAAATAATAGCCTTTGGCTATGTTATTTGAGTTGATATGCTTGGGTTTTGACCCTGATAATTATTACAGCTTATTAGTTGTTCTGTTGCACACCAGGAGACACAATGTGACCGATGGTGTGATGGTCCTAGGTACTTGGTACCTAGTGCCGGTTTACCCGTTTATCCAGTCCAGTCAACTAGTATGGGTTACTCGGGCAATGATAATAAACCGTATCAAATTTTAAGTGAATAATACTACAAACAATACCAGAAATTAAGTCTACCCAAAAATGAAATCATACACCCTGCATAATTATTTTATTCTATTTTATTTTATTTTATATTGTCACCACTAAGCAGAATTACTTAGCGCATCGCTTTTGCCACGCGCAGGTACTGGAGACCTAGCTGGGGAGCCCAGCAGACATCAGACGGGGTGAGTCTTCGTGAGTCATGTCGAGTCTAGAGTCACCTCACATCTGCACTGCATATGGTAGGACATTAGGACTATAGGTGGCCCTTTTATATTTTGCATTTTGTATTAGTTTGGATTGTAACTATAAACTCCTGTAATTATGTATTAATGTAAATATATGAAATTTCATATTATTGAGATTTTCTGCATTATGTATGTTGATAAATGAAATGTTGAGAATTATTTGTGAATATGCTTCAAGTGATGAAGTGAGCAGAAAAGTTTTGAAAATAGTATCGTGATTGAGATTGAGATTTTGAGATTGACTTGAATATATATAATGGAGTTTGGATTTGGAAATTATTTTGGAAGTGTTTTTAAACAGGTTCAGAAGAACTGTTTTTCCAATTTACAAGACACTGCGGATTTTCTATAAAATTTGCGGATAAATTCAGATTTATCAAAATTGAAAATAAATAAATTATAAAGGGATAAATTGTAATAGAAACATAAATTGGTGCTCCGGCACACTGAGTGGCATAACTTGCTCGGCTACACTGTAGACGGGTAAGGGGTGTCACATTTAGTGGTATCAGAGCATCGGTTTAGGCGTTTCTGGGCCTAGATAGAGTACATACCATTGTATTGCATTTGTAAGTGTTGAGGTGACACTGATGCAGATCTGTTTGTTTTCTTATTTTGAATAGGATATGGATGCTACTTCGCAAAGAGCAGTTGATGAAAAGGTGGAGAGTCATGCTCCACCAAGGGCTGAGTCTAGGGGCAGGGGAGAATCTGCTCCACCAAAGAAATGAGGCACATGCCCAACCTCGGTTGCACTATTTCAACAAATGGCCGAGTTTTACCAGAAATGATGGGGCAATTCCACCACCACAACCACGACCACAACCTCCACCAAAGACCACGTAAATCTCATCCGAGAAATTGAAGAAGCATGGGGCTGTGGACTTCTTTGGGAAGAGGGAAAATGATCCCATGGCTACAGAAAATTGGTTGGATAGAACCATCGAGTCTCGAATACCTAAATTGCACCCCCGAGCGTAACTCGTGGGTCTTTGGTCCCTACTTCAGGATGATGCATATTAGTGGTGGGACACAGTAACCAGTGAGGTGCAACCTGAACTGATCACCTGGGAATTTTTCCTCACAGAGTTTAGGAAAAAATATATTAGCAAAGTGTATTTAGAAGAGCGAAGAAGGGAATTTATCAGTTTGAGACAGAGACAGTTGTCAGTGGCTGAGTATGAGCGTGAGTTTGTTAGACTGAGCCGGTATGGGAGGGAGATAGTCCCTACAGAGGCAGAGAGGTGCAGACGGTTTGAAGAAGGGCTCAATGACAACATTAAAGTCATGATCACAGCACTAGAGATCACAGATTTTTCTAAATTGGTAGATGCAGCATCAAAAGTGGAAAGGGTCAGAATCAATGAACAAAACAGAAGGGAAAGACAGCAGAAGAGGGGTCCGGGTCAGTCCAGTGCATTTTCTGCTCCCAGTAAGAAGAGTAAGGGTCCTCCTGCTCAGAGTTCAGGACCACCACATGGTCAGGGCCAGTCTCAGGGGCCCAGACCGCAGTTCACACCTAGGAGAGGCCAGTCCACACCATCAATGGGCAGCTCTCCAGGGACGGTGTTTAGGGGATTAGCCCCAGCATCTTCTGCATGTCAGTATTGTCAGAAGTGGCATAAGGGGGATTGTTGGCGAGTGACCAGTGCATGCTTACGGTGTGGATCGACAGAACACCAGATCAAGAATTGTCCAAAGAGGACTACTACTGTTGCTCCAACACAAACTGACAGAACTACTCCTGCACCACAAAGGGGTAGGAAGCTTGGTAAACCTGAGGCAGCTGGTCCATCACTGAGGCCTGCATCCGAGTTAGCTGAGAGGCCAGACACTAGAATACCTGCCAGGGCCTATACCATCAGAGCTCAGGAGGAGCAAGATGCCCCGGACGTCATCAGGGGTATGTTTTCCCTCTACAACACTTCTGTGCATGCATTGGTGGATCCAGGATCCACTCATTCCTACATTTGCATCAACTACCCATAGAGAGGGGAGTTCCAGTAGAGGAGTGTGATCAAGACATTTTGGTCACAAATCCACTAGGCCACAGTGTGGTAGTGAATAAAGTGTATAAAGGTTGCCCATTGAGGATTCAGGGGTATGAATTCTCGGCAGACCTAATTGAGTTGCCCTTCCACGAGTTTGACGTGATTTTGGGAATGGATTGGTTGTCACGTCATCAGGCAATAGTTGATTACAAATTGAAGAGGATTTCTTTAAAAACTTCTGAGGGTAATGAGATTACTGTTGTGGGTGAAAGGACAGATTTCCTGTCCAATGTTATCTCAGCTACGGTTGCAAGAAGATTGATGAGAAAAGGCTGTGAAGCTTACCTAGCACACGTGGTTGATACTAGGCAAGCTAAGCCAAACCTGTGTAATATACCCACAGTAAGAGATTTCCCAGATGTATTTCCTGAAGAGTTGCCTGGGTTACCACCAGAAAGGGAAGTTGAGTTTGCTATTGAGGTAATGCCGGGTATGACACCCATTTCTATTGCTCCTTATAGGATGGCACCCACTGAATTGAGGGAGTTGAAAACTCAGTTGCAAGAGTTGCTTGATAAGGGATTCATACGCCCCAGTGTGTCACCATGGGGAGCTCCGGTGCTGTTTGTGAAGAAGAAAGATGGAACTATGAGATTTTGTATTGATTACCGGCAGTTGAACAAAGTAACTGTGAAGAATAAATATCCGTTGCCTAGAATTGACGATCTGTTTGATCAGTTGAAAGGAGCCGGTGTATTTTTAAAAATTGATCTCAGATCAGGGTATCATCAGTTGAGGGTAAAGGATGCAGATGTGTCAAAAACTGCATTCAGAACTCGGTATGGACACTATGAATTTTTAGTGATGCCGTTT
This sequence comes from Hevea brasiliensis, assembly GCF_030052815.1. Taxonomy (NCBI): domain Eukaryota; kingdom Viridiplantae; phylum Streptophyta; class Magnoliopsida; order Malpighiales; family Euphorbiaceae; genus Hevea; species Hevea brasiliensis. The sequence continues at coordinate 88,135,486 of NC_079497.1, read as the reverse complement.
GATTTGACAAATGCACCAGCAGCATTTATGGACCTTATGAACCGTATCTTCCATCCATACTTAGATCGGTTTGTAGTGGTCTTTATAGATGATATTCCGGTGTATTCTATGACCAGGGAAGAACATGATGAACATTTGAGGATTATTCTGCAAACCCTGCGAGAAAAAAAGTTGTATGCTAAGTTGTCCAAGTGTGACTTTTGGATGAGTGAGATCTCTTTTCTTGGACACATAGTATCAGCTAAGGGGATTAGAGTGGATCCCAAAAAGATAGAAGCAGTGATGGAATGGAAGCCTCCCAGAAATACAACTGAGGTCAGAAGTTTCTTGGAGCTAGCTGGGTATTATAGAAGATTTGTGAAGGGGTTCTCTCTTATAGCTGCTCCAATGACTAAGTTGTTACACAAGAATGTGAAATTTGGCTGGAACGACAAGTGCCAAGCCAGTTTTGAGAGGCTAAAAGCTATGTTGACAGAAGCACCAATGTTAACACAGCCAGTGTCAGGAAAAGACTTTGTGGTCTACAGTGATGCCTCGCATAATGGGCTAGGGTGTGTGTTGATGCAAGAGGGGAAAGTGATAGCCTATGCTTCCAAGCTGTAACACCCCTCACCCGACTACAGTGTAGCCGAGCAAAGTGTGCTACATTCGGTGCCGGAGCACCCTATCTTATCTTACTTTATTCCTTTCATATTTTGATCTCGTTATATTTTAATATTAATTATTTTTCGATGGAGAAACTAGCGGAGTTTCTCCCATTTTATTACCAGTTGACGTGTTTTACTATTTACCTGTTTGAAAGTTTCAACAATATTTTCAGAATAAAGTCTTATCCATGCTAATCATAATTATCTCATCAATCATTCTCATAATTTTCTCATATTTCAAATCTCATTCATACATTTCAATTTCATAATCATTTCCATGCATACTCAATTCATATGTAAACATTCTCAAATTACATAAGCAAAATTTTTAAATTTCCTTAATTTACATAATTTACAAAATAATTACAAAATTTTATAATTTACATCATAATGCAATATCTAGCATTTTATACAAAATACAAAATAGGATCTATATGGGCCCTATCTACATTCATTGCTAAGGAGGTGACAACCTTGAATACTTCAGATACTTCCGCAGATCAAAACTCCCAAAATTCCCAGTCAAACGTCCATTGGGTTCTAGCTTCAGTACCTGCGCGAAGGAAACAATTCCATCGCGCTAAGCATTGCTGCTTAGTGGTACAATAATAGAACAAGGAAATAATATACAAATAAAGATAGAAATAAAACATAATTCAAATAATCAAGATTTATTTATATTTCACATGCGGTTTCTAAAATTTAATGTGTTATATCCTAATTTAGTCTTCTTTGAAAGTGTTTATTTGCCAATGTACAGTAATAATATACAAAGAAAAATGATTTGAAAATAATAAATTTATGCTTATATTGTTATATAAGCACATTTGCAATATTTATTTATGTTATAATTTTCTTTGCTAATCTTTTAGCATTTTCTCTATACTTGCTAGGTTGTCTCAGATTATTTCATAATAAGTAAATTTTGATATCTGTCCAGTTCATTTCGATTCTTTCTAATAAATAACTATCCTAATTTATTTTAGGTCATCTTACTCATTTATTTTATTTAATTTCTAATATTTTTAATTGCTAATATTCTTAACTTATCTCAATAAATTACACTGCCCAAGTAACCTACGACAGGCTGACTAAACTGGATAACGGGTCGTTGGCACTGGACACCGCGGTGCCTCGGGCCGTCATACCATGGGACGCAGAACGTCAACCACGTATGCAGTCAGTATGGCTAAAAAGACATGATAACACATAATCGGGCATAAAAGCCATGAATGTTGGCATAAAGCCATGAATACAGGCATAAAGCCATGAATACAGGCATAAAGCCTTTCGCAGTACTGCTAAAACAATACCCTATTGGCATGCCAATCTATCCAATCTGACACACGTGTCTAGGCAATACAAGGGCACATAATATCATTAAATATTAATATATTGTTTTTTATGAATTCATTATTTCATGAGAAATTTCAATTATAATTCATACATTCATTTGATCATTTATATGATCATAATTCACATCAATTATCCTTTTATACCATTGTACTCAAAATACTTCTCCTTTCTAGAATAATGAGAACTAATGTCTCATTCATACATTAATATAGTTCATTTATTCATTCATTATGTTATTCATATTGATCACAATTCTAAACAATAGTTCACATGTACCATTGTATTCAAAACATTTTCCTTTCTCATTTATACATTTAAGAATCTACTTATGTAGTCACAATTTTATATTTCAAGTTGAGATATTAATATTTTATGAATTCCATTTGTGATGGGCATATAAGCCCTAACTATCTATTCACATCAATTAGGTGACTTATTTTTCATGTTTCAAGTAATCCATGAATATTTCATGGATTTCAAATTTATGGTCTTAATTTTCTTTTAATAATTTTGACTAAGATACATAGTCCACATTTGTCATACAATTCTAAGCATTTAAGCTTAGAATTGGTTCTAGGTCTTCATCTTAGTTTGTTACTCATTTTGATTACTATTCACCTTACTAGTCAACCAAAATGTTGACTTTTTCATACTTAAGGGATATGTTAATTCTAATTACACCAAGATCCCACATTTTGAGTTTTACATTTGCTAGTATTAATTGCCAATTGCAATTTAAAGTCCCCTAGATGCATTTCTAATTTCAAATTTTGAATTTCAAGTTTTGGTGTCACTATCCACCTCATTGGTCAACAAAAATGTTGACTTTTGGATAGAAAATAGGTGTATTGGTTTTAACAGCCCAAACATACCACATTTTGTATTTAAAACTTGTTGGAATTGATTGCCATTACCATTTCTATGCTTAAAACCAAAAGGGCAGAATTTTCAGTTTTTGAAGCCTAACTTTACTGTTCCATTAAGCCCTGTTGTAGTGGGAATTTGAGGAAATGGTAAACATGAAAGTTGTTCCTTATTTTGTCTAGTTGAATTTCCTTTTTTGAATCACTCCATTTGGAGTTTTTTAACTCTAGATATGGTCCAAAAACCACAGCTGGCCGGATTGCCAAAACTGCAGAATTACCAAATCTACAGTAACATGAACAGTGACTGTGACTGCCATTTGGGTTAGGTTCTGGCCATAATTTGGGGTAGGTTTCTTCATGAAAGTTTGTTTTCTAGCTCTTAACTTGTTTCTGTAAAAATTTCAGGTCAATTGACCATTTCTACAGTGAGTTATGGCCAAATGAACAGTTACTGTTCATTTGGTCATTCTGCAGAATTGGCTTGCAGGGTATCCAGATTGGGGCCAACTTTTGGTCCTCTTGCTTTGGTCTTTTGGGCATGGTTTCTTCAGCAAAAATGTGCCATTATAAGTCTAGTTTCATGTCAAATTGGCCAAACACCAATTGGACCAACACAGCCAAAGATATGGCAGTCCAAGTGGGCTGGAATCACAGCCACCCTGCTGCACTCATTAGGCAGCCCACCAATTCAGTTTGCATCACTCTAAATCTCTTCAAATTATGGTGAACTTGCCTCAAATGGTCACTAATTGACCATTAAAATGTTCTTTCACAATTTCATAAGCTAAATCCAAGTTTCACTCCCAAACCCTAGCTCATTTTCAAGGATTACACCAATTACCTTAGTTAGCACACCAATTCATCATACATATATATATATACCTTAAACATCATCTTTTGTCCACTCTAAGTCCATCAAAAACACTTAATCTTGTTCCTCCCTAGGGCTGCCAAAATTCATTGTATACATACACATAAATTCCATTCATTTAATTCACAAATTCTTGCTTATTTTAGGTCTCTAATCATGGAAAGAGAAAGATGTATGCATAATAAGCACTAACCTCTTGTAGGGCAGAATTTTCCCAAGCTTGACTTCACTTTCTTTCACTTTCTTCTCTTCTAATGGCTGCCCAAATTTAGCTCTAGTGATAAGAAAAATTTTTTGTGAAGAGAGGGTGAGGTTTTGGTGTAGTTGGCTATGGAATCAAACTCATTTGGAGCTTTAATGGTGGTTTTCCTCTTTTTGTTTTCTTTGGTGCGGGAATGAAATGAAGGGGCTGCTGCTTTCTTTAATTTTTTTGGCCATATTTATCTCTTTTTATTTGTTAATTAAATGTTTGTTTAAATGTGATTGGTGGTAGCTTTTTAAATGACATCATCATATGTCATAATTTGCTTTTTATTTCATTTTTCTTTTCTTTTCATCACTACTCATTTTCACTTTAATTTTTAGTAATATTTATTCATATTTTAGACCATAATAATTATTTACTTAACTGGACAAGTCGGCCAAAAAACACCTCTGAAGGCGAAATGACCAAAATGCCCTCCGTTTGGCTTAACGGGTCAAAATTGTCTGTACCGATTGAAAAAATTTTCTAAATATTTTCTTGGCATTCTAATGCCATAGGAATCTCAATGACCCTTCTCTGGAGTCCCAAAAATTATTTTATGAATTTTTACCCGGGTCTAGGGTTCCTAGTTGCGAGAACCGCAACTTCCCTCTGGGTTACCCCTCGCTAGGGCATTGGCTCGTTTAACTTGGTTGTATTTTATTTCTAAAATTTTTACTAAATGTTTCTTATTAATATTTGAGTTAATTATGGTCCCTCACTTTAGTTTAAATATTTTTCCGGACGTTCTAGCTGTCCGGACCGACACCGGTCACCGGAGCAGTAGAATGTACGGAGTTACTACCGGGAGGGTGTTACACAGGCAGTTAAGGCCACATGAACAGAACTACCCTACTCATGACCTGGAGTTAGCAGCAATTATCTTTGCACTGAAGATATGGAGGCATTATTTATATGTTGAAAAATGCTACATCTATACAGACCACAAGAGTCTAAAATATTTGCCAACCCAAAAAGAGCTCAATCTTAGACAGAGGCGATGGATTGAGTTCCTAAAGGATTATGATTGTGTGATAGATTATCATCCTGGGAAGGCAAATGTAGTTGCTGATGCTTTAAGCAGGAAGTCCATCACAGCTTTAAGATCACTAAATGGCTGTCTTTCCTTAGCTCAAGATGGAGCTATTTTGGCTGAGTTGCAAGTGAGGCCAACCCTGCTACAGCAGATACAAGATGGGCAGAGGGCAGATGAAAAACTAATGGCCATTATGGGTAAAATTCCTGAGGGGAAGGAAACTGAATATGAGGTGAAAGCAGATGGATGTCTGTACTACAGAGGAAGAGTGTGTGTACCAGATGATGGGGAACTGAAGACTAGTATTCTAAAAGAAGCACACACTAGTGTTTATGCTATGAACCCGAGGAGCACAAAAATGTATAATGATTTGAAGCCTCATTATTGGTGGCCTGGTATGAAGAGGGATATAGCTAACTATGTGACTAAGTGTCTGACATGTCAGCAAGTTAAAGCAGAACATCAAGTTCCATCAGGATTGCTACAGCCTATAAGCATACCTGAATGGAAATGGGACCGGGTCACTATAGATTTTGTTGGTGGTCTACCTCTCACCCAAAGGAAGCATGATGCAGTGTGGGTGGTAGTGGATAGATTGACAAAGTCAGCACATTTTCTGCCAGTTAGAACTGACTACTCACTAGAGAAGCTAGTAGAATTGTATATCAATGAGATAGTTAGACTGCATGGAATCCCACTTTCCATCATATATGACCGAGACCCAAGGTTTACATCGAGATTCTGGAAAAAGTTACAAGAAGCCTTGGGCACACAACTCTGTTTTAGCACGGCTTTTTATCCTCAGACGGATGGACAGTCAGAACGAGTAATTCAGGTAAACCTAAGAATTAATTGAATTTTTGCAATTAATAAATTGAAATGATAGTAACAATGTGAATTATGTGATAGATCCTAGAGGACATGCTAAGGAGTTGTGTCATTGAGTTTGAGGAGAGTTGGGATAGATACCTCCCACTGGCAGAATTCGCATACAACAATAACTACCAAGCTAGCATTCAAATGGCTCCGTATGAAGCACTGTATGGGAGGAAATGTAGAACCCCAGTGTGTTGGACTGAATTGGGCGAAGATAAGCTGGTAGGACCAGACCTGGTGAAACAGACTGAGGAGAAAGTGAAGATAATCAAAGCTAACCTGAAGGTTGCCTCAGATAGACAGAAATCTTATGCTGACTTGAAGAGAAAAGAGATAGAATATGCAGTTGGCGATAAAGTGTTTCTCAAAGTCTCACCGTGGAAGAAAGTACTGAGGTTTGGGAGAAAGGGTAAGTTAAGCCCTAGGTTCATTGGCCCATATGAAGTCATTGAACGTGTGGGACCAGTGGCTTATCGGCTAGCTTTACCACCAGAACTGGATAAAATACACAATGTATTCCATGTTTCTATGCTGAGAAGATATCGCTCAGATCCTTCACATGTCATTTCCATGGAAGAGATTGAAATCCAACCGGACTTGACATATACAGAAGAACCTATACAAATCCTAGCACGGGAAGTGAAGGAACTGAGAAATAAACAAATTCCACTGGTGAAAGTGCTTTGGAGGCACCACAACACTGAAGAGGCAACTTGGGAAAGTGAAGAGATAATGAGGCAACAGTTCCCTCAACTGTTTGCATCAGGTAAATTTCGAGGATGAAATTTTTATTAGAGGGGAAGAGTTGTAACATCCTCATTTTAGCTAGTCCGTACAGTTTACTGTTCCGGTGATCAGTGTCGGTTCGGACAGCTAGAACGTTCGGAAAAATATTTAAACTAAAGTGAGGAACCAAAAATTAACTCAAATAATTAATAAAAAAAAATTAAAAATTAAATAAAAAAATATAGGAAAAATTATAAAAAAATTCTTGGGACCCCAGAGAAGGGTCATTGAGGTTCTTATGATATTAGAATGCCAAGAAAATACTTAGAAAAATTTTTCAATCGGTAAAGACAATTTTGGCCCGTTAAGCCAAACGGAGGGCATTTTGGCCATTTCGTCTTCAGAGAAAATTTTTGGGCCAACTTGTCCAGTTAAATAAATAATTTATATAACATAAAATATGATTAAATATTGTTAAAAATTTAATTGAAATTAATTGGACAAGAAAAGGATGGAAAAATGAAAGAAATTGAAATTATGACATCATAAGGATGTCATTAAAAGTCTCCAACCCAATCAAGTGTTGACACATGTCACCAAGGTATATAAAAGAGACTAAATGGGCAGAAAATGAAGAAGAAAAATCAGACCTCCTCTCTCTTCTTCTCCTTAACGTAAAAACCTCTCCCACCATAGCCCTCCATAGCCAAGCTTTACCCAAGCTTGATTTCTTGGGTTTTCATCCATTAAAACCTAAATTTCCCAACACAACAATTTGTTCTATCATCTTGGTGATCCTTTTGGGAGCAAAAAGAAAAGGAAAGGAAGAACTTTAGCAAATTGGAAAGCTCACTCCTTTAAGGTTAGTGACCTAACCATGAAATTTTCTTTAAATTCATGTTAATAACTTTGAATATGTGTAAATTACAAAGAAAAAAAATTATTGAATACCATTTGGATGGAAACCCTAGATTTTTGGTAGCCATGGTTAGGGTTTGATTGTGTTGAGTTTAATGAAATTAAAAGACTATCATGGCTGCCCACAACATGTATTTACTAAATGGATTGATGAAATGAAGTGAAAATGCATTTGGGGTAATATTTGAGATGTTAGGGTTAGGGTTTGGGGTGGAAAATGGGACTTTGAGCATGTAATGATGAAAGTGAGTTTTAATGGTCAATTAGTGACCATTTGGTTATGTGTAAACAAGAAATGAGGTGGTTTGATTAGTGGGAATTACAGTTGGTGTGGGTGCCCATGGTGACCTGCAGAATTAGACATGAGTCCAGCAGGTTTGGGCAGCCATATCTTGAATTTTACGGGTTCAATTGGTGCAAGGCCAATTGGACATGAAACTAGACACATAATGGCACAACTTTGGTGAAGAAATCATGCCCATAAAACCAAACCAAGTGGACCAAAAGCTTGCTCAAATCCGGGTGACCTGCAGGCCGTTTATGCAGAATGACCAAATGAACAGTGATTGTTCATTTGGCCATAACTCAATGTAGAAAGGTCCAATTGACCTGAAATTTTACCAGAAATAGGTTGAGATATAGACCAACAACTTTTATGAAGAAACCTACCCTAAATTATGACCAGAACCTATCCAACAAGTGAGTTGCAGTCGGTGACTGGCAGTCTGATTCTGCAGAATGACCAAATGAACAGTGATTATTCATTTGGCCATAACTCAATGTAGAAAGGTCCAATTGACCTGAAATTTTACCAGCAACAAGATAAGATATAGACCAACAACTTTCATGAAGAAATCTACCCCAAATTATGACCAGAACCTATCCAACAAGGGAGTTGCAGTCACTGTTCACTGCACTGTAGATATGGTCAGTCCAGAAAATTCCAATCCGGCCAGTTGTGGTTTTTGGACCATAACTTGAGCTAAAAAACTCCAAATGGAGTGATTCAAAAAAGGAAATTCAACTAAACAAAATAAGGAACAACTTTCATGTTGATCATTTTACCAAATTCGAGCTACAAAAATGACTAATGAAACAGTAAAAATAAGGCATAAAAACTGAAAATTCTGCTTACTTAACATTAAGCTTAGAAATGGTATTGGCAACTAATACCAACAAAATTTGAATGCAAAATGTGGTATGTTGGGAGTATTAAAACTAATGTGCCTATTGTCTATGCAAAATTCAACATTTTGGTTGACTAATGAAGTGAATAGTAACACCAAAACTTGAAATCAAAAATTGTAAAACTTAAAAGTATAAAATGCCCTAGTATATACCTAACAAGATTGGTTTGGATAGCATGGCATGCCAATAGGGTTCTGTTAGCAGTACTGCATATGGCTTCATGCCATTATGTGTTTCATGGCTTTCCCATGCCATTCTGTGAAATAATAGCCTTTGGCTATGTTATTTGAGTTGATATGCTTGGGTTTTGACCCTGATAATTATTACAGCTTATTAGCTGTTCTGTTGCACACCGGGAGACACAATGTGACCGATGGTGTGATGGTCCGAGGTACTTAGTACCCAGTGCCGGTTTACCCGTTTATCCAGTCCAGTCAACTAGTATGGGTTACTCGGGCAATGATAATAAACCGTATCAAATTTTAAGTGAATAATACTACAAACAATACCAGAAATTAAGTCTACCCAAAAATGAAATCATACACTCTGCATAATTATTTTATTCTATTTTATTTTATTTTATATTGTCACCACTAAGCAGAATTGCTTAGCGCGTCGCTTTTGCCACGCGCAGGTACTGGAGACCTAGCTGGGGAGCCCAGCAGACATCAGACGGGGTGAGTCTTCAGAGCTGTATCAGGAGTCCAGAGTCACCTCACATCTGCACTGCATATGGTAGGACATTAGGACTATAGGTGGCCCTTTTGTATTTTGCATTTTGTATTAGTTTGGATTGTAACTATAAACTCCTGTAATTATGTATTAATGTAAATATATGAAATTTCATATTATTGAGATTTTCTGCATTATGTATGTTGATAAATGAAATGTTGAGAATTATTTGTGAATATGCTTCAAGTGATGAAGTGAACAGAAAAGTTTTGAAAATAATATCGTGATTGAGATTGAGATTTTGAGATTGACTTGAATATATATAATGGAGTTTGGATTTGGAAATTATTTTGGAAGTGTTTTTAAACAGGTTCAGAAGAACTGTTTTTTCAATTTACAGCCGGCACTCTGTCGGATTTTCTATAAAATTTGCGAATAAAGTCAGATTTATCAAAATTGAAAATAAATGAATTAAAAAGGGATAAATTGTAATAGAAACATAAATTGGTGCTCCGGCACACTGAGTGGCATAACTTGCTCGGCTACACTGTAGACGGGTAAGGGGTGTCATAATTTAGATCAATTATTATGATTTAATTGTGTGATTGAATTGATCTAAAGCTGTTTGGATAAACCAATAGTGGCGGCATGCATGTTGAGGTCCTCATGTGTTGCGGCTTGCATGGTTGTGTACACCAACCATGCGCATGGTTGTGTACACCAACCATGCACATGGTTTTGGATTTGATTTATGGGCTTGGTTTTCAAGGCCCATAATTAGGCACATGGTTAATGAAACTGTTTAATTAAGAATTTTAATCACAGAATTAAATTTTGAAAATTGTTTTCAAGGTATTAAATTTGGAAAGAGTTTCTAAATTTAAATTTGTTTGAATGAGATTCAAATCTGAATTTTTAAATTTGTTTGAATGTGATTCAAATCTGAATTTTTTAGTTGAATATGAGATATTCAATTTAATTTTAGTATGTATGTTTTATTTAATTATTAAATGGTAATATGCATGATGGATGATCATGGATAATAAAAGACCATTGTGATTGGATTTATTTCTTTTATTTTTCTTTGGGTTGTAAAATAATTAATTTTATTTTTGGTGGCATGTATTATAAGTGTTGTAATAATTTTGGGTTGTAATTTCATTTATTTGAGGGCTTTAAAGTCCATGATCTTGTAAATTTGCCTTGGTATGCCAAGGATTACAATGTAATTGGATTGCAAGAAGATCAAGGAGGTCAAGAGCATTGGTGGGACCAGTGGGAGGAAATCAAGATCAAGTGTTGATTATGTACTCCTTTAGCAATTCTTGTAAAATGAATGAATGAAATGCACCTAGGAATGCCCTGATTCAATTCTTGGTGGCTCAGAATTGAATCCCTTAGAAAGTCCATGATCATACCATATTTATTGTTTATCCATATATGCATGAGATGTATGGGAATGTATGCAAGTATATGATATATGCATGCTAATTGGATAATGTACAAAGTGAGACCATAATAGTAATTAAGCCGACCACTAAATCTTCCAAACAAATGATTAAATTGGAAATGGTATAATTAAAGTAATTATATAATGGACCCTCCACTGAGGTAATTATTTTAAGAAATTTTAAATACTTGCCCGTGATGCATTTAATTTAAGAGATTTTCTTAAGAATAATTGTTAAGCATGAGATGTTGTAAATATGGAAATAAGTTGATGGCCAATAATGGATGTGCCTAAGGACATTAAAATTATTTGCATGTTTACTGGCTTAATGGGATTAACTTAACTAATGCAAGATAAATCAATAATGGATGTGCCTGAGATTTTGAGCATTAGGGGCTAGATAAATGATTGAATCTCACATGAGATGTGATGGGCAAGGAGTTGCTCACTTATAGTTTATTGTAATTCCAATAATGGATGTGCCTGAGGATGATCAATAAGACTATAAGAATTTAATCACCCATTAGAAATCCATCCAACTAGGATTTCCGTTTCCTACTTTGGAAGTGTAGGATTCGCCAAGTTAGTGGGAGGACTAATTTGATTAAAAGACCATAATTATTTTGGTTAATTACTTGATACATTTACTAATTAATCTAGTTATTTTCTACAATTATTCTTTTGATAATAATGAGCACACAACAACCACCATCATCTAATATACTTACGAGCATACTTGATCACAATAGGTTGATAGGACCTAATATTTCTGATTGGCTAAGAAATTTAAAACTTGTCTTAAACCTAAAATGTATTGGATATGTTCTAGACTCAAATGTTCCTAGTCCCTTACCTCCAGAGGCCACTCAAGAGAAACATGACACTTTGGACAAGTGGAAGGAGCAAGATATGAGAGCCAAGTGTTACATGCTTGCTTCTATGACTAATGAGTTACAAAAGCAGCATGAGAACATGCGAAATGCAAGTGAGATCGTCCTTCACCTGCAAAAGTTGTATGTTGAGCATAGCAGGAATGCTAGGTACGAGATATCTAGGCAGCTATTTCGAATGAGGATGTATGAAGAACAGAATATTGGGGATAATGTCCATAAGATGATTCAGCTTATAGAGCAGCTGAAACATCTTGACTTTAACATGGACTCCTAACTGCAGATGGATTTGATCCTTCAGTCCCTACCTGAGTCATTTGGGAATTTTGTGATAAATTTCCATATGACTAAGAAGGAATACACCTTGGCTGGTTTACGTAACATGCTTGTTATAGCCCAAAAGAATATGCCGGGCAATAAAGGAAAAGAAGTGGCTTTGATTGCATCTTTATCTGCTGGAAAGTCCAATAAGAAGAAGGGCATTAAGAAAAAGAAACCTCAAGTTCTAGGACCTTCCAAGAAGATAGCCAAATAGAAAGGGAAGACCAAAGCTAATGGAGGCAAAGGAAAGTATTTCCACTACCAGAAGGATGGGCACTGGAAAAGGGACTGCCCAGAGTATCTTGCTTCTCTGAAGGACAAGAAGGATACACCTTCAGAAGGCATGTCTATATCTTATTATTTAGATGCTGATAATGCTCATAGTTCATCTATAGCTTAGGTTTTAGATACTGGTGCCAGTTCTCACATTTCTTATGATATGCAGGAACTAACAAACAGTAGTAGCTTGCATGCTAGAGATGTTAGACTCCGAATTGGCGATGGCTCAACCGTTGAAGCTTTAGCCATAGGATCTAAATCTTTTTACATGTATGGACATGTTTTGTGTTTGAATAATATTTTGTATGTACCTATTGCTTTTAAGAACATCATTTCTATATCTAGTTTGACTAGAAATGGTTATGAATTTTAGTTCATAGATGATGTTTGTAAAATTTATTTTGGAAATAAATATGTTGGCTCAGGTTATATGCATGATGGTCTTTATTATTTGGATAATAATGATAAACTCAAATTGAATGCAAGCAATCTAAAAGAATGTAAAGCCATGATGAAAATCAACTCAAGTTCAAAATATATTTGACACTTAAGATTAGGTCATGTTATAGAAGATAGGATTGCAAAACTGGAGAAAATGGAGATTTTATCTTCATTGGGTTCTGAACCTACTCCAACTTGTGAATCTTGCCTTCAAGGCAAAATGACTAGATCACCCTTTGTTGGACAAGGACTGAGAGCTGAAAATATTTTGGAGCTAATACACAGTGATGTATGTGGTCCATTTAAGGAAATGGCTAGAGGCAGTTTTCATTACTTTATTACCTTTATTGATGATAAATCAAGGTTTGGGTATTTGTATTTGATGAAATACAAACATGAATCCTTTGAAAAGTTCAAAGAATTTAAATTTGAAGTAGAAAATCAAATAGGAAAAAATATTAAAACTCTTCGATCAGATCGTAAAGGTGAATACTTAAGTACTGAATTTGATGAATATTTGAAATAGCATAGGGAGTTAGAATCTGATTCGACCTCCCCGACCATAGGGAGTTAGAATCACCCCGAAGATGGCCCTTGCGGATTAGTCTTGCATAGTTAGTTAGATAAAGAATGGCTTTTGAGATAAAGAATGGTTTGCAAGATAAAGAATGGTTTTTGAATAGTAAAAAATTTCGATTTCAAATGGGATTTATGTAACACCCCTATGTTCGGTAGTGCGTTCTACTGTTCTGATGACAGTGTCTGTTCGGATAGCTAGGATGCTTGGAATTATATTTAAATATTAGTGTAGAGACATAAAATAATGAAATACAAGAAGAATGAATGAAAAATAATAGCAATAAAATGAAACTAATTTAAACGAGCAAAGACTGCAAATGATGGGTGATTTGCAGGGAAGTTACTGAGGCGGGCAATAGCAGCCCCAAGACCATGAGGAACCCTCAGAATTTAGTTTCGAGACATAATTAAAGACTTATTAAAGTATAAATTACATTAGAAATATCAAAGAAAAATTAATTAATTAGTACAAAGAAAATCGAGAAAACGACAAAACTCGGTGTTACCGAAAAATAGGGAATGCAACCCGAATAGCGCCATTGTGGTCAATTGACACCCTGAGTTTCCTTTTAACCTAAATGTCCATTAAAAATAAGTAGTATTAAATTTTAAAAATTCCATGAAAATGAGAAACTTGACACATAATGTAAATAGTGAGAAATTTGGGTGTTAATTGCAAATTAGGAAACTTAGGGTTATTTAAATGTTAATTAAGGTAAGTGGAGCACTAAGTGGATTATTTAAATGTTAGTGGACATGGAGGGTAGCACTAACCATCATCTTAAACCTTCATCTTCAACATAGCCGAATGGTTCTCTCAAGCTCTCCATCCATGGTCGTTTCATGCAACCTCCCTAAACTCTACCATTTTCAACTTAAAACCCAAAGCTTGCTTCGCTAACTTTGCTCCCCACATCACAAGGAAGAGTTCGATAGCAATTTTAAGAAGTTTAGTGAAGTTTTGGTCAAGCTTTAAAAGTGGTAAGTGTGTATTTTCAATTATTGTTTCATTAAACTTTGAGTGGATGTTGTGGTGAGTTATTTTGTGGAAGAAGTTTTGAAGTTTGAGGATTTAATGGTAATACACCATTTCGACAGCCATGGGAATTTAGTATATTTAGCTTGTTTTCACTTGTAAATGGTTGTTTAAGATGTTGATGTAAGTGTTTATTTGTATAGAAATAATTTAGATAATGTATACTAAGTGTATGTGTGATAGTGCACTTAGTTTTGGAAGCTTGGAAGCTATTTGAAGGAGATGTGTAATTTGGCAACTTTTAAAGTGCAGTTGAAATGTGTTGTTTCATGGTTTGGTTTATTGAATTATGTTGCTTATGGTGACAGCATGTATATGTGTATAATAGATTGGAATTGTATATGTATATGGGGTATGTTCATGTGGTTAAATTGTGTAAATGGACTTTGGAAAATTCTAAGTTATAATGTGTATGTTGAGAATGGTTACAATCTGTCCAAAATGACCAAAATGTGTTGTTAAGTATGTTAATGGTATGGTACAAACCAGAATTGGCATGAAAGGGTTAGCTTGGTAAGTATAGAATTTGTAATTGGTATGTGATGAACAATGTGTAATAGGGCAGTGTATATTTTAGCTTAGAACCTTAAGTGTGTGACTCCAATTGGTATGAGACCAATTGAAGGCGAAACTAGGCACAAAATGTGCAAACTTTCATGAAGGAAGCTTACCTAAATTCTGCCTAAAAGATGACTTGAAAAATGACCAAATCTGGATTAGTGACTTGAAATCCTGAAAATTGACCATTTGAGCAGCAGTTAGTGTTTTGACCATAAGTCACTCAAAACAGGTCCAATTGACCTGAAAATTTTACCATGAATATTTTAGACATAGATCTAGAATTCTTATGAAGACATCAAAGCCCAGAAATAGCCAGAACCAAGCCAAATAGCTTGCAAAAGTTCAGGTACCAAAACTGGCCGAACCAAAAGTGACCTAAAAATGACCTAAGCCTACCATTTTAGTGCATTCTGTCCAGCATTGGTAAATTGGCCATATCTTGGTCTACACAACTCAGAATGACCTGAAATTTTTCCCCACGTGCAATAAGACATAGACCAAAAGTTTGTAGTTTGGACCGAAACCCAAAAACTGAGGGAACTAGGTCATCCGGCTAGGTTAAAATAGTACACCGAAATTCGATAAATTGCAATAAAATGCAATACACTTGGAAATGAAATTGGTAACACATACCAACACTAAAGGGCTATAAAATGTGACATGTTGGTAACATTAGAATTGACTCACTTAGAGTGCATCAAGGGTCAACATTATAGGTTGACTAATGAAATGAATTGAAGAGAATAGTACCAAGAAAATTTAATTATTGGATTTTATAGTTGAAAACAAATTCATTGAGTACTGAAACACTTTAAATTGTGTGTTTCAGTTGAAAAGGATATTGGGAAGCACAAGGAACATTGAGTCAAGGCCTAGACGCGACTCAAATCAAGTTTGTGCATAACTAGTTTTTAACTGATTTTGTTCTGAATATTTCATCTGATTAAATGACATATTTTTCTTATGTATTATGTTTAACAAGCATTGGATTTAATTCAATGATTATTGAAATTATTATAGTATGTATGAATTTAGCTTTGTGAAATGGTATTTCCACAAGTATTAAGCATTGTTGTGGATTGAGTAAATTATGTTTTGGAAAATTGTGATAGAACATGTTTTGAATTGTGATAGGCAATTTGTATAGAAAAATGCAAATTTATGATTTGAATTGTGATGAGCATAAAAAATATTGGATATTGGAATTGACTTTGAATCGAATTGTATTGTGATTTATGCTCATTAAAAGGATTGTGATATTGTTTTATATCTCACTATAGATGCTTAACTAGGTTATTACCCGTCTCTCTCATTTGTTGAGAAGACAATGGAGTTAGTTGTGTTTTGATTACCATGGTACGTGCACAGG
The DNA here is from genome assembly GCF_030052815.1 of Hevea brasiliensis. Classification (NCBI taxonomy): domain Eukaryota; kingdom Viridiplantae; phylum Streptophyta; class Magnoliopsida; order Malpighiales; family Euphorbiaceae; genus Hevea; species Hevea brasiliensis. The sequence continues at coordinate 88,119,160 of NC_079497.1, read as the reverse complement.
CTTAGATTCTCCTCTTATTAGAGGTTAGATATAAGTTTTTATGTTATGGCCCTTTCAAAAGTTTCATTATTGTGATGTGTACTGTGCACGATGATTCGACCTCCCCGACCATAGGGAGTTAGAATCCGATTCGACCTCCCCAACCATAGGGAGTTAGAATCACCCCGAAGATGGCCCTTTTGGATTAGTCTTGCATAGTTAGTGAGATAAAGAATGGTTTTTGAGATAAAGAATGGCTTTTGAGATAAAGAATGGTTTTTGAGTTAAAGAATGGCTTTTGAGATAAAGAATAGTTTTTGACATAAAGAATGGTTTTTGAGAAAAAGAATAGTTTTTGACATAAAGAATGGTTTTTGAGAAAAATAATGGTTTTCAAGATAAAGAATGGTTTTTGAATAGTAAAGAATTTCGATTTCAAATGGGATTTATGTATAATTGATTTTATTGGAATTAATCTTTATTTCCAATAAATTGTTGGAATTACCTTAAATGGTTAGTTATGATTTGATAAATTGAATTTCGTGATCAAAGTCATTTTATACAAATGATTTATATTATTCGCAATGAATATTTTGAGTTTTGGAATTTGATGAGTATTCAGATTTCCAAATTATTTGCTATAAATTTTGTCAATGTATATTGTACTATGTTTTAAATTATAGTTGTGCACCACTGAGTTCATCACTCAGTGATAGCTTTGTATGCTGTCGCAGGTGAAAAGAGCATAGAGCAATTGAGTAAGCTTCTTTGAAAAAACATTCAGATCAGCTCCAGATATACCCATGTACACAGGTTTTAATGTATGTATGTAATAATATGTATGTAAATTATTTGAGCAGTTATATAAAAACTCTTGTAAACTATTTTGGTATGTAATTAAATGCAAATTATTGTAATATAAATGTTTAGTCTTGTAATCCATGAAATGTTCTTTATGATGAGATTGGTTTGAAAATGAATTAATTTTATTATTGAGATTTGAATTGTGAGTTGAAATGAAGTTATTGGATTTGTATTTGAGAAAACATATTGGGAGTGTTTTCCTTTTCAGGTTTGAAAAATTATTTTCTCAAAACACAGCCAGCACTTTGCCGAAATTTTGAAAAAAATTTTATAACACCAGATTTTAATCGATGGTTTAAATTTCACGAAAATTATTTTAAAATCCCTTGTAGTATATCTAACGGGTTATCGATAGGCAAAGTACGGTAATTCATTAGGTGTACTACGGGATCATGTTACATCTTACGGGGAAGTAGGGTGTAACATGTCTTGTGGTATCAGAGCAATGGTTTTAAAGTAAATTTTAAGCTGTGAATTTGAAATCTTTTTGTCGGTAAATACAACTGCTCAAATGTTTGATACATATAATACATTTGCATCATAAATATGAATTAATAGAGAGAAATCTCCTTGTGTTGGTTGTACAGGAATAGAAAATCTTGTGAAAATATATGGAAAAGAAGAATGAGACAATAGAATAGTCTGTGATAGTAGAAGTACAAGTTGAGGCCCCAGCTCCTCAGAGTGTCGAAGGCCCGACTGTACCAATTTCACTGGTATAAATTACTGCACAAATGGCCCAGAAAATAGCCACTTTCTTTCAACAAATGGTTGATACTCTGTCAGCTCAAGCACAAACCCAACCCCCACAATGGCAGTGTGAAATAGAGAAGAGGGAGAAGCCTATGGGTCAGAGCTCGAACAGTAATTTGGGGAAGATAAAAGAATTTGAGGAACCCCGAGCTCAAGGATATGATAGAGGCGGATCATTAGGGCAGAGAACACCAAGATCTAGTGGTCGAACAACCAGAAGTTCCTATTCTGCCCGTTTTTGCCATGTTTGTAGTAAGCTACATGGAGGTATTTATGGTAAGGCTTCTGGAGCCTGCTACAATTGTGGAAAGCTTGGACACTTTGTTAGAAATTGTACTAGAGTACCTCGATTTGCTCTCAAAAGTTCACAGACATTCAGTAGAGGTAGAGATAGAAATAGAGTTGGTACTCCTCACAACCATAACATAGTGAATCAACCCGAACATAGTAACCCATCAGTTAGAGCATCCACTATGAGCCAAGGGGAAAGAACAGAAACTTTGAATGTAGCTGCTGGTAAGTTCTTAATTTTTGAAAGAAATAATTAATTATTTTTGTTTAATCCCAGCACTACTTAGTTGTATGTTAGTGTTAGAACTATATGTTCTATTATTATTCCTTTACAGGGGAATAAATTTTGATGCATTAGTGATTAGTCCTTTAAGATAAGGATTGTGATAATAAGTGAAATTTGTTTTGGAAGAGTTTATAGGTGAAAAGTATTTTCTAACACACCATAAATTATAAAGCTAAACGGTAAGCCTACTTAATGTAAGGCAAGAGGATATAAAAGTAAATTACAGTAATAGAATTGCTCTAGATGAGGGCAAAGATGTTACAGTTAGTAATTGTCAATGGATATTGTAATCAGAATAAGATTCGAATATCAGTAAATTTGAAAAGGATAAAATATAGGAAAATTTGATCTATTGGGATGTATCGTAATAACTATGCAATGTTCTTGATGTTTATACTGTAAGCTGCAGATTACGGTACTGACTTGAGATTATTGTGTAGAGCTACGTACTACTGATAGTGCACTAAGATGAGCATAGTTGCCAACGGCATCTGTATTGGCATAGCTATGTCAGAACAAAATTTTATTGTTGAAAATGAGTTTGGAAATTCTACTTAGGGAGTTAAAACGCAAAAAAAGAAAATTAGATTATCGAAAGGTTATAGTTCAGTACAAAAGGAAGTAAGTTATAGAATATTGATAAATAAAAGAGTTGTGGAAGTAAAAAATTCGAACAGTTGGTTCAGATATAATAAAAAAATGTTACGAATGTGAGTAAGATTGTTGACTAGAATGGTCAAAGGACCCATGATTAGATAAATAATTTTAACATGACCTCAATGGTCTTTCAAAAAGGGAACATGAATTGAAATATTAGATGGAACAATGGTAAGAAAAGATTAGTGCTATATAAATAAAGTAAATGTTATATTAGATTGTTAAAAGTTTTACACAAATTAATAGGAAAGAAGATTATACGATCATATAGAAAGGAGAAAATAAACATGTGAATATTGTAAGATGGCTATTGGGTAAAATTTCGCGGATGAAATTTATTTTAAGGGGGGGAGAATTGTAACACCCCTATGTTCGGCATTGCGTTCTACTGTTCCAATGACAGTGTCTGTCCGAACAGCTAGGATGCTTGGAATTATATTTAAATATTAGTGTGGAGACATAAAATAATGAAATACAAGAAAAGTGAAGGAAAAATAAGAGCAATAAAATGAAACTAAGTTAAACGAGCCATCATTGTAGCGATGGGTGACCGCACGGGGAAGTTACGGCGCAGGCAATAGCCGACCCCAGGACTGCAGGGAACCCTCGGAATTTTGTTTCGAGACATAATTAAAGACTTATTAAAGTATAATTTCATTATAAATATAAAAAAAATTAATTAATTAGTACAAAGAAAAACGAGAAATCGAGAAAATGATAAAACTCGGTGTTACCGAAAAATTGGGAATGCAACCCGAACAGGGGCATTGTGGTCAATTGACACCCTGAGTTGCCTTTTGACCTAAATGTCTATTAAAAATAAGTAGTATTAAATTTTAAAAATTCCATGAAAATGAGAAACTTGACACATAATGTAAATAGTGAGAAATTTGGGTGTTAATTGCAAATTAGGAAACTTAGGGTTATTTAAATATTAATTAAGGTAAGTGGAGCACTAAGTGGATTATTTAAATGTTAGTGGACATGGAGGGTAGCACTAACCATCATCTTCAACCTTCATCTTCAACATAGCCGAATGGTTCTCTCAAGCTCTCCATCCATGGCCGTTTCATGCAACCTCCCTAAACTCCACCATTTTCAACTTAAAACCCAAAGCTTGCTTCACTAACTTTGCTCCCCACATCACAAGGAAGAGTTAGATAGCAATTTTAAGAAGTTTAGTGAAGTTTTGGTCAAGCTTTAAAAGTGGTAAGTGTGTATTTTCAATTCTTGTTTCATTAAACTTTGAGTGGATGTTGTGGTGAGTTATTTTGTGGAAGAAGTTTTGAAGTTTGAGGATTTAATGGTGATACACCATTTCGGCAGCCATGGGAATTCAATATATTTAGCTTGTTTTCACTTGTAAATGGTTGTCTAAGATGTTGATGTAAGTGTTTATATGTATAGAAATAATTTAGATAATGTATACTAAGTGTATGTGTGATAGTGCACTTGGTTTTGGAAGCTGGGAAGCTATTTGAAGGAGATGTGTAATTTGGCAACTTTTAAAGTGTAGTTGAAATGTGTTGTTTCATGGTTTGGTTTATTGAATTATGTTGCTTATGGTGGCAGCATGTATATGTGTATAATAGATTGGAATTGGATATGTAAATGGGGTATGTTCATGTGGTTAAATTGTGTAAATGGACTTTAGAAAATTTTGAGTTATAATGTGTATGTTGAGAATGGTTACAAGCTATCCAAAATGACCAAAATGTATTGTTAAGTATGTTAATGGTATGGTACAAACCAGAATTGGCATGAAAGGTTTAGCTTGGTAAGTATAGAATGTGTAATTGGTATGTGATGAACAATGTGTAATAGGGCAGTGTATATTTTATCTTAGAACCTTAAGTGTGTGACTCCAATTGGTATGAAACCAATTGGAGGTGAAACTAGGTACAAAATGTGTGAACTTTCATGAAGGAAGCTTACCTAAATTCTACCTAGAAGGTGACTTGAAAAATGACCAAATCCGGATTAGTGACTTGAAATCTTGAAAATTGACCATTTGGGCAGCAGTTAGTGTTTTGACCATAACTCACTCAAAATAGGTCTAATTGACTTGAAATTTTTACCATGAATAGTTTAGACATAGATCTACAATTATTATGAAGGCACCAAAGCCCAGAAATGGCCAGAACTAAGCCAAATAGCTTGCACAAGTTCAGGTACCAAAACTGGCCGAACCAAAAGTGACCTAAAAATGACCTAAGCCTACCATTTTAGTGCATTCTGTCCAGTATTGGTAAATTGACCATATCTTGATCTACACAACTCAGAATGACCTAAATTTTTTCCCTGCGTGCAATAAGACATAGACTTACAAGTTTGTAGTTTGGATTGAAACCCGAAAACTGAGAGAACTAGGTCATTCGGCTAGGTCAAATAGTACACCGAAATTCGGTAAATTTGCAATAAAATGCAATACACTTGGAAATGAAATTGGTAACATATACCAACACTAAAGGGCTATAAAATGTGACATATTGGTAACATTAGAATTGACTCACTTAGAGCGCATCAAGGGTCAACATTATAGGTTGACTAATGAAATGAATTGAAGGGAATAGTACCAAGAAAATTTAGATATTGGATTTTATGGTTGGAAACAAATTCATTGAGTACTGAAACACTTTAAATTGTGTGTTTCAGTTGAAAAGGATATTGGGAAGCACAAGGAACATTGAGTCAAGGCCTAGGGGCGACTCAAATCAAGTTTGTGCAAAACTAGTTTTTAACTGATTTTATTCTGAATATTTCATATGATTAAATGACATATTTTTCTTATATATTATGTTTAACAAGCATTGGATTTAATTCAATGATTATTGAAATTGTTATAGTATGTATGAATTTAGCTTTGTGAAATGGTATTTCCACAAGTATTAAGCATTGTTGTGGATTGAATAAATTATGTTTTGGAAAATTGTGATAGAACATGTTTTGAATTGTGATGCACAATTTGCATGAAAAAAATGCAAATTTATGATTTGAATTATAATAAGCATAAAAATTATTGGATATTGGAATTGACATTGAATCGAATTGTATTGTGATTTATGCTCACTAAAAGGATTGTGATATTGTTTTATATCTCACTATAGATGCTTGACTAGATTATTACTCGTCTCTCTCATTTGTTGAGAAGACAATGGAGTTAGTTGTGTTTTGATTACCATGATACGTGCACAGGCTTAGATTCTCCTCTTATTAGAGGTTAGATCTAAGTTTTTATGTTATGGCCCTTTCGGAAGTTTCATTATTGTGATGTGTATTGTGCACGATGATTTGACCTCCCCGACCATAGGGGGTTAGAATCCGATTCGACTTCCCCGACCATAGGGAGTTAGAATCACCCCGAAGATGGCCCTTTCGGATTAGTCTTGCATAGTTAGTGAGATAAAGAATGGTTTTTGAGATAAAGAATGGCTTTTGAGATAAAGAATCGTTTTTGAGATAAAGAATGGCTTTTGAGATAAAGAATGGTTTTTGAGATAAAGAATGGCTTTTGAGATAAAGAATGGTTTTTGAGATAAAGAATAGTTTTCAAGATAAAGAATGGTTTTTGAATAGTAAAAAATTTCGATTTCAAATGGGATTCATGTATAATTGATTTTATTGGAATTAATCTTTATTTCCAATAAATTGTTGGAATTACCTTAAGTGGTTAGTTATGATTTGATAAATTGAATTTCGTGATCAAAGTCATTTTATACAAATGATTTATGTTATTGACAATGAATATTTTGAGTTTTGGAATTTGATAAGTATTCAGATTTCCAAATTATTTGCTATAAATTTTGTCAATGTATATTGTACTATGTTTTAAATTATAGTTGTGCACTACTGAGTTCACCACTCAGCAATAGCTTTGTATGCTGTCGCAGGTGAAAAGAGCATAGAGCAATTGAGTAAGCTTCTTTGAAGAGACATTCAGATCAGCTCCAGGTATACCCATGTACACAGGTTTTGAAGTATGTATGTAATAATATGTATGTAAATTATTTGAGCAGCTGTATAAAAACTCTTGTAAACTATTTTAGTATGTAATTAAATGCAAATTATTGTAATATAAATGTTGAGTCTTGTAATCAATGAAATGTTCTTTATGATTAGATTGGTTTGAAAATGAATTGATTTGATTATTGAGATTTGAATTGTGAGTTAAAATGAAGTTATTGGAGTTGCATTTGAGAAAACATGTTGAGAGTGTTTTCCTTTTCAGGTTTGAAGAACTGTTTTCTTAAAACACAGTCGGCACTTTGCCGAAATTTTGAAAAAAATTTTATAACACCAGATTTTAATCGATGATTTAAATTTCATGAAAATTGTTTTAAAATCCCTTGTAGTATATCTAATGGGTTATCAGTAGACGAAGTACGGTAATTCATTAGGTGTACTATGGGATCATGTTACATCTTATAGGGGAGTAGGGTGTGACAGCAGATCCACCAGGATATCTCACCTACCAGTGAGATATGGTTTTCTTCATGAAGATGAACAAGAGTTGTTTACTCATTAAGAAGTAGATCATGGAGATGATCCAATTACCTATGAAGAAGCTATATCAGATATAAACTCTTCAAAATAGATTGAAGCTATGAAATCCAAAATTGATTCTATGTATAAGAATCAAGTTTGGGATCTTGTTGACCCACCTGAAGGTATTGTACCTACAAATGTAACGGCCCGGCCCACTAGTGATATTGTCCGCTCTGGGCTGAAGCCCTCATCGGCAAAACACGGGAGAGATGCTGGGTTTATAAGTTGGTGGTTCGTAACCCCTAATGACGCTTTTTAAAACCGTGAGGGCTTCAGCTCAGAGCGGACAATATCACTAGTGGGCCGAGCCATTACATTAGGGAATAAATGGGTTTTCAAGAAGAAAATTAGTTTAGATGGAAACATAGAGACCTATAAAGCAAGGCTAGTAGCGAAAGGGTTTCGCTAAAGGCAAGGAATCGATTATGAGGAGAATTTCTCACCTGTTGCCATGCTTAAATCAATTAGGATTCTATTAGCAATAGCTGCACAATATGATTTTGAGATTTGGAAGATGCATGTCAAAACAACTTTTCTCAATAGATACATTGAAGAAAACATTTTCATGGAACAACCTAGGGGTTTTGAATCCCAAGATGGTTCCAAGGTATGCAAGCTAAAGCGATCCATTTATGGGTTGAAACAAGCTTCGAGGAGTTGGAACATCCGTTTTGATGAAGTCATTAAGTCATTTGGTTTTATCAAAAATGTGGATGAGCCATGTGTATATAAGAAGGTTAGTGATAGTGCTATTACTTTTCTTGTCTTATATGTGGATGATATTCTGTTGATAGGTAATGACATAGGTATGTTGACAGCTATAAAGATATGGTTGTCAAATACATTCTCCATGAAAGACTTAGGAGAGGCAACCTATATTCTTTGAATTCACATCTATAGAGATAGAGTGAAAAGAATAATTAGTTTATCCCAAAGTCTATACTTGGAAAAGGTGTTAAAGAGGTTTAACATGCTTGATTCCAAGAGAGGATTGTTACCAGTGAGACATGGTATCCACCTTTCTAAAGAGATGTCTCCAAAGGCACCTGAAGAAAGAGATAAAATGGCCAGGATTCAATGATGTGTACTGGGCTGGATATCGCACATGCTGTTAGTTTGACTTGCAGGTTTCAATCCAATCCAGGTTTGGAACACTGGATAGTTGTCAAGAATATCCTTAAGTACTTGAAAAGAACTAAGGATTTATTCTTGATTTATGGAGGTGGTGATTTGCAATTGGATGGTTATACTGATTCTGATTTCCAATCAGATATCAATGATAGAAAGTCTATGACAAAACTTGGAAGTGTTCAACTGTAATGCAGGTGCAGTCAGTTGGAAGAATTCCAAAACAGAGTAGGACTGCTGATTCCACTACAGAGGCTGAGTATTTTGTTGCATCAGATGCTGCAAAAGAAGCTGTTTGGATAAAGAAGTTCATGACAAAACTTGCAGTAGTTCCTTCCATTGAGTCAGTAGTTCCACTCTACTGTGATAACAATAGAGCAGTCATACAGGCTAAGGAACCCCGGTTTTACTAGAAATCCAAACAAATAGAAAGGCGTTACCAAATTATCAGAGAGAGAGTTAGGCAAGGCGATGTAGCCATACAGAAAATAGCATCAGCTGAAAATCCAATTGATCCATTCACGAAGCCTATGTCACAAGCTCAGTTAGACCGACATCTTGAGAAGATGGGTTTAAGATATTGTAATGAATGGCTCTAATGCTAGTGGGAGATTGTTAATAGTATGCCCTAGAGCATATAATTTAGTATGTATCTTGTACATAATGTATGAATAAAAGGCAATTTCACTTTTCTGTTTACATAATGTATTTATGTGTAATAGAAAAGGTCCATTGATATTTTGTTAGAAATTTTATTCTTAAGTTATTAAGAATATGAGTGATAGTATTTCTAGCACAAAGTATCATAAATTGGTTCACAATCAAGGATATTTCACACAGGACATGACTTATCCAGAAAGATTGTATTTATGTTTGTTCCCAAGGTATTTATATGAGATATAAATAAGATGGAATGGTGAGTTTCATGCCATATAACAAACATGATAGGCACTTATACATGATAAGCAGGCCAAACCAGTGACACATATGACAAGCACATGGAGTTTACTCTTGTCAATGCATTGTCATATATCATATTAGCACATATAATCTTTAGACCTAAGATAACATAGTTATCTTGTATATAGGTAGTTTGTGTTTAATACTGCTTTCATGCTTGTACTGTGTATGGGTATATGGGCATGTGTTGGCTCCTACTAGTTATATATGGAGATAGGTGTTGATCAAGATGGAATTTGTTACCCTAAGTAAATAGGGATAAAATGCTATGTTCATTTAATTGTCCTTGATGTTTCAAGTTCCTGACCAGGACAGACAGATTTAGTCAGAAAAGAGTTTCTGACAAGAAAATCTAATTAATCAAGAACTGGAATTAAAAGAGAACATAATATTCATAGCAAATGGGGTTTGACATTAACCATGACTCCAGTTCGAATTGAAATTTTGTAATAGAGATTTTAGTACATGGTAACATATGATTACAGGTTCATTTAAGGTATTCCTTATTACTAATTGGGTGGCCATGGTATGTTATACTAGGTGTCAACCATGGTCTATGAGATGCCTAAAATGATTTAGAGAAATTATTCATGGTAAGAAAGAGTTCTGATGATATTAAGAGTTAATATCATATCTCATTGCCAATTAGTGATGAGCCTAGTGAGTCACACACATGCACAAGATAATCACCAAGTAAAATGTGATTTAATTGATTAATTAAAGAGTTTAATTGATTAATTAAATAGGTTTGGTTAGCAATGAGATTGTAAAGTCCCTAGCATGACTTAAAACCAAATCTAGGTTATTGGATGTCTAGTATAAGTTAAATTTATATTTAAAGTGTTTAAATATGAATTTAATTGTGAGAAATTAATTAATGAAGATTAATTAATTGATTTATATTTGATATAAATTGATTAAAAGAGGAGAAATAATGATTTTGGGTTGAGAACTCAAAATTAAAACATAAGGGTAATTTGGTCATTTCACACGGTGACATGTGGCACCATGAGATGGTGACACATGGCATCATATAAGCTTGCCATTTGTCTTCCTATCATATAAGATGATCAAAGTCAAGATTAAGTCTAGCTTTGACACTTGGCTTAATATGATTGAGTCAATTAAAAATAAGGTGCAATGAGGTGGTGACATGTGGCATAGGGTTTAAGTGACTTAATGACCTAATTATATAAAAGGGAAAAGAAAAGATGAAACATAATACTCTTATTCTCTTCCTCAAGGTGGCGACACACTTCTCTCCCTCTCCTCTTGATCTTGTCTCATCAATTCAAAGAGAATTGCTTATAATCCTTTGAATTAAAATTGCTAGAAATTATTTCTAGTGTCCTATACATACATACTACCTCTCTAAAGGCAAAAACCCAATTTATAATTGGTTGGCAAAGGCTTAAGAAGCAAATCGGGGGCTTCCCATTGGTGATCTTGGTGTGGACAAGCTAGAGGGACAACACTTGGGGTCCTAGGTGCTTCCTAAAGGTGCCAATCACATCCATAGTGTATCAAAGAGGTTAGTGCTCAAACTCCTTTTTTAAACTACAGTTTAAATGAATTAATTTGTTAATTCAAAAATCTTAAATGGCAAATGTAGATCCTAATACATATTAAAAGTGTTTTAATATACAATTGAGCATTGAAATTAATTAGGCACATAAGAGATGTGGCATGATGCATGAAATCCTATAAGAAAATTTTGAAATTCAATGCTCTAATGTAACAATTTTCATGCTTCTGCTCCTACAGTTCAAATATGTGTATTTTGTTTAAATTTCAACAATTTCTCATTCAATTTAGTGTCCTAACAAAGAATTTAGGGAGAGAGTGGAAGGAATTGACACTAACCTTTATGTGTGCCAACCCAAGCTTGACAAACATCTTTCTTTCCACTTCTTTTTGCTGCTTCAAGCTTGCCTATGGGGCAAGGATCAAGTTTAGTAAAGGCAAGAAGGAGTTTTATGGTGAAAAATTCAAGGTATGGCAAGGTTTGATGAAGAACAACAATGGAGGAAATGAAGAGGTGGTTTCTGCCAAGGAAGTAGGTGGAAGAAGAAGCAGAATTCATTTGAATTATTTTGACTTCTTTTTCTCTTTTTAATGAATTTAAGTGTGCTCGTTGAGTTTTGATTTGTCAACACATTTTTATTGCATCATGCTTGCATATGCACAATGTCATAATTAGGCTTTTACTTTCATTTTCTTTTTCTTTCTTTTCTACACATTTTTAATTAAATTTTCACTATTATTTATTCATATTTTATGTCATATAATTCACTTACTTAATTAGACAAGTTAGTCAAAAATCATCTATGAATATGAAATGACCAAAATGCCCTTCATTTTGCTCATTGAGCTAAAATTGTCTATATTGACTTTGAAAATTTTCTTAGCATTTTCTTAGCATTCTATTACTATCTAAGGCTCAATAACTCTTTACTGGAGTCCCAAAAATTATTTCACAGGGTTCCCCACGGGTTTAGGGTTGCTAACTGTCTTCACAACTGTTTCCCATTAGGATTACCCATCGCTGTAGCTACGGCTCATTTTGTCAGTAAAATGCCCTAAAGCATATCATTTATTATGCATCTTGTACATATTTTATTAATAAAAGGTAATTTCACTTTTCCGTTTACATAATGTATTTATGTATAATAGAAAAGGTCCATTAATATTTTGTTAGAAATTCTACTCTTAAGTTGTAAAGAATATGAGTGACAGTATTTCTAACACAAAGTATCATAAATTGATTCACAATCGAGGATATTTCACACAGGACATGACTTATCCAGAAAGATTGTATTCATGTTTGTTCCCAAGGTATTTATATGAGATATAAATAAGATGGAGTGGTGAGTCTCATGCCACATAACAAACATGATAGGCACTTATACATGATAAGTAGGCCGAACCAGTGATGTATATGACAAGCACATGGAGTTTACTCCTATTAATGCATTGTCATATATCATATCAATGCATATAATCTTTAGACCTGAGATAACACAATTATCTTATATACAAGTAGTTTGAGTTTAATAGTGCTTTCATACTTGTACTGTGTATGGGTATATGGGCATGTATTGGCTCCTACTAGTTATATATGGAGACAGGTGTTGATCAAGATGGAATCTGTTACCCTAAGTAAATAGGGAAAAAATGCTATGTTCAATTAATTGTTCTTGATGTTTCAAGTTCTTGGCCAGGACAGACAGATTTAGTCAGAAAAGAGTTTTTAACAAGAAAATCTAATTAATCAAGAACTGGAATTAAAAGAAAACATAATATTCATAGCAAATGGGGTTTGACATTAACCATGACTCTAGCTCAAATTGGGATTTTGTAACAGAGAGATTCTAGTGCATGGTAACATATGATTAAAGGTTCATTTAAGGTATTCCTTATTACTGATTGGGTGGCCATGGCATGTTATGCTAGGTGTCAACCATGGTCTATGAGATGCCTAAAATGATTTAGAGAAATCATTCATGATAAGAAAGAGTTCTGATGATATTAAGAGTTGATATCATATCTCATTGCCAATTAGAGATGAGCCTAGTGAGTCACACACATACACAAGTTAATCAGCAAGTTGAATGTGATTTAATTGATTAATTAAAGAGTTTAATTAATTAATTAATTAATTAGGTTTGGTTTGAAATGAGATTATAAAGTCCCTAGCATGGCTTGAAACCAAATCTAGGTTATTGGATGTATAGTATAAGTTAAATTTATATTTAAAGTGTTTAAATATGAATTTAATTGTGAGAAATTAATTAATAGAGATTAATTAATTTATATTTGATATAAATTGATTAGAAGAGGAGAAATAATGATTTTGGGTTGAGAACTCAAAATTACAACATAAGGGTAATTTGGTCATTTCACATGGTGACATGTGGCACTATGAGATAGTGACACATGGCATCATATAAGTTTGCCATTTGTCTTCCTATCATGCAAGGTGATCAAAGTCAAGATTAAGTCTAGCTTTGACACTTGACTTAATGTGATTAAGTCAATTAAAAATAAGATGCAATGTGGTGGTGATATGTGGTAAAGGGTTTAAGTGATTACTTGACCTAAGTATAAAAGGGAAAAGAAAAGAAGAAACAAATAACACTCTCTCTTGTCTCAAGTGTGGCCCTCTCCTCTTCTTGCTTTCTCATCAATTCAAAGAGAATAACACAAATTCCTTTGAATTAAAATTGCTAGAAATTGTTTCTAGTGTCCTATACACACATACAACCTCTCTAGAAGCAAAGCCCCAAATTATAATTGGTGATCTTGGTGTGCACAAGCTAGAGGGACAACACTTGAGGTCCTAGGTGCTTCCTAAAGGTGCCAATTGCATCCCATATTGCATCAAAGAGGTTAGTGCCCAAACTCCTCTTTTAAACTAGGGTTTAATTGAATTAATTTGTTAATTCACAATATTGAATGGCAAATATAGATCCTAATACATATTAAAAGTATTTTAATATGCAATTGAGTATTGAAATTAATTAGACACATAAGAGATGTGGCATGATGCATGAAACCCTAGAAGATAATTTTTGAAATTCAATGCTCCAATAAACTAATCACCATGCTTTCGCTCCTTCAATTGGTATCAGAGCTACTATATTTGCCATTAGGATTGAATATGAGATTTAATTGTGTGATTGGAACAAATTTGGATTGATCTAAAGCTGTTTAGTTGTCATATGTGTGGTGACATAGAGGTGTTGGTCTTCATGTGTGGCGGCTTGCATGGTTGAGTATCCCAAAGGTGTGCATGGCTTGTGGTTTGGGCTTTTGGTCTTCTATATACAATTGTTGTATATCTTAAGGCCCATGATTAGGCCCATACCTAATTAAATTATTTAATTAGGACTATTAATCACCAAATTAATTTATGAAAATTGTTTTCATAGAGTTAAATTTGAAAAAAGGTTACTAAATTTAATTTGTTTGAATGAGATTCAAATTTGAATTTTTTGGTTGAATATGTGATATTCAATTTAATTTTTTAGTATGTATATTTTATTTAATTGTTAAATTTTAATATCCATGATGGATGATCATGGACAATAAAAGACCAATGTGATTAGATTTATTTCTTTTATTTTTCTTTGGGTTGTAAAATAATTAATTTTATTTTAGTGACATGTATTATAAGTGTTATAATAATTTGGGTTGTAATTTCATTTATTTGAGGGCTTTAAAGTCCATATTCTTGTAAATTCGCCTTGGTATCCCAAGGATTACAATGTAATCGGATTGCAAGAAGACCAAGGTGGTCAAGAGGATTGGTGGGACCAGTGAGAGGAAATCAAGATCAAGTGTTGATTATGTACTCCTTCAGCAACTCTTATAAAATGAATGAATGAAATACACATATGAATGCCCTGATTCAATTCTTGGTGGCTTAGAATTGAATCCCTTAGAAAGTCCATGATCATATTATATTAATTATTTATCCATGTATGTATGAGATGCAACACCCTCCCGGTAGCAACTCCGTACATTTTACTGTTCCGGTGACCAGTGTCGGTCCGGACAGCTAGAACGTCCGGAAAAATATTTAAACTAAAGTGAGGAACCATAATTAACTCAAATATTAATAAGAAAAATTTAGAAAAAAATTTAGAAATAAAATACAACCAAGTTAAACGAGCCGGTGCCCTAGCGATGGGTAACCCAGAGTGAAGTTGCGGTTCTCTCAACTAGGAGCCCTAGACCCAAGAGAAAATTCATAAAATAATTTTTGAGACTCCAGAGAAGGGTCACTGAGGTTCCCATGGCATTAGAATGCCAAGAAAATATTTAGAAAAATTTTTCAATCGGTACAGACAATTTTGACCCGTTAAGCCAAACGGAGGGCATTTTGGTCATTTCGCCTTCAGAGGTGATTTTTGGCCGACTTGTCCAGTTGAGTAAATAACTAATATGACATAAAATATGAATAAACATTGCTAGAAGTTAAATTGAAAATGAGTAGTGAAGAAAAGAAAAGAAAATGAGGAAAAAGACTTATTTATGACATCATGGTGATGTCATTAAAAGCTATAACCAATCACCTTTAAACAACTAATTAACCAACTAATAAAAGAGACTAAATGAAGACCAAAATAACCAAAAAATACAGCAGCCATCTCCCTCCCCAAAAACCAGCCGAAACCCTTGCAATACCCAACCTCCATTAAAGCTTCAAGCAAGCTCCCTTTCTCCCATTGTTACACCATTAAACCCTAAACTCCTTTCATTAAAACTTGACCACATCTCCTGGGAGAGTGTTTGGCAGCCTAGAAAAGGAAAGAAAGTGAAGATTTAACTTGGGAAAAATCTGCCACTTAAAGGTTAGTGCATCTATACACCTAAAACTCCTTACTTTCATGATTAAGGACTTGAATTTAATGAGAAATTGTAGTTTAAATGAATAAAAGTTGTGTGTATGGCCACCATAAATTTCAGCTGTCCTATTGAAGGAATAGAAATGGAGTGTTTTGATGGACTTAAGGTGGATTAGAGGTTATGTTTAAACCATCTATGCATGTGGTTAGTGAATGGGTTAGTAATTAAGGTGTGTTGTGAAAACCTATAATGGGAACTAGGGTTTTAAGGGTGAAAATTGGACTTGGCATTTGAATTGATTAATGAACCTTCTAATGGTCAATTAGTGACCATTTAAGGCAAGTTAATCATAATTTGAAGTGATTTAATGCATGGCAAAACTGAAATGGAAGGCTGCCTAAAGACAGCAGAAATGAGGCTGAGATTCCAGCCCACTTAGACAGCCATAACTTTGGCTGTGTAGGTCCAATTGGTGTTTGGCCAATTGTACATGAAACTAGACTTATAATGGCACATTTTTGCTGAAGAAACCATGCCCAAAAGACCAAATCAAGTGGACCAAAAGTTGGCTCCAATCCGGATACCCTGCAACAGCACCTGCAGAAATGACCAAATGAACAACTGTTCATTTGGCCATAACTCACTGTAGAATTTGTCAATTGATCTGACATTTTTACAGCAACAAGGTAAGACATAGACAAACAACTTTCATGAAGAAACCTACCCCAAATTATGACCAGAACCTAACCCAAATGGCAGTCACAGTCACTGTTCATGGTACTGTAGATTTGGTAACTCTGCAGTTTTGGCAATCCGGCCAGCTGTTGTTTTTGGACCATATCTGGAGCTACAAAACTCCAAATGGAGTGATTCAAAAAAGGAAATTCAACTAGACAAAATAAGGAACAACTTTCATGTTTGCCATTTCTTCAAATTCCCACTGTAATAGTGCTTAATGGAACAGTAAACTTAGGCTTCAAAAACTGAAATTTCTGCCCTCTTAATTTTAAGTTAGAAATGGTAATGGTGACCAATTCCAACAAGTTTTAAATGCAAAATGTGGTATGTTGGGAGTGCCAAAACCAATGTACCTAATTTCTACCTAAAAGTCAATATTTTTGTTGACCAATGAGGTGAATAGTGACACCAAAACTCACAAAGTGAAGAATTTAAAAGTTTCAAATGCCCTAGTATACCTAACAAGATTGGTTTGGATAATTTGGCATGCCAATAGGGTTCAGTTAGCAGTACTGCACATGGCAATATGCCATTCTGTGATTTCATGGCTTTTAGCCATTCTGACCCTGCATTGAGATTTGGCCTTGTGCCTGAGATTATTTACAGCTTGGTAGCTGTTCTGTTGCACACCGGGAGATGCATATGTGACCGATGGTGTGACGGCTCGAGGTACTAGATACCTAGTGCCAGTTTACCCGTTATCCAGTCCAGTCGTCTAGCGTAGGTTACTTGGGGCAACCAAATGAATAAAAGTGGACAAAGTAAATGATATACAAATACCAAACAAATAAAACATATACATTCGTTACATAATTATTTCTTGCTATTTCTTTTATTTTATTATTGCACCACTAAGCATTATTGCTTAGCGCGTTGCTTCTGCCACGCGTAGGTTCTGGAGATACAGATCGTGAGCCCAGTAGACCGCAGACTGGGTGAGTCTATCCTGCAGTTCTGCGTAGTGTTCATGTCACCTCAACTTCTGCAGTGCATTGGTAGGACACTAGGTGTCATTTTGTCATTTTGTAACTAAATTTTTATTTTCTCATATGTATTTAGATTTATGTAATGTATTTTGATGTTCATGTAATTAATGAAAGTTATGGTTATGAATGCAAAATTTGAGCATTTATTTATTGTTTGTATATGAGTATTATGAGAAATGAATGTTTGAGAAATGAAAAAGTTGTTGAGAATCATATTGAGATTTGAATATTGGAGTTTGAGATGATTGAATACAATTATTGGAAGTGTTTTTCACAGGTTCCGAAGAACTGTTTTCTCCATTTTTAGCCGGTACTCTGCCGGATTTTCTTTAAAATTTTCGGAACCTCAAATAAATTTCAATTTTAATAAATGACTTAAATGAACCATATTTCACAAGTTATATTCAAAACTATGATAAAAATTAATTAAGGTATATTAGAGTGTGCCGGTACACCGTGTGACATTGCTTACTCGGGTATACTGTACACAGGTAAGGGGTGTCACATGAGATGTATGGGAATGTATGCAAGTATATGATATATGCATGCTAATTGGATAATGTGCAAAGTGAGACCATAATAGTAATTAAGCCGACCACTAAATCTTCCAAAAAAATGATTAAGTTGAAAATGGTATAATTAAAGTAATTATATCATGGGCCCTCCATTGTGGCAATTATTTTAAGAAATTTTAAATACTTACATGTAATGTATTTAATTTAAGAGATTTTCTTATGAATAATTGTTAAGCATGAGATGTAAATATGTAAATAGTTGATGGCCAATAATGGATATGCCTGAGGACATTAAAATTATTTGCATGTTTACTGGCTTAATGGGATCAACTTAACTAATGCAAGATAAATCAATGATGGATGTGCCTGAGATTTTGAGCATTATGGGCGAGATAAATGATTGAACCTCACATGAGATGTGATGGGCAAAGAGTTACTCACTTATAGTTTATTGTAATTCCAATAATGGATGTGCCTGAGGATGATCAATAAGACTATAAGAATTCAATCACCCATTAGAAATCCATCCAACTAGGATTTTCGTTTCCTACTTTGGAGGTGTAGGATTCGCCAAGTTAGTGGGAGGACCAATTTGATTAAAAGACTATAATCATTTTGGTTAATTACTTGATACATTTACTAATTAATCTAATTATTTTCTACAGTTAATTTTCTGATAATAATGAGCACACAACAACCACCACCATCCAATATCCTTGCAAGCATACTTGATTACAATAGGTTGACGGGACCTAATCTTTCTGATTGACTAAGAAATTTAAAACTTGTCCTGAACCTAGAATGTAACACCCTCACTTTAACCTAACAGTGCATTTGACTGTTTTGGCGACTAATGTCTGTCCGGACAGTCGGAATGTCTAGAATTATATGTAAACTAGAGTGAGGAGTTATAAATAACCCAAATAATGGTAAGGAAAAATTTAGAAAAATTTAAGCAATGAAATGTAACAAAGTTAAATGAGACGATACCCTAGCGATGGGTGACCTAACGGGAAGCGACCATAAAGACAGTTGTCGACCCTATACCCATAGGGAAACCCTGTGAAATAATTTCTGAAATGCCAGAGAAGAGTTACGGAGCCCTAGGTAGCATTGGAATGCCAAAAAAAGGTTAGGAGAATTTTTAAGATTGGTACAGACAGTTTTGGCTCCTTAAGCCAAACGGAGGGCATTTTGGTCATTTCAACTTCAGATATGATTTTTTATCGACTTGTCCAATAAAGTGAGTGAAGATTTTGTTCAAAAATATGAACAAATATTTATGGAAAATTATTTAAAAAATGAGTGAAGAAAAGAAGATTGAAAATGGAAAATTTATAATGGAAAATGGATTTATGACATCACTTAGATGATGTCATAAATGTGAAATAAAAATTGTCCACCAATTGGACTTCAAAATATACACTTAAGAAGACTTAAAGAGGGATAAGAAAAGAAAAAAAAAATTAAAGTCACCTTCTACCTTGGGCAGCCAAACCATAGAGAGAGAGAGAGAGAGAGAGAGAGAGAGAGAGAGAGAAGAGAGAAAACCTCTATTGATGCTTGTTTACAAGCTTGAGTTCACCCACCAAACTACCTCAAAACCCTAGATTGTCTTCACAAAAATTTAACCTCACACCTAGAATAAGACTTGGACAATAAAAAGAAGAAAGAAAAGGAAGGTTTTATAAGCTCAAGTTAGAGCTCTAACAAGGTTAGTGCTTACTTTCCCTTCTTTCTTCCATTAAACCTTGAATTGAAGTTAGGGGGAGTTGATATTGCATGAAAAAGTAAGAAAACAAGGGGTATGGGAAAGACCTAAATTTTGACAGCCATGATAAGATGTAGGGTTTGATGGTTTTTAATGGATTTGAATGGCTTAGAAATGGTATTTGATGTGTAGACATTAATTAGAAATTGATTAGTATGCCTAATGTGATATGTGTTGTGTAAATCTTGAATTGGAGTTAGGGTTTGATATAAAAATTAGGAATTTAATGATATGTTGATAAATTATTGATGTTGAGACCAATTATGGACTAATTGAAGTGCATGGAATGTGAATTGTGGATGG
The DNA here is from genome assembly GCF_030052815.1 of Hevea brasiliensis. Lineage (NCBI taxonomy): Eukaryota > Viridiplantae > Streptophyta > Magnoliopsida > Malpighiales > Euphorbiaceae > Hevea > Hevea brasiliensis. The sequence goes on along the minus strand of NC_079497.1, from coordinate 88,099,033 downwards.
TAGCAGTGTGGGAAGGTGGTATTGGGAGTGTTCTTCATGTGCAGGGAATTCTGAACCTATGAGTCCAGTGTGTTTAAATGACATAAATAGAGCTAGACAACTCCAATTGGTGTAAGGCCAATTGGAGATGAAATTTAAGACCTTAAGCCACATTTTTTATGATGAAACCCTGCCCAGAAAACTAACTTAAATTGACCTAAAAATTGCCCAAATTCGGGTAACACACAAGTTGTCCCTCGATAATAACCAAATAAACAGTATTTGTTCAAATGGTCATAACTCACTGTAGAAATGTTAAATTGACCTGAAATTTACATCAATGGAAAGCTTAGACAATTTGGGACAACTTTCATGAGGAACACCAACTCAGATTTTGAGCTTAACCCATCTGAATCGATAGCCAAAATCAAGGTACTAAAACTGTCAGAAACAATTCTGCCCAGAAATTTTGGGTAAAAAACAATCCGGCTAGCCCTAAAGAAATTAGCATAACTTGAGCTAGAGAACTCCAAATGGAGTGATTCAAAAAGGGAATTAAAGAAGACATATAAAGGAACAACTTTGATGGAGATAAGTTAGCTAAATTATCAATGTAGCCTAGACCAATGGAACAGTAAACATAGGACACAAAAATTGAAAATTTGAAAATACTTTTAGGAGGCTTTGAATTGCAATTGGCAATCAATGCCAACAAATTTAGGACCCAAAATGTGAGAACTTAGTGCAATTAGAATTAATATACTTATTATATATGAAAAAGTCAACATCTTGAATAAACAATAATGTGAATAGTAATCCCAATGAAATAGGAAATGAGATAATAAATTAGAAAAACTATTAGGATGGTTAATATAGATAATGTGATTAATGAAATAATTGTTATAAATTGTAATCAATAGGAATGAGATAATGAATGAATAAATGAATCATATTAGTGTATGAATGAGACATTAGTTCTCATTATTGTAGAAAGGACTAATACTTTGAGTATAATGGTATAGAAGGATAATTGATGTGAATTGCGATCATATGAATGATCAAATGAATGTATAAATTATAATTATAATTTGTCATGAAATAATGAAGTCATAAAACACAATATATTAACATTTAATGGTACTAGCGTGCCCATGTATTTCCTAGACACATGTGTCAGATTGGATAGATTACCATGCCAATAGGGTATTGTTTTAGCAGTACTGCGTAAGGCTTTATGCCTGTATTCATGGCTTTATGCCTGCACTCATGGCTTTTATACCCGATTATATGTTATCACGACTTTTAGCTATACTGATATGTTATCATGGCTTTTTAGCCATTCTAACTGTATACATGGTTGATGTTCCGCATTTCACGTCCCATGGTATGACGGCCCGAGGAACCGAGGTGTCTAGTGCCAATGACCTGTTATCCAGTTTAGTCAGCCTGGCATAGGTTACTTGGGCAGCGAAATTTATTGAAATGAGTTAAGAATAATAGCAACTGAAAATATTAGCAATTAAATAAAAGAGTAAGAATATTTAAAATAAATTAGATTAGTTATTTAGTAGAAATAATTGAAATGAATTGGAATGATATTAAAATTTAATTATTATGAAATAATCTGTGATAACCTAGAAAGTATTGAATGAAATGATAAAAAAAGATTTGCAAAAGAGATATAAGTATATTACTACTATGAATTTAGGAATAAATTGCTTCTTAAGAGGAATAAATTAGAATGAAAGATAATTGATACTAAAAGTATTATATTAAATTAGATTAAATTTTAGAATATCCAAAGTATAATTCATTTATTTCTTTATTTGTATATTATTTTCTTTATTATATTATCGCACCACTAAGCAGTAATACTTAGCGCGATGGATTTGTTTCCTCTTGCAGGTACTGAAGATAAAGTCCAGTGGATATTAGACTGGGATTTTGGAGTCTGGATCTGCAGAAGTGTCAGAAGTGTTCAAGCTTGTCACCTTCTCAGCAATGCATGTAGATCGGGCCCATGAACTGTATGTTTTAATATAAATTATGAAATTGTAATTAATTTGTATATCATGTAAAGTATGAACTTTATGTAATTAGTTGTAAATCATGTAAATTAATAAAGTTTGAGAATTTTGATACAAAAATTGAGTATAAATAGATATGTATGCAAATGAGATTGCAAGAATTGAATGTGTGATGGTGAGATTTTTTTTTATTGTAAAATATTATTAAAAATTTCAAGTAGGTAAATAGTGAAATACGCCAAATGGTAATAGAAACAGGGGAAACTCCATTAGTTTCTCCATTGAATATGAATTGATATTAAAATATAACGAGTTTAAAATTATTAAAGAAATAAAGTAAAATAAATTAGGGTGCTCTGACGCCGAGTATGACATGCCTTGCTCGGTTACACTGTAGATAGGTGAGGGGTGTTACATAGAACATATTGGATATGTTCTAGACTCAAAGGTTCCTGGTCCCTTACCTCCAGAGGCCACTCAAGAGGAACATGACACTTTGGACAAGAGGAAAGAGCATGATATGAGAGCCAACTGTTACATGCTTGCTTCTATGAGTAATGAGTTACAGAAGCATCATGAGAACATGCAAAATGCAAGTGAGATCCTCCTTCACCTGCAAGAGTTGTATGGTGAGCATAGCAGGAATGCTAGGTATGAGATATCTAGGCAGCTATTTCAAATGAGGATGTTTGAGGGACAAAATGTTGGGGATCATGTCCACAGGATGATTCGGCTTATAGAGCAGCTGGAACATCATGACTTTAACATGGATTTCCAACTGCAGATGGATTTGATCCTTCAGTCCCTACCTAAGTCATTTGGGAATTTTGTGATAAATTTTCATATGACTAAGCAGGAATACACCTTGGCTGGTTCACTTAACATGCTTGTTATTGCCCAAAAGAATATGCTAGGTAATAAAGGAAAAGAGGTAGCTTTGATTGCATTTTCTTATGCTGAAAAGTCCAACAAGAAGAAGGATAATAAGAAAAGGAAACCTTAAGTTCCAGGACCTTTCAAGAAGATAGCCAAACAGAAAGCGAAGACTAAAGCTGATGGAGGCAAAGAAAAATGTTTCCACTGCCAAAAGGATGGGCAATGGAAAAGGAACTGCCCAGAGTATCTTGCTTCTCTGAAGGACAAGAAGGATACACTTTCAAAAGGTATGTCTATATCTTGTTATTTAGATTCTGATGATGATCATAGTTCATCTACAGCTTGGGTTTTAGATACTGGTGCCAGTTCTCATATTTTTTATGATATGCAGGAACTAGCAAACAGTAGCAGCTTGCATGCTCGAGATGCTAGACTCCGGATTGGCGATTGCTCAACTGTTGAAGCTTTAGCTATAGGATTTAAATCTTTTTACATGTGTGGAAATGTTTTGTGTTTGAATAATATTTTGTATGTGCCTGATGCTTTTAAAAACATTATTTCTATATCTAGTTTGACTAGAAATGGTTATGAATTCCAGTTCACAAATGATGTTCGCAATATTTATTTTGGAAATAAATATGTTAGCTCGGGTTATATGGATGATGGTCTTTATTATTTGGATAATAATGATAAACACAAATTGAATGCAAGCAATCTAAATGAATGTAATGCCATTATGAAAATCAAATCTAGTTTAAAACATCTTTGGCACTTAAGGTTAGGTCATGTTGTAGAAGATAGGATTGCAAAACTAGAGAAAATAGAGATTTTATTCTCATTGGGTTCTGAACCTACTCCAACTTGTGAATCCTAGCTTCAGGGTAAAATGACTAGATCAGCCTTTGTTGGACAAGGACTAAGAGCTGGAAATATTTTGGAGCTAATATATAGTGATGTATGTGGTCCATTTAAGGAAATGGCTAGAGGCGGTTTTCATTACTTTATTACCTTTACTGATGATAAATCAAAGTTTGGGTATTTGTATTTGATGAAATACAAACATGAATCCTTTGAAAAGTTCAAAGAATTTAAATCTAAAGTAGAAAATCAAACAGAAAAAAATATTAAAACTCTTCGATCAGATCGTAGAGGTGAATACTTAAGTACTGAATTTGATGAATATAAGAAAGAGCATGGCATTGCTTCCCAGCTGACTCCTCCAAGAATGCCATAGCTGAAAGGTGTATCTAAAAGGAGAAATTGTACCCTACTAGATATGGTACGTACTATGATGAGCTATACTGATATGTCAATCTCCTTTTGGGGATTTGCATTAGAATAAGCTTTGCATATTCTGAATAGGATTCCATCAAAATCAGTTTCTTCCACACCTTATGAGATATGGCATGGAAGAAAACTGAGTCTTAAGTATGTTGAGATTTGGGGTTATCCAGCTTATATTAAAAAGCTGAACACTAATAAATTGGAAACCAGATCAGAAAAAGGTCGATTTGTTGGATATCCAAAAGAAAGTTTTGGATATTATTTTTATTTGCCTACATCACAAAACGTTGTGGTAGGCAGAGATGCCATATTTCTTGAATAACAGTTTATTCAAGAAGGTGGCAAAGCAAGGCAAATAGAGTTGGAATTGGAGAATTCTGACCAATCAATAGATCAAATGGATATAGATCCATCTAGTCAACCTACACCTATTAATGAAACATCTACAGTAATTCCTCGCAGATCGACTAGGATATCTCACCCACTAGTGAGATATGGTTTTCTTCATGAAGATGAACAAGAGTTGTTTACTCATGAAAAAATAGATCATGGAGATGATCCACTTACCTTTGAAGAAGCTATATCAGATATAGACTCTTCAAAATGGATTGAAGCTATGAAATCCAAAATTGATTCCATGCATAAGAATCAAGTTTGGGACCTTATTGACCCACCTGAAGGTATTGTACCTATAGGGAATAAATGGGTTTTCAAGAAGAAAACTGATGGAAAGGTAAAGACCTATAAAGCAAGGCTAGTAGTGCAAGGGTTTCGCCAAAGGCAAGGAATCGACTATGAGGAGAATTTCTCACCTATTGCCATGCTTAAATCGATTAGGATTCTATTAGCAATAGCTGCATACTATGATTATGAGATTTGGTAGATGCATGTCAAAATAGCTTTTCTCAATGGATACATTGAAGAAAACATTTTCATGGAACAACCTAGGGGTTTTGAATCCCAAGATGGTTCCAAGATATGCAAGCTAAAGTGATCCATTTATGGGTTAAAACAAGCTTCGAGGAGTTGGAACATCCATTTTGATGAAGCCATTAAGTCATTTGGTTTTATCAAAAATGTGGATGAACCATGTGTATATAAGAAGGTTAGTGATTGTGCTATCACTTTCCTTGTCTTATATGTGGATGACATTCTATTGATAGGTAATGACATAGGTATGTTGACAACTGTCAAGATATGATTGTCAAATACATTCTCCATGAAAGACTTAGGGGAGGCAACCTACATTCTTGGAATTCGCATCTATAGAGATAGAGCGAAAAGAACAATTGGTTTATCCCAAAGTCTATACTTGGAAAAGGTATTAAAGAGGTTTAACATTCTTGATTCTAAGAGAGGATTGTTACCAGTGAGACATGGTATCCACCTTTCTAAAGAGATGTCTCCAAAGGCACCTGAAGAAAGAGATAAAATGGCCAGGATTCCATATGCTTCTGCTATTGGAAGTTTGATGTATGCAATGATGTGTACTAGGTCGGATATCGCACATGCTATTAGTTTGATTAGCAGGTTTCAATCTAATCCAGGTTTTGAACACTGGATAGCTGTCAAGAATATCCTTAAGCACTTGAGAAGAACTAAGGATTTATTCTTGATTTATAAAGGTGGTGACTTGCAATTGCATGGTTATACTGATTATGATTTCCAATCAGATATCGATGATAGAAAGTCTACCTCTGGGTTTGTGTTCATTTATAATGGAGGTCTAGTTAGTTGGTAGAGTTCCAAACAGAGTACGACTGCTGATTCTACTACAGAGGCCGAATACATTGCTGCATCAGATGCTGTAAAAGAGGTTGTTTGGATAAGGAACCCCAATCTCACCAGAAATCCAAACACATAGAAAGGTGCTATCATATTATTAGAGAGATAGTTGGGCAAGGCGATGTAGCCATGCAGAAAATAGCATCAACTAAAAATCCAGCTGATCCATTCACTAAGCCTATGTCACAAGCTCAGTTAGATCGACATCTTGAGAAGATGGGTCTAAGATATTGTAATGAATGGCTCTAGTGCTAGTGGAAGATTGTTAGTAGTATGCCCTAGAGCATATCATTTAGTATGTATCTTGTACATATTTTATTAATAAAAGGCAAATTCATTTTCCTATTTGCATAATTTATTTATGTGAAGGTCCATTGATATTTTGTTAGAAATTCTATTCTTAAGTTGTAAAGAATATGAGTGAGAGTATTTTTAGCACAAAGTATCATAAATTGGTTCACAATCGAGGATACTTCACGCAAAACATGACTTATCCAGAAAGATTATAATAATATTTGTTCCCAAGGTACTTATATTAGATATAAATAAGATGGAGTGGTGAGTCTCATGCCACATAACAAACATGATAGGCAGTTATACATGATAAGTAGGCCGAACTAGTGATGCATATGACAAGCACATGGAGTTTACTCTTGTCAATGCATTGTCCCATATCATATCAGTGCATATAATCTTTAGACCTGGGATAACACAGTTATCTTGTATATAGGTGGTTTGAGTTTGATACTGCTTTTATACTTGTACTGTGTATGGGTATATGGGTATATGGGCATGTGTTGGCTCCTACTAGTTATATATGGAGATAGGTATTGATCAAGATGGAATCTGTCACCCAAAGTAAATAGGGATAAAATCCTATATTCATTTAATTATCCTTAATGTTTCAAGTTCCTGGCCAGGACAGATAGATTTAGTCAGAAAAGAGTTTTTGACAAGAAAATCTAATTAATCAAGAACTTGAATTAAAAGAGAACATAATGTTCATAGCAAATGGGGTTTGACATTAACCATAACTCCAGCTCGAATTGGGATTTTATAACAGAGAGATTCTAGTGCATGGTAACATATGATTAAAGGTTCATTTAAGGTATTCCTTATTACTGATTGGTTGGCCATGGCACGCTATGTTAGGTGTCAACCATAGTCTATGAGATGCCTAAAATGATTTAGAGAAATCATTCATGGTAAGAAAGAGTTCTGATGATATTAAGAGTTGATATCATATCTCATTGCCAATTAGTGATGAGCCTAGTGAATCACACACATACACAAGTTAATCATCAAGTTGAATGAGATTTAATTGATTAATTAAAGAGTTTAATTAATTAATTAAATAGGTTGGTTTGCAATGAGATTGTAAAGTCCCTAGCATGGCTCGAAACTAAATCTAGGTTATTAGTGTATAGTATAAGTTAAATTTATATTTAAAGTGTTTAAATATGAATTTAATTGTGAGAAATTAATTAATAGAGATTAATTAATTTATATTTGATATAAATTGCTTAGAAGAGGAGAAATAATAATTTTGGATTGAGAACTCAAAATTACAATATAAGGGTAATTTGGTCATTTCACATGGTGAAATGTGACACCATAAGATGGTGACACGTGACACCATGAGATGGTGACACGTGACACCATGAGATGGCGACACATGGCATCATATAAGTTTTTCATTTGTCTTCCTATCATGTAAGGTGATCAAAGTCAAGATTAAGTCTAGCTTTGACACTTGGCTTAATGTGATTAAGTCAATTAAAAATAAGATGCAATGTGGTGGTGACATGTGACAAAGGGTTTAAGTGATTACTTGACCTAATTATAAAAAGGAAAAGAAAGGAAGAAACAAATAACACTCTCTCTTATCTCAAGTGTGGTGAAACCTTTTCTCTCCCTCTCCTCTTCTTGCTTTCTCATCAATTCAAAGAGAATAACACAAATTCCTTTGAATTAAAATTGCTAGAAATTATTTCTAATATCCTATACACACATACAACGTCTCTAGAAGCAAAACCTCAAATTATAATTGGTTGGCAAGGCTTGAGAAGCAAAGTTGGGGGCTGCCCATTGGTGATCTTGGTGTGGAAAAGCTAGAGGGACAACACTTGGGGTCCTAGATGCTTCCTAAAGGTGACAATTGTGTCCATAGTGCATCAAAGAGGTTAGTACCCAAACTACTCTTTTAAACTAGCGTTTAATTGAATTAATTTGTTAATTCACAATCTTGAATGGAAAATATAGATCTTAATACATATTAAAAGTGTTTTAATATGAAATTGAGTATTGAAATTAATTAGGTACATAAGAGATGTGGCATGATGCATGAAACCTTAGAAGAAAATTTTTGAAATTCAATGCTCCAATAAACTAATCACCATGCTTCTGCTCCTTCAATTGGTATCAGAGCCACTATATTTTCCATTAGGATTGAATATGAGATTTAATTTTGTGATTGGATCAAATTTGGATTGAGCTAAAGCTGTTTGGTTGTCATATGTGTGGCAGCATGGAGGTGTTGGTCTTCATGTGTGGCGGCTTGCATGGTTGATTACCCCAAGGGTGTGAATGGCTTTGGGTTTGGGCTTTTGGTCTTCTATATACATTTTTTATATATCTTAAGGCCCATACCTAATTAAATTGTTTAATTAGGAATATTAATCACACAATTAATTTATGAAAATTGTTTTCATAGAGTTAAATTTGGAAAAAGGTTTCTAAATTTAATTTGTTTGAATGAGATTCAAATATGAATTTTTTGGTTGAATATGTGATATTCAATTTAATTTTTTAGTATGTATATTTTATTTAATTGTTAAATTTTAATATGCATGATGGATGATCATGGACAGTAAAAGACCAATGTGATTGGATTTATTTCTTTTTTTTTTTTTTTACTTTATGTTGTAAAATAATTAGTTTTATTTTAGTGGCATGTATTATAAGTGTTGTAATAATTTGGATTGTAATTTCATTTATTTGAGGACTTTAAAGTCCATATTCTTGTAAATTCGCCTTGGTATGCCAAGGATTACAATGTAATTGGATTGCAAGAAGATCAAGGAGGTCAAGAGCATTGGTGGGACTGGTGGGAGAAAATCAAGATCAAGTGTTGATTATGTACTCCTTCAGCAACTCTTGTAAAATGAATGAATGAAATACACCTAGGAATGCCTTGATTCAATTCTTAGTGGCTCAGAATTGAATCCCTTAGAAAGTCTATGATCATACCATATTAATTGTTTATCCATGTATGCATGAGATGTATGGGAATGTATGTAAGTATATGATATATGCATGCTAATTGGATAATGTGCAAAGTGAGACCATAATAGTAATAAAGTCGACCACTAAATCATCCACTCAAGAGCTATTTAACGCCCTATCACGCTCAAAATTACAATAAGTGCTCACACCAACCTTAAATGAACTTTCAGAACAAAGAATTTACAGCTCAAATATCAAGTTCTCAACATTAACTATGGTAGCTCAAGTTCTAGAGAGAGAATAAAGAAAATCTTTGGAGCACAATAAATTTCCAAAATATTGTTGTTGTCAAAACTTGTTTCTAGTCATAAATAGTACCTATTTATAGTTTTTACAAGAAAATAGCCATTGGGGTTGCATTAAATGCAAAACTAGCCATTCAACCACCCAAAGCTCTATTTTATCAAGTTGCAGAAACCCAAGTTCGGCTACCGAAGTTATTTACTTCGGCTGCTGAAGGTTGAAGCGCCAAAAAACAGCTTTTGAAAAGTCACTTTCGCCTGCTGAAGTTTCCACTTTCGGCTACAAGAGTGCTCTCTGGACAAAATGACTTTTAACGCTCAAAAACCATGATTTAAAGAGTGAACTTCAATAGCCAAACTTCCCACTTTCGGCTGCCGAAGTGCTCTCTGGACAAAAAGTGTCAAAAGGGCACTTAGGTTTCAGAAATGCATAACTTTTTGATCGGAACTCGGATTTTTGATCCATTAAAACCATTAGCAAGCTAATTTGATAAACTTTTCAATGAAAACACTTTCAAAAAAAAAATTGCATTTTTCAAATGTGAAAATTTCATTTTAGTCTCCCTTGGTTAACAAAACGTTACAAGTAAAGACAATAAGAAATTAAGAGTTTAAAAAACTCATAACTTTTTTATCTGAACTTGGATTTTTGATCCGTTTGAGCCATTGGAAAGCTAATTCAATGTATTTTGGAACTAAAATAATTTTCAAAATTAATTTTGCATTTTTGAAAAATTTATTTAATTTTCCCTTGATAAAAAAATTAGGTGAAAACTAAGTTGAATAAGATATTCTTAGTACCACCTAGACTTAAGCCAACATAATTAATAAATGAGATTTATAAGATATAAAATAAATAAAAGTTACATTGTAGGTTTCCATAAATGTTTGCTTCCTTATGTTGCTTTTCCTTAACTTTGATTTGAAGCAATTTGGCAATTTTGAGTCTATGGCCTACAAACTCAACACAAACACTTCCAAAGTATATTAGTAGCACACTAATTATTTATTATCATCAAAACATGGTTAAGACCCCTAGGTCCAATAATCTCTCCCTTTTTGATGATGACAAACAATTAGTGGATGAGGAAAATTAAGTACAAGTGAAGTGTGTGTTTTTCAGAAATTCTCCCCCTTAATGTACTCCCCCTTTCAAAAACAATTTGTACCTTACTAAATAGAATTTGGAGAGCACATAAGAGAGGCTTTGACTCAATGAATGCAATGCCATGAGTCCTAGGTGAATGATGATGTAAAGTTATTTTTATATCAAAGACAATTGAGAATATTTATAGAAGGATTACCAAGAAGCATCACATAAGTATACCCAAAACATGTATCCCACTAAATCATCATTTATATATCATGTTTAAAGCTTAAAATTTGGAATTATTCATCCACTTAGCTAATTCATCCACTAGCTGTATATCTCCCCCTTTTGGCATCATCAAAATGCACTCTAGAAGGAAAAACATACAAAAATTATAGCATCATTTAAAAGCTTACCACCATGCATTTGAGCACAAAAAGTGATACCATTAAGGTAGTTATATGGTAGTTAAGCAAATGTGCATAATCAACTTGATTTGAAATTGAACATGAGTATAATTATGTCATTGAGACACTTAGAACACATGTATAATATATGCTCAATCTAGAGGCAACATAACAATTATTTTAAAGAATAACCTACAAAGAGCTAAGAATACTACAATACAAGTTTACTAATTTCATTTGCATAGGACTTGTAAAACCATCATGGATTTTATTCAAAGCAATAATAGAATTTTGGTAAATAACCTTCATAGAACAATTAAGGAGAACAATTTAAATTAATAAGGAATGGTATTGTGACCATATGGCGGCCAAAAATAGGAAACCCATATTTTGTTCATGTGAACAGTAACGTGAACAGTAATGTGAATAGTAAATCACAATCTCAAGCATCAAAGTTGTCAAGCGTGCTTAATTCTCTCTTAATGAAATTAAACCTATCTTCACACAAAGGTTTTGTAAAGATATCAGCTAATTGGTGATGTGTATCAACAAACTCAAGAACAACATCACTATTCAATGCATGATCACGTATAAAATGATGTCTAATGTCTATATGCTTGGTTCTAGAATGTTGCATAGGGTTCTTGGTCAAATTGATTGCACTTGTGTTATCACATTTAATAGGTATGTGATTAAGAGATATTTTGAAGTCTCTCAATTATTGTTTAATCCAAAGTATTTGGCTACAACAAAGACCTGCAGCTACATATTCAGCTTCGACCATGGAAAGTGCAACCGAGTTTTGTTTCTTGCTACACCAAAAACTAAAGAGTGTCCTAGGTGTAGGAACGGAAGCGTGAAAAACACAAGATTATACCATTGAATTCAAAAATTTTCACCTAGGGTCACAAGCACCATGCAAGATTTATTTTTATCTATTTGATTTCAATGATAAACAACATATTAAAACTCTTTTAATATGTTTTTGGATCTGTATTTGCCATTTAAGATTTTAAAATTAATCAGATTAATTTTAGAACCCTAGATTAAATCAAGAACGATTACACTAACCTCTTGATGTGCCGCAATGTCTGCGCTTTGAGATTCGTCTTGGGACACGGATGTTGTCCCTCTAGCTTGTCCACACCAAGAACACCTATGGCAGCCCTTGAACAGCTTCTAAAGCCTTTTCTATTAATTAGAAATTCAAGTTCTGCCTTTTAAGAGATTAGAGATGCAAACAGGACACTAGAAACAATTTCTAGTGTTCTTAATTCAAGAGATTGATGGCTAATCTCTTTGAATTGATGAGAGATGAAGAGAAATAGCTGGAGAGGCTCAAAGTGGCGTGACATATGAGAGGAGAGGCTGCTGGTTGTGTTTTCTTTTCATAACCCCACTTAAATAGCTAGGTTAACACATTAAACCCTAGCCACATGTCACCTTTTGATTAGCTCTAGGTTTAAGTGACCCAATCACATTGTGCCAAGTGTCAAACCTATATTTAATCTTGATTTTAATCATCTTACATGATTAAAATTATTTGGCAAGCTTATGTGTTATGCCATGTGTCACCATCTCATGGTGCCACGTGTCACACGCAAAATGACCAAAATGCCCCTGTGTCTTAATTTTGAGTTCTTAACCCAAAATAATTATTTTCTTCTTCTAATTAATTTATATCAAATATAAATTAACTAATTAATCTCTATTAATTAATTTCTCATCAATTAAATTCATATTTAAACACTTTAAATATAAATTTAATTTATACTACACATCCAATAATCTAGATTTGGTTTCAAGTCATGCTAGGGACTTTGCAATTTAGTTGCAAACCAAATCTATTTAATTAATCAATTAAACTCTTTAATTAATTAATTAAATCATATTTAAATAGGTGATAACTTGTGTATGTGTGTGACTTACTAGGCTCATCACTAATTGGCAATGAGACATGATATCAACTCTTAATATCATCAGAACTCTTTCTTACCATAAATGATTTCTCTAAATCATTTTATGAACCTCATAGACCATGGTTAACACCTAGCATAGCATGCCATGGCCACCCAATTAGTAATAAGATTTACCTTAAATGAACCTATAATCATATGTTACCATGCACTACAATCTCTCTCATTACAAAATCCCAACTCAAGCCGAGTCATGGTTTATGTCAAACTCCATTTGCTATGAATATTATGTTCTCTTTTAATTCCAGTTCTTGATTAAAAGATTTTTCTCATCGTAAACTCTTTTACGAATAAATCTATCTGTCTGGCCAGAACTTGAAACATCAAGAACAATTAAATGAACATAGGATTTTAACTCTATTTACTTAGAGGAACAGATTCCATCTTGATCAACACCTACCTCCATATATAACTAGTAGGAGCCAACAGATGCCCATATACCCATACAGTACAAGTATGAAAGCAATATCAAACTCAAACTACCTATATACAAGATAATCGTGCTATCTCGTGTCTAAAGATTATATGCATCGATATGATTTATGACAAAACATTGACAAGAGTAAACTCCATGTGCTTGTCATAAGTGTCACCGGTTCGCCTACTTATCATGTATAAGTGCCTATCATGTATGTTATATGGCATGAGACTCACCATTCCATCTTATTTATATCTCATATAAATAACTTGGGAACAAACATGAATACAATCTTTCTGGATAAGTCATGTCCTTATTATGAAGTATCCTTGATTGTGAACCTATTTATGATACTTTGTGCTAGAAATATTGTCACTCATATTCTTAACAACTTAAGAATAATATTTCTAACAAAATATCAATGGACCTTTTCTATTACACATAAATATATTATGTAAACGGAAAAGTGGAAATGCCTTTTATTAATAAAATATATACAAGATACATACTAAATGATATGCTCTAGGGCATACTACTAACAATCTCCCACTAGCACTAGAGCCATTCATTACAATACCTTAGACCCATCTTCTCAAGATGTCAGTCTAACTGAGCTTATGACAAAGGCTTAGTGAATGAATCAGCCGGATTTTCAGCTGATGCTATTTTCTGCATGGCTATATTGCCTTGCCCAACTATATCTCTGATAATGTGGTAGTGCCTTTCTATGTGTTTGGATTTTGGGTGAGACCTTAATTCCTTAGCCTATATGACTGCTCCATTGTTGTCACAGTGTAATGGAACTGCTGACTCAATGGAAGGAACTACTGTAAGTTCTGTCACGAACTTCTTCATCCAAACAGCTTCTTTTGCAAAGATTCGATGCAAAGAATATACTCACCTCGATGAGTGGAATCTGCAATGCGTGCTCGCTTGGAACTCTTCCAACCGATCGCACCTCCATTACAAATGAACACATATCCAGAGGTAGACTTTCTATCATCGATATCTGATTGGAAATCAGAATCAGTATAACCATCCAATTGCAAGTCTCCACCTCCATAAATCAAGAATAAATCCTTAGTTCTTCTTAAGTACTTAAGAATATTCTTGATACTATCCAGTTGTTCCAAACTCGATTGGATTGATACCGCTAGTCAAACTAACAAAGATATGCGATATCCGGCCTAGTACACAACATTGCATACATTAAACTTCCAATAGCCGAAGCATATGGAATCCTGGCCATCTTATCTCTTTCTTCAGGTGTCTTTGGAGACATCTCTTTAGAAAGATGGATACCATGTCTCACTGGTAACAATCCTCTCTTGGAATCAAGCATGTTAAACCTCTTTAACACCTTTTCCAAGTATAGACTTTGGGATAAACCTATTATTCTTATCGCTCTATCTCTATATATGCGAATTCCAAGAATATAGGTTGCCTCCCCTAAGTATTTCATCGAGAAAGTATTTGACAACCATACCTATATAGTCTTAAAAAAACATATATAATTAAAAATCAACAGTATGTCATCCACATATAAGGCAAGGAAAGTGATAGCACTGTCACTAACCTTCTTATATACACATGGCTCATCCTCATTTTTGATAAAACCAAAAGATTTAATGGCTTCATCAAAACGGATGTTCCAACTCCTCGAAGCTTGTTTCAACCCATAAATGGATCGCTTTAGCTTGCATACCTTGGAACCATTTTGGGATTCAAATCCCTTAGGTTGTTCCATGAAAATGTTTTCTTCAATGTATCCATTGAGAAAAGTGCTTTGACATCCATCCGCCAAATCTCATAATCATAGTATGCACTATTGCTAATAAAATCCTAATTGATTTAAGCATGACAACAAAGCAGAAAGTCTCCTCATAGTCTATTCCTTGCCTTTGGCGAAACCCTTTCGCTACTAGCCTTGCCTTATAGGTCTCTACCTTTCCATCGAACCAATTTTCTTCTTGAAAACCCATTTGTTCCCTATAGGTACAATACCTTCTGTGGGTCAACAAGATCCCAAACTTGATTCTTATACATGGAATCAATCTGATTTCATAGCATCAATCCATTTTGAAGAGTCTATATCCGATATAGCTTCTTCATAGGTAAGTGGATCATCTCCATGATCTACTTCTTCATGAGTAGACAACTCTTGTTCTTCTTCATGAAGAAAACCATATCTCACCGGGTGGGTGAGATACTCGTTGTTCTACGAGGAACAGTGTAGATGTTTCATCAATGGGTATAGGTTGACTAGATGGATCTATATCCATCCGATGCTGGTTGGTCGAATTCTCCAATTCTAACTCTATTTGCCTTCCTTTGCCTCCTTCTTGAACAAACGTTGTTCAAGAAATGTGGCATCTCTACTTATCACAACCTTTGTGAAGTAGGCAAATAAAAATAATATCCAAAACTATCTTTTGGATATCCAACAAATCGACCTTTTCTCGATCCGGTCTCCAATTTATCGTTGTTCACTTTTGATATAAGTCGGACAACCCCAAATCTTAACATGCTTAAGACTTGGTTTTCTTCCATGCCATATCTCATAAGGTGTGGAAGAAACTGATTTTGATGGAATCCTATTCAAAATATACAAAGCTGATTCTTATGCAAATCCCCAAAAGAAGATTGGCATATCAGTATAGCTCATCGTACTACGTACCATATCCAATAGGGTATGATTTCTCCTTTCAGATACACCATTCAGTTGTGGCATTCCTGGAGGAGTCAGCTGAGAAACAATGCCATGCTCTCTCAAGTATTCATCAAATTCAGTACTCAAATATTCACCTCCACGATCTGATCGAAGAGCTTTAATACTCTTTCTTGTTTGATTTTCTACTTGATTTAAATTCTTTGAACTTTTCAAAGATTCATATTTGTATTTCATCAAATACAAATACCCAAACCTTGATTTATCATCATAAAGGTAATAAAATAATGAAAATCCTCTCTAGCCATTTCTTTAAATGGACCACATACATCACTATGTATTAGCTCCAAAATATTTTCAGCTCTTAGCCCTTGTCAAACAAAGGGTGATTTAGTCATTTTGACCTGAAAGCAAGATTCACAAGTTGGAGTAGGCTCAGAGCCCAATGAGGATAGAATCCCCTTTTTCTCCAGTTTTGCAATCATATCTTATGCAACATGACATAACCTTAAGTGCCAAATATATTTTGAACTGAGTTGGTTTTCACCATGGCATTGCATTCATTTAGATTGCTATACTCGCCGTTGGAAACACTTTCATCGGGCAATGGAAACACTTTCCTGTTGGCGGTGGAAACGCTTTCCTTTGCCTTTGTCACTTTGGTCTTCCTTTCTGCTTAGCTATTTTCTTGGAAGGACCAGGAATCTGAGGTTTCTTTTTCTTATTGCCCTTCTTCTTGTTGGACTTTCCAGCAGAAGAAGATGCAACCAAAGCTACCTCTTTTCCTTTATTGCCTGGCATATTCTTTTGGGCAATAATCAGCATGTTGAGTAATTCAGCTAAGGTGCATTCCTGTTTAGTCATATGGAAATTTGTCACAAAATTCCCAAAAGACTCATGAAGGGACTGAAGGATCAAATCCGTTTGTAGTTGGAAATCCATGTTGAAGTCAAGATGTTCCAACTGCTCAATCAGCCGAATCATCTTGTGGACATGATCCCCAACATTCTGTCCCTCAGACATCCTCATACGGAATAGCTGTCTAGATATCTCATACCTAGCATTCCTGCTGTGCTCACCATACAACTCTTGTAGGTGAAGGAGGATCTCACTCGCACTCTGCATGTTCTCATGTTGCTTCTGTAACTCATTACTCATAGAAGCAAGCATGTAACACTTAGCTCTCATATCATGCTCCTTCCACTTGTCCAAAGTTTCATGTTCCTCTTAAGTGGCCTCTGGAGGTAAGGGACCAGGAACATTTGAATCTAGAACATATCCTATATGTTCAAGGTTCAACATAAGTTTCAAATTTCTTAGCCAATCAGACAGATTAGGTCTTGTCAACCTATTGCGATCAAGTATGCTTGCAAGGATATTGGATGGTGGTGGTTGTTCTGTGCTCATTATTATCAGAAAATTAACTGCAGAAAATAACCAGATTAATTAGTAAATGTATCATGTAATTAACCAAAATGATTATGGTCTTTTAATCAAATTGGTCCTCCCACTAACTTAGCGAATCCTACACTTCCAAAGTAGAAAACGGAAATCCTAGTTGGATGGATTTCTAGTGGGTGATTGAATTCTTATAATTCTATTGATCATCCTCAGGTACATCCATTATTGGAATTACAATAAACTATAAGTGAGCAACTCCTTGCCCATCACATCTCATGTGAGGTTCAATCCTTTACTAGCCCCTAATGCTCAAAATCTCGGTACATCCAATATTGACTTATCTTGCATTAGTTAAGTTGATCCCATTGAGCCAAGAATTATGCAAATAATTTTAATGTCCTCATGTACATCCAATATTGGCCAACAAACCATTTACATATTTACAACATCTCATGCTTAACAATTATTCTTAAGAAAATCTCTTAAATTAATTGCATCTCATGCAACTATTTAAAATTTCTTAAAATAATTGCCCCAATGGAGGGCTTATGTTATAATTACTTTAATTATAGCATTTCCAACTTAATCATTTGTTTGGAAGATTTTATAGCCATCCTAATTACTATTAAGGTCTCACTTTGCACATTATCCATTTAGCATGCATATATCATATAATTGCATACATTCCCATACATCTCATGCATTCATGGATAAGCAGAAATATGGTATGATCATGGATTTTCTAAGGGATTCAATCGAGCCACCAAGAATTGAATCAGGCATTCCTAGGTGCATTTCATTCATTCATTTTACAAGAGTTGCTGAAGGAGTACATAATCAACACTTGATATTGAATTCTCCCACCGGTCCCACCAATGCTCTTGACCTCCTTGAACTTCTTGCAATCCAATATTACATAGTAATCCTTGGCATACCAAGGCGAATTTACAAGAACTTAAATAAATGAAATTACAACCCAAAAATTATTACAAACTTAATAATACATGCCCAAAATAAATTAAAATAAATTAATTAATTTACAAGCCCAAAGAAACATAAAAGAAATAAATCCAATCACATTGGTCTTTTATAGTCCATGATCATCCATCATGCATATCACTATTTAACAATTAAATAAAACATACATACTTAAATTAAATTGAATATCTCATATTCAACTTAAAAATCCAGATTTGAATATGATTCAAATTAATTTAAAAATTCAGATTTGAATCTCATTCAAACAAATTTAAAAATTCAGATTTGAATCACATTCAAACAACTTCAAAAATTCAGATTTGAATCACATTCAAACATTTTTTAAAAAATCAGATTTGAATCACATTCAAATATTTTTTAAAAAATCAGATCTGAATTTTATTGAATCAATTTTAAAAAATCAGATTTAAATATGATTCAAACAACTTTAAAAATTCAGATTTGAATCACATTCAAACAACTTTTAAAATTCAGATTTGAATCACATTCAAACAATTTTTAAAATTCTGATTTGAATCATAATTTAATTGTGTGATTAAAACAACTAATTAAACACTTTAATTAGTCAAAGAATAGGCCTTAGATCATACAACAATTGCAGAATTAAAAGCCAAACCTTGAACCACCCATGGAACCATTGTTGCCGCCACCAATGGTGGCTCCACCATGTGTGCCGCCACACCTCATGATCCAACCAGCAATGAATCAATCATCTTATGATCAAATCACACAATTAAATCATATAATCAACAATCTAAATGGCAAATATAGTGGCTCTGATACCAATTGTAGGAACGGAAGCGTGAAAAACACAAGATTATACCATTGAATTCAAAAATTTTCACCTAGGGTCACAAGCACCATGCAAGATTTATTTTTATCTATTTGATTTCAATGATAAACAACATATTAAAACTCTTTTAATATGTTTTTGGATCTGTATTTGCTATTTAAGATTTTAAAATTAATCAGATTAATTTTAGAACCCTAGATTAAATCAAGAACGATTACACTAACCTCTTGATGTGCTGCAGCGTGTCTGCGCCTTTGAGATTCGTCTTCAGGACACCAGATGTTGTCCCTCTAGCTTGTCCACACCAAGAACACCTATGGCAGCCCTTGAACAGCTTCTAAAGCCTTTTCTATTAATTAGAAATTCAAGTTCTGCCTTTTAAGAGATTAGAGATGCAAACAGGACACTAGAAACAATTTCTAGTGTTCTTAATTCAAGAGATTGATGGCTAATCTCTTTGAATTGATGAGAGATGAAGAGAAATAGCTGGAGAGGCTCAAAGTGGCGTGACATATGAGAGGAGAGGCTGCTGGTTGTGTTTTCTTTTCATAACCCCACTTAAATAGCTAGGTTAACACATTAAACCCTAGCCACATGTCACCTTTTGATTAGCTCTAGGTTTAAGTGACCCAATCACATTGTGCCAAGTGTCAAACCTATATTTAATCTTGATTTTAATCATCTTACATGATTAAAATTATTTGGCAAGCTTATGTGTTATGCCATGTGTCACCATCTCATGGTGCCACGTGTCACACGCAAAATGACCAAAATGCCTCGTGTCTTAATATAGAGTTCTTAACCCAAAATAATTATTTTCTTCTTCTAATTAATTTATATCAAATATAAATTAACTAATTAATCTCTATTAATTAATTTCTCATCAATTAAATTCATATTTAAACACTTTAAATATAAATTTAATTTATACTACACATCCAATAATCTAGATTTGGTTTCAAGTCATGCTAGGGACTTTGCAATTTAATTGCAAACCAAATCTATTTAATTAATCAATTAAACTCTTTAATTAATTAATTAAATCATATTTAAATAGGTGATAACTTGTGTATGTGTGTGACTTACTAGGCTCATCACTAATTGGCAATGAGACATGATATCAACTCTTAATATCATCAGAACTCTTTCTTACCATAAATGATTTCTCTAAATCATTTTATGAACCTCATAGACCATGGTTAACACCTAGCATAGCATGCCATGGCCACCCAATTAGTAATAAGATTTACCTTAAATGAACCTATAATCATATCTGTTACAAAATCCCAACTCAAGCTGGAGTCATGGTTTATGTCAAACTCCATTTGCTATGAATATTATGTTCTCTTTTAATTCCAGTTCTTGATTAAAAGATTTTTCTCATCGAAACTCTTTTCAATAAATCTATCTGTCTTGGCCAGAACTTGAAACATCAAGAACAATTAAATGAACATAGGATTTTAACTCTATTTACTTAGAGGAACAGATTCCATCTTGATCAACACCTACCTCCATATATAACTAGTAGGAGCCAACAGATGCCCATATACCCATACACAGTACAAGTATGAAAGCAGTATCAAACTCAAACTACCTATATACAAGATAACTGTGCTATCTCAGGTCTAAAGATTATATGCACTGATATGATTTATGACAAAACATTGACAAGAGTAAACTCAATGTGCTTGTCATAAGTGTCACTGGTTCGGCCTACTTATCATGTATAAGTGCCTATCATGTATGTTATATGGCATGAGACTCACCATTCCATCTTATTTATATCTCATATAAATAACTTGGGAACAAACATGAATACAATCTTTCTGGATAAGTCATGTCCTTATTATGAAGTATCCTTGATTGTGAACCTATTTATGATACTTTGTGCTAGAAATATTGTCACTCATATTCTTAACAACTTAAGAATAATATTTCTAACAAAATATCAATGGACCTTTTCTATTACACATAAATATATTATGTAAACGGAAAAGTGGAAATGCCTTTTATTAATAAAATATATACAAGATACATACTAAATGATATGCTCTAGGGCATACTACTAACACTAGGAGTTGACAAGTACCTGAGGTACTCTTCCTATCAAGGATGCTTCCAGCAAAGTTGGCATCCAAGCAGGAACATAAATTAAAAGATGCATTTCTAGGATACCATAGACCTAAATGCAATGTACCATTCAAGTATTTGAGAATATGTTTAATAGCATGCAAATGAGACTTTTTAGGACATGATTGAAAACGTGCACATAAACATACGAAAAACATAATGTTCGGTCTGCTAGCTGTGAGATATAAAAGACTATCAATCATACCTCTATAGAGCTTTTCATCAACCGGTTTTTCTTTTTCATCCTTGTCAAGTTTCGTGTTTGTGCTCATTGGAGTTTTACCTGGCTTGCTATTCTGCATTCCAAACCTCTTGATCAATTCTTTAATGTACTTGGCTTGGTTGATGAAGATACCATCCTTAGCTTATTTGATTTGAAGCCCAAGGAAGAACTTGAGTTCTCCCATTATGCTTATCTCAAACTCACTCTTCATGGTATTAGCAAACTCTTGACACAAACACTCATTAGTAGCACCAAATATAATATCATCAACATATATTTGTACTACAAGGATGTCATTTACATGATTTTTAACAAAAAGAGTTGTATCAACTTTTCCTTTTGAAAAACCATTTTGTAAAAGAAAGTTACTAAGCCTTTCATACCAAGCTCTAAGAGCTTGTTTCAAACCATACAAGGCTTTAGTCAATTCAAAAATATGGTTTGGAAACTCATGATTTTCAAAACCAGGAGGTTGCTCAGCATATACCTCCTCATCAATAAAACCATTTAGAAAAGCACTTTTAACATCCATTTGGAAAAGCTTAAAATTCATGTATGATGCATATGCAAGCAAGATTCTAATGGCTTCTAATCTAGCTATGGGGGCAAAGGTTTCATCATTGTAACGGCCCGGCCTACTAGTGATATTGTCCACTCTGGGCCGAAGCCCTCATGGTTTTAAAACGCGTCACTAGGGGTTACGAACCATCAACTTAGAAACCCAGCATCTCTCCCATGTTTTGCCAATGTGGGATTTGCCTAGGTGTTACAATCCACCCCCCTTAGGGGACTCAACGTCCTCGTTGAGGTTTGCCCCACCATCGCCAAAGGTTGCACGCGGAGTGGCTCTGATACCACAAATGTAACGGCTCGGCCCACTAGTGATATTGTCCGCTTTGGGCCGAAGCCCTCACGGTTTTAAAACGCGTCACTAGGGGTTACGAACCGTCAACTTATAAACTCAGCATCTCTCCCATGTTTTGCCGATGTGGGATTTGCCTAGGGTGTTACAATCATAGTCAATGCCCTCCTCTTGTTATAGCCTTTGGCTACCAACCTAGATTTATTCCTATTTATGTTTCCATCCTCATCTAATTTGTTTCTAAACACCCATTTGGTTCCTATGGATGGATAGTCCTTTGGCCTAGGAATTAAGGTCCAAACCTTATTCCTTTCAAACTGATTGAGCTCCTCTTGCATTGCAAGTACCCAACTCTCATCATTAATGGCCTCATCTATGCTTCTAGGTTCTATTTGAGAAATGAATACAAGGTTATTACATATATTTCTAAGAGAGGATCTAGTTGTCACCCCTTTTGATGTATCACCAATGATTAGGTCTTTAGGATGATCCTTCTTGAATGTCCAATTTTTGGGTAGATCTTGTTGAACTTCTTGATATGGAACTGGTTGACCTTGTTGCTCTTAAGGCTCAACTTGATCAACTCCCAAGTCCTTCAAGGGATCTTCTATGTGTTGATCTTGAATTCCACTAGATTGAAGATCTTCAAGAGTCAACTCATCAAGATTACCTACAACATCATCACCACAAGAAATATCCTTTCTAGGACCAAAGGGGTTAGCTTCAACAAATACAACATGCATTGACTCCTCAACAACTAAGGTTCTCTTATTGAAGACTCTATATGCTTTACTAGATGTAGAGTACCCCAATAACATGCATTGACTCCTCAATAACTAAGGTTCTCTTATTGAAGACTCTATATGCTTTACTAGATGGAGAGTACCCCAAGAAGATACCTTCATCAGTTTTGGAGCTAAATTTATCTAAGTTATCTTTGGTATTCAAAATGAAGCATTTACAACCAAAAATTCTAAAATAACCTATTTTAGGTTTCTTGCCATTCCATAGCTCATAAGGGGTTTTCTTTAAAATAGGTCTAATCAAAACTCTATTTGAAACATAACAAGCCATATTAATGGCTTTTGCCCAAAAATAAGTAGGCAAATTATATTTATTTAACATAGTCCTCCCCATGTCTAAAAGAGTTCTATTTTTTCTTTCAACAACACCATTTTATTGGGGAGTCCTAGGAGAAGAAAAATTATGAGTGATCCCTAGTGAGTTACAAAACTTATCAAATTTCTTATTTTCAAATTCTCTACCATGATCACTCCTAATCGAAGATATTTGAAAACCCTTTTCATTTTGAACCCTTTTTGAAAATCTCTCAAAAATATCAAAACATTCATCCTTATGAGCAAGGAATGCAACCCAAGTATACCTAGAGTAGTCATCAACAATCACCAAGGCATAATATGCACGACCTAAGTTAGCTACTCTAGTAGGACCAAACAAATCCATATGCAACAATTGAAGAGGTCTAGAAGTAGATATCTTATAAATAGATTTAAAAGATCTCTTGACTTGCTTACCTATTTGGCATGCATTACACACCTTATCCTTTTAAAACTTGATCTTTGGTAGCCCATTAACTAGCTTATCCTTGTTCAAGTTTGCAAGAAGGTCCATGCTAGCATGTGCAAGCCTTCTATGTCAAGTCCAAGAGTAATTACTAATAGAAACAAAACACTTGACATCTTTGTTAGACAAAGCATGCAAATCGATAACATAAATATTTTCAATTCTTTCACCGATAAACAACATTTTGTTATCATTCATCCTAGACACAAGGCAAGATTTAGACTAAAAAACAACTCCATAACGCTTATCACATAATTGACTAACACTAAGCAAGTTATGTTTTAAATCATCAACCAAAAGCACTTTGTCAAGAATAGGAGAGTTTTCCTTACCAATCTTACCTATTCCCATAATTTTACCTTTACCATTATCACCAAATCACTTGCCCACCTCCATCTTTCTTTTCAAGTGAAAGGAAGACATTGGCATCTCCAGTCATGTGTCTTGAACATCCACTATCCAAGTACCACTTGTTTTCAAGCTTTGAGGATTTCAAGCACACCTACACATGATAATTCAATTTACTTTAGGTACCCAAAAGTACTTGGGTCCTTGGGGGTTAGTAGTTCCATCATTAAAATCAAATATTCTACCATATGCAAGATGAATTTTCCTAATGGCACACCTATAGTTGGTGTGACCAATCTTACCACAATAGTGACAATGTCCATTGAACCTTCTATGTGTATGAGGGTGAGCAAATGTCTTATATGTCCAATCTTTTTATGTTCATTATATGAATGTGAGCATGAGGCAGGGTGAGTGTGATAATAGTTATGAGGCCTAGTAGCATGTCCCCTATAAAGGTTTGGCCTAGATGCAACTCTCCTAGATGTATATGTCCTATTTACATTTTGTCTAGGAACATGTCGATGAAATGAAGTCTTTCTAGTTTCATTACCACAAGATTTCTTTGGCTCTTGCCCTTTAGGATTGGACACCTTTGGACTAGGCACTTGGAGACTATGCTTATTAGAACTGGATGTTTTAACAAAGATGGTCTTGGAAGGAGGTGCTTGGGTAAATTTACTATAGCCAAGTCCATACTTGATGGTAGGAGACCTTTGAGAGTCCAAAATTGCATCAAGTTTGTCCTTTCCTTTAGCAAATTTGGAAAGAGAAGTTTTTAGCTCAACAATTTCATTTTTCAACTTCTCATTTTCTAATGAAAGCTCATCTAAGGATTTTTGCACATTACTATCCAAAGGTCTATCAACCTTAGATGAGGTCTCATTCTCCTTCCTTAAACTAGCAAGCTCACTTTTCAAAAGTTTATTTCTCTTATGACTTAATTCTAGTTCATCTTTTATAACTTTAAGAGCATTAACTAGTTCATCATAAGAAAATTCAACAACATCATCATTTAAAGTTACCTCATTAGAGCTTTCCCCTATTGTCATGAAGCACATTTAGGCAACTTGAAACACTAATCTCCTCATCTTCGGAGTCACTTGATTCATCCCATGTTGCTTTAAGTGCCTTCTTCTTGAACTTCTTAAAAGGCTTCTTCAATTTGAGACAATCCGTTCTAATGTGACCCGGTTAGTTGCATTCAAAGCATGTGGGAGGATCCCTCTAGCTACTTTCTCCCTTGTCCTTCTTGAAGTTCCTCTTTAGG
The DNA here is from genome assembly GCF_030052815.1 of Hevea brasiliensis. Lineage (NCBI taxonomy): Eukaryota > Viridiplantae > Streptophyta > Magnoliopsida > Malpighiales > Euphorbiaceae > Hevea > Hevea brasiliensis. The sequence goes on along the minus strand of NC_079497.1, from coordinate 88,073,386 downwards.
ATGAACTTCTTATTTTGGAAGAGCATCTTCCTTATTCTCCTTGTCATTAGAGCCAATTCTTCCTTATTAAACTCATCATCTTTATCACTTGAGTTTTCGGAAGATACTTTGAAGGCAATGGTCTTTTTGGCTTTGTTAGGTTCCTTCACTTGCTCTCTTTTAAGGGTCATCTCATAGTCTATGAGATTTCCTAAGAGCTCATCAAGTTGTACCTTGCTCAAGTCCTTGGAATCCTTGAGTGAAATTACTTTAGGTAGCCACTCCTAAGGAAGACTTCTTAAATTCTTCTTTACTAGCTCCTCATTTGTGAATGTCTTCCCAAGAGATTTAATTCCTCCTATAATCTCCACAAATCTATCATACATTTCACTTATGGTTTCATCCGACTTCATCTTGAACAATTCATATTGGTAGATAAGGGAATCCATCTTGTTCTCCTTTACTTGATTAGTACCCTCATGAGTAACCACTAAAGCATCCCAAATTTCTTTTGCAGTAGACTTCATGCACACTTTATTATATTCACTTTTACTTAATACACAAAATAGAACATGAATAGCCTTATCATTTAAAGCCACTCTTCTTTTCTCTTGCTCACTCCATTCACCCTTAGGCTTAGCTACATGCACACCATCAACAATTTTAGTTGGGGTGAATGGCCCATTTTCTATAACATCTGTGATACCCCTCACCCGTCTATAGTGTAGCCAAGCAAGGCATATCACACTCGGTGCTGGAGTACCCTATCCTATCTTACTTTATTCCTTTAATAATTTGATCTTGTTATATTTTAATATCAATTATTTTTTTATGAAGAAACTAGCGGAGTTTCCCCCTATTTTATTAAATATTGACATGATTTACTATTCACCTGTTTGAAATTTTCAATAACATTTTCAAATAAACATCTCATCCATACTCATTATTTCTGATAGTGTCCATACATTTCATTTCTTATTCATTACCATGCATATTCATTCATGCTCATTTCATATATCAAAATTCTTAAATTTCCATTAATTACATAATTTACAAACTAATTACAATTCCATAATTTACATTTTTACATAATAACTAATTATAAATACATAAAATAACTTTTGTAAGCCCTATCTACAGGCATTGCTAAGGAGGTGACAACATTGAACACTCCGCAGATCAGAACTCCAAAATTCCAGTTTAATATCCACTGGACATTATCTTCAGTACCTACATGAGAAAACAAATCCATCGCGCTAAGCATTGCTGCTTAGTGGTGCGATAATATAACAAAGAAAATAATATACAAATAAAGAAAGAAATGGATTATACTTTGGATACTTTGGAATTTAATCTAATTTAATATAATACTTCTAGTATCAACTATCTTTCGTTCTAATTTATTCCTCTTAAGAAGTAATTTATTCTTAAATTCACAGTAGTAATATACTTTTATCTCTTTTGCAAATCTTTTTATCATTTTATTCAATACTTTCTAGGTTATCGCAGATTATTTCATAATAATTAAATTTTAATATCGTTCCAATTCATTTCAATTCTTTCTACTAAATAACTAGTCTAATTTATTTTAAATATTCTTACTCTTTTATTTGATTGCTAATATTTTCAGTTGCTATTATTCTTAACTCATTTTAATAAATTTCACTACCTAAGTAACCTATGACAAGCTGACTAAACTGGATAATGGGTCATTGGCATTGGACACCGCGATGCCTCAGGCCGTCATGCCATGGGACATGAAATGCAGAACGTCAACCACGTATGCAGTCACAATGGCTAAAAAGCCATGATAACATATCAGTATGGCTAAAAGCCATGATAACACATAATCGGACATAAAAGCCATGAGTGAGGTCATAAAGCCATGAATACAGGCATAAAGCCTTACGCAGTACTACTAAAATAATACCCTATTGGCATGCCAATCTATCCAATCTGACACACGTATCTAGGCAATACATAGGCACATTAGTACCTTTAAGGGTTCATAAGTATCATTTTTTCATTATATGTTCCAATTATAATTTATAACATTTCAATTTTTATTCCTAGCAGAAGTATAAATTTCTAAAATACCATTCTACATAAATTATGCATTCATTATAATTTATACATTCATTTGATCATTTATATGATCACAATTCAAATCAATTATCCTTCTATACCATTGTACTCAAAGTACTTTTCCTTTCTACAATAATGAGAACTAATGTCTCATTCATACATTAACATAATTCATTTATTCATTACACTATTTATATAACTTATCATTTGCAATTTAAGTTTTGGTCCTTTGCATTAATATTATTGAGGTTACTATTCACTTGACCATTTCCCTTCAATGGTTGAATTTTTAATTCATAATAGATTTGTTAAGCCTAAGTTCACCAAGATTCCACATTTTGCATTTTATTTTTGTTGGCATTGATTACCAATACCATTTCAAAGCTTAGTGTTGATTATTTACAATTTTCAGATTTCAAGCATTAAGGTTACTGTTCCATTAGTTATTTGTACAGTAGAAATTTGATAAAATTCTCTTCATGAAAGTTGTTCCTCTATGTGTCATCTTTAATCCCCTTTTTGAATAAGTCCATTTGGAGTTTTGTATCTCAAGTTATGGTCATTTTACCATAACTGGCCGGATTACCATTTACCCAGAATTTCTGGGCAATCCTGGTTCTGCCATATTTGGTAGCTCACATTTGGCTAGCAATTTCTTTTGGTTAAGTCTAGAATTTGAATTTGTATTCTACATGAAAGTTGTTCTAAATTGTCTAAGCTTTTCATTGATATAAATTTCAGGTCAATTGGACCTTTCTACACTAATTTATGACTAGATGAACAAACACTGTTCATTTGGTCACTTTTACCAGGTCCATAATTGGTTACCCGAATTCTGTCAATTTTTAATGTATTCTAAGTTTGTTTTCTGGGCAAGGTTTCTTCTTCAAAGTTGTACCATTATGTGTCTAATTTCATGTCCAATTTGCCTTGCACCAATTGAACCTACAAAACTCAAGTTATAGTTGCCCAAACCTACTAGACTCACATCCAGCCCTGTAGGTCACCAAAGGTAGCATATCTAACCTCAATTCCATTGGCACAAATCACTTGAATTCCTCATCAAATATAGCCAAATGGTCACTAATTGACCATTACAACTTTAATTTATGTTTAATTGCATTAACCTCCAAATTTGAGTGTCAAAACCCTAACCCTAATTGCCCAAAGTCTTCAATTCATGCATCTTACTCCTAATTGTTGTACTAATCATATAATTTATACTAGGGGCAGCTAATATGTCACTTTAAATCAAGAAATTCACCTAACCCTAACTCATGTTAAGGCTAGCCAAAATTCCATGGAACATAATCATGCATATTTAATTCATTTTTTATCAAGTTTTCAACTTAACTTAACTTAAATTCATGCTTAGAAGGAAGTAAGAGTAAAGAATATGGTAAGAGTAAAGAATATGGCACTAACCTCTTTGGTGATTTTCTAAGATTGTTCACACCACACTTTCTTTCACTTTCTCTTCTTCTAATGGCTGCCTAAAGGTGATTTAGGGTGTGAGGAGAAGTTTTAACGAAGAAAGGTTAGGGTTTTATGGTGGAGAAGTGAGGTTTAGCAAGAAAGAGAAGAGAGCTCTATCAATGGTGGATGGAAAAAGTGTGGCTGCAGAAACTTGAAGAAGAATGGTTGGTTTCTTCTTAATCTTTATCCCATTTTATTTAGTTTTTATCCTCTTAAAATACTTGTCAAACTCCCATTGGTTAGAATTTATAATTATTGGAAATTTTCTTTTATGCATTATGATGTCATTGTTGATGAAATATTTCAATCTTCTTTTCTCATTTCTTTTACTCATTTTTAATTATTTTCTCACCAATATTAATTCATATTTCATGTCATAAATTTCACTTACTCGAATGAACAAGTTGGTTAAAAATCGTCTCTGAAAGCGAAATGACCAAAATGCCCTTCGTTTTGCTTAACAAACTAAATTTGTCTGTGCCGATTTAAAAATTTTTCTAAGCATTTTCTTGGCATTCTAATGCTACCTAGGGCGCCGTAACTCTTCTTTGGCATCCCATAAATTATTTCACGAGATTTTCCTCAGGTTTAGGGCTACTAGCTGTGAAGACGGTAACTTCCTGTTTGGTCACCCATTGCTGGGGCACCGGCTCATTTAACTTTGTTGTATTTTATTGCTTAAATTTTTTCTAAATTTTTGCTTACCATTATTTGGGTTATTTATGACTCCTCACTTTAGTTTATATAGAGTTCCAGACATTCCGACTGTTCGGACTGACATTAATCACCAAACCAGTTAAATGCACGGGTTAGCTAAAGTGAGGGTGTTATAACATCCCACAAGTCAAACCTTTATGATTTAAGGAAATAATACATCCTCATTTTCTAATACAAGAAGTCATTACCATCAAAGAAAAGAGGTCTTACCAACGATTGACCTTTTTGTGCATTGAGGGTTGCCATTGATCTTTACTCCATGATGATTAAATCTTGTAGAATGGAGACTTGCTCTGATATCACTTGTTATCCCTTGTAGCAACCCAAGAGGGAAGGTGAATTGGATTCTAATTGCAAAATTAAAGACTAAATGAAATTTAAACATAAAGAAGAGTAGAGGAAGAATGATGACATAAGAAATTTATAGAGGTTCGGCTATCCCAAGCTTATGTCCTCTCCTCAAGGCACTCCTTGAGAGTTAACTCCACTAAAATTCTTTTTTAAGTGAAGAATAAACCACTTACAATCACCACAAGAGCAAACCCTTTCTCTTTTATAAATCCCTTTACACTCAAGAGCTATTTAAAGCTCTATCACACTTAAAATTACAATAAGTGCTCACAACAACCTTAAATGAACTCTTAGAACAAAGGATTTACAGCTTAAATATCAAGTTCTCAACATTAACTATGGTAGCTCAAGTTCTAGAGAGAGAATGAAGAAAATCTTTGGAGCACAATAAATTTTCAAAAGATTATTGTTGTCAAAACTTATTTCCAGTCATAAATGGTACCTATTTATAGTTTTTGCAAGAAAATAGCCATTGGGGTTGCATTAAATGCAAAACTAGCCATTCAAGCATCCAAAGCTCTATTTTATCAAGTTGCAGAAATCCAGGTTCGGCTGCCAGAGTTATTTACTTTAGCTGCCGAAGGTTGAAGCGCCAAAAAACAGCTTTTGAAAAGTCACTTTCGGCAGTCGAAGTTCCCACTTTCGACTGCCAGAGTGCTCTCTGGACAAAATGACTTTTAATACTCAAAAACTATGATTTAAAGAGTGAACTTCGGTAGCCAAACTTCCCACTTTCGGCTGCCGAAGTGCTCTTTGGATAGAAAGTGTCAAAAGGGCACTTAGGCTTTAGAAATGCATAACTTTTTGACCGGAACTCGGATTTTCAATCCGTTTGAACCATTGGAAAGATAATTTGATAAACTTTTCAATGAAAACACTTTCAAAAACAAATTTGTATTTCTCAAATGTGAAATTTTCATTTTAGTCCCCCTTGGTTAAGAAAACATTACAAGTAAAGGCACTAAGAAATTAAGAGTTTAAAAAACTCATAACTTTTTGATCCGAACTCAGATTTTTGATCCGTTTGAGCCATTGGAAAGCTAATTCAATGTATTTTGGTACTAAAATACTTTTCAAAATTAATTTTGCATTTTTTAAAAATTTATTTAATCTTCCTTTGATAAAAAATTAGGTGAAAACTAAGTTGAACAAGATATTCTTAGTACCACCTAGACTTGAGCCAACATAATTAATAAAATGAGATTTACAAGATATAAAATAAATAAAAGTTACATTATAGGTTCTCATAAATGTTTGCTTCCTTATGTTGCTCTTTCTTAACTTTGATTTGAAGCAATTTGGCAATTTTGAGTCTATGGCCTACAAATTCAACACAAACACTTCCAAAGTATATTAGTAGTACACTAATTATTTATTATCATTAAAACATGGGTTAAGACACCTAGTTCCAACAAAACTAATCACCATGTGTAACGATCGGGAACCAGCCACTAGAGGAATTGTCCGCTTTGGCTATAAGCCTCACGGTTTTGTCCCATAGGTGGAATGGAGAACTTCCCAGGAGGTCACCCATCCTAGGATTTCTCTCAAACGAGCACGTTTAACCCTGGAGTTCTTCCAACTCTCCAGGCCATTCCACCAAAAGGCGCCTCTAGTGATTAGTTCCCCCATCTTATATATCATTACTTTTGAGCCCAAGACCATCTCCGTGCTTTGCCGATGTGGGATTTGCCTAAGGGACCTTTCTCCCCCCCTTTCGGGACTCAGCGTCCTCGCTGAGGTTTGCCCCACCATCGCCCAAGAGGACACGCGAGCGGCTCTGATACCAATTGTAACGATCGGGAACCAGCCACTAAAGGAATTGTCCTCTTTGGCTATAAGCCTCACGGTTTTGTCCCATAGGTGGAATGGAGAACTTCCCAGGAGGTCACCCATCCTAGGATTTCTCTCAAACGAGCACGTTTAACCCTGGAGTTCTTCCAACTCTCCAGGCCATTCCACCAAAAGGCGCCTCTAGTGATTAGTTCCCCCATCTTATATATCATTACTTTTGAGCCCAAGACCATCTCCGTGCTTTGCCGATGTGGGATTTGCCTAAGGGACCTTTGGATAACGGGTCGTTGGCACTGGACATTAAAGAAAATACGAAAATTAAGTATCAGGAATGATTACAAAAATACAAAGAAGCTCAAGATCATGAAGAAAATAATTAATGAAATGCATGAAGAAGTTAATATCATAAAACATGATTAGCCCTCGACTAAACAATAAATTAGTAATTAGTCAATTCTTATGAACACAATAGCAAGGAAACTATTATTTTTTAATTGCATATTATATTTTCTTGTATTATTGGCACCACTAAGCTTTATGCTTAGCGCGTCGCTTTTGCAACGCGTAGGTACTGAAGATTTGGACAGAGGGCCCGGTAGACCACTGATTGGGTAAGGCCATTCACAGTTCTGCATAGCGTCCGTGTCACCTCACAGACTACAGTGCATTGGTAGGACACTAGGTCCCATTTTGTATTTTGAGATTTTTGTAAATTTGATAATTAAACTCTTATTTTATCATATGTATTTGAACAAATGTAATATAATTTTGTATTAATGTAAGTACTTGTAATTTGTGATTATAAATCACACGTGAGAATTTATTTATAATTGAGTCTGATGATGATGTAAAATGACAAATAGAGGAATCGTTAAGAAATTGCTGTAAATTGATGTGATACAAAATGTGAATTGTATATGGGTACCATGAGATGAATGATTGAGAAATAAATGAAATTGATGAAATTATTCTGAGACTTTGTTGATAATTGGAGTTGGGATTGATTGAATATGATCATAGGAAGTGTTTTTCACAGGTTCCAAAGAACTGTTTTCTCCATTTTTAGCCGGTACTCCGCCGGATTTTCTATAAAATTTTCGGAACCTCAAATAAATTACAATTTCAATAAATGAATTATACTTCACAAGTTATTTTCAAAACTATGATAAAAAAATGAATTAAGATAAAATAGAGTGCTCCGGCACACTGAGTGGCATAACTTGCTCGGCTGCACTGTAGTCGGGTAAGGGGTGTCACACCATGCTTCTGCTCCTTCACATTTAACTTCATTGCATTTCATTTCTAAATTTTTTCCTTAATTTTTCTTATCATTGTTTGGTTTATTTATGACTCCTCACTCTAGTTTAAATATAGTTCCAGATATTCTGGCTGTCTGGACCAACATTAGTTATCAGAACAGTAGAATGTACGGACTAGCTAAAGTGAGGTTATTACAGTTCTTCCCCTCTAACAAAAATTTCGTCCTCGAAATCTACCTGATGCAAACAGTTGATGGAACTGTTGCCTCATCGTCTCTTTACTTTCCCAGGTTGCCTCAGTGTTATGGTGCCTCCAAAGCACTTTCACCGGTGGAATCCACTTGTTCCTCAATTCCTTTACTTCTTGAGCCAGGATCCTTATGGGTTCCTCTTCATATGTCAAATATGGTTGGATTTCAATCTCTTCCATGGAGATGATATGTCTAGGGTCTGATCTGTACCTTCTCAACATGGACACATAAAATACATTGTGGATATTGTCCAGCTCTGGCGATAAAGCTAGCCTATGGGAACTAGACCTATACGTTCAATGACTTCATATGGACCAATGAACCTAGGGCTTAACTTACCCTTTCTTCCAAACCTTAATACCTTCTTCCATGGTGAGACTTTGAGAAACACCTTATCGCAAACTTCATATTCAATGTCTTTTCTCCTCAAGTCAGCCTAAGACTTCTGTCTATCTGAGGCAACCTTCAAATTGGCTTTGATTAATTTCACTTTCTCCTCATTTTGTTTCACCAGGTCTAGTCCTACAAGTTTATATTTGCCCAATTCAGTCCAACATAATGGTGTTCTGCACCTCCTCCCATACAGTGCTTCATACGGAGCCATCTTAATGCTAGCTTGGTAGCTATTATTATATGCAAATTCTGCTAGTAGGAGGTATTTGTCCCAACTTCCCTCAAACTCAATAACACAACTCCTTAACATATCCTCAAGGACCTATCACATATTTCATGTTATTATTATCATTTCAATATTTGTAATAATTCAATGAGTTTTAAAGTTTTACTTTAATTACTCGTTCCGACTGTCCATCCATTTGAGGATGAAAAGCCATGCTAAAATGGAGTTGTGTGCCCAAGGCTTCCTATAACTTCTTCTAAAATCTAGATGTGAACCTCGGATCTCGATCAGATATGATGGAAAGTGGGATTCCATGCAGTCTAACTATCTCACTGATATACAACTCTGCTAGCTTCTCCAATGAGTAGTCAGTTCTGACTGATGAAAAATGTGCTGATTTAGTCAATCTATCCACTATTACCCATAATGCATCAAGCTTCTTCTGGGTGAGAGGTAGGCTACTAACAAAATCCATGGTGACCTGATCCCATTTCCATTCAGGTATGCTTATAGGCCGTAACAAACCTGATGGAACTTGATGTTTTGCCTTGACTTGCTGACATGTCAAACATCTAGTCACATAGTGAGTAATATCCTTCTTCATACTAGGCCACCAGTAGTGAGGCTTCAGATCATGGTACATTTTTGTGCTTCCAGGGTGCATAGCATAAACACTAGTGTGTGCCTCTTTCAGAATGTTTGTTTTCAATTCCCCATCATCTGGTACACACACTCTTCCTTTGTAATGCAGACACTCATCTTCTTTCACCTTATATTCTGTCTCCATTCCTTCTATGATTTTGCTCATAATAGCTATTAGTTTCTCATCTACCTTCTGCCCATCCTATATCTGTTGTAGCAGGTTTGGCTTCACTTGCAACTCAGCCAAAATAGCTCCATCATGAGCTAAAGACAAATGGGCATTCAGTGATCTCAATGCTATAATGGACTTTCTGCTCAGAGCATCAGTAACTACATTTGCCTTTCCAGGATGGTAGTCTATCACACAGTCATAGTCCTTCAAGAACTCAATCCACTACCTCTGTCGAAGGTTGAGCTCCTTCTGGGTTAGAAAATATTTCAAACTTTTGTAGTCTGTATAAATGTAGCACTTTTCATCATACAAGTAATGCCTCTATATCTTCAATGCAAATATGGTAACTGCTAACTCCAGATCATGGGTGGGGTAGTTCTTTTCATGTGGCCTTAGCTGTCTGGAAGCATAGGCGACCACTTTCCCCTCTTGCATTAGAACACACCCTAACCTATTATGGGAAGCATCACTGTAAATCACAAAGTCCTTTCCAGACACTGGCTGCATTAACACTAGTGCCTTTGTCAACATAGCCTTCAACCTCTCAAAATTGGCTTGACACTAGTCATTCCAGTCAAATTTTACATTCTTGTGTAGCAACTTGGTCAGTGGAGTAGCTATCAAAGAAAACCCCTTCACAAACCTTTTGTAATAACCAGCTAGCCCCAAAAATCTTCTGACCTTAGTTGCATTTCTGGGAGGCTTCTATTCCATCACTGCTTCAATTTTCTTGGGATCCACTCTAATTCCATCAGCTGATATTATGTGTCCAAGAAAATAAATTTCATTCAACCAAAAGTCATACTTGGATAGCTTAGCATATAGCTTATTCTCTCTCAGTGTCTGCAGAATAATCCTTAAATGCTCATTATGCTCCTCTTTATTCTTGGAATACACCAATATATCATCAATGAAGACCACTACAAACCGATCTAGGTATGGATGGAAGATACAATTCATAAGGTCCTTAAAAGCTACTGGAGCATTTGTCAAACCAAACGACATCACCAAAAATTCATAGTGCCCATACCGAGTCCTGAATGTAGTCTTAGGCACATCTGCATCCTTTACCCTTAGCTGATGATACCCTGATCTGAGATCAATTTTGGAAAATACACTTGTTCCCTTCAATTGATCAAATAGATCATCAATTTTGGGCAATGGATACTTGTTCTTCACAGTAACTTTATTTAACTGCTGGTAATAAATGCATAGCCACAAAGTCCCATCCTTCTTTTTCACAAACAGCACTGGAGCTCCCCACGATGACACATTGAGGTGTATAAACCCCTTATCTAGTAACTCCTGTAGCTGAATTTTTAGCTCCTTCAATTCAGTGGGTGCCATCCTATAAGGAGTAATTGAGATTGGTGCTGTACTCGGCAGTACCTCATTGGCAAATTCTACTTTCCTTTCTGGTGGCAAACCAGGCAATTCTTTAAGAAACACATTAAGGAAGTCACTCACAGTGGGAATGTCATGGAGACTATATCTAGCCGTTCTGGTATCAACCACATGCGCCAGGTAGTCTTCACAACCCTTCCTGATCAGTTTCCTTGCAGTAGTGGCTGAGATGACATTAGATAGAAAATCTGTCCTTTCCCCCACAACAATTATTTCTTCATTCTTAGAAGTTTTCAATGTAATCCTCTTCAATCTACAATCCACTATTGCCTGATGACATGACAACCAGTCCATTCCCAAGATCACGTCAAACTCATGGAAGGACAATTCAATCAGATCTGCCGAGAACTCATACCCCTGAATCCTCAATGGAAAAACTTTGCACACTCTATTTACCATCACACTGTGGCTTAGTGGGTTAGTGACTAAAATGTCTTGGTCACTTTCCTCTACTTGAATTCCCCTTTCCATGGGTAATTTGATGCAGATGTATGAATGTGTTGATCCTGGATCCACCAATGCATGCACAGGTATGTCATAGAGAGAAAACATACCCCTGATGACATATGGGGCATCCTGCTCCTCCTGAGCCCTCATGGCATATGCCCTTGCTGGTGCCCTGGCCTTTGGCCTCTCAATTGACTTTATTGCCAGCCTCTGTGATGTACCAGTTGCTTTAGATTTACCTGGCCTTCTAACCCTTTGAGCTGTAGGGGTAGGCCTATCAGCTGGTGTTGGAGCAACAATAACAGTCCTCCTTAGGCAATTTCTGATCTGGTGCTCAGTAGACTCACACTGAAAGCAACCCCCAGTCACTCGCCAACATTCACCGTTATGCCACTTATGGCAGTGTGGACACACTGAAGAGATTGCTGGGGCTGGTCCCCCAAACACCGTCCCTGGAGAGCTGCCCACTAATGGTGTGGACTAGCCCCTCCTCGGTGTGAACTGAGATCTGGGCCTTTGGGACTGGCCCTGACCCTGTGGCTCACTAGCACTCTGAGCAGGAAGACCTCTAAACTTTTTACTAGGTGCAGAGGATGAACTGGTCTGACCCAGACCTCTCTTCTGTTGTCTATCCCTTTTGCTCTGCTCATTAATTCTGACCCTTTCTACTTTTAATGCAGCTTCAACCAATTTTGTGAAGTCAGTAATCCCCAAAGCTGTTATCATAAGCTTGATATTATTATTCAGCCCTTCCTTAAACCTTCTATACCTCACAGCTTCTGTGGGTACTATTTCTCTTCCGTATCTACTCAGTCTGACAAACTCTCTCTTATATTCTGCCACTGACAGTTGTCTCTGCCTCTGACTGATAACTTCTCTTCTCTTCTCTTCCAGGTACATATTACTGATATACTTCTTTCTAAACTCTATAAGAAAGAACTCCATGTGATCTAGTCTGACTGCACCTCCCTAGATACTGTGTCCCACCACTGATATGCATCATCCTAAGGCAGGGACACAACACCCTCTAGGTTTGGTTTTGGGGTGCAGTGAAGTTGTCTCAACACCCATCCTGTTCTATCTAGCCAATTTTCAGTTGCCATGGGATCATCTTCCTTCTTTTTTAGAAAGTCCATAGCCCCATATTTTCTTAATTTCTCCAAATGGGACTTCTGTGGTGGTGGCGAAGGTTGTGGCTATGGTTGTGGTGGTGGGATAGCTCCCATCATCTGCTTGTAAAATTTGGTCATTTGTTGAAATAGGGCAAACTGAGGCTGTGCAAGTGCTTCTGGTGGTAGTGGAGCAGGTTCTCCCCTGCCTCCAACTTCAGCCATGGGTGGAGCATGACTCTCCACCTCTTCCTCAATCGCTCTCTGCGATGTCGGGTCCATATCCTAACCAAAATAATAATAAAAAAAATAGATCTGCATTAGTGTCATCTCAACTCTTATAAATACAATGCATGGTATGGACTCTATCTAAATCCAAAAACGCCTAAACCATGCTCTAATACCACCAAATGTGACACCCCTCACCCATCTACAGTGTAGCCAAGCAAGGCATATCACACAGTGTGTCAGAGTGCCAATTACCTTATCTTATTTCACCTTTTTTATTCTATTTTTTTATTTATTAAAAAGCTTTTGAGTGAAGTTATGCCATTTATGCCCTTTATTGAAATTGTGATTAATTTGGGGTTCCGAAAATTTTACAGAAAATCTGGCAGAGTGCCGACTAAAAATTGGGAAAACAGTTCTTCGGAACCTATTAAAAACACTTCCAATAAAATCATCATATCCATAACTCCCATCAAACATCAACACAATTTCCCATAATCTCCATAATTCACTCTTAGTTTTATTCATTATGTTCATATCATACACATGCTCAATTTCATCAAGAAATACTCACATTTTATTTATTAGCAAAATTTACAGCTAAATACATCAGTCTATAAATACATGAGTTTATAGTTTATAAGACAGAAACTAATGTCTATTACAAAATGCAAAATACAAAATACAAAAGAAAGCCTAGTGGTCCTACCAAAATGCACTGTAGTGGAGGTGACTCGGGACTCAACACAGATCTGTACTCTCACCCAGTCTAAGGTCTGTTGGGCTCTTTATCCGTGTCTCCAGTACCTACGCATGGCAAAAAGTGATACACTAAGCAATACAACTTAGTGGTGCCAATATAATGTAAAAATAAACCAAATAAATAAATATGTAGACATTATGTTGATATACTATGCAAACTGAAATTTTTGGTAATTATTAATAATATTATTAATTTAGTACTTTTTATGTTCATTAATTGGTATAATTTATTAAGACTTATTTTAGTTGCCTAAGTAACCTATATCAATCAACTAGACTGGATAAATGGCTAAACTGGCACTGGGTACTAAGTACCTCGGGCCGTCATACCATCGGCCACAGAGTGTCTCCAGGTGTGCAACAGAATGACTAACAAGCCATAGTAATAGACGAGCATAATGCTGAGTGTATCAAGTGTATCAAAATGGCCAAAAGCCATACTATCACAATTGGCCATTAAAACCATAAATCACGGAATGAAATAAAGTCATAGGCAGTACTACAAATTGGAACCCTATTGGCATGCCAACCTATCCAAATCAATCATACTAGGCATACTAGGGCATGTTAACAAGGTTAATTGTTTAATTCTTTGTATTTGATGTTTAGTAGTTACTATTCACCTTACTATTCAAGCAAAAATGTTAAATTTTTCATAAATAATAGGTGTGCCAATTCTAATTACACCAGCATACCACATTTTGGATGTTATATGTGTTGGCATTGGTTGCCAAATTCAATTCAAGGCTCAATGGAAGTTATTTCAAATTTTCAGTTTTGGTCACTGAGGCTTACTATTCCATTGGACCTTTCTACAGTGAAAATTTGGCTAAACTTTTTCATCAAAGTTGTTCCTTAATGTGTCTTCTTTAATTCCATTTTTGAATTACTCCATTTGGAGTTTTGTAGTTCAAGTTATGCCATTTTTACTAAAGCTGGCCGGATGGGTCATTGTCCAGAATTTCTGGGCAAAATTGGTTCTGGCAGTTTTGGTGTCCTAAATTTGGCTAGTAATTTGAATTGGTCATGGTCAGAATTTGGGTTTCTATTCTTCATGAAAGTTGTTCTATATTGTCTAATATTTCCAGGGGTTTAAGAATCAGGTCATTTGGACCTCTCTACACAAAGTTATAGCCAATTAAACAAACACTGTTTATTTGGTCATTTTCCAGGTCCATAATTTTGGTCATCTGATTTAGGCAATTTTTAGGTTAACTTAAGTTGGTTTTCTAGGCAGGGTCCCTTCACTAAAAATGGGGCATTTTATCCCTAGTTTCACTTGCAATTAGCCTTGCACCAATTGAAGCTACACAAGTCAGGTTAGGGCTGCCCAAACACACTGAACTCAAGTCCAGAATTTCTAGCACAAATGGGCAACACACTAATTCCTAATCCAATGCCACAATTCATTCCAAATTAAGGTCAGTTCACCTCAAATGGTCACTCATTGACCATTAGAACACCAATTAAATATCAAAGCACAAAATTACCAATTTAGTCACAAAACCCTTACTTCAAATCCCTAATTCATGCATAAGACCATGCATTTCACATCATACTGCATATATATGCCCATATCTCAACTAGAATCCAAGTTTAAATTGCATTATACACCCAAATTATTTTCCCTACCATGGCTGCCAAAATTCAAGGTGGGTTCAAACATGTGTATTTTGTTTAAATTTCAACAATTTCTCGTTCAATTTAGTGTCCTAATAAAGAATTTAAGGAGAGAGTGGAAGGAATTGATACTAACCTTTATGTGTGCCAACCCAAGCTTGACAAACCTCTTTGTTTCCACTTCTTTTTGCTGCCTCAAGCTTGCCCAAGGTGCAAGGATCAAGTTTAGTGAAGGCAAGAAGGAGTTTTATGGTGAAAAATTCAAGGTATGGCAAGGTTTGATGAAGAACAACAACGGAGGAAATGAAGAGGTGGTTTCGGCCAAGGAAGAAGAAGCAGAATTATTTTGAATTATTTTCACTTCTTTTTTCCTTTTTAATGAATTTAAGTTTGCTTGTTGAGTTTTGATTGGTTAAGACATTTTTATTGCATCATGCTTGCATATGCATGATGTTATAATTAGGCTTTTACTTTCATTTCTTTTTCTTTCTTTTCTACTCATTTTTAATTAAATTTTCATCAATATTTATTCCTATTTTATGTCATATAATTCACTTTCTTAATTGAACAAGTTGGTCAAAAATCATCTCTGAAGATGAAATGATCAAAATGCCCTTCGTTTTGCTCATTGAGCTAAAATTGTCTGTACCAACTTAGAAAATTTTCATAGTATTCTATTGCTATCTAAGGCTCAATAACTCTTTACTGGAGTCCCAAAAATTATTTCACTGGGTTCCCCACGGGTCTAGGGTTGCTAACTGTCTTCACAGCCGTTTTCGTTAAGGTTACCCATCGTTGTAGTTACGGCTCATTTAACTTCATTGCATTTCATTTCTAAAATTTTTCTTTAATTTTTATTATCATTATTTGATTTATTTATGATTCCTCACTCTAGTTTAAATATAGTTCCAGATATTTTAGCTGTCTGAACCAATATTAGTCACCGAAATAGTAAAATGTATAGACTAGCTAAAGTGGGGTTGTTACATAGGAACCTAGCCATCAGGAACTAACATAGAAATTGGAATGTTATATTTCGCAGAAATAAATTGTGCATCTAATTTATGAGATTTCTCCACCCACAAATTGACGCCATTTTTCAAAGCATTCGTGATACTAGACGCCAGTTTTTCCATAACAAAAACATTTTAAACTGCTCCACCATGCTTTTGGACTGGGTCAATAGGCAAGGTAAGTACAACCTTTGTTACATTTGGAATCTAAACTTCTTCTCCCTGCGATGATTGCCTTTCGAAGTGTTCCACCATGAGCAAAACCTGCACATGTGGACCAATTATAGTAGAACTTCCCTCCGCATCCTGAGAACCTGATGGTTTATTTGCTTTTGATTTTTGGAGGCATGGTGTTGCCTATAAAAATTAATACTGTCGAATGATCAAGTGAGACCTTACTCCTACTAGGCGTGCTAAAAATTATTTCCTTAGAAAATAATTTTGCTAGCTAATAGCTTAGAAATTACAAGTGTGTAAGATATTGAGTGTATCAGCTATGCACTATTCTGACTTCTCTCAAATGGTTTTGGGAATGTGACTAGACTAAACACAGCTTCATCAAAATCTCATTTCAAATGAATAATTAAAGTAATAGAAAATTATATTGATTGCTGAAAATTTGAGTACAAGGCTTGGAAAAATAAATACAAAGCTTTAAAAATAAAAAGACAGATAAACTTAAAGATAAATAGACTACTAGAGTTTGTTGTTGTTGATTGATTGAGTAGTTCATTCTTCAACGTTGCATAGCAGAGCATATTTATAGCATCACCTAATAATTCCTATGAAGGTTCTAGAACCAACATTTGCTCACGTTTCACATCTTCCTGTAACTCCCCAGTACCAATTTCTCTTAATCGCTGATAACTTCCCATAATCTGGTAACCCCCTTTAGTTGATTAACTTCTTACAACTCCCTTCTGATAACTACCTAAAAATAATATTTAATTATTTAATTCAAGCCTCATAATTAAATTAATACAAAAAAATTAATTAAATTAATTTCACAAAAAATTAATTTAATTAATCATGGGCATAAAATAATTAATGAGCAAATTAATTTATTTTTGGTGCAAATAGATCATAATAGTGTATAATAGTTTAAGACAGTAAGTGAGACTTGATTTGGGTGTTGAGAAAGCAAAAAGGGATACTTAACTTAGAACCGCAGGTTATGAAATCTAGCTTCTGCGGCCAAAGTGTACTTCAACAGTCAAAATTTACATCAATAGTTGTGTAAACATAAAAATGAATAGTAATGTAAATAGTGCATGAAAGTTCAATCACTGAAGTATGGGATTCAGCCATTAAAGTATGGGACTTGGCCATCTAATTTCCCTGCTAACAACATATGATGCTTATGCCTTTCCTTTTCCCTTATATTTCCATATATTAATGAAAACCTATTATATTTTATAGACCTAGAGGTAGGACAACAAGAAGGTGACTTCTGAAAAAGGTACTTAAAGGGAATACAAGTAAGTAAAGTAAGAGTTATGTTGTGTAAGGAGAGTAGAAACTACAAAATGGTTTTTGTTAAAAGAACTTGTTTGGATTACATGTGCATTCATGCATCATGAAGTATTTTATTAGATAATTGCATTTTAGGGAAATCGTATAAATGTATATATTTTATTCATGACAAAGTTATGCATATTTATTAATATATGTTAGTAGATTATAGATGACCCATTGATTCCCAATTACTATCATAGCTATCATGCAAGGATATAACATGTCAATGATATTAAGAATGAAATAAATGAAAGAGCTCCTTGCTATGTGATGTTAATGGGATGTTCCAGTAAGGTAGTTTTATGTGTTAGACTCCATTTTATTGATATGTAAAAAGGAAGTTCTGAGAAGCTCCTATAATGTGTTGGGCATATTGGAATGTGATTATGAATGTAAAAAGGAGGACCTTTAGTGATATAATTACTATATGTGAATTATCTGTGTTGTGAAACCTCATGTGGATTATGCGTACATATGATTTTCTTTATTATGTATTCTTTACTATTACCTTGTAGTTTCTCTACTCACTAAGTGTTATTACTTATTCCCTACTATTTAACCACTTTAGGAGAAGGAAAGAGAAGAGCCCCGTAAGATTTGAGGTATTATTGTGGGCTAGATGTATGTATTACATGGATACTTTTTGTGACATGTATGTTTTTTATTTTGAAAGAACTATGCTTGTCATTGTGTACAGCTAAGTTGTAAGAGTTCATTGAGGACTTTTAATTATGTGTGTTATGAGAAAAGGGTTAGACCTATTATGCTTAAAGTGTGTTATATAGGTTATTGTTTTATTAAGATTAAGCAGGACTTTTACCAAGACTCTGTTATGAATGAGAGTTATGAATATGCATGCTCATATGGCCCAGGTGATATGAAAATGAAAATGAAATTGAAATAGTGATGATGTTGAAAGTCTTTTTGGCAAAGCCTATGTTATATGAAATGAAATCTCAATATTGAAATGAAATGACAATAGATGCCTGAAATGTTTATGTACTTATTAATAATGTTATGAGTAGTTAAAAATGTAAAACTAAGTTTGCTATCGATTTTCGTGGCCATACACCTTCTAGTGCTCTAACACTGATAACTTTCTGAATTCGAGTCGTTACATTTAGCATATAGACTATTTCAATGAAATTACTCCCAAAGCGGCTTTCCCTTCTAAGATTCTAGACTATTGCTAGAATATTCACATTGAGAACTTTGAATAAAGACTAATAAGGATATGCACTCTAAGTGAGTCAATTCTAATGTTACCAATATGTCACATTTTATAGCCCTTTAGTGTTGGTTGACTAATGAAATGAATTGAAGGGAATAGTACCAAGAAAATTTAAATATTAGATTTTATGGTTGGAAACAAATTCATTAAGTACTAAAACACTTTAAATTGTGTGTTTCAGTTGATAAGGATATTGAGAAGCATAAAGAACATTGAGTCAAGGCCTAGGAACGACTCAAATCAGGTTTGAGCACAACTAGTTTTTAACTAATTTTGTTCTGAATATTTCATATGAATAAATGATGTATTTTTCTTATGTATTATGTGCAACAAGCACTGGATTTAATTCAATGATTATTGAAATTGTTATAGTATGTATGAATTTAGCTTTATGAAATGGTATTTCCACAAGTATTAAGCATTGTTGTGAAACGAATAAATTATATTTTGGAAAATTGTGATAGAACATGTTTTGAATTGTGATGGGCAATTTGCATGGAAAAATGCAAATTTATTATTTGAATTATGATGAGCATAAAAATTATTGGATATTGGGATTGAATTTGAATCGAATTGTATTGTGATTTATGCTCACTAAAAGGATTGTGATATTGTTTTATATCTCACTATAGATGCTTGACTAGGTTATTACCCGTCTCTCTCATATGTTGAGAAGACAATGGAGTTAGTTGTGTTTTGATTACCATGGTATGTGCACAGGCTTAGATTCTCCTCTTATTAGAGGTTAGATCTAAGTTTTTTTATGTTATGGACCTTCGGAAGATTCATTATTGTGGTGTGTACTGTGCACGATGATTCGACCTCCCCGACCATAGGGATTTAGAATCCGATTTGACCTCCCCGACCATAGGGAGTTAGAATCACCCCGAAGATGGCCCTTTCGGATTAGTCTTGCATAGTTAGTGAGATAAAGAATGGTTTTCGAGATAAAGAATGGTTTTTGAATAGTAAAGAATTGTGATTTCAATTATGATTTATGTATAATTGATTTTGTTGGAATTACCTTAAATGATTAGTTATGATTTGATAAATTGAATTTCGTGATCAAAGTCATTTTATACAAATGATTTATATTATTGGCAATGAATATTTTGAGTTTTGGAATTTTATGAGTATTCAGATTTCTAAATTAATTGCTGTAATTTTTGTTAAGGTATATTGTACTATGTTTTAAATTATAGTTGTGCACCACTGAGTTCACCACTTAGCGATAGCTTTGTATGCTGTCACAGGTGAAAAGAGCATAGAGCAATTGAGTAAGCTTCTTTGAAAAGACATTCAGATCAGCTCCAGGTATATCATAGGTATACCCATGTACATAGGTTTTGATGTATGTATGTAAATTATTTGAGCAGTTGTATAAAAACTCTTGTAAAATATTTTGTTATGTAACTAAATGCAAATCATTGTAATATAAATTTGAGATTTCATTTACCTGTATAGTTTTCTAATATTAATTTTTGAGTTTTGTAATTAATGAAATGTTTCTTTTATGATTTGATTATTGAGATTTGAATTGTGAGTTGAAATGAAGTTGTTGGAGTTGTATTTGAGAAAACATATTGGGAGTGTTTTCCTTTTCAAATTTGAAGAACTTTTTTCTCAAAACACAGCCGGCACTTTGCTGAAATTTTGAAAAAATTTTATAACACTAGATTTTAATCGATGATTTAAATTTTACGAAAATTGTTTTAAAATCCCTTGTAATATATCTAATGGTTTATCGGTAGGCGAAGTACGGTAATTCATTAGATGTACTACGGGATCATGTTACATCTTACGGAGGAGTAGGGTTTGACACATTTAGCTGAAATAAATACTCTCATAAGGTCTCATCTCTCACTCTTCTCTCATTCTCTCTTTTAGTGCTCTTTGAAAGCTGTAGAAGTTGAAGAAAGTACTGTGTAAAGCTTTTTAAGTTAAGTGAAAGAAGATTTTGTGGCGCATTTCCTGTGAAGAAGTGTGAAAAGCTTTTTACTATGTACGTGAATTTACATAGTGTTTATAATTTGATAAATTATGTATGTTTAATATGATTTTTATAATGTCCATAAAATATTATATTGTGTTATTTTATGTTTGATGCATGCATGCTATATGAACAAAAAAATGCTTAGTTTATGATTTAAATATGCGAAAATAAAAATGAAAAATGCATGTTTGAAAAAAGTTATTAAGAAATATATTATTTATGAACGAAAATAATTGATTAAAAGAATGAATATTGTATTCAAAATTGTAAAATTTTTGTAGTTTAGGAAGATGAATGAAAAACACAAGTTAATTATTATGATAATAAATATTGAGAACAACTGAAAATAATGAGAAAGCAAACTTTGAGTATATATATAATTTAGAAAAAAATCTTAAACATAATAGATATCAAGTAACAGTATATATTAGAGCCGAAACTTTCGAAAAAAAGTGTTAATGAAAATAATTTAAAAGCTTATATACACATATATTGTAAATTAAAATTTAAAATATGAATATTTTAGTAACGTGAAGTTAAAAATATATTTGTTTTAAGAATAAACTAAAAATAATAGGGTATAGGAATAAATATAATGTTTAGGGATAAAAAAATATTTTATAATAACTACAAAATAAAAATAAATTAAGATTAACTAAGAAATAATTGGGTTTAGCGATAAAAGTATCTTATAACAAATAATAAAGACAAAATAAATAATAAGTTTAATTAATTAGGTAGAACATAGTTTATTATTAGGAATAAATTAGTAATGAACTAATATAAAATTTAGTAATTATTTATTATTGAAATTTTAATTTGAAAAAATAAATTGTTTAATAAAATTAATGAAAAATAATAATAATATTTTTAGATAAACTGTAAAAAGCATTGCATAAAATTTTAAAATATATTATATAATAAATCATTTAGAAATATTGTATTATATTGCATTATTAAGATAATATGTATATAATTGGATTTAAAAATTAGAAAAAAAATTAGTTTTAATTTAATTTAAAATAGTCTGTCAACATTGCAATAAATAATTTAAAAAAAATACATAAATTGGTTTAAAAATAAAAAAAAATCTTAATAAGTCATAAAATAAAATTACAATAAATTTTAAGTTAATTATATTTAAGTGAATAAAATGTCAGGACAATATCATTGAGGAATATAGTTTATTTGAGTCATGGTATTGTGAATTAGATTTTTAGAATTTTTAGTTTCTTTTTTAATTAAAAAAATGTCAATTCCATCTTTTACTACTATGTACTGAGATAGGGAAATTGTTATGCATGATGAAGGATATGATTATTGTAGGGGTTCATCAAAGGTCATTTTTATTGGCAGATAAATGGATTATGGTACAGTAGGTGTGAAAATAGTTTGTGGCATTGGTCTTACTATTGGACATGAATTTATATCGAATATCTTATTCAGACAACCCATATTAAGGGATGGTTCAGCAAAATGAGACTGCATGGAGTTAAGAAATGATGACGATATAAATATAATGTTTAATTTGATTGATAAAATTGGAGAGTTGTCATCAATTGAATTATATATAGATATTTATTAACCAGTTGCATTAGAAAATTTTACTGATGAAGCGAGGCCATCGAATCATGATTCATGGGGTTCAGATGTGGGTGTTGAGGCTGATGTTGAGACCGATTTATGCAATCAATCACCTCAATTTGATAGCAATATGGTTGATGACATTGTTATAGGGATCGTTAGTGAAAATGATTATGCTTGTGCAAGTCATTTAGCTGACGATTCCAAATCTAATGATAATGATTATTGTCCCAATGATGATAAGGACAAAGATGAATTGGATGAATTATGGGTTGACAATGATGATACTGACATTGATGATATTGATGATGATCATAATGAACTTGGTGGAGATTTGACTCTATACTACAACACACATGCCACAAACCCAATTATGTCGTTTATCCCTCCTCTGCCTTACTCTAAACTTGATTTTTCATTGCTAATAGTGGACCCTTGGTCAAAACCCCCATCTACTTCATTGTGGGATCCATCGAAGGAGTTTGAAGTTGGAATGATATTCCCTTCTAGAAAGGCTATATAAAGAGCTGCAAAACAATATTATTTACAAAGACACCATGAGTTTTGTAAGGATGAGAAAAAGAGCAAAAGATTTGCCATTAAATGCAATTATATAAAGAGTAACTATAGGTGGAGGTTACGCGTATCAAGGCAAAAAGGCTGTGATATATGGAAAATTACCCGATATAATGGACTGCATAGTTGCATAAATCTAACAATTTCATAAGATCATCAGCAATTGGATTCCAACTTTATATGTAATTTCATCCTTTTAATCATACAAGAACAACTACGTGTAAAGATAGGAGTGTTACAAGCAAAAATCAAAGACAAGGAGGATATAAGCCAAGTTACTAAAAAACATGGAGGGCTAGACATAAGGTAATTATCAATATATTTGGTGGGTGGGAAGAATCCTATAGACGATTGCGGCATTTCATGATTGCATTATGTAAATACAACCTTAACTATTCATATCTGATCTAAGATGGCCACTTTTTTGTGAATAATAAGTTAAAGCCAAATTGTAGGGTATTCAATTGAATGTTTTAGGTGTTTAAATAGACAATTGCGGGCTTCAAGTATTGTCAACCAGTTATTTGCATCGAGTCAACCTCTCTATATGCCAAGTACAAAGGTTGTTTATTTTGTGCTATTGCACTTAATGGAAACAACCATATTTTTCCTATAGCTTGGGCAATTGTAGAGAGTGAAGACACAAGGAATTGGGATTGGTTTATGTGTTGTTTGAGGGTGTTTGTAGGAAATCACAAAGGAGTTTTGTTATCTCAGATAGGACATTGGCATCAAAAAGGCAATGCAACAGGATTGGTGGCAGCCTCGTAATGGTCATCATCAATATTGCATAAGATATATCCTCAGCAATTATAACACAAAAGTTAAAAATACTAATATTAAAGAGGCTCTACTAAAGGCAAGTTAGTTGTCAAAGATATTTTGTTTTTCTAAATGTCAATATGAATATTCATGTTCACAATATAGTGGGTATGTTACTGATCATGACTTTGTGCCACATCAATCTGGAACCCTTAGCCATATCCCATCTAGTATGGGTTTATTTGGCTGCCATGATGGAAGTGCCATGCATTATACTTAGGGGTGAATTAACCAAACTGAACTGAACTAAATTTTTAACTAATCGAATTATTAGTCGACTCTAAAAATATTAACTGAACCAAACTAAAAATTAAGAGAAAACCAAAATTAATCGAAATCGAAAATATTCGATCGATTTTCTATTATAACTGAACTAACAAAAAAAAAAACATATAATTTATATTATTAATTATTTAATAAAATATTAATAAAAATGCATTTATGTTCTTTTTTATTTATAAAAAATAATAAATATAATTTAATATTAATAAGATAATAATTATAAGCTAAATATTATTATAAAATCATAAAAATAATCATTATAAATAATATAGTATTAATAAATTTATAATTAATATATTAATTAATTGAAATTCAGTTATTTCAGTTAGTTTGGTTACCAAATCAAAGATAACTAAACCAATAACTGAAAACCAAAAATTTTTATTATTACTAACAGAAAACCGAACTGAATCAAATTTACTCTTACTGAAATAACCGAATTTCATTAGTTCGGTTCGATTATTCAGTTAAAATCGAATAATGCACACCTCTAATTATACTACAAGGGAATTATCAAAAGGACAACATGGTCAATATGAAGTGCAATTAAAGATGATACCTAACCATCCCCAAGGGATACCACATCAAGATAATCATTAGAAAGAGGGCTAACAATATATTAATAGTCATGTGTTTTGTCATATAACTTTATTTGTATTGATCTTTGTCTTTCACAAGGACAATGATTATATTACTATAATGTTTTTATAGTAACAATCAACCATTGAAGTTTTTACAAAAAACCGATAGCAACAATAATTTCATTACTTCTCGAATTCTTTTATCGAGCTAAATATCAAGTAATCTATCCATAAAAGCCATTACAATAAACAAAAACAATACACATCTAATGGATTACACATATAAACATCTAATTCAATAACTATTCATTGACAAAACATATTTCGTCTTATTATGCAATTTGTTTTTCCCTATTTCACCACACATATTAAATGTTGTGCCTTTACTATTATATAAAGGTCTGTTTAGTGCTATACTTTGCCATCAATACATAATGGAAGACTATTCTACAAATAGTAGAGGTAGGATTTGCTGACAATTATCGTAAGGAGAAAAATTCATATCACAAGGAGTATTATGCTAGTCTTTGATGGGAATGGAGTTTTTAGATTACTGAATTAGAGAGATTAGTCATTGAAATAAGGTCTTTAAGAGGCAAGATCATTAATCATCGGTCGCTTATGATGAACAGATCAAATATCCAAACATATGAACTTGCAGTTTGAAGAATATGTGAAGAAAATAACAAGCTTTTGCTACGTATAAGCAGGTACTATATGCTTAAGTTAGCAGAAGAACAAGTAACAAACATTAGTCATGAATTATCTTTAAATGAGATTGAAAATATCATGACATCACCAATGTATGCATCTAACTATTACATGTTTGATGAAGATGGTGAATAATAAAGTGTTCTTAAATTTGTACCATAACTCAAGTCAATTTAATAAATGGTATGATTAATGAGTCAATTTCATGCTTCACTTTTATGGAGAATTTCCTATTTAAATTATGTTTTTATAATGTAACATATGTTATTGTAAATTATCTATCCTAAATTCTAAACACCAAATTTTATGTCAAAAATATTAACCATTTCCTTGTGTGCTTGAAAAATCCAACAACTCTTCACTAAATTTTATAATGTAGATAAAAACAATAATTGCATACCTTAATTTTCAATTTTTCTACAAAGTGTACACTAAAACTTGTTAATTATGAAAGACTTGTTGAGTTGTATTTAAAGGGATCAATTTGTAATTCAACCTAAGGCATTTTGTATTGGAGGACCATTTTTTGATTTACTGCCTCACCATTGGAGGACCATTTTGTAATTTCCAAAAATTTTCAAATTTTCAAGATGGGTGCTAATATGATTAGTACCACTAGTTGGAGGGCCATTTTGTAATTTTTCATTAGAGGACTATTTTGTAATTTTTAATATATGGGACTAGTTTGTAATTTCCCATTGGAGGACCATTTCATAATTTCAAAATATGAGTCTAGGAGGACCATTGTAATTTTCTGTTGGAGGACCATTTTGTAATTTTCAATGTATGGGTGATGGAGGACCATTTTGTAATTCAAGATGGGTGATGGAGGACTATTTAATACTAAAATGATCAACACCCCAGTTGGTAGGTGCTAATCATAGTAGCGCGCCTCAATTGTTGAGTGCAGCAAAATACACCAATTGGGGCATGCTACTATGGTTAGCACCCAAATTCGTCTCCACCCCACTAGTACATATCTAGGGCCCATCTTCTGTACATTCTCTGCCACTATATGCGAGATGCTATTTATACTAGCGCCCTGCATAAACACGCTATTTTTACATGCATTTTAACGAAAAACGTTATTCAAAATGACATACAATTTTGCAAAAATGCCACCTTAGCAACCTTTCACCCCTCCTCTAATAAATATATTTTTACTCACCCCCAATTGATAAAATATTTCTTCATTTACACTCATTTGGAAAAAAAGCACTCAATATCTGGAGCGACCTTTGGCAAGTTAATTCTTATACAATAATTACTTGTCATTAGGCAGATGATAAAGTTTTTCTCCAAAAAGATATTATTGTGTTTTAGAGTTTTTAAAGAAAGTTTTATTTCACAAAATATTGCTAAATTAATAAAACATTTTTGAAGAATATTCTATTTCATTTAAAATGTTTCTATTGGTATTAATGATGTTGCGTCTAAAACATCTTCCATTTCTCAATTAAAATCAGTATGTCTACTTTTCCTGTATGATAGCAATTTTCATATTAGATGTACATGTCATATACTCAATTAATGTGTTTAAGATGCACTTAAAAATTTACAACCTTTTATTCAATCAATTAAAAATATTTTAAATTTTTTGTGATTACATACTAGCATTATAAATTATTATGCACGTTTTTGTTTTTTAGGGAAAATAATTTGTCTGCTAGAAATTTTCCAAAAAAATTGTCCCCACAATGTGAAATTTCACCGAATTTCACATATGAATATAGACATTTACTTTGTGCATTTGTTAATTCATGCTATCCATCATTTGCATGTGATAAAAATAACTGGAATGTTATTTGTGTGTGTGTGTGATGTTAAGTTTTTAATGGTGAAATTGATTCACTTTCACATGTTACGATGTTAATTCACATTCACTTTTAATTGAATATAATATTGTTGCTTCCTTAAAAGGCCCATGAAATAATAATGACTTGAAAAAATATGCAAAAATACTAAAAGAGAAATGGCTAAGCTATTTTAAAGATATTTATTTATTTTACCGATTTTTAATTTTTTTTTTTTTTTATCATAGGACTAAAATAGATGTTATGTGTATTTTATTAGTTAAATATTATTAATGTATTGGAGCATAAGTTGCTTGATCACATTTGAGATAAGGCATAATATTACATACAAGTCTCATTGTGCAGCAAGCTCAATTATTGGATCCACCATTGATGCAATTGTTCCATCTCAAGCAGCTAGCCAAGCAAGAAGAGGATCACAAATGACTCAAAAAAAAAACTATGAGACGCAGGTGGACTTTTCTAAATTGATTTGTATTTGTAAACTAGCTTTCAATTTTCAATTTGGTGATAACAATGATTCTAGCTTTGCCATCATTCGCGGGTGGAGGAAGCCTTTAGAACACCAGTGGGCAAATACATTAAGTTTTTTTCGAGATAAGAGAAATAGGTTGACTTTGATTCCTCTAATTAATCCTCATAAAGATACATAGGCATCTTAATTATTACACAATTAAGTAGAAGTCTAATTTTATTTTTTTTCTTATGTCAAAAAATTGTATGTATAATTTTTCTTTCCAAAATTTAAGTTCAAAAAATGTGTTGTTGTATGTAATGAATTTAAGTTCAACCATAATTGCATGTATTGAATTTTTTTATATATATTTTATATTTTTCTTTACAATGCATTAAGTTTTTATGTATTGTAATGTATTTTTTTGTTTATTCAATATAATTTGACAATATATAATATTTAAGATTTGATAAAATTATGGTTGTTGCTTTTTTTTTTTTTTTTTTTTTGCATTTAAAAAAAAATGATCATTTCAATTCTGAATTGAACCAAAATTAAATTGAATCAGATCATTGTGTGAAAACTAAAACTAGAATCGCCTCAAACTAAAACTGGAATTGCCAAATGAACCATATTGAACTCGGCCTTGAACCAAGTTAGACCAAAATCAACTTGAACCATCTAGCATCGGCCGGGACCGGACCAATGACCAGATCTATTATAGGGACAGAAACAAAGTTGTGCGTTAGGTATTGCTGTCTCTTAGAGCAATTAGCATTGTTATGCTACATGAACTTCAGGAGTCCAGAACTTTCAAAATGTTGACCGAGGGCGCAATTCCAACTAGTGCAGTTGGCCGGAACCTCCTGAGCATTGTCTATTTAACATAAATTATGATGGTGCTCTTTTTACACAAAACAATGCTGGTGGAGTTGGGTGTGGTGGTTAGAGATTCTTCAGAAGCATTTAATAAGACAGGCCTCTCAATTTTTCCTAATATCTCAAAGCCAGCTGGGGTTGAAGATCTTGCCGCAAACTGACTGTTAGATGCCAATTTCAAAGGTGACTGTTAAACAGCAAGTGAGATCCTTTCTTTTGTCCACTGTGGGGTACTTGCAAGGAAAATTTATTGAAGATGTACAGCTGCTGCCTGCTGTTGCAACAGCATCAAACTGTGGCAAATTAGCTAGCCCATTAAGATTCTTTATATAGCTTTGTTTATTGGATTGTAATTCAGATTAAACAATTAAAATTTATCATCAACAAAATGTAATTCAGATACAACACGCATTAAACGAGCCATCTTTCAACGTCCATAAATATCATCATGCTCCATATATTATAGGAGAGGGAGAGGGTGCACAGTACAAATTTATCAGCTGAAATATGAAATAACAACATACTACATAATATAATGAACAGTACAGATATCATAGATCATATAGCTACTTCTAAGCATTTATTCAACTTGGCCCCTTCACCAGTCATTACTTCTTAATTAGTGGAAATGAAAATGAGTAATGTTCTTATGCTCCTGGTGAAGTTCATTTCCCGTCTTATAACCAGATACCAGCTAGAATGCTGATTGTGTAATAGCTTCCCATAATATACCATAGCTAAGCCAATAATCACTTCTTACTTTGTAGTCCTTCACATGTGCTCCATTTCCTCTTCCTCCTCATCTTCATACTCCTCATCAGCAGTAGCATCCTGGTACTGCTGGTACTCAGACACCAGATCATTCATGTTGCTTTCAGCTTCAGTAAACTCCATCTCATCCATTCCTTCACCAGTATACCAGTGCAAGAAGGCCTTTCTCCTAAACATGGCAGTGAATTGTTCACTCACTCTCCTGAACATTTCCTGGATAGAGGTAGAGTTCCCAATGAAGGTGGATGACATGGAGAGGCCCCTAGGTGGAATGTCACAGACGCTGGATTTCACATTATTTGGAATCCACTCAACAAAGTATGATGAGTTTTTGTTTTGGACATTGATCATCTGCTCATCAACTTCCTTGGTGCTCATCTTTCCACGGAACATGGCAGAGGCAGTAAGATAACGTCCATGCCTTGGATCAGCAGCACACATCATGTTCTTGGCATCCCACATTTGTTGAGTCAATTCTGGGACTGTTAGGGCACGGTACTGCTGAGATCCACGAGAGGTCAGGGGAGCAAAACCAACCATGAAGAAGTGGAGACGAGGGAAAGGGATAAGATTCACAGCAAGCTTTCGCAGGTCCGAGTTGAGTTGACCAGGGAACCTGAGGCAGCAAGTTACTCCACTCATAGTTGCAGAGATCAAGTGGTTCAGATCACCAACTGCAACATAATATTAAACTAAATAAGCTCATATTCAATACAATAACCAACAAGCAAGTAATTACCCAAATAACATATCAAAAAAGAAGCTTTAGAATAACCACTGAAGTTAAGAATAAGTACAAAAAGAGCTCAATGAATAACTAGTATCTTGCCCACATATCAGAACTGCAATGAACTAGAAATGCAGATATTAGTCCTAGCTTTACTCTAATTAGAAGGTAGTGCAATGGTCATCGTTTCCTAAATTATAAATTACACAAAAAGTTGACATGGATTCAACACCCAAGGAAACTATTGCTCATTTATTTCCTAAACTTGAACATAAACAGCTTGAATTTTTTATATTAATCAAGACTAGCACAATAGACACCATGAAGATCCAAGATGGCTTGGGAAGAAACTCAGATTTTCCACTCCAACACCATGTTCTCTAACTAATTAAGTTACCACCTGAGGTGCACCTTTAACAACACTGTGCGACTCACCCAACCGACATGCTAATAAATGAAATAAAACATAAATTTGCCCCAACCTAACTACGAAAAGTGCATTGCAATCTAAACCTTATATTTGGACTTATTGCACCTTTCAAGGAGGGAAAAAAAAAAAAAAAAAAGACTTATTGCACCCTCACATTTTTATTTTTGAACTATTACATGCTAATTTTTTTACTTATATTTTTCTCATAACCAAAAGGAACATTTTTCCAACTCATCAATGAATCATAAAATAGATTATCAAGTTTAATTTGAAATAAAGATATATAAAAATTATATGTTTATCAAATTATTCATTGATAAGGGGGCCAATTCATTACCTAATACTACACCAAAAAAATAAAAACCAATAGGTCAAATATAAAAATATATGAATGCAATAGGTCATAATAAAATGTCATGGATTTAATAGACTTTTCAAAATTAGTTTAGAAGGCAAAATTATATATATTTGGCAAAATGAAAAGATCCTTTTATACAAACGAGCAGGCTCTCATATCGCTAAAGTTGAAATTGAGGAAGCAGAACTCTCCCCAAGGATTGCTTCAAATGCGGTTCTTCCTTAATCGCACGATCCATCATCAGAAAAGCCATCAATGTAATGGGCACATGTCTTTCTCCACAAATATATTACATGAGAGCTAGATCAACAAACTAAATCAACGTATTGCATCAAAATTTGGTAAATCAAACAAATAGCCAACTAGATGAACTATATATAAGTTACTTGCACAGGACATTCAAAGACCAAATTAGACAAATCACTATAAATCAAATTTTACTTACAGCTTGGAGTGGTCAGTTTCAGAGTCCTGAAGCAGATATCATAAAGAGCCTCATTATCCAGAACCATGCACTCATCTGCATTCTCCACCAACTGATGAACAGAGAGTGTGGCATTATAAGGCTCAACTACTGTATCAGAAACCTTCGGGGAGGGGAATACAGAGAAAGTGAGCATCATCCTGTCAGGGTACTCCTCTCGAATCTTTGAAATGAGCAAGGTGCCCATTCCAGAACCAGTTCCTCCACCCAATGAATGGCAGACCTGGAAACCTACACAAATGACAAAAGAAAGCTCAGATCCAACTTCCCAATTCCCATCTTGATGCCATCAACAAACAAACATGAATAATATAAAACATTCGCAAATTCAAGAAAATGGATCAACCCAATAACCCATCAATGTTAGCCAATGAAAAGCAACAATCAGTAAACAGTGGAGGAAATTAACCTTGAAGACAATCACAATTCTCCGCCTCCTTCCGAACAACATCAAGAACGGCATCAATAAGCTCAGCACCTTCAGTATAGTGACCCTTAGCCCAGTTATTCCCAGCACCAGACTGTCCAAAAACGAAGTTATCAGGCCTAAAAACCTGACCATAGGGACCAGTCCGGACGCTGTCCATTGTACCAGGCTCCAAATCCATGAGCACAGCACGAGGAACGTATCTGCCACAAGAGGCCTCATTGTAGTAGACATTAACACGCTCAAGCTGCAGATCTGACGTCCCAATGTACTTTCCGGTAGGGTCTATGCCATGCTCGTCGCAGACCACCTCCCAGAACTTGGATCCGATCTGGTTACCGCATTGTCCTCCTTGAATGTGAAGAATCTCTCTCATTTTTCACCTGTATAACCAAATTTCAAGCAAATTTAGCAGCTCAAAACTCAAATATGATGATACCCGCTAGATTAATCTACACAAGGAAGAGATTTTACCTTAGATCTAAGTGAACTCTAGATCTTCTGAGAGAGATGGAAATTCAAAATTTGAAGTGATGTAGAGATGCAGTGAGAGATCTGCGAATGGTGAGGAGCGGGAGCAGTAGAAAGGGTTTATAAATGCGGTGCAGAGAGATCTAACGGTGAGTGTGGGTTCCCTCCTGTCTTGTTTAGATCTATTTGAAACCGTTGGATGTGGAAAATGGAGGGTTGAGCAATTTGGAAGGTTTCGTTTTTAAATTTATATGAATTAAATGACATACATGCCCTTGACGAAGTGATTGGAGTGGGCCTTTGACTGATTTTGAACGATGTCCTAACGCAGCTGCTCTTTTTTTTTCTTTGTCTGCTGCGGTGTCATGTGGGTGGATCATATGATCCAACAGATCCAGTGAATCCAACGCAGCACCTCTTTCTTTTTTTTTTCATTGAAGATGAAATGTCATTAAGGCATGGTGAAGGAATAGTGCCCGATTCGTTGATTGTACATGAAGGAATCATCGCGCAAAGCTTTTGCTGCAAAGTGAGAGCAGCGCTATTACGTTCTCTCCTACTAAAAGAAAAGCAATTTCGCGCATAAATTGAGCTAATACACGGATATCATCTGCAACTCCTTGGATGCTAATAGGTGAATCAACTCCTTGGATGCTAATAGGTGAATCAACTCCTTTACCTCCCAGAATTACTGTTTGCAGTGCCACCTTCTATAACCACGCTAAAGTACCTTTTGTTGAACATTAGTTGTACTACTTCTCTACATGCCAATTTTTTCTGAACAAAAGAATCATTTATTTTCATATTTTTGTAACTCCAACTCAAAATATGAGCCAATTTATTTCTCGTGATGGCTACTACTAGACTCGGTGAAGGGCTAGTTTATAATTAAAATCGAATCAAATTTGGTCAAATTCATTTTTTGTTCGAACCAGAAACAAAGTGGATTAGAATTGAATAAGGAACCTCCTTTTTTTCATTTTAAAATTTTTTTTTAAAAATCCAAAAAAAATTATCAATCGTTGAATTTGAACCAAATCGAACTAGAACTAGGACTGGGACTGAACCTTGGGGGATTTATGATTCTGGTTTTGTTTCACATAAAAGGTGAACAAGAATCTGCAATTTCAAGCTGGTTCAAATCGGAATCAGACCTGTGGCCATACCTAACTGATGCTAAACCTTTTACTTTATCTGAATTAACTGCAGCATCAAAATTAACCTTTACTGCAATTCTCAATGGAAGAGTCTACTCCAATTGATGGATTGACTTCCTAGGAATTGCGTTCTTATGATCTTGCACAACTTGGAAATCCGAATGATGATTCAATGCTGTGCGTTATCACTTGCTAATCTAGTTTTCAAAAGTAAGGCTATTTCTCAATTTCCATATGTGCCACAGCAGGAATGCTAAGAGTTGATTTAGACCATTCCCTTCATCCATGACTCATATGGAAGAGCTCAATTCTAACCAACAGTTTATCATAGAATTGCTACGGATCAAAGTCTATCTAAGTTGAAAAAGAGAATGAATAAAAACTTTAGCTACTGTTAGACATATTGAAAGAACATGTGTTCACTTTTTCTCAAGAGACCCATAGTAATTGCATTTTGCTGGGATTTGAGGAAAATGAAAGTAATATAAAGTTGTTGATATCAAAATAAAAAATGAGAAAAGAATTCTCTAATTTTATTAACCAAAAGTGAACTGAATACAAGAGCTATATATGTCATGACCCAACTTATGGGCTGGACTGGCACTAGGACCTAGGCCAGCCTAAAGCCCTCAAGGCCCGCAGTAAGCCTAACTATTCCTCAACCCAACTCTAAGACCCATTTGGGCCCAATTTCAAGAATTCAATCGGACAGAGTCCGACCATAAAATGGACTATTCAACGGGGAGTTTTTGACTCGCCCAACCTATAAACACAATATATAATAAATTGGGGAGCTCAGCTCACCCTCCACATAATCAAAATGTCATAACTCAAATAGGAGCTCAGCACCCTCATCCAATCCCATCATGCATACAGTTAATAATTTTACAAGTCCAACATAACTTTTATAATATAAGCCCAAAATAAAAATAAGTGATTCTAACACATGCGGTGTCTAAAATTTAACTCAATTGTACAAAATACATTAAATGCTATTAATGGACCTGCGAAGAAGAAGAGCAGGTTAGCCACAATAAATAATCCTCCTGTAGCCTGAAAAAATAGATGAACAGGAGTGAGCGTTCAACTCAGAAAGTAAAATACCAATTTTAATCGTAATCTCTATAACTATCTAAAGCTAATGCACCATGTGGAGTGAAATACAACATCGTCATAATTTTTATATCATAACAGCAAAAAGGCAATTTGGAGCACTCACACACCCAACACTGTCAAGCAATACATATATGGGAGCTGATCCCCTATACAGCCATCTTAATCCAACCTCTACCAGTAAGTGTTTCTCAAGCTGGACTTTCGCTTAATAAACCAAATGCAGGGTCTCAGTGAGTGTCTCTTAAGCCGTGTCTACCCTGAAGGACCGGGTCCCAGCAAGTGTCTCTCAAGCCGTGTCTACCTCTCCTGTCCATATCCAATACCATACCACATGCACGCCACGCACACACACTGCTCCAAATTATCACAAACAACATCCATGGTACTTCAACAATTATGAATGCAATATAAAACGTGTCTAGTATTTAACTACATAGATACATATTTATAAGTGATGCATGAGCATACTTGAACATATAATAATATCGAAATTACAATTAAAATTAATATTTTACTCACAAACTTGAACTGAGGTCACTGCGATGGCTGGGCGGAGGAGGAAGGTTGTCCTGGCTTACCTAACAATTTTATTGCAATTATTTAATATATTTGACTCAATACATGTGACACTCCTTACTCGTCTACAGTATAGTCGAGCAAGATATGTCACACAGTGTACAGGAATACTATGTTTTATCTCATTTATTTTTATCCTTTCTTAATTTATTTCTTTTTTGTTATGAAGCGCAATTTGTGAAATTTGACTCATTTAAGTCATTTATTGAAATTATAAATTCATTTGAGGTTCCGAAAATTTTATAGAAAATCCGGCAGAGTACCAGCTAAAAATGGATAAAACAGTTCTTCGGAACATGTGAAAAATACTTCTAATATATTTTCCATCATTCTAAAACTCCATTATATCAACATAATCTCCATATTTCTCAACCATTTCTCAAAAATTCTTCTATTTATCATTCATTTATTTCACATGATAATCATGTACAAATCATAAATAAATACTAAATTTTCATTTATAAACACAAATTACAAATATTTGCATTAATACCAAAATATATTACATGAGTTTCAACTATAAATGAGAAAATAAAAGTTTAATTACAAAATACAAACAGTACAAAATACCAAAATGGGACCTAGTGTCCTACCAATGCATTGAAGTCTGTGAGGTGATACGGACACTATGTAGAACTATGAACGGCCTCACCCAGTCTGTGGTCTACTGGGCTCTCTATCCAAATCTTCAGTACCTACGTGTTGCAAAAGCGACACGCTAAGCATAAAGTTTAGTGGTGCCAATAATACAAGAAAAATGTAATATACAAATAAAAATAAAAATTTCCTAGTTATTATGCTTATAAGAAATAAATAATTACTAACTTATTGTTTAGTTGAAGGCTAATTACATCTTATGATAATAACTCTTTCTAGCATTTTATTAATAATTTTCTTGATGATTTTGAGCCTCTTTTTCTTGTAATCTTTATCTTAATATTTAATTTCCTTACTTCCTTTAATAATCAATTCAATTACATTTATACTTTTCCATACTCAAGTAACCTATACAAATTGACCGGACTGGATAAACGGGTAAACTAGCACTAGGTACCAGATACCTTGGGCTGTCACACAATCGGTCACAATGTGTCTCCCGATGTGCAGACAGAATGGCTAATAAGCCATAAAAGCAATAAGTCATAAAGCCAAGTATAACATCATAATCAGTATAGCCATAGGCTATCATATCACAGAATGGCATGAAACCATATGCAGTACTACTATCAGAACCCTATTGGCATGCCAACCTATCCAAACCAATCACACTAGGCTTACTAGGGCATATTACAAAGTTATTTCTTGAATATTTGTACTTAACATGTAAGGTTACTATTTATTTGGTCATTTAAGTCAAAATATTGACTTTCTCATATATAATAGTTACATGAGTTTTAATCACATAGATTTACCACATTTTGGTTCCCAAAAGTGTTGGCCTTAGTTGCCAATCCATACTTCTAACCAATGGAAAATAAATAAAAAATTTCAGTTTTGGGCACTAGAGTTCACTGTTCCATTGGGCCATTTTACAGTGAGAATTTGCCAAGTATTGTTGATCAAAGTTGTTCTTTATTGTGTCTAGTTACATTTCAATTTTTGAATCACCCCATTTGGAGTTTTCTAGCTCAAGATATGCTACCTTGAGCAAGGCTGGCCAAATTGGTATCTACCCAGAAATTTTGGGCAGAATACCATTCTGCCAGATTTGGTAGTTCAATTTTGGCCAATAATTTCATTTGGTTAAGTCCAGAATTAGAGTTTGTGTTCTACATGAAAATTGTTCTAAATTGCCTCAGCTTTCCATTGATATAAATTTCAGGTCAATTGGACCTTTCTACACTGAGTTATGACCAAATAAATAAACACTGTTCATTTGGTGATTTTGCCCAGGCAGAATTGGTGCTACCTGGATTTGGTCAATTTTTAGGGCATCATAAGTTTGTTTTCTGGATAGGTTTCCTTCATCAAAGTTGTGCCATTATGTGTCTAATTGCATGTCCAATTGCCCTTGCACCAATTGAACCTACACAACTCAAGTTATAGCTGCCCAAACATGCTGGACTCACATCCAGACCTGCAGGGCACTCAAGGCAGCACACCCAACCTCAAATTCAAAGCTACAATTCACTTCAATTCCTCATTATACTCAGCCAAATGGTCACTAATTGACCATTAGAACTTCCATTTACCATCAATATGGCCAAACCCTAATGTAGCTCAAAACCCTAATTTCTAATACCTTAATTCATGCATAAGACCTTATAATTCAACTTCTACCATATACAACTCATCAAGAACATTACTAATCAAATTTAATTCCATCAAAATCATAATTTCCTTAAGGTTCCTCATGGTTGCCAAAATTTATGGCTTTCAATTCCTCAACATATTCTTTCAATTCTTTAAATTTCTAACTCATTTCATACTCCTAACATCAATTTTAAAGAGAAAAGGAAGAGATATGGCACTAACCTTGACTTAGTCACTTTCCAAGAATTCAAAACTTCACTTTCTTCCTTTCTTTTTACTGTCCAACGCTTGCTCTACGTGTGAGGATAAATTTTAGTGAAGCAAGCTAGCGGTTTTATGGTGAAATGGAGAGAGAAATGGAGCTTTGGTTGAGAATCAATGGAGGGAGAGAGAAGTGAGGTTTCGGCTGGTCTGGTTCCAGGAAGAAGATGGTTTTATTTTTCTTTTGTTTCAGCCCCTTTTATTTGTTTTATGTGTATTTGTTGAATGGTGATTAGGTGGGGGCATTTTAATGACATCATGTGATGTCATAATTCCCGATTTCCTTCATTTTTTTTCCTTTTCTTTTCTACTCATTTTCATTTAAATTTTTAGCAATATTTATTCATATTTTATGTCATAATAACTATTTGCTTAATTGGACAAGTTAGCCAAAAATCATCTTTAAAGAACAAATGACCAAAATATCATCCATTTGGCTTATCGAGCCAAAATCGTCTGTATCGATCTAAAAATTTTTCTAAATATTTTCTTGACATTCTAATACCATAGAAATCTCAATGACTCTTCTTTGGAGTCCTAAAAATTATTTCATGAATTTTCTCCCGAGTTTATGGTTTTTAGCTGCGAAAACCGCAACTTCCCACTGGGTTACCCATCGCTAGGGCACCAGCTCATTTAACTTGATTGTATTTTATTTCTAAAATTTTTCCTAAATTTTTCTTATTATTATTTGAGTTATTTATGATTCCTCACTCTAGTCTAAATATTTTTCCAGACGTTCTAGCTGTCCTAACCGACACCGGTCACCGAAACAGTAGAATGTATGGAATGGCTATAGTGAGGGTGTTACAATACAAGTTTAGAAAAGACCAAAGACACCCTAAGTTGTGCTGAAAATCTGGCAGAGTCTCCCCTATACCTATGACCTACCCAACTTGCAAAACGATTCAAATAACACTTCTAAACTCAACCCATATCTCATCATCATTATATGGCCCCTCCTGGGCTCTCTAAATCAAGCAATAATCACAACATCAGACAACTCAATTATAAGACTTCAAAACTAATATTTTTCAAAAACTATCCAAACTAACTTTAAAAATTCTATAAACCTGCCCCGCGGTCCTTAACAATATTATAAGGTTATTGCAATAGGAATCATAATTTTCTTATCATCCACGAATATTTTATAAATTTTATTCTAGCCTAGTACAAGGTAAAAATTGAGTAATATAGAGTTCGAGTTTACTTATGCCAAATCTGACAACTGGAACGTGTCCAAAACGTTTGAAAATGGTGGAGTAGCTTATAATCTTGACCCGGTTCTGAAATAGTTCCAGCAGCTTATCTGCTTAACCCAAAATTACAGATCCGGGCGACGATCGAATTTCCACTAAATGAAAGTACATACGCGAAGTCCACAACACCAGGGTTAGAATAATATATATATATATATATATATATATAATAATTATTTGAAAATTAGGGATGTTACATTCTTCCCCCCTTATAGAAAATTCATCCTCAAATTTTACACGAGGTAGAATAATGACACATAGTTGCATATCAAACTTATGAGTACTTGCTGCGCATATCCCGCTCTAACTTCCAATTGCATTCCTCCATAGATTAACTCCTCCACAGGATTAACCATAGGGATTTGCCTTGACCAAAATTGTCTCATCTGATAGTCTACTATGGCTACTAGTTGCTCCTCAAAGATCAAATTCTCATTTAACTCCACTGTGTCTGGTCGTAGCACATGAGAAGGATCGGGAACATACTTTCTAAGCATAAAAATGTGGAATACTGGGTGGACATGAGAAAGGTTTGGTGGCAACTCTAACTGATAGGCAACTGCTCCCACTCTGTCCATGATCTTAAAAGGTCCTATTTAACGGAGTGTCAATTTGCCTTTTCTTTCCAAATCTCATAACCCTTTTCATAAGAGAAACCTTCAAGAACACGGTCACCCATTGTAAATTTTACATCTTTTCGCCTTTGATCTGCATGGATGGTTAAAAATTTTTATGTCTATCTGCCCTTATCGTAGTATGCTAGCTACCATCCTCCTTCTGAGTCTAAACCATCACATCTGGCTACTCGTTTACCCCTCTTTTTTTTTGTCATCTCTAGTACTCATTATAACTCCACTACTCTCGACTTGATATCTGATAACTTTAATCAACTTTGGCACTTACCTCACTTTTATTACGCCCTAACGTGTCTCTTGGTGACTTCAGTTCTCATTCCTTTGTTTCAATAATCTTTGTTTCCCAAAAACATGACTTATGTTCCTTACTCTATAGTATCCTATGAAATGCTTTCCTGTAGCACCTATCATATACATCTCGTTCGAAACCTTTACTTATCCTATGACTTCAATGGTCAATACCTATAAATTTCTCACTCCCATGATACTTCAAATTTTCAATATCTTTTGTGTCATTACTAAGGTTCTTAGACCAGCTCTTGTCCATCTTATGTAAATAGTTATGTAGAGCTCCATCTAAGTGTCAAGCGTACCCTACACCACTTATCAATATTGGAAAGTGAACTGGGCTCTTCTCTTATAGGACAAATGTATTTGTATTCCCTGACAACCCAGTTAATGCAACTTTATCGCTTCCCACTCCTTCTCTAGAATGGAAATATCTAGACTTCTTCCTAAAGCTTCTCAGTATGTGGCCTACTTCTGACACATTGGCACTCAGATCGTGGCTCTACTACTCCTTTAATCTATCATCTCATAATAACTTGTTTCAAACATCTCTTAGTGTGTTCCTAGCATACCTATTCTTTCTTATCCTCATCATTATAACTAGCTCTACTGAGCTTTCTTCCTGTCCTTCGGATCTTATCCACTTTCTTTTCCTATTTCTGCTATCATTGATATCTTTTCAACATGCTGTACTTATTCCTTAATCTTAGTCTTATCTCACCCTTACACCTTTTCCTTTAAGGATGTCCATCCCATCATCAACTTTAACTTTTTTTTTTTATTTCTTAGTCTTATTTTGATTACTAGTTCAATTACTTCGAGAATTCTAACTTTATGATTGACTCCTACCAGCACATTCTTCACATTACGTAACACTTATAATTAACCATAGAAAATTATTTTTGTATCCCCTTTCCCAACTTACCTATTAGAACATTATCATTCCCTACCAGCCTTAGTAGGAAATTGCTCATCCTGGATGGATAGGAGCCCTAGAAATTATAAGTTCCATCTAAACTAACACAGCTGTGGGAAATATGTGCCATGCCTTAATTCTGAATAAGATACTTCACGTGTTCATTTTCCTTAATATAATCACATATACTGCCCATAGCTTTCCAAACTTCAGCCTCAACTTTTCCCATTAGCAATAGTTTCATTCACTGTAACTCATTAGCAAATAGCACTTCCTCCAGCTTATAGTTCAAAAGGGTTGTAAGCCCTAGTAACTAGCTCGATTTAACTCCTGTCACCTCTCTGATCATTTTTTCATACTTAACATTTGGTACACCATTATCGTCATTTTCGCCTTAAAAGATTGGATATGTAGTAACGCCCATCAAATTTTCAATTAATTGGGTCACTTTGACACGACCTCTCTTCTTAACATAATCTCCTAGAATTGAAATACGAGCCAATTTGAAAAGAAGCAGAAATGTTCTCTCACCATTTATGGTATACCGTTATTTGATAAATAAGATTTAGCTCATACTCCTTAGTCCCCCTTTTTAGTTTCATTATTTCTTTGTAATTATTGTGCGTTATTACAAGATATAAGTTGTATCTACCATTTGTTATATTGTTGTCCTGCCTGACATATCATCTTATAATTTACTATTTCCTTTTTACTCTCTATTTATCTTCTATACTTATAATTATTTGTCCAATGCTCCTTATACTTAGTTATATTCTAGAAGATAAAAGCACTCACAGATTCTTTCAGATCTACTCCAATCTTACCAACAATCACTCCTCTAATCCATGTACTTCTCAATATCTTATAATTATACCTATACCTATCTTGTCCTATTCTGACTGTTATTAGCGTTCTGCTATATACTATCATACTATTATTTATTTATTTATTTATTATTACTCTTTTTTTTACATAATTATTCTATCGATCACACTGAAAATATATGTCTAACTCCAATTTTTGACTCTAGGTCTCACCACTCTAAATTTTAATATCAAGCCTCTATGACATTATCCCTCATATTGCATATTTATATCCCTTATGTTGACTTTTATCCAACTTACTCCTACTGATCTTGCTTCTTTATCTGATGATACAATTCAAGTTACCATAGCACGCTCAACAGTTACTATCTACTTTGGTCGCACACCTCACCTAATTTCCATTATACTGTCAACAACCAAAAGGGTTCTTATGTCATTGCCCCATTATCCTACCTTGGGGGTAGAAAACAGATAAGGTATAATCCAAATTCTATAACTCTAAGCTCTAGGATCAGGCTCCTAACACTATATCAATTATGACCTGCTCTAAGTCCTATACTTCTGGGTTCCATAACTTAACAATGTTCTTCCTAATGCCATCCTTTTCTATGCTCTCTATACCCTTCTTAGAACCACATTCACCTCCTCGGTATTTTAGCTCTATTCTTTCTAATTTTATCCTAATATGTTTTTCCAGTTTATTCTTTAGCCAACTCTTTTTATCTTACCCAAATCCAAACTTTCACTCTTCCATCCTTTAGCTCTATTTTCTTTTTGAACCTGATTGTCATATCAGAAACTTATACCTTTCCACTATCCCTACCATGTCATCTATACCTCAATGTTATTCAGAATTGATCCTCTAACTACCCTAGCTAGACTTCTACTGGCATTCAGGCTATCTCTCGTACTGCATTTGAACTGCAGTCCATCTATATATATATATATATATATATATATATATATATATATATATATGTATACATATTCTATGATTTATCGATGCTAACTTTTGTCATTTTTCTTTTACTTTATTTAGAGTATACTTTAGTCTTAAGCATTAAGAAGCTAAGGATGAACTTAGGGAATAGCAGTCATACTTCTCCTGCGTGATCTGTATTCTTACCCTTTTGGACTACATACGACCCCCTACTACTTTAGGGAGGGGATCTGTAGCAACTCTAATTTTTCATATCCATTTAATTAGCTGAAACTTAAAATACTAGGTATCCAAACCCGTCATTCAATTTAAAGGCTTACATACATCTTGATCTTGCATCTTATAATTCCTACATGGAACTTGTACCCTCTCCAGAACACCTGAGCTAACAACTCTCTATCTCACGCTACAATCTCATCTAGGACACTACTCCATAAGTCATCATTACCAGTAATAACCTTCGATCCCTTCTGAAAAGATAGGACTATACCCTAACTTACTGCAAAAAAGGTATTACATTTACCACCTTGCCAAAACCATGTCAAATTAATGACTCTCTTATCATATCATAGCTTTGTAAATCATCAATTCATAGTTTCGACCTTCCCTACGTAGTAGGGTTGTACTTTACACCTTACTGATACACATAAGATATACTATTCTTACTAAGCTCTAAGTAAAACTTCTGTCATACTGCAAAAACCATCCAAAATTCCATACCGAAGACCAGATGGTCTCACTCTATAGATGTCACCTTTACTTTGCAACTAATTTGCAACCTCTGGTATGATGGCAACTCTTGATGTAACTCGAGCTCATGCTAGGGTAACTGAGTTACTGATTCTAGTTACCACCCAACTGTGACCTTTCGATATTCTTGCTCTAGATCCCTAACTAGGAGTTCCCAACTCCTCTGTAGCTATAGAACTCTGTTCTGGCATAATTGTACTAAAACAGAGGCCATTCACAAAC
The DNA here is from genome assembly GCF_030052815.1 of Hevea brasiliensis. Classification (NCBI taxonomy): domain Eukaryota; kingdom Viridiplantae; phylum Streptophyta; class Magnoliopsida; order Malpighiales; family Euphorbiaceae; genus Hevea; species Hevea brasiliensis. Next base: position 88,030,151 of record NC_079497.1, on the reverse strand, counting down.
ACCCTCATTATGGAGCACCACAGGGATGCATGCAGCTCTACACAATAATCTCATATCGATACTGTAATCTGTAGCTTACAGAGCAGACATCGAGAATGTTGTATAGTTACTACGATACGTCCTGATAGACTAGGTCTCCTAATCTCTTATCTCTCTTGAATCTACTATTATCATAAACTTACTCTGACTGGGCCATCCACTGACGACTACTAGCAGTGGTATCCTCACCCTTATCTAGTGCAATTATACTATCAAAAATCACCTTTATGTACTCATGCCTAGCACCAGATAGGCACAACACTTAGACCCATACTGATAGAAATAAAGTGTTTCTTGGAGAATGTATTTCCATGGCAGACCTCAACATGTGTGACACCCCTTATCCGTCTACAATATAGCTGAGTAAGATATGCCACACTGTGTACCGGAATACCATATTTTATCTCAATTATTTTTATCTTTCCTTAATTTATTTTTTTATGATGATGAAATGAAATTTGGGAGATTTGACTCATTTAAGTCATTTATAGAAATTATAAATTCATTGAGGTTTCAAAAATTTTATAGAAAATTCAGCAGAGTATCGGCTAAAAATGGAGAAAATAGTTCTTCAGAACCTATGAAAAACACTTCCAAAACATTCATCCATATTCTCAAACTCTAACAACCATCAACATGGTTTCAACAATTTTCAACATTCACAACCATCTCAAGTTTTCATTATGAACCCACAATTTCATTCAGATCCAAAATCAAATTTAATTTCATGAAGATATTCTCAGATTATATTAATTAACGAAATTTTTACAAAATATGGGCATCAACATGTGATTACATCAATTTACTATTTACATGAGTTCATAATTTACAAATCACAAACTACTACCTGTTACAAAATGCAAAAACAAAATTTCAAAAGGAACCTAAAGGTCCTACCACTGATGCACTGCAGATGAGAGGTGACTCTGACTCTATGCAGATCTGTGACCTCACCCAGTCTGTGGTCTGTTGGGCTCTCTATCTATCTCTCCAGAACCTACGTGTAGCAAAAAGCGACGTGCTAAGCAATAATGCTTAGTGGTGCTAATAATAAAATAAAAAAGAACTAAAAGAAAAATAAATATGCAGTGTTTATATTGATGTCTCATGCAGACAAATTTTTGGTAATTATTTGTAGTCTTATTTTATTTGGTACTTGTTATATCCATTATTTCATTAAATTTATCAACTTTCATTTTTGGTTGCTCAAGTAACCTATACTGGATGACTGGACTGGATAAACGAGTAAACTGACACTAGGTACCAAGTACCTCCGACCATCACACCATCTGTAATATAGTGTCTCCCGGTATGTAACAGAACAACTATTAAGCTGTAATAACATTAGGCACAAGGCCAAGTATCATCATAATATCAGAATGGCTAAAAGCCATAAAATCACAGAATGGCATAATGCCATGTGTAGTACTGCTAACTGAACCCTATTGGCATGCCAACCTATCCAAACCAGTCTTACTAGGAGTACTAGGGTACATTACCAAGTTATTGATTGAATTTTAATGCTTTACATGTAAGGTTACTATTCATTTTACTATTTAGGTCAAATTATTGACTTTCCAATGCATAATAGCTGCATAAGTCCTAATCACATAAATTTACCACAATTTGGTTCCCAAAAGTGTTGGCATTAGTTGCCAATCCATACTTCTAACCAATGGTGAATAAATCAGAAATTTCAGTTTTGGGTGCTAGAGTTTACTGTTTCATTAGGCCATCCTATAGTGAGAATTTGGCCAAATGTTCTTCACTAAAGTTATTCCTTATTGTGTCTAGTTACATTTCGTTTTTTGAATCACTCCATTTGGAGTTTTGTAACTCAAGTTATGGCCTAAAAACCATAACTGGCTGGATTACAATTTTTCCAGCAATTCTGGGCAGAATCAATTCTGTAGTTTTTGTACACTGACTGCAGGTCAGTTTTTGGACATGTTATGGTCAAAATTTGGGTTTGTTTTTTTCATGAAAGTTGTAGTGCTATGTCTCAGCTTTCTACTGGTAAAAATTCAGGTCAATTGGACCTTCCTACACTGAGTTATGACCAAATGAATGAACACTGTTCATTTGGTCATTTTGCCCAGGTAGAATGTAAGTCACTCGGATTTGGTCAATTTTTAGGGCATCCTATGTTTAGTTTCTGGATAGAGTTCCTTCACCAAAATTGTGCTATTATGTGTCTAATTTCAAGTGTAATTAACTTTGCACCAATTGAACCTACACAATCTAAGTTATAGCTGTCCAAACCTGCTGGACCCCTACCCAGTCCTGCAGGTCACCAAGGGCAGCATACCTAACTTTAATTCCCATGGAACAAATTACTTCATCTCTTAATCACACATAACCAAATGGTCACTAATTGACCATCAAAACTTTCTTTCACTAATACATGAGCAAAACCCTAGGTTTTTCCCAAACCCTAACTCCAATAATTTCAATTCTCTATATACATACAATCCATGAATTAAAACACCAAAATCACGTTCAATGGCAGCCATACACAACTATTATGCAATCAAAATGGCACTAACCTTGTTGGAGCTAACTCCCAAGCTTGCAAGACCTTCCTTTTTCCTTCTTCTTTTTGGTAGTTAGAGAGAGTTTAAGGGGTGAGGAAAAATTTTAGTGAAGAGAGTGAGGGATTTTAAGGTGAAATGGTGTGGGGTATAAAGCTTGATAAAGCTTTAATGGATGTTTGGGGTTAGGGATGATTTTTGGCTGGGTTGAGAGAGGTAGGGGATGAAGATTTTTCTTTTTAATTTCTGCCCACTTAACTCTCTTTAAGTTGACTTATTATAGCTTGGTGAAATTTGATTGGTGGAGGCTTTAATAATGACATCATATGATGTTCAAAGTCCCATTTTTCTTCATTTTTCCTTTCTTTTCTTTCTATTCATTTTCAATTCAATTTTTTTAACAATATTTATTCACATTTTATGTCATATAATTTATTTACTTAATTGGACAAGTTGGTAAAAAATCATCTCTGAAAACGAAATGACCAAAATGCCCTTCGTTTGGCTTATCGAGCCAAAATCGTCTATACCAATCTAAAAAATTTTTTTAAGCATTTTCTTGGCATTCTAATGCCATCAAAACCTCAATGACTCTTCTCTAGAGTCCCAAAAATTATTTCATGAATTTTCCCCTGGGTTTAGGGCTTCTAGCTGTGAAAACCGTAACTTCTCACTGGGTTACCCATCACTAGGACTTAGTTGTATTTTATTTCTAAAATTTTTCCTTAACTTTTCTTATTAGTATTTGAGTTAATTATGACTCCTCACTTTATTCTAAATATTTTTCCAGATGTTTTAGCTATCTGAACCGATACCCGTCACCTGAACAGTAGAATATACAAAATTGCTACAGTGAGGGTGTTACAACATGTCTGCTAACTCTATTTAACACTTCTATGTACTTCACAAAACTGAGGTGCTAAACTGAAGCACTCTTATATTAACCGAGGGATAATGCAGAATCTAGAAATGAAAAATTACAGAAAAAAGACGAAACAGAATCCTATACTCCGCATGTGACAACTCTAGGTGCACACTTTCCCATGAATCTAAAGCCTAAGCTCTGATACCACTTTTGTCAAGACCCAACCTATGGGCCGGACTAGCACTAGGACCTGGGCTAGCCTAAAGCCCCCGAGGCCCTTAGTAAGCCTAACTATTCATCAACACAACTCTAAGGCCCATTTGGGCCCAATTTCAAGAATTCAACCAGACAGAGTCCAACCATAAAATGGACCATTCAACGGGGAGTTTTTAACTCGCCCTACCTGTAAACACAATATATAATAAATTGGGGAGCTCAGCTCACCCTCCACATAATCAAAATGTCATAACTCAAATAGGAGCTCAGCTCCCTCATCCAATCATGCATACAGTTAATAATTTTATAGGTCCAACATAACTTTTATAATACAAGCCCAAAATAAAAATAAGTGCTTCTAACACATGCGGAGTCTAAAATTTAACTCAATTATACAAAATGCATTAAATGCTATTAATGGACCTGCGAAGAAGAAGAGCAGGTTAGCCACAATAAATAATCCTCTCGTAGCCTGGAAAAATAGATGAACAGGAGTGAGCGTTCAACTCAAAGAGTAAAATACTAATTTTAATCATAATCTCTATAATCTAAAGCTAATGCATCCTGTGGAGTGAAATGCAACATCGCCATAATTTTCATACCATAACAGCAAAAAGGCAATTTGGAGCACTCACACACCCAACACTGTCAAGCAATACATATATGGGAGCTGATCCCCTATACAGCCCTCTTAATCCAACCTCTGCCAGCGAGTGTCTCTCAAGCCGGACTTTTGCTTAATAAACTAAATGCGGACTCCTAGGGAGTGTCTCTCAAGCCGTGTCTACCCTGAAGGATTGGGTCCCAGCGAGTGTCTCTCAAGCCGTGTCTACCCGTCCAGTCCATATCCAATACCATACCACATGCACGCCACGCACACACACTGCTCCAAATTACCATAAACAACATCCATGGCACTTCAATAATTATGAATGCAATATAAAACGTGCCTAATATTTAACTACACAGATACATATTTATAAGTGATGCATGGGCATGCTTGAACATATAATAATATCGAAATTACAATTAAAATTAATATTTTACTCACAAACTTGAACCGAGGTCACTGCGGTGCCTGGGCAGAGAAGGAAGGCTATCTAGGCTCACCTGATAATTTCATTACAATTATTTAATATATTTGACTCAATACAAGTTTAGAAAGGACCAAAAACATCCTAAGTTATGCTAAAAATCCGGCAGAGTCTCCCCTATACCTATGACCTACCCAACCTACAAAATGGTTCAAATAACAGTTCTAAACTCAACCCATATTTCATCATCATTATATGGCCCCTCCTGCGCCCTCCAAACCAAGCAATAATCACAACATCAGACAACTCAATTATAAGATTTCAAAACTAACATTTTTCAAAAACTATCCAAACTAACTTTAAAAATTCTATAAACCTGCCTCGCGATCCTTAACAATATTATAAGACTATTACAATAGGAATCATAATTTTATTATCATCCACGAATATTTTATAAATTTTATTCTAACCCAATACAAGGCAAAAATTGAGTAATGTAGAGTTCGAGTTTACCTATGCTAAATCTGACAATTGGAATGCATCGAGAACGTCTGAAAATGATGGGGTATCCTATAATCTTAACCCGGTTCTGAAATGGTTCCAGCAGCTTATCTGCTCGACCCGAAATTGCAGATTCGGACGATGATCGAATTTCCACGAAATGAAAGTACATACGCGAAGTTCACAATACCAGGGTTAGAATTTAAAAAAAAAAAAAAAAAAAAAAAAAAATATATATATATATATATATATATATATATATATATATATATATATATATATATATATATATATATAATAATTATTTCAAAATTAGGGATGTTGCAATATAAGCTTCTTAAAAGTTGACGGAAGAAGCTACAAGAAAAGTCAACAATGTATAGTTAACCATCTAACTAACTGAATAATAATAAGTTAAATTGGCAGAAACACATATACCAACATCCCCCCCCCCCCTCCCACAACCCAAGTTGGATCATGTTGTAATTCTGTAAGATTCAACTTGGAGATCAATGAAAAATGAAAAGCAATACTTAAAGGCTTCGTGAAGGCATCTACTAGCTAATGAAAAAAAGACAAATGAGTAGGAACAATGAAGCCCTTCTGTAGTTGTTCTTGGACTAGTTGACCATCAATGTTTAAATGCTTCATACGCTCATGGAAGATAAGATTGTTAGGTGTGTGAATACCAGCCCGATTATCACATTTGACAGGAATAGGCAATTGAAGTGAAACCTTGAAATCTCAAAGAAATAAGAGATCCACAAAAGTTCACACACTATGGAAGCCATGCCGTAATACTTTGCTTTAGCAAAGGATTTAGAAATATTTCCTTGTTTTTAGTTTTCCAACTCACCAAAGAATCCCCCATAAATATGCAAAAACCAATGACGGATCTATGAGAAAAAGAAAAAGACCCCAAATTTGCATCACAAAAGGCTCTTAATTGCAATGGAGAACTAGCAAGAAAGTAGAGTCCTTTAGTAGGAGAATTCTTAAGGTATCTAAGTAAGTGGCATGTAGCATCCTAATGTGGCTTGCGAGGGCAAGACAGAACTAGCTGAACTGAGTAACTGATGGCTAACCTTGTAATATTAATTTACAAAATCCTACCAATGAGCCTTTTGAACTTGTCTGGATTAGGCAGTAGTTCTCCATCTTTTATAGTGAGACGAAGACATTTAAGGAGAGGAACTGAAACTGCTCTAGCAGAGACCATACCTATATCTTGGAGAACATCTAGAGTAAATTTCCTTTGGCTAATAATAATGCCTTATTCATATCTAACAACCTCTTTAAAAGAACCAAGATCCTTTATGGTGAATTTAGCATGCAAAACCAATTTAACTTGCTTAATAACAGAAGTATCAGCACCTGTGATTACCACATCATCAACATAAATGAAGAAAGCAAGAAACACACCATTAGAATCTCTAGTAAAGTGGCAATGATCATGAGCTTCTTGTTGAAACCCCAAAGACTATAAGAACGAAGTGAACTCTATGTTCCACTGCTTAGAGGCTTGCGTCAAGCCATAAAGTGATTTTTTAAGCAAGCAAACTTGACCAAAAAGAGCTTTATCATAGCCATCAAGAGGCTTCATATAAACTTACTCATCCAAATAGCCATGTAAGAAAGCACTGTTAATGTCAAGTTGGCCATATATAAGAAATAGCCAAATCAATAAAGAGTGTAATAGTCACACCTTTGCTACTCGTGAAAATTTCTCTTTAAAGTCTAAACCCTCAATTTTGTTATATCCTTTAGCAACCATATGTGCTTTAAACTGGTCTACTTCCCTATTAGGCTTGACTTTCACTTTATAGACCCATTTAGAGCCTATGGCTTTTTTCCCTTTTGGTAACTGAGTTAAAATCTAAGTGTCATTTCTTTCTAATGCTAACAACTCTTAGTTTATAGCTTCAATCAAATTTGGATTAGTTGAAGCTTTAAGATAAGTACATGGTTCATGAATCTTAAAAGACATCATTAAGGTAAAAGGAATTGGTTAGTGTAAAAGTAAAAGGAGAAATACTTGAAGGATGATAAATAATTGTAGTAGGGGTGTACATGGGTCGGTTTGGTCAGTTTCAACGTATTTATCCAAACTAAACTGACCAAGTTCATTTTGAATATGTTTTAACACAAACCAACACAACAAATTACAAACTAATATCTTCGACTTTCATAATAAATTTGGTTCAAGTTCGGGTTGCGATTTGATAATTTGGGATGGTCATTTTTTGTGTGTGTATGTGTGTGTATAATGATTTTCTAATTGATAAACAAATTATAATTCGTGAAAATATACTTTTTTTTTCACATTCATGCATATATTAAATTAAATAGTTAAAATTATTGTCATTTGTTAACTAAAAAAGGACAATACAATTTGATGCTAATAAAATTAACATGTGTGTGTGTGTGTGCACGTGTATGTGTGTGTGTGTGTGTGAGAGAGAGAGAGAGAGAGAGAGAGAGAGAACAGTAAAGATTTTAATTCAGGATGTACGTTCAATTCGGTTTGGGTTAACATGATTTTTTATTATGTTAACCCAAAACTCAAATTGAAGATTCAGTTTACCTTTATTTGCAAACTACATCCAATACTTAGATGTATAAAAATACTAATTTCGATTTGGGTTCATTTGGTTTGTTTGGGTTGTTCAGTTTTTGTAATTTCCTTGTACACCCCTAACTGCAACAGTTTGTGTAATAGAAGATAGAACAAAATCCTATACCCATATGGGTTTAGTATGAATTCTGGTACTTTTTCTAAGTGGTGGGGACTCATGCATATCTAGATTAATAGAATAAAGATAATTGTCACACCTTATCCCTTGTAAGGCACGACATGTCCCGTGGAATACCTAATGAATTACCAAACTCCACCTACCGATAACCCATTAGTTATGCTTCAAAGGATTTTAAAACAAACCATAGCTTTTTATCTTATCAATTCTTTTGCAGAAAACTACATGAGAATAGTTAAAATTCCATGTAAACATTCATTGGAAATAATGATAGACTAAAAATTGCAAAAGTTATATGTTTATAAGTCTCAAAGTAAAATACAAAATAGTTACAAACTCAAAATGTGATAGCAATGCAATGCTTTTAAATACAAACTGCTCAATGTCCGTACATCCATACATATAGGTACGAAATACATCCAAAGGAATCACAACGGTATACCTAATGTAAATACCCACAAACAATACCAAAATGCTGCTTTCAAGTCTCTCACTCGGTAGCCTTCTCCTTTCCCTTACCTGTGACAGCATAAAGAAGCTATCGCTGAGTATATCACTCAGTGGTGCACAACTAATAACTTCAAAAATTAAGGTAAAATACAATTTGTCAAAGCATAATAAATCACATTTTTCTTAAGCATGAAAACTTCACAATAGTTCTAAGTACATAAGAGCTATTTATCGGAATAACATTTCAAAAGAGAAATCACACTTCATAAATCACAATTCACAAAGCATTAGTGTTGCCAACATCAATACACAGTTCAGGCCATGACACAAAATTTCACGATCAGTGCTGTGTTGTACACCATGACAAAGCAATCTCAACCTCACTAACCGTTATTAATGAGAGAAGGGCTAGCTAGCTAATGATTATTCATGTAGTCTTACCCCACTAACCATTATTAATGGGAGACATAATCAATATCAATTATGAACCCCAAGTAGTCGTTACTCACAAAGCATTAGTGTTGCCAACATCAATACACAGTTCAGGCCATGACACAAAATTTCACGATCAGTGCCATGTTGTACACCACGATAAAGCAATCTCAACCTCACTAACCGTTATTAATGAGGGAAGGGCTAGCTAGCTAATGAGTACTCATGTAGTCTTATCCCACTAACCGTTATTAATGGGAGACATAATCAATATCAACTATGAACCCCAAGTAGCCATTACTACTGGGGAGTTCCGAAAGGGACTGTCATGCTAACTGTGGTTTCAAAACAGTTTCTAAAAATTTCCCACTCAACAATCACATTTATAAACCAATAAACACATTTAAATTCATCATAATATCCATATAAAGGTGGCAACACCCAAATTTCTTAAATGCAAGAGAAAAACCATATTTCAATCAAAGTAAACTTGTTCAAAGCAAACTCATTCAATTTAACACATTCCAAGCAATTTACAAGTTTAAAAATGAAAAAAATGTTAGCTGTGCACAAACCTTCAATAATTCTCCTTCCTTGTTACCTACTTCTCCTTGTCCGTTCTAACTTCTTTTTCTACTGAAAATACACAAATAAAATACCTCAATACCAATCTCAATTGCTACCAAAAACTCATTACATGCATGTCTAATGCATCCCAAGTTAGCTTTGCAAATTTTAGAAAATTTTGGTTTTAGACAACTTAGTGCCCCAATCTTTGAACCCAATTTTTTCCTAGTTTCGATCATAATTTGGTGAGGTGTTCTTCATGAAAATTGTTCATCCAGGTCTTAACTTTATTTTCCTTTTTGAATCGCCTAATTCCGAGCTGTGTAGCTCAAGTTATGCCCAAAACATGATTACAGTTCACGTCACTATTTATGCTGCAGATTTAGTTCTGGCAGATTTATCGATCCAATTTCGTTCAACAATTTGGTCAAGTTAAGTCCATAATTTGGTCTAATGTTCTTCATATGAAATCTTCTACTATGTCTTAGGTTTACATCGGTTCAAGAATCACCTAAATCAAAGTTTTCTAGAGAGAGTTATGGCCATGCAAAGTTTACTGTTCATATGATAAATCTGTAGTTCTGCAGATTCAGTGATTCAATTTTGCTCAGCAATTTGATTGGGTTAAGTCCATAATTTGGGCTCAAGTTCTTCATATGAAATGTTCTACTATGTCTTAGGTTTCTATCAGTTCAAGAATCGCCTAAATCAGAGTTTTCTAGAGAGAGTTATGGCTATGCAAATTTTACTATTCATATGGTCAAATTCTGCAGGTTCCAGATTTCTATCTCCAAGTTCAAGGCTCATTTCGGATTAGCTTAATGTCATTTTCAGTGCAGGGTATCTTCACAAAAATTCTAGCCGTATGTCTTAATTTTCGTTTCCAATTGGTTTCACACAAATTAGAGCTGTGTAGCTCAAGTTATGGGCTTCCAAACACACTGAATTCAGTGTGCAAAATTCTACCCTAAGTTAAAATTTTCATTTCTTAAATTACTTCCACTAACCAATCTCAATTCACATTTAATTCACCCAAAATGACTATAATTTAGCATTAACACATCACTTTCACTCTCTAGCACCAAAACCCAATTTTCCCATGAACCCTAATCTTCCATAATTTAATTTATGCAATCCCATGAAATCTTACTACTCCCAATCATGCATACTACCTCAAATTAACTTATATTTATCATCAATTTAACTAAAATACATCAAAACCCTTATTTTTCCTAAGTTGGCCAAAATCCTAGTTTAGGTTCCATGCATGTTTCCTTTCAATTTCTCATGAAATTTCATCATAAGTTAACTTCATTCAAGGTTTATACAACTAATCTAATATGAAAAGAAACTTACCTCAAGTGACCACTTCTAATCTTCAATTTCTTCTAACTCTTTTGTTCTCTTAGCTTCTAATCTCTCAATGAAAGATAAATGTGATGTTTTCTACCAATTAGATAAAAACCCATGGAGAAAAAGTGGGGAAAATCAATGGTTGAGAGAGGCTGTAAGTGGAAGAATGAAGAGAGAAGAAAGAAAAGAGAGGGAGATGAGGTGTGTGTTGGGGGGGGGGGGGGTCAACTAAATGAGAGAGGGAGGAAGATGGCTTCCTTTTATACTTATCCCAATTATTTATTTATTTAATTAATTTTTATTGAGTTTTCCAAAGCCCATTGGTCCTAAAATTTTAATTGGGTCAAAATGGACCTAAAATTCTAGATTTTTATTGTGTCTATCTCAATTAATTTTCTATTTGTTTTTAGTCCTCAAGGTGTCTTTAAATAGTACTAGTCACAGACCAAAAATGGTACTATTTATAACTCGGAGGTTCGGGGTGTTATAAGTCTCCCCTCCTTAAAAATAAATTTCGTCTTCGAAATTTACCTGGTTTTATTCTCTAAATAGCTGTGGGTGTTGTCTCCTCATGTCCTCCTTACGCTCCCATGTAGCCTCCTGGCCTGAATGTTGGTTTCATAGCACTTTCACTAGAGGTATTTGCTTGTTCCTCAGCTTCTTCACCTCATGTGCCAAGATCTTTATGGGCTCTTCATCATATGTCAGGTCTGGATTCACCTCAATCTCCTCTACTGGCAAAATGTGAGAGGGGTCTGATTTGTACCTCCTCAACATGGAGACATGGAAGACATTGTGAATCTTTTCCAACTCTGGAGGCAATGCAAGTCTATATGCCAATGGACCGACTCTTTTCAGAACCTCATACGGCCCAATGAAGCGAGGACTTAGTTTCCCTTTTCTGCCAAACCTCATGATCCTCTTCCATGGGGAAACTTTCAAGAACACCTTGTCACCCACACTGTGCCAAATATCTCTTCTCTTTAGGTCAATGTAGGACTTCTGTCTATCCGTTGCAATTTTGAGTCTGTCTCTAATGAGCTTAACCTTTTCTTCCATCTGCTGCACTAATTCTGGGCCAATCAACTTCCTTTCACCCACTTCATCCCAACACAAGGGAGTTCTACACTTTCTGTCATAAAGTGCTTCGTATAGAGGCATCTCGATGCTTGACTGATAATTGTTATTATAGGCAAATTCAATTAAAGGCAAGTGTGTGTCCCAACTCCCTTCAAACTCAATCACACAAGCCCGAAGCATATCCTTTAAAATCTGAATGATCCTTTCAGATTGGCCGTTTGTCTGTAGATGGAATGCTGTACTAAAGTTCAATATAGTTCCTAGGGCTTTTTGGAGACTACCCCAGAATCTAGAAGTGAACCTTGGGTCTCTGTCCGACACAATAGACACTAGCACTCCATGTAACCTCACAACATCATCAATGTATAGTTTGGCCAATCTTTCCTGGCTGTAATCCATCCTCACTGGCAAAAAGTATGCAGGCTTGGTCAATCTATCAACAATAACCCAAACTACATCATGATTCTTTTGTGTACGTGGAAGTCCTACCACGAAATCCATAGTGATTCTTTTCCATTTCCACTCGGGAATTGGCAATGGCTGTAGCAACCCTGCAGGCACTTGGTGTTCTGCCTTTCTTGCTGACAAGTTAGGCATTTGGCAATATATTCTGCAATGTCTTTCTTCATTCCTCTCCACCAATATTGCTCTTTCACACTTATGTACATTTTGGTTCCACCGGGGTGCATTGCAAAAGGTGAATCATGTGCTTCTTTTAAAATGGTCTGCCTCAGTTCAACATTCTCAGGAATGCACATTCTGCCCTTATATAACAACAAGTTCTCATCATTTACTGATAATTCTGGTTTCTTGCCATCCTGAGTCTGTTCCATCAACTTCACATACTTATCATCCTTCTGTGCATCTGCTTTAATTTGTTCTGCCAGCATGGCTTCACTTGCCAAGTAGCTACCATCTACCCATCTTCATTAATCTCCAAATTAGCATGCAATGCCCTTAATTCATGCACCATGGACAAAAGAGAAACTCTCAAACCAGCCATAGTCTTGTGACTTAAAGCATCAGCTACAACATTTGCCTTTCCAGGCTGATAGTCTATCAAGCAATCATAATCTTTTATCAGCTCTAACCATCTCCTCTGCCTCAAATTTAACTCCTTCTGTGTGCCCAAGTATTTCAAACTTTTATGATCTGTGTATATATAACATCTCTCTCCATACAAGTAATGTCTCCAAATCTTCAAGGCAAAGACAATGGCTGCTAGCTCCAAGTCATGTGTAGGATAATTCCTTTCATGCAGTTTAAGCTGGCGTGAAGCATAGGCAATGACGTTTTTATCTTGCATCAACACACAGCCTAATCCGTTATGAGAAGCATCACTGTATATGGTATACTTCTTACCCAAAGTGGGCAAGGTTAAGACTGGAGCGTCAGTTAAACACCTCTTTAACTCATCAAAACTTTCCTAGCATCGATCAGTCCACTGAAATTTTATATCCTTTCTAAGTAGCTTGGTCAGTGGTGATGCTAGCATGGAGAATCCGGTAATACCCGACCAAACCAAGGAAACTCCGAACTTCCGTGACATTTTTGGGTGGCTTCCAATTAAGAATGGCTTCAACTTTGCTTGGATCCACCTGGATACCTTCTACAGATATAATATGCCCCAAAAATGAAATCTCCTTTAGCCAAAACTCACATTTTGACAGTTTGGCATACAACTGCTTCTCCCTCAAAGTCTGCAATACTATCCTCAAGTGCTTATCGTGTTCCTCTGCATTCTTTGAGTACACCAAAATATCATCAATGAACACCACAACAAACTGGTCCAAATATAGCCTGAAGATAGTGTTCATCAAGCCCATAAAAGCAGCTAGAGCATTAGTCAACCCAAATGGCATTACCAAAAACTCATAGTGGCCATACCGAGTCCTAAAGGCAGTTTTAGGAATACTTTGCTCCTGCACCCTTAACTGGTAGTATCCCGATCTCAAGTCAATTTTGGAGAATACAGTTGCATCCTTCAACTGATTAAATAAATCATCGATCCATGGCAGAGGATATCTATTCTTTATGGTTACCTTATTCAATTGTCTGTAGTCTATGCATAGGCGGAGAGTACCATCCTTTTTCTTCACAAATAATACTGGTGCTCCCCAAGGTGACACGCTAGGGCGGATGAAACCCTTATCTAACAATTCCTGCAATTACACCTTCAACTCTTTCAACTCAGCAGGTGCCATCCTATAAGGAGTGATGGAGATTAGCTCCACACCAGGATAGTCTCAATTTCAAACTGCACCTCTCTTTCTGGAGGCAATCCCGGCAATTCTTTTAGAAAGACACCTTGAAAATCTCATACCGTAGGAATATCTTTAAGATCTAGACTCCCCACCTAGGTGTCTATCACATGAGCTAGATAAGCTTCACATCCCTTTCTAATCATCTTTCTAGCAAGTGCAGCTGAAATGATGTTGGATGGCAATAACTGCCTCTCCCCGTGTATCACTATGTCTTCATACTCGGGAAGATCAAAAGTGACTGTCTTCAGTCTACAGTCGATAATGGCGTGATGCCTGGCTAACCAATTCATGCCCAAGATGATATCATAATCTCAGAAGGGCATGTCAATTAAGTCTGACAGGAATGTATGTCCTTGGATCGCCAAAGGACAATCCTTATACAATTTGTTCACCCTAACCTCTTGTCCTAAAGGACTAGTCACTAGCACATCATAATCCAATTTCACACAAGGAATAGCAACAGAGCATGCAATAATGGCACTAGCATAAGAATGTGTAGAACCAGGGTCAAACAACACATATACATCTCTATCAAAAATGGAGAAAGTACCAGCCACAACATCTGATGTCTCAGCTTCATCCCTCTGGCGCATGGTGTACACCCTGACTGGTGCACCATTCTGCTCTGGTTGGCTCACTGTGCCCTGGCTGCCATAAGTGTTACCTCTACCCCTGTCTCTGCCTCTACTAGTTGTCTGTTGTCCTCTAGAAGCAGAAACTTGAACAGATCCCTCAGTGGTAGTAGGCGGCCCAGATCTACGGGCACTAGTGCAATCTCTAGCAAAATGTCGACTTCCACCACAGTTGTAACAGGCTCCTATGGCCTTATAACATACTCCTCCATGAGTTCTGCCACAAGGCTCACAAGCACGGGTAGGAAAGGAACCCCCAGATGTCTGCTGTTCAGATCTAGGTGGCCTCTGTCCTGAGAATCTTCCCCTACTTGGTCCCTCAAAGCTCTTCCTCTTACCCAAATTGTTACTTGGACTCTGACCTGTAGGCTTACTGCTCTTCTCTTTTTCAGTGATTACCTTCTCAGATGCCCCTTCCAGTTCTATCCTTTCCAATTCAAGGGCCTCTGATATCAACCTAGAGAAGTTGTAATGTCGAAACCCAACCACTTGCAATCTTAAATCACCCTCAAACCGTTTGCATCTGTCTCTACTGGTAGTGAGTAGGCTTCCAGCATAGTGGCTGAGTCGAGAAAAGTCTCTATCATACTCGGCTACAGTCTTGTTCCCTTACTTCAAACTGAAAAACTCCTGTAGCTTCATATCCACATAGGTATTAGGAACATACTTCTGTCTAAACTCCCTTAGAAAGTCATCCCATGTCAGCACTGGCGGCTCAACCAAACTGTGGGGAATGGTCTTCCACCACTCATATGCATCTCCATGCAGCAAGGAAATTGAATATTCAAACTTCAACTCATCTGTGCAATGCAATTTCTTGAAGACCCTCTCCATCCGTTCTAACCATTAGTCAGCTTCCAATGGGTCCACTGTACCCTTGAACTCTGTTTCCCCATACTTCATTAACTTGTCATATTGTCTGGCTGGGGATGGTGGTTGCACTGGAGGTGCTTGCACAAGAGCTTGGACTGGTATATTGCCAGCCATTTGCTGAAATAGTGCAGCCATCTGCTGAGCGAACTGAGTAGAAAACTGCATGGGTGGGATGGGTGCAGCTGATCCACTGGCATTCTGAGGAGTTGGGGCTTCCCCCTGTACCTCAGCTGCTACTGATTGCTCTACTGTGTGATCCCCTCTTCCAAATTGAATCACAAAGAATTCTACTCTCTAGATAACCAAGACAAGGAGATTTCCCTCCATTAGTGCATATTTATGATGTAATGCACTATATGTATCAATTAATGACAGTTGAGTAGTTGTACTTATCAAAAATTTTCAAACATGCAATTTCAAAACTTGTATAAAAACCAAAGCTCTGATACCACTAAAACATGTCACACCTTATCCCTTGTAAGGCGCGACATGTTCCCGTAGCATACCTAATGAATTACCGAACTCCACCTACCAATAATCCATTAGTTATGCTACAAAGGATTTTAAAACAAACCATAGCTTTTTATCTTATCAATTCTTTTACGGAAAACTGCATAAGAATAGTTAAAATTCCATGTAAACATTCATTGGAAATAATGATAGACTAAATATTGCAAAAGTTACATTTTCATAAGTCTCAAAGTAAAATACAAAATAGTTACAAACTCAAAATGTGATAGCAATGCAATGCTTTTAAATACAAACTACTCAATGTCTGTACATCCATACATATAGGTACAAAATACATCCAAAGGAATCACAAGGGTATACCTAATGTAAATACCCATAAACAATACCAAAATGCTGCTTTCAAGTCTCTCACTCAGCAGCCTTCTCCTTTCCCTTACCTGCGACAACATAAAGAAGCTATCATTGAGTATACCACTCAGTGGTGCACAACTAATAACTTTAAAACTTAAGGTAAAAAACAATTTGTCAAAGCATAATAAATCACATTTTTCTTAAGCATGAAAACTTCACAATAGTTCTAAGTCCATAAGAGCCATTTATTGGAATAACATTTCAAAAGAGAAATCACACTTCATAAATTACAATTCACAAAGCATTAGTGTTGCCAACATCAATACACAGTTCAGGCCATGACACAAAATTTCATGATCAGTGCCGTGTTGTACACCACGACAAAGCAATCTCAACCTCACTAACCGTTATTAATGAGGGAAGGGCTAGCTAGCTCATGAGTACTCATGTAGTCTTACCCCACTAACCGTTATTAATGGGAGACATAATTAATATCAATTATGAACCCCAAGTAGTTGTTACTACTAGGGAGTTCTGAAAGGGACTGTCATGCTAACTGTGGTTTCAAAACAGTTTCTAAAAATTTCTCACTCAACAATCACATTTATAAACCAATAAACATATTTAAATTCATCATAATATCCATATAAAGGTGGCAACACCCAAATTTCTTAAATGCAAGAGAAAAATCATATTTCAGTCAAAGTAAACTTGTTCAAAGCAAACTCATTCAATTTAACACATTCCTAGCAATTTACAAGTTTAAAAATGAAGAAAATGTTAGTTGTGCACAAACCTTCAATAATTCTCCTTCCTTGTTACCTACTTCTCATTGTCCGTTGTAACTTCTTTTTCTACTGAAAATACACAAATAAAATACCTCAATACCAATCTCAATTGCTGCCAAAAACTCATTACATGCATGTCTAATGCATCCCAAGTTAGCTTTGCAAATTTTAGAAAATTTTGATTTTGGACAACTTGGTGCCCCAATCTTTGAACCCAATTTTTACCTAGTTTCGATCATAATTTGGTGAGGTGTTCTTCATGAAAATTGTTCATCTAGGTCTTAACTTTATTTTCCTTTTTGAATCACCTAATTCAGAGCTGTGTAGCTCAAGTTATGCCCAAAACATGATTGCTGTTCACGTTACTATTCATGCTGCAGATTTAGTTCTGGCAGATTTATTAATCCAATTTTGTTCAGCAATTTGGTCAAGTTAAGTCCATAATTTGGTCTAGTATTCTTCATATGAAATATTCTACTATGTCGTAGGTTTCCATCAGTTCAAGAATCGCCTAAATCAGAGTTTTCTAGAGAGAGTTATGGCCATGCAAAGTTTACTATTCATATGATAAATCTGTAGTCCTGCAGATTCATTGATTCAACTTTGCTCAGCAATTTGATTGGGTTAAGTCCATAATTTGAGCTCAAGTTCTTCATATGAAATGTTCTACTATGGCTTAGGTTTCTATCAATTCAAGAATTGCCTAAATCGGAGTTTTCTAGTGAGAGTTATGGCCATGTAAATTTTACTATTTATATGGTCAAATTCTATAGGTTCCAGATTTCTGTCTCCAAGTTCAAGGCTCATTTCAGATAGCTTAAGATCATTTTCGGGGCAGGGTATCTTCACAAAAATTCTAGCCCTATGTCTTAAGTTTTGTTTCCAATTGGTTTCACACCAATTGGAGTTGTGTAGCTCAAGTTATGGGCTTCCAAACATACTGAATTCAGTGTGCAAAATTCTGCCCTAAGTTAAAATTTTCATTTCTTCAATTACTTCCACTAACCAATCTCAATTCACATTTAATTCATCCAAAATGACTATAATTTAGCATTAACACATCACTTTCACTCTCTAGCACCAAAACCCAATTTTCCCATGAACCCTAATCTTCCATAATTTAATTTATGCAATCCCATGAAATCTTACTACTCCCAATCATGCATACTACCTCAATTTAACTTATATTTATTATCAATTTAACTAAAATACATCAAAACCCTAATTTTCTCTAAGTTAGCCAAAACCCTAGTTTAGGTTCCATACATGTTTCCTTTCAATTTCTCATGAAATTTCATCATAAGTTAACTTCATTCAAGGTTTATACAACTAATCTAACATGAAAAGAAACTTACCTCAAGTGACCATTTCTAATCTTCAATTTCTTCTAACTCTTTTGTTCTCTTAGCTTCTAATCTCTCAATGAAAGATAAAATTGATGTTTTCTACCAATTAGATAGAAAACCCATGGAGAAAAAGTGGGGAAAATCAATGGTTGAGAGAGGTTGTAAGTGGAAGAATGAAGAGAGAAGAAAGAAAAGAGAGGGAGAGGAGGTGTGTGTGTGTGTGGGGGGGGGGGGGGGGTGGGGGGA
This sequence comes from Hevea brasiliensis, assembly GCF_030052815.1. Classification (NCBI taxonomy): domain Eukaryota; kingdom Viridiplantae; phylum Streptophyta; class Magnoliopsida; order Malpighiales; family Euphorbiaceae; genus Hevea; species Hevea brasiliensis. The sequence goes on along the minus strand of NC_079497.1, from coordinate 88,011,359 downwards.
ACTAAATGAGGGAGGGAGGAAGATGGCTTCCTTTTATACTTATCCCAATTATTTATTTATTTAATTAATTTTTATTGAGTTGTCCAAAGCCCATTGGTCCTAAAATTTTAATTGGGTCAAAATGGACCTAAAATTCTAGATTTTTATTTCTTTTATTTTCCTTTCACTTTATACTTGAATTGTTTTCCTAAAAAAAATTATTCCATAATTCAATTCATTAATTTCACTTAAATTAATTAACATTTTGGCCAAAAGTCAACTCTTGAGGTGAATTGACCAAAATGCCCCTCATCGGTTCATAATCCCTCTTTTTCAATATACCCGGTGGATCCTTATATTTTTGGGTCACTTGAATTTTTATTGTGTCTATCTTAATTAATTTTCTATTTATTTTTGGTCCTCAAGGTGTCTTTAAATAGTATTAGTCACGGACCAAAAATGGTACTATTCATAACTCGGAGGTTCGGGGTGTTACAATAATGGTATAGGAAACACTAATAAAGGACTAGCATAACCTAATTGAGAAGACTCAGGAACCAAACTAAGAAGAGTAGAAGAATTAGTATGTGTAAAATCAACAAAGGTAAAAGGAATGGGTAATGGAACATTATAAGAAAACACTTATGAAACAAAGGGAAAGATAGATTCGTAAAAAAAAAAATAACATCTCTAATGACAAAGATTTTCTTAGTTTCTAAATATTAGAGTTTGTAACCTTTTTTATTACTAGGATAGCCTAGAAATAAACATTTGTTGGCTTTCTCATCAAATTTATCCTTATGTGGTGAACATTAACAACAAAGCAAAGACATTCGATAACTCTCAATTGGTCATAATAAGGTGGCTTGTGAAACAGTAATTTAAAGGTGTTTTCCAATTAAGTTTCTTGATAGGTAATCTATTAATGATGTATGTAGTAGCAAGGATACTCTCATACCAATAGGGTTTAGTAAAATGAGCTTGAAATCTAATAGCTCTAGCCACATCCAACAAATGCCTTCCTTTCCACTATACCATTCTGCTAAGGAGTATAAGGGCAGGTCTCGTGATGAAGTATTCCTTTAGACTGAAATAAATGGGAACACTTTTGGTTAACAAATACAGAACCATTGTTTGATCTAATGACTTTGACTTTCATATGAAATTGGGTTTCCACATAGGGAAGAAAGGTGTTAATAACTGAGAAACATTAATCCTTGTGTTTAATCATAAAAGTCCATGTGGCTTAGGTCTTATCATTAATAATAGTAATAAATAACTTAGCTCCAATAATAGAAGTGGTGGCATATGGGCCCCATAGATATATCACTACAAGAAAATATCGAAATAAAAATCGAATTTAGAAACGGATTTATGTCAGTTTGTAATTTGAAATGGCTTTTGAAATGGAAATTGGGAAGAATGGGTTAAATATATTAGAAACCGATTAGAAATCTATTTGAAATCGAATTTTGAAATGAAAATATATCGGTTTCTAAATTTCGCGGCACAATTTGGCTGCAAATTTAGCATCGGTTTAGAAACCAATTATAAATTGATATCTGAAACCGAATAATTTTCCATTTCTAATTAGTAACCGATTTGTTCGGTTTCAAAAGTTGAGGTAAGATAATTAGATTTAATGTTCATATTAGAAACTGATTTTTTTTATTTCTAATCCCATGACTTAGAAATCGATTGTTTCGATTTCAAAATTTAAGATAGGATAGCTAGATATCATTTTATATTAGAAACTGATTCTGTCAGTTTCTAATCCCATGATTAAGAAATCGATTATCTCAGCTTCAAATCGGTTTCAAAATTCAATATAGGATAATTAGTTTTCATGTTCGTGTTAGAAACTAATTCTTCGGTTTCTAATTCCATGATTTAGAAATTGATTAGTTTGGTTTCAAAACTTAAGAGATATAAATAAATTTCATGTTCATATTAGAAACCAATTCCGTCAGTTTCTAATCCCATAATTTAGAAACCGATTGATTCGGTTTCAAAAGTCAATGTTCTCATGATCATATTAGAAACCGATTCTATCGTTTCTAATCTCATTATTTAGAAACCGATTGGTCGGTTTCAAAATTCAAGGTTGGCTCATTAGATTTCAAGTACATATCCCATGATTTAGAAACTGACTTATTCGGTTTCAAAATTAAAGGTAGGATGATTAGATTTCTTGTTTATATTAGAAACCGAATTCATCAGTTTCTAATCCCATGATTTAAAAACCGATGGGTTCAGTTTCAAAATTCAAAGTTGACCAAATAGGTTTCTCCATATAAATATATAACTTAAAATTTATTAATTATTTTAATATTTATTTTTAATAGTAATAAAAATAATTTATTAAAAATAATAATATTAAATAAAATTTATAATTTTCAATTTTCAATAAAAAAATAACCTAGCGCCTTTTGTTTTTCGCTAAAGTTAAAATTCCCTCTTTTATTTTTTTTTCCAATTATTCTTCCTCTTTTCCAATCTCGCCAATCCCTTGCTCCTCTCCCTCTTTCTTATGTCTGCCCATTACCATAGTTCGCCCTGCTTTGATTTCAATTGGGAATTTATAAGTCACCATTTAGACTATGTCTTTGATTTTTACAGTTATCGTGTTCGCCGTCTTTCTCTAAAATCCCTAGCTGCTCCTGCCCAATTTTATTTCCCTTGCTCTCTTTTACACAACCCTCTAGATTCTAAATCCTCCTTTTGACAACCCGCAATCAACCAGAGGTCCATTTTCTTTATCATGTTCAATAATCTAAACACAATGGAATAACTTTCTTTATAATTTTATCTTTGTAGCCACTGATAGTGATCAATTGATTTGCAGATTATTGGACTGCAAGCTGTTGGGAGAGATAAAAAGAGGGCAAGAGTTGTAAGGTTCGATGGCCGGCGGCTCTGATGCGGCAGAAGCAACTGCCTTATCGTGTGTTCAATGCGGGAAGCCTACGCATCTTCAGTATGTAATTTGCTGTGTTCATCTATTTAATTTGGATTATTTGTTCTGAATTTATTTCAATAAACATAATTTTAACTTATGGCCATTTTGGTGCTTTGATATTGAAATCAAACTGGTATAACTCAACCATAATAATAACTTTCAGTAAAAAAAAAAAAAAAGAATGAAGTAACTGATTGCTGTAAAATCAACTGGTTTCTACTATGCCTGAAAATTGACTAATTTGTCATGCAATTCTTTGTAGAGCATATAGTTCAGCTTTTAGGAGACTGTCATCTTATGTTCCCAAGGAGCTGGAGGAGTATATTACTACTGCATATTCAAGCATTCACATGAAGAAGCCAAGTTAAATGCCCCACATTCCTGCATAACCACTACAACTCTTCTTAGCATCCTTCGTCTATCAACTGTAAGTCTCAATTTTCTTTTATTTCTTATCATAATAGGCTCTGGTCTAAAACTATGAATATGAGGCATTTAAGGCAACTAGTACCATCCAAGTAAGGCAAAGGGTAGGACTGCCATCTTGAATGATTACAGACTTGAATTCTAGTTGCTCTGAATCCACACATGTTCTGGTTAAAGAAATGCAATAAAAAAATAGGCTCATATGTTGGTTATATGTAGCCAAATGGATTGGACATAAGATGCTAGTTCCCATCCAAAGATGAAAACTATATAAATTCATAATGATTTTTTGAGTTTGAGTTTAGTGAAACTATGATTGAAACTAATCTCATTTGGTTAGTTTGGAAAGTTTTAAGCTAATGTATGAGGCTGTTACTGATGGTAGTATAAACACTTGATTGGCTTTGGCACAAGAGCCATATGTTTATTTTTCTTTTCCCATCCTTAAAGTTAGTTGATCTTTTCTCATGGTAATGGCACAATTACTCTTATTTCCTTTTTATTTGGCACAGTTGCATAGAGAAAGAATAGCTGAAAGAATCAGGGCATTGCAGGAGCTGCTTCCTAGTGCAAACAAGGTGTGTCCTTTTCTATTTGATGTCTTGTTTATAAATTTAAATGAAGCATGGCTCTTTATAAGTGGGTTGTAAGAAGAAGAGGAAACCTGAATCCTTTATAGTAGCAGTAGGCTTTATTCTGATTGATTTAAAATTTGGCATGAAAACTAAATTAATTAAATTCTTTTAATTAATATTTTGATTTGAAAGAATTTATAACTTATGAATTAACTAAAAGTTAATTCATAATTCTTTTTATATGATGACTCAATAATTAATTTAAATCAATTTATAATTTAAATTCTTTCAAAAATTAATAAAATTTAAAACAAATTGAATTCAAATCTAATTTCTTGAACTACTATTGTCAATTGTTTTGTGAACTACTACAGTTAGTTTCTTCATATTTTTGGATATATATATTGATTTGATCATCCTTGAATTGGGGGTATTGTTCATTCTGAGATGCTAAAGCTGCAATTGAACGAGTTGATGGTGTTTCTTTTATTTACATTGGTTCATTAGTTGAATATATATGTATAATCTGAGTTGTTAGTTGAATATGTATGTAAAATCTAAGTTGTGGAAACTAGCTGGTTTATGGTCATGATTGGAAATGTCTTTAACTCTAGCATTGTAATATTCAGATATATGCTTATCAGTGAGCTTAGTTTCCAAGTAACACATTAATGCTTGAAGTCCTTTATATTGAACTAATATTTGCTACTACTGATACTTATAAATTTCAGATTTAAGTCCTTTATATTGAACTAATGGAAAGAAAATTGTCGTGCTTTCTATTTGCTTAAGAGTAATTTTGAATTCACTTTTACTCATTGAGGTGCTTTTCCTTAATGCAGATTATGGCTTTATCCTTGATTTGACTATGGGGCATAATTAATGTTTGAAGAGATATTGTTATGGGACCAGAATCATGAATAAACATGGAGTGGAATGGTCCAGATCTTGCTAGCATGGGGATTTACCGATAAAATATGGCCAGACATGACTTGGTTCACTTTTGTGATATTGTAATCTATATTTGTTGTGATATAATTATCGCCCAATACTGAAGTTTGTTGGTTGGAGTCTATATTGGATTTCTTAGCGTTTCAATTGCATTGCAAGTGTATACTTTTCTTTGCATATATTAAATTTATGAACTTCATAATTTAACAAAGATATCATTTTCTTCAATGTTTTATTTATTTTATCTATGATAGAATTTTTAATTTTCTTGTATTATTGAGATTTGATATTGTATGCTTCAATATAAAAAATAATGTATTAAATAAATAAAAATAAAAATTTTTACAGTGATTTAAAACGGATTAGAAATTGAATTTCATTTTTAATTTGAAACAGAAAAGTATTTGGTTTCAAAATAAAATGATTTTATTTTATTTTATTATGCTTAGAAACGGATTTGAAATAAAAATTTCGTTTCTATTTAGAAACCGAATATATTCGGTTTGAAAAAATTTTTTATTTTTGTTCCGATTAGAAACTGATTTGAAATGGAAATCCGTTTCAGATTATTAGAAACCGATATATTTTGGTTACTAACTTGAAACAGATTTAGAAACAGATTTAGAAACTGAAGTTATTCGGTATCTAATTTTAGAATGAAAATATCCGTTTCAAATTGGTTTCAGAATTAGAAACGGACGTCATATTCCGTTTTTAATTTATTTAGAAACCTACGAATTGTAAACCGACTATTTCGGTTTCAAATCAGTTTCTAATTGAAATTAAAAACTGATTTTCAAAGTTTTGAAATCGAATTTTCGGTTGCTAATTTTCTTTTTTCTTGTAGTGTATGTGAATCATTTCTAAAACATGCTGAGCCATAGAATCGCTAATGAGAAATGGTAACGTAGCTTGTTTTACTAAAAGATAGAAGAAAGAAAATTGTTGCCATTTTTTTATGAGAACTTGTATGAAACATTTTCTGCAAGGAAGTGTGACCTAATCTAGCATGCAAGACGCTGAACGTTGAAATATGAGCAGAATTAGAAAAATGTAAACTCTCTTTATTGGAAGTGTCCACAGAGAGACTAATATTTACAAGGAATGTTAAAATATAATTATTTAGCGTTGTGATTTTATAATGGTAAAAGTGAATAGTCAACTCAAGGAAACTAAAACCATTTAGAATGTAAAGACCGACCACCTCTTTCCTAACTCTCATAGGTGCTTTAGTCTTCTAGTCTTGAAAAATACAACAAAAGGGATAAAAAAAAAAAAAAAAGAGTTGCGAGTTGGTATCTTTGAGTAGCATGGTGACTAAAAGAAGGTAAAGTTTGAAACCTGGTGCTAGCAAGACATTTATTAAAACCATGTTATGATTTAACATAACAGTACCAGTTTGAGTAACTTTAATGGTGGTTCCACTTGGCAAACAAACAACTACAGGATATAATGAAAAAGTAAGATTATGCATTAGTGGATATTAGGAGAAATATGGTCCGAGGCTCCTGTGTCTATGATCCATGAATTAATACTGACCATTCTAGCACAACATACCAATGTAGGATTGAAGTTACTAAAAAAATTGGTAGGGCTAAAATCTGAGAATCTTGGGTTTATGTTGACAGTGTTAACAACAGTAATTCCCTTTCCCTTAATAATCTTCTCATCTCCAATTGAAGAGATTCCAGCTTATTGCTTAAATCTTCAAACTTAAGACACATTAACTGATGCACATTTGTCTAAAGGTGACTTTAAAACAATCTCCAGTAGTAATAACTTGGCTTTCAACTTTGCAACATATTTTGGTTGAGGATTGTACTAATTGTACTTATTGAAATTTCTGTTATTTTTCTTAAAGTAGTCTGGGTATCCAATCAATTTAAAACAACCAGCCCTAGTGTGACCATCCAAATTGCAAGTCACAATGACCTTTTTTAGGGTCATATTTCTTATACTACCTTCATGTACTTAGAGTTTGAGTAGCTAACACAACAATATCAATATGTTCATTAAAATTGGATTGTAACTCTTTATGTGTCTTGACTCACAATACCATCGAGTATGCCTTATTAATTGTGGGTAGAAGATCAAGGAGAATTTGGCTTCTTACCTAATCATATCCATCATTTAATCCCATTAGAAACTATATTAGTTTATCAATATTATAGATCTTTGCTGCCAATCTCATAGATCCACATGTGTCGTTACTTCAATATTAGCCAACTCATTCCATAACTACTTCAGCTTTGTATAATAGTTGGTCACAGAGAGATTTTCTTGTGAAATTGAAGCAATCTTACGCTTGATTTGGTAGATCATGGGGCCATTGCTTTTCCCAAACCTCTCAAACAATTCTTCCATTAATTGTCATGCTGAGGCTGTGTAGATAGAGCTTCCAACCAAATCTTTAGAAATTGAATTCAGAAGCCAAGACGTGACCATGTAGTCACATCTCTTCCCCCTCTCAAAATCCTCTGATCCATCTTTCGGTGCTTTTATATTTCCATCAACAAAAATTATCATGTTCTTAGCACCAAGAGCAATCCTCATGGCTTGCTCCTAGCTCTGTAATTGCTTCCAATCAATTAAGCAGAAATAAGGATCATATCAGGTTTATTAGAACCTTGTAATGCTAGAAAATCATCAATTGCTTCTTGGTTCTTCATAGTTTCTTTAGATGGATTCACAATGCTTCGAACCCTAGCTAAATTACTTTCTTCCATTACTTCTTAAAGGGAAAGAATTTTGGTAACCGTTTTCTCTTCTCTCAAACCCATTCTGAAACCATCTAAAGTTGCTAATACAGAAATAGAAAATGAGAAAAGAGTTCTCTGATTTCATTAACTGGAAGTGAACTGAGTACAAGAGCTATATATGCTTCTTAGAAGCTTACTAAAGAATCTAGAAGAAAACTCAACAAAGTACAACTAACCATCTAACTAACTAAATAACAAGAAGTTAAATTGGCGGGAACACATATACCAATAAGTGATTCCTAAAATCAACGAAAAAATGGCAGCAATACATGGATCAGGAAATTTGAGTGATGCTCTATTTGTCTTGTCTATTTGTTAAGCATGTTTAATTAATTAATTTATTTATTTATTTATTTTACTTTTGAGTTAAATTTCTTTAAAATTTTTAATTTAAACTCAAAATCATTTTGTACTTTATAAATGAGAAATATGCATCAAATATAAAAATATTTAACTATTTTTTAATAAAAAATATTTTATTTTTGTATTTTCATATGCGATTAAAATTACCATCATAATTAGTTAAAATTAAAAATATTAAAAAAAAATCAATTCAAGCACTATATTTGGTGGATGTTAGTTAACATCCTTAATTTTGAAATACAATTAAAATTAACCATTAAGGAGCCCATTTTGACAGTAAATTCTAGTACCAAAATAATTATTGAGTATTAATATAATTATTGAGTATTAATTAAAGGATCAAAATCGAATTTTGTCACGTTGATATTACTAAAACTCAGCTTATGGGACAAGAAAAATCTAAAACTTTTAGAATATTTACTATTATAGTTAAAATTTTAAATTATATATATATATATATATATATATTAAATCATAGGTAGTTGTCATAATTATAGCTAAAAGAATTAAATTGAATTTAAAAAAATTAACGATAAATTATAATACAGTTCTTCAAATATTATTTGATTAACAAAATAATTCATTGATTTAAACTTAATATTTAAATATTTTTATATATTATATAAAATATACTTTATATTAATTTTAATTAAAATTTTATACTAAAAAATTATTTTTATTGATTAAAATATATTTTAATATAATAAATAATTCAAAAATTATACAATAATAAAGTAATCACAAAATAATTACAACCTAAAATTTTTTTCAATTGTCAGTATGCATAAAGTAACCATACTGTAATAAAACAAACAATTTTTTATATAATAATAAAGTCCATTAATTTAAGCTAAAATTTTTTTTTTCCAATTGTCAATTAAGCAAACTAATTATGCAAAATTTTTTTAATCATCAATTTATTGCTAGGTATATTAATCTTTCTAAACTAATTAGCAATTAATATGATTTTATAAAATTAACTGCTATTTTTATTTAAAAAAATGATGAACAGTTACAATCTATAATTTTAATGATTATTTTATTACAGTAGGATTACTTTGCGTAATTGATAACTAAAAAAAATTCTACAATATGATTATTTTGATATTACTTTATTATTATTTAATTTTCAAATTGTTTATTTATTAAAATATATTTTAATCAATAAAAATAACTTTTTAAAATAAGATTTCAATTAAAAGTAAATATAAAATATATTTTATATTATAAACATATTTTATATGGTACATAAAATATTTAAATATAAATTTAAAGTAATAAATTATTTTATTAATCAAATAAAATTTTAGAGACTATATTATAATTTACTGTCAATTTTCTCAAATTCAATTTAATCCTTTAATTATAATAGTCACAACTAATTAAAATTTGATTATAATATGCAAATTTAAAGTTTTGATTAAAATAATAAACACTTAAAAGTTTTTATTTTTTTTTTCAAATAAGCCTTAAAACTATTACAATAATTGAGCTTCTCTAAATACTTAAAAATATTTAAACTTAAAATTTAAATTAATAAATTATTTTATTAATTAAATAAAATTTTAAAGGCTATACTATAATTTACTGTCAATTTTTTCAAATACTTTAACTATAATAGTCACAACTAATTAAAATTTGATTATAATATACACAATTTAAAATTTTGATTAAAATAATCAACACTTAAAAGTTTTTTTTTTTTTCCGAATAAACCTTAAAACTATTATATTTGTTGAGCTTTCACTAAATACACTTTGAATCTACGTATACAACAAAACCACTAACATGATTGATTCTCTTTCCCTTTGTGCAAAAACCCATGTGACTTCTGTCACATGCTGAGAGGGAAAACCACAATAAGAAACCCAAATTGATAATTATATAACAAATAGACCGATAGCAAGCCAATCAGAAAACGTATAAAATTGAAATAAAAAATCTCAGTTCACTTGCTTTCTTAATGATGCTTGCACTACTAAGTAAAAGTAACGAGTACTCCCAAAACAGAAATTACGACCCAAAACACCCACAGGGAGAAAAAGAGAGTAAACTAGAACAATATGAGAGTACTGAGTAAACCCACAAGATTGGCTAAACAAATTAGAAAAAGAAAAGAATTAAGAAGCCGAGTTCGAAATTGAAGCATCCAAAAATCATAGATAAAATCAGAAAATTAAACTAAAATCTTGCATATTACCTATGACCAAAAATTGAGAAACAAATAGCGAGGAGCTAAATTGATGTTGGTTTAAGAGCAGAGATTATATACAAAGCTTGCCATTGATTTTTGAACATGTATATGGAATCGAAGGGTTTTTTTCTGCCTCAAAGTCCCCATTGCTTGATCCGAGAAATCAAATTCAACATCCACTTCCAATTAAAACTCATCTTCTCAATTTCGAAACTACCCAAATCCCTAGACACAGATACCGATTGGAAAGAGAGGGAGGGAATGAATGAAGAGTTGAATGAAAGAAAATTTTATCAATTTCAAAACAAATTGAAACGCAAAATTGGTAAACAAAGAGTGAATTTGGAGAGGAGAAACTCGACTTTGAAACCACCCAAATCTCTAAAACACCGATGGAAAGAGATCATAAAGAATTAGGATGATTAACGGCTGAGTATTTGCAGGTATTCAAATAAAAGGAATTTAACAAACCGGCTTGGTATATAATTGAGTTTAGTATGGGTTTGAGGAATAATAGTTGGAGTTTTCATATTTATATACATAATTAATTAAATATAAAATATATATTTATATAATAATATTTGTATTATTTATATATTTTAAATAAATAAATTTTGAATATTTTATAAAATTATTAAATTTTTAAAATATAAATTATTAATTAAAATTTTTTTACGTAGAATATTAATTAAAATATATAAAATTAAAAATGTATTCGGCATTATTTGGGTAATGGTAATCATGTTTGAGACAAATTTGGATAGTTAAGGATAAATTTTAATCGCGTTTAGAACAAATTTTGATAGTATGAATATTAATCAAGTTCGAGTCTAGGGAATGTGACTTTCACAAGTATCCTATCCATTGCTATCCCTAAAAAATAATGAATGGAAATTTGTTTTCTGTGAAATTCAAAGTCGATTGCAAAATCAATAGTGTATTTTAATGGATAATTTTTATAGCTTGTTCCTAAATTTTATCTCGTATTTCAATTCTATCCCTTAGTTTTAATTTATTACTAAAAAAATCTTAAAATTTAATTTTGTTTTATAAAAATCTCTCTAATCGCATATAGTAGTGAAAATACCTTTTTACCCCTTTCTTCTCTTCTTTACTTCTCCCTCTCTCTCTTTCTTCTTTTCAAGCTCAAAGATCACTAACTTTTTCAATCACACCTCAAAATAGATTTGAACATACAAGGTAGATTTTTTTTCCCCTACACACTTAATTATTTTTTTAAAGGAAAACAATTTGTTAAATGGAGGAAAGTACTGATCACTTCTATTGCTTCAACAAATTAATCATCCCAGTTGGCTAGTGTTAGTACGAAAATGGATGAAGAAGATAAAACTCTTTTGCTTTAACCTCTTTTTCATAATCTTATAAAAGCTTGGTATCGGCTCTAACAGTTGGGAAAGAGACATTGAAGGTAGAGGAGAATACTGTAGTTATCTTAGATGATGTCTCGTTCAAGATTACAAGTAGTAGCAATGATGGTGGAGATTTTGTAGTGAGTTCTAGTCATGGTTAGTATTGTGAAAGGTGACCGAGGTGCCCCTCTAGCCCCTCATCTGGCACTGTGTCACACCTTATCCCTTGTAAGGCACGACATATTCCCGTAGCATATCTAATGAATTATCAAACTCCACCTACCGATAACCCATTAGTTATGCTACAAAGGATTTTAAAACAAACCATAGCTTTTTATCTTATCAATTCTTTTGCAGAAAACTGCATGAGAATAGTTAAAATTCCATGTAAACATTCATTGGAAATAATGATAGACTAAATATTGCAAAAGTTACATTTTCATAAGTCTCAAAGTAAAATACAAAATAGTTACAAACTCAAAATGTGATAGCAATGCAATGCTTTTAAATACAAACTGCTCAATGTCCGTACATCCATACATATAGGTACAAAATACATTCAAAGGAATCACAAGGGTATACCTAACGTAAATAACCACAATCAATATCAAAATACTGCTTTCAAGTCTCTCATTCGGCAGTATTCTCCTTTCCCTTACCTGCGACAGCATAAAGAAGCTATCGCTGAGTATATCACTCAGTGGTGCACAACTAATAACTTTAAAACTTAAGGTAAAACATAATTTTTCAAAGCATAATAAATCACATTTTTCTTAAGCATGAAAACTTCACAATAGTTCTAAGTCCATAAGAGCCATTTATTGGAATAATATTTCAAAAAAGAAATCACACTTCATAAATCACAATTCACAAAGCATTAGTGCTGCCAACATCAACACACAGTTTAGGCCATGACACAAAATTTCACCATCAGTGCCGTGTTGTACACCATGACAAAGTAATCTCAACCTCACTAACCGTTATTAATGAGGGAAGGGCTAGCTAGCTAAAGAGTACTCATGTAATCTTACCCCACTAACCGTTATTAATGGGAGATATAATCAATATCAATTATCAACCCAAAGTAGCAATTACTACTGGAGAGTTCTGAAAGGGACTGTCATGCTAACTATGGTTTCAAAACAGTTTTCAAAAATTTCCCACTTAACAATCACATTTATAAACCAATAAACACATTTAAATTCATCATAATATCCATATAAAGGTGACAACACCCAAATTTCTTAAATGCAAGAGAAAAATCATATTTCAGTCAAAGTAAACTTGTTCAAAGCAAACTCATTCAATTTAACACATTCCAAGCAATTTACAAGTTTAAAAACAAAGAAAAGGTTAGTTGTGTACAAACCTTCAATAATTCTCCTTCCTTGTTATCTACTTCTCCTTGTCCATTCCAACTTCTTTTTCTACTGAAAATACACAAATAGAATACCTCAATACCAATCTCAATTGCTGCCAATAACTCATTACATGCATGTCTAATGCATCCCAAGTTAGCTTTGAAAATTTTAGAATATTTTGGTTTTGGGATAGCTTGGTGCCCCAATTTTTGAACCCAATTTTTACCTAGTTTCGATCATAATTTGGTGGGTGTTCTTCATAAAAATTGTTCATTTAGGTCTTAACTTTATTTTCCTTTTTGAATCACCTAATTTAAAGCTATGTAGCTCAAGTTATGACCAAAACACGATTACTATTCATGTCACTGTTCATCCTACAGATTCTGTGACACCCCATACCCGTGTACAGTATATCCGAGTAAGCAATGTCACACGGTGTACCGGCACACTCTATTTTACCTTAATTAATTTTTATCATGGTTTTGAATATAACTTGTGAAATATTATTTATTTAAGTCATTTATTGAAATTATAATTTATTTGAGGTTCCGAAAATTTTATAGAAAATTCGGCGGAGTACCGGCTAAAAATGGAGAAAACAGTTCTTCGGAACCTGTGAAAAACACTTCCAATATTCATATCTCATCACTCTCAAACTCCAATATCAGAATCTCAACATTTTTCAATTTCATTTCTCAATCATTCATCTCGTGTGATATCATGTATAATCACAGATAAACATTCACTTTTCCATTCACAAACACAATTTTCATTATTTACATGAAAATCAAAATACATTACATAAGTTTCATTTACACAAAGGAAAATAAAAATCAATTACAAAATACCAAAATGAAGCCTAGTGTCCTACCAATGCACTGTAGGTGGTGAGGTGACACGGACACTATGCAGAGCTGCAGGATGGACTCACCCAGTCTGCGGTCTACTGGGCTCACGATCAGTATCTCCAGAACATACGCGTGGCAAAAGCAATGCGCTAAGCAATAATGCTTAGTGGTGCAATAATAAAATAAAAGAAAATAGCAGAAAATAAATATGTATTGAATGTACATGTCTTATTTGTTTTGTATTTGTATATCCATTCATTTCGTTAACTTTATCCACTTTCATTCATTTGGTTGCCCAAGTAACCTATACTGGACGACTAGACTGGATAAACGGGTAAACTGGCACTGGGTAACAAGTACCTCAGGCCGTCACACCATCGGTCACATATGTATCTCCTGTGCAGTGAGCGGCTAACAATGTAAATAATATTAGGCACGAGGCCAAGTCTCAACACAATATCAAAATGGCTAAAAGCCATAAAATCACAGAATGGCATAATGCCATGTGCGATCGCTAATCGAACCCTATTGGCATGCCAAACTATCCAAACCAATCTTGTTAGGTATACTAGGGCATTTGATACTTTAAAATTCTTCAATTTGTGAATTTTAAGTTTTGGTGTCACTATTCACTTCATTAGTCAACAAAAATCTTGACTTTTGGATAGAAAATAGGTGCATTAGTTTTAACACTCCCAATGTACCACATTTTGCATTTAAAACTTGTTGGAATTAATCACCAAATCCATTTCCAAGCTTAGCACTAAGGGGCAGAATTTTCAGTTTTTGTACCATAAGTTTACTATTCTATTAGGGACTGTTACATTGGAAATTTGAGGAAATGGTAAACATGAAAGTTGTTCCTTATTTTGTCTAGTTAAATTTCTTTTTTTGAATCACTCCATTTGGAGTTTTTTAGCTCCAGATATGGTCCAAAAACCACAGCTGGCCGGATTTCCAATCTGCAGAATTTACCAAATCTACAGTACAATGAACAGTGACTTACACTGCCTTGTTGAATAAGTTCTGGTCATAATTTGGGGTAGGTTTCTTCATGAAAGTTGTTTTTCTATATCTCATCTTGCTGCTGTAAAAATTTCAGGTCAAATGGACCATTCTACAGTGAGTTATGGCCAAATGAACAGTTGGTCATTCTGCAGAATTTGCTTGCAGGGTATCCAGATTGGGGCCAACTTTTGGTCCACTTTCTTTGGTCTTTTGGGCATGGTTTCTTCAGAAAAATTGTGCCATTATAAGTCTAGTTTCATATCCAATTGGCAAAACACCAATTGAACCTACACAGCCAAAGATATGGCAGTCCAAACAGGCTGGACTCACAGCCTCCCTGCTGCTGTCACTAGGCAGCCTACCCATTTCAGTTTGCCATGCTATAGCTCACTCCAAATTATGGTCAACTTACCCCAAATGGTCACTAATTGACCATTAGAATGTACTTTAACAATTTCATAAGCCAAGTCCAATTTTCACTCCCAAACCCTAGCTCAAATTCAAGGTTTACACCAATTACCCTAGTTAGCACACCAATTCATTATACATGTGTATATATACCTTAAACATCATCTTTAGTCCACTCTAAGTCCATCAAAACAATCACTCTTATCCCTTCCTTAGGGCTGCCGAAATTCAAGGAGTACATATACATAAATTTCATTCATTTAATTCACAATTCCTTACTTATTATAAGTCCTTAATATGGAATAAAAGAAGTATAAATATAAATAGGCACTAACCTCTTGTAGGGCAGAATTTTCCAAGTTTAATCTTCACTTTCTTTCCTTTTCTAGGCTGCCAAACACTTCCCAAGAGGTATAGACAAGTTTTTAGTGAATAGAGTAGGAAGATTTATGGTGAAAAGAAGAGAGAAATGGAGCTTGCTTGAGGTTTTAATGGAGGTTGGGTCTAGGGCATGAATTTCGGCTGCATTTGGGGAAGAAGAAGGCAGCTGTATTTTTTTAATTCCTTAGGTCACATTTGTCTCTTTTTATTAGTTAATTAGTTGGTTGTTTAATTGTGATTGGAGGGAACTTCAAATGACATCATAATGATGTCATAAATGAGCCTTTTTTCTCATTTTCTATTCTTTTCTTCTCTACTTATTTTCAATTTAATTTTTAGCAATTTTTATTCACATTTTATGTCATAATAATTATTTACTCAACTAGACAAGTCGGCCAAAAATCGTCTCTGAAGGCGAAATGACCAAAATGCCCTCCGTTCAGCTTAACGGGTCAAAATTGTCTGTACCGATTGAAAAATTTTTCTAAATATTTTCTTGGCATTCTAATGCCATAGGAACCTCAATGACCCTTCTCTGAAGTCCCAAAAATTATTTTATAAATTTTTCCCCGGGTCCAGGGCTCCTATTTGTGAGAACCACAACTTCCCTCTGGGTTACCCATCGCTTGGGCACCGGCTCATTTGACTTAGTTGTATTTTATTTCTAAATTTTTTACTAAATTTTTCTTATTAATATTTGAGTTAATTATGGCTCCTGACTTTAGTTTAAATATTTTTCCGGACATTCTAGCTGTCCGGACCGACACCGGTCACCGAAACAGTAGAATGTACGGAGTTGCTACCGGGAGGGTGTTACAGAATCAATTCTAGCAGATTTATTGATCCAACTTCGTTCAGCAATTTGATCAAGTTAAGTCCATAATTTGGTCTAATGTTCTTCATATGAAATATTCTACTATGTCTTAGTTTCCATCAATTCAAAAATCGCCTAAATCGGAGTTTTCTAGAGAGAGTTATGGCTATGTAAAATTTACTGTTCATATGATAAATCTGCAGATTTTCAGATTTCTACAGATTCGGTGATTCAAATTTACTTAGCAATTTGATTGGGTTAAGTCCATAATTTGGCCTTAAGTTCTCCATATGAAATGTTCTACTATATCTTAGGTTTCCATTGGTTCAAGAATCGCATAAATCGGAGTTTTCTAGAGAGAGTTATGGCCATGCAAAGTTTACTATTCATATAGTCAAATTCTACAGGTTCCAGAATTTTATCTCCCATTTCAAGGCTCATTTCGGGTAGCTTAAGGTCATTTTTGGGGTAGGGTATCTTCACAAAAATTTTAGCCCTATGTCTTAAGTTTCGTTTCCAATTAGTTTCACATCAATTGGAGTTGTGTAGCTCAAGTTATGGGCTTCCAAACACAATGAATTCAATGTGCAAAAATTCTACCATAAGTTCAATTTTTTCATTTCTTCAATTATTCCCTCTAACCAACCTCAATTCACATTTAATCCACCCAAAATGACTATAATTTAGTATTAACACATCAATGGCACTTCCTAATACAAACCCCATAATTTTCAAACAACAAAGTTTGCAATTTTCCCTAATCCTACCATTTCATTACTTCCATTCATCAACCCAATGTAAATTCAAACTAAATAAACCTCAAATGATCATAATTTAATAATACACACACCAATTTCACTCTCTAGCACCAAAACCCAATTTTCCCATAAACCCTAATCTTCCATAATTCAATTTATGCACATTTCATGCAATTTCTTTACTCTAATCATGCATACTACTTCAACTAAGCTTGATTTCATCATCATTTTCATTGAAATACATCAAACCCTAATTTTTCTCCAGTTAGGCCAAAACCCTAGTTTAGGTTCCATGCATGTTTCCTTTCATTTTCTTATGAAATTTCATCATAATCTAACTTAATTTAAGGTTTGTATAACAAAATGAGCATTAAAGAACTTACCTCTTGATGACTTCCTTCCAACTCTCCAAATCTTTAATTTTCTTCTAATCTTTTATTTCCCCTTGCTTTTAATCTCTAAATCAAAGATTAATTTGATGCTCTCTACCAATTAGATGCAAAACCCATAGAGGAAAAGCAAGGAATTGAGTTTTGAGAATGGGTGTCAATGGAGAAAGAAGGAAGAAGAAGAAAGAAAGAAAGAGAGAAGGAGAGAGAGTGGGTGGTAACTAAATGGGAAAGAAAGGGAAAAAATGACTTTTTAATTTGTCTTATCTTTTATATATATTTATTCCCAAAATTAGTTTATTTTAATTGTGTCAAAAATGTCATAAAACTTACAATTTTATTTCCTTTCTTTTCTTTTTATATTTACACTAAATTTTCCTCAATATTTCTTCATAATTTAATAATTTATTTGTTTATTTAATTAAATTGACCTTTTGGTCAAAAAAATCAACTCTTAATGTGAATTGACCAAAATGCCCCTTATCAGGTCATAATCCCTCTTTTACAATATACCTGGTGAATCCTTATATTTTTGGATCACTTAAATTTTTATTGTGTCTATCTCAATTAATTTTCTATTTATTTTTGGTCCTCAAGGTGTCTTTGAATAGTACTAGTCATGGACCAAAAATTATACTATTCATAACTCGGATGTTCGGGGTGTTACAATTCTCCCCTCCTTAAAAATAAATTTCATTCTCGAAATTTACCCGGTCTTAGTCTCTGAATAGCTGTAGGTGCTGTCTCCTCATGTCCTCCTCATGCTCCCATGTAGCCTCCTAGCCTGAATGATGGTTCCACAGCACTTTTACTAGAGATATTTGCTTGTTCCTCAGCTGCTTCACCTCATGTGCCAAGATCTTTATGGGCTCTTCATCATATGTTAGGTCTGGATTCACCTCAATCTCCTCTACTGGCAAAATGTGAGAGGGGTCTGATCTGTACCTCCTCAACATGGAGACATGGAAGACATTGTGAATCTTTTCCAACTCCGGAGGCAATGCAAGTTTATATGCCAATGGACCCACTCTTTCTAGAACCTCATACGGCCCAATGAAGCGAGGACTTAGTTTCCCCTTTCTACTAAACCTCATGATCCTCGTCAATGGGGAAACTTTCAAGAACACCTTGTCACCCACACTGTACCGAATATCTCTTCTCTTTAGGTCAATGTAGGACTTCTATCTATCCGTTGTAACTTTGAGTCTGTCTCTAATGAGCTTAACCTTTTCCTCCGTCTGCTGCACTAATTCTAGGCCAATCAACTTCCTCTCACCCACTTCATCCCAACACAAGGGAGTTCTACACTTTCTGCCATAAAGTGCTTCATATGGAGGCATCCCAATGCTTGACTGATAACTGTTGTTGTAGGAAAATTCAATTAAAGGCAAGTGTGTGTCCCAACTCCCTTCAAACTTAATCACACAAGCCCGAAGCATATCCTCCAAAATCTAAATGATCCTTTCAGATTGGCCATCTGTCTGTAGATGAAATGCTGTACTGAAGTTCAATCTAGTTCCTAGGGCTTTTTGGAGACTACCCCAGAATCTAGAAGTGAACCTTGGGTCTCTGTCCGACACAATAGACACTGGCACTCCATGCAATCTCACCACATTATCAATGTACAATTTGGCCAATCTTTCCAGGCTGTAATCCATCCTCACTGGCAAGAAGTGTCCAGACTTGGTCAATCTATCAACAATAAGCCAAACTGCATCATGATTCTTTTGTGTGCGTGGAAGTCCTGTCATGAAGTCCATAGTGATTGTTTCCCATTTCCACTCAGGAATTGGCAATGGCTGTAGCAACACTGCAGGCACTTGGTGTTCTGCTTTTACTTGCTGATAAGTTAGGCATTTGGCAACATATTCTGCAATGTCTTTCTTCATTCCTCTCCACCAATAGTACTCTTTCACACTTCTGTACATTTTGGTTCCACTAGGGTGCATTGCAAAAGGTGAATCATGTGTTTCCTTTAAAATGGTCTGCCTCAGTTCAACATTCTTAGGAATGCACATTCTGCCTGTATATAACAACAAGCCCTCATCATTTACTGATAATTCTGGTTTCTTGCCATCCCAAGCCTCTTCCATTAACTTCACATACTTATCATCCTTCTGTGCAACTGCTTTAATTTGTTCTGCCAGCATTGGCTTCAATTGCCAAGTAGCTACCATCTGCCCATCTTCATTAATCTCCAAATTAGCATGCAATGCCCTTAACTCATGCACCATGGACAATGGAGAAACCCTCAAACCAGCCATAGTCTTACGACTTAAAGCATTAGCTACAACATTAGCTTTTCCAGGCTGATAGTTTATCAAACAATCATAATCTTTTATCAGCTCTAACCATCTCCTCTGCTGCAAATTTAACTCCTTTTGTGTGCCTAAGTACTTCAAACTTTTATGATCTGTGTATATATAACATCTCTCCTCATACAAGTAATGTCTCCAAATCTTCAAAGCAAAGACAATGGCTACCAGCTCCAACTCATGTGTGGGATAATTCCTCTCATGCGGTTTAAGCTGGCGTGAAGCATAGGCAATGACGTTTCTATCTTGCATCAACACACAGCCTAATCTGTTATAAGAAACATCACTATATATGGTATACTTCTTACCCAAAGTGGGTAAGGTTAAGACTGGAGCTTTAGTTAAACGCCTCTTTAACTCATCAAAACTTTCCTGGCACCGATCAGTCCACTGAAATTTTACATCCTTCCTAAGTAGCTTGGTCAGTGGAGATGCTAGCATGGAGAATCCCTTCACAAACTTTCGGTAATACCCAGCTAAACCAAGGAAACTCTAAACTTCCGTAACATTTCTAGGTGGCTTCCAATTAAGAATGGCTTTTACTTTGCTAGGATCCACCTGGATACCCTCTGCAGATACAATATGCCCCAAAAATGTAATCTCCTTTAGCCAAAACTCACATTTTGATAGTTTGGCATACAACTGCTTCTCCCTCAAAGTCTGCAAAACTATCCTCAAGTGTTTATCGTGTTCCTCTGCATTTTTTTAGTACACCAAAATATCATCAAGGAACACCACAATAAACTGGTCCAAATATGGCCTGAAGATAGTGTTCATTAGGCCTATAAAAGCAGTTGGAGCATTAGTCAACCCAAATGGCATTACCAAGAACTCATAGTGGCCATATCGAGTCCTAAAGGCAGTTTTAGGAGTACTTTGCTCCTGCACCCTCAATTGGTAGTAGCCCGATCTCAAGTCAATTTTGGAGAATACAGTTTCATCCTTCAACTGATCAAACAAATCATCGATCCGTGGCAGAGGATATCTATTTTTTATGGTCACCTTATTCAACTGTCTGTAGTCTATGCATAGGTGGAGAGTACCACCCTTCTTCTTTACAAATAATACTGGTGCTCTCCAAGGTGACACACTAGGGCGGATGAAACTTTTATCTAACAATTCTTGCAATTGCACCTTCAACTCTTTCAACTCAGTAGGTGCCATCCTATAAGGAGTGATGGAGATTGGCTCCACAATAGGCATAGTCTCAATTTCAAACTTCACCTCTCTTTCCGGGGGCAATCTTGGCAATTCTTCCGGAAAGACATCCGGAAAACCGCATACCGTAGGAATATCTTTAAGATCTGGACTCCCCAC
Organism: Hevea brasiliensis; assembly: GCF_030052815.1. Classification (NCBI taxonomy): domain Eukaryota; kingdom Viridiplantae; phylum Streptophyta; class Magnoliopsida; order Malpighiales; family Euphorbiaceae; genus Hevea; species Hevea brasiliensis. The sequence continues at coordinate 87,990,184 of NC_079497.1, read as the reverse complement.
CTGGGTGTCTGTCATGTGAGCTACATAAGCTTCACATCCCTTTCTAATCATTTTTCTAGCAAGTGCAGCTGAAATGATGTTGGATGGCAATAACTGTCTCTCCCCGTGTATCACTACGTCTGCATACTCGGGAAGAGCAAAAGTGACTATCTTCAGTCTATAGTTGATCATGGCGTGATGTAAGCAATCCATGCCCAAGATGATATCATAATCTTGGAAGGGCATGTTAATTAAGTCTGATAGGAATGTATGTCCTTGGATCCCTAAAGGACAATCCTTATACAATTTGTTCATCCTAACCTCTTGCCCTAAGGGACTAGTCACTAGCACATCATAATCCATTTTCAAGCAAGGAGTGGCTACAGAACATGCAATACTAGCACTAGCATAAGAATGTGTAGAACCAGGGTCAAACAGTATATATACATCTCTACAAAAGATGGAGAAAGTACCAGCCACAACATCTGATGTCTCAGCTTCCTCCCTCTAGTGCATGATGTACACCCTAGCTGATGCACCACTCTGCTCTGGTTGGCTCACTATGCCCTGGCTACCAGAAGTGTTACCTCTACCCTTGCCTCGGCCTCTACTAGCTGTCTGTTGTCCTCTGGAAGCAGAACCTTGAAAAAATCCCTCAGTGGTGGTAGGCAGCCCAGACCTGCGAGCACTAGTGCAATCTCTAGCAAAATGCCCACTTCCACCACAGTTGTAACAGGCTCCTATGGCCTTATAACATACTCCTCCATGATTCCTGCCACAGGTTTCACAGGTACGAGCAGGAAAGGAACCCCTAGATGTCTGCTATCTGGATCTAGGTGGCCTCTGCCCTGAGAATCTTCCCCTACTAGATTCTCTGTTACTTGGTCCCCTAAAGCTCTTTCTCTTATCCAAATTACTACTTGGACTCTATCCTGTAGGCTTACTGCTCTTCTCTTTTTCAGTAGTTACCTTCTTAGATGCCCCTTCCAGTTTTATCCTTTCCAATTTAAGGGCCTGTGATATCAACCTAGAGAAGTTGTCATGTCGAAACCCAACCACTTGCAATCTCAAACCAGGCCTCAAACAGGTTGCATCTGTCTCTACTAGTAGTGAGTAGGCTTCCAACATAGTGGCTGAGGCGGGAAAAATCTCTCTCATACTCGACTACAGTCTTGTTCCCTTGATTCAAACTGAGAAACTCCTGTAGCTTCATATCCACATAGGTATCAGGAACACACTTCTGTCTAAACTCCCTTAGAAAGTCATCCCATGTCAGCACTGGTGGCTCAGCTAAACTGTGGGGAATGGTCTTCCACCACTCATATGCATCTCCATGCAGCAGGGAAATTGAATATTCAAACTTCAACTCATCTGTGCAGTGCAATTTCTTGAAGACTCTCTCCATCCGTTCTAACCATTGCTCAGCTTTCAATGGGTCCACTGTACCCTTGAACTCTGTTGCCCCATACTTTATTAACTTGTCATATTGTCTGGCTGGGGATGGTGGTTGCACTAGAGGTGCTTGCACAGGAGCTTGGACTGGTATATTGCCAGTCATTTGCAGAAATATTATAGCCATCTGGTGAGCGAACTGAGCAGGAAACTGTATGGGTGGGACGGGTGCAGCTGACCCACTGGCATTTTGAGGAGCTGGGACTAGTACACCTTATCCCTTGTAAGGCACGAAATGTTCCTATAGCATACCTAATGAATTATCGAACTCCACCTATCGATAACCCATTAGTTATGCTACAAAGGATTTTAAAACAAACCATAGCTTTTTATCTTATCAATTCTTTTGTGAAAAACTGCATGAGAATAGTTAAAATTCTATGTAAACATTAATTGGAAATAATGATTGACTAAATATTGTAAAAGTTACATTTTCAAAAGTCTCAAAGTAAAACACGAAATAGTTACAAACTCAAAATGTGATAGCAATGCAATGCTTTTAAATACAAACTGCTCAATGTCCGTACATCCATACATATAGGTACAAAATACATCCAAAGGAATCACAAGGGTATACCTAACGTAAATAGCCACAATCAATACCAAAATACTGCTTCAAAGTCTCTCACTCGGCAGCCTTCTCCTTTCCCTTACCTGCGACAGCATAAAGAAGCTATCGCCGAGTATATCACTCAGTGGTACACAACTAATAACTTTAAAACTTAAGGTAAAACACAATTTGTCAAAGCATAATAAATCACATTTTTCTTAAGCATGAAAACTTCACAATAGTTCTAAGTCCATAAGAGCCATTTATTGGAATAACATTTCAAAAGAGAAATCACACTTCATAAATCTCAATTCACAAAGCATTAGTGTTGCCAACATCAACACACAGTTTAGGCCATGACACGAAATTTCACGATTAGTGTCGTTTTGTACACCACAACAAAGTAATCTCAACCTCACTAACCGTTATTAATGAGGGAAGGGCTAGCTAGCTAATGAGTACTCATGTAGTCTTACCCCACTAACCATTATTAATGGGAGACATAATCAATATCAATTATCAATCCCAAGTAGCCGTTACTGCTAGGGAGTTTCGAAAGGGACTGTCATGCTAACTATGGTTTCAAAACAGTTTTCAAAATTTTTCCACTCAACAATCACATTTATAAACTAATAAACACATATAAATTCATCATAATATCCATATAAAGGTGGCAACACCCAAATTTCTTAAATGCAAGAGAAAAACCATATTTCAGTCAAAGTAAACTTGTTCAAAGCAAACTCATTCAATTTAATACATTCCAAGCAATTTACAAGTTTAAAAATGAAGAAAAGGTTAGTTGTGCACAAACCTTCAATAATTCTCCTTCCTTTTTACCTATTCTCCTTGTCCGTTCCAACTTCTTTTTCTACTGAAAATACACAAATAGAATACCTCAATACCAATCTCAATTGCTGCTAAGAACTCATTACATGCATGTCTAATGCATCCCAAGTTAGCTTTGAAAATTTTAGAATATTTTGGTTTTGGACAGCTTGGTGCGCCAATCTTTGAACCCAATTTTTATCTAGTTTCGATCATAATTTGGTGAGGTGTTCTTCATGAAAATTGTTCATTTAGGTCTTAACTTTATTTTCCTTTTTGAATCCCCTAATTCAGAGCTGTGTACAAGTTATGACCAAAACACGATTACTGTTCACGTCACTGTTCATCCTGCAGATTCAGTTTTGGCAGATTTATCAATCCAACTTTGTTCAGCAATTTGATCAAGTTAAGTCCATAATTTGGTCTAATGTTCTTCATACGAAATGTTCTACTATGTCTTAGGTTTCTATCAATTTAAGAATCACCTAAATCAGAGTTTTCTAGAGAGATTTATGGCTATACAAAGTTTACTATTCATATGATAAATCTGCAGATTTCTAGATTTCTACAGATTCGGTGATTCAACTTTGCTTAGTAATTTGATTGGGTTAAGTCCATAATTTGGCTCAAGTTCTTCATATGAAATGTTTTACTATGTCTTAGGTTTCCATCAGTTCAAGAATCACCTAAATTGGTATTTTCTAGAGAGAGTTATGGCCATGCAAAGTTTACTGTTCATATGGTCAAATTCTGCAGGTTTCAGAATTTTATCTCCCATTTCAAGGCTCATTTCGGGTAGCTTAAGGTCATTTTTGGGGCAGGGTATCTTCATGAAAATTCTAGCCCTATGCCTTAAGTTTCATTTCCAATTGGTTTCACACCAATTGGAATTGTGTAGCTCAAGTTATGGGCTTCCAAACACACTGAATTTAGTGTGTAAAAATTCTACCCTAAGTTCAATTTTTTCATTTCTTCAATTATTCCCTCTAACCAACCTCAATTCACATTTAATCCACCCAAAATGACTATAATTTAGTATTGACACAACAATAGCACTTCCTAACACAAACTTCACAATTTTCAAATATCAAAGTTTACAATTTTCTCTAATCCCACCATTTCATTACTTCCATTCATCAACCCAATGTCAATTCAAACTAAATAAACCTCAAATGATCATAATTTAACACTACACACACCAATTTCACTCTCTAGCACCAAAACCCAATTTTCCCATGAACCCTAATCTTCCATAATTCAATTTATGCACATTTTATGCAACTTCTTTACTCTAATCATGCATACTACTTCAACTAAGCTTGATTTCATCATCATTTTCATTGAAATGCATCAAACCCTAATTTTTCTCCAATTTGGCCGAAACCCTAGTTTAGGTTCCATGCATGTTTCCTTTCATTTTCTTATGAAATTTCATCATAATCTAACTTAATTTAAGGTTTGTATAACAAAATGAGCATTAAAGAACTTACCTCTTGATGACTTCCTTTCAACTCCCCAAATCTTCAATTTTCTTCTAATCTCTTATTTACTCTTGCTTTTAATCTCTAAATCAAAGATTAATTTGATGCTCTCCACCAATTAGATGCAAAACCCATAGAGGAAAAGCAAGGAATTGAGTTTTGAGAATGGGTGTCAATGGAGAAAGAAGGAAGAAGAAGAAAGAAAGAAAGAGAGAAGGAGAGAGAGTGGGTGGTAACTAAATGGGAAAGAAAGGGAAGAAATGGCTTTTTAATTTGTCTTATCTTTTATATGTATATTTATTCCCAAAATTAGTTTATTTCAATTGAAAATTTTAATTGTGTCAAAAATGTCATAAAACTTACAATTTTATTTCCTTTCTTTTCTTTTTATATTTACACTAAATTTTTCTCAATATTTCTTCATAATTCAATAATTTATTTTTTATTTAATTAAATTGACCTTTTGGTCAAAAAAATTAACTCTTAAAGTGAATTGACCAAAATGCCCCTTATCGGGTCATAATCCCCCTTTTACAATATACCTGGTGAATCCTTATATTTTTGGGTCACTTGAATTTTTATTGTGTCTATCTCAATTAATTTTTTATTTATTTTTGGTCCTGTCTTTGAATAGTATTAGTCACAGACCAAAAATGATACTATTCATAACTCGGAGGTTCAGAGTATTACACACTGCCTAGGTTCCCTTCAAAGAGGTAAGCACCCTAAAGGAGAAAGGTGAGAGGCAACAGGCCCTTGAGGTGACGCCTCTGTTATGCAATGATTTTTTTTTAATTATTTAAAGCCAAATAAAAGAAAAAACCCTAAGCTGCCTACCTCTGTCTTCGGAAAAAATAAAGAGCACACTTCACTGTGGCACTCAACAACACTCTTAACTTTAGCTTCAGGTGTTTCTCTCTCTCTCTCTCTCTTCTTCTTCTTCTTCTTCTTCCCTCTTTTGTGTTGCTGCTGATATTGTGGTATGTTTTGTGCACCTTTTTTTTTTCCCCCTTTTCCTCTCCTCCTTTTTCTCTAGTGTTGCTGTATGGGTATTTTTCTTCTTCTTCTTCTTCCCTATTCTATGCTGCTGCAGCAGTATGTTTTGCATACTTTTTCTTCCCCTTTTCCTCTCCTACTTCTTACAAAATTTTGTTGTATGGGTATTGCGTATGCCATATTCTTATCAATTTTTCTATTTTGTTTAGTTTTTTTAATTTTTTAATTTTATTTGTTAATTTGTTTACTTTTCTCTTTTTATTTTTATTATTTTGTTGTTAATTTTTTAATTAGTTGATAATTAGTAGTTTAAGTTATATGGGTATTGTTAATTTGTTAATTTATTGTTAATTTTTTTTTACTTTAACTTTGCTAATTTGTTGTTATTCTTGTTACCTTAACTTGATATTCTTATTAATTAGTTGTTTAATTTATATGGGTATTGTTAATTTGTTTACTTTCACTTTGTTAATTTGTTCATATTTTTGTTAATTTAACTTGATATTCTTGTTAATTAGTTGTTTAATTTTTATACGTATTGTTAATTTGTTATTATTTTTGTTACTTTAACTTGATATTCTTTTTAATTAGTTGTTTAATTTATTGTTAATTTGTTAATGTATTTACTTTTAATTTGTTAATTTGTTGTTATTCTTATTACTTTAACTTTTTATTCTTGTTAATTAATTTTTAATTAGTTGTTTAATTTATATGGGTATTATTAATTCATTAACTTGTTTACTTTTTGTTTTTTTTAAATATTGTTGTTAGATCATAGATGGGTGATAAGGGTAATACAACAACAACTGCATCATCTTCTGTTGGTAGTAAAAGAACAGACCCTAAATGGGCACATGTAATTCAAGTTAGTGAAAATAATACTAATGATCTTCGTTGTAACACTCACCATTTCCGATGTCAGAATATCTATCATTGATGGAATATTCTGGTGAAAATTAGAAGTAGCAGCAAGATGTGAAAATATGTTTATATATGTGTTTTTGAAGTATTCAAAATGCTTTTAAAAAATAAAAATATTTTAAAGGTTTTCATCCCTAAAAGTTTTCAAGCGTTCATTTTGAGCAGAAGGAACCTTGGTAGCCAAAGGATGAACTATCAGTAGTTGAAGTCCTTTTTATGGTTCAAATACTTATTTGGACAAAACAGACTCTTCAGAAAGTCCCTCGACTATCAAGCGTATAAGAGGGACCAAGGCTCGTGTTTCTGCCCAAAACACTTGGGTTTTCTCTTCTTCCCTCTTAACTGCTGGAGCATAAATGAGCTCTTTGAAGAGATTTGTAACACCCTCACTGTAGCAATTCCGCACATTCTACTGTTCTGGTGATCAGTGTCGGTCTGGACAGCTAGAACGTCTGGAAAAATATTTAGACTAGAGTGAGGAGTCATAAATAACTCAAATAAGTATAAGAAAAATTAAGGAAAAATTTTAGAAATAAAATACAACTAAGTTAAATGAGCCGGTGCCCTAGTGATGGGTAACCCAGTGGGAAGTTACGGTTCTCGCAACTAGGAGTCCTAGACCCGGGAGAAAATTCATAAAATAATTTTTGAGACTCCAGAGAAGAGTCATTGAGGTTTTTATGACATTAGAATGCCAAGAAAAGGTTTAAAAATTTTTTTCAATCGGTACAGACAATTTTAGTCTGTTAAGCCAAACGGAGGGCATTTTGGTCATTTCGTCTTCAGAGATGATTTTTGACAGACTTGTCCAGTTAAGTAAATAATTATTATGATCTGAAATATGAATAAATATTGTTAAAAATTGAATTTAAAATGAGTAGAAAAGAAAAGAAAAGAAAAATGAAAGAAATTGGGAATTATGACATCACATGATGTCATTAACATGCCCCCACCCAATCACAACTTGACAAACTAATTAAAAGGGATAAAAAACTAATTAAAAAGAGACAAAATGAAAGACCAATCTGCACTCCCAACTTCATCCGTTGGGCAGCCAAAACGTAGAGAGAGAGTGGAGAGGGTTTCCACCATAGTTCAAGCTTCCAAGCTTGGAAACCTTGCTTATCTTGCACCAAAAACCCTAGATCCCTTCAATAAAAATTACCCCCACACCTTGTAGGAGTGTTTGGCAGCCAAGAAAAGCCAAGAAAGTAAAGGAATTGCTTAGGAAAATTCTGCTCAAAAAGGGTTAGTGCACTAAATAATTTCTTTTCTTTTTTTAATCTTGTAAGCATGCTAAATCAAGTAGAAATTGTGTGAAATTAAAAGAAAAACTTGAGTTAATGAAATCTTTAAATTTGGTAGCCATGAGAAAGTTTAAGGATTGTTGGTTTTTGATGAAATTAAGTGGCTTAATTATGTTATTGATGAGTATAGATGATAGATAAAGTGATTTGGTATGAGTTTGGTGTGTGTATGCCATGAATTAGAAATTAGAGTTAGGGTTTAAGCATGAAATTGAGACTTTGATCATGAAATGGTGAAAGTAAGTTTTAATGGTCAATTAGTGACCATTTGGTTCTGTTTAAATAAAAAATGAAGTGAATTGTGTAGTGGGATTTGATTGTGGTGTGGCTGCCCTTGGTGACCTGTAGGACTAGGCATGAGTCTGGCAGGTTTGGGCAGCAGTAACTTGAATTGTAGAGGTTTAATTGGTGTAAGGCTAATTGGACGTGAAACTAGACACATAGTGGCACAACTTTGGTGAAGAAAGCCTGCTCATAAAACCAAAATAAGTTAACCTAAAAATTGCCCTAATCCGAGTGATCTGCAGTCTGCCTGGGCAAAATGATCAAATGAACAGTGTTTAGTCATTTGGTCATAACTCAGTGTAGAAAGGTCCAATTGACCTGAAAGTTTACCAGAAGAAAGATGATACATAGAACTACAACTTTCATGAAGAACACAAATCCAAATTCTGATCATAACCTAGTCAAATTGCTAACCAAACTTAGGTCACCAAATCTGGCAGAACCAAATTGCCCAGAAAATCTGGGTACAGGTCACTCCGGCCAGTTATGGTAAAATGACCATAACTTGAGCTACAAAACTCTAAATGGAGTGATTCAAAAAGGGAATTAAATAAGACACAATAAGGAACAACTTTGATGAAGAAAAGTTAGCCCAGTTTCCATTCTAAAATTGTCCAATGGAACAATAAACTTAGGTAATAAAAACTAAAAATTTAGAAATGCATCTAGGGGACTTTAAATTGCAATTGGCAATTAATACTAGGAAATGTAAAACTCAAAATGTGGGATCTTGGTGTAATTAGAATTAACATATCCATTAAGTATGAAAAAGTCAACATTTTGGTTGACTAGTAAGGTGAATAGTAATCAAAATAATTAGCAAACTAAGATGAAGACCTAGAACCAATTCTAAGCTTAAATGCTTAGAATTGTATGACAAATGTGGACTATGCATCCTAGTCAAAATTTGTTAAAAAGAAATTAAGGTCATAAATTTGAAATCCATGAAATGTTTATGGATTACTTGAAACATGAAAAATAAGTCACCTAATTGATGTGAATAGATAGTTAGGGCTTATATACCCATCACAAATAGAATTCACAAAATATTAGTAACTCAACTTGAAATATAAAATTTGTAATTACATAAGTAGATTTTTGAATGTATAAATGAGAAAGGAAAAATGTTTTGAATACAATGGTACATGTGAACCATTGTTTAGAATTGTGATCGTATAAATGATCAAATGAATGTATGAATTATAATTGAAATTTATCATGAAATAATGAAGTCATAAAACACAATATATTAATATTTAATGATATTATGTGCCCGTGTATTGCCTAGACACGTGTGTCAGATTGGATAGATTGGCATGCCAATAGGGTATTATTTTAGCAGTACTGCGAAAGGCTTTATGCCTGTATTCATGGCTTTGTGCCCGTATTCATGGCTTTATGCCAACATTCATGACTTTTATGCCTGATTATGTGTTATCATGGCTTTTAGCCATACTGACTGCATACGTGGTTGACGTTCTGCATCCCATGGTATGACGGCCCGAGACACCGCGGTGTCCAGTGTCAACGACCCGTTATCCAGTTTAATCAGCCTGTCATAGGTTACTTGGGCAGTGAAATTTATTGAGATAAGTTAAGAATATTAGCAATTAAAAATATTAGAAATTAAATAAAATAAATGAGTAAGATGACCTAAAATAAATTAAGATAGTTATTTATTAAAAAGAATGGAAATGAACTGGACAGATATTAAAATTTACTTATTATGAGATAATCTGAGACAACCTAGCAAGTATAGAGAAAAAGCTAAAAGATTAGCAAAGAAAATTATAACATAAATAAATATTGCAAATGTGACTTATATAATAATATAAGCATAAATTTATTATTTTCAGATCATTTTTCTTTGTACATTATTATTGTACATTGGCGAAATAAACACTTTCAAAGAAGACTAAATTAGGATAAAACATATTAAATTTTAGAAACCGCATGTGAAGTATAAATAAATCTTAATTATTTGAATTATGTTTTATTTCTATCTTTATTTGTGTATTATTTCCTTGTTATATTATTGCACCACTAAGCAGCAATACTTAGCGCGATGGAATTGTTTCCTTTGCGCAGGTACTGAAGCTAGAACCCAATGGACTTTTGACTGGGAATTTTGGGAGTTTTGATCTGCAGAAGTATCTGAAGTATTCAAGGTTGTCACCTCCTTAGCAATGCATGTAGATAGGGCCCATATAGATCATATTTTATATTTTGTATAAAATGCTTAGATATTGTATTGTAATGTATATTATGAACAGGTAATTACTAGAAATGCGATGTAAATTAATAAATTAGCTTTTTCATATATAATTAATTTATATATCATGTAAATTATGAAATTTTATAATTATTTTATAAATTATGTAAATTAAGGAAATTTGAAAATGTAGCTTATGTAATTTAAGAATGTTTACATACGAATTGAGTATGAATGGAAATGTATGGAAATGATTATGAAATTGAAATGTATGGATGAGATTTGAAATATGAGAAAATTATAAGAATGATTGATGAGATAATTATGATTAGTATGGATAAGATTTTATTTTGAAAATATTGTTGAATTTCAAACAGGTGAATATTGAAATACGTCAAATGATAATAAAATAGGGAAAACTCCGTTAGTTTCTCCGTCAAAAAATAATCGATATTAAATATAACGAGAACAAAATTTTTAAAGAAATAAAGTAAGGTAAGTTAAGGTGCTCTAGCACCAAATGTAGCATGCCTTACTCGGCTACACTGTAGTCGGGTGAGGGGTGTTACAAGATTTCCTTGGGTTTTTCAAGATCTAGAGGTGGATTCTTCCACTTAGAAGTTTGGGAGAGTAAATTCAAGCTTTACGGCTTTAATTCTCTCATTTTCAAGCTCTAAGAAAATAGGTAACATTCTTTTCTTCTTAATCTAATAGGTAGATCTAAGAAAGTTGATGAGGATTAGGTTCTATAACTTCAATTTCATTTCAAGTCATTTTTAAGATGAGTTTTGAGAAATTTATGCATGTAAAGGTTAGGGTTTTGTGATTTATGTTAAAATTGCATGTTTTGTTGTTAGGTTAGCCATGTTCAAGCGTTACAGGCCTTAAATGGCTAGTTCCCCTCTATGGATGTGAAGAAATCCATAAATATACTATGTTAGGTTCAGGGAAAACCTATGATTTAAGTTTTTAATTATTGTATGCAGGTATTAAGTATGATTTCAAGTTATTTTAGGCCCTAGAGATGTGTACATATATTTGGTTTATATTTTGGAAATTTGGAATGATTTTGGGGCTTTTTGGGAGTTTGAATTTGCAGGTTTTTTACTTAGAAATTCTAAAAATTCTCAAGTTTGGCTATTAAAAACCAAGGGTTGGATAGTAGAAGCATGCAATTTTTCAGAAAATCTAGGAAATTCTCTAGGTTCGAAAGCCAAAGTCCTAAACTTTAACAGTCGCAGTGACTACTGCCTAAAATGGGCACCCAATATTCCAAGGTTTGACAGCCAAAGCCCATGACTCCGGCGGCCAAACTTTTTTCTGCCACTTTATTTCTCCTTCAATTTCAAGGTTCCAAAACCTAATTTCATAGTTCTTAAGGGCCTAGAATAAGATATTTATTATGTGTATAGAGTTCTAGAGCCTTATATAACTCTCTAGGGCCCGATTTTATAGGATTGAGCTTGAGGGACTCAGAAAATTAAGGATATGAGGATAGCTACTGTTTGAGATAGGAGATTGATAGGCTTCAAGAGGTGAGTAATTCTAGCCTTAATAAATGTAAACTATTAATTTAATTTATGATCATCCTCATATATCATGTCATAATTATTTAGGATGTATGTATCTAGAACACAAAGATGTTGCACAGTTGCATAATTGTTATTGGTGCATTGATGGATAATGGATAACCCATTGACTTCGCCTATGTTATGACTATGTTATGTTATGTTTTGTATGTTATGGATCAATAAAAATCCTATGGGGAGATCTTTACAATGCCCCATCAGGAGAGATCACTACGATGCCTCGGGTGCATGACACATATCATGTTTTAAGTGAGAGTCCTGAGGAGCTTCTATATGAGTTGGACACATTGGATTTGGGGAGTTACTAGTGACAAGTCCATGCTACGTAATATGTTTATGATGTGAAAACACATTTGGATGATGCATTACATATGTATGAAATGAATGATATAATTAATGTTGGTTAGTTTACTCACTGAGCTTATGTAAGCTTACCCCTTTCTCCTAGCCCCCAAATGCAGGTTTACAGGATTAGAAGAGTTCTTTGAAGAGGGGTTATCAGAGATAGTTTGGGCACTTTTCTTTATGTATGGTGTATGAGTAGATGGATATGTAAAATGTGAATGGATAGTACTATGCTGGTAATCATAGAAAATTTGAGTTATGTAATATTTAAGTATGTTTAATGATGTTTATGTTTATGTTAACCCTTTTGGAAGTATATATGTTGAAACATTACGCTTTAAAGCCCATATATGTTAAGGTTCAAATTATGAATAATTTTTATGTTAAGGATGTTTACGTGTGGATGAAAAGACTAAAGTGTAATGGTTTGTTATATGTTTGAGTGCTGATGGTACAGATGTTAAAGGTATGTTTATAGGCTTTAGGCTTACTACGGGTTCCGATAACTTTAAGCTAACCTGATCCCTAGTATCGGTAATGTTTATAGGCTAGCTTGGGTCATTACATTCAATGCATCTACTGCATGAAAGTTTATAAAGGGAGAGTTAATAGAATTAAGCAACACATTACTGGATGTTACAAAAATGTGGTTAAGTGTCTAAAATGGCCAAAAGATGTGAGGAGTCACATTCAAGAATTCATTAGTAAAACAAAAGAGCAAAAATTAGCTATGAATATGGAAAGACTGCCTGAATATGGTGATGTTAAAATACTAGGAATTGATGAAAATGAGGAAGAGGATGATGTGGTGTAAGAAATTGGTAGTGGAAAACAAAAGGAAACAATTTATGGTAATGGCATTAGTGCATTAAAAATATCGAAAGTTTCACAACCACAAAGTAGTAGAGGGCCTATTGATACTTATTTTTCCCCTAAACCTACCATTATGGGAAAAAGTGCGAGTCAAACTACTATTGATGAAAATAATCTAGCTAAGAAGGAGTTAACAAAGCGTGCTTGTGTTGCCATAACACGATAGATGTATAATGCAGGAATAACTTTTAATACTGCAAATTATGATATTTTTGGGGAAATGATTGAAGCTATAGAAATTATGGAAGGGAAATGAAACCTCTAAGTTATCATGAGGTTAGATTTTGTTTACTTAACAAGCAAGTGCAGCCATAAATGAACTTCTTTAGTCTCATAAAAAAGAATGGGTAAATTATGGATGTTTCTTGATGTGTGATGGATGGGCAGATAGAAAAGGAAGAACCTTGATTAATTTCTTGGTTAATAGCCTAAAAAGAAGTGTGTTTATTAAATTAATTGATGCCAGTAATGAATCAATAATAGCAACGTTGTTGACTAGTTTGATTGAGAAAGAGTTGATGGAAATTGGTCCTCAAAAAGTGGTTTACGTCTTTACAGATAATGCATCAAAATTTGATGCATGCCGAATGCACCAAATTAAGAATACTCTGCCTATATTACATGCATATAAGGTAAGCAGAGGTCGATCTCATAGGGAATTAGTAAATGTAAACAAGAAAATAGATTTTAAAGATACAAATAAATAAAAGAAACTCAAAACAAACAAAATAAACACCTAATCTATCAACTGAATATGCAAAGTAAAATAAAATGGGGGTTTTGATTTGTATTCGCTAAACTACTAAAGCTAAACTAAGAATACTAGAAAATAAGCTAAGGCTAATGACACTTATAAATACTCAACACAATCATATTGTAATAAATTCAGTAGAAAAGGTGTATCCACTATATAACATATATCAATCATTAACTAAATATGCAAATTTATTCAATTGAGTAAATTGGTTATAGAAGTTAACAACTTCCTTATCTTTCCTTACAGATTAGATTAACCAAGAATTGCTCTACAATTAGTCCCTTACCATCACACTCAATCTAAGACTAGAGCAGTTTATAATTAAATTTAATGGTAATATTAATTATTAGAAAGACATGCCAATTCAAGGTAATAAACTAATTTAGCATGGTTCATTTAACCTAAACACTCATCTTTATAATGAAATAAATCATTATGTGCTACTTGGAGTCAGATTATTCAAGCTATTACGTACTTAAATTATCTTAACTTAACAATATGTTTTCATGCATAATTAATTAGTTGGCCACTCTAACTAACCATACATTCAACATTCATAACACAAACTAAAAGATAAGTGATACTCAATACAGAACAACTCTGGATTTTATTAAACTCAAATCAAAGTCTCATGGTAACATATTCCATGGGTTCAACTATCTCCTTATTGATTTACAAAACTACTCACATATAACTAAGAACATTAAACATAAATAAAGTAACAAAAGAAGAGATAAGAGTATACTGCCCCTTTTAAAACTAATTCAAACAACCTAGATCTGATGTTAATGATGATGTCACACACTCCAAAGGATGTAGAAGGGCTCTATAAGCCAAAAGAAGAAGAAGAAATCACACCAACAACTAGATCAAGCAGTTAATACCTTTGAATGCATAAAGAGGGAATTTGGCTACTATGAGTAGAAGAGAATTCAAAAGCTCCAGATCTATATTTTGGATCCTTTTTATAGAGAAAAATAGGTTAACTAAGACTCCAAATCTGATTTACAATTCCTAGTTGCATTTTGACTTAAAACTCTTTCAAGAATCCTAGTTAAAGTAGGAAAACAAGTTAAAAACAACTCTCTTTGTATAGATCTACCACTTGTATAACCTTGGAGACACACACACCTCTATTTTATTTGTTTTGGGCCTTAAATAAAATAATTAAATCCATCAATTAAGGCTTTAACTCCTAGTCCCACATAACTAACCATAAAGAGCCCAAACACTATCAAGATGTGACTCTCAATATAATCTAGCCCAATTACTCTCATTTTTCATATATTACCTTAAAATATATAAGCCCACAAGGTTAGATTCACACTCTAAATAGCGGATCACAAACAAGTTCCATTAAGGCTATTTAAAGAAGCTCAACATAGATTTATGTCTGAATCTGTTCGTGATTTGCCTGAAAAAAGCTTAAGCCTTAAATGAAAAAGAAGCACTTTTTGTCTATTTGTCTAACTCCAAATTACTTTCTCAAAATCATCTTGTCATGGAAGGTTTTAGTTTTCTTCTTGTAAATCTTGGAATTTTCATAAATATCATTATGTATCTCCTTTAACTCTTGTAATTGCAACTTCCTATGCTCACCAGCCTCATTCATTTACAGAATTGCATTGCTTCATAGCCCAAAATGCTTTGTGTTCCAATTGGTGTCTTATATGCTATTCTATATGCCCATAGTGCATCATCAAGCTTCAAACTCCAATCATTCCTATTTGCATTCACAGTCTTTTCAAGGATGGATTTGATTTCTCTATTAGACACTTCAGCTTGGCCACTAGTTTTGGGATGGTATGCAGTGGATACTTTGAGTCAAATGGTACTTTTTCGAGAGAGCCTCCACTGTTCTATTGCAAAAAAGAGTTCCTCTATCACTTATGAGAGCTTTTAGGATTCCACGCCTATTTAATATGTGAGATGTCACAAAATTTGCAATAACTTTTAGCATCATTAGTTTTGGTGGCTTTAGCTTCCACCCACTTTGAAACATAATCAATAGTAAGAATAATATAAACATAACCAAAATAAGAGGGAAATGGCCCCATGAAATCAATGCCCAAATGTCAAAAATTTCACATGCTAGTATCATTGAAAGAAGCATTTGATCTCTAGAGGTTAGATTACCTATTCTTTGGTATTATTCACATGTCTTGCAAAACATATAAGTATCACAAAACAAAGTAAGCCAAAAGAAACCATATTCAAGTGCTTTAGAAGCTATTCTTTTTAGTCCAAAGTGACCTCCACTTTCATATGAGTGATAAAAGGTGGGAATAGAGTTATATTCAGATTGAGATACACATCTTCTAATCACTTGATCAACACTATACTTCCACAAATATGGCTAATCCCAAAAATAATAATTTTGCATCACTCTTTATTTTATCTTTTTGAGCTCTAGTAGAATTAGGAGGAAAGGACTTGGTAACTAAATAATTAGCAATATTAGCATTCCATATTTCACCTCCATCAAGTGCATATAAGTGCTCATCTAGGAAAAATTCTTGCAATGGTAATGCATCTTTTTCTTGCTCCAATCTATTGAGATGATTAACTACCAAATTTTTGGCACCTCTTCTATCTTAGATCTCCAAGTCAAATTCTTACAATAAAAGTATCCACCTTATCAATCTTGGCTTGGCTTCTTTCTTCTTCAATAAGTATTTAAGTGCTGCATGGTCAGAATAAACAATAATTTTAGTACCTAATAAATAAGAATGAAACTTTTCTAATGCAAAGACAATAGCAAAGATTTCTTTTTCAGTGATAGAGTAGTTGCATTGAGCATCCTCCAATGTTTATGAAGCATAGTAAATCGCATGAGATGCCTTCCCTACTTTTTGCTCTAAAACAACCCCTATAGCCTTGTTAATTGCATTACACACAATCTCAAAAGGTAGATACCAATTTAGAGGTTGAATGATGGCTGTAGTAATGAGAAGTTCTTTCAACTTATCAAATGCTTGTTTGTAAGACTCTTCAAATCTAAACTCTACATTCTTTGCAAGTAGGCGACACAATGGTAACTCAATCTTAGAGAAATCTTTGATAAACCTCTTATAGAAACCTGTATGTCCGAGAAAAGAATGCACTTCTTGCACATTGATGGGATAAAGTAATGCATTTATAATATCTATCTTAGCTTTATCAATCTCAATTCCCCAGATGACATAACATGCCCTAAAACTATACCTTGCTCAACCATAAAATGACATTTTTCAAAGTTCAATACAAGGTTACTTTCAATGCACTTATCTAATATAAGTGTAAGATTATATAAGCATGTATCAAAAGAATCTCCATAAACAGTAAAATCATCCATAAATACCTCAATTTGTGCTCTACAGAATCTGAGAAAATGCTCAACATACACCTTTGGAAAGTAGCTGGAGCATTGTAAAATCCAAAAGGTATGTGCTGGTATACAACTGTGCCAAAAGGGCATATGAATATAGTCTTCTCTTGATCTTTAGGAGCTATCACAATCTAATTATAACCTGAATAACCATTAAGAAAGCAATAATGAGAATGCCTAGCTAACCTTTCAAGCATTTGATCCATGAATAACAATGGAAAGTGATCTTTTGTTTTTAAAGTATTCAACTTCCTATAATCAATGCGCACTCTCCATCCATTATGGATTCTTATTGAAATCAACTCACTGCTTTGATTCTTCACCACAATGATGCCTGTCTTCTTAGGAATAACATGAATAGGGCTCACCCACTTACTATCTGAAATAGGATAAATCACACCTGCATAAAGGAGCTTTAGTATTTCCTTCCTCACCACATCCATCATGGGTAGATTCAACCTCCTTTGTGTCTCCCTTATTGGTTTTGCACCTTTTTCAAACAAGATACGATGCATACATGTGGCTGGACTTATTTTTTTAATATTCTCCAATGTCCACCCAATTGTTATCTTATGCTCCTTCAACACTTTAATAAGTTTCTCTACTTGTAATAGAGTTAGATTCTTTTCAATGATGACTTATAGTATTTCTCTATCAACCAAGAAAGCATACTTCAAGTGATCAAGGCTTTAATTCTAGCTTGGGAGCCTATTCAATTGAAGGTGAAAGCTTTATGTGAGACATATCCAAATCAATGTTAGTAACATCATAATTGTCATGTTGTGGGGGTAACACATTCAACTCCTTAACCATCTCTTTAATTTCATCTCCTAGTAACATATCCTCTTGTGCAACTGTGGCGTCTCCATCATTCAAATTATAGTTAATAGCAACATTCAACTTGTTATCTCCACTTAGCTTAAAAGCTTCTTACACTAAAGGTTCAATAACATCCAAACTAAAACAAAATGCACATTAGTAAAATATCTCATGGCTTTAAAAATATTAAAACACATAATCTCACTATTAAATTTGATAGAGAGTACCATCATACACATCTATTTTAGTTCTAGAAGTTTTCAAACATGGTCTTCCTAACAATACAGGTGCAGTATTAGGATAATTATCATCTTCCATATCCAAAATATAAAAATCAACAAGGGAAACCAATTCATTGACTTGAACCAAAAACATCCTTTATTACCCATCAGGATATACATTAGATTTATCAGCTAGCTATATGATAACACCAATTTCTTTTAAAGGCCTAAGATTTAAAAAGCATAAATGGATCTAGGTATGACATTAATAGATGCTCCTAATTTAATATAGCCCTCTCAAATCTAGTATTACTAATTTTGCATGGAATAGTAAATATACCTAGATCTTTGTATTTGGGAGATAATTTCTTTTGTATCACAGCAGAGATATTCTCACCCACACTTACCTTCTCATTAATTTTAGCGTTCTTTTGGATGTGCAGAGCTCTTTGAGAAATTTTGCATATCTTGACACTTGCTTGATTGCATCCAAAATAGGGATGTTGATTTTCATCTTCCTAAACATATCCAAAATCTCCTTTTCTTGCTCTTCTTTATCTGCCTTTGCAAACTTACTAGAAAATGGAGGTATAGGCTTATAATCTCTTACCTTTGAATGGACTTCTACCTCTTACTCTTCTTCCTTGTTTTTGTCAACCACTTTTTCTTTTTCAACTCTATGGTCAACCTTTTGTTCAACTAGAGTCTCCTTGCTTGATGCTTCCACTTCCTTGCCACTTCTCAACACAATTGCACATGCATTCTCTTTTGGGTTCTTAATTGGTTGAGAAGGAAGCTTACTAGACCCTTGTGCTCCCAATTTGCTAACTAATGTGGCTTGTTGGCTTATTTGATTCTCTAAATTCTTGATGTTTACTCTTGTTTCTTTTTGAAAAGTCATAGTATTAGTAGTAAGAGATTTGACAATATCCTCTAAAGACATACCTTGATCTTTAGCTACTAGTTGTGGTTGCCTTTGAAACTAAGGTTGCACTTGGTTGAAACTAGGAGGGTTAGAAAAGGTGTTCCTTTGTGCTTAATTGCCATAGCTAAGGTTAGGATGATCCCTCTATCCTTGATTGTATGTATTTGCATAAGGATCATACTTCCTTGATAGTGGACTAAGAAATCCTCTAATTGCATTTGCATGCTTAATGGAATCCTCTTGTAATGCAAGAAACATATCAGTTGGATGTCCTTATGCTAAACATATACCACATGTCTTCACTTATTGCACATTCCCTATAACCAACTAGCTAACAAGAGAAGTCAAATTAGTTATTTGATTTTCTAAGGAAGTTGTACTTACCTCATTGACTCTTCTTGTAGTGGATCATTCCTTACTCCAAACTGTTATGAATTTGCAGTCATGTTTGATATTGAGTTTTTTACTACTTTAGGTGTCTTATCTACTAAAACACCTCCATTAGCTATATCTATCATGCCTCTATAAGTAGGAAGAAGACCTTTATAAAAATATTGAATGAGTAGTTGGTCACTTATTTGTTGATGTGGATAACTTGCACACAATCTCTTGAATCTCTCCCAACACTCATGCAATGACTCCCTATTATATTTCCTAATGCCACAAATATCTTTTCTAATGTTGGCTGCCCTTGAAATTGGAAAGCACTTCTTTAAGAATAGTCACTTTATGTCATTCCATGTGTTTCTAGAACTAGAAGGTAGGTAGTAGAGCCAATCTTTGGCTGCATCCCCTAATGAGAATGGGAATACTCTTAACTTAATTTGCTCCTCTGTAATACTTATAAGTTTCATGCTTGAACACATAACATGGAACTCCTTGAGGTGTTTGTGAGGATCCTCACTTGCAAGACCACAAAAAGTAGGCAATAATTGAATTAAGCTAGATTTCAATTTAAAAGTTGCTATAAGTGTAGGATATTGAATGCATAATGGTTATTGGTTCATGAAAGGAGTTATAAACTCCCTAATGGTGCAATTTTCATTAGCATTAATAGCCATGATTTCTAATTTTCAATCACTTAATGAATCTAAAGGTTCTTGCCCAAAAAGATGAGAAAGAATCATTTGTGTTTTGTGTTCAACAAAAGTTACAGCTCTGAATGGAGTGGATGATTCAGCTTGATGCTTGATGAATTCCCTAATTACATTTAAGCCTTGTATCAAGTTCTTCTTTAGACATATAACCTAAAAATAAAGTATAAAAACTAAATATAAACCATAGCTATTAAACCTGAACCAAACTGGCTGGCTAAACCAGTGAACCGGCCCTCAAATCGATTCGAGCTTATAATTGAACAGGACAAGAAAGTGACCTAGTGTGATCTGATAAAGTTAGCGATTGAATCAGACCTTGCCGGTTTAATTATTCAATAAAATCTCTTTTTTTCAATAAAATCTCTTTTTTTATTTTTTTTATTTTTAATATAAAATTGAACTCAAAACATCATAAAAAGGATTTAAAATCAAAATCAATTAAGCTAACTCGATAGTTATGTGTTTTATATTTTAATATATTTATTTTTTAATATATACTACATATTTCATGAATATTAAAAAGAGAATTATACACTTATAGAAATTTTTATGCATTATATTACTCCAGTACTTTTATATAAAATTTAAAAACATTATTAAAATTTATTAAATAAAACTCAATAAATGTTAAAATTTTATTTTAAATAATTAAAATTTTATTAATTATATTATTTATATTAATAGGTGTTATATTTAATTAATTTTAATTAATTAATATATTTAATTAATTTTTAATAACCCACTGATTGAACCATTTCCCACTAGTTGAACCACTGACCCATTCACCTAGTCCCTTCGTAGGGTCAACCTCTGGGTCGGGTTTAATAACACTGATATAAACAGATCTGGATTTAAGTTTTAAAACAAATACAATCACTCCATGGCAATGATGCTAAAATTTGATATATGCTGAATGCATCAATTAAAAATACTCTATCTAAACTACTTGTATATAAGGTAAGTTGAGTTCAATTCCACAGGGAATAAGTAAATGTAAACAAAAAGATCTTAGAGACACAAATAAACAAAAGGAACTTAAAACTTAAAAAATAAACACCTAATCTATCAACTGAATATGCAAAGTAAAATAAAAAGGGGGTTTTGATTTATATTTGTTAAAATACTGAAGCTAAACTAAGTATGCTACAATATAAACTAAGGCTAATGGCACTTTTGAATGCTCAACACAACCAGATTGCAAAAAATTTAGTAGAGAAGGTATATCCACCATGTAACATGTATCAATCATTGACTAAAGATACAAATTTATTCAATTAAGTAAATTGGTTATGGAAGTTAACAGCTTCTTTATTTTTCCTTATAGATTATATTAACTAAGAATTACTCTATAATTAATCCCTTACCATCACACTCAATCTAAGACTAAAGTAGCTTATAATCAAGTTTAATAATAACATTAATTAGAAAGACATCCCAATTCAAGGTAACAAACTCGTTCAGCATGGTTCATTCAACCTAGATATTATGTGCTACTTGTAGTTAGATCATTCAAGTTATTACGTATTCAAATTATCTTAACTTAGCAATATGTTTTCATGCATAATTAATTAGTTGGCCACCCTAACTAACCATACATTTAACATTCATGACATAAACCAAAAGAAAAGTGATACCCAATATAGAACATACCTAGATTTTATTAAACTCAAATCAAAGTCTCATGATAACATGTTTCATGGGTTCAACTATCTCCCTACTGAATTACAAAACTACTCACAGATAACTAAGAACATTAAACATAAACAAATTAATAAAAGAAGAGATAAAAGCATGTTGCCCCTTTTAGAAGTAATTTGAACAACTTGGATCTGATGTTGATAATGATGATACACACTTTAAAGGATGTAGAAGTGTTCCACAAGCCAAAAGAAGAAGAAGAAGAAGAAATCACACCAGCAACTAGATCAAGCAGTTGATAACTTTGAATGTACAAAGAGAGAATTTGGCCACTATGAGTAGAAGAAAATTGAAATTGCTCCAGATCTGTATTTTGGACCCTTTTTATAGAGAAAAATTAGTTAAATAAGACTCTAGATCTAAATTGAAAGTCCTAGTTGTAGTCTGACTTAAAACTCTCTCAAGAATCCTAGTTAAAGTAGGAAAACAAGTTAAAAATAATTCTTCTTGCATAGATCTACCACTTGCATGACCTTGGAAATCCACAAACTTTTATTTTATTTATTTTGGGCCCTAAATAAAATAATTAAAGCCACCAATTAAGGCCTTAACTCTTGATCTCACATAACTAACCATTAAAAGCCCAAACACTCTCAACGTGTGACCCTCAATGTAATCTAGCCCAATTGCTATCATTTTTCATATATCACTTCAAAATATATTAACTAAGGTCCATCTAAGCCCGCAAGGTCAGATTGACACTCTAAATAATGGATCACATATAAGCTCCATTAAGGTTGTCCATAAAAGCTCAATATGGATTGATGTTTGTAGACCCTTATTTTGTGATGAGTATGCGCTTTGAGGCTATGGAAAACCCGATGATGAAAAATTATATCACTGTAAGATGTAATTAGAGGCATGGAGATAAATTATTAATTCCATAGCATGATCTTGAAAAAAAAAATAATAATAATGTTTTTTCGTGAAATGAATTTAATTAAATTTAAATAAACAAAAACAAAATTTTATTTTGTTTAAATTTAATATGGGTAGTTTTTAAATGTACCTAATTAAGTTTCATTGGCCTCATAGACCTAAGAAAGCCTAGTTAGGAATTTTAAATAGGAGCCATTTAATTTATTTTTTAAAAATTAAATAAGAAAATATCTTTTTCTCTATCTCTCACCCATACAAACTCTCTCCCCCTTTGACGCCACTCCTTCCTCACTCCTTATTAGTGCCACCCCCTTTCCCTCTCTTCTTACTAGTTGAAACACCTCACCCATATCCTAGTCTCACTCAAATTCCTCAATCCCAGTTGTTTAAGTTATCTGAATCTTATCACACTAGGACTTCAAATCCTACCACACCTCTTCCCCACTCCCTATTGGTGCCTTCCCCTTCTCCTCTCTTCCTATAGGCTGAAACACCTTATCCATATCTCAGTCTCACCCAAATTCTACAATCCTAGTTATTTAAGTTATCTGAACTTTATCACCCTAGGACTCTAAGCCCTATCACACCTCTCTCCCAAAACCCTATAAATACCCTACTGGAGAAGGGAAGAAGAAAGAAGGAGGAGAAGACAAAAAAAAAAAAATTTAAGAGAAATAGTCAAAATTTCTTTTAGTTCTTTCTTTCTTGCGATATTTCTTGAAGGTTAGTTCTTTTATTTTCTTTTCAAGATCTATGCCATGTAATGTTTAATTCTATATTCCTTGTTTTTAATTTATTTTGTATGTTCATATAGATTATATAATCATATTTAATTTGAGGGGATACACAACTCTGCATATGTTTAGTTTTTTATCTCTCATATTTTTATTATTTTTTGTTATTTTTTGAATCTATAAAAAATTTAAAAAAATTATATTCATATTCTACACGAAATTCTATTAATTTTAGGCTTAAGAATCACCAAAAAAGCTTTAATATTTTGTAAGTTATGGCTGTTTGAAATTAGGGTTCCTGTAAAATCTAATTTGCATGATACCCGACATGTGAAGCCCATATCTCCCTTGTTTCTTAATATTTTTGTGTAAATCTGGTACTTAAAATTAAGTTTAAAATCTTATGAATCTTTTCCAATTAGTTTCACATTCATATCTGTTATGGTTGGTGAGTTATGAATTTTACAAAAAAGTAGTGCAATTCTGTCATCAAGAAAATTTACAAATTGTGTAGATTTTTGGTTAGGGTTTTGTTTAATCTACGAATTTTATATGTTGTATGATGTTTTGGCTGTCTTAAGTAATTTTTTCATGATTTTTAAACGTGTCTAACTATTTTTCAAAAATAAAATTTCTTGCTACTGTCAATTTACCAGAATCTGAGAATTGTATATTTATGTATGTTCTTGTGTGTTCTTGAGTTCTAATTGATATTTGATTTATTTTTCTGAGTTCTCTTAATTCAAGAAGTGCTATGAAGTGTTTGGATCATGTTAGAAGACCTGGACCCGTAAATAGTTGTAACTAATTAAGAATCTTAACCCCTTAAGATACTAGAGTTAGAATCCAATATGAATTGTTATTAGTATTTTCTTATTTTCTTTAGTTTCTTTACCTTTTAGTTTCTATATTTTTATTACAAACAAAATTGGTAAGTAGCCCTAAGGTAAGTACCAAAGAGGGCATTTGCATGGAGCTTACAAGGAGCTAAACTGGAGTAAGCTAGGGATATCATTGCCATACTAGAGGAGAAGACCCTTTTTTAAGAGTAGCTTGCCCCAATGGCAACTGCAATTACTAACAAATAAGTAATCCTACATTCTTAGAATAACCATTGGCATGAAATTATAGTAATAATAGGATTTTTATTTGGTAAATTAAAATTAACTTTATTTTTAATTTAACTGACTTTTACATGTAATTAATTTAAATAAATACTTTGTAAATTAAAATTAATCTTGTTTATAAATTAAACTAACCTTGGCAAGTAAAATAAATTTAATTTAATGCTTGGTAATTGTACAATAAATTTGCATGTTAGAAATCTTTATTAGGTTGTGATTGTTTGGGCCTTATGTGGTATTAGAATAAATTACACATATACATAATTAATTTATTTTAATTATCCTTAGGGTAATTTAGTGAAAAATTAATTAGTTAGGTTAAATAGAAACTTAGGGTTATTTAAAATTGAATTTGTTTGTAAATTAAATTCTTAATAATAAAATAATTTTAGTCATATGGTAAATATCATTTAAATAATTAGCAACCCCATAGATAGGAATTACTTGTGTATGAAAATTATTTGTAAACAATGACCCTTTTGTGAATTACTTGCGTGTGTAGGATTAAAATTGCATTTTTAGGATAAAGTTTAATAAAGCAATAATAAACAAGACTTTTAAAAATATTAGTAGAGGACTGGCACTCGAATTAACAAGGTTAGACCAGGCGTACCCACTATCCCAAACCTAGACATTGGGCTATGGTAATAACGATTGTGGAAACTCTGCAATGAGTAAGTTGCCATCGATGACCCTCGAAAGAAACACTGAATATATCCTGGTTTTTACCTGGGTGGCGACTCCTGTCTATCTATGCCTTCATGCCATAAATCCTTAGTACCGTGGTAATGTTATGGGAAGACGGTACTTACTAGTGGTTTGATTCTATTAGGATTGTATGAAGTGCATGTCTAGAAAATACTGTTTAAGGAGGTAGTACTTAAGTGAGACCATTGTGACTCCACCATCTTTCATGGGTATCCTCTGGTGCATTTTATATAATTCTAATGGATGATATTTCACCTCACACCCCCCACTCTACAATGTCCTCTAGGCCTTAGGAATGTGTTAAATCACCTGATATAACATAGAAATCAAGAAATTAAACTAGAACAACATAAATTCAAAAATATAAAAGAATTAACTAAAAATTATGAAATTAACTAACTAAACATGAATGAAATACAACAAATACTACCCTTAAGTACCTGTATAGTAAAAACTACATAAGCATTAGACTATGCCAAAAGTCTGGTACAAAAATGTAGGAAGTGTTAGGAACATAATTTCATTCCCCAAACTCCAGTAAAAAAGCTGTCAACAATCGAAAGCCCTGGCCATTCTTTCAATGGAGAATCGATGAATAAGATAATTTTAAGCCCATTTTGTCATTGGCTAAGTCATCATCAAAATTGCAGCTCTTTTTGCTTTAAAATGTTTAATATGTGTTTTGCTTCATTTGTGCTCAATTTACCTCTTTATACTTCATAAGCTCTTACATGCTCTTGTGAATACCTAATAACATAAAAATAAGAATTAACAAGTTAATTGAACTAGAAACAAACTTAAAAGACTAAGTATGTAATGATAAAGATATGGCATTTTAAGCAACTATCAATGAAATATAATTAAAAAGAAAAATCTATTTATTTATTTATTTTTATTATTAATGAAATGAATTATCTATTTCTTTATGACAAGGAGAATATTGGAAGCAAATTTTCCCCATCTATACTGGACTTCATGCACAGCCCATTGTCTAGATTTGATGTTGAAAGATATTTTTAAGATAAGGGTTTTCAAAGAAACATTCTGCAAAGCTGTTGAGCTTATTGGTTTCATATACGACTCTTCAGGAGTTCTAAATATGTTACAGAAGTTTACTAAAGGAGTAGAATTGCTAAGGCCAAGACAACTTAGTTTTGCTACTACTTTCATTACATTGGGAAGAATTCACCTTCAAAAGCCCAACAATAGAAAAATGTTTACTTCAGAGAGCTAAACAACTAGTAAATGCGCTAAAGAGATGAAGGGCAAAAAGTGTGAAAGAACGACTTTGAGTCCTACCTTCTAGAATCATGTTCTATATGCTCTTAAGGTTTCTGGTCCTCTTGTTCGTGTACTTCGAGTGGTTGATAATGAAAAAAAAAAAGCCATGGGATATGTTTATGAAGCCATGGATAGGGCTAAAACCGTTGCCAACTCACTTAATGGCAATGAAGAGAAATATAAGAATATTTTTGAGATTATTAATGCAAGATGGTTAGTTTAATTACATTGTCCTTTGCATGCTGTCAGATACTTCTTGAATCCTAAATTTTTTATCCAAACAAGATGAGAATTGAGCGTGATAAAGAAGTGAATTCAAGCTTGCTTTCGCACATTCATAAAATTGAACAAGATTTAGTAAAAGTTGATATGATTATTGATGAAATTGAGAAGTGCAAGGCAGCTATAGGGACCTTTGGTTATCCTTCTACTAGTAGAGGAAGAACAACCAAATCTCCAGGTTATTAATTTATATTCTTATTAATTTTTCATCTTACTCATTTATTAAATTATATTATGAATTTTAGTTTGACAATCATTGGTTCTATATTTTAATAATTGCTTGTTGGAAAACAAATTGTTCTTCAACTCTAAACCTATAAAATTTTGCTGTAAAGGTTCTAAGTCTCATGTGTAGTGCAAGTAGTTATGAGAGAAATTGGAGTGTATTTAATCATGTAAGTAAAAAAAAAAAACATTAAATATAATATTCTTACTTTGTTATTATATTTTGAACCTTTTCAATTTGAAGTTTAACTTTTTTGTTACTGTAAAATTAATTATAGCTTCATAGTAAGAAAAGAAATTGACCTTTTCAAGAATGCTTGGATAATTTGGTTTATGTGAAGTACAATAGAGAGTTGCTACACCGATACACCTTTGGGGATATCACCACACCAATTGATTTGGAAAATATTGATGAAAGTAATGATTGGTTGATTAGTGAATTAGAAAAAGGACATGGGGATGATGATGATGATACTCTTGTTTTCATGGATGATGTGTTGACTTGGGTTGATGTTGGTAGGGTGGTTGGAGTTTTTAAATCTCGTTATGAATCGAGATTGGTTGCAAGATCAACACTAATTGAAACTCTATCATTTTGAGGGTCTCATTCAATGAGAGGCGCATCCTCTTCACGAGTTGATAATGATGAAGAAGAAGAAGAAATTGTGATGGAGGCTATTGAAAATGAAGATGATTTTGAAAATCTTGATGACGAGTAGTTTTAGCTACAAGTTTTTTTTTTTTTTTTTATGTACTCGTTGCATTTGGATTGTTATGACTTATGACTTATTTCTATTTATTAAAGTTTGAACTTCTAAAATTTACATATTCTATTTAATGATTCAATAACTCTTATTATTATTAGCATTGTTACTTATGCTATAAATTTTAATTTTATAGCCTCAACTTTTATTTTGTACTTAAGTTGGAAAAGCAAGTATGCACAATTTCTTTTTCTTTTATATTAACATCTCTTTTTTTATTTGTATTATTGCTTATGCTATGAATTTTAATTTTACAACCTCACTTTTATCTTTTACTTAAGCTAAAAGTGCATATACGCATAATTTTCAATTTCTCTTATCTTACATATAGATATAATGAAAATAATAAGTTTTTTTTAATAAGCATTTTTTTACTTATCAAACTAGTTAAAAGTATGAATTTTTATGTTAGAAGTACACACACACACACACACACATAATTTAGGCAATTTAGAATATGGTGCCTTGCTTTGAAAAGGCCTTGCCTTGCCTTTCGCCTAAGGCCATAAGGTCCCCTATCGCCTTTCACCTTGATAACACTGGCTGTGGTAGAAGCAATACACGTGGAAGCAATTTGAGAAAAAAATAGTAGATCAGGCTTGAGATCATGAGTAGACATTATAGATAAGGAGTGTTACAACTGTCATCAGAAGGGCCACATTCAATATAATTGTAAGAAGATGAAGGAAGACCTTGCAGAATTCAAAAAGAGTCGTGGAAAACAAGGGACTGCCGCAATTGCAACTGATCAAGAAATTCAATATAATGTTTTTAGTGTGGATGATTGTAAGAAAAGACAAAGGATATGTTACCATATGAGTAGTTAATGGATTCTACTTGTCCTTTCCATATATGCTCAAAGAAGGAATGGGTTGATAAAATTGAATTAAACGAAAGAGAGAAAATGAAGCTAGCCAATGGTAAGAAGATAGAAGTTGAAGGTGTTAGAAGAGTGAAAATCAAGTTATAAGGTGATCGTGTGAAAATATTTGATGAAGTGATGTATGTTTCTAAGTCTAAAAGGAACTTGATTTCTCTAGGAAAATTAGATTCCTTAGGGTATGGGTGTTCCATTCAAGATGAAGTCATGAGAGTTAATTGAGGTGCTCTTGTGATCATGAAGGGCAAGAAGCTTAGCGTGAGATATCTCTATAAATTAGAAGGTAGCACACTAGTTGGAAATATGCAAAATGAGGCAATGGGTAATATCTTATAAAAAGGAGTGGAAAGAATTATCCAAGTGAAAATTGACTTTTGTAGAAATTTTAAAAGTTACTTCTATATGACTTGAAAATAGAGTGTTGAAGAAATTTTTTAATTGGTGCAAGAGAATTTAAGTCAAGGGGGAGATTGTTAAATGGGTGTCTTGAATTCTTAACTATTAAGAATTATAATCCTGAAGGATGTGAAAAGCTGGTGCAAATCTTCATCTTTCGAAAGAAAAGAGTGTGTGTGTGTGTACTATGCAAGCTGTTCTTGAGTTGGCACAGTTGCCGATTTTGGTTTAGAATTGTGAGCCAAATTTTTTTGCCATAAATAGGAGTTGATACTCCATTTTGCACCGTAACCCAATTTAAAAATAAGGGAGACATACATAGTTGCTCAAACTATAGGGGAATTAAACTCATGAGCCATACTATGAAGTTGTGGGAGAGAGTTGTGGAGCATCGACTACGTCATGATACTTCTATCTCTCCCAATCAATTTGGTTTCATGCCCGGTCGTTCAACTATAGACGCGATCTTTCTCATTAGAAGCTTAATGGAGAAATATAGAGATGTGAAGAAAGATCTACACATGGTTTTTATTGATTTGGAGAAGGCTTATGATAGTGTTCCAAGAGATGTCTTGTGGAATGTGTTAGAGCAAAAGAGGGTATCTATTAGGTACATATAAGTGTTAAAAGATATGTATGAAGGAGCAACTACTATTGTGCACACAGTGGGAGGAGACACAATAGATTTTTCGATCTCAATTGGACTACACTAAGGATCAGCCATAAGCCCTTACCTTTTTACATTAGTTTTAGATGAATTGACGAAACATATACAAGAGAGTATTCCTTGGTGCATGATGTTTGCGGATGATATTGTTCTGATAGATGAGACATGAGAAAGAGTTAATAGAAAGCTAAAACTTTGGAGAAGTACTCTAGAGTCAAAGGGTTTTAAGTTAAGTAGAACAAAGACAGAATACATGCATTGCAAGTTCAGTGAAGGCCAAACTAGTGATAGGGAAGGAGTTAGTTTGAATGGAGTGGTACTATCCCAAAGTAATCACTTTAAATATCTAGGCTCAGTCCTTCAAGTAGATGGGGGATGTGAAGAAGATGTTAGTCATAGGATTAAAGGCGGATGGTTGAAGTGGAGACGTGCCATGAGAGTTTTATGTGATCATAAGATTCCCAATAAGTTGAAAGGAAAATTTTACCATATAGCCATACGACCAGCTATGTTATATGACAGTAAGTGTTGGGCACTAAAAGAGTCGTATGCGTCTAAGATAAGAGTTGCAGAGATGAGAATGTTAAGGTGGATGAGTGGCCATACTAGACTAGATAAAGTCCGTAATGAGAGTATTAGAGAAAAGGTAGGAGTGGTGCCAATTGAAGATAAGTTGAGGGAAGGGAGATTGAGGTGGTTTGGTCATGTGAACCGTAGACATACGGAGGCTCCAGTTAGACAAGTAGAGCACATTAGGTTAGAGGATAGAAAGAAAAAAAGGGGTAGACCTAAATTGACTTGGAGAAGAGTAGTACAACATGACCTAGAAGCATTACACATTTCTGAAGATTTAACCCAAAATCGTTTAGAGTGGAGAAAGAGAATCCATATAGCCGACCCCAAATTTTTTAGATAAAGGCTTAGTTGAGTTGAGTTAAGTTGTACCCCAAGTTTAAAAGGGAGAAAAATTAGAGAGATTTTTTCTTATGAGTTTCTAAGTGTAATTGGATTTGAGTAATTTGTGAGAGAGAAAAATATTTAGTTCTTATAATTATTTTTTTCATAATAGAATATTTATTTGTGGAGTAGGTTTTGTGTTCTTTAAATTGTTAGTTATTATTTTCTTATCACAGTTGCTAGAAAGATGCATTGGCATTGCACAAGAACTTCATTACCTTTATACAGGAATAGATTGAGGGATAAGTCTAATTGACGAAAATTTTGTAGCAAAAATATCTGATTTTGGGTTGTCAAAAACTGATCAACTTGGGATCACACCCATCACTTTGAGGTTTACTGTTAAAT
This sequence comes from Hevea brasiliensis, assembly GCF_030052815.1. NCBI lineage: Eukaryota > Viridiplantae > Streptophyta > Magnoliopsida > Malpighiales > Euphorbiaceae > Hevea > Hevea brasiliensis. The sequence continues at coordinate 87,959,237 of NC_079497.1, read as the reverse complement.
CAGGCCTAGAAAGTGAAAGTGGCATATGCATAGATGTGGTCATTATATTCATATTATGATGTTTTAGTGTTCTCTATATATATATATTTTTTTAATTTCTGATTAAGCGTTGAGTAGAACTCTATGGTGGTTATATATAGTGAAGACGGTAAATTACTTATAATCTTGATACTTTATTTATATGGTGTTGGTTGTGATTTTTTGTTCTTTACATGAAATGGGAGCCGAAAAAGGGTGAGAAACAAGTCATCATTGGGTTTTTTTTTTTTTTTTTTTTTCTCTTTTCCCTTAATTCTATCTTTATAATTAGCAAGGGGCTAGATTTTATTCATTAATATATAACTTTATTGATAATAAAATTAATAATTTTATTAATTAATAAATTAATAATAAATAAAAAAAGCATAAATTAATAAATAATAATTTAATTAAAAATAAAATAATTTTATTGATAAAAGGGTAAATAGTGATTTTAGTTTGAAAAAGAGGGACATAATAGTAACTTTTATTTATTTTAACCTAGAAACCTGCTATCACATATTAGAGAGATTTTTTGTGAAATAAAATTAAAATTCAAGAATTTTTAAGTAACAAATTGAAGTTAAAGGATGAAAGTGAAATATAAGACAAAGTTCAAGAATGGGCTATAAGAATTACTCATAGTTTAACAAATAGTCTGACTTATTAAACTACTTTAAAATACAAAATTAACAAAACTCCACATCAGGTATAAACTTTCTCCTTGAAACAATTTTTCCTGTTTGGATGCATGGAAAATAAAGGGAGGGAGAATAACTTGAGAAAAATAATGAGGGATTGACAATTTTTCATGTTTGAAAAAGAGGGGAAAATAAAAGGAGAGAAAATAAGTTTTATTTTTCTCTAGTTATTTTCTCTACAAATTGAAGAGAAAATAACAAAAAAGAGTGAAGGGAAGTTTTCTTTTTATGAGAAAATTACAAAATTACTCTTTCTATTTAAGTTCTTTTTAAAAATATATAGGATAAAATTGTAAATTCATCACAATTTCCTTTCCTTTCTTTACTTTTAAACCTTTCAAAAAAAAAAAAAAAAAACTTTATTTTCATTTTTGCTTCTTTTATTTTCCTTTCACCTAGAGAAAAATAATAACAAAAAAATAATTTTTATTTTCCTCCCTTTATATTTTCATTCCTTTCAAAAAAATTATCTAAACACAGTGTAAAAAGTGGCGCCAATATAAAAAATAAAATTTGTGCATTTATACCTAAATTAATTATTAATTTTTTTATATAAATGCTTAGTTGAGTTGAGTTGAGATTGAGTGAATTGAGTATATCTAAATTAATTATTATATGAGACTTATTTAACTAATAGATTTCAAGATTAAAATTAAATTTGTATATTTTTATAATAAAATAATAATAAATAAACGAATTTGATATATATATATATATAAAGTAATATTAATATTAAAGTTAAATTGTAATTTACTATTGAAAACATATTCATGTAATAAAAATAATTGATATGAGTGTATAAAATTTTTATAGTTTAAATAAATTTAAAGTTTTTATGATAATAATAAAATCATCAATACACAATTGCAAATTAAATTAGATCAAATAATAAAAATTTATAAATAAAAATATTTTTTATAATAATAAATCTCTCATAAATATTTAAATTTAATCATATAATTCTCCCATTACCTATGCTTTAAAATTCGTGTAATAATAATAATAATAATAATAATAATAATAATAATAATAATTATCATCATTATTATTATTATTATTATTATTATTATTATTATTATTATTATTATTATTATTATTATTATTATTATTATTATTATTTTAGCTTAAGTTACATGCATTTCATGCTATTGTCATTTACATGCATGCTATTATAAAAAATACAAGTTTCATTTCATGTAACTAACACAAGTCCTCAATCTTATTTTGCAATTTAGATAATAAAAAGGAAACACCTAAACTAAGTTTAGGGAGTTTACCCAAAGAGGCATTAAATTACTATTCACCCTTATTTTCTAGGAAGCTAGGTTGCCAAATGTTGATTCTTTCATCCGTCCACATGAACCAAACGATCAAGAAAACATAACACTTGAACCACAACCCTTGAACGCCCTTTCTTTGTGTCAACCAAATGGCACCAAAGAGGTTTTGGTCCACTTTGTTTTACTTGGGTATTTTGAAGAAACAATATCTTCAAATGCTAATTCAAGAGTGACAACTACTAATGTTCCCTCAATTAGTTTAAGAAAGAAAAGCTTAAAGTCCTTCAAAGGAGGTTGAGAGAAATTTGAGAAGAAGAAAAAGAAAACTCTAAAAGTTCTCTCTAAATGCATATGGATTGGGATATTTATACTTTAGAGATATGGGAATCCCTAAAGTGGGGAGAAACCCCTAATATTTTGGGATTTCAAATCCCTATAGTGCATAAGTGGTGAAGAATATTCTCCACTTTTGGAGACAAGGGTGAAACTTGTCATACAAGGTCATTTTTTTTCTCTCCCATTTATATCATCTCAAGTCATCTCATGTAAGAGACATTAAAAACCCATTCACATCCTCTTTCTCTCAATGACATACCCCATGCAACTTTTGCCTTCATTTAACACGCCCCATGTTGCCTTACTTATGCAACATTTGCACTGGGTTGTGATATGCCCCATGCTACCATTGCACAACCCATACAACCCTTGCACTGGGTTACAGTATGCCCCATGCCGTATCTTGTGCAACTTTTGACTAGCATGGATTTTCTTCATTTTCTAGTTCTTTGAATTTAGTTTAAAGTCATGCTAGAAACTTTTACAATCTTATTTCAAAATTAAATTCATTAATTTAATTAATTAATCAAATCATTTAATTAATTAATTAAGTAAGTAAGTCTTGATCATTATGTTCTTATTGTGTGTGCCTTTTAAGTTCATTGCTAATTGGCAATGAGAATGATATTAATTCTTTAATATGAATGGAACTTTTTCCATGCCTAAAGTGTAATTCCTAATTAACTCTTGGCTCTCATTGTAACACCCCCGTTTGCATAGCCTGGTAGATTTCACTGTTCCGGTGACCGGTGTCGGTCCGGACAATTAATAGGATTAGGGCCACACTTAAGACAACTTGAGAAGCCATAAACATAAATAATTAGTAATGTTTAATTAGTTAACTACAAATAAGAAAAACAGAACATAAGAGGTTAAACGAGCCGAGAGTCACAGCGATGAGTGACCTCCTTGGGAACGACTGCGAAGTCGTTTTAAACTCAAATTTCGAACCGTAAAAAGTGACGCTGCGGTCCTTAGGACCCTCATGAACACAGTGGAAAAGAGAAAACCACGAAAAAGAATTAAGCTACCAAATAATTAGGTCGAGGAGCCGAAAGAAATATTAGATTATTTGCAAACCGGATGAACTGAGGGGCAATTTGGTTAATTGACCGAGAGTCGACTCGACCTAATCACAAATAAAATCGGAGAAAAGAAAATTTCAGAATCGAGAATTAAATTAAAGAAATAATAGAAAAAAAAATAAATAAATAAATAAAAAAAAAAAGGAAAGAGGTTGGAAAAGTCAAAAGTTATGACATCATGTATGATGTCATAACTAAATTAATAAATTGAATTAATTAATTTGGAATTAGTGGTCTTTCATAAGCAAAAACGTGTAAGGGAAAAACAAAAGAAAATCTCTTCTTCTTTCATCTTCCTTGCCACCCCATCTTCCTCCCAAGTTCCTCCATGAGTGGACTTCCATGTAAGCTTACTTTTAAGCTTAGTTTTCTTCACTTAATTCAAATAACTCCATTAAAAACCTCCCTAGAGCTTATTGTTACAACTTGAGAAGAGGATTACAAGAAGAAGGAAGAGTTAAAGATAGGGTTTTGAAGCTTTAACAAAAGGTTAGTATGTTAAATTGTTACTTTTCCATTCAAATGCATGTTTAGGTAATTAAGTGAGCTAATAACTTGATTTAAATGAAACAAATATGGGGAAAGAATTAAATTGAAATTTTGGGCAGCTTGAGAGGAGTGTGGTTTGCATGAATATGATGCAATTGAGTGAGTTTAGAAGCTTTACTTGGTGAAATGATTAACATTAAAATTATTAGAAGTAGTTAAATGCAAGAGTTAGTGAGATTAAGGTTTCAATGCTAGGGTTTATGGACTAAAATTTGGAGAAATGCATAAATGCCATGTTTAACCTATTGTGACATGAAATAATGATCAATTAGGACCAAATAAATTGGATGGGAATGGTGGAAAAATTAGCTAAATTCGTAGGTCAATGGTCATGCTGCTGGCAGCATGACCAAACCCACTGAAGGACCAAAACTCAAATTTTACAAGTCCAATTGATATTCCACCAATTGGAGATGAAAATAGACATAAAAGAGCACAATTTTCATTAAGGAACCATTGCCAAAAACTGACCAAAACTTGGTGAAACAATTGACCAAAGTGAGTTGATAGCAGGCTGCCACTGCACTAAACTGACCAAATGAACAGTAACTGTTCATTTGGTCATAACTCGAGCTAGGTAGGTCAAATTGACCTGAAATTTTACCAGCAATTAGATATGATATAGACCTAAAACTTTCATGAAGAACACCAACCCAAATTATGCCATTAACTCATTCAAATCATTGAGCAAAGTTAAAATTTCTGTACTGAAATTCTGCAGATTTTTAGTTGAGCAGCAAAGTTTGGATAGCTATAACTCTCTCTAGAAAACTCGGATTTAGGCGATTCTTGAACCGATGGAAACCTAAGACATAGTACAACATTTCATATGAAGAAAGTGAGACCAAATTATGAACTTAACTTGATCAAATAATTGACCAAAGTTGGACCAAAAACCTGCCAGCACCTAAATTGCAGTATGAACAGTGCACGTGAACAGTAAACTTATTTTGGCCATAACTTGAGCTACAAAACTCCGATTGAGGTGATCCAAAAATGAGAATACACTTAAGACAATAAGGAACATTTTCTATGAAGGAAGTTTTGTCAAATTCCAACAGTAGATCGACCAATGGAATAGTGCAACTTCGGAAAACCAAAACCGAAAATTGGCAATTTTGCCAAAATGACCTAAGCTTTAAACAAATGACCAAAACCAACAAGTTTGGTGACCAAAATATGGTATGTGGGTGAAGTTGGAGTTCCCATACCTATTAAGCCTTAGAAAGTCAATAATTTGACTTGAATAGTGCAGTGAATAGTAACCCGAAACAAAATTTCGAGAACGTCGAATTTAACACGTTAGAGTTAGGTAAATGTGAAGCTAAGTTTATTTTGAATTTATTTTAAGTTCTAGTACTGAAACATTGTAAAATTGTGTGTTTCAGTTGAAAAAAATATCGGGAAGGAACCCAAGGAACCGAGTCGAGGCTAAAGGACGACTCGTTTGAGGTTTGTGCACAATATTACTATGCTTTAAAAAAAAATTCATTGATTAAATGAATGAAATATGCATATTATTGTTGCTTTGAATTGTTGAAAGTATTGTGACCTTATTTATGATGTTTTGATTCAAATTGTGAAATTTATTGTGTATATTTGAAATGACAATGTTTAGCAAATTGTTAAGATAAGTTTTAAAACCACAGTATCATGACCATATGTTTGAACACCTCACTAGCACGACTAGTGGGGGTAATTAGTTTCGAATTTTGATTCCTTCTCTGGAGAAGTGTTGAGGTGTGCCAGTAGAAGAGGATGTGAATGGATATCCATATATTTGAGCTAGCTAGCCTTGTAACATGATTTCTCTTTAGCCTCTGGCTATCGAGATTCATGTGATTTCTCTTAGCCTCTGGCTATTGAGATTCTATTTGTTTCGAATGGCATGATTTAACTGTGGGTTTTATGAAATGTGTTTTGATACTTTGAAATAAACTTGGTTTACATGTAAAATCTTACAATGCATGATTGTATTTAATTTTCATGTTTAATCAAATTTTTGAATGAATGTGCTTTAAGTTTTGCATAAAGATTATTTTAGTATATTGTGCACCACTGAGTCTTAGTACTCAGCGATAGCTTTTATTGCTGTCGCAGATACAGAGATTAGAGGAGCAGCAGACTGAGCTGCTGAGGTGTGTGAAGTCATTAGCTTGAAGTCTTCGGGTATAATTTATACCCTAATCAGAAATATTTCTTTTGATGTATATATTGCACATAAATGTATGGACATGTACATGGGTCTTGAGCAGCTTGTACAAAGTTTGTATAAAAGTTGTAATAAATTTTAGTTTGGACTTCCTGAATGTAAATTTTAGTATGATGAATATATAAATTGTTTATCTTGAATGGAATATGAATAAATGATATTGATGGACAGTATTTTGAAGAAATTATTGAACTTGTGAATTTGAGAAATTGTTTGAGATTGAGTTTGAAATTAAAGTAGTGGTTGAGAAAAACTTTTAGAAGTGCTTTTTACAGGTATTCGAAGAACGGTTTTCTCAAAATACAGAGGAAACTCTGTCAAAATTTTTATAAAATTTGCGGAAAACTAAAATGGCCAAAAATATTAATTAGTTTTAATTTCAACTAAATGTTTTAAATACTTATTTGAAATGCTCACCACTTGTCAAAGATAAGAAAATTGTTTTAAAATCCCTTGTAGGGTACTTAATGAGTTATCGGTAGGTGAAGTTCGGTAGTTCATTAGGTATTCTACGGGATCATGTTATGCCTTACAGAGGGGTAAGGTGTGACATGTTTTAGTGGTATCAGAGCCTGGTTTTGAATTATGTTTTCAATTGTGAATTTGTGTCTTTTCTTTGTTAAGTACAACTGCTCAATGTCCATATTTGTTACATACAGTGCATTACATCATGAATATGAACTAACGGAGGGAAATCTCCTTGTGTTACTTGTTCAGGAGATACCCTAACTTCAGCCTGAAATGGAAGAATGGGATCGATCATTCGATCAGTCTGTTTAAGCTGAGGCACAAGGGGAAGCCCCAGCTTTACCGAATGTCGATGGGTCGGAAGACCACCCCCACAAATGCCGCAAATTCTGCACGATTCGCAGATAAGCGGCAATGTTTCAACAAATGGCTGGGGGTATGCCTGCTCAAGCTCCACCCCAACCACCTGTGGCACAACCACTGCCTCCAGCCAGACAATATGATAAATTATTGAAGTATGGGGCTGCAGAATTTAAGGGTACAAAGAGACCCACTTGAGGCAGAGCAATGGCTTAAAAGAATGGACAGAGTATTTAAGAAGCTGCACTGCCAAGATGAATTAAAGTTTGAGTATTCTGTGTCTCTACTGCAAGGGGATGCGTATGACTGGTGGAAGACCATCCCCACGGCAAGCGTAACCACGGTCTTGACACGGGATGACTTCATCGAGAGTTTAGACAAATACATCCCGGATGCATATGTTAATCGAAATTGCAAGAATTTTTGAGCTTAAAACAAGGAAATCGATCGTGGCGGAGTATGAGAGGGAGTTCTCACCGAGTCACTATGCGAGAGTCTCCTTACTACCAAGAAGGCAAGGTGCAAGAGATTTGAAACGGGTTTGAAGCCCAAAGATACGGATGCAAGTTGTAGGATTTCGACACAAAGAACTTCTCGAGCTTATGTCTCAAGCACTTGAATTGGAGAGAGTTGAAGGTATAAACCGGTGAAGGAAAAAGTCGAGAAATTAGAAAAAGACAAGGGGGAAAAATCGGTTGAGCGAGTTCGTGCTACCTCGGAAAGAAAAAGAAGTTTAGTGGACCCAGCAGGGTCGAGGTGGCGACGGCAGAGGCAGATTTTACAGTCGAGACCCCTAGGTCCTGGCCGCAGCTGCCAGGGTTCACATTCTGCCCGCCCCTGTGAGACTTGTGGCAAGATTCATGGGGGGGAATGTTATTGGGCCACTGGAGCCTGCTTTAACTGTGGAGGCAAGGGCCATATAGCTAAAGATTGTACTAGTGCTCCGAGATATGGTCCAGCTCCTACACGCCGAGGATCTATCTGCAGTCCCGCTCCTAGAGGTTCACACTGCTGGCGAGGAAGAGGCAGAGGTAGAGGCACCGCTCAGCGAGCACAGTTGGTCAGTCTGCACAAGGAAGTGCGTCAGCCAGAGTCTACACGATGAGACAGCGAGAAGAGGCTGAGACTTCCGATGTGGTAGCTGGTACATTCTCTATCTCTGGTCAAGATGTATTTGTGTTGTTTGATCCGGGTTCAACCCATTCATATGTTAGTGCTAGCATAGTCAATTCACTTGCTGTTCTATGTGTGCAAATGGGTTTTGAAGTGCTAGTAACTAGTCCGTTAGGACAAGAGGTCCGGGTCAACAGAATCTATAGAGACTGTCCTTTGGTGATCCAAGGACATGTTTTCCTGTCAGACTTGATTGAAATGCCCTTCAGAGAGTATGATATCATCTTGGGCATGGATTGGTTAGCCAGGCATCACGCCATGATTGACTGTAGACTGAAGACAGTCACTTTTGGTCTCCCTTTGTACGGTGATGTGGTAATACATGGGGAGAGGCATTTACTGCCATCAAACATCATTTCGGCTGCACTAGCCAGAAGAATGATCAGAAAGGGGTGTGAAGCATACTTGGCACATGTGATAGACACCCAAGTGGGGAGTCCAGCACTAAGGGACATCCCTACGATATGTGACTTTCCGGATGTGTTTCCTGATGAACTGCCAGGATTACCTCCAGAAAGAGAGGTGCAGTTTGAGATTAATGTTATGCCTGGTGTGGACCCAATCTCCATAACGCCATATAGAATGGCACCTGCAGAATTGAAAGAGTTGAAAGTGCAGTTGCAAGAACTGCTTGACAAGGGCTTCATCCGCCCTAGTGTGTCACCTTGGGGAGCGCCAGTATTGTTTGTAAAGAAGAAGGATGGCACTCTCCGGTTATGCATTGATTATCGGCAGTTGAATAAGGTGACAATAAAGAATAGATATCCATTACCCCGCATTGATGACTTGTTTGATCAGTTGAGGGGTGCAGCTGTGTTCTCCAAAATTGACCTGAGATCAGGTTATTATCAGCTGAAAGTACAAGAGCAAAGTATTTCTAAAACTGCCTTCAGAACCCGCTATGGCCATTATGAGTTCCTAGTTATGCCATTCGGGTTAACTAATGCTCCGGCTGCTTTTATGGATCTGATGAACACTATTTTCAGACCATACCTCGACCAGTTTGTTGTGGTATTCATAGATGATATATTGGTCTATTCGAGGAATGCAGAAGAGCATGATAGACATCTGCGGATTGTACTGCAGACTTTGAGAGAGAAACAGCTATATGCCAAATTGTCGAAGTGTGAATTTTGGCTGAAAGAAATATCTTTCTTGGGGCATGTAGTATCAGAAGAGGGCATTAAGGTAGATCCAAGTAAGATTGAAGTCGCCCTAATTGGAGGCCACCTAAAATGTCACGTAAATTGTAGTTTTCTGGTTTAGCCGATACTACCGTAGATTTGTGAAGGGATTCTCCATGTTGGCATCTCCATTGACCAAGCTGCTTAGAAAAGATGTAAAATTTCAGTGGACGGATAAATGCCAGCAGAGTTTTGATGAATTGAAGAGATGTTTGACTGAAGCTCCAGTCCTAACTTTACCTACCCCGGATAAAGAATATACAGTTTATAGTGATGCTTCTCACAATGGGTTAGGCTGTGTGTTGATGCAAGATCGAAATGTCATTGCCTATGCATCACGCCAGCTAAAACCGCATGAGAGGAATTATCCAACACATGATTTGGAGCTTGCAGCCATTGTGTTTGCTCTTAAGATCCGAGACATTATTTGTATGGGGAGAAGTGCTACATCTACAGCATCATAAGAGTTTGAAGTATTTGGGCACCCGTAAAGAGTTGAATTTGAGACAGAGGAGATGGTTAGAGTTGATAAAAGACTATGATTGTCGATAGACTATCACCAGTGAAAGCTAATGTTGTGGTCGACGCCTAAGTCGCAAGACTATGGCGAGTCTACGAGTTACTCCTTTGTCTTTGGTACATGAGTTAAGATCATTGCATGCCACCTTAGAGATTAATGATGAGGGGCAGATAAGCTTGCATGGCATGTACAGCAAGATTGATTGATCGGATCGTAATGGTCGCTCGTAATGATCGAAATATCGGTCGATGGAAGAAGTCCGACAGGCAAGAAACCAGAATTCTCACTCAGAGATGATGGTCTATTGCTACACCAGGGCAGAATGTGTGTTCCTAATGATGTTGAATTGAGGAGGATCATTTTAAAGGAAGCACATGAGTCTCCTTTTGCCATGCACCCTGGTGGTACAAAAATGTATAGAGGGCTAAAGGAGCATTCTTGGTGGATGGGTATGAAGAGAGATGTGGCGAGTTTGTATCCAAATGCCTAACTTGTCGCCAAAGTGAAGGCAGAGCATCAAGTACCACTGGGTTGTTACATCCACTACCGATCAGAGTGGAAATGGGAGAGAATAACGATGGATTTTGTGATGGGACTTGAGGACACAAAAGAGTCATGATGCAGTTTGGGTCATTGTTGACAGACTGACTAAATCTGCTCATTTTCTGCCAGTTCGGATGGACTACAATTTGGACAGATTGGCCAGGTTGTACATCGATGAGATTGTGAGATTGCATGGAGTGCGATCTATTGTATCGCAGAGATCCTAGGTTCACTTCTAGACTGGAGTAGTCTTGAGAGCCCTAGGAACTAGATTGAACTTGATCGTGCATTCCATCCACGCATGCAGATGGCCACCCGAGAGGGTAATTCAGATCTTGGAGGACATGCTACAGGCTTGTGTGATTGAGTTTGAGGGTAGTTGGGATACACACTTGCCTTTGATTGAGTTTGCTTACAACAACAGCTACCAATCAAGCATTGGGATGCCTCCATATGAAGCTTTATATGGCAGAAAATGTAGAACCCCGTTGTGTTGGGATGACGTGGGTGAAAGAAAGATGATTGGACCCGAAATTGTTCAGCAAACTGAGGAGAAAATCTGGGTGATCCGAGATTGACTGAAGACTGCATCAGACCGTCAGAAGTCCTATATTGATTTGAAAAGAAGGGATATTGAGTATGCAATGGGTGAGAAAGTTTTCCTCAAAGTTTCTCCTTGGAAGAGAATTATGAGATTCTACAGAAAGGGGAAACTAAGTCCTCGTTTCATCGGGCCATATGAGGTTCTGGAAAGAGTGGGTCCTTTGGCATATCGGTTGGCACTACCTCCAGAGTTGGAGAAGATACATAATGTCTTCCATGTGTCTATGTTGAGGAGGTATCGATCAGACCCATCTCATGTACTACCAGTAGAAGAAATAGAAGTGAATCCAGACCTCACATATGAAGAAGAACCCATAAAGATTCTGGCTTATGAGGCGAAGCAGCTACGGAATAAGCAGATACCGTTGGTAAAAGTCTTTGTGGAACCATCATTCGGGCCAAGAAGCTACTTGGGAACGAGAGGAGGACATGAGGAGACAACACCCACAGCTGTTCAGAGATTGATACCAGGTAAAATTTCGAGACGAAATTTATTTAAGAGGGGGAGAATTGTAACACCCCCGTTTGCATAGCCTGGTAGATTTCACTGTTCCGGTGACCGGTGTCGGTCCGGACAATTAATAGGATTAGGGCCACACTTAAGACAACTTGAGAAGCCATAAACATAAATAATTAGTAATGTTTAATTAGTTAACTACAAATAAGAAAAACAGAACATAAGAGGTTAAACGAGCCGAGAGTCACAGCGATGAGTGACCTCCTGAACGATCACGAAGTCGCTTTTAAACTCAAATTTCAACCGTAAAAGTGACGCTGCGGTCCTTAGGACCCTCATGAACAAAGTGGAAAAGAGAAAACCACTAAAAAGAACTGTTAAGCAATTCAAATAATTATGTCAGGGAGCCGAAAGAAATATTAGATTATTTGCAAACCGATGAACGTGAGGGGCAATTTGGTTAATTGACCCGAGAGTCGACTCGACCTAATCACAAATAAAATCGGAGAAAAGAAAATTTCAGAATCGAGAATTAAATTAAAGAAATAATAGAAAAATAAATAAATAAATAAATAAAAAAAAAGGAAAGAGGTTGGAAAAGTCAAAAGTTATGACATCATGTATGATGTCATAACTAAATTAATAAATTGAATTAATTAATTTGGAATTAGTGGTCTTTCATAAGCAAAAACGTGTAAGGGAAAAACAAAAGAAAATCTCTTCTTCTTTCATCTTCCTTGCCACCCCATCTTCCTCCCAAGTTCCTCCATGAGTGGACTTCCATGTAAGCTTACTTTTAAGCTTAGTTTTCTTCACTTAATTCAAATAACTCCATTAAAAACCTCCCTAGAGCTTATTGTTACAACTTGAGAAGAGGATTACAAGAAGAAGGAAGAGTTAAAGATAGGGTTTTGAAGCTTTAACAAAAGGTTAGTATGTTAAATTGTTACTTTTCCATTCAAATGCATGTTTAGGTAATTAAGTGAGCTAATAACTTGATTTAAATGAAACAAATATGGGGAAAGAATTAAATTGAAATTTTGGGCAGCTTGAGAGGAGTGTGGTTTGCATGAATATGATGCAATTGAGTGAGTTTAGAAGCTTTACTTGGTGAAATGATTAACATTAAAATTATTAGAAGTAGTTAAATGCAAGAGTTAGTGAGATTAAGGTTTCAATGCTAGGGTTTATGGACTAAAATTTGGAGAAATGCATAAATGCCATGTTTAACCTATTGTGACATGAAATAATGATCAATTAGGACCAAATAAATTGGATGGGAATGGTGGAAAAATTAGCTAAATTCGTAGGTCAATGGTCATGCTGCTGGCAGCATGACCAAACCCACTTTGAAGGACCAAAACTCAAATTTTACAAGTCCAATTGATATTCCACCAATTGGAGATGAAAATAGACATAAAAGAGCACAATTTTCATTAAGGAACCATTGCCAAAAACTGACCAAAACTTGGTGAAACAATTGACCAAAGTGAGTTGATAGCAGGCTGCCACTGCACTAAACTGACCAAATGAACAGTAACTGTTCATTTGGTCATAACTCGAGCTAGGTAGGTCAAATTGACCTGAAATTTTACCAGCAATTAGATATGATATAGACCTAAAACTTTCATGAAGAACACCAACCCAAATTAGGCCATTAACTCATTCAAATCATTGAGCAAAGTTAAAATTTCTGTACTGAAATTCTGCAGATTTTTAGTTGAGCAGCAAAGTTTGGATAGCTATAACTCTCTCTAGAAAACTCGGATTTAGGCGATTCTTGAACCGATGGAAACCTAAGACATAGTACAACATTTCATATGAAGAAAGTGAGACCAAATTATGAACTTAACTTGATCAAATAATTGACCAAAGTTGGACCAAAAACCTGCCAGCACCTAAATTGCAGTATGAACCGTGCACGTGAACAGTAAACTTATTTTGGCCATAACTTGAGCTACAAAACTCCGATTGAGGTGATCCAAAAATGAGAATACACTTAAGACAATAAGGAACATTTTCTATGAAGGAAGTTTTGTCAAATTCCAACAGTAGATCGACCAATGGAATAGTGCAACCGGAAAACCAAAACCGAAAATTGGCAATTTTGCCAAAATGACCTAAGCTTTAAACAAATGACCAAAACCAACAAGTTTGGTGACCAAAATGTGGTATGTGGGTGAAGTTGGAGTTCCCATACCTATTAAGCCTTAGAAAGTCAATAATTTGACTTGAATAGTGCAGTGAATAGTAACCAAACACAAAATTTTGAGAACGTCGAATTTAACACGTTAGAGTTAGGTAAATGTGAAGCTAAGTTTATTTTGAATTTATTTTAAGTTCTAGTACTGAAACATTGTAAAATTGTGTGTTTCAGTTGAAAAATATCGAAGGAACCCGAGGAACCGAGTCGAGGCTAAAGGACGACTCGTGTGTGGAGTGTGCACCAAAATACTATGCTTTAAAAAAATTCATTGATTAAATGAATGAAATATGCATATTATTGTTGCTTTGAATTGTTGAAAGTATTGTGACCTTATTTATGATGTTTTGATTCAAATTGTGAAATTTATTGTGTATATTTGAAATGACAATGTTTAGCAAATTGTTAAGATAAGTTTTAAAACCACAGTATCATGACCATATGTTTGAACACCTCACTAGCACGACTAGTGGGGGTAAGTAGTTCAATTTTGATTCCTACTCTGGAGAAGTGTTGAGGTGTGCCAGAAGAAGAGGATGTGAATGGATATCCATATATTTGAGCTAGCTAGCCTTGTGACATGATTTCTCTTTAGCCTCTGGCTATCGAGATTCATGTGATTTCTCTTAGCCTCTGGCTATTGAGATTCTATTTGTTTCGAATGGCATGATTTAACTGTGGGTTTTATGAAATGTGTTTTGATACTTTGAAATAAACTTGGTTTACATGTAAAATCTTACAATGCATGATTGTATTTAATTTTCATGTTTAATCAAATTTTTGAATGAATGTGCTTTAAGTTTTGCATAAAGATTATTTTAGTATATTGTGCACCACTGAGTCTTAGTACTCAGCGATAGCTTTTATTGCTGTCGCAGATACAGAGATTAGAGGAGCAGCAGACTGAGCTGCTGAGGTGTGTGAAGTCATTAGCTTGAAGTCTTCGGGTATAATTTATACCCTAATCAGAAATATTTCTTTTGATGTATATATTGCACATAAATGTATGGACATGTACATGGGTCTTGAGCAGCTTGTACAAAGTTTGTATAAAAGTTGTAATAAATTTTAGTTTGGACTTCCTGAATGTAAATTTTAGTATGATGAATATATAAATTGTTTATCTTGAATGGAATATGAATAAATGATATTGATGGACAGTATTTTGAAGAAATTATTGAACTTGTGAATTTGAGAAATTGTTTGAGATTGAGTTTGAAATTAAAGTAGTGGTTGAGAAAAACTTTTAGAAGTGCTTTTTACAGGTATTCGAAGAACGGTTTTCTCAAAATACAGAGGAAACTCTGTCAAAATTTTTATAAAATTTGCGGAAAACTAAAATGGCCAAAAATATTAATTAGTTTTAATTTCAACTAAATGTTTTAAATACTTATTTGAAATGCTCACCACTTGTCAAAGATAAGAAAATTGTTTTAAAATCCCTTGTAGGGTACTTAATGAGTTATCGGTAGGTGAAGTTCGGTAGTTCATTAGGTATTCTACGGGATCATGTTATGCCTTACAGAGGGGTAAGGTGTGACACTCATAAATCATGATTAACATCTAGCGTAGAGTATCATGGCTACCAACTAGTAATAAATAAATAAATTCATCCTTTAAAAGAACCTTGATCATTCATACCATGCACTAAGTCTCTCCATTACAACGCCCTGATTCTAGCTAGGGTCATGGTTCATGTCAAACCCTAAATGCTTTGAATTATATGCCATCATCTTAATTCTAATTCTTGTTAATAAGACTTTTCCATCAGAAACTCTTTTCTAATTAAGTCTATTTGTCCTGGTCAGGAACTTTGTTCATTAAGAATGGTTTAGATAGCATAGAACCTTATCTCTATTTACTTAGTATAATGGATTCCATCTTGAATAAATACCTATCTCCATATACAACTACTGGAAGCTAACACATGTTCTTCTTACACCCATTTATAATACAAATATATAAGCCGTATCAAATTCAAATCACTTATATATAAAATAATCATGTCATCTCAGGTCAAGAGACTATATACATTATTATGATCTAGATGATAACATACTGACAATAGCAAACCCCATGTTAGTGTTGTAACATCCTTACTGTAGGCAGTTTTCTATGTTCTACTGTTCCGGTGACTAAGGTCTGTTCAGACAGCTAGAATGTATAGAATCACACTTAAATCAGAGTGAGAAATCATAATTAAATCAAATAAAGATCAATTAAGGGTGTGAAAAAATAAAACAAGTGAAATAGGAATCGGTTAAATGAGCACAAGTCCCGGTGATGGGTGACCTCACTAGGAAATGACAAAGAGTTCGGTGTAACTCTAAATTCAAGTAGAACCCTATAAGACACTTAATGAAGACTTAACTAAGGGAATTTCTATGAGTTAATAAGCTAAGAAAATGAAAAGAAATAAGCACAAAGCAAAGGAAGATAAAGAGTTATCGGATGCTATAAAAAAGACAGACATAAACCCGATAAGGGTAAAATTTGATAAATTAAATTTAAAGGTATCAATTAAATTTAAAGGTCTAACATTGACAAAAAATTAGAGTTATTAAATTAATGAAGCTAGATTAATTTAATTAATTAAGATTATAAAAAATTAAATATAATTATTGAAAAGTCAAATTTAATGATTATAAACTTCAAAATAAATACAAAATTGCCGTTCTTTATATTTACAAAATTGCCATTGGGTATGAAATTAATATATAAATAAATTATTGAGCTAAAATTTTTAAAATTCCTCATCCTCATTCCCGTCCGTCCTTGTTCCCTCTCTCTTTCTTACATTTTCCTCCATTAACACACCAAATTAAGCTTGAAATCATAGGTTTCTCACATGATTTCTTTAGGAAATCAATAGAAACCACTAAACTTAGCCTTGAATTGAAGAAAGCACTCAAGAAAACCAAAAGAAATTGAGAGTTTAGAAAGCAAGAATTTCAGCTAAGGAGGGTTCTATAAGGGGGAGTGAAGTTTGGTTGGATTGAAAGTTGTTTGATGCTAAGGAGAGCTTGAAGACAAGGTTAGTGCTGTCAATTCCCTTAGATTTTGAAGTTGTACCAAATTGATTTAGGGTTTGCTAAATTTGGGAATTTTAATTTTTGTGTTCTAACTAATGTAATTATGTCTAAATTAAGTTAATTTGGCACCCAATTGTTGATATGAATTGATGAGATGACCAAATTATTGAATGGGTGTGATGTTGTGTGTTGAGGCAGATTCTTGACCTTTGAGTCCAGTAGGTTTGAATGGCTATAAGTAGAGCTACATAGCTCCAATTGGTGTGAGGCCAATTGGAGATGAAACCTTAGACATAATTCTAGAAATGTCATGGAGAAACCTAGCCTAGAAACTGCCCATAAATTGCCTTAAAATTGGCTTGAATCCGAAACTAGTATTCCGGACCTAGGCAAAAATGACCAAATGAACAGTGTTTGGTTAATTATGCATAATTTACTCTAGGAAACTCCAAATGACCTGATTCTTGAACCCATAGAAAGCTTAGACATAATAGAACAACTTTCATGAAGAATAGAAACCCAAATTCTGACCATAACCTATTCAAATTGCTAACCAAAATTAGCTCATCAAAACTGCCAGAACCAAAATTTTCCCAGAAATTCTGGATATGACCAATCTGGCCAGTTATGGTAAAAATACCATAACTTGAGCTACAAAACTCCAAATAGAGTGATTCAAAAATGAAATTTAAGTAGACACATTATGGAACAACTTTTATGAAGAAAGTTTAGCCAAATTCCCACTGTAGAATGGTCTAATGGAACAGTAAACATAGGATACAAAAACTAAAATTTTGTAATTACATCTAGTAAGCCTTGAATTGCAATTGACAATAAATGCCAATAAAATTTTAACCCAAAATGTGATATGACTATGTATTTCAAATTTTTATACCTATTATTTATGAAAAAGTCAACATTTTGAATAAATAGTAATGTGAATAGTAACCTCAATGACATAGGAAATAGTATAATAAATTAAAGAAGCCATTATGATTGTTAATATACAATGTGATTGGTGAATTGTAGTTCTTGAACTTGAGTGATCCTAAGACATAGGGGAATGACCCATATGAAAGACCTTAGGCAAAAATATGACTACAACTTGTCCAAATGGTTGGACAAAGTTGGGATTCTAGAATCTGCCTGGTTCTGGAATCAGAAAGAGACAATGAACCAGTTTTGGTTATTTAACCATAACTTGAGTTCTAAAATTTCAAATGAGACAATTCAAAATGATATAAAAAACTAAGATGAAGGCCTAAAACTTAGTTTTAGTGACCTAGAACCAATTCTAAGCCTAAGTGCTTGGAATTGTATAACAAATAAGATAGGAATTTTCTGAAGTTAGTAGACTTACAGGGTTCAGCACCCTAGACAGTCATTAATTAATTAATTAAAACTAGAGTTATACTTCAAAGTGAATGATTCAAAAGGAAAATTTAAGTTAATACATAAAGAGACAACTTCCATGAAGGAAGTATGGCCAAATGAACCATGCGTCTTGGCTAAATTGTTAGAGGAAATTAAGGTCCATAATCTGAAATCCATAAAATGTTATGGATTATTTGGAATATGACTGATAATACATATAAATATTGTAATGAATAAAAGAATCATATTGATGTATGAATGGGACATTAGTTCTCATCATGAGAGAAAGGAAAAATACTTTGAGTATAATGGTACATGAGAACAATTAATGCAAATTGTGATAAATATGGATGATCTAATGAATGTATAAATTATGATGAATGTATAAACTATGTAAAATTGTGATTTAGAAATTTATGCTTCTACTAGGAATAAACTTAAAATGTTATAAATTATGATTGGAAAAATATATAGAATTGTAATACTATAAATTATAAATAGAATTCAGAATGAAATAATGAAATATATGAACATCTAAAGGCAGTAATGTGCCCATGTATTGCCCGTGTGTCAAATTGGATAGATTGGCATGCTAATAGGGGATTGTTTGAGCAGTATTGTGTAAGGCTTTATGCCTGTATTCATGGCTTTATGCCCATATTTATGGCTTGTATACCTGATTATTTGTTATCATGGCTTTTAGCCATATTGATTGCATACGTGATCGATGTTTTGCGCTTTCACATCCCATGGTATGATGGCCCGAGGCACTGCGGTGCCTTGTGCTAGCTATATTGATTGCATACGTGGTTGACATTTTACGTCCCATGGTATGATGGCCCGAGACACCACGGTGTCCAGTGCCAAGGACTTGCTTATCCAGTTTAGTCAGCCTATCATAGGTTACTTGGGCAGTAAAATAAGTTAAGAATATTAGGAATTAATAATATTGGAAATTAAATAAATGAGTAAGAGATACCTGAAATGAACTAGATTAGCTATAAAATTTTATTTATTATGAAATGATCTAAAACATAAGAAAATGTGAAATAAAGCGATAAAAAGATTAATAAAATAAATTTAACTTAAATAAATATTACAAATGCACCTTCAATGATAATATGAATATAAATTGAATATTTGCATTAATTTTGTATTTTGTACATTATTACTATAAATTTATGAACTAACCACTTCTAAAGAAGAACAAATTAGGATAAAAGATAGTTAATATTAGAGATTTCATTCGAAATTAAATTAATTCTTGAATATCCAAATTATGCTTCATTTCTCTTTTTATTTGTATAGTATTTCCTTGTTATATTATTGCACCACTAAGCAGCAATGCTTAGCGCGATGGATTGTTTTCTTCGTGCAAATACTGAAGATAAAGCCCAGTGGACATTAGACTAGGATTTTGGAGTCCAGATCTGCAAAGTATCCAAGGTTGTCACCTCCTCAGCAATGCATGTAGATAGGGCCCATATATGTCATACTAATATATTTTGTATTTTATAAATAGTTATCATGTTGTTATGTAATGTAAGTTATGAAAATGTATTTAATATGTATGTAATGTAAATTAATATATTAGCTCTTTCATATATAATTAATTTGTATATCTTGTAAATTATGAATTTATGTAATTAGTTTGTAAATCATGTAAATTAATGAAGATTGAGAATTTTTGTATATGAATTGAGCATGAATGAATTTGTATGGAAATGAATAGGGAATGGAAACACATAATGATATTTGAAATGATAAGATGGTTGTGATAAATATGGTTGAGATTTTTATTGAAAATTATTGTTGAAATTTTTAAACAGATGGATAGTGAAACACACCAACTGATAATAAAATAGGGGAAACTCTATCAGTTTCTCCCTTAGAAATATAATTTATTTTTAAAATATAAGGAGAACAAATTATTAAAAAAAATAAAGTAAGATAAGATAGGATGCTCGGGCACTAAATGTGACATGCCTTGCTCGGCTATAATGTAGACGGGTAAGGGGTGTTGCAAATATCATTCATATGCCACTAGTTCGACCTTCTTATCTTATAAGTGCCTAATGTGTTCATCCCAACATCCTAATATCAAATGGCATGAGACTCACTATTCCACTTCTATTAGTATCTCACACTAATTTGTGGAAACAAATAGAGGTGATAGTGTAGTTGGCTAAATAATGCCCAATAAGGTATTCTTAATTGTGAACCAATATTAATAGCAACTGTGCCAGATCATTCCGTCACTCATATTCTTAACAAATTAAGAATAGAACATCTAACAAGCTACTAAAGGATCCTTTTCATATAAATATAAACAATTTAATTTAAATGAAAATTATATTGCCATTAATGGGAATAAAAGATACAACTACATGTCATGCTCTAGGGCATACTACTAATAATTTTTTATGTAATTTTTTTATTAATGTTTAAATATTTTCTATTTAAATTAAAATTATTAATTATATATCTATTAAATAAATTCTAAAAATCATAAGGACATGCTTTGTGCCTTGAATTCATTGACATTAAATTTGTTAATTAATTTTTCCAATCATATAAGCAAGTTGAGATTTTTTTTTTAATGAATTAGAAGTTACTATTGTAAAGATTACTTTTGATATTAGGCTACATTTGGTATAACATAATGCAACGTAATTTAATCAATGATGTAAGGAAAGGAATAATGTAATTGTCATTACAATCTATGTTTGATTACAAAATAAAAATGTAATGTAATGTAATGATAATTTTTATTTTAATATTTAATTTATTTATAATGTTAATAATAAATGGTAATAGCTAATAGTAAATAAAAATTTATGCGAGTTAGGGAAATGGAGAGTCTTTCCTCTCAAGGAGTGGGGAGGCCATTGGTGGCAACAGATGATTGGGCAACTAAAAGGTTTAAAAATAAGGGTTTGTCTGAGAAGATGAAGATATGGAGATGGAGGGTCTTGATGGGAAATCCAAGGTTGTAACACCCCGAACCCCCGAGCTCTGAATAGTACTATTTTTGGTATGTGACTAGTACTATTCAAAGACACTTTGAGAACCAAAAATAAAATGAAAATTAATTGAGATAGACACAATAAAAATTCAAGTGAACCAAAGACCTAAAAACTCATCGGGTATTATGCAAAAGATGGATTATAACCCGATGAGGGGCATTTTGATCAATTCACTTCAAGAGTTAATTTTTGACCAAATGTCAATTAAATTAAATGAAAATAATGTATTTAATTATGAAGAAAAATTTTGAGGAAAAGTTTAAGTATAAATGTGAAAGGAAAAGAAAAGAAATGAAAAATTCAAAATTTTAATTACAATTATAACTTAAGCAATTACATAATCAAAATTATTAATTAAATAAATTAAATTTAGGGGATAAATATATATAAGTTAAGACATAAATTAAAAGAAAAAAAAAACTCATTCTCTTCTTTTTCAAAGTGAGGCCGCCACCCTCTCCCCCACACACTCTCTCTCTTTTCTTCATTACACCATCAA
This sequence comes from Hevea brasiliensis, assembly GCF_030052815.1. Taxonomy (NCBI): domain Eukaryota; kingdom Viridiplantae; phylum Streptophyta; class Magnoliopsida; order Malpighiales; family Euphorbiaceae; genus Hevea; species Hevea brasiliensis. The sequence goes on along the minus strand of NC_079497.1, from coordinate 87,937,614 downwards.
TAATCTCTCTCCACCCTTGATTTCCCATCTTTCATCCATGGGTTCTCCATCTAAATGGTAGAAAATACCAAAGTGACCTTTGATTTAGGGATTGAAGTAAGAAGAATAAGAAATTGGAAGGGAAATTGAAGATTAGAAGTTGGACACTTGAGGTAAGTTTCTTTTCTTGCTCAATTAGTTACACAAACTTTGAATCAAGTTAGATTTTGATAAAAATTACATAAGAAAGCATGAGAATTATGCATGTATGAAGAGAGGTGAATTTTGACCAATCATGGAAAACTTAAGGTTTGATGTGTTTTAGCCAAATTGATGATGAATTCAAGTTTAATTGAAGTGGTATACATATTTGGGGTAGTGAAATTGTATGGGATTTGCATGAATTAGAAAATGGAAGATTAGGGTTCATGTAAAATTAGGGCTTTTGTAGTATGTCATGCAATTGAGGTTTATAAGACCTAATTATGGTCATTTGGCATATCTTAGTTGAGGATTTATGTTAAATTGATGAGGTGTACATGATTGGTAAAGTAAATGTTATGGAATTGCATGAATTGTGAAGTTGGGAATTTGGGGGTTTGAGGAAAATTTGGGGGTTTTATGCTATGCAGTGTTATGGAAGTATTGATGTTTAATTATGGTCATTTAGGGTGAATTAAATGTGAGTTGATGTTGGTTAGTGGAAGTAATTAAGGAGGTGACAATTAAACCTTAGGGCAAAAAATTCTGGACCTGAGTTCAGCATGTTTTGACAGCTACAAGTTGAGCTACACAACTCCAATTGGTGTGAAACCAATTGAAAATGAAAGTTCAGACATAGGGCTAGAACTTTCATGAAGATACCCTACCCAAAAAATAACCTTAAGCTGCCCTAAATGAGCCTTGAACCTAGAGGTGAAATTCTGGACACTGGCAGTGTGACCACATGAACAGTAAAATTGTATTGTTATAACTCTCTCTAGAAAACTCCAAATTAGGTGATTCTTGAACCAATGGAAACTTTAAATATAGTAGAACATTTCATATGAGAACTGAAGACCAAATTATGAACTTAACCCAATCAAATTGCTGAGCAAAGTTGGGTCAACCAATCTGCTAGAACCAGAGAGCTACAGAATTGGTACACGTGAATAGTAAATTTTGAATTGTCATAACTCTCTCTAGAAACTCTAAATTAGGTGATTCTTAAACCAATGAAAACCTTAAACATAGTAGAACATTTCATATGAAGAACTTAAGACCAAATTATGAACTTAACCCAACCAAATTGCTGAGCAAAGTTAGGTCAGCCAATCTGCCAGAACCTGGTGCAGAATTGGTATACGTGAATAGTAAACTTTGAATTATCATAACTCTCTCTAGAAAAGTCTAAATTAGGTGATTCTTAAACTGATAGAACCTGAAACATAGTAGAACATTTCATATGAAGAACTATAGGCCAAATTATGGACTTAACTCAATCAAATTACTAAGCAAAGTTGAGTTAATGAATCTGCCAGAACTTGGACCACGTGAACAGTAACTAGAAATTTAATCATAACTTGAGCTATAGAGATCTAATTAGGTGATTCAAAAAGGAAAATAAATTTAAGACCTAGATGAACAGTTTTCATGGAGAATACCTCACCAAATTATAATGGGAACTAGATAAAAATTGGGTTCAAAGATAAGGGCACCAAGCTGTCCAAAATCTAAAACTCTTTAAAATTTACAAAACTAAATTGGGATGCATTAGACATTCTTATAATAAGTTCTTGGCGGTGATTGAGATGAGTATTGAGATATTTTATTTGTGTATTTTTAATAAAAAAAGAAGTTGGGACTGACAAGGAGAAGTAAGTAAGGAGAAAGGAGATCATTGAAGGTTTATGCACAACTAACTTTCCCTTTTGTTTTAACTTGAAATTTTTTTTGAATGAGCTTTGTATGAATGACATATGGGTTTTCCCTTGCATTTGGGACATTTGTGTGTTGCCAACCACTTTATGGGTTTTATGATGATTTGAATGTGATTATTGTTTTGCAAAGGTGATTTTCGGTTTAGAAACTCTTGAAATTTTGTTTTAAAATCACAGTTAGCATGACAATCCCTTTCAGAACTCCCCAATAGTAACAGCTACTTGGAGTTTGATATTTGATTATGATTATGTCTCCCATTAATAACGATTAGTGGGGTAAGACTATATGAGTTCTCATTAGCTAGCTAGCCCTTCCTTCATTAATAACGGTTAGTGAGGTTGAGATTGTTTTATCGTGGTGTACAACACGGCATTGATCATGAAATTTTGTGGCATGGTCTAAATTGTGTGTTAATGTTGACAACACATATGATTTGTGATTTGTGATTGTGAATTATGACCTCTTCATTGAAAGGTGATTTCCATAAATGGTTTTTATAGACTTAGAACTTTTGTGTGATGTTTTCATGCTTATGGAAAATACGATTTACTATTTTTTGACAAGTTGTGCTTTATTTTAAGTCTTAAAGTTATTATTTATGCACCACTGACTAATATACAAAGCAATAGCTTATTTATGCTATCGCAGGTAAGGGAAAGGAGAAGGCTGCCGAGTGAGAGACTTAGGAGCAACATTTTATTTTGACTGTGGGTATATATATAGTAGGTATACCCCTGTAATTTTCTTATGATGTATTTTATAACTATATGTATGGATGTACAGACAATGAGCAGTTTGTATTAAAAAGCATTATATTGCTATAACATTTTGAGTTTGAAACTACTTGTATTTCCTTTTGAGACTTATATAAATGTAACTTTTGTAATATTAAGTTTATTTCCTCCAATGAATGTCTACTAAAAATATAATTGAATTAATTTTGTTTATGAAATGGATTGAAGGAAATCTTTTACTTGATTTATTTCGTGGTTTCAACAGGTTATACTTTGGGTTTTGTTAAAGTTTTAACTATCACCATGCAGTTTTTCACAATATAAAAGTAAAATAAAATGTTATGTTTTATTTAAAATCACTTGTAGTATATTTAATGGGTTATCAGTAGGTGCAGTTCAGTAATTCATTAGATATGCTATGGGAACATGTGATGCCTTACTAGGGATAATGTGTGACAAAGGTAGTCATTGAGGATTAGGATATTATGATAGAGAAAGAGGGCTTATTGTACAGAATTAAGGTGTCACAATATCTTAAGGATGGCTTAGCCAAAGCATGGCGGTGGATAAGGGTTGTGTGATTATTGGGAAGAAAGGTAAGGTATAAAATGCTCTACAATAGATTGTAGAAAATATGGAACCTCACCAATGCAAAAGTGCTGGATATTAGGCATGAGTATTTTCGTGTAAGTTTTGATCATGAGCTAGATTTTCAGCATGCTCTCATGAATGGTCCATGGACTCTTATGGGGAGTTAACTTCTAGTCCAGCCTTGATGGGTTCATTTTGAACTTCTGAGTTAATTACATAATTGAGGGTGGCATGGGTTTGTTTGCCTAATTTCCTTATTTATCTCTATAATGCTTAAGTTCTTAAGGAAATTGGAGATGTAATAGGAAAAGTGCTCAAGGGAGATTATAATACGGGTGATGCTTAATGGGGAAGATTCATTCGTCTTGTAATTGCCATCAATTTGAATCAAACCCTTATGGATTATGAAAAACTTTCTGAGATTTATTTTCATTGTGGTATGTATGGCCACCATTATATTATTTGCTTGAGCAAACCTGTGGATGATGTTAATGATTTTGGTACTAATTTGCATGTTACTTCAAAGGACGTAAGGGCTTATGAGCAGTCTTTTAGTACGTGCAATGTCTAAAGAAGCAAAGTCTAGTTGAGGAAAAGAATGTGGGTTCACATTTTGCTATTTTAAAAAAGGAGGACTCTCTTAAGTTTGATAAGGTTATTGATATTGATGTTAAAAGTCCCATGCAACATAAAATTCCTCATAGAGAGGGTGTTGGAACCAATGTGCAAAAATCTATTGTTTTGAAACCTAAATGCATCTTTTCAAATAAGATTGCTAGCTTAAAGAGTGTTTCTAGATAGTTAGCTAAAGGGAAGGGGAAAGAAAATGTTGAGGGGTTCAATCATTTGCTTACTAATGTGGATATGTCTAGTAAAGTCAATGCTTTGACTTTAGTAGAGCTAGTCTCAATTTCTAAGGTGTTGAATACTACAAATCATTTGGCAGTATTACTTATTGAGCAAGCCTATAAGATCTCAAAGCTTGCAATTTCTATACCTTGTGATGAGATTAAGAGGCACTCTATACTTCCTTAGGGTGGTGCATCTCTTGTTTATCATTCTTCTGATGGTGTACCAATGGAACAAGTGGGCTTTGTGTAACACCCTTATTTGCATAGCCTGGTATATTTCACTGTTCCGGTGACCGGAGTCAGTCTGGACAATTAAGGGGATTAGAACCACACTTAAGACAACTAGATAAGCCATAAACACAAATAATTAGTAATTATCAATTAGTTAGTTAAATATAAATAAGAAAAACAGAACATAAGAAGTTAAACGAGCCGAGAGTCACAGCGATGGGTGACCTTCTCGGGAATGACTGTGAAGTCGATTTAAACTCAAATTTCGAACCATAAAATGTGACGCTGCGGTCCTTAGGACCATTACGAACACAGTGGAAAAGAGAAAATCATGAAAAAGAATTGTTAAGCCAGTCAAATAATTAGGTCAGGGAGCCGGAAGAAATATTGAATTATTTGCAAACCGGGTTGAACCGGCGAGGGGCAATTTGGTCAATTGACCCCGAGAGCTGACTCCTGACCTAACTGTCAAATAAAATTGGAGAAAAGAAAATTTCAGAGTCGAGAATTAAATTAAAAAACTAATAAAAAAATAAATAAAAAAAAATGAAAAAGTGTAGGGAGATGACATCATGCATGACATCATGCATGATGCCATAAATAGTATAATTAATAAATTCAATTAATTAGATATTTTGGTCTTCCATAAGGCAAAAGACATAAAAGAAAAGAAAAAAAAAAGCAAAAAGTTCTTCTTTCCCTAAGTTGCCGTCTCCCATCTCACTCTCCCTCTCCATTAGTTAAAACTCCATTAAAGCTTGCTTCAAGCTTGTAAATCCCTACTAAACCCCAATTTCTTCCATAATTATTCCATAAAAACTTGATAACCTCACTTGAGAAGAGGATTGAGCGAGAAAGAAAGAAGGAAAGAGGAGTGGAATTGAAGATTGATATTCAAAGTTTAAGGTTAGTGAATTTAAATTGAAAATTTATGTTTAATATTTGTGTTTTTGTTGTATGTAACTTAGATCTTAACTTAAATGAAATGAAATTAATTGTAGGAGGACTAAACATGGATTTTGATTAGCTAGGGTTTGATATGGTAGTGCATGAATTTGATTAGATTATAAGTGTAGGCAAGCTTATATGAAGGTAGAGGTGATGTTGAGATACTTGGATTTGGTTAAATGTAATTACTAGTGTAGTTAGGGTTTGGACACTTAGGGTTTAGACACTTAGGGTTTAGAGACAAAAATGTAAAAAATTGGTAAATGATATGTTTGACCTATTTTGAGGTGAGAAATGGTCATTTGTGATCAAATGAAATGTGTTGGAAGTATTGGAGTTGAGACAAAATTCAGACTCAATGTGGTCATGCTGTTGGCAGCATGACCAAGGTCCCTTTGAGGGACCAAAAATGAAAATTTATAAGTCCAATTGGTATGAGACCAATTGAGAATGAAAATAGACACTAAATGACACAATTTTCATTTAAGAACCATGCCCAAAAAGTGACCAAAACCTAGTGAACAAATTGACCAAACTTGGAAAATCTCAGTCTGCCCTGTACAAACTGACCAAATGAACAGTGTTTATTCATTTAGTCATAACTTGAGCTAGGAAGGTCTAAATGACTTGAAATTTTACCAGTGATTAGATGAGATATAGACCTAAAATTTTCATGAAGAACACAAACTCAAATTATGCCATTAACCAAGTCATTTTGCCACACTAAGTTGGTGATCCAAAACTGCCAGCACAAAAAATTGCCCAGAATTCTGGGTTGAGTCCAATCCGGCAGCTATGGTTCAAATGGCTATAACTTGAGCTACAAACTCAAATTGGAGTGATTCAAAAAGGAGAATAAACTTAAGACAATAGGGAACATTTTCTATGAAGGAAGCTCTGCCAAATTCCAACAGAAAAGTGACCAATGGAACAGTGCAACTTAAGACATCAAAACTGAAAATTTGCAAATTTGCCTAAAGGACTTAGAATTTGAGTAAACCACCAAAACCAACAAATTTAGTGACCAAAACGTGGTATGTGGGTGAAGTTGGAGTTCCCATACCTATTAAGTCTTAGAAAGTCAACAAAGTGACTTGAATAGTGTCGTGAATAGTTACCCGAAACACAAATTTTAAAGAACGTCAAGTTTAGCATATTAAAGCTAGGTATAAATGAATTTGAATTTATTTTTGGATTAATGATGAGTTATGATACTGAAACACTGTGAAACTGTGTGTTTTAGTGGAAAAGAATACCGGGAAGGAACCCGAGGAATCGAGTCAAAGCCAAGAGGTGACTCGTTTAAGGTTTGTGCAAAACTAACTCCTTTGTTATTTTTCAATTCCAAATTGATTTGAAATAAATTTATTGTATGATTTATGATTTTTGTTGTGTTGAGAATTTTAATTTATTGAATGAAATTGTACAATTTGAATATAAATTTTCTTATGCATTTAAGGATTTATTGCATTATTTTGAGGATTGTAAATTTTAAGTTTGATGTGTTGCCAACCTTGAGCATGAATTTGTGATGATTAAATATATTGATTTGTGAACACTTTGTGATTAGAAATTGTTCTGAATATGATTTGAAACCACAGTTGACATGGCAAAATTTGTTGTGAATTCTCATTAGCTTGTCTAGTGAGATATCCTCCACTAGATGGAGCGAGTATCTTCCTCTCTGGCTTGCCAGTTGGGGAAGAATTTGAATTTTGAATGAGTACTCATATATACTAGCTAGTCTTTGTTTCTCCCTTTTAGCCTCGATTATTGGGAGAATGTGAAATGTCGTGGTGTACAACACGACATCTATTTGAATTTTGGGCCATGAGATAGACTGTGTGAATTGTTGGGAACGCCCTTTAAATTATGCATAATTTGATAAATTGTGATTGAAATAAACAATTTGTTAGTGATTCAAAATATTTTTGTATTTTTTCAGAATTTAAAAGAAATGTAAATAAATAGTTACTATTTGATTAAAATGTTATTCAAATGAATAATTTGCATGAATAAAAATAATGATTTTTGTATGTCATGGATTTTGAAGAATTTAGAAATTTTAAATTTTTATTTATTATGAATTGTTAAGAATAATTTGTATTAAGTTTTAAATTACTAGTTTGTGCACCACTGAGTTCACCACTCAGCGATAGCTTTGTATGTTGTCGCAGATATAGAGACTAAAGAAGCCGCAAATTGAGCTGCTGAGGACAGGAGAGCTACTTGCTTGAAGTTATCGAGTATAATTTATACCCTGACTGTAAATATTCATTTTGATGTATGTATTGCACGTAATTGTATGGACATGTAAAATCGATCTTGAGCAGCTTGTACAAAGTTTGTATAAAGTTGTAATAAATTTTAGTTTGGATTTTCTTAATGTAAATTTCTAGTATGATGTATATATATAAATTATTTTGTCATTAATGAAATATGATTGGTAGTATTTTATTTTAAATTGAATGAAATTCATTAATGGTATTTTCATAATTGTTGGATTTTGGAAATGGTGAATTTAAGTTTTGGAAGTTGATAAATGTGTTGAAATTGATTGAGATGATTGTGATTTTTGAAGTAGTTGTTGAGAAAAAAATTATTGGAAGTGCTTTTTACAGAAATTTGAAGAACTATTTTCTCAAAATATAGACAGAACTCTATCAAAATTTTTATAAAATTTGCGGAAAAATAAAGTGGGCCAAAAATTTTAACTAGTTTCAACTTGGAATAAATGATTTTAATACCTATTAGAAAATGCTCACCACTCATCAATAGTAAGAAAATGCTCACCACTCATCAATAGTAAGAAAATTGTTTCAAAATCCCTTGTAGTATATTTAATGGGTTACCAGTAGACGAAGTACAGTAATTCATTAGGTGTAATACGGGAGCATGTTACATCTTACGAGGAGTAGGGTGTGACACTTTGTGTTTGTTGGTAGGCCACTTAATAGGGGACTTGGATCAAATGTTGGTCTTATAAACAATTTGCATAACCTAAATGATGATGAATTTTCTTCAGGATCTAATGAGGATAAGCCACTAGACCATAAATGCAGGACTAGGTATATTTCTATTACTGTTTATTCCTATCTATTTATTTAATGTCATTGTTTTGTTGGTTATTCCTTTTCTCATAGGGTGGAAGAACATGGGTTTTCGGGTGGCAATTGGTTGTTATGGAAGGAGGATTAGAGTGTTGATGTTTGTTTGAATTTTAGAAAATTTATTCACTGCTCATTTCGAGAAAAAAGGAAGTTAATTATGCAATTCACTATTATTTACGCTAGGCTAATTGCTATTGTTAGTGCTAGTCATTGGAGCAGTTTATCAGCTCTCAATGTTAGTTATTTGAATGCCTAGGTTTTGATGGGTTACTTTAATGCCCTCCTTAACATGAATGAGAAATGGTGTGGCTTTCCTAATAGGAGTGGAGTTTTTCTTAGATTTCAAGATTGGTTTAACGATCAGGGTATGCATGGTCTACATTTCAAAGGTCCAATGTATACTTGGAATAAAGGTAGCTTGATAAAGAGATTAGATAGGGCAATTTGTAAACCTGCTTGGAGACTGAAATTTCTAAAAGCTTCTCTATTGCATTTGGTTAAGATTCAGTTGGATCATTGGCCCATTCTTCTTAAGTTAATTGGTGCCATGCCTCCAAGTCAAGACCCTTGGCCTTTTTTAGTTTTTAGCTACTTGGCTTCATCATCCTTAGTTTATTAAGTTATTAAGGATAATTGGGTTAAAGAGGAGACTTTCATGCAGTCTATTGGTTCATTCACTTCTTTCCTTCAAAAATGGAATAAAAAGGTGTTTAGTAACCTTTTCCACAAGAAGCAGTTTCTACTGAGAATTCACAATATTCAAAAGATTTTTAAAGCATCGCTGAAATCATAGATTGCTTTTATTAAAGAAGGATTTGAAGAATGATTTAGAAATTATCCTTCAACAAGTAGAGCTTATTTGGTTCCAGAAAAGTAGATAAGAATGGATTAAATGGGGTGACTATAATACCTCCTATTTCCATTTTAAGATAGTTGGGAGATAGAAAAGGAATAAGATTGAATTATTAAAGGGTGATTCTGCTGAATGAATTTCTAACCCTAAAGTGCTTAAAAGTTAGTGATTGATTTTTATATTTCACTTTATTGTGATGATGCTCCCAATCACTCTTGTTATCCTGTGAAGGGGAAATTTCCTAGACTGTTAGATTCAGATCCTACTTTGTTGACTATTCCTGTTATTACTATAGATGAGGTTTGGGCTACTGTGTTTGCCATAAAACCATTAAAAGCTCCAGGGATGAATAGGTTGCAAACGAGTTTCTTTCAGAAGCATTGGAGTGTGGTGGGTGATTATATGAATCAAGAGGTTAGGAGAGTTCTTTTAAGTGGTCATGTTGATGCATATATTAACATAGTAATCATCACTTTGATCGCTAAGGTTGATAATCCTGAAATGGTGGCTCAATTTCACCCCATCAGCTTGTGTAATGTGAGTTATAAAATGATTACTAAGGTGATTGTTAATCAATTGAGAAAATTATTACCTTCCATCATCAGTCCTTCCTAAACTAGCTTTATGCTTTGTAGGAGAATCACTGATAATATTATCATAGCTCAAGAGGTTGTCCATTCGATGAGAAGAAAAAAGGGGAGGAAGGGCTTTATGGTCATTAAAGTTGATTTAGAGAAAGCTTATGATAGGAACAATTGGGATTTCCTTGGAAACACATTGGATGAAGTAGGCTTGCCATAACTTTTACGTAATGTGATTATGGATTATGTCTCTTCTTATTCTATGTAAATTCTCTAGAATGGTGGGCTAACTGATGGTTTCACTTCTTCTCTGGTTATCAGACAAGATGATCCCTTATCACCTTATTTATTTGTCCTCTGCATGGAGCGTTTGTCTCATGGTATTATCCATGCAATTAAAAATAGGAGATGGAGGCCCATAAAAGTAAGTCATTTAGGTCTTTTGCTTTCGCATCTCTTTTTGTTGATGATCTTATTTTGCTTAATGAGCCTTCACCAGATCAGGTTGATGTGATTAAGGAGGTCCTTAAGGATTTTTGTCATAGCTCTAGTTAGCAAGTTAGTTTTGTAAGAACTCAAGTTTATTTCTCTAGCAAAATACCTAGCCAAGTGTGTGGAGATTTGAGTTTTACTCTTATGATCTCTCAAACAAAAGATTTTGGTAAGTATTTAAGGGTTCCTCTTTTTCATTTAAGAGTCTCCTAAAATACCTATGCTTTTATTATTGATCATGACAAGTAGAGATTATCTGGGTGGTCTGCAAAACATCTGTCAATGGCAAAAAGAATAACTTTTTCTAAATCTATTTTAGCTACAGTGCCATTATATACTATGTTGTCAGGTTTACTTTCTATTTCTATGTGCACTAGTATTGAGCAATTATGCCAACAATTTAGGGAAGTACCGGTAGAAAAAGATGGCTTTAGTTGGGATTCTCTTCTTCTCCCAATTAATGATGGAGGTTTTGGTTTGTAGTGTATGGTGCATTTGAATTATGCTTTTGCAATAAAGGTGTGTTGGGGTCTAATGAAAGAGCCCAATGCCTTATAGGTGTAAATGATCTAGAGTAAATATAATACCAGCCTGTCTAAATTACCAATAGTTGACTCTTACAATTAGGGTTCAAGACTCTTGAAAAAATTTACATGTTATGTTGGCCTATTTTTCAGAAAGGTATAATGTGGTCATTGGAAAATGGGCTTAATGTTTGTTTTTGCACTAATATTTAGCTTTTTGGCTTCTGTAAACTTAAGCATGTTCTGTTCATAAACTTATAGCAGTAGAATTATCTCAATGTGTGCTCTCTTATGTTGGAGCTAATGATGTTTAGGAGATAGAGTAAGGAGATAGAGCAACTTTGGGATGTTTTGCCATCTGACGTCCTCTATGTTATTCATCTAATTCATCCCCCCCTCACATTCTATGGGGGATGATGGCATTATTTAGAGGTCTCCTTTAGGTTTATTTACTGTGAAGTATGGTTATAACCTCTTAAGTGGGGGCATTGTTCAAGATAAGTACTACATCTTATGAGATATTTGGAAATGGCTGGGCATTCAACTAGTTCGCAGCTCTCTTTAGTTAACAATCTTAGGAGGTCTCCTTACTGGCAACCATCATTTTTAGAGGCATTGAAAGAGTTTTGGGTTGTGAAAATGTCATAAGGCAGTGGAGGAATTGACGTTACATGCTATTCAGGATTGCTTGTTTACTAGACAAATTTGGTTATGCCTCATTCGAGTGAGTTTTCATAGTAGTTTCTTCATTAAAGGGTTGATGCAAGGAATTGGATTGAAGTTAATTCTCAAGAACTCATGGGGGATGTCAAAGGGCTTTCTTAGCCTCTGTTATATGGATTTTCTTGTTGGGTAGTTTGGAATTAGCGTAAAAAGATGATTTTTAAAGGTAAGAGTCTTCCAGTTTCTATTATGGTAGATCCAATTCTTTGCATAGCTAAGGAATTTAAGAGCTCTCAGGTCCTCTTAGGTAGTCTTGATGGTAGGAATGAGTCCATTTAAGTTAGATCAGTTTGTTGGCAACCACCCTTAACAAATGTTGTTAAACTTAATGTTGATGGTGCAATTCAATTTAGTCATAATTTAGCCTTGTGTGGTGGTCTAATCCGAAATAACAGTGGTAGCTGGTGTGTTGGCTTTGCATATAAGCTAGGATGCAGGTCAATACTTTAGCCTGAAATGTCTGTAGTTGAGTTTGGCCTATGTGTTATAAGGGCTTTTGGTGTCATGACCTAATTCCTTGGGCCGAGCCAGTACTAGGACCTAGGCTGGCATAAAACCGCTGAGACCCGTAATAAGCATCAATGTTCCCTAACCCAACTCAAGGCTCATCATATGTTTGGGCCACTCAGCCCATTAGCACATACACAGTTAAGGGAGCCCACCTCAACCTTGATACCCAATATGCATAGAACATTAATACCATTAATTTTTATTAATTAATAATATATATATATATATATATATATATATATATATATATATATAATCACAGTAGAGTTTTAAGAATGTAGTCAATAATTAAATAAATAAATAAAATTAGCAACTAAATGGTACAACCTGCAAAGGAAAATACAAGTTAGACTTTGAAATAAAACCACTCCTCCTACAAGCTAGAGGAAAAATATTAACTAAGAATAAGCGTTCGATTTAGAGATTTTAGATATTGATTATAAATGTAATCTCTATAACTACTTAAAATAAGTGCAATCCTACCATGAAATATAAATCCATAACATATAACATGCAGTTCATCTAATATTAGAATGAGAAGATAATTTGGAGCTACGCACACACCCAGTGTGTCACATTAATACATAAATATGGGTGCTAATCCATTATACAACTCTCTCAATCGCCAGCGAGATACCTCTTAAGCCAAACTTTCGCTTAAATCCAAGTGCAAGGGCCAGCAAGATCAACTTAAGCCATGCCTCACCCTGACCTTCCATATCCATAAGGATTGGGTTTAGCAAGGCTAGCTCAAGTTGTGACTATCCATGCAATCCATATCCATCCTATACCGCATATGTATAATACAGACAGCTTTAAATTATCATCAGGAACACAAGTAATTAATAATAATTAAATATGCAGCAAAAGGAGTGTCCCTAATATATTTTAACTAATTATATGCATAAACAAATACTTATAAAAATGTATGATAATGCCAGATACATGTAAATAATTTTGAAATTACAAAAACAATTAATATCTAACTCATAGACTAGTTAACTTGACTGCAGCTAGTCTAGTTGAAAGAAAGTAGAAAGCTAGTTCTAATCACTTATACAGACACATTGACTTTTATCAACCCACTAACAAAAAGCAGTAATTAATTTGAGCTACAAAAGCCATAATTAATCCTAATGTATTGTCAAAATTTCGGCAAAATCTCCCTTACAACCAGACCTAACTTCCTATAAGAAAACTCAACAAAGCACAACACATAGGACCTTAGGTCCATAACAACAATTGCAATACCTATCTGGGCCCTATAAGAAACTTAATTTAGGTCCAACCATTCAAACTCTATCTTGAGTCTCTAATTTTCTACAATCCAAATAATTATTTCTATTACTTCAAAAATTATGAAAATATTCTTGAAGGTCCTTTGCATCATTTTTGTATTAATTAAATTCATTTATTTAATTTTACTAAGTCAAGAATATTTACAGATTAATCAACTAATTTAATTAATGTAAAAATCACATGACTTGAGTTCTAGATTACCTTTGCAAACTGGTCATTTTACTTATATAATTCACGGATTATTTATTATTTTAAAAATATAAATTTATATGTATTTTGTATTTTATTTTTTTATAATTGTATTATAAAATTTTATTAATGATAAAATTTTTAATTAATTATAATTTTATTTTAAACATAGATAAAAATATAAGTTGATTAATATATTATTTTTAAATTGTGACCAGAAGTTAGTAATGATTTTTATGTTTTCTAAATGTTAAATGATTTTTTAACTCTAAATTTTTTATAGGAATATCTATTTTTTGAAGTACAATATATATTTATGCACACAAATAGATGAGATATGACAAATCATTTATCAAATATAAACATGAAGATTTTGAGCAAAAATAATTAAAAATATAATTATCCAAAAAACAATTAAATTTTTGAAATCAGCGAGTGTAAAAGAGGGAGATTTTAAGAAGCACTATATTCAATATGTAATAGAAGTGAGAAATGAATTTATTTTTTAATATTAATAAATTTTATTAAATTTTAAAATTTTAAATTTAATAAATAATAAATTATTTTTATTTTTTAATTAGTTTATATATATATATATATATATATATATATATATATATATATATATATATATATATATATATATATATTGTCGAATAAAAAAAGTAGAATTAATATTCAAAATCATTCTTTAATCTGAATTTTAAAAATTAAAAAGATAAATTGAGTCAAATGAATTTTAAATAATTATTATCACTATATCTTTAATTGCATATCAATTAATTAATATCTTTTATTATGTGACATTTTAATTAATCAATATTTTTTGCTAAGTGACATTCTTTATTAGCTTTCTTGTACAAATCAGTAGAAGATAATGATAATTAATTGACAAATTACATATTTTTAAATTAATTAATTAAATAGACAGAATTCATTTGTAAGTTTATGTATATATTTCAATTTTAATATATGTGTGTGTGAATTAAATGAGTTCACGAACAAAAAAACTATAATAAAATGCTAGATTCCTATGGCCTTCGGCGACAAAGCGTCAACAGTAAACATAATATACAATTGATTAACTTGATAGTATTTAATATTTCAATCACAAGGGTGAAGCCCGCTAGAAATAATGTCTCTAATTTTAATTTTCAAATTTATTAATTGAATTTTGATAAAACAAATTCTTAATACTTATCTAATAAAACAAATTCTTAATACTTATCTAATAAAACTAATTTTAATTTTAAAATCAAATTTTAAATATTTTATTCACACTAATATCTAAAAGAAGATAAGCAAAAAAGGAATTTCAAATATTTGTATTTTTTTTAAATAAGTTTTTTTTAAATTATGTCAAGTATTGATTAATAATGATCACACTTGTTAAATTTTGGTCAAGACTTTTTGATTCTTTGGCTTTCACATATATATTAGTTGTTTTACCCACATGTTACTTGGTTTTTTTATTTTTTTATTTTAATAACATAATTTAATATTTATTTTTTAATATTTTATATTTCCAAATTATGTTATGAAATTTTATTAATGATAGACTTTTTAACTAATTATGTTAAATACAATTTAAATTTATGTTAAAATTTTGAATTATTGTCTCTATTAAAATTAAATTAAATTTTTATTTCTTAAATGATTATGAATTATTTTCCTCTAAATATTCCTCATAAAATTGTAAGAAAATAATAAGAAAGACTAAACCTTTTGAATATTTTACATTTTTTAAAACAACCTCTATTTAACTATATATTCATAAAAGTTATATAGTTATTTGTTTTGCTTATTGGATTTTTAAATTCTACATCTTTTATAGGAACATTTATCTTTTGAAATATAGTTCATAATTATACATACAAATATAAAGGATTTGAAAAATAGAGTATAATAAATAATTAAAATATAATGAAGCACGTTTAAAAATGGAGAATAATTAAATTATCAATATAAATAGGTAAAAAAAGGGGAGATTTTAATAAGCTTTATGTTAATATTTAAAAAAAGTGAAAAATGAATTTATTTTCAAGCATCAATAAATAAATTATTTATAAACACCACTCAATTTTAAATTTTGAAGATTAACAGTTAATAAATTATTTGTACTATTTTTTAAAACTGTTTCATATATACCAATTAAAGGATGAAAAAAGAGTAAGTAAAAAGCAAAAATAAGAATTTTACAACATTTAAAAAAAGTAAAATGAATTAAAAAAAAAGTAAAAAGAAAGATATAAATTTTAAAATTTAAAAAAAGATAAACTAAACTTTTAATTAAATAATATCTAAAAGTCAAGAGGAAACATTTGACAAATCACCAAGCCAAGTGTCTTACATAATATGACACATGGCAACTTTTTAAACTTATTATAAAGCCAAATGGCTTAATTATGTGAGCTCATTTTTTGAGCTTTAGCTTTAATGCGCACACACACACTTGGAACACGTTTAGAACGCCACACTTGGAACACGTTCGAAACACCTGAAAATGTTGGAAATGACTATAAACATGATCACCTTTCAAGACAACCCACTTGACATTCAAACCAGGCTAAAAACCTGAACTTGAGTGCCAGTGAGCTATCGTCGATCTGATCACATCTAAACGAAGCTCATAAATTGTTAATAATTATACAACTCAACTCAACTAAGCCTTTATACCAAAAATTTGGGGTCAGCTATATGGATTCACTTTCTCCACTCTAAATGATTTTGGGTTAAATCCTCAGAAATATGTAATGCTTCTAGGTTATGTTGTACTACTCTCCTCCAAGTCAATTTAGGTCTACCCCTTTTTTTCTTTCTATCCTCTAACCTAATGTGCTCTACTTGTCTAACTGGAGCCTCCGTATATCTACGCTTCACATGACCAAACCACCTCAATCTTTCTTCTCTCAACTTATCTTCAATTGGCACCACTCCTACCTTTTCTCTAATACTCTCATTACGGAATTTATCTAGTCTAGTATGGCCACTCATCCACCTTAACATTCTCATCTCTGCAACTCTTATCTTAGAAGCATACGACTCTTTCAGTGCCCAACACTTACTACCATATAACATAGCCGGTCGTATGGCTATACGGTAAAATTTTTCTTTCAACTTATTGGGAATCTTACGATCACATAAAACTCCTGTGGCACGTCTCCATTTCAACCATCCGGCTTTAATCCTATGACTAACATCCTCCTCACATCCCCCATCTACTTGAAGGACTGAGCCTAGATATTTAAAGTGATTACTTTAGGACAATACAACTCCATTCAAACTAACTCCTTCCCTATCATTTGTTTGGCCTTCACTGAACTTGCAATGCATGTATTCTGTCTTTGTACTACTTAACTTAAAACCCTTTGACTCTAGAGTACTTCTCCAAAGCTCTAGCTTTCTATTGACTCCTTCTCGTGTCTCATCTATCAGAACAATATCATCCGCAAACATCATGCACCAAGGAATACTCTCTTGTATATGTTTCATCAATTCATCTAAAACTAATGTAAAAAGGTAAGGGCTTATGGCTGATCATTGGTGTAATCCAATTGAGATCGGAAAATCTCTTGTGTCCCCTCCCACTGTATGCACAATAGTAGTTGCTCCTTCATACATATCTTTCAACACTTGTATGTACCTAATAGATACCCTCTTTTGTTCTAACACATTCCATAAGACATATCTTGGAACACTATCATAAGCCTTCTCCAAATCAATAAAAACCATATGTAGATTTTTCTTCACATCTCTATATTTCTCCATCAAGCTTCTAATGAGAAAGATCGCTTCCATAGTTGAACGGTCAGGTATGAAACCAAATTGATTGAGAGAGATAGAAGTATCATGACGTAGTCAATGCTCTACAACTCTCTCCCACAAATTCATAGTATGACTCATGAGTTTAATTTTCCTATAATTTGAGCAACTCTGTATATCTCCCTTATTTTTAAAAATAGGTCCCATCTTGAAGGTTCCAGTGTGCTAAGTTTAACAGTGGTCTCAGTTCATCGATTTGATGGTCAAATTGATCGAAATCTCACCAGAAAGTGGCAAAAACCTATTTTCTCTCTCTATATCGATGCTAGAAAATATCACCAAATTCGGCATGGTTGGTCAATCCCATCTGAAAGATCTCCTTCTCAGGAATCCATAGCCACTAAAATTACTCAGATCGAACATCGGGATCGCCAGATATGACTTTCCAAAGTTTGAGATCTATTCTCTCTCTCTCTCTCTCTCTCTCTTTTTGAAACCACCTGCTATTGCCACCCTTCATGACTGCTATTCATGCCATGGGGGTCGCTAGAAGGAGCTAGGGCTACCTAATGTGCCGCCGAAATGGTGAAAGGAGGAAACAATTTGTTTAGCGACCAAAAGTGAAAAAATGAATGCAAAGGGGTAGATCACTACACATATGAATGAATGCAATGGGGTAGATCACTGCACATATGTTCTGGGATTTTGAATTTTGCTTTTTTTTTTTTTAGTTTTTTAATATTTATCACATCAATCAACTCAACCTTTCTTTTATATATTTATATATCCCTTACTCCTTTATTTATAACTTATAATAAAATCTAATCACCTCTATATATAGGACTTTATTTTAAAATTAATGACTAAATTAAAACTCAACAAAATTTAAAATAACAAGAAATAATACCATTGTTTAAGTTTATTAATATGGACAAATAACATATTTTTAAATAATAATATTTAATTCATAAAATAATATTTTAAAATATCACACATAATCAACATAAAATAACAAAAAGATACAATTACAATTTATTTATTAATTATCAATATCACAAATTATAATATTAGTAATTATTTATATCAAATATTTTAAAACAAAATAACATAACACCATTAATACTTTAATGATTTATGGTAAAAATAACATTAGAGTAACATTACACTTAAAGTTTTAAATTGAAATACACCAAAATTCAATAACATATCCTAACTTTAAATTTAGAGTATTAAATAATTTTATAAAAATTATATAAATCATGAAATAACATTAAAATAATTAAATTATTGAATTACTTATTTCTTAAAATTTTTAGGACATTGCATTCAGTGTACTGAGGTAGAGAGTGATAGCATCTTAGTGCTTGTTATCTTGAATGGTGATAAAAAGGTCTTTGTCCATCTTCATGGTATTGTTGAGTGCATTCAAGAGTCTCTTTCTCAACAATGGAATGTCATATTATCTCATGTGTTTCGAGAGGCTAATTCTTGCATTGATTGGTTAGCCTCATATATGACTTTATTATCTCCTAATTTGAAGATTTTTTACGTTTCCCCATCTAGTTTGCATGCTCTACTTGCTCAGGATTCTCTGTAGTTTGTTTCACTTCATTTTCTGTAGTGCTTTTTCATAGCCTCTTATTTCACTAAAAAAATAAGGGATAATAGCTGCAATGATTGGTGGTTCGGTAGTAGTGGTGGTGGCAGTAATGGCTAGATGTTGGTGGTGGTGATAAGGTAAGTGTGGAAGGTGGGAGTGGTGGCCGAATGGTGGTGATAGTAGTAGTAGCTATGGATAGTGGCAATGGGGTGGTTGGTAGATGATGGTGGCCAGGTGGTGGTGGTAGCTAGGCGAGGATGGTAATGGTAATGGCAATTGCTAGAGGGTGGTAGTAGGGTTGTGTGGTTACGGTTCCCGTTCCAGTTTGGTTCTTAGTAAGAACCAGAGTTAAAACTGAATTTTGATTCTTTTATTTTTTTGGAGCCAAAAAAGGAACTAAATTTCGGTTCTGATTTTGGTTCATTTCTAAGTGCTTTCAGTTCCAGTTCGGTTCTAGTTTTAGTTTTATTTTTTATTCTAGTTTTGGTTCTAATTCATTTCAATTATTGGTTTCTATACTTAAAATTGTAATATTATTATATTCCTTTTAAAAGAACAAAAACAATTATATATTTCTAACATCAAAATATCAATAAAAATAATAGCAGTAATATTAAAACAACAATACTAATATCAAAATAAAATATCAATAAAATAACATAAACATAATAACTTACTTAAGATAAATACTAATATTAAACTAATATTTTTCATATAAAAATATAAAATAACACCAAATATCCATAATGTTAGCACTAAGTGGGAATAACTCAGTGGCCAGCATCCTACCCAGGTTCCTTCGATCCATGGCACTTATATTGTTACGCTATATTATTTTGGCTCATACTTTTTACTATAACCACATGCCTCATAAAATATTTTATTCGGATCACATCACTAACATTTTGAGTGGGTCATAATTTAATCCAATGAAACAATATATACATACATTAAATCACTTCATAACATACATCTTAATAAATATATTCTATTATCTTTTACATATTTTTCACTTATATAATTTATAACAAAAAAGTATACTACACAATGAAAAAGTGATTTAATAAGATAATTAATGACTATAAAATGATTTAATAAATTTATAATTAAAAATAATAAAAGTTAATATTTGGTAACATGTATATATACTTATAATTAATAACAAATTAAGTTATATGTATAATCATATCAATTGCATAAAATATATATAATTTTATTGAAACTATGTAACATATCTAAAATATATAAACATTATATATGTATAAAATGGGTTCTTCAGCTGGATTTCAATTCGGTTTCGGTCTAGTTTCAGTTCATTTTTTATTTGATTCTTAATAACGAACTAGAACCGAACTAAAACAGTAAAATAACTTCGGTTCAATTCGTACATTAACTGTTTTTTTTCAGTTCTAATTGAATTCAAATCCCCCATAAACAGTACACAGCCCTAGGTAATAATGATAGCAATATTGACAATAATGAAAAGAAAATCAAAATAAATAATTATAATTATATCAATTTTATAATTAATTACATTATATAATTATCATTTCATTAAATTAAAATAATTTTATTACTAAAT
This sequence comes from Hevea brasiliensis, assembly GCF_030052815.1. NCBI lineage: Eukaryota > Viridiplantae > Streptophyta > Magnoliopsida > Malpighiales > Euphorbiaceae > Hevea > Hevea brasiliensis. The sequence goes on along the minus strand of NC_079497.1, from coordinate 87,917,135 downwards.
AAAGTAATTAAATATATGATATAATCACCAATATATTATATATTTGAGTACCTTATATCACTGAAGAGCCTTAAAATAAGAATCAGAATCCAAATTAAACTAGGATTCAAGAATCGAACATATAATTAATTCTAATTTCATTTATTTTTAATAATATAAATTATTAATTCTAGCATAATCACATTTAATAAAACGAATCATATTAATAATATCACAGTATACATATCACCTCAATCGCACTATACCTCCAGTATTTTAAAATAATAATAATAATAACAGCAACAACTTATTATCGAATCGCATCACAAGTAAACATTCTTTGAAGTACTTTATTGTACTTATACATACTCTCTCACGTTCGGCAAGCAAAGGGTGACCAACACGGGCCTCCATATTGAGGTCACTATATCTATCTTTAAGGGCTAAAATTTTTAACCCATTAGGAGTGGGACTCAGGCCCTCTTCTTTAAAATTAAAATAAAATTCAAATTAATATTTTAATTAAAATTAAAATAGAATTAATTAAATTTCCTTTTATAAATACATCAATTAAATAGAAAATAAAATAAAATTTAAATAAATAATTTAATTCAAATTAAAATAGAATTATTAAACTGAAGGAAATGTGAGCTGCAGTTAGCTTTACTTTTAGGCTTATATTTTTCAGATTTAAATAAGATTCTATGTATTAAATAGTTCTATTTTATCAATATAAATAAGGTATTATATATACAAATAAGAAGATATGAAAGTTTCTTTAAAAAAATGAAAATTATAATAAAATTATAATTAAAATAAGATTCTTGTATAATCACTAAGAACAGGACTCTAATCCTATATAAAAAAAAAAAAATCTAAGATGTAACGGAATTATGCTAAAAATACTAAAATTCTTTTATTATTAAGAGTTTTTATTAATTAAAATTTAATAATCCCAAAACATATGTAATTTTTTTTATAAATATTGGTTTAAGTCGGTATATTGTATGTATATCAAATAATTTATAATTTATAATTTATATGATTTTATTAATTTATGTAAATAATACATTTATTATTTAAATTAAGGTTAAAATTTTGATAAATAAGAATATTTATTAAATTAAAAATTAGTTTATAGGAACTTTAAAGATTATTATATTTTTAATTAGGTAATATTTAAAAAAAATATGTTGTAATTATTATAATTATTTACATATAATTTTAATCTAATTATATATTAAATTAAATAAATTAAAATAAATAATTATAAACATATAATTTAATATTCAGTCATTAAAAAATTTGAATGGATGAATATGCTACTTAAAATGACTGCAAGTTGGCTCATGATATTAATTTTTTTAAATTATTTTTTTATTTAAAAAATTTGATTTGCCTATTATATTCTATTTTTGGGTAATTTAAAATTAATTTTATTTTTTTATAAAAAATAAATAATCTTATAAAAATTTCTCATAGGCGTTCAAGTGGAAGAATTTGTTCTTCCACTTTTAAATTGTTATAATAGTTATAAACAATTTGAATCTATTACTTAGAGTATCCAATCTATCATCTCTTCCATAGGAATTGTCACAAGAAAGTACATTCAATTTTCTTGACTAAACTAATGTGATTTGTGACCCTTGAAATTTCAGCACCATTTATTGTCAATGGCAAAGAAAGGGTATCTTTTTTTTTTTTAACCCTCACTTGTATCTGGACTAGAGTAAAAGAAGATTATTTTTAAACTTAAAAATTATTATAAAAATAGACTTTTAAAAGCATTTTATATAAATTATTAATATATTATTATAAATTTAAGTTAACAAAAGTGACAATATATTAATTAAATAAAAAAATTATAAATCTTTAAATGAGTATGAGAAAAAATATATTTATTATGAAAATATTATAAGTATGGTATTTCTTTTGTATATTATATATGCTCCTATATAATTATATGGAATCTACTATATATATTTAAAAAAACTAAACTTAAAGCACATGTTTCATCATTTTTTAGAGTTTACGGTAAAAAAAAATTATTTAAGTAAATAATAAATCATATAACTTTATATACAATTTTTCTTTCTGCATGTGCTGTTAAATAAAAAGTGGACAATTACTTGTAATAATTGTAAATTATTTTAAATTTTTAATATTCTCATATAAATAAAGCTTAATTTTTAGAAATGTTACTTTTTATTAATGAATTTTTAATAATTATTGAACAAACTTTGTCTGCGTTTTAAAATTTTGAATATTATTGAGAAAAGGATTTCCATGTAATTTAAGTAAACTTTCTATTACAATCATGTTAGTATTTTAAATTTTGGAGCTATATTAGATTTTTTTTTTTTTTTTTGTTAAATACAAGTGGAAGTTTCGATTTTTAGAAATTTTGCTATGACAACAAAGGTATAATAAAATTTAACATTTAACAAAAAAATAATGTTTTTAAATTTTTAACTAAAAAATAATAACTTAATTTTTGCAATTTAAATTTTATTATAAAAAATTAAAAAAATAATTATGAAAATTGCCGACAAAATTTACTAATATGAATCATCGACAAATTTACTAATGTAATTTTTTATTTTGTCTAGAAATTCATATGCACGTGAATTTTATTGACGAAAAATGAATTTATCGCTAATGTTATTGATGAAAAATTCGTAAGTGAATTAAAATTCTTTTAGTTGGCACTTTCATGGGGATTATAGGCTTTTGGAATTATCAACTTCACTGACGAAAAGTTTCGTCGCTACTTACTAACAATAAAATTTTGGTTGATAAAATAAATTTAGCGACGAAAAAATTAACAATCATTGACTAATGTTATACGATAATTATTTTTAATAATTTTTAAAAATGTTTACTTATCAAGTTCTTTCCTAGGTAATTATTTTTTAATAATTTTTAAACCTATCATTTTTTTTTCTAAGTAATCTTTTCGATAATTTTTTAAGAATTTTTTACCTGTTCGTAGGTAATTTTTTTAATAATTTTTTAAGAATATTTACTTACCATTTTATTTCGCAGGTAATGGTTTTAATAATTTCTAAAATATTTACCAACAAATTTATTTTGCTTGTAATTTTTTTATTATTTTTTTAAAAATAGTTACCTATCAAATGATGTCGTCGGTAATTACTTTTATGACTTTTTTTTTAAATGTTTACCTACCAAATAGTTTGGTTGGTAAGTTTTTTAAATAATTTTTAAAAATAATTTTATACTTGAAAATTTAATTATTAATGGCTTAGAAAAGAATAGTACATAATAATAATAATAATAATAATAATAATAATAATAATAATAATAATAAAATTCAATAATATCATTAATAATAATACTCCACACATATAATAAAATAAGTATAAACTCTAGTAAAATAAAAATACTAAAATTTAATGAGTTGAAATACAAAACCATCAATACTAGCCAAGTGGATGTGGAGGCGAAGTTGGAGGTGAAAGCACTGGCAATTCTAACTAATCTCATCATATTCTCTATCATTGAGTGTCTCATGTCTTCCAAATGCATCTCAAATTACTCCATGATAGTTTGCTTCTTTGCTTGCCTCTGTTGCCTCTCTTCTTCAAGCTACTTTTTCAACTATTCTAATTCTTATTGTAAAACAGCAGACTGAAAAATGTGTGATGAATACACCCTAAGAAGATGCTCAATTGGAGGGTAAATGGCAGATGATTCTGATCCAAGCCCATACACCATTCGTCTCTTCTGGCTAGCCCCAACAACACCCAAATAAATTTATTTCTTATCGATGGTGTTGTGTAATTCGTTAGAGCTCTTCCCTTTTGGCCACTGCCACTTCCTTTACGTAAAAAATAGAAAAAATTTTATTAATTCATGATATGATACAATAAAAAAATTTAAATTATTTAAAATAAATAATAGAGTACTATACATTTATTTGCCTAGACTTTTCATCCACAAATCTCTCCTTGTCATGATCTGCAAGTATGAATTTGGACAAACAACTCATACAAATTGGGCTTTCAACCCAGTTGTTTCTCTTGAAACATAAATAAACAGTTATGAGAAATAAATTTAAGAAATTTATTTCAAAATAAAAAACAAACAGAGCTTCCCCTATATTATTAACATTTTCTCTTGTTAGAAGTCAATAAAAATATAACAACTCAATCTCACATCAATTGTAATACCCACCATTTTTCAACATCGAAATTCCTGTTGTGGATGGAAAATTCTCATAAAACTTAGAGTTTCACAGACAGGGAAGTGGTGGTAATGAACCATGTATGTATATATATATTTGCGTGTGTGTGTGTACATGAGTATAAGTATGCATGAAATTGATGTGCTAAGAGTCTAAGTTACATGTGTGTTTTGTTAAGAAAAGAAATCAAGGTATCCTTGCAGGCAGAAAAAACTTTGGCAGCTGAAAGTTGGACTTTCGATAGCCAAAGTCCTTTTTTATTGTTCAAGTATCCTTTTGGACAGAATGGACTCTGACAACTGAAAGATGGGCTTTTGCAAGTCGAAAGTCCCCTAGACAGTAGGGATATAAATAGCCCACTTAGTTTCATTTTTCAAAGAAAATCAATCTTTTTTTCTCTCTCCCTTAACTGTTGTTGCATGTAAAGGGTTTAAGTTGAAATCCTTTGGGCAAATTCATGTTTTGGATACCTTGATACTTGGATTTTCCTTAGGAAAGTCGAGGGAGAGTGAATTAAAGCTTGGATCACGACTTCTCCCCTTTCTCAAGCTCAAAGGAAAAAGATGCAATTCTTCTTTTCTTTTGATCTTTTAGAAGGATCCAAGCATGTTTATGAATGTTAGGTTGTTTGGCTCTAATTGTATGTTTGGGTTAAAGAGTTTGAGTTGGTTTTCATTATGTGAAGGTTAGAAGAGTTCTTGCATGTTAGGGTTTTAATGAATTGTATGTTTTGTTTTGAAATTAGTCAAGTTTTGAGGTTTTGTTCTTTATTTTTTTTTTTTTTGTTATGTTTAAGGTTTATAGGCCTTAAATGGTTAGTTACCTTATTTAAACCTAAGGATTTCTTGTAAATATGATGTTAAAGCTTGATAGAACCTTGAATTCAAGTTCATGTTGGTTGCATGTGTAACTTGACCTTGAATTCAAGTTATTTTAGGCCTTAAGCATGTGATGGGATGTTTAGATTATTTTTTGGAAGCTTGGACTAAGTTTTGGTATTGTAGGAAGTGAGATTATACAGGTTTTTAATTTGGGAATTCTAAAAATTCCCAGGTTCAGTTGTTAAAAACCTTTAGTTTGGCAGTCAAAACATGCAACTTCTCGGGAAAATCTAAAAAAATTTCTAGGTTTAGAAGTTAAAGTCCAAGACTTTAGCAGCCACAGTCACTACTAGACCAAAAGGAAAATTAAGGCTTAAAACTTCAGCAGTCATAGTGGCTACTGTCCGAAAAGGGCAACTGATGTTCAAGACTTTAATGTCAAAGTCCCTTACTTCAACAGCTGAAGTTGGCTTTTCTAACCTTATTTCTCCTTATGTTTTAAGGCTCAAACACTTATTTTTATGTTCTAAAAGGACCTACATGATCTACGTTAAAGGTCTGTTATATGTTTTAGGGAGTCTAGGATATAGAATTGATGTGTTTGTTATTTTACCACTTGATCAAAGTCGGTGATCAAAGTTCAAGGAAGTTAGGCCCTGAGTCGATTTGATGTCAGAACATCCTAGGAAGCACACATAAGATCAAGTCAACCTACTAGATCTAGGGGGTAAGAATAAATGAATAAGTACTGCTAGAGGTAAGTATAAACTACTTAAATTAATTTCAAATGCTTTTTAATTACTTTAATTTCTGCTTTAAGCATAATCATGCATCACAAAATGTGTGGATATTAGGGTGTAATGCATTAGAATCATACTTGATGTAATTGCATATATGTTTATGATGATGTAGATTATGGATGACCCACTAACTCCTAAATGGTATATGGCAGTATGGTATATATGTTATGGATCCAAAAATCTAGATGAGGTCCCTATGAGGCCCTAAGTGAAACTCTTGAGGAGCCTCTGTATGAGCTGGGCACATTGGATATATTAAGTAAAAGTCCTAAGGAGCCTCTCTATGAGTAGAGCACATTGGATTACAAGAGACTCACTAGTGACATGACTATCATGTTTGCATATATTTGATGATTGATGCATTTAGTGTTTGGCAAACCTTGTGTATGTAATTGTTTTAAGAAGTTTATGCTTACTGAGTCTCCTAGCTCACCCCCCTACCCAAAACAGTCTTTGTAGGTAACAGGAGCACAGGAATCTAGGAGTGGTTATGGCCTTTTAGAAAAATAAATGTTGTAATAGTGTTAACAATCAATATGTTATATACAAATATATTAATAGCATAGAATTATGTATTTATGTCATGTCATGTAAGTGAATGTATTTAATGTATTATGATAGTATGTTTTATGTTTGTGGCGTGGGCATGTATGTCTGGTATATGATGACATCATAAAAATATGCTTGCTAGTAGGTTATTTAGATGTATGTGTAGTGAATTGTTCCAATGGAATAGCATGATAAAATTTAAATGCATAATTATGTGATTAAGATAGAGTAAAGTATTGTTCTATTAGTCACACTAAATTTGAGAAAGTTAATAAAAGTCTACTAGTGTAATTAGTGACCCTCTTGAAAAGTTAATGAAAGTCTAATGGGGTAATTAGTGACCCTCTTGAGTATCCCAATATGAAGGGTAGACCAAATGCTCACAAAGAAGTAAAGATAGTGTGATTAATAGGATACAGTTAAAGTTAAAATGCTTTGACTAAGTAAAAGAGGTCCCTTAAAGGGATATTTCCATAGTATATGTAGGAAATTGATGAATAGCCCTAACAGAGATAAGAAAGTAAAGGTATATAGCTTGCTCTTCCTAGGGAACCAATTCAAAGAAAGCTATTTGGTTTGTAATAGTCATGTAAAGGTTACAGAAAGAGCTTAGTTTTATGCAAATAAAGTTTAGTACAATAATAATGATAATAAAAGACAAAAATAGAAAAAGAAATTTCATATAATGCACTTAAAGTTTTAAGCTCTTTCTGATGAATTTGAGTCCTAGGGAGGAAATAACCTCCCTTAGACTTTAAGAAAATTTCCAAAGCAGTTAAGCGGGCCCTTAGAAGGTCAAAATCTGTAGTTTTAGGCTTTTTATGAGTTTTGATAGCCTTAAACTGACTCATTCCTAGCACTGGTAACTCCTTGGTCAGGTTGTGATAAAGTGGTATTAGAGCTCTAGGTCTTAAAGTCAGACTTAGAAGCAAAAGATGTTATGTATAGGAAGTAAAGCGTCTAGTTATGGCAAGCACAGTGATATACATGCCCTTTTAAGTTTGAAAGGCTTAGGGAATCCCTACAAGGAATAGTAATACTAAGCTCATTCTATACATTGTGTATGATGACATAATGTGATAAGTATACAATATGTGAGTTTTGTAATGGTTGTTTTGAGGTTTGTCTTTTTTTTAAGGGGAAAGTGTACCCGATGAAGTAGCGGGTTGACATATGAACCTTTACAAATAGGAAAAAAGGAGCGTTATCTCCTATCCCAGACTTTAGGAAGAGGTGTGAAGAAGCAGTAAAGTATGAGAGATAGGGCAAATGTAAAAGGTAGTCCCTCCTATAGTCTTAACAGATGAAGGAAATATGGGAGAAGGTTAGTGAATGGAAAGAGTGGGAGGATGGCAAGGCCTTCCTATAAGCTATAAGAGGAGGACATTGAGGATTTCCTCGTATGTTTTTATAGGAGGGTAGAAAAGTAAAGGTTGAGTTAAGATAGATGATATGAAAGAACAATGGAATAAAAGTAAGAAATGGGAATTATAAGTGAGATCTAGGCAAAGAGGTAAGCTGAGAAGTAGATAAGAGATGAATGAATGAAAAGAAAAAGAAAGTAATGAGAGGAATGGAAGTGAAAATTTGTTGAGAAAGAAGGGTTAAATGAATGAGAAGAGAAAATGGAAAATTAAGATATGTTAGAAGGAAAATCAATGGGTGACTGTCATCATCATATAGGTGTTAACACCTTGAGTGCTGTAGGGGAAATAGACAGGGTTGACCTGTACGACGGTCTAGGAAAGGTTATTATTATTAGAACCCTTCTTCACTCCATTATGAGGGAGTGGTGACCTGAGGAACCTTATTATAGGAATATACTTTTGAGTAGTGGAGGTACTATTACATGATGTATGAGGAGTAAGGAATAAAAAGTCTTAGGATGGACTGCTCTACCTAAAAGGCAGTCGCAGCCTTTACCACAAGGTGGAGGCACACCTATGTAATAAAGAAAGAAAGATAGTAAGCTATAGTGAAAAGTTTTACTGGCTTCACTATAATCAGAAGTGCAGTAAAAGTTTTCAAAATGCACAACAGGAAGCATAATGGGTTGCTTCAGTACTAATATTAGAGGTGGGATGGTGAGTATAGAATAGATAATAGAAGAAAAGAAAGTAATGAGTAAGGGAAATTAGATGTGAGAAAGGAAGTTGTTTGGAAATGAAATAGAAAGAAAGAGGTGAGAAGCATATTGAAAGGATAGTGAAGTGCATGATTGGTTGGTCTAAAGATAAGAAAGATGTGAATGAAGTGTCTAGTGTCTGTGGAATCTCTAACGTTAAGAATGTCTATGAGATAAAGGGATATAGAATGTTACAACAAGTAGAAAGAGATTCCACAATTCTTAATTCAATGTATTTTTATGTGAAAATCATGTTTTCTTGTGATTTTATAATTGAGGTCTAGAGAGTAATTGTTTTCCTTGGTACACCCCTAGTTGTTAAACATTCGGGGATGAATGTTCTTAAGGGGGGGAAGATTGTAATACCCACCATCTTTTGAAGTCAAAATGCGTATCATAGATGGGAAATTCTCTTGAAACTTAGGGTTTTACGAATAAGGAAGTGGTGGTAGTGAACCATGTATGTATATAGATCCACCTATCTGGGTGGATTGCCCTATACCATCTATAGCATCATGACGGTTTCTCGAATTAGTCTTAGATCATAGAATGATGGAAGGGTCCTCCTAATGCTGCTCAAATCAAACCCATGCTTCTTTACTAACATATCAAGGTTTTTTTCTCTTCTCCTTGAAATCAGATACCATGTTCCTATACCATTCAACAGCCTTTGATTGCCAACAAGCCTTTATCCCTGGTTCCTCTGTAGTAGTCCAACTATATTTTTTCTGCAATATAAAATAGTACATATTTTTAGGGATTTCTATATTCAAAATATGAAAAAAAAAACCTTAAATATATGTTACCATTTATTCCTCCCAGTATAAATCCTTAGTTTCATCTAGGACAGTCTTCCACTTGACACCGTCTCTAACAACCCCCGATGTGGTAGCATAACGGCTGAACCGGGAGCGTTACCTGTAATTTCACAACCTGTGATATGAACTATATCTTAATTTCATATGAATATTCCATATTCATCACATAAAAATTGTGCCAAAAGATAAACTTTACATAATATGTTACTCACTTATATACAACTTTTCATCTAATTAATTACTTAAACAATTTATACAAATAGAATCATTACAAGTAAAGAGAGAGAACCCTAATTAGACTCTTGACAAAATATTGCTCCTATGATGTAGACTTTAATGATCTACTCTTTGTGAACCCTCAGCTTCAGTACTACATGAGGTAAAAACCCATCGTGCTAAGCATATAGCTTAGTGGTACAAGTCTAGCTTAAGACGGCTAATTAATAGTTGTCTATAACTATACATGCTATATGCATTTAACAACTAATTAGAATAATTTCAATCAAGTAATAATTTATAACAACTTTGTAAAAATGTATAAAGCATTCCATTGTAACAATTTAACTGAAATCAACTGATTTTGTTCATGAAATATGCATATAGAAACAAGTTATTCATTAATCAAAGTAAGGTCCAAATTTACAAACCAATGAGCAACTCCTTTGACATAAATATTAGTTATTTTATTATTTCCATTTAATAACCCAATTCCTTTCTAGTATGACTTTTCTTGTATCAGATACTGGGATTTTAATGCGACACCATCTTTCAGATGTCGTCTTATATTTCCTCTTTACTATTGCAACATCTTCTTTCGGATGTTATCTTACGTGTCCTTTTCACCACTGCAACACCTTCTCTCAGGTGTCGTCTTACGTGCCCTTTTTAGAATCATTAAGTATATTGCGACATCGTCTTTCAAATGCCATCTCTAAATCATTAAAGATATAGGTTCAATTCATTTTGCAGATCTGCTAACTTACTTCCCTGTTTGGAATGCCAAACTATCCGGTTTCAACTTTTAAGCTAGGTGGAATTTTGGGCCTTAATAGTCATATAACATGGTCTTAGACAATTCAACCATTCTTACATCCATAAAGAATTGTCATTCATCATTTTAACATCATTTGTCATCATTACATAATTGTTGACATATTCAGAATAAGGACATAACCATGTAACATGTCATTTCATTTAAGCAAAGTAGTGACTCTCATAACATTAATTCTTATCATCACATAATCATTTGCATATTCCCAATAAGAACATAATTATATAACTTATCATTTCATTTGGCAAAGTAGTAGCATCTTATTCCATAGCATTTAGAATTAATCACATCACTCTCCAACAAGGCAGGTTTCCTAACTCATTTTGCAATCACAATTAAACTTAGAGTAGGCATTTTTAAGATCAATTTCATCCATAAAACATGTCAATTTGTCTTAACTTTCATTAGGAATCAATTTAATCAGCATTTAGACATTTACAAATTCATTTATAACCCTTTATTCACAAAGTGTTCAAAAAGGTAAGTTATCATTTCAGGAGGGACACCAATTTGGTACCCTGTTTTCTATCAATTCTTTGGGCACCCTAAAAATAGAATTTGCTCTTATGGTCTTCATACAATTTGTAGCCTGGTGTCTTACCTTTCATTTAAATCATGAATCACCCCATTTCAAGGTTTAGATCTCAAGTTATGCTTATTTTTCTACATACTATCTAGTTTTTACCTGACCAGGTCTGGCTACAATCAGAATTCATGGTTCCTATTCATAGGCCAATTTGACCATTTTAAAGATAGATTCCATCATGGTAGTCCTCATAAGAAATGTTCCTACATGTTTTAAGTTTCCAATGGTTCAAGAATCACCTAATTTGGAGGCTTATATCATGAGTTGTAGCTAAATTACCAACTACTATTCATGGATGCATTGTCTTGGAAATTCCAGGTTTCTAGATTTCTAGTTTAGGATTCACTCAACATTCAAGTACTTTACACCCAAAATTTGTACAGCATCTCTGAAGAAAAATTTTATGCCTATGTCTTAGGTTTTCAAAGCATCTTATATCACCTCAATTGGAGTTGAACAGAGGGAGTTATGCCCTGTTTACTACACAAAGGTCACAGGACTGGTTTGCTGGAATTCTAGGAATTTCAGTTTTGCAATTTCAAATTTCTCTAAAATTTTAACTTCTTTGCCCTAAGAATTAGGTCTGGGTCAAAATATAGAAATTGTAGGTCTATATCTTAAGAAAATTTCAATTTAGATTACATCTCAATTAGAGCTCTATAATTCAACTTATAGCCAAATTAGTACAGACTATTCATTGGATTCACTAATCCTACCAGTCACCATTCAAGGATGCATAAAGTAATAATTTTGCTAATAAGCTTAAACAAGCACTTACCTCAACTTAGTTCCAGCAATTTACTCCCAATTGCAACCACTTTTCATAAAAAATCCCTAAGCTAATTCAGTGTTTAGCCTTGGTTTTCCAGCCCAACAATTCTGCCTCTTGAATCAGCTCACAATTTCTTGATTTCTTCCTTCTCTTTCACCTTGATTTCATGTGTTGATCATCAATTCCTTCAATTCCATCACAGAACATCATCTTAGATTCTTGAATTAGGGTTTGTATGTGAGCTTGGATGAAAGAAAATGGAGAAAAAAGGAAAGGAAAGATGGGTCGGCTAAAGTGAATGGAAGAAGACACAAATTTTTGTTTTATATGCTTTTAGATATTTTTCACTTTTTAACATATGTCTCTTTACCATTAGTCTCATTTAATTGGTATTAATTAGTTTAATTAACCACACTTAATGATCTTAATTAAACTCAATTAGATGCTAAGTTGAAAATTTTCAATTTTTCCTCCAAACTTCATTAACTTTGTAACAAAGTCCATAGGTGTCTTTTACAAACTTTTACTTTAAGCCCTCATTTAATCTAATTTATATACCATATTCAATATATGAATTTTTTTATTGAAATATACTGAATAAGGGCTGTAAATTTGGGGTATTACAATTCTCCCCCTCTTAGGATATTTTGTCCTCTAAATTAGAGATTTTACCTTAATTGAATAGTTGGAGATACTGTTGTTTCATCACTTCCTTGCTTTCCCAAATAGCTTCTTTAATTGCATGATTTCTCCATAGCACTTTAACCGGTGGAACTTGCTTGTTCCTCAATTCTTTCACTTCAAGAGCTAAAATTGCCACAGGTTCCTCTAGGTCAAATCTGGTTGCACTTCAATTGTCTCCCTAGAAATGACATGGGTTGGGTCGAATCTGTATCTCCTTAACATCGAGACGTGGAAGACATTATTTATCTTTGATAATTCTAGTGGTAAGGCTAGTCTATAGGCTACCAGACCCACACATTTAATTATTTCATATGGACTGATAAACCTAGGACTTAACTTCCCTTTCTTGCCAAATCTCAAAATCTTCTTCCATGGTGAGACTTTTAAGAAGACTTTATCACCCACTTCATATTCTATATCCCTTCTCTTTAAATCAGCGTAAGATTTTTGCCTGTCCATTGTTGCTTTCAGTCTATCCTTTATCAGTTTCACTTTATCCTCTGTCTGTTTCATAAGTTCTAGACCCACTGACTTCTTTTAACTCAATTCTGTCCTGAATAATGGAGTTCTACACTTCCTACTATATAAGGCTTCATAAGGAGCCATGCGGATGCTAGACTGATAACTATTGTTGTAAGTAAATTCTATCAATGGGAGGTGTTTATCTCAACCTCCTTCAAATTCAATAATACAGCTTCTCAACATATCCTCTAGCACCTGTATATCTCATTCGGATTGTCCATCTGTCTGAGGATGGAAGGCTGTACTGAAGTGGAGTCGAGTACCCAAGGCCTTATGTAAACTTTCCCAAAATCTTGATCTAAACCATGGGTCTCGATCTGATATGATAGACATGGGATATGATAGACATGGGTACTCCATGCAATTTAACTATCTCACTAATGTATAATTCAGCAAGCCGATCTAGTGAGTAGTCTTGTCTAACTATAAGAAAATAGGCTAACTTAGTTAAAAACAGTGTCGCAATATACGTACTGATTCTAAAAAGGGCACGTAAGACGACACTTAAGAGAAGGTGTTGCAGTGGTGAAAAGGGCACGTAAGATAACATCTAAAAAAAGATGTTGCAGTAGTAAAGAGGAAATATAAGATGACATCTGAAAGAAGGTGTCGCATTAAAATCCCAGTATCCAGTACAAGGAAAGTCATACTAGAAAAGAGTTGGGCTATTAAATGGAAATAATAAAATGACCAACATTTTTGTCAAAGGAGTTGCTCATTGGTTTGCAAATTTGGACCTTACTTTGGTTAATGAACAACTTGTTTCTATATGCATATTTCATGAACAAAATCAGTTGATTTTAGTTAAATAGTTATAATGGACTACTTTACATATTTTTGTAAAGTTGTTATAAATTGTTACTTGATTGAAATTATTCTAATTAGTTGTTAAATTCCTATAGCATGTATAGTTACAGACGACTATTAATTAGCCGTCTTAAGCTAGACTTGCACCACTAAGCTATATGCTAAGTACGATGTGTTTTTACCTCATGCGGTACTGAAACCGAGGGTTCATAAAGAGTAGATTATTAAAGTCTGCATCAGAGGAGCAGTATTTTGTTAAGAGTTTAATTAGGGTTGGCTCTCTTTACTTGTAATTATTCTTTTTGTATAAGTTGTATAAGTAATTAATTAAATGAAAAGTTGTATCTAAGTGAATAATATATTATGTAAAGTTTGTATTTTGCTTAAATCGCTTTTGGCACAATTTTTATGTGATGAATATGGAATATTCATAAGAAATTAAGATATAGTTCATATCACAGGTTGTGAAATTATAGGTAACGCTCCCAGTTCAGTCATTATGCTGTCGGATCAGGGGTTGTTACACCCTCAGGGTGTATCCACTACTTAAAGGTGTTCAAGATCACTCTAGCTACAGCAGATCCGATGGAAAACATGCACACATGAAAAGAAGACGTGGAGAGTTAACATATGTATCAATTTTATTTATAAACCAATTAGAATTTAATTGTTTAACTCACTTGTTTCCTACTCGAACAGTAAGGCGAATTCGCCCAAAATCAATATCTGATTCAGGTTTAGGGTGAGAACCTTATGAGCTATCAGGCAAAGGCTCTTGGCCATCTGTAGATGTAGCCTCTTGGCTAGCCACAAGTGTGACTGCTTAGACTGACCATTGTGATTGAGGCATCAAAGACTCTCCTTCCTCATTTACAGATGGTGTTTGGGAACCACTTGCAGTATGTTAGCCCCACACCATATCTGTACAATGCATACTTAGTTGAAGAAGAAATGTTAATTTGAAATAATAATAAAAAATCTCGTTTCTACCAAAAATATAGTGGAATCTCCCCTAAAATTTGAATTTCCCCAAATTTTAACAATACAACCTATAATAAAAACATTGTTACCCTAGCTTACATAGTTATTGTATGCATCTCCTTTATGACAAATTCACAGTTCATAAAAAGTAAAACAATAACATAATTATGAATACTATAATATACAAATTAGTAAATCAAAGTGCATTTCCCAAATAGTATGACAAAATATTAAATACATCAATAGTTTATCTATATAGGACAATATAATTTATTCACTATCGTCGTCATATACATGAAGTTCATTTTCATCTTCTTCTTCGCTTTCTTATGATGAAAATAAAACTTCCTCGTATGGTTGTTCCTCTTCTTCAACAGATGGAAGCTCTAGTGGTTCATCGCTTAAATTATCTAGGGATCCAATTTGTTTATCTGCTAACTTTGGATCAATTTGTAACACTTGCGCTACCTCATATTGGAAAGCTTGGTCAGGTATTGGCTTTGTTACATTTGTCTAAGGCATAACAACAACGGCCCTAGGTTACACTTTACACATTGCATATTAGTTGGCCTTGTCTCGTCTCAAGCTCGGATAATGGATGTAAACCACTTGTTTAGTTTGCAAAGTAAGTATGAATGGTTCATATTTATTCAATCTTTTTCTGTTATCGATGTCCATTAAGTTATAATGTTTATGGACCTTAATAGCCACATCTATTATATCAAACCTCTCACACTTGAAGAGAACAACGCTCTTTATTGGTAATGTAGTATACTCTAGTTAAACTACCACTTTCAAGATACCTTAGTAATTATTGGTGGTGTCACCATATGTTGATCCCCTAATGTAAACTTCACTATTCATCATGGATCGATTAACACCATGACTGATTATGTGAAATCTATATCCATTTATGAAAAACACAGGATATGATATCACATTTCTCAATGGTCCTTATGCTAAATCCTTAATGAATTTATTGTCAATGTTTGAATTCCTTGCCTGATAAGTTGAAGAGAAATTAAATCTTTATTATCACATATCACATTACTAGTTACATGTAGACGATGGAATGGTTTATATAAATGTAGACTTACATAAGATTTGAACCAATCTGTAAATCTTTGTTCTATTAATTCATTAACTTCTTCATCATTGATATTATGTGACGTCTATTGCAATTTAGTTTGGAATTTGCTACACATAAATAAATTAGGCAATTTTCAAAGGAAAAGGAAAAGGAAAATTCACAAATGACTTCCAGGAGATTTAACTTATATTTTTGGGTTTCGATAAACTTACTTTACATATATGTCCATTTTAAGGCAATTTAGTAAGACGTATATATGGGTGGCCTTATATTCATCATCTCTTAACCATCTTGTTTTCGCTCTACCATATGGTTAACTAGAATACTTGAATATTGATAAATTTCCTTTAATCTCATCATTGTTTTGTCGATTATTTGTTATAATGTGAGGTTTAAAATAATGCGCACAATAATTGAATGCTTCTTCGATTAAGTACGCACTACATATCGAACCTTCCACTTTTGCTTTGTTCTTTACATTTTTTTTGATGTGTCATAGAAATCTGAAAAAAGAAAACATAACATTCAAATGATTTATGGAAAGTTTATGATGAATTTTAGAACATAAAAAGAAAAATAAGGATTCACTATTACCTCTCAAAAGGATATATCCATTGATATTATACTAATCCTATAATTTTTGCCTAATACGATAGATGGATGGGAATATGTTCCATCAAGTCAAAGAAGGTAAGAGGAAATATGCACTATAATTTGCAAATAATAATGGGAATTTCTGCTTCCAAACGCTCCATATCTTGCACCTTAATATTTGTAGAAGTAAGATTTTTGAAAAATAAGCTCAACTCAGTTAATGCTTGCCAAACCATATTTGGAAAGAACTCAAAAAATGCAATTGATAATAATATCTTCATAAACACATGACAATCATGGCTCTTCATGCCAAAAAGCTTGTACTTCTTCTTGTTAACACATCTTCCCATGTTGGATACATAACCGTCTGTAAACTTAAAGCTTTTCACCCACTCATGTAATTTCTGCTTTTATTGTTTATTAAGAGCATAGCAAGCCTTAGGGTATTTACCCATTCGTACATCCTTCTGCAACTTCCTTCTATGACATAAATGTGCCATATCTTCCCTTACTTTTTCATTATCCTTTATCTTCCCTTCAATATTCATCACTGTGTTAAAAGTATTCTTAAAGACATTTTTTACAATTTGCATGACAACTAAGTTATGGTGAATGAGATTGGAAGACCAATATGGTAAATCCCAAAATATGCTCATTTTTCGCCAACCACTGTTTTTGGCTATGGCAACATTGACCACTTCACCATCATTATCCGTTACCCTCCTAAGTCCCAAATCCTCTATCTACCGAAAAGTGCCTTCACTGCTAAGAATTGGAGGAGACTCATTCATGCATGCTTTTCCTATAAGGAAATTTACCTTGTTTCATCTAAATGGATGATTTTATGGAAGAAACTTACAATGATTATCAAACTAACTCATTTTCCTTTGTGACTTAATAAAAATACATCTAAATAATCCATACAGTATGGACAAGTTAATCTCCTAACAGTGCTCCATTTGGACAACATTGAATAAGTAGGGAAATTACTAATTATCAACATAAGAGCAGCATACATTTGGAAATTCTGCTTCTTAGATACATCATATGTTTGCACCCCTACTTACCACGACTGAGTTAGTTCAGCAATTAGTAGTTGCAAATAGACATCTAGTCAATGTTTAGGATTTTACAGCCCAAGTTTTATTACCATTAAAAATAAATATGGCTCCTTCATACATGTACCAGGAGGTAAGTTGCACAGGGTAATTATTACGGACATTAGGAGTACTGTTGTCTTGATTGTCTAAATGGTTGAAATCCATCAGTACACAATCCTAGCTTCACATTCTAATTTTTAGCTGCAAACATTGGGTGGGTGCCTTTAAAATGCTTCCATGTCTCAAAATCAGACAGCTAAGCCATGACATCATCTTCCATGTTATGCTCAATATGCCATCACATTTTTGTAGTAGTTGCCTCAAAAGCTTGGTGTAAGAGGAAAATAATAGATCCTCTTACATGCTAAATCTACCTTCCTTGATCCCTTTTGAAGCTTGCAGCTTGGCTGCACATAAAATTTGCATATAGGTAAACTATCATCTTCCCCCCGTTATATCATGCAACCAAGCTTGCAGCAGCCAATTTTCTCCACAAATAGACCCAACCACTATACAAACTTCTTCATCTTGTAAAAATGGTTAGCAAACTTATTTTAATCTAGTAATAATTCCCTTATGAAATTCACAATTTGGTCATGGCATTTCTCAGACAAATGATTTTCTGACTTAATATGCAACATCTGAGCTATGGCATACAATTGTGAATGCCTCTTAAAACCAAGCCACATTTCCTCTTTAGCTGCTTTTAGCATGTCATAAAATTATTGTTCTTCTAGATTCGGAAGTTCTTCCACATTATCGACTTTAATCTCTCGAAAAGAAGCATGCACTGCAATGTTTTCAAAATAGGGACCAGTAGTATCAAACACCATATTATGAAATGGGATATTGTCACCCTGGAAACATTCTTGCCTTGGTACATTGACCTCAATGACATACGTTAAAGAACTTGAGGATTCATTGGTGCACACCTTTCTAAATAACTCAATCTAAACCCCTTACTAACAAGATGAAATTTGACATCATCCACAGGCAGGTACTTTTGATTTATGCACTTCATACATGAACATCTTATTTTACTCTCGTCCATAGATTCTGACATACTATAAGCAAAATTGATTAATGCTTCCAACCCACAAACAAACTCTGGGCTCAATAGTCCATCTGGCAGTTTCCTATCATACATCCAATGTATCGCCCCTCACCCGACTACAGTGTAGCCGAGCAAGGCGTGCTATATTCGGTGCTGGAGCACCCTATCTTATCTTACTTTATTCCTTTAATCATTTTCAAGTTATTATCTTTTAATATCAATTATTTTTCTATGGAGAAACTAACGGAGTTTCCCTTATTTTATTATCGTTTGATGTGTTTCACTATTCACCTGTTTGAAATTTTCAATAATATTTTCAAATAAAGATCTCATCCATGCTCATCATTTCTGATAGTGTCCATACATTTCGACTCTTATTCATTACCATGCATATTCATTCATGCTCATTTCATATATCAAAATTCGCAATTTCATTAGTTTACATAATTTGCAAACTAATTGCATAAATTCATAATTTCCATTAGGTGCATATTATATACAATTCTTTTGATTAGGTGCATAAATTCATTTCATTAGGTGCATAATTTCCATCGCGCTAAGCATTGCTGCTTAGTGGTGCAATAATAGAACAAGAAAATAAAATATACAAATAAAGAAAGAACGAAGCATAATTTGAATATTTAAGAATCTGTTTAATTTAATACAATGTGTCTAATATTAATTATCTTTTGTTCTCATGTGTTTCGCTTTGGAAGCGTTTAATTCTGAAATTCACAGTGATAATGTACAACATACAGAATTAATAAAAATACTCAGTTTATATTTATATGGCAATAGAAGGTACATTTAAAATATTTAGT
Organism: Hevea brasiliensis; assembly: GCF_030052815.1. NCBI lineage: Eukaryota > Viridiplantae > Streptophyta > Magnoliopsida > Malpighiales > Euphorbiaceae > Hevea > Hevea brasiliensis. The sequence goes on along the minus strand of NC_079497.1, from coordinate 87,897,774 downwards.
TAAGTTATACCTATTTTTGCAACTCTTTTGTCATTTTACTTAACAATTTTTTTTATGTGGTTTGGATCATTTCATAATTCTAACTAATTCTTTTGAAGTCTTATTGACTCATTTATTTGATTTCTAATATTTTTAATTACTAATAGTCTTAATTTATTTCAATAAATTACACTGCCCAAGTAACCTACGACAGGCTGACTAAACTGGATAACGGGTCGTTGGCACTGGACACCGCGGTGCCTCGGGCCGTCATACCATGGGACGCAGAACGTCAACCACGTATGCAGTCAGTATGGCTAAAAAGCCATGATATCACATAATCGGGCATAAAAGCCATGAATACGGGCATAAAAGCCATGAATACGGGCATAAAGCCATGAATACAGGCATAAAGCCTTTCGCAGTACTGCTAAAACAATACCCTATTGGCATGCCAAACTATCCAATCTGACACACATGTCTTGGCAATACAAGGGCACATAATATCATTAAACATTAATATATTGTGTTTTATGACTTCATTATTTCATGATAAATTTCAATTATAATTCATACATTCATTTGATCATTTATATGATCACAATTCACATCAATTATCCTTTTATACCATTGTACTCAAAATACTTCTCCTCTCTACAATAATGAGAACTAATGTCTCATTTATACATTAATATGGTTCATTTATTCATTCATTATGTAATTCATATTGATCACAATTCTAAACAATGGTTCACACGTACCATTGTATTCAGAACATTTTCCCTTTTCTCATTTATACATTCAAGAATCTACTTATGTAATTACAAATTTTATATTTCAAGTTGAGTTATTAATATTTTATGAATTTCATTTGTGACGGGCATATAAGCCCTAACTATCTATTCACATCAATTAGGTGACTTATTTTTCATGTTTCAAGTAATCCATGAATATTTTATGGATTTCTAATTTATGGCCTTAATTTCTTTTTAACAATTTTGACTAGGATGCATAGTCTACATTTGTCATACAATTCTAAGCATTTAAGCTTAGAATTGGTTCTAGGTTTTCATCTTAATTTACTAATCATTTTGATTACTATTCACCTTACTAGTCAACCAAAATGTTGACTTTTTCATACTTAGTGGATATATTAATTCTAATTACACCAAGATCCCACATTTGGAGTTTTACATTTGCTAGTATTAATTGCCAATTGCAATTTAAAGTCCCCTAGATGCATTTCTAATTTCAAATTTTGAATTTCAAGTTTTGGTGTCACTATTCACCTCATTGGTCAACAAAAATGTTGACTTTTGGATAGAAAATAGGTACATTGGTTTTGACACTCCAAACATACCACATTTTGCATTTAAAACTTGTTGGAAGTGATCACCATTACCATTTCTAAGCCTAACACTAAGTGGTAAAATTTTCAGTTTTTGTACCATAAATTTACTGTTCTATTAGGGACTATTACAGTGGAAATTTGAGGAAATGGTAAACATGAAAGTTGTTCCTTATTTTGTGTAGTTGAATTTCTTTTTTTTTAATCACTCCATTTAGAGTTTTGTAGCTCCAGATATGGTCCAAAAACCACAGCTGACCGCATTTCAATTCTGCAGAATTTACCAAATCTATAGTACCATGAACAGTGACTGTGACTGCCATTTTGATTAAGTTCTGGTCATAATTTGGGGTAGATTTCTTCATGAAAGTTGTTTGTCTATGTCTTAACTTATTGCTGTAAAAATTTCAGGTCAATTGACCATGTCTACAGTGAGTTATGGCCAAATGAACAGTTACTGTTCATTTGGTCATTCTGCAGAATCAGTTTGCAGGGTATCCGAATTGGGGCCAACTTTTGGTCCTCTTGCTTTGGTCTTTTGGGCATGGTTTCTTCAGTAAAAATGTGCCATTATAAGTCTAGTTTAATGTCCAATTGGCCAAACACCAATTGAACCTACACAGCCAAAGTTATGGCTGTCTAAGTGGGCTGGAATCATAGCCTCATTGCTGCTGTCTCTAGGCAGCCTGCACATTTCACTTTGCCATGCATTAGCTCACTTCAAATTATGATTAACTTGCCTCAAATGGTCACTAATTGACCATTAAAATGTTCATTCACCATTACCTAAACAAGGTCCAAGTTTCTCTCCAAAACCCTAACCCTAATTGACCAAGCCTCCAATTCATGCATCCCACTCCTAATTTGCTATACTAATCATATAATTTATAAGAGGGGCAGCAATATGTCACTTTAAACCAAAGATTTCTCCTAACCCTAACTCATGTCAAGGCTTCCAAAACTTCATGGAATATAACCATGCTTCATTAATTCAATTTTTGTCAAATTTTTAACTTAACTTAGCTCAAATTCATGATTAGAAAGATGTAAAAGCAAAGGTTATGGCACTAACCTCTTTGGTGATTTTCTAAGCTTGTTCACACCTCACTTTCGTCCACTTTCTCTTCTTCTAATTGCTGCCCAAGTCTTGCTCTAGTGGTAAGGGAAATTTTTAGTAAAGGGAGGACAAGGTTTTGAGGTGGTTTGAAGTGGGAAATGAAGCTTAAGGGAGCTTTAATGGTGGAACCTCTTCTCTCTCTCTCTCTCAACGTTTTTTAGGCTGCCCAAAGGTTGAAGATGCAGATTGTTTTTTCAAATTTTTGTCACTTTTATCTCTTTTAATGAGTTTAACAAATTGTGATTGGTGGATAGGTTTTTAATGACATCATATGATGTCATTATTAGGTATTTTCTTTCATTTTCTTTTCTTTTCATCTCTACTCATTTTTAATTTAATTTTTAGTAATGTTTATTCACATTTTGTGTCATAATAATTATTTACTTAACTGGACAAGTCGGCCAAAAATCGTCTCTGAAGGCGAAATGACCAAAATGCCCTTCGTTTGGCTTAATGGGTCAAAATTGTCTGTACCGATTGAAAAATTTTTCTAAATATTTTCTTGGCATTCTAATGCTATAGGAACCTCAATGACCCTTCTCTGGAGTCCCAAAAATTATTTTATGAATTTTTCCCCGGGTCTAGGGCTCCTCGTTGCGAGAACCGCAACTTACCTCTGGTTACCCATCGCTTGGGCACCGACTCGTTTAACTTGGTTGTATTTTATTTCAAAAATTTTTACTAAATTTTTCTTATTAATATTTGAGTTAATTATGGTTCCTGACTTTAGTTTAAATATTTTTCCGGACGTTCTAGCTGTCCGGACCGACACCGGTCGCCGGAACAGTAGAATGTACGGAGTTGCTACCGAGAGGGTGTTACACAAAATCTCTGTTTAATATTCGCTGGGCTTTACCTTCAGTACCTGCGCGAAGGAAACAAATCCATTGCGCTAAGCATTGCTGCTTAATGGTGCAATAATATAACAAGAAAATAATATATAATAAAAAAAGGGTCAAATTTTGGATACTCTTGAATTTAATCTAATTTCATACAATACTTCTAGTATTAACTATCCTTTATTCTAATTTATTCCTCTTTAAAAGCGCTTAATTCTTTCATAATAATTAAATATTCTTACTCATTTATTTAATTACTAATATTTTCAGTTGCTAATATTCCTAACTTATTTCAATAAATTTCACTGTCCAAGTAACCTATGACAAGTTGACTAAACTGGATAACGGGTCGTTGGCACTGGACACCGCGATGCCTCAGATCGTCATACCATGGGACGCAGAATATCAATCACGTATGCAGTCAGAATGGCTAAAAAGCCATGATAACACATAATCGGGCATAAAAGCCATGAGTGCGGGCATAAAGCCATGAGTACGGGCATAAAGCCATGAATACAGGCATAAAGCCTTTCGCAGTACTACTAAAACAATACCCTATTGGCATGCCAATCTATCCAATCTGACACACGTGTCTAGGCAATACATGGGCACATAAGTACCATTAAATATTAATATGTCTTCTTATTTCATTATTTCATTATAAGTTCCAATTATAATTTATAACGTTTTAATTTTGTTCTTAGCAGAAGTATAAATTTCTAAATCACAATTCTATATAGTTTTTGCATTCATCATAATTCATACATTCCTTACATCATTCATTCTTGATCTCAATTCACAATAATGGTGTTCATGTACCATTGTACTCCAAACATTCTTTTTGTTTCTCATATGCCATTAATTATGCAAAGTATAAATCTTTAGCTACAAAAAGAGGCATAAGCCCTAACTATCTATTTTTTTCTATGATTTAGGTGCATTATCATTCATATTTCAAGTAGTCTATGAATGTTTCATGGATTTCAAATTTAGCTAAGTTTCCTTAAATACTAGTGTCACTCAATTCCAAAAATTTAAATCAACTATTTATATTATCTATATATTAACCATTACAATAGCTTTCTAATTTATTATACCCCTTTCCTATATCATTGGGGTCACTCAACTTTACCATTCACATATTTTAGTGGTTACTATTCATTTAACCATCTCCATTCAAAAGTTGACTTTTTGATTTATAATAAATTTGTGGAGCCTAAGTTCACCAATATACCACATTTTGCATTTTATTTTTGTTGGCATTGATTGCCAAACTCAATTCCTAGCCTCCTAGGTTTTATTTCAAATTTTCAGAATTTGAGGTCCAAATTCACTGTTCCATTGGACCTTGCTGCAGTAACAATTTGATAAAACTTTCTTCATGAAAGTTGTTCCTTTATGTGTCTTCTTTAATTTCCTTTTTGAATCACTCCATTTAGAGTTTTGTAGCTCAAGTTATGGCCACTTTACCATAACTGGCCAGATAGGGCAGTACCTAGAATTTCAGGACAGAATCCATTCTGGCAGTTTTTGTGTCCTTTATGAAAGTTGTCCTAAATTGTCTAAGCTTTCTATTGATATAAATTTCAGGTTAATTGGACATTTCTACAGTGAGTTATGACCAAATGAATGAACACTATTCATTTGGTCATTTTGCCTATGCAGAATGTGTGTTACCCGGATTTGGTCAATTTTTAGGGTATCCTAAGTTTGGTTTCTAGACAGGGTTCCTTCATCAGAGTTGTGCCATTATGTGTCTAATTTCATATCCAATTAGCCTTGCACCAATTGAACTTACACAACTCAAGTTATAGCTGCCCAAACATGCTAGACTCACATCTAGACCTGCAGGGCACTCAAAGCTGCACACCCAACCTCAAATCCAAAGCTACAATTCACTTCAATTCCTCATTATACTCAGCTAAATGGTCACTAATTGACCATTAAAACTCCACTTAACATTAAAATACAATAACCCTCAATTCATCACAAACCCTAACCCTAACAATCCATCACTTCATCTAACATACACAAATCAACATCTAACTCTAATATAGTTATCAAACATCATTCCCAAGTAGCTTAATTCAATCAAATCAACAATTCTCAACCTTCGCCCATGGTTGCCAAAAATTAGAATGTTCCTAACATGCATATTTTCTTCAAATTTTCTCCATTTTCTAACTTAACTCAAAGTTCAAATAAAAAATATAAGGAGAAAAGTAAGAGATTTAGCACTAACCTTGAATGGAGTCACTTTTAAGACTTTAAAACTTCACTTTCTTCCTTTTTTTTCTGTCCAAAGCTTGCTCTAGGTGTGAGGATAAGTTTTTGTGAAGGGAAGCTAGGGTTTTGTGGTGGTTTTGGGGGTAGAACACAAGCTTGAAGTGTGCTCCAATGGAGGTTTCTCTCTTCTCTCTTTCTCTTTTTCTCTTGTTTCCGGCTGCCCATGGTGAAGATGAAGATTTGTTTGTCAATTTGTCTCATTTATCTCCTTTTTATTAGTTTTAAAGTGTGTGTTGCAAGGTGATTGGGTGGAGTGGTTTAATGACATCATGTGATGTCAAAATTGCAATTTTAATTCATTTTCTTTTCTACTCAATTTCAATTTAATTTGTAGCAATATTTATTCATATTTTATGTCATAATAATTATTTACTTAACTGGACAAGTCGGTCAAAAATCATCTCTGAAGACGAAATGATCAAAATGCCCTCCGTTTGGCTTATTGAGCCAAAATCGTCTGTACCGATCGAAAAATTTTTCTAAGCCTTTTCTTGGCATTCTAATGCCATAGAAACCTCAATGACTCTTCTCTGGAGTCCCAAAAATTATTTTATTAATTTTCCCCAGGGTTTAGGGCTCCTAGCTGTGAGGACTGCAACTTCCCACTGGGTTACCCATCGCTAGGGCACTGGCTCATTTAACTTGGTTGTATTTTATTTCTAAAATTTTTCCTAAATTTTTCTTATTATTATTTGAGTTAATTATGGCTTCTCACTTTAGTCTAAATATTTTCCCAGACGTTCTAGCTATTTGGACAGATATCGGTCACCGAAACAGTAGAATATACAGAATTGCTACAGTGAGGGTGTTGCATCCAACTCCCAGTGAGGTATCCATGTTCTATAAAAGTATTTAAATATGTTGTAATGGAAACATTTAGTATAAGTTTATTCCATGCAATCAAAGCAACAAATTTTTGACACGAATAAACAAAATAGGAACATGTCTTTATAAATAAATCCATATAAGCGTTCATAAAATTCCTTATATCTCCATTTTTCCATTAAAAAGGTTCGAACCTAGCCCATTCAGAAGTGAAATTACTCTACCAAAGAGAACGGATAACATTTCTCCATATATTTGTACAAATTCCGACAACATCATCTAGAGAACAAAGGGAGACACCATATAAAATATAGACAAATTGTTGTGCACCGCAAAAGTGTGTAAACTGTAAAGAAATAAAGCAAATGCACAAAATACTAATATTTACGTGGTTCACCCTCTCCATATAGGGCTACATTTACAAGCATGAAATCTTCTACTATTAACAATAATAAATCATTAATTACAACCTCAAAACTATACTACCGATTAACCCAATTATACTCAAGAGAATCTACACTATATAATTGCTCATAGTATATACATTAGCTAGTTCTTTCAGTCTCCTCTAGATAAAATCCACTATATTTACTGTTACAACCACTATATCATAAAGGGTATCTTCAACTACAATAGATAATAATTCCTTCCTCTTAGATTATGTCCTTTCTCTACCTTAGGCTGAAGCCTCTCTCCACTGCAATGGGCAAGTGCCCCTCATCAATGGGAAAAGCTAAATCCTCAGTAATTGGCAAAGTCCCTTTCTACAATGGGCGACAACTCCTCTCCATGGGCAAATCCACCTCCATAGGTAAAGCCACTCCATATGTGCGAAGCCACTCTCTTCAATGGGCAAAGCCAAATAATCTTTCTATTATTCTCCTATTTATAATGTTAGTCACTCCAATTCTAATCTAATTAGAAATCCCACTTAATTTAAGTATAATACTAAAATAGGTGTTCCACTCAATATAAGAAAAGGTCTCTCTCTAAATCCCACTAGGATTTTGAGTCATAAATCTAACACAAATTTGGAGAAACATTGCTATATGTACCATTTACTAGTAGAGAATGCAAATCCAAACTATCCACAAAGACAATTCACTGCCTTCTCACATTATATGTCAGTAGGGCAATGAACAGGTTTCAACAGTTAACAACTAACATATCTAATAACTCAACCAAAAATCTGACAAAGTCTTATCTAAAATATGGCCATATCCCAATTTTCAAACACACAACCTAAAGCATATAATAGCAAATGCATGTTGTTTTTCAAACACACAACCTGCATTAGCTATTATATGCATTTCTTTTCATAACTCAAACATCAATAAGTAAAAAAATCAAAAGGATTATCAATACACCAATTAAAAGAATTATCAATGCACTAATTAAAAAATCATAAAATAATTTTCAATACACCAATTTTAAATAATAAAATTCCTGAACAATTAAAATACTACTTCCTAATTAAATTTCCTAAAACTCTTGAATATTTGAAAATAACCTATGGAGTACACTAGCCAAGGAATTGCCTTCAATTGGAAGCTATCAACCATAATTCCTACTACTCCATTATCTCAATTCTGACTGCTCCATTATCTTTTACCTTGGTATTATCTAGCTTTTGTTTGTTTGTGGAATCTTTATTCATTCCTCTAAATTATTATTATCTTTTACTGGCATCTTCATCCAATAATTGAAGGAAAACCTTACATAGATTCTCTGTAACAAAATTACTTGGCTAAGTGTCATTAAAAATATAATTACTTAATGCTCCCACCAAAAATCATAAAATTTTAGGTCCTCTAGCTATATATTTTACTTAAAATATAGTAGCTAAAATATAGAATTCCATATCCATACAACATGTATTCAAAATTTTATTGCACTCAAACCATCCAATCATTCTCAAATTTTCATCATATATATTACACTCACAAATATAGATCACATCCAAGAATCATAAAAAGAAAAAAAAAAAAGAAAAGAACTCAGTTAAAAACTCATATTTACATTTGAAACTTTTCTACCTATCAATTGCTTGAAATAAGATTTTATCCCTTCTCTACATGTCACAACACTATTATTCACTTTCTTCATTTTACCATAACTTAATAAATTGGTCATAGTCATAGTATCACTCATAATTCACAATTATTTGTCTAACATAATGAAATTTCATAAATACAACATGTACATAACTTCAACCAAAAATTCCAAATGTAATTTCTTAAGAGAATTCGCATAAGCAATTTGTACAAGCAATTCACAATTATGCCATTGATGGTTTAAGGACTCATGTGTTCCCCTAAATTTCTAAGAGTCCCTCATCCTATTGTTTGGAAATTTACATCCTTTATGTACACTATATAAGCAACATTCATTTAATATATTTTCCTTTCTACCATGGTTATTAAATTTCATCATACATATAGAAGGGAAGGGCATTAAGCTTTTATCCTTTCACAATCCATATTTTCTCTCAAATTTGATTACTTGGCCAAAACTTTAGGGAGTCACTTCTCTTCAATTTGCTTCCATTACAAAAATAGGGATTTTCATTTACTAGAACTTTAGAAAGGAAATACATAAAAGAATTTTAGAAGAAAACAAAGGTAAAGGGTAGTCATTCTAGGTACCCCAAAACCTTAAGCATGCATCTTTACTTTGCTTTGCATCAATTATTCTCCTAAAGCATCAACTAATATTGGTTAGAGTATAAAAGGACAACATTCAGAGAAAGGAAACAACTTCCTTTCTTACCCCAAGTGTAGTCGAACAGGGCATTATTCCTCCTCCTAGATTTTTGCCTTTGATTTCTCAAATGCCCATCTCTATTTCACCAAATACATCTATATGAATTAGTGGAAGAAGAAATCATAAAAGAAACAAAGAGGGCAGGAAAAAATCTAACCTTGGCCGTAAGCCTTTGATTTTTCTTCACTTTTCACAACTCATGCCTTGATCGAAAGTTATGTCCCTTAAGCTTTCCCCTTACATGTTTCTCTATTTGCTTTCCTAGACCTTTATGAAATGAGGAGCAGGACTTGGAAATGGAAAAATAAAAGAGATGAAAATGGTGTTAGTAGTATGCCCTAGAGCATATCATTTGGTATGTTTCTTGTACATGTTTTCATTAATAAAATGCATTTTCACTTTTCCATTTACATAATATATTTATGTGTAATAGAAAAGGTCCATTGATATTTGTTAGAAATTCTATTCTTAAGTTGTTAAGAATATGAGTGACAATATTTCTAGCACAAAGTATCATAAATAGGTTCACAATCGAGGATACTTCACAATAAGGATATGACTTATCTAGTAAGATTGTATTCATGTTTGTTTCCAAGTTATTTATATGAGATATAAATAAGATGGAATAGTGAGTCTCATGCCATATAACAAACATGATAGGCACTTATACATGATAAGTAGGTCGAACCAGTGATATTTATGACAAGCACATGGAGTTTACTCTTGTCAATGTATTGTCATAAATCATATCAGTGCATATAATCTTTAGACTTGAGATAGCACATTTATCTTGTATATAGGTGGTTTGAGTTTGATACTACTTTCATACTTGTACTGTGTATGGGTATATGGGCATGTGTTGCCTCCTACTAGTTATATATGGAGGTAGGTGTTGATCAAGATGGAATCTGTTCTGCTAAGTAAATAGGAATAAAATCCTATGTTCATTTAATTGTTCTTGATGTTTCAATTTCCTGGCCAAGACAAATAGATTTAATTAGAAAAGAGTTTCTGATGAGAAAATCTTTTTAATTAAGAACTGGAATTAAAAGAGGACATAATATTCATAGCAAATAGGGTTCAACATAAACCATGACTCCAGCTCGAATTGGAATTTTGTAACAGAGAGATTCTAGTGCATGGTAACATATGATTATAGGTTCATTTAAGGTAAACCTTATTATTGATTGGGTGGCCATGGCATGCTATGCTAGGTGTTAACCATGGTCTATGAGGTGCATAAAATGATTTAGAGAAATCACTTATGGTAAGAAAGAGTTTTGATGATATTAAGAGTTGATCTCATACCTCATTGCCAATTAGTGATGAGCCTAGTAAGTCACACACATACACAAGTAATCACCAAATAAAATATGATTTAATTAATTAATTAATTAATTAAAGAGTTCAATTGATTAATTAAATAGGTTTGGTTTGCAATTAGATTGCAAAGTCCCTAGCATGGCTTGAAACCAAATCTAGGTTATTGGATGTATAGTATAAGTTAAATTTATATTTAAAGTGTTTAAATATGAATTTAATTAATGAGAAATTAATTAATAGAGATTAATTAATTAATTTATATTTGATATAAATTGATTAGAAGAAGAGAAATAATTATTTTAGGTTGAGAACTCAAAATTAAGACACAGGGGTATTTTGGTCATTTCACAGGGTGACATATGGTACAATGAGATGGTGACATATGGCACTACACATAAGCTTGCCATATGTCTTTTAATCATGTAAGATGATCAAAGTCAAGATTAAATATAAGTTTGACACTTGGCACAATGTGATTGGGTCAATTAAACCTAGAGCTAATCAAAAGGTGACATGTGGCAAGGGTTTTAAGTGGTGACCTAGCTATATAAGGAATAGGATGAAAAGAAAAAAGACAAGCTTTCATTCATCTATTTTGTGCCGCCACCCCTTGGCTGCCTTTCCCTCTCTTCTTCTTCATCTCTCATCAATTCAAAGAGATTAGCAAACAATCTCTTGAATTAAAAATACTAGACATCGTTTCTAGTGTCCTGTTTATATCAGTAATCTCTCAAAAGACAAAACTTGATTTTTTAATTCATAGAAAAAGCTTTAGAAGCTATTCAAGGGTTGCCATTGGTAATCTTGGTGTGGACAAGCTAGAGGGACAACATCAGGTATCCTAGACGCATCCCAAAGGTGCCAAACATACTGCAGTGCATCAAAAAGGTTAGTGTACTTATTCTTGATCTAATATAGGATTCTAATGAATTAATCTGTAAATTCTAAAATCTTAAATGACAAATATAGATCCATAAACATATTAAAAGAGTTTTAATATGCTGTTTATCATTGAAATCAAATAGATAAAAATAAATCTTGCATAATGCATGTGACCCTAGATGAAAAATTTTTAATTTCAATGATCTAAACTTATGTTTTTCATGCTTCCACTCCTTCAAATGGAAGTATGGCGGAAGAAAAGCATCAATCTTTTTTTTATGGAGATGGAGCGGCTTTGTAATGAGAGGAAAAGAATGAAAAAGAAATAAAAGAAAAAAAATGAATGGAAGAAGGCCCTTTTGTCCAGCCATGGTCTTCCCATAATTAATCTTTTTTTTTCCTTTACTTTATTTAAAGTACTAGGTTATCATTTTGCCAAGTGTCAAGTGGAGGGTGGTGGAGTAAAATTCTCCATAACTCTTCCCTTGTCTTAGAATTTCATAGTTTAAGTCCTTGGTTTTTAAATTTGATTTATCAGCGATCCTCTCACTTGTTTTATTACTAGTCTTAATATATATATATATATATATCACTTAGTCTAGAATTTTTTTTGGCAAAGACTTAGTTTCGATATCACAAGGCCCATTTTCAAAAAAAGATATCATAAGGCCTAGTAATATCATTTCTTATGGACTCACTCTCAATTTCTCATTTTCACTTAACCATACCGCAAAATAAAAGATATAATTAATTTTTTTTATTGTGCAAATATATTAGGAACATTTTATTCCAAAATATTTATATATTTATTTCTAATCAGAAAACATCTTAAGTATTTATCCTCTAATGTCACCATTGCTAATAAAATTAATCTTCTAAGAAATATTACCGACTAAATAGAATATCGTAAGTAAAAGTTTTAAGATTTTCACAATTTTATTTTTTATTTTCTTTTTAATATTATCGATGAAATATAATATTATTTATAATTACCTACGAAACCGTTTCATAGGTAAAATTGTTTAAGTTGTTAAAATTTTATTTTTGATCTTCACTCTCTAATGTTGCCACTAAAATAACACGTTGTTGGCAATTACCTATAAAAAGCTTTTATAGGTAAAATTATTTAAGTTTGTTAAAATTTTATTTTTGATTTTCTTTGTAAAATTACTGACAAAATACAATTTTGTTGTTACTTACCTAAAATATATTATCGTAGCTCAAATTGTTTAAGTTTAAAATTTCAGTTTTTATTTTTCTATTTATTATTACCAATGAAATAAAATATTGTTGATAATTACCAATGAGATAGTTTTAGGTAAATTTGCTAAAATTCATTAAAATTTTATTTTTTATTTTCCTTTTAACATTGTTGGCAAAATATAATATCTTTAGTAATTACCTACAAAACAGTTTCATAGGTACAATTATTTAAGTTTGTTAAAATTTTATTTTTAATTTTTATTTTAATATTACTGAAGAAATAACATATTATTGGTAATTGTCTACGAAAAGGTTTTGTAGGTAAAATTATTTAAGTTTGTTAAAATTTTATTTTTGATTTTCTTTTTAATATTATTGATGAAATACACTACCGTTGGTAATTACCTATGACAACATTTCGTAGGTAAAATTATTTAAGTTTTTTAAAATTCTATTTTTTTATTTTCTTTTTAATATTACTGACGAAATACGAGTTTATCAGTAATTATCAACTATTTTTTTCGTCGATAATTATCAATTATTCTTTTTATCAGTATATTTTATATTTGATAGTTAATTTTGTCGCTAGTATTTGGCGCTATGTTTACCTATGAAATTTCCTCATCTTTACGTGGTCGGTAATTTCGTCGGTATAAATTACTTTAAATTATAATTATTTAGGCTTCCCTTTTTCGTTAGTAAAACATTGTCAGTTAATTGTTGGCATTTACCAATGAACTTTTTTTATCGATAAATGTAGTAGCTATTTTTTAATTTCTTGTAGTAGTGTTTATGGTGTGAAAATCAATATAATATTAATTGAGTAGTGAAATATCAATTAAAAATAAAAAGTGAAATAAATTGAGTAGATCATAGTCAAGTGTGAATTTAGTCAGTTATAAGTTTAAATTAATGAACTATTTTGTTAATCAAATAAAACTTTAAGGGCTATAATATAATTTATTGTCAACTTTCCCAAATTCAATTTAATAATTTGGCCATAATTGCAACAAATCATAAAGGTCAGGCTAATAATAAAAAATTAAAGAATATAATAATGAATTTGTGCAAATGTTTAGACATTTTTTATCGATTAAGTGTACAAAAAAGTCATCTTTAGAGCTGGAAATACAACTTTTGGATTAAAGAAAACCCTAACCGCCATATTAAAAGAGTACAGAGAATATTTTCTTAACATTGAAGCTTGAAGAGACTTCTACTCAAGAATTTGATTTTTTCCATATTTCTTAACCAAACTCTACTAGCTTTTCCTTGAACGACATTCATAAAATCATCTTCTCTTATGGGTTTTCTGGATGATTGGGAATGACATTAGAGGCAAAGATAGTAAAGTTTGGTTTTATTGTGACTAAGGCTCAGTATTGTCAGGATTTTTGGCTAAGGAATTGTTTGCACCTTTATTCTCCTTATGGATCTCGATAGGTGAGTGGTAACGAGTTTTTTCTTTTTAATTTTTTATAGAAACTTGGCAAAAGGGTATTTTATCTTCATTCCTACAAATGATGCCAATTGATATTCTTGAGATTTGGGGAGCCTTTTATATGGGTGCCACACGGATTAGTTATTGATATGGGTTTATACAACTTTTAACAATATTGAATAACCTTTTCTAGAGAACTAGATTATTATAAGTGGGCTGAGGTTGACTTGCAAGATAAAGGATGGTCAAAAGGTCAAGTGGGTCCTCCCTACTTGACGCTTTGAAGGATAAGTTATGGAAAGTAAATGAGACTAAGAGAGAATAAATGAAAACAATACATGTAAGGAGTAAAAGAGCCTTAGAATGTTCTATACCTGGTATCTGTGGGAGGTTATATAGCATTATGCAACCTATGAGAGAATGTTGTGTATCTTGTTCGAGCAAATGGGCATTAACGGATTTGAAATCAATATTCTATTTCTATAGAGAAACTAAATGTGTTTTAGTTTCAATAATGTTTATTTTTATCTTGATTATTTTACATGTTAGAAATTGATTGGAAATGAAAATCCATTTTAGGTCACTAGAAACCAAAATATCTCGATTTCTAGCTTGAAATGAATTAGAAATAGAGTTCATTCGATTTCTAATTTTACAACAGAAATTTCTATTTCAAATTGGTTTTAAAATTAGAAATGGGCATCATATTTCGTGTAACGAACCAATTAGGGGCCGCTACTGGCGCTAGAGAACAAGTCAACTTAAGATTGCTTGAATCCATAGTAAGCCTAAAACCTGATAAAAATATTTCTTTATTTCATTAAAAACATAAACACATAACAACTCAACAAATAAACTTTAGCTTCCATACATAAACATTCATCATTTCTTTTAAAGATAGCTCTAAAATTTGAATCTTTTCATAATCATTTAAGAAAGCTAAAGTATAGTCTATTTAGTCATGCATAAATTAGTAAAGAGTACTTAGAGTTAGAGAACATAAAGTTCATATAGCTCTTTACCTTACATAACTTACAACATACTACAGCCAATGCACAGTAAACTAAACTGTTAACTTATGTGACCAATAATTTTGTTTTTACAACATATATAAATCAGTTGTTAAAGTCTTGCATTAGCTATCCTTTCTGTTGACACTTCTATTCCTATTGTTCTTCACCTAGGATTAAGGGAAGGGGTTAAGCTTTAGAAAGCTTAGTGAATAAGCTAACAGTTTGCCATATTTCATTTTATTTAAATCATACATATGCAATGCATTAGGCATATGAGTTTACACAAGACAAACAATTCACCTAAGATCGATCTGTCACCAGTGATTTCCCAAAAGCAATTTGCCCTACTCATAAAGATCATCCTCATGACTACTTCTTATTACATAATATAAACCAATATGCCCGGTGTAACACCCTAGGCAAATCCCACATCGACAAAACACGGGAGAGATGCTGGGTTTATAAGATGGAGGTTCCTAACCCCTATTGACGCGTTTTAAAACCGTGAGGGCTTCGGCCCAGAGCGGACAATATCACTAGTGGGCCGGGCCGTTACATTTGTAGTATCAGAGCTGCTCCGCGTGCAACCTTGAACGATGGTGGGGCAAACCTCAGCGAGAACGCTGAGTCCCATAAGGGGGGTGGATTGTAACACCCTAGGCAAATCCCACATCGACAAAACACGAGAGAGATGCTGGGTTTATAAGATGGAGGTTCCTAACCCCTATTGACGCGTTTTAAAACCGTGAGGGCTTCTGTCACATCCCGACTTAGCGGGCCCCAGCTCAAGCCCCTCTCTGGGTGGCCATCTTGCCGGCGTACCCCCCTAGAGGCCGGCGGTGCGACTCACAAGGTACTGTCCGCTCTGGTGGAGTTCAATCCCTTCGCCCTGCAGAGCTAGGATTCGAACCCTTATCACCTCACGGGTTTGCTTCACCTCTAACCAATTGAGTAGGCGAAGCAAACCCGTGAGGTGATAAAGGATTGAACTCACTGCAGAGCGATCGCACCGCCGCAAGAAGATGGTTACTCAGGCTTGAGTCGGGATGTGACAATAAAAGGCGCCTTTTTATTGTCACACCGGCTTAGTGGGCCCCACCAAGCCCCTCTATGGGTGGCCATCTTGCATTCTCTAGAGGCGCGATGCAACTCAACCAGATCGTCCGCTTTGGTGGAGTTCAATCCCTTCGCCCTGCAGAGCTAGGATTCGAACCCATATCACCTCACGGATTTGCTTCGCCTCTTACCAATTGAGCTGCACACCCTCCCCGTAGCAACTCCGCATACCAGGTGATCGGTGTCGGTCCTAGAACGCCCGTAAAAATATTTAAACTAAAGTCAGGAACCATAATTAACTCAAATATTAATAAGAAAAATTTAGTAAAAATTTTAGAAATAAAATGCAACTAAGTCAAATGAGCCGGTGCCCAAGCGATGGGTAACCAGAGGTAAGTTGCGGTTCTCGCAACGAGGAGCCCTAGACCCGGGGAAAAATTCATAAAATAATTTTTGGGACTCTAAAGAAGGGTCATTGAGATTCCTATGGCATTAGAATGCCAAGAAAATATTTAGAAAAATTTTTCAATCGGTACAGACAATTTTGACCCGTTAAGCCAAACGGAGGGCATTTTGGTCATTTCGCCTTCAGAGGTGATTTTTGGCCGACTTGTCCAGTTAAGTAAATAATTAATATGACATAAAATATAAATAAACATTACTAGAAATTAAATTGAAATTGAGTAGTGAAGAAAAGAAAAGAAAAATCAAAGAAAAGCTCATTTATGACATCTTGATGATGTCATTTATAAATTATGACCAATCACAATTAAGCCATCATTTGACTAACTAATAAAGAGACTAAATAAAGACCAAATAACCAAAAATTACAGCAGCCATTCTTCTTCTTCTTCACCAAAACGTGACTTCTCCCCATCTCCCTCCATTGATGCACTCACCCAAGCTCCAAAACCTAGCCAATTACACCATAAAACCCCTATATGCCTTCATAAAACTTGGTCCTCACACCTAGAGCAAGCTTTGGACAGAAAAAAGAAAGGAAGAAAGTGAAGTTTTGAAGTCTTAGAAGTGGCTCCATTCAAGGTTAGTGCACATATGTATTTAAAACACATTAATTCCATGTTAGAGATGTGTAATAGGTAAGAAATTGTGGAATAAATGAACCAAACCCATGTGTATGAATGCCATGAATTTCGCAGCCATATTGAAGGAATAGAAATGAGGGTTTTGTTGGACTTAGAGTGGATTAGAAATGATGTTTAAGATACATATACACAAGGATAATAAATTGATATGCTAACTAAGGCATCTTGTAGAAAACATAAGGTGAAGCTAGGGTTTTGGGGGAGTGAAAATTGATTTGGCTTATGAAATTGTTAGAGCACATTTTAATGGTCAATTAGTGACCATTTTAGGTAAGTTGACCATATTATGGACTGAAAAATAGGATTGCAAAGTGAAGTTGTAGGCTGCCCTAGGACAAGAGCGCAGAGGACTGAAAATTCAGTCCACTTGCACTGCTATAACTTGGCTGTGTAGGTTCAATTGGTGTTTGGCCAATTGGACATGAAACTAGGCTTATAATGGCACATTTTTGCTGAAGAAACCATGCCCAAAAGACCAAAGCAAAAGGACAAAAACTTGGCCCCAATCCGGACACCCTGCACCAGCCCTCAGAGAATTGACCAAATGAACAGTAACTGTTCATTTGGCCATAACTCACTGTAGATTTTGTTAATTGACCTGAAATTTTTACAGCAACAAGATAAGATATAGACAAACAACTTTCATGAAGAAACCTACCCCAAATAATGCCATTAACCCATTCAAATGATTGGGCAAAGTTAAGTTATCAAACCTGCAACTCTGCAGATTTACATTTGAACAGTAATGTTTGGATGACTATAACTCCTTCTAGAAAACTCGGATTTAGGCGATTCTTGAACCGATGGAAACCTAAGGTATGGTAGAACATGTCATATGAAGAAAGTTAGACCAAATTATGAACTTAACTTGGTCAAATTACTGACCAAAGTTGGACCAAAATCTGTCAAAACCCAAAATTTCAGCATGAACAGTACATGTGAACAGTAAACTTATTTTGGCCATAACTTGAGCTACAAAACTCCAAATGGAGTGATTCAAAAAAAGAAATTCAACTAGACAAAATAAGGAACAACTTTCATGTTTACCATTTCCTCAAATTCCCACTGTAGAAATATCAAATGGAACAATAAAGATGAAGCACCAAATCTGAAAATTTTGTTCAATTAGCATTAAACTTAGAAATGGTATTGGCAACCAATACCAACAAGTTTGAAATACAAAATGTGGTATGTTTGAGGTGTTAAGACCAATACACCTATTTTCTATTCAAAAGTCAACATTTTTGTTGACCAATGAGGTGAATAGTGACACTAAAACCAAAAATTGGCAATTTTGCCAAAATGACCTAAGCTTTGAGAAAGTGACCAAAACCAACAAGTTTTGAATACAAAATGTGGTTTGTTGGGAGTACTAAAACCAATGTACCTATTGTTTATGCAAAAGTCAACATTTTAGTTGACTAATGAAATGAATAGTGACATGAAAACTTGAAATTCAAAAATTGTGAAACTTAAAAGTGCAAAATGCCCGCGGAGGCCTAATGTGATTGGTTTGGATAGATTGGCATGCCAATAGGGTATTGTTTTAGCAGCACTGCGAAAGGCTTTATGCCTGTATTCATGGCTTTATGCTCGTATTCATGGCTTTTATGCCAGTATTCATGGCTTTTATGCCCGATTATGTGATATCATGGCTTTTTAGCCATCGATCGCATACATGGTTGGCGTTCGTCCCATGGTATGACGCCCGAGACACCGCGGTGTCGGTGCCAACGACCGTTATCGATCGATCGTCGATTATAGGTTACTTGGGCATGGAAAAGTATAACTGTGATTGAACTGATTATTAAAGAAAATACGAAAATTAAGTATCAGGAATGATTACAAAAATACAAAGAAGCTCAATATCATGAAGAAAATAATTAACGAAATGCATGAAGAAGTTAATATTATGAAACATGATTAGCCTCGACTACACAATAAGTTAGTAATTATTCATTTATTATGAACACAATAGCAAGGAAATTATTATTTTTATTTGCATATTATATTTTCTTGTATTATTGGCACCACTAAGCTTTATGCTTAGCGCGTCGCTTTTGCAACGCGTAGGTACTGAAGATTTGGACAGAGGGCCCAGTAGACTACAGATTCGGTAAGGCAGTTCACAGTTCTGCATAGCGTCCGTGTCACCTCACAGACTACAGTGCATTGGTAGGACACTAGGTCTAATTTTGTATTTTATGTTTTTTGTAAATTTTGTAATTAAACTCTTATTTTATCATGTGTATTTGAAACAAATGTAATATAATTTTGTATTAATGTAAGTACTTGTAATTTGTGATTATAAATTACATGTGAGAATTTATTTATGATTTGAGTATAATGATGATGTGAAATGAATGAAGGACAAATAGAGGAATTGTTAAGAAATTGTTGTAAATTGATGTGATGCAAATGGATCAAATGAGATGAATGATTGAGAAATGAATGGTTGAAAAATGTTGAGATTATAACAAATGGAGTTGAGATGATTGAATATGAATATAGGAAGTGTTTTTCACAGGTTCCGAAGAACGGTTTTCTCCATTTTTAGCCGGTACTCTGCCGGATTTTCTAGAAAATTTTCGGAACCTCAAATAAATAATAATTTCGATAAATGGCTTAAAATGAATTATATTTCACAAGTTATATTCAAAACTATGATAAAAATGAATTAAGATAAAATAGAGTGCTCCGGCACACTGAGTGGCATAACTTGCTCGGCTACACTGTAGTCGGGTAAGGGGTGTCACATTTAGTGGTATCAGAGCGCGGTTTAGGCGTTTCTGGGCCTAGATTGAGTCCATACCATGCATTGCATTTGTAAGAGTCGAGGTGACACTAACGCAGATCTGTTTGTCTTTGTTAAATAGGATATGGACCCTTCATCTCAGAGAGCCGTTGAGGAGGAAGTGGAGAGTCATGCTCCACCTGCAGCAGCTGAGACTGGGGGCATGAGAGAATCTGCTCCGCCAGCTCAAGCAGAGCACCTTTCGGCCTCCACAGGCCATGTTTCAGCAAATGGCCGACTTCTTTAGACAAATGGCTGGGGTAATGCCAGCACCACCACCACCACCAGCTCCACAGCAGAAATCACACCTGGAAAGACTAAGAAAGTTTGGAGCTGTGGACTTCTATGGCAAGAGAGAAGATGACTCTGTTGCAGCCGAGAATTGGTTGAACAGGCAGAGTTCTAAAACAACTCCACTGCACTCCAGAGCAAAACCTGGAAGCTGCCATATCTTTGTTGCAAGATGATGCCTACGAATGGTGGGACACGGTATCCAGTGAAGTGCAGCCAGAAGCTGTAACTTGGGACTTCTTTCTCTCCGAATTCAAGAAGAAATATGTGGGTACTGTATACCTAGAAGAGAGAAGAAGAGAGTTTATTAACCTGAGGCAGAGACAGTTGTCAGTGGCCGAGTATGAGAAGGAATTCGTAAGATTGAGCCGCTATGGAAGGGAGATAGTCCCTAATGAAGCCGAGAGGTGCAAGAGATTTGAAGAGGGATTGAACGACAATATAAAGCTCATGATCACTGCCTTGGGAATCACTGATTTCACCAAGCTAGTGGAAGCTGCATTAAAAGTGGAGAAAGTGAGAATAAATGAACAAAATAGGAAAGATAGGCAGCGTAAGAGGGAATTTGGACCAGGACAGTCAAGTATACCAACTGATAGTAAGAAGTTTAAGGGTTCTTGTTTACAAGATCAGACACAGGGCCACAGAGGCCAGATTGGAATCTCTATAGCTAGTTCCCCGGGCACAATAACAAGAGGATTAACTTGATGCAGAATGTATGCATTGTGGTAGAAGACACAGAGGGGAGTGTCGACTGTTAACTGGAGAGTGTTTCAAGTGTGGGGCTACGGATCATTTCATAAGAGATTGCCCTCAGAGGAGTGGTTCAATAGCTCCGGTACAAGTTGATAGACCTTCCCCTATAGTTCAAAGGGGTAAAAGATCGGGTAGAGCAGAAACGGCTGACATTTCACAGAAGATTGTTTCTAAGACCGTTGAAAAGCCCGAAGTCAGGGTGGCACCACAAGTATTTGCTATGGAAGCTCAGGAAGAGCCAAACCCAGACACTGATGAGGCGATACAAGGAAGTGAAGAGACAAGGAGGTAGCAACTCCTCGATTACTTAAGTCAGGTAAATTTCGAGGACGAAATTTAAATAAGAGGGGAAGAGTTGTAACACCCTCCAGTAGCAACTCGTCTGATCTCTTATTCGGTGACCGGTGTCGGTCCGGACAGCTAGAACGTCCAGAAAAATATTTAAACTAAAGTCAGGAACCATAATTAACTCAAATATTAATAAGAAAAATTTAGTAAAAATTTTAGAAATAAAATGCAACTAAGTCAAATGAGCCGGTGCCCAAGCGATGGGTAACCAGAGGTAAGTTGCGGTTCTCGCAACGAGGAGCCCTAGACCCGGGGAAAAATTCATAAAATAATTTTTGGGACTCTAAAGAAGGGTCATTGAGATTCCTATGGCATTAGAATGCCAAGAAAATATTTAGAAAAATTTTTCAATCGGTACAGACAATTTTGACCCGTTAAGCCAAACGGAGGGCATTTTGGTCATTTCGCCTTCAGAGGTGATTTTTGGCCGACTTGTCCAGTTAAGTAAATAATTAATATGACATAAAATATAAATAAACATTACTAGAAATTAAATTGAAATTGAGTAGTGAAGAAAAGAAAAGAAAAATCAAAGAAAAGCTCATTTATGACATCTTGATGATGTCATTTATAAATTATGACCAATCACAATTAAGCCATCATTTGACTAACTAATAAAGAGACTAAATGAAGACCAAATAACCAAAAATTACAGCAGCCATTCTTCTTCTTCTTCACCAAAACGTGACTTCTCCCCATCTCCCTCCATTGATGCACTCACCCAAGCTCCAAAACCTAGCCAATTACACCATAAAACCCCTATATGCCTTCATAAAACTTGGTCCTCACACCTAGAGCAAGCTTTGGACAGAAAAAGAAAGGAAGAAAGTGAAGTTTTGAAGTCTTAGAAGTGGCTCCATTCAAGGTTAGTGCACATATGTATTTAAAACACATTAATTCCATGTTAGAGATGTGTAATAGGTAAGAAATTGTGGAATAAATGAACCAAACCCATGTGTATGAATGCCATGAATTTCGGCAGCCATATTGAAGGAATAGAAATGAGGGTTTTGTTGGACTTAGAGTGGATTAGAAATGATGTTTAAGATACATATACACAAGGATAATAAATTGATATGCTAACTAAGGCATCTTGTAGAAAACATAAGGTGAAGCTAGGGTTTTGGGGGAGTGAAAATTGATTTGGCTTATGAAATTGTTAGAGCACATTTTAATGGTCAATTAGTGACCATTTTAGGTAAGTTGACCATATTATGGACTGAAAAATAGGATTGCAAAGTGAAGTTGTAGGCTGCCCTTGGGCGATGCAGAGGGACTGAAAATTCAGTCCACTTGCACTGCTATAACTTGGGCTGTGTTGGTCCAATTGGTGTTTGGCCAATTGGACATGAAACTAGGCTTATAATGGCACATTTTTGCTGAAGAAACCATGCCCAAAAGACCAAAGCAAAAGGACCAAAACTTGGCCCCAATCCGGACACCCTGCAACAGCCCTAGCAGAATTGACCAAATGAACAGTAACTGTTCATTTGGCCATAACTCACTGTAGATTTTGTTAATTGACCTGAAATTTTTACAGCAACAAGATAAGATATAGACAAACAACTTTCATGAAGAAACCTACCCCAAATAATGCCATTAACCCATTCAAATGATTGGGCAAAGTTAAGTTATCAAACCTGCAACTCTGCAGATTTACATTTGAACAGTAATGTTTGGATGACTATAACTCCCTCTAGAAAACTCGGATTTAGGCGATTCTTGAACCGATGGAAACCTAAGGTATGGTAGAACATGTCATATGAAGAAAGTTAGACCAAATTATGAACTTAACTTGGTCAAATTACTGACCAAAGTTGGACCAAAATCTGTCAAAACCCAAAATTTCAGCATGAACAGTACATGTGACCAGTAAACTTATTTTGGCCATAACTTGAGCTACAAAACTCCAAATGGAGTGATTCAAAAAAAGAAATTCAACTAGACAAAATAAGGAACAACTTTCATGTTTACCATTTCCTCAAATTCCCACTGTAGAAATATCAAATGGAACAATAAAGATGAAGCACCAAATCTGAAAATTTTGTTCAATTAGCATTAAACTTAGAAATGGTATTGGCAACCAATACCAACAAGTTTGAAATACAAAATGTGGTATGTTTGAGGTGTTAAGACCAATACACCTATTTTCTATTCAAAAGTCAACATTTTTGTTGACCAATGAGGTGAATAGTGACACTAAAACCAAAAATTGGCAATTTTGCCAAAATGACCTAAGCTTTGAGAAAGTGACCAAAACCAACAAGTTTTGAATACAAAATGTGGTTTGTTGGGAGTACTAAAACCAATGTACCTATTGTTTATGCAAAAGTCAACATTTTAGTTGACTAATGAAATGAATAGTGACATGAAAACTTGAAATTCAAAAATTGTGAAACTTAAAAGTACAAAATGCTCCAGTAGGCCTAATGTGATTGGTTTGGATAGATTGGCATGCCAATAGGGTATTGTTTTAGCAGTACTGCGAAAGGCTTTATGCTGTATTCATGGCTTTATGCTCGTATTCATGGCTTTTATGCGGTATTCATGGCTTTTATGCCCGATTATGTGATATCATGGCTTTTTAGCCATCTTTTGCATACATGGTTGGCGTTCTGCGTCCCATGGTATGATGACCGAGACACGCGGTGTCGGTGCCAACGACCGTTATCGATCCGATCGTCGGTATAGGTTACTTGGGCATGGAAAAGTATAACTGTGATTGAACTGATTATTAAAGAAAATACGAAAATTAAGTATCAGGAATGATTACAAAAATACAAAGAAGCTCAATATCATGAAGAAAATAATTAACGAAATGCATGAAGAAGTTAATATTATGAAACATGATTAGCCTCGACTACACAATAAGTTAGTAATTATTCATTTATTATGAACACAATAGCAAGGAAATTATTATTTTTATTTGCATATTATATTTTCTTGTATTATTGGCACCACTAAGCTTTATGCTTAGCGCGTCGCTTTACGCGTAGAGTGCGAAGATTTGGACAGAGGGCCCGTAGACTACAGATTCGGTAAGCGGTTCACGATTACGCATAGCGTCGTGTCACCTCACGGACTCTGATTGCATTGGTAGGACACTAGGTCTAATTTTGTATTTTATGTTTTTTGTAAATTTTGTAATTAAACTCTTATTTTATCATGTGTATTTGAAACAAATGTAATATAATTTTGTATTAATGTAAGTACTTGTAATTTGTGATTATAAATTACATGTGAGAATTTATTTATGATTTGAGTATAATGATGATGTGAAATGAATGAAGGACAAATAGAGGAATTGTTAAGAAATTGTTGTAAATTGATGTGATGCAAATGGATCAAATGAGATGAATGATTGAGAAATGAATGGTTGAAAAATGTTGAGATTATAACAAATGGAGTTGAGATGATTGAATATGAATATAGGAAGTGTTTTTCACGAGTTCAAGAAGCAGTTTTCTCCATTTTTAGCGGTACTGCCTGATTTTCTAGAAAATTTTCGGAACCTCAAATAAATAATAATTTCGATAAATGGCTTAAAATGAATTATATTTCACAAGTTATATTCAAAACTATGATAAAAATGAATTAAGATAAAATAGAGTGCTCCGGCACACTGAGTGGCATAACTTGCTCGGCTACAATGTAGTCGTGTAAGGGTGTCACATTTAGTGGTATCGAGCGCGGTTTAGGCGTTTCTGGGCCTAGATTGAGTCCATACCATGTATTGCATTTGTAAGAGTCGAGGTGACACTAACGCAGATCTGTTTGTCTTTGTTAAATAGGATATGGACCCTTCATCTCAGAGAGCCGTTGAGGAGGAAGTGGAGAGTCATGCTCCACTGCGGCGGTGAGGCCCGGGGCATGAGAGAATGCGCTCGCCCGACTCAAGCGAGCACCTTTCGGCCTCCACGAGCCATGTTTGACAAATGGCCGACTTCTTTAGACAAATGGTGGGGTAATGCCGGCACCACCACCACCACTCCACGGTAAATCACACGGAAAGACTAAGAAAGTTTGGAGGTGTGGACTTCTATGGCAAGAGAGAAGATGACTGCATTGCGGTAGAATTGGTTGAGCAGGCAGTGAGTTCTAAAACAACTCCACTGCACTCGAGCAAACACGGAAGGCGCCATATCTTTGTTGCAAGATGATGCCTACGAATGGTGGGACACGGTATCGAGTGAAGTGCAGCGGAAGCGTAACTTGGGACTTCTTTCTCTCGAATTCAAGAAGAAATATGTGGGTCTTGTATACCTAGAAGAGAGAAGAAGAGAGTTTATTAACTTTGGCGAGACAGGTTGTCGATGGTAGAGTATGAGAAGAATTCGTAAGATTGAGCCGCTATGGAAGGGAGATAGTCCCTAATGAAGCCGAGAGGTGCAAGAGATTTGAAGAGGATTGAGCGACAATATAAAGCTCATGATCAACGCCTTGGGAATCAGATTTCACCAAGCTAGTGGAAGCTGCATTAAAAGTGGAGAAAGTGAGAATAAATGAACAAAATAGGAAAGATAGGCGCGTAAGAGGAATTTGGACCGGGGCAGTCAAGTATACCAACCGATAGTAAGAAGTTTAAGGGTTCTTGTTTACAAGATCGGACACGAGGCCACAGAGGCAGTTGGAATCTCTATAGCTAGTTCCCGGGCACAATAACAAGAGGATTAACTTGGTGCTGAATGTATGCATTGTGGTAGAAGACACGAGAGAGTGTCATCGTTAGCGGAGAGTGTTTCAAGTGTGGGGCTACGGATCATTTCATAAGAGATTGCCCTCGGAGGAGTGGTTCAATAGCTCGGTACAAGTTGATAGACCTTCCCTATAGTTCAAAGGGGTAAAAGATCGGGTAGAAGCGGCTTGGTGACATTTCACGTAAGATTGTTTCTAAGACCGTTGAAAAGCCGAAGTCGGGTGGCACCACAAGTATTTGCTATGGAAGCTCGGGAAGAGCCAAACCTGACAACGATGAGGCGATACAAGGAAGTGAAGAGACAAGGAGGTAGCAACTCCTCGATTACTTAAGTCGGGTAAATTTCGAGGACGAAATTTAAATAAGAGGAAGAGTTGTAACACCCTCGTAGCAACTCCTGATCTTATTCGGTGGCCGGTGTCGGTCGGACAGCTAGAAACGTCGAGAAAAATATTTAAACTAAAGTCAGAACCATAATTAACTCAAATATTAATAAGAAAAATTTAGTAAAAATTTTAGAAATAAAATGCAACTAAGTCAAATGAGTAGGTGCCCAAGCGATGGGTAACGAGAGGTAAGTTGCGGTTCTGAACGAGGAGCCCTAGACAGGGGAAAAATTCATAAAATAATTTTGGGACTCTAAAGAAGGGTCATTGAGATTCCTATGGCATTAGAATGCCAAGAAAATATTTAGAAAAATTTTTCAATCAGTGCAGACAATTTTGACCCGTTAAGCCAAGCGGAGGGCATTTTGGTCATTTCGCCTTGAGGTGATTTTTGGCTGACTTGTCCAGTTAAGTAAATAATTAATATGACATAAAATATAAATAAACATTACTAGAAATTAAATTGAAATTGAGTAGTGAAGAAAAGAAAAGAAAAATCAAAGAAAAGCTCATTTATGACATCTTGATGATGTCATTTATAAATTATGACCAATCACAATTAAGCCATCATTTGACTAACTAATAAAGAGACTAAATGAAGACCAAATAACCAAAAATTACAGCAGCCATTCTTCTTCTTCTTCACCAAAACGTGACTTCTCCCCATCTCCCTCCATTGATGCACTCACCCAAGCTCTAAAACCAACCCAATAACACCATAAAACCCTATATGCCTTCATAAAACTTGGTCCTCACACCTAGAGCAAGCTTTGGACAGAACAAAGAAAGGAAGAAAGTGAAGTTTTGAAGTCTTAGAAGTGGCTCCATTCAAGGTTAGTGCACATATGTATTTAAAACACATTAATTCCATGTTAGAGATGTGTAATAGGTAAGAAATTGTGGAATAAATGAACCAAACCCATGTGTATGAATGCCATGAATTTGGCAGCCATATTGAAGGAATAGAAATGAGGGTTTTGTTGGACTTAGAGTGGATTAGAAATGATGTTTAAGATACATATACACAAGGATAATAAATTGATATGCTAACTAAGGCATCTTGTAGAAAACATAAGGTGAAGCTAGGGTTTTGGGGGAGTGAAAATTGATTTGGCTTATGAAATTGTTAGAGCACATTTTAATGGTCAATTAGTGACCATTTTAGGTAAGTTGACCATATTATGGACTGAAAAATAGGATTGCAAAGTGAAGTTGTAGGCTGCCCTAGGACAGCAGCAGAGGGACTGAAAATTCAGTCCACTTGCACTGCTATAACTTGGGCTGTGTTGGTCCAATTGGTGTTTGGCCAATTGGACATGAAACTAGGCTTATAATGGCACATTTTTGCTGAAGAAACCATGCCCAAAAGACCAAAGCAAGAGGACCAAAACTTGGCCCCAATCCGGACACCCTGCAACAGCCCCTGCAGAATTGACCAAATGAACAGTAACTGTTCATTTGGCCATAACTCACTGTAGATTTGGTTAATTGACCTGAAATTTTTACAGCAACAAGATAAGATATAGACAAACAACTTTCATGAAGAAACCTACCCCAAATAATGCCATTAACCCATTCAAATGATTGGGCAAAGTTAAGTTATCAAACCTGCAACTCTGCAGATTTACATTTGAACAGTAATGTTTGGATGACTATAACTCCCTCTAGAAAACTCGGATTTAGGCGATTCTTGAACCGATGGAAACCTAAGGTATGGTAGAACATGTCATATGAAGAAAGTTAGACCAAATTATGAACTTAACTTGGTCAAATTACTGACCAAAGTTGGACCAAAATCTGTCAAAACCCAAAATTTCAGCATGAACAGTACACGTGAACAGTAAACTTATTTTGGCCATAACTTGAGCTACAAAACTCCAAATGGAGTGATTCAAAAAAAGAAATTCAACTAGACAAAATAAGGAACAACTTTCATGTTTACCATTTCCTCAAATTCCCACTGTAGAAATATCAAATGGAACAATAAAGATGAAGCACCAAATCTGAAAATTTTGTTCAATTAGCATTAAACTTAGAAATGGTATTGGCAACCAATACCAACAAGTTTGAAATACAAAATGTGGTATGTTTGAGGTGTTAAGACCAATACACCTATTTTCTATTCAAAAGTCAACATTTTTGTTGACCAATGAGGTGAATAGTGACACTAAAACCAAAAATTGGCAATTTTGCCAAAATGACCTAAGCTTTGAGAAAGTGACCAAAACCAACAAGTTTTGAATACAAAATGTGGTTTGTTGGGAATACTAAAACCAATGTACCTATTGTTTATGCAAAAGTCAACATTTTAGTTGACTAATGAAATGAATAGTGACATGAAAACTTGAAATTCAAAAATTGTGAAACTTAAAAGTGCAAAATGCCCCAATAGGCCTAATGCGATTGGTTTGGATAGATTGGCATGCCAATAGGGTATTGTTTTAGCAGTACTGCGAAAGGCTTTATGCCTGTATTCATGGCTTTATGCCCGTATTCATGGCTTTTATGCCAGTATTCATGGCTTTTATGCCCGATTATGTGATATCATGGCTTTTTAGCCATCTTGCATACATGGTTGGCGTTCTGCGTCCCATGGTATGATGACGAGACACCGCGGTGTCGGTGCCAACGACCCGTTATCGATCGGTCGTCCAAGATAGGTTACTTGGGCATGGAAAAGTATAACTGTGATTGAACTGATTATTAAAGAAAATACGAAAATTAAGTATCAGGAATGATTACAAAAATACAAAGAAGCTCAATATCATGAAGAAAATAATTAACGAAATGCATGAAGAAGTTAATATTATGAAACATGATTAGCCTCGACTACACAATAAGTTAGTAATTATTCATTTATTATGAACACAATAGCAAGGAAATTATTATTTTTATTTGCATATTATATTTTCTTGTATTATTGGCACCACTAAGCTTTATGCTTAGCGCGTCGCTTTGCAGCGTAGTGCGAAAGATTTGGACAGAGGGCCCGGTAGACTACAGATTCGGTAAGGCGGTTCACGATTACGCATAGCGTCCGTGTCACCTCACGGACTACGATTGCATTGGTAGGACACTAGGTCCAATTTTGTATTTTATGTTTTTTGTAAATTTTGTAATTAAACTCTTATTTTATCATGTGTATTTGAAACAAATGTAATATAATTTTGTATTAATGTAAGTACTTGTAATTTGTGATTATAAATCACATGTGAGAATTTATTTATGATTTGAGTATAATGATGATGTGAAATGAATGAAGGACAAATAGAGGAATTGTTAAGAAATTGTTGTAAATTGATGTGATGCAAATGGATCAAATGAGATGAATGATTGAGAAATGAATGGTTGAAAAATGTTGAGATTATAACAAATGGAGTTGAGATGATTGAATATGAATATAGGAAGTGTTTTTCACAGGTTCCGAAGAACGGTTTTCTCCATTTTTAGCCGGTACTTTGCCGGATTTTCTAGAAAATTTTCGAAACCTCAAATAAATAATAATTTCGATAAATGGCTTAAAATGAATTATATTTCACAAGTTATATTCAAAACTATGATAAAAATGAATTAAGATAAAATAGAGTGCTCCGGCACACTGAGTGGCATAACTTGCTCGGCTACACTGTAGTCGGGTAAGGGGTGTCACAGCTTCGGCCCAGAGCGGACAATATCACTAGTGGGCCGGGCCGTTACCTACTTACTGGCCATTGTGCCTACTTTATTTCTGGCTTTACAAGCTTGACAGCGGGTCTCGTGCCCGACAGCTGGCCTCGTGCCTGACAGATGTATACAGGGTAGACATATGGCTGTCTAACCTGTATACTCCCGTGTATCCAGCTTTTATAATTTGTTATAGATTTCTTGGGCATTGATAATAATTAATTAATACTGAATATACAATAAGTAAACAGGAAAGATCCCAATAATTTTAATTGTTTCCAAAGTGTAATAAAAAAAAATGTAAAAGACCCAGAATTTATGATTTGTAGATATTAATTCAATTGTTTAATTATTGTTATTATAAATTATGCACCACTAAGCATTATGCTTAGCGCGTTGGTTTTCCATCGCGTAGATACTGAAGATCAGCAGTCGCCATAGTAGTATTTGGACAGAGTTCCGACCAGATCTGCTACCGATCAGAGTCATCTCACCAGTCTTTTGTATTTTGGTAGGGCCCATGTGTAGACTAGTATTTTGGTTCATTATGTCTAGTCATGATGTAATTACTAGTTTATGATGTATTTTATTTTGGACTTGAAATGAAAACTTATAATTTATTATCTATGAATTTCAATATGAATGCAATAGATGACACTTCATTTTGAGATCTCATAAATAGTTGTGAATGATATGATAAAAGAGAATATGATATGGAAATATGTGAGATGACTATGAATATGTTAACAGGTGATAGTGGAACCCGCCAGATGCTAATAAAACAGAGGAGGATCTGTTCGGGCCTCCACAAAAATAAGATATAAAAAAAAAAATTTCTACACTTAAATTACCTGATTTAAAGGACATTAAAATTTACAATAGACATGACAAGACAAGATAGGGTGCTCCGGCACCGAATGTGGCACTTCTTGCTCGGCTATACAATAGACGGGTAAGGGGCGTCACACCCGACTCATAAAAAAACTCCTCTAAACTTCCTTTATCATAAATAGTGAGTCAGGGGCTTATTAGGCCTTGCCTAGTCTTACCACATCATATCATATATGATCATATAATATTTATATCATAGGGAAAATCAGTGGGCCATCCAACATCTATTGAACATCAAGAATTAATTATGCAGTAATGCAACATATTCGTATTCTAGGTACATGTAGCCTAATAATATAATGAAATAATGCATGTGAATTATCATGAATCCAATTATAATTAAATAAATTGATTATAATTCTTTAAAGTTAGTGTTACTCACCTCTTAAAGCCTATCAAACACCAATACTTATTGTAGTTTTTTCTTAATTGTAACTTTCCGGGTTCCTCATATCCTATCCTATAAAAGATGGACCTTATCTAATACTCTATAAACACATCATAACATCAATTCTAGGTCATTTCTATACATAAAATTGGGTTTTGGAGCCTTGGAATGAAAAGAGGAACCTTCTGGCTACCAAAATGGGGAACTTCAACTTCCAAAGTCTATAACTTAATGATGTTATTCATGGATTTTTCCTGCAGCTATGGACCTACAAGATAAGAGAGAACACCGGGTGTGTTGGCTTGGGCAACCTCTCCAATGCTTAAATCAGTATGGATATTAAGTAGAATATAAAATTGACTAAAAAAAATAGCATACCTGAATGTGGAGGCTTGAGGTCATTTTATAAGTATCAGGAAGACTCATATTTGGAGTAGGATTTAGTATTTGAGATAGGATTTCTATTTTGGAGAAAGTCTAATGAGACTGGGATTCATAATCCCAAATAAGGCAGGATAATTATCCTTAGTGGATAATATTTATATTGGATTAGGACTCAGATATTTTAGGGTGATACTGTATTAGTCATTCTCCACTCTTTGTGTGATACCTTACCCCTCTGTAAGGCATAACATGATCCCGTAGTATACCTAATGAATTACCGAACTTCACCTACCGATAACCCATTAAATACACTATAAGGGAATTTAAAACAATGTTACTTCTTTTGAAAGTGGCGAGCACTTTTGATAGGAATTAAAAGCTTTTATTTGAAATTAAACCACATATTAAATTTTCAATCAACTTAAAGTTTTCGCAAATTTTATTAAAATTTCGGCAGAGTGCCGTCTATGATTAGGAAAAACAGTCCTTCAAAACCTGTGAAAACACTCCCAATAATTTCATTTTTCAACCCCAACCGCCAATATATACTCAAATCAACACAATTCAACCAAATTTCAATTCAAAATTCACAACTCAAAAATTTTTCAAAATAATTTGATAAACTCATAAACATTGCATTAAATTAAATTTACATACACATATCTTAATTTACAAAAGAAAAATAAAAAATAATATTATTACAACTTTAATGTACAACTGCTCATCTAACTACTTAGATACATATGAACAAAAGATTATTTACATCAAGTCAAATTTACAAGGGTATAAATAAATACCCGTATAAAAAGTCAGTGTAGTCTTATCAACAGCAGCACACTCTGCTGCTATGTCCTTTTCCCTATCTACGATAGCAAAAGAAGCTATCGCTGAGTATAAAAATACTTAATGATGCACAATAAAGTATAAAATGCATAATATAAAACATTTGTTATTAATTCACAATTCAAATATTTCACAATCACATTTCAATTTTCAAATCACATTTATCACAAATCACAATTTAAATATTTCACAATTTTCAAAGCTTAATATAACACAAATTTGATCCAATAATTTAATAAACACAGTGTTGCCAATCAATAACACAACTTAGCTCATGACACAAAATTTCTAAATATAACGTGTTGTATACCGCAACAAGGCAAACTTACCCCACTAATCGAAATCAATGAGGGAGGTGGCTAGCTAGCTAATGAGTACTCATCCAAACTCACCTCAAACTGGCAAGTCAGAGAGGGAGGAAAGTGATCAAATATCAAACTCAACTCCACAAGTGGAAGAGGAATATAGTAAGGGACTACCATGCCAAGTGTAAATCAAAAACAATTTAAAACTATGATGTTCAATTATAATTGATACAACAATTAAACAAACTTCATTTCAAATCTTCATTTCTAAAGT
This sequence comes from Hevea brasiliensis, assembly GCF_030052815.1. Lineage (NCBI taxonomy): Eukaryota > Viridiplantae > Streptophyta > Magnoliopsida > Malpighiales > Euphorbiaceae > Hevea > Hevea brasiliensis. Next base: position 87,864,574 of record NC_079497.1, on the reverse strand, counting down.
AGGCAACACACATTTCTCAAGGCATTATTTAGCATAAAATGCTCCAATAATGTATTCAAATAAATTTTCTAATAGCAAATCAAAAGTGAAAGGTTATTGTGCACAAACCTGATGTGAGTCACCTCTAGGCCTTGACTCAATTTTTTATATCCTTTTTCAGGTCTTCTTTAGCTAAAACACGCAATTTATAGTGTTTTAGTATCTTATCTCACAATAAATCCAGTAATTAATTTATGTATACTTAATTCTAGCCTCAATATGCTTAAACTAACGTTCTTGGAAATTTTCATTTTGGAGTTACTATTCATAACACTATTTAAGTTAATTTGTTAACTTTCTTATGCTTAATAGGTATAGGGATTTCAATTTCAACCACATACCACATTTTAGTTACCAATTTTTGTTGGTTTTAGTTGCTCATTAGATTTTTAGGTTTCTTAGGCACAATTTCAAATTTTCTATATTTGGTGTCCTGTTTTGTACTATTCCATTGGTCATATTGCTGTTAGAATTTGGCAAAGTTTTCTTCATAGAAGTTGTTCCTTGTTGTCTTAACTTTAATTTCCTTTTTGAATTACTTCATTTGGAGTTTTGTAGCCCAAGATATGACTATTTGAATGGGGCTGAAAGGATTTGGTGTTACCCAGATTTCTGGGCATTTTCTAGATACTGGTAGTTTTGGTATGCTAACTACAGGTGATTTTTCAGATAGGTTATGGTCAAAATTTGGGTTTGTTTTCTTCATGAAAGTTGTAGGGCTATGTCTCATCTTTCCATCGGTATAAGATTCAGGTCATTTGAACCTTCCTAGGCCAAGTTATGGTCATTTAAGTAACTACTATTCATTTGATCATTTTTGTATAGGGCAGTGTGCCCAAATATGGGTTTGGCCTAATTGTTCACTAAGTTATGGTCATTTTCTAGGCATGATTCCTCAATGAAAAATGGTCCATTTTGTGTCTAGTTTCATTCCCAATTGACTTCACACTAATTGGGTTGGTAAATTTCCAGTTTTAGTCCCTAAAAGGGACCTAGGTCAAGCTGTCAGCATACTAACCCTAACCAATCCGAATTGAAACTTGGTTCTAGCAATTCACACATATCACAAATGGCCACAATTGACCATTTCTTAACTCAAGTAAGGTCAATTACATCAATTGACTAATTCTCAATTTTTTTTCCAATTTTTCACATGCTCAAAAACCCTAATTAAATAAAGTTCAAATCTAATGCATTCAAAGTGTACATTCAATGTCTACATACTTCATTCAACCTAAACAACCAATCAAACATATCAAAATCATTCATTTCGAACCCTAACATAAGCTGGCCAAAATTTCCTTTGGTCCCCCAACAATTGTTTTCTTTTGATTTTAAGTTAATTCCTAAGTTACTTACACCAAGAACACATGTAATAAACTAGAATTTTCAATTTAACTCACTAACCTTAAACTTTGAAGTTCAATCTTTAATTCCACTCCTCTTTTCTTCTTTCTTTCTTGCTTAATCCTCTTCTCAAGTGAGATTATCAAGTTCTAATGGAGAAATTTTTGAGCAAGGTAGGGTTTAATGGGTGGAATCAAGCTTGGACTCAAGCTTTCATGGTGGTTCTTCAATAATAGTGACAGAGAGGAAGCCGACACACTTGGGAGAAGGCAAGAAACAATTTTTCTTTTCCTTTTTTTTAAGTATTTATGTGTATTTTTTCTTAATTGAATTGGTCAATTATGGTGAGAAAAATAAAATCAATTTTGACATCACCCATGATGTCAACCAAATGATGTAATAAAACTTTTTCAAATTTCTTTTTCTTTTGTATTTATTTTTCCATTAGTTCTTTAATTAAATTCCCTATTCCGAAATTTTCTTTTCTCTAATTTTATTAGACAGTTAGGTTAGGAGTTAGCTCTAGGGGTGAATTAACCAAATTGCCCCTTGCTGGTTCAATCCAGTTTGCAAGTTATTCGATATTTCTTTCAGATCCCTGACCTAATTATTTGACCTGCTTAATAACTCTTTTTCATGATTTTCTCTTTTCCACTATGTTTGCAATAGTCCTTAGGACCGTGGCGTCACATTTTCCGATTCAAAATTTGAGTTGGGACTGACCTTGCAGTCATTTCCTAGTAAGGTCACCCATCGCTGTGACCCATGGCTCATTTAACTTTTTATGCTTTGTTTTTCTTCTTTATGCTTAACTATTTGGCAATTACTAATTATTTGTATTCAGGGCTTATCTAGGTGTCTTAGATGTGGTTCTAATCCCCTTAATTGTCCGGACCGATACCGATCACCGAAACTATAACATATACCAGGCTATATAAATAGGGGTGTTACACTTTGTCCATCTTGTCAGATTTTCTTAAAATTCATTTATAAGTTCATATTTATCATATTTAATATTTAAAAGACTTTATTAACAATTTTAAGTTATTAATTCAATGAAATATGCTATACATAACCAAATTCAATAAAATTTCAATCAAATTCTATTGATGGTGCATTCTATGGTTACTTGGTTTAAAAAAAAAGTGAAATTACTTTATTATGAAAAATAAGGTAATTTAATGAAATTTTATAATTCATTTCATTAAATTTTTGTAAAATGATGTTTTTTTTCTGTAAAATAGCCAATTACAAAAAATTTATTAATTTAATGAAAAAAATAAAATTTCTTCGACCAAAAGAACATATATAATTTTTTTCAAAGAATGTTAAAAAATATTATAAAAAAATAAATAAGGTATACTTATTTAGTATTTCACATTTAGCATCTATTATTTTAATTAAAATTTAAGATGTTGCAAAAAATATGATAATTTAAAATATTGAAGAAAATTTATTTTGTTTTTAACCAAGTAACCACATAATACACCTCTATTCATATATATATATATATATATATATATATATATATATATATATATATATATATATATATATGTAATAATATGCTCCATTAGATCATACCATGTGTCCATGAAAATGATCACGACTTGGAGGTAACTGAGTCAGGGAACTTCAAGTTCAAAGAAAGTGCAAATGTCACACCCTACCCCTCTGTAAGGCATGACATGATCCCGTAGTATACCTAATGAATTACCAAACTTCATCTACTGATAACCCATTAAATACACTACAAGGGATTTTAAACCTTTTCTTATTTCTTTTTATAGTGGTGAGCACTTTTGAGAAGTATAAAAAAAAATTTTAACTGAAGTGAAACAAAATAACAAATTTGAGTATCAATAATTTCTGTAAAAATTTTGACAGAGTGCCATTTGTATTTTGAATAAAATAATTCTTCAAAAACCTGTAAAAAGCATTTCCAATATATTTCTCAATCCCAAACTCCAATAAATTTGTTCAACACAATAGATTTCTTAACATTATCAATTCAGTCCAACAATCAATTTTTCAGTGTTTCCAAAAGTTGAGATAAGGTAAATATACCACAATATTTTTATAAGCCAAAATAATTTATAATTTTAATTTACAACTGCTCAAGACCAAGTACAATATATACATACAGTGCACATACATTACAACAAAAATTGCACAATATGGTATACCCAATATACCCGGCGAAATCTCAAAATGTGGTACAAGCAGCCTACTCTACTGCTCTGTCCGTCTGTCTACCTGCGACAGCAATGAAAAAGCTATCGCTGAGTAAAATTTACTAAATGGTGCACAATAACAATTTAAAATGCGGTATGTAAAACTCTTGTTGACAATTTACAATCAAAACAATTCACAATTTTTCAAAGCTCATATAACACAAATTTGATCAAACAATTGAATAACACAATGTTGCCAATCAATAACACAATTTAGGTAATGACACAAAATTTTTCCACATATGCCGTGTTGTACACCATGACAAGGCACACTCACCCCACTAATCGAAATCAATGAGGGAGGAAGCTAGCTAGATAATGAGAACTCATCCACACTCACCTCAGACTGGCAATTCAAAGAGGGAGGAATATAATCACACTCACCCCATAAATAGAGGAGGAAAATAGTAATATTGTCATGCCATGTGTGAATCAAAATAATTCCAAATCACAATATTTAGATATTTCATACAAACCACAAATCATATTTTATCTCAAAATTTCTATTTGCAAAATAGGCAACACAATCATTTCCAATTAAGATTCCCAAAGCCAAAACAATCAAAAATTATTCATAACTCATTTCTCCAAATAAATTTTCTGATAAAAGTAGTGAATATAAAAAGTATTGTGCACAGACACAATTTAAAACTATAATGTTCAATTAAATTTTTAAGTAGAAAATGAGAAATTAAAATTATTGTGCACAGACCTCTGATATATGCCTCTTGGCCCTGACTCAGTGTTCCTTATGCTTCTCAATATCCTTTTCAACTGAAACACACAATTTAAAGTGTTTCAGTACTCAATGAATTTGTTTCTAACAATAAAATCCAATATTTAAATTTTCTTAGTACTATTCCCTTCAATTCATTTCATTAGTCAACCTATAATGTTGACCCTTGATGCACTCTAAGTGAGTCAATTCCAATGTTACCAATATGTCACATTTTATAGCTCTTTAGTGTTGATATATGTTACCAAATTCATTTTCAAGTGTATTGCATTTTATTGCAATTTACAGGATTTTAGTATATTATTTTGACTTAGCCGGATGACCTAGTTCCCTTGGTTTTTGAGTTTCGATCCAAACTACAAACTTGTAGGTCTATGTCTTATTGCACGCAGGGCAAAATTTCAGGTCATTCTGAGTTGTGTAGACCAAGATATGGTTAATTTACCAATGCTGGACAGAATGCACTAAAATGATAGGCTTAGGTCATTTTTTGGTCACTTTTGGTTTGGCCAGTTTTGGTACCCGAACTTGTGCAAGCTATTTGGCTTGGTTCTGGCCATTTCTGGGCTTTGGTGTCTTCATAAGAATTGTAGATCTATATCTAACCTATTCATGGTAAAAATTTCAGGTCAATTGGACCTGTTTTGAGTGAGTTATGGCCAAAACACTAGCTACTGCTCAAATGGTCAATTTTCAGGCTTTCAAGTCGCTAATATGGATTTGGTCATTTTTCAAGTCACCTTCTAGGCAAAATTTAGGTAAGCTTCCTTGATGAAAGTTGGCATATTTTGTGTCTAGTTTCACCTTCAATTGGTCTCATACCAATTGGAATCACACACTTAAGGTTCTACGCTAAAACACACACTGCCCTGCTACACATTCTTCAACACTTACCAATTACACATTCAATACTTACCAAGTTTACCTTTCATGCCAATTCTAATTTGGTACCATAACATTAACACACTTTACATCACATTTTGGTTATTTTGGGCAGCTTGTAATCACTCTCAACCTACACATTATAACTCAGAATTTTCAAAGTCCAATTGCAACAATTTAACCACATGACATACCTCATTCACATGTCCAAATTCAAATAATTATTCTTATACACATGCTGCCACCATAAGCAATATAATTCAACAATATTTCATGAACTCAAACACTTTCAACTTCACCATAAGGCTGCCCAAATTGTTCATATACATCAAGCTTCCCAATTTCAACACATAATCTCACTTTACATTCATAATTCACACATACAAGAGGATTAAATTGGTAGCACTTCAAATGGACTCAACCAACACTAATTCCCATCAATTCCCACCAACTTAATGTGAGAAAAACTCAAGCAACTCACCTCCCATGGCTGACAAAAATGGACAGTCCATAATTCAACCATTTCTTCAAATTTCTTCACCCAAAATACTACCCATAACCTCAACACAAGTTTTAATTAAGGAAGGGAAGAAAATAAGCACTTACCTCTTATTGGAGCTTGCTAAAACCTCACCCAAACTTCTTCTTTTTGCTGCCAATGTTTTCCCCAAGCTGAGTATGAAAGGTTTAATGAAGAAACTTAGTGTAAAAGAGGGCTAAATGTGGAGTGCATGGAAGTTTTTCAAGGTTTGGCCATGGTGGTTCTTCAATGGAGTTTTTGGCTGATTTTTTTCTCAAGGTTAAAGATGAGTATTCTGATGTCCCAAAGGCTTATAAAGGTGTCCCAAATTATGAGTTAGTGGAGCATTAACTTGGATTAAAGAATTAATTATCCAAAGTTTCCTAAATTGCAATTTTACTACCATTCTTTCACTATTAATATCATGTACCACAATTTAATTTTTTTTATGAAATTTTCAAAGTTTAATATCATTTATATATCATTTATTTTTAATGGACATTTAGGTCAAAAGGCAACTCAGGGTGTCAATTGACCAAAATGCCCCTATTCGGGTTGTATTCTCGATTTTTCGGTAACACCGATTTTTATCGTTTTCTCGATTTCTCATTTTTCTTTGTACTAATTAATTAATTTTTCTTTGATATTTCTAATGACATTTATAATTCAATAAGTCTTTAATTATGTCTCGAAACTATATTCTGAGGGTTTCCTACAGTCCTGTGGTCGGCTATTACCCGCGCTGTAACTTCCCCGTGCGGTCACCCATCGTTGCGGTGCTTGCTTGTTTAACTTAGTTCCATTTTCTCTCTTTTATTTTTCTTGTATTTTTCCTCTATTGTATTTCAATACCTTGTATCTCCACACTAATATTTAAATATAATTCTTGACATTCTAGCTGTCCGGACAGACACTGATCACCGAAACAATAGAATGCACTACCGAACATAGGGGTGTTACAATTCTCCCCCCCCTTAAAATAAATTTTGTCCGCGAAATTTTACCCAATGGCTGTCTTACAATATTCACACGTTTATTTTCTCCTTTTTATATGATCTTATAATCTTCTTTCCTCTGAATTTGTGTAAAACTTTTAACAATCTAATATAACATTTACTTTGTTTGTATAGCACTGATCTTTTCTTCCTATCGTTCCATCTAATTTTTCGATTCATGTTCCCTTTTTGAAAGACCATTGAGGTCATGTTAAAATTATTTATCTAATCATGGGTCCTTTTACCATTCTAGTCAACAATCTTACTCATATTCGTAACATTTTTTTGTTATATCTGAACCAACTGTTCAAATTTTTACTTCCACAACTCTTTTTATCTATTAATATTCTATAACTTACTTCCTTTTATTCTAAACTATAACCTTTCGATATTCTAACTTTTGAGTTTTAAATCCCTAAGTAGGATTTTCAAACTTATGTCCAACAATAAAATTCTGTCCTAGCATAACTATACCAAAACAGATACCGTTGGCAACTATTTTCATCTTGGTGTACTATCGAGTAGTACGTAGCTCTACACAATAATCTCAAGTCAGTACTGTAATCTACAACTTATAGTATAAACATCAAGAATATTGCACAATTACTACAATACATCCCAATAGCTCAATTTTTCCTACATTTTATCCTTTTCGAATTCACTAATATCCGAAATTTATTCTGATTACAATATCCACTAACAATTACTAACTGTAACATCTTTGCCCTCATCTAGAGCAAGTCTATTACCGCAACTTACTTTTACTTCCTCTTGCCTTACATTAAGTAGGCTTGCCATTTAGCTTTATAATTTATGGTGTGTTAGAAAATACTTTTCGCCGATAAACTCTTCCAAAACTAATTTCACTTATTATCACAATCCTTATCTTAAAGGACTAATCACTAATGCATCAAAATTTATTCCACTGTAAATGAATAATAACAGAATATATAGTTCTAACACTAACATAAAAATATGCAGACCCCAGGTCAAACAATACATATATATATCTTAGTTACCAATTGAGAAAGTACCAGCAACAATGTCAAAAGTCTCAGCCTCTTCTCTCTGTCTCATTGCATAGACTCAGACCGGAGCACTGCCTTGCTCTGACTGATTCACTGTGCCTTGGTTGCTTGATGGACTACCTCTACCCCTGCCTCTACCTCTGCTAGGTGATTATGAACCTCTGGTGACAGGATTCTGAACTGACCCTTCAGTAGTAGTAGAAGGTGGTCCAACTCTACGGGCACTGGTGCAGTCCTTGGCAAAGTGTCCTATGCCTCCACAGTAATAACAGGCTCTTATGGCCTTGTAGCATACCCCACCATGATTTCTACCACAAGTTTCACATTGGCGGGGAGGGTAGGAACTTCTAGTTGTTCGACGACTGGACCTTGGTGGTCTCTGCCCTGATGATTAACCTCTATTATATCCCTGAGTTCGGGGCTCCTTAAATTCTTTTCTCTTCCCCAAATTACTGCTCGAGCTTTGACCCATAGGTTTCTCCCTCTTCTCTATCTCACACTGCCCTTGTGAGGGTTGGGTTTGTAGTTGGGCTTGGGCTAACAGAATATCAACCATTTGTTGAAAGAAAGTGGCCATTTGCTGGGCCATTTGTGCAATAATTTGTACCGGTAAAACTGGTATAATCGGGCCTTCGACATTTTGTGGAGCTGGGGCCTCATCTTGTACTTCTACTATCACAGACTGTTCTATTGTCTCCTTTTTCTCTTCCATATCTTTTCACAGGATTTTCTATTTCCTATACAACCAACACAAGGAGATTTCCTCCTGTTAATGCATATTTGTAATGTAATGTACTGTATATATCATACAATGACATTGAACAGTTGTACTATGAAGAAAGAATATTCAAATTACAGGTCAAAACAGAATTCAAAAACTTGCTCTGATACCACTTAAACATGTCACACCCTACCCCTCCGTAAGGCATGACATGATCCCGTAGTATACCTAAAAAATTATCAAACTTCGTCTGCTGATAACCCATTAAATACACTACAAGGGATTTTAAACCTTTTCTTATTTCTTTTTACAGTGGTGAGCACTTTTGACAGGTATAAAAAAAAATTTTAACTGAAGTGAAACAAAATAACAAATTTAAGTATCAATAATTTCTATAAAAATTTTAGCAGAGTGCCATTTGTATTTTGAATAAAACAGTTCTTCAAAAACTTGTAAAAAGCATTTCCAATATATTTCTCAATCCTAAACTCCAATAAATTTGTTCAACACAATAGATTTCTCAACATTATCAATTCAGTCCAACAATCAATTTTTCAGTGTTTCCAAAAGCTGAGATAAGGTAAATATACCACAATATTTTTACAAGCTAAAATAATTTACAATTTTAGTTTACAACTGCTCAAGACCAAGTACAATATATACATACAGTGCACATACATTACAACAAAAACTACAAAATATGGTATACCCAATATACCCGGCGAAATCTCAAAATGTGGTATAAGCAGCCTACTTTGCTGCTTTGTCTGTCTGTCTACCTGCGACAGCAATGAAAAAGCTATCGCTGAGTAAAATTTACTCAATGGTGCACAATAACAATTTAAAATGCGGTATGTAAAACTTTTGTTGACAATTTACAATCAAAACAATTCACAATTTTTCAAAGCTCATATAACACAAATTTCATCAAATAATTGAATAACACAGTGTTGCCAATCAATAACACAATTTAGGTCATGACACAAAATTTTTCCACACATGCCGTGTTGTACACCACGACAAGGCACACTCACCCCACTAATCGAAATCAATGAGGGAGGAAGCTAGCTAGATAATGAGAACTCATCCACACTCACCTCAGACTGGCAATTCAAAGAGGGAGGAATATAATCACACTCACCCCATAAATGGAGGAGAAAATAGTAATATTGTCATGCCATGTGTGAATCAAAATAATTCCAAATCACAATATTTAGATATTTCATACAAACCACAAATCATATTTTATCTTAAAATTTCCATTTGCAAAGTAGGCAACACAATCATTTCCAATTAAGATTTCCAAAGCCAAAACAATCAAAAATTATTCATAACTCATTTCTCCAAATAAATTTTCTGATAAAAGTAGTGAATATAAAAAGTATTGTGCACAGACACAATTTAAAACTATAATGTTCAATTAAATTTTTGAGTAGAAAATGAGAAATTAAAATTATTGTGCACAGACCTCTGATATATGTCTCTTGGCCCTGACTCAGTGTTCCTTATGCTTCTCAATATCCTTTTCAACTGAAACACACAATTTAAAGTGTTTCAGTACTCAATGAATTTGTTTCTAACAATAAAATCCAATATTTAAATTTTCTTGGTACTATTCCCTTCAATTCATTTCATTAGTCAACTTATAATGTTGACCCTTGATGCACTCTAAGTGAGTCAATTCCAATGTTACCAATATGTCACATTTTATAGCTCTTTAGTGTTGGTATATGTTACCAAATTCATTTTCAAGTGTATTACATTTTATTGCAATTTACCGGAGTTCGGTATAGTATTTTCACCTAGCCGGATGACCTAGTTCCCTTGGTTTTCGAGTTTCGATCCAAACTGAAAACTTGTAGGTCTATGTCTTATTGCATGCGGGTCAAAATTTCAGCTTATTCTGAGTTGTGTACACCAAGATATGGTCAATTTACCAATGCTGGACAGAATGCACTAAAATGATAGGTTTAGGTCATTTTTTGGTCACTTTTGGTTCGGCCAGCTTTGGTACCCGAAATTGTGTAAGCTATTTGGCTTGGTTCTGGCCATTTCTGGGCTTTGGTGTCTTCATAAGAATTGTAGATCTATATCTAATCTATTCATGGTAAAAATTTCAGGTCAATTGGACCTGTTTTGAGTGAGTTATGGCCAAAACACTAACTGCTGCTCAAATGGTCAATTTTCAGGCTTTTAAGTCGCTAATCTGGATTTGGTCACTTTTCAAGTCACCTTCTAGGCAAAATTTAGGTAAGCTTCCTTGATGAAAGTTGGCATATTTTGTGTCTAGTTTCACCTCCAATTGGTCTCATACCAATTGGAATCACACACTTAAGGTTCTACGCTAAAACACACACTGCCCTGCTACACATTCTTCAACACTTACCAATTACACATTCAATACTTGCCAAGTTTACCTTTCATGCCAATTCTGATTTGGTACCATAACATTAACACACTTTACATCACATTTTGGTTATTTTGGGCAGCTTGTAATCACTCTCAACCTACACATTATAACTCAGAATTTTCAAAGTCCAATTGCAACAATTTAACCACATGACATACCTCATTCACATGTCCAAATTCAAATAATTATTCTTATACACATGCTGCCACCATAAGCAATATAATTCAACAATATTTCATGAACTCAAACACTTCCAACTTCACCATAAGGCTGCCCAAATTGTTCATATACATCAAGCTTCCCAATTTCAACACATAATCTCACTTTACATTCATAATTCACACACACAAGAGGATTAAATTGGTAGCACTTCAAATGGACTCAACCAACACTAATTCCCATCAATTTCCACCAACTTAATGTAAGAAAAACTCAAGAAACTCACCTCCCATGGCTGCCAAAAATGGATAGTTCATAATTCAACCATTTCTTCAAATTTCTTCACCCAAAATACTACCCATAACCTCAACACAAGTTTTAATTAAGGAAGGGAAGAAAATAAGCACTTGCCTCTTATTGGAGCTTGCTAAAACCTCACCCAAACTTCTTCTTTTTGCTGCCAATGTCTTCCCCAAGCTGAGTATGAAAGGTTTAATGAAGAAACTTATTGTAAAAGAGGGCTAAATGTGGAGTGCATGGAGGTTTTTCAAGGTTTGGCCATGGTGGTTCTTCAATGGAGTTTTCGGCTAATTTTTTTCTCAAGGTTGAAGATGAGTATTCTGTTGTCCCAAAGGCTTATAAAGGTGTCCCAAATTATGAGTTAGTGGAGCATTAACTTGGATTAAAGAATTAATTATCCAAAGTTTCCTAAATTACAATTTTACCACCATTCTTTCACTATTAATATAATGTACCACAATTTAATTTTTTTTATGACATTTTCAAAGTTTAATATCATTTATTTTTAATGGACATTTAGGTCAAAAGGCAACTTGGGGTGTCAATTGACCAAAATGCCCCTATTCAGGTTGTATTCTTGATTTTTCGGTAACACCGATTTTTATCGTTTTCTCGATTTCTCGTTTTTCTTTGTACTAATTAATTAATTTTTCTTTGATATTTCTAATGACATTTATACTTCAATAAGTCTTTAATTATGTCTCAAAACTAAATTCTGAGGGTTCCCTGCAGTTCTGGGGTCGGCTATTACCCGCGCCGTAACTTCCCTGTGCGATCACCCATCGCTGCGGTGCTGCCTCGTTTAACTTAGTTCCATTTTCTCTCTTTTTTTTTTCTTATATTTTTCCTCTATTATATTTCAATACCTTGTATCTCTACACTAATATTTAAATATAATTCCCGGTATTCTAGCTGTCCGGACAGACACTAATCACCGGAACAGTAGAATGCACTACCGAACATAGGGGTGTTACAGCAAAAAAATTGACTTATTTGATTAGGAGTAAGTGCCACTTCCTGAGAAGTGAAAGACCATTTTTTTTTCTCCACTCTCTAAAAAGTAAATTACTTAACTTAAGCTAAGTAACTTGCTTCTTAAGAAGTTGAGTTCTCAGGAAGTGGTTCATTTGAACCAACACAAGGCCATAAAGAGGTCGTTATAATGACCCAAGCTAGGGGTCACTAAGTGATCGGGTCAGCTTAAGGCTATCGAAACTCGTAGTAAGCCTAAAACCTATAAATATATCTTTAACACCTGTACCATCAACACTCAAACATATAACAAACCATTGCACTTTAGTCTTTTCCTCCATATGTAAACATCTTTAACATAAAAGTGATTCATAATTTGAACCTTAACATACATAAAACTCTAAAGCGTAACGGTTCAGCATATATACTCCCAAAAGAGTTAACATAATCATAAACATCATCAATCATACTTAAAATATTACATAACTCTACTTTTCTATAATTACCAGCACAGTACTATCCATTCACATTTTACATGTCCACCTACCCATACATCATACATAAAAAGAGTGCTAAAGCTACCCTTGTTGCTCTCTCTCCAAAGAACTCTTGTAATCCTACAAACTTGCATTTAGGGGTTAGGGGAAAGGGGTAAGCTTACACAAGCTTAGTGAGTAAATTAACCAACACTAATTATATCATTCATTTTATATACATGTAATGCATCATCCAAATGAGTTTTCACATCATAAACATTTCACACGGGATGGACTTATCGCCAATGACTCCCCAAATCCAATGTGTCAGGCTCATACAGAGGCTCCTCAGGACTTTCACTTAACTTATATATCTAATATGCCCAGCTCATATAGAGGCCCCTCAAAATTTTCCCTTAAAACATGACTATGTCATGCACCATGGGCATCATAAAGATCTAACCTTGGATTTTATGGATCCATAACTTACATAATATAACGTAGTCATAATATGGGGGAAGTCAATGGGTCATTCATCATCCATTAATGCACCAATAACAATTATGCAATTATGTAACATATTTATGATCTAGATACACACATCCTAAATAAATATGACGTGATGCATGAGGATGATCATAAATTATATTTAAATAGTTTCCATTGTATTAAGGTTAGAGCTACTCACCTCTTATAGCCTATCAGCCTCCTATCTCAAATAGTAGTGATCCTCAAATCCTTAACCTTTCGAGTCCCTCAAGCCCTATCCTATAAAATCACTATAAAGAGTTATACAAGGTTCTAAAACTCTACACACATACTAAACATCTCATTCTAGGCCCTTGGGAACCATAAAATCATGTTTTGGAACCTTAGAAAAGAGAGGAGAAAAAGTCAGGTAGAACCTACTTCAGCTGTTGAAGTCTCAAGCTTTTGATGGCCTTTTAGTCCAATGCTTACTATGGCTACCGAAGTCTTAAACTTCGACTATTGAACTTGAAAATTTTTTAGATTTTCTAAGAAACTGCATGCTTTGACTATTGAAACTATGGTTTTTTATAGTCGAACCTGGAAATTTTCAAAATTTTCAAGTTGAAAACCTGCATATTCAAATTCCTTAAAAGCCCTAAACTCATTCCAAAGTTCCAAAATATAAACTAAACACATATAAACATCTTTATTGCCTAAAACAACTTGAAATTATGCTTAATCACCACATACATTAACCAAAAACTCAAATCCTAGGTTTTCCCCAAATCTGACATAACATATATGAGGACTCCCTCAAATCCATCAAGAGAAATTAGCCATTTAAGGCCCATAACACTTAAACATGGCTAAATTAACAATAAAAACATGTAATTTCAACATAAATCACAAAACCTTAACCCTAAAATGCATAAACTTCCCAAAACTCATCTTAAAAACAACTTTATATTAAATTAAAGTTATAGAAACCTAATTTCTCATCAACATCCAAGCATCTACCTATTAGATCAATAAGAAAAGAAAGTTACCTCTTTTATTGAAGCTTGAAGGTGAGAGAACTAAGGTCCAAAGCTTAAATATATTCTCCTGAGCTTCCTTATGGAAGAATTGACCTCCTGATCTTGAAAAACACAAGGAAATCTCTTTAAAGAGCTCCTTGTATGCTTCAGCAGTTGAGAAAGAGGGGAAAAGAGAAAAACCCAAGTGTTTTGGTAGAAAAATAAAATTTGATCCCTTTTTATACCCTCACTGTCAAAGGACTTTCGGTTGCCCAAAGTCCAGCTTTTGATTACTGGAGTTCATTCTATCCAAAAAGAGTAATTGAATAGTAAAAGGGACTTCAACTGCTGAAAGTTCATCCTTCAGTTACTAAAGTTTCTTCTGCCTAAAACACACACTTAAAAACTTTTCTTTGATCAAAACCATGAAAACATTTTCATTTTTAAAAGCATTTTGAACACATCACACATACATATATGTGTGTGTGTGTGTGTGTATGTGTGTGTGTGTGTGTGTGTGTGTGTCTACCCCATTCCCTTATCCGTGGAACCTTTGAATTCACCAGAATTGTAACACCCCTCACCCATCTACAGTGTAGCCGAGCAAGGCATGTCACACTATGTACCGAAACACCATAACTTATCCCATTATATTCTTAGTTATCACATAAAATTTTATTTAAATTTAGATCTAATTATTTTATAAGAGAAACTGATAGAGTTTTTCCTTATTTCTTAATAATTTGATGATTTCCCACCTGTGTGAAACAATTACAATTATCTTTATATATATTCTCAAATTCGTTTTCTCATTCAGAACATCAATAAGTTTCACTCATAAACATACATAAGAAATTGAAATCATTTTCATACATACACAATTCAAATATGAAATTTGAAACTGTATTAATTTACATCATGTGCACATTTAATGTACAAAAATACATAATTTACATTACATATCCAAAATTTAATTACAATTATAAAAAATAAAATACAAGCTGGTGGACACTACCAAAATATGCACTGCTGAGGAGGTGACACTCGGGACCCAAATGCAGATCAAAACTTCTAATCACCCAGTCTATGGTCTACTGGGTTCTCTGGCTAAATATTCAGTACCTACGAGTTGCAAACAGCGACGTGCTAAGCATAAAGCTTAGTGGTGCCAATAATACAAGAAAATATAATATACAAATAAAATTAAAAAAAAATTCCTAGTTACTATGCTTATAAGAAATAAATAATTACTAACTTATTGTTTAGTCGAAGGCTAATTACATCTTATGATATTAACTCTTCCTAGCATTTTATTAATCGTTCTCTTGATGATTTTGAGCCTCTTTTTATTGAAACCATTCTTGTTCTTTATCTTGATATTTAATTTCCTTACTTCCTTTAATAATTAATTCAATTACATTTATATTTTTTCATGCGTAAGTAACCTATACAAATTGATCAAACTGGATAAATGGGTAAACTAGTACTGGGTACCAGGTACCTGGGGCCGTCACACCATAGGTCACAATGTGTCTCCCGGTGTGCAGACAGAATGGCTAATAAGCCATAAAAGCAATAAGGCATAAAGCCAAATATAACATCATAATCAGTATAGCCATAGGCTATCGTATCACAGAATGGCACAATAGGCCATAAAAAAAAGAATGGTGTGAAGCCATACGTAGTACTGTTATCAGAACCCTATTGGCATGCCAGCCTATCTAAACCAATCACACTAGGCCTACTAGGGCATTTAACAATTTTAATTATGCAAAATTTTTTTTTTTGAAATTGAAATTTAATTATTACTATTTATTCCATTAGTCAATTAAAATATTGACTTTTTCATAGATAATAGGTATATTTGTAACACCCCTATTTGCATAGCCTGTTATATTTCACTGTTCCGGTGACCGGAGTTGGTCCGGACAATTAAGGGGATTAGGACCACATTTAAGATGACTAGATAAACTATAAATATAAATAATTAGTAACTGTCAATTAGTTAAGTATAAATAAGAAAAACAGAACATAAGAAGTTAAATGAGCCGAGAGTCACAGCGATGGGTGACCTTTTCGGGAATGACTGCGAAGTCGTCTTAAACTCAAATTTCGAACCGTGAAATGTGACGCCGCGGACCTTAGGACCATTACGAACACAGTGGAAAAGAGAAAATCACGAAAAGAATTGTTAAGTCAGTCAAATAATTAGGTCAGGGAGCCAGAAGAAATATTGAATTATTTGCAAACCGGGTTGAACCGGCGAGGGGCAATTTGGTCAATTGACCCCGAGAGCTGACTCCTGACCTAACTGTCAAATAAAATCGGAGAAAAGAAAATTTCAAAGTCAGGAATTAAATTAAAGAACTGATAGAAAAATAAAAAAAAATAAAAAAGTTAAAAAGGTGATGACATCATGCATGATGCCATAAAAATAATAATTAATATATTTAATTAATTAGATTTTTGGTCTTCCATAAGATAAAAACAAAAAGAAAAGAAAGAAAAAAAAAAAGAGATCACAAGTCTTCTTCAAGCCACCCTCACTCTCTCTCTCTCCCTCTCTTTTAAAATACCTCCATTGAAGCTTGTATCCAAGCTTTGAAATCCTTACCAAACCTCAACTTCTCCCATAATTGCTTCATAAAAACTTGATTTAATCACTTAAGAAGAAGATTGGTCATCAAAGAAAGAAGAAAAGAAGAAAGAAAATTGGAGAAAAGGGGAGTTAGAAGTTGCTACACAAAGGTTAGTGATTTAAGTTACAAATGAGTTTATTACTTGTGTTTATAACTTAGTTAACTTAGTTAACTTAGAAATATGCCTCATTGATTTCGATTAGTGGGGTGAGTATGCCTTGTCGTGATGTACACACGACATGTTCGGAAATTTTTTGTCATGGCCTAAGTTGTGTTATTGTTTGGCAACACTATGTTTATTAAATTGTTTGATCAAGTTGTGCTGTATTAAGCTTTAAAAATTATGATTTGTTATAATGTGATTTGAAAAAAAAATTGTGAAATGCGATTATGAGATTTTTGAATGACGATTTGTTCATAAATGTTTTATATTCTGCATTTTATGCTTTATTGTGCACTACTGAGTATTTATATACTCAGCGATAACTTTAACTTGCTGTCGCAGATAGAGAAAAGGACATAGCAACAGAGTGAGCTGCTACAGTCAGAGAGGAGCACAGTTGAAGAATTTTTGTATGGGTATTTATCTATACCCTGGTAGTTTAGTTTGATGTAAATATGATAGTATGCATATATATCTCTGTAATTTGAGCAGTTGTATAGATAAAATTGTAATAATATTATTTTTGAGATTTTGCATCTGTAAATTAACTTATGATTATAAATTAATGATTTAAAATGTAATGTGCATGAGTTATGAAATGTTTTGAGATATTATTTCTTGATTTGAAATTTGGATTTTGAATTGAAGTGTTACTATTGCTGTTGATTTGAAGTTTAGTGGTTGCAAATGGAGTTGTGATTGAGAAATATATTGGGAGTGTTTCTATTTTCAGGTTTTAAAGAACTATTTTCTCAAAATACAGACGGCACTCTGCCAAAATTTTTGTGAAAATTGCGGAGATTTTAAATATTCAAAAATTTGATTTATGTTTGGACTCTAAATGAAGGTTTTTAATAATTGAAAAAAAAAATTACCAACAAATTCCATAATGAACGAAAATTGTTTTAAAATCCCTTGTAGTATATTTAATGGGTTACCGGTAGTTGAAGTACGATAATTCATTAGGTGTACTATGGGAACATGTTACATCTTACGAGAAGTAAGGTGTGACATGTTTTAGTAGTATCAGAGCAAGGTTTTAAAATAAATTTTGAACTATGAATTTGAAATATTTTGTCGGTAAGTACAACTACTCAAATGTTTGATATATATGATATATTTACATCATGAATATGCACTAACGGAGGTCAACCTCCTTATGATTGTTATCAGAGAGTAGAAAATTTCAGGAAAACAGAATGAAAGAGGGAGATCATTCCATAGAGCAATCTGTCGAGGATGAAGGCCGAGGAGAAGCCCCAGCACTCCAGAATGTGAATGGGTCAGCCACTCTAGCTCCTCCTCAAGCACCGCAGTTCCTTGCTCAGTTTGCACAGTAGATGGCTGCGTTCTTTCAATAAATGGTGGGAAATCTACCACCTCAAGCATAGACACAAGCACCTGTAGCACAACCACAGCCTCCGGCTCGGCAATATGAGAAATTAATGAAATTTGGGGCTACAGAATTCAAAGGAACAATTGATCCACTAGAAGCAGAACAGTGGTTAGAGAGAATGGAACGGGTTTTCAGAAAACTACAGTGTGCTGAAGAGTTGAAGTTCGAATATTCAATATCACTTCTCCAAGGGGATGCATATGAGTGGTGGAAGACCATCCCCTACAGTCTGGTAGAGCCACCAGTCCTCACATGGGCAGACTTTTTAAGGGAATTTCGGCAAAAGTGGGTCCCTGATACTTATATAGACATGAAGTTGCAAGAGTTTTTAAGTTTAAAGCAACGGGACAGAACTGTAGTAGAGTATGAGCAAGACTTTTTAAGGCTAAGCCATTATGCTGGAAGCTTAGTCTCCACCCCCAGAAACAGGTGTAAAAGCTTTGAGGCTAGGTTGAGGCCTAGCTTGAGAATGCAAGTGGTAGGGTTCTGACACTAGAATTTTTCTGAATTGATTTCATAAGCCCTGGAACTGGAAAGGATAGAATCAAAATGGGCAGTGAAAAAGAGTACACAAGAGAAAGATAAAACTTAAAAGGTTACTAGTCAAGCTACTGAGAGTGGCTCTGGGAAAAGAAAACATTTTGAAGGATCTAGCTCGCGCAAATCGAGTAGAGGTATATCTTCTAGACATAAATCATCCCAATCCGATCAGCAAACTCAACAGAGACGCAGAAATATGCTATCGGATCGACTTTGTGAGACTTGTGGTAAACCACATAGTGGAGTATGTTATAGAGCTGTAGGAGCATGTTTCAATTGTGGAGGGACTGGTCATTTTGCTAAGGATTGCATCAGTCCATGCCGTTATGGATCATTCACCACATCAGAAGGATCAACCCAAGTTTCTACCCCGAAGAGTTTACCAGCAGTTGGTAGAGGCAGAGGCAGAGGCAGAGGTAGGGGTAGTACACCTGGAAGTCAAAGTACTGTGAATCAACCAGGACAAGGTAATGCTCCAGTGAGAGTATACACTATGCGACAGAAGGATGAGGATGAGATTTCTGATATGGTTGCTAGTATTTTCTCAATTCTTAAATAAGATATGTAGATGTATAAAAAAAAATTTGATATGTTAGTGACTAGTCTTTTTAAAATTAATTTTGGAAGAGTTTGTCAGTGAAAAGTATTTGCTAGCACACAAGAATTTGTAAAGTTGATTAGTAAGCCTAATTATGTAAGGAAAGAGAACCTAAAAGTAAGTTATAATAATATAGCTACCTTAGATGCGGGTAAGGGTATTACTGCTGATAGATGTCAGTGGGTACCATAATCAAAATAAGTTCAAGACATTAGTGAATTTAAAAGAAATAAGATATAGGAAAGTTTGTTCTATTGGGATGTATCGTAGTAACTATGTAATATTCTTGATGTTTGTGCTGTAAGCTGCAGATTACAGTACTGACTTAGGATTTATTATGTAGAGCTATGTACTACCCAATAGTACACAAGAATAAGAATAGTTGCAAACGGCATATGTTTTGGTACAGTTATGATAAGATAAAGTTTTCTTATTGGAAAGGAGTTTGAAAATCCTAACCTAGGATTTAAAACTCTAAAGTTAGAATATTGAAAGGATATAGTTCAGTACAAAAGAAAATAATGACTACACATCAGTGCAAAATAAGCTATAGAATATCGATAGATAAAAATAAATAGAACAGTAAGAAATGAGAAAAATACTAGATGAGGAATTGCCACCAAGGCAAGCAATTTACTTAAGATGCGTAACGATATTCCAAACTATTTTATCAACAAAGAAATAAGTTAAACCAAAGCAAACAAGATAGTGCAAAATGGCACATAGGCCTTGGTCATAAATGGAGATGGTAAGATAATGGTTATGGACCTATGGCGAAGAAAAAAAAGACTACAAAAGAAAATAATTGCTAAAACAACAGCAAGAAAAGACTAAAATATTCTAAACTAAACTGAAGGTTACTTCAAATGATCAAGAGATTTGATAAGAAAAGAGTAAAACTAAGTTCTCACCCATAGGATCATACGAGGTCCTAGAAAAGTGGATCCATTAACACACATATTTGCTTACCTCAAAAATTGAAATGAATTTGAATCTAACTTATGACAGAAGCTTATAAGAAACTTGGCACATGAGGTGAGCAATCGATGAGTAAATAGCGTTGGTTAAAGTGCTATGGACGATTATTCTGATTATAAAGCTATGTAGAAATGTGAGAAAAACAAGAGAAAACAACATGAATGACTATTTGAGGACGGATAGTGAACACAATTTCGAGGATGAAATTATTTTAAGGGGGGGAGAATTGTAACACCCCTATTTGCATAGCCTGGTATATTTCACTGTTCCGGTGACCGGAGTCGGTCCAGACAATTAAGGGGATTAGGACCACATTTAAGATGACTAGATAAACCATAAATACAAATAGTTAGTAACTGTCAATTAGTTAAGTATAAATAAGAAAAACAGAACATAAGAAGTTAAATGAGCCGAGAGTCACAGCGATGGGTGACCTTCTCAGGAACGACTGCGAAGTCATCTTAAACTCAAATTTTGAACCGTAAAATGTGACGCCTCGGTCCTTAGGACCATTACAAACACAGTGGAAAAGAGAAAATCACGAAAAAGAATTGTTAAGCCAGTCAAATAATTAGGTCAGGGAGCCGGAAGAAATATTAAATTATTTGCAAACTGGGTTGAACCGGCGAGGGGCAATTTGGTCAAATGACCCCGAGAGCTAACTCCTGACCTAACTGTCAAATAAAATTGGAGAAAAGAAAATTTCGGAGTCGGGATTTAAATTAAAGAACTGATAGAAAAATAAAATTAAAAAAAAAGAAAATGAAAAAGTTAAAAAGGTGATGACATCATGCATGACATCATGCATGATGCCATAAAAACAATAATTAATATATTTAATTAATTATACTTTTGGTCTTCCATAAGATGAAAACAAAAAGAAAAGAAAGAAAAAAAAAAAAAAAAGAGATCACAAGTCTTCTTCAAGCCGCCCTCACTCTCTCTCTCTCCCTCTCCATTAAAATACCTCCATTGAAGCTTGTATCCAAGCTTTGAAATCCTTCCCAAACCTCAACTTCTCCCATAATTGCTTCATAAAAACTTGATTTAATCACTTGAGAAGAAGATTGGTCATCAAAGAAAGAAGAAAAGAAGAAAGAAAATTGGAGAAAAGGGGAGTTAGAAGTTGCTACACAAAGGTTAGTGATTTAAGTTACAAATGAGTTTATTACTTGTGTTTATAACTTAATTAACTTAGAAATATGCTAAAAATGAAATAAAAATTTGTTGAGGGACTATGAATGATTTTCGGCCAGCATGTATATGGGGGTGTTATTGCATTATTTGATTAATTTAGATGGCGATATGAACTTTAGGTAGTTAAATGGTTGTGATTAAAGGCTTGAATTAGCTAAGTGCAAGGAAATTGTGAATTAGGGTTTTGGACATTAGGATTTAGAGACAAAAACGTGAGAAACTTGTAAATGATGTCTTGGACCTAATTTGAAGTGAGAAATGGTCAATGGTGACCAAATTAAGTGTGTTGGAATGGTTGGAGTTAAGGCCAAATTCGGATTGAGTGTGGTCATGCTCCTGGCAGCATGACCAAGTTACCTTTGAGGGACGAAAAATGAAATTTTACAAGTCTAATTGGTATGAGACCAATTGGGAATGACAATAGACACTAAATGACACAATTTTCATTCAGGAAGCATGCCCAAAAAGTGACTAAAACCTAGTGAATAAATTGACTCAATTTGGAAAATCCTAGTCTGTCCCTGTACAAACTGACCAAATGAACAGTGTTTGTTCATTTGGCCATAACTTGATCTAGGCAGGTCTAAATAACTTGAAATTTTACCAGTGGACAGATGAGATATATACCTAAAACTTTTATGAAGAAAACAAAGCCAAATTATGCCATTAACTAAGTCATTTGGCCACCCAAACTTGGTGACCTAAAACTACCAGAACCAAAATTTGCTCAGAAAACTGGGTTGAGTCCAATCCGGCAGCCATGGTTCAAATGGCTATAACTTGAGCTACAAAACTCCAATTGGATTGATTTAAAAAGGAGAATAAACTTAAGACAATAGGGAACATTTCTATGAAGAAAGTTTTGCCAAATTCCAACAGTAAGGTAACCAATGGAACAGTGCAACCTTAGACACTAAAACTGAAATTTTGCAAATTTACCTAAAAGACTTAGAATTTGAGTAAACAACCAAAACCAACAAATTTAGTAACCAAAATGTGGTATGTGAGTGAAGTTGGGGTTCCCATACCTATTAAGCCTTAGAAAGTCAACAAATTGACTTGACTAGTACCATGAATAGTAACTCCAAAATGAAAATTTCCAAGAATGTTAGTTTAAGCATATTTGGGCTATAATTAAGTATTTATGAATTAATTATTCGATTTACTATAAAATAAGATACTGAAACACTATAAATGTTGTGTTTTAGCTGAAAAAGACCCGAAAGGCCTAGAGGCGATTAAGTCCAGGTTTGTGCACAAAAAAATTTAAATTATAGTTTTCATAATGGAAATTGATTTGTTATACATTGTGAATGTGTTTTGTTCATTATGAATTTCAAGAATGTTGTGTTGCCTGTTCTACAATGGAAATTTGGAAGGAAAATTAATTATTGATTTGTATAAAATATTTGAACAATATTGTTTTGAATTTAGTTATGGCTTTGAAAATCCTATTTGAAAAATAGTGTGTTGCCTACTTTGTAAATGAAAAGTTTAGAATGAAATATGATTTGTGAATTGTATGAAATGTTTGAATAACTTGATTTAAATTATTTTTATTCACACTTGGCATGGCAATATTAATATGTTCCTCCTCCACTTGTGGGGTGAGTATGATATTTGATCACTTTCCTCCCTCTCTGGCTTTTCAGTCTGAGGGGTGAGTTTGGATGAGTACTCATTAGCAAGCTAGCCGCCTCCCTCATTGATTTCGATTAATGGGGTGAGTATGCCTTGTCATGATGTACACACGACATGTTCGGAAATTTTGTGTCATGACCTAAGTTGTGTTATTGTTTGACAACACTATGTTTATTAAATTGTTTGATCAAGTTGTGCTGTATTAAGCTTTGAAAATTATGATTTGTTATAAATGTTATTTGAAAAAAAAAATTGTGAAATGCGATTATGAGATTTTTGAATGACGATTTGTTCATAAAAGTTTTATATTATGCATTTTATGCTTTATTGTGCACCACTGAGTATTTATATACTCAGCGATAGCTTTAACTTGCTGTCGTAGATAGAGAAAAGGACATAGCAGCAGAGTGAGCTGCTACAGTCAGAGAAGAGCACAGTTGAAAATTTTTTGTACGGGTATTTGTCTATACCCTGGTAGTTTAGTTTGATGTAAATATGATAGTATCCATATGTATCTCTGTAATTTGAGCAGTTGTACAGATAAAATTGTAATAATATTATTTTTGAGATTTTGCATCTGTAAATTAACTTATGATTGTAAATTAATGATTTAAAATGTAATGTGCATGAGTTATGAAATGTTTTGAGATATTATTTCTTGATTTGAAATTTGGATTTTGAATTGAAGTGTTACTATTGCTGTTGATTTGAAGTTTGGTGGTTACAAATGGAGTTGTGATTGAGAAATATATTGGGAGTGTTTCTATTTTCAGGTTTTGAAGAACTGTTTTCTCAAAATACAGACGGCACTCTGCCGAAATTTTTATGAAAATTGCAGAGATTTTAAATATCCAAAAATTTGATTTATGTTTGGACTCTAAATGAAGGTTTTTAATAATTGAAAAAAAAATTTTACCCACCAATTCCAAAATAAACGAAAATTATTTTAAAATCCCTTGTAGTATATTTAATGGGTTACCGGTAGTTGAAGTACGATAATTCATTAGGTGTAATACGGGAACATGTTACATCTTACGAGGAGTAGGGTGTGACAATATTGGTTCTAATATATCCCCAACATACCACATTTTGCATTCTAAAATTGTTGGCATTGGTTGCCAATACCATTATAAAGCTTAGTGTTGGTTATTTTAAAATTTTCATATTTCAAGTACTAAGTTAACTGTTCCATTGGTCATTTGTACAGTAGGAATTTGATAAAATTCTCTTAATAAAAGTTTTTTTCTTTATGTGTCTTCTTTAATTTTCTTTTTGAAACACTCCATTTGAAGTTTTCTAACTCAAGTTATGGTCATTTTACCATAACTGGTCGGATGGACTTATACCCAAAATTTTTGGGCAATTCTGGTTCTGCCAGATTTAGTAGCTCAATTTTGGTTAGTAATTTCATTTGGTAAAGTTCAGAATTGGAGTTTTTGTTCTACATGAAAGTAGTTCTAAATTGTCTAAGCTTTTCATTGATATAAATTTCAGGTCAATTGGACCTTTCTACACAGAGTTATGGCCAAATGAATGAACACTGTTCATTTAGTCATTTTGCCCAGGCAGATTGTGTGTTACCCGGATTTGGTCAATTTTTAGGTTAGTCTATTGTGGTTTTCTGGGTAGGGTTCCTTCATCAAAGTTGTGCCATTATGTATCTAATTTCATGTCCAATTGGCCTTGCACCAATTGAACCTACATAACTCCAGTTATAGCTACCCAAATCTACTGGACTCACACCCAGTACTGCAGGTCACACTAGGCAGCATACCTAACTTCAATTCCCATGGCACAAATCACTTCACTTTCTAATAACACATAGCCAAATGGTTATTAATTGACCATTAGAACTTCTTTTCACCAATACATGAGCAAAATCTCAATTTGTGCCCAAACCCTACCTCCAACAATATCAATTCTTCAAACACATACAATCAAGAGTTTAATTTGTTAAATTCATGTTCATTGGCATCCATCTACAACTATAATTCAATTTAATCATTGAAATCCTAATATACCCTAAGGCAGCCAAAAATTGAAAGGGCACAATCATGCAAGATTTGTTTAATTTTTCTCAAATTTACACTCAATTCATACTCCCAATGATGCATACACACAATTTAAAGGGTTTAATTGACACTAACCTTGTTGTGTGCCTACCCAAGCTTGACAAACTCCTTTGTTTTCACTTCTTTTTGCTCCCCAAGTATTGCTATAGTAGTAGGGACAATTTTTTGTGAAGGGAGGATGGGATTTTGAGGTGGTTTTGTGGGTGGAATCAAGCTCACAATGAAGCTTTCATGGAGGTTTTTCTTCTCTCTCTCTCTCTCTCTCTATGAAATCGGCAGCCAAGGTTGAAGATGGCTGTTTGATTTTGCAATTTTTATCTTCTTTTATTCATTTTTAAATAATATATGATGGTATATCAAAATTTGGTTGGGTGGAAATATTTTAATTGCATAAGCATGATGTCAAAATTCAAATTTTCTTCCATTTTTTTTCTTTTCTTTTCTTTTCTACTCATTTTCAATTAAATTTTTAGCAATATTTATTCATATTTTATGTCATACAAATTATTTATTTAACTGAACAAGTTGGCTAAAAATCATCTCTGAAGATAAAATAACCAAAATACCCTTCGTTTTGCTTAAGGAGTCAAAACTGTCTGTACCGATCTAAAAATTTTTCTAAGCATTTTCATCTAATGCCATCGAAACCTCAATGACTCTTTTCTGGAGTCCTAAAAATTATTTCATAAATTTTCTCCCGAGTTTAGGGCTCCTAGCTGCGAGGGCTGCAACTTCCCACTATGTTACCCATCGCTAGGGCACCAGCTCATTTAACTTGGTTGTATTTTATTTTTAAATTTTTTTTTAAAATTTTCTTATCATTATTTGAGTTATTTATGACTTCTCACTCTAGTCTAAATATTTTTCCAGACGTTCTAGCTATCCGGACCAACACCGGTCACTGAAACAGTAGAATGTACGAAATTGCTACAGTGAGGGTGTTACAAGAATATTCTATCTATGATAGAAATTCTGATGTTAGGAAATAGTGGTTGTTATACTCTCCCTCGCTTAAGAACATTCATCCTCAAATGTTAAAACAAACACATAACAAGTATAACATAACATACATAACATATATAGAAAAGGTAGGGAAATTGTTATATCATAAAGTCATGATTTTCCCACATGCAGTCTTCCTTGTTGTGGCTATTCCTGTAATGGTCGGGCTCTAACCACTAGAGGAATTATCCGCTTTGGTCATAAGCCTTACAGTTTTGTCCCATAGGTGGAATGGAGAACTTCTTAGGAAATCATCCATCCTAGGATTTTCCTCAAGTGAGCACGCTTAACCCTGGAGTTCTTCCAACTATTTAGGCCATTCCACCAAAAGGCTCCTCTAGTGATTAGTTCCCCTATTTTATATATCATTACTTTTTCAACCCAAGATCGTCTCCGTCCTTTGCCGATGTGGGATTTGCCTAAGGGACCTTTCAACCCCCTTTTCGGGACTCAGCGTCCTCGCTGAGGTTTGCCCCACCATCGTCCAAGAGGACACGCGAGCGACTCTAATACCAATTGTAATGGTCGGGCTCTAACCACTAGAGGAATTGTCCGCTTTGGCCATAAGTCTCACGGTTTTGTCCCATATGTGGAAAAGAGAACTTCCCAGGAGGTCACCCATCCTAGGATTTCCCTCAAGCGAATACTCTTAACTCTGGAGTTCTTCCAACTCTCCAGGCCATTCCACCAAAAGGCGTCTCTAGTGATTAGTTCCCCTATTTTATATATCATTACTTTTCCAACTCAAGACCATCTCTGTGCTTTGCCGATGTGGGATTTGCCTAAGGGACCTTTCACCCACTTGTAACACCCTCACTGCAGCAATTTCGTACATTCTACTATTCCGATGACCAGTGTCGGTCCAGATAGCTAGAACGTCTGGAAAATATTTAAACTAAAGTGAAGAACCATAATTAACTCAAATATTAATAAGAAAAATTTAGAAAAAATTTTAGAAATAAAATACAACAAAGTTAAATGAGCCGGTGCCCTAGCAATGGGTAACCCATTGGGAAGTTACAGTCCTCGCAACTAGGAGCCCTAAACCCGGGAGAAAATTCATAAAATAATTTTTGGGACTTTAGAGTAGAGTCATTGAGGTTTCTACGGCATTAGAATGCCAAGAAAATGCTTAGAAAAAATTTTCAATCAGTATAAACAATTTTAGTCTGTTAAGCCAAACGGAGGGCATTTTGGTCATTTCGTCTTCAGAGATGATTTTTGGCTGACTTGTCCAGTTAAGTAAATAATTATTATGATATAAAATGTGAATAAATATTGCTAAAAATTAAATTGAAAATGAGTAGAAAAGAAAAGAAAAGAAAATGAGATAAAATGTCAATTATGACATCACAATGAGGTCATTTAAAAAAATTCGACCAATCACATTTAATCAACACTTAAATTAACTAATAAAAAGAGGATAAATGATAAAAAAAAAAAATCAAAAAGCCATCTACTCCTTCCTCACCCAAACCAGCCATCTCCCTCCCTTAACCCATTCTTCCATTAAAGGCTTAACCAAGCTTCACACCCAACCTAATCTCACGATAAACCCACTCAAGCTCTTCACTAAATTTGATCCTCAAACCATAAATCATCACTAGGCAGCAAAAAGAAGAGGAAAAAGAAAGGTTTTGGCAAGCTTAGGAGAAGCTCCAACAAGGTTAGTGACCACTCTCCTCCCTTTCTTGTTTAATTCATATTTATTAACATGAGGTAAGTGGAAATTATAAGAAAAACAAAATAAAATTTATGTATATTCACCCCTATAATTTCGACAGCTTAGGGATGGTTAGGGTTTGATGAAATTGCTTAAAGCAAAGTGGTTAGGAGCTGCCCCTGGTATGAGATGAGTGATTGAACATGTAAGTGCAAGTGTAATACAAGTGTGATGCATGAATGAACCTTGAAAATATGGACACTTGAACAACATTAGGGTTTGCTCATGTAATGGTATGTTAACATTGTAATGGTCAATTAGTGACCATTTGAATGTGTGTGAGGAGGAATTAAAGTGAGTAAGGATGTTGGAGTTGAGCTTAAGCATGCTGCCCTTGGTGACCTGCAGGACTGGTTGTGAGTCTTACAGGTTTGGGTAGCTATAAATGGAGTTGTATAAGTTCAATTGGTGCAAGGCCAATTGGAAATGAAACTAGACACATAATGACACAACTTTGGTGAAGAAACCCTACGCAGACAACCAAATCAAGTTGACCAAAAAGTTATCCTAATCCGGGTGACTTACATTCTGCCTGGGCAAAATGACCAAATGAACAGTGTTCATTCATTTAGTCATAACTTAGTGTGGAAACGTCTAATTGACCTGAAATTTTACCAAAAAAAAGCTGACACATAGACATACAACTTTTATGAAGAAAAGAAACTCAAATTTTGACCATAACATGTTTAAAAACTGACCTACAGTCAGTGTACAAAAAGGGCAGAACCAGAAAATCTGGAAAATTTCAATCTGGCCAGTTATGGTGTTTAGGCCATAACTTGAGCTACAAAACTCGAAATGGAGTGATTCAAAAAAAGAAATGTAACTAGACATAATAAGGAACAACTTTCATGAAGACAATTTTGCCAAATTCCTACTGTACAAATGACCAATGAAACAGTAAACTTAGTGCTTGAAATCTGAAAATTGTGAATAACTAACACTAAGCTTTGAAATAGTATTGGCAACCAATACTAACAACTTTAGAATGCAAAATGTGGTATGTTGGGGATATTAGAACCAATGTACCTATTGCCTATGAAAAAGTCAACATTTTAGTTGACTAATGAAATGAATAGTAATAATAAAACTTCAATTTCAAGAATTGTAAAATTTAAAAGTGTAACATGCCCTAGTACACCTAATAAGATTGGTTTGGATAGGTTGGCACACCAATAGGGTTTAGTTAGCAGTACTGCACATGGCATTATGCCATTCTATGATTTTATGGCTTTTAGCCATTCTGAAATTATAGTGATACTTGGCCTTGTGCCTAATATTTATTACAGCTTATCAGCTGTTCTGTTGCATACTGGGAGATACATATGTGACCGATGGAGTGACAGCCAGAGGTACTTGATGCCCAGTGTCAGTTTACCCATTTATCCAGTCCAGTCATCCAGTATAGGTTACTTGGGCAACCAAAAATGAAAATTGATAAATTTAATAAAATAATGAATATAATAAGTACCCAATAAATAGGATTACAAATAATTATCAAAAATTTGTCTACATGAGACATCAATATATTCACTGCATATTTATTTCCTTTTAGTTCTTTTTA
Source organism: Hevea brasiliensis (assembly GCF_030052815.1). Taxonomy (NCBI): domain Eukaryota; kingdom Viridiplantae; phylum Streptophyta; class Magnoliopsida; order Malpighiales; family Euphorbiaceae; genus Hevea; species Hevea brasiliensis. Next base: position 87,834,755 of record NC_079497.1, on the reverse strand, counting down.
CTTTATTATTGGCACCACTAAGCATTATTGCTTAGCACGTTACTTTTTGCTACGCGTAGGTTCTGGAGAGACTGACAGAGAGCTCAGTAGACCACAAACTGGGTGAGGCCGTCCACAGTTCTGCATTGTAACATCCTCCTGGTAACCACTCCGTACATCCTACTGTTTTGGTGACCGGTGTCGGTCCGGACAGCTAGAACGTCCGGAAAAATAATTAAACTTAAGAGAGGGACCATAATTAACTCAAATATTAATAAGAAACACTTAGTAAAAATTTTAGAAATAAAATACAACCAAGTCAAACGAGCCGGTGCCCAAGCGATGGGTAACCGGAGGGAAGTTGCGGTTCTCGCAACGAGGAGCCCTAGACCCGGGGAAAAAATTATAAAATAATTTTTGAGACTCCAGAGAAGGGTCATTGAGGTTCCTATGGCATTAGAATGCCAAGAAAATACCTAGAAAAATTTTTCAATCGGTACAGACAATTTTGACCCGTTAAGCCAAACGGAGGGCATTTTGGTCATTTCGCCTTCAGATGTGATTTTTGGCCGACTTGTCCAGTTGAGTAAATAATTAATATGACATAAAATATGAAGAAACATTACTAAAAATGAAATTGGAAATGAGTAGTGAAAGAAAAGAAAAGAAAATACAAAATAATGCAAATAATGACATCAATGTGATGTCATTTAAAATTTCCAACCAATCACAATTAAGCCCTTATTTGACTAACTAATAAAGAGACAAATTGAAGACTAAATTCATCAAAGAACCAGCAGCCATCCTTCTCTCCTCAAGTGCAGCCGAAATCCATCTCCCTCCCTCCATTGATTTTTTTTTTCAATCAAGCTCAATTTCTCCCTTGTTTCCACCATTAAACCCTAAACCCCTTCATTAAAACTTAACCACACCTCTTGGGGAAGTGTTTGGCAGCCTAGAAAGTGAAGGAAAGTGAAGTTTTGAGTGGGGAAAAATCTGCCCTAATCAAGGTTAGTGCATTAGATACTTAAAACTCCTTATTTTCATGATTTACAACTTGAATTGAGTAAGAATTGTAACTAAAATGAACAAGAATTATGTGTACACATACTATGAATTTTTGGCAGCCCTTGTGAAGAAATTATTTTGATTGTTTTGATGGACTTAAAGTGGGCTATAGATCAAGTTTAAACCATGTGTGTATGTGATTATTGAAGGAGCTAATAATTAAGGTGTTGTGAAAACCTATAATGGAACTAGGGTTTTGAAGAGTGAAAAATTGGCTTGGCTTGGGAAATTGTTAGAGCACATTTTAATGGTCAATTAGTGACCATTTTAGGTAAGTTGACCATAATTAGAACTGAAAAATAGTATGGTAAAGTGAAGGTGAAATATGCCCTAGGACAGCAGCAATAGACTGAGATTTCAGTCCAATTACACAGCCATAACTTTGGCTGTGTTGGTCCAATTGGTGTTTGGCCAATTGGACATGAAACTAGGCTTATAATGGCACATTTTTGCTGAAGAAACCATGCCCAAAAGACCAAAGCAAGAGGACCAAAACTTGGCCCCAATCCGGACACCCTGCACTGATTCTGCAGAATTGACCAAATGAACAGTAACTATTCATTTGGCCATAACTCACTGTAGATTTGGTCAATTGACCTGAAATGTTTACAGAAACAAGTTAAGATATAGACAAACAACTTTCATGAAGGAACCTACCCCAAATTATGGCCAGAAACCATCCAAACAAGTGGTTCCAGTCACTGTTCATGCACTGTAGATATGGTAATTTCTGCAGAATGGAAAATCCGGCCAGCTGTGGTTTTTGGACCATATCTAGAGCTAAAAAACTCCAAATGGAGTGATTCAAAAAAAGAAATTCAACTAGACAAAATAAGGAACAACTTTCATGTTTTACATTTCTTCAAATTCTCACAGTAACAGTGTCCAATGAACAGTGAAGTTGACTCATCAAAACTGAAAATTCTGCTTGTGTTGGTTTAAACTTGAAATGGTATTAACACTTAATGCCAACAAGTTTTAAACACAAAATGTGGTATGTTGGGAGTGCCAAAGTCAATGTACATATTTTCTATCCAAAAGTCAACATTTTTGTTGACCAATGAGGTGAATAGTAACACCAAAACATGAAATTCACAAATTGAAGAATTTAAAAGTTTCAAATGCCCTAGTATACATAACAAGATTGGTTTGAATTGTTTGGCATGCCAATAGGGTTCAGTTAGCAGTACTGCACATGGCAATATGCCATTCCGTGATTTCATGGCTTTTAGCCATTCTGACTTTGTATTGAGATTATTTACAGCTTGGTAGCTGTTCTGTTGCACACCGGGTGATGCATATGCGACCGATGGTGTGACGGCCCGAGGTATTAGATACCCAGTGCCAGTTTACCCGTTATCCAGTCCAGTCGTCTAGTGTAGGTTACTTGGGGCAACCAAATGAATAAAAGTGGACAAAGTAAATAATATACAAATACCAAGCAAATGAAACATATACATTCACTACACATTTAAATTCTTGCTATTTTCTTTTATTATATTATTGCACCACTAAGCATTATTGCTTAGCGCATTGCTTTTACCACGCGTAGGTACTGGAGATACCGATCGTGAGCCCAGTAGACCACAGACTGGGTGAGTCCATCCGGCAGTTCTGCTCAGTATCCGTGTCACCTCAACTTCTGCTGTGCATTGGTAGGACACTAGGTGTCATTTTGACATTTTGTAACTTAAGTTTGTTTTCTCATATGTAATTAAACTTGTGTAATGTATATTGATGTTTATGTAAATTATGAAAATTGTGCTTGTGAATGGAAATGTAAATGTTTACTTGTGATTTATATGTGATCATCACATTTGATGGATGATTGAGAACTAGAATTGAAATGTTGTTGAGATCTTAATGTTGAGAATTTGTTGATAAATTGAGGTTGGGATTGTTTGGAAATTATTTGAAAGTGTTTTTAAACAGGTTCCGAAGAACTGTTTTCTCCATTTTTGGCCGGTACTCCGCCGGATTTCCTTTAAAATTTTCAGAACCCCAAATAAATAATAATTTCGATAAATGGCTTAAATAAATCATATTTCATAAATTAGCTTCAAAAGGATGACACAAATTAAGTAAGGTATATTAGAGTGTGCCAGTACACCGTGTGGCATTACTTACTCGGGTATACTATACAAGGGTAAGGGGTGTCACATGCATAGTGTACGTGTCACCTCACAGACTTCAGGTCATTGGTAGGACACTAGGTCCCATTTTGGTATTTTGTAATCAAACTTATATTTTCTCATGTACAATTGAGACTCATGTACTATATTTTGGTATTAATGTAAATAGTTAGAATTTGTGTTTATAAATGAAAAATTGAGTATTTATTTATGATTTGTACAAGATTATCATGTGAAATGAATGAATGAGAAATAGAAGTATTGTTGAGAAATATTGGGACTTTGTTGATATAATGGAGTTTGGGAATGATTGAAAACATATTGGAAGTGTTTTTCACATGTTCCGAAAAACTGTTTTCTCCATTTTTAGTCGGTACTCTGCCGGATTTTCTATAAAATTTTCGGAACCTCAAATAAATTTATAATTTCAATAAATGACTCAAATGAGATAAATTTAACAAATTGCACTTCATAACCATGAAGAAATAAATTAAGGAAGGATAAAAATGATTGAAATAAAATACGATGTTCCGGTACACTGTGTGACATATCTTACTCGGCTATACTGTAAACGGGTAAGGGGTGTCACATTTAGTGGTATCAGAGCATCGTTTAGGCGTTTTTGAGTCTAGATCGAGTCCATACCATGCATTGTATTTGTAAGAGTCGAGGTGACACTAATGCAAAGCTATTTGTCTTTGTTATTTTGATTAGGATATGGACCCCACATCACAGAGGGCAGTTGAGTAGGAAGTGGAGAGTTATGCTCTACCTGCAACAGCTGAGACTGGGCATAGGGGAGAACCTGCTCCACCTGCTCCAGCAGAGCTTGCTCAGCCTCCACAGGCCATGTTCCAGCAAATGGCTGAGTTTTTCAGACAAATGGCTGGGGTAATGCCACCACCACCACCACCTCTACAGCAGAAATCACATCTAGAAAGACTGAGAAAATTTGGAGCAGTGGATTTCTTTGGCAAGAGAGAAGATGATTTTGTTGCAGCGGAAAACTGGTTGAACGGAACAGGAAGGGTTTCAAAAAAACTCCACTGCACTCTAGAGCAAAACCTAGAAGCATCTCTACCACAAGATGATGCCTATCAATGGTGGGATACAATGTCTAGTGAAGTGTAGCCAGAACTAATAACCTGAGACTTCTTCCTCTCAGAGTTTAAAAAGAAGTATGTGGGTAGTGTATACCTGGAAGAGAAAAGAAGAGAATTCATTAATCCGAGGCAGAGATAGCTGACAGTGGCAGAGTATGAAAAAGAATTTGTCAGACTAAGCTGCTATGGAAGGGAGATAGTCCCTAATGAGGCCGAAAGGTGTCAAAGATTTGAAGAGGGACTAAATGATAACATAAAGATAATGATCACTGGCTTGGGAATCACAAACTTCACCAAGTTAGTCGAAGCTACAATAAAAGTTGAGAAAGTAAGAATAAGTGAGTAGACTAGAAGAGAGAGACAGTAGAAGAGGGGTTCGGGTCAGTCTAGCTCATCTCCTGTACCTGGAAAGAAGTTCAAAGGTCCTCCTGCATAGAGTTCAGGTCAACCTTAAGGTCAAGGTTAGTTCTAGGGGCCCAGGCCACAGTTTACACCTAGGAGAGGTCAGTCCACACCATCAATGGGCAGCTCTCCAGGGACGGTGTTCAGGAGACCAGCCCCAACATCTTTTGCATGTCTGCATTGTTTGAAGTGGCATAAGGGGGAGTGTTGGAGAGTGACGGGTTCCTGTCTAAGGTGTGGGTCAACAGAGCATCAGTTGAGGAACTGTCCACGCAGAACTGCTACAGCTGCTCCAACACAAGCTGATTGACCTGCTCCTGTATCATAAAGGGGTAGGAAGTCTGGTAAATCTAAGGCAGTGGGACCATCACAGAGACCTGCATCTGATCCAGCAGAGAGGCCAGAGGTCAGAGAACCTACCAGAGCCTATGCCATAAGAGCTCAAGAGGAGCAAGATGCCCCGGACATCATCAGGGGTACGTTCTCCCTCTACAATACATCTGTGCATGCATTGGTGGATCTAGGATCCACTCATTCATACATCTGCATCAACTTACCCGTAAAAAGGGGGATACTAGTAGGGGAGAGTGACCAAGATATTCTGGTCACTAATCCATTGGGCCATAGTGTAGTGGTGAATAAAGTATACAAAGGTTGCCCATTAAGAATTCACAGGAATGAATTCTTGGCAGACCTGATTGAGTTGCCTTTCCATGAGTTTGACATGATTTTGGGAATAGACCGGTTGTCATGTTATCAGGCAATGGTTGATTATAAACTGAAGAGGATTTCCTTGAAAAGTCCTGAGGGTAATGAGATCATAGTTATAGGGAAAAGGATAGATTTCTTGTCCAATGTCATCTCAGCTACAGTTGCAAGAAAACTGATGAGAAAAGGCTGTGAAGCCTACTTAGCACATGTGGTGGACACTAGGCAGGCTAAGCCAGATCTGTGTGACATACCCACAGTAAGAGACTTGCCATATGTGTTCCCTGAAGAATTGCTTGGCTTACCACTAGAAAGGGAAGTCGAATTTGCTATTGAGATACTGTCGGGTATAGCACCAATCTCTATTGCTCCTTATAAGATGGCACCTACTGAGTTGAAGGAACTGAAAATCCAGTTACAAGGGTTACTAGATAAGGGGTTCATACACCTCAATGTGTCACCGTGGGGAGCTCCAGTGCTGTTTGTGAAAAAGAAGGATGGAACTTTGAGATTATGCATCGATTACCAGCAGTTGAATAAAGTGACAGTGAAGAACAAATATCTGTTGCCTAGAATTGATGATCTATTTGATCAGTTGAAGGGAGCAGGAGAATTTTCCAAAATTAATCTCAGATCAGGGTATCATCAGTTGAGGGTGAATGATGCAGATATGCCAAAGACGGCATTCAGGACCCGGTATGGGCATTATGAGTTCCTGGTGATGCCCTTTGGCCTAACAAATGCACCAGCAGCATTCATGGACCTTATGAACCGTATCTTCCATCCATACCTAGATCAGTTCGTAGTGGTCTTTATTGATGATATTTTGGTGTATTCCAAGACCAGGGAAGAACATGATGAACATTTGAGGATTGTCCTGCAAACCCTAAGCGAAAAGAAGTTGTATGCTAAGTTGTCCAAGTGTGACTTTTGGTTGAATGAAATTGCATTCCTTGGACACATAGTGTCAGCTGATGGGATTAGGGTGGATCCCAAGAAAATAGAAACAGTGATGGAATGGAAGCCTCCCAGAAATACAACTGAAGTCAGAAGTTTCTTGGGGATAGCTGGGTATTACAGAAGATTTTTTAAGGGATTTTCTTTAATAGCTGCTCCAATAACCAAGTTGTTACACAAGAATGTCAAATTTGACTGCAATGACAAGTGTCAGGCCAATTTTGAGAAGTTGAAGGCTATGTTGACAGAGGCACTATTGTTAACACAGCCAGTGTCAGGAAAGGATTTTGTGGTCTGCAGTGATGCCTCTCATAATGGGTTAGGGTGTGTATTGATGCAAGAAGGGAAGGTGGTCGCCTATGCTTCCAAGTAGCTAAGGCCACATGAACAGAATTACCCTACCCATGATCCAGAACTTACAGCAATTATCTTTACACTGAAGATATGGAGGCACTATTTGTATGGTGAAAAGTGCTACATTTACACAGACCACAAAAGTCTTAAATATTTGCCAACCCAAAAAGAGTTCAACCTTAGACAGAGGCGATGGATTGAGTTCCTGAAGGACTATGATTGTGTGATTGACTACCATCCTGGGAAGGAAAATGCAGTTGCTGATGCTTTGAGTAGAAAATCCATCACAGCTTTGAGATCATTTAATGCCCGTCTATCTTTGGCTCTAGATGGAGCTATTTTGGTTGAGTTGCAAGTGAGGCCAAACCTGTTACTGCAGATTTTAGATGGGCAGAAGGTAGATGAGAAGTTAATGAATACTATGAGTAAAATCTCAGAAGGGAAAGCAACTGACTATGAGGTGAAAGCAGATGAATGTCTGTACTACAAAAGAAGAATATGTGTACCAAATGATGAGGAATTGAAAGCCAGTATTCTAAAAGAGGCACACACCAGTGTTTATGCTATACACCCAGGAAGTACAAAAATGTTCATGACTTGAAGCTTCATTATTGGTGGCCTAGTATGAAGAAGGACATAGCTGACTATGTGACTAAATGCTTGACATGTCAGCAAGTCAAGGCAAAACGTTAAGTTCAATCAGGTTTGCTACAGCCTATATGCATACCTCAATGGAAATGGGATTAGGTCACCATGGATTTTGTAAGTGGTCGACCTCTCACCCAGAAAAAGCATGATGTAGTATAGCTGATAATAGATAGATTGATGAAGTTAGCACACTTTCTACCAGTTAGGACTGACTAATCACTGGAGAAGTTAGCAGAATTGTATATCAGTGAGATAGTTAGACTGCATGGAATCCCACTTTCCATCATATCTGATCGAGACTCAAGGTTTACATTGAGATTTTGGAAGAAGTTGCATGAATCCTTGAGTACACAACTCCACTTCAGCACAGCTTTTCATCCTTAGACGGATGGACAATCAGAAAGAGTAATCCAGGTAAATAATTGAAACCAATTGAACTAATACAAATATTGAACTGAAATGATAATAATAACATGAAATATATGTTAGGTCCTTGGGGATATGCTGAGGAGTTGTGTCATTGAGTTTGAGGGAAGTTGGGATAGATACCTCCCACTGGCAGAATTTGCATACAACAATAGCTACCAAGCTAGCATACAACAATAGCTACCAAGCTAGCATCCAAATGGCCCCGTATGAAGCACTGTATGGGAGGAAATGTAAAACTCCAGTGTGCTAGACTGAATTGGATGAAGATAAACTGGTAGGGTCAGACCTGGTGAAACAGACTAAGGAGAAGGTAAAGCTAATCAAAGCCAATCTGAAGGTTGTCTTAGACAGACAAAAATCCTATGCCGACCTGAAGAGAAAAGAAATAGAATATGAAGTTGGAGACAAAGTGTTCCTCAAGGTGTCACCGTGAAAGAGGGTACTAAGGTTTGGAAGAAAAGGTAAGTTAAGCCCTAGGTTCATTGGCCCATATGAAGTCATTAAACATGTGGGTTCAGTGGCCTACAGGCTAGCTTACCACCAGAGCTGGACAAGATCCACAATGTGTTCCACGTATCTATGCTACGAAGATACCGCTCAGATCCTTCACATGTCATCTCCATGGAAGAAATTGAAATACAACCGGATTTGAAATATGAAGAAGAACCCTTACGGATCCTGGCTCGGAAAGTGAAAGAGTTAAAGAATAAGCAGATTCCACTGGTGAAAGTGCTTTGGAGGCACCACAACAACAAGGAGGCAACTTGGGAAAGTGAGGAGATGATAAGGCAACAGTTCCCTCAACTGTTTGCATCAGGTAAATTTCGAGGATGAAATTTAAATTAGAAGGGAAGAGTTGTAACACCCTCATAGTAGCAATTCCGTACATTCTACTGTTCTGATGACCGATGTTGGTCTAGACAGCAAGAACGTCTAGAAAAATATTTAAACTAAAGTGAAGAACCATAATTAACTCAAATATTAATAAGAAAAAATTAGGAAAAATTTTAGAAATAAAATACAATCAAGTTAAATGAGCCGATGCCCTAGCAATGGGTAACCCATTAGGAAGTTGTGGTCCTCGCAACTAGGAGCCCTAAACCCTGGAGAAAATTTATAAAATAATTTTTGGGACTCCAGAGAAGAGTCATTGAGGTTTCAATGGCATTAGAATGCAAAGAAAATGCTTAGAAAAATTTTTCAATCAGTACAAACAATTTTAGTCTGTTAAGCCAAACGGAGGGCATTTTGGTCATTTCATCTTTAGAGATGATTTTTGGCCGACTTGTCCAGTCAAGTAAATAATTATTATGACATACAATGTGAATAAATATTACTAAAAATTAAATTAAAAATGAGTAGAGAAGAAAAGAAAAGAAAATGAGATAAAATGTCAATTATGACATCACCATGAGGTCATTTAAAAAAATTCCACCAATCACATTTAATCAACACTTAAATTAACTAATAAAAAGAGGATAAATGTTACAAAAAAAATAAAAAAGCCATCTGCTCCTTCCTCACCCAAACCAGCCGTCTCCCTCCCTTAACCCATTGCTCCATTAAAGGCTTAACCAAGCTTCACACCCCACCTAATCTCACGATAAACCCACTCAAGCTCTTCACTAAATTTGATCCTCACACCATAAATCATCACTAGGCAGAAAAAAGAAGAGGAAAAAGAAATTTTTTGGCAAACTTGAGAGTAGCTCCAACAAGGTTAGTGACCACTCTCCTCTCTTTCTTGTTTAATTCATGTTTATTAACATGAGATAAGTGGAAATTGTAAGAAAAGCAAAATAAAATTTATGTATATTCACCCCTATAATTTTGGCAGCTTAGGGATAGTTAGGGTTTGATGAAATTGCTTGAAGCAAAGTGGTTAGGAGCTGCCCTTGGTATGAGATGAGTGATTGAACATGTAAGTGCAAGTGTAATGCAAGTGTGATGCATGAATGAATCTTGAAAATGTGGACACTTGAACAACATTAGGGTTTTCTCATGTAATGGTATGTCAACATTGTATGGTAAATTAGTGACCATTTGAATGTGTGTGAGGAGGAATTGAAGTGAGCAAGGATGTTGGAGTTGAGCTTAGGCATGCTGCCCTTGGTGACCTGCAGGACTGGTTGTGAGTCCAGCAAGTTTGGGCAACTATAAATGGAGTTGTATAGGTTCAATTGGTTCAAGGATAATTGAACATGAAACTAGACACATAATTGCACAACTTTGGTGAAGAAACCCTGCCTAGAAAACCAAACCAAGTTGACCTAAAAATTACCCTAATCTAGGTGACTTATATTCTGCCTGGGCAAAATGACCAAATGAACAGTGTTCATTCATTTGGTCATAACTCAGTGTAGAAAGACCCAATTGACCTGAAATTTTACCAGCAGAAAGCTGAGACATAGCCCTACAACTTTCATGAAGAAAACAAACCCAATTTTGACCATAAAATGTTCAAAAACTGACCTGTAGTCAGTGTATAAAATTCTACCCATAAAATCTGGAAAATTGTAATCTGGCAAGTTATGGTGTTTAGGCCATAACTTAAGCTACAAAACTCCAAATGGAGTGATTCAAAAAAAGAAATGTAACTAGACACAATAAGGAACAACTTTCATGAAGACAATTTTACCAAATTCCTACTGTAAAAATGACTAATGGAACAGTAAACTTAGTGTTTGAAATCTGAAAATTGTGAATAACTAACACTAAGCTTTGAAATGGTATTGGCAACCAATACTAACAACTTTAGAATACAAAATGTGGTATGTTGGAGATATTAGAACCAATGTACCTATTATCTATGAAAAAGTCAATATTTTAGTTGACTAATGAAATGAATAGTAACAATGAAACTTCAATTTCAAGAATTGTAAATTTTAACAGTGTAACATGCCCTAGTACACCTAGTAAAATTGGTTTAGCAGTACTACACATGGCATTATGCTAGTCTGTGATTTTATGGCTTTTAGCCATTCTGAAATTATAGTGATACTTGGCCTTGTGCCTAATATTTATTACAGCTTATCAGCTGTTCTATTGCACACTGGGAGATACATATGTGACCTATAACACCCTCCCTGTAGAAATTCCGTATATTCTACTGTTCTGGCGATCGGTGTCGGTCCGGACAGTTAGAACATCCGGAAAAATATTTAAACTAAAGTGAGGAACCATAATTAACTCAAATATTAATAAGAAAAATTTAGGAAAAATTTTAGAAATAAAATACAATCAAGTTAAATGAGCCGGTGCCCTAGCGATAGGTAACCTAGTGGAAAGTTGTGGTTCTCGCAACTAGGAGCCCTAGACCCTGGGAAAAATTCATAAAATAATTTTTGAGACTCCAGAGAAGGGTCATTGAGGTTTCTATGGCATTAGAATGCCAAGGAAATGCTTAGAAAAATTTTTCAATCGGTACAGACAATTTTGGCTCAATAAGCCAAACGGAGGGCATTTTGATCATTTCGTCTTCAGAGATGATTTTTAGCCGACTTGTCCAGTTAAGTAAATAATTATTATGACATAAAATATGAATAAATATTGCTAAAAATTAAATTGAAAATGAGTAGAGAAGAAAGGAAAAGAAAATGAAAGAATATGCCAATTTTGACATCATATGATGTCATTAAACCCTTCTCCACCAATCACATTTAACCAAGCCACTCAAAACTAATAAAAAGAGGTAAAAGGAGGTAAAAAATAAACAAAAGTCATCTGCTTTCATCCTCAAGAAAAACCAGGCATCACCCTTCCCACCCCAACCACCATGAAAGCTTAAGGTGAGCTTGAAATCACCCTCCAAACCACCTCAAAACCCTAGTCTCCCTTCACAAAAACTCATCCTTACACCTAGAACAAGCTTTAGACAGCAAAAAGAAAGGAAGAAAGTGAAATTGTGAAACTTTGGAAACTACCTAAGTCAAGTTTAGTGTCAAATTCTTCTAAAAATTTTGTGTATGGCTGCCATTGAACATGATTTTGGTGTTGTAAACCATGGATTGTATGTGTATGAAAATTTTAGTTGTTGGAGTTAGGGTTTAAGCATGAAATTAAGACTTTGATCATATAATGATGAAAATGAGTTTTAATGGTCAATTAGTGACCATTTGGTTATTGGTAAACAAGAAATGAAGTGTGTTTAGTGATGGGATTTAGGTTTAGTGTGGCTGCCCTAGGTGACCTGCAGAATTGGACATGAGTCTAGCAGGTTTGGGTAGCCATAACTTGAATTGTAGAGGTTTAATTGGTGTTTGGTCAATTGGACATGAAACTAGACACAAAATGGCACAACTTTGGTGAAGAAACCATGCCCATAAGACCAAACCAAGTGGACCAAAAGCTTGCTCCAATCCGGGTGACCTGCAGTCTGTTTCTGCAGAATGACCAAATGAACAGTATTTGGTCATTTGGCCATAACTCAGTGTAGAATGGTCCAATTTACCTGAACTTTTACCCACAATAACCTGAGATATAGACCAACAACTTTCATGAAGAAACCTAATCCAAATTATGACCAGAACCTATCCAACAAGTGAGTTGAAGTCACTGTTCACTGCATTTTAGATATGGTCAGTCCAGAAAAATTTCAATCCGGCCAGTTATGGTTTTTGGACCATAACTTGAGCTAAAAAAGCCCAAATGGAGTGATTCAAAAAAGGAAATTCAACTAGACAAAATAAGGAACAACTTTTATGTTGATCATTTTTCCAAATTCCCACTACAAAATTGACCAATGGAACAGTAAATACAAGGCATAAAAACTGAAAATTCTGCCCAACTAACATTAAGCTTAGAAATGGTATTGGCAACCAATACCAACAAATTTTGAATGCAAAATGTGGTATGTTGATGAGATTCAAACCAATGTACCCATTGCCTATGCAAAAGTCAACATTTTTGTTGACCAATGAATGGAATAGTAACACTAAAACTTAAATTCCAAAAATTGTGAAACTTAAAAGTGTGAAATGCCCTAGTATACCTAACAAAGATTGGTTTGGATAGCTTGGCAGGCCAATAGGGTTCAATTAGCAGTACTGCACATGGCATTATGCCATTCTGTGATTTCATGGCTTTTAGCCATTCTGACATTATGTTGAGACTTGGCCTTGTGCCTAATGTTATTACAGGTTATTAGCTATTCTGTTGCACACCGGGAGATACATATGTGACTGATAGTGTGACGGCCCGAGGTACTTGATACCCAGTTCCAGTTTACCCGCTTATCTAGTCCAGGCGTCCAGTATAGGTTACTTGGGCAACCAAAAATGAAAGTGGATAAATTTAATGAATAATGAATATAACAAGTACAAAATAAGTAAGACTACAAATACTCAACGAAAATTTATTTGCAATGAGATATCGATACATTCACTGCATATTTATTTTCTGTTATTTCTTTTTATTTTATTATTGGCACCACTAAGCATTATTGCTTAGCGCGTTGCTTTTGCCACGCGTAGGTTCTGGAGATACTGACCAAGAGCCCAGTAGACCACAGACTAGGTGAGACCTTCTGCAGCTCTGCATAGTGTCTGTGTCACCTAAACATGTTCAGTGCATTGGTAGGACACTAGGTTTCATTTTGGTATTTTGTGACTAACTTTTATTTTCTCATGTGTAATTGAGATTTATGGCATGTATTTTGATGTTAATGTAAATAGTGAAAATTGTATTTATGAATGAAAAATTGAGTATTTATTTATTGCTTATATATGAATACCATGAGAAATGAATGATTGAGAAATGGAAATGTTGTTGAAAAATATTGATATTTAGATGATTATTGGAGTTTGAGAATGATTAGAAATAATTTTTGGAAGTGTTTTTCACAAGTTCCGAAGAACTGTTTTCTCCATTTTTAGCCGGTACTCTGCCGAATTTTCTATAAAATTTTCGAAACCTCAAATAAATTATAATTTCAATAAATGACTTAAATGAATTATATTTCACAAATTATATTCAAAACTATGATAAAAATAAATTAAGGAAGAATAAAAATGATTAAGATAAAATAGAGTGTTCCGGTACACTGTGACATATCTTACTCGGATATACTGTAGACGAGTAAGGGGTGTCACATTTAGTGGTATCAGAGCACAGTTTAGGCGTTTCTGTGCCTAAATTGAGTCCATACCATGCATTGCATTTGTAAGAGTCGAGGTGACACTAATGCAAATCTTTTTGTCATTGTTATTTTAAATAGGATATGGACCCTACATCACAGAGAGCAGTTGAGGAGGAAGTGGAGAGTCATGCTCCACCTGCACCAGCTGAGACTAGGGGTAGGGGAGAACCTGCTCCACCAGCTCCATCAGAGCCTGCTCAACCTCCACAGGCCATGTTCCAGCAAATGGCCGAATTCTTCAAACAAATGGCTGGGGTAATGCCACCACCACCACCACCTCCACAACCGAAATCACAGTTGGAAAGATTGAGAAAATTTGGGGCAGTGGACTTCTTTGGCAAGAGAGAAGATGATTCTGTTGTAGCCGAAAATTGGTTGAACAGAACAGGCAGAGTTTTAAAACAACTCCACTGCACTCCTGAACAAAATCTAGAAGCTGCTGTATCTCTGTTGCAAGATGATGCATATAAATGGTGGGATACGGTGTCTAGTGAAGTACAGCCAGAAGTAATAACTTGGGATTTCTTCCTCTCCGAATTCAAGAAGAAATATGTGGGTAGTGTATACCTAGAAGAGAGAAGAAGGGAATTCATTAACCTAAGGCAGAGACAGTTGACAGTGGCCGAGTATGAAAAGGAATTTATCAGATTGAGCCGCTACGGAAGGGAGATAGTCCCTAATGAAGCTGAAAGGTGTAAGAGATTTGAAGAAGGATTAAATGACAATATAAAGATCATGATCACTACCTTGGGAATCACAGACTTCACCAAGTTAGTGGAAGCTACAATAAAAGTTGAAAGAGTAAGAATAAGTGAGCAGACCAGAAGAGAGAGACAACAGAAGAGGGGCCCGGGTCAGTCTAGTTCATCTCCTATACCTAGGAAGAAGTTCAAAGGTCCACCTACACAGAGTTCAGGTCAACCACAAGGTCAGGGTCAGTCTCAGGGGCCCAGGCCATAGTTTACCCCTAGGAGAGGTCAGTCTACACCATCAGTGGGTTGCTCTCCAGGGATGGGGTTTAGGGGACCAGCCCCAGCATCTTCTGCATGTCCACATTGCCTGAAGTGGCATAAGGGGGAGTGTTGGAGAGTGACTGGTGCCTGCTTAAGGTGTGGGTCAACAGAGCATCAGTTGAGGAACTGTCCACGCAGAATTACTACAGCTACTCCAACACAAGCAGACAGACCTGCTCCAGCACCACAAAGAGGTAGGAAATCTGGCAAATCTGAGGCAGTGGGACCATCACAGAGGCCTGCATTTGAGCCAGCAGAGAGGCCTGAGGGCAGACCACCTGCCAGAGCCTATGCCATGAGAGCTCAGGAGGAGTAAGATGCCCCGGACGTCATCAGGGGTATGTTCTCCCTCTACAATACATCTGCGCATGCATTGGTGGATCCAGGATCCACTCATTCATAAATCTGCATCAACTTACCTATAGAAAGGGGGATATTAGTAGGGAAGAGTGACCAAGACATTCTGGTCACTAATCCATTGGGCCACAGTGTAGTGGTGAACAAAGTATACAAGGGTTGCCCGTTAAGGATTTAGGGGTATGAATTCTTGGCAGACCTGATTGAGTTGCCTTTCCATGAGTTTGACATGATTTTAGGAATGGACTGGTTGTCACGTCATCAGACAATGGTTGATTGTAAATTGAAGAGAATTTCTTTGAAAGCTCCTGAGGGTAATGAGATTACAGTTGTGGGGGAAAGGACAGATTTCTTGTCCAATGTTATCTCAGCCACAGTTGCAAGAAAACTGATGAGAAAAGGCTGTGAAGCCTACTTAGCACATGTGGTGGATACTAGGCAGGCTAAGCCAGATTTGTGTGACATACCCACAGTAAAAGACTTCCCAGATGTGTTCCCTGAAGAATTGCCTGGTTTGCCACCAGAAAGGGATGTTGAATTTGCTATTGAGACACTACCGGGTACAGCACCAATCGCTTTTGCTCCTTATAGGATGGCACCCACAGAATTGAAGGAACTGAAAATCCAGTTACATGAGTTACTGGATAAAGGGTTTATACGCCCCAGTGTGTCACCATGGGGAGCTCCAGTGCTGTTTGTAAAGAAGAAAGATTGGACTTTGAGGTTATGCATTGATTACCGGCAGTTGAATAAAGTGACAGTGAAGAATAAGTATCCGTTGCCTAGAATTGATGATCTGTTTGATCAGTTGAAGGGAGCAGGAGTATTTTCTAAAATTGATCTCAGATCAGGGTATCATCAGTTGAGGGTGAAGGATGCAGATGTGCCAAAGACTGCATTCAAGACCCGGTATGGGCATTATGAGTTTCTGGTGATGCCCTTTGGCCTAACAAATGCAACAGCGACATTCATGGACCTTATGAACCATATCTTCCATCCATACCTAGATCGGTTCGTAGTGGTCTTTATTGATGATATTTTGGTGTATTCCAAGACCAGGGAAGAACATGATGAGCATTTGAGGATTGTTCTGCAAACCCTGAGAGAAAAGAAGCTGTATGCTAAGTTGTCCAAGTGTGACTTCTCGTTGAATGAGATTGCATTCCTTGGACACAGTGTCAGCTAATGGGATTAGGGTGGATCCCAAGAAAATAGAAGCAATGATGGAATGGAAGCCTCCCAGAAATACAACTGAGGTCAGAAGCTTCTTGGGGCTAGCTGGGTATTACAGGAGATTTGTGAAGGCATTTTCCTTAATAGCTGCTCCAATGACCAAGTTGTTACATAAGAATGTCAGATTTGACTGGAATGACAAGTGTCAGACTAGTTTTGCGAAGTTAAAGGCTATGTTGACAGAGGCACCAGTGTTAACACAGCCAGTGTAGGGAAAGGACTTTGTGGTCTGCAGTGATGCCTCTCATAATGGGTTAGGGTGTGTATTGATGCAAGAGGGGAAGGTGGTCGCTTATGCTTCCAAGCAGCTAAGGCCACATGAACAGAATTACCCTACCCATGATTTAGAACTTGCAGCAATTATCTTCGCATTGAAGATATGGAGGCACTACTTATATGGCGAAAAGTGCTACATTTACACAGACCACAAAAGTCTAAAATATTTGCCAACTCAGAAGGAGCTCAACCTTAGACAGAGGCGATGGATTGAGTTCCTGAAGGACTATGATTGTGTAATTGACTACCATCCTGGGAAGGCAAATATAGTTGCTGATGCTTTGAGCAGAAAATCCATCACAGCTTTGAGATCATTGAATGCCCGTCTATCTTTGGTTCGAGATGGAGTTATTTTGGCTGAGTTGCAAGTGAGGCCAAACCTGCTACAGCAGATTTTAGATGGGCAAAAGGCAGATGAAAAGTTAATGGCTATTATGAGCAAAATCTCAGAGGAAAAAGCAACTAACTATGAGGTGAAAGCAGATGGGTGTTTGTACTACAAAGGAAGACTGTGTGTACCAGATGATGGAGAATTGAAGGCCAGTATTCTAAAAGAGGCACACACCAGTGTATATGCTATGCACCCAGAAAGCACAAAAATGTATCATGATCTGAAGCTTCAGTATTAGTGGCCTGGTATGAAGAAGGATATAGCTGACTATGTGACTAAATGCTTGACATGTCAGCAAGTTAAGGCAGAACATCAAGTTCCATCGGGTTTGCTACAGCCTATACGCATACCTGAATGGAAATGGGATCGGGTCACCATGGATTTTGTAAGTGGTCTACCTCTCACCCAGAAGAAACATGATGCAGTATGAGTGATAGTAGATAGATTGACGAAGTCAGCACACTTTCTGCCAGTTAGGACTGACTACTCACTGGAGAAGTTAGCAGAATTGTATATCAGTGAGATAGTTAGACTGCATGGAATTCCACTTTCCATCATATCTGATCGAGACCCAAGGTTTACATCGAGATTTTGGAAGAAGTTGCATGAATCCTTGGGTACACAACTCCACTTTAGCACAGCTTTCCATCCTCAAACGGATGGGCAATCAGAAAGAGTAATCTAGGTAAACAATTGAAACCAATGGAATTAATACAAATATTGAACTAAAATGATAATAATAACATGAAATATATGTCAGGTCCTTGAGGATATGCTGAGGAGTTGTGTCATTGAGTTGGAGGGAAGTTAGGATAGATACCTCCCACTGGCAGAATTTGCATACAACAATAGCTACCAAGCTAGCATCCAAATGGCCCCGTATGAAGCACTGTATGGGAGGTAATATAGAACTCCAGTGTGCTGGACTGAATTGGGCGAAGACAAACTAGTAAGGCCAGACCTGGTGAAACAGACTGAGGAGAAAGTAAAACTAATCAAAGCCAATCTGAAGGTTGCCTCAGATAGATAGAAATCTTATGCCGACCTGAAGAGAAAAGAAATAGAATATGCGGTTGGCAACAAAGTGTTCCTCAAGGTGTCACCGTGGAATAAGGTACTGAGGTTTGGAAGAAAAGGTAAGTTGAGCCCTAGGTTCATTGGCCCATATGAAGTCATTGAACGTGTGGGACCAGTAGCTTACAGGCTAGCTTTACCACCAGAGCTGGACAAGATCTACAATGTGTTCCATGGGTCTATGCTAAGAAGATACCGCTCAGATCCTTCACATGTCATCTTCATGGAAGAAATTGAGGTACAATCGGATTTGACATATGAAGAAGAACCCATACGGATCCTGGCTCGGGAAGTGAAAGAGTTGAGAAATAAGCAGATTCCACTGGTGAAAGTGCTTTAGAGGCACCACAACACCGAGGAGGCAACTTGGGAAAGTGAAGAGACGGTGAGGCAACAGTTCCCTCAACTGTTTGCATCAGGTAAATTTCGAGGACAAAATTTAAATTAGAGGGGAAGAGTTGTAACACCCTCCCTGTAGAAATTCCGTATATTCTACTGTTCCGGTGATCGGTATCGGTCCGGACAGTTAGAATATCCGAAAAAATATTTAAACTAAAGTGAGGAACCACAATTAACTCCAATATTAATAAGAAAAATTTAGGAAAAATTTTAGAAATAAAATACAATCAAGTTAAATGAGCCGGTGCTCTAGCGATGGGTAACCTAGTGGAAAGTTGCGGTTCTCGCAACTAGGAGCCCTAGACTCGGGGAAAAATTCATAAAATAATTTTTGGGACTCCAGAGAAGGGTTATTGAGGTTTCTATGGCATTAGAATGCCAAGGAAATGCTTAGAAAAATTTTTCAATCGGTACAGACAATTTTGGCTCAATATGCCAAACGGAGGGCATTTTGGTCATTTCGTCTTCAGAGATGATTTTTGGCCGACTTGTCCAGTTAAGTAAATAATTATTATGACATAAAATATGAATAAATATTGCTAAAAATTAAATTGAAAATGAATAGAGAAGAAAGGAAAAGAAAATGAAAGAATATGCCAATTTTGACATCATATGATGTCATTAAACCCTTCTTCACCAATCACATTTAACCAAGCCACTTAAAACAAATAAAAAGAGGTAAAAGGAGGTAAAAAATAAACAAAAGCCATCGGCTTTCTTCCTCAAGAAAAACCAGACGTCACCCTTCCCACCCCAACCACCATGAAAGCTTAAGGTGAGCTTGAAATCACCCTCCAAACCACCTCAAAACCCTAGTCTCCCTTCACAAAAACTCATCCTTACACCTAGAACAAGCTTTGGACAGCAAAAAGAAAGGAAGAAAGTGAAGTTGTGAAACTTTGGAAACTGCCTAAGTCAAGGTTAGCGTCAAATTCTTCTAAAAATTTTGTGTATGGCTGCCATTGAACATGATTTTGGTGTTGTAAACCATGGATTGTATGTGTATGAAAATTTTAGTTGTTGGAGTTAGGGTTTGAGCATGAAATTGAGACTTTGATCATATAATGATGAAATTGAGTTTTAATGGTCAATTAGTGACCATTTGGTTATTAGTAAACGAGAAATGAAGTGTGTTTAGTGATGGGATTTAGGTTTAGTGTGGCTGCCCTAGGTGACCTGCAGAATTAGCCATGAGTCCAGCAGGTTTGGGCAGCCATAACTTGAATTGTAGAGGTTCAATTGGTGTTTGGCCAATTGGATATGAAACTAGACACAAAATGGCACAACTTTGGTGAAGAAACCATGCCCATAAGACCAAACCAAGTGGACCAAAAGCTTGATCCAATCCGGGTGACCTACAGTCTGTTTCTGCAGAATGACCAAATGAACAGTATTTGGTAATTTGGCCATAACTCAGTTTAGAATGGTCCAATTGACCTGAAATTTTACCCACAACAAGCTGAGATATAGACCAACAACTTTCATGAAGAAACCTAACCCAAATTATGACCAAAACCTATCCAACAAGTGAGTTGAAGTTACTATTCACTGCACTATAGATATGGTCAGTCCAGAAAAATTTCAATCCGGCCAGTTGTAGTTTTTGGACCATAACTTGAGCTAAAAAACTCCAAATGGAGTGATTCAAAAAAGGAAATTCAACTAGACAAAATAAGAAACAACTTTCATGTTGATCATTTTTCTAAATTCCCACTACAAAATTGACCAATAGAACAGTAAATACAATGCATAAAAACTGAAAATTCTGCCCAACTAACATTAAGCTTAGAAATGGTATTGGCAACCAATACCAACAAATTTTGAATGCAAAATGTGGTATGTTTGTGAGATTAAAACTAATGTACCCATTGCCTATGCAAAAGTCAACATTTTTGTTGACCAATGAATGGAATAGTAACACTAAAACTTTAATTCCAAAAATTGTGAAACTTAAAAGTGTGAAATGCCCTAATATACCTAACAAGATTGGTTTGGATAGCTTGGCATGCCAATAGGGTTCAGTTAGCAGTACTGCACATGGCATTATGCCATTCTGTGATTTCATGGCTTTTAGCCATTCTGACATTGTGTTGAGACTTGGCCTTGTGCCTAATGTTATTACAGCTTATTAGTCGCTCATTTGCCTGGAGATACATATGTGACCGATGGTGTGACGGCCCGAGGTACTTGTTACCCAGTGCCAGTTTACCCGCTCCAGTCATCCAGTATAGGTTACTTGGGCAACCAAAAATGAAAGTGGATAAATTTAATGAATAATGAATATAACAAGTACAAAATAAGTAAGACTACAAATACTCAACGAAAATTTATTTGCAATGAGACATCGATACATTCACTGCATATTTATTTTCTGTTATTTCTATTTATTTTATTATTGGCACCACTAAGCATTATTACTTAGCGTGTTGCTTTTGCCACGCGTAGGTTCTGGAGATACTGACCAAGAGCCCAGTAGACCACAGACTGGGTGAGACCTTCTGCAGCTCTGCATAGTGTCCGTGTCACCTCAACATCTTCAGTGCATTGGTAGGACACTAGGTTTTATTTTGGTATTTTGTACCTAGTTTTATTTTCTCATGTGTAATTGAGATTTATGGCATGTATTTTGATGTTAATGTAAATAGTGAAAATTGTGTTTATGAATGGAAAATTGAGTATTTATTTATTGCTTATATATGAATACCATGAGAAATGAATGATTGAGAAATGAAAATGTTGTTGAAAAATATTGAGATTTTGATGATTATTGGAGTTTGAGAATGATTGGAAATGAATATTGGAAGTGTTTTTCACAGGTTCCGAAGAATTGTTTTCTCCATTTTTAGCCGGTACTCTGCCGGATTTTCTATAAAATTTTCGGAACCTCAAATAAATTATAATTTCAATAAATGACTTAAATGAATTATATTTCACAAATTATATTCAAAACTATGATAAAAATAAATTAAGGAAGAATAAAAATGATTGAGATAAAATAGGGTGTTCCGGTACACTGTGTGACATATCTTACTCGGATATACTGTAAACGGGTAAGGGGTGTCACATGACCGATGGTGTGACAGCTTGAGGTACTTGATACCCAGTGCCAGTTTACCCGTTTATCCAGTCCAGCCATCCAGTATAGGTTATTTGGGCAACCAAAAATGAAAATTGATAAATTTAATGAAATAATGAATATAACAAGTACCCAATAAATAAGATTATAAATAATTATCGAAAATTTGTCTGCATGAGACATCAATACATTCACTGCATATTTATTTCCTTTTAGTTCTTTTTATTTTATTATTGGCACCACTAATCATTATTGCTTAGCACGTTGCTTTTTGCCACGCATAGGTTCTGGAGAGACTGACAGAGAGCCCAGTAGACCACAGACTGGGTGAGGCCGTCCACAGTTCTGCATAGTATCCATGTCACCTCACAGACTTTAGTGCATTGGTAGGACACTAGGTCCCATTTTGGTATTTTGTAATCAAACTTTTATTTTCTCATGTATAATTAAGACTCATGTACTATATTTTGGTATTAATGTAAATAATTGAAATTTGTGTTTATAAATGAAAAATTGAGTATTTATTTATGATTTGTATAAGATTATCATGTGAAATGAATGAATGAGAAATAGAAGTATTGTTGAGAAATATTGAGACTTTGTTGATATAATAGAGTTTGGGAATGATTGACAACGTATTGGAAGTGTTTTTCACAAGTTCCGAAGAACTGTTTTCTCCATTTTTAGCCGGTACTCTGTCGGATTTTCTATAAAATTTTCGGAACCTCAAATAAATTTATAATTTCAATAAATGACTCAGATTATATAAATTTAACAAATTGCACTTCATAACCATGAAGAAATAAATTAAGGAAGAATAAAAATGATTGAAATAAAATACGATGTTTTGGTATACTGTGTGACATATCTTACTCGGCTATACTGTAGACAGGTAAGGGGTGTCACAATTCCATAACACCTTGATAATAGGTATCTCCTTATTCCTCAACTTCCTAATCTACGCATCCACGATCCAAATAGTTTGCTCAACATAAGAAAGATCTTTTGAAATTTCCATGTCTGGTTCACTTATAACCTTGTTCGAATCTGATACATACTTTCACAACTTAGAAACATGCAACATTGGATGGATTCATTCCATTTTTGGTGGTTCCAGCACTTCATATGGTCTAATATATCTTGAAGCAAGTTTGCCTCTCTTTTTAAATCTGATAACACCCTTCATTGGAAATACCTTTAAAAGTACCATGTCTCCTTTCCAGAAAACCATTTCTCTTCTATGGAAATCAACGTAGCTCTTCTATCTACTAGCTGTTATCTTCAATCTTGCCCAGATTAAAGGCATGGCTTGATTGGTGATTTCCACCAACTCCGTTCCAGCTAAGGTTCTTTCATCTACTTCTTCCCAACACACAGGAGACTACATTTCCTTCCATATAGAGCTTCATGGTGCCGTTCTGATGCTAGAGTGATAGCTATTATTGTATGCAAACTCAACTAGAGGAAGGTACTTTTTCCATGATCCTTCAAAGTCAAATAAACACATCCTTAGCATATCCTCCAAAGTTTTTATCGTCCTTTCTAACTATCCATCTATCTGAGGATGGGAAGCTGTGTTGAAGTTTGACCTAGTGCTGAACTCACTTTAAAGACTAACAAAACCTTGATGTGAACTGTGGCCCTCTGTCGGATACTATTGTCACTAAAGCTTCATACAATCTTATTATCTTTGCCACGTACACCTGAGCTAACTTATCTACTGAATAGTTAGCTCTAACAGGAATGAAGTGAGTAGTCTTGGTCTACCTTTCCATTATAACCCATGTCGAGTCATGTCTGTTGGAGGCTACTTATAACCTCACAATAAAATCCATGGCCACATTTTTCAATTTCCAATGTGGAATGGGTAGTGGGTTAAGCATTCTCGCTAGCTTCTGATGCTTTAGCTTCACTCTCTGACTGACCTCACAAGCAGACACAAACTGTGCAATTTCTTTCTTCATGGAAGGCCACCAATGCACCTTCTTTAAATCTTGATACATTTTGGTGGCTCGAGGGTGCACACTATACCTACCATTTTGAGCTTCTCTTATAATGTCTCCCTTAAGTTCGATGTCATTTGGTACACATAACCAATTGCCATACCTTAACACTTCTATTCCATCGAAATGGAACTCACTAATCTTACCATTCTGTACCACTTTTGCTATCTTTACTAACTCGAGGTCTTTATTTATTTTCTATGCTATTTGCCTTAGGTATATTGTTGCCACTTTCATTTGAGCTATCCAAGTACCCTTAGCTGATAACTCCTACTGTAACCCTTCTTCAATCAGCTAATGCAACTCCTTTAGGATAGGCTGCCTTTCTACGGATCTGTGAGCCAAACTGCTAAATGATTTTTAACTGAGGGCATCTATAACCAAATTTGCCTTTTCTAGATGGTACTAGATTGTACAATCATAATCAATGAGTAGTTCTACCCATCTCCTCTGTCTGAGATTCAACTATTTCTGCTTAAAGGTGTACTGAAGACTCTTATGGTCGGTGAAGATTTCACATTTTGCCTCATAAAGATAATATCTCCACATCTTTAGGGCAAAGACTATAGTCGCCATCTCTAAGTCAAGAGTGGGATAATTAGCTTCATACTTCTTAAATTGCCTTAAAGTATAAGCTATTACTCTACCATTCTGCATAAGAGTACATCCTTAATAAACTTTGGAGGCATCACAGTAAATAGTGAAATCTTCATTGCCAGTCGGCAAAGCCAGTACTGGTGCTGAAATCAAACACTCCTTAAGCTTCTGAAAACTCTCCTCACATTCATCACTCCATTCAAACTTCTTACTCTTTTGAGTTAACCTAGTCATTGGAGCAGCTATCTTAGAGAAATCAAGTACAAATCTCCTATAATAGCGAGCCAAATCTAGGAAACTCTTGATCTTAGTCATTGTAGTTGACCTCAATTAATCTATTGCTGCTTCAACCTTTTTAGGATCCACTTTAATTCCATTTTTCGACACTACGTGCCCCAAGAAGGATATACTCTTTAGCTAGAACTCACACTTAGAGAACTTGGCAAACAACTAATGTACCCTCAACATCTGAAGAACTATTCTTAGATGTTGTTGTTTGTTGGTTTTACAACCATCGCAAGTGCACGTATTACTAACAAGTAATAAAGTAGTGAGTGAAGTATCATTATCACGAGAAATTTAGTTAGCAAATACCAAGCTACACAGTAATTCTGACTGTTTAGGCTACCAAATATAGATGAATAGTGAGTTAAATCTATTTTGAATACTGAAAGTAAATTTTGAATTAAACTATTTATAAAAGCAATTCCAGAATTAAGATTTCACACTGCAACCTTACTATGGATTTTGATCTTGTCTATTCATCAGATTAAGAATCATTGCTTTAATGGAAATTAATCCTAAGATATCCTAGGTCCTCTCTCAGGGCACTCAAGGTGTATTTTAATTAACCTAAACCCTACTTTCATGGTGATTAAATTAATTAAAATCCTTTAAGATCTATGGTTAATTATGGAACTCCACGAAGGATTTCAGTCTATCTCTACGTCAAATTTCCTAAGTTCAATATTCTGATTTTCCAACACTAACCTTCACCTTTCAGTTCTTCAATTAGTATCTTTTATCATATCTAGGTGGGTACCAAAACATAGCATGCATTAAGAAAGTTAATATTGATCCATAATAACGATAACAAGTGCTACTCTCCTAATTCCAGAATAAAGGAATTACTCACTCATGGTGAGTTTAACAAACATAATGAAAATAAAATGAAAGAACATAAAAAAAATCAACTTACAGAAATAGAACAAAAGAACCGAAGAGGATTTTCTGCAGTTTTGAACTTGTGGAACTTCTGCTGAAGATTTCCCTTTTGTGCTAATGTTCTTATTCTCCAAGACGGCTGTGAAGAGTATGTGTATGAAAATTATCAAAAGCTCTCTCTCTTTTCTTTTTTTTTTTTCTTCTCTCCTCCCTTTTTTTTTGTGCTTTCTACTGCCCCTATTTATATTGAATAATCTAAGGTTAGGTTTTTAGAGTCTTCAAGGCATTAGGAGTCTTTCATCTCTATAAAAACTGGGGCTAAAACCCGAATCAGGAAATTGGCTGCCGCATGATACACGGCCCAAGGCCGTGCAACTTACTAGAGCTTGAATGGTTGCTATTGTATTGACACAGGAGATTACACGGGGTATTGCTAGTTACATGGGTCTGATTACACGACCCATGTTCTTTTGCTCTTCATAAAGTTCTTCAGGCTTGGCCTGGCAAAGACTTACACAGGTCTCCATAGTTTACACAGGTCATGGTACATGGCCCATATTCTTTTATTCTTCCTTAGCTCTTTGTCTTTCTCCTAGCAGTAAGTTACATGGGTCTGTGGCTTTGATTACACGACCCATGTAAAGTGTATCAGCAACACTTCTCTGTCCTTTGGTCGTTCCAAGCTTTCTTCTTTACTCCTATGCCTTGGAACTTCTTCGAAACACCTGGAAACATACAAAAAACATAAAATTTAGAGCTTGGCAGTGGAATTTACAAAAGTTGATGAAATCAATGATTATACATGAGATTACTTATCTAAATGCTATGAAACAATTTACAATTGTATTTAAAAACATCCATATAATACATGTGTATCAGTTGTGCATGCTCTTCAGTGCTTCTAGAGTACACTAGTATGTTGTTAATAAAGATTATTACAAATCGATCCAAATAAGGCCTAAACACCCTATTCATGAGATCCATGAATGTATTTGGGGCATTTGTTAACCCAAATGACATCACAAGAAACTCATAACGCCCATATCTGGTCCGAAGGCAGTCTTTAGAATGTTTATCTCTTTAATCCTTAATTGATGATATCCAGACCTTAAATCTATCTTTGAAAAATAGCTAGTTCTAGCTAGTTGTTCAAACAAGTCATCCATATGAACAAAAGGGTACTTGTTTTTCATAGTGACCTTATTCAACTGTCTATAATCAATGTATAGCCTTAAGGATCCATCCTTCTTCTTTACAAATAGTACTTGAGCACCCCAAGGAAAGGTACTTGGTCAAATGAATCCCTTATCCACTAATTACTGTAGTTGTTCCTTTAACTCTTTCAACTCTGCAGGAGCCATCCTATAAGGAGGAAAAGAAATGGGTTTAGTACCAAGTACTAGATCAATTTCAAAATCTATATCCCTCTTAGGTGGCAACCCAGGAACCTTTGGAAACACATATGGAAACTCTCTTATCACAAAAACTAATCCTGATCCACTTTTGTTCTCCATAACCTAATATCTTTTTCGAAGCATCTTTCTGGCTTGGATTGTGGAGATCATCTGTAACACCCTCCCTGTAGCAACTCCGTACATTCTACTGTTCCGGTGACCAATGTCGATCCGAACAGCTATAACATCCGAAAAAATATTTAAATTAAAGTGAGGAACCATAATTAACTCAAATATTAATAAGAAAAATTTAGGAAAAATTTTAGAAATAAAATACAACCAAGTTAAATGAGCCGGTGCCCAAGCAATGGGTAACCCAGTAGGAAGTTGCGGTTCTCACAACTAAGAGCCCTAGACCAGGGGGAAAATTCATAAAATAATTTTTTGGACTCTAGAGAAGGGTCATTGAGATTCCTATGGCATTAGAATGCCATGAAAATGCTTAGAAAAATTTTTCAATCGGTACAGACAATTTTGGTCTGTTAAGCCAAACGGAGGGCATTTTGGTCATTTTGCCTTCAGAGGTGATTTTTGACCGACTTGTCCAGTTATGTAAATCATTATTATGACACAAAATGTGAATAAATATTGCTAAAAATTAAATTAAAATTAAGTAGACAAGAAAAGGAAAGAAAATGAAAGAAATTTGAATTATGACATCATTATGATGTCATTAAACATCCTTCCACCCAACCAAATTTTGACACTTCATTATAAACTACTTAAAAATGAATAAAAGGAGATAAAAATTAAAGAACTAAACAGCTATCTTCAACCTTTGGGGCAGCCAAAAATGTAGAGAGAGAGAGAGAGGAAGGAAAACTCCATTAAAGCTTCACCAAGCTTGAGTTCACCACCCAAATCAACCCAAAACCCTAGCTTCCCTTCACAAATATTTACCCTTACACCTAGAGCAAGTCTTGGGCAGCAAAAAGAAAGAGAAAAAGAGGAGTTCTTAAGCTTTGGGAATTAGCTAAATCAAGGTTAGTGTCCAAACATTTGCTATTTTGATTAAATTCATGTTTAATGGCATGAAGTAAATAGGAAATGTAAGAAAACAAGATAAAAATGTGTGTGTGTGTACTCTAAAAATTTTGGCAGCTAGGGTTAGCTAGGGTTTGATGATTTTTCTTGGTAGAAAAATGGTTATGAGCAGCCCTTGGTATTAAATGAGTGATTGAACCTAGTTGTGTAAATGAAATACAAAGTTTAGGCATGTATGAACATGGAAAATGTGGACACTTAACAACATTAGGGCTTGCTCATGTAATGGTTTATTAACCTTGTAATGGTCAATTAGTGACCATTTGAATGTGTGTGAGAAGGAATTGAAGTGAGTAAGGATGTTGGATTTGAGTTTAGGTGAGTTGCCTTGGCTAACCTGCAGGATTGAGTATGAGTCCAGCAGGTTTGGGCAGTTATAAATGGAGTTGTAGAGGTTCAATTGGTGCAAGGCCAATTGGACATGAAACTAGATGCATAATGGCACAACTTTAGTGAAGAAACCCTGCCCAGAAAACCAAACCAAGTTGTCCTAAAAATTGCCCTAATCCGGGTGACCTGCATTCTGCTTGGGCAAAATGACCAAATAAACAGTATTTATTCATTTGGTTATAACTCAGTTTAGAAAGGTCCAATTGACCTAAAATTTTACCAGCAGAAAGCTGAGACATATACCTACAACTTTCATGAAGAAAATAAATCCAAATTCTGACCATAACCTAGTCAAATTGCCAACCAAACTTAGGTTACCAAATCTGGCAGAATCAATTTTGCCCAGAATTTTGGATACTGTCCAATCCGGCCAGTTATGGTGTTTAGACCATAACTTGAGCTACAAAACTCCAAATGGAGTGATTCAAAAAAAGAAATATAACTAGACAAAATAAGAAACAACTTTCATGAAGACAACTTTGCCAAATTCCTACTGTAAAAATGACTAATGGAATAGTAAACACAAGGCTTGAAATCTGAAAATTTTGAACAACTAGCACTAAGCTTAGAAATGGTATTGGCAACCAATACCAACAATTTTAGAATTCAAAATGTGGTATGTTGGGAGTATTAGAACCAATGTACCTATTTTCTATGCAAAAGTCAACATTTTAGTTGACTAATGAAATGAATAGAAACACCTAAACTTAAATTTCAAGAATTGTAAAGTTTAAAAGTGTAACATGCCCTAGTACACCTAGCAAGATTGGTTTGGATAGGTTGGCATGACAATAGGGTTCAGTTAGCAGTACTGCACATGACATTATGCCATTCTGTGATTTCATGGCTTTTAGCCATTCTAACATTGTGTTGAGACTTGGCCTTGTGCCTAATGTTATTATAGCTTATTAGTTGTTCTGTTGCACACCGGGAGACACATATGTGACCGATGGTGTGACGGCCCGAAGTACTTAATACCCAGTGCCAGTTTACCCGTTTATCCAGTCCAGTTATCTAGTATAGGTTACTTGGGCAACAAAAAATGAAATTTGATAAATTTAATGAAATAATGAATATAACAAGTACCAAATAAATAAAACTACCAATAATTATCAAAAATTTGTCTGCATGAGACATCAATACACTCACTATATATTTATTTTTTTTATTAGTTCTTTTTATTTTATTATTGGCACCACTAAGCATTATTGCTTAGCACGTCACTTTTTGCCACGCGTAGGTTCTAAAGAGACAGATAGAGAGCCCAGCAGACCACAGACTGGGTGAGATCACAGATCTGTCTAACATCAGAGTCACCTCTCATCTACAGTGCATCAGTGGTAGGACCTTTAGGTCCCTTTTAAAATTATGTTTTTGCATTTTGTATTAGGTAGTAGTTTTTTATTTGTAAATTATGAACTCCTGTAAATACTAAATTTATGTAATCATATGTTGATGTACATATTTTGAAGAATTTTGTTAATTAATATAATTTGAGAATATCTTCATGAAATTTTAGTTGATTTTGAATTTGAATGAAATTGTGGATTAATGTTGAGAACTTGAAATGATTGCTAATGTTAAGACTATGTTGATGGTTATTGGAGTTTGAGAATGATTGGAAATGATTATTGGAAGTGTTTTTCACAGGTTCCGAAGAACTGTTTTCTCCATTTTTAGCCTGTACTCTGCCGGATTTTCTATAAAATTTTCGGAATCTCAAATAAATTATAATTTCAATAGATGACTTAAATGAATTATATTTCATAAATTGTACTTCACAACTATGAAAAAAATAAATTAGAAAGAATAAAAAAATGATTGAATTAAAATAGGGTGTTTCAGTACACTGCGTGGCATATCTTGCTCGGCTACACTATAAATGGGTAAGGGGTGTCACATCATCCCTGAAAAACTACCTCTGATCCATCTGGTCCTTTGAACCTTACTACCTTATTCCTATAGTCTAAGGTAGCATAATTGGTTGAGAGCCAATCCATCCCTAGAATGACATCAAAATCCATCAATTCTAAGACCATTAGGTTAATTAGAAAGCATTTGTCCTCCACCAACCATAACAGATCATCTCTCTCACTAAAGGATCACACTTAGGCCCACTAACAAGTAATGAACATTGCAAACTTTAGACCACTAATCCCAGCCTTAAGATTGCTTCGGGTTTAACAAAAGAATGTGATGCACCAGGATCAATCAAAGCATGTACATTGAAACTTCCAATGCAAAGTTTACCTAATACCATAGTATTGGAGGTATTGGCTTTCTATTGTGTCATGGTAAAGATTCAAGCTGATGCTGTCAAACCCCTCCCTTTTAAGCCTGTCGTAGAGGAAAAAGACCCTCATCCTCTACTTTGTCCCCTCTCTAAAAAGGAAACCAAAGGAGTTTGTCTCACTGCCTATTGAGCCACACTAGCTGACCCTGTCTGTTGTTGTGAAGCCACCCTTTCCATGTTAGGACGCTCTCTTGACATGTGTTCCTCTTGAGCACACTAGTAGCACTATGAGGTGCTAAACCTACAAGGTCCTCGATGAGGCTTCCCACATCTAACACAACCAGAGGTATCTGATTCCAAACTAGAATCACTTCCCAACCCAAGGCCTAACTTGATTCTACTGCAGAACTTATTCTTCTTTTTCTTTTTATCAAACTTCCCTCTCTTATCCTTCTTAACTCCAGATGAAGAAATAGTCTTGGTTAAATGACTAAAACACCCTACATCTGTAGTGTTAGGAATTGTGGACTGTTCAGTCCTTATACTTTTCAGCTCTAGACTTCCTTCAATGATAGCCTCTATTTTCATCTTTCTTGTAACATCTACTATTGAATGGAAACTGTGCACCAAAATCAATGAGCAGTATCTAGAGTGCAGCCTTTAACTATACCTCTTTGCTTTCTTCATATCAGTATCATACTCTTGCCCCACATACTGTAGAAGATCAATAAACTTATCTGTATACTCATCAACACTAATATCAGTAGTCTGTCTTAACTGCTTAAACTCCACTACCTTTAGTTCCTTAGAGCTTTTTAGGAAAGCCCAATTGGTAAACTCTACCACAAACTGAGACTAAGTAATACTGTTGACCTTGTCAATAATGTAAGACATTTACCAATCCTTTGCTTTCTTACATTTTAAGGTAAAGCTGGCCATTTAAATGGCCCTACTATCACTGGCATCCAATTCATTGGCTATTATTTTGACCACTTTAATGTACTTGAAAGGATCATCTCTTTCCTTGTACTTAGGTGCATCCAGTTTTAAGTAGTCTTTCATCTTTGCTTTACCTCTACTACTTGTCCCAGTCTCTTATGTAGGAGCTGTAGGGGCTACAGGGGGTAGTGGTGGCACTTGCTCCCTTGTAACTCCCTCCATAGAATCTTGAGTTCCTAAGGTGGTTGTGGAACTTTAGGGGTACTGTTGTGGAGGGTACATGGGACATGGGTAGAATGGTGGGAAGTAAGGTGGGTAGGGCATAAAAAGAGGATATTAGGGATAGCTCATAAACCTAGGTTTTCCGAAACTTCCCTCTTGAGGATATTAATACCTAAACCCATACCCTAGTCCTGGCTATAGAGGAGATACAAACTTTGACTCATCTCCTCCCTCCATAAAACTATCTTCTCCCACTCTTCCCATGCCTACAGACTTAGGATTCTTATGCTATTGGGAAAAGCCATGAGAACTGCTTCGTGCATCTATGGACATTCTGGGTGCACTTGTAATTTTCTTACTAACTTCAAAGGACCTTCTAGGACCTCTTGAAGATTCTCTCCTTCCATTTTTACTTGCTCTCTCCTTAATAATAGGTTAGTGGGTTGTGGTCCAATACCCTCATTCTTGGGTGGAGTGTCAGTCAACCTAGCGAACCGTCTTGAACCTTGCATTTCTGAAAGCAAACTAAAAGTGTTGAGCACATAAAAAGTTCATATGGAGTCACATGAACACACAACATATCATCAAACATAGCATGAAACATAACATACACATAACATTCATCATATAACATTCAGGGGCTTAACCTTAATGGACATGTATCTTCCTAACTATGTTGGTCATCATACTTCCTTTCACCTCTATTATATACTTTTACTAGCGTCTAACCTAGAGCTCTGATACCAACTTTGTAATGACGTAAGCTAGGGGCCATTACCTGTGCTAGGGATCGGGTCAACTTAAAGCTGTCAAAACCCATAACAAGCCTAAAACCTGTAAACATATCTTTAACATCTGTAGTATCAACACTCAAACGTAAAACAAACCATTATACTTTAGTCTTTTCATCCATACATAAACATCTTTAACATTAAAGTGGTTCATAATTTGAACTTTAACATACATAAAACTCTAAAGCATAACGGTTCAGCATACATACTCCTAAAAGAGCTAACATAATCATAAACATCATCAATCATACTTAAAATATTAAATAACTCCACTTTTCTATTATTACCAGTACAGTACTATCCATTCACATTTTACATGTCCATTTACCCATACATTATACATAAAAGAGTGCTAAAGCTACCCCTATTACTCTTTTTCTAAAGAACTCTTCTAATCCTGCAAACTTGTATCTAGGGTTTAAGGGAACGATGTAAGCTTACACAAGCTCAGTGAGTAAACTAACCAATATTAATTATATCATTCATTTCATACATATGCAATGCATTATCAAAATGAGTTTTCACATCATAAACATTTCACATAGGATGGACTTGTCACCAGTGACTCCCCAAATCCAATGTGCCCGACTCACACAGAGGCTCCTCAAGGCTTTCACTTAACATATATATCCAATATACCTAGCTCACATAGAGGCTCCTCAGGACTTTCGCTTAAAATATGACCTGTGTCATGTACCAAGGCATCATAAAGATCTCCCCTTGGATTTTATGGATCCACAACATGCATAACATAACATAGTCATAACATGGGAGTCAGTGGGTCATCCATCATCAATTAATGCACCAACAACAATTATGCAATTTGTAACCTATTCATCATCTAGATACATACATCCTAAATAAATATGACGTGATGTAACATCTTCACTTTAGCTAGTCCGTACAGTCTACTGTTTCGTTGACCAATATCGGTCCGGGCAGCTAGAATGTTTGAAATTTTAAATAGACTAGAGTGAGGAGTTATAAAGAAACTAAATAATGCTCATAACAATCAAGGAAAATTTATAGGAATGAAATACACTAAGGTTAAACGAGCCGAAACACCAGGGATGAGTAACCCAAAAGGGAAGTGACGGTGAAGGCCGTTAGCAACCCTAGACCCGGGGAAAAAATTATAAAATAATTTTTGGGACTCCAGAGAAGGGTCATTGAGGTTCTTATAGCATTAGAATGCCAAGAAAATGCTTAGAAAAATTTTTCTATCGGTACACAATTTTGGCTCGCTAAGCCAAACGGAGGGCATTTTGGTCATTTCGTCTTCAGAGATGATTTTTGGCCAACTTGTCCAGTTAAATAAATAATTTATATAACATAAAATATGAATAAATTTTGTTAAAAATTTAATTGAAATTAAATAAAAAAGAAAAGAAGAGAAAATAAAAGAAAATGGAATTATGACATCATAATGATGTCATTAAAATTCTCCCAACCAATCCAATGTTGACACATGGCATAAGTTTATTTAAAAGAGACTTAATGGGCTAAAAAATGAAAAAAATATCAGAACCCTCTCCATTCTTCTTCCTTGCCGTCACCTCTCCCTCCATAGCCAACCTTAGCAAGCTTTTGAAAGCTTGATTTTCCTAGGTTTTACCTAACTAAACCCTATATTCCCAACACAAAAAAGTGTTCTTACATCTTAGTGAGACTTTTGGGAGCAAAAAGAAAAGGAAAAGAAGAACCCCAACAAGGGGGAAATCTCACTCCATTAGAGGTATGTGACCTAACCTAGGTTTTCACTTTAAATTCAAGTTTAAGGACTATGAATGAGAGCAAATTACAAAGAAAATTATTAAATACCATTTATATGCCATCTCATAAATTTCAGCAGCCTTGGTTGGGGTAAGATTGTGATGATTTTTATGGAGTTAAAATGGTAGTATGGCTGCCCTCAATATGCATCTCTTGAGTGGAGTGATGAAATGCAAATGATAATGCATGGTTGATGATGTTTGAGTTAGGGTTTGGGGTGAAAATGAGACTTTGATGATGTGATAATGGAATTAGGTTTTAATGGTCAATTAGTGACCATTTGGCTTTGTTTGAATCAAAAATGAAGTGGGTTGTGTAGTAGGATTTGAGTTTGGTGTGGCTGCCCTTGGTGACTTGCAGGACTAGACATGAGTCCAGCAGGTTTGGGAAGTAATAACTTGAATTGTAGAGGTTCAATTGGTGCAAGGCCAATTGGACATGAAACTAGACACATAATGGCACAACTTTGGTGAAGAAACCATGCCCATAAAACCAAACCAAGTTGACCAAAAGATTGCCCTAATCCAAGTAACATGCATTCTGCCTGGGCAAAATGACTAAATGAACAGTATTTAGTCATTTGGCCATAACTCAGTGTAGAAAGGTCCAATTGACCTGAAATTTTACTATCAACAAGCTGAGATATAGACCAACAACTTTCATGAAGAAACCTAACCCAAATTATGACCATAACATATTCAAAAAGTGACCTGAAGTCACTGCTCCTAATACTATAGATTTGGTCAATCCAGAAATTCTGAAAAAATTACAATCCGGCCAATTGTGGTTTTTGGGCCATAACTTGAGCTACAAAACTCCAAATGGAGTGATTCAAAAATGGAAATGTAACTAGACTAAATAAGAAACAACTTTCATATTGATCATTTTACCAAATTCCCACTGCAAAAATGACTAATGGAACAGTAAACACCAAGCTTGAAAACTAAAAATTCTATCCAATTAACATTAAGTTTAGAAATGATATTGGCAACCAATACCAACAAGTTTAGAATGCAAAATGTGGTATGTTGGGAGTATTAAAACAAATGTACCTATTTTCCATATAAAAGTCAACATTTTGTTGACTAATGAATTGAATAGTAACACTAAAACTTGAATTTCAAAAATTGTGAAACTTAAAAGTGTAAAATGCCCTAGTATACCTAGCAAGATTGGTTTGGATAGGTTGGCATGCCAATAGGGTTCTATTAGCAGTACTGCATATGGCTTCATGCCATTCTGTGTTTCATGGCTTCCCATGCCATTCTGTGACATAATAGCCTTTGGCTATGTTATTTGAGTTGTTACACTCGGGTTTCATCCCTGATAATTATTACAGCTTGTTAGCTGTTCTGTTGCACATCGAGAGACATAATATGACCTATGGTGTGATGGTCCAAGGTACTTAGTACCCAGTGTCAGTTTACCCGTTTATCCAGTCCAGTCAACTAGTATGGGTTACTCGGGCAATGATAATAAATTTTACCAAATTTTAATCGAATAATACTGCGATAAATATCAGAAATCAAGTCTACAAAAAATGTAAACATACATTCTGCATACTTACTTTATTTTAGTTATTTTATTTTATATTGTCACCACTAAGTAGAATTGCTTAGCGCGTCGCTTTTGCCGCGCGCAGGTACTGGAGACATAGCTAGGGAGCCCAGCAGACATCAGACAGAGTAAACTTTCAAGGCTACATCCAGAGTCCAGAGTCACCTCACATCTGCAATGCACTTGGTAGGACATTAGGACTTTGGGTAGCATTTTGTATGTTACATTTTGTATTAGTTTTGGATTGTAACTATAAACTCTTGAAATTATTTGATAATGTAAATATGTGAAATTTCATGTTATTGAAATTTTCTGTATATTATGTTAAAAAAATAAAAAGTTGAGAAATATTTATGAATGTGCTTCCAGTGATGATGTGAACAGAAAAGAAAAATTTCTAAAAATAGTATTGAGATTTTGAGATTGATTTGAGAAATGTGTGTAATAGAGTTCTAGATTTGGAAATTATATTGGAAGTGTCTTTTAAACAGGTTCAGAAGAACTATTTTTCTAATTTACAGTCGGCACTCTACCGGATTTTCTATAAAAATTTCAGAAAAATTCATATTTATCCCAAATTGTAAATAAATGAATTAAAAGGGATAAATTGTAATTAAAATATGAAACGGTGCTCCGGCACACTGAGTGGCATAACTTGCTTGGCTACACTGTAGACGGGTAAGGGGTGTCACACGTGATGCATGAGGATGATCATAAATTAAATTTAAATATTTTACTTTTTATTAAGGTTTGAATTACTCACCTCTTGTAGTTTATCAACCTCCTATCTTGAATGGTAGCTATCCTCAGATCCTTAACCTTCTGAGTCCCTCAAGCTTGATCCTATAAAATCATACCTTAAAGAGTTATATAAGATTCTAAAACTCTATAAACATATTAAACATCTCATTCTAGGCACTTGAAAACCATAAAATCATGTTTTAGAACCTTAGAAAATAAGGGAGAAAAAGTTAGGCAGAACCTACTTTGGTTGCAAAAGTCTCAGGCTTCAGATGGCCTTTTAGTCCAATGTTGATTGTGGTTGTCCAAGTCTTGGACTTCAACTGCTGAACCTAGAAATTTTTTCAGATTTTCTGAGAAACTGCATGCTTTAGCCGTCGAAACTATAGATTTCTGCAACTGAACTTGGGAATTTCTAAAATTTCCAAGTTGAAAACCTATAGATTCAAACTCCCCAAAAGCTCCAAACTCATTCCAAAATTCCAAAACATAAACCAAATACATATGCACATCTCTAGGGCTTAAAAAAACTTGAAATCATGCTTAATTACCATATCCTAGGTCTCAAATCCTATATTTTTCCCAAACCTAACATAACATGTATAAGGATTCCCTCAAATCCATCAAGAAAAATTAGCCATTTAAGGCCCATAACATTTAAACATGGCTAAACTAATAATAAAAACATGCAATTTCAACATGAATCACAAAACCCTAAACTTGACATGCATAAACTTCCCAAAACTTGTCTTAAAAACAACTTAACATGAAATTAAAGTTATGAAAACTTCATCAACATGCTTGGATCTACTATTAAATTAAGAAGAAAAGAAAGTTACCACTTTTCTTTGAGCTTGGAGGTGAGAGAACTAAGGTCCAAAGCTTGAATCTACTCTTCAAGCTTCCTTATGAAGAATTGAACTCCAGATCTTGAAAAACCCAAGGAAATCTCTTCAAAGAGCTTCTTGTATGCTCTAGCAGTTGAGAGAGAGGGAAGAAGAGAAAAACTCAAGTGTTTTGGCAGAAAAAATGAGTTTTGGTCCCTTTTTATACCCTCACTATCAAGGGACTTTCAACGACAAAAAGTAAGACTTTTGGCTGTCAGAGTCCATTTTGTCCAAAAAGAGTAATTGAATAGGAAAAGGGACTTTGGTTGCCAAAGTTCCTTCTGTTCAAAACACACACTTAAAAACTTTTCTTTGGTCAAAAACCATTAAAAAATGAATAAATATATATATATATATATATATATATATATATATATATATATATATATATATATATATATATTCCCATTCCCTTATTCGTGGAACCTTTAAATTCACCAGAATATTCTATCTATGATAGAAATTCCGATGTTAGAAAATGGAGGGTGTTACAGTCATGACTTATGAATGATTATAAAAGCTCAGTTAGGCTCCAAAAGGGATAACCCCAAAGGCCTCATGTTCTTATGATTTGATCTTAATGACTACGACCATGCAAAATAAGCTTTGCCCATTCTCTTAGGGGGTCTAAGCTCTTCCATGAGTATATTATAGCCCTCATTTTTATATCTTGCACTCAAAGCCATCTCCAGTTGACTGACAACATTGAATAACCAATTAAGCTTATTTAATTTCCTAAAACCCAAGGTGTCATTTGTGGGAATCAAAACAAAATGGCTGTGTATCTTTCCCCTTCATCTTTTAAGATTAAGGCTAAACAAAGTGGACGACTTGTGGTTTATGATAACCCAGCCATAAATTTTATCATCACTACTTAAGAATTCCTAAAAGTAATCAGGGGTTCGTCCACTATTTTTTCTCCCTTATTCATTCAAGTGAGACCAGAAAAAATTTATATTTACCTTACTAGAACTATTTAGAATTTTTAGATTAGATCTTGAACCTATGAAATGTGATTAATTTTCCAAAAATACTAAAACGAGATTTACTTTGAAAAATTTTAATTGCCCAAGATGGCTCCAAGTCGAGCGAGCTCTTGAATCTCATATTCAAGCTTCGTTAAGTGACCTAAAAGGTACACTAGGTTATTAATTATCCGGAACAAATCAGGTTTCACTGTTGTTGGGATGTGGTGCATGCATAAACAATCTTTGTTCTAAAGATAGGACACTCCTAATAAAAGCACCTTGTTATTATTAGCTATTTCAATTATACCACTACTTGATCCGCATGGAGTATGCTCTTAATTACTAAAACACTACTGTTGGTTTTACAAACCTACCACTATTTGTTAAACTCAAAAGAAAGCCAATGATATTGGAATTACAAAGAGTTCATTGCCATGTATTGCATATAAATTTTGTTTTATTGCCATCTATTCACACTTATGGACATAATTATGATCTTTTTCTTTTATTTATCAAATATATCATTGTTTCATTGAAGTAGGAAAAGGCCATAGAATTTGGTTTTAATTTCCAAAATGTCATCATTGTTTTGCGATGAAAATCCCTTAATGCCATTCATTTGATTAGTAAAAAGTCATAACAAACCTTTTGGAGCTTTAACATTTATTAGTAATAACTTCGCATGCCACCTAACCTCATGGTTATAAATATTCCTGAATGCATATGAGACAAAATCTTTATTATATTTTTCTTTCACTTTAAAATGGCCATAAACTTTGATTGTAATTACTAGTATGCCATAATTCTTTTGCTAACATTGAAGTTTTAGCCATAATTACAACATGTGCCATCATCAATCATTTGCTTATTGGCTATCTTGATTTTCATTATAATTACAAGATTGTCATCAAATTCTTGATTATCAAATGATTCTTCTCTTAAAGAAAATTTTACCAAAACTATTATCATATATAAAGTCTATAATTAGCTCTGAATTAAAAAGTCCATTTCAGTATTAATTTTAGAAATTAACTTTTAGAATTTATTACAAGCAGTTGCATAAAGTTAATTGGATTAAATTATGTAACACCCCTATTTGCATAGCCTAGTATATTTCACTATTCCGGTGACCGGTGTCGATCCGGATAATTAAAGGGATTATAACCACATCTAAGACAACTAGATAAGCCTTGAAAAAAAATAATTAGTAATTATCAAATGGTTAAGTATAAATAAGAAAAATAGAACACAAGAAGTTAAATGAGCCGAGAGTCATAGTGATGGGCGACCTTCTCTAGAAGGACTGCGAGGTTGATTTAAACTGAAATTTCAAACCATAAAATGTGACATCGCGCTCCTTAGGACTATTGTGAACACAGTGGAAAAGAGAAAATCATGAAAAAGAATTGTTAAGCAGGTCAAATAATTAGGTCAGAGATCCAGAAGAAATATTGAATTATTTACACACCGGATCGAACCGACAAGGGGCAATTTAGTCAATTTACCCCTAGAGCTGACTCCTGACCTAACTATCAAATAAAATCGGAGAAAAGAGAATTTTGGGATTAAGAATTAAATTAAAGAACTAAAGAAAAATAAATGAAAAAAAAAAGTTGATAAAGTTTATTACATCATGCATGACATCATGCATGATGCAATAAACTTAATAATTAAAAATTTAAAATTTTAGGATAATTTTTGTCTTACTAAAGGCTTAAAAATTCATAAAAGAAAAAAAAAAATAAATAACACTCTTCTTCTTGTTGCCGTAAACCTTCACCCTTCTCTCTCTCTCTCTCTCACAAAAACTCCATTAGAGCACTAACCCAAGCTGCATAAACCCTAAATCCCACCATAGAAATTCTACTTTCCATCATTAAATCTTGTATTTAGACCTTGATAAGGAGCTTGACAATAAAAAGAAAAAGAAAGGAAGAAGTTTTGAAGAGGTGAAAAATTCTGCTCACTTAAGGTTAGTATTCTTTCTTCATTCTCTCTTTGAATTTATGTTTAAGTAGCTAAGTTACACTTGGAATTAACAAATAAATGAAACAAATCAAGTAGGTGGACTATGTATAAATTTCGGCCAGCACTTAAGGGAGTAAAGATTGCATGGTTTTGATGAATTAAAAAGCATACTTAAGTTGAAATATATGGGGAGGTGTTGAATAATGACTTTAATTGCATTAGATTTTAAAATTTTGAAATTAGGGTTTTGACCTAGGGTTTGAGAGATAAAATTTTGAGAATTTATCAAATTATGTGTTTGACCTTACCTAAATTGAAAAATGGTCATGTATGACCAATTGTGATGTGTAGGAAGTGTTAGAACCAAATTGAAATTCGGATTGGTTATGGTCATTCTACAGGCAGCATGACCAAGGTCCCTTTCAGAGATCAAAACTGAAAATTTACAAACCCAATTGGTGTGAGGCCAATTTGGAATAAAACTAGACACAAAATGGCATATTTTTCATTTAGGGATCATGCCCAAAAAGTGACCATAGCATAGTGAACAAATTAACCAAATCCAAATTAAGCAAACTGAGTTATACCAAAAATAATCAAATAAATAGTGTTTGTTTATTTGGCCATAACTTGGGCTAGGCAAGTCTAAATGACCTGAAATTTTACCAGTAGAAAGTTGAGACATAGCCTTACAACTTTCATGAAGAACACAAACCCAAATTATGCCCTTAACCAAGTCATTTAGCCACCCAAAGTTAGTGACCTAAAACTACCAGAACAAAGTTGGTGCCCAAAATTCTGAGTAAAACCAAATCCGGCCAGTCATGTTCAAATGGCTATAACTTGAGCTACAAAATCCAAATTGAGTGATTCAGAAAGGGAAATAAAGTTAAGACAATAAGGAACAACTTCTATGAAGAAAACTTAGCCAAATTCTAACAGCAACATGACCAAAGGAACAGTACAAAATAGGACACCAAAACTAAAAATTTGAAATTTATGCCTAAAAGACTTAAAATTTGAAAAAAGAACCAAAACCAACAAATTAGGTAACCAAAATGTGGTATGTGGGTGAAATTAAAATTCTCATACCTATTAGGCATTAGAAAGTCAATAAATTAACTTGAATAGTATCGTGAATAGTAACCCCAAAATACAAATTTTAAAGAACGTCAAGTTTAACATATTAAAGCGAGGTATAAGTAGATTTGAAATTATTTTTGGAATTATGATAAGTTGTAATACTGAAACACTGTAAAACTGTGTGTTTCAGTGGAAAAGAATACCGGGAAAAGACCCGAAGCATCGAGTCAAGGCTAAAAGGCGACTCGTATAAGGTTTGGGCACAACATTAATATTCTTTAAAATTCATTTGCAAACTACATGAAATGAATTACTTGTATTGCAAAATGTGTATTATACTTTTGAATTAAATTGCTAAAAGTTTACTTGTATGTGTTTGAAATGGCAATAAATGTTTGATAAATTGTTAAGATAGTTTTGAAACCACAGTGTCATGACTATATATTTGAATGCCTTACTAGCATGACTAGTGGAGGAAATTAGTTTCGAATTTTGATTCCTTCTCTGGCTGAAATGTTGAGCTGTGTGCCAGTAGAAGAAGAAATTATATGGATATCCATATATTTGAGCTAGCTAGCCTTGTGATGTGATTTCTCTTAATTCTCTGGCTATTGAGATGATTATTATTTCGAATGGCATGATATAACTGTGTGTTTTGTGAAATTTGTTTTGAGACTTTTGAAATGAAATTGTTTGGATTAAATGCATATAAATCATGTGTTGTATTTATTTCTCATATTCAATTCAATTTTTGAATAAGTATGATTTAAATTATGCATAAAGGTTATTTTAGTATGTTGTGCACTACTGAGTCATAGTACTCAGCGACGGCTGTTATTGCTGTCGCAGATATAGAGACTAGAGGAGCAGCAGAGTGAGTTGCTAAGGATTTTGAAGCCACCTTCCCTGAAGTTCTATCGGGTATATTTTATACCCTGATTGTAATAATTATTTTGATGAATATATATGTATGTACATGTAAAACTGGTCATGAGCAGTTGTATAAAGTTTGTAACAATATTAGTTAGATTTTTCTAATGTAAATTTTGGATGAATGTAATTTGTTTTAACTATAATGAAATATGAATGAAAGTATTTTGTTTTAATTTGAATGAAATTACTTAGTATTATTTTGGATGTTATTTGAATTGGAAATCATTGATTTAAATTTTTGGAATTTGAGAAATGATATTGAAATTGGTTGTGATGGATGTTGATTTGATGAAGTTGATGAGATAAATCATTGGAAGTGCTTTTTACAAGTATTTGAAGAACTATTTTATCAAAATACAGATGGCACTCGGCTGAAATTTTTCTAAAATTTGTGAAAAAATAAAAAAGGGACAAAAATTTTAACTAGTTTACAAACTCTAATTAAATGTTTTAATACCTATAAGAAAATGCTCACCACTTCTAAAAAGTAAGAAAATGATTACAAAATCCCTTGTATGGTACTTAATGAGTTATCGGTAGGTGAAGTTCGGTAGTTCATTAGGTATTCTACAGGATCATGTTATGCCTTACAGAGGGGTAAGGTGTGACAAATTAATTAGTCCAATATTTAATTAGTTTAGGGGATATATACACTCCTTTTAGAGTTTATTGCTCTAAATTTCTCTGTTTCAATATCGCCCTTAATCTTAAATAAAGACATAGGCTTTTAATTTAAATTAAATAAATTTATATACACATACATGTGTAAATATTTCAATACAAGTATAATGCGTTACTTCCAAATATGAAGGCTTTTTATTATTGGTCAAGATCTATACTTAGACATACTTGAAATATGAAATACACACTTGATGTATTATATTATTTATTCTTTGCAACAAAGTTTACACAAGTATTGCAAAAAAATCTCTAATGGCCACAATGCCCATCAAAGAGCCAATAACAGTAAAGAATCGAGGCATTCATCTACCTCAACTCAATTCAACTAAGCCTTTATTCCAAAAATTTGGGATCAGATATATGGATTCGCTTTCTCTACTCTAAACTACCAAAAAAAAAAAACTAAGGCGTTTATTCACCTATAAAGAAACTAAGGCACACGTCCGCCTATACGGCATCAATAAGCCATCAAACGCACATGTTCGCCCATAAGGCGTCGACAAGCCATCAAAGGTACATGTGCAACCATGAGGCATTGACAAAAGCCATCAAAGGCACATGTCTGCCCATGAGGCATCGATAAGCCATCAAAGGCATATGTTCACCCATGAGGCATCGACAAGCCATCAAGGGCACACATTTGCCCATGAGGCATTGATAAGCCATCAAAAGCACACGTCCGCTCATGAGGCATAAGCCATCAAAGGCACACGTCCGCCCTTGAGGCATCGACAAGCCATCAAAGGCACACATCCGCCCTTGAGGCATCGACAAGCCATCAGTGGCACACATCCACTCATGAGGTGTTGACAAGCCATCAACGGCACACGTCCACCCATAAAGCATCAACAAAGCTATCTAAGCATAAGTCTGCCAAAAGGCGTTGACAAGCCACCTAAAGGCATAAGTCCGCCCAAAGGACATTAGCAAAGTCGTCTAAGGCATAAGTCTGCACAAAGGGCATAGATAAAGCCATTAAGGGATAAGTCCACCAAGTAGCATAAATAGTCCACCTAAGGCACAAGTCCACCCAAAAAGGCATTGACAATCCATTTAAGGCAATGATCTGCCACCCATTAAGGTGACAATATGCCAACAAAAATATTTGAGGCGATAGTTCGCTCAAAATTTTAAAGTAATAGTTTTCCTAAAAATCTCAAAAGTCTTTTTATGACATGGTCAGAACTCTATCATCTAACACATTTTAGGTGAAGAATTTTTTTTTTTTTTTTTTTGCTAAGTTAATAAATTTTTCGTAATTGACTACTTTAAAAAAAAAAAAAAAAAAAAAAAAAAAAAAAAAAAACATAATTTCA
Source organism: Hevea brasiliensis (assembly GCF_030052815.1). NCBI lineage: Eukaryota > Viridiplantae > Streptophyta > Magnoliopsida > Malpighiales > Euphorbiaceae > Hevea > Hevea brasiliensis. The sequence goes on along the minus strand of NC_079497.1, from coordinate 87,790,276 downwards.
CAAAAATTTAATGAAATGAATGGTAAAATTTCATTAAATTATCTTATTTTCCGTAACAAAGTAATTTTACTTATTTTAAACCAAATAACCATGGAATGCACCATCAATAGAATTTGATTGAAATTCTATTGAATTTGGTTATGTATAACATATTTTATAGAATTAATAACTTAAAATTGTTAATGAAGTCTTTTAAATATTAAATGTGATAAATATGAATTTATAAATGAATTTTAAGAAAATTTGGCAAGATGGACAATGAGTGGAGAATGACAATAAGTGAATATTCTTATATTTTTGTGTTTTATTTTGTTAATAATTAATTAATTATTATATATATTTTATTTTGTTAATAATTAATTAATTATTATATAATATATATAATAATTAATTAATTATTAACAAAATAAAATACAAGAATATAAGAATAAGTGATATATATACATAATTTTTAAGGCTCACTTAAATTATTTTTAATTAAAACCGAATAGATAAATAAATGTGATTTTTTAAAATTTTAAAAGTTTTATTATTATTATTATTATTATTATTATTATTATTATTATTATTATTATTATTATTATTATTATTATTATTATTATTTCAACTCTTTAACATTAATATTTTTAATGATGTTAATGCATTCCGCTATTAATTATTAACAGGGCAAAATACACACAAAGAATCACATAACCTTAATTAATAAAAACCCTAAATCATATAGTATTTTTTTTTTGGGAAGTATATCTTTATATTTATCATAAATAATTTGATAATTAGATATTTTCTTACAACGCACGTTAGAGATTAAAGTTTCGAATTTCTATTTTTTAACATATAATTATTTTTTAAAAAAATTCTAAAAAAAGAAAATGATATAAAATACTAAGTAACAATGATGTCAAAATGAGATTCCTATCATGCAATTGTTTTTAAGATTCCTTTGGAATGGTTCCACTTCCACAAAAGAATTTCTTAATTTGCTTTTGCATAATGAAATAAAATAAGAATAACAGAGTTATTTCATGATTGCTGATTTTTTTTTTCTGGTGCGTGAAATTTATTTTTTTTTACAAAATTAAAAAAATTATTTTAGTTTCTCAAAAAATATTTATATTATATAATAATTATTATATATTTTTAATTTTAATAAAAATTAAAGTTGCAATTATTGAATATATTTTTAATACTAAATTACTGAATATGAATATATATACACCTGACAAGAATCATAGCTTCACAGCTTAGGGAAAGCCTGTGACACTCCTCACCTGTCTACGGTGTAGCCGAGCAAGGCATGTCACACTCGGTGTCCGAGCACCCTATCTTATCTTACTTTATTTCTTTAATAATTTGTTCTCGTTATATTTTAATATCAATTATTTTTCTATGGAGAATCAGCGGAGTTTCCCCTATTTTATTTTCATTTAGCGTATTTTACTATTCATTTGCTTGAAATTTTCAATAATATTTTATAATAAAAATATCATTCATACTCATCATAGTCATCTCACATTCAATTCTTGCAATTCACATACTCATTTGTACAAATCCATCCATTTCCATACATATTCATTAATGCCCGATTTATATATAGAAATTCTTAAGTTTTATTAATTTACATAATTTACAGACTAATTACATAAATTCATAATTTATATGATCTACAAATTAATTACAATTCTATAATCTATATTTCAACATACATTTCATAATTTACATTACAATTAATAACTAATTATAATGTACAAAATATATAATATGACCTATATAGGTCCTATCTACATGCATTGGTGAGAAGGTGACAACCTTAAATACTCTGCAGATCCGAACTATAAAATTCCAGTCTAATGTCTATTGGGCTTTGTCTTCAGTACCTGTGCGAGGGAAACAAATCCATCGCACTAAGCATTGCTGCTTAGTGGTGCGATAATATAACAAAGAAAATAGTATATAATAAAGATAAAATCGAAGCAATATTTGGATGCTTAAGAATTAATTTAATTTTGTGTGATATTATTAATATTAATTTTCGATTATCCTAATTTGTCATTCTTTGAAAATGTTTAGTGTATAAACTTTACAGTAATGATATATACAATATTGAATTATTTAACAATATTAAATTTAGTCTTAATTTATTATGAGAGACACATTTATAATATTTATTTACATTCTACTTCTTTTGTAAATCTTCTTATCATTTCACTAATTTATTTCTAGGTATTTTGAATCATTGCATAGTAAATAAAATTTTAAAACTAATTCTAGTTTCTTTCTTATTTATTCATTTAATTCACATTATTCTTAACAAATTTCACTGCCCAAGTAACCTATGACAGGCTGACTAAATTGAATAAGCGGGTCGTTGGCACTGGACACCGTAGTGTCTCGGGCCATCATACCATAGGACGTGTAAACTCAGTACGTCAACCACGTATGCAATCAGTATAGCTAAAAAGCTATGATAACATATCAGTATGGCTGAAAGTCATGATAATAAGTAATCGGGCATAAAAGCCTTGAGTGAAGGCATAAAGCCATAAATACAGGCATAAATCCTTACGCAGTACTGTTAAAATAATACCCTATTGGCATGCCAATCTATTCAATCTGACACACATATCTAGGCGATACATGGGCACATAAGTACCATTAAATATTAATATATTTTGTTTTATTATTTCATTACAAGTTCCAATTATAATTTATAATATTTCAATTTTTATTCCTAGCAAAAGTGTAAATGTCTAAAATATAATTCTACCTAAATTATGCATTCATCATTTTATTTATTCATTATGTCATTCATATTGATCACAATTTATAATAATTATTTTCATGTATAATTATACTCAAAGCATTTTTCCTTATCCTTTCCACAATAATGACAACTAAAGTCTCATTCATATATTCATTTGTTCATTACACTATGTATATAAATTATCATTCATACTCAAGTAATCCATGAACATTTCATTAATTTCAAATTTAACTAAATTTTCCTTAAATCCTAGAGTCACTCAACTTTAAGAATTTAAATTCATTAATCACATTATCTATATTAACCATCCTAATAGTTTTTCTAATTTAGTATACCATTTCCTATATCATTGGGGTTACTATTTACTTGACCATTTCCCTTCAAAGATTGACTTTTTAATTTATAATAGATTTGTTAAACCTAAGTTCACCAAGATACTACATTTTGTATTTTATTTTTGTTCGCATTGATTGCCAAACTCAATTCCTAGACTCCTAGGTTTTATTTCAAATTTTTAGAATTTGAGGCCCAAATTCACTGTTTTATTGGACCTGGCTACAGTAAAAAATTTGATAAAACTTTCTTTAGAAAAGTTTTTTCTTATTGTGTCTTCTTTAATTCTCTTTTTGAATCACTCCATTTAGAGTTTTGTAGCTCAAGTTATGGCCATTTTACTATAACTGGCTGGATTGACCTGTACCCAGAATTCTGAGCAGAATTGGTTCTGCCAGATTTGTTATCCTGACTTTGGTGGATAATTTCATTAGGTTAAGTCCAGAATTTGAGTTTGTATTCTACATAAAGGTTGTTCTAAATTATCTAAGATTTCCATTGATATAAAATTTAGGTCAATTAGATATTTCTATACTGAGTTATGGCCAAATGAACAAACATTGTTCATTTGGTCACTTTGCCCAGGACGGAATGTGTGTTATCCGGATTAGGTAAATTTTTAGGATAACTTAGGTTAGTTTTCTGAATTAGGTTTCTTCATCAAAGTTGTGCCATTATGTGTCTAGTTTCATTTCCAATTGGCCTTGCACCAATTGGAGTAACATAGCTCAAGTTATAACCCTAGGAACACACTGGACTCAAGTCCAGTATTTTGGCACCTTAAGAGGCAGCATACCAACTCACTTCTTAATGCCACAACTCATTCCAATTTAAGTTCAATTCACCTTAAATGGTCACTAATTGACCATTAAAACACTAATTCACCCTCAAAGCACAAATCCCACAATTTAGCTCAAGAACCCTAATTCTCAAATTTCAATTCATGCACATACATCAATTCAACATACTTAATGATGTTATAAGTCTCATACTCATGTTCAAGACCACCCATAGAGAACTTAAATTCATTCAAAACTCATCAACACTTCCATCACTAAGGCTGTCAAAAATTTTAGTTCATCCATACATGGATATGTTCTTTTAATTTTATGAATTTCTAATTAAATCCATACACCTAACTTCAAATTTAATGAGAAAAATGGAGAGATATAGCACTAACCTTTTAATGAGCTAACTTGAGCTTATAATTCTTCTTAATTTCTTCTTCAAATTGCTGCTTCAAGCTTGCTCTAGTGGTAAGGATTAATTTTAGTGAAGATAGGAAGGGGTTTTATGGTATGAAATTAAGTGGGAAATAAAGCTTTAATGGGATATCAATGGTGGAACTCTCTCTCTTCCTTTTCTCTCTATTTGGTTCGACTCATGGGAAGAAGAAGGCTACTGAAAATGTTTGTGTTTATCTCATTTTTATGTCATTTTTATCCCTTTTAATTTGCTTGTCAAGTTGTGATTGGGTGGAGAGTTTTTAATTGCATTATGATGATGTCATAAGTCCCATTTACTTCATTTTCTTTTCTTTTCTTTTCTTTTCTACTCATTTTCAATTTAATTTTCAGAAATTTTTATTTATATTTCATATCATATAATCTATTTATTTAATTGGACAAGTTGATCAAAAATCGTCTCTAAAGGCGAAATGATCAAAATGTCCTTCGTTTTGCGTAACAGACTAAAATTGTCTGTACCGATTGATAAAATTTTTTAAGCATTTTCTTGGCATTCTAATGCTATCAAAACCTCAATGACCCTTCTCTAGAACCCAAAAATTATTTCATGGGATTTCCCTCGGGTTTAGGGCTACTAGCTATAAAGACAGCAACTTTCCGTTAAGGTCACCCATCACCGAGGCACCGACTCATTTAGTTAGTTCCTTACTTTTCTCTCTTACCCATTTAGTCTCCTGAATGTAAGCAATATTCACCATTCTCCTTTCCAAGGTATTCACAAGCTCCATTAATTTTCCTGTAAGTGATCCAACATTCTAAGTACCAACCCAGATCCTCCTCCTATCCTGCTCCTTCCTAATTGATCTACTTCTATGATATCTTCTATTGTTTTCTATGTCTATCTTGTGTTCTATTCCACTATCTGTCCTATGGACTAACTTCTTTACCTACACTCGTCCATGGTGTGGGAACTCTTGCTCAATTAACATCACACCCAAGCGCCGGCATTGGGCGTCGATTTCGGTGAACGCCATACACGCTTGTATATTTCTCACTACACCCGGACTCCGATGTAGCGCGTCGTTAGTAGAGGACGCCCCAACGTTTATATCATTTTTTTTACGCTGGTTGTCACCTACCGCAACCCTCCTCCTTTATCCAGGCTTGAGACCGACTAAGCGCAAACTACTTAGGCGTAATTTATTTCATGTCATTCAAATTTAAAAAAAAAAAATTACCTTACTTCTATCTATGCAAGCGTGCAAAATTAATTACATGTGTTATTCAATTGTTTTTTACTTATTTTATTAATTTATTAATTTCTAATTTTCTATGTATTTTCAATTTAGATAAACGTGATTGTTATTTTTTTAATCATATGCTATTATATATATATATATATATATATATATTTTACCAGACTATTATCTTGTCTGGACTCTTAGGTTTATGTTTATAATTTTATTCTTGAATTTATAAATCTTATATAAAGATTTGATATAATTCTTTGATGCCGCTTGATTTTTATTCCTTTAAATATGATATAAGGCAGAATGTATGCCTCTTCAAATTATGCCACTTGTCCATGACAATGATCATGACCACGCCGGCAGAGTGAGAAAATCTCATATACAATTATAGCGATATGTTTGGGCCCCCAGAGGGTATGCTCAAGCCTAATGAACTGATGACCCATGTATTACAATCAATATTACTCATAGAACTCTGTAAACCCTTTTGTGTACTCTACGCCCTTCCAATGAGTGACCTAGAACCCATTGCCTTGAACTTCAAGTTACCTCGATCTGATTGGAACGTACTGTTTGATATTAAATTTTAAAGTTTGAAATTATTTTTTAAATAAAAATATTATTTTAAATATTATTAAAAAAATTATTTAAAAAATTAATCATGACAACTATTTATATCAGTGTGGTAGATAAGACTCTTGCTCGTAGCATGACCAATCTAATAATACCTATTATTTATGCATTTGATTTGACAAGCCACTTGGCATGTTCCTATTGATTGGACACACCCTTTGTAGGTTTCAAGTGTAAGATATTCTAACGCTCATTTACTTCTCACATTACGTGCTTCATTTACTCTTGCTCACTCTCATTTATTTACCTTTAAGCTCTGTCACTAATTTGGGCATCAGAGTGCCAAGTGGGCAAACCCCACCCAACTCTTTGACCCTTTCTTATCTTGCAGATCACCCGTATTCACCCATAAAGACCCTTTTAGTCCAAAGGAGTGATCAACCTTAACCTTCAGTGATCGTCCAGCACTACCCAGAGGTCGCATAAGCCCACCTCAGTAATCAAATCTACATGATACCGATCTAAGGGCTCATTAGATCTTAGGATTATCAAAATAATGTAATTTATATTTAAAGTTATACAATAATCAAAACCATAATTATATACTAATTATATTTAGCAAAAATTTTTGTTATGATTTTTTTAAACTGATGAAATTTTACATATTTAGTTAGAGTTTGTAATATAAATGAATATTTTATTGATGTATTATTGTTGGCTCTCAATAAAAATTTTCTAGCTCGGCCTTATTATAGAGGAATGGTGATGTTCCAGGAAAACAACCAAGAGGATTTAATTGCAAGGAGTTCAAACACATTATGATTTTGAATGAATTTCAGTCTGCACCTTGGAGTTTGATAGATTATGACTTTTTTTTTTCTTTTAAGTTTTGCCTATATAATAAGAATATGTAATATTTAAAAAATAATTAAATAATATCGCTTAATATATCTTCAAGGCTTACTTAGATCTCAGGACTATTAAAAATGCATAATATTTTTTTCAAAAAATAAAGTTCAGGATTTATTGTTTAGGCTTTTACTTATATAATAAGAATAGTTCTTTTAGAAATTAGAAAAAAATTTTCATAAATGATCAAAATTTTACCCCATTTTTTTAGAAAAAAAAAAACTCATATTTTAAATGAAAATTATGGGTACATTGCTAGGTCTAGATCATATTTACGAAGATTAAATATATTAATTTACTCCCAAATTATCTTGAAAAAGTTTAGTGCACCCTAATTTTCTATTTTGGCATATTACCCTTATATTTTTATTTAAAAACATATTAAACCATTCAATTTTTATATAATTTTCTTAAATTTATCAAAAAAAAAATAAAATAATATCACTTAATATATCTTTCTTCAACTTATAATGTATTAAATTTGATAGTTTATTTTATTTATTATTTGGTTGAACAAATTATTCCTATTGATTATGAAAACAAAAAATTAAAGTAAGCAATATACCAAAATAAAAGGTCAAATGTGTATTAAATCAAAATAGAAGATATACTATCTTTTTATCAAATATTTCAGGGAGGAATTTATATATTAGGCCTATTTATGAACTAACTATGCTAGATATTTTTTAAGAGAATTCTTATTATTTCAGTGTTATAATAAAATTATAATAATAATATACTAATTAACAATAAATATTAATTTATTATTTAATTTAATAAATTTAAAATTTTATTTTTTTAAGTTAAATTATATGTTTATATAGTCAATTTAACAAAACTCTTAAACTCATTTGTTTCACAGAAAATAACTTATATATAAAAATTATTTTTATAAAAATTATTTTTTATTATTTAATTATAATATTAAATTAATGATACGTATAAGTATTTTTTTCATTTTAATAAGATTATTAAAATCTAAAAAATGATTTTTTTTTAAAAGAGTAAATATTTTTTTTCCTTAATAAAAACATAATTTCTTATAACTCATTTCTTAAATGCTAAAAAATACAAAGAATATTTTTTGCAAAACAAACAGTCTTAATAAAAAGCAGAGTCTTAATTGAATATTTAGCCCAAGTCATTTTAGCAAAACCCTTATTGAAATTACATATTTGCTCTCCGAAACTATCACTTTTATAGGTTTAGAAATTTTGCAAGATGAAAATGATAATACATTATCATAGACATTAAATATGATACTTTCCAAAGTATCAAAGAATAAAGACTTTAAAATATGATCATTGAAAATTTGTCAGGGAAATTGGTACCAGCATGCATATTCAATTCATCCAAGCTAGAAATTGGACCCTACCATGTGGAGATGTTGAAGTTTACTAAGGATAAAAGCATTCTTCGTGAGCACAAAAAGTTTACAACCCAATAGATTTCCAGCCCCATTATTGCTTTTATGACCCAAAAAATAGGTTGGGATGATAAGGGAAAGAAAAAGATTGGGAATTGTAGACTAGCAACAGGACTTGAAATAGCTGGCAAATTAATTGTGTTACTCTTTGGTTTGATTTTTCTAAACTTGTGAATAGTAAATTTTATTTTTCAGTTTTTTAAACTTAATTTAATTCAAAAATAAAAAAAAATTAAGAAATTATGCTTCTTTAGTTTCAGGCTAAATCAAGAAATTCAACTCAAAAATAAGATGTCAAACTTCCTAATTTTTTTTACCTAAATCAAGAAATTTAGCCCAAAAATTTTAATTTTTGTGCTAAATTTAGCTTAAATTTAAATTTTTGGATTAATCTAGGCACCTACTTTTTAATCCCTTGAAGCATTGCATATGTATTGGCTGTGGGAGCCCAATGATGATAAATGCTAGAAAATTTTTGAAGTTATGAAAAACCCCAAAGGTACTTGGAATGGATGGAAGACAAAATAAAATAAAATAAAATAAAATAAATTAAAAAAAATAAAAAAAATAAAAATAAAAATTTGAATTTAGAATAAAAAAATTAAGAAAAAAATTAAGTTTGAGTTTAGAATAAAAAGAATTAGATTTAATGCTTAGTTAATAGCTAATTAGACCTAAACTTGAGCCAGAGCCATTAGGCTGAAGAGACTTGATCTAAGCTTGATTGAAGTGATAAGTTCGCTAGGTCTAGCAGTAAGGCCTATTCGCCCATATTAAATAAATAAGGCTTTGAGCTTTAATTTAAAAATAAAGCTAGGATCATTAAGTTAATAAATAAATAAATAATAAGAAGGGATAAATTATCCTTGGTAGCTAAAATCTATATTGATAAGGGTGAGGAGATGAGATTTAGATAGGTTTAATCATTCATATAATGGATGCCAAAGACACATAAGTTATGACTAACTAAGGTGGATTTTGTTATCCTTGATATTCGAATGTCAAAAACACAAAATTACTTTACCCAATATCCTTTTCCTTTCTTTCATTTGTGAGCTCATTTGCATATAGGCTTTTCCTTTACTTTTCCTTTATCTTTCCCATTAGGGACCATTGGGTCATCCACAGCTACCAGCAGAATACAAATATATAATATGCAACATCTTTATGAATTAAACATATATTATAGATAAATATACAAATCCAATATGCAATGTAGCTAATTAAAATATTCAAATGATGCATGAGTGCAAATGCATAATAAAGCACAGTTTAAGAAGAAATTTTGTAATTTCTACTCACAATGACAGTAGTTTCCTTAACTTTGACTCTTACTTCTACTTAGGTCCCTTCCCTTTAACTTTTGTCCTTGAAACTCTGTCCTTAAGTCCATAAACAGAAGTATACAAAATATATTTGGTCACCTATTCTATTAGAGTTAAATTATACTTTATATTTTAAGTTGTAGGCAACTTTGGGAGCTAATCCTATGAATCTTCGGCTCCCAAAGTTGCATGCATAAGTTTCCTACTGGTTATGCAGTTTGACAGCCAAACCTTGATGTTTCAGTTGCCAAACTTGCATTTTATAGAACCCCTATTTTGAGCTTATTCTTCTATTGTATTCATTCTATCATCCCATCACTCATTCCCAATGCCCTTATCTCCATTTCTTTAGTTATATGGGTTCTCCCTTATCTCTATTTCTTTAGTTATATTCTATCTTAACGTTATTCATTTAATTAGTTTTACTCTTTTTTCAAAAGCAATTGATTTGTTAAATCCCTTAATGCCCAAAATCACTGTTAAAGGAAGTCTTACAGTTATACTTTTTTGTTTTATTATTCAAGCCTTTAAGTTAAAAGAGCATAAGTGTAGGAAATACTTACTTTTTGATGCTCCTAAGGTTTCCTACCTTAGTGCCTTCCCTCTCCCCCCCCCCCCCCCCCCTTCTTTTACTTTGAATCTCCTCTTTTTGATCCTATCTAGTATTTCTAAGGCTAAGGTGTATTTTAGTTTTCTCTAGAAAAAAGATGCGGAAAAGAGAGGAGAAGAAGAAGGAGAGGGAGAATAGGAAGGTTCTGGAATATGGGTGAAAATGAGTTTTAGTAAATATCTAAGATTCCCTCACTTTTATATTATCTCCTAAAATTCGGTAGTAAAATGTGCTTTATCTTCGAATGCTCTGGAATCCTAACCCTAATTACTCAATTATAGTTTTAATTTAGCATTTAGATTACTTTTTCATCTTGTCATTAGGGTTTCTGATCACCTTGTTTTGGGAGAACATTCCGTCTCCTAAAAATATATCTCGACCTACATCAATGGGGGTATTACATTTAGAGGGGTTATAAGTTAATTAGAAAAGCTCTTGAACCTTTAATTCCATAAAGGCTATTCTATTATATATGCACACACACTCACACTCTCATTCGGCTTGGGTTTGGTTATAAGTTTTAGTTTTATTTTATAATTAATTAAGCTTTTTTTATAGCTTACCATCCATCAAAATTGAGTTATATGCAATATGGTCGACTTGTCTATTTTGTGCATGCTTTATATAAACTCAAATTGCATGTTTCTTTTTTCTATGCTTTGGATCGACATGTTGGGTCATGTAGAATTTTTTTTTTTTGGAATTTTTATTTTATTTTCTATTTTTCCCAAATTTTTCATTATTTCCATCCAAATATGTAAATTTCTAGATTTATGCAAGTTTTAGTTGAATTAGGTCTCTTTTATATTTTTATCATTATCCACTTTTTTTTCTTTATTTTTGGTGTTTATTACGTAGTTTGCACTTGCTAGAATTAGATTTTAAATTTTGAAATATGTTGGATATTTAATTTGGCCAAAATTCCCAATTAAAGTTCTAATTTGACTAGGTTTCCTTTAATTTTGACTTTTACTTTAACTTTAATTATTTTCTATTGTATTTAATTATTTTCATGTTTATTTAATTATTTATGCTCTATATTATTTTGAGTAAATGCATAAAAAATAAAAATAAATAAGCCTAAGCCCAAAAACTAAATAGTCATAGAAGAAAAGCAAATTTGATCCTTTGGTGAATTTAGCCTGATTCAAATTTGACTTAAAGTCCTTACATGAGGTTAATGGGCCTTTGGTTTTGTAATAGTTGCAGGTTTATTTTTAATTAGCTTTCTTATGTTCTTGCATTGGAAGAGCATCACTTCCTATAGTAGTAATACTAAGCTCCATGTCATGAGTACGAATAGCCAATTCTTCAAAGGTTTTAGTCCTTGAAGAATGCATCGCAATCCCCAATGCATGCCTTGAACACACATTTCCAGAGTAGATACTTCTGAGAGGTGATCCTTTTTAATTGAGACTCAGTCTCCACTTGTGAATGTAGTTAATCATAGGTTCTTCTGCCCATTGACTAGTGTTTGTGAGTCCAATCATGTTGACAATTCAGTGAGTGTTATAGAAATGATTAAGGAACTCACGCTTAACATGTTCCCAACTTAAATTGGTGCCTAATTCCAAGTCAGTATACCAATCAAAGGCATTTCTTTTTAGTGATCAAACAAACTACATGACCATGAGATCCCCCTCAATACCAGCATTGTTACAAGTTTCCATAAAGTGGGCCACATGTTGCCTCCGATTGCCTTTACCATCAAACTGTCAAAGTTTTTGGGATTGATAATTAGCAACATCTCATAAGGTCAATTCTTTAAGTGTAAGGCTTAACATATGAGTAGGATGGCTCAGTGATACCATCGACTTAGTCTTTGATGGCCTCTTTGATAAGATCTTTTAGTTGGTTCAAAGGAATAAAGCCGTCAACAATAACTTGAGAACTTTTTATAACAACAGTAGTGGAACACTTTACACCTCCTTAATGATCTTGTGCCTAAGTCTCTTTGGTGACCATTGGTCCTTTCTCAATTAGCCCCTCCACCTTGTTTATCAAACAAGAAATCTGATTATCCTTCTCTTTAACAGAGTCCACAAGTGTCTCTAAAAGTTTACCCATTTAGCGATTTGTTCTTTTTATAGAAACAATGTTGGTCATCATGACAGTCATAGTATCAAATGCGCTTTTTAATAGGAAAGGTTTGCAAGGAGACTCTAGTGAAGTATCACTAGTTGGAAGAGCTTGTTTGCTTGTAGACTTAGATTTTTTAGAAGCCTCAATAGTTGAAGATAACTTTTCGTTTACCTTTTACAGAACGATTAGTGTTTGGAGCATAATAACACTCCATGCATAAATGTCTTAAATTGACTTTTCTTTGATTTGAGCACTAGGGCTAGTATCAGTAATCAATCGCTTAAACGGTGAAATTGCTAATTGTGTTCTTTCTTTGAAGCAATGGAAGTTGATTATTGATTCTTGACAAAGGAAAGAGATGAAATGTAGAGAGGTTCCATTAGTTGTGCTAGAAATATGTACACACAAATTTCATGTCTAGAATCTAAACATAAGAAAATGATGAATAAATATCAATTTGTATTAATTTAATAAAAGAGTAGGCTAGAACTTCGAATGTGGAATTTCTTAAGATAAAGAAATTCAATCCTTTGATTCCTTCCTTTAGAGAATGTGATTCAATGGCGTAGTTAGCTTATTCTTAAATTGCTGGGAAACTTTGATTTTTTAAAGAAGAACGTGCAGTGTTTAGGTGGTCTCGTTACTTGAGTTGGAGTTCAGTAGAGCTTGTAACTTATAGCTTGGATAAAGCTTTAGCAATTTGAGACTTGATCTTCTCATCTTCTGATGATCCTGGTTGAAGATTAGGGCATCTTTATTTATTGGGAATTTGGGAGGAGATGCTACAATTGCCATTCAACAAGTTTCACAATTTTATTGGTCAATTTGTCCCCTTTTCATAAGTCACATGGCATAACTTAACCAGCCAATTATCACATATGGCAATATTTAAATGGAATTATTTAATGAAATTAATTTAATTTAAAAACCAATAAATAAAATTGTGAGCCCAAAAGAGATGTGCCAATTTGTAATTGGAATTTAAAATTTTCATTCCTATAAGTCTGCTCTTGGATGTCTTTGTCGAAGTGGAATTGGTAGTGTGCTTAAGGACAACCTTGGCCTCATTAAGTATATCTTTTTTATGTCACATTGCTATTATCAACTGTAATAAAGTAAATATTAAGGCCATTCACAAAGCCTTGCAAATTATACATGACCTGCATACTTTATGGTCTAACATTATGGAGTACACATTGAATCAGACTTTAGGAATGTTATAGCTTGGCTTCAAACAAATAAAAGGGTCCATGGAAGTTAAACAATTAGCTTAATGGAATTTTAAACGTGGTAGCTTCTTTTCTAAATGTCACACCTTACCCCTTTGTAAGGCATAACATGATCCCATAGAATACTTAATGAACTACCAAACTTCACCTACTGATAACTCATTAAGCACCCTACAAGGGATTTTAAAACAATTTCTTACTTTTGGTAAGTGGTGAGCATTTCTAATAAGTATTTAAAACATGTACTTAAGTGAAAAGCTAGTTGGAAATTTTGGCCCATTTTATTTTTCCGCAAATTTTATAAAAATTTTGACAGAGTTTCCTCTGTATTTTGAGAAAACCGTTCTTCAAATACCTGTAAAAAGCACTTCTAAAAATTTTTCTCAACCATAACTTCAATTTCACAATCAAACTCTATCAATTTCAACAATTCCACAATCATTTCATTTGAGACAAAATAATTTATATACATCCTTACAAAATTCACATCAAAAGTAATACAAATTAAATTTTATTACAAACTTCATACAAATTTTGTACAAGTTTCTCAAGACCCATTTACATGTCCATACCTTTATATGCAATACATACATCAAAATAAATATTTACAGGCAGGGTATAAATTATACCCGCAGACTTCAAGATGATAGCTCCTCACACCTCAAAGAAAATCACGCTTCTTCTAGTCTCAGATCTGCATGACAAAGAATAGAGCTATCACGAGGACTAGAACTCAGTGGTACACAACATACTAAAATAATCTTTATGCAAAAATAAAATCACATTTATTCAAAAATTTGACTAAACATGAGCATTAAACACAAAACATGAATTATGAGATTTTAATGCAAACCAAGTTCATTTCAAAGTATCAAAACACATTTTATAAAACCCACAGTTAGATCATGCCATTCGAAACAAATAGAATCTCAATAGCCAGAGGCTAAAGAGAAATCATATCACAAGGCTAGCTAGCTCAAATATATGGATATCCATTCACATCCTCTTCTACTGGCACACCTCAATACTTCTCCAGAGAAGGAATCAAAATTCGAAACTAATTACCTCCACTAGTCGTGCTAGTGAGGTGTTCAAATATATGGTCATGACACTGTGGTTTCAAAACTTATCTTAACAATTTGCTAAACATTACTATTTCAAATATACACAATAACTTTCACAGTTTAATCAAAATATCATAAATAATGTCACAAATAAACTTTCAACAATTCCAAATCACAAGTAAAATACATATTTCGTTCACTTTATCAATGAATTTTAAAGCGTGAAGATGTTGTGCACAAACCTCAAATGAGTCGCCTTTGGCTTTAACTCGACTCCTCGGGTTCCTTCCCGATATTCTTTTCAACTGAAACACACAATTTTATAATGTTTCAGTACTAGAACTTAACACAAATTCAAAATAAATTTAGCTTCACATTTACCTAGCTCTAACGTGTTAAATTCGACGTTCTCGAAATTTTTGTGTTTCGAGTTACTATTCAATGCACTATTCAAGTCAAATTGTTGACTTTTTAAGGCTTAATAGGTATGGGAATTCCAAATTCACCCACATACCACATTTTGGTCACTAAACTTGTTGGTTTTGGTCATTTTCTCAAAACTTAGGTCTTTTAGGCAAAATTGCCAATTTTCGATTTTGGAGTCCTAAGTTGCACTGTCTCATTGGCCCTTTTACTTTGGAATTTGGCAAAACTTCCTTCATAGAAAATGTTCCTTATTGTCTTAAGTGTATTCTCATTTTTGGATCAGCCCAATTGGAGTTTTGTAGCTCAAGTTATAGCCAAAATACAGCATCGCTCACGCAATCGCTCATGCTGCAATTTTGGTTCTGGCAGATTTTTTATCCAACTTCGTTCAATAATTTGATCAAGTTAAGTCCGTAATTTGGTCTAATTTCCTTCATACGAAATGTTCTACTATATCTTAGGTTTCCATCGGTTCAAGATTCACCTAAATCGGAGTTTTCTAGAGAGAGTTATAGCCATTGAAACTTTACTGTTTAAATGGCAATGCTGCAGTTTTGCAAGTTCAGTAACTCAACTTTGCTCAATAATTTGATTAGGTTAATGGCATAATTTGGATTGGTGTTCTTCATGAAAGTTTTAGATCTATATCTTATCTAATTACTGGTAAAATTTCAGGTCATTTTGACCTTCCTAGCTCGAGTTATGACCAAATGAACAATTACTGTTCATTTGGTCAGTTTGTGCAGTGGCAGACTACTCTTAACCAACTTTGGTCAATTGGTTCACTAAGTTTTGGTCAGTTTTTGGGCATGGTTCCTTAACGAAAATTGTGTCATTTTATGTCTATTTTCATCCCCAATTGGTGGCATATCAATTGGACTTGTAAAATTTCCGTTTTGGTCCTTCAAATTTGGCTTGGTCATGCTGCCTATGAATTTGACTTTCATTCTAACAATTCCCACACATCTCCTTTGGTCATTATTGACCATTTTTCACTTCACAATAGGTCCAAGACACCATTTACTCATTTCTTACATTTTTGGTTCATAAACCCTAAGTGCAAAACCCTAACTTCCATGTTTAGTTCATTTATTGAATTATAAATGCATATTTAGTTCTCATTCACTTATTCTCACTTAACTACTTTCTAATTTGCACCAAATCACCCATTTCAAACATAAACCCTAGCTGGTTGAACTCATATATAGTCCCTCAATAATTGTTTTCTTTCCATTTAAAGTTAATTTCTAACTTATATCAATTACTTAAACAAAAATTCAATAGACAATTTGAAGAATTTGTCACTAACCTCTTGTGAAGTTTCCCCAAGCTTCAATTTCCCTTTTATTTTCCTTCAAAATTCCTTCTCAATAGGCTTGCCAAGATCTAAGAACAAGTTTTATTTAGGAAAATTATGGGATTTATGGGATTGATTCAAGCTTTAAAAGCTTGAAATTAAGTAGCCATGGAGGATTTAGTGAGAAAAGGGGGAGGGATGAGGAGCTACGGGAAAGAGAAAAAAAAAGAAGAAGAAGAAGAGATAAAATTTGGATTTTCAATTTTTGTTTTTATGCCCATAATTGACTTGGTAAAAAAAGGTTGGAAAATTAAAATTATTTTTTGACATCTTATATGATGTCATCATCATGATGTAATAAGTATCATTTTTATTCTTTTTCTTTTTCTTTAATTCTTCAATAGTTCTTTAATTTAATTCTTGATCTCGAAATTTCTTTTTCTCCTATTTTATTTGACAGTTAGGTCAGGAGTCAGCTCTCGGGGTCAATTGACCAAATTGCCCCTCGCCGGTTCAACCAGGTTTGCAATTAATTCAATATTTCTTCCGGCTCCCTGACCTAATTAGTTGACTGGCTTAACAGTTCTTTTTCATGATTTTCTCTTTTTCACTGTGTTCATAAGGGTCCTAGGGACAGCAGCGTCACTTTTTACGGTTCGAAATTTGAGTTTAAAATGACTTCGCAGTCATTCCCGAGAAGGTCACCCATCACGTGACTCTACTGCTTAACTTCTTCTGTTCTATTTTTCTTGTTTATACTTAACTAATTGAACATTACTAATTATTTGTGTTTACGATTTATCTAGTTGTCTTAAGTGTGGTTCTAATCCCCTTAATTGTCCGGACCGACACCGGTCACCGGAACAGTGAAATCTACCAGGCTATGCAAACGGGGTGTTACAATTCTCCCCCCCTTAAATAAATTTCGTCTCGAAATTTTACCTGGTATCAATCTCTGAACAGCTGTGGGTGCTGTCTCCTCATGTCCTCTTCTTGTTCCCAAGTAGCCTCCTGGCCCGAATGATGGTTCCACAAAGACTTTTACCAATGATTCGCTTGTTTCAGAGTCGCTTCACCTCATAAGCCAGAATCTCTATGGGTTCTTCTTCATATGTGAGGTCTGGATTTACTTCAATTTCCTCTACTAGTAGTACATGAGATGGGTCTGATCGATACCTCCTTAACATGGATACATGGAAGACATTATGTATCTTTTCCAACTCTGGAGGTAGTGCCAACCGACATGCCAAAGGACTCACTCTTTCCAGAATCTCATATGGCCCAATAAAATGAGGACTTAGTTTCCCCTTTCTGCCGAATCTCATAATTCTCTTCCAAGGAGAAACCTTGAGGAAAACTTTCTCACCCACTGCATACTCAATATCTCTTCTTTTCAGATCAATGTAGGACTTCTGACGGTCTGATGCAGTCTTAAGTCGATCTCGAATCACCCTGATTTTCTCTTCAGTTTGTTGAACAATTTCGGGTCCAATCATCTTTCTTTCACCCACGTCATCCCAACACAACGGGGTTCTACATTTTCTGCCATACAAAGCTTCATATGGAGGCATCCCAATGCTTGATTGATAGCTGTTGTTGTAAGCAAACTCAATTAAAGGCAAGTGTGTATCCCAACTGCCCTCAAACTCAATCACACAAGCCCGTAGCATGTCCTCCAAGATCTGAATTACCCTCTCGCATCGCCATGCATGCGGGTGGAATGCGATCAAGTTCAATCTAGTTCCTAGGGCTCTCTGAAGACTACCCCAGAATCTAGAAGTGAACCTAGGATCTCTGTCTAACACGATAGATACTGGCACTCCATGCAGTCTCACAATCTCATCGATGTATACCTTGGCCAATCTTTCCAAACTATAATCCATCCGGACTGGCAGAAAATGAGCAGACTTAGTTAGTCTGTCGACAATGACCCATACTGCATCATGACTCTTTTGTGTCCTCGGAAGTCCCATCACAAAATCCATCGTTATTCTTTCCCATTTCCATTCGCACGGTAGTGGATGTAACAACCAGTGGGTACTTGATGCTCGCTTTACTTGTTGACAAGTTAGGCATTTGGATACAAACTCTGCCACATCTCGTTTCATACCCATCCACCAGTAATGCTCCTTTAGCCCCCTATACATTTTTGTGCCACCAGGGTGCATGGCAAAAGGAGACTCATGTGCTTCCTTCAAAATGATCTTCCTCAATTCAACATCATTGGGAACACATATTCGCCTCGTGTAGTAGTACTGTCATCTCTCGATTGAGAATTCGGTTTCTTGCCTGCTCGACTTCTTCCATCAACTTCGATACTTCGATCATTACGAGACCATTCTAATCTGATCAATCAACACTGGCTGTACATGCCATGCAACTGCTGTCTACCCATCATCATTAATCTCTAAGCTGGCATGTAATGATCTCAACTCATGTACCAAAGACAAAGGAGTAACCCGTAGACTTGCCATAGTTTTGCTACTTAAGGCATCATCCACAACATTAGCTTTCCCTGGCTGATAGTCTATCAGACAATCATAGTCTTTTATCAACTCTAACCAACTCCTCTGTCTCAAATTCAACTCTTTTTGGGTGCCCAAATACTTCAAACTCTTATGATCTGTATAGATGTAGCACTTCTCCCCATACAAATAATGTCTCCAGATCTTAAGAGCAAACACAATAGCTGCAAGCTCCAAATCATGTGTCGGATAATTTCTCTCATGCGGTTTTAGCTGGCGTGATGCATAGGCAATGACATTTCGATCTTGCATCAATACACAGCCTAACCCATTATGAGAAGCATCACTATATACTGTATATTCTTTACCTGGAGTAGGTAAAATCAGGACTGGAGCTTCAGTCAAACATCTCTTCAATTCATCAAAACTCTGCTGGCATTTGTCCGTCCACTGAAATTTTACATCTTTTCTAAGCAGCTTGGTCAATGGAGATGCCAACATGGAGAATCCCTTCACAAATCTACGGTAGTATCTAGCTAAACCCAGAAAACTACGAATCTCTGTGACATTTCTGGGTGGCCTCCAATTAAGGACAGCTTCAATCTTACTTGGATCTACCTTAATGCCCTCTTCTGATACTACATGCCCCAAAAAGGATATCTCCTTCAGCCAAAATTCACACTTCGACAATTTAGCATATAGCTGTTTCTCTCTCAAAGTCTGTAGTACAATTCGCAGATGTTTATCATGCTCTTCTGCATTCCTCGAATAGACCAATATATCATCAATGAATACCACAACAAACTAGTCGAGGTATGGTCTGAAGATAGTGTTCATCAGATCTATAAAAGCAGCCGGAGCATTAGTTAACCCGAATGGCATGACTAGGAATTCATAATGGCCATATCGGGTTCTGAAGGCAGTTTTAGGAATACTCTGCTCTTGTACTTTCAGCTGATAATAACCTGATCTCAGGTCAATTTTGGAGAACACAGCTGCACCCCTCAACTGATCAAACAAGTCATCAATACTAGGCAATGGATATTTGTTCTTTATTGTCACCTTATTCAACTGCCGATAGTCAATGCATAACCGGAGAGTGCCATCTTTCTTCTTTACAAACAACACTGGCGCTCCCCAAGGTGACACACTAGGGCGGATAAAGCCCTTGTCAAGCAACTCTTGCAATTGTACTTTCAACTCTTTTAATTCTGCAGGTGCCATTCTATATGGTGCTATGGAGAATGGGTCTACACCAGGCATAACATCAATTTCAAACTGCACCTCTCTTTCTGGAGGTAATACTGGCAATTCATCAGGAAATACATCTGAAAAGTCACATACAGTAGGGATGTCCTTCAGTGCTGGACTCCCCACTTGGGTGTCTATTACATGTGCCAAGTATGCTTCACACACCTTTCTGATAATTCTTCTGGCTAGTGCAGCCGAAATGATGTTTGATGGCAGTAAATGCCTCTCCCCATGTATTACCACATCACCGTACAAAGGGAGACCAAAAGTGACTGTCTTCGCTTCTGATCCAATCATGGCATGATGCCTGGCTAACCAATCCATGCCCAAGATGATATCATACTCTCTGAAGGGCATTTCAATCAAGTCTGACGAGAAAACATGTCCTCGGATCACCAAAGGATAGTGTCTATAAATTTTGTTGACCCGGACCTCCTGTCCTAACGGACTAGTTACTAGCACTTCAAAATCCATTTGTACACATGGAACAGCAAGTGAACTAACTATGCTAGCACTAACATATGAATGGGTTGAACCCGGATCACACAATACAAATACTTCTTGATCAGAGATAGAGAATATACCAGCTACCACGTCAGAAGTCTCAGCCTCTTCTCGCTGTCTCATTGTGTAGATTCTGGTTGAAGCACTTCCTTGTCCTGATCGACCAATCAGGCTCGATCGCTCAAGCAGTGCCTCTACCTCTGCCTCTTCCTCTGCCAACTGACTGTGAACCTCTAGGAGCAGGACTCTGAATAGATCCCTCGGCAGTAGTAGGAGCTGGACCATGTCTCGAAGACGGAGCACTAGTGCAGTCTCTTGCTAAATGACCCTTGCCTCCGCAATTAAAGTAGGCTCCAGTGGCCCAATAACACTCCCCCCCATGAATCTTGCCACAAGTCTCACAGGGGCGGGCAGAATGTGAACCCCTGCTCGACTGCTGACCAGACCTAAGGGTTATCTGTCCGGAAAATTTGCCCCTACCAAATCTTCCACCTCAACCCCTGCTGGGTCCACTAAACTTCTTTCTCTTTCCAGAGGTAGCACCAGAACTCTGTTCAACTGATTTTTCCCCCTTGTCTTTTTCTGATTTCTCAGCTTTTTCTGATTTTTCTTTCCTTGGGGTTGCTTCTGATTCAATTCTCTCCAGTTCAAGTGCTTGTGACATAAGCTCTGAGAAGTTACTGTGTTGAAATCCCACAACTTGCATCCTTATGCTGGGCTTCAAACCCGTCTCAAATCTCTTGCATCTTGCCTTGCTGGTAGTAAGGAGACTCCCCGCATAGTGACTCAGGCGGGAGAACTCTCTCTCATACTCTGCCACTGATCGATTTCCTTGTTTTAAGCTCAAAAATTCTTGCAGTTTCTGATCAACATATGCATCTGGGATGTATTTCTGTCTAAACTCTCTGATGAAGTCCTCCCAAGTCAGCACTGGTGGTTCAACCAAGCTGTGGGGGATGGTCTTCCACCAATCATACGCATTCCCTTGCAATAGAGACACGGAATACTCAAACTTCAGCTTATCTTGGCAGTGCAGTTTCTTAAACACTCTGTCCATTCTTTCAAGCCATTGCTCTGCCTCTAAAGGGTCCACTGTACCCTTAAATTCTGCAGCCCCATACTTCAGTAGTTTATCATATTGTCCGCCGAGGCGATGGTTGTGCCACAGTGGTTGGGGTGGAGCTTGAATAGGCATACCGACCATTTGTCAAACATCGCAGCACCATCTGCATTTAATTGTGCAGGAATCATGCATTTGTGGGTCTGTCACGACCCACTAACATTCAGTAAAGCTGGGGTTTCCCCTTGTGCCTCAGCTTCAACAGACTGCTCAACTGAGCGATCCCCTTCTTCCATTTAAATCTGAAGTTAGGGTATCTCCTGAACAAATAACATACGGAGATTTCCCTCCGTTAGTTCATATTCATGATGTAATGCACAGTATGTAACAATTATGGACATTAAGCAGTTATACTTAACAAGGAAAAGACACAAATTCATAAGTTAAAACATACTTTAAAAATTTGCTCTGATACCACTAAAACATGTCACACCTTACCCCTCTGTAAGGCATAACATGATCCCGTAGAATACTCAATGAACTACCGAACTTCACCGGCCGATAACTCATTAAGCACCCTACAAGGGATTTTAAAACAATTTCTTACTTTTGGTAAGTGGTGAGCATTTCTAATAAGTATTTAAAACATGTACTTAAGTGAAAAGCTAGTTGGAAATTTTGGCCCATTTTATTTTTCCGCAAATTTTATAAAAATTTTGACAGAGTTTCCTCTGTATTTTGAGAAAACCGTTCTTCAAATACCTGTAAAAAGCACTTCTAAAAATTTTTCTCAACCACAACTTCAATTTCATAATCAAACTCTATCAATTTCAACAATTCCACAATCATTTCATTTGAGACAAAACAATTTATATACATCCTTACAAAATTCACATCAAAAGAAATACAAACTAAATTTTATTACAAACTTCATACAAATTTTGTACAAGCTGCTCAAGACCCATTTACATGTCCATACCTTTATATGCAATACATACATCAAAATAAATATTTACAGGCAGGGTATAAATTATACCCGAAGACTTCAAGATGATAGCTCCTCACGCCTCAAGAAATTTCGATCTGCTGCTCTTCTAGTCTCTCAGATCTGCGACAAAGAATAGAAGCTATCGCTGAGTACTAGGACTCAGTGGTACACAACATACTAAAATAATCTTTATGCAAAAATAAAATCACATTTATTCAAAAATTTGACTAAACATGAGCATTAAACACAAAACATGAATTATGAGATTTTAATGCAAACCAAGTTCATTTCAAAGTATCAAAACACATTTTATAAAACCCACAGTTAGATCATGCCATTCGAAACAAATAGAATCTCAATAGCCAGAGGCTAAAGAGAAATCATATCACAAGGCTAGCTAGCTCAAATATATGGATATCCATTCACATCCTCTTCTACTGGCACACCTCAACACTTCTTCAGAGAAGAAATCAAAATTCGAAACTAATTACCCCCACTAGTCGTGCTAGTGAGGTGTTCAAATATATGGTCATGACACTGTGGTTTCAAAACTTATCTTAACAATTTGCTAAACATTACTATTTCAAATATACACAATAACTTTCACAGTTTAATCAAAACATCATAAATAATGTCACAAATAAACTTTGAACAATTCCAAATCACAAGTAAAATACATATTTCGTTCACTTTATCAATGAATTTTAAAGCATGAAGATGTTGTGCACAAACCTCAAATGAGTCGCCTTTTGGCCTTAACTCGACTCCTCGGGTTCCTTCCCGATATTCTTTTCAACTGAAATACACAATTTTACAATGTTTCAGTACTAGAACTTAACACAAATCCAAAATAAATTTAGCTTCACATTTACCTAGTTCTAACGTGTTAAATTCGACGTTCTCGAAATTTTTGTATTTCAGGTTACTATTCACTGCACTATTCAAGTCAAATTGTTGACTTTCTAAGGCTTAATAGGTATGGGAATTTCAAATTCACCCACATACCACATTTTGGTCACTAAACTTGTTGGTTTTGGTCATTTTCTCAAAACTTAGGTCTTTTAGGCAAAATTACCAATTTTCGGTTTTGGAGTCCTAAGTTGCACTATTTCATTGGCCCTTTTACTTTGGAATTTGGCAAAACTTCCTTCATAGAAAATGTTCCTTATTGTCTTAAGTATATTCTCATTTTTGGATCACCCCAATTGGAGTTTTGTAGCTCAAGTTATAGCCAAAATACGATTCGCTCACGCAATCGCTCATGTTGCAATTTTGGTTCTGGCAGATTTTTTATCCAACTTCGTTCAATAATTTGATCAGGTTAAGTCCGTAATTTGGTCTAATTTCCTTCATACGAAATGTTCTACTATGTCTTAGGTTTCCATCGGTTCAAGATTCACCTAAATCGGAGTTTTCTAAAAAGAGTTATATCTATTGAAACTTTACTATTCAAATGGCAATGCTGCAGTTTTGCAAGTTCAGTAACTCAACTTTGCTCAATAATTTGATTAGGTTAATGGAATAATTTGGGTTGCTGTTCTTCATGAAAGTTTTAGATCTATATCTTATCTAATTACTGGTAAAATTTCAGGTCATTTTGACCTTCCTAGCTCGAGTTATGACCAAATGAACAATTACTGTTCATTTGGTCAGTTTGTGCAGTGGCAGACTACTCTTAACCAACTTTGGTCAATTGGTTCACTAGGTTTTGGTCAGTTTTTGGGCATGGTTCCTTAACGAAAATTGTGTCATTTTATGTCTATTTTCATCCCCAATTGGTGGCATATCAATTGGACTTGTAAAATTTCCGTTTTGGTCCTTCAAATTTGGCTTGGTCATGCTGCCTACGAATTTGACTTTCATTCTAACAATTCCCACACATCTCCTTTGTTCATTATTGACCATTTTTCACTTCACAATAGGTCCAAGACACCATTTACTCATTTCTTACATTTTTGGTTCATAAACCCTAAGTGCAAAACCCTAACTTCCATGTTTAGTTTATTTATTGAATTATAAATGCATATTTAGTTCTCATTCACTTATTCTCACTTAACTACTTTCTAATTTGCATCAAATCACCCATTTCAAACATAAACCCTAGCTGGTTGAACTCATATATAGTCCCTCAATAATTGTTTTCTTTCTATTTAAAGTTAATTTCTAACTTATATCAATTACTTAAACAAAAATTCAATAGACAATTTGAAGAATTTGTCACTAACCTCTTGTGAAGTTTCCCCAAGCTTCAATTTCCCTTTTATTTTCCTTCAAATTTCCTTCTCAATAGACTTGCCAAGATCTAAGAACAAGTTTTATTTAGGAAAATTATGGGATTTATGGGGTTGATTCAAGCTTTAAAAGCTTGAAATTAAGTAGCCATGGAGGATTTAGTGAGAAAAGGGGGAGGGATGAGGAGCTACGGGAAAGAGAAAAAAAAGAAGAAGAAGAAGAAGAGATAAAATTTGGCTTTTCAATTTTTGTTTTTATGCCCATAATTGACTTGGTAAAAAAAGGTTGGAAAATTAAAATTAATTTTGACATCTTATATGATGTCATCATCATGATGTAATAAGTATCATTTTTTATTCTTTTTCTTTTTCTTTAATTCTTCAATAGTTCTTTAATTTAATTCTTGATCCTGAAATTTCTTTTTCTCCGATTTTATTTGACAGTTAGGTCAGGAGTCAGCTCTCGGGGTCAATTGACCAAATTGCCCCTCGCCGGTTCAACCCGGTTTGTAATTAATTCAATATTTCTTCCGGCTCTTTGACCTAATTATTTGACTGGCTTAATAGTTATTTTTCGTGATTTTCTCTTTTCCACTGTGTTCATAAGGGTCCTAAGGACCGCAGCGTCACTTTTTACGGTTCGAAATTTGAGTTTAAAATGACTTCGCAGTCATTCCCGAAAAGGTCACCCATCGCTGTGACTCTCACTGCTTAACTTCTTACGCTCGCTTTTTCTTGTTTATACTTAACTAATTGAATATTACTAATTATTTGTGTTTATGGTTTATCTAGTTGTCTTAAGTGTGGTTCTAATCCCCTTAATTGTCCGGACCGACACCGGTCACCGGAACAGTGAAATCTACCAGGCTATGCAAACGGGGTATTACACTAAAGGTGTTTTTGTGCATACAATGCATGATGCGAATGCTTTTACTGATCATTTGGCTAAGTCTACAACTTCTAGAAAGGATGAGTTATAGTACAACCCAGAATTCAAACCAAATGGATTAATTATTTAAGTATCCAAACTTAAAGACTTGAGTTTATGGCTCGCCATAAGTGGGCTTGGACTAATATGGCTCACCTGCCTACAGTTTGGACATTGCTCTTTGCTGGCTATGGGCTCAAACTTGAGGATGGCTCAACTCAGTCATTTAGTGGCTTTATACTCTTACACCTTGGCAGTCAAGATAAGGCTTTTTAACTTGACTTGAGATCTTAGTAGGTACACTCTGCTAAACTGGCCATTCATCTCTTTCATTCTAAAGTTCACAAGTTATCTTGAACACTTGACTGATTTAAGCATTGAAGATGTTGCCACGAGGCCGCCAACCTCACATCTCTTCTTTGCAATATTCAAGTGAAAGCCAAAGGAACTCATAGTAACATCACTTATTTACAATTAGGGATATCTATTGAATGTCTTTATTCTAGTTGTCATTTTGGATGTTTGAAGGCTTCTTCTCTACCAAATTTGATGCTCTGGTGTCTATGTTTGGGTTCCAATAGTTAGGAGTGTCTCGACTACTTTGGGTTCTAAGCATACCTCTTGTGGTCGTATGTTTGTTGGTTTTCAGTTTCTTGTTCTTAGGTTTTGTACTCCTATTACCTTGTTTTTTTACTTGGCATGCCATATCCTAAATTAAGTGTGTTGGGATGGCCTACTAGTCTAAATTTAATTTAGATGTGCTCATACTAAATTTTTCTTGATTTTATAAATTTTAAAAAAAAATTGCCGCTTATAAAAAAAATTATCAATAAAATAGTCATGACACGATTAAAACTCATTTAATACTATTGATTTATTTAACATAATTATCCGTAATTCGTATATAATATTAATTAATGATAATATAATTATGTCATTTATAACATCTAATTAAACTATATAATTTAATATTGTCATACAATAATATAATTTATTTTTTATAAATTATTATTATTATTATTATGGCGCCAAAAACTAAACTTTTGCGAGTTTTAGCGTTTTAATTCAATTTTTGTAATTTTGAAATAATTAATCTGTTTTTGAAAATTTATTTAAATTTTATCCAATTTTGAAATTAATATTAAGAGAGTGCACTTAACCTGACGTGGTAGTGACATGACAATTTAAGGGGCTTTTTTTATTCTCATATTGTGGGACCCACAAGAAATGTAAGAAAGCCAACTCTGAACTTGATGTTATGACTAAAAAAAATCTACTGTATCCATTAATGTTACAGTTCCTCCTCTTATTCCCTTTGTTTTGTAATTTGTCTAAATTTGAGTATCTTGGTTACAAATATAGCATGGTCTTGGCAGACAATGTTGATGGCGAAGATGACCTGACCCATTGTCACAATAATGAATGGAAATATTTGTGTTCCTATTTTATTCAAGGAAGAGACTAGGAACAGGACGCATAACTTCTTTAATGGCGCACCTTTATATAGTTGAGTAGGTTAAAAAATTGGCAAGGTGGGATTGCTGCATAGCAATTTTTTAGTCAACTACATTGGAGTTGTTGTTCTGTCCTTGTACTTGACAGACTGAGATAGCAAGGATTTGCTTTTTCTGCATAGATGCTAAAACTTATTATATATTGGTAGATTAAAAAAAAATCAAGTTCCACATCATCCCCTTAAGGTAGGATTCATTTGATCCTAAGCCGTGGACTATTTCTCATACACTGTCATTGTGTTTAAGATATTTATCCTTGTGCATTTTCAGGCTTAGAGATTAGTTAATCAAGAAAGAAATAATGTTGCAAACCGATACAACCGTGAAGAGATCTATATTACACCTTCATCAAGAGCTTTTTCGTGATGAGGGAAAGAACTTCTGGGTGGAGATAGAGATTATAGATGGATAAAGATTTTCTTCTGAGTCTCAAGCACCTTATAAAGTCCCTATAAGTTGCTTCTTTTTATGCACATTACAATTTTTCAACAGCTATCCTAAGAAAGACTTATAAGTCTAATTTCCAATTGCAACAATGCAGATGACCTTGTTAGTTTCAGGTAATTACCAAGAAGTGAGAATGATAAAGAAGAATCAAACATTTGATTATCGAGCAAGATATTGGTGGAGATGGTTGACAAGAGTGGACTTCATTTCTCAGACTTTCTGAGAGAGATTTTTTTTTTATCCTATATGTCATATAGATCCCAAAAATAAGAATAAAAAAAAGCTACCTATAATTCATGTCACTGCCACATAAAATTGGGCACACCCCCATATCTCAATTTCAAAATTGGATAGAATTTAACTAAAATTTTAAAATTCGGTTAATTAATTCAAAATTAGAAGAATTTAATTAAAACACCAAAACTCACAAAAGTTTAAATTTTTTGACACCATTAGACCTATTATCATATGTAAGATGACATTTCAAATACAATTATTAAATATTATGCGGTGCTATTTATAAATTTATACCAAAAGGATTATAAATTTATATGACACTAATTATCATATTAATTTCTTTTAATAATAAAGACTAAATATAATTAAAAGGAAATAATGATAAAAAGAAATTAAATACCAAATATAAAATAAAATAATTTACCATTAATTAAAGTATTTAAAATAAAATAATAGTAATAAAAATAATTATTAATAAAAAATAAAAAATTGATATAATAATATAGAATGAAAGAATTAGTGGCTATTTATTAGTAGACTATCCTCTCTTTAAGATGTCACATATAATACGTATAAGAATTTTTTTTTTTTTTCACTTATGTATTGAACACTTGTCAACATCCATTTGCTTAATCCATATATTGTGATATAATAATAAAAATATGAGTTTTTTTTTCTAACAAAGGACGGAGAGTCAAATTCAAGCTAAACTTGAAAATCGAATTGCCAAAGAGGTTTTAAATAATAATAATAATAATAATAATAATAATAATAATAATAATAATAATAATAATAATTTATTAGAAAGAAACTTGGCTAGAAAAACAGTATAGTTGACCCGAAGTCCGATGTTATTAGTCATTACACAACTATTGTTGAAATTTAAAAGAAATATGGAAATTAGATTGACTTTGACAAATGAATTGAGAGTTTAGAGTAGATGGATGCCTACTCATGCAAACTTACTCATCTTCAAACTTTAACACCATAATTATAGGAGTGAGTCTTTCTTATTTAATAAGTGTCTTTGCACGCGGAGTTGATTTTTTGGAATTTCACCTCGTTTGTAGAAATTTTATATATATAGAATATATAGCTTAATATGCATATAATTTTGTCAATCTTCGTGTTAGATTGCTCTAGTTGCGGGGAGCCATTAAGACTTTAGGGTAGATGGATGCCTACTCATCCAAGCTTACTCATCTTCAAACTTTGACACCTTAATTATAGGAGTAAGCTTTTCCTATCTAACGAGTGTCTCGGCACAAGGAGGTTAATTTTTTGAAATTTCACATCACTTGTAGAAAATTTATGTGTATTGAATATATAGCTTAATTTATATTAATAAAATTATTATGATTTTGTTAAGGGATATGTGTGGTCTCTATCCTATGTATTATATATATGTATATACATACATGACTATATACACCCAATTAATTTGTAAAATATTATATTAATTAAAATTATGATAAGTTTCACATATAAATTCACTTTAGCAATTATTGACTATGTGTAAGCATCTATATAAGAATTTTCTAATTATAGAATGGATTTCCTACATAATTGAATCCCATTAAATCTAGATTTTTTTCCATCTTAAATTAGTTTAAATGGGTTAACTTAATTTATTGAGTAGACTTAGCATAATAATCATATGAAACAATTAGGATAGCAAGATAAAGTATCTGTGAAAATATTTATATTTGAATTGGAATTCAATTAATATTTTTAATATCAGAACAATAAAATCTTTTTAATTTTATATTTTTTAATTAATAATTTACATAAAAATATTTTTTAAATAATTTATATTTTAAAAATTTAATAATTTTATAAAATATTTAAATTTTATTCATTTAAAATATATTATAAATATTATTATAAAAAAATTATATTTATATTTAATTAATTATTTATATAAATAGATTTGGATAACAAATACTTAAAATATAAAATTTAAATTTGACCTGAACTCATCACGATGATTATTTTTCAAATCTGAATATGTCCTAAATCTAATTATATAATATTCAAACCAATCTTATTAGGATTCAGTTAGATTAGGTATCTGTAAATACTTTACTCATTGTCATCCCTAAAAATAATATATATAACTTTTAGATAGATTAAGTCGAGCTTATATCTCAATTCTTTTAATTTGTTAAAAACTCTCATCTCCTCTCATTTTCTCTTTTTCTTTTGATGTATTCTTGGGCAATTATCAATGTGAAACTCATCTATGACTACCCTAAGATTGATTTTGTTTTATTGTTTTTTTTTAGTAAAGTCTTATATATATATATATATATATATATATATATATATATATATATATGTCAATTCGGAATATATTTAAATTTTTCTCTTTAAATTTATGTCCATTAGGAACTAATTTAAAATTCTTTCCCTAATATTAAAGTTCTATTCTCCTATTATTGGCATCTTGTTTTTCCCCCTTTAGCGGAGTTTTATTTATTTTTTATAGTATTTAAATGAGTTCTTTGACAGATTGAAATGCAACATTGATCATCTATTTCTTTTGGTTGAAGATTTTGAATTTGTAGTTACGAGTAATGTTCTTCTATCAATAGAATGTGTTAGCACGGTCTGTCCCTCCATTTACATTTGGTGGTCAAATACAAGTCATAGATGTAACAAGTTTTTGGAATGACAATATTGCATCAAATTTTTTTAGTTATTGAAAAAAAAAATCAGTTAGTACCTGAAAAATCATTATTTTATACTCAAATAATTTTTGAACTATATATATATATTCTTTAAGAAAAAAATTGTGCTATACATAAGCATAGCACAATCTTATTAAATGAATGGCCATTTAAGTTCAAGTCGAGCTTTATATAATGCCAAATTCCAAATTTTACGCAAATCGAATTTATTGTGCCTTATTTACAAAATCGAATTAACAATAAATATGTTTATTAATATGCATTTTAATTTTAGTATTATTAATATTAATTGATATTTACATTTTTAATTTATATTATTAATATTAATTAATATTTATAAGAATATTTTTATCCCTTCATAAATTTACTTATTCATGTATACTTTTACATATTAATAATAATTTTACAATTTTAATTGCTCGTTCCATATGCATAATGAAGCTTGTGGTTGAGGTGGACAACAAGGCAACAGTGCCGGCTATAAAGGGTTGTTCTACTCCCTCATGCTATTATAGTGCTTTAATTCAATCCATTCGTGATTTTGCTGGCTCAGGATTGCGAGGTTCTCCTCCATCACACTTACAGGGAAGGGAATTCTTTCGCTGACAAATTAGATTGTTTGGCTCATTCATTCCCGTTAAGTCTCTCTTGTTTATCTGATCCTCTCTTGGAGCTGCTGCCTCTAATTCAAGGGGACTTTGCTGGCATTGTTACTATCTGCATCGTGGTCTGATGCTGATTCTCCCTTTTTCTTAAAAAAAAAAAATAATAGTAATTTTACAATTATATAGTTTTCTTCACTATATCTAATAAACAAAATAATGGGAAACATTTCACATATTTTTCACATAATTATATATATATATATAAATCTTTCATATACATTTCATGAAAACCCTAAAAAAAAAAAAAAACATGTCCTGGGATTCCTGGGCCACATTCCAATAATGGATTTTCAAAGGATTTTTTTTTCCTCTTAAATAATGATTTGAGATAATTGAGTTTTTGCAATTTCACCTGCCAATTGATCCCACATGCAATCAAACCTTCTCTAAAAAGCTCTCCTTGTCTATTAATTAACCGTTATTTCTGTAACTCAACCATCATTTCAACTATATACCTTAATCCACACTCCACCCACGCTCTCCGTTCTCTCTTTATACATCACTTTCCCACGTGTCCTGGTCTTATTGGGTCTGTGGATACACTTCCGTATGTGGTTTTGGTTTCTTGCAACACTTTTTGCCCTTTGATTAAGGTTTAATGTAATGGACCCAAAGCCAAAAGTCTATTAGGTGAGTTGTTTTAGCCAACTAAACAATGATAATGACTTGTTTAGTGGAATTCCTAAAATGCCCCACCTTTTGAGTATTATTTTATTATTTTCTCATAAAAATTAATTATATATTATAGTAAATTATTAAAAGCTTTTAATAAAAAGTATTTAATAATTATTTCTGAATTTATATATTTATAATATTATAATTTTTTAATTTTAAAATATAACATAAAATCTTTTAAACTTTTAAATTTTACACAATAAAATTTCTCTGACTTTCAATTATTGATTTTTTAATTAGAAATTGATGTGAATAGCTTCTGCATGGTGCTTAATCAACATTTTTCTCTCTTCTCTTATGTAAAGTGTAAAATTATTTTTTTTACGCATAAAAAATTATTCAATCTATAGAGAGAAAATTAATTTAATTTGCACATAACTTGAGAAAGAAAAAAGAAATACTGACTAAGTTTCATGCTGAAACTATCCAGGTCAGTGTCTAACTGAAAAACTGGTAATTAAAGGTTAGAGGGATTTTACTGTGTAAAATTTAAAAATTAAGGAGATTTTATGTTACATTTTTAAGTTGAGAGTCTATAATATTATAATTAGATAAGTTCAGGGATAATTGTCAAAATTTATTCTAAAAACTCAGCTTAATGTTGTAATTAGTGAAAAAAAATAAAAAGTCAACTTATGATAATAAATTTAATGATAATTAAATTAAATATTTACATATAAATTCATATACTTATTATATATTTTAATTAATTTTACATAAATATTAATATAAATATTTAATTTAATAATTATTAATAAAATTAAACTTATATTAATCCACTCTAAATTATTTATGAGTATTTAAACTCTAGTTGAATTAAGCTAAATTCAAATTCAATAATGAATTCAAGTAAGAATAGTCTTTTTATTAAAATTCATTATAAGTAAATTAAAAATTAAATGATTAACTTAAATTTAATTGATTAAATTATCATAAATTTTAAAAATCATTGAAACTAAACTATTATAAAAATTAAAATACAACAAACTAAATTATTACAGTCTTCAATTTATTAAGGATAAATTTTAATTGAAAGACTTTTTTATTAACATAAAACATACATTGAAAATTTTAAATTGTAATTTTTATCATATCTCAAAACTAAATTAGCTTTTATTATTATTTTTTTATGTAATTCATATTATATAACATTAAAATAATAATAATTTATGATTCAAACCTTAAGACGATATCTGAGCTTTAATTAGAAATTAATAAATATTTGATATTGTTATCTAAATATTCCATTTATAATGATTGAATTGTGACAAAATGAACTCAAGTGTTATAATTACCTCATTGAATCGAGTTTAGTCATAACAATTAAAACTTCATAGAGGTTTCTTTGTTTTTTTTTTAAAAAAAATTCATATAGATTAAATTGTACTCACAATTATTTTCAAATTTGATTCGATCCAATTTACTTTTAAAGAATTTTTTGTGATCCATTTTAAATTTAATATATTATTATATAGGGTAAAAATGGAGAAAAGACCTCTTTCTCGAGTTATTATTATTTTTTTATTAAAAAAATAATTTATTTTATATTTAAATATTATAATTTTAAAAAAATATGTAAATATTATTAATATTACTTTTAAAATTTATATTTTCACTTTATAATTTATTTTTTAATAAATAAATTTATATTATATAATAATAAATTTAAATTAAAAATAAAAAAATTACTAAAGGAAAATTCGTCCCACTGCGCTTCTCGACGAAAAAATTTACATCCCGATATTAATCTCTTATAGGATGAAGATAAAGATGAAAATCTCCGCCCTACAATCGAGCCATTACAGTTCTTAGATTAAATCATTATTTAAAATTAAGTTTTTTTTATTAAATTTGAGAAAAATTATCTCTCATTTTCTTATAATAAAAGTGAATAAGATAAATAAAAAAATTAAACTTAAAATTTTTTAATTTTCTATATTTTAAAAGTGGAGGAAAGGCCTCCCGTTGTGGATTTTGTCTTTTTGATGTATGTATATAATTATATACGATGAAATGTAGACAGTGCAGGTGCAACTGTGCTTGCACCGTGGAGCCTGCCAAAAGTGAAGAATTAAAAAAGAAACTGACAGCGAAAGTCATTATTCTGAAGTCTCTTTCAATTGACGAGCTGGTTTTACTCTTTCTTTTCTTTTTCTTAACGAAAAAAAAAAAAAAAAAACCCAGCACTTCATAAATTATCTTATTCTCACATTTTTTTATGTTATTTTTTTTTATCATATGTTAGAGACCAATTTAAAATTAACTCACACTACTTCTAATTTGATTTTTAAATAATTTTGATGGAATCTAATTTTCAAAAAGAATATAGAAAAAAATATATTAAATAAATTGAGATATTTATTAAATAAATATAATTACTTCTCATTATATAATTTATTAATTATTATTTAATTTATTAAATGTTTAAATAAAAAAAATCAAGAAATACAATAAACAGTTAAACAATTAATAATAGTTTTTATTAATATTTTAGAGGTGTATTTATAAAATATTACAATTTATAATTTATATTATATTTATTTTGTAAAAAATAATTTATACATCTCAACTCAACTAAATTTTTATTCAAAATGAAAAATAATTTATATATAAAAATATTTTTTTATAAAATATTTTTATTATTTAATTATAATATTAAATTAATTATATATATATATATATATAAATATTTTAATAAAATTATTAAAATTTAAAAAATATACTTTTTTAAAAATAAACTGTTTTCCTATAAATAGCTTGGTTTTAGAAAAATATATTTTTAACTTTTTTTAGTGCTCTAAACACTTAAAAAATATATTTTTAACAAAAATTTTTTTTATAAAATAAATGGAGATAGTGAAAAGTTCATTTTATTTATATTGATTGTTGTATTTTTAAATTATTTTTTTTATATTTACATGAGTTTTTTTAAAAAAATATTTTGAAGAGAAGAAAAAGGAAAATAGTTAACTTAGTAATAAAAAAAAATAAAGTAGAAGATACTGACAGCTCTTATTATATATAAAAAAAAAAAAAAAAATCTGCATGGAAAAGGCCCACCTTCTAGTGCACGTTGGTTGGGACTTAGGACGTACCCCATTTATTTATTTGCTTAGGGATTACTTTAATGATGTTGTTAGGCAGCCTAACACTTTCAATTCGGTTAGTCACAATGTGTTTGATAATACAATTAATTAAATTAAGCACTTAATATTAATATTTTAAATATTTTTATTTTAAATTTATTTATTAATTCTTATTTAAAATTTTAATTAAATTAAATTTCTCTTCAAATAATTAATTAATAATTTTAACTTAAAATAAGGTTATAAATATTTAATTAATTTGTTAAATTTATTACTTTATTTTTATTTTCATGATACTTTAATTCGATTAAAATGTCACATAAATTTTTTTTTAAAGAAAATTATTCTTTTATAAAAAAAAATAAAAGGTAAGATTAAAAAATTTATTTTTTGCTTTAAAAGTAATAAATAAAAAATTTGTTTGGTTAAAAAAAATTTATTAACTAATTTATTCAAATGTAAAAGTCAAAACCTAATTAAAAACAAAACCCAAAATTTTTTAGGGCCAATGTACTTTATCCATTAAATACTCATCATATAAAACAAGTCAATATATTTATTTTTATTATTTAAAATTTAATTTATTTTTAAAAAAATGATTAGAAATATTTATTACCTTTTTGTATGAATTGATTCATACATGTAATATTTATATAAATGAAAATTTATTATAAAATTGTTATTAATATTAATTAATAGATTTTTAATCATTAATCATTAGAAATAATCAAATTGAATTATTATTATTATTATTATTATTATTATTATTATTATTAGTTAATATTATATTTATATGTAGTAAGAAAGTTTATTGTATTAATCTTACTAAACTTACTGTTAATTATATAGTTAACTTAACATACAATTAATTTTAAATTATTTAATTAAAATCTTTATATTGATGATGTGGTAAAAATATACAAATTCGCTTAATATTAAAATTATAATAAATTAAATTAAAATTAGATTGAAATTAATTAAAATTAAATTAATTAAAATTGATATTGAATTGAATCAAAATCAAATCAGAATTAATTGATTTGATTTCAAGTTAAATCATATTTTTTTCTTTAAATATAATTTAAAAAAAAAATCAATTTTAAGGTTAAATAGAAATCAAAATAAAAAATTAAAATTGAGTTAAAATGGAAAACCTTGAAAGATTGATTCCGATCCACATGAACCTTAAATCGAAAGCACCAATTCAAACCTAAAACCAATCTAAAATCAGCCCCTAACAGGTCTAGGCAATTCCATAAGTAAATTGAGAAGAAGGGTTTAATATATATATTTTAAAAAATATTAATAATTATATTTATTTTTAAATATATTATTTCATATCACATGAAATTTTAGTTATTTTTCCTGCATATGACTGAAAAGAACCCAAAGGAAATTAAAAAAGAAAAAATAGCTTATAGGTTTGTACATTTTTTAAGTAGAATTATAAAATTAATATTTTGAGAAAAAAAAACCTTAATAAATAGGACAAATTGCCTAAACTTTGCTAGGGATATTTAGTAAGTCCCACGTATTAATTTTGTATTTTTAAAATTCGCATGTATGGCAGTTGATATTATAATAAGTCTTTATATTTATCCACACTTGGATTTATAAAAATGCAAAGGTGTTAATATTATTTTTCTATATAATATAATATAATATAATAAAAAATTTTCTAATTAAATTCTTTTAGTTTGAATATATAATATACTAAGAATATTGATAAAATAATAGGATAGTATTATTATTAATATAATAAATATTATAAAATATGGGTATTATTTCATAATAAAATTTATATTATAAATTTATAATATTATTTTAGAATTTTTAATATAATTAATGATAAATTTAAATTTGAATTTAAAATTAGGTGAAGGGATTAATATGTAACTTTTATTAAATTTTAAGAATGATACTGTAATTTATTCTACTTGTTTTTAGAGCGTATACACAATTGTCCAACTGAGTTAAAACTCAGTATAACTTTTTGTGAAAAACTTAACATAGGATTTACTGATAAATGCACTAAACTACATGGTATTAAATTGTAATTTTCCCCAAGAAGAAAGTGGGACAGCAGAGAATCTCATGGAAATCCGAAGTTTTTTTTTTTTTTTTTTTTTTTATCACTATTTGACAGAAATTACAACCCTGGAGGGAGAGGGTGAGTGAGGGAGTTGCAACCAATCCATAAACAAAAACTCAAAAAACATTCAACTTGTTGATTGTTGGATGTTGAGGGAGAGGAGACACCCCAAGAAAAAAAAGAAAACAAAGAAGTTGGTACCAGCAACTCTTGCTTTTTTAAAAGCAAAACCCCAAAAACCATCCCTTAGATTCTTCTTCTTCTTCTTCTTCTTCTTCTCAATTAACATTCTCTCTCTCTTTCTGTTTCTCTGTTCTTTGCTTGGAGAATCTTTTTCTACTTGTGCTGGTGCTAACATAATTCTTTTGTTGTGCTGTGGTTGCACATTGAGTGGTAATATGTAAATCTTTGTTTCTAGTTCCTTTCTTTCCCTTTTTTCTTTTAACCTGCATTTTGCTTTTTGTTCATCTGGGCTTTATTGCTTTCATTTTTTTTTTTTGGCCTTTGTGTTGATTTCTTTGCCTTCATTGTCATTGCAAGATTTTTTTTTTTTTTTTGCCTTGGAAGTTTTTGGTTTTTTTTATGGGAGTTCCAATTCTGGGATAGGATTGATTTTGTGCCGACTGTTTCTCTGATAAAAAAAATTGTTTAGATTGATGAAGAATTTGTTGTGTGGAGAGATTTGGTAACCTGGGCTAATATTTTTGGGAAGTAGTTCAGAACTTGGAACTTGTTCACTGCAATTGGAATCAAAGAGGTTGAATTCTTGAGCTGTATAATTTGAAAATATCCAGTTAGAATGTAGAAGGTTTCTCTCTCTCTCTCTCTCTCTCTCTCTCTCTCTCTCTCTCTCTCTCTCTCTCTCTTTTTAGGGGTAGCTTGGAAAATTTGGTATTGCAAACTTTGGATCACTACTTATTCCATTGTACTAATCTCCTCCAAGTTAATTTGTAACGGGGTTTTGTAGTTCGTAATTAAATTGAAATTTGGTGTTTATAAATTGCATTTTCATTTCCAGGATTCATTTTTTTGCTTTTACTAGCAAGTCCAATTTTTATTGGTTTGCAACCTCGTTATCTTTACTTTCTTTGTCTTCAATTCTCCTTGCCTTTCTATATTTTGAATCAGAATGATACCTTCCTTCTTGTTTTTGCATGGGTATGAGTAACCATGGAGATCAAGTGTGGTAGAATCTTATGCTGCCTTCTTAAACTATGTTGCAAAGTAACATGCTTAATGTGTTAATGTGTTTTTGTTTTTGATATTTTTAATTTGTACAAAAACCTGGAGGATTGCAGCACGAATTGATTGAACGTGGAATTTCATTGTGTATTTATATTTTACATATTCTGTTTTCATGGAAGTTCTGATGTTTGAGGTTGGCTTTTAATTGGCTTATGGTGAACAGTGAATATAATCTGAATCAATGACGAAGATAAGTCCTGAAATAGAAGAAAAGATGCAGACGGAAGTAATTCTTCCAGTTTCAGCTGATGTAAGCTTTGCTTCTAACGGGTTTCCAAAATATAAATTAGGACCTGACAATCAGATTTTGGAAGAGCCAAAAGAGGACAATAAAGGTCCATCCTTAAAGGAGGTTGTTGAACAAGAAACTATACAGCTATCAGATCAGCACAAGCGCCTCTCGGTTCGTGACCTTGCTAGTAAATTTGACAAGAACTTGGCTGCTGCTGCTAAGTTGGCTGAGGAGGTTTTCACACTTTTCTTTTCTTTTATGTTTTCCATTTTTTTTTTTTTATAGATGGTATCGTTTATTTATTTTCCTTTATGCATTAAACATGTCATTCCAATGCTCAACCCGATTTTCTGCCAACCACTTACGGGCATGGGACAATTTCCTTTGCCATTCAATTATCTTCCCTTAGCTTAGCAAAAGGCCATTATCCTCATTTATTTTGTTTGTTTATAATATTACTTCCTTGGTATTAAGTTTATGATCTTCTAATATGGATAGAGGACTAAATGAATGGTACTCATTCTTCTTGGGATTCAGGCAAAGCTTAGAGAGGTGGCTTCTTTGGAAGGACATGTTCTTCTGAAAAAGCTTAGAGATGCACTGGAATCTTTAAGAGGACGAATGGCGGGGCAAAACAAGGAGGATGTAGAGAAAGCTATCTCTATGGTTAGTGGTTCTCTCCCCCTGTTCCCATATCTATCATCTTTTGCTTATCAATATGTTTTTGAACTTAAGATGCCATGCCCATTACAGATAGTTGGATTTTAGTTTATAGGAGAATTTCATCAAAGGTCATTAATGGATATCTTCTTGCTTATTGGTACAGTATTACAATGTACTCATGTTGCAAAAAATGCCAATTGCTGTAACATGGAGGATAAGCCTTTTCCTTTTTTTCTCATTGTGACTTTTGCAGATCATAAACGCCAGCTATTGTATTGTTCTATGATGGTCATAAATCATAATAAATGTAGTACACTTCATCTGTGCTCCTTGTGCCTCTAGTTCTTGTTACAAATACACCCAATTATCGCATTAATAATGTTGTTATTAAACTGATAAAAGGAAGTGTTTTTTAGTGCCATTATTGACTTCCAGTTAATGTGCGTACTTTGATACAAAGCTTTTCCTTGTACCCTTATCTACAAGTTTGAACTTTTAGGTTAAATGGTTCCTTGACATATTATTAGAGACATACAAAAAGGTCTAGAGTTTCAAATGTTGGTCATCCCTAGATAGTTAATTAAATTTCAACACAAGATAAAAAGCGTCCATACTGGTTCATGCTACAAACAGAATGGGGTTTCGTATGAGAAGCCATTTTAGATGTATAGAACCTATTTTTGTATCCAAAAGCTTTTAGGTTGAGCAATTTTGGAGTTTATTGATAGCCATTCTTCCGTGGAATCAATTTAGATGCTTTGTGCATCATATATAGGAGCATGCCCCTTTCTTTGGTTTGGTTGCTGGATACAGTATAAAATACCTTTTAAGAAGCAAATAAAAGTACTTGAGTATGGGATTTTCATG
This sequence comes from Hevea brasiliensis, assembly GCF_030052815.1. Classification (NCBI taxonomy): domain Eukaryota; kingdom Viridiplantae; phylum Streptophyta; class Magnoliopsida; order Malpighiales; family Euphorbiaceae; genus Hevea; species Hevea brasiliensis. Next base: position 87,749,961 of record NC_079497.1, on the reverse strand, counting down.
GTTGCAAATGGTATTATGGTAATAATACGTGGTTGATTTTTTAACATGTATTTGACTCTTATGTATCAGTAAGGTCCAGCATTTGACAGCTTATAATTGTTTATTTTTTCATGTTATTAATCAAATGTGCATGGTTATTGCGTGTGCATATATGCATGTGGTCATGCACGGTGAAGCACATTATCAATGGCAGGAAAAAAATTCTTCTGAGTGCATGTAAGATGTGAGTGCATTTTTAATTCACTGTTGCATATTTGAACTATTATAATGGTTGTTATTTGAACTATGATAATGGTTGTCAACTATAATATTCTATGCAGGTGGAGGCACTAGCAGTTAAATTAACTCAGAAAGAAGGAGAATTAATTCAAGAGAAGTTTGAAGTGAAAAAGCTTGCTAACTTTCTTAAACAGGTCAGCAATGATGGTGTAAAATTTTCTTTATATATCAATAGAAAAAGAAAGAAAGATATTTGCCAATTAGATCTACAATCAAATGCTTCTTCACTGTTTGATTTATTATTTAGTTTGTTCATAATTTGGCTTAATTTCTTATAATGTTTATGGAATTAAATATTGGTTATGCTTGGTGTCTGATATCAGTTTTTATAACATAGAAGTTGCTCATTATAATAGAGAAATTTTTTGGATTAAATGTTTTAACAGTATACAAAAAAAGGGGTCACTACTATGGATCATTTGTATGGTTCAAACTATTTTTCTTTTTCCCCAAATAATTATTGCTTTTTGTCACTGTTGAATAATGCCTTGCACAATTGCTTTCCTAATATGGCCATTTGATTGGCTAAGTTGCTCCAATTTGTGCTCGTGGAAAAGGTCTTTCATATTTTCTTTTCATTGAGACTTTCTTTTTCATTGCTTATTTCCTTAACAAAATTGAATGTTTAATTTTTACCTACAGGCTTCTGAAGATGCTAAAAAGTTGGTCAATCAAGAAAAATCTTTTGCCTGTGCTGAAATTGAAAGTGCCAGGGCAGTCGTGCAGAGGTTTGGAGAGGCTTTGGAGGAAGAAGAAAGGAATGCTCAGAATTCCAAAAACGAGGCTCCTGTGAGTTCTTTTATTATTGATTTTTTTTATTAAATCTTTCCACTATATTGATTAGATTTAATACACTACACATCCTTCTGATCTTATTGCTAAAAGTGAATATTGCTGTATTTTTCTATGTGATAATAGCACCCCCTTACTCCATTATCCACTCAAAAAATAAAATCATTTTTTGTTAACAATGAGGAAATTTAATTTATCATCAATGTATCAGTAAACTAGAAATTTCGTAGATAAACACTGCTTAATCAAGACAGGGAGCGATAATTGATTCTAGAAGGGGAAAAGATTTCAAAGTTGTGCGGATACATTTAATCAAAATTGAAGTTAGTGATCTATAAATAGACAGTCAAAACTCGTAGATGCATGAAACAGTTAGTTTGTTTGTAATTTTGCAGTTAAATTTATTTGTGATTTTTGGACTGATTATTTTGTTTGCAAAGTTAAATTCATTAATTTGAATAACATAAATTTCATTGTACTAATGCTTGTAAAGATGCATCACATAGAAAAAAACTACAATAAAGGTGATTACATTGAAAGTGTGTGCTAAATGAAGGCTTCCAAATAGATGGATTTTGTTATTTACTTTTCAAAGTATTTTAATCTTGTACCTTTGAAGCTTCAACCTCCGGTTCTTTTTATTGCATTATTTTACTATCTAATGTCTTACCAATGTAGCATACGTGATGCCTATCATCTATGGGTATACATGGGTTAGTTTGGTTAGATTCAATATTTTTACACAAACCAAACCAACCAAGTCAGTTTGGAAAGTGTTGGAACTAAAACCAAAAAAAAAAAAAAAGAAATTACAAAACCAATATCTTTGGTTTTTACAATAAAACAGGTTGAGTTTGGTTGTTTGATAATTTGAGCTGTGCTTTTATTAATTCTTTGGATTCATGCAATACTTTTTAAGGTTTATGTTACTCAACTTTTACAAATTCATTCATACTCAACTCAACTCAACTCAACTAAGCAGAATAAAGAGTCAAGTTCCATGACTTTACTATAGGTTTTTCTTCATGGTCCTCCTTCTTCATTGTCTTTAATCAGCATCAGTTCAGGTTTCATCAGTTTGGTAATTTTCATAACTGAAAAACCAAAATACATCGGTTTATATAATTTCTAACCCATAGCCAATATAACTCAAATGAAAACCATAAAAATTATTTTGGATTAGTATAGTTTCATCGGTTTGGACGGTTTCTCGTATCTTCTATCTAATGAGGTTATCTGTCAATAAACGTGATGCTATTGCAGGATGTGGAGGAACTAATTGAGGAAGTTCAGGAAGCTAGAAGAATTAAATTGTTGCATCAGCCAACCAAGGTAAATCAATATTGTCTTCCCAGATTTGTTAATGCAGGTGGCCTATTTGTGGATCTGACTTATTATCCTCTAGAACTGACACATTGGCATCCATATGAAAGAGACTTGCAGTTTCATAGGACTAAGAAGGATACCTTGAATAGTTTCACTCATTTAGGTTATAAAGGGTTGGAAGAAAATAGAAGGAAAAGCCATTTTAGTGAATTAAATCATCATTAAATTTTTATTTGATAATCTAATGTGAAGTTTAATCTATTTTGAGTTTATGTAAGAGGACTTCTTTTCTTCTTTTTGGCATTCCTCTTGCTTCTGTTCTTGTAAAAAAAAAAAGTTGCTATTCCAGGCTAATTATCAAGCTTGTGCGTAGGCTTTTTGATTCTTTCCATTCCTTGTTGTATTTGCTCCCTTTTTATTCATTTTGTTTTGGTTCTTAGGTTTTTATTTTATTTGGAATGTGTGTTTAAGGATGCTGCATATCTTATTTTGTAAAGCAAAGTACAAACTTCAAAGTATTGAGTTGTAATGATATGATTTATTTATTTATTATTTTCTTTAGTTAATCGAAACTTGCTATGTTTATAGGTGATGGAAATGGAGCATGAGCTTCATGCGCTGAGAACTCAGATTCGGGAGAAATCTATATTTTCGGTTAAACTTCAGAATGAGGTTAGCTAAGCATTTTGTGTACTTGTTACTTCTCATTTAATCAGGTTTGTAGCTCTAGGCAAACAACTTTTATTTTTCTATTTCATCAATTTGATAGACATAATGTACCTTTTCTTTCAATAAATTTCTTTTTAGAGGGATAGATCATAGAATGAAACTAATATTGTGCAATTGTTGTATTAGTGTATCTTTCAGTTTAATTATCTTGGAACTCTTAAATTTTGTGAATTTTTTTTTCCTTACATTTTCTTCAGTTCTTAGTTACCAGATTGGTAAATATTCTTTTGCATTATATTCTTGGATATCTGATAGATGGATATCAATGAAAGGTTTTGGATCTTGGTCGGTTTGCACTTATTCAAGTCAGTAGAGGGCAGAAGATGATAAAATACTAAACATAAAATAATACAGCTGTAATGACAGTTGCACCTTTGCATGATGGCATGAAATATTCAAAATGCTGAATGAGTAAAAATTTGAAAAATGTTTTCTACCATCTCCTTCTTGTCAGTTGATAACTTATTTTTTGGTGATAAGTTAATTTCCATGAGAATTACATTAAATTTAATGACTTGGGATGATAATGTATCTGATGCAGTATTGGAAGATACAATTTAGAAATTATATTCCATGTAAAATTAGGAATTGAAGATTTCTATTATTTAGGAATATTTATAGAGTTTATCAGGTTTAGTATTTTATTATATAGGAATTTTTAGTTGATTTGGGATTTCTAATTAGTATTTGATTAGGTTTTTCTTGTTTAAGGATTCCTAATCTTAGTAGTCATAGAACTAGTTATTTTACTATAAATACATTTGTTATCTAAGGATTTTATTACAATTTATTGTTATGATTATTATTGGGAACTAATAAAAGTTTTGACAATTAGTTTCTCTATCTCTATAGAATTTGTTTCTCTTCCTTTGTGTCTTGAGAATTTGTTTCTTTTGATCATTTGGTTCCATTTGTTTTACATCAATTTGGTATTAGAGCCTTGAAGAATCCCATACTTCCTTTGTCTCTTCGAAATTTCCTTTCAGTATTTCTTTTGATTTCTGCCTTAGTTTATTGTTAAGAAAAGCCTCGCAAACAGACCTGCAAGATAGAGAAGTAAGACAACCAAAGCCAGCCACTGTCTCTTCCCTGACCAACCATCGCCGGTCGCTAGACAACCAAAACACCACCAGCAATATATCGCAAATCCTCAGGGTGAGTCCAGTGAAGCAACTCCAGTTTCGGGACTTAGCCTGAAATCGGAGATTTGTTTGGATCAGATCCCAATTTGAATCAACTGATTGTCTTATCATGCAAATATCTAGGAGACAAGTATGATTGATTATATTGTAAAAGGATTTTGCGAGAGTTCATTCATGTGGTGATGTTGGCTTTTGAATGTGATGATCTGATTATTGAGATGTTCCAGCATTTCCTAGATGCTAAAAGGTATTATCACTCAGACAATAGTTTTTCATTCATGGAGACCATTATGACATCCCTTGTCTTAGAAGAAAGTGGAGATATCTCTATAGAATTGCTTCATCCTCTTTTAACTAGTGTGAAAAGGAGCAATGTAGAAGTTCTATGTATTGCTCATAAGTCGGGAGAAATAGTACTTGAAAGTTGTGCTAACAAGGTTAGGCTTTACTTGCAAAAAGTGAAATCTTTGGGTATTTCTTTCGATGATTACAGTGAAATAGTTGCCTCTATATGCCAGTCTTGTATTGTTGAACAAAAAGAGCACAGCTTGAATCTAAAAGCAACTTGAAAATGGAATTGAAGAACAAAGAGCAGTTTGAAAAGTTTGAACTTGAAGAATCTGAAGATTTGGTTGTTGAGTCTTCACATGTTGAAGAGCTAGTTCTAGAAATGCATGTTGAAAAACTTGTTCTTGGACAAGAAGCTGATGAAGCTGAGCAAGAAAAGCTTGAGGAAACTAACCTAGAATTGAAGAGAATCCAGCAATGGAGACTTCAATAGAATTTGAAAAAAATTAAAGCTAAGGAGATGACAATGAAAAATTGAAAATTTTCAAATTCCCTTGTTCCTAGCGATTTGAAGAGCTATTCAACTATAATTGTGATTTTTTTCTATGTTCAGATGTTTCAAAGGACACAAAGGAAAGCATTAAGTATTTCATTTCAACCTTTTTGTTTTCGCCCAAGAGAAGATAAGACTGTGTTCTTCAAATTCAATTCTTGTTTCTTTACAATACTGGAGGTCGAGTTTTTTCCAACTAGGGGAGAATGATGCTGTATTGGAAGATAAAATTTAGAAATTATATACCGTGTAAAATTAGGAATAGAAGATTTCTATTATTTAGGAATTATATTATTATTTAGGCATATTTATAGGGTTATGTCAGGTTTAGTAATTTATTATTTAGGAATTTCTAGTTGATTAGGAATTCCTATTTAGTATTTGATTAGGGTTTTCTTGTTTAAAGATTCCTAATCCTAGTAGTAATAGGAGTAATTATTTTACTATAAATACATGTGTTATCTAGGGTAGAGTTCATTATTATGATTATTATTGAGAATTGATAAAAGTTTTGAGAATTAGTTTCTCTAGAGAATTTGTTTCTCTTCCTTTGTGTCTTGAAAATTTGTTTCTCTTGATCCTTCAGTTCTCATCAGTATCTCAGTGAAGATTTTTCGTCTCATATGCAGCGATATAATTGTGGATAAGGATCTTGTGTCCTTTATGGAATTAAGCTGAATTCATGACACTGTGGCTGAGACAGCCAACTAGTACATGAAGCAGTTTTCACATTTCTATGTTATGTTACCAGGAAAGCTATAGATAGTGATGTTTTTACCCCATTCGAGTCTGAGTTTGGCTGTGCACCCAAGCCCCAACAGATAGCCAAATTCCTCTGAGGCATGTATACTGTATATCCGTAACTAATGCTAGGCCATTGAGCAGGCCACAGACAGTTCAAATGGCCACTGAGAGTGCATTTGAACTTTATGTGTGGGCACTTGGCTCTTCCATTTCTTTCTTCTTCTTCTTCTTCTTCTTCTTCTTCTTCTTCTTTTATTTTATTGTTATTTTTTTTATATATGTATTTCTAGGATTGTCACTTGTGAATATTTCTTGACATTCTATGAGGCTTCCATTTGTCAACCATCATATAACAACTGAAATGCTAGATTATGATAATTATCTTGCACTACTGATATCCTTATCCTTCCAGTTGGCAATGAGCAAGAGAGCCAAGGAGAATAAATCCTCTCCATATGTCATAGATGGTTCTGAAACTCTAGGTTCATGTCTGCAACTACAGCCTAGATCAAATGCTTCTCCACCACCACTTTCAAAGTGTTCAATTCAGTGGTGCCGTATATCTTCTGATGGCAGCCACAAAGAAGTTATTTCAGGTATTCTCTTAGTCAAAGCTTTTTAACACGTAGTTGTGTGCTCAAAGTGGAGAAAATCTTGGTTCATAAAATATATATCTCACTTACCATGTAAAGCTCCTCTGATTAAATTCAAGTATGACTTGATCCCAAATTATTTGGGGTCATCTCTATGGATCCTTATCCTCTATGCACTCAGTTTTGGGCACATCATCAGGAAAAGAACTTCAAGTTTTTTTTTTGGTCTTTTTTTTGTTATTGATTAATGTTCAGCATACCCTTCCAGAAGCAGAGTTGGCATACTTAACTAAGCTGGGTTGTTGCTTCTTCTGAAATTCACTATAGCGTTAATTTTAGGCTGTAATATTTGCAGTTGTACATGTTTTTGCTGGTGATGAATATCGGTCAATACAAGTATCAACATGTTTTGATGTGTCCCAAAATTTAGGCTTTCCATGCATCTTAAAACTTTTGTAGTTCCCATATGCTTCATGCTTTTGTTAAGCTCAGTTGTCATCTTATAGAAACTTGCTTAACTATTATAAACTTGTCATATGAGCTGGTTTAAAGTAGATATCTTGTGATAAAAATGCTCTAGACTATTATTGAATTGGATAAATTTTCACATTTTTAAAATTTAAGAGGAAATTTGACAAAACATAGAAGTTGCTGTACTTAAAAGGTTCAACAGTTTTGGCTCTGAGTCTATTAGTGTCTTATGCAAATGTATCAGCTTGGTGTTGGTTTTATGATACTAGATTTCCAACTATATTTATTGGATAAAATTTGTGAACTCCTGTAACATTGTAAATGAAGTTCATAGAGGAACTAAAAAAGTATAGGTCAAGTTGCTGTAGAACATCGAATGCTTTTACTTGAAATTGGCATGAATTTAATCGAATGAATACTACTTATATTGCATATAATCTGTTGCAATATCCTGAAAAATGGGTTAATGACAAAGCATTTCTAAATCCTTGGTTCAATTTCCAATTATAAACAATTCCTTAAATTGTCAATTATTACTAACCTTTTAAATTAGTGTCATTTGTAACCAAACAAGGGAATATATTATAAGTCTCTAATTAATGATATAATATATATGTTAATAAAAGCAATTTTCTTATTAGCATTTTATTTGAAATATTGAGTCGCAGATCCTGCAAAAATTTATTAATTATATATTAAAATTTTTAATTACTATTTAAAACTTAATGTGCTTCTATTATGATATAAATTATTTTCCATTTTTAGGGTTGGGTTGTTTTTATAAGCATAGATAGTCAAGTAGGTTTGTGAACTAGTTTTCAGGGCTGCAGAACCAAAACTTATTTCACACTTCAATCATTATATGTACAGCATAAAATCCTCACATGTACAGGATAAAATCCTCTAAGCAGACAAGTGCCATTTATTGTTTTATCATGAATTTATTCAATTTTCACCTGATTAGATTCTGCAAAAGTGAAAAACTGAATTTTTATATCCGTAAGAAGTTAGATTTTTCATCCTTTTTATTTTTATTATTCAACAGGTGCCAACAGAGCAATTTATGCCCCTGAACCGTTAGATGTTGGACTTATTTTGCAAGCAGACATCATTTCAAATGGCCAAAAAATCACAGTAACAACTGCTGGTCCCATTGAAACTGGTTGGTGTTTACTTTTTATGATGGAATATGATTTGTGGTTGTCCATTTGCCTATTTTCCTTGAATTCTTTTTTTAATTTTTCCATGTAACTATCATTTCTGATAGCAAGGATAAGACTGCAAAGTTTGGGCTCCGTTACTTCTGTGTTTGCTACATTGGGTAAATACATAAAGAACGTGAGAATAATGCTTAATAAAATTGCTTCCAACAGCTGCAGGATTGGGAAGCTATGTAGATAATCTTTTGCGGAAATCTAGCTCTGAATTTAATGTACGTAGCCTCATCCTTCTTGTTACTTCTACTGTTAGAATTTGATGATTCTTCTTGTGCCACAATAATGAGTAATGTGCATATACATGCACAGAAACACCCAAAACAATCATAATTGTCATAATCATTTGATTTACATTTAGAATTTTGATCCTTTTATGCTCAGATTATTGTAGGTGATGGGGTGGCAATATTTTGATTCGTGATCATGATAGTCACACGGTTTATATTGATTTTGATACAAGAAGGGAGCACTGTGTCTTAAAACTGGAATATTAACCTTCATTTATTTGGCTATTCATTACTTAGATTGAGGGTTTTTTAATCTCTATTCATTACTTAGAATTGCATCTACCATAAATGCTGTCCCCTCCATGTCCCATCCCTTTTTTCTTGGTTTTCCATCAATATGTCAATGGTATTATTATCTTTATTGTGATATAAGATCCTCCCTCAACCCATGCAAAGTAGGGAGCCTTGTGCACTAGGAACCAGGGTATTAATATCAACCGTTATGTATCATATAAGTTAGTATGTAACTGTTTTTTGAAGGGCCAATTCGACATTCAATGCACCCACTGTGATTTGGAAGTCATGGTGAAGCGCCTGCATATTGGATAGTTGGATCTAATGGCCATTACAATCTGTTTTGATAAAGGTGTAACGGCTGAAATGGTCAGCCAGGGGAGAATAAGAAAAAGAAGGGTGCGGGGAGGGGGTGGTGGTGTGGTGGGTGCGTGGGTTGTGGGGGGCTATTGTTTCTTTTTATTTTTTATTTTTTTTAATTTTAAAACCTTGAATAGATGAATAGGGAGGGAGAGGGATGGTACAAAGGGAAAGGAATAAAGGGATTTTTCTTTTTTGTAATTACCTTTTGAAGTCCTAATGTCTAACGCGGACTGGCTTTTTTAATTTTTTTTTTAAACTCAATATGTAATGAGCTTTTGTTTAGGTTTGGGTTTATGTTTAGATTGTCACTTTCAATGCTAGGATCATAACATAAATGGAAAATTTTGAAAATTTTTAGCACAAACTATTTGAAAATATATTTCTTTTAATTTTTTATTTACACCATCTGTTACATTTTTACATCAATTTTTTAGTAATTTAGTATTACAACCCATGCATATAAAAAATATAATTTTTTAATTAACTTTTTAAAATGAATTATTTCTTTGACTCTTTTTTTAATACTATAAATTGTTAGCCATACAAGACTAGAATGATATTTAGTTAAATTCTTCATTTAATGTTGATTTGAGTTGTCTTGTGATTTGGCAAAACAATTCATGATCATGATAGTGGTGCTCAATGTTTTCCTATTCAATCTGATTCTGAAACTGTTGGAGATTCTGTTATTCAAAACCTTGTTGGGAATACCATTGTTTGTGCTTTTTCTATGCAATTAATTTAGTCTTAATGGCATGTTAGCTTTTAAACATTTTGCCAAGATCGTGGGGCTGTTGTCAGTAACTTAGTTGGTGCTGAAGGATATGATTTAGAATGCATAGATTGGTATCTTGGAAGGTGATGGCCTTCAGTAGCCTGATGCTGAAGCCAACACTAAATCCATATTTGTTATAACCAGTACCACCTTCACCCTGGCCGAGACAACATAAACAACACTGCTCCTGCCATAATGAAATGTTTCCCACCATCATTACTGGCATTTTTGGTTTTGCATTAACAATGCTGTCATTGCTGACATTCTTATCTGCTTTCAGTACTACCACTACCTTTAAAAACTTCTTTAGTATATCTCCACCACCTTGTCTGGTGGCTTGCCACTACCACAGGCACTAGAAAAGCTGTTGCCATTTAAAATCTAATTTCATTGTGAGCCTTGTGATTGTGACTATGGTTTCTTATCTCAGAATTCAAGTATCAAGTTTGATTCCAAGATCAATCAATTAGCTCTTGTCATCAAAGTTTTAATTTACTGACCATTTCATAAACATGAAATTTATCCTATATACAACACTGTAAATTTAATCTTGGGGGTAGTTACCTGTGGATCCATTCCTATTCCTAAGTTAGGGTGCTGTTGTGGGGTGGGGGCCTCCTGAGAAGTAAAACAGTTGAATATTAATTTGAGGCAGTGTTGATGTTTGGCCATATGCTTTGCCATGTCCTCTACTGTTATGAGTACTTTTTCCCCCCAGTGAGACTGAAACTTATTGTTGATTGGGTCTTGAATTTGTTATGTGTTCTCTGAAACCTTGTCCTGACTTGCATATCTGTACTTGGCAAAAAGGAAATAGTAAAGAAGAGGAAACATTTAAATGAATTTTAAGCTTGCAAATATAATAAACATTGTTAAACAGGTTTCGAAGGACAGTCTGATGTCACCACTGTTTGAATATTGGCAAGTATCTAGGATAATTTTAGGTTCATGTAAAATATGCAACTATTTCACCTCATGTTCATGGACGTTAGCAATTATTTTTGACCAGATTCAAGCTGCTAGAAGCCAAATCTTTTGATAAAATTGTAAAAACTCTGCCTTGATGAAAGACTTTCATTATCACAGCTTTAAATTGAAATTCAGTTAACATCTAAGCACCATTTGGATAATAACTAATCAGGTATCAGCACACCACTGAGTATGTCAAAAATTCTGTATCTGATTTTAATAGTTAACATTATTTGGAATTTGTGGTTGAAGTCACTGCTTTTGAATACTGATTAGGTAATATGAAAATAAGATATTACAATGACTGTTTAGAAACTTGTTGACTAATAGTTTGGGGCTGATTTTTTTTTCCTTGTATTCACTTCTTGGTATTTATTTGATTTTGATATTACACCATGTAGGTAGTTATTTCCCAGATGAATGGACAAGATCATCCATCACATTCTGTTCACACATTTAATGTGGGAAAAATGAGGATAAAGCTCTGTAGAGGGTGGATTACAAAGGCTAGAGAAATTTATTCTGCATCTATGCAGGTAACATTTCTGCTTAGTCTGTACTTATATAAATTGAAGGTGATCAACAAGCAAAGATATTTAATAAAGTTGTGAATTATCTGGCTTAATTCGGGCTGTCATTTCCAATCCTCGACTAAAGTTTTCTCATTTTTCTTTGCTTGAAAAGGATCCTTCCTTTCCTTCTCTATATTTCTTCCTTTTTACCCCCTCCATTTTCTATTTAAACTTTTATTTAAGCAGAGTCTGCAAGAGGACAGTTAATTGGCTTGAAGTTTTAAAATCCAACTTGGAGGTTCCAAGCTGGATGGTTGGGGGTTTTGTGGTATAGGAGGGTAAGCTACTCCATTGTTTAGTTGAAGACCTAATTGAATGAAGAGTAGAAAAGTAGGAAATAACTCTTTCCTTAAGGCTTAAAATTAATGTGGTTATTCTCTAGTGCTAGTTTAACTTCCTTAATCAGCATTCCTTACATTTGCACTTTTCTGACCTCTAGTTATGTGGAGTTCGAGCTAATAGTAATGCTGCAGCAAAGGCGTTATTCTGGCAACCGAGGAAGGGTCTTTCATTTGTATTGACATTTGAATCAGAACGAGAAAGGAATGCAGCCATAATGATTGCCAGGAAATATGCTCTTGATTGTAATGTGAGTATCTTTTTCTGTACTTTTTATCTATGCACTTAAATTTATTAAGCATTATCAGTTTTGCTTGTTTTTCCATGCATCCCAGTAAAATTTCATGCAAGGTCACTGAATTTTCTGCTAAAAAGCTCCCTTCCCCATTTTTATCTTAGAGGTTCCATGTAAAGCTTATATTGGCATAATTGTTTATGTCAATAAATTCTGATCATGAACTTGATGTTTGATTTTTAGCTTCATCATCATGATGTTTTTACTTCTCAGCTCTGATTTTATGCTTCCAAACTTTCACAAATATGCATAAATTTTTCAAAGCTCTTAAAATGGATTTTCATTTTCTGCACAAATGCTTATAGCTAAATTTTATGAGATAAACTAGTAGTGAACCAGCTTATTGTGCAAGATATTATTTTATTTTTATTAAACTATATTTTTTATTTTATATATATTTTGAAGTGTTTTAGTAAAGTTAATCTATTTGACAATAAATAATATATATTTGGTGTGTGAGCTGGAGGACACTGGTTTGAGCCACAAAAACGGCCCCTTTGCAAAGCAGGGGTAAAGCTGCGTACATAAACCTCTCTAGAACCCACAAGTGTGAAATGTTTCGTGCATTGAATCACCCCTTTTTATTTATAAACTGTAACTTGGAAAAAAGCTCAGTGGGCTGTCCTTCGATGGAAAAGGTGTTTTTATCACTAATCTGCCTACTCCTCCTCCTCCTTTTTAATGTACTTAATTACAAATATCTTTAACATATTACAATGGTGGAATGACAGGTGATACTTGCTGGACCAGAGGATCAATTATAGAACAAAATGTAACTGACACAAGTGTTTTTACTTTACCATGTGAGGATAATCAGGTTTAGATAGTGTGGGAGTGATTTGTATGCGTGTTTGCACCATGATGAAGAGGAATGCACCTTTATTGTATTGGTCTGCTAAGCTTGTTGCTGTCGTCTTAGGCATCGTTTTTTATTTGCCTAATCTATTGTAACAAATTCATCTTTTTTAATTGATTGGTTCATTTGTTGATGATTTGCACACCTATGTATGTTTATGATTATTTTGCCTCCCATTTTTGCATTGATGCAAATTGTACAATGATTATGATTCAATATAGTTGCATACAAAATTATTGAAATCTAATACTAATTTTCTATTAAAATTAAAAAAAAAAGTTATTATTTTTTTAATATAATGAATTTAAGAATTTGATATTTCATATTCTTGAAGATAACTCCGTTACTATTGAGTTAAATTTTACTGGTTAATTGTTATTAATTTTAATATAATTAATTAGTTCATTGTTAATTTAAACTTGAGATTTCATAATTTTGAAGGTGACCCTTAAGCTAAATTTTATTGAGATTAAAATTATTCTTTCATATTATTTATAACTTCAACATGAATTGTATATTTTTTAGTTATTTAGAGGTTTACACGATTAGTGCTTTAAAAGTTCAATTAATTCATCAAACTTATTATTAAATTTCGATTAAAAAAAATGTTATTATTAAATGATTCCATTGTCATAGTAAGTGTTCTCTCTTCTTAGGGTAAAACTTTCATCAGTCTTTTCTAAGTTTTTTCTCAATTTTTTTTTCAGTTTAGCTCCTCCTCTCTCTTTTCTAGTGGAGTGTGTATATTATTTCTCATCTTTCCATTCAGTTATTGCTGTGAAGCATTTATTCTTAATTTTCAGAGCTCGTATCTTTGGCTGGGATGGAACCGTTAGAATTAGCTTTAAATGATATATGTGATGAGATGAACCTCTTATCTTGGGAGGAAGTCACGTTAGAGTTGAATTCAGATAATCAGGCTGATGAATCAATTTCCAGCATTATGTTTGAGGGAAGTACCATTTCTTCTAAGCCATTTTTGGCGAACCATATAAGAAATATCCTCACACAGATCTGGAGTTTAGCTTTTGCGTTTGAAGTGAAGCCTATTAACCAGGTTTATACTTTTTTATTCACCTTCACCCATGAAAGGGATAAACAATGAGCGATGGAAGGAATCTTCTGGTCAGCAAGTAATCATCTCCTTGTTTTGAAAAATTGGTCCCGAGTTAAAGATTGAAGAACTTGATTTCTCTGTTTGTCCATTCTGGATTCAAGTACATGGTTTATCCTTAAACCAAATGACAGAGCAGAATGCTTTTCGGATGGGGAAAATTCGATGATTTGGTGTATACGGATTTTGCAACTCAGTTAGATGCTTAAGTGGGTACTTTATGAGGATTGAAGTCGAAGTGGATGTTAGGAAGCCTTTGATCGTATGTTTCATAAATAGAAAGGCAGATGGATCATTGGAGAGCGTTCGTTTTTGATATGAATGGTTACTGGACGCGTGCTACATGTGTGGTCTTCTTTGTCATCAAGTGCAAACTTGTCCGAATATTGCAAAAGTGACTGGACCAGAGAATAAAGGCAAGAGGCAAGAACATGGCCTCTGGATGAGGGCGAAAATATGGTTATCAAAACCCTGCGGCCCTCTCTAAGCAGAAGAAACTAAAAGACGTTTCCTTAATCAGCCCAAAGCCCAACAGTTCCTTGGCCCAATTTAATCATTATGTCTGGTCTTTTGTGGGCCCAGATTGAAGTGAAACCGATTCACTTACCAGAGTATAACCCAATCCTATGGTTAAATAGTATTCAACCCTGCAATCCATGCCAATCACCAAAAATAACTAGTCTCTCTCTTGAAAATTTATCCTTCTCCATTGAAAATCTAAGTTTGCCGAGACACATAAAATATAAATCATCCAGGAAAATAAAACTAAAGAGCTTCGCCAGAAAACACCATGTTAGTATGAGTGAAGACGGTCATGGTGAACAGAACAATGATAAGCAGACACAGGAAGTGGTATTTTCGGGGAATGTGGGAGATGTTTCGTTTGTGAGTTCTGAGGGTTAGGTGGCTAGCCTAAAGCCGCCAACCCAACCATGATGATTTTATGTTGGAATTGTCTAAAGGGTCCAACTCCTAAATACTCAATTTTCAAGTAATTAATACAATTTTCTTTCACTTTACTATTTAATCTGTTTGAGATTTTGACGGAATCATATTCAACATAGTTTAGTTTCTATAACTCTTTAATTAGAAATCAGAAAGCATACCTTTGATATATTCAGTATTTAACATATTTGCACTTTTCTAAGTTTTTAGCTAACCAAATTATTTTATAAGAAAACAAAATATGAAAAACTAATTTAATAAGATTTGCGGTTAAATTTCCAACACTGTTTTCGTGAGGCTAATATGGTGGCAAATAAGTTAGCTAAATTGGGTATTTGTTCAGCTCTTAGTTGGCACGTTTTACGTGAAACTTTTAATGAGATTCTTAATTCTTGTTTCACATTGAAATAAAATGGCTAAAACTGTATTAAAAAAAAAAACATACTCACAATTTTAAATACTATTTAAAAAGTAATTTAAAAAAAATTATTCGACTATTTTAATATTTTTATAATTGAAATTTATTAAATTTAATTTTAATATTTTTTAATTAATATATTTCAAAAAAAAATATTTTTCTTAATAATAATTTGAACAGTAGGGTGAAAATGTTCTTCAATCTAATATGGGTGGTCTGACGTGGCTCCAAATGTTGAGGACTTATAGATGAGTTTTCTTTGCGTTTTTAGATTTCCACCCTATCTGTCTCAATATATATATATATATATATTTAGGTATCTCAATACCTAAATTGTAGATTGTATGTCTTAAATAAATCAACTAAAATATCATACTTTACTAAAGTCTCAACTAAATTGTAGATTATATGTCTTCAATTCTAAAGTTGAATTAATCCTATATGTGAGCACTAGTAGGGGTGGCCACGGTTCAGGAACCGCCGGTTACGGTTCCTGAACTGTAGATTTAGGTTTAATAAAATCATGAACCTGAATCAAATCGCCAGGGGATGGTTTGGAAGAGGATTCCTGAACCGCTAGTTCTGGTATGAACCCTGGTTTAAAACAGTTTAAAGGGCGGTTCGAAAAAGAATGGTTCAAGACAGTTTGGAGGACGGTTTGAAAGTGGTTTAGGGATGATTTAAGAGTAGCTTAGACAAAAAAAATTAGAGAAAAATTTTATTGATTCAAAATTTAAGTTATATTTGTAAAAATATTTTAATTTTTCTTAGAAATCTTTCAATGAAAATAAAATAAGAAAAAAAAAGAAAGAAAATAATTTATCTTTAAGAAAAATTTAATAAATAAAGACTTGAACATGATTAAAAAACTAGAGATGAAATTAATTTTTTTTTAAAGAAATTAGCAAAAAGTGTATGAACTTAATTTTGTCTAAATATCCCTTTAGAATTTAGAAGAATAAAAATTTCTAGTTCTATTACTTGCTTTTTTTAAAAAATTATATAATAATTGATAATTAAATAGTATAAAAGAGAAAAAAAATTAAAATAGAGGGTATTGGAAATTTTATTGAGGATTTAAAGTAACAACAAAATAATTGAGATAGTATTGAAAATTTCAGTAAGTATATAAAATAATAAAGTAGGAAAATTGAGAGAGTATTGGAAATTAAAATGAGTGTAGAAAATAATTATTTAGAGAATTTGAGAAAAATTGAAAAAATATTAAGAATTAAAGAAAATGCAGAGAATAATTGTGTAGAGAATTAATGATATATATAAATGAATTAGAAGTGAGATAACATATTTATTGAATTTTTTTATATTTAAATCGCCGGTTTAATTCGGTTTGAAATCATCGGTTCAATCCAGTTCGGAACTGCCAGTTCACGGTTCTTAAAAAATATGAATCTGAACCAAATCGCAAAAGGACGATTTCGGCCCGGTTCAAAGCCGGTTCTGATTTTAATCAGTTTTAATCTGATTTTAATCGAACCGATTTCAATTCGATTCCGGTTCAAAATCAGATCGTGGCTACCCCTAGTATGACCCCTAAAGGAACAAAAAGACAATACAAACAATTTAGAAAAAAAAAAAAAAAAAAAAAAAAAAATATATATATATATATATATATATATATATATATATATATATATTAACACTGCTTTCATTTTTTTCCACTTATTTTACTCATAAATTTTTGTGAATTTTTTTAAAACATGGGTTAAAATTTTTTTTAATTAAAATAAGAGAATTGATTTTTTTTAATTCTTTTTCTTACTATAAAACAGATTATGAATTTTTTTAGAGAGTTTAGAGAAATAGAAGTTGGAATATGAATACACTAAATAAGTTACATATTTTTGCCTACCGGATAATTAATTATTATAATGAAGTAGTTTTTGTTTATACTATTCCCTTTATACGTTATTCATGGATTGTGCATGAATTTTTAACAATTTTACATAATTTTATATCACATATTAGATGGACAAATTTTTTAAGCATATTTCATATAAAAAATTAATATAAATATGCATATCCTACAGATAAAATAACTAATTAATAAAAATTATTAGATATTTTAGAATTATCTGTACTTTCTTGCACGTGTTAGCAAAAGAATTGAGTAGTACAGAATTTTCATATCACTGATTGTAATACGTTAACCGCGCCGCTATTACCATATATTTTAATACTGGAGTTTTATTCAAGTATATTTTATTTTGTGCTGTTAGAAGAAATTCACCAACGGCTATAAAACTATAAATCACTCAACGCCGTTGGATTTAGAAGAGATCCGACGCTCCATAATTAAAAGAAATCCGACCGTTGCATGACAAGAGTCGGCTCCTCTCAGCTTCAAAAAGAGAATAGTCCTCTCTTCCTCTTCTCCATCTCCTACTTCTCACCAGATAGTGGAAGTTTTAGAGAAAGAGAGAAAGAGAGAGAGAGATTCGGTTCTTGGAGAAGTTTGATTCGCATTCAAGAGACTCAAGGGATTCAAGAGATTACATCTGAAATGGCTTCAAGACCCATTGTTCCACAACCGGCTAGAGGTATGTATTTGTTCTTTCCCGGTTACTCTTCCATCTCTCTCTCACCGTTATTCATTGTTTTTGGCTTTATTGAATGATTAATTCTTTTGATTTTGTCTATATCTCCTCTTTTTTGTTAATTTCTTTATAGTGGGTTCTTATTTGAACAACCTTTTGATTAATCTTTCTGGGTCTTTCTGTTTGATACTCACCCACATATTGATTTTATGATTGGATCGATCATTTATCTTATTTAGGAAAATTAAATGCTTTTTCTTTTTCAATTTTATTAACTACTTTTTCAAGCTTTTTCCCATTCACTTTTATTTATTTTGATGCTTTGGTTGGTTTTCCTCATATTTTCTGTTTGGTTTGCCGAGAAAACAAATCTTTGGTTTTTCATTCCTCTTCTTTCCCATGCTACAAATGGGTTCTCTGTTTCTTTTCCATCTATTAATTTGTAATGAATGATCTCAAACAGGGGAAGCACTTATAGGTGTCAACATGCATCGGAAGAAGAATGCTGCAGGGGCTGATGGCAGAAACCGCCGTGCTCTTGGAGACATTGGCAATGTAGTAACTGTTCGAGGAATTGACGCTGCCAAGCCCCAGGCTCAAATTTCTCGCCCCATGACGAGGTTTCTCTCTCTCTCTCTCTCTCTCTCTCTCTCTCTCTCTCTCTCTCTATTTCTTTTTCTTGTGCTCATGTGCGCGTGTGTGTTCTGTGGTGATCATTTTTGTTTCTTTTTGCTGTTTTTTCTGTTCTGCGATAGGAAATTCTGTGCACAGTTATTGGCCAATGCCCAAGCCGCAGCAGCAGCAGAGAACAACAAGGTTTGTTCCTCAGACCACTTGTTGATATGGAAGCGTCAGACTAGCATTAGTTATGCAGTTTTGTGTTTTCCAACAAAAACAAGTATGGAAGTAACTGTATTTGACTCTGGGTTCTGTGTTTTCTGTGAAATGCAGAAATTAGTCTGTGTCAAGGTGGAGACGGTGCCTGGCGCTGGTCCTAATGGAGCAGCCGCTGGTAAAAATGGTGGAGCAGTGAAGGAAGCTCAGAAGAAAGTCGTAGTCAAGCCAGAGCCCCAGGAGGTGATTGAGATAAGCCCTGATAATGAGAAAGAAGAGGAAAAGGTTAAGAAGCAAGACAAGGCAGTGCACAAGAAAAAAGAATCGCCAAGGAAGAAAGTGCAGACTCTTACATCAGCCCTCACTGCTCGAAGCAAAGTGACCTCCTCTTCCTCTGATTCTCCTTTTTATAAACATGCTACGTTGCTGAGATGTGGTGGGGCCTTCTCTAACTTGTTATTTGCCTCTTCTTTTTTGGTTTATTTGCAGGCTGCTTGTGGCCTGGGAAACAAACCAATGGAGGAGATTGTTGATATTGATGCAGCAGATGCCAATAATGATTTAGCTGGAGTTGAATATGTCGAGGATATTTACAAGTTCTATAAGCTAGTTGAGGTATATTACTTTTTTTCTGTTCAGTTTCCTCTATTTTTGCATGTGCTAATCTATGAGAAGTGTAATGCAGAATGAGAGCCGGCCTCATAATTACATGGACTCACAACCTGAGATTAATGAGAAGATGAGAGCAATTCTGATAGACTGGTTGATAGATGTGCATCAGAAGTTTGAGCTGTCACCTGAAACTCTTTATCTCACAATCAATATCATTGATCGATTCCTTTCTGTAAAACCTGTTCCAAGAAGGGAACTCCAACTGGTGGGAATCAGTGCCACTCTAATGGCCTCCAAATACGAGGAAATCTGGCCTCCAGAGGTAAAAATAATCCAATGTTTCTGAAGAGTTCGTTCAGTTTCTTTCTGTAACGAGTACCATATCAGCTTACTGCTTTACAAATTGAATTCTGTAGGTCAATGATTTGGTGTGCATTTCCGACAAAGCTTATACTCATGAGCAGGTATTGATTATGGAGAAAACTATACTGGCAAAGCTGGAATGGACCCTAACTGTGCCAACACATTATGTGTTCCTTTCTCGTTTCATCAAGGCGTCTATTCCTGACAAGGAGGTAGAGCAAATCTTTGCACTAATACTCGATCTTGCTTTGTTTACACATATCTGAAATGTTGTTTTGTATCCAGATGGAGAACATGGTCTATTTTCTTACTGAATTGGGTATCATGCATTATGACACCATAATGTTCTGCCCATCAATGGTTGCTGCCTCAGCAGTCTATGCAGCTCGATGCACTCTAAGCAAATGCCCTGTCTGGACAGAGACCCTTAAGCTTCATACTGGTTTCTCAGAATCACAGCTTAAGTAAGATTTTATCAATATTTGCCTTTCCTGGAACCCTTTTTTTTCCCCTCCTATTGGGATTGTAATTTACACATTTTGTTCTTGTGCTCTTTTGTTCCCAACCAGGGATTGTGCTGGACTGCTGGTGTACTTGCACTCAAAGGCTGCAGAAAACAAGCTTCAAACAGTGCACAAAAAGTACTCACATCCCCAGAGAGGAGCTGTTGCAATGCTTCCAGCAGCCAAAAGTCTCTTGCCTGCTAGTTTGTGTCAATGAAAAGACAAATTATTCTGATTCACATTGTTGTATGAGAAAATGATTGTAACTTCATAATGAGTTTGTTTGTTGCCTATGTTAAAATCGATTACCTATAACAAATTATTCTTTATGCTGATTACTTTTCAATGAATGAATTTAATGAACTTTTCCGGTTTCTTGATTTTACAATTTGTTTCCCTTTTCTAAATAGTTGCCAATTAATCGTAAACATACTATATTATAATTATATAGTATACATACTATTTACTATGTTCAATTGGAATGAAAATTTTTTTTTTTTTTTTTTTTTTTTTTTTTTTTTTTTTTAATTTGTGATTATATAGTATGATTACTCTACATATTTTGGATATGTTTTCTAAAAATAGTTGTTTGAGGTTGTAAAATTATGATTTTCTTAACTATAAATTTTTCATAACCTTTCAAACCGATGATTTGACATAGTTTAAAATATTTTATTTGAATAAAATTGTGCCATCTAACCAAATTATTAAACCATTCAAAATGTACAATTTTTCCAAACAAGTCCATTTTTCTCTTAAAAATCTGTCACTGCAATGCAATAAATCTCTTAAAGGTAACAACGTCTCCATTTATTTTTTTTTATGTACATATGTCTCTTGTAGGTTGATTGTTCTTTTTATTTAGCTACTCTTGCTTATTTGGTACAATTTCTAAAATCCTATTTGCAATGAATTTAGTTTTAGGGTGATACGAACTCAAGAGAAACATGCCAAAAGCTAGCTATTGAGCCCAAAAGTCCATATTTAAATCTCATACTTAAATCCCATGCCATTTTTTATGTATGTCTCTTGTAGGTTGACGTTTTTAGAGGCCTCAATGTTCTTATTGTTCTTTTTATTTAGCTACTCTTGCTTATTTGGTACAATTTCTAAAATCCTATTTGCAATGAATTTAGTTTTAGGGTGATACGAACTCAAGAGAAACATGCCAAAAGCTAGCTATTGAGCCCAAAAGTCCATATTTAAATCTCATACTTAAATCCCATGCCAAATGTGGGACCCAAGTTTTTCTTGTAGTGCATTGTAACAATACCCCACATTGAAATCCCATGTGGGACTCAAGTTTTACTTGGACTGGATTTACATGGGGGCATTGCTTGTTTTCAAGTTATGCCTGTGTTAAGTTCAGAATATGAAAATTGTTTATGGATGGACATTGAATTGTGTTGATCAACTATTATTTTCTGTATTAGGTCAAGCTTATTTATTTATTTATTTTTTTATGGACTGTGTTGGGTAAAGGTTTTTTTTATTCCTCTTCTTGTTCTCGTTTTTGCTCTAAAGCATTATGTTTTTAAATTTTTTAGGAGTTTTAGACTATTTTCATTCACAATGGGCTCAAAGGATTTAGCAGACAATGCAAGCATATTCTTAGAATCACATCTTTATTGCCAAACTTTTCTTCTTGCTTGTCTTTTAAATTTTAATTATGCACCATTCATCTTAGATGTGCAACAAGGAGAAACTCTTGATGACAATAATGACGGGTCTAGTTCACAACTCCAACCTCAATTTATACTGGCAGAAATGAAACTTCTGAAGCTTTCTTCAATGGAGTGGGATCACTTTGCCAAAATTATTGATGAGAATGGTGATCTTAAGGGCAAGTGCGGCTATTGTGAAGCTGTTGATCCAAGAAAAACTAGCGTCAAGCGTTAAGGGATCACATTGATTCATGCACAGAACATCCCTATTTCATAGAAACTAGGCAAGCACAATTGAGTTTACAACAAACTTTAGACCATGGGCTACCATTAAATTTGTCGAGGATCAGGGGTTTAGGCAATTCATATCTTATTTATGTCCTATTTTTCACATTCCATCACAGATTCACAGTGGACTATTATGCAGAATTGTTTTGATCTCAACTTAGATGAAAGAGCAAAGTTATAAAATTTCTTGAAGAATTCATGTCAATGGGTAAGTCTTACTATTGATGGGTGGTCTTCTTTTCAAAGGATTGATTACATGTGTCTTACAGTGTAGTTCATTGATAATGATTGGAAACTGCATAGAAAAATGTTGAATTTTCATCCAATTGCATGTTATAAACGCAAGGCCATTGGTAAAGTAGTTGAGAGGTGTCTACTTGAATGGGGCATACATAAAGTTTTCTCCATTACTGTTGATGCGTGCCGAGTGCAGCAATTAAATATAACCCTACTATCTAAATACACAAAACTTATAGTAGATGGAAAGCAAGGTGTTGATCCCACAAAGAATGTTAATTTAGATCAATTAAAAATTAAAGTATGCAACTAAACTAATAAAGCAAGTAAAATAAGGGGGTTTATAAAAGAATTTTGAAATAAAAAACAAAGTAGATACCAAACTAAATCTAACCTAAATTTAATGCAAGTAAGAAAATAGGATGAAAACTATATGCTGAAAAGCAAGAGAATGCATTAACTACGAATCATGAACTAATCATTAATTGATAATTTTCATCACATGAACAATTTGGCCAAGGATGAACTCTTAATGTTAAATTAATAGGTGACAATTACGGATCACAAATCAACTAATAGCAATTGAATTCCATACATAACCATTTAGGTGATCAAGCTAAACAACTATGCATAAATCTATACTTCAATATTTAAGATAAAGAATATTCATATGGATAAAAACTAAACTTTATTAACCAAAAAATCTAAATCTCATAAGTTAATGTTCATAGTTTAGCAATCCTCTTACTAGATTAACAAACTACTCGCTCATGCTAGCAAACAAACACAAAACACAAATTAAAGAATTCATAAACAAGGAAAACAAGCTCCCTTTATTACTAACAAACTTGAAAATCCCATGAGAGTCCACCAAGCAAGGTTTCGCCAAGGCTAGAATGAAAAGCTCCAATTTTTCCTTGAATCTCCACCCAAGCTGAATGGATGTTGTCCTCCAGGTAAAAGCATTCTGCAATGTGATAACACAAAACACCTGTAAGGATGAATGATAAATGAGAGCCTCCAAGTGATCTTGAATTACTTAGGAATTAAAGCCAATTTTCTAGGTAATTCTTGATATGATTTTTGACCAAGAGTATGAGAAGATAGGGATGCCAATTTTTGAAGTATCCCCCCCTTTAAATAGTATAGGTTACATGAGAAGAGTCAAAAATCACTTAGGACTTGAAATTCTCCTTGGTTGGATTATACATGTCTTGCATAGGAAGCTTAAATCTGATTGGTGAATGCATATCTATCTTGCATGTGATTGGTTAAAAAGACACCATATAGATGTGGAAGTCAAAATCCAACCCCAAGTAGGAGTTCTAATGTTGGCCAAATTTCATATGCTAAAGTAAACATGGTTTGAGCTTCTATGACATGGTAAATTCTGGTTGGTTAGAATGCCACATGTCTTTCCCTCATTTGTCTCTTGATGTCATCATCCTATCCATAATGTATCCTATATAAGAAAAAAGTCCATCATAAATAGAAGTAGGATAGGAATTAGGAATTCTTAAGCATTAAAGAAATAAAACTTGACTATGAATCTTCCCATCTACATGCCACACACACATTTGCACATTTAAGCCCAAATTAGAAGTAAGACATGTTATTTAAAAAAGCCCAAAATAGAATTGAAACAAGACTCCTTACATATGAGCCCATCTTAGGACATACTTAACTAACTTTGAGCCTTTATAACACTTATGTCCAAATTAAAACCAAAAGCCCAAAATTAATTAAGGATATCATAAAAAAACATTTAAAAGCCCAAATAAACATGCCTTACACATTTTCCTATGCAGTCACCGTGACATAAATATAACAAATGCCCAAAATGGCCCTAAGAGTCCAAAACATGCAAACTAAGCCCAAACTCAACCAAGATTGAATCTTTTTCAATCCAAATTTTTCCTCAACCTCGGAGAATCATAAATGAACATCAATCAAGGCCAAAAACATAAAATATTACCCTGTACCAAAATACCCTTAAGTGCAAAAATGGCATAAACTATTATAGTTAAGCCCAAATTCATCCTAAGCATGCAAATAACTCTAAAAACATAAAATAAACATAAAACAACCTAAATAACATGAATATATGAACAAAAGACTACATATAAAAGATAAAAACATATACTTTTAAGTACTTATCAAATTTCCCCACACTTAGTCTTTGTTCGTCCTCGAACAAACCTAAACTAGACAAATTATACTCAACTAAGACATCTTACTATGAACATTAAAAATCATGCATGACATGCGCAAGTTCAATTAGACCATCAAAGAGATCATTCATATTAAGGCCTCACACTCCTCACAAAATCTAACCTCAACCCAACATAACTATCTCCTTAAAAAGCTGAGCATACCCACTAAGAGATTCCTTGCCAAGGTACAATGAGCACTCTCTCTCGTGTGTTTCGGTTAGGTGTTTAAGCTCTCAAATTCAATACATAACCTTGTTCTACCATAGGCTTGCTTGTCCATCTTATTCCCACTACTAGTGTTGTGCATGCATGCATTAATCAAAAGGTCTTTTCATTTAGTTATAATAGAGCTAGGGTGAAAGGTATGGAACAAAGGTAAGAAGGCTAAAACCAAAGAAACTAGTAGAGCATCTAGGCATAAAACTTATAAAAGATGTAGAAATACATACTAAGTTTTTCAATAATTAAGATCAAGCTCACTAGCATCTTGTTTATATACTTTGCTCCTTTTAACTTTGCTTACTTTACACGTTGAACATGAATGATGTCAAAATGATTTAGCTTCTATTCCTTTCTTTTATTGGAGTCATATCACTTTTGTTTCTTTTCTTGCTCTCTTTTTTTTTTTTTTTTTATGACTCCTTCTTTTGATTCTTCTTTTGCATATAGGAAACACAAAGCTTTTCATATAACACCATTCATACCATTTCTTTTCTTTTCACACGCATAGCACAACCACAACCCTTTCTCATGCATAAATTTAATATTTAAATGCTATACTAATCCTAAGGTTGGGTCACAAACATGGTTTTTCAGTTCATGGCTATAATTAATGAGCTAATAACAAAGAGTAGGAATAATGTAGGCTCAAAATTAGCTCACTAATGGATAACTCTTAGTTGAAAAAAGGTAGGCTATTTAAGCTGTATGGTTACCCCTATTTTACTTTTATCATTTTAATGCATGCATATAGTTACATATATGTAGTCTTCGAAAAGTATTTAAAGCAAGTTTTAGAGAACAAAATCATGATTGAATTATATCACGCAGCAAGAAAGAGATTGACATTGATGTTTCAATCCTTAGGCTCAAAAGCTCATATAAAGGTTTTGATTCTCTAAATAAGCATACTTAACTTCTCAATTTGATCATCATATTAAGAGAGACTAAACTTTCCAATTCAATGCTCTTTACTCATAATTTCCTTAACAGTTCAATCAATGTTCACTTATAGCATGCATAACCTTTTAAATTCATGGCAAGAATCGCAAAGACACAAATACTAACCTAAGACTACATGTGAAATGCGCAAACAATGACTTGAAACACACCTAGTTCCTATGCATAAGACATGACATAACCATGAAATTTGAAAAATTTTACCCAATTTTACTATGCTATGTGCGCAAAACCAATTGACACTGTCATTGATGCACAAAATCACATATAGAAACAAAATGAACACTAATTCCCTCCCCCACACTTTAAAACTTACATTATCCTCAATGTAGGGGAAAAGGAAACTAAACTTAAAAATAAAAAAGAAAAGGGATAAGAAAGCAAATCTGGTTATCATGGGTTGCCTCCCATAAAGTGCATTATTTATTGTCATATGCTTGACACTCTCCATTCTTTCTTCAAGTAGGTGGCGCAGAAGGTGTTGGAGGGTCTTCTAGGTCCACTTCTTTAATGCTGCTCACTTGCAAGCCCTCATAGAAAGGGTTCAATCTATACCCATTCACCTTGAAGATTTTATTAGTTGCCACACTTTGTATTTCAACTGCACTATGATCATTTGTGTTAGTGACAACAAAAGGACCTAACCATCTAGATCTCAACTTACCTGGAAAGAGTTTAAGTCTAGAAT
This sequence comes from Hevea brasiliensis, assembly GCF_030052815.1. Classification (NCBI taxonomy): domain Eukaryota; kingdom Viridiplantae; phylum Streptophyta; class Magnoliopsida; order Malpighiales; family Euphorbiaceae; genus Hevea; species Hevea brasiliensis. The sequence goes on along the minus strand of NC_079497.1, from coordinate 87,723,524 downwards.
TAAATAACAAAACTTTTTGACCAATATTAAACTCTTTCTTTTGAAGCCGTTTATCATGAAATGCTTTTGTCTTTTCTTTGTATATCTTTGAATTCTCATAAGCATCATAACGTATCTCCTCTAATTCTTGTAATTGCAATTTGCGCATTACTCCAGCTTTATCTAGGCGCATGTTACAGTCTTTAATGGCCCAAAATGCTTTGTGCTCAAGCTCCACAGGAAGATGGCAAGCTTTTTCATACACTAACCAATATGGTGACATACCAATTGGGGTTTTATATGCAGTTCTGTAGGCTCATAAAGCATTATCCAACTGAAGGCTCCAATTTTTCCTATTGATATTGACAGTTTTCTCCAGGATTGATTTAATCTCCCTATTACACACTTCGGCTTGTCCACTAGTTTGGGGATGATAAGCTGTTGAAACTTTATGAGTCACATGGTACTTTTTGAGCAAGGCATCCACAGTCTTATTGCAAAAAGTGCATTCCCCCATCCTTAATCAAAGCTTTGGAAATTCTATGCCTGTTAAAAATAATATGAGACTTTACAAAATCTACAACAACTTTAGAGTCATCAATCTTGGTGGCTTTGGCTTCCACTTACTTTAAAACATAATTAACAACAACTAAAATATAAACCTTACCAAAAGAAGATGGAAAAGGGACCATGAAATCAGTGCCCCAAATATCAAAAATTTCACAAGCAAGTATGGGGAATAAGAGCATTTGATTTCTAGCTAAAAGATTACCTATTTTTTTAGCATTGCTCACTTCTCTTGCAAAAGTACTAGGCATCTTTAAACAATGTTTGCCAATATAAGCCATAATCTAAGACTTTCTGAGCTGTTTTATGAGGTCCATTATGACCTCCACTTTCATAACTATGGCAAAAAGTTAGAACTGACAATATTTTTGAATCTAGAATACATCTTCTAATAACTTGATCAGTTCCATAATTGCATAGATATGGTTCATCCCAAACATAATACTTAGCTAAGCATCTAAGCCTTTCTTTTTGTGCATTTGTGTAACTAGGAGGATATTGATGTGTAACAAGATAATTAGCTATATCAGCATACCATACATCTCTTCCAGAATCTTGTTGCGCCACTATAAAGGTATCTTCAATGTTTTTTGCATCTTCTATGCACACTCCAGAATGAAATTGTGCAGGAAGGTTTTCCCCTAAGGGTACTTATGAAAAACAGAAAGAGTCAAAAAGCTGTGTAGCATATAATGTCTCATTCGGAAACATCTCATCAACAGGAAGTGGTTCTTTTTCCATCAACATGTGGCTAAGATGATTAGCCACATGATTTTCTGCACCAGTTCTATCTCGAATTTCCAAATCGAACTCTTACAATAAAAGCACCCAATGGATCAACTATGGCTTAGCCTCCTTCTCCTTTAAGAGGTACCTAAGAGCTATATGATCAAAATAAATAATAACTTTAGTACCAAATAAATAAGAATGAAACTTTTTTAAAGCAAAAATAATTGCAAAGAGTTCTTTTTCTTTAGTGGAGTAGTTACACTAACCATCATCCAAAGTCCTAGATGCATAGTAAATGGCGTGTGGTGCTCTCCCTACTCTTTATCCCAAAATGGCTCCAACAGCTTTGTCACTTGCATCACACATGATTTCAAAAGGTTTAGTCCAATTTGGAGTCTGTATGATAGGAGTAATAGACAAAAGAGCTTTCAACTTATCAAAGGAAGCTTTGTATTCATCATCAAAAACAAACTCCACATCCTTTTGAAGCAATCGACATAGGGACAATGAAACCTTAGAGAAGTCTTTAATGAACCTGCGGTAAAAACCTGCATGGCATAAAAAAGAACAAACTACTCTAACAGAGGGAATGTAAGGTAAAGAAGCAATAATATCAATTTTAGCTCTATCTACCTCAATTCCTCTAGAAGAAACAACATGCCCTAAAATAATTCCTTGTTCTACCATAAAATGACACTTTTCAAAATTAAGAACAAGGTTAGTTTCTATGCATCTATCCAAAATAAGTGATAACTGAGCAAGACAAGCATCAAAAGAATCTCCATAAACAGTAAAATCATCCATGAATGCCTCTATGATTCTTTCAACATAATCATAAAATATACTAACCATACACCTTTGGAATGTGGCTAGAGCTTTGCAAAGTCCAAACGACATCCTCCTATATGCAAACGTCCCAAATGGACAAGTGAATGTAAGTTTTTCTTGGTCTTCAGGCGTAATGGGAATTTGATTATAGCCTAAATAACCATTTAGAAAGCAATAGAAAGCTCTTCCAACTAATCTTTCCAACATCTGATCCATAAAAGGAAGTGGAAAGTGGTCTTTTCTAATCATGGAATTTAACTTTCTATAGTCTATACACACTCTCCATTCTTTTTAGATCCTAGTAGGCACTAACTCATCATTCTGGTTCTTTACTATGGTAATACCATTCTTTTTAAGAACCACAAGGACTGGACTTACCCATTTACTATCAGAGATTGGGAGATTACACCAGCATGAAGGGGCTTTAGTATCTCCTTCAACATCCATCATTGGAGGATTAAGCCTCCCTTGAGCCTCACGAACAGGCTTTGCTTCATCCTCCATCAAAATTTGGTGCATACATATTGAAGAGCTTATTCCCTTGATGTTAGCTAAGGTTTAACCTATTGTTGTCTTTTTACTTTTCAAAACCTGTACCAAATTTTCTTCTTGCTCTTGGGTGAGTTTATTTGAGATGATAATAGGCAATGTATTACTTTTACCCAAAAACACATACTTTAAGTGTTCCGAAAGAGGTTTGAGCTCTAAGTTAGGTGCCTACATAATAGAAGGAAGAATTTTAGTATGAGATTCATCTAACAAGGATTTCAAAAATACCTCATCATGCTTTGAAGGTTGTGCAGAAAATGGAGAAAGAGTTTCCTTTAGTTATTTACCAATTTCCATGCTTCTGTAATCAATCCCACTGGTGGTGTTTCGGCCAAGTTGCATAATGCAACTTTTAATGAATCTTCATCATTTAAATCATGTATTTCCTGCACTATAGGGTCAAGCAAATCCATACTACAAACAGAATTTACAGCAGTAGGAAATCTCATAGCCTCAAACAAGTTAAATCTCACTGTCTCACCATCAAATTCCATAGACAATGTACCTTTATCCACATCTATTATAGTCTTAGTTATTTTCATGAATGGTCTCCCTAATAAAATTGGAGGAATATTTTTATGATTATCCTCCTCAGTCTCAATAATGTAATAGTCAGCAGGGAAAACAAGTTCATTAACTTGGACTAAAACGTCTTCCAAAACTCCAACAGGATATTTAGTAGATCTATCAGCAAGATTGATAACTACTCCAGTATTCTTCAAAGGCTCTAGATTCATAGAATCATAAACACATTTAGCCATCACATTAATTGAAGCACCTAAATCTAGCATGCATCTCTCAAACCTAGCATTACAAATCTTTCAGGGTATAGTAAACATACCTGGATCTTTGCACTTTTTAGGAAGCTTTTTTTATAATATTGCAGACTTGTTCTCATTCACATCCATTTTCTCATTTCTCTTTAGCTTTCTTTTGGTAGTGCACAATTCCTTAAGAAACTTTGCATACCTTGGAACTTGCTTTATTGCATCAATTAGGGAGATGTTGATCTCCACTTTTTTGAACCTGTCCAAAATCTCCTTTTCCTATTGTTCTTTTCTGGCCTTTGCAATCTTCCAGGAAAAGGTGGTATAAGAGTGTAATCTGATAGTGGAGTGAAAGCTTTGGCTTTTGGATCACTTTTCAATGAATTTGAAGTGTTTCCATTTAATTTTTGTTTGCTTTTTGCACTGGGAAAGTCTTCAGATGAGCTTCCTGTGCCTTTTCTCTCTTTAGAAGGAACTTTAATTTCCTTCTTTACTTCATGCGTCACTTTTGGAGGAAGTGACTCAAATTTGTTTCCACTCCTAAGCTCAATTGCATTGGCATTTTCTTTAGGATTAACCAATGGCTAAGATGAAAGCTTTTTGGAGTTTTGCAACTCAAGCTTATTGATAGCAGCTGCCATTTGGCTAAGTTGATTTTCAATATTGCTAATGTTAGACTTTGTGTTTTTCTAGAATTGCAACTGATTAGAAGCTAAACTTTTGACAAGATCCTCTAAAGAAACACCAGAAAACTGTGCAAAAAAAACTAGGCATGCTTGTTGTTGCGCATTATATGGTCTCTAGTATCCAGGAGCTTGCGCAAATCCAAGTGGATGGGCTTGGTAGGTTCGGCCATGTTGTGCCATATCTCCATAACTCACATTTGAGTGGTTCCTCCATCTAGGATTATAGGTATTGCTAAGATTGTCATACCTCCTTTGTTGTTGGCTTTGGAAACCACCTATAGCACCATATTGCTCATAGTCATCTTATAAAGTAGGACAAGCATCAGTTTGATGACCAGTCATCCAATAAATCCCACACTTCTTCACAACAGCTTGATTACCTGTCATTAATTGAGCAACAAGAGATGTTAGATTGTCGATTTTTTGTTCAACGGAATGACTTACCTCATTAACTGCTCTCTTTGCTGTAATGTCTCTCCTCATGGCATATTACTATGAATTAGCTGCCATGTTTACAATCAGGTTTCTAGCCTCTTTAGGGGTTTTATCTACCAATGCGCCACCTGATGCAACATCCACCATCCCTTTTTCAACTGGTAAAAGTCCCTCATAGAAGTATTGAATTAGCAACTGGTCTCCAATTTCATGAGGACTTAATGCACATAATTTCATAAATCTCTCCCAATACCTATGGAGAGTCTTATTATCAAATTATTGAATCCCTCTTATTGCTTTTCTGATTTGCATAGCCTTGGAAGTAGGAAAGTACTTCTCAAGGAACAACCTCTTCATCATGTCCTAGGAATCTATAATGCTTAAAGGTAAGTAATAAAGCCATTCCTTTGCTAAATCAATAAGAGAAAAAGGAAAAGCTTTTAACTTCATCTGCTCATCTGTTGCACCTTGTGGTTTCATGCTTGAAGAAACCACATGTAATTCCTTGAGATGTTTGTGAGGGTCTTCACTAGGAAGTCCATGAAAAATTGGTAGCAAGTGGATTAGTCCTATTTCAACTCAATTAAGGGTGTTGTTGTAACATCCCCATTGTACATATTTTGTACGTTTTATTGCTCCAGTAGTCAAATAACAGTCCAGGCAAGTCAGTATGTCTGAAACTACACTTCGGTGATAGTAAACAGACATATAATGATGAAATAAATAAAAAGAAAATACAAGAAAAATCAAACAAAAATGAAAGAGAGAAAATGATGCTAAGTTAAACGAGCCGGCACCACAGCGATGGGTGACCGCACCGGGAAGGCCGTTGCCGACCCCAGGACCGCGGGGAACCCTCTGAATATAATTTTGAGACATAAATAAAGATTTATTGAAATGTAATTGACACTAGAAATATCAAAGAAAAATTAATAAATTAGTACAAAGAAAAACAAAAAATCGAGAAATAGACAAAAAAATCGGTGTTACCGAAAAATCGGGAATATAATCCGAAGTGAGGTATTTTGGTCATTTGACACCTAGAGTTGCCTTTTGACCTCAATGTCCATTAAAAAAATAAATGATATTACACTTTAGAAATGTCATGAAAAATTAAATGGTGATACATTATGTAAATAGTGAAATAATTGAGCTAAAGGTGCAATTAATGAAAGTTTAACTAATTAAACAATTTGTTTAGAGTTAGTGCTCCACTAACTCAATCCTTGGGACATTATCTAAGCCATTAGTGGGCAGAAACCACTTCTTCTTCACCAAAACACAAACCAGCCGAATTTCCACCATGGGAGGACTCCATTGCCGCACCTTGCTCCACCTCCATGCAAGCATGTTCTAGCCATCCTTTCCACTTCCTTCCTTCATTAAAGCTTGCATACTCACCTTGGGGAAGATATTGGCAGAAAGAAAAAAAATATTTGGTGAAGTTTGAAGGAAGCTTTCAAGCGGTAAGTGTCCAAAACCTCTCCCTTACTTTAGTAAAGCTTGTGTTTAGGTTGAGGTGAGTGTTTTGGTGAAGAGAAATGAAAGAAATAGTGAGAAATGGACTTGTCCATTTTTGGCAGCCATGAACCCTTGTTGAGCTTGAGTTATTTTTACTTCTAATGAATGAAAATGAAGGTTGATTAATTCAAATGAAAGTTGTAGTATGTTTGTGCATAAGTATGTGCATGTAGTGTTTAGATTAAAGGTGTGAAATGGAACCTTGATGCCTTGAGCAAACTGCCATGTTTGGCAGCCCCTAATAGCATGAAATTGTGTGTGAACATGTGGTTATTAATGATATATGTTAATGTTAAATTGTGGGTAGCAAGTGTAAGTGATATTGAAGTATGAATATGTTGAAGTATATGTGTAATATTAACAGTGAAGTATGTTGAATTTGGGTGGATGTAAATATTGAAGTTTAATGGTGTATTGTGTGCCTTGTGGACTTGAGTATTCTGCCCAGAATTTTTGCTGGAATTGTGTACAACATATGTATGGAAGTGTTGTTGATTGAATATTGTAGTAATGAGGAGGAGAAGGAACATCAAATTGGGAGTGTATGTGCTTTGTGCAGGTTGTGTATTGGAGGCAGCACCTAATTTAGGCCATAAGTGCCAAACTGTGAACCCAATTGGTATGAGGCCAATATGGTGTGAAACTAGACACCAAATAGGCCAACTTTCATATAGAAATGTTTCCAAAATTCTGCCTAGAAACTGACCTTAAAAAGTGACCAAATCCGGATTAGTACATTTAAGGCCTGAAAACTGACCATTTGGGCAGCAGTTAGTGTTTAGATGATAACTCACTCAAAACAGGTCCAATTAACCTGAAATTTTGACCATGAATAGTTAAGACCTATATCTACAAGTCTTATGAAGACACCAAAGCCCAAAAATGACCAGAACCAAGTCAAATGGCTTGCACAAGTTCGGGCACAAAAACTGCCGAACCAAAAGTGACCTAAAAATTGACCAAATTGTGCACTAAAAGTGCAATCTGTCCAGCTTTAGCAAATTGACCATATCTTGGTCTACACAACTCGGAATGACCTGAAATTTTGCTCCGCCTGCAATAAGACATAGAGCTACAATTTTGCTTCTTTGACCAGAAGCTAAAAATCAAGGGAAATAGGACTTTAAGCTAGATCAATCTAGCACACTAAAATTGAGAATTTGACATTTTGCATACAATGATGCTTGAAGCATTTTGGCAATGAATGCCAACTTGTAAAAATGGTAAATTGCACTGTATTGGCAGCATATTGAGATATAAATTGTGACATATTGATGCTAGAAACAACTTATCCATATTACCTAAAAAGGTTAACATATGCATTGACTTGTGAATTATGTAATAGTTAGTAAACTCCAAAAATTGAAGAATTAAACAATTAATTAATAATGTGCCCTAGTTGCCTAGTTGACTAGTATGGATAGGTTGGCATGCCAATAGGATTCTGACAGCTGTTCTGTAAATGGCTTTATGCCATACTGTGTTTTTACGGCTTATTATGCCGTACTGTGACTTTAATAGCCTACGGCTATACATATTGTGTATTTATTTTTGGCTTATCGCCAGATTGACTATATGGCTTTTTAGCCACGCTATTTGCACACCGGGAGACACTTTGTGACCGATGGTGTGACGGCCCGAGGTACTAGGTACCCAGTGCTAGTATATCCGTTTATCCAGTCTGGTCAGTATATAGGCTAAACGGGCAGTAATTCAAGTACTATTAAAAATTCAAATACATAAATTCAGTCTTTTGACATATAACACTACCAAAATTAGCAGATATTGAAATGTTAGCAAATAAAGGTAGAATCAACAATTGTGAAGAACACCGATGCCATAAATTTATTTACTTTATTTTAGTGTATATTTCTCTATATTTGGCACCACTAAGCAAAATTGCTTAGCGCGTTACTTTTGTAACGCGTAGGTATTGGAGACATAGCTGGGGAGCCTAGCGGACCTACTACCGGGTGAGACATCAGATCTGCACAGGAGTCCAGAGTCATCTGCACTGCATTGCATACATGGTAGGACTTAGAATATCTTGTATTTTGTACTTTTGTTGTATATTTGAAATTTGGCCCTGTATTTTGTAATGTTATGAAAGCTTTAAAGTATGTAATATTTTGTACATATTAAATAACATGGAGATTTTCTGTATATATTTAAATTATTATGGACTGTATTATAGAATTGTTTAATGACTGTAAAAGTCTATTGACTTTACTGAGAAATAGAGACTTTGAAATGTTTGAGATTTTGACATTATCATATTGAACTGTTTTCAATAGGTTTGGAAGGACAGTTTGTCCTAAATATAGACGGCACCTTGCCAAATTTTTATTACCGGTCTTGAAACACTGATTTTAACAAAGTATGACAATAGTATCACCATGATATGAATATTACATAAATGACTTCTTAAAATCAAATTGAGTTCAAGAAATGAGATAATCACAGACTAGGTGTTCCGGCACGCCGTGTAGCATGCCTTGCTCGGCTATACTGTAGACGGGTGAGGGGTGTTACATTTAGTGGTATAAGAGCACGGTTTAGGCGTTTCTAGACCTAGATAGATTGCACATCATGCATTGCATTGTAAGTGTTAAGATGACTCTAATGTAGATCTTTTGATTTGTTTTGTTATTTTGATCAGAATATGGACTCCACATCGTAGAGAGCAGTCGATGAGGAAGTGGAAGGTCATGCTTCATCTATGACTGAACCAGGGGACAGGAGGGAACCTGTTCCACCAGTACCAAATGCATCAGCCACATTTTAGCAAATGGCTGAGTTCTTTAGACAGATGGCAGGAGTTATGCCACCACCACCACCTCCACATCAAAAATCTCATATGGAGAGACTCAGGAAGTTTGGAGTAGTGGACTTTCAGGGCAAAAGGGAAGATGATTCTGTCACAGCTGAAAACTAGTTGGACAGAACTGGAAGAGTCTTGAAACAACTTCATTGTACTCCAGAGCAGAATTTGGAAGTTGCTATATCACTACTGCAGGATGATGCATACCAGTGGTGGGATACAGTAACTAGTGAGGTGCCACCAGAACAGATAACTTGGGATTTCTTTCTCACTGAGTTCAGAAAGAAGTATGTGGGCAGTGTGTACCTAGAAGAGAAGAGAAGGGAGTTTATTACCCTACGCCAGAGACAGCTAACAGTGGCTGAATATGAAAGAGAATTTGTCAGACTGAGCCGCTATGGGCGGGAAATAGTCCCTAATAAGGCAGAGAGATGCAAGAGATTTGAGGAAGGACTCAATGATAACATTAAAGTAATGATTACAGCCTTGGGGATTATAGAGTTTGCTAAGTTAGAGGAAGCTGCACTGAAGATTGAAAAAGTTAGAATGAATGAGTAGAATGCAGATAAAGCAGAAAAGAGGTCGATCGATCAGGTACATTTTCTCGCCCCTAGTAAGAAATTCAGAGGTTCGCCTACTCGTAATTTTAGTAGAGCACCAAGTCGTGGTCACCACAGAGGCCCAAATCTCAGTTTGCACCAAGGAGAGGCCAGTCTACCCCTTCAATGGCTAGCTCTCCAGGAACAGGGTACAGGGGACCAGCCCCAACAGTATCTGTTGCTTGCCCACATTGCCAAAAATGGCATAAGGGTGAATGTTGGAGGATGATAGGTGCTTGTTTACGGTGTGGATCTACAGACCACCTAGTCCGAGATTGTCCACGCAGAACTGCTACATCCACTCTGGTATCAACTGATAGGCCTGCCCCTCCAGCTCCAAGGGGTAGAAGGCCGGGTAAGGCTGAGGCAACTGGTACTTCACAGAAACTTGTGTCAGAGTCTATGGAGAGAGCAGAAGGCAGAAAACCAGCCAAAGCCTATGCTATAAGGGCACAGGAGGAACAGGATGCTCCAGATGTTATCAAGGGTACGTTCCTCCTTTATAATACTTCTGTGCATGCATTAGTGGATCCTGGATCTACTCATTCATATATTTGTATCAAGCTGCCCGTAGAAAAGGGAATACCAGTGGAGGAAAGTGACCAAGACATCCTGGTCACAAATCCGCTAGGCCACAGTGTGGTAGTAAACAATGTGTATAAAGGCTGTCCATTGAATATTCAAGGGAAAGAGTTCTTAGCAGACTTAATCGAACTACCTTTCCATGAGTTTGATGTGATTTTGGGAATGGACTGGTTATCCCATCATCAGGCAATAGTTGATTGTAAATTGAAGAGAATCTCTCTGAAAACTGCTGAGAACGAAGAAATAATAGTAGTGGGTGAAAGGACTGATTTCTTGTCCAATGTCATCTCAGATACAGTTGCAAGGAGATGGCTGAGAAAAGGGTGTGAAGCCTATCTGGCACACGTGGTTGACACTAGGCAGGGTAAACTTGACTTGTCTGACATACCCACAGTAAGGGATTTCTCTGAGGTATTTCCTGAGGAATTGCCTAGTTTGCCACCAGAAAGAGAAGTTGAATTTGCTATTGAGATTATGCCGGGTACAACTCCAATTTCAATTGCTCCGTATAGGATGGCACCTGCTGAATTGAAAGAGTTAAAAATCCAGCTGCAAGAATTACTAGACAAGGGGTTCATACGCCCCAGTGTGTCACCTTGGGGAGCTCCGGTACTATTTGTAAAGAAGAAAGATGGGACACTGAGGTTATGTGTTGACTACCGGCAGTTAAATAGAGTAACAGTGAAGAACAAGTATCCATTGCCTAGAATTGACGATCTGTTTGATCAGTTGAAGGGAGCCGGTGTGTTTTCTAAGATTGATCTCAGATCAGGGTATCATTGGTTAAGGATGCAGATGTGCCTAAGACTGCATTTAGAACCCGGTATGGGTATTATGAATTCCTAGTGATGCCATTTGGGTTAATAAACGCTCCAGCAGCATTCATGGACCTTATGAACCGTATCTTCCACCCATACTTAGATCGGTTCGTAGTGGTCTTCATTGATGACATCCTGGTGTATTCCAAGGATAAAGCAGAACATGATGAGCATTTGAGAATTGTTCTGCAGACTCTAAAAGAGAAGAAATTGTATGCTAAATTGTCCAAGTGTGAGTTCTGGTTGAATGAGATTGCATTCCTTGGACATGTAGTATCGGCTGAAGGGATTAGAGTGGATCCCAAGAAGATTGAAGCAGTGATGGAATGGAAGCCTCCCAGAAATACAACTGAGATCAGAAGTTTCTTAGGGTTAGCTGGATGTTATAGAAGATTTGTAAAGGGATTTTCCTTGATAGCTGCTCCAATGACCAAATTACTACACAAGAATATGAAATTTGACTGGAATGACAAGTGTCAAGCCAGTTTTGAGAGGCTGAAGACTATGTTGACAGAGGCACCAGTGTTAACACAGCCAATGTCTAGAAAAGACTTTGTAGTCTATAGTGATGCCTCACAAAATGGGTTAGGGTGTGTACTCATGCAAGAAGGGAAAGTGGTCGCATATGCTTCCAGGCAGTTAAGGCCACATGAAAAGAATTACCCTACTCATGATTTAGAGTTAGCAGCAATTATCTTCGCATTGAAGATATGGAGGCATTACTTCTATGGAGAAAAATGCTACATATACAAAGACCATAAGAGTCTGAAGTATCTGCTAACCCAAAAGGAACTTAATTTGAGATAGAGGCGATGGATTGAATTCCTGAAAGATTATGATTGTGTGATTGACTATCACCCTGGGAAGGCAAATGTAGTCGCTGATGCTTTAAGTAGAAAATCTATTGTAGCATTAAGATCTCTGAATGCCCAACTATCCTTAACTCATGATGGAGTTATTTTGGCTGAGTTGCAAGTGAAGCCAAATCTGTTACAACAGATACAGGATGGGCAGAAGACAGATGGGAAATTAATGGTCATAGGGCAAAATCACCGAGGGGAAGGAAATCGAATATGAAGTGAAAGAAAATGGGTGCCAGATTTATAAAGATAGAGTATGTGTACCGGATGATAAAGAGTTGAAAACCAAGATTCGAAAGAAGCACATAACAAAGGTGTATGCTATGCACTGTGAAGCACAAAAATGTACCATGACCTGAAACTCTAATACTGGTGGCCAGGTATGAAGAAGGACATAGTTGACCATGTAACTAGATGCTTGACCTGTCAACAAGTCAAAGCAGAACATCAAGTTCCATCAGGTTTGTTGCAGCCCATAAACATACCTGAATGGAAATGGAACCGAGTCACTATGGACTTTGTCAGTGGTCTACCTCTCACTCAGAAGAAGCATGATGCAGTATGGGTGATTGTGGATAGGTTAACCAAATCAGCACATTTTCTGCCAGTTAGAACTGACTACTCACTGGAAAAGCTAGCAGAATTGTACATCAGTGAGGTAGTTAGACTACATGGAATTCCACTTTCCATTATATCTGATAGAGACCTGAGGTGTACATCTAGATTTTGGAAGAAATTACAAGAATCCTTGGGCACACAACTCCATTTTAGTACGGCTTTTCATCCTCAGACGGATGGACAGTCAGAAAGAATAATCCAGGTCCTCGAGGATATGCTGAGAAGTTGTGTTATTGAGTTTGAGGGAAGTTGGGACAGATACCTTTCACTGGCTGAATTTGCATATAATAATAGCTATCAAGCTAGCATACAAATGGCACCCTATGAAGCACTGTATGGGAGAAAATGCAGAACACCTGTATGTTGGACTGAATTGGGTGAAGATAAGCTAGTGGGGTCAGACCTGATAAAACAGACAGAGGAAAAGGTGAAACTGATAAAGGCCAATTTGAAAGTTGCCTCAAACCGACAGAAATCTTATGCTGACTTGAGGAGAAAAGACATTGAGTATGAAGTTGGCGAGAAGGTATTTCTCAAAGTATCACCGTGGAAGAAAGTGTTGAGATTCGGGAAAAAGGGAAAGTTAAGCCCTAGGTTTATTGGCCCATATGAAGTTATTGAACGTGTGGGACCAGTAGCCTATAGATTAGCCTTACCACTTGAGCTGGACAAGATACATAATGTGTTCCATGTCTCGATGCTCAGAAGATACAGATCAGATCCTTCACATGTCATCTCAGCAGAAGAAATTATGGTACAACCTGACCTGACATATGAAGAAGAACCAATTAAAATCTTGGCACGAGAGGTAAAAGAGCTCAGAAATAAGACAATTCCACTAGTGAAAATCCTATGGAGACACCACAACACGGAAGAGGCAACATGGGAGAGCGAGGAGACAATGAGACAACAGTTCCCTCAGCTCTTCGCATCATGTAAATTTCGAGGACGAAATTTTTATTTTGAGGGGAAGAGTTGTAACATCCCCACTGTACATATTTTGTACGTTCTATTGCTCCAGTAGTCAAATAATAGTCCAGGCAAGTCAGTATGTCTGGAACTACACTTCGGTGATAGTAAACAGACATATAATGATGAAATAAATAAAAAGAAAATACAAGAAAAATCAAACAAAAATGAAAGAGAGAAAATGATGCTAAGTTAAATAAGCCGGCACCACAGCGATGGGTGACCGCACCGGGAAGGCCGTTGCCGACCCCAGGACCGCGGGGAACCCTTTGAATATAATTTTGAGATATAAATAAAGATTTATTGAAATGTAATTGACACTAGAAATATCAAAGAAAAATTAATAAATTAGTACAAAGAAAAACGAAAAATCGAGAAACAGACAAAAAAATCGGTGTTACCGAAAAATCGGGAATATAACCCGAAGTGGGGTATTTTGGTCATTTGACACCTAGAGTTGCCTTTTGACCTCAATGTCTATTAAAAAAATAAATGATATTACACTTTAGAAATGTCATGAAAAATTAAATGGTGATACATTATGTAAATAGTGAAATAATTGAGCTAAAGGTCCAATTAATGAAAGTTTAACTAATTAAACAATTTGTTTAGAGTTAGTGCTCCACTAACTCAATCCTTGGGACATTATCTAAGCCATTAGTGGGCAGAAACCACTTCTTCTCCACCAAAACACAAACCAGCCGAATTTCCACCATGGGAGGACTCCATTGCCGCACCTTGCACCACCTCCATGCAAGCATGTTCTAGCCATCCTTTCCACTTCCTTCCTTCATTAAAGCTTGCATACTCACCTTGGGGAAGATATTGGCAGAAAGAAAAAAAAGATTTGGTGAATTTTGAAGGAAGCTTTCAAGTGGTAAGTGTCCAAAACCTCTCCCTTGCTTTAGTAAAGCTTGTGTTTAGGTTGAGGTGAGTGTTTTGGTGAAGAGAAATGAAAGAAATAGTGAGAAATGGACTTGTCCATTTTTGGCAGCCATGAACCCTTGTTGAGCTTGAGTTATTTTTACTTCTAATGAATGAAAATGAAGGTTGATTAATTCAAATGAAAGTTGTAGTAAGTTTGTGCATAAGTATGTGCATGTAGTGTTTAGATTAAAGGTGTGAAATGGAACCTTGATGCCTTGAGCAAACTGCCATGTTTGGCAGCCCCTAATAGCATGAAATTGTGTGTGAACATGTGGTTATTAATGATATATGTTAATGTTAAATTGTGGGCAGCAAGTGTAAGTGATATTGAAGTATGAATATGTTGAAGTATATGTGTAATATTAACATTGAAGTATGTTGAATTTGGGTGGATGTAAATATTGAAGTTTAATGGTGTATTGTGTGCCTTGTGGACTTGAGTATTCTGCCCAGAATTTTTGCTGGAATTGTGTAAAATATATGTATGGAAGTGTTATTGATTGAATATTGTAGTAATGAGGAGGAGAAGGAACATCAAATTGGGAGTGTATGTGCTTTGTGCAGGTTGTGTATTGGAGGCAGCACCTAATTTAGGCCATAAGTGCCAAACTGTGAACCCAATTGGTATGACGCCAATATGGTGTGAAACTAGACACCAAATAGGCCAACTTTCATATAGAAATGTTTCCAAAATTCTGCCTAGAAACTGACCTTAAAAAGTGACCAAATCCGGATTAGTGCATTTAAGGCCTGAAAACTGACCATTTAGGCAGCAGTTAGTATTTAGACCATAACTCTCTCAAAACAGGTCCAATTGACCTGAAATTTTGACCATGAATAGTTAAGACCAATATCTACAAGTCATATGAAGACACTAAATCCCAAAAATGACCAGAACCAAGTCAAATGGCTTACGCAAGTTCGGGCACAAAAACTGCCGAACCAAAAGTGACCTAAAAATTGACCAAATTGTGCACTAAAAGTGCAATCTGTCCAGCTTTAGCAAATTGACCATATCTTGGTCTACACAACTCGGAATGACCTGAAATTTTGTCCCGCCTGCAATAAGACATAGAGCTACAATTTTTCTTCTTTGACTAGAAGCTAAAAATCAAGGGAAATAGGACTTTAAGCTAGACCAATCTAGCACACTAAAATTGAGAATTTGACATTTTGCATACAATGATGCTTGAAGCATTTTGGCAATGAATGCCAACTTGTAAAAATTGTAAATTGCACTGTATTGGCAGCATATTGAGATATAAATTGTGATATATTGATGCTAGAAACAACTTATCCATATTACCTAAAAAGGTTAACATATGCATTGACTTGTGAATTATGTAATAGTTAGTAAACTTCAAAAATTGAAGAATTAAACAATTAATTAATAATGTGCCCTAGTTGCCTAGTTGACTAGTATGGATAGGTTGGCATGCCAATAGGATTCTGACAGCTGTTCTGTAAATGGCTTTATGCCATACTGTGTTTTTACGGCTTATTATGCCGCACTGTGACTTTAATAGCCTACGGCTTTACATATTGTATATTTATTTTTGGCTTATCGCCAGATTGACTATATGGCTTTTTAGCCACGCTATTTGCACACCGGGAGACACTTTGTGACCGATGGTGTGACGGCCCGAGGTACTAGGTACCCAGTGCTAGTATATCCGTTTATCCAGTCTGGTCAGTATATAGGCTACACGGGCAGTAATTCAAGTACTATTAAAAATTCAAATACATAAATTCAGTCTTCTGACATACAACACTACCAAAATTAGCAGATATTGAAATGTTAGCAAATAAAGGTAGAATCAACAATTGTGAAGAACACCGATGCCATAAATTTATTTACTTTATTTTAGTGTATATTTCTTTATATTTGGCACCAATAAGCAAAATTGCTTAGCGCGTTGCTTTTGTAACGCATAGGTATTGGAGATACAGCTGGGGAGCCCAGCAGACCTACGACTGGGTGAGACATCAGATATGCACTGCATTGCATACATGGTAGGACTTAGGATATCTTGTATTTTGTACTTTTGTTGTATATTTGAAATTTGGCCCTGTATTTTGTAATGTTATGAAAACTCTAAAGTTTGTAATATTTTGTACATATTAAATAACATGGAGATTTTCTGTATATATTTAAATTATTATGGACTGTATTATAGAACTGTTTAATGACTGTAAAAGTCTATTGACTTTACTGAGAAATAGAGACTTTGAATGTTTGAGATTTTGACATTATCATATTGAACTGTTTTCAACAGGTTTGGAAGGACAGTTTGTCCTAAATATAGACGGCACCTTGCCAAATTTTTATTACCGGTCTTGAAACACTGATTTTAACAAAGTATGACAATAGTATCAACATGATATGAATATTACATAAATGACTTCTTAAAATCAAATTGAGTTCAAGAAATGAGATAATCACAGACTAGGTGTTCCGGCACGCCGTGTAGCATGCCTTGCTCAGCTATAAAGTAGACGGGTGAGGGGTGTTACAGTTGTAGCAGGGATGTTAATGCATAATGGCTACTAGTTTAGCTAAGCTTGAGTGAGCTCCTTAAATGTATTCCTAGGATTTTTCAATTCCCCTGCCATAGTTTTGATTTTGGTTTTAGTTGCACTAGATGATGAGGTTTCAGTTTTGGTGTCCTCTACTTGAACTCCCTCTTCAAACCATGTATCAAATCTCATAGTAATGGGGCTATTTAATGGAATAGAATAATTGTCAACAATAGGAGCATATCGAACTGAAGAACCAGGTGAGTTAACTGAGATAATGAATTCAAGGATTTGCCTCAATCTAGGATCAATGTCCTCGTCGAACATGCACTAATTCCTGAAAAACGAATGAAAAGAAAAATAAATCAAATCCTAAGCAAAAAAGAAAGCAATGGCTGAAATATATACTAGCTAAAATAAAAGAACAAAAAACAAACAAACAACAAGTTGACACTTATAAATGCAACTTTAATTTAATTAATCTAAATGCAAAACATTCCCCGGCAATAGCGCTAAAATTTGATGTGTGCCGAGTGCACCAATTAAATATAACCTTACTATCTAAATACACAAAACTTGTAGTAGATGGAAAGCAAGGTGTCGATCCCATAAAGAATATTGATTTAGATCAATTAAAAGTTAAAGTATGCAACTAAACTAATAAAGCAAGTAAAATAAGGGGAGGGTTTATAAAAGAATTTCTAAATCAAAAAACAAAGTAGACACCAAACCAATTCTAACCTAAATTTAATACAAGTTATGACAATAAGATGAAAACTATATGCTAAAACAACCTAGCAAGAGAATGCATTAACTACGAATCATGAACTAATCATTAATTAATAAATTTTATCACATGAACAATTCAGCCAAGGATGAATTCCTTATATTTTTCTTCCATCAATTGATTCGAAAAGCTTCTGCAATCAATATCTTATCTTACATTGATTTTAAAGTCAAGCGCATGATAAAACCAATTCAAAATAGCATTAAATTCCAAAGATTAACCAAATCAAAACTAAGAATCATAAAACCATTAATTCTCAATCTTGTTCTTTATCTTTTATGCACTTAATGTTAAATTAATAGGTGACAATTACATATCACAAATCAACTAACAGCAATTGAATTCCATACATAACCATTTAGGTGATCAAGCAAAACAACTATGCATAAAATGAATACTTCAATATTTAAGATAAAGAATATTCATATGGATAAAAACTGAACTTTATTAACTAAAAAACCTAAATCTCATAAGTTTATGTTCATAGTTTAGCAATCCTCTTACTAGATTAACAAACTACTCGCTCATGCTAGCAAATAAACACAAAACACAAATTAAAGAATTCATAAATAAGGAAAACACGCTCCCTTGATTAATAACAAACTTGAAAATCCAATGAGAGTCCACCAAGCAAGGTTCAGCCAAGGCTATAATGAAAAGCTCCAATTCTTCCTTGAATCTCCACCCAAGCCGAATGGATGTTGTCCTCCAAGTAAAAGCATTATTCAATGTGATAACACAAAACACATGTAAGGATGAATGATGAATAAGAGCCTCTAAGTGATCTTGAATTCCCTAGGAATTAAAGCTAATTTTCTAGGTAATTCTTGATATGATTTTTGACCAAGAATATGAAAAGATGGGAATGCCAATTTCTGAAGTATCCCCCCTTTTAAATAGTGTAGGTTGCATGAGAAGAGTCAAAGATCACTTAGGACTTGGAATTCTCTTCTTGGTTGGATTATACATGTCTTGCATATGAAGCTTAAATTTGATTGGTGAATGCATATTTATCTTGCATGTAATTGGTTGAAGAGATGCCATATAGATGTGGAAGTCAAAATCCAACCTTAAGTAGGAGTTCTAATGTTGGCCGAATTCATATGCTAAAGTAAACATGGTTTGAGCTTCTATGACATGGTAAATTCTGGCTAGTTGGAATGCCACATGTCTTTCCCTCATTTGTCTCTTAATGTCATCATTCTATCCATAATGTATCCTACATAAGAAAGAAGTCCATCATAAATAGAAGTAAGATAGGAATTAGGAATTCTTAAGCATTAAGGAAATCAAACTGGACTATGAATCTTTCCATCTACATGCCACACACACATTCACACACACACATGTGCACATTTAAGCCTAAATTAGAATTAAGACATGTTATCTAAAAGGCCAAAATAGAATTTAAACAAGATTCCTTACATATGAGCCCATCTTAAGACATTCTTAACTAACTTTGGGCCTTTATAATACTTATGCCTAAATTAAAACCAAAAGCCCAAAATTAATTAATAACATCATAAAAAAAATTTAAAAGTCCAAATAAACATGCCTTACACATTTTCCTATGCAGTCACCATAACACAAATACAATAAATGCCTAAAATGCCCCTAAGTGTCCAAAACATGCAAACTAAGCCTAAACTCAACCAAATTGAATCTTTTTCAACCCAAATTTTTCCTCAACCTTGAAGAAGCATAAAAGAACATGAATCATGGAAAAAACATAAAATATTATCTTATACCAAAATACCCTTAAGTGCAAAAATGACATAAACTATTACAATTAAGCACAAATTCATCCTAAGCATGCAAAATAACTCTAAAAACATAAAAGAAACATAAAATAACCTAAATAACATGAAAATATGAACAAAAGACTAAATATAAGAGATAAAAACATATACTTTTAAGTACTTATCAACTATTGATAATGCTAGTGCAGATGTTGACATATCATATTTGAAGAAATAATTTGTTGATTTAGAATATAGCAATTTAGATTGCAAATACCTTCATATGAGGTACATTGCACATTTTATTGATCCTAAAGTGGTTAATAGCTTGAAAGAAGTGAGTAGATCAGTGAATCGAGTTTGAGAGGTTGTTAGATATTTGAAGCAAACTCCATCTAGGCTGAAAAAATTTCAAGAGTTTATTGAGATGGAAAAAATACAAAGTAAAAGTTTATTAGGTCTTGATATTAGTACTAGATGGAATTCCACCATTTTGATGTTGGATGTTGCTTAAAAATTTCAAAGAGCTTTCAAAAGATTTGAGGAGCAAGATCCTGATTTTAGAAATGATATCATTGAAGAGGATGGATGTTATGGGTTACCTAATGATGAGGATTAGGCTAATGTTGGGAGCATAGTAACTTTATTGAAACACTTTTATGAACTCATATTGGGAGTGTCAAGTTCTTCATATGTCACATCCAATACTTCTTTCTATGAAATTATTGTGGTTCACCTTGTTTTGCAAGAATGGAGAAATGTTGAAGACTTGGAAATGAGTATGATGGCTGACAAAATAAAGGGCAAATATGAAAAGTATTGGGGAGAACTTGACAAAGTGAACAAATTAATTTACGTTATAGTTCTTGATCCTTGATACAAAATGCTATTTATAAAGTTTGCATTTTCTATTATGTATCAAGTTGAAAGGGCATTGGAATTGGCAAAACAAGTAAAAGAGGCAACATACGATTTGTAGAATGGTTATAGTGATATAATTGCTTGTCAAAGTTGCCAAGCAAGTTTGAAATCCCAAGCTTTATATGAAGTAGAGGTAAAGGGGTTCGAAACAAGAAGGACTGGGATACTGTAAAGTAGTTTTAAGAAGTTCAGAGCTAAAACTAGATGTGAAGAACCTAAATTAGAGTTGGATATCTATTTAGATGAACAAGTTGAAGATGATTATGAAAACTTTGATATTTTAGGGTGGTGGGAAGGTCATAGTTACAGATTTCCAGTCCTTTCACAATTGGTTCATGACATGTTAGAAGTTCTTAGCTTTACAGTTACTTTAGAGTCTGCATTTAGCACCAACGGATGAGTTCTTGGTTACTATAAGAGTTCCTTAACTCTTAAAATACGAGAAGCTCTTATTTATACTCAAAATTGGCTTTGGTCATCATCAAAACTAGTTAGCATTGAAGAAGATTTGGGTTTTAAATTACTTTTTATAAGCTTTAAATGTGGCTCGATATTCCCTCCCCTCTCTCTCTCTCTCTCTCTCTCTCTCTCTCTCTCTCTCTCTCTATATATATATATATATATATATATATATATATATATATATATATTTGCTTAAATAATTGGAAGTATTGTAAAATACGTTAGTTTAACACTTTAGTTTTAAAATTTTAATTTTGTCGATAGCTGAATTAGAGACAAAATTGTATAGCACACAGCTAACTTCAGATGTTTTAGAATCTCATGAACATGTAAGTGAAGGAGGGGAAGTATGAAAAACATAAGTTTAGATCATTGAATTTAAAATTTTTTTCATCTAGGGTCACATGCATCACGCAAGATTCATTTTTATCTATTTGATTTCAATGATAAACAACATATTAAAACTCTTTTAATATATTTTTGGATCTACATTTGCCATTTAAGATTTTAGAATTAACATATTAATTCATTAGAACCCTAGATTAGATCAAGAACAAGTGCACTAACCTTTTTGATACACTGCAGTGTGTTTGGCACCTTTGGGATGCGCCTAAGACACTAGATGTTGTCTCTCTAGCTTGTCCACACCAAGATCACCAATGGTAGCCCTTGAACAACTTCTAAAGCTTTCCCAATCAATTAGAAAATCAAGTTTTGCCTTTTGAGAGATTACAGATGTAAATAGGACACTAGAAATGATTTCTAGTATTTTTAATTCAAGAGATTATTGGCTAATCTCTTTGAATTGATGAGAGATGAAGAAGAAGAGAGGGAAGATGTTCTTTGGGTGGCGGCACCAAAGAAGAGCAGCAGCTTATATATTTTGTTCTTTCATCCTTACACTTATATAGCTAGGTCACCACTTAAAACCCTTGCCATATGCCACCTTCTGATTAGCTCTAGGTTTAATTGACCCAATCACATTATGTCAAGTGTCAAACCTATATTTAATTTTGACTTTGATCATCTTACATGATTAAAAGACATATGGCAAGGTTATGTGTAGTGCCATGTGTCACCATCTCATGGTGCCACATGTCACCTTGTGAAATGATCAAAATACTCTTGTGTCTTAATTTTGAGTTCTCAACCCAAAATAATTATTTCTCTTCTTCTAATCAATTTATATCAAATATAAATTAATTAATTAATTCCTATTAATTAATTTCTCATAATTAAATTTATATTTAAACACTTTAAATTTATATTTAAACACTTTAAATATAAATTTAACTTATACTATACATCTAATAATCTAGATTTGGTTTCAAGCCATGCTAGGGACTTTGCAATCTAATTGCAAACCAAACCTATTTAATTAATCAATTAAACTCTTTAATTAATTAATTAAATCATATTTAATTTGGTTTTCAATTTATCAGTGTTCAGCTTTTTGATATAAGCTGGACAACCCTAAATCTTAACATGCTTAAGACATGGTTTTCTTTCATGCCATATCTCATAAGGTGTGGAAGATACTGATTTTGATGGAATCTTATTCAGAATATGCAAAGTTGATTTTAATGCAAATTCCCAAAAGGAGATTGGCATATCAGTATAGCTCATCATACTACGTACTATATCCAATGGGGTACGATTTCTCCTTTTAGATACACCATTTAGCTATGGTGTTCCTGGAGGAGTCAGCTGGAAAACAATGTCGTGCTCTCTTAAGTATTCATCAAATTCAGCACTCAAGTATTCACCTCTGCGATTTGATCGAAGAGCTTTAATACTTTTTCCTGTTTGATTTTCTACTTTAGATTTAAATTCTTTGAACTTTTCAAAGGATTCATGTTTGTATTTCATCAAATACAAATACCCAAACCTTGATTTATCATCAGTGAAGGTAATAAAATAATGAAAACCACCTCTAGCTATTTCTTTAAATGGACCACATACACCACTATGTGTTAGCTCCAAAATATTTTTAGCTTTTAACCCTTATCCTATAAAGGGTGATATAGTCATTTTGCCCTGAAGGCAGGATTCACTGGTTGGAGTAGGTTCAGAACCCAATGAGGGTAGAATCCCCATTTTCTTCAGTTTTGCAATCCTATCTTCTGCAACATGACCTAACCTTAAGTGCCAAATATATTTTGAACTTGAGTTGATTTTCACCATGGCATTGCATTCATTTAGATTACTTGCATTCATTTTGTGTTTGTTATTATTATCCAAAAAATAAAGACTATCATTCTTATAACCCAAACCAACATATTTATTTCCAAAATAAATATTGCAAACATCATCTGTGTACTGAAATTCATACCCATTTCTAGTCAAACTAGATATAGAAATTGTTAGTAGTATGCCCTAGAGCATATCATTTAGTATGTATCTTGTATATATTTTTATTAATAAAAGGCATTTCCACTTTTCCGTTTACATAATATATTTATGTGTAATAGAAAAGGTCCATTGATATTTTGTTAGAAATATTATTCTTAAGTTGTTAAGAATATGAGTGACAATATTTCTAGCACAAAGTATCATAAATAGGTTCACAATCGAGGATACTTCATAATAAGGACATGACTTATCCAGAAAGATTGTATTCATGTTTGTTCCCAAGTTATTTATATGAGATATAAATAAGATGGAATGGTGAGTCTCATGCCATATAACAAACATGATAGGCACTTATAAATGATAAGTAGGTCAACTAGTGACACTTATGACAAGCACATGGAGTTTACTCTTGTCAATGTTTTGTCATAAATCATATCATGCATATAATCTTTAGACTGAGATAGCACAGATTATCTTGTATATAGGTAGTTTGAGTTTGATCTGCTTTCATACTTGTACTATGTATGGGTATATGGGCATGTGTTGGCTCGCTAGTTATATATGGAGGTAGGTGTTGATCAAGAAGGAATCTGTTCCTCTAAGTAAATAGAGATAAAATCCTATGTTCATTTAATTGTTCTTGATGTTTCAAGTTCTGGCCAGACAGATAGATTTATTCAGAAAAGAGTTTCGATGAGAAAATCTTTTAATCAAGAACTGGAATTAAAAGAGAACATAATATTCATAGCAAATGGAGTTTGACATAAACCATGACTCAAATTGAGTTGGGATTTTGTAATGAGAGATTCTAGTGCATGGTAACATATGATTATAGGTTCATTTAAGGTAAATCTTATTACTAATTGGGTGGCCATGGCATGCTATGCTAGGTGTTAACCATGGTCTATGAGGTTCATAAAATGATTTAGAGAAATCATTTATGGTAAGAAAGAGTTCGATGATATTAAGAGTTGATATCATGTCTCATTGCCAATTAGTGATGAGCCTAGTAAGTCACACACATACACAAGTTATCACCTATTTAAATATGATTTAATTAATTAATTAAAGAGTTTAATTGATTAATTAAATAGATTTGGTTTGCAATTAAATTGCAAAGTCCCTAGCATGACTTGAAACCAAATCTAGATTATTGGATGTGTAGTATAAATTAAATTTATATTTAAAGTGTTTAAATATGAATTTAATTGATGAGAAATTAATTAATAGAGATTAATTAATTAATTTATATTTGATATAAATTAATTAGAAGAAGAAAATAATTATTTTGGGTTAAGAACTCAAAATTAAGACACAGGGGCATTTTGGTCATTTCACAGTGTGACACGTGGCACCATGAGATGGTGACACATGGCATAACACATAAGCTTGCCAAATATTTTTAATCATGTAAGATGATTAAAATCAAGATTAAATATAGGTTTGACACTTGGCACAATGTGATTGGGTCACTTAAACCTAGAGCTAATCAAAAGGTGACATGTGGCTAGGGTTTAATGTGTTAACCTAGCTATTTAAGTGGGGTTATGAAAAGAAAACATAACCAGCAGCCTCTCCTCTCATATGTCACGCCACTTTGAGCCTCTCTAGCTATTTCTCTTCATCTCTCATCAATTCAAAGAGATTAGCCATCAATCTCTTGAATTAAGAACACTAGAAATTGTTTCTAGTGTCCTGATTACATCTCTAATCTCTTAAAAGGCAGAACTTGAATTTCTAATTAATAGAAAAGGCTTTAGAAGCTGTTCAAGGGCTGCCATAGGTGTTCTTGGTGTGGACCAGCTAGAGGGACAACATCCGTGTCCTCAAGACGAATCTCAAAGGCGCAGACACGCAAAGACATCAAGAGGTTAGTGTAATCGTTCTTGATTTAATCTAGGGTTCTAAAATTAATCTGATTAATTTTAAAATCTTAAATGGCAAATACAGATCCAAAAACATATTAAAAGAGTTTTAATATGTTGTTTATCATTGAAATCAAATAGATAAAAATAAATCTTGCATGGTGCATGTGACCCTAGGTGAAAATTTTTGAATTCAATGGTATAATCTTGTGTTTTTCACGCTTCCGTTCCTTCAATTGGTATCAGAGCCACTATATTTGCCATTTAGATTGTTGATTATATAATTTAATTGTGTGTTTGATCATGAGATCAAGAGATTCATTGCTGGTTGGATCATGAGATGTGGCGTCACACATGGAGAAGCCACCATTGGTGGCGGCAACAATGGTTCCATGGGTGGTTCAAGGTTTGGCTTTTAACACTGCAATTGTTGTATGATCTAAGGCCTATTCTTTGACTAATTAAAGTGTTTAATTAGTAGTTTTAATCACACAATTAAATTATGATTCAAATCAGAATTTTAAAAAAAATGTTTGAATGTGATTCAAATCTGAATTTTAAAAGTTGTTTGAATGTGATTCAAATCTGAATTTTTAAAGTTGTTTGAATCATATTTAAATCTGATTTTTTAAAATTGATTCAATAAAATTCAGATCTGATTTTTTAAAAAATATTTGAATGTGATTCAAATCTGTTTTTTTAAAAAATGTTTGAATGTGATTCAAATCTGAATTTTTGAAGTTGTTTGAATGTGATTCAAATCTGAATTTTTAAATTTGTTTGAATGAGATTCAAATCTGAATTTTT
This sequence comes from Hevea brasiliensis, assembly GCF_030052815.1. NCBI lineage: Eukaryota > Viridiplantae > Streptophyta > Magnoliopsida > Malpighiales > Euphorbiaceae > Hevea > Hevea brasiliensis. The sequence goes on along the minus strand of NC_079497.1, from coordinate 87,697,816 downwards.
AAATTTATTTGAATCATATTCAAATCTGGATTTTTAAGTTGAATATGAGATATTCAATTTAATTTAAGTATGTATGTTTTATTTAATTGTTAAATAGTGATATGCATGATGGATGATCATGGACTATAAAAGACCAATGTGATTGGATTTATTTCTTTTATGTTTCTTTGGGATTGTAAATTAATTAATTTATTTTAATTTATTTTGGGCATGTATTATTAAGTTTGTAATAATTTTTGGGTTGTAATTTCATTTATTTAAGTTCTTGTAAATTCGCCTTGGTATGCCAAGGATTACTATGTAATATTGGATTGCAAGAAGTTCAAGGAGGTCAAGAGCATTGGTGGGACCAGTGGGAGGAATTCAATATCAAGTGTTGATTATGTACTCCTTCAGCAACTCTTGTAAAATGAATGAATGAAATGCACCTAGGAATGCCCGATTCAATTCTTGGTGGCTCGAATTGAATCCCTTAGAAAGTCCATGATCATACCATATTTATCGCTTATCCATTAATGCATGAGATGTATGGGAATGTATGCAATTATATGATATATGCATGCTAAATGGATAATGTGCAAAGTGAGACCTTAATAGTAATTAGGATGGCTATAAAATCTTCCAAACAAATGATTAAGTTGGAAATGCTATAATTAAAGTAATTATAACATAAGCCCTCCATTGGGGCAATTATTTTAAGAAATTTTAAATAGTTGCATGAGATGCAATTAATTTAAGAGATTTTCTTAAGAATAATTGTTAAGCATGGGATGTTGTAAATATGTAAATGGTTTGGTGGCCAATATTGGATGTACTGAGGACATTAAAATTATTTGCATAATTATCGCTCAATGGGATCAACTTAACTAATGCAAGATAAGTCAAGATTGGATGTACCTGAGATTTTGAGCATTAGGGGCTAGTAAAAGGATTGAATCTCACATGAGATGTGATGGGCAAGGAGTTGCTCACTTATAGTTAATTGTAATTCCAATAATGGAAGTACCAGAGGATGAGCAATAGAATTATAAGAATTCAATCACCCACTAGAAATCCATCCAACTAGGATTTCCGATATCTACTTTGGAAGTGAAGGAGTCGCAAAGTTCTTGGGAGGACCAATTTGATTAAAAGACCATAATCATATTTGGTTAATTACATGATACATTTACTAATTAATCTGGTTATTTCTGCAATTAATTTTCTGATAATAATGAGCACAGAACAACCACCACCATCCAATATCCTTGCAAGCATACTTGATCGCAATAGGTTGACAGGACCTAATCAGTCTGATTGGCTAAGAAATTTGAAACTTGTCTTGAACCTTGAACATATAGGATATGTTCTAGATTCAAATGTTCTGGTCCCTTACCTCCAGAGGCCACACAAGAGGAACATGATACTTTGGACAAGTGGAAGGAGCATGATATGAGAGCTAAGTGTTACATGCTTGCTTCCATGAGTAATGAGTTACAGAAGCAACATGAGAACATGCAGAGTGCTAGTGAGATCCTCCTTCACCTACAAGAGTTGTATGGTGAGCACAAAGCAGAATGCTAGGTATGAGATATCTAAACAGCTTATTCCGTATGAGGATGTCCGAGGGATGAATGTTGGGGATCATGTCCACAAGATGATTGGTGATTGAGCAGCTTGGAACATCTTGACTTCAACATGGATTTCCAACTACAAACGGATTTGATCCTTCATCCCTTCCCGAGTCTTTTGGGAATTTTGTGACAAATTTCCATATGACTAAACAGGAATGCACCTTAGCTGAATTACTCAACATGCTGGTTATTGCCCAAAAGAATATGCCAGGCAATAAAGGAAAAGAGGTAGCTTTGGTTGCATCTTCTTCTGCTGGAAAGTCCAACAAGAAGAAGGGCAATAAGAAAAAGAAACTTCAGATTCCTGGTCCTTCCAAGAAAATAGCTAAACAGAAAAGGAAGACTAAAGCTGAAAAAGGCAAAGGAAAGTGTTTCCATTGCTAACAGGAAAGTGTTTCCATTGCCAGTAAGAAAGTGTTTCCACTAGCCAGAGTATAGCAATCTAAATGAATGCAATGCCATGGTGAAAACCAACTCAAGTTCAAAATATATTTGGCACTTAAGGTTATGTCATGTTGCAGAAGATAGGATTGCAAAATTGGAGAAAATGGGGATTCTATCCTCATTGGGCTCTGAGCCTACTCCAACTTGTGAATCTTGCCTTCAAGGCAAAAATGACTAGATTACCCTTTGTTGGACAAGGGCTAAGAGCTAAAAATATTTTGGAACTAATACATAGTGATGTATGTGGTCCGTTTAAAGAAATGGCTAGAAGGGGTTTTCATTATTTTATTACCTTTACTGATGATAAATCAAGGTTTGGGTATTTGTATTTGATCAAATACAAACATGAATCCTTTGAAAAGTTTAAAGAATTTAAATCTGAAGTAGAAAATCAAAAAGGAAAAAATATTAAAGCTCTTCGATCAGATCGTGGAGGTGAATATTTGAGTACTGAATTTGATGAATACTTGAGAGAGCATGGCATTGTTTCTCACCGACTCTCCAGAACGCCACAATGAATGGTGTATCTGAAAAGGAGAAATCGTACCCTATTGGATATGGTACGTAGTATGATGAGCTATACTGATATGCCAATCTCCTTTTGGGGATTTGCATTAGAATCAGCTTTATATATTCTGAATAGGATTCCATCAAAATCAGTTTCTTCCACACCTTATGAGATATGGCATGGAAGAAAACCAAGTCTTAAGCATGTTAAGATTTGGGGTTGTCCAGCTTATATCAAAAGCTGAACACTGATAAATTGGAGACCATATCAGAAAAAGGTCGATTTGTTGGATATCCAAAAGATAGTTTTGGATATTATTTTTATTTGCCTACTTCACAAAAGGTTGTTATAAGTAGAGATGCCATATTTCTTGAACAACAGTTTGTTCAAGAAGGAGGCAAAGGAAGGCAAATAGAGTTAGAATTGGAGAATTCTGACCAACCAATGCATCGATGGATATAGATCCATCTAGTCAACCTATACCCATTGATGAAACATCTACAAATTGTTCCTCGTAGAACAACTAGGGTATCTCACCCACCAGTGAGATATGGTTTTCTTCATGAAGAAGAACAAGAGTTGTCTACTCATGAAGAAGTAGAACATGGAGATGATCCACTTACCTATGAAGAAGCTATATCAGATATAGACTCTTCAAAATGGATTGATGCTATGAAATCCGAGATTGATTCCATGTATAAGAATCAAGTTTGGGATCTTGTTGACCCACCTAAAGGTATTGTACCTATAGGGAACAAATGGGTTTTCAAGAAGAAAATTGGTTCTGATGGAAAGGTAGAGACCTATAAGGCAAGGCTAGTAGCGAAAGGGTTTTGCCAAAGGCAAGGAATAGACTATGAGGAGACTTTCTACTTTGTTGCCATGCTTAAATCAATTAGGATTTTATTAGCAATAGCTGCATACTATGATTATGAGATTTGGCGGATGGATGTCAAAATTTTTTCTCAATGGATACATTGAAGAAAACATTTTCATGGAACAACCTAAGGGATTTGAATCCCAAGATGGTTCCAAGGTATGCAAGCTAAAGCGATCCATTTATGGGTTAAAACAAGCTTCGAGGAGTTGGAACATCCGTTTTGATGAAGCCATTAAATCCTTTGGTTTTATCAAAAATGAGGATGAGCCATGTGTATATAAGAAGGTTAGTGACAGTGCTATCACTTTCCTTGTCTTATATGTGGATGACATACTGTTGATAGGTAATGATACAGGTATGTTGACGACTATAAAGGTATGGTTGTCAAATACATTCTCCATGAAAGACTTAGGGGAGGCAACCTATATTCTTGGGATTCGCATCTATAGAGATAGAGCGAAAAGAATAATTGGTTTATCCCAAAGTCTATACTTGGATAAGGTGTTAAAGAGGTTTAACATGCTTGATTCCAAGAGAGGATTGTTACCAGTGAGACATGGTATCCACCTTTCTAAAGAGATGTCTCCAAAGACACCTGAAGAAAGAGATAAGATGGCCAGATTCCATATGCTTGGCTATTGGAAGTTTAATGTATGCAATGTTGTGTACTAGGCCTGATATCGCATATGTCGTTAGTTTGACTAGCGTATCAATCCAACCTGTGTTTGGAACATCGGATAGTCACAAGAATATTCTTAAGTACTTAAGAAGAACTAAGGATTTATTCTTGATTTATGGAGGTGGAGACTTGCAATTGGATGGTTATACTGATTCTGATTTCCAATCAGATATCGATGATAGAAAGTCTACCTCTGGATATGTGTTCATTTGTAATGGAGGTGCAGTCAGTTGGAAGAGTTCCAAACAGAGCACGATTGCGCATTCCACTCATCGAGGTCGAGTATATTGCTGCATCAGATGCTGCAAAGGAAGCTGTTTGGATAAAGAAGTTCGTAATAGAACTTATAGTAGTTCCTTCCATTAAGTCAGCAGTTCCACTACACTGTGACAACAATGGAGCAGTCATGCAGGCTAAGGAACTAAGGTCTCACCCAAAATCCAAACACATAGAAAGGCACTACCACATTATCAGACATATAGTTGGGCAAGGCAATATAGCCATGCAGAAAATATAACATCAGCTAAAAAACCAGCTGATCCATTCACTAAGCCTTTGTCATAATCTCAGTTAGACTGACATCTTGAGAAGATGGGTCTAAGATATTGTAATGAATGGCTCTAGTGCTAGTGGGAGATTGTTAGTAGTATGCCCTAGAGCATATCATTTAGTATGTATCTTGTATATATTTTTATTAATAAAAGGCATTTCCACTTTTCCGTTTACATAATATATTTATGTGTAATAGAAAAGGTCCATTGATATTTTGTTAGAAATATTATTCTTAAGTTGTTAAGAATATGAGTGACAATATTTCTAGCACAAAGTATCATAAATAGGTTCACAATCGAGGATACTTCATAATAAGGACATGACTTATCCATAAAGATTGTATTCATGTTTGTTCCCAAGTTATTTATATGAGATATAGATAAGATGGAATGGTGAGTCTCATGCCATATAACAAACATGATAGGCACTTATACATGATAAGTAGGTCGAACCAGTGACACTTATGACAAGCACATGGAGTTTACTCTTGTCAATGTTTTGTCATAAATCATATCGATGCATATAATCTTTAGACTGAGATAGCATGTTATCTTGTATATAGGTAGTTTGAGTTTGATATCGCTTTCATACTTGTACTATGTATGGGTATATGGGCATGTGTTGGCTCCTGCTAGTTATATATGGAGGTAGGTGTTGATCAAGAAGGAATCTGTTCTCTAAGTAAATAGAGATAAAATCCTATGTTCATTTAATTGTTCTTGATGTTTCAAGTTCTGGCCAGACAGATAGATTTATTCGTAAAAGAGTTTCGATGAGAAAAATCTTTTAATCAAGAACTGGAATTAAAAGAGAACATAATATTCATAGCAAATGGAGTTTGACATAAACCATGACTCGGCGGCTTGAGTTGGGATTTTATAATGAGAGATTCTAGTGCATGGTAACATATGATTATAGGTTCATTTAAGGTAAATCTTATTACTAATTGGGTGGCCATGGCATGCTATGCTAGGTGTTAACCATGGTCTATGAGGTTCATAAAATGATTTAGAGAAATCATTTATGGTAAGAAAGAGTTCGATGATATTAAGAGTTGATAACATGTCTCATTGCCAATTAGTGATGAGCCTAGTAAGTCACACACATACACAAGTTATCACCTATTTAAATATGATTTAATTAATTAATTAAAGAGTTTAATTGATTAATTAAATAGATTTGGTTTGCAATTAAATTGCAAAGTCCCTAGCATGACTTGAAACCAAATCTAGATTATTGGATGTGTAGTATAAATTAAATTTATATTTAAAGTGTTTAAATATGAATTTAATTGATGAGAAATTAATTAATAGAGATTAATTAATTAATTTATATTTGATATAAATTAATTAGAAGAAGAAAATAATTATTTTGGGTTAAGAACTCAAAATTAAGACACAGCGGCATTTTGGTCATTTCACAGTGTGACACGTGGCACCATGAGATGGTGACACATGGCATAACACATAAGCTTGCCAAATATTTTTAATCATGTAAGATGATTAAAATCAAGATTAAATATAGGTTTGACACTTGGCACAATGTGATTGGGTCACTTAAACCTAGAGCTAATCAAAAGGTGACATGTGGCTAGGGTTTAATGTGTTAACCTAGCTATTTAAGTGGGGTTATGAAAAGAAAACATAACCAGCAGCCTCTCCTCTCATATGTCACGCCACTTTGAGCCTCTCCAGCTATTTCTCTTCATCTCTCATCAATTCAAAGAGATTAGCCATCAATCTCTTGAATTAAGAACACTAGAAATTGTTTCTAGTGTCCTGTTTACATCTCTAATCTCTTAAAAGGCAGAACTTGAATTTCTAATTAATAGAAAAGGCTTTAGAAGCTGTTCAAGGGCTGCCATAGGTGTTCTTGGTGTGGACAAGCTAGAGGGACAACATCTGGTGTCCTAAAGACGAATCTCAAAGGCGCAGACACGCTGCAGCACATCAAGAGGTTAGTGTAATCGTTCTTGATTTAATCTAGGGTTCTAAAATTAATCTGATTAATTTTAAAATCTTAAATGGCAAATACAGATCCAAAAACATATTAAAAGAGTTTTAATATGTTGTTTATCATTGAAATCAAATAGATAAAAATAAATCTTGCATGGTGCATGTGACCCTAGGTGAAAATTTTTGAATTCAATGGTATAATCTTGTGTTTTTCACGCTTTCGTTCCTTCAGAAATAATGTTCTTAAAAGCATCAGGTACATATAAAATGTTATCCAAACACAAAACATGTCTAGACATGTAAAAAGATTTAGATCCTAGGGCTAAAGCTTCAACAGTTGAGCCATTACCAATCCGGAGTCTAACATCTCGAGAATGCAAGCTGCTACTATTTGCTAGTTCATGCATACATAAGAAATGTGAGAACCAGTACCAGTATCTAATACCCAAGCTGTAGATGAATTATGAGTATCATCAGAATCTAAATAACAAGATATAGACATACCTTCCGAAGGTGTATCCTTCTTGTTCTTCAGAGAAGCAAGATACTCTGGGCAATTCTTTTTCCAGTGCCCATCCTGCGGGCAGTGCAAACACTTTCTTTGCCTCCATCAGCTTTAGTTTTCCCTTTCTGTTTAGCTATTTTCTTGGAAGGACCAGGAATATGAGATTTCTTTGTCTTATTGCCCTTCTTCTTTTTGGACTTTCCAGCAAAAGAAGATGCAATCAAAGCTACCTCTTTTCCTTTATTGCCCGGCATATTCTTTTGGGCAATAACTAGCATTTTGAGTAAACCAGCCAAGGTGCATTCCTGTTTAGTCATATGGAAATTTGTCACAAAATTCCCAAATGACTCAGGTAGGGACTGAAGGATCAAATCCATCTGCAGTTGGAAATCCATGTTAAAGTCAAGATGTTCTAGCTGCTCAATCAGCCGAATCATCTTGTGGACATGATCCTCAACATTCTGTCCCTCAGACATTCTCATGCGGAATAATTATCTAGATATCTCATACCTAGCATTCCTACTGTGCTCAACATACAACTCTTGTAGGTGAAGGAGGATATCACTCGCACTCTGTATGTTCTCATGCTGCTTTTGTAACTCATTACTCATAGAAGTAAGCATATAACACTTGGCTCTCATGTCATGCTCCTTCCACATGTCCAAAGTTTCATGTTCCTCTTGTGTGGTCTCTGGAGGTAAAGGATCAGGAATATTTGAGTTTAGAACATATCCTATATGTTTAAGGTTCAGGACAAGTTTCAAATTTCTTAGCCAATCAGAGAGATTAGGTCTTGTCAACCTATTACGATCAAGTATGCTTGCAAGGATATTAGATGGTGGTGGTTATTCTATGCTCATTATTATCAGAAAATTAACTACAGAAAATAACCAGATTAATTAGTAAATGTATCATGTAATTAACGAAAATGATTATGGTCTTTTAATCAAATTGGTCCTCCCACTAACTTAGCGAATCCTACACTTTCAAAGTAGAAAACGGAAATCCTAGTTGGATGGATTTCTAGTGGGTGATTGAATTCTTATAATCCTATTGATCATCCTCAGGTACATCCATTATTGGAATTACAATAAACTATAAGTGAGCAACTCCTTGCCCATCACATCTCATGTGAAGTTCAATCCTTTACCTAGCCCCTAATGCTCAAAATCTCAGGTACATCCATTATTGACTTATCTTGCATTAGTTAAGTTGATCCCATTGAGCCAATAATTATGCAAATAATTTTAATGTCCTCAGGTACGTCCAATATTGGCCACCAAACCATTTACATATTTACAACATCTCTTGCTTAACAATTATTCTTAAGAAAATCTCTTAAATTAATTGCATCATATGCAAGTATTTAAAATTTCTTAAAATAATTGCCCCAATGGAGGGCCCATGTTATAATTACTTTAATTATACCATTTTCAACTTAATCATTTGCTTGGAAGATTTTATGGTCGTCCTAATTGCTATTAAGGTCTCACTTTGCACATTATCCAATTAGCATGCATATATCATATACTTGCATACATTCCCATACATCTCATGCATTCATGGATAATAAATAAATATGGTATGATCATGGACATTCTAAGGGATTCAATTCTGAGCCACCAAGAATTGAATTAGGGCATTCCTAGGTGCATTTCATTCATTCATATTACAAGAGTTGCTGAAGGAGTACATAATCAATACTTGATCTTGAATTCCTCTCACTGGTCCCACCAATGCTCTTGACCTCCTTGAACTTCTTGCAATCCAATTACATAGTAATCCTTGGCATACCAAGGCGAATTTACAAGAACTAAATAAATGAAATTAGAATCCAAAAATATTACAATCTTTATAATACATGCCCAAAATAAATTAAAATAAATTAATTAATTTACAACCCAAAGAAACATAAAATAAATAAATCCAATCACATTGGTCTTTTATAGTCCATGATTATCTATCATGCATATCACTATTTAACAATTAAATAAAACATACATACTTAAATTAAATTGAACATCTCATATTCAACGTAAAAATCCATATTTGAATATGATTCAAACAAATTTAAAAATCCAGATTTGAATATGATTCAAACAAATTTAAAAATCTAGATTTGAATATGATTTAAACAAATTTAAAAATTCAGATTTGAATCACATTCAAACAAATTTAAAAATTCAGATTTGAATCACATTCAAACAAATTTAAAAATTCAGATTTGAATAATATTCAAACAACTTTTAAAATTCAGATTTGAATCACATTCAAACAACTTTAAAAATTTAGATTTGAATCACATTCAAACAACTTTAAAAATTTAGATTTGAATCACATTCAAATAATTTTTAAAATTCATGTAACCTTAGATCATGTAACAATTGCATATTCCAAGGCCAAACCATGCGCACCACTTTGGAGACTATTGATGTGCACCATTGATGGTGATCAACCTCATGCCGCCACCTTTTCTTTTGCAACTAGCAATGAATAATCATCTCAGTATCAAATCACATAATTAACTCATATATTAAACAATCTAAATGGCAAACATAGTAGCTCTGATACCAATTAAAGGAGCGAAAGCATGAAAAACATAATTTTAGATAATTGAATTCAAAAATTTTTCATCTAGGGTCACATGCATCACGCAAGATTCATTTTTATCTATTTGATTTAAATGATAAATAATATATTAAAACTCTTTTAATATGTTTTTGGATCTACATTTGCCATTTAAGATTTTAGAATTAATAGATTAATTCATTAAAACCCTAGATTAGATCAAGAACAAGTGTACTAACCTTTTTGATGCACTGCAGTGTGTTTGGCACCTTTGGGATGCGCCTAGGACACTAGATGTTGTCCCTCTAGCTTTTCCACACCAAGATCACTAATGGCAACCCTTGAACAGCTTCTAAAGCTTTCCCAATCAATTAGAAAATCAAGTTTTGCCTTTTGAAAGATTACAGATGTAAACAGGACACTAGAAATGATTTCTAGTATTTTTAATTCAAGAGATTGTTGGCTAATCTCTTTGAATTGATGAGAGATAAAGAAGAAGAGAGGGAAGATGTTCTTTGGGTGGTGGCACCAAAGAAGAGCAGCAACTTGTATATTTTGTTCTTTCGTCCTTACACTTATATAGCTAAGTCAACACTTAAAACCCTTGCCACATGTCACCTTCTGATTAGCTCTAGGTTTAATTGACCCAATCACATTGTGCCAAGTGTCAAACCTATATTTAATCTTGACTTTGATCATCTTACATGATTAAAAGACATATGGCAAGGTTATGTGTAGTGCCATGTATCACCATCTCATGGTGCTACATGCCACCCTGTGAAATGACCAAAATACCCGTGTCTTAATTTTGAGTTCTCAACTCAAAATAATTATTTCTCTTCTTCTAATAAATTTATATAAAATATAAATTAATTAATTAATCTCTATTAATTAATTTCTCATAATTCAATTCATATTTAAACACTTTAAATATAAATTTAACTTATACTATACATCCAATAACCTAGATTTGGTTTCAAGCCATGCTAGAGACTTTGCAATCTAATTGCAAACCAAACATATTTAATTAATCAATTAAACTCTTTAATTAATTAATTAAATCATATTTAATTTGATGATTACTTGTGTATGTGTGTGACTTACTAGGCTCATCACTAATTGGCAATGAGACATGATATCAACTCTTAATATCATCAGAACTCTTTCTTACCATAAATGATTTCTCTAAATCATTTTATGCACCTCATAGACCATGGTTAACACCTAGCATATCATGCCATGGCCACCCAATTAGTAATAAGGTTTACCTTAAATGAACCTATAATTATATGTTACCATGCACTAGAATCTCTCTGTTACAAAATCCCAATTCGAGCTGGAGTCATGATTTATGTCAAACCCCATTTGCTATGAATATTATGTTCTCTTTTAATTCTAGTTCTTTATTAAAAAGATTTTCTCATAAAAAACTCTTTTGTGATTAAATCTATCTGTCCTGGCTAGGAACTTGAAACATCAAGAACAATTAAATGAATATAGGATTTTATCCTTATTTACTTAGAGTAATAGATTCCATCTTGATCAACACCTACCTCTATATATAACAAGTAGGAGCCAACATATGCCCATATACCCATACACAGTATAAGTATGAAAGCAGTATCAAACTCAAACCACCTATATACAAGATAACTGTGCTATCTCAGGTCTAAAAATTATATGCACTGATATGATTTATGACAATACACTGACAAGAGTAAACTACATGTGCTTGTCATAAATGTCACTGGTTCGACCTACTTATCATGTATTAGTGCCTATCATGTTTGTTATATGGCAAGAGACTCACCATTCCATCTTATTTACATCTCATATAAATAACTAGGGAACAAACATGATTGCAATCTTTCTGGATAAGTCATGTCCTTATTGTGAAGTATCTTCGATTGTGAACCAATTTATGATACTTTATGCTAGAAATAGTGTCACTCATATTCTTAACAACTTAAGAATAATATTTCTAACAAAATATCAATGGACCTTTTCTATTACACATAAATATATTATATAAATCAAAAAGTAAAAATGCCTTTTATTAATAAAATATATACAAGATACATACCATATGATATGCTCTAGGGCATACTACTAATAGTAAGTTGTTTACTTTTTTAGTTATTAATTTTTTTTTTCTGCTGAGTGTTCCTAGTTGTTTAATTGAAAAATAATTTAGCTGGCTATTAACTTGGGAAATGCACAGGCATTAGATACTGAGTATGTCACCTGGGATTGTGCTCTGACTTATGGATCAAATGACTGTGGGAACTGACTACACTAAACGTAGTTTCTTCAATCTCACTCTAAAATTAAAAAGGCAAGTAAATTGGAAATCGAAAAGACACTTTGATGCTTGAAATTACATGCAAGAGTTTTGAAAAAAATAAATGACTGGTAAAATAAAGATAAAAGACTGTTAGATTCTAGTTGAGTTATTATTGTTTGATGTTGTTGCGTGTTAGGGGTTTTCACGTTGCAGTGTATCTGGCTTTTGTAGTTGTGTCTGAAGGTATCTAAAAGTCTCATGGAAGACTCTGGAACACACTCTACTATGTTATGTGGTTACTAAAAGTTACCTGCCTACCGCTTGGAACTGTTACAAACTATTGTGCAGGCATTAGAAGGCTGCTGGAAGATGCTAAAATACATTTGCCACATTCTGCGGTTATTTGCATTTACCTGCCCACTCTTTGGAACTGCTTGGGACTGCCGTCAACTTTTTTTTATCTCAAATAACTATCCAGTAACCATCATTAATTCACTTTTAATTATCTCAAGCTACAAATTAATTAAATTAATAAAGTAAAATTAATTAAATTAATTTTATAGAAAATTAATTTAATTAATTCTAAGGCATAAAAGTAATTAAGAAATAAAATTATTATTTTTGGTATAAACAATTTCCCCCCGCACTTGGATTGGCTGATTAAGCCATTCCAAGTGGACAAGATTTGATTTTAGCTCACATTTTTACTGTTCAAAATTTAAAAATAATCAATTATCACCTGTAATCCTCCTGAGAATTTGAAATTCAAGCTAACTCTATCTAGTAAGAGTTTAATTTTCAATGGAACTCTAATCACTGTAAATTATCATTCCCATAGACTTTTATTTACTGCAAATCTCTTATTATTGCAAATTTATCTCTCTAATCAAATCCTATTAACTTAATTATCACTTAAAGAAACCCAATTTTTTTTCTCTCTCTCCTTCATCCTTTTCTTTTTCATGCCATCTTCTCTCTCTCTCTCTCTCTCTCTTTTCTTTTTCTTTCTCTCTTCTCTCTTTTCTTTTCCTTTTCCCTCACCCGATTCTTCTTATGCAACTGCTAACATTTCATTCTCTAATTGCCTTCCTCACCATCGATTATTGGATTGGAATAGCACTTCATTATTGTTTGGGTGAGTTTCTTCCATTGTTTCATCTTGTCGGCTCATCACCATCCAATCAGTGTTGTTCCATTCCTCATCCCATCATTGGCTACTCATTAATTCTCCAGTGATGCACCATATCTCATCGACCATTGATCGATACATCTCTTAGCTAATTCTTCTTATATCTTTATTGCAATTGATTCAAGGTATTCTCCTTATTATCCTACTTGAATTGGCAATTTTTGAGACTCTTAACATTCAGTGATGGTTGAGAATGTGATTAGGCCATGTTGATTGCTTCTAGAATTGGTAATTTCTCATGTACTTGCTCAGGTACCTACGAAATATTGGTTGGCATCTGTAGTATACTAGTTGGTGTCTATAAAATGTTGGTAGGTACTTGCAAATGTGTTGGTTGGTACTTGCCAATTACCTACATTTGTTAAATATAAGTATTGCATTTGTGCTTATATGTCTGTGCTTCTTACTTGACTTTGTTGCTTGGGAATACTTATTATATTTTTGTATTTGCAGATTTTGTATCGGACCCTTCTTCTGGTTCACAGGTACCAGCTAGTATCCAGGTACCTACCTAAGAACCAGCCACTTTGTAGGTACCAAGAGCTCCGCCTACACCATTTCCCTTACTACAGTACCTTGACATCTACATTTAAGTACCAGCACCTGGTATAAGTACTTCGGTCACCTTTATGCCTACTGGATGAATCTTGCTCTATTTTATATTATGTGCTTCTACTGTAGGTTGTGTTGATTGTAGTGTTGGAAATTGTCTAAATATTGAAAAGCCAAAATTTTCGATGTTTATATTATGGAAGAGACTTTGTCAAAATCTTTACTGACCAGGTACCTTTGTTGTCCTACAGGTTTTTCTACAAGTATCTCTGTAGGTGCTTAGCCTTCATCCTCTCTTATTAAGGTTCCTGTAAGTACCTGTAGTATCTTAATACTGCTATACACTTGAAAGGCTAATTTCCCTAGGTGCTTTTCACAAGCGCCCAACTTCATTTCTTTATTTTTATTTTTGTAGAGAATGTGAGTGTAGGTCTCTGGCGCTTCTTCATCAGGCATAGTATTGGATATTAGAGAGTTGTCAATTTAGCCTTATTTCAAAGTCGCCTATTGACTTCAAGCTTCCTCTAAAAGCTTTCCTGCATGCTATAATCATTATATTTTGATGTAATAATTTTAGTATACATTTGATCACTTGCGTACTTAATAAATAATAAGTTGTGTTTTAGCTTTTATTTACGAATGAATGTGGCCATGAGGCCTACTTGTTACATTAGCCTTCGTTTGTGATAAGTGCATAATTTATTAATTTTAGTCCCATCACATTTAGTGTTTCTAGGGTATCTTAAGCCTAATTCAGTTGATTAAAGTATAATTATCTATTAGGCATATGTTTAGAGAGTTGTTGAAATAATTGTGTTAAATGGAGAAATTTTTAGCATTTTCATTAATTTGACTCTTGTTGTATTTTTCAGGGTTTTGATGAAGTTTCAGAACATAGAAATGTAGAAGGAAGCTTCGAAAGGTCAAAGGATTGAGAAGCGTTGCTGATACAAAGTACACGGGCCGTGTAACTTGACCCGTGTAAATCCTAGAGACCTGCGTAACCTTCTGTGCCAATACAAGACATACTCACTCAGCTCCAGTAAGTTACATGGCCCTGGGCCATGTAGTGATACACGAGCCGTGTATCCGTCGACAATCAGTTTTCTAATTTTGCTCCAGTTGCAGTTTTTGACAAAGAGAGAGACTCCTAACACCTTAGGGACTTTAAAAACCTAACCCTAGGCCATTTATTATAAATAGAAGAGGCAGCAGCCGACATAAGGGGATCAGACTTTCGTTCTCCATTCACATTCTAGATTTCTTCAATTTTCTCCTTTAGTTTTCTGTAAGCCATGAACATAAGTGGCTAAGTTTTTAATTCAGTTTAAGGGATTGAGACCAGGCTCTTAATTTAATTTATGTCTTTTTGATTATCTATTATTTTCTGATTTCATTGTCTTTGATCTATTGAATGATTTGCTAAAAAGGCCTATTAGTTAATTATTTGATGTGGTTAATTGCTAGTTCATCTTCATAATCCGTAATTATTGTGTAAGATTGAACATGAGTAGCAATTAGGTTTTATTGATTATGATCCCAGTTTTCAATAATAACGTAAGAAAACAATAGGGTGAATTAAATGATTTATGCTTGATAAATTGTTGTTCAGCTTAACTACTTCTTTTTCTTAAAGCAGTTATTAATTTAAAGAGGATTGCTTAATACCAATTCAGTTAATAATTAGAGTTAATTAGAGTGCTGGGCTCGAATTGATGAGTATAGGGAAGTTAGGGATTTTACCTCGTTGTTTGGTAAATCTACGTTAAGTATTCAATAAGAGATAATTGTATTTCTTTTGTCTATGATCGAATCAATGCATTGGAATATGAATTATCTTAGACTGAAATTTGTTTAATTTGAGAATTTCATATTTAATTTTAGTTCTTAATTTCTGATTTTTTATTTCTTCTTTGAATTGCGAAATACCCCACACCCCCCCCCCCAACCTTTGTTTCTTTTTCCATTACACAAGCGCATGAAATTTAATAATTCAGTCTCTAGGGTTCGGCCTGGATTTACCACTTACTACAGAAAATATTTCATAACTGGTAATTTCAGTTAATTTAATTTCTGGTGGATTCGACAGCCATCAGTCTAATTACATGTAAATGCTTCAAAATGTTAGCCACTGTGTCGACTTTTTCTATATCATTTTTTCAAAGATTTTAGAAAAAGCCATGAGGTTGGCTATTTGAGGCTGAGAGGTCAGCTTTGGTTGTTTTATGCTTGGTGTTATTTCATCGATTTCCTGTAAGTTGCAATGGATTTGGACTTACAGAATCATGTCATTTGAACTATTACCTTAAAAATTGAAGCAATTATAATTGTCATAAAAGGAATATGGGCTGTGAGAACATTGATTCCTCTTACACTGCCCCCAAGAGAATTACGGGTTAGTGCCCCCCGAGTTCTCTATTGCTCCTGGAAGTCAAGTTTGGCTTCTCTAGCTTAAGGAATTGGTCATTAGAAGCTATAGGAACTTGAAGACCAAATTTTCCTTCCATCACTAGGACATTGGTACAGTTGGCTGAGGTACCTGCACTATAGATATGTTAGTTCCTTTGTGACTGTTGGCCCCTGAGTCAAATGTCACCTGGGGTATCTATGTGACGCCCCTTACCCATCTATAGTGTAGTCACGTAAAGTATGCCAAATTTGGTGTCAAAGCACCCTATCTTGTCTTGTTATGTACATTATTAATTTAATGTCCATTTATCTATATTATCCTGTGTGTAGAAATTTTTTTTTTATCACATTTTATTTTTGTGGAGACCCGGACGTAGTTTTCTTTGTTTTATTAGTATATGCCGGGTTTCACTATTAACCTGTGAAAACAGTCTATATCCATTTCATATTTTCATAAATCAAGTCATATCATCATAATTCCCATCACATCACTGCTCATAAAATTTTTAAGAAAATATATATATTATTCATTCATATAAAATTCATATACAATAATTTACAATCTCAAAATTTAATTACATCATATTTATGTACAATGAGCAAAAGTATAAAACTAAATATACATGGGCCCTACCAAAAAATAAACTGCTGAAGTGACTCTTGTGCTAGCAGATCTAATCAACCTCTATGTGAGCACTACTACTACTGCTGGTGGTGGTGGTGCTCTCCAGTACCTACGCATGATAAAATCAACGCGCTAAGCGAATTGCTAGTGGTGTATAATTTAAAAGAAAAATAACTAAATAATTAAAGGTAATAATTCTATGTATAATTTCATAAATTTTAAGTCATTTACACATTTAATGAACTTTTGGAGCAATTATCATTATCAGGATCTTTTCTGCTTATTTATCTCATATTCAGTCTTATTAAATTCATATCAATGCCCAAGTAACCTATAATAGACTATAAAGACTGGATAAACGGGAGTATACTAGTTAGATATCCATATGTCTATCATATATACATCTGTCATGTCAGGCACAAGGCCAGTGGGCAGGCATAAAGCCAGAAATCAAATCAGGCACAATGGCCAATAGGTAGGCATAAAGCTTGTAGAATAATCATATTAGACAAATATTGTCTATCAATGGTCATTCATGTGGGCAGTACTGCTATCTGGAGTCCCTAATGGGTATACCAATTGATTCAAGCTATATACATAAGTATAGATAGTTCTAAACATTTTGACTGCCCACACAAATATTAGTCGTCGGGACAGTAGAACGTACGGACTACCGACGGTGAGGGTGTTATAATACCTCCTTAGCATGGAAACATGGAAGACATTGTGAATCTTTTCCAACTCCGGAGGCAATGCAAGTCTGTATGTTAACGGACCCACTCTTTCCAGAACCTCATATGGCCCGATGAAGTGAGGACTCAGTTTCCCCTTTCTACCAAATCTCATGATCCTCTTCCAAGGAGAAACTTTAAGGAATACTTTGTGTAACACCCCTCACCTGTCTACAGTGTAGCAGAGCAAGGCATGTCATATTCAGTGCCGGAGCACCCTATCTTATCTTACTTTATTCCTAAATAATTTTAATCTCATTATATTTTAGAATCAAATATATTCTAAGGAGAAACTAACGGAGTTTCCCCTATTATATTACCATTTGACGTGTTTCACTGGTTACCTTTTTAAGAATCTCAACAATATTTTCCATACAATAATTCATCCATACTTATATTATCATTTCAAAAATCACTATGTAATTCAATTCCATACTCATTTGTACAAATTCATTCATGCTTATTACATATATCAAAATTCTCAATTTCATTAGTTTACATAATTTGCAAACTAATTATATAAATTCATAATTTACATCAGGTGTGTAATATCCTCACTTTAGCTAGTCCATACAGTCTACTATTCCGGTGACCAATGTCGATCCGGGTAGCTAGAATATTTGAAATTATAAATAGACTAGAGTGAGGAGTTATAAATAAACTAAATAATGCTCATAAAAATCAAGGAAAATTTTTAGGAATGAAATGCACTAAGGTTAAATGAGCCGAAACCCCAGTGATGAGTAACCTGAAGGGGAAGTGACGGTGAAGGCCGTTAACAACCCTAAACTAGGGAGAAAATTTATAAAATAATTTTTGAAACTCCAGAGAAGAGTCATTGAGGATTCTATGGCATTAGAATGCCAAGAAGAGGCTTAGAAAAAGTTTTCTATCAGTACACACAATTTTAGCTCGTTAAGCCAAACGGAGGGCATTTTGGTCATTTCGTCTTCAGAGATGATTTTTGACCAACTTGTCCATTTATGTAAGCGAATTATATGATATAAAATATGAACAAACATTGATGAAAAATTAATTAAAAATGAATAGCAAAGGAAAGAAAAGAAAATAAAAGAAATTTAGCTTTATTACATAAGCATTATGTAAACATGAGGTCATTAAAATCTTTGGCCAATCAAAATTCAAGAAATACAATTATAACACATTAAAAATAAAGAAAAGAGGGCAGAAATCTGGAACAAACTAGCAGCCCTCTCCCTTCTTCAAAACGTCACCTATTATCTCTCCCTCACTCCTCCATTAACAAGCTTCCAAACCTTCATTTTCCCTAGTTTTCTTTCAATAAAAACCCTAAGTGTTAACACAAAAGGTTACTCTTTCATCTTGGTGAATCTTTTGGGAGCAAAAAGAAGTGTAAAAGAAGAGTTCTCACAAGCTTGAGATTAGCTCCATTAAAGGTTAGTGACTAAACTTGATTTTTATCTTTCAATTCATGTTGAAGGAGTGGTAATTGATGCAAATTTGCAAAAAAAAATCATAAACATCATGTGTATGTCTTGCTTAAAAATTCCAGGAGCCTTGAACTTGGTTGAGTTTTGAAGATTTCTTAGAATTAAAATGATATTGTGGCAGCCCTTAACACTAATATATTGATTAGGAAGGTGAAGTGCAAGTAATGCAACAATCTAGAATGGTGGAGCTAGGGTTTTGGACCCAAATTGAGATTTTGTTCATGTATTTAGTGAAAGAGAGTTTTAATGGTCAATTACTGACCATTGGGCTGTGTATGAATAAGAAATGAAGTGGCTTGTTTAGTGAGAATTGAAGTTAGTGTGGCTACCCTTGGTGACCTATAGGACTGGGCATGAGTCCAGCAGGTTTGGGCAGCAATAACTAGAGTTGTAGAGGTTCAATTGGTGCAAGAACAATTGGACATAAAACTAGACACATAATGGCACAACTTTGGTGAAGAAACCATGCCCATTAAACTAAACCCAGTTGACCTAAAGATTGCCCTAATCTAGGTGACCTGCATTCTGCCTGGGCAAAATGACTAAATGAACAGTATTTAGTCATTTGGTCATAACTCAGTGTAGGAGGTCTAATTGACCTGAAATTTTACCAACAATAAGATAAGATATAGACCTATAACTTTTATGAAGAAACCTAACCAAAATTATGACCATAACATTTTCAAAAAGTGACCTGCAGTCACTGCTCAAAATACTGTAGATTTGGTCAGTCCAGAAATTCTGGAAAAATTATAATCTGGCCAGTTGTGGTTTTTAGGCCATAACTTGAGATACAAAACTCCAAATGGAGTGATTCAAAAAAGGAAATGTAATTAGACAAAATAAGGAACAACTTTCATGTTGATCATTTTACCAAATTCCAATTGCAAAAATGACTAATGGAATAGTAAACACAAAGCTTGAAAACTGAAAATTTTGAACAATTAACATTAAATTTAGAAATGGTATTGGCAACCAATACCAACAATTTTAGAATGCAAAATGTGGTATATTGAGAGTATTAGAACCAATGTGCCTATTGCCTATGCAAAAGTCAACATTTTTGTTGACTAATGAAATAAATAGTAACACCTAAACTTAAATTTTTAGAATTGTACAATTTAAAAGTGTAACATGCTCTAGTACACCTAGCAAGATTGGCTTGGATAGGTTGGCATGCCAATAGGGTTCTGTTAGCAGTACTGCATATGGCTTCATGCCATTCTGTGTTTTATGGCCTCACGTGCCATTTTGTGATAAAATAGCCTTTGGCTATGTTGATTGAGATATTATACTTGGGTTTCATCCCTGATAATTATTACAGCTTATTAGCTATTCTGTTGCATACCAGGAGACATAATGTGACCGATGGTGTGATGGTCTAAGGTACTTAGTACCCAGTGCTAGTTTACCCGGTTATCCAGTCCAGTCGACTAGTATGGGTTACTCGAGCAATGATAATAAGTCTTACCAAATTTTAATAGAATAATACTGCAATAAATATTAGGAATTAAGTCTACTAAAAATGTAAACACACATTCTGCACATTTACTTTATTTTAGTTATTTTATTTTATATTGTCATCACTAAGCATAATTGCTTAGCGCGTCACTTTTGCCACGCGCAGGTACTGGAAACATAGCTGGCGAGTCCAGCAGACCTCATACAGGGTGAGCTTTCAGATCTACACACGGAGTCCAGAGTCACCTCACATTTGCAGTGTATTTGATAGGACATTAGGCCACTTTTAGTATTTTGGTATTTTGGTATTTCGTATTTTGTAAACTTCTGTAATGTATATTATAAACTCACGTAATTATGTTTTTTATGTTATTATTTGTGAACTATGTTCAATAATAAATGTGAGTATTTCTCATTGAATTGGGTGTGATATGAAATGAATTGAATTTTGAGATACTGAAGTTATTTGAGAAATTGTTGAGAATATATTGGTGGTTGACTGAGAATGATATGATGATTTTATTGGAAGTGTTTTTAATAGATTCAGAAGAACTGTTTTTCTAATTTACAGCCGGCACTCTGCCGGATTTTCTATAAAAATTGCGAAAAATTCAGATTAATAAAAAATTGTAAATAAATGAGTAAAAAAGGGTAAATTGAATTGAAATATGATCTGGTGCTCCGGTACACTGTGTGGCAATCTTGCTCGGTTACACTGCAGATGGGTAAGGGGTGTCACAAGGTGCATATTAAATATAATTTCCTAATTTACATTACAACATAAAAAAAATTATAATACACAAAATACATAATATGAATAATGTGAGCCCTATCTACATGTATTGCTGAGGAGGTAATAACCTTGAACACTTCTGCAAATCTGGACCCCAAAAATCCCAGTCAAATGTCCATTGGGTTTTATCTTCAGTACCTGTGCAAGGAAACAAATCCATCGCGCTAAGCATTACTGTTCATGGTATAATAATATAACAAGAGAATAATATACAAATAAAGATAGAAATAAAACGTAATTTGGGTAATCCAGAATTTCTTTAATCTCGTACAAAATTTCTAATATTAATATCTTTTATCCTAATTTGTTTATTTCTCATTAGAGGTGCTTAGTTCATAAAATTATAATAATAATATACAATATAAAAATATTTTAAAAATATTAAATTTATGCCTATATTATTATGTATGACACATTTGCAATTATAATTACTTTGCTAATATTTTCATCACTTCCTCAGTATTTTCTAGGTTGTCTTAGATCATTTCATAATAATTAAAATTCTTAGAGTTATTTCATAACAGATAAATTTTAATATTAATCTAGTTTATTTCAAATCTTTCAAATAAATAATTTCTTAGAGCTAATCTAATTTATTTAAGATCTTTCTAACTCATTTATTTAATTTCTAATATTTTTAATTTCTAATATTCTTAATTTATTTCACTGCCCAAGTAACCTATGACAGGCTAACTAAACTTGATAAGCAGGTCACTGGGCACTGGACACCGTGGTGTCTTGGGCGTCATACCATGGGACATGAAATACGGAACGTAAACCACGTATGTAGTCAGTATGGCTAAAAGGCCATGGTAATAGATAATCAGATAGTCAGGCATATAAGCCACGAATGCGGGCATAAAGCCTTACGCAATATTGCTCAAACAATACCCTATTGGCATGCCAATCTATATAATCTGACACACGTGTCTAGGCAATATATGGGCACATTAGTACCATTAAATGTTCCTAAGTTTTACTATTTCATTTTATTTTCCAATTATAATCTATAGTATTTAAATTTTATTCATAGCAGAAGCATAAATATCTAATCTCATTTTTACATAACTTTATACATTCATCCTAATTTATACATTCATTATATTATCCATATTGATCATAATTCAAAACAATTATTCTCATGTATAACTGTACTCAAAGCAGTTTTTCCTTTCTCCAATAAAGAGAACTAATGTCTCATGCTTACATTCATTAGATTCATTTATTCATTATACCATTTATATAAATTATCATTCAGATCCCAAATAATCCATGAACATTTCATGGATTTTAGATTAACTTAAATTTCTCTTTTTAATCATTTATTTTGAAGTAGTATAACTTTAATTTTAAAGAAATAAGTAATGACTGTCTAGGGTGCTGAACCCTGTAAGTCTATTCATTTCCAGATTTTCTATTTTTATTGGTTATACAATTCCAAGCACTCAGGCTTAGAATTGGTTTCAGGTTCCTAAAATAAAATCATAAGTCTTCATCTTATTTATTCATATTAATTTGAATTATATCAATTAAAGTTTTAGGGCTCCAATTATGGTCAAATAACAATAACTGGTTCATTGTTTTCTTCTAAATCCAGAACCAGGCAGATTCTGGAATCCCAATCTTATCCAAATGGTTGAACATATTACAGTCATAATTTTTGCCTAAGGTCCTTTATATTGGTTGTTCCCTTATGTCTTAAAGTCACTCAAATTCAAGAATTTTTAATTCACTAATTACACTATATATATTAGTACTCATAATGGCTTCTTTAATTTCTTTTATTATTCCTTATGTTTTTGGGGTTAATATTCACACAGTACTATTCACTCAATTTGTTGATTTTTTCATACATAATATGTATACAAAATTTAGATACATAATTATACCACATTTTGAGTTCTAAATTGTTGGCCTTGATTGCCAATTGCACTTCAAAGCCTCCTAGAAGTATTTTCAAAAATTCAATTTTTGTGTCCTATATTTACTATTCCATTGGTCTAAGCTACAGCGAGAATTTGGTAAACTTTTCTTCATCAAAGTTGTTCGTTTATGTGTCTTCTTTAATTCCCTTTTTGAACCACTCCATTTGGAGTTTTGTAGCTCAAGTTATGGCTAAATTACCATAACTGGCTAGATTGGTCATTGTCCAGAAATTCTGGGCAATTCTTGGTTCTAGCAGTTTTGGTGTTCTAAATTTAGCTAACAATTTGAATTGGTTATGGTCATAATTTGGGTTTCTGTTCTTCATAAAAGTTGTTCTGAATTGTCTTAGCTTTCCATGGCCATAAAAATCAGGTCATTCAAACCTTTCTACACAAAGTTATGGCCAAATGAACAAACACTATTTATTTGGTCAAGTTTTCCAGGTCCAGAATTGGTTACCCAGATTTGGGCAATTTTTGGTCATCCTAAGTTATTTTTCTGGGCAGCATTTCATCATCAAAGTTGTGCCATTATGTGTCTAGTTTAACCTTCAATTGGCCTTGCACCAATTGAAGTTATACAAATCAACTTATTATAGCCTAACCACACTGAACTCAAGTCTAGTAATTCTGGCACTTTAGGGGCAGTATACTAACTCAATTTCTAATGCCATAATTCACTTTAATTTAAGGTTGTAACACCCCTATGTTTGGTAATGCGTTCTATTGTTCCGGTGACCAGTGTCGGTCCGGACAGCTAGGATGCCTAGAACTACATTTAATTGTTAGTGAAGAGACATAAAATAATGAAATACAAGAAAAGAAAATACAAGAAAAACAAAAGAAAAATAATAGCAATGAAATGAAACTAAGTTAAACAAGCCAGCACTGCAGAGATGGGTGACCGCACGGGGAAGTTACGACGCAGGCAATAGCCGACCCCATGACTGCAGGGAACCCTCAAAATTTAGTTTCGAGACATAATTAAAGACTTATTAAAGTATAAATTTCATTATAAATATCACAGAAAAATTAATTAATTAGTACAAAGAAAAATGAGAAATCGAGAAAACAACAAAACTCGGTGTTACCGAAAAATCGGAAATGCAACCCGAATAGGGGCATTGTGGTCATTTGACATCCCGAGTTACCTTTTGACCTAAATGTCCATTAAAAATAAGTGATATTAAAGTTGGAAAACCCCATGAAAAAAATGAAATTTAAATGAAAAATAAATAAGGAAACTTTTGGGGTAAGATTTTGAATAATGAAAGGTTTAACATTAATTTATCATTAAGCTAAGTTAGTGGACTGTTATTCCTTATATAATATCATAAGTGGACAGAAATATCCA
The DNA here is from genome assembly GCF_030052815.1 of Hevea brasiliensis. NCBI lineage: Eukaryota > Viridiplantae > Streptophyta > Magnoliopsida > Malpighiales > Euphorbiaceae > Hevea > Hevea brasiliensis. The sequence goes on along the minus strand of NC_079497.1, from coordinate 87,673,317 downwards.
CTAACTTTCTGCATCATCTTCTTCACTTAATTTTCATTTGGCCAAACCAAATTTTCTCCCAAGGTCCATCCATGGCCACCCCTTCATGCAAGCTCCATCTACCATGATTAAGCCATGGTTTTTTGCAAGTTTCTTCATTAAAAGTGGTGTATACCTCTTGGGAAGATTATAGGGAGCAAAAAGGAAGAGATTTGGTGAGGTTTTGAAGAAGTCCAAAAGAGGTAAGTGGGTGTTTTCAATTTTTTTTCATTAAAAGTGTAACTAAGGTTGTGGGTAGTTGATTTATGGAAGAAATTTGAAGAAATGGTTGAGTTATGGGACTGTCCATTTTTGGCAGCCATGAGAGTCAAAGATTTTGAGCTTTTCTTATACTAGATTGGTGGGTAACGAAGTTAATTAGGCCAATTACATGTATTGGTAATTTAATGTTACGTGTATGCTTGAATTAGGTATTTGAAGTGAGGTTGTGAATTTAATATGGCAATTTGAAACACATGTACAATTGGGCAGTTTTGATGTATGTAAGAGAGCTTTAATTTTATGTATATTAATGTTGATTATGAGTTAATGGAATGTACATTAGTGGTTTTGATCAATGGATTAGGGTTTGAAGGTTTGTATAAGAGTTGGATATTGATTTCATTGAATTGAGTGTAGTGGATGTTTACTTAAATAGAATAGCTGCTGGATGTTTAAGTGAATTGACTATTGTTGGATATTTCATTTCATTAAACTGAGTTGTTGCTAGAAAAATTGAAAAATTGAGTTGTGGTTGGACAATTGACCAAAATGAAATGTAAATGGTGTTTATTAGAAGTGCCAATTTTCAATGCAAAGTATGGTTAGTAAAAACAGTATACATTTTAGGTTATAAATGGAATTGTGTGACTTCAATTGGTATGAGACCAATTGAAGGTGAAACTAGGCACAAAATGTGCCAATTTTCATGAAGGAAGCTTACTTAAATTCTGGCTAGAAGGTGACTTGAAAAATGACCAAATCCAGATTAGTGACTTGAAAGCCTAAAAATTGACCATTTGGGCAGCAGTTAGTTTTTTGACGATAACTTACTCAAAACAGGTCCAATTGACCTGAAATTTTTACCATGAATATTTTAGACATAGATATACAATTCTTATGAAGACACCAAAGCCCAGAAATGGCCAGAACCAAGCCAAATAGCTTGCATAAGTTCAGGTACCAAAACTGGCCGAACCAAAAGTGACCTAAAAATGACCTAAAGTTACCATTTTGATGCATTTTGTCCAGCATTGGTAAATTGACCATAACTTGGTCTACACAACTCAGAATGACCTGAAATTTTGCCCCGCGTGCAATAAGACATAGACTTACAAGTTTGTAGTTTGGACCGAAACCCGAAAATCGAGGGAACTAGGTTGTCCGGTTAGGTCAAAATAGTACACTGAAATCCAGTAAATTACAATACACTTGAAAATGAATTTGGTAACATATATCAACACTAAAGGGCTATAAAATGTGACATATTGGTAACATTGGAATTGATTCACTTAGAGTGCATCAAGGATCAACATTATAAGTTGACTAATGAAATGAATTGAAGGGAATAGTACCAAGAAAATTTAGATATTGGATTTTATGGTTGGAAACAAATTCATTGAGTACTGAAACACTTTAAATTGTGTGTTTCAGTTGATAAGGATATTGAAAAGCATAAAGAACATTGAGTCAAGGCCTAGGAGCGACTCAAATCAGGTTTGTGCACAACTAGTTTTTAACTGATTTTGTTCTGAATATTTCATATGATTAAATGACATATTTTTCTTTTGTATTATGTTTAACAAGCATTGGATTTAATTCAATGATTATTGAAATTGTTATAGTATGTATGAATTTAGCTTTGTGAAATGGTATTTCCACAAGTATTAAGCATTGTTGTGAATTGAATAAATTATGTTTTTGGAAAATTGTGATAGAACATGTTTTGAATTGTGATGGGCAATTTGCATGGAAAAATGCAAATTTATGATTTGAATTGTGATGAGCATAAAAATTATTGGATATTGGAATTGACTTTGAATCGAATTGTATTGTGATTTATGCTCACTAAAAGGATTGTGATATTGTTTTATATCTCACTATAGATGCTTGACTAGGTTATTACCCGTCTTTCTCATTTGTTGAAAAGACAATGGAGTTAGTTGTGTTTTGATTACTATAGTATGTGCACAGGCTTAGATTCTCCTCTTATTAGAGGTTATATCTAAGTTTTTATGTTATGGCTCTTTCGGAAGATTCATTATTGTGATGTGTACTGTGCACGATGATTCGACCTCCCCGACCATAGGGAGTTAGAATCTGATTCGACCTCCCCGATCATAGGGAGTTAGAATCACCCCGAAGATGGCCTTTTCGGATTAGCCTTGCATAATTAGTGAGATAAAGAATGGTTTTTGAGATAAAGAATGGCTTTTGAGATAAAGAATGGTTTTCAAGATAAAGAATGGTTTTCGAGATAAAGAATGGTTATTGAATAGTAAAGAATTGTGATTTCAATTATGATTTATGTATAATTGATTTTGTTGGAATTAATCTTTATTTCCAATAAATTGTTGGAATTACCTTAAATGGTTAGTTATGATTTGATAAACTGAACTCGTGATCAAAGTCATTTGATACAAATGATTTATATTATTGGCAATGAATATTTTGAGTTTTAGAATTTGATGAGTATTTAGATTTCCAAATTATTTGCTGTAAATTTTGTCAATGTATATCATACTGTGTTTTAAATTATAGTTGTGCACCACTGAGTTCACCACTCAGCGATAGCTTTGTATGCTATCGCAGGTGAAAAGAGCATAGAGCAGTTGAGTAAGCTTCTTTAAAGACACATTCAGATCAGCTCCAGGTATATCATAGTTATACCCATGTACAAAGGTTTTGATATATGCATGTAATAATATGTATGTAAATTATTTGAGCAGTTGTATAAAAACTCTTGTAAAATATTTTGCTATGTAATTAAATGTAAATTATTGTAAATATAAATTTGAGATTTCATTTACCTGAATAGTTTTGTAATATTAATTTTTGAGTCTTATAATCAATGAAATGTTTCTTTTATGATGAGGTTGGTTTGAAAATGAAATGATTGATTATTGAGATTGAATTATGAGATGAAATGAAGTTTCTTAGAGTTGTATTTGAGAAAACATATTGGGAGTGTTTTCTTTTTCAAGTTTGAAGAACTGTTTTCTCAAAATACAGCAGGCACTTTGCCGAAATTTTGAAAAAAATTTTATAACACCAGATTTTAATCGATGATTTAAATTTCACAAAAATTATTTTAAAATCCCTTGTAGTATATCTAATGGGTTATCGGTAGGTGAAGTACGGTAATTCATTAGGTGTACTACGGGATCATGTTACATCTTACGGGAGAGTAGGGTGTGACAAAGGTCCATTCACCCAAAATGGTCACTAATTGACTATTAAAACTCTAATTAAATATCTAAGCATCAATTCCCCAAATTTGTCACAAACCCTAATTAGTTATAATTTCCATCTCATGCAAACTCATCAAATTTTAACTCTACTTCATATATATACATCAATTGACTTTACTACACAAATTTAATTGCATCCCAATCATCAAAACCATGAAAATCTCATACCATCAAGGCTGACCAAATTTTCCATGCTTACATACACACCTCAATTCCATAAGTATTCATGTAATCTCTTCATAATTCAACTAAATTTTAACACATAAAGAAGGAAGTAAATTAGTTTATGCACTAACCTTAGTGGGCAGAATTTTCCCAAGCTTTAAACTTTACTTTCCTTCTCTTTCTTGGCTGCCAAAAACTTCTCCAATATATGGGTTCAAGTTTTAGTGAAGATAACTAGCGATTTTGGTGTTAGATTAGGGAGAATTTCAAGCTAGAAAGCTTGAAAATTCATGGAGAAGCTTGTCCATGGTGGTTCTGCTGGTGAGGAAGGAAATGGGCAGGTTTGTTTTCAAATTTTTGACTTCTTTTCCCTTTTAATTGATATTTAAATGTGCTTGTTGGATTATGATTGGCTAGCACCTTTTTATTGCATCATGCTTGCATAAGCATGATGTCATAATTAGGTATTTACTTCATTTTCTTTTTCTTTCTTTCCTACTTATTTTTAATTAATTTTTTAGTAATATTTATTCACATTTTATATCATATAATTCACTTACTTAAATAGACAAGTTGGTCAAAAAGTGTCTCTAAAGGCGAAATGACCAAAATGCCCTTCGTTTAGCTTATTGAGCTAAAGTTATCTGTACCGATTGATTTAATTTTCTTAGCATTTTCTTGGCATTCTATTATCATCAAAACCTTAATAACTCTTTTCTGGAGTCTCAGAAATTATTTCACAGAGTTTTCCTCAGGTTTAGGATTACTAGCTATCTTCACAGCAGCTTCCCGTTAGAGTCACCCATCGCTGGGGCATTGGCTCATTTAACTTTGTTGTATTTTATTTCTTAAATTTTTCCTAGATTTTTCTTACTATTATTTAGGTTATTTATGACTCCTCACTCTAGTCTAAATATAGTTTTAACATTCTGACGGTCTAGACAGTCATTGGTCATCGAAACAGTAGAACGTACAAACTATCTAAAGTAAGAATGTCACACTTTGTCACCTACACTATACTAAATATCTCTTCTCTTCAGATCAATGTAGGACTTCTGTTTATTCGATGTAACCTTGAGTCTGTCTCTAATGAGCTTAACCTTTTCTTTCGTCTACTGCACCAGTTCTGGACCAATGAACTTCCTCTTGCCCATTTCATCCCAACACAAGGGATTTCTACACTTTCTGCCATACAGAGAAGATACGGAGGCATTCCAATACTTGACTAATAACTTTTATTGTAGGCAAATTCAATCAAAGGCAAGTGTGTTTCTTAACTTCCTTTAATTTCAATCACACAAGCCCAAAGCAAATCCTCTAAAATCTGAATAATCCTTTCAGACTGGCTATCTGTCTGTGGATGGAATGCTGTGCTAAAGTTTAATCTAGTTCCTAGGGCTTTTTGGAGACTACCCCAGAATCTAGAAGTGAACCTTGGATCTCTATCTGATACAATAGACACTGGCACTCCATGTAACCTCACCACTTCATTAATGTATAATTTAGCCAATCTTTCAGGCCGCAATCCATCCTCACTGGCAGAAAGTGTGTAGACTTGGCCAATCTATCAATAATAACCAAAACTGCATCATGATTCTTTTGTGTACATGGAAGTCCTGTCATGAAATCCATAGTGATTCTCTCCCATTTCCACTCGAGAATTAGCAATGGCTACAGTAACCCTGCTGGCACTTGGTGTTCTGCCTTTACTTGCTGATAAGCTAGGCATTTGCAACATATTCTGCAATGTCCTTCTTCATTCCCCTCCACCAATAGTGCTCTTTCATGGTTTTGTACATTTTAGTTCCACTGGGGTGCATAGCAAAAGGTGAATCATGTGCTTCCTTTAAAATGATCTGCCTTAATTCAATATTATCAGGGATGCACATTCTGCCCTGATGTAGCAACAAGCCCTCATCATTCACAGACAACTTTAGTTTCTTGCCATCCCTAGCCTCTTCCATCAATTTTAGGTACTTCTCATCATTCTGAGTAGTTGTTTTAATTTGATCAATCAATACTGGCTTCACTTGCGAAGTAACTACCATCTGCCCATCTTTATTAATCTCCAAATTGGCATGTAAAGCCCTCAAGCTATGCACCTTGGATAAAGGTGAAACTCTAAAACTAGCCATGGTCTTGCAACTTAAGGTGTCTGCCACCACATTAGCTTTCCCAGGTTGGTAGTCAATCAGACAATCATAGTCTTTTATCAGCTCTAACCACCTCCTTGGCCTCAAATTCAACTCCTTCTGTGTGCCCAAGTACTTCAAACTTGTATGATCTGTGTATATATAACATTTCTCCCCATACAAGTAATGTCTCCAGATCTTCAAGGTAAAGACAATGGCTGCCAACTCCAAGTAATGTATAGGATAATTTCTCTCATGCAGTTTAAGCTGGCATGAAGCATAAGCAATGACGTTCCTATCTTGCATCAACACACAACCCAATCTGTTATGAGAAGCATCACTGTATATGTTGTAATCTTTACCCATAGTAGGCAAGGTTAAGACTAGAGCTTCAGTTAAACGAGTCTTCAACTCATTAAAACTCTCCTGGCACCGATCAATCCACTGAAATTTCACATCCTTCCTACGTAGCTTAGTCAGTAGAGATGCTAGCATGGAGAATCCCTTCACAAACCTTCGGTAATACCCAGCTAAACCAAGGAAACTCTAAACTTCAGTGACATTTCTAGGTGGCTTCCAATTAAGAATGGCTTCTACTTTGCTAGGATCCACCTTGATACCCTCTGAAGATATAATATACCCCAAAAATGTAATCTCTTTTAGCTAAGACTCACATTTTGACAGTTTAGCTTACAACTGTTTCTCTCTCAAAGTCTGCAATACTATCCTCAAGTGCTTGTCATGTTCCTCTTCATTCTTTGAGTGCACCAAAATATCATCAATGAAGACCACAACAAACTGGTCCAAATATGGCTTGAAGATAGTGTTCATCAGGCCCATAAAAGTAGCTGGAGCATTAGTCAACCCGAATGGCATCACCAAGAACTCATAGTCGTCATACCGAGTCCTAAAGGAAGTTTTAGGAATACTTTGCTCCTGCACCCTCAACTAGTAGTATCCCGATCTCAAATCAATCTTAGAGAATATAGCTGCATCCTTCAGCTGATCAAATAGATCATCAATCCATGGCAGAGGATATCTATTCTTTATGGTCACCTTATTCAACTGTCTTTAGTCTATGCATAGATGGAGAGTGCCATCCTTCTTCTTCACAAACAATATTGGTGCTCCCTAAGGTGACACACTAGGGCGGATGAAACCTTTATCTAGCAATTTCTGCAATTACACCTTCAACTCTTTCAACTCAGCAGGTGCCATCCTATAAGGAGTGATGGAAATTGGCTCTACATCAGGCATAATCTCAATTTCAAACTGCACTTCTCTTTCCGGAGATAATCCTGGCAACTCTTTACAAAAGACGTTCGAAAAATCACACGCAGTAGGAATATCCCTTAATTCTGAACTCCCTACTTGGGTGTCTATCACATGGGCCAAATATGCTTCACACCCTTTTCTAATCATCTTTTTAGCAAGTGCTATTAAAAATGATGTTGGATGGCAGTAACTGTCTCTCCCTGTGTATTACTACATCTGCGTACTCGGGAAGACCAAAAGTAACTATTTTCAGCCTACAGTCGATCATGGCATGATGCCTGGCTAACCAATCCATGCCCAAGATGATATCATAATCTCGAAAGGGCATCTCAATAAGGTCAGATAGAAAAGTATGTCCTTGGATCACCAAAGGATAATCCTTATACAACCTATTTACCCTGACCTCCTGAACTAATGGACTAGTCACTAGTACATCAAAGTCCATTTTCAAGCAAGGAATAGTAGCAAAACAAGCAATGCTAGCACTAATATATGAGTGTGTGGAGCTAAGATCAAACAACACATAAACAACTTGTTCAAAGGTGGAGAAAGTACCAGCCACAATATCTGATGTCTCAGCCTCATCCCTCTGGCGTATGGTGTACACCCTGGCTGGTGCACCACTTTGTTCTGGCTGGCTCACTATGCCCTGGCTGCTAAAAGTACTACCTCTACCCTTGCCCCAGCCTCTACTAACTGTCTATTGTCCTCTAGAAGTAGAACCTTGAATAGATCCCTCAGTGCTGGTAGGTGGCCCAGATCTACGAGCACTAGTGCAATCCGTAGCAAAATGCTCACTTCCACCACAGTTGTAGCAGGCTCCTGTGGCCTTATAACATACTCCTCCATGTGTCTTGCCACAGGTTTCACAGGTACGGATAGGAAAGGAACCTTTAGATGTCTGCTGACTGGATCTAGGTGGCCTCTGCCCTGAGAATCTTCCCCTACCAGATCCTCTGTTACTCAGTCCCTCAAAGCTCTTTCTCTTACCTGGATTGCTACTTGAAGTTTGACCTGTAGGTTTACTACTCTTCTCAGCTACCCCCTTTTCGAATACCCCTTCCAGTTCTATCCTTTCTAGCTCAAGGGCTTGGGATATAAACTCTGAAAAGTTCCCATGTCTGAAACCAACCACTTGTAGTCGCATGCTAGGCCTCAATCCAGCTTCAAACCGCTTGCATCTATCTCTGCTAGTGGTGAGTAAGTTCCTAGCATAATAGCTCAGACATGAAAACTCTCTCTCATATTCAGCCACTGATCGGTTCCCCTATTTTAGACCCAAAAATTTTTATAGCTTCATGTCTACGTAGGTATCAGAGACATATTTCTGTCTAAACTCCATTAAAAAGTCCTCCCAAGTTAAAATTGGAGGCTCCACCAGACTATGGGGAATGGTCTTCCACCATTCATATACATCCCTATGTAGCAGAGAGACTGAGTATTCGAACTTCAAATCATCGATGCAGTGTAGTTTCTTGAATACGCTCTCCATCCGTTTTAACCATTGCTCGACTTCCAATGGGTCTACTATACCGTTGAACTCTGTTGTCCCATAATTTATTAACTTGTCATACTATCTAGCTGGGGGGTGGTGGTTGCACTAAAGGTGCTTATACTAGAGCTTGGACTGGTACATTACCAGCCATTTGTTGAAATAATGCAGCCATCTGCTGAGCGAACTGAGCAGGAAACTGCATGGGCGAGACTGGCACAGTAGACCCATTGGCATTTTGAGGAGCTGGGGCCTCCCTTTGTACCTTAGCTACTACTATTGCTCTACTGCATGATACCCCTCTTCCATAATGAATCACAAGGAATCTTACTCCCTGGATAACTAACACAAGAAGATTTTCCTTCATTAGTTCACATTCATGAAGTAATGCACTATATGTATCAATTTATGATAGTTGAGCAGTTGTACTTATCAAAATATTTCAAATATGAAATTCAAACTTGTATGAAAATCAAAGCTTTGATACCACTAAAACATGTCACACCTTATCCCTTGTAAGGCATGACATGTTCCCATAATATATCTAATGAATTACCAAACTACACCTACCGATAACCAATTAAATATACTACAAAGGATTTTAAACAAAACATAACATTTTATTTTACTTTTATATTGTGGAAAATTGCATTGTAATACCCTCACATTTGGACAGTCCGTACATTCTACTGTTCTGGTGACTAAGGTCTGTCCGAACAGCTAGAATGTCGAGAATTATAATTAAATTATAGAGAAAAGTCATAAACTAAATTGATAAAGATCAAAAGAAGTTAGATAAAAATAAGTGAAATAAAGCCTAAATCGATTAAATGAGCCAAGGTCCCGATGATGGGTGATTGACCCAGGAAATGACTGTAAGCTAAGTTGCTATCCTAAATTTGTGTGAGACCCTATGACATCCTTATTCAAGGAATAATTGCAAAACTATGGGGAGTGTGAAAACCATAGGAAAGAAAAGAGAACAAGCTCAAACAAGTGAATCATAATTTAAATACTCATCGGACATTATAAAAGATGGATTATAATCGATGAGGGGCATTTTGGTCAATTCACTCCTAGAGATTTTTTGACCTAAAAGCCCATTAAATTGTGAGATTAAAATAATGAAAAATAATTAAAAATATAAAAAAGTGTAAGAAAAAGAAAATGAAAGAAAAGAAATTCAAATTTAAATTGGATTTATGACATAAGCATTACCTAAGCAAGACATAAATAAAATTTTATAATTTAAATTAATTAAATTTAGGGATAATTATCTCTATAAATGAAGACAAAAGAAATTAAATAAAGCCAAAAACAATTCTTTCATCTCCTTCATGTGGTCGACTTCCCATTCTCCCTCATCCTCTCTCCATTTTCTTCCATGGTTACCTATTTTAAGCTCATTAAACCTTGAATTTTCTCACAAATTTTCATGATTAACCATTAGAAAACCCTTAAATAATCTATGAATGGAAGAATGGGAATAAGAAATTGGGAGAAACTTGAAGGAAATTGAAGATTAGGAAAGCTTCATAAGAGGTAAGCTTCCTCTCAAGCTTAATTAACTATGTATGTATGGAATTTAGTTTAATTGTGAGGAATTAATTTGGGAAAAGATGAAAATCATGCTTGTATGGAAAGAAGGAATTTCATCCAGCTTAGGGATGTTAGAGTTTTGATGTGTTTTGATTGAATTAAACATGCCTTCTAGTTTGATTAGAGGTGCTTTCATGATGTATATGTTGAGGTTGCATGGAATTACATGAAATTGAGAAGTTGAGCAATTAGGGTTTGTGGAAAATTAGGGTTTTATGAGATGTTGACCAATTGATGGCTATAAGACCTAATTATGTTCATTTGGTATGTTTGGGTCAGAATTGATGTTGAATTGTGATACACTTGAATTGTATATATGCTTTAAAGCACATTTGTATACTATCTCATAGCATTTAGGTAAGTAATCTCATGCATAGTAGTTGATTTTATTAGCTTTTGTAATTTCTATTGTCAAGCCCTTAATTCCATGTTTTCTACATCATTTCAGGTATTTGGGTGAAGCCCCAGAGCATAGGAGTGCAAAGGGAAGCTTAGAGAGGTCAAGAGACTGAGAATTGATGCTGATACAAGTTACACGGGTCGTGTAAGTCAAGCCCCAAACCCATGTAACCTTCTGCTAGAAGAAAACCAGAGAGCCAATGGAGAAACAAAAGTAAACGAGTCGTATAATTGGACCCATGTAATCTGCAGGGACTCGTGTAAGTCTCTGCAGGGCACAAGCTTGAAGAACTTTTTGAGAACAAAAGTACATGACCCATGTAACCAGGCTTGTGTAGCTAGTGCAGACCCGTGTAAATCTTTGTGCCAATGCAAGACTCCGAAATTCCACTCCAATAAGTTACACGGCCCTGGGCCGTGTAGTGACACACGGGCTGTGTACCATGTGGCACCCAGTTTTCAAACCCGAATTCCCACTCTTGTTTACACATTCAAATCAGACTCCTAAGGCTTTTGGGACTAAAAATGACCTAACCCTAGAACAACTATTATAAATAGAAAGAGAAAACAACAGAAGAGGGGTGCCTTCTGATCTATCTTTTGACAGCACTTTTGAGGAGTTTTAGAGAGACTCGCATTCTGCACTCTCTCCAGCCGTCTTAAGGAGAGGAATATTAGTATCAAAAGGAGTTTTCCAGTTGAAGCTCCACAAAATCAAAGCTGCAAACTCTCTTCAGTTCCTTCATTCCATCTCCTTAAACGGATTTTTATTATTTTATTTCTTCCATATGATTTTTTTTTTACTGTCTTTACCTTTTATCATGATGTTTGCTGAACTCACCATAAGTGAGTAGTTTTCTTATTCTGGAATTGGGAGAGTAATGCTTGTAATCATTATTATGGATGAATACTAAGTTTTATTTATTGGATTTGAGATTTGTTCCTTGATTTAATTTCTTGTGATCTTAATGCATGCTAAGTGCTGGTACCCACTTAGTATTGATTGTAGATATTAATTGAAGGACTGAAATGTGAAGATTAATATTAGAAAATCAAGATCTTGAACCTAGGAATTCTGACCTCGACATAGGCTAATACCTTTATGGAATTTCAAAATTGGTCAAAGACTTTAAAGGATTTTAATTAATTTGATCACCACGAAAGTCGGGTATAAGTTAATTAGAATACACCCTAGGTGCCTTGAGAGAGGACTTACGATAACTTAGGACTAATTTCCATTAAGGCAAATGATCCTTAATCCCATAAATAAATGAGGTAACATCCCTGGTAAGATTCAAGTGTGAAATCTTAATTTTGGAATTGTTTCAAATAAATTATTCGTTTTAAGTTTACCATTCTAGTGTTTAAGGTTAACAAACTTCATTCCCTAAGTATTCAATAGCCTAGACAGTCAAAATTACTGTGTAGATTGGTACTTACTAATTAAATTCCTCATGGGAATGATACTTTACTCATCACTTTATTACTTGTTAGTGATCTGTGCACTTGCGGGGTTGTAAAATCAGCAAAACAAATTGATGAACGAGATTGATGGATTAGTAGTGTGCCATTTTGCTGAATTCTGGACCCTTGAGTCCAGTAGATTTGATTGAGTATAAATTGAACTACATAGCTCCAATTGGTATGAGACCAATTGGAGATGAAACTTAAGACCTAAAGCCACATTTTTCATGAAGAAATCTTGCCCAAAACCTGACCATAACTTGTCTAAAATTTGCTTGAATCCGGAATTGGTGTCCTGGACCTGGGCAGAAATGACCAAATGAATAGTGTTTGGTCAATTAGGTATAACTCATTGTAGAAAGCTCCAAATGACCTGATTTTTAAACCTATGGAATGCTTAGACATAGTAGAACATTTCTTATGAGCCCAAATTCTGACTTTAACCCAACCAATTTGCTAGAACAACTTAGGTCAGCAATTCTGATCAGAACCAAAACTGACCTGAAATTCTGGATAAATGGCCATCCAACCAGTTTTGGCAAAAATGCCATAACTTGGTCCACAAAACTGCAAATGTAGTGAATCCAAAGCCAAAATCTCCATGAGACCTAGAACTAAAATTTTGGTGTTTTGACCAAAATCCAGAACCTAATGGAACTTGGCCAATTTACTAGGGCGAGTCAGCATTCCAAATCCTGGAATTCCTAAAATTGAATTAAATAGCCATTTGACCCTAGGATAGTAATTAGACCATAACTTTTACTAGAAAATTCCAAATGGGATGAGCTAAAATGATTTGAAAACCTAAGACTTGGGGCTACAACTTTGATTTAAAAACCTTACCCAAATTCTAAGGATAAGGAGCTCAAATGTGAAATGCAATACACTGATCTGAACCTGAAATCCTAATACACAAGGTTTATGAGTCTAGGTCAGTTAAATTGCCATAACTCACCATACATAACTTGAAAAATTATGATTTTGAACCTGTGTGATCAGGACACATAAGGGAACAACTCGTATGAGGAACATTAGGCCAAAATAAGATTATAGCTAGTCCGATTGCCTGGGCAAAGTGAGGTTTCAGAATCTGCCAGGTTTTGGAATAGTATTGGTCACTAGACCAGTACTTGATTAATTGACTATAACTAGAGTTACAAGACTCCAAATGGAGTAATTCAAATTGAAAAATAAAACTAAGACATAGAGGAACAGCTTTAATTTCGATCATGTCATTAAATGAGGACTGAAAATAGGTTGAATTTGGGTTTTAAAGTCAAGATTCAAAACTATCCAGAACCCAGAATCAACTAGAACTTGGGAATTCATTAGAATTTTATTTAGTTAACTATAAATAGGACTTAGAATGAGTATTAAAGTTTGATAATTGTGTGATTTTAGTGGACAAAGAGACTTTCAAGGAAGGGAAGGCTTAGGACAAATAAAGAGATCCAATTGAGGTTTGTGCACAACTAGTACTAATTTAATAAATGGTTTGCATATTTCTATTGATTTAATAGTTTTATTGTTACATGTTTTTATATTCATCAAGTTATGATTCTATTCAACAACTATTTGAGTATTGTTATTGGTATAATGAATTTTATTTTGGAAATTTTGATTTGAATTGTGGTTTGCATGGAAAGTACTGATTGTTAAGATTTGCATGGAAATGATTTTATATTGTGATTATATACTCACAAAAAGGGAAATGAGTTTTATGATGTTATTTCATATCTTACAACTAATGCTTGACATGATTATTACCTGTTCCTCATTTGTTGAGGTGACACTAGTTTTTGCTTCATTTTGTTTTGGATACCATGGTATGTGCTCATTGATATAATTTGATCTCCCTCATGTATGAGGAGAGATACAAGCTGAAAATGGCCCTTTCAGAATATATTTATTTATGGTATTATGGATGGTATGTGCACATTGATTTGATTCGATCTCCCTCTGGTAAGAGAGGAGATGAAAATTGGAGACGGCCCTTACAGATTAGTCTTGCATTAGACCAATGAGAAAAAGAATGGATTTTGAAGTGAGCAATTGTGTTCTAAAGAGGAAATTTTATGCATAAATGAATTAAAAGAAAATGTTTAATACAATCGATTCATATTTTTATGTTTCCTTTTTAGTGAAGTTAAATATTTATTTCCATAATTTGTTATGAATATTTCAAATGTATATTTATGATTTATAAAAAAAAAAAATAATTTGTATTGAATTTTAAATTATTAGTTGTGCACCACTGAGTTCACGGCTCAGTAATAGCTTTGTATGCTGTCGCAGGTGAAAGAAAATATAGAGCAGCTGAGTGAGATCTGTAATGCCCTCATTGTAGGTAGTCTGTACGTTCTACTGTTCCAACGACTAACGTCTGTTCGGACAGTCAGAATGTCTTGAACTACATTTAAACTAGGGTGAGGAGACATAAATTGATGAAATAAAGACTAAGAAAAATTAAGGAAAAATAAAAGAAATGAAATGTAACTAGGTTAAACGAGTCGGAACCACGACGATGGGTGACTGTATCGGGATGTCACTGCATAGACAGTAGATGACCCCAGACCCACGAGGAACCCTAGGAAATAATTTATGGGATGTAATTAAAGATTTATTGAGGTATAAATGATATTGAAAATGTGAAAGAAAATTTAGTTAATTGGTACAGGTAAAAATAAAAATGAAATAGACAATATAAAATTAAAGGAACCATCGGATCAGGGATTTAGTCGGTATTATCGAAAAAGATTGACTATAACCCGAAGAGTGGCATTTTGATCATTTGACACCTAGAGTTGACTTTTGACCTAAATGTCCATTAAAATGAGTGATATTAAAAATTTTGAAAATCTCTTGAAAATATGAAACCATATATGTAATGTAATTAAAGAAAAAATGAGGGGTATTATAAGGATTATTAAAACTTTAATTATTATAATTAATAATTAAATCTTAAGTGGGGTATATAAAGGCATAAGAGGACAAATTTCATCCACCCACTTTCATCTTCTTCATTTTCCTTCTCTCATGGTTGAAATTGGTTCTTCCTTTTCCTCCATGAATGTTCTTCATGCAAGCTTAAAATCCCCTCCATTTTCAACATAAAATTATAAGTCCACTTCACAAAAGTTAGTCCTCACACCTCGGGAAGTCTATAGGCAGTAAAAGAAAGGAGAAATTTTGAAGTTTTACAAGCTTGGGAATTTCTTGATTAAAAGGTTAGTGCATAATTTCTCTTCCTTCTTAGTTACATCTTGAATTGAGTTGATATGCTAAGAAAATTAAAGAAAATGATGAGAAATGGTGAACCCTAGAATTCGGTAGCCATGGAAACCATGAGAGTTTGATTAATTCATACATGTAAATGGTGATTAGTGATGTTGATTAAGGTAGTTACATGTACTAGAATTTAATTACATGTGTATGATTCACTACAAGAATTTTAGTTTATACTAACAATATATTTTGTCATTATAATTACCTCTTTTATCACAATAATTCTGTTGTGACAAATTTATTTTGTCATCTTGTTTGTCAAAATAAGCTCGTCTTAATAAGTAAATGGTGACAAATTTAATTTTGTGAAAATAAATTAGCAATTATAGTGACAAAGGTAACATGTCACTAAAACTATAATATTTTGACAAAATACTTTGTCTCAAAAGAAGATAAGTTTATCACAACAAGCCAACTTTTCTCACAATATTTTTATGTTTAAGGTAAAATTATTGACCTTTATAGTAACAAAATTTTATATTGTGACAAATAATATTTTGCCAAAATTTTAATAATGACAAATAAATTTCTCATAAATGTAATTATGACAAAATATTAATTGTCATGATGGTTATTTTGACAAAATAAATTTTATCACTTGTGATTTAATGTGATAAAAATATTTTGTTGTAATATTTATAGTGACAACAAAAAATTTATAAAAAAATAATTAATGTGATGAACTTAGTGCATCACAATTGAAATTCTGACAAAAATATAATTGTCATAAAGCTGGGGGAATGACAAAATATTTAATCACAATTAATATTTCGTAACAAAATATATTACATCAAAAATTTATAAGGGTGAAAAAATATAGGTTTTATGCATTCAATTAGAACAAATACTATTTTGTAATAGTAACGAACTTGTTTTTCACAAATTAAAAAGTAACTAATTTTTATTTGTCAAAATAATTATTGTGAAAATTATTTTCATCATATTTTATTTAATGTGACAAAAAGTTTTTTAACTATTGGCAAAATAAATATGTTAAAATTTTTAATGGTGTCATTTTATTTTTTCAAAACCTTTGTAGTGATAAAGTTTTTTTTGACATTAATTAAAAATGTGACAAAAACCTTCTTATCATAGTTACTATAATAACAAATAATAATGAAAAAAAAACTAATTGAAAATTACTAAATTATTTTTTAAAATAATATCTTTATTACATTGAAAAGTATCACAAAAATGACATAGAAACAGTGCATAAAATTATTCCATAAAAAATTCTACTACAAATGCTTAAATTAAGTTAAAAAAAATGTCAAAAAAAAAGAATAAATTGTATAAATAATCCTAAAGAAATTTCAACTATTAATGCTTAAATTAAGTCAAACAATAGTACTTGCATTCCCTTCACTCCTTCGCTGTAGCACGAATTCTTCAAACAAAGCCTTAAGTTGATTTTGTGATTCTCGCAAATCATTGATAGTAGCCTGCTGACTTTTTATTTGTTATTCTTGATTTTTAATTTACTCTGTTAATTCATTGGTTCGTTTTTCAGCTGCCATCTTTTCAGCTTGTAGAATAGCTTCAAATTCCAAATCTTTAGAACTAATTGGCTTCACCCCATAACCAAGTCCACGAGCATAACCAGATTTTGACTTTAGTACTTTCTCTAGAATTTGACGCCCACTGATTTTAGTGTCTTCATCTATTGCTTGCTTACAAAGAGCTTTCATTTGCTCCTACAAACATTATAATTTAATTCAAATATTCCAAGAACTACATAAATTGTGATAAAAAAATATTAAAATCACTTACATAATTCTCTTGAGCTTGTGGGTGGGTCCATGTGCCATCTTTCTTATGGTGAGTGTCAAAATAAAGTTTTAGCTCAATAGGGTCTTCATACATTTGCTCAGAATTTTCATCTAAATTTGCTTCTATATTTTCATTCAAATCTTTCTCTAAATCTTCCTCCAAAAGTTCCTATATTTGAAAGATATGAAAATTTCAATTTAAAGTTAATACATTTAATAGTAAATAAGCTCATTGAAATGATTTAAATGTAACCTACAAGGTCAAATATTCATACCATTTCAAAAATGCGCTGACAATAAGACTTTGAACCAGATGTGTGTGAAACTTCTAACTTGTCTCTATTATTTTTGTTTGCTACACTTCGAACCTGTATAGAATATTCAACTTTAACTTTTCAGTGTGTTATACAATTAACAATATTAATTGATGATAATATAATAGTACTTTACGTACCTTAAACTCCTCACTTTCAAAACGTCTACACAATTTAGCCCAATCTTCTGCTTTCACATGTTCAGGAGGGTTTTTATGTGCTTCCTCTGGAGTTTGAAATTTTAAATAATATTTATGACATCGATGTTTGTAAGTCAGAAAACGTTTTGCCATAATTTTATCAACTACCTTCTTTGTGGGAGGATCACTTAAGCATATATCAAATTCACCCTGCAAATACGCAAGTAAAAAATATAACTTCTAAAAAGAAAAGAATAATAATAATAATAATAATAATAATAATAATAATAATAATAATAATAATAATAATAATAATAATAATCTAACCTCAAGTTTTGTGAACAAAGGTTTTTTCAGATCATCAGTCATTTTTTTCCAATAAAAAACTCCGAGTGGTGCAAACAATCGAATTATTACGCCTATTTCCATTTTAAATAATTTTTCAGCTGGACCAACTGGTAGATGCATTCTTTTTTTTTATCATGACACCCTTTATTTTTTGTCCCTCTTTCATACGCTTTTTCACCTCGAAACCTCTAGCTATACCGCGACCTCTCTTTTTTATTAGACAAGCTGCATTATGATAAAAAAAAAAATGTTAGTATTAAACCCTTATGAAAGCTAAAAGGAAAAAAAAAAATTACCTTCACTATTTACTGGTTCAACAGTCGTTGATTCATTTGGTAAGGTTGATACATTATCAATCACATTTGAGGTAATTGATGGATTGCTAATTGTGTTGGGTAATAATGAATTTGATGGTGTAGACTCATTACCAATCACATTTGACCTATTTAGTGGATTGCTTATTGTTCTAGATAATGAAGAATTTGTTGGTGTACAGCCATGTTGACCTTGTGAAGGGTGTTGTCCACCTGCAGTTACTCTTTTCTTGCGACTTGGTGCCATGGTTGTTCAATTCAAGACTGATTATTTAATATTTATCCAAAAGTCATCAATATCAATAATAGAAAAAATAAATTATAAGAAAAATAACACATTAAGATCTAAAAATAAAACTGAACACATTGAAGTTTTTAGTAAAAGAAATAAATAATAATGGCAATAACAGGAAGACATTATAGTATCAATAATATATCTAACTCCCTAATCTTAAAAGTTCATTATTTAACTATCAAAAATTTTATAAAGCTTGAAGTATAGATAAATACTTGTTTAATTTATTTTATTTTAATATATTGATTAATAAAATAAATTTACATTGAAGTGTCCAAACCTTTTAGTTAAAAATATTTTGATATCATATACAAAATAATTTATCTAAAAAAATCCAACCTGTGGATAAAAGTTTAAAAATACTTTTAATATTTTTAGTTAATAATTATTTTTATTTTTTTTATTTTATATATTTATTTTTATACAATTTATAATTTTAAATTCACAATCATTTCAATTAAAAAAAAACTTATATGCTGCAGATTTTAGCAATAATAGTAGTGGTTTCAATAAATATTTTAAAAGTTTACTATTATGGTTCAGATTTTATATAATATAATAAATTAATTTACTTAATTTAATAGGTTGAAATAAAGTCAATCTACATTAATTATATATATATATAGAGAGAGAGAGAGAGTAGTGTTTCTGTTTTTTTTTTCGGTTATTTACTTTTCACAATATAAATATACTAAAATCTTTTTTTTTGTCATTTAGAAAAAATGTTTTTGTTCTTCATATGAACAATATTCTTTATTTTTATGTTTTTATTTCTTAAAAATTATTTTTTTAGATTATTTATTTTTCACTATTTTATATATATTAGCACTCAATCCTTTAAACCTATGAATAGTGCCATATATTTTTTTTTAACTTTTCACGTTCATTGTTACGATTTTTTTATTTTTGATTTTTTTAGATTATTTAGTTTTCTACAATATAAATATACTAAAATTATTTTCATTGCTCTGTGAATCATGTTTTTTTTTTGTCTTTTTACCTTTTTCAATTTTTTTGAGATTATTTACTTTTTAAAAATATTACATATATACTAAAAGTCTAAAATTCAATCATACACAGTTTCAATGCCCAATTTTTTTCTTTAATTTTTTATTTTTTTTATCATTTGGCACTGTAATGTGTCACTTTAGTGGGAGATTCAACTGTTTTCATTCTAATATCAATAAAAATCTAGTGATCAACAATTATGCAAATACAAGGCAATAATAATTCAGTAAAAAAATATATTATCACTGATATTAGGATGGAACGAAATTGTAAAAAACCCAAATACAAATACACAATCAAACAATGATTAATATAAAGCATTGTAACTATAATGTAATATATTTGCATGACCATTAAAATGTTGAATTTCATAAAATTTGAAAGCAAATATAAATCATACAACCTTTTTTTAATATAAAAACCTAAAATTATTATATATCAAATCCAATGGTCAAATAATTATATTGATTTATTATCACAAATTTCATAAATAATAAAAACCTAAAATTAATATTCGTAACCATATGTAGAGAGCCATTGAAACAAAGGTTTTAAAATTTCACAAACAATAAAACCCTAAAATTTATATCGATGCAATATCCATAGAGAATCATTAGAAAAAAAAGGAATATATAAATAAAAGGCAAGGCACTTACAAGTGATGAGCGCAACCACCGGTTAGAGCAAAAATAGTGAAAAGAAAATAGCTAAGAAGACAAAGGAGTATTGCGATGCATAAAAATATAAGGAAGAGATGGAAGGTTGAAGTATACTTCTTATATATTAGGGTATTATTATTATTATTTTTTTGGAGGGAATAAGAAAAAAAACTGCTGGTTTTCTTTCTAATAAATAAAAATATGGCGGTAGAACGTAGCAATTGGTTAGGATTGTTTCTTTCTAATTAAATTGGCTAAACTTGTCATTATCCATGAATTTTATCACTTTAAACAAATTGATATTCTTTTATATTAAACTAATTAAAACATATTTTTATCCTATATTTTATTACTTTTTTTTAATTGAAAAGATATTATATTCTATTATATGATTTAAAAGCAAATTCTGATTTATTTATTAAGTGAAAAAAATAGTATCAAATTTTTAGTTTTACAGAATTTAATGAGATAATATTTTTAATTAATTAATTAATGACTTGTCGAAAGCTAATTTATTTTTAATGGTTTAAGTACGTTAAGAGGAAAAAAATAAAAAAAATGATATTAATTGTTTAATAAAATAATGTAAATATGATATATTGTAAGTTTAGGTACAAATAAAATTTTTTTTATCATCGACATTTAAGAATTTATTATGAAAAATTTAAATTAATTATATGTTCCTTTTGCAACAACAATCAAAATAATGATTACAAGTCGTCTAACTAATATCTTGAATTATGAAGAAATATTTTAATTTGAATAAACTAAAATAATTAGGAATTTAATTAAAAGTCCAACATTAATGAAAGTCTTAAACTAATTATGAATTTAAATAATTTAATATAAGTCCTAATCAAATAAGAATTAGAAATCCTAAATAATATTGGAATGCAAAAATTTCAAAACTGAATCCTATATGGACTTTAATATATAGATATAGTTGGATTCATCTATATATTAAAGGAGTATAAACAAAAAACTATTGAAATTTCTATTTATGCGAGCTTTCTATCCACTATTTGCCTAAAATTACATATCAATCTTTTAAACTTCTGAAGGCACGAATAACAGGTTCATTATTTTTAGAGTATTTATAATTATTTTAACCTTTTACTATGTCATCATATTTTTTTTTTACATATTTTCATTATCAATTGTAGTTATCTTTTAAAATTTGGAATAAATTAATATAATATGATTAGATTTTAATAAAGAAAATTTTAGGCAAAACTTTATTTTTAATGTCAAATTGTTCTAATATTCTAAATTATTTTCATACCTATAATTGTATTGTAGAATTGATATAATATTAAGAATTCTTCTGAAGCATCAATTGTTGTCTTTATCAGTAAACATGTTGGTTATTGAGCTTTTTTTTCCTGAGTATTATAATTTTTATAAGTCTTTATTATTATATTTGTAATTTTTGGATCCCTGATGATTTATTTTTAATAATATTACTTGATATATAAAAAAAAATTATAAAACACAATTGAATAACATTGTTAGAAATATAAGTTCAAATTGAATTAGAAGTTAAATTTAATTAGGAAGTTTAGGGGTAGAATTTTATTTAGCAAGAATTAAAAAAGAAAGAAAGAAACAAAGAAAGAAAGAATTGTCTGTTCAATTTGGTCTAACCGAGTTAGTCTAGGAGTATGAAACAAGTCCATATTGGACTTCGTTTCTTTGGCCATTGGTTAAGGCTTGTAAAGAGGAGCAATAAAGTAAAGGCCATATTTTTGTAGGGAGTGGGGTGGCGTGCCACAGAATTGAGGAATTGCAGTTTTAAAGCCAAGTTACGCCACCTTGACTGTAAGTACATATTGAAACCTTATGAAACTTTTTATTTTTAATTTAATTTTATTATATATAATTTAATTAATACTTAAATTTCAATTATGATTGCTGGAACAACTATTGAAGCGGTGAGTTTCGAAATTTAACTGTTATTTTATTTCATTTAATTTTATTTTTTTATTATCTGAGAAAAAATATTAATATGTTAATATTTGAATACTGCAGTAAATATTTAGATAGGGAGAATGATATTTTTAACATTTCATATTTAAATATAACTAGAGTTAAAATAGAATTAAATTATTAAAGTTTTTATATTTACTTTTTAGTAAATATAAAATTTCTAATAATTAGTTTTAAACTTCTAAAGTCCTTTTATTAGTAGGATTGGTGTCCTATTATAAAGTGCAAAATCCATACATAAGAGAGCAATGGAATAAAAGAAAATAAAATTACAGCCATCACTTATTTCGGCCACTAAGAATTTATTTATTTTAATTACAATATGAAGTCTAATGATTTATATATAATAATGAAAAGAGCATAAACAACATTCAATATTAGGATTCAAGTTTAATTTTTTAT
Organism: Hevea brasiliensis; assembly: GCF_030052815.1. Lineage (NCBI taxonomy): Eukaryota > Viridiplantae > Streptophyta > Magnoliopsida > Malpighiales > Euphorbiaceae > Hevea > Hevea brasiliensis. The sequence goes on along the minus strand of NC_079497.1, from coordinate 87,650,783 downwards.
TAATAACAGGTTCATTATTAATTAATAACACTTAATAATGCATGTCTTGTGTTATATATTTTGGCTTTATTTATTTTAACCTCGTCAGATCCTTATTTGATAAGGATTGATGGACTTCAAGTCCAAGTAGGACTTAAAATATCCAAGCTTTAATTAAAAATAAAAAGACTTTAACTAAATGATCAATTTAAATAATATAATATGAGTCAGAACAAAATATAAGAATTAGAAATCCTAAACAATATTGGAATGCAAAAGTAAAAAATTGAATCTTATATGAACTTTAATAAGATGTATATATATATATATATATATATATATATATATATATATATATATATAAAAGAGAAAAAAAAAATTGAAATTTTACTCAACCTTACGCAAGTCATTCTCCATCACCAAAATTTATAGAGTATCAAGCACATCAACATTATTTCGAATAACAGGTTCAATTATATTTATATTTATTTTAACATTTTATTTATGGCTATCATAATTTATTTACCTATTTTCATTATTTTTGTAATATAACACTCTAATTCCTGTATTCTAGTCTTTGTGGTGTATGAATTAAATTGAAGTACACTGTACAATTGAATTTTTAATTAGATTTTGTTATTGATATAAATTTTTTTTGATGAGTAACTTTATTGAATTGTATTTGAGCTGTATATTTGTGTGTATATATCCTCTTAATTTCACTATAAGATTAATCTTGGTAACTTTTTAATTGTATTGATTGGATTGTAATTAAAGATTCAAATTTATGTTATAATTAGGTTTGATCATTGGATTTAGTTCGGTTGGTTCTTGCCCATCTCAATTTTTCACAAGTTATAATTGCCAATTAAGGTACAAAAAACTAAAACCCCAACTTCTTTTTAGTAATTTTTTAAATTAATTAGTTACATTCTTTAGCCCTTCGTCCATAAAATTTATACTTTCATCTTTTGTATTAATTTTTTTTTAAATTTTTGCTCCACAAATATACATAATAAATAGAAGACACAGTGTAACTAGTGCAAATGGAGTCCTTGTAAATATGGTCATCTGTCAAATAAAATAAAGAGATCATGGGCTAATTACTACCATTTGGCAAGAGAATTGATACCGTAAAATTTGTTAGTGCAATTGTTGTTGATTTTATTTAAATAAGTTAACTCTTTTGTGGAGATTTAATCAAAATCTTCAATGTGATAATTATGTAAGTTTTCTTTAATTATAGTCGAAAATTAATTATATCATAAAGATTATTTCATAATTGGAGCCAATTAAATAAAAAAAGAAATATATTTTTCCTTAGTTCATTGAGTCAAATTTTCTTAATTATGTTATATTATAAATACTTAAAAAAATTTCTTATAAGTTGATTAAGTTGCCTTGAATATTTTGAAATTTGAATTTTATATATATATATATATATATATATTCCTCATTAATTTTTTAATTTGAATGATATCACACCAATGAGCTAAATTGGTGATTTTAATTCTTTTTTATGGGTAAATTTTGTAAAAAAAAAAAAATTCTATTTATAGTAATATTTTTAATAAATATATAAATAATTATAATAATTCTTTGAATATGATTTTCAAGAAAAAATTATATTAAATTGCCAAATATGATATTAGAAACTTAGCCTTTTAAGTTTGAAACTTCTCTCCTTTCCCTTGCCAAATGTAGGTTTAAATCCCAAACTTATGCTTTTTACTTTATTTATTTATTACAGGTTAACATAATGGATAGAAGTTGGATGCTAAATAAGAATAAATTTAGTTCAGAATATATTCAAGGGGTGCGTAGTTTCTTAGATGTTGCAAAACAACATGTTGACTCTAGTGGTAGGATTCGATGTCCTTGCAAAAATTGTAACAATTGTTACTTGAAAAAAGTGGCAGAGGTGAAACAAGACTTGTTTCTTCATGAGTTTGTTGAGGATTATACTCAATGGACACATCATGGTGAGTCTTTTGAATCAGATGTTGGTATTCATTTGGGTGATTCACATGATGATGATAATCTTAGTGATCAAGTTAAAGATCGACATGACAATACTTTTGAAATGTTAAAAGACATGTGCAATTCTAATTTCACAGAATTTAGTGCTGAACGACCCTCGAGCAATCATGAAACAACCTCATCTGAAAAGGAAGTAGAGAAATTTGCTAGATTGTTGAATGATGCTCAATGCGAACTATACCCAGGTTGTAAGAAGTATTCCAAATTATCATTTCTTATCAAGATGATTTATAACAAAACAATTACTAATTCTAGCAATAAGTCCTTCACTATGAACATAGAGTTATTCAAGGATGCTCTCCCAGAAGGTGAAACACTTCCCAAATCTTATTATGAGGTGAAAAAATTGATGCATGATCTTGGCCTTGGTTATATCACCATAGATGCATGTGTGAATGATTGCATACTATATTGGAAGGAGTATGAGCATTTAGATACATGCCTTAATCCGATGTGCAGAGCCCCTCGATGGAAGTATGGTTTGGGTAAATGTAAGAAGATTGCTCAAAAGGTAGTTAGATATTTTCCTTTGAAACCTAGACTTCAAAGATTATTTATGTCAAAGGAAATTGCTAAGGATATGAGGTGGCATAAAGAAAAGCGGGTAAATGATGATGTTATTAGGCATCCAGCTGATGCTGAGGCATGGAAAGAGTTTGATAAGGAAAATGATTGGTTTGCTCGAGATCCTCGCAATGTGCAACTTGGGCTTGCAAGTGATGGATTCAACCCATTTGGCAATATGAGCACCAGTTATAGTATGTGGCCGGTCATTCTACTTCCTTACAATTTGCCACCTTGGAAATGTATGAAGGAGCCATTTTTATTTTTATCCATGCTTATACCAGGTAAGGATTCTCCTAGTAATGATATTGATGTTTATTTACGACCATTAATAGATGAACTAAAAGAATTATGGGAAAATGGTGTGGAGACATTTGATTCATATAGTAATGAAAATTTTCAATTACATGCTGCATTGTTATGGACTATAAATGATTTTCCTGCTAATGGAATGTTATCTGGGTGGAGTACAAAGGGAAAATTAGCATGTCCAGTTTGCAACAAATGGACATATTCACTTACTTTAAAGAATGGGCAGAAGCAATGTTATATGGGTCATCGTAGATATTTGGATAAACAACATCCATGGAGGAAAAATAAAAAGTTTAATGGTAAGATAGAGTATCAAGAAAAACCCAAAGAATTATCAGGAGACGACATACTTCTCCAAACATCTTATATTCCACAAGATGTGAAATTTGGAAAGCCATGTAATAAAAGGAAGCGTAAGCGTACAGAACAAGAGCTGAATTGGACTAAAAGGAGTATATTTTTTGAACTTCCTTATTGGAAAACATTGAAGTTACACCACAATTTGGATGTGATGCACATTGAGAAAAATATAAGTGAAACCATTATAGGGACGTTGTTGGCAATAGATGGGAAGACAAAAGACAATGACAAGACTCGTTTGGATTTGGAAGAAATGGGTATAAGAAAAGAATTGCACTTGCAAAGAGATGGTGATAGGTTTTTAATGCCATTAGCATGTTACACTTTACCATTATCAGAAAGGAAGAAGTTTTGTGAATGGTTAAAATTAATTAAGTTACCTGATGGTTACGCCTCTAACTTGTCTCGATGCGTAAATGTTGATGATTGTAGATTATCAAGAATGAAAAGCCATGACTATCATGTATTTTTACAACGATTACTTCCAGCTGTAGCTCATGGTTTTTTGAGAAAGGATCTTTATATTGTGTTGTCTGAGTTGAGTTCTTTCTTCAAAGACTTATGCTCGAAGACAATGGAAAGAGCTACTTTACATAAGTTACAAAATGATATAGCTCTAATATTGTGTAAACTTGAAACCATATATCCACCATCATTTTTTGTGATTATGACACATTTATCAATTCACTTACCACGTGAAATAGAACTTGGTGGGCCAGTTCAATATCGATGGATGTATTTTGTTGAAAGGTAACTTCAAATTTTATGCTTTATTTTATTATTTTATTCAATTATGAGCATTGTTATATAGTTACTTATATCAATTCTCTCTATTAAATAAATAATTTTAGGTTCTTATGTTCTTTGAAACAAACGGTGCGCAACAAAGCTGGCCCAGAAGGTTCCATTGCTGAGGCATATATCAATAAAGAGTGCCTTAACTTTTGTTCTATGTACTTTCATGGTGTTGAAACTAGGCACAATCGAGTGGAAAGGAATTTTGATAGGCCTCAAATGTCGATACCCAATGGGTTTTTAATTTTAGCACAAAAGGCAAGAACTTTAGGAGCAGCTGTATATGATATGCTATCCTTGTCTGACTTCAAGAAAATTCAATGGTACATACTTAATAATTGTGAGATGATAGAATCTTATTTAAAGTAAGTTATGATATCATTTAAAAGTTTTACGTTTAATTCAGTTGTAATTACAAGTCATTATATATATATATATATATATATATATATATATATATATATATATATATAACTAATATGTTGTTTCACATGAATAGTTTGCACAAGGAAGAACTTCAAAGACAAAGTATTACTAATGTGCAACATAGACATCAGGATGAATTTCCATCTTGGTTTAAGAAATATGTAAGTTTTTTTTTTATTATTGATTAAATATATATTATCAAACAAGATACTTACTAGATTTTTTATGAATATTATTTTTTAGGTGGTACAAAAGAATCTAAGAGGCTCACTTGAATCAACAAATCATTTATATGTGTTGGGTTTAGGGCCTGATATGCGTGTTACAAAGTATAGTGGTATAATTGTGAATGGAATTAGATTTCACAATATTGAACGTGACAAGTATCGTCATACTCAAAATAGTGGTATTGTGGTGAAAGGAGAACATAATTCAGAAGAAATTGATTTTTATGGTGAGTTAACTGATATCATTGAGCTTGAGTATTGTCATGGGAATTGTGTTTATGTGTTTAAATGTAACTGGTGGAATATCGGCGATAAAAAGAATGGATCAAGAACATATGGCCAATTAATGAGTGTTAATGTGAATCGAAAATGGTATGTAGATGACCCTTTTGAGTTGGCAAATCAAGCATCGCAAGCATTTTATATAAATGATATAAAAAATGGCAGTGGTTGGAAAATTGTGCAGAAATCTTATCCTAGAAATGTATATGATGTTCCAGAAAATGAAGGAATAGATAATGAAAGATTTGACTTTAATGATGAGCCCTATCAGCAATATGAGATAAATGATGGAAATGTGACTGAACAAATTGATAATCAAGATATAGAATCATTGCATCATGATGATGAAATTTTAGAAGAAATTAATGCTACCACTATACTCTCAAGGAATAGCCGAAAATCAAGTGAAGATACAATTAGTGATGATTCTACTGATGAAGAAGATGATACGATTATTGATTATTATGTTGGTGATGCTGATGACAAGGAAGAAGATGACAACAATGAAGACAATTATGATGAGGAAGATGATGATGATTTTTAATATTTGTTACTGCATATTTCTTTTTTAATTTTTTTATACTCAAAACATATTGTAAACCACTTATTTTATTGTGAACTACAATTTATTCTATTATATTTAATTTTTCATAATAATATTTTAACTTCAAATATTATTGATAAATTGAATGGAAAATAACCATTATTGAAAAACCTATTTTACTATTATTACTGATAATTTATTTGTTGCGACAAAAGTTTTTAGCGGTAAATATTTAAATATATTTGACAAAATTATGTTATCACCATATTTTTCTGTTTTATTTTAAAATTATTGTCACAATATATAATGTGACACCCCTTACCCGTGTACAGAATATCCGAGTAAGCAATGTCACACGGTGTATCGGCACACTCTATTTTACCTTAATCAATTTTTGTCATAATTTGAATATAGTTTATGAAATATAGTTTATTTAAACCATTTATCGAAATTATTATTTATTTGAGGTTCCGAAAATTTTAAAGAAAATCCGGCAGAGTACCGGCTAAAAATGAAGAAAACAGTTCTTCAGAACCTGTGAAAAACACTTCCAATATTCATATCTCATCACTCTCAAACTCCAATATCAGAATCTCAACATTTTTCAATTTCATTTCTCAATCATTCATCTAATGTGATAATCAAGTACAATTCACAGGTAAATATTCACATTTTCCATTCACCAACACAATTTTCATTATTTACATGAACATCAAAATACATTACATAAGTTTCATTTACACAAAGGAAAATAAAAATCAATTACAAAATACCAAAATGAAGCCTAGTGTCCTACCAATGCACTGTAGGTGGTGAGGTGACACGGACACTATGCAGAGCTGCAGGATGGTCTCACCTAGTCTGCGGTCTACTGGGCTCTCGATCAATATCTCCAGAACCTACGCGTGGCAAAAGCAACGCGCTAAGCAATGATGCTTAGTGGTGCAATAATAAAATAAAAGAAAATAGCAGAAAATAAATATGTATTGAATGTATATGCCTTATTTGTTTTGTATTTGTTATATTCATTTATTACTTTAACTTTGTCCATTTTCATTCATTTGGTTGCCCAAGTAACCTATACTGGATGACTGGACTGGATAAATGGGTAAACTGGCACTGGGTATCTAGTATCTCGAGCCGTCACACCATCGATCACATGTGCATCTCCCGGTGCAGTAATGAGCCTAATAAGCTGTAATGACAATAGGCACAAGGCCAAATATCAACACAAGGTCAGAATGGCTAAAAGCCATGAAATCACAGAATGACATAATGCCATGTGCAGTACTGCTAACTGAACCCTATTGGCATGCCAAACTATCCAAACCAATCTTGTTAGGTATACTAGGGCATTTGATACTTTTGAATTCTTCAATTTTTGAATTTCAAGTTTTGGTGTCACTATTCACTTTATTGGTCAACAAAAATGTTGACTTTTGGATAGAATATAGGTGTATTGGTTTTAACACTCCCAATGTACCACATTTTGCATTTAAAACTTGTTGGAATTAATCACCAAATCCATTTTTAAGCTTAGCACTAAGGGGCAGAATTTTCAGCTTTTGTACCATAAATTTACTGTTCTATTAGGGACTGTTACAGTGGAAATTTGAGGAAATGGTAAACATGAAAGTTGTTCCTTATTTTGTCTAGTTGAATTTAGTTTTTTGAATCACTCCATTTGGAATTTTGTAGCTCCAGATATGGTCCAAAAACCACAGCTGGCCGGATTTGAAAACTGCAAAATTTACCAAATCTACAGTACAATGAACAGTGATTGTGAGTGCCTTGTTGGATAGGTTCTGGTCATAATTTGGGGTAGGTTACTTCATGAAAGTTGATTGTCTATATCTTATCTTGTTGCTGTAAAAATTTCAGGTCAAATGGACCATTTTACAGTAAGTTATGGCCAAATGAACAGTTACTGTTTATTTGGTCATTCTGTAGAAGCTGCTTGCAGGGTATCCGGATTGGGGCCAATTTTTGGTCCACTTGCTTTGGTCTTTTGGACATGGTTTCTTCAGAAAAATTGTGCCATTATAAGCCTAGTTTCATGTCCAATTGGCCAAACACCAATTGAACCTACACAGCCAAAGATATGGCAGTCCAAACAGGCTGAACTCACAGCCTCCTTGCTGCTGTCACTAGGCAGCCTACCAATTTGGTTTGTAACACTCTAGTTCACTTCAAATTATGGTCAACTTACCTCAAATGGTCACTAATTGACCATGAGAATGTTCACTCACCATCTCATAAGCAAAATCAAATTTTTACTCCCAAAACCCTAATCCCCATTATGAATTTACACAAGATGACTTAATTAACTAACTAATTCACTATTCCCATATATATATACTTTAAACATGATCTCTAGTCCACTTTAAGTCCATCAAAACAATCAACCCTATCCCTTCTTTAGGGCTGTCGAAATCCATGATATACATACACATAAATTGTGTTCATTTGACTTACAAATTCTTACTCCTTTTTAAGTCTCTAATATGGAAATAAAGAGTTTTAGGTATATATGTGCATAACCTCTTGTAGAGCAGAATTTTTCAAGCTTAAACTTCACTTTCCTTCCTTTTCTAGGCTGCCAAACACTTCCCAAGAGGTATAGACAAGTTTTTAGTGAAAGGTGTCTAGGGTTTATGGTGAAATGAAGAGGGAAATGGAGCTTGATGAAGTGTTAATGGAGGTTTAGGTCAAGGCATGGATTTCGGCTGGTTTGGGGAGGAAGAAGGCTGATGGTATTTTTAATTTCTTTGGTCTCATTTATCTCTTTTTATTAGTTAATGAAATAGTTTTTTAATTATAATTGGTGGAAACTTTTAAATGACATCACAATGATGTCATATTTGGCATTTTATTGTATTTTCTTTTCTACTAACTTCAAATTAATTTTTCATCAACATTAATTCATATTTTATGTTATAATAATTATTTACTCAACTGGACAAGTCGGTCAAAAATCGTCTCTGAAGGCAAAATGACCAAAATGCCCTCCGTTTGGCTTAATGGGTCAAAATTGTCTGTACCGATTGAAAAATTTTTCTAAATATTTTCTTGGCATTCTAAAGCCATAGGAACCTCAATGACCCTTCTCTGGAGTCCCAAAAATTATTTTATGAATTTTTCTCCGGGTCTAGGGCTCCTAGTTGCGAGAACCGCAACTTCCCTCTGGGTTACCCATCGCTTGGGCACCGGCTCATTTAACTTGGTTGTATTTTATTTCTAAAATTTTTACTAAATTTTTCTTATTAATATTTGAGTTAATTATGGTTCCTGACTTTAGTTTAAATATTTTTCCGAACGTTCTAACTATCTAGACCAACACCGGTCATCGGAACAGTAGAATGTACGGAGTTGCTACCGGGAGGGTGTTACAACTCTTCCCCTCTAATTTAAATTTCGTCCTCGAAATTTACCTGATGCAAACAGTTGAGGAAACTGTTGCCTCATCGTCTCTTCACTTTCCCAAGTTGCCTCCTCGGTGTTGTGGTGCCTCCAAAGTACTTTCACCAGTAGAATCTGCTTATTCCTCAATTCTTTCACTTCCCGCGCCAGGATCCGTAGAGGTTCTTCTTCATATGTCAAATCTGGCTGTATTTCAATTTCTTCCCTGGAGATGACATGTGAAGGATCTGAGCGGTATTTTCTGAGCATGGACACGTGGAACACATTGTGGATCTTGTCTAGCTCTAGTGGTAAAGCTAGCCTATAGGCCACTGGACCCACACGTTCAATGATTTCATATGGGCCAATGAACCTAGGGCTCAACTTACCTTTTCTTCCAAACCTCAATACCTTCTTCCACGGTGATACCTTGAGGAACACTTTGTCGCCAACCACATATTCTATTTCTTTTCTCTTCAGGTCGGCATAAGATTTCTGTCTGTTTGAGGCAACCTTCAGATTGGCTTTGATTAGTTTCACTTTCTCCTCAGTCTGTTTCATCAGGTCTGGCCCCACCAGTTTGTCTTCGCCCAATTCAGTCTAGCACACTGGAGTTCTACATTTCCTCCCATACAGTGCTTCATACGAGGCCATTTGGATACTAACTTGGTAGCTATTGTTGTATGCAAATTCTGCCAGTGGGAGGTATTTATCCCAACTTCCCTCAAACTCAATGATGCAACTCCTCAGCATATCCTCAAGGACCTGGATTACTCTTTCGGATTGCCCATCCGTCTGAGGATGGAATGCTGTGCTGAAGTGGAGTTGTGTACCCAAGGACTCATGCAACTTCTTCCAAAATCTCGATGTAAACCTTGGGTCTGGATCAGATATGATGGAAAGTGGAATTCCATGCAGTCTAACTATCTCACTGATATACAATTATGCTAACTTCTCCAGTGAGTAGTCAGTCCTAACTGGAAGAAAGTGTACTGACTTCGTCAATCTATCTACTATCACCCATACTGCATCATGTTTCTTCTGGGTGAGAGGTAGACCACTTACAAAATCTATAGTGACCCGATCCCATTTCCATTCAGGTATGCGTATAGGCTGTAGCAAACCTGATGGAACTTGATGTTCTGCCTTGACTTGTTGACATGTCAAGCATTTAGTCACATAGTCAGCTATGTCTTTCTTCATACCAGGCCACCAATACTGAAGCTTCAGATCATGATACATCTTTGTACTTCCTAGGTGCATAGCATATACACTGGTGTGTGCCTCTTTTAGAATACTGGCCTTCAATTCCCCATCATCTGGTACACATACTCTTCCTTTGTAGTACAGACACCCATCTGCTTTCACCCCATAGTCAGTTGTTTTTCCCTCTGAGATTTTGCTCATAATAGCCATTAGCTTCTCATCTACCTTCTGCCCATCTAAAATCTGCTGTAACAGGTTTGGCCTCACTTGCAACTCAGCCAAAATAGCTCCATCTCGAACCAAAGATAGACGGGCATTCAATGATCTCAAAGCTGTCATGGATTTTCTGCTCAAAGCATCAGCAACTACATTTGCCTTCCCTGGATGATAGTCAATCACACAATCATAGTCCTTCAGGAACTCAATCCATCGCCTCTGTCTAAGGTTGAGCTCCTTCTAAGTTGGCAAATATTTTAGACTTTTGTTGTCTGTGTAAATGTAGCACTTTTCACCATACAAGTAATGCCTCCATATCTTCAGTGCGAAGATAATTGCTGCAAGCTCTAGATCATGGGTAGGGTAATTCTGTTCATGTGGCCTTAGCTGCTTGGAAGCATAGGCAATCACCTTTCCCTCTTGCATCAATACACACCCTAACCCATTATGAGAGGCATCACTGTAGACCACAAAGTCCTTTCCTGACACTGGCTGTGTTAACACTGGTGCCTCTGTCAACATAGCCTTCAACTTCTCAAAACTGGTCTAACACTTGTCATTCCAGTCAAATCTGACATTCTTGTGTAACAACTTGGTCATTGGAGCAGCTATTAAGGAAAATCCCTTCACAAATCTCCTGTAATACCCAGCTAGCCTAAGAAACTTCTGACCTCAGTTGTATTCCTGGGAGGCTTCCATTCCATCACTGCTTCTATTTTCTTGGGATCCACTCTAATCCCATCAGCTGACACCATGTGTCCAAGGAATGCAATCTCATTCAACCAGAAGTCACACTTGGATAACTTAGCATACATCTTCTTTTCTCTCAGGGTTTGCAGAACAATCCTCAAATGTTCATCATATTCTACCCTGGTATTGGAATACACCAAAATATCATCAATAAAGACCACTACGAACCGATCTAAGTGTGGATGGAAGATACAGTTCATAAGGTCCATGAATGCTGCTGGTGCATTTGTTAGGCCAAAGGGCATCACTAGAAACTCATAATGCCCATACCGGGTCCTGAATGCAGTCTTTGGCACATCTACATCCTTCACCCTCAACTGATGATACCCTGATCTGAGATCAATCTTAGAAAATACTCCTGCTCCCTTCAACTGATCAAACAGATCATCAATTCTAGGCAACGGATATTTGTTCTTCACAGTCACTTTATTCAACTGCCGGTAATCAATGCATAGCCTCAAAGTCCCATCCTTTTTCTTTACAAACAACACTGGAGCTCCCCATGGTGACACACTGGGGCGTATGAACCCCTTATCAAGCAACTCTTGCAACTGAATTTTCAACTCCCTCAATTCAGTGGGTGCCATCCTATAAGGAGCAATGGAAATGGGTGTTGTACCCGGCAGTGTCTCAATAGCAAATTCAACTTCCCTTTCAGGTGGTAAACCAGGCAACTCTTTAGGAAATACCTCTGGGAAGTCTCTTACTGTGGGTATATCACTCAGGTTTGGCTTAGCCTAGTATCCACCACATGTGCTAGGTAGGCTTCACAGCCTTTTCTCATCATTCTTCTTGCAACTGTGGCTGAGATGACATTGGACAAGAAATCTGTCCTTTCCCCCACAACAGTGATCTCATTACCTTCAGAAGTTTTCAAAGAAATTCTCTTCAATTTGCAATCAACTATTGCCTGATGACGTGACAACCAGTCCATTCCCAAAATCACGTCAAACTCGTGGAAGGGCAACTCAATCAGGTCTGCCAAGAATTCATACCCCTGAATCCTTAATGGGCAACCCTTGTACACTTTGTTCACTACCACACTGTGGCCCAATGGAGTAGTGACTAGAATGTCTTGGTCACTCTCCCCTACTAATATCCCCCTTTCTACGGGTAGGTTGATGCAGATGTATGAATGAGTGGATCCTGGATCCACCAATGCATGCACAGATGCATTGTAGAGGGAGAACGTACCCCTGATGACGTCCGGGGCATCTTGCTCCTCCTGAGCTCTAATGGCATAGGCTCTGGCAGGTGGTCTGTTATCTGGCCTCTCTGCTGGTTCAGATGCAGGCCTCTGTGATGGTCCCACTGCGCCGATTTGCGATTTCCTACCCCTTTGTGGTGCAGAGCAGTGCTGTCGCTTGTGTTAGAGCAACTATAGTAGTTCTGCGTGGGCGGTTCCTCAACCGATGCTCTGTTGACCCACACCTTAGCAGCACCGCCACTCTCCAACACTCCCTTATGCCATTTCAAACAATGTGGACATGCGAGAAGATCTCGGGCTGGTTCCTCAACCCCATCCCTAGAGAGCGCCCACCGATGGTGTGGACCGACTCTCCTAGGGGTAAATCGTGGCTCGGGCCCCGAGACCGACTCGACCGTGTGGCTGACCTGAACTCTGTGCAGGTGGACCCTTGAACCTCTTCCTAGATGCAGGAGCTGAACTAGACTGACCTGGGCCCCTCTTCTGCTGTCTTTCCCTTCTAGTCTGCTCACTGATTCTTACCTTTTCAACCTTTATTGCAGCTTCCACTAGCTTGGTAAAGTCTGTGATTCCCAAGGCAATGATCATGATCTTTATATTATCATTTAATCCCTCTTCAAATCTCTTGCACCTTTCAGCTTCATTAGGGACTATCTCCCTTCCATAGCGGCTCAATCTAACAAATTCCTTCTCATACTCGGCCACTGACAGCTGCCTCTGCCTCAGGTTAATGAACTCTCTTCTTCTCTCTTCCAGGTATACACTACCCACATATTTCTTCTTAAATTCGGAGAGGAAGAAGTCCCAAGTTACTATTTCTGGCTGTACTTCACTGGACACAGTATCCCACCATTCATATGCATCGTCTTGCAGCAAAGATACAGCAGCTTCTAGATTTTGCTCTGGAGTGCAGTGGAGTTGTTTTAAAACTCTGCCTGTTCTGTTCAACCAATTTTCGGCTGTAACAGAATCATCTTCTCTCTTGCCAAAGAAATCCACTGCTCCAAACTTTCTCAATTTTTCCAGGTGTGATTTTGGTTGTGGAGGTGGTGGTGGTGGTGGTGCTGGCATTACCCCAGCCATTTGTCTGAAGAATTCGGCCATTTGCTGAAACATGGCCTGTGGAGGCTGAGCAGGCTCTGCTTGAACTGGCAGAGCAGGTTCTCCCATACCCCCAGTCTCAGCTGCTGCAGGTGGAGCATGACTCTCCACTTCCTCCTCAACTGCCCTTTATGATGTAGGGTCCATATCCTATTCAAAATAAGAAAGACAAACAGATCTGCATTAGTGTCACCTCGACTCTTACAAATGCAATGCATGGTATGGACTCAATCTAGGCCTAGAAACGCCTAAACCGTGCTCTGATACCACTAAATGTGACACCCCTTACCCGTGTACAGAATATCCGAGTAAGCAATGTCACACGGTGTATCGGCACACTCTATTTTACCTTAATCAATTTTTGTCATAATTTGAATATAGTTTATGAAATATAATTTATTTAAGCCATTTATCGAAATTATTATTTATTTGAGGTTCCGAAAATTTTAAAGAAAATCCGGCAGAGTACCGGTTAAAAATGGAGAAAACAGTTCTTCGAAACCTGTGAAAAACACCTTCAATATTCATATCTCATCACTCTCAAACTCCAATATCAGAATCTCAACATTTTTCAATTTCATTTCTCAATCATTCATCTAATGTGATAATCAAGTACAATTCACAGGTAAATATTCACATTTTCCATTCACCAACACAATTTTCATTATTTACATGAACATCAAAATACATTACATAAGTTTCATTTACACAAAGGAAAATAAAAATCAATTACAAAATACCAAAATGAAGCCTAGTGTCCTACCAATGCACTGTAGGTGGTGAGGTGACACGGACACTATACAGAGCTGCAGGATGGTCTCACCCAGTCTGTGGTCTACTGGGCTCTCGATCAATAACTCCAGAACCTACGCTTGGCAAAAGCAACGCGCTAAGCAATGATGCTTAGTGGTGCAATAATAAAATAAAAGAAAATAGCAGAAAATAAATATGTATTGAATGTATATGTCTTATTTGTTTTGTATTTGTTATATTCATTTATTACTTTAACTTTGTCCATTTTCATTCATTTGGTTGCCCAAGTAACCTATACTGGACGACTGGACTGGATAAACGGGTAAACTGGCACTGGGTATCTAGTACCTCGGGCCGTCACACCATCGGTCACATGTGCATCTCCCGATGTGCAACAGAACAGCTAATAAGCTGTAATGACAATAGGCACAAGGCCAAATATCAACACAAGGTCAGAATGGCTAAAAGCCATGAAATCACAGAATGGCATAATGCCATATGCAGTACTGCTAACTGAACCCTATTGGCATGCCAAACTATCCAAACCAATCTTGTTAGGTATACTAGGGCATTTGATACTTTTGAATTCTTCAATTTTTGAATTTTAAGTTTTGGTGTCACTATTCACTTCATTGGTCAACAAAAATGTTGACTTTTGGATAGAAAATAGGTGTATTAGTTTTAACACTCCCAATGTACCACATTTTGCATTTAAAACTTGTTGGAATTAATCACCAAATCCATTTTTAAGCTTAGCACTAAGGGGCAGAATTTTCAGCTTTTGTACCATAAATTTACTGTTCCATTAGGGACTGTTACAGTAGAAATTTGAGGAAATGGCAAACATGAAAGTTGTTTCTTATTTTGTCTAGTTGAATTTCTTTTTTTGAATCACTCCATTTGGAATTTTGTAGCTCCAGATATGGTCCAAAAACCACAGCTGGCCGGATTTGAAAACTGCAGAATTTACCAAATCTACAGTACAATGAACAGTGACTGTGAGTGCCTTGTTGGATAGGTTCTGGTCATAATTTGAGGTAGGTTTCTTCATAAAAGTTGATTGTCTATATCTTATCTTGTTGCTGTAAAAATTTCAGGTCAAATGGACCATTTTACAGTAAGTTATGGCCAAATGAATAGTTACTGTTCATTTGGTCATTCTGCAGAATCTGCTTACAGGGTATCCGGATTGGGGCCAATTTTTGGTCCACTTGCTTTGGTCTTTTGGACATGGTTTCTTTAGAAAAATTGTGCCATTATAAGCCTAATTTCATGTCCAATTGGCCAAACACCAATTGAACCTACACAGCCAAAGATATGGCAGTCCAAACAGGCTGGACTCACAGCCTCCTTGCTGTTGTCACTAGGCAGCCTACCAATTTGGTTTGTAACACTCTAGTTCACTTCAAATTATGGTCAACTTACCTCAAATGGTCACTAATTGACCATGAGAATGTTCACTCACCATCTCATAAGCAAAATCAAATTTTCACTCCCAAAACCCTAATCCCCATTATGAATTTACACAAGATGACTTAATTAACTAACTAATTCACTATCCCCATATATATATACTTTAAACATGATCTCTAGTCCACTTTAAGTCCATCAAAACAATCAACCCTATCCCTTCTTTAGGGCTGCCGAAATCCATGGTATACATACACATAAATTGTGTTCATTTGACTTACAAATTCTTACTCCTTTTTAAGTCTCTAACATAGAAATAAAGAGTTTTAGGTATATATGTGCACTAACCTCTTGTAGAGCAGAATTTTTCAAGCTTAAACTTCACTTTCCTTCCTTTTCTAGGCTGCCAAACACTTCCCAAGAGGTATAGACAAGTTTTTAGTGAAAGGTGTCTAGGGTTTATGTTGAAATGAAGAGGGAAATGGAGCTTGATGGAGTGTTAATGGAGGTTTATGTCAAGGCATGGATTTCGGCTGGTTTGGGGAGGAAGAAGGCTGATGGTACTTTTAATTTCTTTGGTCTCATTTATCTCTTTTTATTAGTTAATGAAATAGTTGTTTAATTATAATTGGTGGAAACTTTTAAATGACATCACAATGATGCCATATTTGGCATTTTATTGTATTTTCTTTTCTACTAACTTCAAATTAATTTTTCATCAACATTAATTCATATTTTATGTCATAATAATTATTTACTCAACTGGACAAGTCGGTCAAAATCGTCTCTGAAGGCGAAATGACCAAAATGCCCTCTGTTTGGCTTAACGGGTCAAAATTGTCTGTACCGATTGAAAAATTTTTCTAAATATTTTCTTGGCATTCTAATTCCATAGGAACCTCAATGACCCTTCTCTGGAGTCCCAAAAATTATTTTATGAATTTTTCTCCGGGTCTAGGGCTCCTAGTTGCGAGAACCGCAACTTCACTCTGGGTTACCCATCGCTTGGGCACCGGCTCATTTAACTTGGTTGTATTTTATTTCTAAAATTTTTACTAAATTTTTCTTATTAATATTTGAGTTAATTATGGTTCCTGACTTTAGTTTAAATATTTTTCTGAACGTTCTAACTGTCCGGACCGACACCGGTCACCGGAACAGTAAAATGTACGGAGTTGCTACCGGGAGGGTGTTACATATAATACATAAATTGATAAACATTTTTTTGTAAATATTATTTTCAATTAATTATTTATTGTGACAAATATTTTTATAACAGTAAATATTACATATAGTAACAAAATCTTTTGTATCAAAATCTTATATAATAAAATATAGTGATTAGTTTTTTCCTTCACCAAATATATTTGTCACCACATCTAATTTATTGGCGCCAAATTTTTGGTGCCAATGATTTTGTGACAAAACATTATAACAAAATATTTATTTGACACTACATGTCTTACACATTTTTTTATTATGACAAAAATGTTGTGACAAATTTGTATTTTATCACTAAATTATCATCTTTTTATGTTTAATATGACTAATTATAATTTTGTCACAATACATCTATATATTGTGATAAAATATAATTTATCAAAATTTATTTTATCATAACAAACTAAATTTCTTGTAGTGATTGAGGTTGACAATTTGAATTAGGGTTTGAACAAATTATTGGAGACTTGTGTACTTGCCTCATTTCAGGAGCCTTGAGAAGTATGGGATATTGATAATTTCATGCATGTAAAAGGTGATTTGTGATGTTGATGAATGAGTTATACGTTGAGGGATGAAGTTTCATGTATTGGAAATTTGATTGAATGTGTATTGTTGACCTTGACCATTTGAATTAGGGTTTTGAACTAATTATTAGAGACTTTGTATAATTGCTGGAATTTGATTGTGTTGAGATGAATTGATGATGTTTAGAGGTGCCATGAATGCCAATTTGTAGTTTGGGAGTTGGAGGAATGCAATTTGGGAGTATAATTTCTTTGCAGGTTGAGAATTATTGAATCTAGTATATGTTTTGAGCCATAACCAAAATTGTGTGGTTCCAATTGGTATTAGGCAAATTGGAGATGAGATTAGACCTAAAATGCTTCATTTTTCATGAAGAAACCATGCCCAAATTCTGTCCAAAACTTGAGCTAATTGTTTCCCCAATCCGGCTGACCATATAAAGAACCCAAAAAATTGACCAAATGAACACTATACATTCATTTGGTCATAACTCACTCTAGACAGGTCCAAATGACCTAAATTTTATACCATTGGAAAGCTTAGATATAGGACTAAAACTTTTATGGAGACCACAGAGCCCCAAAATGCCTTAAACCAAACCAAATTGTTGGCATAAGTTAGGTCACAAAACTGTCAAGAACCATATTGCCCAGAAATTGCTAAATATATGCTTACTTGACCAGTTTTGGCAAAGAGGCCATAACTTGGTCTACAGAAATCCAAATGCAATGAAACCAATGGAAACATGTCTACTAGACATTAGTATACAACATTGGTATTTTGACCAAAACCCAGAAATCAAGGGAACTAGGTCAATTGGCTAGATTAAATTAGTATGCAAATTCTGGAAATTGCCTAAGTGACCATTTGACTCCAGAACAGTCTTTTAGTAATATCACTCACTAGGAAACCCCAATTGGGATGAGCCATATTGTTCTAAAAACCTAAGAAATAGAGCTTCAACTTTGTTTTAGACACTTTCCTTAAATTATAAATGTAAGAATCCCAAAAGTTGAGTCAAAACTACTGACCTGAACTAGGATCCTGTTGGCACAGGGTACTTGAGTCCAGGCCAGTGATTTGGCTATAAGTAATTCTGCAAAACTTGAAAAATTTCAATACAAAATTATGAGTGACCATATGACATAGGGCAACAAATTATATGAAGGACACTCAGCCTAAAAGTGACTGCAGCAAGTCCAATTAAATTGGTAAAGTGTAACTTCAAAATCTGCCTAGCTAAGGATTCAGAATTTGGAAATGAACCAGTCATGGTTATTTGACCATAACTTGAGTTCCAGAAATCTAAATGACATGATTCAAAAATGAAAAACAAGACAAGACGTAGAGGAACAACTTTCATGGAGGAACAACTTCCATGAAGGAAGTATGGCCAAACAGTGGCCACAAATTGATCAAATTGATAGGTAAATTCAAGACATTAAAACTGAACCTAAAGAAAGGTTCATAACACAAATAAATTTATAGTAGGGTTTAACCCTAATAAGTTATTAAATACTAAATTACATGATATAGGTATGTGGGACTCACTTTTCCACTACAAAGTGATGTGAAAATCTCTAATAAGTAATTGATAATTGTAACACCCCTCACCCATCTACAGTGTAGCCGAGTAAGGCATGCCACACAGTGTGTCGGAGTACTTATCTTATCCTATCCTATTTCACTTTAGTTCTTGATTTATTTATTCAAAATCTTTAAGTAAGGTTTAGGCCATTTTTGCTGTTTATTAAAATCTGATTTAATTTGAAATTCCAAAAATTTTATAAAAAATCCGGCAAAGTGCTAGCTAAAAATTAACAAAGTAGTTCTTCTAACCTATAAAAGAACAATTCTAATATATTTTTACAACTCAATCTCAACAATCCCAGTAAAAATTTTCTAATAAAATTTCATCTATGTTCTTTATGATCAAATAATTTCAACGGTCACATCACATTCAATTCTTGCCACTCATATCTATGGGTATACTTTCATGCTCAATTTATATATCAGAAGCCTCAAATGTTATTAACTTATAAGATTTACAAACTAATTACATAAGTTCATCATGTACATGATATACAAATTAATTACAATTTCCTAATTTACATTACAACATAAGAAATAATTATAATGTAAAAAATACATAATATAATTTATGTGAGCTCTATCTATATGCATTGCTGAGGAGGTGACAACCTTCAATACTTCTGACATTTCTGCAGATATGGACTCCAAAAATTCAAGTCAAATGTCCATTGGGTTTTATCTTCAGTACTTGCACGAGGAAACAAATCCATCGCGCTAAGTCTTATTGCATAGTGGTGCAATAATATAAAAAAGAAAATAATATATACAAATAAAGAAAGAATAAAGCATAATTTGGATACTTAGGAATTAATTTAATTTAGTATGATATTTCTAGTATTAATTGTTTTATATGCTAATTTATTCTTTTTTAGAAGTGCTGATTTTATAACTTCACAGTAATAATATTCAATATACAAATTATTCTAAGAGTATTGTATTTTTAGGTTTCTACGATTCTAAAAGTTGCATTTGTAATATTTAATTCAGTTATGTTTCTATTGCTAATCTTTTTTTTTTTCTCATTTCATTCAATACTTTCTAATATTTTTAGTTGCTAATGTTCTTAACTTATTTCAATAAATTTTACTACCCAAGTAATCTATGATAGGCTGACTAAATTGGATAATGGGTCCTGGGCACTAAACACTGCAGTGTCTCAGGCCGTCATATCATGGGATGCGTAAGCTCAGAACATCAACCACGTATGCAATTAATATGGCAAAAAGGCCATGTTAATAGATACAGAAAAACAGATATAGAACATCAATGATGTATGCAATCAATATGGCTAAAAAGCCATGTTAAGAGATAAACTGATAATCGGGCATACAAGCCCCAGAAATATAGGCATAAAGCCCTATGCAGTGCTGCTCAAACAATACCTGTCACACCCTACTCCTCGTAAGATGTAACATGCTCCCGTAGTACACCTAATAAATTACCGTACTTCGCCTACCGATAACCCATTAAATATACTATAAGGGATTTTAAAACAATTTTCGTTCATTTTTAAATTGGTGGATAAATTTTTTTTCAGATATTAAAAAACCTTTATTTACTGTACAAACATAAAACAAAATTTTAAATATTTAAAATCCCCGTAATTTTTACAAAAATTTCGACAGAGTGCCGTCTGTATTTTGAGAAAATAGTTCTTAAAAACCTAAAAATAAAGACACTCCCAATATATTTCTCAATCACAACTCAATTGTTCAATCTCATTTCACTATCAGCACATGCAACTTAGTACACCATTTAAATTAAATCAAACATTGAAACACCTCATTAAGGTAACAAAATTAATATTTACATTCATGGGATCATTAAAAATTTAGTAGTGCAAAACTTTATAAATACATAAAATCTCAAGATAACCTTACAATAATTTGTATTTGATTATAGTCCAAAAATATATTGCAAAAGAGTTGATACAACTGCTCAAATGAAATTGCATACATATAATTATAGAATTACATCAAAATCTAATGTACAAGGGAATACATATGATATACCCAAAGATAGTTTCACAGTGTCTTTCAGCAATCTTGTGCAGTTGCTTTATATTTTCTTTCACCTGCGATAGCCTACAAAGCTATCGTTGAGGGGTGAACTCAGTGGCGCACAAACTAATAATTTAAAACTTAATCCAAGTTATGCTTGACAATTTATAACAAATAAAAATTTAAAATTTCTAAATTCTTCAAAATTCATAACATTCAGAAATCAATATTTTCATTCATGCAAATTATTCATTTGAATAACATTTTGATCAAATAGTAATTATTTATCTACATTTCTTTTAAATCTCAAAACAATACAAAAATATTTTCAATCACTGACAAATTATTTATTTCAATTATAATTTATCAAACTATACTTAATTTAAAGGGCGTTGCCAACAATTCACACAGTTGAACACATGACCCAAAATTCAAATAGATGCCGTGTTGTACGCCATGACATTTCAAACTCTCCCAATAACCGAGGCTAAAAGGAAGGAACAAAGACTAGCTAGCATATATGAGTACTCATTCAAACTCTTTCCCAACTGACAAGCCAGAGAGGAAGGAACTCACCCCATCTAGTGGAGGAGATATCTCACTAGACAAGCTAATGAGAATTCACAACATATATTATCATGTCAACTATGGTTTCAAATCATATTCAAAATAATTTCTATTTATAAAGTGTTTACAAACCATTAATATATTGAATCATCATAAATTCATGCTCAAGGTTGGCAACACATCAAACTTAAAATTTACAATCCTCAAAACCATGCAATAAATCCTTAAATGCATAAGAAAATTTACATTTAATTTATACAATTTCATTCAACAAATTAAAATCCTCAACACAACAAAATTATAAATCATAAAATAAACTAGTTCAAATCAATTTAGAAGTGAAAAGTAATAAAATAGCTAGTTATGCACAAACCTTATACGAGTCACCTCTTGGCCTTGACTAGATGTCTCAGGTTTTGCAACACCTCTCACCCGACTATAGTGTAGCTATGGTCACTTTGTTCACTATGCTATGGCCAATTTGTGGGCATGATTCCTAAATGAAAAATGTGTCATTTTGTGTCCAGTTTTATTCCCAAATGGACTCACACTAATTGAGTTAGTAAATTTTCAGTTTTGGTCCCTGAAAGGGACCTTGGTCATGCTGCCTGCAGAATGTCCATAACCAATCCGAATTTCCATTTGGTTTGTCACACCTTACCCCTCTGTAAGGCATAACATGATCCCGTAGAATACTTAATGAACTACCGAACTTCACATACCGATAACTCATTAAGCACCCTACAAGGGATTTTAAAACAATTTCTTACTTTTGGTAAGTGGTGAGCATTTCTAATAAGTATTTAAAACACGTACTTAAGTGAAAAGCTAGTTGGAAATTTTAGTCCATTTTATTTTTCCGTAAATTTTATAAAAATTTTGACAGAGTTCTCTCTGTATTTTGAGAAAACAGTTCTTCAAATACCTGTAAAAAGCACTTCTAAAAATTTTCTCAACAACTGCTTCAATTTCAAACTCAATCTCAAACAATTTCTCAACACATTTATCAACTTTCAATTTTAAATCCAGTATCCCATGATCATCAAAATACTAACAATCCATTTCATTCAAATTAAATAAAATAGTTCCATTCATATTTCATTAGAAACAAAACAATTTGAATATATCATTACAAAATTTTCATTAAGAGAATTTCAAATTACAATATATATTACAACTTTAAACAAATTTTATACAACTGCTCAAGACCCATTTGTACATGTCCATACATTTATGTGCAATATACACATCAAAAGAAATATTTACAATTAGGGTATAAATTATACCCGAAGACTTTAGGCTGAATGATCCTCAATCTTTAGCACTATCACGCTTCTCCTCTAGTCTCAGATCTGCGACATGATAATAGAAGCTATCGCTGAGTACTAGGACTCAGTGGTACACAACATACTAAAATAATCTTTATGCAAAAATAAAATCACGTTTATTCAAAAATTTGACTAAACATGAGCATTAAACACAAAACATGAATTATGAGATTTTAATGCAAACCAAGTTCATTTCAAAGTATCAAAACACATTTCATAAAACCCACAGTTAGATCATGCCTTCGAAACAAATAGAATCTCAATAGCCAGAGGCTAAAGAGAAATCATATCACAAGGCTAGCTAGCTCAAATATATGGATATCCATTGACATCCTCTTCTACTGGCACACCTCAACACTTCTCCAGAGAAGGAATCAAAATTCGAAACTAATTACCCCCACTAGTCGTGCTAGTGAGGTGTTCAAATATATGGTCATGACACTGTGGTTTCAAAACTTATCTTAATAATTTGCTAAACATTGCTATTTTAAATATACACAATAACTTTCACAGTTTAATCAAAACATCATAATTAATGTCACAAATAAACTTTTAACAATTCCAAATCACAAGTAAAATACATATTTCGTTCACTGTATCAATGAATTTTAAAGCATGAAGATGTTGTGCACAAACCTCAAATGAGTCGCCTTTTGGCCTTAACTCGACTCCTCGGGTTCTGTCCCGATATTTTTTTCCACTGAAACACGAAATTTTTCAATGTTTCAGTACTAAAACTTAAAATAAATCCAAAATAAACTTAACTTCACATTTACCTAGCTCTAACGTGTTAAATTTGACGTTCTCGAAATTTTCTGTTTCGGGTTACTATTCACTGCACTATTTAAGTCAAATTATTGACTTTCTAAGGCTTAATAGGTATGGGAACTCCAACTTCACCCACATACCACATTTTGGTCACCAAACTTGTTGGTTTTGGTCATTTGTTTAAAGCTTAGGTCATTTTGGCAAAATTGCTAATTTTCGGTTTTGGTTCTCCGAAGTTTCACTATTCCATTGGTCAATCTACTGTTGAAATTTAACAAAACTTCCTTCATAGAAAATATTCCTTATTATCTTAAGTGTATTCTCATTTTTTGATCACCTCAATCGGAGTTTTGTAGCTCAAGTTATGGCCAAAATAAGTTTCATCGCTCACGCAATCGCTCATGCTGCAATTTTGGGTTCTGGCAGATTTTGATCCAACTTTGGTCAATAATTTGATCAAGTTAAGTTCATAATTTGGTCTCACTTTCTTCATATGAAATGTTCTACTATGTCTTAGGTTTCCATCGGTTCAAGAATCGCCTAAATCCGAGTTTTCTAGAGGGAATTATAGCCATCCAAACATTGCTGCTCACTGAAAATTCTGCAGAGTTGCAGGTTTGGTAACCTAACTTTGCTCAATAATTTGAATGGGTTAATGGCATAATTTGGGGTGATGTTCTTCATGAAAGTTTTAGATCTATATGCCCTCTAAACCCTGGCCAAATTTCAGGTCAATTTGACCTGTCTAACTCGAGTTATGACCAAATGAACAGTTACTGTTCATTTGGTCAGTTTAGTGCAGTGGCAGCCTGCAATCAATTCACTTTGGTCAATTGTTTCACCAAGTTTTGGTCAGTTTTTGGCCATGGTTCCTTAATGAAAATTGTTCTCTTTTATGTCTATTTTCATCTCCAATTGGTGGCATATCAATTGGACTTGTAAAATTTGAGTTTTGGTCCTTCAAAGTGGGCTTGGTCATGCTGCCAGCAGCATGACCATTGACCTACGAATTTGGTTTAATTTCCTACCATTCCCACACAACTTATTTGGTCATAATTGACCATTATTTCATGTCACAATAGGTTAAACATGCCATTTATGTATTTCTCCAAATTTTGGTTCATAAACCCTAGCATTGAAACCCTAATCTCACTAATTCTTGCATTTAACTACTTCTAATGATTTTAATGTTAATCATTTAACTAAGAAAAGTTTCTAAACTCACTCAATTGCATCATATTCATGCAAACCACACTCCTCTCAAGCTGCCCGAAAATTCAGTTTAATTCTTCCCCCATATTTGTTTCATTTAAATCAAGTTCTAAGCTCACTTAATTACCTAAACATGCATTTGAATGGATAAATAAAGAGTTTAGCATACTAACCTCAATTTAAATGCCAAGCCTTCAATTGTTCTCTTTCTTTCTTCTTTCTTTCTTGTGCTTAAGTTGAGATTAAAGGTTCTAGTGAGGTATTTAAGGAAGTTATGAAGGTTAAACAAAGAGAATTAAGCTTAAATGTAAGCTTGAAGGAAGAATTTTTCATGGAGAAGAGAGGGAGAAGATGGGGCGGCACAACATGGAAGAAGAAGTGATTTTTTTTTTGTTTTTCTTTTTTTTTTCTTCATATTTATTCCTTTTTGAAGACCAAAATTCCCAAATTAATAAAATAATTAAATTAAACCTTTATGACATCATACATGATGTCATCCCTTTGACTTTTCCAACCTCTTTCCTTTTCTTTTTTTCTATTTATTTTTTTTCTATTAGTTCTTTAATTTAATTCTCAATTCCAAAATTTTCTTTTCTCCGATTTTATTTGACAGTTAGGTCAGGAGTCAGCTCTCGGGGTCAATTGACCAAATTGTCCCTCGCCGGTTCATCCCGGTTTGCAAATAATTCCATATTTCTTCCGGCTCCCTGACCTAATTATTTGACTGGCTTAACAGTTCTTTTTCGTGATTTTCTTTTTTCCACTGTGTTCATAAGGGTCCTAAGGACCGCATCGTTACTTTTTACAGTTCGAAATTTGAGTTTAAAACGACTTCGCAGTCGTTCCCGAGGAGGTCACTCATCGCTGTGACTCTCGGCTCGTTTAACTTCTTATGTTCTGTTTTTCTTATTTATAGTCAACTAATTAAACATTACTAATTATTTGTGTTTATGGCTTTTTAAGTTGTCTTAAGTGTGGTCCTAATCCCCTTAATTGTCCGGACCGACACCGGTCACCGGAACAGTGAAATCTACCAGGCTATGCAACCGGGGGTGTTACAATTCTCCCCCCCTTAAATAAATTTCGTCCCGAAATTTTACCTGGTACTAATCTTTAAATAGCTGTGGGTGTTGTGTCCTCATGTCCTCTTCTCGTTCCCAAGTAGCCTCCTGGCCCGAATGATGGTTCCACAACACTTTTACCAATGGTATCTGTTTGTTCCGTAGCTGCTTCACCTCATAAGCCAGAATCTCTATGGGTTCTTCTTCATATGTGAGGTCTGGATTCACTTCAATTTCCTCTACTGGTAGTACATGAGATGGGTCTGATCGATACCTCCTCAACATAGACACATGGAAAATATTATGTATCTTCTCCAACTCTGGAGGTAGTGCCAACCGATATGCTAAATGACCCACTCTTTCCAGAACCTCATATGGCCCGATAAAACGAGGACTTAGTTTCCCCTTCCTGCCGAATCTCATAATCCTCTTCCAAGGAGAAACTTTGAGGAAAACTCTATCACCCACTGCATACTGAACATCTCTTCTCTTCAGATCAATGTAGGACTTCTGACGGTCTGATGCAGTCTTAAGTCGACCTCTGATCACCCTGATCTTCTCCTCAGTCAGCTGAACAATTTCGGGTCCAATCATCTTTCTTTCACCCACGTCATCCCAATACAACGGGGTTCTACATTTTCTGCCATACAAAGCTTCATATGGAGGCATTCCAATGCTTGATTGGTAGCTGTTGTTGTAAGCAAACTCAATCAAAGGCAAGTGTGTATCCCAACTGCCCTCAAACTCAATCACACAAGCTCGAAGCATGTCCTCCAAGTTCTGAATTACCCTCTCAGACTGGCCATATGTCTGTGGGTGGAATGCTGTACTGAAGTTCAATCTAGTTCCAAGGGCTCTCTAAAGACTACCCCAGAATCTAGAAGTGAACCTAGGATCTCTGTCTGACACGATAGATACTGGCACTCCATGCAGTCTCACAATCTCATCAATGTACAACCTGGCCAATCTGTCTAAACTATAGTCCATCCGGACTGGCAGAAAATGAGCAGACTTAGTCAGTCTGTCAACAATAACCCATACCGCATCATGACTCTTCTCGGAAGTCCCATCACAAAATCCATTGTTATTTTTTTCCCATTTCCATTCTGGCACTGGTAGTGGATGTAACAACCCAGTTGGCACTTGATGCTCTACCTTTACTTGCTGACAAGTTAGGCATTTGGACACAAACTCTGCCACATCTCTCTTCATACCCATCCACCAGTAATGCTCCTTTAGCCCTCTATACATTTTTGTACCACCAGGGTGCATGGCAAAAAGAGACTCATGTGCTTCCTTCAAAATGATTTGCCTCAAATCCACATCATTAGGAACACATATTCTACCTTGGTGTAGCAGTAGACTATCATCTCTGATTGAGAATTCTGGTTTCTTGCCCTGCCGGACTTCTTCTAACAGCTTCTGATACCTTTCATCATTTTGAGTAGCCATTCTGATCTGATCAAGCAACACTGGCTGTACATGCCATGCAACTGCTGTCTGCCCATCATCATTAATCTCTAAGCTGGCATGCAATGATCTTAACTCATGTACCAAAGACAAAGGAGTAACCCGTAAACTTGCCATAGTCTTGCGACTTAAGGCGTCAGCCACAACATTAGCTTTCCCTGGCTGATAGTCTATCAGACAATCATAGTCTTTTATCAACTCTAACCATCTCCTCTGTCTCAAATTCAACTCTTTTTGGGTGCCCAAATACTTCAAACTCTTATGATCTATATAGATGTAACACTTTTCCCCATATAAATAGTGTCTCCAGATCTTAAGAGCAAACACGATAGCTGCTGTAACACCCTCCCGGTAGCAACTCCGTACATTCTACTGTTCCGGTGACCGGTGTCTGTCCGGACAGCTAGAACGTCCAGAAAAATATTTAAACTAAAGTCAAGAACTATAATTAACTCAAATACTAATAAGAAAAATTTAGTAAAAATTTTAGAAATAAAATACAACCAAGTTAAACGAGCTGGTGCCCTAGCGAGGGGTAACTCAGAGGGAAGTTGCGGTTCTCGCAACGAGGAGCCCTAGACCCGGGGGAAAAATTATAAAATAATTTTTGGGACTCCAGAGAAGGGTTTTTGGGACTCCAGAGAAGGGTTATTGAGGTTCCCATGGCATTAGAATGCCAAGAAAATACCTAGAAAAATTTTTCAATCGGTACAGACAATTTTGACCCGTTAAGCCAAACGGAGGGCATTTTGGTCATTTCGCCTTCAGAGGTGATTTTTGGCCGACTTGTCCAGTTGAGTAAATAATTAATATAACATAAAATATGAATTAAGGGTGATGAAAAATTAATGTAAAGCTATTAGAAAAGAAAAGAAAAGAAAATGAGAATAAATGTCAATTTTGACATCATATGATGTCATTTATAGGAATTCCCACCAATCACATTAAAGCATAACTTAAGTAAGTGATAAAAGAAGAAAAAAAAACACCAAAAAAAAAGGAAAAAACAATATGTTTCTTCCCCAAATGAAACAACAGCCGTTTCCCTCTTTTCCCATAGCCAAACCTCCATTGATTTTCAATCCAAAGCTCAAATTCCCTCTTCATTTCACCCTAAAACCCTAGAGACCATTCACTAAAATTTATCCTAGCACCTTGCATAATCTTTTGGCAGCCAAGAAGAAGAAAGAAAGTGAAGTTTGGGGCTTGGAAAAATCTGCCTACAAGAGGTTAGTGCACATATACACCTAAAGCTCTTTATTTTTATGTTAAGGGACTTGAAATAAGTAAGAATTTATAACTAAAATGAATAAAAACTATGTGTGTGTATGCCATAAATTTCGGCTGCCCAAAATAAGGAACAAAGATGGAGTGTTTGTGATGGTTTTAATGGACTTAGAATGAATTAAAGATTTTGCTTAAGGTGTATATACACATATATAATGAATGAAAGTGCTTAACTAAGTGTATGGGTGAATTGAAGTGGAAACTAGGGTTTTAAGAAGTGAAAATTTGACTTGGCTTAGGAAATTGTTAGAGAACATTTTAATGGTCAATTAGTGACCATTTTAGGTAAGTTGACCACAATTTGGACTGAAATATAGCATGGCCAAGTGAATGTGTAGGCTGCCTAAGGATAGCAGCAGAGTGACTGAAATTTCAGTCCACTTGGACTGTCATATCTTTGGCTGTGTTGATCCAATTAGTGTTTGGCCAATTGGACATGAAACTAAGCTTATAATGGCACATTTTTGCTGAAGAAACCATGCCCAAAAGACCAAAGCAAGAGGACCAAAAGTTGGCCCCAATCCGGATACCCTGCAACAGCACCTGCAGAATTGACACTGTTCATTTGGCCATAACTCACTGTAGATATGGTCAATTGACCTGAAATTTTTAAAGCAACAAGTTAAGACATAGACAAACAACTTTCATGAAGGAACCTACCCCAAATTATGGCCAGAACCCAACCAACCAAGTGATTCCAGTTACTGTTTATGTTACTGTAGATATGGTAATTTCTGCAGAATGGAAATCCGGCCAGCTGTAGTTTTTGGACCATATCTAGAGCTACAAAACTCCAAATGGAGTGATTCAAAAAAGGAAATTCAACTAGACAAAATAAGGAACAACTTTCATGTTTTCCATTTCTTCAAATTCCCACTGCAACAGTGTCCAATGGAACAGTAAAGTTGAGTTACAAAAACTGAAAATTCTGCTTCCCTTGGTTTAAACTTTGAAATGGTATAAATGCTTAATGCCAACAAGTTTTGAATGCCAAATGTGGTATATTGGGAGTGCCAAAGTCAATGTACATATTTTCTATCCAAAAGTCAACATTTTTGTTGACCAATGAGGTGAATAGTGACACCAAAAATTTGAAATTCACAAATTGAAGAATTTAAAAGTTTCAAATGCCCTAGTATACCTAACAAGATTGGTTTGGATAGTTTGGCATGCCAATAGGGTTCAGTTAGCAGTACTGCAAATGGCAATATGCCATTCTGTGATTTCATGGCTTTTAGCCATTCTGACCTTGCATTGAGATTTGGCCTTGTGCCTGATATTATTCTGACTTGTTAGCCGTTACATTTGCCTGCCGGGAGATGCATACGTGACCGATGGTGTGACGGCCCGAGGTACTAGATACCCAGTGCCAATTTACCCGTTTATCCAGTCCAGTCGTCTAGTGTAGGTTACTTGGGCAACCAAATGAATAAAAGTGGACAAAGTTAATGATATACAAATTCAAAACAAATGAAACATATACATTCACTACATATCTATTTTCTTTCTATTTCTTTTATTTTATTATTGCACCAATAAGCATTATTGCTTAGCGCATTGCTTTTGCCACGCGTAGGTTCTGGAGATACAGATCGTGAACCCAGTAGACCGCAGACTGGGTGAGTTCATCCTGCAGCTCTGCACAGTGTCCGTGTCACCTCACTACCTGCAGTGCATTGGTAGGGCACTAGGTGTCATTTTGTCATTTTGTAATTAAATTTTTATTTTCTCATATGTATTTGGATTTATGTAATGTATTTTGAGGTTCATGTAAATAATAAAGAGTTATGGTTATGTATGGAAGTAATTTGAGTATTTAATTGTTGTTTATATATGAGAACCCTGAGAAATGAAGATTGAGAACTGAAACTGAACAATTTGAGATTTTGATATTGAGACTCTATTGATGAATTGAAGTTGGGATTGTTTGGAAAATTATTTGGAAGTGTTTTAACAGGTTCCGAAGAACTGTTTTCTCCATTTTTAGCCGGTACTCAGCCGGATTTTCTTTAAAATTTTCGGAACCTCAAATAAATAATAATTTCGATAAATGGCTTAAATAAATTATATTTCACAAATCATATTCAAAAGCATGATATAAATTAATTAAGGTATATTAGAGTGTGCCGGTACACCGTGTGGCATTACTTATTCGGGTATACTGTACACAGGTAAGGGGTGTCACAGCTGCAAGCTCCAAATCATGTGTCGGATAATTCCTCTCATGTGGTTTTAGCTGGCGTGATGCATAGGCAATGACATTTCGATCTTGCATCAACACACAACCTAACCCGTTGTGAGAAGCATCGCTGTAAACTGTATATTCTTTACCCGGTGTCGGTAAAGTCAGGATTTGAGCCTCTATCAAACATCTTTTCAATTCATCAAAACTTTGCTGGCATTTATCCGTCCACTGAAATTTTACATCTTTTCTAAGCAGCTTGGTCAATTGAGATGCCAACATGGAGAATCCCTTCACAAATCTACGGTATTATCCAGCTAAACCCAGAAAACTGCGAATCTCTGTGACATTTCTGGGTGGCCTCCAATTAAGGACAGCTTCAATCTTACTTGGATCTACCTTAATGCCCTCTTCTGATACTACATGCCCCAAAAAGGATATCTCCTTCAGCCAAAATTCACACTTCGACAATTTAGCATATAGCTGTTTCTCTCTCAAAGTCTGTAGTACAATCCGCATATGTCTATCATGCTCTTCTGCATTCCTCGAATAGACCAATATATCATCTATAAATACCATAACAAACTGGTCGAGGTATGGTCTGAAGATAGTGTTCATCAGATCCATAAAAGCAGCCGGAGCATTAGTTAACCCGAATGGCATGACTAGGAATTCATAATGGCCATAGCGGGTTCTGAAGGCAGTTTTAGGAATACTCTGCTCTTGTATTTTCAGCTGATAATAACCTGATCTCAGGTCAATTTTGGAGAACACAGCTGCACCCCTCAACTAATCAAACAAGTCATCAATGCGGGGCAATGGATATCTATTCTTTATTGTCACCTTATTCAACTGCCGATAATCAATGCATAACCGGAGAGTGCCATCCTTCTTCTTTACAAACAATACTGGCGCTCCCCAAGGTGACACACTTGGGCGGATAAAGCCCTTGTCAAGCAACTCTTGCAATTGTACTTTTAACTCTTTTAATTCTGCAGGTGCCATTCTATATGGCGTTATGGAAATTGGGTCCACACCAGGCATAACATCAATTTCAAACTGCACCTCTCTTTCTGGAGGTAATCCTGGCAATTCATCAGGAAATACATCCGAAAAGTCACATACAGTAGGGATGTCCTTCAGTGCTGGACTCCCCACTTGGGTGTCTATTACATGTGCCAAGTATACTTCACACCCCTTTCTAATCATTCTTCTGGCTAGTGCAGCCGAAATGATGTTTGATGGCAGTAAATGCCTCTCCCCATGTATTACCACATCACCGTATAAAGGGAGACCAAAAGTGACTGTCTTCAGTCTACAGTCAATCATGGCATGATGCCTGGCTAACCAATCCATGCCCAAGATGATATCATACTATCTGAAGGGCATTCAATCAAGTCTGACGGGAAAACATGTCCTTGGATCACCAAAGGACAGTCTCTATAAATTTTGTTGACCTGGACCTCTTGTCCTAACGGACTAGTTACTAGCACTTCAAAACCCATTTGCACACATAGAACAGCAAGTGAACTAACTATGCTAGCACTAACATATGAATGGGTTGAACCCGGATCAAACAATACAAATACATCTTGATTAGAGATAGAGAATGTACCAGCTACCACATCAGAAGTCTCAGCCTCTTCTCGCTGTCTCATCGTGTAGATTCTGGTCGAAGCACTTTCTTGTCCTGACTAACCAACTGTACCTTGACTGCTTGAAGCAGTGCTTCTACCTTTGCTTCTTCCTCACTTGGCCCTGTGAACCTCGAGAGCGGGGACTCGAATAGATCCTCGGCGTAGTAGGAGCTGGACTATATCTCGGAGCACTAGTGCAGTCTTTAGCTATATGACCCTTGCCTCCTTGATTAAAGCGAGCTCCGGTGGCGAGAACACTCCCCATGAATCTTGCCACAAGTCTCACGGGCGGGCGAGAATGTGAACCCTCGCTGATCACGACTGACCTAGGGGGTCTCTGTCCGGAGAATCGGCCCCTACCAAATCTTCCACCTCGACCCCTGCTGGGTCCACTAAACTTCTTTCTCTTTCCAGAGGTAGCACCAGAACTTTGTTCAACTGATTTTTCCCCCTTGTCTTTTTCTGATTTCTCAGCTTTTTCTGATTTTTCTTTCCTTGGGGTTGCTTCTGATTCAATCCTCTCCAATTCAAGTGCTTAAGACATAAGTTCTGAGAAGTTGCTGTGTCGGAATCCCACAACTTGCATCCTTATACTGGGCTTCAAACCCGTCTCAAATCTCTTGCATCTTGCCTTGCTGGTAGTAAGGAGACTCCCAGTATAGTGACTCAGGCGGGAGAACTCCCTCTCATACTCTGCCACTGATCGATTTCCTTGTTTTAAGCTCAAAAATTCTTGTAGTTTCTGATCAACATATGCATCTGGGATGTATTTCTGTCTAAACTCTCTGATGAAGTCCTCCCAGGTCATCACTGGTGGTTCAACCAAGCTGTGGGGGATGGTCTTCCACCAATCATATGCATCCCCTTGCAGTAGAGACACGAAATACTCAAACTTCAGCTCATCTTGGCATTGTAGTTTCTTAAACACTCTGTCCATTCTTTCAAGCCATTGCTCTGCCTTTAAAGGGTCCACTGTACCCTTAAATTCTGCAGCCCCATACTTCAATAACTTGTCGTACTGTCTGGCTGAAGGCAGTGGTTGTGCCACAGGTGGTTGGGGTGGAGCTTGAGCAGGCATAACCCAAGCCATTTGCTGAAACATCGCAGCCATCTGCTGTGCGAATTGTGCACGGAACTGCGGCATTTGTGGGGCTAGTGCTGCTGACCCACTAACATTCGGTAAAGCTGGGGCTTCCCCTTGTGCCTCAGCTTCAACAGACTGCTCAATTGAGCGATCCCCTTCTTCCATTTCAGTCTGAAGTTAGGGTACCTCCTGAACAAGTAACACATGGAGATTTCCCTCCGTTAGTTCATATTTATGATGTAATGCACTGTATGTAACAAATATAGACATTGAGCAGTTATACTTAACAAAGAAATACACAAATTTATATTTAAAACATACTTCAAAAATTTTGCTCTGATACCACTAAAACATGTCACACCTTACCCCTCTGTAAGGCATAACATGATCCCGTAGAATACTTAATGAACTACCGAACTTCACCTACCGATAACTCATTAAGCACCCTATAAGGGATTTTAAAACAATTTCTTACTTTTGGTAAGTGGTGAACATTTCTAATAAGTATTTAAAACACGTACTTAAGTGAAAAGCTAGTCGGAAATTTTAGCCCATTTTATTTTTCCGCAAATTTTATAAAAATTTTGACAGAGTTTCCTCTGTATTTTGAGAAAACAGTTCTTCAAATACCTGTAAAAAGCACTTCTAAAAATTTTCTCAACAACTGCTTCAATTTCAAACTCAATCTCAAACAATTTCTCAACACATTTATCAACTTTCAATTTTAAATCCAGTATCCCATGATCATCAAAATACTAATAATCCATTTCATTCAAATTAAATAAAATAGTTCCATTCATATTTCATTAGAAACAAAACAATTTGAATAGATCATTACAAAATTTACATTAAGAGAATTTCAAACTACAATACATATTACAACTTTATACAAATTTTATACAACTGCTCAAGACCCATTTGTACATGTCCATACATTTATGTGCAATATATACATCAAAAGAAATATTTACAATTAGGGTATAAATTATACCCGAAGACTTTAGGCTGAATGATCCTCAATTTTTAGCAGCTCAGTCTGCTGCTCCTCTAGTCTCTGTATCTGTGACAGCAATAGAAGCTATCGCTGAGTACTAGGACTCAGTGGTACACAACATACTAAAATAATCTTTATGCAAAAATAAAATCACGTTTATTCAAAAATTTGACTAAACATGAGTATTAAACACAAAACATGAATTATGAGATTTTAATGCAAACCAAGTTCATTTCAAAGTATTAAAACACATTTCATAAAACCCACAGTTAGATCATGCCATTCGAAACAAATAGAATCTCAATAGCCAGAGGCTAAAGAGAAATCATATCACAAGGCTAGCTAGCTCAAATATATGGATATCCATTCACATCCTCTTCTACTGGCACACCTCAACACTTCTCCAGAGAAGGAATCAAAATTCAAAACTAATTACCCCCACTAGTCGTGCTAGTGAGGTGTTCAAATATATGGTCATGACACTGTGGTTTCAAAACTTATCTTAACAATTTGCTAAACATTGCTATTTCAAATATACACAATAACTTTCACAGTTTAATCAAAACATCATAATTAATGTCACAAATAAACTTTTAACAATTCCAAATCACAAGTAAAATACATATTTCGTTCACTGTATCAATGAATTTTAAAGCATGAAGATGTTGTGCACAAACCTCAAATGAGTCGCCTTTTGGCCTTAACTCGACTCCTCGGGTTCTGTCCCGATATTCTTTTCCATTGAAACACGAAATTTTCCAATGTTTCAGTACTAAAACTTAAAATAAATCCAAAATAAACTTAACTTCACATTTACCTAGCTCTAACGTGTTAAATTCGACGTTCTCGAAATTTTATGTTTCGGGTTACTATTCACTGCACTATTCAAGTCAAATTATTGACTTTCTAAGGCTTAATAGGTATGAGAACTCCAACTTCACCCACATACCACATTTTGGTCACCAAACTTGTTGGTTTTGGTCATTTGTTTAAAGCTTAGGTCATTTTGGCAAAATTGCCAATTTTCGGTTTTGGTTCTCTGAAGTTTCACTATTCCATTGGTCGATCTACTGTTGGAATTTAATAAAACTTCCTTCATAGAAAATATTCCTTATTGTCTTAAGTGTATTCTCATTTTTTGATCACCTCAATTGGAGTTTTGTAGCTCAAGTTATGGTCAAAATAAGTTTACTGTTCACGTGCACTGTTCATGCTGCAATTTTGGGTTCTGGCAGATTTTGATCCAACTTTGGTCAATAATTTGATCAAGTTAAGTTCATAATTTGGTCTCACTTTCTTCATATGAAATGTTCTACTATTCTTAGGTTTCCATCGGTTCAAGAATCTCCTAAATCCGAGTTTTCTAGAGGGAATTATAGCCATCCAAACATTGCTGCTCACTGAAAATTCTGCAGAGTTGCAGGTTTGGTAACCTAATTTTGCTCAATAATTTGAATGGGTTAATGGCATAATTTGGGGTGATGTTCTTCATGAAAGTTTTAGATCTATATGCCCTCTAACCCCTGGCCAAATTTCAGGTCAATTTGACCTGTCTAACTCGAGTTATGACCAAATGAACAGTTACTGTTCATTTGGTCAGTTTAATGCAGTGGTAGCCTGCAATCAATTCACTTTGGTCAATTGTTTCACCAAGTTTTGGTCAGTTTTTGGCCATGGTTCCTTAATGAAAATTGTGCTCTTTTATGTCTATTTTCATCTCCAATTGGTGGCATATCAATTGGACTTGTAAAATTTGAGTTTTGGTCCTTCAAAGTGGGTTTGGTCATGCTGCCAGCAGCATGACCATTGACCTACGAATTTGGTTTAATTTCCTACCATTCCCACACAACTTATTTGGTCATAATTGACCATTATTTCATGTCACAATAGGTTAAACATGCCATTTATGCATTTCTCCAAATTTTGGTTCATAAACCCTAGCATTGAAACCCTAATCTCACTAATTCTTGCATTTAACTACTTCTAATGATTTTAATGTTAATCATTTAACTAAGTAAAGTTTCTAAACTCACTCAATTGCATCATATTCATGCAAACCACACTCCTCTCAAGCTGCCCGAAAATTCAGTTTAATTCTTCCCCCATATTTGTTTCATTTAAATCAAGTTCTAAGCTCACTCAATTACCTAAACATGCATTTGAATGGATAAATAAAGAGTTTAGCATACTAACCTCAATTTAAATGCCAAGCCTTCAATTGTTCTCTTTCTTTCTTCTTTCTTTCTTGTGCTTAAGTTGAGATTAAAGGTTCTAGTGAGGTATTTAAGGAAGTTATGAAGGTTAAACAAAGAGAATTAAGCTTAAATGTAAGCTTGAAGGAAGAAATTTTCATGGAGAAGAGAGGGAGAAGATGGGGCGGCACAACATGGAAGAAGAAGTGATTTTTTTTTTGTTTTTCTTTTTTTTTTCTTCATCTTTATCCCTTTTTGAAGACCAAAATTCCCAAATTAATAAAATAATTAAATTAAACCTTTATGACATCATACATGATGTCATCCCTTTGACTTTTCCAACCTCTTTCCTTTTCTTTTTTTCTATTTATTTTTTTTCTATTAGTTTTTTAATTTAATTCTCAATTTTGAAATTTTCTTTTCTCCGATTTTATTTGACAGTTAGGTCAGGAGTCAGCTCTCGGGGTCAATTGACCAAATTGCCCCTCGCCGGCTCATCCCGATTTGCAAATAATTTCATATTTCTTCCGGCTCCCTGACCTAATTATTTGACTGGCTTAACAGTTCTTTTTCGTGATTTTCTTTTTTCCACTGTGTTCATAAGGGTCCTAAGGACCGCAGCGTCACTTTTTACGGTTCGAAATTTGAGTTTAAAATGACTTCGCGGTCATTCCCGAGGAGGTCACTCATCGCTGTGACTCTCGGCTCGTTTAACTTCTTATGTTCTGTTTTTCTTATTTATAGTGAACTAATTAAACATTACTAATTATTTGTGTTTATGGCTTCTTAAGTTGTCTTAAGTGTGGTCCTAATCCCCTTAATTGTCCGGACCGACACCGGTCACCGGAACAGTGAAATCTACCAGGCTATGCAACTGGGGGTGTTACATGGTTCCAACACTTCCAACACACCACAATTGGTTATACATGACCATTTTTCAGCTCAAACAAGGTCAAACACACCATTTGACCAATTCTCAAAATTTTATCTCCTAAACCCTAGGTCCAAAACCCTAACTCACAAATTGTTATATTTTACTAAATCAAAGCATATAAACATAATCACCCAACTCATTCAAGCTCATGTTCACCTTTAATTTTATCAAATTCATGAAAATCATACCCCCACATAGGCTGGCCGAATTTCCCTTTGGTCCTCCAACAATTTTTTTGTTTTGATTGTAAGTTAATTTCTAGGTTACTTAAACTAAGAACACATGTATTAAACTAAAATTTCAATTAAAAGAACTAACCTCACTTTGATGTTCAATCTTCAATTGTCCTATTCTTTTCTTCTTTTCTTTCCTTCCTCTAAAGCTTTCTCAAGTTGATTTAACAAGTTTTTATGGATTATTTTAGGGTCAAAGTGGGTTTAAGTGGTTGAAAGAAAGCTTAAACTCAATCTTTCATGGTGGTGCTACAATGGTGATTTAAGAGAAAGGTGGGGCAGCACACTTGCGTGGAAGAGGAAGAAAATGATTTTTCTTTTCTTTTTTTAGGTATTTTATGTCTTTTAAAATTGCTTTTGACTTGGTCAATGTAGGTAGGAAAATTAAAATTAGTTTTGACATCATGATGATGTCATAAAGGTGATGTAATAAACTTTTTTCAATTTTCTTTTGCTTTTGCTTTTATTTTTCCATTAGTTCTTTAATTTAATTCTTGATCTCAAAATTTTCTTTTCTCTAATTTTATTGGACAGTTAGGTCAGGAGTTAGCTCTAGGGGTGAATTTACCAAATTACCCCTCGCTGGTTCGATCCGGTTTGCTAGTTATTTGATATTTCTTCTGGATCTCTGACCTAATTATTTGACCTGCTTAACAATTCTTTTCTATGATTTTCTCTTTTCCACTATGTTCACAATGGTCCTAAGGACTGCGGCATCATATTTTACGGTTCGAAATTCGAGTTTAAATTGAGCTCGCAGTCCTTCCCGAGAAGGTCACCCATCGCTGTGACTCTTGGCTCATTTAACTTCTTATGTTATGTTTTTCTTATTTATACTTAACTAATTGACAATTACTAATTATTTATGTTCAGGGCTTATCTAGTTGTCTTAGATGTGGATCTAATCCCTTTAATTATCCAGACCGATACTGGTCACCGGAACAGTGAAATATACCAGGCTATGCAAATAGGGGTGTTACAATTGTCCCCCCCTTAAAATAATTTTGTCCTCGAAATTGTGTCCACTATCTGTCCTCAAATAGTCATACATGTTGTTTTCTCATGTTTTTCTCACATTTCTACCTAGCTTCACAATCGAAATAATGGTCCGGAGCACTTTAACCAATACTATTTTCTCATCGATTGCTCACCTCGTGTGCCAAGTTTCTTATGAGATTTTGTCATAAGTTAGATGCAAATTCAACTCAATTTTAGAGGTAAGCAAATCTGTGTGCGAGTGGATCCACTCTTTCTAGGACCTCGTACGATCCTATGGGTGAGAACTCAGTTTTACTATTTTTTTATCAAATCTCTTGATCATTTAATGCAACCTTTAGTTTAGTTTAGAATATTTTAGTCTTTTTCTTGCTATAGTTTTAGCAATTATTTTCCTTTGTAGTCCTTTCAAAAGTTAAGAACGTACCGGTAACTACATCTGAAGTCTCTGTTTCTTTCCCTTGATGCATGGCGTTCCCTCTTTCTAGTGTATTCCTCTGCTCGGGTTGGTCTATTGTGTTAGGATTACCCGAAGTGTTGTCTCTACTTCTGCCTCTGCCCCTACTGACGATTAATGAGCCTCTAAAATCAGAATCTTGGATTGATTCTTCTGGTGTAGTATGTGGCATAAATCGACATGTGCTAGTACAATCTCGGGCGAAATGTCAAATTCCACCACAATTGCAGTAGGCTCCAGTGACCCTATAGCAAATACCCCCATGTAATTTTCCTCAAACGTCACAGATACGGATAGGGTGGGAACTTCTGGTTCTTTAATGAATGGTTCTTGATTGCTTCCGCCTTGAAGATCTGCCTCTGTCACACTTAGGAGCTCGGGGTCCCTCAAAATCTTTTCTCTTTCCCAAATTACTACTCGAACTTTGACCGATAGATTTCCCACTTTTCTCTTTTTCACCCTACTCTTCGTAAAATGTAACATGCTCCCATAGTACACCTAATGAATTACCGTACTTCGCTTACCGATAACCCATTAAATATACTATAAGGGATTTTAAAATAATTTTCATTCATTTTTAAATTGGTGGGCAAAATTTTTTTCAGATATTAAAAAACCTTTATTTTATGTCCAAACATAAAACAAATTTTTAGATATTTAAAATCTCCACAATTTTTATAAAAATTTCGGCAGAGTGCCGTCTGTATTTTGAGAAAACAGTTCTTCAAAACCTGAAAATAAAGACACTCCCAATATATTTCTTAATCACAACTCCATTGTTCAATCTCATTTCACTATTAGCACAAGCAACTCAGTACACCGTTTAAATTAAATCAAACATTGAAACACCTCATTAAGGTAACAAAATTAACATTTACATTCATGGGATCATTAAAAA
Organism: Hevea brasiliensis; assembly: GCF_030052815.1. NCBI lineage: Eukaryota > Viridiplantae > Streptophyta > Magnoliopsida > Malpighiales > Euphorbiaceae > Hevea > Hevea brasiliensis. Next base: position 87,610,570 of record NC_079497.1, on the reverse strand, counting down.
TTTAGTAGTACAAAACTTTATAAATACATAAAATCTCAAGAGAACCTTACAATAATTTGTATTTGATTACAGTCCAAAAATATATTACAAAAGAGTTGATACAACTGCTCAAATGAAATTACATACATATAATTACAGAATTACATCAAAATCTAATGTACAAGGGTATACCACCCGAAGATAGTTTCACAGTGTTTTCAGTAATCTTGCTCAGCTGCTTTATATTTTCTTTCACCTATGACAGCATACAAAGCTATCGCTGAGGGGTGAACTCAGTGGTGTGCAAACTAATAATTTAAAACTTAATCCAAGTTATGCTTGACAATTCATAACAAATAAAAATTTAAAATTTCTAAATTCTTCAAAATTCATAACATTCAGAAATCAATGTTTTCATTCATGAAAATTATTCATTTAAATAACATTTTGATCAAATAGTAATTATTTATCTACATTTCTTTTAAATCTCGAAACAATACAAAAATATTTTGAATCATTGACAAATTATTTATTTTAACCACAATTTATCAAACTATGCATAATTTAAAGGGCGTTGCCAACAATTCACACAGTTGAACCCATGACCCAAAATTCAAATAAAGGCCGTGTTGTACACCATGACATTTCAAACTCTCCTAATAACTGAGGCTAAAAGGGAGGAACAAAGACTAGCTAGTATATATGAGTACTCATTCAAACTCTTCCCCAACTGGCAAGCCAGAGAAGAAGGAACTCACCCCATCTAGTGGAGGAGATATCTCACTAGATAAGCTAATGAGAATTCACAACATATATTGCCATGTCAACTGTGGTTTCAAATCATATTCAAAACAATTTCTATTTACAATGTGTCTACAAACCATTAACATATTGAATTATCATAAATTCATGCTCAAGGTTGGCAACACATCAAATTTAAAATTTATAATCCTCAAAACCATGCAATAAATCCTTAAATGCATAAGAAAATTTACATTTAATTTATACAATTTAATTCAACAAATTAAAATCCTCAACACAACAAAATTATAAATCATAAAATAAACTTGTTCAAATCAATTTAGAAGTGAAAAGTAACAAAATAGTTAGTTGTGCACAAACCTTATAGGAGTCGCTTCTTAGCCTTTAGTCGATGTCTCGGGTTCTTTTCTGGTATTCTTTTCCCCTGAAACACACAGTTTCACAGTGTTTTAGTATCCCAATTTATAATAACTCCGAAAGTAAATTCAAATCTACTTATACCTAGCTTTAATATGTTAAACTTGACGTTCTTTAAAATTTTTATTTCGGGGTTTCTATTCATGACACTATTCAAGTCAATTTGTTGACTTTCTAATACTTAATAGGTATGGGAATTCTAATTTCACCCACATACCACATTTTGGTTACCTAATTTGTTGGTTTTGGTTGTTTTCTCAAAACTTAAGTCTTTTAGGCAAAATTTCAAATTTTCAGTTTTAGTGTCCTATTTTGCACTGTTCCATTGGTTATGTTGCTGTTAGAATTTGGCTAAGTTTTCTTCATAGAAATTGTTCCTTATTGTCCTAAATTTATCTCCCTTTTTGAATCACTCTAATTGAAGTTTTGTAGCTCAAGTTATAGCCATTTGAACATGGCTGGCCGGATTGGTCTAACCCAGATTTTCTGGGCACTAATTTAGTTCTGGCAGTTTTATGTCACTAAATTTGGGTGGCTAAATGACTTGGTCAAGGACATAATTTGGACTTTTGTTCCTCATGAACGTTGGTAAAATTTCAGATCATTTGGACCTGCCTAAGCCAAGTTATAGACAAATGAATTAGTCATTTTTTGTGCTGGTCAGTTTGCTTAATCCAGATTTGGTCAATTTGTTCACTATGCTATGGTCACTTTCTGGGCATGATTCCTAAATGAAAAATGTGCCATTTTGTGTCTAGTTTCATTCCCAATTAGACTCACACCAATTGGGTTGGTAAATTTTTAGTTTTGGTCCCTAAAAGGGACCTTGGTCATGCTGCCCGCAGAATGTCCATAACCAATCCGAATTTCCATTTATTTCCAACACTTCCAACACACCACAATTGGTTATACATGACCATTTTTCAGCTCAAACAATGTCAAACACACCATTTGATCAATTCTCAAAATTTTATCTCCTAAACCCTAGGTCCAAAACCCTAACTTATAAATTGTTACATTTTACTAAATCAAAGCATATAGACATAATCACTCAACTCATTCAAGCTCATGTTCACCTTTAATTTAATCAAACTCATGCAAATCATATCCCCACATAGGCTGGCCAAATTTCCCTTTGGTCCTCCAACAATTGTTTTGTTTTGATTATAAGTTAATTTCTTGGTTACTTAAACTAAGGACACATGTATTAAACTAAAATTTCAATTAAAAGAACTAACCTCACTTTGATGTTCAATCTTCAATTTTCCTCTTCTTTTCTTCTCTTCTTTCCTTCCTCTAAGGCTTTCTCAAGTTGATCTAGCAAGTTTTTTTTGGATTATTTTGGGGTCAAAGTGGGTTTAAGTGGTTGAAAGAAAGCTTAAACTCAAGCTTTCATGGTGGTGCTACAATGGTGATTTAAGAGAAAGATGGGGTGGCACACTTGGGTGGAAGAAGAAGAAAATGATTTTTCTTTTCTTTTTTTAGGTATTTTATATCTTTTAAAATTGCTTTTGACTTGGTCAATTTAGGTAGGAAAATTAAAATTAGTTTTGACATCATGATGATTTCATAAAGGTGATGTAATAAACTTTTTTCATTTTTCTTTTTCTTTTGTATTTATTTTTCCAATAGTTCTTTAATTTAATTCTTGATCTCAAAATTTTATTTTCTCTAATTTTATTGGACAGTTAGGTTAGGAGTCAGCTCTAGGGGTGAATTGACTAAATTGCCCCTCGCTGGTTCGATCCAGTTTGCTAGTTATTTGATATTTCTTCCGGATCCCTGATCTAATTATTTGACCTGCTTAACAATTCTTTTCTCTGATTTTCTCTTTTCCACTGTGTTCGCAATGGTCCTAAGGACCGCGGCGTCACATTTTATGGTTCAAAATTCGAGTTTAAATTGATCTCGCAGTCCTTCCCGTGAAGGTCACCCATCGCTGTGACTCTCGGCTCATTTAACTTCTTATGTTCTGTTTTTCTTATTTATACTTAACTAATTGACAATTACTAATTTTTTATGTTCAGGGCTTATCTGGTTGTCTTAGATGTGGTTCTAATCCCCTTAATTATCCGGACTGATACTGGTCACCGGAACAGTGAAATATACCAGGCTATGCAAATAGGGGTGTTACAATTGTCCCCCCCTTAAAATAATTTCATCCTTGAAATTGTGTCCACTATCTGTCCTCCAATAGTCATACATGTTGTTTGCTCATGCTTTTCTCACATTTCAACGTAGCTTCATAATTGAAATAATGGTCCGTAATAGTTTAACTAATACTATTTTCTCATCAATTGCTCACCTCATGTGCCAAGTTTCTTATGAGCTTTTATCATAAGTTAGATTCAAATTCATTTCAATTTTAGAGATAAGCAAATCTGTGTGCTAACGGATCCACTCTTTCTAGGACCTCGTACAATCCTATGGGTGAGAACTCAGTTTTACTCTTTTCTTATCAAATCTCTTTATCATTTGATGCAACATTTAGTTTAGTTTAGAATATTTTAGTCTTTTCTTGCTGTTGTTTTAGCAATTATTTTCCTTTGTAGTCCTTTTTTTTTTTGAACCATAAACAATTCTTTAACCTTAAGAAGGGAGTCTACCGGACTCTCCTTTTTCCCATGCTATTGAAAAGTTTTGCTTTAATTCTAATATAATCCTTATGATCTGCACAATAAAATTGTGCTCTTCCTAAAGAATACCAGGCCAACTAGTTCCTATTGAATTACTGTTATCAGTAGAACATAATTTCTTAACTGTTTTATAAGTTATAATTGTCATCCATAGCATCCTGTCTCTTCTAGGGGAACAAAATTATATTTTATGTCTTACTACTACACAGTTAGAATACTGTTCCTTACTAAACTTTGAGCAAAAGATCGATTGCAATACCAGAACAACTATAAACCCCATATCGGCGACTGGATGACTTAGCCCTATAGGTGTTAATTTTTAAATTTTGACCATACTAAAATCTCTAGTCCCATAACAATTCCTGATGTACTATAATTTGTGCTAGGGTAACGGAGTCTTTAACTCTCACTACCTCGTAAGCATGATCTTTTGATATTCTAATTGAAGAGTTTTAAATCCCGAATTAGGATTTTCAAACTCAGCTTTAGTAATAAAACCATATTCTGGTATATTTGTACCAGAGCGAAGCCATTTGTAACTATTCTTATCCTTATGTACTATTGGGTAGTACGTAGCTCTACACAATAAATCCCAAGTCAGCACTGTAATCTACAGCTTACAGCACAAACATCAAGAATATTGCATAGTTACTACGATGCATCCCAATAGATCAAACTTCCCTATATCTCATTTCTCTCAAATCCACTAATATCTTAAACTTATTTTGATTATGGTACCCACTGACATCTATCAGCAGTAATACCTTTACCCGCGTCTATGGTAGCTATATTACTATAACTTATTTTAGGTCCTCTTGCCTTACCTAATTAGGCTTACTAATTAACTTTATAACTTATCGTAGTCTAAGAGATGTCTCTCACTAGAAACTTTTCCAAAATTAATTCTAATCACGCTTATGATTGAAATTCTTATCCTAAAAGACTAATCACTAACACATCAAAATTTATTTCCATGTAAAGGAATAGCAGTAGAACATATAATTCTAGCATTAGCATATAAATAAGTAGAGCCAGAATCAAATAGTACATAATTATTCCTTTCAAAAGTTAAGAACGTACCGACAACTACATCTAAAGTTTCTGCTTCTTTCCCTTGATGCATGGCGTTCCCTCTTTCTAGTGTATTCCTCTGCTCAGGTTGGTCTATTGTGCTAGGATTACCCGAAGTGTTGTCTCTACTTCTGCCTCTGCCCCTACCGACTATTAATGAGCCTCTAAAATCAGAACCTTGGACTGATTCTTCTGGTGTAGTATGTGGCATAAATCGACGTGCGCTAGTACAATCTCGGGCAAAATGTCTGATTCCACCACAATTGTAGAAGGCTCCAGTGACCCTATAGCAAATACCCCCAAGTAATTTTCCACAAATGTCACAGATACTAATAGGGTAGGAACTTCTGGTTCTTTGATGAATGGTTCTTGATTGCTTCCACCTTGAAGATCCGCCTCTATCATACTTAGGAGCTCGGGGTCCCTCAAAATCTTTTCTCTTTCCCAAATTACCACTCGAACTTTGACCGATAGATTTCCCACTTTTCTCTTTTTCATGCTGCTATTGAGGGGGTTAGGTTTGTACTTGGGCTTGGGTTAACAGATTATCAGCCATTTGCTGAAAGCACATGGCCATCTGCTGGGCCATTTGTGCAATAATTTGTATAGGAGGGACTGGTGCAGCTGGACCTCCAACGCTCTGCGGAACTAGGGCCTCTCCTTGTACGTCAGCTGTATTAGATTGCTCTACTGTTTTATCCCCCTTGTCCACACCTATTCACAGGACTTTTTTTTTTCTGTATAACCAACACAAGGAGATTTCTCCCCGTTAGTTCATATTTATGATGTAAATGTACTATATGTATCAAACATTCGAGCAGTTGTACTTATCAAAAATATTTCAAATTCACAGTTTAAAATTTACTTTAAAAACTAGCTCTTATACCACTAAAACATGTCACACCCTACTCCTCGTAAGATGTAACATGCTCCCATAGTACACCTAATGACTTACCGTACTTTGCCTACCGATAACCCATTAAATATACTATAAGGGATTTTAAAATAATTTTTGTTCATTTTTAAATTGGTGGGTAAAATTTTTTTTAGATATTAAAAAGCCTTTATTTAATGTCCAAACATAAAACAAATTTTTAGATATTTAAAATCTCCACAATTTTTACAAAAATTTCGGCAGAGTGCCGTCTGTATTTTGAGAAAACAATTCTTCAAAACCTGAAAATAAAGACACTCCCAATATATTTCTCAATCACAACTCCATTGTTCAATCTTATTTCACTATCAGCACAAGCAACTTAGTACACCATTTAAATTAAATCAAACATTGAAACACCTCATTAAGGTAATAAAATTAATATTTACATTCATGGGATCATTAAAAATTTAGTAGTGCAAAACTTTATAAATACATAAAATCTCAAGATAACCTTACAATAATTTGTGTTAGATTACAGTCCAAAAATATATTACAAAAGAGTTGATACAACTACTCAAATGAAATTACATACATATAATTACAGAATTACATCAAAATCTAATGTACAAGGGTATACCAATGATATACCCAAAGATAGTTTCACAGTGTTTTCAGTAATGTTGCTCAGCTGCTTTATATTTTCTTTCACCGGTGATAGCATACAAAGCTATCGCTGAGGGGTGAACTCAGTGGTGCCCAAACTAATAATTTAAAACTTAATCCAAGTTATGCTTGACAATTCATAACAAATAAAAATTTTAAAATTTCTAAATTCTTCAAAATTCATAACATTCAGAAATCAATATTTTTATTCATGCAAATTATTCATTTGAATAACATTTTGATCATATAGTAATTATTTATCTACATTTCTTTTAAATCTCGAAACAATACAAAAATATTTTGAATCACTGACAAATTATTTATTTCAACCACAATTTATCAAACTATGCATAATTTAAAGGGCGTTGCCAACAATTCACACAGTTGAACCCATGACCCAAAATTCAAATAGATGCCGTGTTGTACACCATGACATTTCAAACTCTCCCAATAATCGAGGCTAAAAGGGAGGAACAAAGACTAGCTAGTATTATGAGTACTCATTCAAACTCTTCCCCAACTGGCAAGCCAGAGAGTAAGGAACTCACCCCATCTAGTAGAGGAGATATCTCACTAGACAAGCTAATGAGAATTTACAACATATATTGCCATGTCAACTGTGGTTTCAAATCATATTCAAAACAATTTCTATTCACAAAGTGTTTACAAACCATTAACATATTGAATTATCATAAATTCATGCTCAAGGTTGGCGACACATCAAACTTAAAATTTACAATCCTCAAAACCATGCAATAAATCCTTAAATGCATAAGAAAATTTACATTTAATTTATACAATTTCATTCAACAAATTAAAATCCTTAACATAACAAAATTATAAATCATAAAATAAACTTGTTCAAATCAATTTAGAAGTGAAAAGTAACAAAATAGTTATTTGTGCACAAACCTTATACGAGTCGCTTCTTTGCCTTGACTCGATGTCTCAGGTTCTTTCCGGTATTCTTTTCCATTGAAAAACACAGTTTCACAGTGTTTCAGTATCCCAATTTATCATAACTCCAAAAATAAATTCAAATCTACTTATACCTAGCTTTAATATGCTAAACTTGACATTCTTTAAAATTTGTATTTCGGGGTTACTATTTATGATACTATTCAAGTCAATTTGTTGACTTTCTAATGCTTAATAGGTATGGGAATTCTAATTTCACCCACATACCACATTTTGGTTACCTAATTTGCTGGTTTTGGTTGTTTTCTCAAAACTTAAGTCTTTTAGGCAAAATTTCAAATTTTCAGTTTTAGTGTCATATTTTGCACTGTTCCATTAGTCATGTTGCTGTTAGAATTTGGCTAAGTTTTCTTCATAGAAATTGTTCCTTATTGTCTTAACTTTATCTCCCTTTTTGAATCACTCCAATTGGAGTTTTGTAGCTCAAGTTATAGCCATTTGAACATGGCTGGCCAGATTGGTCTAACCCAGATTTTCTGGGCACTAATTTGGTTCTGGCAGTTTTATGTCACTAAATTTGGGTGGCTAAATGACTTGGTTAAGGGCATAATTTGGGCTTGTATTCTTCATGAAAGTTGTAGGGCTATATCTCATCTTTCTACTGGTAAAATTTCAGGTCATTTGGACCTGTCTAACCCAAGTTATGGCCAAATCAACAAATACTGTTCATTTAGTCATTTTTTGTGCTGTTCAGTTTGCTTAATCCGGATTTGGTCAATTTGTTCACTATGCTATGGTCACTTTTTGGGCATGATTCCAAAATGAAAAATGTGCCATTTTGTGTCTAGTTTCATTCCCAATTGGACTCACACCAATTGGGTTGGTAAATGTTTAGTTTTGGTCCCTAAAAAGGACCTTGGTCATGCTGCCCGCAGAATGTCCATAACTAATCTGAATTTCCATTTGGTTCCAACACTTCCAACACATCACAATTGGTCATACATGACCATTTTTCAGCTCAAACAAGGTCACACACACCATTTGACCAATTCTCAAAATTTAATCTCCTAAACCATGGGTCCAAAAGCTTAACTCACAAATTGTTATATTTTACTAAATCAAAGCATATAAACATAATCACTCATCTCATTCAAGCTCATGTTCACCTTTAATTTAATCAAACTCATGCAAATCATACCCCCACATAGGCTGGCCGAATTTCCCTTTGGTCCCTCAATAATTATTTTGTTTTGATTGTATGTTAATTTCTAGGTTACTTAAACTAAGAACACATGTATTAAACTAAAATTTCTATTAAAAGAACTAACCTCACTTTGATGTTCAATCTTCAATTTTCCTCTTCTTTTCTTCTTTTCTTTCCTTCCTCTAAAACTTTCTCAAGTTGATCTAATAAGTTTTTATGGATTATTTTGGGGTCAAAGTGGGTTTAAGTGGTTGAAAGAAAGCTTAAACTCAAGTTTTCATGGTGGTGCTACAATGGTGATTTAAGAGAAAGGTGGGGCGGCACACTTGGATGGAAGAAGAAGAAAATGATTTTTCTTTTCCTTTTTTAGGTATTTTATGTCTTTTAAAATTGCTTTTGACTTGGTCAATTTAGGTAGGAAAATTAAAATTAGTTTTGACATCATGATGATGTCATAAAGGTGATGTAATAAACTTTTTTAATTTTCTTTTTCTTTTGCATTTATTTTTTCATTAGTTGTTTAATTTAATTCTTGATCCCAAAATTTTCTTTTCTCTAATTTTATTGGATAGTTAGGTCAGGAGTTAGCTCTAGGGGTGAATTGACCAAATTGCCCCTCGCTGGTTCTATCCGATTTGCTAGTTATTTGATATTTCTTCCGGATTCCTAACCTAATTATTTGACCTGCTTAACAATTCTTTCTGTGATTTTCTCTTTTCCACTGTATTCGCAATGGTCCTAAGGATCGCGGCATCACATTTTACAATTCGAAATTCGAGTTTAAATCGACCTCGCAGTCCTTCCCGATAAGGTCACCCATCGCTGTGACTCTCAGCTCATTTAACTTCTTATGTTCTGTTTTTCTTATTTATACTTAACTAATTGAAAATTACTAATTATTTATGTTCAGGGCTTATCTAGTTGTCTTAGATGTGGTTCTAATTCTCTTAATTATCCGGACCGACACCGGTCACCGGAACAGTGAAATATACCAGGCTATGCAAATAGGGGTGTTACAATACCCTATTGGGATGCCAATCTATCCAATCTGACACACATGTCTAGGCAATACATGGGCACATAAGTACCATTAAACATTAATGGATATTACAATATCATTATTTAATTATAAGTTTAATTACAATTGATTCTGTTTCTAGTGGGAATATAGATTTTTAATTCAAAATTATATATAATTATTGCATTTCTTATAATTTTTACATTCAGTATATAATCATAATGCTCACAATTCATATCAGTTGTTCTGAAGTACCATTGTACTCAAAGCATTGTTCCTTTCTCTAACAATAAAAATTAATGTCTTATTCACACATTTTGAATTTAACACTTGTTGGCATCAATTGCCAATCTTAATTCAATACTCATTATATGTTATTTCAAATTTTCAGATTTCATGGCCAATGTTTACTTTTCCATTGGACCAAGCTATAGTGGGAAATTGGCAAAATTGTCTTCATCAAGTTGTTTCTTATTGTGTCTTCTTTAATTCTCTTTTTGAATCACTCCATTTGGTGTTGTATAACTTAAGTTATGGTCAAATAACCATAACTAGGTCAATTTTGATTTTTGGTTTCCTTAATAGGCAGATTTTGTATGGAACTTTGCCAATTTATTTTAGTAGGTTGCTGCCATATTTCGGTCTAGTATTCTTCATAGGATATGTTGCCTTATGTCTTATGGTCGCTCAGAATTTTTCAGTTGTAATTTTTCATGTCTTGTAGAATTAATTATAGTCACATTATTGGACTGGACTCAAATTGTCCTATATTCACATGATTCTCAATTAGGTCAGTAGTTTTGACATATAATTTAAGCTTCTTACATTTATAATTTGAGGAGGGTGTCTAAAACAAAGTTTAAGGTCTATTTCTTAGCTTTCTAGAATGGTATGGCTCATTTCAATTGAAGTTCTCTAGTGGAAGATATGCTTAAAAGAATATTATGGATTCCTTGGTCACTTATGCATTTTCTAGATTTTTGTGCATCAACGTGATCAAGCTAATTGACCTAGTTTCTCTTGGTTTCTGGGTTTTGGTCCAAATACCAATTTTGTAGGTCTATGTCTTATTGAAATTTTGGCTATGATTTCATGTCATTTGGAGTTCTATAGACCAAGATATGTTCTTTTTATCAAAGCTGGACAAGTTGCATATGTATAGCAAAATCTGGACAGTTTTGGTACTGGACAGTTTTGGTAACCTAACGTGAGCAAGCAATTTGACTTGGTTAATGGCATTTCTGGGCTTTGTATCCTTCACAAAAGTTGTAGCCCTATGTCTAAGCTTTCCAATGGTATAAAATTAAGGTCATTTAGATCTGTCTACAGTGAGATATGACCAAATGAAGGAACACTGTTCATTTAGTCATTTTCTAGGTTCATAATTTTGGCAGTCCAAATTAGGTCAATTTTTAGGTCACTTTTTAGGCAGAATTTTAGCATGACTTCTATATGAAAATTGGTCCATTATAGGTCTAGTTTTACTTTCAATTGGCCTCATACCAATTGGGGTCACACAAGGTCAGTTATGACTCAAAATGCATATTGCCCTCAACAAAACTCAACCTGCACAAACATTACACTTCTAATATTCATTTTTCTATCTCCCAAACTACAAATCTGTATCCATGGTAATTCTAATTTCATCAATTCATCTCAATTCAATCAAATTTCTAGCAATACATCAATTCTCCAATAATCAATTCAACATCCCAATTCAATTAGTCAAGGTCAATAATACATATTCCATAAATTTCCTAATACATGTAACCTTAATTATTTATCCAACAACATCACTAATCACTATTGAGATGTATGAAATAAATCACACTCCCATGCTTCTCAAGGCTGCCCAAAATTCAATAATTACACAAGCCTTGCCAAATTCAAGCAATTACACACAAAGTCTCTAAATTAAAATCAAAACCCTAACTCAATTTGTCAACTTCAAACTTACAATGTAATTAATTTCTAAAATATATAATTACTTTAATCCATATCACAAATCATCACTTACATACATGAATTAACCAAATTCTCATGGAAATCAAGGCTGCCCAAAATGAGGCAATTAAACAAGTCTTCAATAATTGTTTTAAACCCCAATTCAAATTAGTCAACCTTAAACTTACTCATACCATTAAATTCTAATACATGTAACTACTTAATCAACCTCACTAATCATCAATTACATGTAAAAATCAAACAATTTCACAAAATTTCCATGGTTGCCGAATTGGGAGTTTTCAATTACTCATCAAATTCTTTAAATTTCTTAACATATCAACTCAAATAAACCTCCATTCAACTTTTAATGAAGCAAGGAAGAAAAATTATGCGCTAACCTTTTTGTCCCTTTTCTTGAGCTTGTTAAAACCTTGAAATTTCTTCTTTTTCTTGCTACCTAGATACTTGCCATGAGGTAAGGACAAGTTCTTATGAAATAATCTTGTGATTTAGCTTGAAGATGAGAGGAGTTTGAAGCTTTGCATGGAGAGCCATTTGGCCATGGTTAGAAGGTTGAAGAAGATGGAATAGTTAGTAGAAAATTCTATCCACTTATGCTTATTTATACCCCCACTAATGATTAATAAATTATTATAATAATCAAGTTTTCATATTTGCAATTATTCCCCCATACTTTCTTTAATTACACTACACATATGATTTCTTATTTTTATGGGGTTTTCAAATTTTAATACCACTTATTTTTAATGGACATTTAGGTCAAAAGTCAACTCTAAGTGTCAAATGACCAAAATGCCCCTCTTCGAGTCATATTATAACTTTTTCGATAATAACAATTTAATCCCTGATCCGCCGGTTCCTTTAATTTTCGTTTTCGTCTGTATCGATTCACTAAATTTTCTTTAACATTTTTAATGTCAATTATATCTCAGTAGACCTTTAATTACATCCCAAAATTATTTCTCAGGGTTTCTCGCGGTTTTAGGGTCGTCAACTATTTACAAAGTGACTTCCCGGTGCTATCACCCATCGCTACGGTTTTGGCTCATTTAATCTAATTGTATTTCCTTTCTTTTATTTTCTCTTAATTTTTCTTGTATTTTCTTACTGTGTATTCCATCATTTTATGTCTCCTCATTATCATTTAAGTGTAGTTCTAGACATCCTAGCTGTCCGGACAGACATTAGTCATCGGAACAGTAGAACGTACGGACTACCTATGGTGAGGGTGTTACAATAATGCTTAATTGCCCAAAGTAGACCTAGGCTTATGTATATAGTTTGGATTGGTTGGTATATCAATTAGGGACTATAGATAGCAGTACTGCCTATATGAATAATCATTGATCGACAAAATATGTCTAATATGATTGTTCTAAAGGCTATATGCCTGCCCGTTGGCCATTGAGCCTAATTTCATTTCTGGCTTTAAAAGTCTACCTGCTGGCCTTGAGCCTGACATGACAATTATATATAGGATAGACATATGGTTATCTAACCAGTATACTCCCTTGTATCCAACACTTATAGTCTGTTATAGGTTACTTGGGCACTGTTATAAATTAATGAAGACTGAAAATATGAGAAATGAATAGAAAAGATAATGATTAATTTAATTGTTTCCAAAGTACAGAAAATTCATAACTGACTTAAAATTTATGAAATTAACCTAGAATTATCATTTTTAATTACTCAGTTATTTTCTTTAAAGTTATGCATCACTAAGCAATTTGCTTAGCACATTGGTTTTTCCATCGCATAGGTACTGGAGACCAGACAAAGCCACAGTAGTAGCCGCAGCGGTAGTGCCCTGACAGAGATTTTATCAGATTTGATAGTGTCTGCTAGTCACCTCAGCAGTATTTATTTTAGTAGGGCCCATGTTATTAGATTTTGCATTTTGTTTATTGCACATAAGTAAATGATGTAAATCTTTTTGAGATATGTAATTCAATTTTGATATTATAAATAAATTGTAAATTATTGTAGATGAATGAAATGAAGAATATTTATTTGAAATAGATATGAGCAAATTATATGAGTACATGATGACATGATAAGATGTAGGGAAATATGAAATGGATATTAAATTGTTTTTAACAAGTGAATATTGGAACCCGCCAGATGCTAATAAAATAGAGGAAGCTTTGCCCGGGTCTCCACAGAATTAAATTTGTGATAAAAAAAAATTACCACATATTTTCTATGAAATTTAAAATTAACAATGGACAGGACAGGATAAGATAGGGTGCTCTGGCACCGAATGTGGCATGCTTTACTCGGCTACACTATAGATGGGTAAGGGGCATCACAAGATCAATTGAAGCTGTGACTTGAGGATATGCTGGGATTATTTTTTGGTATATTATAGGTATACCCCTGTACATTAGATTTTAATATAATCATATAGCTATTTGTATGTAAGTACATTCGAGAACTTGTACAGAAACTTTTGTAATATTATTTTTGAAATGTATTCAAATGCATATTATTGTAATATTATTTTGAGATCTTAATTACTTACAAAGTTTTGTAATATTAATTTTTAGTACTTCAATGAATGTAAATATTTAAATTTCTTTATGAATTATGCAACTAATGAATTAATTTCTTTATGATGGAATCTGTTGGGAATGAACTGAGATAAATTGAATTGAGTTGATTAATATTAAATTGGGTATTATATATTTTTGTGAATTATTTGTCACAGGTTTGAAGAACTGTTTTTACCTAGTTTTAGCAGTAACCACCCAGATTTTTCACAAAATTTTAAAAATGCCTAATTATTCCTAAATAATATTTATGAAAAATAATTGAATTGAAAACACTTATTTTAAATTTTTATCACCACGCCAACATTAAAAATGAATTTGTTTTGTCAAAATCCCTTGTAGTATATTTAATAGATTATCGGTAGGCGAAGTGCGATAATTTATTAAGTATACTACGGGATCATGTCATCTTATAGAGGGGTAAGGTATGACATGTTTTAGTGGTATCAGAGCTAGTTTTTAATGTAAATTTTGAATTGTGAATTTGAAATATTTTTCGATAAGTGCAACTGCTCAAATGTTTGATATATATAGTATATTTATATCATGAATATGAACTGAAGGGAAGGAATCTCCTTGTGTTGGTTGTACAACAAATAGAAAATCCTGTGAAAAGAAATGGAAGAGGGAGATAAAATAGTAGAACAAGCGATTACAATTGAGGAACAAGAGGAGGCCTCAGCTCCTCAGAATGTCGAAGATCCAACTGCACCAGTTTCGCCTATGTAGATTTCTGCACAAATGGCCCAGCAGTTTGCTACATTCTTTCAACAACTGGCTGATAGTATATCAGCCTAAGCCCAAAACCAACTCTTACAAAGACAACGTGAAAAAGGGAAAAGTGAAAAACTTACTGGTTAGAGTTCGAATAGTCACTACAAGAAAATATCAAAACAGAAACCGAATTTAGAAACGGATTTATGTCAGTTTGTAATTTGAAATGGCTTTTGAAATGGAAATTGGGAAGAATGGGTTAAATATATCAGAAACCGATTTGAAACCGATTTGAAACTGAATTTTGAAACTGAGATATATAGGTTTCTAAATTTTGCAGCACAATTTGGCGGCAAATTTAGCATCGGTTTAGAAACCGATTATAAACTGATATCTGAAACCAAATAATTTTCCATTTTTAATTAGTAACCAATTTGTTTGGTTTCAAAAGTTAAGGTAAGATAATTAGATTTAATGTTTATATTAGAAACTGATTTTTTCGATTTCTAATCCCATGACTTAGTAATCGATTATTTCGATCTCAAAATTTAAGATAGGATAGTTAGATATCATTTTATATTAGAAACTGATTCTGTCAGTTTCTAATCCCATGATTTAAAAGACGATTATCTCGGTTTCAAAATTCAATATAGGATAATTAGTTTTCATGTTCGTGTTAGAAACTGATTCTTTGGTTTCTAATTCCATGATTTAGAAACCAATTGATTCGGTTTCAAAAGTCAATGTTTTCATGATCATATTAGAAACCGATTCTGTCGGTTTCTAATCTCATTATTTAGAAACTGATTGGTCGGTTTCAAATTCAAGGTTGGCTCATTAGATTTCAAGTACATATCTCATGATTTAGAAACCGACTTATGCGGTTTCAAAATTAAAGGTAGGATGATTAGAATTCATGTTTATATTAGAAACTGAATCCGTCGGTTTCTAATCCCATGATTTAAAAACCGATGGGTTCAGTTTCAAAATTCAAAGTAGACTAAATAGGTTTCTCCATATAAATATATAACTTAAAATTTATTAATTATTTTAATATTTATTTTTAATAGTCATAAAAATAATTTATTAAAAATAATAATATTAAATAAAATTTAAAATTTTCAATTTTCTATAAAAAAAATAACCTAGTGCCTTTTATTTTTTGCTAAAGTTAAAATTCCCTCTCTTTTTTTTTTCCAATTATTCTTCCTCTTTCCCAATCTCGCCAATCCCTTGCTCCTCTCTCTCTTTCTTATGTCTGCCCATTACCACAGTTCGCCCCGCTTTGATTTCAATTGGGAATTTATAAGTCACCATTTAGACTACATCTTTGATTTTTACAGTTATCGTGTTCGCTGTCTTTCTCTAAAAACCCTAGCTGCTCCTGCCCAATTTTATCTCCCTTGCTCTCTTTTACACAACCCTCTCAATTCTAAATCCTACTTTTGACAACCCGCAATCAACCAGAGGTCCATTTTCTTTATCATGTTCAATAATCTGAACTCAATGGAATAACTTTCTTTATAATTTTATCTTTGTAGCCACTGATAGTGATCAATCGATTTGTAGATTATTGACTGCAAGTTGTTGGGAGAGACAAAAAGAGGGCGAGAGTTGTAGGGTTCGATGGCCGACAGCTCTGATGCAGCGAAAGCAACTGCCTCATCGTGTGTTCAATGCGGGAAGCCTGCGCTTCTTCAGTATGTAATTTGCTGTGTTCATCTATTTAATTTGGATTATTTGTTCTGAATTTATTTCAATAAACGTAATTTTAACTTATGGCCATTTTGGTGCTTTGATATTGAAATCGAACTGGAATAACTCAACCATAATAGTAACTTTGTGGCAGTTGACATACATATTTTAATTTCGTGTGTTTCCTTAGTGAGATTGGGATTTTGTGCTTCGATTCTAATTGACTCATACTTTTTCAATTGATTTGAAACTTCATTGAGTGAACTCGTATGCTTCCAATTCTCTTATCCTCAGATTTCCCATTATTTTACAACATTTTATTATTTGCAGGTGCCCAAAGTGCATGGAATTAAAGCTTCCTCATGAAGGTGCCACTTTTTGGTATGTAATTAATTCAGAAGCATCCAAAGTCTTATGCAATGGGTTTTTATTTAGTTTTCTAATTTTTCTTTTGCCATCTTTATTTAGGATTCTTGTCCGCTAAGTCTTGCTAGATTACTATTAGTTTTCAGTCAATGGAGCTAGGATTTATCCTAACTAGTGTAAATAGGGTTGCTGGTAGACAAATCAGTATATATATTTTTTCTTTTGCACCCACCACAATCAACCCTATGTCAGCCCTAATTGTTGAGATCTAGTTGCCTATGTCAGTAATTATTGCATAAATAATAATAAGATTTCTGGTGAGATCCAGCTCACTTTCACAAGTAGTAAATCACTTGAGATAGTAGATTTCAACTCCAACAATCTCTCTAATTTATTTCTACTTTATATTCTTTTTACTTTGAGTAAAAAAAAGAAGAAAGAATGAAGTAAATAATTGCTGTAAAATCAACTGGTTTCTAATATGCTTGAAAATTGACCAATTTGTCATGCAATGCTTTGTAGAGCATATACTTCAGCTTCTAGGAAATTGTCATCTTATGTTCCCAAAGAGCTTCTAGGAGTATATTACTACTGCATATTCAAGCATTCACATGAAGAAGCCAAGTTAAATGCCCCACATTCCTACACAACTATTACAACTCTTCTTAGCATCCTTCATATATCAATTGTAAGTCTCAATTTTCTTTTATTTCTTATCATAATAGGCTCTGGTCTAAAACTATGAATATGAGGCATTTAAGGCAATTGGTACCATCCAAGTAAGGCAAATGGTAGGACTGCCATATTGAATGATTACAGACCTAAATTCTAGTTGCTCTAAATCCACACATGTTCTGGTTAAAGAAATGTGATAAAAAAAATAGGCTCATATGTTGGTTATATGTAGCCAAATGGATTGGATATAAGATGTTAGTTCTCATCCAAAGATTAAAACTATATAAATTCATAATAATTTTTTGAGTTTGAGTTTAGTGAGAATATGATTGAAACTAATCTACTTTGGTCAGTTTGGAAAGTTTTAAGCTAATGTATGAGGTTGTTACTGATGGTAGTATACACACTTGATTGGTTTTGGCACGAGAGCCATATGTTTATTTTTCTTTTCCCATTCTTAAAGTCATTTGATCTTTTCTCATGGTAATGGCACAATCACTCTTGATTCCTTTTTATTTGGCATAGTTGCATAGAGAAAGAATAGCTGAAAGAATCAGGGCATTGGAAGAGTTGGTTCCTAGTGCAAACAAGGTGTGTCCTTTTCTGTTTGATGTCTTGTTTATGAATTTAAATGAAGCATGGCTCTTTATAAGTGGGTTGTAAGAAGAAGAGGAAACTTGAGTCCTTTATAGTAGCAGCAGGCTTTATTCTGATTGATTTAAAATTTGGCATGCAAACTAAATTAATTAATTTTTTTTAATTAATATTTTGATTTGAAAGAATTTATAACTTATAAATTAACTAAAAGTTAATTCATAATTCTTTTTATATGATTACTCAATAAGTAATTTAAATTAATTTATAATTTAAATTCTTTCAAAAATTAATAAAATTTAAAATAAATTGAATTCAAATCTAATTTCTTGAACTACTATTGTCAATTGTTTTGTAAACTACTACAGTTAGTTTCTTCATATTTTTGGATATATATATTGATTTGATCGTCCTTGAATTGGGGGGATTGTTCATTCTGAGATGCTAAAGCTGCAATTGAATGAGTTGATGGTGTTTCTTTTATTTACATTGGTTCATTAGTTGAATATATATGTATAATCTGAGTTTTTAGTTAAATATGTATGTATAATCTGACTTGTGGAAACTAGCTAATTTATGGTCATTATTGGAAATGTCTTCAACACTAGCACTATAATATTCAGATATATGCTTATCAGTGAGCTTAGTTTCCAATTAACACATTAATGCTTGAAGTCCTTTATATTGAACTAATATTTGCTACTACTGATACTTATAAATTTTCATATTTAAGTCCTTTATATTGAACTAATGCAAAGAAAATTGTCCTACTTTCTATTTGCTTAAGAGTAATTTTGAATTCACTTTTACTCATTGAGGTGCTTTTCCTTTATGCAGATTATGGCTTTATCCTTGATTTGACTATTGGGCATAATTAATGTTTGAAGAGATATTGTTATGGGACCAGAATATTCATGAATAAACATGGAGTGGAATGGTCCAGATCTTGCTAGCATGGGTATTTACGAAGAAAATATGTCCAGACATGACTTGGTTCACTTTTGTGATATTGTAATCTATATTTGTTGTGATATAATTATCGCCCAATACTAAAGTTTGTTGGTTGGAGTCTATATTGGATTTCTTAGTGTTTCAATTGCATTGCAAGTGTATACTTTTCTTTGCATATATTAAATTTATAAACTTCATAATTTAATAAAGATATCATTTTCTCCAATGTTTTATTTATTTTATCTATGATAGAATTTTTAATTTTCTTGTATTATTGAGATTTGATAATATATTATATGCTTCAATATAAAAAATAATGTATTAAATAAATAAAAATAAAAATTTTTTACATTAATTTAAAACAGATTAGAAACTGAATTTCATTTTTAATTTGAAACAGAAAAGTATTTGGTTTCAAAATAAAATGATTTTATTTTATTTTATTATGCTTAGAAATGGATTTGAAATAAAAATTTCGTTTCTATTTAGAAACCGAATATATTTTGGTTTTAAAAAGTGTTTTATTTTTGTTCCGATTAGAATCTGATTTGAAACGGAAATCCGTTTCAGATTATTAGAAACCGATATATTTTGTTTACTAACTTGAAACAGATTTAGAAGCCAAAGTTATTCGGTATCTAATTTTAGAACGGAAATATCCATTTCAAATGGGTTTCATAATTAGAAACGGACGCCATATTCCGTTTTTTTGATTTATTTAGAAACCTACAAATCGTAAACTGACTATTTCGGTTTCAAATTAGTTTCTAATTGAAATTAAAAAATGATTTTCAATGTTTTGAAGTCGAATTTTCAGTTGCTAATTTTCTTTTTTCTTGTAGTGAGTAACTTGGGAAAGACGAAGATATCTGGGGAGCCTAGTGCTTATGGATATGGCATAGGCAGATCTTCAGGGCAGAAGCCATCAAGAATTAGTCGACATATAACTAAAAGTTCCTACCCTACCCGTATCTGTGACGTTTGTGGCATGCTACATGGGGGCATTTGCTATAAGGCCAATGGAGCCTGTTATAATCGTGGTGAACTTGGACATTTTGCTAGAAATTATACTAGAGCACATTGATCTATGCCACATACTACACCAAGGGGATCAGTCTAAGGTTCTGCCCTCAAAAGTTCACAGACAGTCAGTAAGGGCAGAGGTAGAGGTAGAGGCGGTGTTACTGACAGCCAAGGTACATTGAATCAACCTGAGCAGAGCAGTACACCAACCAAGGTGTATACCATGCACTAAAGGGAAGAAGCAGAGACTTTAAACATAGTTGCCAGTACATTCTTAGTTTTTGAAAGGAATAATTATATGCTATTTGATTTTCGGCTCTACTTATTTATATGCTGGTGTTAGAATTATATGTTCTACTGCTATCCCCTTGCATGGAAATAAATTTTGATATATTAGTGACTAGTCCTTAGGGATAAAAGCTATGGTAATAAGTGTGATTGGAACCAGTTTTGGAAGAGTTTGTTAGTGAAAGGTATTTTTCCAAAATATAATCAATTCTAGAGTTAATTAGTATGCCCGTTTAGTGCAAAGCAAGGAAAAAAAATTATGGTAATATAGCTGCCCTATATGAGGGCAAGGATATCACTGTTAGTAATTATTAATGGATATTGTAATCAGAATAAATTTAGGATATTAGTGGATTCGAGAAAAAAAAGATATAGAAAAGTTTGATCTATTGGGATATACCATAGTAATTATGTGATATTCTTGATGTCTGTGCTATAAGCTGCAGATTATAGTACCAATTTAGGATTATTGCATAAAGCTACGTACTATCCGATAGTGCATCAAGATAAGAATAGTTACAAACGGCTTCTGTTTTGGTATAGTTATGTCAGGATAGAGTTTTATGGTTGGAAATGAGTTTGAAAATCCTAATTCGGGATTTAAAACTCTGGAGTGAGAATATCAAAAGGTTACAGTTGTAAGATAGCTAGAGTCACTGACTCAGTTACTTAGCATGAGCTAGAGTACATCCGAAATTGCTATAAGACTATAGAATTCAGTATAATAAAGATAACACCTATAGGGTGAAATCATCCGGTCTCTGATATGGGGTCTTATAGTTGTTTTAGCCTTATAACGGACCTCTTGTCTAAAGATTAATGAAAAATAATATCTTGTTTATGTAGCAACAAGGCACAAAGTATGATTTTGTTTCCAGGAAGGAGACAGGATGCTATGGATGATATTCATAATTTGTAAAATAATGATTCAAGGGATTTACAATATGAAGAGAGAGTAGATAACTTTATGCAGTTTTGGTAAGACGGTGAGTATAGTATTCTATCATAGTCAGTTATACTACAAGAATTATAATAGTGTTTCCTAAGAAAGAATGGATGAATACCACTAATAGAATGATAGGTGAAACGATGTTTTAATTAGGACAGTGATGAGATAGGAAATAGTTGGCCAAGTATTCCTTAGGAAGAGCACAATTTTATTGTGCGAATCATTAAGGATCAGATTATGATTGGTGCATGGCAAGAGAAAAAGGAGAGTCCTGTAGACTTCCTTCTTAAGGTATTAAAGGGTAGTTTATAGTTAAGTAGAAAAGAAATCACTGACTGCAAATCAGTAAAAAATAAACTATAGAATATCGGTAGATAAAAGAAAAAGTAAAAGTGAAAATTTGAACAATTGGTCTAAATGTAGTAATGAAATACTACGAATATCAGTAGAAGTGTTGGTTAGAGTGGTCCTCTGACCAGTCCAGAGTAATATTGAAGTGTAGAGGATTTATTAGAAATGATAGAAAGGCATTAGTTTTTAACTCGACAGTCAGGTAAATAAGTGAATTAATAATTCCCTTATGCGAGTCTCCTCTTGGCATTGACTCGATGTCTAGGGTTCTTTCCTGGTATTTCTTTCAATTGAAACACACAATTTTACAATGTTTCAGTATCACAATTTATCATAAATCTAAAAACAAATTCAAATCTATTTATTTCTAGCTATAATATGCTTAACTTGACGTTATTTAAAATTTGTATTTTGGGGTTACTATTCACGAAACTATTCAAGTCAATTTATTGACTTTCTTATACTTAATAGGTATAGGGATTTCAATTTCACCCACATACCACATTTTGATTACCTAATTTGTTGGTTTTGCTTATTTCTTCAATTTTTTAAGTCTTTTAGGCACAATTTCAAATTTTCAATTTTGATGTCTTGTATTATACTGTTCCATTGGTCATGTTGCTGTTAGAATTTGGCAAAGTGTTCTTCATAAGACTTGTTCCTTATTGTCTTAACTTCAATTCCCTTTTTGAATCACTTCATGTGGAGTTTTGTAGCCCAAGTTATGGTCATTTAAATAGGGCTGTCCGGATTAGTCTACCCATAATTTCTGGGCACCTAATTTGGTTCTAGCAGTTTTGGGTCATTAATTTTATGTGGCAAAACGACTGGGTTATGGGCAGAATTTGGGTTGGTGTTCTTCATAAAAGTTGTAGTTCTATGTCATACCTTTCCAATGCCATAAAAATCAGGCCATTTGGACCTGTATAGATCCAGTTATGGCCAAATGAACAAACACTGTTTATTTGGTCATTTTGGTACAGTGGCAGTGCACTACATCCGAGTTTGACCTAATTGTTCACTAAGTTATGGTCATTTTCTGGGCATGATTCCCGAATGAAAAATGGTCCATTATGTGTCTAGTTTCATTCCCAATTGGCCTCACACCAATTGGGTTGGTAAATTTTTAGTTTTGGTCCCTGAAAGGGACCTAGGTCAAGCTACCAGAATTTGAACACTAACCAATCCGAATTGTAACTTGGTTCTAGCAATTCACACATACCACAAATGGTCACAATTTACCATTTCTCAATTCAAGTAAGGTCAATTACATCAATTGACCAATTCTCAAAATTTTCCCCAATTTTCAAATTATTTAAGAACCCTAATTACCCAATTTTGCAAACTAATGAAATAAAAGTATCTATTCATGATCTACATACATAATTCAACTTAAACAACCTTTCAATTGCATCAAATTCATCCAATTCAAACCCTCACCTAGGCTGGCCAAAATTCTAAATACTCCTCCAATAGTTGTTTTGCTTAAATTTTAAATAAATTTCTAGGTTAATTGAGCTACAAACATAACTAATAAACCAAAATTTTCAAAGTAATTTGCTTACCTTCACTTGAATTCCAATTCTTCAATTTCACTTCCTTTTTCCTTCTCTTTTCTTCTTCAAATGCTTTCTCAAGTTAATCTAACAAGTTTTAATGGGACAAACTAGGGCAAAGTAGGATTAAATGGGGATTTTAAAACTTAACATAAGCTTTAATGGAGGAAAAACAATGGTGGTGAGAGAGAGAAATATGGGCTATCGATTTCATAGAGGAAGACAAGTAAATTTCTTTTAATTTTTATGTGTTATTTTGTCTTTCTAATGATTTTTGACTTGGTCAATTTATATAGGAAAATTAAAATTATTTATGATGTCACATATGAGCTCATCATGATGATGTAATAACTTTGCTTTTCTCTTTTTCTATTTTCATTTATTTTTCCATTAGTTTTTTAATTTAATTCGTGATTCCAAAAGTTTCGTTTCTCCGATTTTATTGGATAGTTAGGTCAAGAGTCAGCTCTAGGAGTGAATTGACCAAATTGCCCCTCGCTGGTTCAATCCGATTTACAAGTTATTCGATATTTCTTCTGGATCTCTTACCTAATTATTTGACATACTTAAAAATTCTTTTCTATGATTTTCTCTTTTCCACTGTGTTCACAATAATCCTAAGGACAGCAGCATCACATTTTTCGATTCAGAATTCGGGTTATGATAGCCTTCGCAGTCACTTCCCGGGAAGGTCACCCATCGCTGTGACTCCCAGCTTATTTAACTTCTTGTGTTTATTTTTCTTATTTATACTTAACTATCTAGCAATTACTGCTTATTTTCATTCAGGGCTTATCTAGGTGTCTTAGATGAGGTTCTAATTCTCTTAATTGTCCGGACCAACACTGATCACTGGAATAGTAAAATGTACCAGGCTATGCAAATAGGGCTGTTACATAAATAACCCAAATAATGACAAGAAAAATTAAGGAAAAACTTAAGTAATGAAATGCACTAAGGTTAAATGAGTCGTAGCTCCGGCAATGGGTGACCTAACGGGTGAAGGAGCGGAAGCATGAAAAACACAAGTTTATATCATTGAATTCAAAAATTTTCACCTAGGGTCACATTCATCATGCAAGAGTTATTTTTATCTATTTGATTTTAATGATAAACAACACATTAAAACTCTTTTAATATGTTTTTAGATCTGTATTTGCTATTTAAGATTTTAGAATTAATCAGATTAATTTCAGAACCTAGATTAGATCAAGAACAAGTGCACTAACCTCTTGATGCACTGCAGTATGTTTAGCACCTTTGGGATGCGTCTTTAGGACACTAGATGTTGTCCCTCTAGCGTGTCCATACCAAGATCACCTATGGCAGCCCTTGAACAGCTTCTAAAGCTTTTTCTATTAATTAGAAAATCAAGTTTTGCCTTTCAAGAGATTAAAGATGTAAACAGGACACTAGAAATAATTTCTAGTATTTTTAATTCAAGAGATTGTTTGCTAATCTCTTGGAATTGATGAGAGATGAAGAAGAAGAGAAAATGGCAGCCTCAAGGGTGGTGGCACAAAGGGAGGCAGCAGCTGGTTTTGTTTTGTTCTTTCATCCTTACACTTATATAGCTAGGTCACCACTTAAAACTCTTGCCACATGTCACCTTCTGATTGGCTCTACGTTTAATTGACCCAATCACATTATGCCAAGCGTCAAACATATATTTAATCTTAATTTTAATCATCTTATATGATTAAAAGACATTTGGCAAGCTTATGTGTAGTGCCATGTGTCACCATCTCATAGTGTCACATGTCACCCTGTGAAATGACCAAAATGCTCCTGTGTCTTAATTTTGAGTTCTCAACCCAAAATAATTATTTCTCTTCTTCTAATCAATTTATATCAAATATAAATCAATTAATTAATCTTCATTAATTAATTTCTCATTAATTAAATTCATATTTAAACACTTTAAATATAAATTTAACTTATACTATACATCCAATAATCTAGATTTAGTTTCAAGTCATGCTAGGGACTTTATAATCTAATTATAAGCCAAACCTATTTAATTAATCAATTAAACTCTTTAATTAATTAATTAAATCATATTTAATTTGGTGATTACTTGTGTATGTGTGTGACTTACTAGGCTCATCACTAATTGGCAATGAGACATGATATCAACTCTTAATATCATCAGAACTCTTTCTTACCATAAATGATTTCTCTAAATTATTTTATCCACCTCATAGACCATGGTTAACACTTAGCATAGCATGCTATGGCCACCCAATCAGTAATAAGGCTTACCTTAAATGAACCTATAATCATATGTTACCATGCATTAGAATCTCTCTGTTACAAAATTCCAACTCAAGCTGGAGTCATGGTTCATGTCAAACCCCATTTGCTATGAATATTATGTTATCTTTTAATTCCAGTTCTTGATTAAAAGATTTTCTCATCAGAAGCTCTTTTCTGATTAAATATATCTATCCTGGTTAGGAATTTGAAACATCAAGAACAATTAAATGAACATAGGATTTTATCCCTATTTACTTAGAGGAATAGATTCCATCTTGATCAACACCTACCTCTATATATAACTAGTAGGAGCCAACACATACCCATATACCCATACACAGTACAAGCATAAAAGCAGTATCAAACTCAAACCACCTATATACAAGATAACTGTGCTATCTCAGGCCTAAAGATTATATGCACTGATATGATTTATGACAATACATTGACAAGAGTAAACTCCATGTGCTTGTCATGAGTGTCACTGGTTCGATCTACTTATCATGTATAAGTGCCTATCATGTTTGTCATATGGCATGAGACTCACCATTCCATCTTATTTATATCTCATATAAATAACTTGGGAACAAACATGAATATAATCTTTCTGGATAAATCATGTCCTTATTATAAAGTATCTTCGATTGTGAACCTATTTATGATACTTTGTACTAGAAATACTGTCACTCATATTCTTAACAACTTAAGAATAGAATGTCTAACAAAATATCAATGGACCTTTTCTATTACACATAAATATATTATGTAAACGAAAAAGTGGAAATGCCTTTTATTAATAAAAATATATAGAAGATACATACTAAATGATATGCTCTAGGGCATAGGGCATACTACTCACAATCTCCCACTAGCACTAGAGCCATTTATTACAATATTTTAGACCCATCTTCTCAAGATGTCGGTCTAGCTAAGTCTGTGACATAGGCTTAGTGAATGGATCAGCTGGATTTTCAGCTGATGCTATTTTCTGCATGGCTACATCGCCTTGTCCAACTATTTCTCTGACAATGTGGTAGCTCCTTTCTATGTGTTTAGATTTTTGGTGAGACCAGGGTTCCTTAGCCTATATGACTGCTCCATTGTTATCACAGTGAAGTGGAACTGCTCACTCAATGGAAGGAACTACTACAAGTTCTGTCACGAACTTCTTTATCCAAACAGCTTCATTGCAAAGATTCGATGCGAGAATATACTCACCTCGAGTGGAATCTGCAGTCATGCTCTGTTTGGAACTCTTCTAACTGACTGTACCTCCATTACAAATGAACACATACCCAGAGGTAGACTTTCTATCATCGATATCTGATTAGAAATCAAAATCAGTATAACCATCCAATTGCAAGTCTCTACCTCTATAGATCAAGAATAAATCCTTAGTTCTTCTCAAGTACTTAAGGATATTTTTGACAGCTATCCAGTGTTCCAAACCTGGATTGGATTGATACTTGCTAGTCAAACTAACAGCATAAGCAATATCCGGCCTAGTACACAATATTGCATGCATTAAACTTCCAATAGCAGAAGCATATGGAATCCTAGCCATTTTATCTCTTTCTTCAGGTGTCTTTGGAGACATCTCTTTAGAAAGGTGGATACCATGTCTCACTGGCAATAATCCTCTCTTGGAATCAAGCATGTTAAACCTCTTTAACACCTTTTCCAAATATAGACTTTGGGATAAATCAATTATTCTTTTCGCTCTATCTCTATAGATGCGAATCCCAAAAATATAGGTTGCTTCCCCTAAGTCTTTCATGGAAAATGTATTTGACAACCATACCTTTACAGTTGTCAACATACCTGTGTCATTACCCATCAACAGTATGTCATCCATATATAAGACAAGAAAAGTGATAGTACTGTCACTAACCTTCTTATATACACATGGCTCATCCTCATTTTTTATAAAACCAAATGATTTAATGGCTTCATCAAAACGAATGTTCCAACTCCTCGAAGCTTATTTCAACCCATAAATGGATCGCTTTAGCTTGCATACCTTGGAACCATCTTGGGATTCAAAACCCCTAGGTTGTTCCATGAAAATGTTTTCTTCAATGTATCCATTGAGAAAAGCTGTTTTGACATCCATCTGCCAAATCTCATAATCATAGTATGCAGCTATTGCTAATAGAATCCTAATTGATTTAAGCTTGGCAACAGGCTAGAAAGTCTCCTCATAGTCGATTCCTTTCCTTTGGTGAAACCCTTTCGCTGCTAGCCTTTGGCGAAACCCATAGGTCTCTACCTTTCCATTAGAACCAATTTTCTTCTTGAAAACCCATTTGTTCCGTATAGGTACAATACCTTCAGGTGGGTCAACAAGATCCCAAACTTGATTCTTATACATGGAATCAATCTCGGATTTCATAGCATCAATCCATTTTGAAGAGTCTATATCTAATATAGCTTCTTCATAGGTAAGTGGATCATCTCCATGATCTACTTCTTCATGAGTAGACAACTCTTGTTCTTCTTCATGAAGGAAACCATATCTCACTGGTGGTTGAGATACACTGGTTGTTCTATGAGGAACAATTGTAGATGTTTCATCAACGGGTGCAGGTTGACTAGATGGATCTATATCCATATGATCTGTTGGTTGGTCAGAATTCTCCAATTCTAACTCTATTTGCCTTCATTTGCCTCCTTCTTAAATAAATTGTTGTTCAAGAAATGTGGCATCTCTACTTACCACAACCTTTTGTGAAGTAGGCAAATAAAAATAATATCTAAGACTATCTTTTGGATATCCAACAAATCGAGCCTTTTTTGATCTGGTTTCCAATTTATCAGTGTTCAGCTTTTTGATATAAGCTGGACAACCCCAAATCTTAACATGCTTAAGACTTGGTTTTCTTCCATGCCATATCTCATAAGGTGTGGAAGAAACTGATTTTGATGGAATCCTATTCAGAATATACAAAGCTGATTCTAATGCAAATCCCCAAAAGGAGATTGGCATATCAGTATAGCTCATCATACCACGTACCATATCCAATAGGGTACGATTTCTCCTTTTAGATACACCATTCAGCTGTGGTGTTCCTGGAGGAGTCAACTGGGAAACAATGTCATGCTCTCTCAAGTATTCATCAAATTCAGTACTTAAATATTCACCTCCACGATCTGATCGAAGAGTTTTAATACTCTTTCCTATTTGATTTTCTACTTCAGATTTAAATTCTTTGAACTTTTCAAAGGATTCATATTTGTATTTCATCAAATAAAAATACCCAAACCTTGATTTATCATCAGTAAAGGTAATAAAGTAATGAAAACCACCTCTAGCCATTTCCTTAAATGGACCACATACATCACAATGTATTAGCTCCAAAATATTTTTAGCCCTTAGCCCTTGTCCAACAAAGGGTGATCTAGTTATTTTGCCCTGAAGGCAAGATTTAGAAGTTGGAGTAGGCTCAGAGCCCAATGAGGAAAGAATCCACATTTTCTCTAGTTTTACAATCCTATCTTCTGCAACATGACATAACCTTAAGTGTCAAATATATTTCGAACTTGAGTTGATTTTCACCATGGCATTACATTCATTTAGATCACTTGCATTCATTTTGTATTTGTCATTATTATCCAAATAATAAAGACCATCATTCATATAACCCGAACCAACATATTTATTTCTAAAATAAATATTGCAAACATCATCTGTGAACTGAAATTCATAGCCATTTCTAGTCAAACTAGATATAGAATGACGTTCTTAAAAGCATCAGGTACATATAAAATATTATCCAAACACAAAACATATCCTGACATGTAGAAAGATTTAGAACATATGGCTAAAGCTTCAACAGTTGAGCCATTGCTAATCCGGACTCTAACATCTCGAGAACGCAAGCTACTATTATTTGCTAGTTCCTGCATATCATAAGAAATGTGAGAACTAGCACCAGTATCTTAAACCCAAGCTGTAGATGAACTATGAGTATCATTAGAATCTAAATAATAAGATATGGACATACCTTCCAAAGGTCTATCCTTCTTATCCTTCAGAGAAGCAAGATACTCTGGGCAGTTCATCTTCCAGTGCCCATCCTTCTGGCAGTGGAAATACTTTCCTTTGCCTCCATCAGCTTTAGTCTTCCCTTTCTGTTTAACTATTTTCTTGGAAGGACCATGAATCTGGGGTTTCTTTTTCTTATTACCCTTCTTCTTGTTGGACTTTTCAGCAGAAGAAGATGCAAGTAAAGCTACCTCTTTTCCTTTATTGCCCGGCATATTCTTTTGGGTAATAACCAGCATGTTGAGTAAACCAGCCAAGGTGCATTCCTGTTTAGTCATATGGAAATTTGTCACAAAATTCCCAAAAGACTCAGGAAGGGACTGAAGGATCAAATTCGTCTTCAATTGGAAATCCATGTTAAAGTGAAGATGTTCCATCTGCTCAATTAGCCGAATCATTTTGTGGACATGATCCCCAACATTCTGTCCCTCAGACATCCTCATGCAGAACAGTTACCTAGATATCTCATACCTAGCATTCCTGCTGTGCTCACCATACAACTCTTGTAGGTGAAGGAGGATCTCACTCGCACTCTGCATGTTCTCATGCTGCTTCTGTAACTCGTTACTTATGAAAGCAAGCATATAATACTTAGCTCTCATATCATGCTCCTTCCACTTGTCCAAAGTTTCATATTCCTCTTGGGTGGCCTCTGGAGGTAAGGGACCAGGAACATTAAGTTTAGAATATATCCTATATGTTCAAGGTTCAGGACAAGTTTCAAATTTCTTAGCCAATCAGACATATTAGGTCCTGTCAACCTATTGCAATCAAGTATGCTTGCAAGGATATTGGATGGTGGTGGTTGTTCTGTGCTCATTATTATCAGAAAATTAACTACAGAAAATAATCAGATTAATTAGTAAATGTATCATGTAATTAATCAAAATGATTATGCTCTTTTAATCAAATTGGTCCTCCCACTAACTTAGCGAATCCTACACTTCCAAAGTAGAAAACGAAAATCCTAGTTGGATGGATTTCTAGTGGGTGATTGAATTCTTATAATTCTATTGATCATCCTCAGATACATCCATTATTGGAATTACAATAAACTATAAGTGAGCAACTCCTTGCCCATCACATCTCATGTGAGGTTCAATCCTTTACCTAGCCCCTATTGCTCAAAATCTCAGGTACATCCATTATTGACTTATCTTGCATTAGTTAAGTTGATCCCATTGAGCCAATAATTATGCAAATAATTTTAATGTCCTCAGGTACATCCAATATTAGCCACCAAACCATTTACATATTTACAATATCTCATGCTTAACAATTATTCTTAAGAAAATCTCTTAAATTAATTGCATCTTATACAAGTATTTAAAATTTCTTAAAATAATTACCTCAATGGAGGGCCCATGTTATAATTACTTTAATTATAGCATTTTCAACTTAATCATTTGTTTGGAAGATTTTATGGTCATCCTAATTACTATTAAGGTCTCACTTTGCACATTATCCATTTAGCATGCATATACCATATATTTGCATACATTCACATACATCTCATGCATTCATGGATAAATAGTAAATATGGTATGATCATGGACTTTCTAAGGGATTCAATTATGAGACACCAAGAATTGAATCAGGGCATTCCTAGGTGCATTTCATTCATTCATTTTACAAGAGTTGCTGAAGGAGTACATAATCAACTCTTGATCTTGAATCCCTCCCACTGGTCCCACCAATGCTCTTAACCTCCTTGATCTTCTTGCAATCCAATTACATAGTAATCCTCGGCATACCAAGGTGAATTTATAAGAACTTAAATAAATGAAATTATAACTCAAAATTATTACAACCCTAATAATACATGCCCAAAATAAATTAAAATAAATTAATTAATTTACATTCCCAAAGAAACATAAAAGAAATAAATCCAATCACATTGGTCTTTTATAGTCCATGATCATCCATCATGCATATCACTATTTAACAATTAAATAAAATATACATACTTAAATTAAATTGAATATCTCATATTCAACTTGAAAATCCAAATTTAAATATGATTCAAACAAATTTAAAAATTCATATTTGAATCACATTCAAACAAATTTAAAAATTCAGATTTGGATCACATTCAAACAACCTTAAAAATTTAGATTTGAATCACATTCAAACAATTTTTAAAAATCAGATTTGAATCACATTCAAACAATTTTTAAAAATTCATATTTGAATATTATTTAAATAACTTTAAAAATTCAGATTTGAATATGATTCAAACAACTTTAAAATTCAGATTTGAATCACATTCAAACAACTTTTAAAATTCAGATTTAAATCACATTCAATAATTTTTAAAATTCTGATTTTAATTAAAATTTAATTGTGTGATTAAAATTCTAATTAAACAATTTAATTAGACATTGGATGAGCTTTTAGATCATACAACAATTGCAAATTAAAAAGCCAAACCTTGCGCACACCATGGGAGGAGCCAAACCATGCGCACCCATGGTGCACTCCTCCATGCCACCACCTTGTTCATTCCAACCAGCAATGAATTGATCAACTTTTGATCACATCACATAATCAAATCTCATATTGAATAATCTAAATGGCAAATAAAGTGGCTCTGATTCAATTGAAGGAGCGGAAGCATGAAAAACACAAGTTTATATCATTGAATTCAAAAATTTTCATCTAGGGTCACATGCATCATGCAAGATTTATTTTTATCTATTTGATTTCAATAATAAACAATATATTAAAACTCTTTTAATATGTTTTTAGATCTGTATTTGCCATTTAAGATTTTAGAAATAATCAGATTAATTTTAGAACCCTAGATTAGATCAAGAACAAGTGCACTAACCTCTTGATGCACTGCAGTGTGTTTGGCACCTTTGGGATGCGTCTTTAGGACACCAGATGTTATTCCTCTAGCTTGTCCACACCAAGATCACCTATGGCAGCCCTTGAACAGCTTCTAAAGCTTTTTCTATTAATTAGAAAATCACTTTTTGCCTTTTAAGAGATTAAAGATGTAAACAGGACACTAGAAACAATTTATAGTATTTTTATTTCAAGAGATTGTTTGCTAATCTCTTGGAATTGATGAGAGATGAAGAAGAAGAGAGAATGGCAGCCTCAAGGGTGGCGGCACAAAGGGAGGCAGCAGCTGGTTGTGTTTTGTTCTTTCATCCTTACACTTATATAGCTAGGTCACTACTTAAAACCCTTGCCACATGTCACTACTTAAAACCCTTGCCACATGTCACCTTCTGATTGGCTCTAGGTTTAATTGACCCAATCACATTGTGCCAAGTGTCAAACATATATTTAATCTTAATTTTAATCATCTTACATTATTAAAAGACATTTGGCAAGCTTATGTGTAGTGCCATGTGTCACCATCTCATGGTGCCACATGTCACCCTATGAAATGACCAAAATACCCCTGTGTCTTAATTTTGAGTTCTCAACCCAAAATAATTATTTCTCTTCTTCTAATCAAATTATATCAAATATAAATCAATTAATTAATCTTTATTAATTATTTTCTCATTAAGTAAATTCATATTTAAACATTTAAATATAAATTTAACTTATACTATACATCTAATAATCTAGATTTGGTTTCAAGTCATGCTAGGGACTTTGTACTCTAATTGCAAACCAAACCTATTTAATTAATCAATTAAAGTCTTTAATTAATTAATTAAATCATATTTAATTTAGTGATTACTTGTGTATGTGTGTGACTTACTAGGCTCATCATTAATTGGCAATGAGACATGATATCAACTCTTAATATCATCAGAACTCTTTCTTACCATAAATGATTTCTCTAAATTATTTTATCCACCTCATAGACCATGGTTAACACTTAGCATAGCATGCTATGGCCACCCAATCAGTAATAAGGCTTACCTTAAATGAACCTATAATCATATGTTACCATGCATTAGAATCTCTCTGTTACAAAATTCCAACTCAAGCTGGAGTCATGGTTCATGTCAAACCCCATTTGCTATGAATATTATGTTATCTTTTAATTCCAGTTCTTGATTAAAAGATTTTCTCATCAGAAGCTCTTTTCTGATTAAATCTATCTGTCCTGGCTAGAAACTTCAAACATCAAGAACAATTAAATGAACATAGGATTTTCTCCCTATTTACTTAGAGGAACAGATTCCATCTTGATCAACACCTACCTTCGTATATAACTAGTAGGAGCCAACACATGCCCATATACCCATACACAATACAAGTATGAAAGCAGTATCAAACTCAAACTACCTATATACAAGATAACTATGCTATCTCAGGTCTAAAGATTATATACACTGATATGATTTATGACAATACATTGACAAGAGTAAACTCCATGTGCTTGTCATAAGTGTCACTGGTTCAACCTACTTATCATGTATAAGTGCCTATCATGTTTGTCACATGGCATGAGACTCACCATTTCATCTTATTTATATCTCATATATATAACTTGGGAACAAACATGAATACAATCTTTCTGGATAAGTCATGTCCTTATTATGAAGTATCCTCGATTGTGAACCTATTTATGATACTTTGCATTAGAAATGCTGTCACTCATATTCTTAACAACTTAAGAATATAATTTCTAACAAAATATCAATGGACCTTTTTTATTACACATAAATATATTATGTAAATGGAAAAGTGGAAATGCCTTTTTAATGAAAATATGTACAAGATACATACTAAATGATATGCTCTAGGGCATTCTACTAACAACGAGAAGTGACTATAAAAATAGTTAGCAACCCTAAACCCGTGGGAAAACCGATGAAATAATTTTTGAGACTCCAGTGAAGAATTATTAAGGTTTAGATGACAATAGAATGCCAAGAAAATGCTAAGAAAATTTTTAATATCGGTACAGACAATATTAACCCAATAAGTCAAACGAAGGGCATTTGGTCATTTCACCTTTAGAGATGATTTTTTACCAACTTGTCCATTTAAGTAAGTGAGATTCAAGACATAAAATGTGAATAAATATTGACGAAAATTTATTAAAAATAAGTAATAGAAAGAAGAAATAAAAAGAAAACAAAATGAAATTAAAATTCAATTATGACATAAGCATGAGTCACCATGATGTAATTAAAATTTTTCACCCAATTAAAACTTGACAACACATAAAATGAGAGACAAAATTCATTAAAAGAAAGAAAAGTGGTATTCTTCCTCATTCCCTTCATTTGGCTGAAGCACCACAATTTCTACCTTCCTCCATTTTCACTCACTTCGAGCTTAATTTTCCTTCCACTCTCACCATAAAAACCCTAGCTACCAATATTAAATTTTGATAATGCACCTTGGTAGAGAGATTTGAAGCAAAAAAAAAAAGACGAGAAGTGAAGGTTTAACAAGGGAGAAAATTCACCAATTCAAGGTTAGTGCCAAATCTCTTTTCTCTCTCTATATATTCTTTGTTAGGATCATGAATTGAGCAAGAAATTGATAGAATTGAAACAAATTATGTACGTTAGGGTAGCCCTAAATTTATGGTAGCCATGACCATACTTGGGTTTGATGACTTTTAATTGAATTAAAATGTTGTAGAGATATCTTTTGATGTGTATAGGTAAATTGTAATCCTAAATTGTATGTGTAGTGCAAAATTGAAGGAATTGAGAATTAGGGTTTTAGCAAAATTAAGGTTTTGCCAATTTGATGGTGAATTGATGTTCTAATGGTCAATTAATGAGCATTTAGCATGGTTTGATCATAAAATGAAGTTTATTGTGGCATTGGATTATGAATTGGTGTGCTACCCTTTTGTGCTGGAAATTCTAGACTTGAGTCTAGTGGGTTTGGGCAGCCATAACTTGGCTTGTGTAGCTTTAATTGGTGTAAGGCCAATTGGATGTGAAATTAAGGACATAATGTCACTTTTTTTACGAAGAGACCCTGCTCAGAAAACCAACTTAAAGTGACCTAATATTTGCCTAAATCTGGGAATCCCAATTATGGACCTAGAAAATGACCAAATGAACAGTATTAGTTCATATAGCCATAACTTTGTGCAGAGAGGTCCAAATGACCTGATTCTTAAACCTAGATAATGTAGAACAACTTTCATGAAGAATAAAAACCTAAATTCTAACCATAACCTATTATAATTGTTAGCCAAATTTAGATCACCAAAACTGCCAAAACTAAAATCTGCCCAGAAAATCTGAGAATGGACCAATCCAGCCAGTTATGATAAAAATGCCATAACTTGTGCTACAAAACTCCAAATGGGGTGATTCAAAAAGAGAATTAAAGAAGACATACTAAAGAACAACTTTGATGAAGAAAGTTTAGCCAAATTTCCACTATAGATTGGTCCAATGGAATAGTAAACCTAAGTGACCAAATCTGAATTTTTGGAATGTCCAATGAGCTTTGAATTGAAATTGGCAACTAATGCCAATAAATGTAAAATCCAAAATATGGTATTTTTGTGTAATTAGAACTAGCATACCTATTAATTATGAAAAAATCAATATTTTTGCATAAATAGTAAGGTAAATAGTAACCACCAAACATCAAATACAAAGAACTAAATAATTAACTTTGTTAATATACCCTAATATGCCTAGTATGATTAGTTTGGATAGGTTGGCATGCCAATAGGGTTCCGATAGCAGTATTGCATGTGGCTTTGTGCCATTTCGTGATTTATGGAATATAGTGCCATTTTGTGATATCATAACTTTTGGCCATTTTGCTATACTTGACATACTCGGCTTTATGTCCGATGTTTATTATGGCTAGTTAGTCATTATGTTGCACACCTGGCAAACACTATGTGACAGATGGTGTCACGACCCAAGGCACTTGGTACCCAGTGCCAATTTACCCGTTTATCCAGTCCAGTCAACTGGTATAGGTTACTTGGGCAATCAAAATAAGTCTTAATAATTTATTACCAAATAATGAACATAAAAAGTACTAAATTAATAATATTACTAATAATTACCAAAATTTCAGTCTACATAAAATGAAAACATAATTTCTGCATATTTATTTATTTAGTTTACTTTTATTTTATTGGCACCACTAAGCTATATTGCTTAGCACATCGCTTTTTGCTACGCGTAGATACTGAAGACACAGATAGAGAGCCCAGCAGACCCCAGACTCGGTAACAGTCTAGATTTGCATTGAGTCCGGTGTCACCTCCACTACAGTACATTTTGGGTAGGACCCATTAGACTTGTTAATAGTTTTGCAATTTGTAGTTATGTATTCATTTTGTTATGTAAATTATAAACTTATGTAATTACTTATAAATTTATGTAAATTAATGAAATGGAGTCTTTTATTTATGAATGTGAGTGCCATTTTAATTATGTATGAAATGTTTGAATGAAAATTTAAGTTTGAAAAATTGAGATGAAGCTTGAAATTGTAGAAATTTATGTTATTGGAATTATTATTGAGATTTTTAACAGGTGGGAAAACGTCAAATATTATTAAATTTAAGAGAAACTCCATCAGTTTCCCCGGTTAATAAATTGACCCTAAATAAAATGAATTGAATATGATTATTAAGAATGAAATAAGATAAGTTATGGTGCTTTGGCACTGAGTGTGACATGCCTCGCTTGGCTACACTGCAGACGGGCAAGGGGTATCATATTTAGTGGTATCAGAGCATGGTTTAGGCGTTTCTAGGTTTAGATAGAGTCCATACCATGCATTGTATTTGCAAGAGTTGAGGTGACACTAATGCAGACCTTTTGTCTTTTGTTATTTTGGTTAGGATATGGATCCGACATCATAGAGAGCCATTGAGGAAGAGGTGGAGAGTCATGCTCCACCTATGGCTGAAGCTGGAGGCAGGGGAGAACTTGCTCCACCAATGCAAGAAGTACCTGTTCAGCCTCAGCAGTCCTTGTTTCAGCAAATGACCAAATTCTTTAGGTAGATGACTGAGGTTATACCACAATCACAACCACAACCTCCACCACCACCATAGAAGTCTTATTTGGAGAAGTTAAGGAAATATGGGGCTGTGGACTTTCTGGGAAAGAAGGAAGATGACCCTCCAACAGTCGAAAACTGGCTAGACAGAATAAAATGGGTACTAAGACAACTTCACTGCACCCTAGAGCAAAACCTAGAGCGTGTTGTATCCCTACTTTAGGATGATGCTTATCAGTGGTGGAACATAGTATCCAGAGAGGTGCAGCTAGATCAGATCACATGGGAATTCTTCCTCATAGAGTTTAGAAAGAAATATGTTAGTAATGTGTACCTAGAGGAGAGGAGAAGAGAATTTATCAGTCTGAGGCAGAGAAAGCTTTCAGTGGTAGAATATGAGAGAGAGTTTATTAGACTAAGTAGATAAGGGAGAGAGATAGTCCTTACTAAAGCAAACTAATGTAGGAGGTTTAAAGAGGGGCTAAACAATAATATTAAGCTCATGATAACAACTTTAGGGATTACAAACTTTGCAAAATTGGTTAAAGCTGCATTGAAAGTGAAAAAGGTTAGAATAAATAAGCAGAGCAGAAGTGATAGACAACAGATGAGAGGTCCAGGTTAGACTAGTTCATCCTCTACACCCAGTAAGAAGTTTAGAGGTCCTCCTGCTTAGGGTTCTAGTCAGACACCAGGTCAGGGCCAGTCCCAGAGGCCCAAATCTCAATTCACACTGAGAAGAGGCCAGTCCACACCATCAGTGGACAGCTCTCCAGGGATGGTGTATAGGGGACCAGCCCCAGCAGTCTCTTCGGCCTATCCACACTGCCATAAGTGGCATAAGGGTGAATGTTAGTGAGTCACTGGGGATTACTTCCAGTGTAAGTCTACTGAGCACCAGATAAGAGATTGCCCAAGGAGGACTGCTATAGCTACTCTGGTATAAGCAGACAGACCTACCTCTGCAGCTCAAAGGGGTAGGAGGTCGAGTAAATCTGTGGTAGCTGGTACTTCACAGAGGCCGACATCAGAGTTTGCTAAAAGGCCAGAGGCAAGGGCACCAGCTGGGGCATATGCCATGAGGGTTCAGGAGGAACAGGATGCTCCAGATGTCATCCGGGGTATGTTATCTCTTTATAACATACCTGTGCATGCATTAGTGGATCCAGGATCCACACATTCATACATTTGCATTGAGTTACCCATGGAGAGGGGAATCTAAGTAGAGGAAAGTGACTAAGATATCCTAGTCATTAACCCACTTGGCCACAATGTGGTGGTAAATAGAGTGTACAAAGGTTACCCATTGAGTACTTAAGGGTATGAGTTCTCAGCAGACCGAATTGAATTACCTTTCCATGAGTTTGATGTCATCCTTAGAATGGATTGGCTATCACATCATCAAGCAATTGTTGATTGTAGATTGAAGAGGATTACATTGAAAACTCCTCAAAATGATGAGATAACAGTTGTGGGGGAAAGGATAGATTTTCTGTCTAATGTCATCTCAACCACTGCTGCAAGAAGACTGATTAGGAAGGGGTGTGAAGCCTATCTAGCACATGTTATTGGTACCAGAAAGGCTAGATCTAGTTTCCATTACATACCCACTGTAAGTGACTTCCATGATGTGTTCCCTAAAGAATGACCTGGTTTGCCACCAGAAAGGGAAGTAGAATTTGCTATTGAGGTTATGCCAGGTACAACACCAATCTCAATTGCTCCTTATAGGATGGCACCCATTGAATTGAAGGAGCTAAAAATTCAGTTGTAGGAATTATTGGATAAGGAGTTCATACACCCCAGTGTGTCACCATGGGGAGCTCCGGTACTATTTGTGAAAAAGAAGGATGGGACTTTGAGGCTATGCATTAACTACCGGCAGCTAAACAAAGTAACAGTGAACAATAAGTACCCATTACTGAGAATTGATGATATGTTTGATCAATTGAAGGGAGCAGGTGTATTTTCTAAGATTAATGTCAGATCAGAGTATCATCAGCTAAGGGTAAAGGATGCAGATGTGCCTAAGACTGCATTCAAGACTCGATATGGGCACTATAAATTTCTAGTGATGTCATTTGGTTTGACAAATGCACTAGCAGCTTTTATGGACCTTATGAACTGTATATTCCATCCATACTTAAATCGGTTTGTAGTGGTCTTTATTGATGATATATTGGTGTATTCCAAGAACAAAGAGGAGCATGATGAGTATTTGAGAATTGTTCTGCAGACATTAAGGGAGAAGAAACTATATGCTAAGCTGTCCAAGTGTGACTTCTGGTTGAATGAGATTGCCTTTCTTGGCCACATAGTATCAGCTGATGGGATTAGAGTGGATCCCAAGAAGATTGAAGCAGTGATGGAATGGAAGCCTCCCAGAAATGCAACTGAGGTTAGAAGTTTCTTGGGGCTAGCTGAGTATCACAAAAGGTTTGTGAAGGGGTTTTCTCTGATGGCTGCTCCACTGACCAAGTTGCTACATAATAATGTAAAATTCGACTGGAATGATAAGTGTCAAGCCAGTTTTGAGAGGTTGAAGGCTATGTTGATAGAAGCACCAGTATTAACATAGCCAGTGTTGGGAAAAGACTTTGTGGTCTATAGTGATGCTTCCCATAATGGGCTAGGGTGTGTTCTGATGCAAGAGGGGAAAGTGGTAGCTTATGCTTCCAGGCAATTAAGGCCACGTGAAAAGAACTACCCCACCCATGATCTGGAGTTAGCAGTGATCATATTTGCACTAAAGATATGGAGGCACTACTTATATGGTGAAAAGTGCTACATATACACAGACCATAAAAGTCTAAAATATTTGCTAACCCAGAAGGAGCTCAACCTTAGACAGAGATGATGGATTGAGTTCCTGAAAGACTATGATTGTGTAATTGATTACCATTATGGGAAGGCAAATGTAGTTGCTGATGCCTTAAGTAAAAAGTCCATTGCAGCATTGGGATCATTGCATGCCCGTTTGTCCTTAGCTCATGATGGAGCTATTTTGGCTAAGTTGTAAGTAAAGCCAAACTTGCTACAGCAGATACAAGATGGGCAGAAGGTAGATGAGAAGCTAATGATTATTATGGGCAGAATCACATAAGGGAAGGAGACAAAATATGAGGTGAAAGCAGATTGGTGTTTGTACTATGAAGGAAGAATGTGTGTACCTGATGATGGGAAATTGAAGAAAAGCATTCTGAAAGAAGCACACCACAGTGTTTATGCTATGCACCCAAGAAGTAATAAAATGTATCATGATTTGAAGCCTCATTACTGGTGGCCTGGTATAAAGAAGGACATAGCTGACTTTGTAACTAGATGCTTGACATGTCAACAAGTCAAGGTAGAACACCAAGTTCCATCAAGTTTGTTACAGCCCATAAGCATACCTAAATAGAAATGGGATCAGGTCATCATCGATTTCGTTAGTGGTCTATCACTCACCCAGAAGAAACATGATGCAGTAATGGTGATAGTAGATAGATTAACCAAGTTAGCCCATTTTCTATCAGTTAGAACTGACTATCCACTAGAGAAGCTAGCAGAATTGTACATCAGTGATATAGTTAGACTGCATAGAATCCCAATTTCCATCATATCTGATAGAGACCTAAGATTCTCATCCAGATTTTAGAAGAAGTTGTAAGAAGCCTTGGGCACACAACTTTAATTTAGTATGGCTTTTCATCCTCAAACGGATGGACAGTCGAAATGAGTAATTCAGGTAAAATCTTAAAACTCATTGAATAATTGTAAACATTAAATTGAACTGATAGTAATAATATGAAATATGCGGTAGGTGCTTGAGGATATGCTAAGGAGTTGTGTTATTGAGTTTGAGAAAAGTTGGGATAGATATCTCCCACTGGCAGAATTTGCTTACAACAATAGCTACCAAGTTAGCATTCAAATGGCTTCATATGAAGCATTGTATGGGAGAAAGTACAGAACACTACTATGTTGGATAGAATTGGGTGAAGATAAGCTTGTGTGATCTGATATGGTAAAATAGACTGAGGAGAAGGTTAAATTAATAAAAGCTAATTTGAAGGTCGCCTAAGACAGACAAAAGTCTTATGCTGACTTAAGGAGAAAAGACATAGAATATAAAGTTGGCAACAAGATGTTTCTCAAAGTCTCACCATGG
This sequence comes from Hevea brasiliensis, assembly GCF_030052815.1. Taxonomy (NCBI): domain Eukaryota; kingdom Viridiplantae; phylum Streptophyta; class Magnoliopsida; order Malpighiales; family Euphorbiaceae; genus Hevea; species Hevea brasiliensis. The sequence continues at coordinate 87,568,972 of NC_079497.1, read as the reverse complement.
AAGAATGTATTGAGATTTGGAAGAAAGGGTAAGTTAAGCCCTAGGTTCATTGGCCCATATGAAGTCATTGAACATGTGGGTCCAATGGCCTACAAGTTAGTTTTACCACTAGAGCTGGATAAGATCCACAATGTGTTTCATGTGTCTATGCTGAAAAGGTACAGATCAGACCCTTCACATGTCATCTCAATGGAAGAGATTAAAATATAACCAGATTTGACATATGAAGAGGAACCAATAAGGATTCTCGCTCAGAAAATAAAAGAACTACGGAATAAGTAGATTCCACTGTTAAAAGTGCTTTAAAGGCACCACAACATCGAAGAGGCAAACTGGGAAAGCGAAGAGACGATGATGCAACAGTTCTCTCAACTGTTTCTATCAGGTAAATTTTGAGGACAAAATTTTTATTAGGGGGGAAGAGCTGTAACACCCTCACTTTAGATAGTTTGTACATTCTACTGTTCCAGTAACTAATGTCTGTCCGAATAGGCAAAGTGTCTGGAACTATATTTAAACTAGAGTGAGGATTCAAAAATAACCCAAATAATAACAATAAAAATTAAGAGAAAATTTAAGCAATGAAATGCACTAAGGTTAAATGAGCAGTAGCTCCGGTGATGAGTGACCTAACGGGAAGCGATTGTAAAAATAGTTAGCAACCCTAGACCCGTGGGAAACCCTGTGAAATAATTTTTGGGACTCCAATGAAGAATTATTAAGGTTTAAATAATAATAGAATGCCAAGAAAATGCTAAGAAAATTTTAATATCGGTATAGACAATTTTAACCCGATAAGCCAAATAAAGGGCATTTTGGTCATTTCACCTTTAGAGATGATTTTTTACCAACTTGTCCATTTAAGTAAGTGAGATTCATGACATAAAATGTGAATAAATATTGATGAAAATAAGTAAAAGAAAGAAGAAAGAAAAAGAAAATAAAATGAAATTAAAATTCAATTATGACATAAGCATGAGTCACCATGATGTAATTAAAATTTTCCACCCAATTAAAACTTGACAACACATAAAATGAAAAGATAAAAATTCATTAAAAGGAAGAAAAGTGGTCTTCTTCCTCATTCCCTTCATTTGGCCGAACCACCACCATTTCTATCTTCCTCCATTTCTATCTTCCTCCATTTTCACTCACTTCAAGCTTAATTTTCCTTCCACTCTCACCATAAAAATGCTAGCTCCCAACATTAAATTTTAATAATTCACCTTGGTAGAGAGATTTGAAGTAAAAAGAAGAGGAGAAGTGAAGGTTTAACAAAGGGGGAAATTCACCTATCCAAGGTTAGCGCCAAATCTCTTTTCTCTCTCTATATATTCTTTGTTAGGATCATGAATTGAGCAAGAAATTGATAGAATTGAAACAAATTATGTATGTTAAGGTATCCCCAAATTTTTGGCAGCCATGACCATACTTGAGTTTGATGACTTTTAATTGAATTGAAATGGTGTACAGATGTCTTTTGATGTGTATAGGTGAATTGGAATCCTAAATTATATGTGTAGTGCAAAATTGAAGGAATTGGGAATTAGGATTTGAGCAAAATTAGGTTTTTGCCAATTTGATGGTGAATTGATGTTCTAATGGTCAAATAGTGACCATTTGGCATGGTTTGATCATAAAATGAAGTTTGTTGTGGCATTGGATTTTGAATTGGTGTGATGCCCTTTTGTCCCAAAAATTTTAGACTTGAGTCCAGTGGGTTTGGACAGCCATAACTTGGCATCAATTAGTATAAGGCTAATTGGAGGTGAAATTAAGGACATAATGCCGCATTTTTTATAAAGAGACTCTGCCCAGAAAACCAACTTAGAGTGACCTAAAATTTGCCTATATTCGGGTATCTCAATTTTGGACCTGAAAAATGACCAAATGAATAGTGCTTGTTCATATAGCCATAACTTTATGTAGAGAGGTCCAAATGACTTGATTCTTAAACCCATGGAAAGCTTAGACAATGTAGAACAACTTTCATGAAGAACAAAAACCTAAGTTCTGACCATAACCTATTCGAATTGTTAGCCAAAGTTAGCTCACCAAAACTGCCAGAACTAAAATCTGCCCAGAAAATCTGGGAATGGACCAATCCGGCCAGTTATGGTTAAAATGTTATAACTTGAGCTACAAAACTCCAAATGGAGTGATTCAAAAATGGAATTCAATAAGACACATTAAGGAACAACTTTTAAGAAAGTTTAGCCAAATTCCCACTATAGATTGGTCCAATGGAACAGTAAACCTAAGTGACCAAATCTGAATTTTTGGAATTACTTCCAATGAGCTTTGAATTGAAATTAGCAACTAATGCCAATAAATGTAAAATCTAAACTGTAGTATTTGATGTAATTAGAACTAGCATACCTATTAACTATGAAAAAGTCAATATTTTTGCATGAATAGTGAGGTAAATAGTAACCACCAAACATCAAATACAAAGAACTAAACAATTAACTTTGTTAACATGCCCTAGTATGCCTAGTATGATTGGTTTGGATAGGTTGGCATACCAGTAGGGAGATAGCAGTATTGCATATGGTTTTATGCTATTCTGTGATTTATGGCATATAGTGCCATTTTCTGATATCATGGCTTTTGGCCATTTTGCTATACTTGACATACTCGGCTTTATGCCCGATGTTTATTATGGCTAGTTAGCCATTCTGTTGCATACCTGGTAGACACTATATGACCGATAGTGTGATGGCCTGAGGTACCCAGTGCCAGTTTACCTGTTTATCCAGTCCAGTCAATCGGTATAGTTTACTTGGGCAACCAAAATAAGTTTTAATAATTTATTACCAAATAATGAACATAAAAAGTACTAAATTAATAATATTACTAATAATTACCAAAATTTCAGTTTGCATGAAATAAAAATATAATTTTTGCATATTTATTTATTTAGTTTACTTTTATTTTATATTGGCACCACTAAGCTGTATTGCTTAGCACATCGCTTTTTGCCATGCGTAGGTACTGGAGACACAGATAGAAAGCCTAGCAGACCCCAGATTGGGTGAGAGTCTAGATCTGCATTGAGTCTAGTGTCACCTCCACTACAGTGCATTTTGGGTAGGACCCATTAGACTTGTTAGTAGTTTTGCATTTTGCAGTTATGTATTCATTTTGTTATGTAAATTATGAACTTATGTAATTACTTGTAAATTTATGTAAATTAATGAAATGGAGTCTTTTATTTATGAATGTGAGTGCCATTTTAATTATGTATGAAATGTTTGAATGAAAATTTAAGTTTGAAAAATTGTGATGAAGCTTGAAATTGTAGAAAATTTATGTTATTGGAATTATTATTGAGATTTTTAACAGGTGGAAAAACGTCAAATATTATTAAATTTAGGGAAAATGTCAGTTTCCCCAGTTAATAAGTTGACCCCAAATTAAATAAATTAAATGTGATTATTAAGAATGAAATAAAATAAGTTATGGCACTCTGGCACTAAGTGTGACATGCCTCGCTCTGCTACACTGGAGACGGGTAAGGGGTGTCACATCCTCACATTGGACAGTCTGTACATTCTACTGTTCTGGTGACAAAAGTCTATCCAGACAGCTAGAATGTTTAGAACTATAATTAGATTACAGAGAGAAGTCATAAACTAAATTGATAAAGATAAAAAGAAGTTGGATAAAAATAAATGAAATAAAGTCTAAATCGATTAAATAAGCCGAGGTCCCGGGGATGGGTGACCAACCCGGGAAGTGACTGCGAGCTCAGTTGCTACCCTAAATTTGTGTGGGACCCTATGACATCCTTATTCAAGGAATAATTATAAAACAATGGGGAGTGTGAAAACCATAGAAAAAAAATGAGAACAAGTTCAAATAAGTGAATCAGAATTTAAAGACTCATCGGACATTATAAAAGATGGATTATAATCAATGAGGGGCATTTTGATCAATTCACTCCTAGAGATTTTTTTACCTAAATATCCATTGAATTGTGTGAGATTAAAATAATGAAAAATAATTAAAAATATAGAAAAGTGTAAGAAAAAAAAAGAAAGAAAAGAAATTCAAATTTAAATTGGATTTATGACATAAGCATTACCTAAGCATGATATAAATAAAAATTTATAATTTAAATTAATTAAATTTGGGGATAATTATCTCTATAAATGAAGACAAAAGAAATTAAATAAAGCTAAAAAAAATTCTTTCATCTCCTTTTTGTGGCCGACTTCCCATTCTCTCTCATCCTCTCTCGATTTTCTTCCACGGTTACCTATTTTAAGCTTATTAAACCTTGAATTTTCCCACAAATTTTCATGATTAACCATTAGAAAACCCCTAAATAATCTATGAAAGGAAGATTGGGAATAAGAAATTGGGAGAAACTTGAAGCAAATTGAAGATTAGGAAAGCTTCATAAGAGGTAAGCTTCCTCTCAAGCTTAATTAACTATGTATGTATGAAATTTAGTTTAATTATAAGGAATTAATTTGGGAAAAGATGAAAATCATGCTTGTATGGAAAGATGGAATTTCAGCCAGCTTAGGGTTGTTAGAGTTTTGATGTGTTTTGATTGAATTAAACATGTCTTCTAGCTTGATTAGAGGTGCTTTCATGATGTATATGTTGAGGTTGCATGGAATTGCATAAAATTGAGAAGTTGAGCAATTAGGGTTTATGCAAAATTAGAGTTTTATGAGATGTTGACCAATTGATGGTTATAAGACCTAATTATGTTCATTTGGTATGTTTGGGTGAGAATTGATGTTGAATTGATGAAAGAGATTAATGGACTAGTAGTGTGCCATTTTGCTTAATTTTGGACCCCTGAGTCCAGTAGATTTGATTGAGTATAAATTGAACTACATAGCTCTAATTGGTGTAAGGCCAATTGAAGATGAAACTTAAGACCTAAAGCCATATTTTTCATGCAGAAACCTTCCCCAAAAACTGATCATAACTTAGTCTAAAATTTGCTTGAATCCGGAATTAGTGTCTTCGACCTGGGCAGAAATGACCAAATGAATAGTGCTTGATCAATTAGGCATAACTAATTGTAGAAAGCTCGAAATGACCTGATTTTTAAATGTATGGAAAGCTTAGACATAGTAGAACATTTCTTATGAAAGTCATGAGCCCGAATTCTGACTCTAACCTAACCAATTTGATAGAACAATTTAGGTCAACAATTCTGATCAGAACCAAAACTAACCAAAAATTCTGGATAAATGGCCATCCGACAAGTTTTGGCAAAAATGCCATAACTTGGTCCACAAAACTACAAATGCAGTGAATCTAAAGCCAAAATCTCCATGAGACCTAGAACTACAATTTTGGTGTTTTGACCAAAATCCATAACCTAATGGAACTTGGCCAATTTATTAGGACGAATCAACATTCCAAATCCTAGAATTCCTGAAATTGAATTAAATAGCCATTTGACCCCAAGACAGTAAGTAAATCATAACTTTCACTAGAAGATTCCAAATAGGATAAGACAAAATTATTTAAAAACCTAAGACTTAAGGCTACAACTTTGATTAGAAACCTTACCCAAATTCTGAGGATATGGACCTCAAATGTGAAATGCAAAATACTGATATGAACCTGAAATCCTGATACACAGGGTTTATGAGTCTAGGTCAGTTAAATTGCCATAACTCACCATACATAACTTGAAAAATTATGATTTTGAACCTGTGTGATTAGGACACATAGAGGAACAACTCATATGGGAACATTAGGCCAAAATAAGATTGTAGCTAGTCCGATTGGCTAGGCAAAGTGAGGTTCCAGAATCTACCAGGTTCTAGAACAGTATTGGTCACTGGACCAGTACTTGATTAATTGACTCTAACTAAAGTTACAAAACTCTAAATGGATTGATTTAAATTGGAAAATAAAAATAAGACATAGAGGAACAACTTTAATTGAGATCATGTCATTAAATAAGGATTGGAAGTAGGTTGAATTTGAGTTCTAAAGTCAAGGTTCAAAATTGTCCAGAACCCAGAATCAACTAGAGCTTAGGAATTCATTAGAATTTTGTTTAGTTAACTATAAATATGACTTAGAATGAGTATTAATGTAACACCCCGAACCTCCGAGTTATGAATAGTACCATTTTTGGTTCGTGACTAGTACTATTCAAAGACACCTTAAGGACTAAAAATAAATAGAAAATTAATTGAGATAGACACAATAAAAATTCAAATGACCCAAAAATATAAGGATTCACCAGGTATATTGTAAAAGAGGTATTATGACCTGATAAAGGGCATTTTGGTCAATTCACTTTAAGAGTTAATTTTTTTTTTTTACCAAAAGGTCAATTTAATTAAATAAAAATAAATTATTGAATTATTGAAGGTTTGTGCACAACTAACCTTTTTCTTTGTTTTAGCTCCGTAAATTGATTTGAATGAGTTTATTTGAATGAGTTTGATTTGAAATGATTTTATTTTGAATGAGGTATGTTTTTCTCTTGTATTTGAGGAATTTGTGTGTTACCACCCCTTTTATGGGTTTTATGATGATTTGAATATATTATTATTTTGCAAACGTGATTATTGATTTAGAAACTCTTGAAAGTTGATTTAAAACCACAGTTAGCATGACAGTCCCTTCGAAACTCCCTAGTAGTAACGGCTACTTGGGATTTTATAATTGATACTGATTATGTCTCCCATTAATAACGGTTAGTGGGGTAAGACTACATGAGTACTCATTAACTAGCTAGCCCTTCCCTCATTAATAACGGTTAGTGAGGTTGAGATTACTTTGTCGTGTTGTACAACACGGCACTGATCGTGAAATTTTGTGTCATGGCCTAAATTGTGAATTGATGTTGGCAACACTAATGCTTTGTGAATTATGATTTATGAAGTGTGATTTCTCATTTGAAATGTTATTCCAATAAATGGCTCTTATGAACTTAGAACTATTGTGATGTTTTCATGCTTAAGAAGGATGTGATTTATTATGCTTTGACAAATTGTGCTTTACCTTAAGTTTTGAAATTTTAATTGTGCACCACTGAGTGAAATACTCAACGATAGCTTCTTTATGCTGTCGCAGGTAAGGGAAATGAGAAGGCTGCCGAGTGAGAGACTTGGAAGCAGTATTTTGATATTATTTGTGGGTATTTACGTTAGGTATACCCTTGTGATTCCTTTGGATGTATTTTGTACCTATATATATGGATGTACGGACATTGAGCAGTTTGTATTAAAAAGTATGCATTGCTAAAGTATTTTGAGTTTGTAACTATATGTATTTTATTTTGAGACTTATGAAAATGTAACTTTTGCAATATTTAGTCTATCATTATTTCCAATGAATGTTTACATGGAATTTTAACTATTCTCATGTAGTTTTCCGCAAAAGAATTGACAAGATAAAAAGCTATGATTTGTTTTAAAATCCTTTGTAACATAACTAATGGGTTATCGATAGGTAGAGTTTGGTAATTCATTAGGTATGCTACGGGAACATGTCATGCCTTACCAGGGATAAGGTGTGACATGTTTTAGTGGGATCAGAGCTTTGGTTTTTACACAAGTTTTGAAATTGCATGTTTGAAAATTTTTAATAAGTACAACTGCTCAACTGTCATTAATTGATACATATAGTGCATTACATCATAAATATGGACTACTAGAGGGAAATCTCCTTGTGTTGGTTGTCCAGGGAGTAGAATTCTTTGTGATTCAGTATGGAAGAAGGGGATCACACGGTAGAGCAATCAGTAGCAGCTGAGGTACAGGAGGAAGCCCTAGCTCCTCAGAATGCTAGTAAATCGGCTGCACCCATCCCACCCATACAGTTTCCTGCTTAGTTCACTCAGCAGATGGCTACACTATTTCAGCAAATGGCTGGAAATATACCAGTTTAAGCTGTTGTGTAAGCACCTCCAGTGCAACCACCATCCCCAGCCAGATAATATGACAAGTTAATGAAGTATGGGGCAACAGAGTTCAAGGGTATAGTGGACCCATTGGAAGCTGAGCAATGGTTAGAATGGATGGAGAGGGTCTTCAAGAAATTGCACTGCACTAATGAGTTGAAGTTTGAATATTCAATTTCCCTGCTGCATGGAGATGCATATGAGTGGTGGAAGACCATTCCCCACAGTTTGGCTAAGCCGCCAGTGCTGACATGGGATGACTTTCTAAAGGAGTTTAGACAGAAGTATGTTCCTGATACCTATGTGGATATGAAGCTATAGGAGTTTCTCAGTTTGAAGCAAGGGAACAAGACTGTAGCCGAGTATGAGAGAGACTTTTCTCACCTCAGCCACTATGCTGGAAGCCTGCTTACTACCAGTAGAGACAGATGTAAATGATTTGAGGCAGGTTTGAGGCCTAGTTTGAGATTGCAAGTGGTTGGGTTTCGACACGACAACTTCTCTGGGTTGATATCACAAGCCCTTGAATTGGAAAGGATAGAACTAGAAGGGGCATCTGAAAAGGTAACCACTGAAAAAAAGAAGAGCATTAAGCCTACAGGTCAGAGTCCAAGTAACAATTTGGGTAAGAGGAAAAGCTTTGGGGGACCAAGTAACAGAGGATTTAGTAGGGAAAGATTCTCAAGCCAGAGGCCACCTAGATCTGGACAGCAGACATCTAGGGGTTCCTTTCCTGCTCGTACCTGTGAAACTTGTGGCAAGAATCATGGAGGAGTTTGTTATAAGGCCATAGGAGCCTATTACAACTGTGGTGGAAGTAGGCATTTTGCTAGAGATTGCACTAGTGCTCACAGGTCTAGGCCCCCTACCACCATTGAGGGATCTATTCAAGGTTCTGCTTCCAGAGGACAACAGACAACTAGTAGAGGCAGAGGCAGCGGTAGAGGTAACACTTCTGGCAGCCAGGGCACAGTGAGCCAACCAGAGCAAAGTGGTGCACCAGTCAGGGTGTACACCATGCACCAGAGGGATAAAGCTGAGACGTCAGATGTTGTGGCTGGTACTTTCTCCATTTTTGATAGAGATGTATATGTGCTATTTGACCCTAGTTCTACACATTCTTATGATAGTGCCAGTATTGGATGCTCTATTGCTATTCCTTGTGTGAAATTGGATTATGATGTGCTAGTGACTAGTCCTTTGGGATAAGAGGTTAGGGTGAACAAATTATATAAGGATTGTCCTTTGGTGATCCAAGGACATAGATTCCTGTCAGACTTAATTGACATGCCCTTCTGAGATTATGATATCATCTTGGGCATGGATTGGTTAGCCAGGCATTATGCCATGATCGACTATAGACTGAAGACAGTCACTTTTGGTCTTCCCGAGTATGCAGACGTAGTGATACACAGGGAGAGGCAGTTATTGCCATCCAACATCATTTCAGCTGCACTTGCTAGAAAGATGATTAGAAAGGGATGTGAAGCTTATCTAGCTCATGTGATAGACACACAGGTGGGGAGTCTAGATCTTAAAGATATTCCTACGGTATGAGATTTTCCGGATGTCTTTTCGGAAGAATTGTCGGGATTGCCTCTGGAAAGAGAGGTGCAGTTTGAAATTGAGACTATGCCTAGTGTGGAGCCAATCTCCATCACTCTTTATAGGATGGCACCTGCTGAGTTGAAAGAGTTGAAGGTGCAATTGCAGGAATTGTTAGATAAGGGTTTCATCTGCCCTAGCATCTCACCTTGGGGAGCACCAGTATTATTTGGGAAGAAAAAGGATGGTACTCTCCGCCTATGCATAGACTACAAACAGTTGAATAAGGTGACCATAAAGAATAGATATCCTCTGCCACGGATCAATGATTTATTTGATTAGTTGAAGGATGCAACTATATTCTCCAAAATTGACTTGAGATCGGGCTACTAGTAGTTGAGGGTGTAGGAGCAAAATATTCCTAAAACTGCTTTTAGGACTCGATATGGCCAATATGAGTTCTTGGTAATGCCATTCGAGTTGACTAATGCTCTAGCTGCTTTTATAGGCCTGATGAACACTATCTTCAGGCCATATTTGGACCAGTTTGTTGTGGTGTTCATTGATGATATTTTGGTATACTCAAAGAATGCAGAGGAACACGATAAACACTTAAGGATAGTATTGCAGACTTTGAGGGAGAAGCAGTTATATGCCAAACTATCGAAATGTGAGTTTTGGCTGATATTACATTTTTGGGGCATATTGTATCTGTAGAAGGTATCCAGGTGGATCCTAGCAATGTAGAAGCCATTCTTAATTGGAAGCCACCTAGAAATGTCACGGAAGTTCAGAGTTTCCTTGGTTTAGCTGGGTATTACCAAAGGTTTGTGAAGGGATTCTCCATGCTAGCATCTCCACTGACCAAGCTACTTAGGAAGAATGTAAAATTTCAATGGACTGATCGGTGCCAGGAAAGTTTTGATGAGTTAAAGAGGCATTTAACTGAAGCTCCAGTTTTAACCTTGCCCACTTTAGGTAAGGAGTATACTATATACAGTGATGCTTCTCATAACAGATTGGGTTGTGTATTGATGTAAGATAGGAATGTCATTGCCTATGCTTCACGCCAGCTTAAACCACATCAGAGGAACTATCCTACGCATGACTTGGAGCTGGCAGCCATTGTCTTTGCCTTGAAGATCTGGAGACATTACTTGTATGGGGAGAGATGTTATATATACACAAATCATAAAAGTTTGAAGTACTTGGGCACACAAAAGGAGTTAAATTTGAGGCAGAGGAGATGGTTAGAGTTGATAAAAGATTATGATTATTTGATAGACTATCAGCCTGGAAAAGCTAATGTTGTAGCTGATGCTTTAAGTCGCAAGACTATGGCTGGTTTGAGGGTTTCTCCATTGTCCATGGTGCATGAGTTAAGGGCATTGCATGCTAATTTGGAGATTAATGAAGATGGTCAAATGGTAGCTACTTGACAAGTGAAGCCAATGCTGGCAGAACAAATTAAAGCAGTTGCATAGAAGGATGATAAGTATGTGAAGTTAATGGAAGAGGCTCGGGATGGCAAGAAACTAGAATTATCAGTAAATGATGAGGGCTTGTTGTTATATAAGGGCAGAATGTGCATTCCTGAGAATGTTGAACTGAGGCAGACCATTTTAAAGGAAGCACATGATTCACCGTTTGCAATGCACCCTGGTGGAACCAAAATGTACAGAAGTGTAAAAGAGCACTATTGCAGAAAATTTTGCCAAATGCCTAACTTGCCAGCAAGTAAAGGCAGAACACCAAGTGCCTGCAAGGTTGCTATAGCCGTTGCTAATTCCCGAGTGGAAATGGGAAAGAATCACTATGGATTTCGTGACAAGACTTCCACGTACACAAAAGAATCATGATGCAGTTTGGGTTATTGTTGATAGATTGACCAAGTCTGTACACTTTTTGCCAGTGAGGATGGATTACAGCCTGGAAAGATTGGCCAAACTGTACATTGATGATATTGTGAGGTTACATGGAATGCCAGTGTCTATTGTGTCGGACAGAGACCCAAGGTTCACCTCTAGATTCTGGGGTAGTCTCCAAAAAGCCCTAGGAACTAGATTGAACTTCAGTATAGCATTCCATCCACAGACAGACGGCCAATCTAAAAGGATCATTCAAATTTTGGAGGATATGCTTCAGGCTTGTGTGATTGAGTTTGAAGAGAGTTGGGACACACACTTGCCTTTAATTAAATTTGCCTACAACAATAGTTATTAGTCAAGCATCGAGATGCCTCCATACAAAGCACTTTATGGCAGAAAGTGTAGAACTCCCTTGTATTGGGATGAAGTGGGCGAGAGGAAGTTGATTGGCCCAGAATTAGTGCAGCAGACAGAAGAAAAGGTTAAGCTCATTAGAGACAGACTCAAAGTTGAAACGGATAGACAGAAGTCCCACATTGACCTAAAGAAAAGAGATATTCGGTACAGTGTGAGTGACATGGTGTTCCTGAAAGTTTCCCCATGGAAGAGGATCATGAGGTTTGGTAGAAAGGGGAAATTAAGTCCTCACTTCATTGGGCCGTGTGAGGTTCTGGAAAGAGTGGGTCCATTGGCATATAGACTTGCATTGCCTCCGGAGTTGGAAAAGATTCACAATGTCTTCCATGTCTCCATGTTGAGGAGGTACAAATCAGACACCTCTCACATTTTGCCAGTAGAGGAGATTGAGGTGAATCCAGACCTGACATATGATGAAGAGCCCCTAAAGATCTTGGCATATGAGGCGAAGCAACTGAGGAACACCGCGAACCTCCGAGTTATGAAAAGTATCATTTTTTGTCCGTGACTAGTACTATTCAAAGATACCTTGAGGACTAAAAATAAATAGAAAATTAATTGAGATAGACACAATAAAAATTCAAGTGACCCAAAAATATAAAGATTCACCAAGTATATTGTAAAAGAGGTATTATGACCCGATAAGGGGCATTTTGGTCAATTCACTTTAAGAGTTGATTTTTTTTTTACCAAAAGGTCAATTTAATTAAATAAAAATAAATTATTGAATTATTGAAGGTTTGTGCACAATTAACCTTTTTCTTTGTTTTAGCTTCGTAAATTGATTTGAATGAGTTTATTTGAATGAGCTTGATTTGAAATGAGTTTATTTTGAATGAGGTATGTTTTTCTCTTCTATTTGAGGAATTTGTGTGTTGCCACCCCTTTTATGGGTTTTATGATGATTTGAATATGTTATTGTTTTGCAAACGTGATTATTGATTTAGAAACTCTTGAAAGTTGTTTTGAAACCACAGTTAGCATGACAGTCCCTTCGGAACTCTCTAGTAGTAACGGCTACTTGGGATTTTATAATTGATATTAATTATGTCTCCCATTAATAATGGTTAGTGGGGTAAGACTACATGAGTACTCATTAGCTAGCTAGCCCTTCCCTCATTAATAATGGTTAGTGAGGTTGAGATTGCTTTGTCGTGGTGTACAACATGGCACTGATTGTGAAATTTTATGTCATGGCCTAAACTGTGTGTTGATGTTGGCAACACTAATGCTTTGTGAATTGTGATTTATGAAGTGTGATTTCTCATTTGAAATGTTATTCCAATAAATAGCTCTTATGAACTTAGAACTATTGTGATGTTTTCATACTTAAGAAGGATGTGATTTATTATGCTTTGACAAATTGTGTTTTACCTTAAGTTTTGAAATTTTAATTGTGCACCACTGAGTGAAATACTCAGCAATAGCTTCTTTATGCTATCGCAGGTAAGGGAAAGGAGAAGGCTGCCGAGTGAGAGACTTTGAAGCAGTATTTTGGTATTGTTTGTGGGTATTTATGTTAGGTATACCCTTGTGATTCCTTTGAATGTATTTTGTACCTATATGTATGGATGTACGGACATTGAGCAGTTTGTATTTACTAAAGTATTTTGAGTTTGTAACTATTTGTATTTTATTTTGAGACTTATGAAAATGTAACTTTTGCAATATTTAGTCTATCATTATTTCCAATGAATGTTTACATGGAATTTTAATTATTCTCATGTAGTTTTCCGCAAAAGAATTGATAAGATAAAAAGCTATGATTTGTTTTAAAATCCTTTGTAACATAACTAATGGGTTATCGGTAGGTGAAGTTCGGTAATTCATTAGGTATGCTACGGAAACATGTCATGCCTTATCAGGGATAAGGTGTGACAATTAAAGTTTGATAATTGTGCGATTTCAATGGACAAAGAGACTTCCAAGGAAGGGAAAGCTTAGGACAAATACAGAGATCCAATTGAGGTTTGTGCGCAACAAGTACTAATTTAATAAATGGTTTGCATATTTCTATTGATTTAATAGTTTTATTATTATATGTTTTATATTCATCAAGTTATGATTTTATTCAACAACTATTTGAGTATTGTTATTATTATAATGAATTTTATTTTGGAAATTGTGATTTGAATTATGGTTTGCATGGAAAGTATTGATTGTTAAGATTTGCATGGAAATGATTTTATATTATGATTATATTCTCACAAAAAGGGAAATGAGTTTTATGATGTTATTTCATATCTCACAACTAATACTTGACATGGTTATTACCTGTCCCTCATTTGTTGAGGTGACACTGGTGTTTGCTTCGTTTTGTTTTGGATACCATGGTATGTGCATATTGATATGATTTGATCTCCCTCATGTGAGATACAAGCTGAAGATGGCCCTTTCGGAATATATTTATTTATGGTATTATGGATGGTATGTGCACATTGATTTAATTCGATATCCCTCTGGTAAGAGAGGAGACGAAAATTGGAGATGGCCCCTTACGGATTAGTCTTGCATTAGACCGATGAGAAAAAGAATGGATTTTGAAGTGAGCAATTGTGTTCTAAAGAGGAAATTTTATGCATAAATGAATTAAAAGAAACTTTTTACTACAATCGATTCATATTTTTATGTTTCCTTTTTAGTGAAGTTAAATATTTATTTCCATAATTTGTTGTGAATATTTCAAATGTATATTTATGATTTGTAAAAAAAAAAAATATATTTTGTATTGAATTTTAAATTATTAGTTGTGCACCAGTGAGTTCACCGCTCAGCGATAGCTTTGTATGCTGTCACTGGTAAAAGAAAATATAGAGTAGCTGAGTGAGATCACTTGAAGCTGTGACTTGAGGACGTGTTGAGATTATCTTTGGGTATATTGTAGGTATACCCATTTTGATGTAATCATGTAGCTATTTGTATGTAAGTACATTCGAGCAGTTGTACAAAAACTTTTGTAATATTATTTTTGGAATGTAATCAAATGCAGATTATTATAATATTATTTTGAGATTTTAATTACTTACAAAGTTTTGTGATACTAATTTTTAGTACTTCAATTAATGTAAATATTTAAATTTCTTTCTGAATCATGCAACTAATGAATTAATTTCTTTATGATGCAATCTGTTGGGAATGAATTGAGATAAATTAAATTGAGTTGATTGATATTAAATTAGGTATTATATATTTTTGTAAATTGTTTGTCACATGTTTGAAGAACTATTTTTACCTAGTTTTAGCCGTAATCACCCGAATTTTCCGTAAAATTTTAAAAATACCTAATTATTCCTAAATAAGATTTATGACAAATAATTGAATTGAAAACACTTAGTTTAAATTTTTATCACCATGCCAACCTTAAAATGAATTTGTTTTATCAAAATCTCTTATAGTATATTTAATAGATTATCGGTAGACGAAGTGCGATTATTTATTAGGTATACTACGGAATCATGTCATATCTTACAGAGGGTTAACATGTGACATGCATGGTAGTGGTTAAAACTTTAGCAAAACCCAAAATTTATAACCTGTTAAAATCATAAAATAAATCAAGCAAAAGATTTCCTTCAATCTGTTTCACAAGCATAATAAATTTAATTATATTTCAAGTAGACAGTCATTAGAAGAAATAAACTTAATATTATAAAAGTTACATTTGCATAAGTCTCAAAATGAAGTGCAAATATTTACAAACTCAAAATGCTTTAGCAATGTAATGCTTTTTAATATAAACTGCTCAATGTCCGTACATCCATACATATAGCTACAAAATATATCAAAAGGAAATTTCAGGGGTATACCTACTATATGTACCCATAGTCAATACAAAATGCTGCTTCCAAGTCTCTCACTCGGCAGCCTTCTCCTTCCCCTACCTAAGACTGCATAAATAAGCTATCGCTAAGTATATTACTCAGTGGTGCACAACTAATAATTTTAAAACTTAAAATAAAGCACAACTTATCAAAACATAAAAAAATCATATTTTCCATAAGTATGAAAACATCACAATAGTTCTAAGTCCATAAGAACAATTTATTGAAATTACCTTTCAAATCAGAAATCACACTTCACAAATCACAATTCACAAAGCATAAGTATTGCTAACATTAACACACAGTTTAGGCCATGACCCAAAATTGCACGATTAATGCCTTGTTATACACCACGACAAAGCAAATCAACCTCACTAACTGTTATTAATGAGGGAAGGCCTAGCTAGCTAATGAGTACGTATATAGTCTCACCCTACTAACCGTTATTAATGAGGGACATGATCATAATCAAATATCAAACCCCAAGTAGCCGTTACTACTGAGGTGTTTCGAAAGGGACTTTCATGCTAACTGTGGTTTTAAAACAATTTTCAAAAGTTTCTTTATCAACAATCACATTTACAAATCAATAAATACATTCAAATCATCATAAGACCCATATAGAGGTGGCAACACACAAATTTCTCAAATGTAAGAGAAAAACCATAACTCGTTTAAAATAAACTCATTCAAATTAAACTCATTCAAATCAATTTACAATGTTAAAATAAAGAAAAAGGTTAGTTGTGCACAAACATTCAATAAATTCCTTTCTCTTTACTTACTTATCCTTATCCGTTCCAATCTCCTTTTCTACTGAAAACACACAAATAGAATGTCTCAATACTTATCCAAACTATTGCCAAGAACTCATTACATAAATGTCTAATGCATCTCTAAGTTAACTTTGTAACTTTAGTGAGTTTTGGAATTCTGGATAGCATAATCGCCTAATTTTTGAACCCAATTTTTTCCTAGTTCCAATCATAATTTGATGAGATGTTCTTCATGAAAATTGTTCCTCTAGGTCTCAGCTTTATTTCCCTTTTTGAGTCACCTCATTTGGAATTTTGTAACTCAAGTTATAGTCAAATTAATATTATTGTTCAAGTGAGCAACCCTGCAGGTTCCAGATTTTCAGAATTCTGTCCAATTTTGCATCTAACATCCGAGTCTCTTATGTCCATAATTTAAGCCAGTTCTTAAAACAATATTATAGGCCTCTGTCTTAGGTTTTCAACTGATTTTGAATCACTCCAATTGGAGTTTTGTAGAGAATTTATGACCTGATAACCCTACTGAGGTCATAAGGTCATTTGGCTGAATTGCTGGAAATCTAGCTTAGGCATTCCTACTTTCTCTAGCAATTTCTCTAAGTTGCCCTAAGATTTAGATTCTGGTCAAAACACAAAAGTTGTAGTTCTATGTGTTATAAAAATTTTGGTTCTGGAATCACTACATTTGCAGTTTTGTAGACCAAGTTATGGCAAATTTATCAAAACTGGTCAGATGGCCAAATTTCTAAAATTTCAATACTGATCCAGGTTCAGACAGATTTGTTGACTCAATTTTGCCCAGCAATTTAGTTGGGTTAAGTTTATAATTTGGCCTTAAGTTCTTCATATGAAATGTTCTACTACATTTTAGGTTTCCATCAGTTTAAGAATCACCTAATTTGGAGTTTTCTATAGTGAGTTATGACAATTCTAAGATTACTGTTAACATGGTCACTCTGTCAGGTCTCGATTTCCTACATCCAGATTCAAGGCGTATTTAAGGCAGCTTATGGTCATTTTCTTAGTAGGGTATCTTCATGAAAATTCTAGCCCTATGTCTTAAGTTTCATTTCCAATTAGTTTCACACCAATTGGAGTTGTGTAGCTTAACTTATGAGCTACTAAGCACACTAGACTCAATGTCCAAAATTTCAGCCCTAAAGTTCAATTTTCAATTCCATCAATTACTTCTATTTACCAACCTCAATTCATATTTAATTCATCCCAAATGATCATAATTTAACATTAAACACATCAATGGCACTTCCTAGCACAAAACTCTCAATTTTCCAAAATCCTAGTTTGCAATTTTCCCAATCCATACCATTCTATTAATTCCTTTCATCAACCCAATGTCAATTCACACTCAAGGAACTTCAAATGACCACAATTTGTTAGTATAAACACTAATTATACTTCATACAATAAAAGCCCTAATTTTCCATGAACCCTAATTTTTAACTTTCCAATTTATGTAAATCCCATGCAATTCCACAACCCCAAACATGTATACCACTTCAATTAAACTTGGATTCATCATTAATTTAGCTAAAACACATCAAACCCTAAGTTTTCCTCAAGTTGGCCAAAAATTCCCTCTCCATAATGAAGGAGTGGAAGCATGGATTAAAGGGCATTAGAACCTTAAATTTCAAAATTATTTCTAAAGTTACATGCACCATACCAAGTGTCTTACATGCACCCTATAGTGGCTCTGATACCAATTGAAGGAGCAGAAGCGTGGATTAAAGGGCATTAGAACCTTGAATTTCAAAATTATTTATAAGGTTACATGCACCATACCAAGTGTTTTATGATCCTAATCAATTTCCAATGCCCAATTGCATACCAAACATATTTTAGCATGCATTAAAATTTCATTTGTCATTAAAGATTATGAATTAACATTTAATTCAATTAAACCCTAACTAAAAGAGGGATTTTTAGGTACTAACCTCTTGATGCACAGTTAATGCAATCCCAACTCCTAGGATGTACTTAGGACCCCAAATGTTATCCCTCTAGTTTGTCCACCACAAGCACACACCAAAGTTGCAATGGCAGCCCCTAGATTGGCTTTTGAAGCCTTGTCAACTAATTTTGAGATGGGGTTTATGCTTTGTGAAGGTTGTATGAATGTATTTGGAGTTAGAAACACTTTCTAATAATTTTAATTCAAGAGGAAATCAAAGTTTTTTCCCTTGAATCAATTGAGAAATTGAAGAGGAGAAGGAGACACCAAAAGTGACGGCAACTTGAGAGAAAAGAGAGAGGAGTGAATTTTTTCTTTATAACTTTTCATTATATACTTAGGTCAAACCCTCACTAACTCCATTACCACATGTCATCACAAGATCCAATCTTGTTATTGTTTGATTTAATCCTATGAAGCCAAGTGTCAAGCTCCATTTAAATCATGACATGTGGTCTTCCATCATAAGAAGACAAGTGGCAAGATCATATGGTGCCATGTGTCACTATCTTATGGTGCCAAATGTCACCATGTGAAAAGACCAATTTGCCCTTACTTTTAATTTGAGTTCTCAACCCAAAATTATAATTTCTCCTCTTTAAATCAATTTATATCAAATATTAATTAATTAATTAATTAATCTCTATTAATTAATTTCTCATACTTAAATTCATATTTAATCAAATTAAATATAAGTTTAATTTATACTATACATCCAATAATCTAGATTTAGTTTGAAGTTATGCTAGAGACTTTCCAATCTTATTGCAAACCAAACCTCTTTAATTGATTAATTAAACTCTTTAATTAATCAATTAAATCACATTTTAAATGGTGATTAGCTTATATGGATGTGTGACTTACTAGGCTCATTACTTATTGGCAATGAGAAATGATATTAACTCTTAATATCATTAGAACTCTTTCTTACTGTAAATGATTTCTCTAAATCATTTCAGGCACCTCATAAACCATGGTTGACACCTAGCATAGTATGTCGTGGCCACCCAATTAGTAATAAGGAATACCTTAAATGAACCTTTAATCATATGTTACCATGCACTAGAATCTCTCTGTTATAAAATCCCAATTCGAGCTAGAGTCATGGTTAATGTCAAACCCCATTTGCTATGAACATTATGTTATCTTTTAATTCCAGTTCTTGATTAATTAGATTTTCTTATCAGAAACTCTTTTTTGACTAAATCTGTCCTAGCCAGGAACTTGAAACATCAAGAACAATTAAATGAAAATAGGATTTTATCCCTATTTACTTAGGGCAACGGATTCCATCTTGATCAACACCTATCTCCATATATAACTAATAGGAGCCAACACATGCCCATATACCTATACATAGTACAAGTATGAAAGCAGTATCAAACTCAAACCACTTATGTACAAGATAACTGTGTTATCTCAGGTCTAAAGATTATATGCACTGGTGTGATATATGACAATGCATTTACAAGAGTAAACTCCATGTGCTTGTCATAAGCTTTACTAGTTCGGCCTACTTATCATGTATAAGTGCCTATCATGTTTGTTATGTGGCATGAGACTCACCACTCCATCTTACTTATATCTCATATAAATACCTTGGGAACAAACATGATTACAATCTTTCTGGATAAGTCATGTCCTTTGTGAAGTATCCTAGATTGTGAACCAATTAATGATACTTTGTTCTAAAACTACTGTCACTCATAATCTTAACAACTTAAGAATGGAATTTCTAACAAAATATCAATGGACCTTTTCAATTACACATAAATATATTATGTAAACAAAAAAGTGAAATTACCTTTTTATTAATAAAATATGTACAAAATACATACAAAATGATATGCTCAAGAGCATACTACTAACAATCTCTCACTAGCACTAGAGCCATTCATTACAATATCTTATACCTATCTTCTCAAGATGTTGGTCTAACTGAGTTTGTGACATAGGCTTTGTGAATGGACTAGCTAGATTTTCGGCTGATGCTATTTTCTGCATGGCTACATCACCTCGCCCAACTATCTCTCTGACAATGTGGTAGCGCCTTTCTATGTGTTTAGATTTCTGGTGAGACCGGGGTTCCTTAGCCTGTATTATCACTCTATTATTGTTATAGTAGAGAGGAACTGCCGAATCAATGGAAGGAACTACTACAAGTTCTATCACGAACTTCTTTATCCAAATAGCCTCTTTTGCAGCAATTGATGTGGCAATGTACTCGGCCTCTGTAGTGGAATCAGCAGTCGTACTCTATTTGAAACTCTTCCAACTGACTTCACCTCCATTATAAATGAACACAAACCTAGAGGTAGAATTTCTATCATCAATATCTGATTAAAAATCAGAATCAGTATAACCATCCAATTACAAGTCACCACCTCCATAAATCAAGAATAATTCCTTAGTTCTTCTCAAGTACTTAAGGATATTCTTGACCGCTATCTAGTGTTTCAAACTTGGATTGGATTGAAACTTGCTAATCAAACTAACAATATATGCGATATCTGACCTAGTTACCAACATTGCATGCATTAAACTTTCAATAGCCGAAGCATATGGAATCCTGGCCATTTTATCTCTTTCATCTGGTGTCATTAGAGACATTTCTTTAGAAAGGTGGATACCATGTCTTACTGGTAACAATCCTCTCTTGAAATCAAGCATGTTAAACCTCTTTAACACCTTTTCCAAGTATAGACTTTGGGATAAACTAATTATTCTTTTCGCTCTATCTCTATGGATGTGAATTCCAAGAATATAGGTTGTAACATCCCTCACCCGACTACTGTGTAGCCGAGCAAGGCGTGCTACATTCGGTGTCGGAGCACCCTAACTTATCTTACTTTATTTTTTTTAAATAATTTTGAATTCATTTAATTTAATATCAATTATTTTTCGACGGAGAAACCAGCGGAGTTTCCCCTATTTTACGTTTGGCGTATTTCAATATTCACCTGTTTGAAATTCAACAATATTTCTAAAATAAAATATTATCCATGCTAATCATAATTATCTTATCAATCATTCTCATAATTTTCTCATATTTCAAATCTCATTCATACATTTCAATTTCATAATCATTTCCATACTCATATCATCATTTGAAAAATCATTATGTAATTCAAATCTATACTCATTTGTACAAATTCATTCATACTCCATTCTTATAGCAAAATTCTCAAATTTGCATTAATTTACATTAGTTACAATAATTAAATAAATCCTTAATTTACATGATATACAAATTAATTACAATTTGCTAATTTATATTACAATATAAGAAATAAATAACATACACAAAATACATGATATGCTTATTGTGAGCCCTATCTACATGTATTGCTGAGGAGGTGACAACCTTAAATGCTCTGCAGATCAGAACTCCAAAATCTCTGTTTGGTATTCGCTGGGCTTTAACTTCAGTACCTGCGCGAGGAAACAATTCCATCACGCTAAGCATTGCTGCTTAGTGGTGCAATAATATAACAAGGAAATAATATACAAATAAAGATAAAAATAAAATTCGGATAATTAAGATTTATTTATACTTCACATGCGGTTTCTAAAATTTAATACGTTTTATCCTAATTTAGTCTTCTTTGAAAGTGTTTATTTCGCCAATGTACAGTAATAATGTACAAAGAAAAATGATCTAAAAATAATAAATTTATGCTTATATTATTATATAAGTCACATTTGCAATATTTATTTATGTTATAATTTTCTTTGCTAATCTTTTAGCATTTTCTCAATACTTGCTAGGTTGTCTCAGATTATCTCATAATAAGTAAATTTTAATATCGGTCCAGTTCATTTCGATTCTTTCTAATAAATATCTATTCTAATTTATTTTAGGTCATCTTACTCATTTATTTTATTTAATTTCTAATATTTTTAATTGATAATATTCTTAACTTATTTCAATAAATTTCACTGCCCAAGTAACCTATGACAGGCTGACTAAACTGGATAACAGGTCGTTGGCACTGGACACCGCGGTGCCTCAGGCCGTCATACCATGGGACGCGGAACGTCAACCACGTATGCAGTCAGTATATCTAAAAAGCCATGATAACACATAATCGGGCATAAAAGCCATGAATACAGGCATAAAGCCATGAATGTAGGCATAAAGCCATGAATACGGGCATAAAGCCATGAATGCAGGCATAAAGCCTTTCGCAGTACTGCTAAAACAATACCCTATTGGCATGCCAAACTATCCAATCTGACACACATGTCTAGGCAATACAAGGGCACATAATATCATAAAATATTAATATATTGTGTTTTATGACTTCATTATTTCATGATAAATTTCAATTATAATTCATACATTCATTTGATCATTTATATGATCACAATTCACATCAATTATCCTTTTATACCATTGTACTCAAAATACTTCTCCTCTCTACAATAATGAGAACTAATGTCTCATTCATACATTAATATGGTTCATTTATTCATTCATTATGTTATTCATATTGATCACAATTCTAAACAATGGTTCACATGTACCATTGTATTCAAAACATTTTTCCTTTCTCATTTATACATTCAAGAATCTACTTATGTAATTACAAATTTTATATTTCAAGTTGAGTTACTAATATTTTATGAATTCTATTTGTGATGGGCATATAAGCCCTAACTATCTATTCACATCAATTAGGTGACTTATTTTTCATGTTTCAAGTAATCCATGAATATTTCATGGATTTCAAATTTATGGCCTTAATTTCTTTTTAACAATTTTGACTAGGATGCATAGTCCATATTTGTCATACAATTCTAAGCATTTAAGCTTAGAATTGGTTCTAGGTCTTCATCTTAATTTACTAATCATTTTGATTACTATTCACCTTACTAGTCAACCAAAATGTTGACTTTTTTATACTTAATGGATATATTAATTCTAATTACACCAAGATCCCACATTTTGAGTTTTACATTTGCTAGTATTAATTGCCAATTGCAATTTAAAGTCCCCTAGATGCATTTCTAAATTTTCAATTTTTACTACCTAAGTTTACTGTTCCATTGGACAATTTTAGAGTGGAAACTGGGCTAACCTTTCTTCATCAAAGTTGTTCCTTATTGTGTCTTCTTTAATTCCCTTTTTGAATCACTCCATTTGGAGTTTTTTAGCTCAAGTTATGGTCATTTTACCATAACTGGTCGGAGTGACCTGTACCCAGATTTTCTGGGCAATTTGGTTCTGCCAGATGGTGACCTAAGTTTGGTTGGCAATTTGACTAGGTTATGGTCATAATTTGGGTCAGATTTCTTGATGAAAGTTGTTGGTCTATATCTCAGCTTGTTGAACACTGTTCATTTGGTCATTTTGCCCAGGCAGATTGCAGGTCACCCGGATTAGGGCAAACTTTTGGTCAACTTGATTTGGTTTTCTGGGCATGGTTTCTTCACCAAAGTTGTACCATTATGTGTCTAGTTTCATGTTTAATTGGCCAAACACCAATTGAACCTCTACAATTCAAGTTATGGCTGCCCAAACCTGCTGGACTCATGTCCAATTCTGCAGGTCACCTAGGGCAGCCACACTAAACCTAAATCCCATCACTAAACACACTTCTTTTCTTGTTTAACAATAACCAAATGGTCACTAATTGACCATTAAAACTCACTTTCATCATTACATGATCAAAGTCTCAATTTCATGCTCAAACCCTAACTCCAATTTCCAATTCATGGCATACACACACCAAACTCATACCAAATCACTTTATCCATCATCTATACTCATCAATAACATAATTAAGCCACTTAATTTCATCAAAAACCAACAATCCTTAAACTTTCTCATGGCTGCCAAATTTAGAGATTTCATTTACTCAAGTTTTTCTTTTAATTTCACACAATTTTCAACTTGATTTAGCATGCTTACAAGATTAAAGAAAGAAAGAAATTGTTTAGGGCACTAACCTTGAATGGAGTAGAATTTTTTCTTGACCCAACTTAGATTTTTCCTTCACTTTCTTTAATTTTCTTGGCTGCCAAACACTTGCTCAAGATGTAGAGACAAATTTTGTTGAAGTGGACTTAGGGTTTCAAGTGAGATTTGGGTGGGTTATAAAGCTTGGATAAGCTTTAATGGTGGTAAGGTTTAGGAGAGCTATGGATGGAAGAAGAAAGTAAAAGGAAAACTGATTTCTTTCTTTCATTTCTGCCCATTTAACTCATTTTAAGTGAGTTATAGCCATGTGTCACCATGTGATTGGGTGGAGGCACACTAATGACATCATGTGATGTCATAATTTCTTATTTAATTCATTTTCTTTTTTTTTCTTTTCTACTCAATTTTAATTTAATTTGTAGCAATATTTATTCATATTTTATATCATAATAATTATTTACTTAATTGGACAAGTCGGCCAAAAATCATCTTTGAAGACGAAATGACCAAAATGCCCTCCGTTTGGCTTATTGAGCCAAAATTGTCTGTACCGATTGAAAAATTTTTCTAAGCATTTCCTTGGAATTCTAATACCATAGAAACCTCAATGACCCTTCTCTGGAGTCTCAAAAATTATTTTATGAATTTTCTCCCGAGTCTAGGGCACCTAGTTGCGAGAACCGCAACTTCCTACTGGGTTACCCATCGCTAGGGCACTGGCTCATTTAACTTGATTGTATTTTATGTCTAAAATTTTTCCTAAATTTTCTTATTAATATTTGAGTTATTTATTACTCCTCACTCTAGCCTAAATATTTTTCAAGACGTTCTAGCTGTCCGGACCGACACCGGTCACCAGAGCAGTAGAATGTACGTAATTGCTACAGTGAGGGTGTTACATAGGTTGCCTCCCCTAAGTCTTTCATGGAAAATGTATTTGACAACCATACCTTGACAGTTGTCAGCATGCCTATGTCATTACCTATGAATAAAATGTCATCTACATATAAAATAAGGAAAGTGACAGCACTCTTACTAACCTTCTTATATACACATGGCTCATTCATATTTTTTATAAAACCAAAAGATTTAATGACTTCATCAAAACGAATATTCCAACTCCTCAAAACTTGTTTCTACCCATAAATAGATCGTTTTAGCTTGCATACCTTGGAACCATATTGGGATTCAAAACCACTAGGTTGTTCCATGAAAATGTTTTCATCAATGTTTTCATTGAGAAAAGCTGTTTTGACATCTATTTGCCAAATCTCATAATCATAGTATACAGCTATTGCTAATAAAATCCTAATTGATTTAAGCATGGCAATAGGCGAGAAAGTCTCCTCATAGTCGATTCCTTGCCTTTGGCAAAACCTTTTCATAACTAGCCTTTCTTTATAGGTTTGTACCTTTCCATCCGAACCAATTTTCTTCTTGAAAACCCATTTATTCCCTATAGGTACAATACCTTCAGGTGGGTCAATAAGGTCCCAAACTTGGTTCTTATGCATGGAATCAATTTCGGATTTCATAGCTTTAATCCATTTTAAAGAATCTATATCTGATATAGCTTCTTCATAGGTAAGAGGATCATCTCCATGATCTATTTCTTCATGAGTAAACAACTCTTGTTCATCTTCATGAAGAAAAACATATCTCACTAGTGGGTGAGATATCCTGATTGATCTGCGAGGAATTACTGTAGATGTTTCATCAATAGGTGTAGGTTGTATAACACCCTCACTGTAGCAATTCCGTACATTCTATTGTTTCGGTGACCCATGTCGGTCTGGACTGCTAGAATGTTTGGAAAAATATTTAGACTAGAGTGAGGAGTCATAAATAACTCAAATAATAATAAGAAAAATTTAGAAAAAATTTTAGAAATAAAATACAACCAAGTTAAATAAGCCGGTGCCCTAGCCATGGGTAACCCAGTGGGAAGTTGCGGTCTTCGCAACTAAAAGCCCTAAACCTGGGAGAAAATTCATGAAATAATTTTTGGGACTCTAGAGAAAAGTCATTGAGGTTTCTATGGCATTAGACTGCCAAGAAAAGGTTTAGAAAAATTTTTGATCTGTACAGACGATTTTGGCTCAATAAGCCAAACGAAGGGCATTTTGGTCATTTCATCTTTGGAGATGATTTTTGACCGACTTGTCCAGTTAAGTAAATAATTATTATGATCTAAAATATAAATAAATATTGCTAAAAATTAAATTAAAAATAAGTAGAAAAGAAAAGAAAAGAAAAATGAAGAAAATTGAAATTATTACATCATGATGATGTCATTTAAAGTCTACCCACCAATCACCATTTAACTAATTAATTAAAGAAAATAAAATGAAATAAAATGGGATAAAAACAAATAAAACCAGCAGCTTCTTCTTCATCATGAATCAATCCATAGAGAGAGAGAGAGAGAGAGAGAGAGAGAGAGAGAGAGAGAGAGAAGTGGTTCCACCATTTTCAATCTTAAAAGCTTAAATTTCCTCTCCATTTGTTCACCGAAATTGCCAAGTCCCTTCACAAAAATTTGATCTTTCACCTAGAAAAAGCTATTGGTAGCCAAAGAAGAAGAGATTATGGAGGTTGAATCAAGGTTAAGTGAATCTCAAAAAGGTTAGTGCCTATACTTACTTCCCTCTCTTTTTAATCTTTGTTAGGAAGACAAATTAAATGAGAATTTGTTGTAAAATTGAACAAAACATTTATATTGAAGTATGTATGAAAATCGACAGCCATGGGAGAAGGATGAGATTTGTTGATTTGTATGAATTGAATTGTTTAGAAGTGGTTTGTGATAAGAAAACTTGAGTTAGATGATGAATTATGTGTGTTGGATGTGTTAGATGGCATGGATAGCATGAAAATGGACACTTTGGAAATTATGGTTTGTGAAAAATTAGAGTTTTGCTTATGTAATGGTATATTAACATTTTAATGGTCAATTAGTGATCATTTGAATGTGTGTGAAGAGGAATTGAAGTGAGTAAGGATAATGGAGTTGAGCTTAGGCATGCTGCCCTTGGTGACCTGCAGGACTAGTTGTGAGTCCAGCAAGTTTGGATAGCTATAACTGGAGTTGTATAGGTTCAATTGGTACAAGGCTAATTGGACATGAAACTAGACATATAATGGTACAACTTTGGTGAAGAAACCCTGCCCAGAAAACCAAATCAAGTTGACCTAAAAATTACCCTAATTCGGATGACCAACATGCTGTCCCTGAAAAATGACTAAATAAACAGTATTTGTTCAAATGGTCATAACTGAGTGTAGAAAAGTTCAATTGATCTGAAATTTTACCAGCAGAAAGCTTAGAAATAGCTCTACAACTTTCATTGAGAACACAAATTCAAATTCTGAACATAACCTAGTCAAATTGACAACCAAACTTAGGTCACCAAATCTGGCAGAACCAAATTGCCCAGAAATTCTGGGTACAGTTCAATCCGGCCAGTTATGGTAAAATGATCATAACTTTAGCTACAAAACTCCAAATGGAGTGATTCAAAAAACGAAATGTAACTAGACACAATAAGGAACAACTTTCATGAAGACAATTTTATCAAATTCCTACTGTACAAATGACCAATGGAATTGTAAAATTAGTGCTTGAAATCTGAAAATTGTAAAGTAACCAACACTTAGCTTTGAAATGGTAACCAATACCAACAACTTTAGAATGCAAAATGTGGTATCTTGGTGAACTTAGGTTCAATAAATTTATTATGTATTAAAAAGTCAACAATTTGAGTGAATAGTAATGTAAATAGTAATACAAAGACACAAAGTGTAATAACTAAATTGGTAGAGGAAATTAAGGTATGAAATTTGGAATCCATGAAACATTCATGGATTACTTTGAATTTAAATAGTTATTCACCTAAATAACTTAATGAACATTTAAGTTATGTGAGTATACAGTTAAGATTTGTATTCCTACTACTAGTAGGTCTAATAAAACATAAGTAATATCACTTGAATATGAAATGAAATTAACCTAGATGGATTGTTGAGTATAAATGGGATGAGGTTTACATTAGGATTTATGTTTCCATTATAAATAAGATAATAACACCTTGTATGAGTTATGAATTCATATAAATATTGTAATGAATAAATGAATCACATGAAAATATGAATGGAGCATTAGTTTTCTTTATAAGAGAAAGGAAGAATATTTTGAGTACAATGGTACATGAACACCATTGTTGTAAATTGTGATCAATATGAATGATGTAAGGAATGTATGAATATTATGATGAATATATAAATTATGAAATTTGTCATGAAATAATGAAGTCATAAAACACAATATATTAATATCTAATGATATTATGTGCCCTTGTATTGCCTAGACATGTGTGTCAGATTGGATAGATTGGCATGCCAATAGGGTATTGTTTTAGCAGTACTACGAAAGGCTTTATGCCTATATTCATGGCTTTATGCCCGTACTCATGGCTTTTATGCCCGATTATGTGTTATTTTGGCTTTTTAGCCATACTGACTGCATATGTGATAGACGTTCTGTGTCCTATGGTATGACAGCCCGAGGCACCGCAGTGTCTAGTGCCAATGACCCGTTATCCAGTTTAGTCAGCCTGTCACAGGTTACCTGGGCAGAAAAAAAAAATTTATTGAAATAAGTTAAAAATATTAGAAACTAAATAAATCAGTGAGAAAAATTCGAAAGGTATTAAACTAGTATTAAGAATTTAATTATTACGAAATGATCCACAACACATAGAAAATATTAATAGAGTAAATGAAAGACTAGCAAAATAAGCATATCATAAGTAATTATTAGAAATGCATCCTCCATAATAAAATAAACATAAACTAAATATTTAGATTTATTTGTACATTATATAAATGATTATTGTAAACTTATGACAAAAGAGCTTCTAGAGAGCAACATAAATGATGAAAAATGTACTGTATGGCAAATTTCATATGAACCCAGTAAAATTCTTGAATATATAAAATATGCTCCAATTATTTTTATTTGTATACATTATTTCTTATCATATTATTGCACCACTAAGTAGCAATGCTTAGCGCGATGGAATTATTTCCTTTGCGCAGGTACTGAAGCCAAAACCCAATGGATGATTGACTGGGAATTTTGGGAGTCCATATCTGCAGAGTGTCAAAGGTTGTCACCTCCTCAGCAATGCATGTAGATAGGGCCCATATAGATCATATTATGTATTTTATACATTATAATTAGTTATTATTTGTAATATAAAGTATGAATTGTATGTTGAAATATAAATTATGGAACTGTAATTAATTTATAGATCATGTAAATTATGAAATTATGTAATTATTTTGTAAATTAGGTAAATTAAGGAAATTTGAAAATTTTGCTTATATAATTTAAGAATGTTTACACATGAATTGAGTATGAATGGATTTGTATAAATGAGTATGTGAATTACTAGAATTGAATGTGAGATGAATATGATGAGCATGAATGATATTTTTATTATGAAAATATTATTAAATTTTCAAACAGGTGAATAATGAAATACGCTAAATAGAAATAAAATAGGGAAAACTCCGCTGGTTTCTCCATAGAAAAATAATTAATATTAAATTAAACGAATTTAAAATTACTAAAATGAAAAGTAAGATAAGATAGGGTGCTCCAGCACCGAATGTAGCACACTTTGCTCGGTTACACTGTAGTCAGGTGAGGGGTGTTATAGGTTGACTAGATAGATCTATATCCATTTAATCTGTTGGTTGGTCAGAATTCTCCAATTCTAACTCTATTTGCCTTCCTTTGCCACCTTTTTAAATAAACTGTTGTTTAAGAAATATGACATCTCTGCTTACCACAACCTTTTGTGATGTAGGCAAATAAAAATAATATCCAAAACTTTCTTTTGGATATCAAACAAATCGACCTTTTTCTGATCTGGTTTCCAATTTATCAGTGTTCAGCTTTTTAATATAAGCTGGACAACCCCAAATCTTAACATGCTTAAGACTCGGTTTTCTTCCATGCCATATCTCATAAGGTGTGGAAGAGACTAATTTTGATGGAATCCTATTCAGAATATGCAAAGCTGATTCTAATGCAAATCCCTAAAAGGAGACTGGCATATTATTATAGCTCATCATACTGCGTACCATATCTAATAGGATACGATTTCTCCTTTCAGATACACCATTCAGTTGTAGCATTCCTAGAGACGTCAGTTGGGAGACAATACCATGCTCTTTCAAGTATTCATCAAATTCAGTACTTAAGTATTCACCTCCACGATCTGATAGAAGAGTTTTAATACTTTTTCCTGTTTGATTTTCTACTTCACATTTAAATTCTTTGAACTTTTCTAAGGATTCATGTTTGTATTTCATCAAATATAAATACCCAAACCTTGATTTATCATCAGTAAAGGCAATAAAGTAATGAAAATAGCCTCTAGCCATTTCCTTAAATGGACCACATACATCACTATGTATCAATTCCAAAATATTTTCAGCTCTTAAACCTTGTCCAATAAAAGGTGATCCAGTCATTTTGCCTTGAAGGCAGGATTCACAAGTTGGAGTAGGTTCAGAACCCAATGAGGATAAAATCCCCATTTTCTCCAGCTTTGCAATCCTATCTTCTACAACATGACCTAATCTTAAGTGCCAAATGTGTTTTGAACTTGAGTTGATTTTCATCATGGCATTACATTCATTTAGATTGCTTGCATTAGATTTGTATTTAACATTATTATCTAAATAATAAAGTCCATTATGCATATAACTTGAGCCAACATATTTATTTCCAAAATAAATATTGTAAACGGCATTTGTGAACTAAAATTCATAACCATTTCTAGTTAAATTAGATATAGAAATGATATTCTTAAAAGCATCAGGTACATGCAAAACATTATTTAAATACAAAACATGTCCACTCATGTATAAAGATTTAGATCCTATGGCTAAAGCTTCAACAGTTGAGCCATTGCCAACCCGAAGTCTAATATCTCGTGACTGCAAGCTGCTACTACTTACTAGTTCCTATATATCAAAAGTAATGTGAGAACTAGCACCAGTATCTAAAACCCAAGCTGTAGATGAACTATGAGTATCATCAGAATCTAAATAACAAGACACAGACATACCTTTTGAAGATCTATCCTTCTTGTCCTTCAGAGAAGCAAGATACTCTGGGTAGTTCCTTTTCCAGTGCCCATCCTTCTGGTAGTGGAAACACTTTTCCTTGCCTTTTCCAGCTTCGGTCTTACCCTTCTATTTCGTTATCTTCTTGGAAGGTCTAGGAATTCGAGGTTTCTTATTCTTATTACCCTTCTTCTTTTTGGACTTTCAAGTAGAAGAAGAAGATGCAATCAAAGCCACCTCTTTTTTTTTATTGCCCGGCATATTCTTTTGGGTAATAACCAGCATATTAAGCAACCCAGCCAAAGTACACTCTTACTTTGTTATATGAAAATTTGTCACAAAATTCTCAAATGACTCAGGCAGGGACTGAAGAATCAGATCCGTCTGCAGTTGGAAATCTATGTGAAAATCAAGATGTTCCAGCTGCTCAGTAAGCCGAATCATCTTGTGGGCATGATCTCCTACATTCTGTCCCTCAGACATCCTTATGTGGAATAGCTGTCTAGATATCTCATACCAAGTATTCCCGCTGTGCTTACCATACAACTCTTACAAGTGAAGGAGGATCTTAATTGTATTCTACATATTTTCATGCTGCTTTTGTAACTCATTAGTCATAGAAGCAAGCATGTAACATTTGGCTCTCATATCATGCTCCTTCCACTTGTCCAAAGTGTCTTGTTCCTCTTGAGTGGCCTCTGGAGGTAAGAGACTAGGAACCTTTGATTCTAAAACATATCCAATACGTTCTAGGTTCAGGACAAGTTTTAAATTTTTGAGCCAATCAGAAAGATTAGGTCCCATCAACCTATTGTGATCAAGTATGCTCGCATGGATATTATATGTTGGTGGTTGTTATGTGCTCATTATTATTAGAAAAATTAACTACATAAAATAACTAGATTAATTAGTAAATATATCAAGTAATTAACCAAAATGATTATGGTCTTTTAATCAAATTGGTCCTCCCACTAACTTGGCGAATCCTACACTTCTAAAGTAGGAAACGAAAATCCTAGTTGGATGGATTTCGAGTGGGTGATTGAATTCTTATAGTCTTATTGATCATCCTTAGGCACATCCATTATTGGAATTACAATAAACTATAAGTGAGCAACTCCTTGCCTATCACATCTCATATGAGGTTCAATCTTTTACCTAGGCCCTAATGCTCAAAATCTCAAGTACATCCATTATTGACTTATCTTGCATTAGTTAAGTTGATCCCATTAAGCCAGTAATTATGTAAATAATTTTAATATCCTCAAGTACATCCAATATTGGCCACCAAACCATTTACATATTTACAACATCTCATGCTTAACAATTATTCTTAAGAAAATCTCTTAAATTAATGTATTATTCCCAAGCTTATATAGCTAATAATGCAAGTATTTAAAATTTCTTAAAATAATTGCCTCGATGGAAGGCCATGATATAATTACCATAATTATACCATTACCAACTTAATCATTTGCTTGGAAGATTTTATGGTTGGCCTAATTACTATTATGGTCTCACTTTGCACATTATCCAATTGGCATGCATATATCATATACTTGCATACATTCTGTAACACCCCAAAATTTTATTAATTATGAGTATTTTTGATATTTAAATTTTATTTAAATTTTAGGAATTTTTTTGAGATTTTTCGGATTTTAAAAATCGGGTTCGATTTTCCGAAAATATAAACTTTGATGATTTTTAAAAATTTATTTAAAGACCACGTGGCAAAACTAAAAATATATTTGGAGTCTACGTATTTTTCTGAGTTTTATGGAATTTTTTCGGAATTTTTGGACCTCGTTTTCGGTCCCGAGGCAGAGTAAAAATTCAAAATTTTGTATTTCGAATCGAACCGGCCGAATCGAACCGGACCAGATCGGACCGGTCGAATCGAGCCCCCTTTCCTTTTTCTTCTCCGCGTCTCTCTCTTTTCTCTTTCTTTTCTCTCTCCTCCTCTCCCTGCTTGCGTCGCTCCGATTTCTCGGCCAATCCGTGCGTCCGCCACCGATTGGGCCGGGTCTTGTGTCCAAAATCATCTACTCGTGAGCTTTCCATAGACACCAAGAACGCGAAATCCATCGAGCGGATTGTCCGATTTTTGCTCGGGAAGATTTTCGCCCATTTCGACTTTTGGGCTAGATTTCTCGGCAGTGAATCACGAGAAAACCGAGGCTACCAAGACGCTCCACTCGGCGAGGGCTTCGCGGGATATTAATTTCAAAATTTTCCGACAACGTTTTTGGTGGGTCCCACGGAACTTGCGGTGTTTTTAGAGCATTAAATGAGCTTAGAAAATTCTGATAAATTTATGTATTAACCCCCGTGTTATGGGCTTCGTGTAGGTATCCTCAATTTGCGGAAATTCGACAGTTGATCGGGTCTGCAAATTTCGGGCCAGACAGACCCGTTACCTGAAAAGCCTCCGAATTGGCCTGAGGTTTTGGCTACCCCCTCATTGTCGGGCGTCGAGCGCGTTCGAAGTCGGAATCGGCAAAGGTAAACCGAACCTTGTTTTTACGTAATTTTCTAGTGCTTAAATAGGATTAAAAATCCATAAAATATTCGTGGTAGCTTAGAAAATTAAGATTCTTTTTGCAATAGCTTAGTAATATTGCTAAGGACCGTGGGGCAAAGTTTTATAATTTTTAGAGCTTGTTTGGGCGGTTTTGCAAAAATGATCAATAATAAGGACTAAATTGAAATTTTGCGCATTGTGATGGATGATTGATTTGATGGGCGGGAGGGGCTGTGTGATATGATTGAGCTGATGTATGGATTGTGAATATAGAAGTGCGTTTTTAGCCCTTTTCGGAGTTGGGTAGGTCCTAGGTATAGGGAGACTCTGGGATTTTCGCACGACTTAGGACGTACTTGATCTTTTTCTTTGTTGTATTGAGTCAAATTTATTAAATAGATCTAATGTAATTGTCGGTGTGGACGACCTTCTTCCTCCGCCCACCACCACGGTGATTTGTCGTCAAGTGCGTGAGTAAAATATTAATTTTAAGCGTAATTTCGATATTATTATATGTTCAGCATGCCCATGCATCACTTATATGCATATATTTATGTAGTTAAACTCTAGGCACGAATTATGTTGCATTGATAACTGTTAATGTGCCATGAGTGTTGTTGTGGTAATTTGGAGCAGTGTGCGTGCGTTGGCGTGCGTGTGATGTGGTGTGGACTATGGATAGGACGGGTAGACACGGCTTGAGTTCTTCGCTGGGACCCGGTCCTTCGGGGTAGACACGGCTTGAGTTCTTCATTGGGACCCGATTTGGTATTTAAGTGGAAGTCAGTGAGTTCTTGCACCAGATTGGATTTAAGAGAGCTGTATAGGGGATCAGCTCCCATATACTATGAATGATGTTACAGGGTGTGTGAGTGCTCCAAATTACCTTTTTGATGCTATGATGTGAATATGGTGTTGATGTTGCATTTCACTCTACAGGTTGCATTAGTTTCAGATAGTTATAGAGATTATAGTTAAGATTGATATTTTACTCTCTGAGTCGAACGCTCACTCCTGTTCAAAAATTTTTACAGGCCACAGGAGGATATTTTGTTCTGGGTTAACCTGCCTTTTTACCTCGCAGGTTGTTTATCAATATTGTGTAATTTTAATTACTCCTAGAATTTCCGCATGTGTTAGCAGTATTTATTTGAAATTGGTCTGTAATATTTTTATCATGTTGGACCTGTAAACTTAAATATGTTATGCATGTTGATGGATTGGATGAGGGAGCTGAGCTCCCATTTATTTTATGTTGATGAGTATGTGGAGGGTGAGCTGAGCTCCCCAATTGAGTATTTATTGTGTTTACAGGTCGGGTGAGTCAAAAACTCCCCGTTGGAAAGTCCATTTTATGGCCGGACTCTGTCCGTTTGTTTTCTTGAAATTGGGCCCAAATGGGCCTTAGAGTTGGGTTAATGAATAGTTAAGGCTTACTACGGGCCTCGGGGGCTTTAGGCTGGCCCAGGTCCTAGTCTTGAGTCAGCCCATAGGTTGGGTCGTGACAAATGTGGTATCAGAGCTTAGGCTCCAGATTCTTAGGGAATGTTGTCTAAAGTGTTGGGAAGAGTCTAATAGGAGTCACATGCGGAAATATAGGGTCCACATTCGTCTTGCATTGTCATCTTTGCTTCTAGTTTCTGCTCCATATGTTATGTATAAATATGAGTCTATAGAGCTGTATAATGTGCAGTTTTGAATTTTGTGGGCTAATGCTGCTGAATTTCAGGAAAATGCGTAGAAGCAGGAGAGCTGCCACTGCACCAGAACCAGATGTGCCCGACGAAGTGTCGGCACAGGATGAGGCGCCTGCCCCGAGGAGGCGGG
Organism: Hevea brasiliensis; assembly: GCF_030052815.1. NCBI lineage: Eukaryota > Viridiplantae > Streptophyta > Magnoliopsida > Malpighiales > Euphorbiaceae > Hevea > Hevea brasiliensis. The sequence continues at coordinate 87,533,265 of NC_079497.1, read as the reverse complement.
GTAGGAGGCCTAGAGCTGCTCAAGTAGAGGAGCAGCCAGCGATCTGAGAGCAGTCCTTTATGGCACAGGGTCCCATGGACCCAATGGCAGCTACTCTAGCTGGTCTGCAGAGAACCATCGACATGATGGCGCAGTATATGGTCCATCCTCCACAGCAGCAGCAGTCCACCGCACCAAGAGAGGAATCTTACAAACAGATCATAAATTTCAAGAAGTTGGTGCCTGGTACCTATGATGTGTCAGACGACGCATATCGATTTTTAGATTCCTGCGAGCGGCGAGCAGTCTGATTGGTGATAGAAGATTGGTAGAGTGTATGCAGCACGTCATGGGGCCTATGCCTAGACAGTGGATGAGTGACTACGTGTTACCCCGGATGGAGGGTTTGACATGGGCTCAGTTTGTGGAACTTTTCATCAATCGGTTCGTGCCAGAAAGCTTCAGAGATCAGAAACAGTGGGCCTTTGAGGCCTTAAGGCGAATGGCAGTGCAGTAGATGAATATGCTCTGAAATTTACGGAATTGGCGAGATATGCCCTGCAGCAGAAGCTACAGAAAAGATGAAGGTGAAAAGATTCCTAAAGGGGCATGGCGGGAGGTATGCGAACGGCCATGATGTCGATCGATCTTTTGATGTGGTGGTGGATCGAGCAGCAGATTGAGGTTAGCTATCTTTGTGGATGGCAATGGAAGAGCAAAGAAAAAGCGAGCGAGAGGGTTCTTGAGTGTTCCCCACACGGGTACTATGGATAGTGGTGGCCAAACTACTTACAGAGGAAGAAGCAGAAATAAGAGGAGTGGTTTTAGACACAAATCCGAGGGTTGGACGAGTGCGGATCCAGCGGTGGTAACGATTCGAGGGCAAGCGATTCGCTCAGTTGAGATCCTCTTTGGCACCGTGTGCACAGTGTGGAAGAGGACATTCAGGACCTTGTTTGATGGGGTCAGGAGTATGCTTCAGGTGTGGCCAACCGGGCCACTTTGCTAGAGACTGCCCCGTTTTCAGTGAGCCACAGATGGGGTCACAGGGTTCTGTTGCAAATGTTCCTCGACAATTGTATCCGGGTGCTTCCAACATGGCAGGCGATCGATTCGATGGCCAAGGCCGAGGACAAGGGGCGTGGATTTGGAGGCGGTCGGGAGGTAGAAGTCGATGTCGAGTTACGCCACTCGGGGTAGGGGTCAAGCACGGGTTTTCACCACGACCCACCGGGATGCTCAAGCTTCAAATGCGGTTGTGGCGGTATTCTTACAGTACATTCTTATGAGGCTCGTGTTTTGATAGATCCGGGTGCTACGCACTCATTTGTCTCCCCTGTGTTTGCCATGAGGTTGGATAGAAACCCTACAACTTTAGAATGCCCTTTGTCAGTAGCTACCCCACTTAGCGACAACATAGAGGTAGATATGGTTTTTCCGGGTAGCCCAGTGGTAGTGGATGGAAAGATCCTCCCAGCAGACTTGGTTCCTCTACCAGTGATGGATTTCGATGTAATCCTGGGGATGGATTGGTTGGCAACTCATTATGCCACCTTAGACTGCAGGAACAAAAAGGTGTATTTCCACATACCTGGTGTGGAAGAGTTTAGCTTTGATGGTGACAGGAGTGTGGCTCCATATAATTTGGTGTCAGCAATTAGTGCTAGAAAAATGTTGAGGCGTGGATGCCAAGGGTATTTGGCATTGGTGAGAGATACATCTGTAGAAGGTGTCAGCATGGAAAATGTTCCTGTTGTCAGAGAATTTATGGATGTCTTCCCAGAGGAGCTTCCAGGGTTGCCACCAGGAAGGGAAATAGAGTTCTGCATTGATGTTATTCCGGGTACAAACCCCATATCCATGCCACCTTACAGGATGGCACCAGCAGAATTGAAAGAGCTGAAGGAGCAACTACATGAGCTTTTGGACAAGGGTTTCATACGTCCGAGCACTTCACCCTGGGGTGCTCCTGTTCTATTTGTGAGAAAGAAGGATGGGTCATTGAGGTTGTGTATTGACTACAGACAGCTGAACAAGGTGACTGTGAAGAATAAGTATCCACTTCCTCGGATCGATGATTTGTTCGATCAGCTCCAAGGAGCTAGATTCTTTTCCAAGATAGACCTGCGATCAGGCTACCATCAGTTGAGAATCAGGAATGAGGACGTGTCCAAAACGGCTTTCAGGACAAGATATGGTCATTATGAGTTCTTGGTGATGTCTTTTGGACTCACTAATGCACCAGCAGCCTTCATGGACTTGATGAACAGGGTGTTCAAGTCATTTTTGGACCGTTTTGTCATCGTATTCATAGATGACATTCTGGTATACTCTCGGACCGAGGAAGAACACGTGTGGCACTTGAGGATGGTGTTGCAAACCTTGAGGGAGCACCAGCTATACGCCAAATTTTCAAAATGTGAATTTTGGCTAGAAAGCATCTCATTCTTGGGACACGTGGTTTCCAGTAGCGGTATTCAAGTGGATCCCAAGAAAATTGAAGTATGGCCCGATTGGCTTAGGCCTACAACGATCGAGGTGCGAAGTTTTCAGGTTTAGTAGCTACTCTGAGCGATTTGTGCAAGATTTCTCCAGGATAGCGGCTCCCCTAACTAAGTTGACCAGGAAGAATGTTCCATTCATTTGGACAGATGACTGTGAGGTGAGTTTCCAGAGGCTCAAGGAGTGTCTAACCACTGCCCCTGTGTTGACACTACCTGTGAGTGGTGAAGGATACACCGTGTATTGTAGCGCCTCGAGTTGGCCTAGGGTGTGTTTTGATGCGAGAATGGAAAGGTAGTGGCTTATGCTTCACGGCAGCTGAAGAGGCATGAGCAGAACTACCCCACCCATGATTTGGAAATGGCGGCTGTAGTCTTTGCACTAAAAATCTGGAGACACTACCTGTATGGTGAAGTGTGCGAGATATACACCGACCACAAGAGTTTGAAGTACATCTTTCAACAGAGGGATTTAAACTTGAGACAGAGGAGATGGATGGAGCTTCTGAAGGACTATGATTGCACCATCCAGTACCACCCTGGAAAGGCCAATGTTGTGGCAGATGCCTTGAGCAGAAAATCTTCTGGCAGTTTGGCGCACATTTCGGTAGAGAAGAGACCGTTGATTCGGGAGGTACATGAATTGATGGATCAAGGTTTAATCCTAGATCTGTCAGATGAGGGGGTATTGTTGGCTCACTTTTCAGTGAGGCCAGACTTGAGGGACAGAGTTAGAGTTTCCCAGCACAGAGACCAACAATTGATGAAGATCATAGAAAGAGTACAGCAAGGCGAAGGTGGTGAGTTTGGATTTGCCAATGATGGCGCCCTAGTGCAAGGTTCTAGGATATGTGTGCCCGATGTGGACAATCTCAGAAATGAAATCATGCAAGAGGCACACTACACACTTTACAGTGTCCATCCAGGTTCCACCAAGATGTACCATGATGTGAAAGATAGCTATTGGTGGAATGGCATGAAGAGAGACATAGCAGACTTTGTGTCCAAGTGCTTGACTTGTCAGAAGGTGAAATTTGAACACCAGAGACTGTCAGGAAGGCTGCAAGAGCTCCCTATCCCGAATGGAAGTGGGAAATGATCACTATGGATTTTGTTTTGCCTCGTACCACGCGAGGATATGATTCGATATGGGTAATTGTAGACCGCTTGACCAAATCAGCTCACTTCTTACCTGTGAAGACTACATATTCTGTGGCACAGTATGCCCGGCTCTATATTCGAGAAATAGTCAGATTGCATGGAGTTTCGGCTTCCATAATATCCGAGAGGGCTGATTCACTTCTCGGTTTTGGAGAAAGTTGCGGGAGGCACTTGGTACACAATTGAACTTGATCTGACTTTCCACCCTCGCAGACGGACGGTCGAAAGGACAATCCAAACACTGGAAGACATGCTTCGCATGAGTGTCTTGGATTTTGGAGGTCAATGGGATGAACAGTTAGCTTTGGTGGAGTTTGCCTACAACAACAGTTGTCACTCCAGCATAGGGATGGCACCCTATGAGGCACTATATGGAAGAAAGTGTAGGTCTCCTCTGTGTTGGACAGAAATGGGGGAAGCAAGGGTGCATGATGTAGACCTAGTGCAGTACACTTCAGAGGTAGTTCCTTTAATCGAGGAATGGCGAGGGCGGCTTTGATGAGCAGAAGAGTTATGCGGACCCAGACGGAGGATGTGGAGTTTGCGATGGCGACTATGTATTCCTAAAGGTTTCTCCAATGAAGAGTCATGAGATTTGGAAAGAAGGGCAAGTTGGCACCTCGGTATATTGGACCTTTTGAGGTTCTTGATAGAGTGGGAGCGATTGCCTACAGGTTGGAGCTACCACCCAACCTCTCTCACGTTCATCCGTGTTTTACATCTCCATGCTCGGAAATACATTCCGATCCTTCTCACGTCTTTGATAGGATGTGATAGAGCTAAAGGAGAACTTGACATTTGAGGAGCGACTGTAGCCATAGTGGACTACCAAGTGAGGCAGTGAGATCTAAGCAGATCCCTATGGTTAAGGTTTTGTGGAGAGTCGATCGGTGGAAGAGTGCACTGAGTCGAGCGGGACATGCGTAGCAAGTGCGTATTTGTTCAATGTATAATCATGTACTTTATTACGCCTTGTGTAAAAAATTCGAGGGCGAATTTTTACGTAAGGAAGAATGTAACACCCCAAAATTTTATTAATTATGAGTATTTTTGATATTTAAATTTTATTTAAATTTTAGGAATTTTTTGAGATTTTTGGATTTTAAAAATCGGGTTCGATTTTCCTAAAATATAAACTTTGATGAGTTTTAAAAATTTATTTAAAGACCACGTGGCAAAACTAAAAATATATTTGGAGTCTACGTATTTTTATTAGTTTTATGGAATTTTTTAGGAATTTTTGGAGCTCGTTTTCGGTCCGGCGAGTAAAAATTCAAAATTTTGTATTCGAATCGAACCGGCGAATCGAACCGGACCGGATCGGACGGTCGAATCGAACCGGCCCCCTTTCCTTTTTCTTCTCCGCGTCTCTCTCTTTCTCTTTCTTTTCTCTCTCCTCCTCTCCCTGCGCGTCGCTCCATTTCTCGGCCAAATCCGGCGTCCGCCACCGATTGGGCCGGTCTTGTGTCCAAAATCATCTACTCGTGAGAGCTTTCCATAGACACCAAGAACGCCGAAATCCATCGAGCGGATTGTCCGATTTTTGCTCGGGAAGATTTTCGCCCATTTCGACTTTTGGGCTAGATTTCTCGGCAGTGAATCCCACGAGAAAGCCGAGGCTACCAGACGCTCCACTCGGCGAGGGCTTGGGATATTAATTTCAAAATTTTCCGACAACGTTTTTGGTGGGTCCCACGGAACTTCGCGATGTTTTTCCGAGCATTAAATGAGCTTAGAAAATTCTGAAAAATTTATGTACTAACCCCGTGTTATGGGCCGTGTAGGTATCCTCGATTCGCGGAAATTCGACAATTGATCGGATGCGCAAATTTCGGGCGAACGGACGTTCTGGAAAAGTCTCCGAATAGGACAGAGGTTTTGGCTAGCCCCATTGTCGGGCGTCGGCGCGTTCGAAGTCGGAATCGGCAAAGGTAAACCGAACCTTGTTTTTACGTAATTTTCTAGTGCTTAAATAGGATTAAAAATCCATAAAATATTCGTGGTAGCTTAGAAAATTACGATTCTTTTTGCAATAGCTTAGTAATATTGCTAAGGACCGTGGGGCAAAGTTTTATAATTTTTTGAGCTTGTTTGGGCGGTTTTGCAAAAAAGATAAATAATAATGACTAAATTGAAATTTTGCGCATTGTGATGGATGATTGATTTGATGGGCGGAGGGCTGTGTGATATGATTGAGCTGATGTATGAATTGTGAATATAGAAGTGCGTTTTTAGCCCTTTTTCAGGTTGGGTAGGTCCTAGGTATAGGGGAGACTCTGCCGGATTTTCGGCACGACTTAGGACGTACTTGATCTTTTTCTTTGTTGTATTGAGTCAAATTTATTAAATAGATGTAATGTAATTGTCGGTGAGCGGATGACCTTCTTCCTCCGCCCACCACCACGGTGATTTGTCGTCAAGTCGTGAGTAAAATATTAATTTTAAGCGTAATTTCGATATTATTATATGTTCGGCATGCCCATGCATCACTTATATGCATATATTTATGTAGTTAAACTCTAGGCACGAATTATGTTGCATTGATAAGCTGTTAATGTGCCATGAGTGTTGTTGTGGTAATTTGGAGGCGGTGTGCGTGCGTTGGCGTGCGTGTGATGTGGTGTGGACTATGGATAGGGCGGGTAGACACGGCTTGAGTTCTTATTTGGGACCGGTCCTTCGGGGTAGACACGGCTTGAGTTCTTGGGACCCCGATTTGGTATTTAAGTGGAAGTCAGATTTGAGTTCTTGGCACAGTTGGATTTAAGAGAGTGTATAGGGATCGGCTCCCATATACTATGAATGATGTTACGGGGTGTGTGAGTGCTCCAAATTACCTTTTGATGCTATGATGTTAAAATGGTGTAGATGTTTCATTTCAAACTACAGGTTGCATTAGTTTCAGATAGTTAAATATATAATACAAAAGATTCATATTTTACTCTCAGAGTCGAACGCTCACTCTGTTCAAAAATTTTTACAGCCACGGGAGGATATTTTGTTCAGGTTAACTTTGCCTTTTTACCTCGCAGGTTGTTTATCAATATTGTGTAATTTTAATTACTCCTAGAATTTCCGCATGTGTTAGCAGTATTTATTTGAAATTGGTCTGTAATATTTTTATCATGTTGGACCTGTAAACTTAAATATGTTATGCATGTTGATGGATTGGATGAGGGAGCTGAGCTCCCATTTATTTTATGTTGATGAGTATGTGGAGGGTGAGCTGAGCTCCCCAATTGAGTATTTATTGTGTTTACATTTCGGGTGAGTCAAAAACTCCCCGTTGGAAAGTCCATTTTATGGCTGGACTCTGTCCGTTTGTTTTCTTGAAATTGGGCCCAAATGGGCCTTAGAGTTGGGTTAATTAATAGTTAAGGCTTACTACGGGCCTCGGGGGCTTTAGGCTGGCCCAGGTCCTAGTGCCGGTCTGGCCCATAGGTTGGGTCGTGACACATTCATACACATCTCATGCATACATGGATAAACAAATAATATGGTATGATCATGGACTTTCTAAGGGAATCAATTCTGAGCCACCAAGATTTGAATTAGAGCATTTCTAGGTGTATTTCATTCATTCATTCATTTTACAAGAGTTGCTAAAGGAGTACATAAACAACCCTTGATCTTGAGTTCCTTCTACTGGTCCCACCAATGCTCTTTACCTCCTTGTTCTTCTTGCAATACAATTACATTATAATCCTTGGTATACCAAGGCGAGTTTACAAGAATATGGACTTTAAAGTCCTTCAATAAATGAAATTACAGCCTAAATTATTACAACATTTATAATACATACTACTAAAATAAAATTACTTATTTTACATCCCAAAGAAAAATAAAAGAAATAAATTCAATCATATTGATATTTGATTATCACACTTTACTCCTCTGTAAGGTATAACATGATCCCGTAGTGTACCTAATGAATTACCGCACTTCACCTACCAATAACCCATTAAATAGGCTACAAGGGATTTTAAAACAATTTTCGTACTTTTTGAAGGTGGTGAATATTTCTAGCGGGTATTAAAATGTTTATTTGAATTTTAAAAGTTAGATAAAATTTTTGTCCATTTTTATTTTCCACAAGTTTTGTAAAAATTTCGGCACAGTGCTGGCTGTAATTAAGAAAAACAAAAAATGTTGACCTGCAGAAAAACACTTCCAAAATAATGCACTTCACTAATTTCGACCTCCAATAACTCAAACTAACACAACTCAACTCAATCTCCATAATTCAAAACCAAATTCTCATCTCAAATATTTCAAATTAATTTATATACATTGCATTCAAAATAAATAATTTGCATTCATAATTTAATTTACAGACATAAAAATCTAAAAGATAATATTATTATTGTACAACTGCTCAATTTTATATTAATAAATATGACACTAAACTATTTACATCAAAATAAACTACAAGGGTATCAACAAATACCCATACAAAAATCTTCAAACTGTACTTCTCTATTACTGTAGCAGTTCACTCTGTTGCTATGCCCTTTTCCCTATCTACAACAGCAAAATTAAGCTATCGCTGAGTAAATTTTACTCAATGGTACAAAATAAAAATTTAAGATACGGTGTATAAAAAATTTATTGACAAATCACAATTCAAATAATTCACAATTTCTTTTCTCAATTTTCAAAGCTCATACTGTAACATCCTCACTTTAGTTAGTCCATACAGTCTACTGTTCCAGTGACCAATGTCGATCCGGACAGCTAGAATGTTTGAAATTATAAATAGACTAGAGTGAGGAGTTATAAAGAAACTAAATAATGCTCATAAAAATCAAGGAAAATTTTTAGAAATGAAATACACCAAGGTTAAACGAGCCGAAACCCCAGTGATAAGTAACCCGAAGGGGAAGTGACGGTGAAGGCCGTTAACAACCCTAGACTTGGGGGAAAAATTATAAAATAATTTTTGGGACTCCAAAGAAGGGTCATTGAGGTTCTTATGGCATTAGAATGCCAAGAAAATACTTAGAAAAATTTTTATATCGGTACACACAATTTTGGCTCGTTAAGCCAAACGGAGGGCATTTTGGTCATTTCATCTTTAGAGATGATTTTTGATCAACTTGTCCATTTATGTAAATAATTTATATGACATAAAATGTGAATAAATATTATTAAAAATTTAATTGAAATTAAATAGACAAGAAAAGGATAGAAAATGAGAAAAAAAGAGGATTATGACATCATTATGATGTCATTACTATTCTCCACCCAATCACATGTTGACACATGGCACTAATATGTTTAAAAAGACTTAATGGGTAGAAAACAAAAGAAAAAAAAATCAAAAGCCTCTTATCTTCTTCCTTGCCGTTTCACTCTCTCTCCATGGCCACCATTATCAAGCTTTTTAAAGCTTGATATCCATACTTTTTACCCAACTAAACCCTATGTTCCCAACACAAATTCTTGTTCTTACATCTTGGTGAGTCTTTTGGGAGCAAAAAGAAAAGAAAAAGAAGAACTCTAGCAAGTTGGAGTTTCACTCCATTAGAGGTTTGTGACCTAACCTTGATTTTCTCTTTAAATTCATGTTAAAGGACTATGATTGAGTGCAAATTACAAAGAAATTTATTTAATACCATGTGTATGCCCATCCCATATTTTTGGCAGCCTTGGTTGGGGTAAGATTGTGATGATTTTTATGGAGCTAAAATGGTAGTATGGCTGCCCTTAATATGAATCTCTTAAGTGGAGTAATGAAATGTAAGTGATAATGCATGGTTTGAGATAGTTGAGATAGGGTTTGGGATAAAAATGAGACTTTGACATTGTGATGATGAAAGTAGGTTTTAATGGTCAATTAGTGACCATTTGGTTTTGTTTGAATAAAAAATGAAGTGGGTTGTGTAGTGGGAATTGAGTTTGGTGTGGCTGCCCTTGGTGACCTGCAGGACTGGGCATGAGACCAGCAGGTTTGGGCAGCAATAACTGGAGTTGTAGAGGTTTAATTGGTGCAAAGCTAATTGAACATGAAACTAGACACATAATGGCACAACTTTGGTGAAGAAATCATGCCCATAAAACCAAAACAAGTTGACCTAAAGATTGCCCTAATCCAGGTGACCTACAATCAGCCTGGGTAAAATGACCAAATGAATAGTATTTAGTCATTTGGTCATAACTCAGCGTAGAAAGGTCCAATTGACCTGAAATTTTACCAGCAACAAGCTGAGATATAGACCTACAACTTTCATGAAGAAACTTAACTCAAATTATGACCACAACATATTCAAAAAGTGACTTACAGGCACTACTCAAATTACTATAGATTTGGTCAGTCCAGAAATTCTGGAAAAATTATAATCCGGCCAGTTGTGGTTTATGGGCCATAACTTGAGCTACAAAACTCCAAATGGAGTGATTCAAAAAAGGAAATGTAACGAGACAAAATAAGAAACAACTTTCATGTTGATCATTTTGCCAAATTCCCACTGTAAAAATGACTAATGGAACAGTAAACACAAAGCTTGAAAACTGAAAATTTTGAACAATTAACATTAAGCTTAGAAGTGGTATTGGCAACCAATACCAACAATTTTAGAATGCAAAATGTGGTATGTTGGGAGTATTAAAACCAATGTACCTATTGTCCATGTAAAAGTCAACATTTTGTTAACTAATGAATTAAATAGTAACACCAAAACTTGAATTTCAAGAATTGTGAAACTTAAAAGTGTAATATGCCCTAGTATACCTAGCAAGATTGGTTTGGATAGGTTAGCATGCCAATAGGGTTCTGTTAGCAGTACTGCATATGGCTTCATGCCATTCTGAGTTTTATGGCTTCACGTGCCATTTTGTGATAAAATAGCCTTTGGCTATGTTGATTGAGATATTATACTTGGGTTTTATCCCTGATAATTATTACAGCTTATTAGCTGTTCTGTTGCACACTGGGAGACACAATATGACCAATGGTGTGATGGTCTGACGTACTTAGTACCCAATGCCAGTTTACCCGTTTATCCAGTCCAGTCAATTAGTATGGGTTACTCGGGTAATGATAATAAATTTTACCAAATTTTAATCGAATAATACTGCAATAAATATCAAAAATTTAGTCTACCAAAATGTAAACATACATTCTGTATATTTATATTATTTTAGTTATTTTATTTTATATTATCACCACTAAGCAGAATTGCTTAGCGCGTCACTTTTGCCACGTGCAGGTACTGGAGACCTAGCTGGGGAGTCCAGCAGACCTCATACTGGGTGAGCTTTCAGATCTGAACATAGAGTTTAGAGTCACCTCACATTGCAGTGCATTTGGTAGGACATTAGGCCACTTTTGATATTTTGATATTTTGTATCTTGTAAACTTCTGTAATGTATATTATAAATTCATGTAATTTGGCTTTTGATGTAATTATCTATGAACTATGTTCAGTAATAAATAATGTGAGCATTTCTCACTGAGTTGACTGTAATATGAATTGAATTAAATTTTGAGATACTGAAGTCAATTGAGAAATTGCTGAGAATATATTGGTGGTTGATTGAGAATGATGTGAATTATTAGAAGTATTTTTAATAGATTCAGAAGAACTGTTTTTTCAATTTACAGCCGGCACTCTGCCGGATTTTCTATAAAATTTGTGAAAAAATTTAGATTAATAAAAAATTGTAAATAAATAAGTAAAAAGGGTAAATTGAATTGAAATATGATTTGGTGCTCCAGCACACTGTGTGGCATATCTTGCTTGGCTACACTGTAGACGGGTAAGGGATGTCACACATACAACACAAATTTAGTCAAACAATTTAATAAATACAGTGTTGCCAATCAATAATACCACTTAGGTCATGACACAAAATTTCTAAACTTTGCCATGTTGTACACCACGATAATGTAAACTCACCCCACTAATCGAAATCAATGACGGAGGTGGCTAGCTAGCTATATGAGTACCCATCCAAACTCACCTCAGATTGGCAAGCTAGAGAGGGAGGAATATAATCAAATATCAAACTCAACCCCACAAGTGGAGGAGAAACATAGTAAGGGACTGTCATGCCAAGTGTGAATCAAAAACAATTTCAAATCACAACATTTAAATATTTCATACAAATCACAAATCACATTTTATCTCAAAATTTCTATTTACAAAGTAGGCAACACAATAATTTCCAAATAAAATTCTCAAAGCCAATACAATTAAAAACTATTCATATTACATACTAAATCAAATTTCAATAAGAAATACTTAAATAAGTTTATTGTGCACAAACCTCGTAATTAGTCTTTCCTTATTTCTCTCCTGTCGATTCCTTTCCTCGGAAGGCTCTTTTTCTACTGAAGCACACAATTAAGATGTTTCAATATTTATCCAAATTATGTTTAATCAAAATTTTTTTAATTGAAATTTGCATTTAAACTTTACTTATATAATCCCATAAATTGAGTTCTTTGTGTTCTTGATTATGGTGGTTACTATTTATTTGACCATTAGGTCAAAATGTTGACTTTTCCACACTAATTAGATATACCAATTCTTATTACTTCCACATACCACATTTTGAGTGCCTAATTTATTGGTCTTGGTTGCCATTTCAATTTTTAAGTCTCCTAAGAGAAAATTCAATTTTTTAGTTTTAGTCCCCTGTTTTGCACTATTCCATTGGTCTGGTTACTATGAGAATTTGGCTAAGTGTCCTTCATCAAAGTTGTTCCTTATTGTCTTATCTTTAATTCCCTTTTTGAATCACTCCATTTGGAGTTTTGTAGCCCAAGATATGGGCATTTTACTAAGGCTGGCCGGATTGGTTTTTAACCCAAAATTCTGGGTAACTTTTAGGTCTTGCAGTTTTAAGATACCAACTTTGGTTGGCAATTTCACTTGGCTATGGGCAGAATTTGGGCTATTGTTCTTCATGAAAGTTGTAGTGCTATGTCATAGCTTTCCAATGCCACAAAAATCAGGTCATTTGGACCTGTCTAGACTAAGTTATGGCCAAATGATTCATTTGGTCATTTTGGTACAGTGGCAGTGCATAATATCCAGATTTAACCTAATTGTTCACTACCTTAATATCATTTTCTGGGCATAGTTTCCACATGAAAATTGTGTCATTATGTGTCTACTTTCATATCCAGTTGGTCTCACACCAATTGAGTTGGCAGAATTATAGTTTTGGTCCCTAAAAGGGACTTAGGTCAAACTACCAGATTGGGACCCCTAACCAATCCGAATTGCATTTAGTTTCTACCAATTCAAACACATTACAAATGGTCCTAATTGACCATTTCCAACCTCAATTAGGGTTAATTGCATCAATTGACCATTTTCTCCAATTTTTCTCCCAATTTTAAGAATTCAAGAACCCTAATTTACACAATTTATTCAATTAATAAAATTAAAGTACATAATCAACATTTATACACTTAATTCAAATTCTCTAACACTTTAATTCCATCAAATTCAAGCAATTTATATTCCCCTTAAGGCTGGCCGAAATTCACAATTGGTCCCCCATAATTGTTTTTGTTTGAATTTATCTTTCATTCTAAGTTTAATTCACATACGTAAGCATAATTTAACTACAATTTACAAGTTTAAATTACTAACCTTTACTTTGAAGTTCCAACTCTCAATTCTTCTACTTTTCTTCCTTCTTTTCTTAATCAAACTTATTTTCAAGTTGCCAAAGAAAAGAAATTCAAGAAATTTGCGAAATGTATGGGGAATTTTTAGGGTTTATGAAGCTTGAAATCAAGCTTCAATGGTGGAATTTAGTGGGAGAGAAGAGAGAGGGATGAGGGACGACAAGCTTAGGGAAATGAAGAAGATGATACATTTTTTTTTCTTTTGATTTTGTATAATTATCTAGCTTTTTGACATAGTCAAAAATTAAAGTAATTAAAATTGATTTTTGACATCATGTATGATGTCACAAGGATGAGGTCATAAATCCTTTTCTTTTCTTTTTCTTTTTTTTTTTCTTTTATTTTTCCATAGTTCTTTAATTTATTTCTATATTCTAAAATTTTCATTTCTCTTATTCTATTGGACAGTTAGGTCAGGAGTCACCTCTAGGGGTGAGTTGACCAATTGCCCCTCGCTGGTTTGATCAGGTTTGCAAATAATTTGATATTTCTTTTGAAGTCCTGACCTAATTATTTGACCTACTTAACAACTCTTTTCTGTGATTTTCTCCTTTCTACTAAGTTCGCAATAGTCTTTAGGACCGTGACGTCACAATTTTCCGTTCAAAATTAGGGTTAAGACTGACATCGCAGTTACTTTCCGGGAAGGTCAGCCATCGCTGTGACCCTCGGCTCATTTAACTTTTTATATTTTTTTTTTCCTTTTTTATACTTTACCATCTGGTAATCACTATTTATTTTCCTTCAAGGCTTTTCTAAATGTCTTAAATATAGTTCTAATCCTCTTAATTGTCCGGATAGACACCGGTCACTAGAACAGTGCAATATACCAGGCTATGCATATAGGGGTGTTACATTTATTGTCCATGATCATCCATCATGCATATTAAAATTTAACAATTAAATAAAATATACATACTAAAAAATAAATTGAATATCATATATTCAACCAAAATTAAATTTGAATCTCATTCAAACAATATTAAATTTAGAAACTTTTTTTCCAAATTTAATACCTTGAAAATAACTTTTCAAAAATTAATTGTGTGATTAAAATTCCTAATTAAACAATTTAATTAGGTATGGGCTTAATTATAAGCCTTAAGATATACAATAATTGCATAATGGGCCCAAACACCAACACGCCCCTGGGGCGTGTATCACGCCCGACATGCCCTCTTGAGCACCCAAACCAGCTTCAAATCAATCCAAATTTGATCCATTCACACAATTAAGCCTTATAAACAATCTTAATGGCAAATATAGTGGCTCTGACACCAATTGAAGGAGCGGAAGTATGGATTAAAAGGCATTAGAACCTTGAATTTCAAAATTATTCATAAGGTTACATGCACCATACCAATTGTCTTATGATCCTAATCAATTTCCAATGCCCAATTGCATACCAAAACATATTTTAGCATGCATTAAAATTTCATTTGCCATTAAAGATTATGAATTAACATTTAATTCAATTAAACCCTAACTAAAAGAGGGATTTTTAGGTACTAACCTCTTGATGCACAGTTAATGCAATCTCGACTCCTAGGATGTACTTAGGACCCCAAATGTTGTCCCTCTAGTTTGTCCACCACAAGCACACACTAAAGTTGCAATGGCAGCCCCTAGATTGGCTTCTCAAGCCTTGTCAACTAATTTTGAGATGGGGTTTATGCTTTGTGAAGGTTGTATGAATGTATTGGGAGTTAGAAACACTTTCTAATAATTTTAATTCAAGAGGAAATCAAAGTTTTTTCCCTTGAATCAATTGAGAAATTGAAGACGAGAAGGAGACAACAAAAGTGACGGCAACTTGAGAGAAAAGATAGAGGAGTGATTTTTTTCTTTATTACTTTTCTTTATATACTTAGGTCAAACCCTCACTAACTCCATTACCACATGTCATCATAAGATCCCATCTTGTTATTGTTTGATTTAATCCTATGAAGCCAAGTGTCAAGCTTCATTTAAATCATGACATGTGGTCTTCCATCATAGGAAGACAAGTGGCAAGATCATATGGTGCCATGTGTCACTATCTCATGGTGCCACATGTCACCATGTGAAAAGACCAATTTGCCCTTACTTTTAATTTGAGTTCTCAACCCAAAATTATAATTTCTCCTCTTTAAATCAATTTATATCAAATATAAATTAATTAATTAATTAATCTCTATTAATTAATTTCTCATAATTAAATTCATATTTAATCAAATTAAATATAAATTTAATTTATACTATACATCCAATAATCTAGATTTGGTTTGAAGTCATGCTAGGGACTTTGTAATCTTATTGTAAACCAAACCTCTTTAATTAATTAATTAAACTCTTTAATTAATCAATTAAATCACATTTTAAACGGTGATTAGCTTATGTAGATGTGTGACTTACTAGGCTCATTACTTATTGGCAATGAGAAATGATATTAACTCTTAATATTATTAGAACTCTTTCTTACCGTAAATGATTTCTGAAGGAACGGAAGAGTGAAAAACACAAGTTTATACCATTGAATTCAAAATTTTCATCTAGGGTCACATGCATCATGCAAGATTTATTTTTATTTATTTGATTTCAATGATAAACAACATATTAAAACTCTTTTAATATGTTTTTGGATCTGTATTTGCCATTTAAGATTTTTAAATTAATCAGATTAATTTTAGAACCCTAGATTAAATTAAGAATGATTACACTAACCTCTTGATGCACTGCAGCGTGTCTGTGCCTTTAATATTCGTCTTTAGGACACCAGATGTTATCCCTTTAGCTTGTCCACACCAAGAACACCTATGGTAGCCCTTGAACAGCTTCTAAAGCTTTTTCTATTAATTAGAAATTCAAGTTCTGCCTTTTAAGAGATTAGAGATGTAAACAGGACACTAGAAATAATTTCTAGTATTTTTAATTCAAGAGATTGATGGCTAATCTCTTTGAATTGATGAGAGATGAAGAAGAATAGATGGAGAGCCTCAAAATGGCGTGACAAAGGAGTGTGGCTGCTGGTTGTATTTTATTTTCTCATAACAATACTTATATAGCTAGGTTAACACATTAAACCCTTGCCACATGTCACCCTCTGATTGGTTCTAGGTTTAATTGACCCAATCACATTGTGCCAAGTGTCAAACCTATATTTAATCTTAATTTTAATCATCTTACATGATTAAAAGACATTTGGCAAGCTTATGTGTAATGCCATGTGTCACCATCTCATGGTGCCACGTGTCACACTGCGAAATGACCAAAATGCGCCTGTGTCTTAATTTTGAGTTCTTAACCCAAAATAATTATTTCTCTTCTTCTAATTAATTTATATCAAATATAAATTAATTAATTAATCTCTATTAATTAATTTCTCATTAAATATAAATTTAACTTATACTATACATCCAATAATCTAGATTTGGTTTCAAGTCATGCTAGGGACTTTGCAATCTAATTGCAAACCAAACCTATTTAATTAATTAATTAAACTCTTTAATTAATTAATTAAATCATATTTAAATAGGTGATAACTTATGTATGTGTGTGACTTACTAGGCTCATCACTAATTGGCAATGAGACATGATATCAACTCTTAATATCATCAGAACTCTTTCTTACCATAAATGATTTCTCTAAATCATTTTATGCACCTCATAGACCATGGATAACACCTAGCATAGCATGCCATGGACACCCAATTAGTAATAAGGTTTACCTTAAATGAACCTTTAATCATATGTTACCATGCACTAGAATCTCTCTGTTACAAAATCCCAACTCAAGCTGGAGTCATGGTTTATGTCAAACTCCATTTGCTATGAATATTATGTTCTCTTTTAATTCCAGTTCTTGATCAAAAAGATTTTCTCATCTGAAACTCTTTTCTGATTAAATCTATCTGTCCTGGCCAGGAACTTGAAACATCAAGAACAATTAAATGAACATAGGATTCCATCTTGATCAACACCTACCTCCATATATAACTAGTAGGAGCCAACACATGCCCATATACCCATACACAGTACAAGTATGAAAGCAGTATCAAACTCAAACTACCTATATACAAGATAATTGCGCTATCTCAGGTCTAAAGATTATATGCACTGATATGATTTATGATAAAACATTGACAAGAGTAAACTCTATGTCCTTGTCATAAGTGTCACTGGTTCGGCCTACTTATCATTTCTAAGTGCCTATCATGTTTGCTATATGGCATGAGACTCACCATTCCATCTTATTTATATCTCATATAAATAACTTGGTAACAAATATGAATACAATCTTTCTGGATAAGTCATGTCCTTATTATGAAGTATCCTTGATTGTGAACCTATTTATGATACTTTGTACTAGAAATATTGTCACTCATATTCTTAACAACTTAAGAATAGAATTTCTAACAAAATATCAATGGACCTTTTCTATTACACATAAATATATTATGTAAATGAAAAAGTGGAAATGCCTTTTATTAATAAAATATGTACAAGATACATACTAAATGATATGCTCTAGGGCATACTACTAACAATCTCCCACTAGCACTAGAGCCATTCATTACAATATCTTAGACCTATCTTCTCAAGATGTCGATCTAGGTGAGTCTGTGACATAGGCTTAGTGAATAGATCAGCTAGATTTTCAGCTGATGCTATTTTATGCATGGCTATATCGCCTTGCTCAACTGTTTCTCTGATAATGTGGTAGCGCCTTTCTATGTGTTTGGACTTTTGGTAAGACCTTGGTTCCTTAGCCTGTATGACTGCTCCATTGTTGTCACAGTGTAGTGGAACTGCTGACTCAATGGAAGGAACTACTGCAAGTTCTATCACGAACTTCTTTATCCAAACAGCTTCCTTTGCAGCATCTGATGCAGCAATATACTCAGCCTCTGTAGTGGAATCTGCAGTCGTGCTAGGTTTGGAACTCTTCCAACTGACTGCACCTCCATTACAAATGAATACATATCCAGAGGTAGACTTTCTATCATCGATATCTAATTGGAAATCAGAATCAGTATAACCATCCAATTCCAAGTCTCCACCTCCATATATCAAGAATAAATCCTTAGTTCTTCTTAAGTATTTAAGGATATTCTTGACAGCTATCCAGTGTTTCAAACCTGGATTGGATTGATACCTGCTAGTCAAACTAACAGTATATGCGATATCCAGCCTAGTACATAATATTGCATACATTAAACTTCCAATAGTCGAAGCATATGGAATCCTGGCCATGGACATCTCTTTAGAAAGGTGGATACCATGTCTCACTGGTAACAATCCTCTCTTGGAATCAAGCATGTTAAACCTCTTTAACACCTTTTCCAAGTATAGACTTTGGGATAAACCAATTATTCTTTTCGCTCTATCTCTATAGATGCGAATCCCAAGAATATAGGTTGTCTCCCCTAAGTCTTTCATGGAGAATGTATTTGACAACCATATCTTTATAGTTGTCAACATACCTGTGTCATTACCCATCAACAGTATGTCATCCACATATAAGACAAGGAAAGTGATAGCACTGTCACTAACCTTCTTATATACACATGGCTCATCCTCATTTTTTATAAAACCAAAGGATTTAATGGCTTCATCAAAACGGATGTTCCAACTCCTCGAAGCTTATTTCAACCCATAAATGGATTGCTTTAGCTTGCATACCTTAGAACCATCTTGGGATTCAAAACCCCTAGGTTGTTCCATAAAAATGTTTTCTTCAATGTATCCATTGAGAAAAGCTGTTTTGACATCCATCTGCCAAATCTCATAATCATAATATGCAGCTATTACTAATAGAATCCTAATTGATTTAAGCGAATAAAGTAGAAAGTCTCCTCATAGTCGATTCCTTGCCTTTGGCGAAACCCTTTCGCTACTAGCCTTGCCTTATAGGCCTCTACCTTTCCATCAAAACCAATTTTCTTCTTGAAAACCCATTTGTTTCCTATAGGTACAATACCTTCAGGTGGGTCAACAAGATCCCAAACTTGATTCTTATACATGGAATCAATTTCAAATTTCATAGCATCAATCCATTTTGAAGAGTCTATATCTGATATAGCTTCTTCATAGGTGAGTGGATCATCTCCATTATCTACTTCTTCATGAGTAGACAACTCTTGTTCTTCTTCATGAAGGAAACCATATCTCATTGGTGGGTGAGATACCCTGGTTGTTCTACGAGGAACAGCTGTAGAGGGGTATAGGTTGACTAGATGGATCTTTATCCATCTGATCTGTTGATTGGTCAGAATTCTCTAATTCCAACTCTATTTGCCTTCCTTTGCCTCCTTCTTGGACAAACTATTGTTCAAGAAATGTGGCATCTCTACTCACCACAACCTTTTGTGATGTAGGCAAATAAAAATAATATCCAAAACTATCTTTTGGATATCCAACAAATCGACCATTTTCTGATCTTGTTTCCAATTTATCAGTGTTCAGCTTTTTGATATAAGCTGGACAACCCTAAATCTTAATATGCTTAAGACTTAGTTTTCTTCCATGCCATATCTCATAAGGTGTGGAAGAAACTGATTTTGATGGAATCCTATTCAGAATATACAAAGTTGATTCTAATGCAAATCCCCAAAAGGAGATTGGCATATCAGTATAGCTCATCATACTACGTACCATATCCAATAGGATACGATTTCTCCTTTCAAATACACCATTCAACTGTGGTGTTCCTGGAGGAGTAAGCTGGGAAACAATGCCGTGCTCTCTCAAGTATTCATCAAATTTAGTACTCAAATATTCACCTCCACGATCTGATCGAAGAGCTTTAATACTCTTTCCTGTTTGATTTTCTACTTCAGATTTAAATTCTTTGAACTTTTCAAAGGATTCATGTTTGTATTTCATCAAATACAAATACCCAAACCTTGATTTATCATCAGTAAAGGTAATAAAATAATGAAAACTGCCTCTAGCCATTTCCTTAAATGGACCACATACATCACTATGCATTAGCTCCAAAATATTTTCAGCTCTTAGCCCTTGTCCAACAAAGGTGATCTAGTCATTTTGCCCTGAAGGCAAAATTCACAAGTTAGAGTAAGCTCAGAGCCCAATGAAGATAAAATCCCCATTTTCTCCAATTTTGTAATCCTATCTTCTGCAACATGACATAACCTTAAGTGCCAAATATATTTTGAACTTGATTTGGTTTTCACCATGGCATTGCATTCTTTTAGATCACTTGCATTCAATTTGTGTTTGTCATTGTTATCCAAATAATAAAGACCATCATTCATATAACCCAAACCAACATATTTATTTCCAAAATAAATATTGCAAACATCATCTGTGAACTGAAATTCATAGCCATTTCTAGTCAAACTAGATATAGAAATGATGTTCTTAAAAGCATCAGGTACATATAAAATATTATCCAAACACAAAACATGTCCAAACATGTAAAAAGATTTAGATCCTATGGCTAAAGCTTCAACAGTTGAGCCATTGCCAATTCGGACTCTAACATCTTGAGAACGCAAGCTTCTGCTACTTGCTAGTTCCTGCATATCATTAGAAATGTGAGAACTGGCACCAGTATCTAAAACCCAAGCTGTATATGAACTGTGAGTATCATCAGAATCTAAATAACAAGATATGGACATACCTTCCGAAGGTGTATCCTTCTTGTCCTTCAGAGAAGCAAGATACTCTGGGCAGTTCCTTTTCCAGTGCCCATCTTTCTGGCAGTGGAAACACTTTCCTTTGCCTCCTTCAGCTTTGTTCTTTGTTTTTCTGTTTGGCTATCTTCTTGGAAGGACCAGGAATCTAAGGTTTTTTTTTCTTATTGCCCTTCTTCTTGTTGGACTTTCCAGTAGAAGAAGATGCAATCAAAGCTACCTCTTTTCCTTTATTGCCCGGCATATTCTTTTGGGCAATAAGTAGCATGTTGAGTAAACTAGCTAAGGTGCATTCCTATTGAGTCATATGAAAATTTGTCACAAAATTCCCAAAAGACTCAAGAAGGGACTGAAGGATCAAATCCATCTGTAGTTGGAAATCCATGTTGAAGTCAAGATGTTCCAACTGCTCAATCAGCCGAATCATCTTGTGGACATGATCCCCAACATTCTGTCCCTCAGACATCCTCATGCGGAACAACTGTCTAGATATCTCATACCTAGCATTCCTACTGTGCTCACCATACAACTCTTGTAGGTAAAGGAGGATCTCACTCGCACTCTGCATGTTCTCATGCTGCTTCTGTAACTCATTACTCATGAAAGCAAGCATGTAACACTTAGCTCTCATATCATGCTCCTTCCACTTGTCCAAAGTTTCATGTTCCTCTTGAGTGGCCTCTGGAGGTAAAGGACCAGGAACATTTGAATTTAGAACATATCCTATATGTTCAAGGTTAAGGACAAGTTTCAAATTTCTTAGCCAATCAAAGAGATTAGGTCCTGTCAACCTATTGCGATCAAGTATGCTTGCAAGGATATTGGATGGTGGTGGTTGTTCTGTGCTCATTTATTATCAGAAAATTAACTGCAGAAAATAACCAGATTAATTAGTAAATGTATCAAGTAATTAACCAAAATGATTATGGTCTTTTAATCAAATTGGTCCTCCCACTAACTTAGTGAATCCTGCACTTCCAAAGTAGAAAACAGAAATCCTAGTTGGATGGATTTCTAGTGGGTGATTGAATTCTTATAATTCAATTGATCATCCTCAGGTGCATCTGTTATTGGAATTACAATAAACTATAAGTGAGCAACTCCTTGCCCATCACATCTCATGTGAGGTTCAATCTTTTACCTAGCCCCTAATGCTCAAAATCTCAGGTACATCCATTATTGACTTATCTTGCATTAGTTAAGTTGATCCCATTGAGCCAGTAATTATGCAAATAATTTTAATGTCCTCAGGTACATCCAATATTGGCCACCAAACCATTTACATATTTACAACATCTCATGCTTAACAATTATTCTTAAGAAAATCTCTTAAATTAATTGCATCTTATGCAATTATTTAAAATTTCTTAAAATAATTGCCCCAATGGAGGGCCCATGTTATAATTACTTTAATTATAGCATATGCAACTTAATCATTTGTTTGGAAGATTTTATAGTCATCCTAATTACTATTAAGGTCTCACTTTGGATATTATCCATTTAGCATGCATATACCATATAATTGCATACATTCCCATACGTCTCATGCATTCATGGATAAGCAGTAAATATGGTACGATCATGGACTTTCTAAGGGATTCAATTCTGAGCCACCAAGAATTGAATCAGGGCATTCCTAGGTGCATTTCATTCATTCATTTTACAAGAGTTGCTGAAGGAGTACATAATCAACACTTGATCTTAAATTCCTCCCACTGGTCCCACCAATGCTCTTGACCTCCTTGAACTTCTTACAATCTAATATTACATAGTAATCCTTGGCATACCAAGGCGAATTTACAATAACTTAAATAAATGAAATTACAACCAAAAATTATTACAAACTTAATAATACATGCCCAAAATAAATTAAAATAAATTAATTAATTTACAATCTCAAAGAAACATAAAAGAAATAAATCTAATCATATTGGTCTTTTATAGTCCATGATCATCCATCATGCATATCACTATTTAACAATTAAATAAAATATACATACTTAAATTAAATTGAAAATCTCATATTCAACTTAAAAATCCAGATTTAAATATAATTCAAATAAATTTAAAAATTCAGATTTGAATCTCATTCAAACAAATTTAAAAATTCATATTTGAATCACATTCAAACAATCTTGTAAATTCAGATTTGAATCACATTCAAACATTTTTTAAAAAATCAGATCTGAATATTATTCAAACAACTTTAAAAATTCAGATCTGAATATTATTCAAACAACTTTAAAAATTCAGATTTGAATATGATTCAAACAACTTTAAAAATTCATATTTGAATCACATTTAAACAACTTTTAAAATTTAGATTTGAATCTCATTCAAACAACTTTTAAAATTATGATTTGAATCATAATTTAATTGTCTGATTAAAACTACTAATTAAACACTTTAATTAGTTAAAGAATAGGCCATAGATCATACAACAATTGCATAATTAAAAGCCAAACCTTGAACCACCCATGGAAGCCAAACCATGCGCACCATTGATGGTGTTTTTCAAGCATGCCGCCACACCTCCATTGCAACCAGCAATGGATAAATCATCTCATGATCAAAACACATAATTAAATTATATAATCAATAATCTAAATGAAAAATATAGTGGCTCTGATACCAATTGAAGGAACGGAAGCATGAAAAACACAAGTTTATACCATTGAATTCAAAAATTTCATCTAGGGTCACATGCATCATGCAAGATTTATTTTTATCTATTTGATTTCAATGATAAACAACATATTAAAACTCTTTTAATATGTTTTTGGATATGTATTTTCCATTTAAGATTTTTAAATTAATCAGATTAATTTTAGAACCCTAGATTAAATTAAGAACGATTACACTAACATCTTGATGCACTGCAGCGTCTCTGTGCCTTTGAGATTTGTCTTTAGGACACCAGATGTTGTCCCTCTAGCTTGTCCACACCAAGAACACCTATGGCAGCCCTTGGACAGCTTCTAAAGCTTTTTCTATTAATTAGAAATTTAAGTTCTGCCTTTTAAGAGATTAGAGATATAAACAGGACACTAAAAATAATTTCTAGTATTTTTAATTCAAGAGATTGATGGCTAATCTCTTTGAATTGATGAGAGATGAAGAAGAATAGATGGAGAGCCTCAAAATGGCGTGAAAAAGGAGTGTGGTTGCTGGTTGTATTTTATTTTCTCATAACAACACTTATATAGCTAGGTTAACACATTAAACCCTTGCCACATGTCACCCTCTGATTGGTTCTAGGTTTAATTGACCCAATCACATTGTGCCAAGTGTCAAACCTATATTTAATCTTAATTTTAATCATCTTACATGATTAAAAGACATTTGTCAAGCTTATGTGTAATGCCATGTGTCACCATCTCATGGTGCCATGTGTCACACTGCGAAATGACTAAAACGCCCTTGTGTCTTAATTTTGAGTTCTTAACCCAAAATAATTATTCTCTTCTTCTAATTAATTTATATCAAATATAAATTAATTAATTAATCTCTATTAATTAATTTCTCATTAGATATAAATTTAACTTATACTATACATCCAATAATCTAGATTTGGTTTCAAGTCATGCTAGGGACTTTGCAATCTAATTGCAAACCAAACCTATTTAATTAATCAATTAAACTCTTTAATTAATTAATTAAATCATATTAAAATAGGTGATAACTTGTGTATGTGTGTGACTTACTAGGCTCATCACTAATTGGCAATGAGACATGATATCAACTCTTAATATCATCAGAACTCTTTCTTACCATAAATGATTTCTCTAAATTATTTTATGCACCTCATAGACCATGGTTAACACCTAGCATAGCATGCCATGGACACCCAATTAGTAATAAGGTTTACCTTAAATGAACCTATAATCATATGTTACCATGCACTAGAATCTCTCTGTTACAAAATCCCAACTCAAGCTGGAGTTATGGCTTATGTCAAACTCCATTTGCTATGAATATTATGTTCTCTTTTAATTCCAGTTCTTGATTAAAAAGATTTTCTCATCAAAAACTCTTTTCTAATTAAATCTATCTGTCCTTGCCAGGAACTTGAAACATCAAGAACAATTAAATCAACATAGGATTTTATCTCTATTTACTTAGAGGAACAGATTCCATCTTGATCAACACCTACCTCCATATATAACTAGTAGGAGCCAACACATGCCCATATAACCATACACAGTACAAGTATGAAAGCAGTATCAAACTCAAACTACCTATATACAAGATAACTGTGCTATCTCAGGTTTAAAGATTATATGCACTGATATGATTTATGACAAAACATTGACAAGAGTAAACTCCATGTGCTTGTCATAAGTGTCACTGGTTCGGCCTACTTATCATTTATAAGTGTCTATCATGTTTGCTATATGGCATGAGACTCACCATTCCATCTTATTTATATCTCATATAAATAACTTGGTAACAAACATGAATACAATCTTTCTGGATAAATCATGTCCTTATTATGAAGTATCCTGGATTGTGAACCTATTTATGATACTTTATACTAAAAATACTGTCACTCATATTCTTAACAACTTAAGAATAGAATTTCTAACAAAATATCAATGGACCTTTTCTATTACACATAAATACATTATGTAAACAGAAAAGTGGAAATACCTTTTATTAATAAAATATGTACAAGATACATACTAAATGATATGCTCTAGGGCATATTACTAACAATTTCTCTAAATCATTTCAGGCACCTCATAAACCATGGTTGACACCTAGCATAGTATGTCGTGGCCACCCAATCAGTAATAAGGAATACCTTAAATAAACCTTTAATCATATGTTACCATGCACTAGAATCTCTCCGTTACAAAATCCCAATTCAAGCTAGAGTCATGGTTAATGTCAAACCCCATTTGCTATGAACATTATGTTTTCTTCTAATTCTAGTTCTTGATTAATTAGATTTTCTTATCAGAAAATCTTTTCTGACTAAATCTGTCTGTCCTGGCAGGAACTTAAAACATCAAGAATATTAAAATGAACATAGCATTTTTTCCCTATTTACTTAGGGTAACGGATTTCATCTTGATCAACACCTATCTCCATATATAACTAGTAGGAGCCAACACATGCCCATATACCCATACACAGTACAAGTATGAAAGCAGTATCAAACTCAAGCCACCTATGTACAAGATAATTGTGTTATCTCAGGTCTAAAGATTATATGCACTGATATGATATATGACAATGCATTGACAAGAATGAACTCCATGTGCTTGTCATAAGCGTCACTAGATCGGCCTACTTATCATGTGTAAGTGCCAATCATGTTTGTTATGTGGCATGAGACTCACCACTCCATCATATTTATATCTCATATAAATACCTTGGGAACAAACATAATTACAATCTTTCTGGATAAGTCATGTCCTTTGTGAGGTATCCTCGATTGTGAACTAATTTATGATACTTTACTCTAGAAATACTGTCACTCATATTCTTAACAACTTAAGAATAGAATTTCTAATAAAATATCAATGGACCTTTTCAATTACACATAAATATATTATGTAAATAAAAAAGTGTAATGGCCTTTTTATTAATAAAATATGTACAAGACCCTTACAAAATGATATGCTCTAGGGCATACTACTAACACATAAATGCATGATTCTCATACTTTCTCATGTAATTTCATCATAATCTAACTTGATTCAAAGCTTATATAACTAATTAAGCATGAAAGAAACTTACCCTTTGATGAATTTTCTCAACTTCCAATTCTCTTGTTCTTCTTACTTCAATCCCTTAATCAAGGATTTCTTTGATGTTTTCTATTAATTAGATAGAAAACCCATGGAAGGAAAGTGAGGAATTGAATTTTGAGAAGGGGTGTTAATGGAGGAAGAAGGAAGAAGAAGAAAGAAATAGAGAGGGAGAATGTGTGGGGGAGGGCGGCTGCACAAGAAGAAGAAGGAGGGAAAAAAAATCTTTTTTAATTTTAGTGTAATTTGTCTTGTCTCTTTATAATTGGCTTGCAGAGCAATTTGATTCTCAAGCATTTTTTTACGAGTAGCCAATTAGTCCATTCTGAAGTAAGTTGCTTAATCATCTCACTTTGTTGTTGTTAAGCTGTTAAAAAGCCTTCCATCATGGATTCAATTATCATCTTTGATTTAGGCTGTTGTGGTTGAGGAGATTGTGGTGGTAGGCTATTAGGGTTGAGAAGATTGTGATTGTTAGGGCAGTTTTGATTTCTATTTTGAAAACCTGGTGGTGCTTATTTATATCCTTATTATTTATTGATCAACTGGTTCTGCAGATTATGTTGGTTGGACCATGAGAAATTTGGATAGTTCCTCCATCTAGGATTGTAAGTGTTTTGAATAAGGATTTCCAATTGCTCCCTGGTTGAAGTTCTAATCATTGTTCACTTAGTTCACCTATTTTGTAGAGGGCTCACTATAATTATTGCATTTTGTTTCACTATTTTGCAATCACCGCAAGTGCACGTATCACTAACAAGTAATAAAGTGATAAGTAGAGTATCGTTCCCACGAGGAATTTTGTTTAGCAAGTACCAATCTACACAGAAATCTTGACTTTCTAGGCTATCGAATATTTAGGGAATGAAGTTTGTTAACTTTAAACACTAAAATGTTAAACTTAAAACGGAGTGATTTATTTGAAGCAATTCTGGAATTAAGATTTCACACTTGAATCTTACTAGGGATGTTATCTCATTTATTTATTGAATTGAGGATCGTTTTCCTTGATGGAAATCAGTCCTAAGTTATCCTAAATCCTCTCACAAGGAATCTAGGGTGTATTCTAATTAACTCAAACCCTACTTTCATGGTGATCAAATTAATTAAAATCCTTTAAGACCTTTGACTAATTTTTAGGTTCCACAAAGGTATCAGCCTATGTCTAGGTCAAAATTTCTAGGTTCAAGATCTTGATTTTCTAATGTTAATCTTCACCTTTCAGTCCTTCAATTAACATCTACAATCTTAACTAAGTGGGTATCAACACATAGCATGCATTAAAGTAGCAAGAAATTAAATCAAGAAACGAATCTCCAATCCAATAAATAAAACTCAGTGTTCATCCATAATAATAATTACAAGAGCTACTCTCCCAAATCCATAATAAGAAAACTACTCACTCATGGTGAGTTCAGCAAATGTCATGATAAAAAGTGAAAACAATAAAAAGAGAGTTATGCAGAAGAAATAAAATAATAAAAATCTGTCTAAGGAGATGAAACAAAGGAACCAAAGAGAGGGAGCTTCAGCTGGAAACCTTCTTTTGGTACTGATGTAGAGTCCGACAATAGCAACCTTCAGCAGCAGTCCCGATGACAGTGACCGACCTCGCTTCCTGATGTTTTCTTTTCTATTTATATTGGTTGCTCTAGGGTTAGGTCATTTTGAGTCCAAAAGGCTTTAGGAGTCTCGTTCAAATCAGAAAACTGGAGGGGAATTTGAGTCAGAAAATAGGCTGTAGCATAGTACATGGCCCGTGTGTCACTACATGGGTCCCGCAAAGTAAGGCCGTGTAACATGCTGGAGGAGAATTGCATGGTCTTATTTTGGCACAGAAAGTTACACGGGTCTGTGCCAACTACACAGGCCTGATTACACGGGTCGTGCACTACTGTTCCCATAAGGTTCTTCAAGCTTGCGCCCGGCAGAGACTTACACGGGTCCCTGCAGATTATACGGGTCTACTTACATGACCCGTATACTTATGTTTCTCATCGATTCTCTTGGCTTTCTTCTGGCAGAGAGTTACACGGGTCTGGGGCTTGGTTTACACGACCCATGTACTTTGTATCAGCAGTAATTCTTTGTCTTTTTACCTCTCCAAGCTTTCCTTTGCACTCCCATCCTTTGGGACTTCACCCAAACACCTGAAATAATGCAGAAAACATGGAATTAAGGGCTTGACAAGATAATTTATGAACACTAATGAAATCAACTACTATGCATGAAAATACTTGCCTAAATGCTATGATTTAGTATACAAATGTGCTTAAAAACATCTATACAATTCAAGTGTATCAAATACCCCCAAACTCAAACTTTTGCTTGTCCTCAAGCAAAACAAAACTCTGTTTTAAAGCACGTTTTAGGGGATACTTAGGAATACAACCATCAATTTAATAAGCATAGAATTGAACTCCTCTAACCTTCATACCAACTCCCCTCTTTCAAGGCATAAGGGTTCTAACAGTTGCCTGTTTGGGACTTCACCTCATTTCATAGTGTTTCGACTAATTATTCCTTTACACAAGACCATTAATAAGCCACAAACAACCTGTTTTATAGGGATAGAATTAAGAAACACTAACTCCCCCAAACTTGCCTCTTTCGTAAGTAATTGAGATGAAGTATTTCAATTCTAACTCCATAGGCATAACTCAATTTTCTATCTCCACTAATGTAGCATGTGCTTTTTCAAAAGATCAAAAGGTCTTTAAAAGGGTTGTAGAGGGATAAACTTGGTTGCCAATGAAAGGTTTTTAGGGAATACAAATATGAGGATAGCATGTATGCAGAAATCCAAGTATACTGAGTTTGTTTCTACATATTTTGTGTGGAGAAGAAAGGCTTTTGGCTTTTTATATTGTCAAGCATGCTTCCATGACACTTATCTTGGGACTTCTTTTCTTTTTCCTTTTTGTCCTCTCCCCCAAACTCATTGCTTTTGCTAGGTTGGAAAGTCAAATTTTTCTTTGGCTTCAATTGCACACTCGCATTCTTTCTTGAGTTCCACATCCTCTCTTCATTTTCTTTATGCATTTTGCTTCCTCAAAAGGGTATGGTAGTTGTTTAGGTTAGGGGCTAGGTGAATAACATGGGCAAGAAATAAATTTTAGGGGATGAACATAGGCTTCAAGTTGGCTACAAGGGATATACATTTTACATTAGGGGTGGCTAAGGCTTAGTAAGACTGTATCAAAGAATGCCTTAATCATCTCTTCATCAAACATATGCTAGGATTTCGCCTCGATAGGTCCGAGAGATATGTTCTAGAGCTAGTAAGGCAATTTTTGAGTTTGCTTGTGTTTCAAAATTTGTTCTCTTAATTTTACAAGTTCAATGTGATAAATTAATAGTTATGAAGAGGTTTAGCTAGTCTAGCTCCATAAAAGAGATTAACTTCTTCACTAACAACATGTTAGAATCCCTTTTTGCCCATCTAAATATGTTCATTCCTCTATCCTGTGGAGTCCAATTATTAGCTTACGAAAAAAATTTTGGTTATAATGCTAAGTTTCACAATTTACAATCCAAAAATTTTCAAAAATTCTCGAAAATTTTGATACACAAGAATAATGTAGCTGAATTTAAACAATGCAATGATGTGCATGTAATGATATGCAAGTGCAAATGTATCCTCCCCCAAACTCAAACCAGACATTGTCCTCAATGTCAATATAATGTGCAAGATCAGATCAAGCATACAAAAAGTTTAAGGAAGCATAATATTTATTAAGCATGAAAAATTTTTGAACATAAAGCAAATAAAATGAGACCTATGGTTGCAAGTTAGGACTAGGGCATGTAAGATATTACAATAAAGATCCTATCCTATAGTCCTATCTCTAAAAGGCCTCTGATGATGATGATGGTGATGCTGGTGATCCTTGCTCCTCTTCCTCCTCATCCTCCTCATTTAGTTTATCCATTAGAATGTCCAGCTTATTGTGTGCTTCCTGGAGGCTGTCTTTGATAGCTCGCATCTGTTAGTGGTATGCCCTAGAGCATATCATTTAGTATGTATCTTGTACATGTTTTTATTAATAAAAGGCATTTTCCACTTTTCCATTTACATAATATATTTATGTGTAATAGAAAAGGTCCATTGATATTTTGTTAGAAATTTTATTCTTAAGTTGTTAAGAATATGAGTGACAGTATCTCTAGCACAAAGTATCATAAATAGGTTCACAATCGAGGATACTTCATAATAAGGACATGACTTATCCAGAAAGATTGTATTCATGTTTGTTCCCAAGTTATTTATATGAGATATAAATAAGATAGAATGGTGAGTCTCATTCCATATGACAAACATAATAGACACTTATACATGATAAGTAGGTTGAACCAGTGACACTTATGATAAGCACATGGAGTTTACTCTTGTCTATGTATTATTATAAATTATATCAGTGCATATAATCTTTAGACCTGAGATAGCACAGTTATCTTGTATATAGGTGGTTTGAGTTTGATACTACTTTCATACTTGTACTGTGTATGGGTATATGGGCATGTGTTGGCTCCTACTAGTTATATATGGAGGTAGGTATTGATCATGATGGAATCTGTTTCTCTAAGTAAATAGGGATAAAATCCTATGTTCATTAAATTGTTCTTGATGTTTCAGGTTCCTGGCCAGAACAGATAGATTTAATCAGAAAAGAGTTTCTGATGAGAAAAATCTTTTTAATCAAGAACTGGAATTAAAAGAGAACATAATATTCATAGTAAATGGGGTTTGACATAAATCATGACTCCAGCTCAAATTGGGATTTTGTAACAGAGAGATTCTAGTGCATGGTAACATATGATTGTAGGTTCATTTAAGGTAAACCTTATTACTGATTGGGTGGCCATGGCATGCTATGCTAGGTGTTAACCATGGTCTATGAGGTGCATAAAATGATTTAGAGAAATCATTTATGGTAAGAAAGAGTTCTGATCATATTAAGAGTTGATATCATATCTCATTGCCAATTAGTGATGGCCTAGTAAGTCACACACATACACAAGTAATCACCAAATTAAATATGATTTAATTAATTAATTAAAGAGTTTAATTGATTAATTAAATAGGTTTGGTTTGCAATTAGATTGCAAAGTCCCTAGCATGGCTGGAAACCAAATCTAGGTTATTGGATATATAGTATAAGTTAAATTTATATTTAAAGTGTTTAAATATGAATTTAATTAATGAGAAACTAATTAATAGAGATTAATTAATTAATTTATATTTGATATAAATTGATTAGAAGAAGAGAAATAATTATTTTGGGTTAAGAACTCAAAATTAAGACACAGGCATTTTGGTCATTTCATAGGGTGACATGTGGCACCATGAGATGGTGACACATGGCATTACACATAAGCTTGCCAAATGTCTTTTAATCATGTAAGATGATTAAAATTAAGATTAAATATAGGTTTGACACTTAGCACAATGTGATTGGGTCAATTAAACCTAGAACCAATCAGAAGGTGACATGTGGCAAGGGTTTTAAGTGGTGACCTAGCTATATAAATGTTGTTATCAAAAGAAAAAAAATAACATCAACTGCTGCCTCCTTTGTGCCGCCACCCTTGAAGCTCCCATTCTCTCTTCTTCTTCTTCTCTCATCAATTCCAAGAGATTAGCAAATAATCTCTTGAATTAAAAATACTAGAAATTGTTTCTAGTGTCCTGTTTACATCTTTAATCTCTTAAAAGGTAAAACTTGATTTTCTAATTAATAGAAAAAGCTTTAAAAGCTATTCAAGGGCTACCAAAGGTGATTTTGGTGTGGACAAGCTAGAAGGATAACATCTGGTGTCCTAAAGATGCATCCCAAAGGCATAAATACGCTGCAGTGCATCAAGAGGTTAGTGTATTTGTTTTTGATTTTATCTAAGGCTCTAAAATTAATATGATTAATTCTAAAATCTTAAATGGCAAATACAGATCCAAAGACATATTAAAAGAGTTTTAATATATTTTTTATCATTGAAATCAAATAGATAAAAATAAATCTTGCATGATGCA
Source organism: Hevea brasiliensis (assembly GCF_030052815.1). NCBI lineage: Eukaryota > Viridiplantae > Streptophyta > Magnoliopsida > Malpighiales > Euphorbiaceae > Hevea > Hevea brasiliensis. The sequence continues at coordinate 87,500,560 of NC_079497.1, read as the reverse complement.
TGTGACCCTAGGTAAAAAATTTTGAATTCAATAGTATAAACTTGTGTTTTCATGCTTCTGCTCCTTCAACATCCTGCCGTATATTGTGGTCTCCATGCGCTACAGGTATGCAAGGATCGGGTCTGTCGGTGGTGGTGTGTATGGAGGCACTCGAACAGGGGACTCTTTGAACATCCGCCCTTGCCCTTCTTCTTGAGGCCGTGAAGTCTCACCGGGTCCTTCCCTTGCCTCTTCTCTCCGAGGGATGGTGTTTCCTTCGATATCCACCAAGTAGCATTTGTTGCCCACCTTCTTACATATCCCCATGGATATGCAGATAGTTTGATCAATTTTTGATGTTCCAGTAATAAAGCGCAGTCTGTGATGTCCTGGAACAAAACTGAAGTAGAGGGCAATGGTGGTGACAAGGCCTCCAAGCACTATGTGCCTGGTAGGCTGATGGCAAGGCATCAGAGATGGTTGTACAAGAAAAAGCCAGTGTTGCACCACTGCCCAGTGACCATTCACCATGGGAAAAATAGCTCACTGGCGTTGACAATGCCAAGGCTGTCTCCACCGCCCATGATGGTGTGGGCGGCGAACCGATGCATGTATCGCAATACTGGACTAGTGATGCTCATTGATTTGGATTTGCTAGAGCTGTAGGGCTCTACGTTTGGTGCAATGGAATCCCAAAAGTTGATATTATTGTACAACATGATGTTCCTTGGGATTTCTTGGTGGCCGGTACTGTCAAATCCGAAGATGGCGTTGAACTCGTCCATATTCATTACCCGGTCTACACTAAGTAGGTGAAACTCAATTCTACCCCTGTTTTCCCTATTAGTGGGCCATAAGTTGGCCTTGAAGCTACTTAAAAATTCCAGTGTTGTATCTTTGTAAGCCAAAAATTGGAGTTGGGCGAACCTTGTCCACCCAATGCTGTCAAGTAGCCCATTGATTTCTTCTTGCAACCCAATTTGCTCTAAAAGCGGAAAATCTATGTATTTGGTGGAGGATATTTTTTGGCATGAAGTCAGGTGCACATTACTTTGTGGGCATCTCAAAATCCCCAAGGAATAGAGATTTCGGGTTGTGGAGCGGGTTGTGGTTGTGGTTATGGTTGCGATGGAGGAGGCGCTTGTTGAGATGGTTGGGGAGTGGCTACCCTCGTTCTTGGGCATTGGGTTGGAGGCTGGGGTGGAGAAGGTAAGGATTCTCCTCTTTGTTTTGAAGAAGAGCCGATCCTCCTTGCAGATCTCTTCACAGGAGCTATGGGTGTGTTTTTAGGAAGGAGAAGAGTATGATTCTGGTGAAGGGAGATGAGATTTGAGAGGTTTTTATAAGCTGGGAAGGGAGTAGATGAAGGGTTTTGTATTTATGAAGGGTTTTAATGCTAGGGGTGTATTTAAAGAGCCATTAGGACTCTTCATTTCATGCCCTAGGAGTCGCGTCTGCGACTAAATACACGGGTCGTGTATCACTACCTGGGTCCCGACATGTAGGGCCATGTAAATTTCTGCCTGAAATTTTTGAAATCTGTCGTAGTACATGGCCCGTGTAAATCAGCTACGGGACCCGTGTAACTTCCTGTCTCTCGGGTTACTTTATTGGATATGTTACACGGCCCATGTAAAATTCAAGGAGCCCCGTATAACCTTCTGTCTCTCAGTTATTCTGCTAGAGACATTACACGGTCCGTGTAATTTGGGATATGGACCCGTGTAAATTTCTGTCTCCCGAAGGGTCGAGATTGCATGAAATTTATGGACTTTCAGAAAGTTACACGGGGCGTATACTACTAGTACACGACCCATGTAATTTTCTGATTTTCAAATCTTTGGCAGATGAAAAATTTTATCATCATAACACATGAAATGGATGCAAAGATTAACAATAGAGTTACTTCCCCAGTTTTGGTTAATTTTCCCTTTTATGGTTTTGACTTGGTGATTCCCTTCCTCTTTTGATCTCTATTCCCCTTTTCAAAAATCCTACAAAATGAAATGCTAATGAGTACGAAACAAAAATTCAATATTGAAGAAAAAGAAAAGAAGAAAAGTTCAGAAAAATTTTGGGTTGCCTCCAAAAAAGCGCTTGTTTATAGTCTTTAGCTGGACTTTGCTTGTTTATGGTCTGTCAGTAGGAGGATTGAGAGTGCAATTGACTCCAGTTTTTATGGGTTCTACCTGAAAGTAAGGCTTCAGCCTCTGCCCATTGACCTTGAATGCGCCTGAGGTTTTGCTCCATACCTCTACTGCTCTATGTGGGAAGACTTGGGTGACCTTGAAAGGTCCGGACCATCTTGATTTCAGCTTCCCTGGAAAGAGTTTCAATCTACAGTTGAATAAGAGGAAAAGATCTCCTTCTTTTATCTCTTTTCTTGCTATGCGCCTGTCATGCCATCTTTTGGTTTTATCCTTAAAGATTTTGGTATTTACGTATGCATCTTGTTGGATTTCTTCCAACTCATTCAGTTGTAAGAGCCTTTTCTCACCAGCAGCTTTGAGGTCAAAGTTTAGTACCTGAATTGCCCAGTAGGCTTTATGCTTAAGTTCAACAGGGAGATGGCATGATTTTCTATAAACCAGTCGGAAGGGTGTTGTGCCAATTAGGGTTTTATATGCAGTGCGGTATGCCCATAATGCAGTGCGGTATGTCCATAGTGCATCATCTAGCTTCATGCACCAGTCCTTCCTGGATCTGTTTACAGTTTTCTCTAAAATCTGCTTCAGTTCCCTGTTTGATATTTCTACTTGACCGCTAGTTTGAGGATGATAAGGTGTGGCCACCTTGTGAGTTACTCCATATTTTTTCAATAGTGTTTCAAATTATTGGTTGCAGAAGTGGCTTCCTCCATCACTGATTATCGCTCGTGGTGTGCCAAATCTTGTGAAGATGTTCTTCTTAAGGAACTTGGTGACCACTCTAGCATCATTGGTTGGTGTTGCAATAGCTTCTACCCATTTTAACACATAATCAACTCCAACCAGAACATACTTGTTTCCACAGGAAGAGGGGAATGGGCCCATGAAGTCTATTCCCCATAAATCAAACAATTATATCTCAAGTATACCATGCAGTGGCATTTCATTCCTTCTTGAACTATTACCTGACAAGTTAGCACAAAGGATCTTACATCCTTAAATAAATATGGCTAGTAAAACCTTGCTTGTAAAATCTTGGCTGCGGTCTTTGAAGTGCCTAAATGTCCTCCATATAGTGATGAATGGTAATAATAAATGATACTTTCCATATGTTCCTCTGGTATGCACCTTCTTATCAGCCCATCATTACATCTCATGTACAGTAGGGGTTCCTCCCATAAGTAATATCTCACATCATGTAGGAATTTCTTCCTTTGCTGGTAAGTCATGTTTGGAGGCAGTACCCTGCATACAAGAAAATTAACAAAGTCAGCGTACCATAGAGCTTTGGAGAATGCAAGTAATTGCTCATCAGGAAATGAATCATCAATTGGTAAATCTTCAAAGTCCTCTATGTACTCTAATTTTAGTCTGGAAAGATGATCAGCTACTACATTTTTGAATCCCTTTTTGTCCTTGATTTCAAGGTCAAATTCTTGCGGGAGTAGAATCCATCAAATCAGTCTTGGTTTTGCTTCCTTTTTTTTCATAAGGTACCGGATTGCAGCATGATCTGTGAATACAATGACTTTTGACCTGATGAGGTAAGATCTGAATTTGTCCATTGTAAATACCACTGCTAGGAATTCCTTCTCTGTGGTAGCATAATTGATTTGTGCATCATCAAGTGTCTTGCTAGCATAATAAATAGCATGGAGCTTTTTATCTTTTCTTTGCCCGAGCACTGCTCCAACTGCAAAGTTACTCGCCTCGCACATCACCTCGAATGGTAGCTCCCAATTTGGTGGCTACATTATTGGTGCTAATATCAGGGCCTCTTTGATCTGTTAAAGGAGATAAGACAATTTTCATCAAAATCAAAGGGAACATCTTGACTTAACAAGTTAGTAAGTGGCTTAGCTATTTTGGAAAAGTCTTTGATGAATCTTCTGTAGAATCCTGCATGTACCAAAAAGCTTCGCACTCCCTTGACTGATGTTGGGGGTTGCATATTTTCAATGATCTCAATTTTTGCCTTATCAACTTCAATTCCTCTTTTTGATATCAAATGTCCCAAAACTATGCCTTCCCTTACCATGAAATGGCATTTTTCCCAATTTAGGACCAGGTTTGATTCTTCACATCTTTGCAACACCTTAGATAAATTAGCTAGGCAATCATCAAAAGTAGTTTCATAGACAGAAAAATCATCCATAAAAACTTCCATGATATCTTCAATATAATCAGAAAAGATAGCCATCATGCATCTTTGAAAGGTAGCAGGGGAATTACAAAGACCAAAAGGCATTCTTCTATATGCAAATGTTCTATAAGGACAAGTGAACGTTGTTTTTTCTTGGTCTTCTGGGTGAATAAGAATTTGAAAGAATCCTGAGTACCCATCTAGATAACAGAAATAAGAGTGTTTTGCTAACCTTTCTAACATTTGGTGGATGAAAGGAAGAGGGAAATGATCTTTTCTGGTGGCACGGTTCAATTTCCTATAATCAATGTGTCACACCTTACCCCTCTGTAAGGCATAACATGATCCCGTAGAATACCTAATGAACTACCAAACTTCACCTACCGATAATTCATTAAGTACCCTACAAGGGATTTTAAAACAATTTTCTTACTTTTATAAGTGGTGAGCATTTCTAAATAGATATTAAAATCATTTATTCAAAGTTTTAAATCTAGTAAAATTTTTGTCCCATTTATTTTTTTTCCGCAAATTTTATAGAAATTTCGGCAGAGTGCCATCTGTATTTTGAGAAAACAATTCTTCAAATTCCTGTAAAAAACACTTCCAAAAATTTGTCTTAATAACTTCTTCAAATTCACAATCATCCCAATCAATTTCAACATCATTTATTAATCTCCAAAAATTCAAATCAACAATTTCCAATATTCAACAATCATCAAAATACCATTAATTAATTTTATTCAATTTAAAACAAAATACTTAAATTCATATTTCATTAAAGATAAAACAATTTATATACATCATTACAAAAATTTACATTAAGAGAAATCCAAACCAAAATTAATTACAAACTTTATACAAACTACTCAAGACCAGTTTTATATGTCCATATCTTTACATACATTACATACATCAAAATAAATTTTTACAGTCAGGGTATAAAATATACCTGATAACTCCAAGCAAGTAGCTCCTTAGTCCTCAGCAGCTCAATCTGCTACTCCTCTAGTCTCTAAATCCGCGACAGCAATAACAACCATCGTTGGGTACTAGGACTCAGTGGTGCACAATATACTAAAACAATCTTTATGTAGAATTTAAATCATATTTATTCAAAAATTAGACTGAACATGAGAATTAAATACAAAACATGAATTATGAGATTTTAATCCAAACAATTTCATTTCGAAGTATCAAAACCAATTTCATAAAACCCACAGTTATATCATGCCATTCGAAACAAATATAATCTCAATAGCCAGAGGCTAAGGAGAAGTCACATCACAAGGCTAGCTAGCTCAAATATATGGGAACCCATTCTTTTTCTTCTTCTACTGGCACACATCTCAACACTTCAGCCAAAGAAGGAATCAAAATTTGAAACTGAATACCCCCACTAGTCATGCTAGTGAGGTGTTCAAATATATGGCCATGACACTGTAGTTTCAAAACTTATCTTAACAATTTACTAAACATTGCCAATTCAAATATACACAAATAACTTTCAACAATTTAAATCAAAGTATCATAAATACTTCATCATAATGATGTCACAATTCAATATTTCAAATTATTCGAAACAATATGCATAAGATAATTTACAGAAATTATACGTTGTGCACAAACCTTAAGCGAGTCGCTTCTTGGCCTTGACTCAACACCTCAGGTTCCTTCCCGGTATTCTTTTCCACTGAAACACACAGTTTCACAGTGTTTCAGTATCATAACTTAGCATAAATCTAAAAATAAATTTAAATTTACTTTTACCTAGCTCTAATGTGCTAAACTTGACGTTCTTTAAAATTTGTGTTTTGGGGTTACTATTCACGATACTATTCAAGTCAATTTGTTGACTTTCTAAGGCTTAATAGGTATGGGAATTCCAACTTCACCCACATACCACATTTTGGTTACTAAATTTGTTGGTTTTGGTTGTTTACTCAAAATCTAAGTCTTTTAGGCAAATTTGCAAATTTTCAATTTTAGTGTCTTAAGTTGCATTGTTCCATTGGTCATTTTCCTTTTAGAATTTGGTAAAACTTTCTTCATAGAAAATGTTTCCTATTGTCTTAACTTTATTCTCCTTTTTGATTCACTCCAATTGGAGTTTTGTAGCTCAAGTTATAGCCATTTGAATTATGGCTGCCGGATTGGACTTAACCCAAATTTCTGGGCACCAAACTAGTTCTGGCAGTTTTAGGTCACTAACTTTGGGTGGCCAAATGACTTAGTTAAGGGCATAATTTGGGTTTGTATTCTTCATGAAAGTTTTAGGTATATATCTCAACTATCCACTGGTAATATTTCAGGTCATTTAGACCTGCCTAGCCCAAGTTGTGGCTAAATGAATAAACACTGTTTATTGGTCATTTTTGTACAGGTCAGACTGCATAAATCCGGATTTGGTCAATTTGTTCACTAGGTTTTGGTCACTTTTTGGGCATGATTCCTAAATAAAAATTGTGTCATTTTGTGTCTATTTTCATTCCCAATTGGCCTCACACCAATTGGACTTGCAAATTTTTAGTTTTGGTCCCTAAAAGGGACCTTGGTTCTACTGCCTGCATACTGCCCACATTCAATTCCAATCTAAGCCAAATTCTAACACTTCCAACATACATCAATTGGTCACAAATAACCATTTTCCATCTCAAACAAGGTCAAATACACCATTTGACCATTTCTTCAAATTTTTGTCTTTCAAACCCTTGGTGCCAAAACCGTAACTACACAATTTTAAAATTTTATGCAATTTAAGTCATTATTCAACACCTACCCATATATTTCAACTCAATTGTGCTTTTTAATTCATCAAAACCATGAAATCTCTACTCCCTTAAGGCTGGCTGAAATTCATAATTGGTCCTCCAAAGATGTTTTCTTTTCATTTTTAAGTTGAGTTCTAGGTTAGTTAAGCTAAACACACAAATAATAAACTGAATTTTTCAACTTAAATTACTAACCTCAACTTGGATGTTAATCTTCAATTTTCTTCTTCTTTTCTTCTTTCTTTTCTTACTCAAGGTTCTTCTCAAGTGAAGTCAACAAGTTTTATGGACTGATTTTGGAAAAGTTAGGGTTTAGTGGGCAAAACTCAAGCTTTACCAAGCTTTAATGGTGGTTTTGGCAATGGAGGAGAGTGAAATGGTGAGGTTGCCAAATTTGTGGGAGAGAAGAGCTGATTTTTTTTGTTTTAATTTTATGTATTTTAGGTCGTATTTTTTGTATTTGAATTGGTCAAAAATTGTGGGAAATTAAAAATTAATTTTGATATCATAATTGATGTCATCAACATGATGTAAGAAAACTTTTTCTTTTCTCTTTTTTTTTCATTTATTTTTCTTTAGTTCTTTAATTTAATTCTCAATTTTGAAATTTTCTTTTCTCCGATTTTATTTGACAGTCAAGTCAGGAGTCAGCTCTCGGGGTCAATTGACCAAATTGCCCCTCGCCGGTTCAACCCGATTTGCAAATAATTCCATATTTCTTCCGGCTCCCTGACCTAATTATTTGACTGGCTTAACAATTCTTTTTCGTGATTTTATCTTTTCCACTGTGTTCGTAATAGTCCTAAGGACCGCAGCGTCACATTTTAAGGTTCGAAATTTGAGTTTAAATCGACTTCGGAGTCCTTCCCAAGAAGGTCACCCATCACTGTGACTCTCGGCTCGTTTAACTTCTTATGTTCTATTTTTCTTATTTATACTTAACTAATTGACAATTACTAATTATTTGTGTTTATGGCTTATCTAGTTATCTTAAGTGTGGTTCTAATCCCCTTAATTGTTCGGACCGACTCCGGTCACCTGAATAGTGAAATATACCAGGCTATGCAAATAGGGTTGTTACACAATGCATATTCGCCAACCAGCGACTACTCTAGTAGGAATTAGTTCATTGCTTGCATTTTGGATAACATTTGTCCCACCTTTCTTAGGAACTACATGTACTGGACTAACCCATTTACTATCAGAAATTGGTATATGATACCTGCATCTAATAGTTTTAAAATTTCTTTCTTGACTACTTCTTTCATGTTCGGGTTTAGTCTTCTTTGATGTTCAATTGTGGGTTTACTGTTTTCTTCCATGGGTATCCTATGCATGCAAATCAAAGGGTTGATCCCCTTCAGGTCTTCTATTTTATACCCTAATGCTTTGCTATGGATCCTAAGTTCTCTTAACAATTTTTCCTCTTCTAACTTAGATAGGCTAGCATTGATTATAATAGGATAATTAAACTTTGAGTCCAAGAATGCATGCCTTAGTGAAGATGGGAGAGGTTTAAGCTCTACCTGTTTGGAGTTTTCCTAGAGCTTACCTTTGGTTTGTTCCTCCTTCAACTTCTCTATCTCGGAAGCCTTAGCTAAGGTTAGGGGTGGAGGAGCTGCCAACTATTGTGCACATGCTGCTATTTCTGTATTTTCATCATCCACTGTGTGGCTGTGCACAATACATGCTTCAAGAGGATCCTTAGGATGTGTCTTATGAAATTCCTCTTTAACTTGTTCGTCAATAATGTCAACCTTGAAGCATTCATTAGGTTCAAATTTGAGTTTATTGTGTCGAACAAGTTGAACTCCACTTCTTCTTCTCCTACCTTGAGGGTTAATCGTCCATTTTTTACGTCTATGATAGCTTCGGTGGTTGCCAAGAATGGTATTCCCAAGATGATAGGAATTTGGACATCTTTTTCTATCTGAAGGACAACAAAGTCCATTGGAATGAAGAATTTGCCCACTTTGATAGGGATGTTCTCAAGTATCCCTACAGGATATTTAATGGATCGATAAGCCAATTGCAATGATATTGCTATGGGTTTCAGTTCCCCGATGTCCAGCTTTTTGCATATTAATAGAGGCATTAGACTAACGCTTGCCCCAAAATCGCAGAGGGCCTTATCTATTTTCTTGTTACCAATGATACAGGATATGGAGAAGTTTCCTGGATCCTTCAACTTTGGAGGCAGTTTGTTTTGCAAAATGGTACTGCATTCCACTATTAGAGTTACTGTTCCATAGTCTTCTAGCTTCCTTTTCTTTGACAGAATTTCCTTAAGAAATTTGGCATAAGATGGCATCTGAGAAAGTGCTTCAGTGAAAGGGATGTCAATGTAAAGTTTCTGTAAAACTTTCAAAAACTTCCCAAACTGCTTGTCCAGTTTGGCTTTCTGAAATCTCTGAGGAAAAGGTAGGGGAGGCTGGTATGGTTCTGTTAATTTCTTTGTCTTCCTTGCTTCCTCTTCCTGATCTTTCTTAGCTTCTTCCTCCTTTTTCTCTGCTTAGTCTTCAGATTTTTCTATGGTTTCCTCTGTAGATTCTACCTCTGCTTGTACTAGAGTTCCCCCACTCCTCAGTGCTACTGCCTTACAATGCTCCCTTGGGTTCATTTCTGGTTGACTAGGCAGTTTTCCAGCAACCTTACTTGAAGAACTTACTTGCTGAGTGATTTGATTCTCTAACATCTTGTTATGGGTAGCAAGTTGGTCCATTCTGGAAGTCAGCTGTTTAATCAATTCAGTTTGTTGTTGTTAAGCTATTAGGAATCCTTCCATCATGGTTTCCATGGTTATTTTCAGTTCAGGTTGTTGAGGTTGGAGAGGTAGTGATGGCTGTGCAAAGTTCTGACCTCTGTTCTGAAATCCAGAGGGTGCTGGAGGTTTATACCCTTATTGCTTGTTTATTGGCTGGTTCTGCTGATTGGACCATGAGAAATTTGGGTGGTTTCTCTATCCAGGGTTGTAAGTATTTGAATACAGATTGTTTGGCTGCCTCTGGTTGAAGTTTCCTCCATTATTCACATAGTTCATATGTTTTGTAGGTTCATTTAAATTGCTGTATTCTAAATTTATGTATCCTCCTTCATAGCTACCCTCATGTTGACTATTTGTACCAACTGTGTTGGCTTGCATTCTTTCAAGTTTCTTTGTAAGCCGATCAAACTGAGCATTTATCATGCTTAGGGCATCTACTTCCAGGACCCCTGTAGTTCTTCTTGCATTTCCTCTTTCATTTGACCACTCATAATTATGGTATGCAACCCTTTCTAGAAGTTCAAGTGCATGTGGCACTGTTTTCTCCATTAGATCACCCTCTGCAGCTGAATCAACTGTGCTCCTTGTAGAGGCTAGTAATCCATTATTGAAATTTTGCACCAATAGCCAATCTTCTATGCCATGGTGTGGATATTCCCTCTGCAGGTCTTTATATCTTTCCCATGCGTCATAGAGTGACTCTCCTTCCTTTTATCTGAAGGTGTTAAGCTCAAGCCTCAGCTTTGCAGTCTTTGCAAGTGGGAAATACCTTGCTAGAAAAGCTTGAGAGAGGTTTTCCCAAGTAGTGAATGTTCCAGCCGGTTGAGAAATTAACCACTTCCTTACTCTGTCTCGAAGAGAGAATGGGAATGCTCTGAGTCTTATTGCTTGATCAGACACTCCATTCATTTTGAATGTATCACATAGGGCAAGAAAGCACTGGAGGTGATAGTGTGGGTCCTCTGTTGGTGAACCTGCAAACTGGGTTTGCTGAATCATTTGGAGCCATGCTGGTTTTAATTCAAAGTTATTGGCTTCCACTGTGGCTCTAGTGACACTGGGCTAAAATCCTTGGATAGATGGAGCTCCGTAATCTCTCAAGAGTCTTGGTCTGTCATTATTATCGGCCATGGTTGGGATTTCAGGATCTCCTTGACCATGCTCTTGATGTTTCCTTTTCCTCCTGATGGCTTTCAAAGTTCTGTTTATTTCTGAATCACAGTCCAAAATTTCTTCTGGCTTTGTTTTGGCCATATACCAAATCGGGCACCTAAGAGAAAAGAAAAGAAATACAACCAGTAAAATAAAATTAAATAATAAATATAATTGCCTAAATCAGTTAAATCACCTATCGCTTAATATTACTAAAATCAAAAAATCCCCAGCAACGACGCCAAAAACTTGTTTTGCTATTTTGCAATCACCGCAAGTGCACGTATCGCTAACAAGTAATAAAGTGATAAATAGAGTATCATTCCCACAAGGAATTTTGTTTAGCAAGTACCAATCTATACAGAAATCTTGACTGTCTAGGCTATCGAATACTTAGGGAATGAAGTTTGTTAACTTTAAACACTAAAATGGTAAACTTAAAACATAATGATTTATTTGAAGCAATTATGGAATTAAGATTTCACACTTGAATCTTACTAGGGATGTTATCTCATTTATTTACTAAATTGAGGATCGTTTTCCTTAATAGAAATCAGTCCTAAGTTATCCTAAATCCTCTCTCAAGGCATCTAGGGTGTATTCTAATTAACTCGAACCCTACTTTCGTGGTGATTAAATTAATTAAAATCTTTTAAGACCTTTGACCAATTTTTAGGTTTCTTAAAGGTATCAGCCTATGTCTAGGTCAGAATTCCTAGGTTCAAGATCTTGATTTTCTAATGTTAATCTTCACGTTTCAGTCCTTCAATTAACATCTACAATCATAACTAAGTGGGTACCAACACATAGCATGCATTAAGATCGCAAGAAATTAAATTAAGAAATAAATCTCAAATCCAATAAATAAAACTCAATGTTCATCCATAATAATAATTACAAGAGCTACTCTCCCAAATCCAGAATAAGAAAACTACTCACTCATGGTGAGTTCAGCAAATGTCATGATAAAAAGTAAAAACAATAAAAAGAGAGTTATGCAGAAGAAATAAAATAATAAAAATCTGTTTAAGGAGATGAAATGAAAGAACCAAAGAGAGTTTGCAGTTTGATCTTGTGGAGCTTCAACTAGAAAACTTCTTTTAGTACTGATGTAGAGTCCAACAATAGCAACCTTTAGCAGCAGTCCGGATGACAATGACCGACCTCGCTTCCTGATGTTTTCTTTTCTATTTATATTGGTTGCTCTAGGGATAGGTCATTTTGAGTCCAAAAGGCTTTAGGAGTCTTGTTCAAATCAGAAAATAGGAGGGGAATTCGATTCAGAAAATAGGCTACAGCATAGTACACGGCCCGTGTGTCACTACACGAGTCCCGCAAAGTAGGGCCGTGTAACTTGCTGGAGAAGAATCACATGGTCTTGTTTTGGCACAGAAAGTTACACGAGTCTGTGCCAACTACATGGGCCTGATTGCACGGGCCGTGCATTGTTGTTCCCGTAAGGTTCTTCAAGCTTGCGCCTAGCAGAGACTTACATGGGTCCCTGTAGATTACACGGGTCTACTTACACGACCCGTGTACTTGTGTTTCTCATCAATTCTCTTGGCTTTCTTCTGGCAGAGAGTTATACGGGTCTGGGGCTTAGTTTACACGACCCGTGTACTTTGTATCAGCAGCAATTCTTTGTTATTTTACCTCTCCAAGGTTTCCTTTGCACTCCCATCCTTTGGGACTTCACCCAAACACCTGAAATAATGCAGAAAACATGGAATTAAGGGCCTGGCAACAGAATTTATGAAAACTAATGAAATCAACTACTATGCATGAAAATACTTGCCTAAATGCTATGATTTAGAATACAAAAGTGCTTTAAAACATCTATACAATTCAAGTGTATCACATTCTAAGCTTTGGTGTCGTCCTCCATAATGGTCACAAGAATTGATTACTAGCTCCAATTGCATTGGCTTGCATTTTGTGAAGTCTCTTTGACAGTTAGTCAAACTGTGCATTTATCATACTTTGTGCATCCAACTCCAGTACTCTAGCTATTCTCCTTATGTTACCTCTTTCATTTGACCATTCAAATTGCGACAAGTAACCCCGTCCAAAAGTTCAAAAGCTTTAGTACTGGTTTTCTCCATTAGATCTCTACTAGCTACTGAATCTATAATACTCTTTGTTGATGGTAATAAACCATTATAAAAGTTTTGAATGAGGAGCCAATCATGGATGCCATGGTATGGGCACTCCTTTTAAAGATCTTTGTAACTTTCCTATGCATCATATAGAGATTCATTATCTTGATTCATTATCTTTCTACCTAAAAGCATTGAGATCTACTTAAAGTTTAGTAGTTTTTCTAGGTGAAAGGTATCTTACTAAAAAGGTTTGTGAAGATCAACCCAGTTGGTGAATAACCTTGTAGGTTGAGATAATAACCATTTTCTTGCTCTATCCCTAAGAGAGAATGGAAATGCTCTAAGTCAAATAACATATTCAGAAAAACCATTCATCTTGAATGTATTAGAAAGAGTAAGAAAGCATTAGAGGTGGTAGTATGGTTCCTCCACAGGTGATCCTCCAAATTGAAACCGTTGAATCATCTAGAGCCATGCTGATTTCAATTCAAAATTATTGGCATCAATTATTGGTCTAGTTATGCTCAGTTGGAACCTTTGAATAATTAAGGCTCCATAGCCTCTCAAAGGTTTTGGATGATTGTTGACCATAGTCGAAGTTTTAGTTTCCTGTTACTTCTTCTCCTTTTAATGGCTCTTAGAGTTTTGTCTATTTCTAGATCCAATTTAAGTAATTCTTCTTCTAGTTTAGTTTTGGTCAAAAACTAAATAAAAGATTCTCAAAATAAAATGATTAAAAAAAAGATAAGATAAACTAGTAAAAACTAAGTAAAATAAAATGTCTAAATTAATTAAATAGCTTATTATCTAATATCAAAACATCAAGTCCTCAGCAACAACACCAAAAACTTGTTGTACAAAATCTCACAAGTGCACGAATCATTAACAACTAATAAAGTAATGAGTAAAGTATCGTTCCCATGAGATTCGTGTTGTGTTCCAAATCACACAACAATTATAATTATCTATACTACCGAATTCGAAGGAGAATTGTCAACTAAACTAATTACAAGTAGAAGATAAATGAGAGCAAATTAATTATACTACAAAGATAGAGGTTCACACTTCAATCAATCACAAACTTAATTTAACCTATTCAATAATTGGGAGATTATTGCTTTGAAAGAAATTAATCCTAAGTTATCATAAGTCATCTCTCATGGTACTTAAGTTATATCTTAATTAACTTAAACCCTATTTTCGTAGTGATTAAATTAATTAGGATCCCTTAGGTTTTTTTGTTAGTAGTATGCCCTAGAGCATATCATTTAGTATATATCTTGTACTTGTTTTATTAATAAAAGGCATTTTCACTTTTCCGTTTACATAATATATTTATGTGTAATAGAAAAGGTCCATTGATATTTTGTTAGAAATATTATTCTTAAGTTGTTAAGAATATGAGTGACAGTATTTCTAGCACAAAGTATCATAAATAGGTTCACAATCGAGGATACTTCACAATAAGGACATGACTTATCCAGAAAGATTATAATCATGTTTGTTCCCAAGTTATTTATATGAGATATAAATAAGATAGAATGGTGAGTCTCATGCCATATAACAAATATGATAGGCACTTATACATGATGAGTATGCCGAACTAGTGACATTTATGATAAGCACATGGAGTTTACTCTTGTTAATGCATTGTCATAAATCATATCAGTACATATAATCTTTAGACCTGAAATAGCACAGTTATCTTATATATAGGTGGTTTGAGTTTGATACTGCTTTCATACTTATACTGTGTATGGGTATATGGGCATGTGTTGGCTCCTACTAGTTATATATGGAGGTAGGTGTTGATCAAAATAGAATCTGTTCCTCTAAGTAAATAGGGATAAAATCCTATGGTCATTTAATTGTTCTTGATGTTTCAAGTTCCTGGCCAGGACAGATAGATTTAATCAAAAAAGAGTTTCTGATGAGAAAATCTTTTAATCAAGAACTGAAATTAAAAGAGAATATAATATTTATAGCAAATGGGGTTTGACATAAACCATAACTCCAGCTCGAATTGGGATTTTGTAATAGAGAGATTTTAGTGCATGGTAACATATGATTATAGGTTCATTTAAGGTAAACCTTATTACTAATTGGGTGGCCATGGCATGCTATGCTAGGTGTTGACCATGGTCTATGAGGTGCATAAAATGGTTTAGAGAAATCATTTATGGTAAGAAAGAGTTCTGATCATATTAAGAGTTGATATCATGTCTCATTACCAATTAGTGATGAGCCTAGTAAGTCACACACATACACAAGAAATCACCAAATTAAATATGATTTAATTAATTAATTAAAGAGTTTAATTGATTAATTAAATAAGTTTGACTTGCAATTAGATTGCAAAGTCCCTAGCATGGCTTGAAACCAAATCTAGGTTATTGGATGTATAGTATAAGTTAAATTTATATTTAAAGTGTTTAAATATGAATTTAATTAATGAGAAATTAATTAATAGAGATTAATTAATTAATTTATATTTGATACAAATTGAGTAGAAGAAGAGAAATAATTATTTTGGGTTGAAAACTCAAAATTAAGACACAGGGGCATTTTAGTCATTTCACAGGGTGACATGTGGCACCAAGAGATTGTGACATATGGCACTACACATAAACTTGCCAAATGTCTTTTAATCTTATAAGATGATCAAAGTCAAGATTAATAATAGGTTTGACACTTGGCACAATGTAATTAGGTCAATTAAACCTAGAACCAATCAAAGGGTGACATATGGTAAGGGTTTTAAGTGATGACCTAGCTATATAATGTGTTGTTATGAAAGAAAATAATAACATGGCTGCTGCTCTCTTTGGTGCCGCCACCCAAGAAGCCTCCCCCTTTTCTGCTTCTTCATCTCTCATCAATTCAAAGAGATTAGCAAACAATCTCTTGAATTAAAAATACTAGAAATTGTTTCTAGTGTCCTGTTTACATCTGTAATCTCTCAAAAGGCAAAACTTGATTTTCTAATTCATAGAAAAAGCTTTAGAAGCTGTTCAAGGGCTGTCATAGGTGATCTTGGTTTGGACAAGCTAGAGGGATAACATCTGGTGTCCTAAAGACGCATTCCAAAGGTGCCAAACACACTGCAGTGCATCAAGAGGTTAGTGCACTTGTTCTTGATCTAATCTAGGGTTCTTAAAATTAATCTGATTAATTCTAAAATCTTAAATGGCAAATGTAGATCAAAAAACATATTAAAAGAGTTTTAATATGTTGTTTATCATTGAAATCAAATAGATAAAAATGAATCTTGCATGATGCATGTGACCCTAGGTGAAAAATTTTAAATTCAATAATATAAACTTATGTTTTTTATGCTTTCGCTCCTTCAATTGGTATCAGAGCCACTATATTTGCTATTTAGATTGTTGTTTATATGATTTAATTGTGTGGTATAATCATGAGATGATAGATCCATTGCTGGTTGCAAAGAAAAGTGGCGACTTTGTGATGAACACCATTGCATGCGCAAGGTTTGTTCATCCCTTATGGTGTGCATGGTTTTGAGCAATATTTGTGCAATTGTTATATGTTCTAATGCTCATAATTATGTCCATTTTATGTCTAATTAAATTGTAACACCCCAAAATTTTATTATTTATGAGTATTTTTGGTATTTTAATTTTATTTGAACTTTAGGAATTTTTTTGAGATTTTTCAGATTTTAAGAATCGGGTTCAATTTTCCGAAAATATAAACTTTGATGATTTTTAAAAATTAATTTAAAGACCACGTGGCAAAACTAAAAATATATTTGGAGTCTATGTATTTTTCTGAGTTTTATGAAATTTTTTCGAAATTTTTGGACCTCGTTTTCGGTCCCGAGGCAGAGTAAAAATTCAAAATTTTGTATCCTGAATTGAACCGACCGAATCGAACCGGACCGGATCGGACCGGTCGAATCGGACCGGCCCTTTTCCTTCTTCCTTTTTCTTTCCCCGCGCGTCGTCCCTCCCCTCTTCTCTCTCTCGTTTCTCTCTCCTCTCTACCCAGTAGCCCCATTGACCCGGCGGCCGCCTCCAGTGACCAATGTGGCGCCTCGAGCAGCGGGAAAAAGCGGGCGCCCCACGCGCGCGCGCCGCTTCAGCTTCCTCGGCCAAATCCGGCCGATCCGGCCACCAATTGGACCGGGTCTTGTGTCCAAAATCATCTACTCGGCGAGAGCTTTCCATAGACACCAAGAACGCCGAAATCCATCGAGCGGATTGTCCGATTTTTGCTCGGGAAGATTTTAGCCCATTTGGACTTTTGTGCTAGATTTCTCGGCGTGAATCCACGAAAACCGAGGCCACCAAAGACGCTCCATTCGTCGAGAGCTTCGCAACGACATAAATTTCGAATTTTTCCGATACCGTTTTTCGGTGGGTCCCACGGAACTTCGCAGTATTTTTCCGAGCATTTAATGAGCTTAGAAAATTCTGAAAAATTTATGTACTAACCCCCGTGTTATGGGCTTCGTGTAGATATCCTCGATTCGCGGAAATTCGGCGATTGGCCAAGTGCGCAAATTTGGGCGAACGGACCGTTCTGGAAAAGTCTCGAATTGGACCGAGGTTTTGGCTAGCCCCATTTTCGAGACGTTAAGCGCGTTCGAAGTCAGAATCGGCAAAGGTAAACCCGAACCTTGTTTTTTCATAATTTTCTAGTGCTTAAATAGGATTAAAAATCCATAAAATATGCGTGGTAGCTTAGAAAATTACAATTCTTTTTGC
The DNA here is from genome assembly GCF_030052815.1 of Hevea brasiliensis. NCBI lineage: Eukaryota > Viridiplantae > Streptophyta > Magnoliopsida > Malpighiales > Euphorbiaceae > Hevea > Hevea brasiliensis. The sequence continues at coordinate 87,482,775 of NC_079497.1, read as the reverse complement.
AATAGCTTAGTAATATTGCTAAGGACATGAGGCAAAGTTTTATAATTTTTAGAGCTTGTTTGAGCGGTTTTGCAAAAATGATCAATAATAAGGACTAAATTGAAATTTTGCGTATTGTGATGGATGATTGATTTGAGGAGAGGTTGTGTGATATGATTGAGCTGATATATGGATTGTGAATATAGAAGTGCGTTTTTAGCCCTTTTGCGGGTTGGGTAGGTCCTAGGTATAGGGAGACTCTGCGGATTTTCAGACGACTTAGGACCTATTGGTCTTTTCTTTGTTTTTATTGAGTCGATTGTATTAAATAATTGTAATATAATTGTCAGTGGCCGGGCGGCCTTCTTCCTCACTTGCCACGATGTAATTTGTCGTCAAGTTTGTGAGTAAAATATTAATTTTAATTGTAATTTCGATATTATTATATGTTCAGCATGCCCATGCATCACTTATATGCATATATTTATGTAGTTAAACTCTAGGCACGAATTATGTTGCATTCATAACTGTTAATGTGCCATGAATGTTGTTGTGGTAATTTGGAGCAGTGTGCGTGCGTTGGCGTGCGTGTGATGTGGTGTGGACTATGGATAGGGCCAGGCGATCCACGGCTTGAGTAATTTGGGACCCGATCCTTCGAGGGTAGTCACGGCTTGAGTAATTATTGGGACCCTCGATTTGGTTATTAAGTGGAAGTCCGAGCTTGAGTAATTCGCTGGCACCAGGTTGGATTTAAGAGAGCTGTATAGGGGATCAGCTCCCATATGTTATGATTGATACTACAGGGTGTGTGAGTGCTCCAAATTTCCTTTTTGATGTTATGATGTGAAAATGTTGTTGATGTTGCATTTCACTCTACAGGGTGCATTAGTTCTAGATAGTTATAGAGATTATGGTTAAAATTGATATTTTACTCTCTGAGTCGAACGCTCACTCCTGTTCAAAAATTTTCTGAGCCGAGGAGGATATTTTGTTAGGTTAACCTGCTTTTCTACTTCGCAGGTTGTTTATTAATATTTGTGTAATTTTATTTACTCCTAGAATTTCCGCATGTGTTAGCAGTAATTATTTGAATTTGGTCTGTAATATTATTATCATGTTGGACCTGTAAACTTAATATTTTAAGTCTGTTTGATGGATTGGATGAGGGAGCTGAGCTCCCATTTATTATTATGTTGATGAGTATGTGGAGGGTGAGCTGAGCTCCCCAATGGATTGTTTATTGTGTTTACAGGTCGGGTGAGTCAAAAACTCCCCGTTGGTAAGTCCATTTTATGGCCGAACTCTGTCCGTTTGTTTTCTTGAAATTGGGCCCAAATGGGCCTCAGCATTGGGTAAATGAACAGTTAGGCTTACTACGGGCCTCGGGGCTTTAGGTGGCCTGTCCTAGTCTTGGTCCGGCCCATAGGTTGGGTCGTGACAGATGTGGTATCAGAGCTTAGGCTCCAGATTCTTAGGGAATGTTGTCTAAAGTGTTGGGAAAAGTCTAATAGAAGTCACATGCGGAAAAATAGGGTCCATATTCGTCTTGCATTGTAAATGCTTTGCTTCTAGTTTCGCTTCATATATTGTGTGTAAATATGAGTCTATAGAGTTGCAATGTGCAATTTTGAATTTTGTGGGCTATCTTGCTGAATTTCAGGAAAATGCGTAGAAGCGGGAGGCGCCATCGCACGAGAACAGATGTGCTCGACGAGGTGTCGGCACAGAAGAGGCGCCGCCAGGGAGGCGGGGTAGGAGGCCTAGAGCCGCTCAAGTAGAAGAGGCTACCCACGGTTCAGAACAGTCTTTCATGGCACAGGTCCCATGGACCCCATGGCGGCTACTCTGGTAGTGCAGAGAACCATCGACATGATGGCGCGATATATGGTCCACCCTCCACAGCAGCGATCCACCGCACAAGAGAGGAACCTTACAAGCAGATCATAAATTTTAAGAAGTTAGTGCTCGGTACTTATGATGTGTCGACGATGCATATCGGTTTACGGATTCTGAGACGGCAGGGAATAGAATTACTGATTGGTGATAGAAGACTGATAGAGTGTGTGCAGCATGTCATGGGGCCTATGCCTAGACAATGGATGAATGACTACGTGTTACCCCGGATGGAGGGATTGACATGGGCTCGGTTGTGGAACTTTTATCAATCGGTTTGTGCGAAAGCTTGAGAGATCGAAGCAGTGGGCCTTTGAGGCCCTAAGGCGAATGGCAGGTCTGTAGATGAATATGCTACAGAATTTCTGGAATTGAGCAGATATGCCCCTACAGCAGTGGCTACAGAAACTATGAAGGTGAAGAGGTTCCTAAAGGGGCTTGACAGGAGGTATGCGAACCTGGCCATGATGTCGGATCAGTCTTTTGATGTGGTGGTTGATCGAGCCAGACAGATTGAGATTAGCTATCTTTGTGGATGACATGGAGAGCAAAGAAAAGCAGGCGAGAGGGTTCCTCGGTGTCCCTTCCATGGGTACTCGGACGGTGGTGGCGAGTAATTACAGAGGAAAGGGTAGGAGCAAGAGAAGTGGTTTGAACCACAGACCACGAGTTGGACCGAGTGCGGATCCAGCGGTGGTCACGATTCGAATCTGGCGATTAAGTGCAGTTCAGATCCTCCTTGGCACCTTGTACAGTGTGGAAGAGGACATTCAGGACCTTGTTTGATGGGATCAGGAGTATGCTTCAGGTGTGGCCAACCGGGTCACTTTGCTAGAGAATGCCCCATGTTCAGCGAGCCACAGATGGGGTCACAGGGTTCTGTTGCTAATGTTCCTCACCAGTTGTATCCGGGTACTTCCAACATGGCGACGATCGATTCGATGGCCAACAGGCCGAGGACAAGGGGCGTGGATTTGGAGGCGGTCAGAGGTAGAAGTCGATGTCGAGTTACGCCACTCGGGGTAGGGTCAAGCTCGGGTTTCACCTGACCCACCAAGATGCTCAAGCTTCCAATGCGATTGTGGCGGTATTCTTACAGTACATTCTTATGAGGCTTGTGTTTTGATAGATCCGGGTGCTACGCACTCATTTGTCTCCCCTGTGTTTGCCATGAGGTTGGGTAGAAACCCCACAACTTTAGAGTGCCCTTTGTCAGTAGCTACCCCACTTAGTGACAACATAGATGTAGATTTGGTTTTTTCGGGTAGCCCAGTGGTAGTGGATGGAAAGATCCTCCCAGCAGACTTGGTTCCTCTACCAGTAATGGATTTCGATGTAATCTTGGGGATGGATTGGTTGGCAACTCATTATGCCACCTTAGACTGTAGGAACAAAAAGGTGTATTTCCACATACCTGGTGTGGAAGAGTTTAGTTTTGATGGTGACAGGAGCGTGGCTCCATATAATTTGGTGTCAGCAATTAGTGCTAGAAAAATGTTGAGGCGTGGATGCCAAGGGTATTTGGCATTGGTGAGAGATACATCTGTAGAAGGTGTCAGCATGGAAAATGTTCCTGTTGTCAGAGAATTTATGGATGTTTTCCCAAAGGAGCTTCCAGGGTTGCCACCAGGAAGGGAAATAGAGTTTTGCATCGATGTTGTGCCGGGTACAAACCCCATATCGATGCCACCTTACAGGATGGCACCAGCAGAATTGAAAGAGCTGAAGGAGCAACTACAGGAGCTGTTGGACAAGGGTTTTATACGTCCGAGCACTTCACCCCGGGTGCTCTGCTTTATTTGTGAGAAAGAAGGATGGGTCATTGAGGTTGTGTATCGACTACGCATACTGAACAAGGTGACAGTGAAGAACAAGTATCCACTTCCTCGGATCGATGATCTGTTTGATCAGCTCCAAGGAGCTAGATTCTTTTCCAAGGTAGACTTGCGATCAGGCTACCATCAGTTGAGAATCAGGAATGAGGACGTGTCCAAAACGGCTTTCAGGACAAGATATGGTCATTATGAGTTCTTGGTGATGTCTTTTGGACTCACTAATGCATCAAAGAAATTTCATGGACTTGATGAACAGGTGTTCAAGCCATTTTTGGACCGCTTTGTCATCGTATTCATAGATGACATTCAGTATACTCTCAGACCGAGGAAGAACACGTGTGGCACTTGAGGATGGTGTTGCAGACGTTGAGGGAGCACCAGCTATATGCCAAATTTTCAAAATGTGAATTTTGGCTAGAAAGCATCTCATTCTTGGGACACGTGGTTTCTAGTGACGGCATTCAAGTGGATCCCAAGAAAATTGAAGCTGTAACTGATTGGCTTAGGCCTACAACAGTCACTGAGGTGCGAAGTTTTCTGGGTTTAGCTGGCTACTATAGGCGTTTTGTACAAGATTTCTCCAGGATAGCGGCTCCCCTAACTAAGTTGACCAGGAAGAATGTTCCATTCATTTGGACAGATGACTGTGAGGTAAGTTTCCAGAAGCTTAAGGAGTGTCTAACCACTGCCCCTGTGTTGACACTACCTGTGAGTGGTGAAGGATACACCGTATTGTGACGCCTCGAGTTGGCCTAGGGTGTGTTTTGATGCAGTGGAAAGGTAGTGGCTTATGCTTCAAGGCACCAAGAGGCATGAGCAGAACTACCCCACCCATGATTTGGAAATGGCGGCTGTAATCTTTGCACTAAAAATCTGGAGACACTACCTGTATGGTGAAGTGTGCGAGATATACACCGACCATAAGAGTTTGAAGTACATCTTCCAACAGAGGGACTTGAACTTGAGACAGAGGAGATGGATGGAGCTTCTGAAAGACTATGATTGCACCATCCAGTACCACCCTGGAAAGGCCAATGTTGTGGCGTATGCTCCGAGCGTAAAATCTTACGGCGCTTGGTGCACATTTCACAGAGAAGAGACCGTTGATTCAGAAGTACATGAGTTGATGGATCAAGGTTTAATCCTAGATCTGTCGGATGAGGGGTGTTGTTGGCTCACTTTTCGGTGAGGCGGACTCGAGGACAGAGTTAGAGTTTCCAAAGACAGAGACCAACAAGCGATGAAGATCATAGAAAGAGTACAACAAGGTGAAGGTGGTGAGTTTGGATTTGCCAATGATGGCGCCTAGTGCAAGGTTCTAGTATATGTGTGCCAGATGTGGAAAACCTCAGAATGAAATCATGCGAGAGGCACACTATACATCTGCAGTGTCACCTGTGTTCCACCAAGATGTACCATGATGTGAAAGATAGCTATTGGTGGAATGGCATGAAGAGAGACATTGCAGACTTTGTGTCCAAGTGCTTGACTTGTCAGAAGGTGAAGTTTGAACACCAGAGACCGTCAGGGAAGCTGCAAGAGCTCCCTATCCCAGAATGGAAGTGGGAAATGATCACTATGGATTTTGTGACTGGGTTGCCTCGTACCACGCGAGGATATGATTCGATATGGGTAATTGTAGACCGCTTGACCAAATCAGCTCACTTCTTACCTGTGAAGACTACATATTCTGTGGCACAGTATGCCCGGCTCTACATTCGAGAAATAGTCAGATTGCATGGAGTTCCGGCTTCCATAATATCTGACAGAGGGCCCCAGTTCACTTCTCGGTTTTGGAGAAAGTTGCAGGAGGCTCTTGGCACACAGTTGAACTTCAAGATGCCTTTCCACCCTCGCATGCAGACGATCTGAAAGGACAATCCAAAACTAGAAGACATGCTTCGCATGAGTGTCTTGGATTTTGGAGGTCAATGGGATGAGACTAGCTTTGGTGGAGTTTGCCTACAATATGATTATCACTCCAAAGATAGGGATGGCACCCTATGAGGCATTATATGGAAGAAAGTGTAGGTCTCTCTGTGTTGGACAGAAATGGGGAAGCGAAGGTGCATGATGTAGACACAGTGCAAGACACTTGAGATGGTTCCCTTTAATCAGTGAACGATCAAAACTTTTCAGTAGGCAGAAGAGTTATGCAGACCCCAGACGGAGGGATGTGGAGTTTGCAGTGGGTGACTATGTATTCCTGAAGGTTTCTCCAATGAAGGGAGTCATGAGATTTGGAAAGAAGGGCAAGTTGGCACCTCGGTATATTGGACCTTTTGAGGTTACTGATAGAGTTGGAGCAGTTGCTTACCGGTTGGAGCTACCACCCAACCTTTCTCACGTTCATCCCGTGTTTCACATCTCCATGCTCAGGAAATACATTCCTGATCCTTCTCATGTACTGCAGCCGGATGTGATAGAGCTAAAAGAGAACTTGACATTTGAGGAGCAGCCTGTAGCCATAGTGGACTACCAAGTGAGACAGCTGAGATCAAAACAGATCCCTATGGTTAAGGTTTTGTGGAGGAGTCAGTCAGTGGAAGAATGCACCTGGGAGTCAGAACGGGACATGCGTAGCAAGTACCCTTTTTTGTTCAATGTATAAACATGTGCTTTATTCTGCCTTGTGTAAAAATTCGAGGACGAATTTTCTGTAAGTGGGGAAGAATGTAACACCCCAAAATTTTATTATTTATGAGTATTTTTGGTATTTTAATTTTATTTGAATTTTAGGAATTTTTTTGAGATTTTTCGGATTTTAAGAATCGGGTTCGATTTTCCGAAAATATAAACTTTGATGATTTTTAAAAATTAATTTAAAGACCACGTGGCAAAACTAAAAATATATTTGGAGTCTATGTATTTTTCTGAGTTTTATGGAATTTTTGGACCTCGTTTTCGGTCCCGAGGCAGAGTAAAAATTCAAAATTTTGTATCCTGAATCGAACCGGCCGAATCGAACCGGACCGGATCGGACCGGTCGAATCGGACCGGCCCTTTTCCTTCTTCCTTTTTCTTTCCCCGCGCGTCGTCCCTCCCCTCTTCTCTCTCTCGTTTCTCTCTCCTCTCCACGGCCACCGCCTCACCAGCCAGCCGGCCACTCGACGCCAGCCACGGCCGCCGCCCGAACGGCCGGAAAACGCGCCCAAACGCCCGCACGCACGCTGCCGCCGCCTTCCTCGCCAACCGGCCGATCCGCCACCACTTGGACCGGGTCTTGTGTCCAAAATCATCTACTCGGCGAGAGCTTTCCATAGAAACCAAGAACGCCGAAATCCATCGAGCGGATTGTCCGATTTTTGCTCGGGAAGATTTTAGCCCATTTCGATTTTTGGGCTAGATTTCTCGAAAACCGTGAATCCCACGAGAAAACCGAGGCCACCAGCACGCTCCATTCGTCGAGAGCTTCGCAACGACATAAATTTCGAATTTTTCCGACACCGTTTTTTGGTGGGTCCCACGGAACTTCGCAGTGTTTTTCCGAGCATTTAATGAGCTTAGAAAATTCTGAAAAATTTATGTACTAACCCCCGTGTTATGGGCTTCGTGTAAGTATCCTCGATTCGCGGAAATTCGACAGTTGACCAAGTTCGCAAATTTCGCCGCATGCACTGCACTGGAAAAGTCTCCAAATTGGACCGAGGTTTTGGCTAGCCCCATTTTCACGCCCCGAGCGCGTTCAAGTCGAATCGCAAAGGTAAACCCGAACCTTGTTTTTTCGTAATTTTCTAGTGCTTAAATAGGATTAAAAATCCATAAAATATGCGTGGTAGCTTAGAAAATTACGATTCTTTTTGCAATAGCTTAGTAATATTGCTAAGGACCGCGGGGCAAAGTTTTATAATTTTTAGAGCTTGTTTGAGCAGTTTTTGCAAAAATGATCAATAATAAGGACTAAATTGAAATTTTGCGTATTGTGATGGATGATTGATTTGATGGGCCCGAAATTTGTGTGATATGATTGAACTGTTGATATATGGATTGTGAATATAGAAGTGCGTTTTTAGCCCTTTTACAGGTTGGATAGGTCCTAGGTATAGGGGAGACTCTGCCGGATTTTCGGCACGACTTAGGACCTATTGGTCTTTTTCTTTGTTTGTATTGAGTCAAACTGTATTAAATAATTGTAATATAATTGTCAGGTGAGCCGGATAGCCTTTCTTCCTCCGCCCACCGCCACAAGAATTTGTCGTCAAGTTTGTGAGTAAAATATTAATTTTAATTGTAATTTCGATATTATTATATGTTCAAGATGCCCATGCATCACTTATATGCATATATTTATGTAGTTAAACTCTAGGCACGAATTATGTTGCATTCATAATCATAATGTGCCATGAATATTGTTGTGGTAATTTGGAGCAGCAGCGCGTGCGTTGGCGTGCGTGTGATGTGGTGTGGACTATGGATAGGGCCAGGCGATCCACGGCTTGAGTAATTACCGACCCGATCCTTCGAGGGGTAGTCACGGCTTGAGTAATTCACTGGGACCCTCGATTTGGTTATTAAGTGGAAGTCTGAGCTTGAGTAATTCGCTGGCACCAGGTTGGATTTAAGAGAGCTGTATAGGGGATCAACTCCCATATGTTATGATTGATACTACAGGGTGTGTGAGTGCTCCAAATTTCCTTTTTGATGTTATGATGTGAAAATGTTGTTGATGTTGCATTTCACTCTACAGGGTGTATTAGTTCTAGATAGTTATAGAGATTATGGTTAAAATTGATATTTTACTCTCTGAGTCGAACGCTCACTCCTGTTCAAAAATTTTTACAGGCCGCAGGAGGATATTTTGTTCTGGGTTAACCTGCTTTTCTACTTCGCAGGTTGTTTATTAATATTTGTGTAATTTTATTTACTCCTAGAATTTCCGCATGTGTTAGCAGTAATTATTTGAATTTGGTCTGTAATATTATTATCATGTTGGACCTGTAAACTTAATATTTTAAGTCTGTTTGATGGATTGGATGAGGGAGCTGAGCTCCCATTTATTATTATGTTGATGAGTATGTGGAGGGTGAGCTGAGCTCCCCAATGGATTGTTTATTGTGTTTACAGGTCGGGTGAGTCAAAAACTCCCCGTTGGTAAGTCCATTTTATGGCCGGACTCTGTCCGTTTGTTTTCTTGAAATTGGGCCCAAATGGGCCTCAGCATTGGGTAAATGAACAGTTAGGCTTACTACGGGCCTCGGGGGCTTTAGGCTGGCCCAGGTCCTAGTGCCGGTCCGGCCCATAGGTTGGGTCGGGACATAAATTGTTTAATTAGAGTTTTAAAATCACACAATTAAATTTTGATTCAAATCTGAATTTTAAAAATTGTTTGAATGTGATTCAAATATGAATTTTTAAAGTTGTTTGAATGTGATTCAAATCTAAATTTTAAAAGTTGTTTGAATGAGATTCAAATCTGAATTTTTAAAGTTGTTTGAATGTGATTCAAATCTGAATTTTTAAAGTTGTTTGAATGTGATTCAAATATGAATTTTTTGAATTTGTTTGAATGTGATTCAAATCTGAATTTTTAAATTTGTTTGAATGTGATTCAAATCTGAATTTTTAAATTTGTTTGAATCATATTCAAATCTGAATTTTTAAGTTAAATATGAGATATTCTATTTAATTTAAGTATATATGTTTTATTTAGTTGTTAAATAGTGATATGCATGATGGATGATCATGGATTATAAAAGACCAATGTGATTGGATTTATTTCTTTTATTTTTTTTGGGTTGTAATTTAAATTAATTTATTTTTAGGCATGTATTATTAAGGTTGTAGTAATTTTTGGATTGTAATTTCATTTATTTAGTCTTGTAAATTTACGTTGGTATGCCAAGGATTACTATGTAATTGGATTACAAGAAGATCAAGGAGGTCAACAGCATTGGTGGGACCAGTGGAAGGAATTCAAGATCAAGTGTTGATTATGTACTCCTTCAGCAACTCTTGTAATATGAATGAATAAAATGCACCTAGGAATGCCCTGATTCAATTCTTGGCGGCTCATAATTGAATCCCTTAGAAAGTCCATGATCATACCATATTTACTGTTTATCCATGAATGCATGAGATGTATGGGAATGTATGCAAGTATATGATATATGCATGCTAAATGGATAATGTACAAAGTGAGACCTTAATAGTAATTAGAATGACCATAAAATCTTTCAAACAAATGATTAAGTTGGAAATGCTATAATTAAAGTAATTATAATATGGGCCCTCCATTGGGGTAATTATTTTAAGAAATTTTAAATAGTTGCATATGATACAATTAATTTAAGAGATATTCTTAAGAATAATTGTTAAGCATGAGATGTTGTGAATATTTAAATGGTTTGGTGGCCAATATTGAATGTACTTGAGGATATTAAAATTATTTGCATAATTATTGGCTCAATGGGATCAACTTAACTAATGTAAGATAAGTCAATAATGGATGTACCTGAGATTTTGAGCATTAAGGGCTAGATAAAGGATTGAACCTCACATGAGATGTGATGGGCAAGGAGTTGCTCACTTATAGTTTATTGTAATTTCAATAATAGATGTACTTGAGGATGATCAATAGAATTATAAGAATTCAATCACCCACTAGAAATCCATCCAACTAGGATTTTCATTTTCTACTTTGGAAGTGTAGGATTCGCTAAGTTAGTGGGAGGACCAATTTGATTAAAAAATCATAATCATTTTGGTTAATTACATGATACATTTACTAATTAATCTGGTTATTTTCTACAGTTAATTTTCTAATAATAATAAGCACAGAACAACCACCACCATCCAATATTCTTGCAAGCATACTTGATCACAATAGGTCGACAGGACCTGATCTATCTGATTGGCTAAGAAATTTGAAACTTGTCTTGAACCTTAAACATATAGGATATGCTCTAGACTCAAATGTTCCTGGTCCCTTACCTCCAGAGGCCACTCAAGAGGAACATGAAACTTTGGACAAGTGGAAGGAGCATGATATGAGAGCTAAGTGTTACATGCTTGCTTCCATGAGTAATGAGTTACAGAAGCAGCATGAAAACATGCAGAGTGCAAGTGAGATCCTCCTTCACCTACAAGAGTTATATGGTGAGCACAACACGAATGCCAGGTATGAGATATCTAGACAGTTATTCTGTATGAGGATGTTTGAGGGACAGAATATTGGGGATCATGTCCACAAGATGATTCGACTGATTGAGCAGTTGAAACATCTTGACTTCAACATGGATTTCTAAATACAGACGGATTTGATCCTTCAGTCCCTTCCTGAGTCTTTTGGGAATTTTGTGACAAATTTCTATATGACTAAGCAGGAATGCACCTTGGCTGGTTTATTCAACATGCTGGTTATTGCCCAAAAGAATATGCCGGGCAATAAAGGAAAAGAAGTAGCTTTGATTGCATCTTCTTCTGTTGGAAAGTCCAACAAGAAGAAGGGTAATAAGAAAAAGAAACCTTAGATTCCTGGTCCTTCCAAGAAAATAGCTAAACAGAAAGGGAAGACTAAAGCTAATAGAGGCAAAGGAAAGTGTTTTCACTGCCAGAAGGATGGGCACTGGAAAAGGAACTGCCCAGAGTATCTTGCTTCTCTAAAGGACAAGAAGGATAGACCTTCGAAAGGTATGTCTATATCTTGTTATTTAGATTCTGAAGATACTCATAGTTCATCTACAACTTAGGTTTTAGATACTAGTGCCAGTTCTCACATTTCTTATGATATGCAGGAACTAGCAAATAGTAGCAGCTTACATTCTCGAGTTGTTAGAGTACGGATTGACAATGGCTCAACTGTTGAAGCTTTAGCCATAGGATCTAAATCTTTTTACATGTCTAGACATGTTTTGTGTTTGGATAATATTTTATATGTACCTGATGCATTTAAGAACATCATTTCTATATCTAGTTTGACTAAAAATGGCTATGAATTTCAGTTCACAGATGATGTTTGCAATATTTATTTTAGAAATAAATATGTTGGTTCAGGTTATATGAATGATGGTCTTTATTATTTGGATAATAATGACAAACACAAAATGAATGCAAGTGATCTAAATGAATGCAATGCCATGGTGAAAGTCAACTCAAGTTCAAAATATATTTGACACTTAAGGTTAGGTCATGTTGCAGAAGATAAGATTGCAAAACTAGAGAAAATAGGGATTCTATCCTCATTGGGCACTGAGCTTACTCCAACTTGTGAATCTTGCCTTCAGGGCAAAATGGCTAGATCACCCTTTGTTGGACAAGGGCTAAGAGCTGAAAATATTTTGGAGCTAATACATAGTGATGTATGTGGTCCATTTAAGGAAATAGCTAGAGGCAGTTTTCATTACTTTATTACCTTTATTTATGATAAATCAAGGTTTGGGTATTTGTATTTGATGAAATACAAACATGAATCCTTTGAAAAGTTCAAAGAATTTAAATCTGAAGTAGAAAATCAAACAGGAAAGAGTATTAAAGCTCTTCGATCAGATCGTGGAGGTGAATATTTGAGTACTAAATTTGATGAATACTTGAGAGAGCACGGCATTATTTTCCAGCTGACTCCTCCAAGAACACCACAGCTGAATGGTGTATCTGAAAGGAGAAATCGTACCCTATTGGATATGGTACGTAATATGATGAGCTATACTGATATGCCAATCTCTTTTTAGGGATTTGCATTAGAATCAGCTTTATATATTCTGAATAGGATTCCATCAAAATCAGTTTCTTCCACACTTTATGAGATATGGCATGGAAGAAAACCAAGTCTTAAGCATGTTAAGATTTGGGGTTGTCCAGCTTATATCAAAAAGCTGAACACTGATAAATTGGAAACCAGATCAGAAAAGGGTCAATTTGTTGGATATCCAAAAGATAGTTTTGGACACTATTTTTATTTGCTTACATCACAAAAGGTTGTGATAAGTAGAAACGCCACATTTCTTGAACAACATTTTTTTCAAGAAGGAGGTAAAGGAAGGCAAATAGAGTTAGAATTGGAGAATTTTGACCAACCAACAGATCAGATGGATATAGATCCATCTAGTCAACCTACACCTGTTGATAAAACATCTATCGCTATTCCTCGTAGAACAACCAAGGTATCTCACCCACCAGTGAGATATGGTTTCCTTCATGAAGAAGAATAAGAGTTGTTTACTCATGAAGAAGTAGATCATAGAGATGATCCACTTACCTATGAAGAAGCTATATCAGATATAGACTCTTCAAAATGAATTGATGCTATGAAATTCGAAATTAATTCCATGTATAAGAATCAAGTTTGGGATCTTGTTGACCCACCTGAAGGTATTGTACCTATAGGGAACAAATGGGTTTTCAAGAAGAAAATTGGTTCTGATGGAAAGGTAGAGACCTATAAGGCAAGACTAGTAGCGAAAGGGTTTCGCCAAAGGCAAGGAATCGACTATGAGGAGACTTTCTCGCCTGTTGCCATGCTTAAATCAATTAGGATTCTATTAGCAATAGCTGCATACTATGATTATGAGATTTGGCAGATGGATTTCAAAATAGCTTTTCTCAATGGATACATTGAAGAAAACATTTTCATGGAACAACCTAGGGGTTTTGAATCCCAAGATGGTTATAAGGTATGCAAGCTAAAGCGATCCATTTATGGGTTGAAACAAGCTTCGAGGAGTTGGAACATCCGTTTTGATGAAGCCATTAAGTCATTTGGTTTTATCAAAAATGAGGATGAGCCATGTGTATATAAGAAGGTTAGTGACAGTGTTATCACTTTCCTTGTCTTATATGTGGATGACATACTGTTGATGGGTAATGACACAGGTATGTTGACAACTGTAAAGGTATGGTTGTCAAATACATTCTCCATAAAAGACTTAGGGGAGGCAACCTATATTCTTGGGATTCGCATCTATAGAGATAGAGCGAAAAGAATAATTAGTTTATCCCAAAGTCTATACTTGGAAAAGGTGTTGAAGAGGTTTAACATGCTTGATTCCAAGAGAGGATTGTTACCAATGAGACATGGTATCCACCTTTCTAAAGAGATGTCTCCAAAGACATCTGAAGAAAGAGATAAAATGGCCAGGATTCCATATGCTTTGGCTATTGGAACTTTAATGTATGCAATATTGTGTACTAGGCCGAATATCGCATATGCTGTTAGTTTGACTAGCAGGTATCAATCCAATCCAGGTTTGGAACACTGGATAGCTGTCAAGAATATCCTTAAGTACTTGAGAAGAACTAAGGATTTATTCTTGATTTATGGAGGTGGAGACTTGCAATTGGATGGTTATACTGATTCTGATTTTCAATCAGATATCGATGATAGAAAGACTACCTCTGGGTATGCGTTCATTTGTAATGGAGGTGCAATCAGTTGGAAGAGTTCCAAACAGAGCACGACTGCAGATTCCACTACTGAGGTTGAGTATATTATTGCATCAGATGCTGTAAAGAAAACTGTTTGGATAAAGAAGTTCGTGACAGAACTTGCAATAATTCCTTTCATTGAGTTAGCAGTTCCACTTCACTGTGACAACAATGGAGCAGTCATAAAGGCTAAGGAACCCTAGTCTCACCAGAAATCTAAACTCATAGAAAGGTGCTCCCACATTATCAGAGAAATACTTGGGTGGGGAGATGTAGCCATGCAGAAAATAGCATAAGCAGAAAATCTAGCCGATCCATTCACTAAGCCTATGTCACAGACTCAGCTAGACTGACATCTTGAGAAGATGGGTCTAAGATATTGTAATGATTGGCTCTAGTGCTAGTGGGAGATTGTTAGTAGTATACCCTAGAGCATATTATTTAGTATGTATCTTGTACTTATTTTATTAATAAAAGGCATTTTTACTTTTTCGTTTACATAATATATTTATGTGTAATAGAAAAGGTCCATTTATATTTTGTTAGAAATATTATTCTTAAGTTGTTAAGAATATGAGTGACAGTATTTCTAGCACAAAATATCATAAATAGGTTCACAATCGAGGATACTTCACAATAAGGACATGACTTATCCAGAAAGGTTGTAATCATGTTTGTTCTCAAGTTATTTATATGATATATAAATAAGATGGAATGGTGAGTCTCATGCCATATAACAAATATGATATGCACTTATACATGATGAGTATGCCGAACCAGTAACATTTATGACAAGCACATAGAGTTTACTCTTGTCAATGAATTGTCATAAATCATATCATGCATATAATCTTTAGACCTAAGATAGCACAGTTATCTTGTATATAGGTGGTTTGAGTTTGATACTGCTTTCATATTTGTACTGTGTATGGGTATATGGGCATGTGTTGGCTCCTACTAGTTATATATGGAGGTAGGTGTTGATCAAGATGGAATCTGTTCCTCTAAGTAAATAGGGATAAAATCCTATATTCATTTAATTGTTCTTGATATTTCAAGTTCCTAGCCAGGACAGATAAATTTAATCAGAAAAGAGTTTCTGATGAGAAAATCTTTTAATCAAGAACTGGAATTAAAAGAGAATATAATATTCAAAGCAAATAGGATTTGCATAAACCATGACTCCAGCTTGAATTGAGATTTTGTAACAGAGAGATTCTAGTATATGGTAACATATAATTATAGGTTCATTTAAGGTAAACCTTATTACTAATTGGGTGGCCATGGCATGCTATGCTAGGTGTTAACCATGGTCTATGAGGTGCATAAAATGATTTAGAGAAATCATTTATGGTAAGAAAGAGTTCTGATCATATTAAGAGTTAATATCATGTCTCATTGCCAATTAGTGATTAGCCCATATACATACACAAGTAATCATCAAATTAAATATGATTTAATTAATTAATTAAAGAGTTTAATTAATTAATTAAACAGGATTGGTTTGCAATTAGATTGTAAAGTTCCTAGCATGGCTTGAAACCAAATCTAGGTTATTGGATGTATAGTATAAGTTAAATTTATATTTAAAGTGTTTAAATATGAATTTAATTAATGAGAAATTAATTAATAGATATTAATTAATTAATTTATATTTGATATAAATTGATTAGAAGAAGATAAATAATTATTTTGGGTTGAGAACTCAAAATTAAGACACAGGGGCATTTTGGTCATTTCACAAGGTGACATGTGGCACCATGAGATGGTGACAGATGGCACTACACATAAGCTTGCCAAATGTCGTTTAATCATGTAAGATGATCAAAGTCAAGATTAAATATATGTTTGACACTTGGCACAATGTGATTGAGTCAATTAAACCTAGAACCAATCAGAGGGTGACATGTGGCAAGGGTTTTAAGTGATGATCTAGCTATATAATGTGTTGTTATGAAAGAAAATAATAACATGGCTGCTGCTCTCTTTGGTGCTACCACCCAAGAAGCCTCCCCCTTTTCTTCTTCTTCATCTCTCATTAATTCAAAGAGATTAGCAAACAATCTCTTGAATTAAAAATACTAGAAATTATTTCTAGTGTCCTGTTTACATATGTAATTTCTCAAAAGGCAAAATTTGATTTTCTAATTCATAGAAAAAGCTTTAGAAGCTGTTCAAGGGCTGCCATAGGTGATCTTGGTGTGGACAAGTTAGAGGGACAACATCTGGTGTCCTAAAGATGCATCTCAAAGGTGCCAAACATACTGCAGTGCATCAAGAGGTTAGTGCACTTGTTCTTGATCTAATTTAGGGTTCTTAAAATTAATCTGATTAATTCTAAAATCATAAATGGCAAATGTAGATCCAAAAACATATTAAAAGAGTTTTAATATATTGTTTATCATTGAAATCAAATAGATAAAAACGAATCTTGCATGATGCATGTGATCCTAGGTGAAAAATTTTGAATTCAATGATATAAACTTGTGTTTTTCACGCTTTCACTCCTTCATCTTTGACTAATTGTTAGTTTCACATAGAATTTTAGCCTATCTCTATATCAAAAACCCTAAGTTCAAAATCTTATAGTTTAAATATTAATCTTTGCCTTTCAGTCCTTCAATTAATATGTAGAATCAATACTAAGTGGGTACCAATATATAGCATGTATTAAGAATACAAGAAATTGAATTAAAGAACAAAATCCTAGATTTATTAAAATAGAATTAAATTAAATCCATAACTAAATTGAAAGTGCTACATCCTTAACTCTAGAATAAAGAAAACTACTCACTCATGGTGAGTTCTACTGTCAAACTTAAAATAAGAAAATAAAAGAAACACATCAGAAGAAATAGAATGAAGAAATCCAGAATGAGAATTTTGCAACTTTGAATTTTTGAAACTTCGGCTAAGAATCTCTTTCAAAAATCTTGCAAGTGATCTTTCTGAGAGTGAATTGCCATGCTTGAATGCAAAAGAATCAATCTCTTCTTCACTTTGACTTGTCGTACTTATATCTGATGTAAAAACATCATTTTAGAGTCTCGAAGGCTTTAGAAGTCTTCTTAGAGTTGAACTAAAGGAGGAAGAGTCAAACTTGAAGTTTTGTTTTTTTAAAGTACACGGGGCATGTTGTTGCTTTAGTTTACACGAGTTAGACCCATGTTATCTTCTATTCGTGGACTCTTTTTAGCTTTTCTTATATTCAATGAGTTACATGGGTTCCTTATGTTATATGGCTCAAATTACATGGGTTGTGCATGAAGGAGCGAAAGCATGAAAAATATAAGTTTAGATCATTGAATTCAAAATTTTTCTTCTAGGGTGTCATGCATCATGCAAGATTCATTGTTTATCTATTTGATTTCAATGTTAAACAGTATATTAAAACTCTTTTAATATGTTTTTGGATCTACATTTGCTATTTAAGATTTTAGAATTGACATATTAATTCATTAGAACCCTAGATTAGATCAAGAACAAGTGCACTAACCTTTTGATACGCTGTAGTTGTGTTTGGCACCTTTGGGGTGTGCCTAGGACACCAGATGTTATCCCTCTAGCTTGTCCACACCAAGATCACCAATGGCAGCCCCTTGAATAGCTTCTCAAGCCTTTCCAATCAATTAGAAATTCAGGTTTTTCCTTTAGAGAGATTACAGATGTATACAGGACACTAGAAACGATTTCTAGCAATTTTAATTCAAGAGAATATTGGCAATCTCTTTGAATTGATGAGAGATGAAGAAGAAGAGAGGGAGTGGCGGCACCTATGAAGAACAGCAGCTTATTGTTTTACTCTTTTATAACAACATATTATATAGCTAAGTCACCACTTAAAACCCTTGCCACATATCACCTTCTGATTGGCTCTTAGTTTAATTGACCCAATCACATTGTGCCAAGTGTCAAACTTAGATTTAATCTTGACCTTGATCATCTTACATGATTAAAAGATAATTGGCAAGCTTATGTGTAGTGCCATGTATCACCATCTCATGGTGCCACATGTCACCTTGTGAAATGACCAAAATACCCCTGTGTCTTAATTTTGAGTTCTCAACCTAGAACAATTATTTCTCTTCTTCTAATCAATTTATATCAAATATAAATTAATTAATTAATCTCTATTAATTAATTTCTCATAATTAAATTCATATTTAAACATTTTAAATATAAATTTAACTTATACTATACATCTAATAACCTAGATTTGGTTTCAAGCCAAGCTAGGGACTTTGCAATCTAATTGCAAACCAAACCTAATTAATTAATTAATTAAACTCTTTAATTAATTAATTAAATCACATTTAACTTGGTGATTATTTGTGTATGTGTGTGACTCACTAGGCTCATCACTAATTGGTAATGAGATATGATATTAACTCTTAATATCATCAGAACTCTTTCTTACCATAAATGATTTCTCTAAATCATTTTATGCACCTCACAGACTATAGTTAACACCTAACATAGTATGCCATGGTCACCCAATTAGTAATAAGGAATACCTTAAATGAATCTTTAATCATATGTTACCATGCACTAGAATCTCTCTGTTACAAAATCCCAATTCGAGCTAAAGTCATGGTTTATGTCAAACCCTATTTGCTATGAATATTATGTTTCAGTTCTTGATTAAAAAGATTTTCTCATCAGAAACTCTTTTCTGATTAAATCTATCTGTCCTAGCTAGGAACTTGAAACATCAAGAACAATTAAATGAACATAGGATTTTATCCCTATTTACTTAGGGTAACAGATTCCATCTTGATCAACACTTACCTCCATATATAACTAGTAGGAGCTAACACATGCCCATATACCCATACATAGTACAAGTATGAAAGCAGTATCAAACTCAAACCACCTATATACAAGATAACTGTGCTATCTCAGGTCTAAAGATTATATGCACTGATATGATTTATGATAATACATTGACAAGAGTAAACTCCATGTGCTTGTCATAAATGTCACTGGTTCGGCCTACTTATCATGTATAAGTGTCTATCATGTTTGTTATATGGTATGAGACTCACCATTCCATCTTATTTACATCTCATATAAATAACTTAAGAACAAACATAATTACAATCTTTCTGGATAAGTCATGTCCTTATTGTGAAGTATCCTCGATTGTGAATCAATTTATGATACTTTGTGCTAGAAATATTATCACTCATATTCTTAACAACTTAATAATAGAATTTCTAATAAAATATCAATGGACATTTTCTATTACACATAAATATATTATGTAAACGGAAAAGTGAAAATGCCTTTTATTAATAAAATATGTACAAGATACATACTAAATGATATGCTCTTAAGCATACTACTAACAGTGCAAATTAACTCCATTTGAAGTCTCCTAAGCATAGGTCGTGTAATTAGTTACACGCCTTGTGTAATGCTCTTTGCTCTCCAAACTTTATTTTTAAACTTCTTTTCTCTTTCCAATCATGCTTTTGCCTTTACATATGCTTAGATTACACCTGAAATATTACGGAAATTAGAGACTTGTAACAAATTAAGAAATTAATGAAATATGATTAAAATAATTGAGGAAAACTTACTGCTAGGTTATTAAAAAGGGTAGAAATGCAGTGAATACTATCCTAAATGCCTCTATAAAATGATGTATCAATAATCTTGTAATTCTTGCATTCTGTCCATATCAAGTTCAATTCATGTCCATGGTATCCATGGTAGTGGTTTAGGTATTGCCCTGTAATATGGCACATCATAAGCCTCCATTTGTGTTATAGAAAATATTTTTTTGAAAAACAATTTTTTGCATTTAACATTTTAAGGCATTCAGAAATGGGTCAACGGTTTCTAGGTCAAAGAAGAAACTAATTCCTTTTTAAAGAAAACGGCTTTCTCTCTTCAATAGAGAAAGTTATTTTATGAAATTTGACAATTATATTAATATGTAAAAATATTTATATATGCATGATATAAACATATACTATTAATCTAATATTACAATCAAATAATAAAAAAATATTTTTATAAAAATATTTTTTTAGAAAATAATTTTTATTTAAAATATTTTTTATATGTGAATTATTTTTTGTAAAATAACTAAAGCCTAAATAGTATTATGTGGTTAGAATTTCATGTTTGACTTGTTATTATTTCTAAATCAGATCAATTTGGCTTTCCCTTTCTCTTTTTAATATAGTTGGCAAGTTATGCTGTTTTTTATTTCTGTAAAATTGGGAGCAATATTACCGCATGAAGATAAATTCCTTTTCGGCTTTATGTAGATAAAATTCATTTTGTGGAAGATTAAAATAATTAATCGAATTAAAACAAAATCTAACAGCTTTATTTGGAAAGAGGCTAATTAATTTACAATAATAACTTTAAAAAATTAATTCTATTAAAAGAATTAAAAAAATGAAAACCTTCGTTATATTATTGGGTTCATTTTCCGCCCAAAAAAATGGCCCAGCAAAGCAGGGTTTGTTCTATTATTGGTCCATTTTATGCAGTGCAATTGCATTCAAATGCAGCATAGGCCCAACGCCTCAAGCTAGCAGCCCATACGAAATGCAGCCAGCGCCTTTACCCGATTAAACTAATCCGACCCAGTTAGAGGTAATCGGACCGAATTGAATTTGCCCGACAATCGGTTCAGGAAGAGGCCAAATCGACCCGATCCAAAATTTACGAACCCTAGTATTTATGAACCTTTTCCTCCACTCTTTCGTCCCGTGCTCCTTGGTTGGCCGCTGATCAGCTCTCTGCTTCAAGGAGGTAAGACTAACCATCAATCTTGTACTTTGATTCTGCTCTTTTATTTTTATTTCTCGTTTATTCTGTGTTCGTTTAATCTATTCTTCTGTTTCTCCAATAATTTTGTGAAATCTGCATAGCTGTTATCTATTATTAGGTTATTTTCTGAAAGCTTCTGTTTAATATGGCTATCGATTAAGATTATTTATGGCGATGTTGATGCACTATTTGGTTGATCCACTATTTGCTTAATGCACTGTGATCTTGGAGGGTGAGGTTGCTACTTTGATGATTAAAATCACTGAGCCAGCAAATGCTTGTGATACGATAGGGCTTTTGAGGGTTGGTTGTCTGATGTTCACTATGACTCTTCCACAATTTTCTTCTACTTCTTTTCTACCTTCACTTCTTAATATGACCCATGATTGAAGGTGTGGGGGAAAGAAAATTGAAGCAAAATCTCTAAGATTGGAGAGCTAAGGTGAGAATTTGTTCACCCATTTTCTTTTCGTCTAGTTTTTCCTAATTCACGGTTATATTATTGTTAAACTTGGGAATGTGAAAATTTGAGGTTTTGGAACCAAAAAAACTAAAGGAAAGGAATATATCCAAATTTTGGTCGTCAAGGGTTAGTATATTCTACCCCTGATTTTCTATTAATTTCTTTATCAATTTTCTACCTCAAGCCCTAGAAAATGATAAGTAAATTATTGAATTTGCGAAAAAAAGAAACAAATAGAAGAGAGGCTTTCAAAGCATTCAGTCAAGTGGTGGTTTTAAAGGGAGGACGTAATTGCCAGAGGGTAAGATCTCAAGTCCCTTCCTCCTAGATTATGTAATAAATTTTTAATAGTTGTGGAAGGAAGAACTATAAATATTACTTAAGTTTTGATTGTATAGGATACCAGAGTGGTGAGGTTAAAGAAGGTAGAATACTTGTCAAGTGGGTGAAAGGTTCTTGTTCCATTTTATACAAGGTAGATTCAAGGAATCATGGGCTGCCTTACTTGAATTACTTAGGTCTCCTTGTTGATCATATGTAAAATGTCCCAATTGAGTTGAACTAGATGTGCTTAATTTAACAATGTGATTATGTGGATGATGCAAGTAATATGGTTGTCATGTTTGAACCAGTAAGCAAATTTGTATGCAAATGCAATTACATGAAGTGAATAATTGTGTATTGATTTTTAATGACTCTTGATGTTGTGATTTAATCAAATGCAAGTAGTCCTCCAGCCTTGTGTATTTGAGTAATTGTATTATTGAAAGAGGAAATAGGAGAAATTACTATTACTATTATGACTTCTTATATAATAAGCACATAGAGTGAACTGTGATAAGAGTGTAAAGGTGACTCGTATCTTTGGAATGGTATTGAATAGGCAGTTATCAGTGTTGACCTGGCTGCTTAGTGATTGGGATATTTAACTATTTTGAGGTTGTGGTGAATAGGGATGACACAAGTATGATAGAGCGAAAATTTCAAGTATAAATGAGATGTAAGAAGTATGCCCTATATATGTACAACATGAGGAGGTAGTGAAGGTGGAACAGTTTATTTATTGATGAGTATATTAAGCCTCCATAATCATTAATCAAGTAAAAAGTAAGTATGGAATTATGGAATAGTAAAATTTACTTGATTCATATTCTGACTCTAAAAATGAGGGTTGTCCATAGAAGAAAGTTATTACAAATGTTGATTCTAGATTGTGTTTGAAGTTACATGTTGAGAATATTGTAATTAGATGAAGTGTAGTGTACAGTATGGAGTTCTGAGAGGTAATAAATAAAAATAAGCACAAAAAGGGTGATATGGAATTCAAGTAATATAAATGATGATTATCTATTGTAAATGAAATTTAAGGAATTAAATTTTGTTGTGATGATTGATGAAACAAGAGATGAAATGTCAGTTTAGCTTGCGTATGACATGTTAAATGATGCGAACCATTGACTTGAATATATGAATGTGTGAGTGAACTTCTCATCTTACTTTCTCTTCAGTCTTTTAATTCTTTTTCTTATGAACCTTAAATGGTGGGTTATATTGAGCATTTTAAGCTTTAAAAGTTTGATGAATAGTTAGTGAATTTGATTTCTGATTTCTAAATTGAGTTGTTTTGAATCCTGTTTTGAGCCTAGTAACTTAGAGCTTATGAGTATAAAATGTAAATATCCTATTCTGTGTCTGTGTACTTAACTCAAGAAAATTTTGCATTTTACTTGGGTATTGGAATTGTTCTTTTTCCATTTAGATTGAGAATGAATATTTTCTCAGAAGCTTTATGAATGTAAGAGTATTAAAATTTTATGTCATCGAGCTGATTTGTGGTTTGAAATACGTTGTTGGATAAAGAAACTTGTGAATGTATAGGCTTTCAAGCAAATGACATTGACGTAGGAGTGAAAGACATGGCCTAGGCCGTGTTGTGAAGACTTGGAACATGACCAAGACATGTCCCTGTCTACTTATGTTTAGCTCAATTTCTGGTGGAACAAGTTACCAAGTGTTTGGCTTTGTATAATCTTGCAAATCAGAAGCATAGATCAAGTTATAGTCAATAGATGTATGGTGCATGTATGTAAATAGTGTTTAATTAAAGGTATAATCATAGTTTAGGGTCAGGAAAATAATGTAATTTGATTAATGAAGATAAGAGAATTTATGGATTATGCAGATAGAATTTTTAACAACACTGCTATGTACAATTTAGAGATATAAAGATACAAGAGTACTCTTAGTTGGTGGTTTAGAGGTAACACTGTTGTAATATTCTTTTGACAGAATTAAGCTGTGTGCTAAGTAAGCTAGAATGAGATTGTATATTTTGTTAAACAAAGTTTAGCTGGGAAGTGATTGATATTAAATTGACTTTAGTATAGTATATTATGTGTTTATGTATAGATTTTGTGAAAGTAAATATAAGGTTGTATTGGAGTGTATTTAAAGGAATATTGGAAATTTACTTCTCATCAGAATAAAAAAGGGGAAAATAAAGGTATATGTTAAACTAAAAGTCTAGTGTTTAAAACAAGAGAAAGAGATATTATGCCCTAACTGCACATCACAGAGGGGAGGTAAAGAAGTAGTTTGCTACTAGGATTCTGAAAAGCTGCTATGCAGCTACAAATTTAGAACCAGGTTTCTCTGCCATAGATGTGAAAGTAGCTTTTCTTCTAGAGAATTACAGAAGTTTGCTTCTGAAAGATGAGAACTGAGTTTCACTCCAAATGTTTCCTCTCAACCCGGTGGTGTTGCATTAGGGCCTAAAGATAGTGAATAGGAACTATAAATTCTAAAGGAAAAAAAAAAGGAAGTTATAATATTGATAGTTAGTTGCTCAATGGGGCTTTAATATGTTAATTGAATTGAAATCAAGTAACAGCGTGAAAATGGACAGTGGCATAGAATATGGGTGTTATAAAAATAATCGGGTTTGGGCGAGTTTGGTAGTATGTGGGTAATAGTAATCAGATTTGAAATGGGCTTGGGTAATAAGTTATTTATTTTAATCAGGTTTAGTATGGGTTTGGGTTCAGATATTTTAAAATTTGTAGTACCCTACCCATTGCCATCTCTACTGATTCCTTATTGATTTCTCTTGCAGACTATAATCTGTGCTACTCTTAACACCATCACTGACGATGGCTAAGAAGCGAAAGCATGATTCCAAAGTCACTGAACCAACCGAACCTCCAAAAAAGCAGCAGCAACAACAGAAACAGAAACAGAAAGAAGAAATCGTGGAACACGTCAATGAAGAAGAATTCGAGGAAGTCGAAGAAGAGGAGGAAGATGAAGTAGATGAAGAAGTGGAAGATGAAGAAAAAGAGGATGATGACAATGATGAAGATGAAGATAATTCTCTACAAAATAATCAGAATCAGATCAATGATGAAGATGATGAACCTATAGAAAAACTTCTTGAGCCATTTAGCAAAGAGCAATTGGTCAATTTGCTTCGGGATGCTGCTAATACCCACCAAGATGTTGATGATAGGATACGTAGGATAGCTGATGAGGACCCTGTGCATAGGAAGATCTTTGTGCACGGCCTTGGCTGGGACACCACCGCTGAGACCCTCATGAATGCATTTAAGACCTACGGCGAGGTTGAGGATTGCAAGGCGGTGTGCGACAAGGTGTCCGGTAAATCCAAGGGCTATGGATTCATCCTTTTCAAGAAGCGAAGTGGAGCTCGCAAGGCCCTCAAGGAACCTCAGAAGAAGATTGGCAATCGGATGACTGCTTGCCAGCTCGCTTCCATTGGCCCTGTCTTAGCCGCTGGTTCGGGAACCCCTGCACAGCAGCAGGTGTCCGAGTATACTCTAAGGAAGATTTATGTGAGCAATGTTGGTTCTGATTTGGATCCGCAGGAGCTGACTAACTTCTTTGCCAAGTATGGGGAGATTGAGGAAGGCCCACTTGGCCTAGACAAGGCAACTGGGAAGCCCAAGGGATTTTGTTTGTTTGTATACAGGAACGCTGAGAGCGCCAAGAAGGCACTCGAAGAACCACACAAGAACTTTGAGGGTCACATTTTGCATTGCCAGAAAGCAATTGATGGGCCTAAACCCGGTAAATCTATGCAGCAGCAACAGCATCGTAATGTGCGGAACTCGCATTTTCAGAGGAATGATAATCCTGCTTATGCTAGTGGAACTGCTCCGGGGCCAGGTCATTTGATGGCACCTTCTGCTGGACCTGGGATTGGTTTTAACCAGGGTGCAGGAGCTGCAGCTGCATCTGCTTTGAACCCTGCACTTGGTCAGGCACTGACAGCCTTGCTTGCATCGCAGGGTGCTGGATTTGGCCTCACTAATTTGCTAGGAACTTTGGGCTCTGCAGCTGCTGTTAACCCGGGCAGTGTGCCTGGTGCAGCACCTGGAATGCAGGGTGCCTATGGTAATCAAGCAAATATAAGTCCCGGAGTGATTGGATCTTATGGAAATCAAGGAGTGATGCAGGGTGGGTACTCAAATCAGCAGCTGGGCCAAGGTGGTTCTGGAAGAGGGCATGGTGTTGGGCAATATGGTGGTGCTGCACCTTACATGGGTCACTAGATATCTTACATACTTGGTAAGATACGCTTTGTGTTTGTCTTATGACTTCAGAAACCATTGGAAACAATACTATACACATGCACATATTTATTAGTTTTATTGCATTTGTCATTTGGGAACATAGTTGTGTTGCAGGCACAACTTACAGTTCTAAGTCTTTAGAACTTCTTCAATGCCATATCTTCATTCGAAAAGGATTCAGTGTGTTATTAGCCATTTTTCGGAATTTATGCATTCACTAATCAATTGATGTACTTGATCAATCTTATGTTGGCTTCAGATTTTCTGTCAATTTTTGTAAAATCTGTGCTACTTTAATAGCTTCACTTTGGATTTGCAATATTTGTTATTGCATTTTTGTACCTGTTTTTCTCTGAAAAGTGAGCTATTCTGAGTTTTGAATGATATGTACACAAAGTCAAACAAATGTGTTAGAATTGTTTTCTGCATTGATTATTAAAACTACTTAGGGCAAGTCATTTGTGTGACCATTGTAACAATTTTGCTTTCTTCATTATTTTTGCATCGAATTAATGTAATAGTTATTTGATCATTCTTAAGCTATGGATATATATTTTAATTATGCTTTTAACCATTTTTGGAAGGATTTTAACCCTGATTCTCTTTTGAAATTTTTGTCTTTATGTTTTCCTACTCATTTTGCAGATCCCATATAGGTGCATCAGTCTTTTAAGTAATGGCCTGCAGATTCTTCTGAAGTTTATGGAGCTTATGCAAATGAAGTCTTTATAAATATGACCCAACCCTTTTGGTTACTAGAAAGACTCTTAAAATGTATTTCTGGTTTTTCCCTACTTAGCTTTGTTCCTCCTGCATTTTCTTTTATTTAAAAACATTGTATTTTGAGTTTCAGTATTTAGTTTAAAAGCTTTGGAAACAAGTTGACTACTACTTTCATGAATAATGTGTGTATTGGTGTGCAGTGAGTTAGATTGAGCAAAAGTACTTTTACCTAGTTTTCAGTCATGCAATTTTGGCCTTTTAAACCATTCTTTCATATTTAATTTACTTGTTTGTGGAAAAATTTTATGACCTTAATTTTCTGTTCTTTCTCAATCTTATTTTACTGGTTTTGCAAGTTGCACTATGAATTATAAACCAGAAATATAATTTATTCTTTATATGGTGGTTGTCCATGATGTGTGTTTCATATAATCACAGAGTGTAGATTCTTCTTGAAATTTTATTGCCAGTGATTTTTTATGCAGGTTAAGCCAACCATTTGTTAGTACTAACTTGCAGAAACAGTATGCAGTTGGATGAAAATATATGACTGTTCAAAACTTAAAAAGAAACCAATATCCATCGGTGGTGGTATATTAAAAGTTTCTTTGTATTTGACAACTTTTCCTCTCCCTGGGACGTGTTTCCTCAGTTCTGCGATGGGTGTTACTTTAGTTTTAGGATCGATTGTTTGTATGTTAAAAGTGACAAAATTCTTTTGCTTGGAACATCGTCATATTTCATTATGCTTACTATTTTTGAAGGAGTTCTAAATTAATGTTATGACCAAAATTGATTCATGTCGTTGGAGCTTTGGCTGGGGAGGGGTCTTCAGATTTGATGTTGTTCTCCTCAATGAACAGGTTAAAGCTCAAGATTTGACTTGATTATTATATGCAATATTGTTTCTTAAGTAGTTATTATTATTATTATTATTATTAAACCCATTTTCATCCATTCAACTAGCAATATATTGCATTTGAAGCGCACTGATTGCCACAGTTGATTTGAGCCATAGAGAACAAGGTGATTTCGTTGGTGTCAAAGGTATTGATCTTTTATTTAATTTAGTTATGACAATTTATGTCCTCTAAACGACAAAAGTTAGTGTTACATGCGTGTCACTGCAATGAATCGATTCTAGTTATTGTTTTAGGGAAGGCATGCTTTTTGAACATAGGCATGTTAGATGCTATGGATGTTGACTTTGAAGATTTTGGAATGCCTCTTTTGTAGTTCTTATTTTGGTATTGTCAAACTCCTACTGATCTTTTGAGAAGTATTATGAAGTATGGAACTTAGAGAGGTATCCATTTTATGTTTTTGGGGGAAGAAATGGAAAATTATCTATCTTGTCGTTTGAAGCTTTTATTAAAAGCTTCATGTGGTTTGTCCCCTTGACGCATATTAATTCTTCTTGTTGAAATATTCCTGTTTACCCCCGCCTCCCTTAAATGCTTTGTCCAAAGTCCCAATTCCTTAATCCCTAGATTTCCTTAAATCGATGATCATCTGAAGAGAGGGCAATAAGATTGGGATTGTTTTTTTCTTTGATACGTAGGATTCTCGGCGGAAAACCCGAGACACCTTCAAATTCTTGACCCAAAAAAAATGGTTGAGGTAGCACGTGGTTAATTGTTATGCGATAGCTTTATTACACTCCTACCTCTTTCTATGATTTATATTTTTTGTTTTGGAATTTATTTAAATATCGTTGGTCGATCTTAGTTTTTTTTGGCTCGACTACTTCAGCTAATAAGCACTGAGCAGTACAATATTGTGGAAGAGAACGTCTTTTATTTTATTAATCAAATAATTTTCTATTATTATTTATATGAAGAATCTATTTCTTTTTTTTTTTTTGTCATCGAGTTGGAGCCACGTTTGGGGGGAAAAATGGTATTTAGTCACATCAACTTTGCAAACTGCGATGTGATATTAGTACCCAATTAGTAACGACACCTTAGCGCAATGGATCAAATTTATGCAAAATACCACGACCTATTAACGTGAAACCGTGGGGAATTTATTGTATTTTTCCTTACAAGTGTTAATATTTTTAAGGAAAAACATATTCGTAAGCCTCTTAGCATTTTGTGTTTTTGCTATTGAACTTTCTGTAAATTATTATTTTTAATTAACTTTTATTTTTCGACACGTAAAGCCCTTTTTTAAACTTAGCTTTAATGCATGTGGAACCCGAGCGGTGCATCATTTGTCTACAAGAGAAGAAAAGTTCTATATCATTCTTTTGCACCAGCCTTGCAGATTTATTTTTAAGCTTCTGCACAATTTTTCATGGTCTGCTATTTCTCCTACATTATCCCTTGAGGATCTTAGGGAATGGCTGCTTTGGTTTCTACTGTTATGGTTAGCTCATTGGAATATGCAGGTTTATCTATGGATCTAGCCCTGAAAAGGCATGTTATGGTGCCGTCGGTAATGCTAGCATTGACAGCCCATTAGCACAATCAAAGAACTGCTGATACAAAATTTACTATCGTTACAATTAGTCAAACTCATAGCACTTAACACTCTTGTTCCGCAACAACTAATATAGCCCCATGATCTCTTGGATGGGTCAAAATGGGATGAAGACAAATCGACATGTGCAAAATAATTCCTTTGATATGGCTAAATGCGTGTTGAAAAATTAAGTCATATATGGCCTTAAAATTTCCCATGATGTGTTCAACATTGATAAACCGATGACACCACCTACTTTGTCAGTAGCTGCTTCATTATTTGGATCTGTAAATTTTCACTACTTGCCTCATTGGTAGTTACTTTATTAGTTAAATCATTAAATGTATCTATCATCGGTAATCTTTTCACCACTTGGTTTATTAGTAGTTATTTTATCATTTGGATATATTATTAGTAATCTATTACCCATTTAAATTTATACTGATGCATCAAGGCTTAAGGGTCACTATAATGATGAAACAAATCCTATTGTTGATCCTATCGCAGCTTGGATCGATGAGCCAATAGGTCGATTTTAACCAATAAGCATATACACTTTGGTGATGTTTAGTATGACGGTAATTAAAGTTGTAATATAATTGTGATTATATTACATATTTGATTACGCTGCTTGGTATCATAAAAAAATTTGATGTAATGTGATAACAATAATATAACGTAATTAATTATACTTAAAGTAATGTAATGATCATTACAAACGAAAATGAATGTAATCAAAATTATTTATTTTTATTTTTTATTTATTTATTGTTAATGCTACCTTCACAACCACTACTAGTTACCACTGTTACCACCATCACTATCTCTATCCTATTACCATTATCACCAACACCATCACAACCACTACCACCACCACCATCATCCTGCACTATTATCACCATTTAATCATCGCTATTACCATTTAATTATTGTCACATCTATTAGTACCTAGCAATTACCATCACCACTAACTCACATTGTCGCCCCATCGCTACCACCATCTATTGTTGTCGTCACCATTACCATTATCACTTAGTCACCTCTAACACTCAACTACCAATCACTGTAATCATTATCATTTATTATTAACATTATTAAATAAATTAGATGTTAAACTAAAAATTAATATTACATTACATAACTTAAATTTTTATTTTACAACCAAACAGAGGAATGCAATGATAATTATATTACATTACAAATTTATTACATTTTATAATTTATTACATTGTATTATATTACGTTCTACCAAAACATAGCCTTTGTTCATAGTCGATAAACTGTTGGATCTATTTATTGACCTTGCTACAGCTTTGATCGATTAGCCGAAAGATCATCAATTGCTATAGCTTTAATCAATAAGCTATTGTTGTCCTTACCATGGCTTTGAAGGAAATCGTGTTGCTGATTTTGCTATGGCTTTAAATGTAAAGTAAATATATCATGCTGTTGAAGTCGATAAATGGACAGATTCATTTGCTGATCTTACAAAGCTTATATTGATGGGCTACAAGAACCAATTTTTTTTCTTGAAGATTTTTAGATTGATTGATATATCTTATCACCTTCCTCACTGTCAACTATTGTTATGGTTAATAAGGAATTCCATTAGTGAAGGAGCAAAATCAACAAAGATCCAAGAAATTGAAAATGAAATTATTACAATCTCATGCTCAAGGAATACCATTAGTACTGGATTTCTCATCGACGTCATTCGCTCCAGATTTGCGCCAATCATGCATTGGAAGTGGAGTGGAGGGCTCAAAGCCTGAAAGAGATGGCGGAGCTATTCAACTGTTTGCCACCAAATTTTTTCATTCATGGTGTTTTCCTCCAAATATTCCTGCCATTTCTGTGCTATGAACGTCAACGCGCATGCAGACTATTGATGGGTATGCAGATTATTTTCTGGTATGAACATTGACGAGCATGCATCTTTTTGGGCGGTGGCTGCTGTCCCTTGAATTTTTGTGATTGTTGTTGTTTTGTGATTATTTATTTATATTATTGTGTTTGTCATTGTTTGTGGTTTTGAATTGTTTGAGAAACTCAGAAGTTTTTGAATGATCAAAAGTGAAGGATGCCTTTGAATGACGATGCATTTGGATGCTCTGTTTTTGTAGGCTTGTTAAAGCTAAAAATGCATGCTTTGTTTCTTATAATAGATACTTTGGGTTACTGATAATGTTAGGGATGAAATAATGTATATTTTAAAATGTGAGGGACTAAATAGTTATATTTTGAAAATGCGAGGGACTAAAGAGTGAGGTTTTTTAAATTTTGAAGGACTTCGCAGTGTGAATATTTTGAATGGCTCTGGAAAAATTTGATGGTTTCTAGTAGAAATGAAAGTAACTTTAAGACATAATTCAGAAACTATAGTGGTTAGTGTTAGGGATTTGAGAATGATTTGGGTATTTTGGCTAAGAGATAGGAAAAACATATAGGCATTTAGGATATTTCCTATCTGCCTAAGGGCATCTCTCATGGCAAGCTAACAGAAGGACTAAGTGATCCTATTTTGAATTAACAAGAAATGTTTTAATTGCCTATAAAATTTTTAGAGACCAACTAATAAATTTTAATAAAATTTAGGGACTTTATAATAAGTTATCTTTTTTTTTTTTTTTTTGAAGAATTTATCCTTATTTTAAACATTCATTTTCAGTTTTCTCTGCTCTTTTATTTTCATCTTCATTTATGTACCTTTCCTTTTCAAGTTTTATTTTAAGAAAATACCAAAAGCATGCTTGGTTTGGTGATTTATCAATTTGATTGCTCTGTTTTTTAGATTATTAGAGATTTATTTTGTGCTTTACCTATGTAAGGTTTATATATGATTCCTTTCTTTAGAAATATCAATTTTTTTTTTCTATTTGAGGTGTTAAACCTTTAAATTTATGTTTTTTATTCTATGATATGAGGTGTTCTGTAACGCCTTCACTTTAAGTAGTCCGTGCATTCTACTATTCCAATGACTAATATCTGTTCGGATAGCTAGGATGTCTGGAACTACACTCAAACTAGAGTGAGGAGATATAAATTGACTGAATAAAGACTAAGAAAAATCAAGAAAAAATAAAACGAGCAAAGTGCAAATGGGTTAAATGAGCCAGGGGCCACGGCAATGGGTAACCGTATCGTGAAGCAACTGTGAAGACAGTTGCTGATCCTAGACCAAAAATACCAAAGAAAATTTTAAAAAAATTTATTAATCGATACAGAACAAAAGTAACCTAATGAGCATAACGAAGGGCATTTTGGTCATTTCAATCCCAGAGTTGAATTTTGATCTAAGTGTCAATTAAAATGAGAGATTAAAATACATTAAATAAATTAAATTATGAAAAATACAATGGAAAAATGAGAAAAGAAAAGAAAAGAAAAGAAATAAGATTATTGTATATATATGATGTCATAATGACATCATTTAAAATCATTCAACCAATGAGAAATTAACAAGTTGTATTAAGGGATAAGGGAGATACAAAATCAGACCAATTAATTAAACAATTATCATCTTCCCCATTTCTTTCTTCCATGGCCGGCACACCTCAAAATTTTTCTTCCTCCATTGTTGTTTAAATTGAACTAAAATTTCTCCTTAAATTCCACCATAAAATCCTAATATCCCTTCACTAAAATTCATCCTCACATCAAGAGCAAGGTTTTGATTATCAAAAAGTGAGGAAAATCTAAAGTTTATACAAGACAAGAATTGAACTACAAAGAGGTTAGTGCATTTTTCCCTACTTCTCCTTCTTTAATCATTGAGTATGACTTGAGATAAGTTGAAATTGTAAGAAATTAAAAGAAAATTTGAATATATGGGGGTCCCTAAATTTCGGCAGCTTAAAGAACTTCAGCGATTTGATAATTTTGACTTACCTAAGCTTGATTAGTGATGTTGATGAATGGAATTAAATGTCATTGGAGTTAATTTTCATTAGTGTACTTGAGATTTAAATCTTGAATTAGGGTTTGAACATAAATTAGGGCTTTTGTGGAATTGTTGAAAATTGGCATCTTGAGATTGGTTGTGGCTTAATTGAAGTGCTATATGTGTGGCTTAATTGAAGTGCTATATATGTCAATTAAAGTGAGGGAGTTGGAGGAAATTGAAAATTGGGAGTGCTCTTTTGTGCAGGTTGAGGGACTTGTTGAGTTTAGCTTGAATTTTGACCCATAACTGAAATTGTGTGGCTCCAATTGGTATGAGGCTAATTGGAGATGAAATTAGACCCAAAACAATCCATTTTTCATAAAGAAACCATGCCCAAATTCTGTCCAAATCTTGACCTAATTACTATTCAAATTCGGCCAACCAAATCCTGAACCCAGAAAAATAACCAAATGAACAGGATATGTTCATTTGGCCATATATGTTCATTTGGCCATAACTTCCTCTAGACAGGTCCAAATGACCTGATCTTTGTGGCATTGGAAAGCTTAGACATAGGAATACAACTTTTATGAAGAACATAAAATGCAGAAATGTCTCTAATCAAATCAAATTACCAGCACAAATTAGGTCAACAAAACTGTCCAGAACAACACTGTCCGGAAATTCTGGACTAAAGCTCTCCCGACCAATTTTAGCAAAATGGCCATAACTTGGTCTACAAAAATCCAAATGCCATGAGACCAATGGAAAAATTTCTGCAAGACATAGATCTACAATATTGATGTTTTGACTAGAACCCAGAACCCAAGGAAACTAAGTCAAATTGTTAGAACAATTTAGTATACCAAATCCTAGAATTTGCCTCAACTACCACCTAACCCCAGAATAGAATTTATATCATAACGTTTACTAGAAAATCCCAAATGGGATGAACCTAACTGTTCTAGAAACTTAAGAGATAGGGCTTCAACTTTGATTTAGAAACTTTTCTTAAAATTTGAGTGTAAGAACCCTAAAATGAGAGTCAAAACTACTAACCTGAACCAGGAATCCTGTAGACACAGGGCACCTGAGTCTAGGCCAGTTAATTTGCTATAATTAATTCTACAAGACCTGAAAAATTGTAATTCAAAATTTTGAGTAATCATAAGACATAGGGTAATAACTTCTATGAAGAATATTAGGCCTAAAAGTGGCTGTAACATGTCCAAATAATTAGGAAAAGATTGACTCCAGAATCTACTTGGTTCTGGAACTTAAGTGAGTTAAGGAACCAGTTTTGGTTATTTGACCATAACTTGAGTTCTAAAACTCCAAATGACATGATTCAAAAAGGAAGAAAAAGACAAGACATAGAGAGACAACTTCCATGAAGGAAATGTAGCCAAACAGTGGCAACATCTTGGCCAATTTGCTAGGAGAAAATAAGATACCAAATCTGGACCTAAAGAAAGGTTCAAGATATTATGTGATACATGACATGTAAATTACCTATATGAATTGCTAAATGCATAAGTTACATGAAAATGAAAGGGAAACCTATTTTCCTATTATCAATTGACGTGAAATTACTATAAAGCACTAATAGTGCATGACATGAAATGATAAGATCATAAGTAATTAGAAATATTTAATTTGCCCAAAGTACATCTAGACTTATTTATATAGCATGGATCGATTGATATACCAATTAAAGACTACAGATTGTAGTATTGCCCACAGGGATAATCATTGATAGACAATATATGTCTGATATGATTGTTCTACAGGCTATATGCCTGCCCGTTAGCCATTGTGCCTGATCTTATTTCTTGCTTTATGCCTGCCCGCTAGCCTTGTGCCTGACATGACAGATGTATACATGTTAGACATACGGATGTTTAACTAGTATACTCCCGTGTATTCAGTCTTTATAGTTTGTTATAGGTTACTTGGACACAGATATGAGTAAAAAAATCTAAAATTTAAATAAATACATGAGAAGGCTATTAATGTGAATTTATTAAGATCGAATATATGATACATGATAAAAAGACCCCGATTAATTTAATTGTTCTCGAAGTTTTATAAACATGTAAAAGACTATAACTCATAAAATTCTATATTTCTTTATAAGATTATATGTGGAATAATTATTTCAATAATATAGTTATTTTTATTTCAATTTATGCACCACTAAGCGTTATGCTTAGCGTGTTAGTTTTTCCATCGAGTAGGTACAGGAGACCACCAACAGCCACAGTAGAGCTTAGACAGGACTTTTATCAAATCTGCTACAGAGTGGTTGTCACCTCAGACTGTTATTTTTGTTAGGGCTCATGTATAGTTAAATTTTGCATTTTGGTTATTGTATGTAATTTAGATGATGTAAATCATTTTGTGATTGTAAATAAAAATTATAAATATTGTACTTGATTTTATATGAATGTAATGAAGTACTTTATTTATTTGGAGTGGTTATGAGTATTATAATGACATGACATGGTTTATGGAAAATAATATGAATATGGGATTTGAACAGGTAAGTCATAGAACTCGCCATGCACTAATAAAATAGACGAGAGTCTGTTTGGGTCTCCACAAAAATAAGATGTGATAAAAAAAAAATTGCTACACGTAATGTAACAACCCTTACCCATCTACAGTGTAGTCGAGCAAGACATGTCACACTCAGTGCTGGAGCACCCTATCTTATCTCAATTTATTCTTTTAATAATTTATTCTCATTATATTTTAATATCAATTATTTTTCTAAGAGGAAACCAATGGAGTTTTTCCTATTTTATTATCGTTTGGCGTATTTTACTATTTATCTATTTAAAAATCTCAGTAATATTCTCCATACAATAATTCATCCATACTCATATCATCATTTCAAAATCAGTATGTAATTCAAATCCATACTCATTTGTACAAATTCATTCATGCTTATTACATATATCAAAATCCTCAACTTCATTAGTTTACATAATTTGTAAACTAATTGCATAATTTACAATTTACATAATATACAAATTAATTACAATTTCATAATTTACATTTCAACATAATAACTAATTATAAATACATAAAATAACTTTTGTGAGCCCTATCTACATGCATTGCTGAGGAGGTGACAACCTTGAGCTCTTCTGACACTTCTGCAGATCCGAACTCTAAAAATCCCAGTCTAATATCTACTGTGCTTTATCTTCAGTACCTGTGCGAGGAAACAAATCCATCGCGCTAAGCATTGCTGCTTAGTGGTGTTATAATATAATAAAGAAAATAATATACAAATAAAAAAAGAAATGGATAATACTTTGGATACTCTTGAATTTGATCTTGTAATGCCCTCACTTTAGGTAGTCCATACATTCAACTGTTCTGATGACTAACGTCTGTTCGGACAGCTAGAATGTCTGGAACTACACTCAAACTAGAGTGAGGAAGTATAAATTGACTGAATAAAGACTAAGAAAAATTGAGAAAAAATTTTAGAAATGAAATACAACAAAGTTAAATGAGCTGGTACTTCAGCGATAGGTGACCCAACGGAAAGTGACTGCAAAGACAGTTGTCGACCCTATAACCATAGGAAAACCTTGTGAAATAATTTCTGAGATATCAGAGAAGATTTACGGCACCCTAGGTAGCATTAGAATGCCAAGAAAAGGTTAGGAGAATTTTTAAGATCGGTACAGACAGTTTTGGCTCCTTAAGCCAAAATGAGGGGCATTTTGGTCATTTCGCCTTCAGAAACGATTTTTTACCAAGTTGTCCAATTGAGTAAATAAATTATATGACATAAAATGTAAATAAATATTGCTAAAAATTAAATTGAAAATGAGTAGAAAAGAAAAGAAAAGAAAAGAAAATGAATTAAATGGGACTTATGACATCACCATGATATCATTAAAATGCCCTCCACCAATCACAACTCAATAAGCCATTATAAATCAAATAAAAAGGGATAAATTGAGACAAAAATAAAAACACAAATATGCCTTTTTCATCTTCAACCAACCGGCACACTTTTCTCTCAACCTCCATGAGTGTTGTTTCATCTCTTTCTTCCATTCCCATGAATTCTCACCATTAAACCCTAGACTCCCTTCATTAAAACTTGTTTACACTTCTTGGGAAAGTGTTTGGCTACCAAGAATTGAAGAGAAAGTGAAGTTTAAGCTTGGGAAAATTTTGCTCAAAAAGGTTAGTGCTACTATTCTTTAATTTCTCTTTAGATTTCATGTTGGAAGCATGAATTGACTTAGAATTTGAAAGATTTGAAAGAAAATATCCATGTATGAGCCACTTCCATTTTTGGTAGCCATGAATTAGGAAAGTGTTTGATGAGTTTTGATGTAATTAAAGATGTTTATGGGTGGCTTTGATGGTGATTATGAGACTTTGAACATAAATTGATGTGTGTGAAGTAGGATTTGAATATTTGAGAAATTTTGAGATTGGTACCTTGGTGTTATGGCTTGAGATTGATCTTGTTGAGACTGTTTGTTGATCATTTGAAATGTTATGAATGATAAATTGTAGTTGGGAGTAAGGAGGATGGAATATTGGGAGTGCTTCTCTTATGTAGGAAATTCGGACCTATGAGTCTAGTGTCTTGTTTGAGTTAAAACTGAAGTTGTGTGACTCTAATTGGTGTGAGGCCAATTGGAGGTGAAACTAGACTCAAAATGCCCCATTTTTCATGAAGAAACCCAGCCCAAATTCTGTCAAAATCTTGGTCAATTTACTATCCCAATCTAGGTATTCAAACACTAAACCCAGAAAAAAATGACCAAATGAAGGCCATAACTCTCTCTAGACAGGTCCAAATGACCTGAATTTTATACCATTGGAAAGATTAGACATAAATCTACAACTTTTATTGAGAACACCAAGCCCAGAAATGCCTCTAACCAAATGAAATTTCTGACCCAAGTTGGGTCACTAAACTGACCAGAATAGATTCTGCCCAGAATTTCCTGGACATAGACCACCCGACCAGTTTTGGCAAAATGGCCATAACTTGGTCTATAAAAATCCACATGCAATCAAACCAATGGTAAAATTTTTATATTACATAGGTCTACAATATTGGTCTTTGACCAGAACCCAGAACCCAAAGGAACTAGGTCAAATGGTTAGAAAAATTTAGCATATCAAAACCTGGAATTTGTTCAAACTACACTTGACACCAGAACAGTCATTAAGTCATATCTCGCACAAAGAAACTTTAATTAGGAAGAGCCCAACTGTTTTGGAAACCTAAGAAATAGGGCTCCAACTTTGATTTAGAGACTTGCCTCAAATTTTGAATGTAAGAACCCTGAAATGAAAGTCAAATCTACTAACTTGAATATGGACCCTAAAGACACAGGGCACATGAGTCCAGGCTAGTGATTTGGCTATAATTAATTCTAAAAACCTTGAAAAATTGTAATTAAAATTTCTAAGGGACTATAAGACACAGGGTAATAACTTCTATGGAGAACCTTAAGCTCAAAAATGACTGTAACAGGTCTAATTAATTAGACTAAGACAGACTGCATAATCTGCCTAATTCTGGACCTAGAAAGAGACAATGAACCAGTTAAGGTTATTTAACCATAACTTGAGTTCTAAAACTCCAATTAATATGATTCAAAAGGAAAACAAAGGCAAAACATAGAGGAACAAATTCTATGAAGGGAGTGTGGCCAAACAGTGGCCACATTCTGGTCAATTTGCCATGTAAAGATAGTGCACCAAATCTGGACCTAAAGAAAGGTCCATAAAATAACTAGGCATATGAGATGAAATGAATTAGAATAAATTGTTAAGCATAAAAATAACATGAATTAATGTCACACCCTACTCTCTCGTAAGATGTAACATGATCTCGTAGTACACCTAATGAATTACCGTACTTCGCCTACCGATAACCCATTAGATATACTACAAGGGATTTTAAAATAATTTTCGTGAAATTTAAATCATCGATTAAAATCTGGTGTTATAAAATTTTTTCAAAATTTCGACAAAGTGCCGGTTGTATTTTGAGAAAACAGTTCTTCAATCCTGCAAAAGAAAATACTCCCTATATGTTTTCTCAAATACAACTCCAATAACTTCATTTCAATTCACAATTCAAATCTCAATGAACAATCAATTCATTTTCAAACCAATCTCATCATAAAGAAACATTTCATTGATTACAAGACTCAAAATTTATATTACAAAACTATTCAATTAAATGAAGTCTCAAATTTACATTTACAATAATTTACATTTAATTACATACCAAAATATTTTACAAGAGTTTTTATACAACTACTCAAATAATTTACATACATATTATTACATGCATACATCAAAACCTATGTACATGGGTATACCTATGATATACCTAGAGCTGATCTGAATGTCTCTTCAAAGAAGCTTACTCAATTGCTCTATGCTCTTTTCACCTGCGACAGCATACAAAGCTATCACTGAGTGGTGAACTCAGTGGTGCACAACTATAATTTAAAACATAGTACAATATACATTGACAAAATTTACAGCAAATAATTTGGAAATCTGAATACTCATCAAATTACAAAACTTAAAATATTCATTGCCAGTAATATAAATCATTTGTATAAAATGACTTTGATCACAAAATTCAATTTATCAAATCATAACTAACCATTTAAGGCAATTCTAACAAAATCGATTATACATAAATCATAATTGAAATCACAATTCTTTACTATTCAAAAATCATTCTTTATCTCAAAAACCATTCTTTATCTTAAAAACCATTCTTTATCTCAAAAACTATTCTTTATCTCAAAAACCATTCTTTATCTCACTAACTATATAAGACTAATCCGAAAGGGCCATCTTCGGGGTGATTCTAATTCCCTATGGTCGGGGAGGTCAAATCGGATTCTAACTCCCTATGGTCGGGGAGGTAGAATCATCGTGCACAGTACACATCATAATAATGAATCTTCCAAAAGGGCCATAACAAATAAGAACTTAGATCTAACCTCTAATAAGAGGAGAATCTAAGCCTGTGCACGTACCATGGTAATCAAAACACAATTAACTCCATTGTCTTCTCAACATATGAAAGAGACGGGTAATAACCTAGTCAAGCATCTATAGTGAGATATAAAATAATATCACAATCCTTTTAGTGAGCATAAATCACAAAGCAATTCGATTCAAAATCAATTCCAATATCCAATAATTTTTATGCTCATCACAATTCAAATCATAAATTTGCATTTTTCCATGCAAATTGCCCATCACAATTCAAAACATGTTCTATCACAATTTTCCAAAACATAATTTATTCAATCCACAATAATGCTTAATATTTGTGGAAATACCATTTCACAAAGCTAAATTCATACATACTATAACAATTTCAATAATCATTGAATTAAATCCAATGCTTGTTAAACATAATACATAAGAAAAAAATGTCATTTAATCATATGAAATATTTAGAACAAAATAAGTTAAAAACTAATTGTGCACAAACCTCTGATAAATGTGTCTTGGTCCTGACTCAATATTTCCTTCCCCTTCCCTGAGTCTTTGCTAACTGAAACACACAATTTGAAGTGTTTCAGTACTCATTTAAATTGTCTCTAACAATAAGGCTTAATAATTAATTTATTGAATTCTATTATTTTTCTTAGTTAACCTGAAATGTTGACCCTCGATGCACTTTAGATGAATTAGGTTTAATGTTACCAATATGTCACATTTTATAGCCTTTTAGTGTTGGTATATGTTACCAAATTCACTTTCAAGTATATTGCATTTCATTGCAATTTGTCGGATTTCGGTGTACTATTTTGACCTAACCGGAAGACCTAGTTTCCTCGATTTTCGGGTTTCGGTCCAAACTACAAACTTGTAGGTCTATGTCTTATTGCACGCGAGGCAAAATTTCAAGTCATTCTGAGTTGTGTAGACCAAGTTATGGTCAATTTACCAATGCTGGACAGAATGCACCAAAATGGTAACTTTAGGTCATTTTTAGGTCACTTTTGGTTTGGCCAGTTTTGGTACATGAACTTGTGCAAGCTATTTGGCTTGGTTCTGGCCATTTCTGGGCTTTGGTGTCTTCATAAGAATTGTAGATATATGTCTAAAATATTAATGGAAAAAATTTTAGGTCATTTGGACCTGTTTTGAGTGAGTTATGATAAAAAAACTAACTACTGCCCAAATGGTCAATTTTCAGGCTTTCAAGTCACTAATCCGGATTTGGTTATTTTTCAAGTCACTTTCTAGGCAGAATTTTGGTAAGCTTCCTTTATGAAAGTTGACACATTTTGTGCCTAGTTTCACCTCCAATTGGTCTTATACCAATTGGAGTCACACACTTAAGTTTCTAAGATAAAATGTACACTGCCCTATTACACATTGTTTATCCTTACCAATTACACATCCAACACTTACCAAATTAATTCTTCCATGCCAATCCTGGTTTGTACCATAACATTAACACACTTTACTTCACATTTTTGGTCATTTTGGCAGCTTGTAACAACTCTCAACAAACACATTATAACTCATAATTTTTCCAAGTCCAATTATAACAATTAACCACATGACATACCTCATTTACATGTCCAAATTCAAACCATTATACACATATCCATGCTGCCATCAATAACAACATCTTAGAGAACCATAAAAAAGTAATGTACATCTCCATTAAAACATCAAACTTCAAAAATTCTTCCATAAATCAATTACCCACAACCTTGGTTACACTTTTAATGAAACAAGAATTGAAAACACTCACTTACCACTTTTGAAGTTCTTCAAAACCTCACCAAAACTTAACTTTCTTGCCCCAATAATCTGCCCAAGAGGTATACACCACTTTTAATGAAGAAATTTGCAAGAAACCATGGCTTAATCATGGTAGATGGAGCTTGTGGTATGGTGCGGCCATTGAAGAATTTTTGAGAGAATTTGGTTTGGCTTGGAGAATAATGTAGAAGAAGAAGAAGAAGATGGAGTTAGTGGAGTTGGCTGTCCACTTAAGTGATGTTAGTGGAGCACTAATTGATTAAAAATCTATTTTAATGTTAAACTTTCCAATTCTTGCAATTTGACCACCACACTTTCACTATTTACATAATGTATCTCATTTTAATTTTTCATGGTATTTTCAAAATTTAATATCATTTATTTTTAATGGAAATTTAGGTCAAAAGGCAATTCGGGGTGTCAAATGACCACAATACCCCTATTCGGGTTGCATTCCTGATTTTTCGGTAATACAGAGTTTTGTCGTTTTCTCGATTTCTCGTCTTTCATTGTACTAATTAATTAATTTTTCTTTGATATTTCTAATGATATTTATACTTCAATAGATGTTTATTTAAGTCTTAAAAATATTTTCCAGGGTTCCCCACGGTCCAAGGCTAGTCAACGGTTCACGCCGCAACTTCTCAGTGCGGTCACCCATCGCTATGGTTCTCGACTCGTTTAACTTGGTTACATTTCATTACTATTATTTTTCCTTTATTTTTCTTGTAATTTCTTTTCTTGTATTTCATTATTTTATGTCTCTTCACCCATATCTAAGTGTAGTTCTAGGCATCCTAGCTGTCCGGACAACACTGGTTACTGGAATAGTAAAATGCACTACCGAACATAGGGGTGTTACAATTCTCCCCCCCTTAAAATAAATTTCAT
Source organism: Hevea brasiliensis (assembly GCF_030052815.1). Taxonomy (NCBI): domain Eukaryota; kingdom Viridiplantae; phylum Streptophyta; class Magnoliopsida; order Malpighiales; family Euphorbiaceae; genus Hevea; species Hevea brasiliensis. The sequence goes on along the minus strand of NC_079497.1, from coordinate 87,440,094 downwards.
CTCGAAATTTTACCTGGCATCAGTGTCTGAACAGCTGTGGGTGCTGTCTCCTCATATCCTCTTCACGTTCCCAAGTAGTTTTCTAGCCTGAATGATGGTTCCACAACACTTTAACCAAGTGTATCTGTTTATTCCTCAGCTGCTTCATCTCATATGCCAGAATTTCTATGGGTTCTTCCTCATATGAGAGGTCTGGATTTACCTCAATCTCTTCAATAGATAGTACATGAGATGGTCAGATCTGTACCTCCTTAACATGGACACATGGAAGACACTATGTATCCTTTCTAGCTCTGGAGGTAATGCTAACCGATATGCCAAAGGATCCACTTTTTCCAGAACCTCGTATGGTTTGATAAAATGAGGACTCAGTTTTCCCTTTCTACCAAATCTCATAATCCTCTTCCAAGGAGAAACTTTAAGAAATACCTTATTACCCACTGCATATTCAATATCTCTTCTCTTCAGATCAACATAGGACTTCTGACGGTCTGATGCAGCCTTGAGTCGATCTCTGATCAATCTGATCTTTTCCTCTATCTGCTGAATAATTTCTGGCCCAATCATCTTCCTTTCACCTACTTCATCCCAACATAGGGGAGTTCTACACTTCCTGCCATACAAAGCTTCATATGGAGGCATCCCAATGCTTGATTGGTAGCTGTTGCTATAAGCAAACTCAATCAAAGGCAAGTGTATATCCCAACTACCTTCAAACTCAATTGCACAAGCCCGTAGCATATCCTCCAATATCTGAATTACCCTCTCAGACTGGCCATCTGTCTATGGGTGGAATGCTGTGCTAAAGTTCAATCTAGTTCCTAGGCCTCTCTGAAGACTACCCCAGAATCTAGAAGTGAACCTAGGATCTTTGTTTGATACAATCAACACTGGCATTCCAAGCAGTTTTACAATCTTATTTATGTACAATCTGGCTAATCTCTCCAACTATAGTCCATCCTGACTGGCAAAAAGTGAGCAAACTTGATTAGTCTATCAACTATGACCCATACTGCATCATGACTATTTTGTGTCCTTAGAAGTCTCATCACAAAATCCATAGTTATCCGTTCCCTTACAATGTTTCATAGGGTGCCATTTGTATGCTATCTTGACACTTATTATTGTATACAAATTCTGTTAGTAGGAGGTATTTGTCTTATCTCCCCTCGGATAGGGTGCTCCGGCACTGAATGTAGTACACCTTGCTCGACTACACTGTAGACAGGTAAGGGGTATTACAGATCTAAGTAATATAATACTTCTAGTATTAACTATCTTTCGTTCTAATTTATTCCTCTTAAGAAGCAATTTATTCCTAAATTCACAGTAGTAATATACTTATATCTCTTTTGCAAATCATTTTATCATTTCATTCAATACTTTCTAGATTATCGCAGATTATTTCATAATAATTAAATTTTAATATCGTTCCAATTTATTTCAATTCTTTCTACTAAATAACTAATCTAATTTATTTTAAATATTCTTACTCTTTTATTTAATTGCTAATATTTTCAATTGCTATTATTCTTAACTCATTTCAATAAATTTCACTGCTCAAGTAACTTATGACAGGCTGACTAAACTGGATAACGGGTCATTGGCACTGGACATCATGGTGCCTTGCGCCGTCATACCATGGGACATGAAATGCTAAACGTCAACTACGTATGCAGTCGGAATGGCTAAAAAAAAAGACATGATAACATATCAGTATGGCTAAAAGCCATGATAATAAGTAATCGGGCATAAAAGCCATGAATACGGACATAAAGCTATGAATATAGGTATAAAGCCTTACGCAGTACTGCTAAAAATATACCCTATTGGCATGCCAATCTATCCAATCTGACACACGTGTCTAGGTAATACATGGGCACATAGGTACCATTAAATGTTAATATATTGTGTTTTATGAATTCATTATTTCATGACAAATTCTAATTATAATTTATAACATTTCAATCTATTCCTAACAGAGGTATAAATTTTTAAAATACATTTCTACATAAATTTTGCCTTCATCATAATTCATATATTTATTCATTATATTATTCGTGTTGATCTCAATTCACAACAATGGTTCCCATATACCATTGTATTCAAAGTACTTTTCCTTTCTACAATAATGAGAACTAATGTCTCATTCATACATTAACATGATCCATTTATTCATTACACTATTTATATAACTTATCATTTGCAATTTAAGTTTTGGTCCTTTGCATTAATATTATTGAGGTTACTATTTACTTGACCATTTCCCTTCAAAGGTTGAATTTTTAATTCATAATAGTTACATGGGTTCTAACCACATGAAATTACCACATTTTGGTTCACAAAAGTGTTGGCATTGGTTGCCAATCAATACTTCAAATCAATATGAAATAGATCAAAATTTTCAGTTTTGGGTGCTAGAGTTTACTATTCCATTAGGCAATTCTACAGTGAGCATTTGGCAAACTTTTCTTCATCAAAGTTGTTCCTTTATGTATCTTCTTTAATTTTCTTTTTGAATCACTCCATTTGAAGTTTTCTAGCTCAAGTTATGCAAATTTCAATAAGGCTGGCTGGATTGGTATCTACCCAAAATTTCTAGGTAGAAACCAATTCTGGCAGTTTTGGTGTCCTAACTTTGATGGACAATTTCATTAAGTTCTGGTCAAAATTTGAAGTTATGTTCTTCATGAAAGTTGTTCTAAACTGTTTAATCATTCTATTGATATAAAATTCAAGTCAATTGGAAATTTCTACACTGAGTTATGGCCAGATGAACAAACATTATTTATTTGGTCACTTTTACCAGGTCTAGAATTAGTTACCCGGATTTGGTTAATTTTTAGGATATTCTAAGTTTGTTTTCTGGGCAAGGTTTCTCCATAAAAGTTGTGGCATTATGTGTCTAGTTTCATGTCAAATTGGCATTGCACCAATTGAACCTACACAACTCAAGTTATAGTTGCCCAAACCTGCTGGACTCACATCCAGCCCTGCAGGTCCTATGAGGCAGCATACCCAACCTCAAATCCTAAGCCACAATTCACTTCAATTCCTTATCAAACACAGCCAAATGGTTACTAATTGACCATTAGGACTTTCATTCACCAACACATGAGCAAAACCCAAAATTTGCCCCAAACCCTAACTCCAGTAATTAACTTCCATACAATTTCACACCAACTAAGGTTATCAATCACACATATACCTTATCTAAGCTTGTATTCAAGTTTTAATTCAACAAAACCCATCAATTCCTCCTCTTATGGTTGCTGCCTGAATTTTACCTCTCTCTTTTATACATGATTTCTTCTAATTTCTTAATCATTTACTCATATTTAAGCTAACTTCCAAGAAATAAACAAGATTTGAAAATTAATATGCACTAACCTTGTAACATCCTCACTTAAGTAGTTTGTATGTTATACTATTCCGATGACTGAGGTTGTTCGGACAGATAGCCAGAATACAGACAGTCATAAATTGATGAAATAAATAAAAAGAAAACACAAGAAAAATTAAGGAAAAATAAAAGAGAGGAAATGAAACTAGGTTAAACGAGCCAGCACCATAGCGATGGGTGACTGCACCGGGAAGTTACGGCGAAGGCAATTGCTGACCCCAAGACCGCAGGGAACCCTTGGAAATAATTTTTGGGACATAATTAAAGGCCTGTAGAGGTGTAATTCACATTAGAAATTTCAAAGAAAAATTAATGAATTAGTATAAAAAAAATCAAAAAATCAAGAAACTAACAAAAATCGGTGTTACCAAAAAATCGAAAATACAACCCGAAGTGGGGCATTTTGGTCATTTGACACCTAGAGTTGACTTTTGACCTAAATGTCCATTAAAAATAAGTGATATTAAACTTTGAAAATGTCATGAAAAATAAAAATGTGGTATATAATGTCAATAGTGGAAGTATAGTGGAAAAATTGCAAATTGTGAAACTTGGGAATTAATTAATTCATAAACTAAGTTAGTGCTCCACTAACCTTAAATTAAAGGACATATATAAGGCCTTTATGGACAGAATTCTTCATCTTCAACCTTGCATAAAACCAGCAGAATTTGCAACCTCCATTAAACTCCATGGCCGCACCTCACTTAAGCTACATGCACCTCCATTCAAGCCCTCTTTTCCACTAGCTTTCTTCATTAAAGCTTGCACACTCTACTTAAGGAAGCTATTGGGAGCAAGAAAAAGAAGATTTAGTGAGGTTTTGGGAAAGCTCTCAAGAGGTAAGTGTCCAATCTTTCCACCTTTCTTTAGTAAATTTGATGTTTAGGTTAAGGGAAGTTGATTGGTGATGAAATTTGAAAGAAATTGTTGAGTTAGTAAATTGTCCAATTTTGTCAGCCATTAGAGGTGAAATTCCTTGAGTTTTTCTTACATTAAAATAATGGGAATTAGTGTTGATGAGGTGAATTTGATGTATTGGTAAATTATTTCCCATGTATGTATATTGAACACTTGAAATTAGGAGTTTGGAAAGTGTAATGGAAAGCCTTGGCATATGGCTAATTTCGGCAGCCTTGAATTTTATGGATTAATGTTTGATTTAATGAATTCAAATGATGAATTATGGTATTGATGGATTAAGGGCAGTATATGCAAGTAATGGTTGGAATTGTATGTAGTAAAAGTAAGTGATTTCATGTGTATATGAATGTTGAATTTAACCTTGAGAATTAGGGTTATAATATATGTCTTGAACACTTGTGTATTATGCCCAAATTGACATAATTGAGCTGTGATGAATGGTATAGAAGTTCCATGAATGCAGTATTGTAGTATTGGGAGGAGGAGAATTGTCAATTGGAAGTGCCTTTTTATGTGCAGGTTGTGTTTGTTGTTAGCAGTAGCTAAATTAAGCCATAAGTGCAAAATTGTGACCCCAATTGGTATAAGGCCAAATGGAGGTAAATCTAGACATAAAATAGGTTAACTTTCATGCAGAAATGTTGCCAAAATTCTGTCCAGAAACTAGCCATAAAATTGACCTAATCCGGAATTGCAACTTTGAAAATCTAGAAATTGACTATATGAACAGTAGTCACGTAATTGGCCATAACTCACTCAAAATAGGTCCAAATGACCTGAAATTTATACCAAAAGCAAGCTTAGACATAGGAATATAACTTTGGTGAAGATCATAGAACCCAAAAATGCCATTTACTAAGTCAAATTGCTTGCACAAGTTGAGGTATCAAAACTGTCAAGAACCATTGCAACCCAGAATTTGACCATATGAACAGTAGTCACTCATTTGGCCATAACTCACTGTAAACAGGTCCAAATGACCTGAAATTTATATCAATGGAAGGGTTAGACATAGAGCTATAACTCTTATGGAGACACCAAAGCCTAGAAATGACCAGAACCAAGTCAATTTGCTTGCCCAAGTTAGGGTACAAAATATGCCAGAATTGAGTTTGACCTAAAAATGACCTAACTTTGCATTATAAATGCAAACTGTCCAGCTTTAGTAAATTGACCATATCTTGGTCTATATAACTCAGAATGACTTGAAATTAGTGCTAAAAGTTCAATAAGATATAGATCTACAAATTTGCTTGTTTGACCAGAAGCTAAAAACCAATGAAAATAGGACATTTAGCTAGATCAATCTAGCATACTAAAACTGAAAAATTGATAATACTATATAATAAAGCCTAGAAATTAATTGGCAATATATGCCATCTTGTGAGAAGTGTAAAATTTATATATTGGCATTATATTGAAATGTAAATTGTGACATGTTGATACTAGAATCAACCTATCCATGATGTATAAAAAGGGTCAACATTTTTGTTGACCAGTGAAAGCCATAATGACCTATAAACCCTAAAAATAAAGAATTAAATATTTAAGTTTGTAAATGCCCTAGTATTGCCTAGTTGACTAGTTTGGATAGGTTGACATGCTAATATAGTTCTGACAGCTGTATTGTAAATGGCATCGTGCCATATTGTGTTTTATGGCTTATTATGCTGCACTATGATTTTAATAGCCTATGGCTATATGGATTGTGTTATTATACTCGGCTTATTTCCTGATTGATTATATGGCTTCTTAGCCTCACTATTTGCACACCGGGAGATACTTTGTGACCGATGGTGTGACGACCTGATGTACTAGGTACCCAATGCTATTTTATCCACTGTTTGCATACTAGGAGATACTTTGTGACTGATTGTAATACCCCTATGTTCGGTAGTGCGTTCTACTGTTCCGGTAACCAGTGTCTGTCTAGACAGCTAGAATGCCTAGAACTACATTTAAATATTAGTGAGGAGACATAAAATAATGAAATAGAAGAAAAGAAAATACAAGAAAAACAAAGGAAAAATAATAGCAATGAAATGTAACCAAGTTAAATGAGCCAAGAACCATAGCAATGGGTGACCACACCGGGAAGTTGCGGCGTGGACTGTTGACTAGCCCTGGACCACGGGAAACCCTGAAAAATATTTTTAAGACTTAAATAAACATCTATTGAAGTATAAATATCATTAGAAATATCAAAGAAAAATTAATTAATTAGTACAAAGAAAAACGAGAAATCGAGAAAACGACAAAACTAGGTGTTATCGAAAAATTGGAAATGCAACCCGAATAGGGGCATTGTGATCATTTGACACCCCGAGATGCCTTTTAACCTAAATTTCCATTAAAAATAAATGATATTACACTTGGAAAATGTCACGAAAAATTAAAATAAGATACATTATGTAAATAGTGAAAGTGTGGTGGCCAAATTGCAAAAATTGGAAACTAAATAAATAACCATTAAAACTTTTAATAGTGCTCCACTAACTTCAGCATTTGGACACCTAAAGTGACACTTGGGAGGTGCAGAACCCATCTTCAACCTCACTTTGCAAAACCAGCCAAACTAAACCTTGGGAGAAAACTCCATGGCCGTCCACACTCATTAACTTTGCTCCTAACCTTGCAAGGAAGAGTTTGATAGCAATTTTAAGAAGTTTAGTGAGGTTTTGATCAAGCTTCAAAAGTGGTAAGTGAGTGTTTTCAATTCTTGTTTCATTAAAAGTGTAACCAAGGTTGTGGGTAGTTGTTTTGTGGAAGAGATTTTGATGTTTGATAAATTATTGCAGTTGATCCATTTTGGCAGCCATGGAAACTCACTATTATAGCTGGTTTTTACTTGTTTATGGTTGTTTAAGATGTTGGTATAAGTGTTTATGTATATAGAAATAATTTGGATAATGTATACTAAGTGTATGCGTGATAGTGCACTTGATTTTGGAAGCTTTGAAGCTAATTGAAGAGGATGTGCAAATTGGCAACTTTAAAGTGTAGTTTAAAATGTGTTGTTTCATGGTTTGGGTTGTTGAATTATATTGTTATTGATGGCAGCATGTATATGTCTATAATAGTTTGGAATTGGGTATGTAAATGGGGTATGTTCATGTGGTAAAATGGTGTAAATGGACTTTGGAAAATTCTATGTTATAGTGTGCATATTGAGAATGGTTACAAGCTGTCCAAAATGACCAAAATGTAATGTAAAGTGTGTTAATAGTATGGTACAAACCAGAATTGGCATGAAAGGAATAGCTTGGTAAGTATAGAATGTGTAATTGGTATGTGATGAAGAGTGTGTAGCAGGGCAGTGTATGTTTTAGCTTAGAACCTTAAGTGTGTGACTCCAATTGGTATGAGACCAATTGGAGGTAAAACTAGGCACAAAATTTGCCAACTTTCATGAAGGAAGCTTACCTAAATTCTACCTAGAAGGTGACTTGAAAAATGACCAAATCCGGATTAGTGACTTGAAAGCCTGAAAATTGACCATTTGGGCAGTAGTTAGTGTTTTGACCATAACTTACTCAAAACAGGTCCAAATGACCTGAAATTTTTACCATGAATAGTTTAGACATAGATCTACAATTCTTATGAGGACACTAAAGCCCAGAAATGGCCAGAACCAAGCCAAATAGCTTGCACAAGTTCAGGTACCAAAACTGGCCGAACCAAAAGTGACCTAAAAATGACCTAAGCCTACCATTTTGGTGCATTCTGTCCAGCATTGGTAAATTGACCATATCTTGGTCTACACAACTCAGAATGACCTAAAATTTTGCCCCGCGTGCAATAAGACATAGACCTACAAGTTTGTAATTTGGACCAAAACTCAAAAACCAAGGGAACTAGATCGTCCGACTAGGTCAAAATAGTACACCGAAATCCGATAAATTGCAATAAAATACAATACACTTGGAAATGAATTTGGTAATATGTACCAACACTAAAAGGCTATAAAATGTGACATATTGGTAAAATTAAACCTAATTCACCTTGAGTGCATCGAAGGTCAACATTTTAGGTTGACTAAGGAAAGTAATAGAATTCAATAAATTATTTAATGAACCTTATTGTTAGAGACAGTTTAAATGAGTACTGAAACACTTCAAATTATGTGTTTCAGTTAGCAAAAACTCAGGGAAGGGGAAGGGGAAGGAAACACTGAGTCAGGGCCAAGAGACATTTATCAGAGGTTTGTGCACAACAGTTATTTCTTTTGAATTTTTCAATTGAAATAAATTATGACTATTTGTATGTTATTATTTTAAATTGTGAAAAATTATTTGAATGATATTTGATGGATACTTATTGATTGAAAAGCATTATAAATGGTTTGAAACCACAGCTATCATGTATATTGATTGAATTCCTCGCTAGCTTGTCTAGTGGGACGAATTGACTTTGAATTCCCTCTCTGGCTGAAGTGTTAAGGTGTGTGTTTGTTGAGGACAAATAGAATGAGTACTCATATTATTGCTAGCTAGCTATGTTATTCCTCACTAGCCATCGGCTTTTGGGACGAATTGGACTTTAGCAACATGATTAAGCTGTGTGTATGATTTATTGATATTTATTGTGATATTGTGAAATGGAGTTTAAATTCTTTATGACATTACCGTCTTTGAATTTAACTATGGTTTTAAGTATCCACTATTTATACGACTTATGATTTATGATTTAAAGTTGCATTTTGTTAATATTGTGCACCACTGAGACATTGGCTCAGCTATAGCTTTTCATTGCTATCGCAGGTAGACAGACTGACAGGGCAGCATACTAGGCTGCTAGTGCTACATTGAGAGTTCATCAGGTATATTGAGTATACCATATTTTGCATTTTGTATTATAATGTATGTTCACTGTCTGTATATATTGTTCTTGGTCTTGAGCAGTTGTAAATTAAAATTGTTGTCGACACCATATTTTGGCCGGCCCCATCGAAAATCAACAGGCTTTGAAGTCGATCCCCAGCACCAAGTCTCCAGTCATGTCCGATCTCTCTTTGCCAGTTAATCACATTTCCGATCCCTCTTCAAAAGGAATTGATCCAATACCGAATCTCCATATCATTTAAATCCTAACCGATCTCTCAAATCAATTACCAAGTCTCTTTGCCAGTTAATCACACAGCCGATCTCTTGTCAAACGAAATTGAACCAACATTAGGTCTTCATGCCATCCGATCCCCCTTTCATAAATATTATAGTTAACTGTTCAATAAAGTTAAGGTTTTAATCCGGCTTAATGGTGCTTCCGATCTTAAGTGTTCAGATCAGGTTTCCAATTTTAATAATCTTAAGTTCCGTTTAGTGTTTGTACTCGGTTTAGGCCGATCTCATGTTTACAAAGTTTTACCAATCTCTCATACATAGGTTAATAATTGCTTTTAAGTTGTTCTAATACATTTAGACAATCAGTCGCTCATGCGACTTAGGTACTTTCCGATCTCATCCAGTCATTGAATAAAAAAAGAACTTCATTTCATTTCAAATTAAAAATTTATACAAGTCATTCGGCTGGAGGATCACCCCCAGCCTGTTCTACATTTTATTCACCTCCTCTCACGCCTTCAGCCTCCTCCTCGCTATCCTCTTTGACTTGCGGAGCCAGGTCTACCATCCAGGAAAAGTCCTCTTCGGGATAACGCTTCTTGAGCTCAGCCAAAAGGTCCCCATGGGCGTTCACATAAGCGCCGGCCTCCCTTGTTACTGCCTCTCCTTCTTTTGCTTTGAGTTCGTCAGTGAGGCGGGCGACATCAGCGGCTCGGAGCGCCCGAACCTCTTCAAGAACATGAGCTTGCTCGGTCAACTTATCCTCGTAGAACTTCATCCGCCCCTCAATTTTAGCTATATAGTTTTGGGCGGATGAAAGTTGGGATCGGAGGGAAGCTGCTTCATAACCAACCTTCTCGATCTCCTGCCTCATATGGTGAGCCTTCTCCCGGACAATGTTTTGGTTCACCAAACTCTCCACGATCAGGCTCACAATCCGGGTCAGGATATCATCGAGACTGTTTGGGGTCAGCCTATCCCGATCCTCCTGAAGGCAGTGGAGGACCCCAAGACCTTAGCAAAGCCCAGATTCTCTTGAACCGTGCGGTTCTTCTCCAGTGAGTGGATTAGGACTTGAGCGCCTCGGGAAAGGGTCCTCACAGGAGGTTGGGAAGGACCCCCTTCCGCACTCGAAGTAACGGGTGGAGGTGGCGGCGGCTCTTCATGTCGCGGAGGAGACCGAACCACTTCTACTTCAGGGATCAGCGGTCCCGAGGGTCAGGACGAGCCTCCCTGTGTCTCCCCCGGATCGTGCCTTGGTGTCTGAGAGGCCTCGGCATACTTCATCTTCCGCACCTTTCTGGAAACCTCTCTCTTCCACTTTTGGCTCTCCTTGGAAGCCTCGTTGCCCGCCATACCTGCACAAAGAAAAGGTCATTGAGTTCATTAAGGCCCAAAGATCAGAGATATAGAAAGTACCGAGGCTGAGGTAAGAGAGCTGAAGCCCGCATTCTTTGCCAGTAATCAGCTGCATTGTCCAATGATGCAGTTCGGCCATTACCGCATCTAAACAGGAGAACTTCTGAGTGGCCGCCTGATCTTTTAACTCCATCACCATTATGCCCTCTTCCCTATTCAGGGTGATGCGCTTCGGAAGTAATGGGCCCTAATGCAGCCAGCTACGCGGGAAACCCTCAAAACCACTCGGAATCTTGCTCCTCAAAATAAAAAAGCGATTTTTCCAATTCTTCAGGGAGGAAGGCAGGTCGGTAAAAAGCCCATAATGTGGCTTCGCCTGAAAGAACCAATACTCGTCGTCCTTTCGATGAGTTAGCCTGTGTAGCTCGGCGAATACCTTTGCTGTTGGTTTGAGCCCCTTAGCTCGGCAGAGGCCTCTGAAGGCTACTAGGATCTGCCATGAGTTCGGGTGAACTTGGGCTATGCACACTTGATGGAATTTCAGAACTTCTTTGAAGAAGTCATCAAGAGGGAATCGCAGCCCGGCCTTTAATTGCTCTTCGTATACCATAATCATGTCATTTTCTTCGAAGAAGTGATCGGCTCGGAGATCGCCATGACACCTGATAAGTTCGTATGAATCGCCCCGAATGTTATACTCTTCTCTAAACGACTGCAGGTTGATTTCTTGAAGGATTGACGGTAGCTCGTCTATGGGAAGGTTTTCTCTCCCTGAAGAATGCGTTTGTCTTGAGGGTCCTGCTTGACCGCGGGCTGGAATGAAGGATGTAGAAGGTTCAGATCGCCCGCTTGGTCTGACCACCTCAATTTTATCTGACGACCACGAGACGTGAATAGAAGGGGGGCTCGCCGCTCTCTGACCCTTGGCGCCGCTCATTTTCAAAGAAAAGAGAAAATTTAAACTAAAAGAAAGATCAAAGTCCTTACCGGAGTGTGATCGGTGTCAGAAGAACTTGAAAAAACGAGAGGATTTTGGAATCCCTCGCAAGATGCTGAAAATGACATAAGGGAGCAACTGGCTGACCCATCCCCTATTTATACCCGTCTGAGCATTTAATGCTCATGATGTCCCAAGCGGCGCATCGGTTAGCGGGATTCGCCAGCTTTTTCTGACACGTCTCACAAATGTTCCGGAATCTCCACAATTAAATAAGGGAAGATCGGCTAGTTAAAGATCGGTGAATTAAGGTGGATGTTTGGAATTGCAGATCGGTTAAGGGCTGTTCAGTTAGGAATTGGATCGGATGAACACATCAGAGATCAAAAAATAACCAATGTAATAATAAAATGATAATTGACAAAATAAAATTTTATTACATTAAAGGTCAGATTACATCATTTGGGCAATTTCTAGAGATCGGATTACATTAAAGGTCAGATTACATCATTTAGGCGATCTCTAGAGATCGGCAGTACATCCTATCTAGTAAAAGCCTATGTCAAAGCCTAGTCTTGTGGCTGAATCAAAAGATGTGTTTGATCAGGAGACCGGCCGTCGACATCGGATAGATGTACAACTCAGATGGGGGGACTATGACTCTCATGATAATGAGAGAGATCATCATCAATGTTATCGCTCGGAACCGAGCCACTGTCAGGACACCCAATGTGGTGAGAAGCCAAATGAACTTCGAAGGGCAGTCACCAAAGATCGGAGGGAAATTAGCAGTCTTCTCGATCGAAATCAGTTCGCCGATTATATCGGTCGACCGACTCGAGATTGACACGATCGATATTCTCGATCTGGATCGGTAAATTAGTCCGGTTCTCTCACTGTCATCAAACATGGCCATAGTAGTTTTCCGATCACCAGGGTCATAAATTTTCAGTCGGTAAACAAGATGGACAGCCGGAAAAAAATCAAAAGCAGCTATCATGGCTGGGATTATTGCCGAAGCGGTTAGAACAGGAAATGTGAGAAGGAAAGAGGAGAAAATCGAATGCGAAAAGGTTTCCTGTTGGAGGTATATATATAGAGAAGGTCTGAGCATTTATTGCTAGCAGAAAACGAAGCGGACGCCTCGGAAATCGAAGGAAGAAATGCTTTAACTGAACCGGACCAGATAAAGGAGAAGATTGGAGTGGTAGAGATCGGAAGGAGGGGCCTGGCATGAGAGATTGGAAAAGGATCGTGTTAGAAAGATCGGAAGGGAGGGGAGGTCATAAAGCAAAGAGAATAAGACAACTTCCAATAACTGTCATCATAATCAGAGCCAAGGTAGTTAAAGCGTTGCAGACGAGATCTCCACCGCACGCCTCATTTGCAGAATTGCCCATATTACTGATAGGTGCCAGAGTATGTCATGACAGTCTTGCACATCCCAATCTCCACCGTTGATCTTACTTGTAAGGACAAGTCCGGAGCCTTGGATCAAAGAGGAAGACGACAAGACCGGCACTTTTTATTCCCAGCCCTCGGATCTCCCCTGACAAGAAAATTTGGAGCCGTCAGATTAGAAAAGAAAAAGGAAAAATATTCAGAAAAGGATCTCAGTCGTTCGTTTTGATTCTCTTTAATTCCCAAGCATCAGATCATGTCCTTTAAAATCCAAACCTTCCATCTCCCTCAAAGAATATCCTAACCCTTCATTGAGAGCACCCGTTCCCTATAAATACCTGCATGAAAACTGTTGAAGAGAAAAAGACAACAAAAAAAGGGTAGTGACTATAGTGGAAAAGCTCTGAAACTTAATTTAGTTTGCTACTTTGCTATTTTTTAAGTCTTCAAATAGAGAAAAACTTTAGAAACCAGTTTTCTAAAGTATTTTCTTTGAAGAAGTGTTGGACACTGGAACTCTTGATTTTCAGCTTGTTCATTGCTCTGCGATACCCTTTCTCAGTTTCAGTTCTGTTTTCATCACTTTTATATCCACTTTTATTTTCTGAGCTCAATCTCATTCATTGTCATTCCGACTCGATTACATGCTAACTAGGCAATCGTCATTCAAGGCAAGCATTAGTCCCCAGACTATTAGCACGCAACTCTGCCACATTCGCAACTCCATAGTTAGTTCAATAGGTTCAACTTCCTACAGGTGAGTGTCTGAACCGTGGCCTTATCTAGTGTTCATCTTTATTTTCTTTTTACACTCGTAATTTTCGTTAAAGTTTGTCTTATGCTAGAAGGTCCCACGTGGGTGGTTATTCTCTTGAGTTTATCTTTGATATCAGTTCATGATATTTATTTGTTCTTGGTATTTTATTATCTCCTAATGTAGGTGTTCTGGTTATGGGTAAAATATAGGTAGTTTGATAAAATGTTGGTAGCAGTATCTTAATATAAGAGTTTTTTTTTTTTTAAAATAAACGTTCGGATAATAAATCAGAGAATTATGAAGTCGAACCACTAGACTAGCTCAAGAAGATGACTGGGTAAGGTGGAGAGTCGGAGTAAAATTGAATTTCAATAGAGCAAATGTTGCTTGTCGAAAGGTACTGGTAAGCCGATCACATAGGAGATCGGTAAAATTCAGTCCGGTATCCCCTATATAGTCACAAGGTACCAATGAGTTAAAAGAAGCCTAATCCGGGTCCCTAGTGTCTTCGGATGCCAGAACCCTTAGCCTAAGGTCCTTGTGCGATACGATTGTAATTAAATTTCAAGAGGTCGGGGGAGAGTTCTTACTTGATCCTCATCCAAACCAAATAGGAGATCGGAGGAGAGTTCTTATCCAGTCTTCAATCAAGATTTTTAATAATCATTCAAAGAGATCGGAGGAGAGTTCTTATCCGATTCTCAATTCAAATTTTAAATATTAAAAGAGATCGAAGGAGAGTTCTTATCCAATTCTCAAATCAAATTTTAAATATTAAACAAAGATCAGAGGAGAGTTGTTATCCGATTCTCAAATCAAAATTTAAATATTAAACAGAGATCGGAGGAGAGTTCTTATCCGATTCTCAAATCAAATATTTAACAGAGATCGGAGGAGAGTTCTTATCCGATTCTCAAATCAAATTTTAATAAATATACAGAGATCGGAGGAGAATTCTTATTCTCAAAATCAAATTTTAATAAACACGCAAAATAATCCCATAAATGGAAACCGCGACACAACATCAATTCACTAAGGTCGTTTCATTTACTTATGTATCTGGGTAACCCGAAAACTAGTGAAAAATTAAATATTCCCTTTTGTCAAAGGGATTAACATCTTCATCCTAACCCAACCCCCCCCCTAGCTATCAATTTTAAAAGAGCATAATATTAAATCTGCTTGCCCTTAGAGGGGGACGAGGCGGGGTGCCTAACACCTTCCCCGCCCGTATACGGACCCCGAACCTAAAATCTCTGTTTTCGAAGTAGTTTTATGTTAGTTGGTTTTCATAAATGGTTTCCTTTAATTTCCCTCAAAATTAAAGTGGCGACTCCTCACTCTTTCCCACTTCGATGAGTGTTCGTCCAGGCGACCGCAAAATACCTTGCGACAGCTTGGCGACTCCACTGGAGATATTATTAGAACCTTCACCTTAACCCCAGTTCAGAGGTCCAAAAGTAGATTTAATTTTATGCTCAAACCATAGTTAGGTGGGCTTAATTTACCAAATTCCATATATTAATTATTGTTATTTTCGCTAACCATTTTGCTTGTCTTGATTGACTTCCTACAGCACCCTTCGTCTAAAAAGAAGAAAAAAACTCCCCCATATTGGGAAGAGGTAAAGGTGTCCCTTCACACACTAAACACTCACATAATGTCCTCACACACTTCAGCCCTATACCCGGGCTTTTTTTTTTTTTTTTTTTTTTAATCCCTTTTAGGAAAATATGAGGGAGTCATGTAGCGGTACCCGTGGGTTTTACCCCGTTAGTATCCGTAAAGACTTCTGCTCAGATTGAAACTTGTTCTATTTACTGTGATACCCGTGAAACTCTCCCGTTAGTATCATGGTGATAGAATGAGACTCTACTGTTTACAGTAGGGGCAATCTAGGAACTTGTGGCTTTTAGAAATTTAGACCTTGAGCTAAACCGTCACAATAGCTGAAAGCTGTAGCAAACCACCTCATAAGATAGGACTATCCGATTAGGAAGCACCTATCTGGTACCAGGACTCTCCTTATTTTAGGACAAAAAGGGACATACTTGCTCTCGCCCTATTCTGTTTGTGTTTTCTTATGTTCTTATTTTTAAGGGTAATCTTGGATCATACTGTTAGGAGGACCTACACACTTTCCTACTTTGATAAATGTGTAGGTGTTACCCTGCCAACAGTATAATTCAAAATTACCTAAATTCGTCTTGCTAACAAATTTTCCCTGCAGGCATCACGGAATTGAGGTCTGTAAAAGAATAAGCATCATTTTTAACATGGCATCCTCGAGTCAGTCGACAGAAGAAAATCCTAGACCGGAACAGCATGCTAAACCATGGTCCGAATTGTCCCAGGGTTCAATACCTCGACGAAGTGATGTCACAGAGCAGATGCCAACTTGTTACCCCCGTTGGACCTGAGCAAAGTCAAAGTCAAAAGCACCTGCCTCGAAATTTTATCCAGTAGTTGGAGGTTGTTTCCCAACCACGTTAAGGCACAATTTGAGGAAAAATATGGAAGAATTGCGACCTTGATAAGAGTTAAAGTTCAAGTCCCGATATTGAAGGCCATGCTGTCGGTTTGAAATCCCAAGTATGGGGTATTCTCTTTCAAAGATATCGACACTACCCCCACTATGGAAGAATATCAGGCATTGTTAGAAATTCCTTATACTGTGCAGAATCGGATCTACTTACACCTTGAGCATAGACAGACCTGGAAACGGTTCGCACATATGTTGGAAATTCTCCCGGAAGAAGCAAAGGCAAGAGAAACTGTCAAAGGAAACACGCATGGATGGTATTGGACTTACCTCGGGAAGTGGTTAGATCGATACACCCAGGGTGAATAATGGGAGCAAGCTTCATTGGCACTTGCTTTGGGGATCTATGGCTTGATCTTGTTCCCTAGGCCTCCGGGAATTATAACCTGCAGCGTTGTGGAGATATTCTGGGCAGTAGAGAAATAGAAAGTCAACCCGATACCGGCAATTCTTGCAGAGAATTTATTGACTCTTACTTACTGTCGATAACAAGGCAAGGGGTCCATCAAGTGTTGTTCTCAATTATTGCACCTCTGGATCATTAGTCACATGTGCCCTGTAGAGACAAAGGGACTAACTTGGTATCTTGACCAGCCTCTTATCAAAAAGATGACCAGATTAGTAATCAGCCCAAAGGATGAACTGTAGTGGCGAGAATAGATTCTGAGCTTCACTAGCCACGACTACTATTGGAAGAAATTGTGGACGTCGGGTCAACCCATTTTATTCAGCACAGGGAGTAATTGTTCAGTGTCTCTAATTGGAGTGACCGGACACACAAATTACATCCCAGCATTAGTAATGAGATAATTCAGTTCGACCCAGTCCGCAATTAGTATTGAAGAATACCACCGAGGTCATTTTTATCATGAGCTCGATAATGAAGAAGAATTGAAAGTAGCTCGCAAATCCTAGGAAAACATCACTATGATAGAAAGGTCTCCTAAAGGTCCGAGTGTCACGGGCGATTATCTTAAATGGAGGGCTGGCAGGGATCAAGGACACTTAACTGCAGACTCAACCAAATTCGACGGCAACAACCCCTGTCAAAACATCCTTTCAGAAGAAGCTAGTGCTCATTTAGCTGACTCTCTACAAAAGGCAAATACCAAAAACTCACAACTACAAGGACGAATAAAACAGTTAGAGGATCAACAGTAGATCCTCAAAAGAAAAGTAAGAAGGCTCAGGGAAGAGGCAAGGACCGAAAATATGGGTTTTGAAGAACAAGAAACACAATGGGAAAGGGAAAAGAGCTCTCTCCAAGCTACAATGAAAGAAGCAGAAGTACAGAATAGCAAGCTTCAAGAGGAAATGAAATATCAGGAGATACTCATAGAGGAGTATAAACAAGAAAGCAAAAAGAAGAAACTTGAACTAAAGGAACAAGCACAGTTTATCAATGATATCCTGAGAGAATGTGCTAAAGAAAGGAAGGAAAAAGAAAGACAAGCCACTCTCTATTAAGAGCTAAAAGAAAATGTTGACCAGCTGGAAAGAATGATAGCACAGGAGAAACAAGAACTCCTACCTGAATCCGAGTATGCCCTGAGGATATTCAACTCTGCCAGATAAGAAGAAAGGCTAAATGAATATCTCAGGAAATGTCATTAAATTATAAAGAACCTCCCTGAGCCTAGACCAATGTAAAAAATGCCATGTATGAATTATTCAATTAATGGAACGACTTTTGGGCCATTGTTTAACAAAATTGTGAATGAATAGTATGACTACCGTAGGAACCCCCTTGCTAGGGTTATGCCAAAAATTGGATACGCCATATGGACAGGTATCATAGATGCGCATTCAATCCAGTCATTCACAGTCAGAGTATCGAATGATGCCATGATAAAATTGATGCAATTACTCTTCTGCAGATTTCATTTTGGCTCCCAAATGCCACTGTATCCTTTGTCCGAACCAGGACCTTTAATTTTTTTACAAAATTCAAAATTCATTAAAAACTTTTTACTTCCTACAGAAAATCAACATTGCTTCAAACAAAGCAAGCCTGACTAGACACGCAGTTCAACCCAGACGAGTGTACTTAACAAGATCACGAATAAGAAGGCTAATGGAAGACCAGGAACAAGTCCAGAACCTACAAGGACAAGTGTCCGAGTTGAAAGACCAGGTCTCAGAGCTCATGAGACTAATGAGGGAGATGTCCCAAAATAAGCCTGCCTCAGAGCCTAACTTACCACTACCTCCCCCACCTCTTACAACGATTGATTCTCATCATGCTTCAGCCTCTTTCACCTTTCAGCCACCTATCCCGGATCCGACAATCACCGTCAATCCGGCTCCCCTAAATAATGACCCACCTTTCTCCTATTACCCGGCTATCCTAAATGCTGAGCCACACCCTTCAATCCTGATACCTCCGGTTCATTCCACCCCTCAACTCCCAACTGGGGGAGTATTTCATGCAGTATGAGGAGAAAATAAGATGAGAGAAAATGAGAAGCTGTGCGCCCTAGAAGAGAGATTAAGAGCGATAGAGGGGCTGAACATGTATGGTTTGGTCGATGTGGCATCATTGAGACTGGTGCTAGATGTTGTGGTGCCACCCAAGTTCAAAATCCCGGACTTCGACAAATACACTAGGAACTCAAACCCCCGCATTCACCTGGCTACCTATATTGCCAAAATGTCCGCCCTGACAGAGGATGATCGACTCCTAGTCCACTTCTTCCACGAAAGTCTCTCCGGGGCAGCCCTCAGATGGTGTATTCAGTTGGACAGGAGCAAATTGCGCTCTTGGAAAGATTTGGCTGATGCTTTCCTAAAACAATACAAGTTCAACTGCGACGTTGCCCCCACAAGGAGAGACCTCCAAAACTTGGTGCAGAGAGACAGAGAAAGCTTTAAAGAATATGCCCAGAGATGGAGAGAGAAGGCCGCAGAAGTGTATCCTCCAGTGACTGACAATGAACTGTGCTCTTTGTTCATTGAGACATTGAAGGCTCCTTATTTCAACCTGATGATCGGGAACACTTCCAATAGCTTCTCGGACATCATCCAAGCTGGTTAAAGGATAGAAGCCAACTTAAGGATGGGACGACTGCAGGAGTTGACTGAGAATCCTGCAAAAAAAGCTGCCAGTTTTGGCAAGAAGAAAGAGGGTGATGTGCATTCCATCACCCGACAAAACACCCAATTTTCATTACCTCCAAATAACTACTGGCCATATCCTCCCCCTCATGGCCCAACCACTACAAATATTCCACCCCCTCTCCCAAATTATCCTCACCCACGCCCACAATATCCGCCACCGTCAACTCACCAGCCCAGACCTCCTCCACAACCCACTCAACCCAGACCACCCCAAAACAACCCAAGACCCCAAAGAAACCCTGATCCACCTCTTCTCCTCCCACTCAGCGAAATATACCGATACCTCGTCGGTATAAATCAAATAGTGTCGATTCCCCTTGACCCAATTTAGCCGCCATATCCCAGGTGGTATGATGTCGATGCCCGGTGCAAGTATCATGGAGGGCTCAAGGGCACTCAACTGATAATTGTGGAGCGCTCAGGGGAAGGGACGGATGGCTGAAAATCGAAGGGAATGGCTCCCTCCCCAATGTCACCTCAAATCCCTTGCCCAATCATGGTATAGGCAATAGTGCGAATATGATAGATTTGGAAGGAGAAGGGTAAACCTTGGAGGTAGATCAACTGATTCCTCACTTTGAGGAAATTTTTACAATAGTAGTAAGGGAAGGATACCTCTACCCTCAAACGCCAGAACCTGAAGACAATACGGGATGCCCCCATCATGGAGGAGCAGCTAACCATGAGCTGCAAAATTGTGAGGAATTCAAACAAGAGGTTCAGAACTTACTGTCCCTCAAAGTTCTAAGATACCAGGCAAAGTCAAAGATGGAGGGCGGAGTAAACACAGCCTGATTCGGCCAAAATGCCTCCACCTCTAATCACAGAATCACCTTTTCACCCCTACCATCGTCACCACCAGTAACAATCATCCGAACCCCGCCCTAGCTACCAGTTACGAATACCCATGGTGTACCTTGGAACTATAACTTCCAAGTTTTCACTCAAGGAGCATTGAGCAATACACCCGCTCCTAGCCTTGCTTCACCTTCAGTACCTCCTAAACCGTGCTTCGCTCCCCACGAGCACTTCAAGATAACTTAAGCTGGACCTTTGGGTAATGCTATTCCCCAATCAAACCCCCAGCTCGTCGCTACCACAAAATTCTCCCCACTTGAGTAAGAGGTTGAATTTATAACCCGAAGTGGGAGATGCTACGAGGGTGAAGAGAAAGAAAAGAAGAGAGGGAAAGTAAAAATGGGAGAGCCACGAGAGAATACGGAAGAGGAGGTTGAGAAAACGGAGGGAGAAGAACCTACCGGAACAAGAGAAGAGGAGGAACTATTGCTTCAAATAATGAAGCAAAGTGAGTACGACGTGGTGGAACAGTTAAGAAAGACACCTGCTCGAATTTCACTATTGTCCCTAATCCTGAGCTCAGAGGTGCACCGTCAAGCCTTGCAGAAAATTCTGGATCAGGCCTTTGTGAACCCCGACATCACACTGGGGCTGTTCAAAAAGATAGTGGGACAAATTCAGGCATCTAGCTTTGTCACTTTTTCAGAAGAAGAAATAGACCCAGCAGGCTTAACGCACACTAAGGCTCTGCATGTGACAGTGAAGTGTAAAGGTTGCATAGTTGCCAAGGTCCTTATTGATAATGGATCTGCGCTCAACGTCTTGCCCAACGCCACTTTGGCTAGGCTACCGGTCGACCGGTCAAACATACGTCAAAGTGCTATGGTGGTAAGAGCTTTTGATGGTACAAGGAGGGAAGTGCTGGGAGACATAGACTTGCCACTCCAAATTGGCGCATGCACCTTCAACGTCACGTTCAAGTGATGAACGTTGAACCTGCATACACTATGTTGCTGGGGAGGCCTTGGATCCATTCAGCAAATGCTGTTCCTTTGACTTTGCACCAGAAGATTAAATACATTATGGACGGCAAAATCATCACTATAAAAGGGGAGGAAGCCATGCTGGTCACCAAGCCGCAATCACTTCCTTATGTGGAAGCAGCTGAGGAATCATTGGAAAGCTCTTTTCAAGCCCTAGAGTTGCAAGAAACTATCCTGAGGGATTAAGGGGCTACGGCTATGGTGGCGAAGGTGATGCTGAAGAATGGGTATGAGATGGGCAAAGGGTTAGGTGCTACATTATAGGGGATTGTTGAACCTATACCAGCTATCCAAAAGGTTGGTCATTGCGGTTTGGGTTATGAGGAAGATGCTCTCACAGATGGTCGATTCTGGATGAGAAATATGCTTCGGGATCAGAGGTTTGATCAGAAAGTCGGGAAAGTGAAGGTAGTCCCAAAAATCACAGAGGTCTTCACCAAGCCGATTATTGAAAACCTGGCAGAAACTGAAGAATCACCGGATGAACCGTCCATTGATGTCATCCATCTCGATTCCTTGTATGAAGCTCTAGTCTCGCCAATAGCTGAAGGGCAAGAACTGAACAACTGGACGGCAGAGGACATTCCTATACTCAATTTCGAGTAAAGTACCTTTGGTTATCTACACTTGATCATTTTGTCCATGATGGCAAGTGTAATACTGTAAATGGACCCTTTTTTTGTCACACCCTTCTCTCCTGTAAGATGCAACATGATCCCGTAGTACACCTAATGAATTACCGTACTTCGCCTACCGATAACCCATTAGATATACTACAAGGGATTTTAAAACAATTTTCGTGAAATTTAAACCATCGGTTAAAATCTGGTGTTATAATTTTTTTTTTTCAGAATTTCGGCAAAGTGCCGGCTGTATTTTGAGAAAACAGTTCTTCAATCCTGCAAAAGAAAATGCTCCAAATATGTTTTCTCAAATACAACTTCAATAACTTCATTTCAATTCACAATTCAATTCTCAATAAACAATCAATTCATTTTCAAACTATTCTCATCATAAAGAAACATTTCATTGATTACAAGACTCAAAATTTATAATACAAAACTATTCAAGTAAATGAAATCTCAACTTTATATTTACAATAATTTACATTTAATTACATACCAAAATATTTTACAAGAGTTTTTATACAACTGCTCAAATAATTTACATACATATTATTACATGCATACATCAAAACCTATGTACATGGGTATACCTATGATATACCTGGAGTTGATCTGAATATGTCTTCAAAGAAACTTATTCACTGCTCTATGCTCTTTTTACCTGCGACAGCATACAAAGCTATCGCTGAGTGGTGAACTCAGTGGTGCACAACTATAATTTAAAACATAGTACAATATACATTGACAAAATTTACAGTAAATAATTTGGAAATCTGAATACTCATCAAATTCCAAAAATTAAAATATTCATTGCTAATAATGTAAATCATTTGTATAAATGACTTTGATCACAAAATTCAATTTATCAAATCATGATTAACCATTTAAGTAATTCCAACAAAATCAATTATACATAAACCATAATTGAAATCACAATTCTTTACCATTCAAAAGCCATTCTGTATCTCAAAAATCATTATGTATCTCAAAAATCAATCTTTATCTCACTAACTATGCAAGACTAATCCGAAAGGGTCATATTCGATGTGATTCTAACTCCCTATGGTCGGGGAGGTCGAATCAGATTCTAACTCCCTATGGTCAGGGAGGTCAAATCATCGTGCACAGTACCATCACAATAATGAATCTTCCACAAGGGCCATAACGATAAAATAAACTTAGATCTAACCTCAAATCAGAGGAAAATCTAAGCCTGTGCATGTACCATGGTAATCAAAACACAACTAACTCCATTGTCTTCTCAACAAATGAGAGAGACGGGTAATAACCTAGTCAAGCATCTATAGTGAGATAAAAAATAATATCACAATCCTTTTAGTGAGCATAAATCACAATATAATTCGATTCAAAGTTAATTCCAATATCCAATAATTTTTATGCTCATCACAATTCAAATCATAAATTTGCATTTTTCCATCAAAATTACCATCATAATTCAAAACATGTTCTATCATAATTTTCCAAAACATAATTTATTCAATCCATAACAATGCTTAATACTTGTGAAAATACCATTTCACAAAGCTAAATTCATACATACTATAACAATTTCAATAATCATTGAATTAAATCCAATGCTTGTTAAACATAATACATAAGAAAATATGTCATTTAATCATATGAAATATTCAAAACAAAATCAGTTAAAAACTAGCTGTGCACAAACCTCGATAATCGTCTTGGTCTTGACTCAGTGTTTCCTTCCCTCTCCCTGAGTCTTTGCTAACTGAGAAACACAATTTGAAGTGTTTCAGTACTTAATTAAACTGTCTCTAACGATAATGTTTGATAAATAATTCACTGAATGCTATTATTTGCTTAATCAACTTAATATATCGACCCTCGATGCGTTTTAGGTAATTTAGGTTTTAACATTACTAATATGTCACATTCAATAGTCTTTTAGGGCTGGTACATGTTACCAAGTTCATTTCCGTGTATACTGCATTTTCTTGCAATTTGCTAGATTCCGGGATACTAGTTTGACCTAGCCGGACTACCTAGTTCCCTCAGTTTTCGAGTTTCAGTCAAAACTACAAACTTGTAGATCTATGTCTTATGGAACGCGGGGCAAAATTTCAGGTCATTCTGAGTTATGTAGACCAAGTTATGGTCATTTTACTATTGCTGGTCAAATTGCACCAAAATTGGTCATTTTAGGTCACTTTAGGTCATTTTAGGTTCGGCCAGTTTTTGGACCCGAACTTGTGCAAGCTTTTTGACTTGCTTATGGCCATTTCTGGGCTTTGGTGTCTTCACAAGACTTTTAGATATGGGTCTTAACTATTCATGGTTAAAATTTCAGGTCAATTGGACCTGTTTTGAATGAGTTATGGCCTAAACACTAACTACTGCCCAAATGGTCAATTTTCAAGCCTCATTTGCACTTAATCCGGATTTGGTCATTTTTCAAGCTACCTTGCAAGCAGAATTTTGGCAAGCTTTCTTCATGAAAGTTGGCACACTTTGTGCCTAGTTTCACCTCCAATTGGTATTATACCAATTGGAGCCACACAATTAAAGTTATAGGCCTAAAACTCAAACTGCCTTATTGCAATTCTTGCATACACATCAAGGATCACTTTTAACACTCACCAAACTCAACATTCAAACCAATTCTGGTTGTACCACAACCTAAACATAATTTACAACATTTTATAGGTCATTTTGGCAGCTTAAAATTACATTCAATGTGCACTAATAAGTGCAGAATTTGTCCAACTTAATTTACAACAATTCAATCACCAATTCATTCTCATTTACATATCCAACTTCACACCATCATACATGCACTCAAACTACCATAACAACCAACACATTTTAACATCATTATTCCATAAACCAAGTATGAATTCCAGCATTCTTCAACAGCTAACAAACTGCCACAATAGTACATTTACATTCCATTAATTTTCAAGCTTTAAATTTCATTTCACATTTACATATACTAAGTATACATCACCCAAACAATTTCCTACACAATATACATTTAATCAATCATTTAATTCACCATTTACAAGCAAAAATAAACTGCCTTCAAGGTGTTTCCATGGCTGCCAAAAGCACACATCCCCATTCAACATCAAACCTCAAAAATTTCTCTATAAATCAAATACCCATAACATCCTTGCAAACTTTAATTAAACAATAATCAAAAACACAAACTTACCACTTTGGAAATTCTTCAAAACCTCACCAAAACTTCTCTTTCTTGCTTCCTACATGCTGCCCATGATGTGTAGACCAAGTTTAATGAAGATACTTGCATGGAATCATGGCTTGATCAATGGTGCATGGAGCTCTTGCATGGATGACAATGAAGGAATTTGGAGCAATTGGAATTCGGCCATGGATGTGTGTTTTGAAGGAAATGGAAATGGGAGTGGATAAAATCTGTCCACTTATGCTTTATTTAACCCCATAGTGCTCCACTCACCATAAGTTAATTAATTAAATAATCAAGTTTTCATTTTCCCACATTAAGCTTCTCATTTTTGTTATTTACATTAGGTACCACTAATTTAATTTTTCATGACATTTTACAAATATAATATCATGTATTTTTAATGGACATTTAGGTCAAAAGACAACTCGGGGTGTCAAATGACCACAATGCCCCTGTTCGGGTTGCATTCCCGATTTTTCGGTAACACCGGGTTTTGTCCGTTTTTTGATTTCTCACTTTTCTTTGTACTAATTATTTAATTTTTCTTTGATATTTCTAATGATATTTATACTTAAATAAATATTTATTTGAGTCCTAAAAATATTTTCCAGGGTTCCCCACAGTCCAGGGCTAGTCAACGGTCCACGCCGTGACTTCCCGGTGCGGTCACCCATCGCTAGTGTTCTCGGTTCGCTTAACTTGGTTACATTTCTTTGCTATTATTTTTCCTTTGCTTTTCTTGTATTTTTTTTTCTTGTATTTCATTATTTTTTGTCTCCTCACTCATATCGAAGTGTAGTTCTAGGCATCCTAGCTGTCCGGACAACTCTGATCACCGGAACAGTAAAACGCACTACCGAACATAGGGGTGTTACATTTCTTATGATATGAATATTAATGAATTAATAGCGCATTTTATACCCAATTCTCTTTTCCTTTCCTTTTGAAATCCATTCTTATCATATATTCCGCTTTCGTTTCTTCAGGACCATTCATCAATTAACACCTAATAATTCAATAGACTCAGAAATTCCTCCGGTTAATTTTGAAATCCCCATAACTACCATTACTTCAAGTGATTCTAAGGAGGAACTCGTAGAAGGAAGGGATGAAAGAGATGAACCTTCCCTAGTGCCTTGTGAGGACGAAACGCACACCGTGAATTTAGTTACAGAAGAAATAAAAAGGGAACTTAAAGTTGTGGAGAGTGCAGAATTAGAAGATATGGTCAGTCTGCTCAAAGAATTCCTGGACGTATTTTCATGGAGCTATGACGATATGACCAGCTTAGACCCCCAAATAGTGACGCACAAAATTCCCCTAATTCTGGGGACAATCCCGGTAAAGCAGAAACTAAGAAGAATGAACCCTGACACGCTGCTCAAAGTTAGGGATGAAGTTAAGAAGCAATATGATGCTGGGTTTTTGGAAGTAGTCAAATATCCCCAATGGATAGCTAATGTTGTCCCGGTGATGAAGAAGGACGGGAGAGTCAGGGTGTGTGTTGATTACAGGGATCTTAATAAAGCAAGCTTGAAAGATGATTTCCCTCTCCCACACATAGATGTGCTAGTTGACAATGCTGCAGGATTGAGCAGATGTTCGTGTATCGATGGGGCATCGGGGTACAATCAAATCCCAATGGATGAGGAAGACAAAGAGAAAACTGCTTTTATCACTCAATGGGGGGTATTTTGCTACCGGATCATGCCTTTTGGGTTAAAGAATGCTGGCACTACCTACCAACGTGCTATGGTCACATTATTCCATGATATGATGCACAAAGAAGTGGAGGTGTACGTGGATGATATGATCATCAAATCCAGGGGAGGAGAAAGCCATGTGAAGGTGTTGAGGAAAGTATTTGAGAGGCTCAGGAAGTATCAGCTGAAACTAAACCCTGCAAAATGCATGTTCAGGGCTATATCTGGAAAGTTGTTGGGATTCATAGTGAGTGAGAAGGGAATAGAGGTAGATCCAGACAAAGTTCGAGCTATTCAAGAAATGCCATCCCCAAGAACAGAAAGGGAGGTGCGCAGTTTCCTGAGAAAGCTGAACTACATTTAGAGATTTATTTCCAATCTCATGGCTAAAGCTAAGCCTATCTTTAGACTACTCTGAAAGAACAACACCACCTGATGGGATTCAGTTTGTCAAGAGGCTTTCGAGAAAATCAAGCAGTACCTGTCAAACCCACCAGTATTGGTTCCGCTGGTGGCAGGAAGGCCGCTGATTCTGTATATGGCAGTCCAACAAAGCTCAATGGGATGTGTTTTGGGGCAGCATGATGATACCGGCCGAAAGGAGAGAGCCATTTATTACCTGAGCAAGAAGTTCAATGATTGTGAGTCAAGGTACTC
The DNA here is from genome assembly GCF_030052815.1 of Hevea brasiliensis. Taxonomy (NCBI): domain Eukaryota; kingdom Viridiplantae; phylum Streptophyta; class Magnoliopsida; order Malpighiales; family Euphorbiaceae; genus Hevea; species Hevea brasiliensis. Next base: position 87,412,580 of record NC_079497.1, on the reverse strand, counting down.
TTTCCTAGAAAAAACATGCTACGCGTTAGCCTAGACAGCAAATCGGCTTAAACACTACATGTTGAATCATAAGATATGGCTCATCTCTAGGATGGATCCTATTAAGTATGTATTTGAAAGCCCATTCGTGCCAGGGAGGATAGCCAAATGGTAGGTCATACTCTCCCAATATGACATTGTCTATATGACCCGAAAAGCAGTAAAAGGTAGCGTAATCGCTGATCTCCTAGCAGAAAATCCTATCCAGGATTATGAAGCTCTGGATTTTGAGTTCCCTGATGAGCATGTTAACGAAGTAGACGGCGGGGAAAAAGAACCAGCTGATGTATGGGAAATGTATTTCGACGGAGCTATCAATTTGTCCGGTAGTGGAATCGGAGCTGTATTGGTATCCCTGGATGGAAAACACTTCCCGATAGCTATCAAATTAAGGTTTGACTACACCAATAATGTCGCAGAATACGAAGCCTGTGTGATGGGTTTACAGGCTGCCATTGAAATGAAAGTTAAGAAGTTGGAAGTATATGGAGATTCAACCTTGATCATTTATCAAGTCAAGGGAGAATGGCAAACCAAGGATCCGAAGTTAATCCCATATCAGAAGTACCTACTGAAATTGATCAAGAAATTTGAGGAAATCTCTTTCACTCACCTCAGTAGGGACAAAAACCAATTCGCTGATACCTTAGCCACCCTGGCTATCATGTCTTAAATAGAAGAAGGGCAGACGACTCAGGAACTACAGATCAAAGCAAGGAGTGAGCCAGCGTACTGTTTTATGATCGAGGAAGAAACTGATGGTAAACCTTGGTATCATGACATCCAAGTCTACATCAAAACTAGAGAATTCCCTCCAGGGGCAAGTAGAAACGAAAGAAGAATGATCTGGAGATTAGCTTTGGGATATTTCCCTAGTGGAGAAATTCTATACAAAAGGAGCTCCAACGGCAAATTATTGAGATGCGTGGATGCAAAAGAAGTAAAGAGGATCCTTTTCGAGACTCATGAGGGAAATTGCGCAACCCATGCCAATGGGCATATGATGGCTAAGCAAATCATGAGACAGGGATATTTTTGGACTACTATGGAAAAGGATTGCATCGAGTACTTTCGGGAGTGCCATAAATGTCAGATCTACGCGGATCCGATAAATGTTCCGCCTCACCAATTTTTCAACCTCGTCTCACCATGGCCTTTGGCAATGTGGGGCATCGATGTGATTGGTCCCATCAACCCTAAGGCATCCAACGGGCATAGATTTATCTTGGTAGCTATTGCCTATTTTTCTAAATGGATCGAAGTGACATCATATGCTCACATCACGTAGAACACATTTCTTAAGTTCCTCAGAAATAATATCATTTGCCGGCATGGCCTCCCCAATGAAATCGTCACTGACAACGCCAAGAATTTGAATGGTCCAAAGATTCAAAGATTGTGTGATCAATACAAGATCCGACATCTCAATTCCTCACCATACCGTCCCCAGATGAATGGAGCAGTGGAAGCTGCAAACAAAAATCTCAAGAGACTAATCTGAAAAATGACAGTCACTTATAAGGATTGGCATGATATGCTTCCCTATGCTTTTCACGCATACCGGACTTCTATAAGGACATCAACTGAGGCAACCCCATACTCACTGGTTTACGGGATGGAAGCTGTACTACCTATTGAAGTAGAAATTCCTTCCCTAAGAATTCTGAAAGAATCAGGGATTGATGAGTCTGAATGGATCCAGTCAAGGTTGGACCAATTAAATTTGCTAGATGAGAAAAGGCTAACGGCGGCATGCCATGGGCAGTTATACCAAAGAAGAATGGCCAGGGCATTTAACAAAGGTGTTCGCCCACGTGAATTTCAACCAGGGGACCTAGTCCTGAAGAAGGTGCTTCCGAATCAAAATGATACCCGGGGTAAATGGTCACCAACTTATGAGGGACCCTACATGGTCAAAAGGGCATTTTCTGGTGGGGCCTTGATCTTGACCCACATGGAAGGTGAAGAATTTCCAAGACCTGTGAATGCCGACACCGTCAAAAGATACTATGCCTAAAAAAAAAAAAAAAAGAGTAGGGGTGAAAACCCGAAAGGGCGCTCCTAGCAAAATGTGCGAAAGAAAGCGAAAACCCCAGAAAGGCGCTTTCTGTAAAATGAGTGAGGGGTGAAAACCCGGAAGGGCGCCCTGAAAGAGCGACACCTAAAAAAAAAAAAAAAAAAAAAATCTGAGGGTGAAAACCTGAAAGGGCGCCCTTAGAACCAGAAAATGGAGAAATAAGAAAGAAGATATGGGACAAGGGAAGGAAAATAAATCATCGCGACATGAATCCCCGTCAGTAGAGTACTTGAAATAATGGCAGTTAAGAGACTTCAAAGCTAACTACAAGGAATCTGTGAGATCTATCCTTGTACCCTTTTTCTTTGAAACTATACCTTCGTTTCTCAAAGTTATAATAAAGCTATAATAAAGTCATCCATTCACTTTGATCTATTTTCTTCGCACATTTGCATTTCAATTTATCTTTTGCTTTATCTTTCTCATATACTCACACTCTAATGCTGTTTTCTATGCGCTATTGATTTGTTAAAATTTTGTTATAAGATTAGGATTTGGATATTGATAACCTTGTGTACTTTGCTAAGAAACTTGCAGGGGATCGTCGACACCAAAAAAAAAAAAAAAAAAAAAAAAAAAACTGGAGGTGACTAGTTGGATGAACGGAAGGGAAAATGAAAACCTGCAAGGGCGCTTTCCACAAAACCAGAAGAAAGTCGGGAATAGAAAAGGGGCATCCAGAGAAATGAGTAAAGAAAGGGAAGTTGTAGGTCAAGTCTTGTAACTCGTCCTCCGTTAATCGTTGACCTTCGGGATCCTGTTAAGTACACTTCGTCGTGGGAGAACTTCTTGTGTTAGGTTAGGCTTATTTTGTGATTTTAATTTTTAGCATTTAAATTCCCTGTTAATCAACCTCTGGTCCCTTGATCTAAGTTGATTTTAATTTTCAGCATTTGAATTTCCTGTTAATCAACCTCTGGTTCCTTGATCTAAGTTGATTTTAATTTTCAGCATTTAGATTTCCTGTTAATCAACCTCTAGTTCCTTGATCTAAGTTGAATTTAATTTTCTAGCATTTAAATTCCCTGTTATCAACCTCTCGTTCCTTGATCTAAGTTGATCTTAATTTTTCAGCATTTAAATTTCTATTACCAACCTCAGGGTCGCTGACCTGAGTAGGTTTTAGTTTCCTAACTTTAATTTCAAAGTTCAAAATTTTAATCATCCAAAATATGGGTCTGAATCTTTACATAATCCCTACACGGGAAAATTTTTCCTTCGGTAGGAATTATGTAAAGAGGGGCAGCTGTCGACACCATATTTTGGCCGGCCCCACCGAAAATCAATAGGCTTTGAAGTTGATCCCTAGCACCAAGTCTCTAGTCATGTCCGATTTCTCTTTGCCAGTTATTCACATTTTCGATCCCTCTTCAAAAGGAATTGATCCAATACCGAATCTCCATATCATTTAAATCCTAACCGATCTCTCAAATCAATTACCAAGTCTCTTTGCCAGTCAATCACACAGCCGATCTCTTGTCAAATAAAATTGAACCAACATTAGGTCTTCATGCCATCCGATCCCCCTTTCATAAATATTGTAGTTAACTGTTCAATAAAGTTAAGGTTTTAATCCGGCTTAATGGTGCTTCCGATCATAAGTGTTCAGATTAGGTTTCCAATTTTAATAATCTTAAGTTCCGTTCAGTGTTTGTACTCGGTTTAGGCCGATCTCATGTTTACAAAGTTTTACCGATCTCTCATACGTAGGTTAATAATTGCTTTCAAGTTGTTCTAATACGTTTAGACAATCAGGCGCTCATGCGACTTAGGTACTTTCCAATCTCATCCAGTCATTGAAAAAAAAAAGAACTTCATTTCATTTCAAATTAAAAATTTATATAAGTCATTCGGCTGGAGGATCACCCCCAGCTTGTTCTACATTTTGTTCACCTCCTCTCTCGCCTTCATCCTCCTCCTCGCTATCCTCTTCATCTTGCAGAGCTAGGTCTACCATCCAGGAAAAGTCCTCTTCGGGATAACGCTTCTTGAGCTCGGCCAAAAGGTCCCCATGGGCGTTCACATAAGCGCCGGCCTCCCTTGTCACTGCCTTTTCTTCTTTTGCTTTGAGTTCGTCAGTGAGGTGAGCGACATCAGCGGCTCGGAGCGCCCGAACCTCTTCAAGAACATGAGCTTTCTCGGTCAACTTATCCTCGTAGAACTTCATCCGCCCCTTAATGTCAGCTATATAGTTTTGGGTGAATGAAAGTTGGGATCGGAGGGAAGCTGCTTCATGACCCACCTTCTCGATCTCCTGCCTCATACGGTGAGCCTTCTCCCGGATAATGTGTTGGTTCACCAAACTCTCCACGCTCAGGCTCATAGTCCGGGTCAGGATATCATCGAGACTGTTCAGGGTTAGCGTATCCCGATCCTCCTGAAGGCAGATGGAGGACCCCAAGACCTTAGCAAAGCCCGGATTCTCTAGAACCGTGCGGTTTGTCACACCCTACTCCTCTGTAAGATGTAACATGATCCCGTAGTACACCTAATGAATTACCGTACTTCGCCTACCGATAACCCATTAGATATACTACAAGGGATTTTAAAACAATTTTCGTGCAATTTAAATCATCGATTAAAATCTGGTGTTATAAAACCTTTTCAAAATTTCGGCAAAGTGCCAGCTGTATTTTGAGAAAACAGTTCTTCAATCCTGCAAAAGAAAAATGCTCCCAATATGTTTTCTCAAATACAACTTCAGTAACTTCAATTCAATTCTCAATACACAATCAATTCATTTTCAAACTAATCCCATCATAAAGAAATATTTCAATCATTTCAAGACTCAAAATTTATAATACCAAACTATTCAAGAAAATGAAATCTCAAATTTACATTTACAATAATTTACATTTAATTACATACCAAAATGTTTTACAAGAGTTTTATATACAACTGCTCAAATAATTTACATACATATTATTACATGCTTACATCAAAACCTATGTACATGGGTATACCTATGATATACCTGGAGCTGATCCGAATATATCTTCAACGAAATTTACTTACTGCTCTATGCTCTTCTTACCTGCGACAGCATACAAAGCTATCGCTGAGTGGTGAACTCAGTGGTGCACAACTATAATTTAAAACATAGTACAATATACATTGACAAAATTTACAGTAAATAAATTGGGAATCTGAATACTCATCAAATTTCAAATCTCAAAATATTCGTTGCCAATAATGTAAATCATTTGTATAAATGACTTTGATCACAAAATTCAATTTATCAAATCATGACTAACCATTTAAGTAATTCCAACAAAATCAATTATACATAAACCATAATTGAAATCACAATTTCTTACCATTCAAAAGCCATTCTGTATCTCAAAAATCAATCTTTATCTCACTAATATGCAAGACTAATCCGAAAGGGCCATATTCGATGTGATTCTAACTCCCTATGGTCGGGGAGGTCGAATCAGATTCTAACTCCCTATGGTCGGGGAGGTCGAATCATCGTGCACAGTACCATCACAATAATGAATCTTCCGCAAGGGCCATAACGATAAAATAAACTTAGATCTAACCTCAAATCAGAGGAAAATCTAAGCCTGTGCACGTACCATGGTAATCAAAACACAACTAACTCCATTGTCTTCTCAACAAATGAGAGAGACGGGTAATAACCTAGTCAAGCATCTATAGTGAGATATAAAACAATATTACAATCCATTTAGTGAGCATAAATCACAATATAATTCGATTCAAAGTCAATTCTAATATCCAATAATTTTTATGCTCATCACAATTCAAATCATAAATTTGCATTTTTCCATGAAAATTACCATCACAATTCAAAACATGTTCTATCACAATTTTCCAAAACATATTTTGTTCAATCCATAACAATGCTTGTTAAACATAGTTCATAAGAAAATATGTCATTTAATCATATAAAATATTCAGAACAAAATCAGTTAAAAACTAATTGTGCACAAACCTCTGATAATTGTCTCCTGGTCTTGACTCAGTATTTCTGCCCCTTTTGCTGAGTCCTTGTTAACTGAGAAACACAATTTGAAGTGTTTCAGTACTAAATTAAACTGTCTCTAACGATAATGTTTGATAAGTAATTCACTGAAGGCTATTATTTGCTCAATTACCTAATATACCGACCCTCGATGCGTTTAAGGTAAATTAGGTTTTGGTGTTCTTAATATGTCACATTCGATAGGGTTTTAGGGTTGGTACGTTTTACCAAACTCATTTCCTTGTTTAGTGCATTTTCTTGCAATTTGCTGGATTCCGGGATACTAGTTTGACCTAACCGGACGACCTAGTTCTCTCTGTTTTCGGGTTTCGGTCAAAACTACAAACTTGTAGATCTATGCCTTATTGCACGCGGGGCAAAATTTCAGGTCAATCCGAGTTAAGTAGACCAAGTTATGGTCATTATACTATTGCTGGTCAAATGGCATCAAATTAGGTCAATTTTAGGTCAATTTGGTCAACTTTGGTTCGGCCAGTTTTTGGACCCGAACTTGTGCAAGTTGTTTGACTTGCTTATGGTCATTTCTGGGCTTTGGTGTCTTCATAAGACTTGTAGGTATGGGTCTTAACTATTCTTGGTCAAAATTTCAGGTCAATTGGACCTGGTTTGAGTGAGTTATGGCCTAAACACTCACTGCTGCCCAATTGGTCATTTTTCAGGTCCTAATTGCACCTAATCCGAATTGGTCATTTTCTTAGGTCACCTTGCAAGCAGAATTCTGGTATGTTTTCTCAATGAAAGTTGGCACATTTTGTGCCTAGTTTCACCTCCAATTGGTCTCATACCAATTGAGGTTACACATTTAAGGTTATAGGCTAAAATGTACACTGCCCTCACTATGCCTTTCACACCCCACTTCAAACACATATTTACCTTGCAAAGTTTACTTCCATACCCTACCAATCTGTTTTGGTACATTACCAAAAGCATTTTCTACTTTACATTAACATTATTTTGGGCAGATTACCATTACCCTCAACATACCAAGTATAATTCACATTTACAATTTCTAAGTACCATTACATACACACCTAACCATTACAAATCTTACATACACTTTTCAATATCAATCTACATACATATCATCAATCCTTCTAGGTCAATATTCTGCCTACACTTCCTTCAATATATACATTTACTCAAGTGTTCCCAAGCTGCCGCAAATCTTCTTCAACATCAAAGTGCCGTCCAAGTTACCAATTCCCATCCAAGTGCATAAATCACCATATAAACATGAAATAATTCACTAGGTTACTATATCACCATGATCAACATTATTTCTCATCAATTATATGCACAAATATCTCATCAAAAACGTGACTCATGGCTGTCCAAAATGAAAACAACAATAACTCTTCAAACTCAAAATTTTCTTTCACCAAACCAACACCCATAACATGCACACAAAACTTAACAAAGGAATTCTCAAAAAATGTAAACTTACCTTTGATTGTAACTTGCTAAACCTTCACCAAACTTCTCAAAATTGGTATCAATATCTTCCTTGTGATGTGTAGACAAAGTTTAATGAAGAAACCTAAGAGGTTGGAGTTGAAAATGGAGAGTTAAGAAAGCTTGCATGAAAAATGGCTATGGAGTTTCCTCTCACCTTCATTCACGGCAATGTTGAATTCATGTGGAGAAGATGGAGTTTCAGCTGCATATTAAGTGTACACATGTCCCACTATGTGTTTAATTAATTCCCTTAGTGGTCCACTAAAAAATTAAATCATATTTTAAGCTAAACTTTCACTTAATCCCACATTAAACCCTTGATTTTAGCTATTTATTTTAGGTACCACCAAATTAATTTTTCATTTCATTTTCTAAGTGTAATATTATTTATTTTTAATGGACATTTAGGTCAAAAGACACTTCAGGATGTCAAATGACCATAATGCCCCTGTTCGGGTTACGTTCCCGATTTTTCGGTAACACCGTATTTTGTCTGTTTTTCGATTTCTCACTTTTCTTTGTACTAATTATTTAATTTTTCTTTAATCTTTCTAATGAGATTTATACTTCAATAAGGGTCTATTTATGTCCTAAAAATGTTTTCCAGGTTCCATGATCCGAGCTAGTCAACGGTCCACGCCGTGACTTCAAGTCTGATCACCATCGCTAGGTTTCCCGGCTCGCTTAACTTGATCACATTTCTTTGCTATTATTTTTCCTTTGTTTTTCTTGTATTTTCTTTTCTTGTATTTCATTATTTTATGTCTCCTCACTCATATTGAAGTACGGTTCTAGGCATCCTAGCTGTCCGGACAGCACTGGTCACCGGAGCAGTAGAACGCACTACCGAACTTAGGGGTGTTACACGGTTCTTCTCCAGCGAGTGGATTAGGACTTGAGTGCCTCGGGAAAGGGTCCTCACAGGAGGTTGGGAAGGACCCCCTTCCACACTCGAAGTAATGGGTGGAGGTGGCGGCGGCTCTTCATGTTGCGGAGGAGACCGTACCACTTCTACTTCAGGGATCGGCGGTCCCGTGGGTCGGGATGAGCCCCCCTGTATCTCCCCCAGATCGTGCCTTGGTGTCTGAGAGGCCTCGGCATACTTCATCTCTCGCACCTTCCTGGAAACCTCTCTCTTCCGCTTTCGGCTCTCCTTAGAAGCCTCGTTGCTCGCCATAGCTGCACAAAGAAAAGGTCAATGAGTTCGCTAAGGCCCAAAGATCAGAGATATAGAAAGTATCGAGGCCGAGGTCAGAGAGATGAAGCCCGCGTTCTTTGCCGGTAATCAGCTGCATTGTCTAATGATGCAGTTCGGCCGTCACCACATCTAAACAGGAGAACTTCTGAGTGGCTGCTTGATCTTTCAACTCCATCACCATTATGCCCTCTTCCCTATTCGGGGTGATGCGCTTCGGAAGTAATGGGCCTTGATGCAGCCAGCTACGTGAGAAACCCTCAAAACCGCTCGGAATCTTGCTCCTCAGAATTAAAAAAGTGATTTTTCCAATTCTTCAGGGAGGAAGGCAGGTCGGTAAAAAGCCCACAATGTGGCTTCGCCTGAAAGAATCAATACTCGTCGTCCTTTCGACGAGTTAGCCTGTGTAGCTCGGCGAATACCTTCGCCGTTGGTCTGAGCCCCTTAGCTCAGTAGAGGCCTCTGAAGGCTACTAGGATCCGCCATGAGTTTGGGTGAACTTGGGCTATGCACACTTGATGGAATTTCAAAACTTCTTTGAAGAAGTCATCAAGAGGGAACCGCAGCCCGACTTTTAATTGCTCTTCGTATACCATAATCATGTCATTTTCTTCGAAGAAGTGATCAGCTCGGAGATCGCCATGACACCTGATAAGTTCGTATGAATCGCCCCGAATGTTATAAGGTCGGTTTCTTGAAGGATTGACGGCAGCTCATCCACGGGAAGGTTTTCTCTCCCTGAAGAATGCCTTCGTCTTGAGGGTCCCGCTTGACCGCGGGCTGGAATGAAGGATGTAGGAGGTTCAGATTGCTCGCTCGGTCCGACCACCTCAATTTCATCTGATGACCACGAGATGTGAACAGAAGGGGGGCTAGCCGCTCTCTGACCCTTGGCACCAATCATTTTCAAAGAAAAGAGAAAATTTAAACTAAAAGAAAGATCAAAGTCCTTACCGGAGTGTGATCGGTGTCGGAAGAACTTGAAAAAACGAGAGGATTTTGGAATCGCTCGTGAGATGCTGAAAATGACATAAGGGAGCAACTGGCTGACCCATCCCCTATTTATACCCGTCTGAGCATTTAATGCTCACGATGTCCCAAGCGGCACATCGGTTAGCGGAATTCGCCAGCTTTTTCTGACACGTCTCACGAATATTCCGGAATCTCCACAATTAAATAAGGGAAGATCGGCTAGTTAAAGATCGATGAATTAAGGCGGATGTTTGGAATTGCGGATTGATTAAGGGCTGTTCAATTAGGAATTAGATCGGATGAACACATCAGAGATCTGAAAATAACCAATGTAATAATAAAATGATAATTGAGAAAATAAAATTTTATTACATTAAAGGTCAGATTACATCATTTAGGCAATTTCTAGAGATCGGATTACATTAAAGGTCAGATTACATCATTTAGGCGATCTCTAGAGATCATCAGTACATCCTATCTAGTAAAGGCCTATGTCAAAGCCTAGTCTTGTGGCTGAATCAAAAGATGTGTTTGATCAGGAGACCGGCCGTCGACATCGGATAGATGTACAGCTCAGATGGGGGGACTATGACTCTCATGATAATGAGAGAGATCGTCATCAATGTTATCGCTCGGAACTGAGCCGCTGTCAGGACACCCAATGTGGTGAGAAGCCAAATGAACTTCGAAGGGCAGTCACCAAAGATCAGAGGGAAATTAGCAGTCTTCTCGACCAAAATCAGTTCGCCGATTATATCGGTCGACCGACTCAAGATTGACACGATCGATATTCTCAATCTGGATCGGTAAATTAGTCCGGTTCTCTCACTGTCATCAAACATGGCCATCATAGTTTTCCGATCACCAGGGTCGTAAATTTTTAGTCGGTAAACAAGATGGACAGCCGAGGTAGTTAAAGCATTGCAGACGAGATCTCCACCGCACACCTCATTTGCAGAATCGCCCATATTACTGATAGGTGCCAGAGTATGTCATGACAGTCCTGTACATCCCAATCTCCACCGTTGATCTTACTTGTAAGCACAAGTCTGGAGCCCTTGGATCAAAGAGGAAGACGACAAGATCGACGCTTTTTATTCCCAGCCCTCGGATCGCCCCTGACAAGAAAATTCGGAGCTGTCAGATTAGAAAAGAAAAAGGACAAATATTCAGAAAATGGTCTCAGTCTTTCGTTTTGATTCTCTTTAATTCCCAAGCATCAGATCATGTCTTTTAAAATCTAAACCTTCCATCTCCCTCAAAAAATATCCTGACCCTTCATTGAGAGCACCCGTTCCCTATAGATACCTGTATGAAAACTGTTGAAGAGAAAAAGACAACAAAAAAAGGGTGGTGACTATAGTGGAAAAGCTCTAAAACTTAATTCAGTTTGCTACTCTACTATTTTTTAAGTCTTCAAATAGAGAAAAACTTCAGAAACCAGTTTTCTAAAGTATTTTCTTTGAAGAAGTGTTGGACACTGGAACTCTTCATTTTCAGCTTGTTCATTGCTCTGCGATACCCTTTCTCAGTTTCAGTTCTGTTTTCATCACTTTTATATCCCCTTTTATTTTCTGAGCTCAATCTCATTCATTGTCATTCCAGCTCGATTACATGCTAACTAGGCAATCGTCATTTCAAGGCAAGCATTAGTCCCCAGACTATTAGCACGCAACTCTGCCACATTCGCGACTCCATAGTTAGCTCAATAGGTTCAACTTCCTACAGGTGAGTGTCTGAACCGTGGCCCTATCCAGTGTTTGTCTTTATTTTCCTTTTACAGTCGTAATTTTCGTTAAAGTTTGTCTTATGCTAAAAGGTCCCACGTGGGTGGTTATTCTTTTGAGTTTATCTTTGATATCAGTTCATGATATTTATTTGTTCTTGGTCTTTTATTATCTCCTAATGTAGGTGTTCTGGTTACGGGTAACGTATAGGTAGTTTGATAAAATGTTGGTAGCAGTATCTTAACATAAGAGTTTTTTTTTTTTTTTAAATAAATGTTCGAATAATAAATCAGAGAATTATGAAGTCGAACCACTAGACTAGCTCAAGAAGATGACTGGGTAAGGTGGAGAGTCGGAGTAAAATTGAATTTCAATAGAGCAAATGTTGCTTGTCAAAAGGTACTAGTAAGCCGATCACATAGGAGATCGGTAAAATTCAGTTCGGTATCCCCTATCTAGTCACAAGGTACCAATGAGTTAAAAGAAGCCTAATCCGGGTCCCCAATGTCTTCGGATGTCAGAACCCTTAGCCTAAGGTCCTTGCGCGATACGATTGTAATTAAATTTCAAGAGGTCGAGGGAGAGTTCTTACCTGATCCTCATCCAAACCAAATAGGAGATTGGAGGAGAGTTCTTATCCGGTCTTCAATCAAGATTTTTAATAATCATTCAAAGAGATCGGAGGAGAGTTCTTATCCGATTCTCAATCAAAATTTTAAATATTCATAGAGATCGGAGGAGAGTTCTTATCCGATTCTCAAATCAAATTTTAAATATTAAACAGAGATCGGAGGAGAGTTCTTATCCAATTCTCAAATCAAAATTTAAATATTAAACAGAGATCGGAGGAGAGTTCTTATCTGATTCTCAAATCAAATATTAAATAGAGATCGGAGGAGAGTTCTTATCCAATTCTCAAATCAAATTTTAATAAATATACAGAGATCGGAGGAGAATTCTTATTCTCAAAATCAAATTTTAATAAACACGCAAAATAATCCCATAAACGGAAACCGCGACACAATATCAATTCACTAAGGTCGTCTCATTTACTTATGTATCTGGGTAACCCGAAAACTAGTGAAAAATTAAATATTCCCTTTTGTCAAAGGGATTAACATCTTCATCCTAACCCAACCCCCCCCCCCCTCCTAGCTATCAATTTTAAAAGAGCATAATGTTAAATCTGCTTGCCCTTATAGAGGGACGAGGCGGGGTGCCTAACACCTTCCCCGCCCGTATACGGACCCCGAACCTAGAATCTCTGTTTTCGAAGTGGTTTTATGTTAGTTGGTTTTCATAAACGGTTTCCTTTAATTTTCCTCAAAATTAAAGTGGCGACTCCTCATTCTTTCCCACTTCGGTGAGTGTTCGTCCAGGCGACCACAAAATACCTTGCGACAATTGTAAATTAAAATTGTACATTGAAGTTGTAAACTAAATTTGTAAATTATGTTGGCTTGTAAAAATATTGTGACTTATTTCTTTTATCTCAGCTTTTGAAAACACTGAAAAATTATTATGGATTTGAGTTGGCAAATGTTGAGAAACTTATTATGTTGATTGGATATTGGAGTTTGGGGATTGAATAAAATATTGGAAGTACTTTTTTTCAGGTTTTTGAAGAACTGTTTTATTCAAAATACGGATGGCACTCTGCCAAAATTTTTACAGAAATTATTAATTCTTCAAATGTGTTATCTGGTTTCAGTTCAGTTAAAATTTTTTTTAACACCTGTAAATAGTGCTCACCACTTTGTAAAGAAGTAAGAAAAGGTTTAAAATCCCTTGTAGTATATTTAATGAGCTATCAGTAGGCGAAGTTTGGTAATTCATTAGTTGTACTACAAGATCATGTTATGCCTTACGGAGGGGTAGGGTGTGACACTGATGGTGTGATGGCTTGAGGTACTAGGTACCCAGTGCTATTTTATCCACTGTTTGCACACCGAGAGATACTTTGTAACTGATGTTGTAACAGCCCGAGGTACTAGGTACCCAATGCTATTTTATCTGTTTATCCAGTCTAGTCGGTGTACAGGCTACATGGGCAGTTAATTTAAATATTATTAAATTTAGGTAGCTAAATTAAGTTTATTGACCTACAGTACAACCAAAGTAAGCAAAAATGAAATATTAGCAAATAAAGGTAGAAACAGAAATAAAAGAATAATCTTAGTAAAGATTACTGAAATATTAGTCTGCAAAGAATATCGACACCATGAAATCAATAAATAATTAATTTATTTTATTTAATTTATTTGTCTTTATAATTGGCACCACTAAGTAGAATTGCTTAGCACGTTGCTTTTGTAATGCGTAGGTATTGAAAACACGGCTGGGGAGCCCAGCCGATCTACGACCGGGGAGCCCAGCCGATCTACGACCGGGTGAGAGATCAGATCTGTACAGGAGTCTAGAGTCATCTGCACTGCATTGCATACATGGTAGGACTTAGAGATTTTTGTGTTTTGTCTTTCTGTTGTATTTTGAAATTTGGCCCTGTATTTTGTAATATTATGAAAGCTTTAAAGTTTGTAATAATTTGTACATATTAAATAATATGGAGATTTTCTGGATGTATTTGAATTATTATAGACTGTATTATGGAACTGTTTAATGACTGTGAAAGTCTATTGACTTTACTGAGAAATTGAGACTGTGAATGAAATTGTGATTTTGAGAATACTATATTGAGACTATTTTTAACAGGTGCAGAAGGACTGTTTGTCCAATTTACAGATGACATTTTGTCGGATTTTTGTTAAAAAATTTGCAACACTCAGTTTTATCAAAGCATAAAATAATAAACAATCATGATGTAAATTTCACACAACGGTTTCCTAAACCAAATTGAGTATTCAGAAAATAAGATAATCACAGACTAGGTGCTTCGGCACACCTTGTGGCAGGCCTTGCTCGGTTACACTGTAGATGAGTGAGGGGTGTTACAAACCTCCGTTGAAGAAATTCTCAAGCTTGCCAACTCCACTTTCTCCTCTCCCTTTTGCTTCAAATCTCACTAGCTAGGTTAGATATCAAGTTTTTGTGTTTGGAGGTAGGAAAAATATGGAAGGAATGGATGAGAATTGAAGCTTTTAAAATAAAAAATGGTGGAAAGGAAATGGGACTCATGGTTCGGCCAACTAGTGGGAATGAGAAGGAAAACCACTTTTTCTTCCCTTATTTGATTTGTTTTTATCTCTTATAATGTATTTGTTTAATTGTGATTGGTGGGAGAGGTTTGAATGACATCATCCCATTTCATAAATCTTATTAAATTCCATTTTCTTTTCTTCTTTTCCTTCTTCTTTCTACTCATTTTTTTATTAAATTTTTAACAATAATTTTTTTCATATTTTATGTCATATAATTTGTTTACTTAACCGGACAAGTTGGTCAAAAATCGTCTCTGAAGGCGAAATGATAAAAATGCCCTTCGTTTAGCTTAAGGAGCCAAAACTGTCTGTACCGATCTTAAAAATTCTCCTAACATTTTCTTGGCATTCTAATTCTACCTAGGGCACCGTAACTCTTCTTTGGCATCCCAAAAATTATTTCATGGAATTTCCCTCGGGTTTAGGGCTACTAGCTATGAAAACAGCAACTTCCCGTTAGGGTCACCCATCACCGGGGCACCGGCTCATTTAACTTTGTTAGATTTCATTTCTAAAATTTTTTTCTAAATTTTTCTTATCATTATTTGGGTTATTTATGACTCCTCACTCTATTTTATATATAGTTCCAGACATTCCGACTGTCCAGACTGATATTAATCACCGGGACAGTCGAATGCATGGACTAGCTAAAGTGAGGGTGTTACATGTAAGATAATATAATTAAATAGATAATTAAATTAATATTGTACACGACAAGACAGTACAGGGTGCTCCGACACCGAATGTAGCATGCCTTGCTTGGCTACACTGTAGACAGAGGAGGGGTGTTACATGTTCATTCTTAGTGTATCTTATTTTAACTAGAAACATACTATCACGTTGCTTCGGGGTAAAATTTTTCTTTTTAAAAGAAATTTCTAATATTTATTAGTTAAATTAAGGTTGATGATGCAGTTTCACACATCCCTTTACAATTTTAAGTTTTTGATAAGAATTTTAGAATGTTGATATACACAAATTTGCAATGACTTTAAAATACAATAAAGAATATGTTGAGTTGCAGGTTTACAAAATATTTTAACATAATGCTCTCACATAAACAAACAAAGTAAAAAAAATCTCACCAGATTTGACAACGGATGTTAAAAGCAATCATGAAACTGACCCCTTTGCTCGGATTGTAGATGCATTATATAGACCTTAAACAAAATTCTTCAACATCTAGTGAGACTCACTAAAATGGTAATTCATTCCATTAATTCTTAAATATCATTGCCATCCCTAACATATATCAAATAGTACCGTGTATGGTTTTTGAGGTCCTGAACCAAATCAAAGAACTGTACCAAATCAAAGTTATTTTAATATTTTAGTTCTGTTTTGATTCTTCACTAAGAATCGAATCAGAACCGTTCTGAAATCGAACTAAATTTATACATGTATTCTTTTTTTTTATATTTTCTAGATGTATTATATACTTTTAATATATATATATATATATATATATATATATATATATATATATATATATATATATATATATATATATATATATATATATATATATATATATAACCTAATATTATATTTCATTTCTTTATATTTTTTAATGATTTTAGTTACAAATATATTAAATTACTTTATAATTCTTAATTATAAATATACTATTATACTATATATATGTTAATTCATAATTATATTAATATCTTATAATTAATGATATTAGACTGCTTTTATTCATTACTAGGAGAGTATAATAATAATAAATTGCTCATCTATTTTAGCAATGTTTCTCAAGCATTTTGTTAAACACTAATTTAAAATAGTAAAATTTTGATTGATATTATTATTCTTTTGTTATAATAATAAAATTTTGATTGTTATATATCCAAAAAATAATATATATAGACTTTTTTTTATAATATCTATTAAGAATTGTTAGTCTATAAAATGTGTAAATTTGATTTATAAATAAAAAATAATTAAATTTATTTCCTCTTAAATTTTGATATAATTTACAATATATTTAATTTATTTTTAATAATCAATATAATTTTAAAACAATGTGCATATACATTGTTTTTATATAATAAACCTATTACTGTAAGAATTGCCTTAGGTTTTTTTTTTTAGATGGGTTAATAATTTTACTTTTTTAAACCAATATCACTATTATATTCTTTATAACTAGACTGTACAATTAATTATTTTTTGTTATCAAATTATATTTTATTCAACGTATTATAATAAGTAAATAATAAATTAGTTAGTCTTAAAATAAACCATATACACATAACTGATATACAATATAGTTAATGATTAAAATTTATTTCAATTGAATTGATTATGCGATTTTAATAATTATTAATAGATAATGACTTTGTTTATAAGATGTAAAAATAGTACTTTATATTATTACAAAACATAATTGGATATGCTTTTAACATAAATATGTATTTATTTATTTATTATTATCATGACTCAACTTATGGGCTGGACTGACACTAGCACTTGGGTTAGCATAAGACCCCTAAAACCCATAGTAAGCCTAACTATTTCTAATCCATTCATAAAGCTCACTAAGGTAGCCCAATTCTGAGAAAATAAATGGATAGAGTCTGACCATAAATTGGACTATCCAATGAGGAGCATTAACTCACCTGGCTTGTAAATAAATAATATCAATAATATGGGGAGCTTAACTCACTCTCACAATCCCCAAATCAAATATATCAACAATTGGGAGCTCAGCTCCCTCCATCCTCAATAATAAACATCTCATACATCCATGCAATCTCAAATAATTAATTTTATAACTCCAGAACTAAGTTATTACAATCCAAATAAAAATACAACTATTGATCCATGCAGAGTTCTAGATTTAAATAAAAGACAATAAAAGCAAATGGAAATGTTTTCTATTTAAACATGTGGGGAAAGAAAGCAGGTTAATAACAAATAAATCCACCTATCACGTGAGGAAAAATAGTTAAACAGGGGTGAGCGTTCGACTCATAGAGTAAGATATTGATTTTAAATATAATTTTTATAACTATCAAAATCTAATGCATTCCTATATATGAAATGTAACACATTCACATAATTTAAATAGTTCAACCAATATTCGCAAAAAAGATAATTTGGAGCACGCATGCACTCATGTGTCACATCAATACATATATGGCCTGATCCTCTATACAACTCTCTTAATCTCATGTCTACCAGTAAGGTCAACTCAAGCTAAACTTTTGCTTAATAATCCAAGTGCGGGGGCCAATGAGATTAATTCAAAGCCATGCTTACCCTGATTTATCCATATATAAGGATCGGGTCCTAGCAAGTCAAGCTCTAACTGTAACTATGTCACACCCTACTCCTCGTAAGATGTAACATGCTCCCGTAGTACACCTAATGAATTACTGTACTTCGCCTACCGGTAACCCATTAAATATACTACAAGGGATTTTAAAATAATTTTCGTTCATTTTTAAATCGGTGGGTAAATTTTTTTTTTTCAGATTTTAAAAACCTTTATTTAAAGTCCAAACATAAATTAAATTTTTAAATATTTAAAATCTTCGTAATTTTTACAAAAATTTCGGCAGAGTGCCGTCTGTATTTTGAGAAAACAATTCTTCAAAACCTGAAAATAAAGACACTCCCAATATTTTTCTCAATCACAACTCCATTATTCAATCTTATTTCATAAATCAACACAAGCAACTCAATACGCAGTTTAAATTAAATCAAACATTGAAATATCTCATTAAGATAACAAAATGAATATTTACATTCATGGGAATATTAAAAATTTATTAGTGTAAACTTTATAAATACATAAAATCTCAAGATAACCTTATAATAATTTGTATTTCATTACAATCCAAAAATATATTACAAAAGAGTTGGTACAACTGCTCAAAGGAAATTTTATACATATAATTACAGAATTACATCAAAATCTAAAGTACAAGGGTATACCTATGATATACCAGAATATAGTCTCACTATGTCTTTCAGAAATCTTGCTCAGCTGCTTTATTATTCCTTTCACCTGCGACAGCATACAAAGCTATCGCTGAGTGGTGAACTCAGTGGTTCACAAACTAATAATTTAAAACTTAATACAAGTTATGCTTGGCAATTCATAACAAATAAAAATTTAAAATTTCTAAATTCTTCAAAATTCATAACATTCAAAAATCAATATTTTTATTGATGCAAATTATTCATTTGAATAACATTTTGATCAAATAGTAACTATTTATCTACATTTCTTTTAAATCCCGAAACAATACAAAAATATTTTGAATCACTGACAAATTATTTATTTCAACCACAATTTATCAAACTATGCATAATTTAAAGGGCGTTGCCAACAATTCACACAGTTGAAGCATGACCCAAAATTCAAATAGATGCCGTGTTGTACACCACGACATTTCACACTCTCCCAATAACCGAGGCTAAAAGGGAGGAACAAAGACTAGCTAGTATATATGAGTACTCATTCAAACTCTTTCCGAACTGGCAAGCCAGAGAGGAAGAAACTCGCCCCATCTAGTGGAGGAGATATCTCACTAGACAAGCTAATGAGAATTCACAATATATTTTGCCATGTCAACTGTGGTTTTAAATCATATTCAAAACAATTTCTATTTACAAAATGTTTACAAATCATCAACATATTTAATCATCATAAATTCATGCTCAAGGTTAGTAACACATCAAACTTAAAATTTACAATCCTCAAAACCATACAATAAATCCTTAAATGCATAAGAAAATTTACATTTAATTTATACAATTTCATTCAACAAATTAAAATCCTCAACACAAAAAAATTATAAATCACAAAATAAACTTGTTCAATTCAATTTAGAAGTGAAAAGTAACAAAATAGTTAGTTGTGCACAAACCTTATACGAGTCACCTCTTGGACTTGACTCGATGTCTCAAATTTTTTCCTGGAATTCTTTTCCACTGAAACACATAGTTTTACAGTGTTTCAGTATCATAACTCATCGTAAATCCAAAAATAAATTCAAATTCACTTATACATAGCTTTAATATACTAAACTTGGCGTTCTTTAAATTTTGTATTTCGAGGTTACTATTCACGATACTATTTAAGTCAATTTGTTAACTTTCTAAGGCTTAATAGGTATGGGAATTCCAACTTCACCCACATACCACATTTTGGTTACTAAATTTGTTGGTTTTGGTTGTTTACTCAAATTCTAAGTCTTTTAGGCAAATTTGCAAATTTTCAGTTTTGGGTGTCTTATGTTGCACTGTTCCTTTGGTCATTTTACTGTTAGAATTTGGCTACGCTTTCTTCATAGAAAATGTTCCCTATTGTCTTAAATTTATTCTCCTTTTTGAATCACTCCAATTGGAGTTTTGTAGCTCAAGTTATAGCCATTTGAATCATGGCTGCCGAATTGGACTTAACCCAGATTTCTGGGCACCAAACTGGTTCTGGCAGTTTTAAGTCACCAAATTTGGGTGGCCAAATGACTTAGTTAAGGGCATAATTTGGATTTGTGTTCTTCATGAAAGTTTTAGGTCTATATCTCAGCTGTCAACTGGTAAAATTTGAGATCATTTAGACCTACCTAGCCCAAGTTATGGCCAAATGAACAAATACTATTCATTTGGTCATTTTTGTACAGGTCAGACTGCATAAATCCGGATTTGGTCAATTTGTTCACTAGGTTTTAGTCACTTTTTGGGCATGATTCCTAAATGAAAAATGTTCTATTTTGTGTCTATTTTTATTCTCAATTAGCCTAACACCAATTGGACTTGTAAATTTTTAGTTTTGGTCCCTGAAAAGGACCTTGGTCCTACTGCCTGCAGAATGACCATTTTCAATTCGAATTTAAACTCACTTCTAACACTTCCAACACATCTCAATTGGTCACAAATGACCATTTTTTATCTCAAACAAGGTCAAACACACCATTTGACCAATTCTCATTTTTTTTGCCTGCTAAATCCTAGGTGCCAAACCCTAATTCACCAATATGTTGCATTTAACTACTACAATACATCCCAACATAACTTCCATACTCATACCCACTTACGTACACTTTGAATTCAATCAAGTTCATGCACATACACATCAAAACCCTAGCTGGCCAAATTTTCCTCTTGTCCTCTAATAATTATTTTCTTTTAATTTTAAGTTAAAATGTAAGCTACTTGAACCAAAAACATAGAAATTAAACTAAGAAATGGAAGTTTGCTTACTAACCTTACTTTGAATTTTCAACTCTTCAAAACCTCTTCCTTTCTTCTTCTTTTTGTTGTCAAGTTCTCTATCAAAGCTTGAAATCAAGATTTAATGATGGAAGTTTAACTTTCTATGGTGGCATTTAAGGTTTGATCAAGCTCAAAATGAGCTTCCATGGAGTTTTGGTGAGTGAGAGGTGAGAGAGAGATGGTTCACATTTTTGAAGAAGATGAAGTCTTTTTTTTTTCTTTTCTTTTTCTTTTATGAATTTATCCTTTAGGAAGACCATAAATTAAATTAATTAAATTTTAATTATTATATTTATTGCATCACGCATGAGGTCATGCATGATGTCATCACTTTTTACTTTTTCTTTTTTTCTTTTTATTTATTTATTTTTTATTAGTTCTTTAATTTAATTCTTGATTCTAAAATTTTCTTTTCTCTGATTTTATTTGATAATTAGGTCAGGAGTCAGCTCTCGGGGTCAATTGATCAAATTGCCCCTTGCCAGTTCAACCCGATTTGCAAATAATTTAATATTTCTTTCGGCTCTCTGACCTAATTATTTGACTGGCTTAACAATTCTTTTTCGTGATTTTCTCTTTTCCAATGTGTTCGTAATAGTCCTAAGGACCGCAGCGTCATATTTTATGGTTCGAAATTTGAGTTTAAATCGACTTCGCAGTCCTTCCCAAGAAGGTCACGCATCGCTGTGACTCTTGGCTCATTTAACCTTTTATGTTCTATTTTTCTTATTTATACTTAACTAATTGATAATTACTAATTATTTGTGTTTAGGGCTTAACTAGGTGTCTTAAACACAGTTCTAATCCTCTTAATTGTTCGGACCGATACTGGTCACCAGAACAGTAACATATACTAGGCTATGCAAATAGGGGTGTTACAAACTACCCGTCCTACCCATATCCATACCACACCATACTCACGCCAACAGGCACACACACACAACTCCAAGTTATCTTAAGGTGACGTCCACAAACAAATTCAATAACATTTGCAGTAAAGGAGTGTGCCTAGTATTCAACTAATTATATACATATATATAAGTGAATGCATAAGCATGCCTTGAATATAAATTTATAATATTAAAATTAGTAATAAAATCAATATCAAACTCATAGATTAACCAAGTGTTAGTGGGGTGGCTGAGAAAAAGAGGAAGGTTGACTCAGATCACCTAAGCAATTATATTTAAGAAATGTATCAATAATAAATAAAAACAAACACTAAAGAGTCAAAGACACCCTAAATTTATATTGAAAATCTGACAGAGTTTTTCCTATACCTAAGACCTACCCAACCTGTAAAATAACTCAACTAACACTTCTCAATCCAAAAGGCCTCTGGCTCACAACACAAGGCCCCTCATGGGTCTGCCAAACCAGTCAATTCTCACATAAATACACAATTCAACTATTTAGTTTAAAACTAATATTTTACAAAAACTATCCAAATTAACCCAAAAAATTCTATAATTATTCCCTGTAGTCCTCAACAATGCCATTCTACTATTGCAATTGCAATTATAAATTTCTAGCTACCTACGAATATTTCATGGATTTTTATTCTAAACTCAACATTAGGAAAAAAAGGAGAGTTCGAAGTTTGCGTTTACCTACACTAATTCTAACACGTAGAATACGTCCAGGGCATCTGAAAATAGTGGTAAACACTATAATATTGACTCACTTTTGAAGGGGATCAGGCAGCCCACGTGTTTGACCCAAAATTATAGTCCCAATCGTTGGTGGAATTTCTTCAAAAGGAAAATACTTACGCGAAGCCCACAATACAAGAAGTTAGAATATAATTATCATTTAATTAAAAAGATTCATTAAAGGCTCGAAAAATCATCGGCAAGCTCATGAGATCCACTAAATTTTTGGTGTCAAAAAAAATTCCAAATTGGTGCCTTGCAAAGCTCTCAACGTGTAGGATGCACTGGTGGTCTTGGATTTTTGGTAGGATTTATGGTTTGGGATAAATCTAACCCGAAAGTCAAAAAGGGCTAAAATTTCTAGGGCTTAATTTGCATAAACTGCTTGATGAAAATTCATGAAATTAGTATATATGGGAAGCTTGTAAATTGTAGAATTAAAAGGAAATAAGACTCAATCCAATTGGTAGTCAGAATCGCCCAAAACGGTGAGGGAAGCTCAAAAGTCGCACGCAGTAAGGGGAGGTTTGGAGCGTGATTTCTCACCAAAAAAAGGACTACCGATGATGGGGAAAGGGACTAGGGGGTGTATCAGCAAGCGAGGAAGGCTGGGGGGGGGGGGGGGGTGGTGTCCGACAGTGATGGGGGGGAGGACAGAGAAAAGAGGGAGAGAAGAGAGAGTGTCAGGGCAGCACGAAAGATGAGAAAAAAAGGAAAAAAAGATCGATCTAATTTGGTCAATTCAATTCAAACCTATTCAATTAAGTCGGTTCGATTCAAAACACTCGAAATTAGATTTTTGCTCTGCCTTGGGACCCAAAACTAGGCCTGAAAATTCTGAAAAAAAAATGCAAAAAAATTTAAAAATTTTATAGAGTCTAAAAATATTTTCAAACTTGCCACATTTCTTTAAATTAATTTTTAAAAATTCATTGAAATTAATTATCTTGAAAAATAAAAACCCAATTTTAAAAACCCAGAAAAATTCAAATTAAATATCATAATATTTAATACATTAAAATATCAAAATTTATGTATAAAATAATTATTTAAAAATTCAAGATGTTATATTCTTCCCTCATTATAGAAAATTCATCTTCAAATTTTTATACAAAATAGAACAAATTCATTGAGTTACATAGATTTAAGAGATGTGCTTTACATATTAAACAAGTTTGGATACTTGTTGCACATATCCTGCTCTGACTCCCTAGTACATTCCTTCATATATTGACTTTTACATAAGACTTTAACCATAAGGATCGATTTTGATCGAAGCTATCTCATCTGATAATCCACTATGGCCACTAGTTGTTCCTTAAAGGTCAA
Organism: Hevea brasiliensis; assembly: GCF_030052815.1. NCBI lineage: Eukaryota > Viridiplantae > Streptophyta > Magnoliopsida > Malpighiales > Euphorbiaceae > Hevea > Hevea brasiliensis. The sequence goes on along the minus strand of NC_079497.1, from coordinate 87,388,742 downwards.
GTTCTCATTTAACTCCACTGTATCTAGTTGCAGCACATAAGAAGGGTCGAGAATATATTTCTTAAGCATGGAAATATGAAACACTTGGTGAACATAAGAAAGGTTTGGTTGTAACTCCAACTAATAGGCAACTGCTCCCACTTTGTCTATGATCTCAAAAGGTCTTATGTAATGGGGTGCCAACTTAACTTTCTTTCCAAATCTCATAACCCCCTTCAAAGAAGAAACCTTTAAGAACATATAATCACCCACTACAAATTCTATATCTTTTCACATCTAGCCTGCATAATTCTTCTGTCTACTAAAAGCCATTTTTAAATGTTCCCTAATCAAAGGAACCATCTCTAAAATGTACTGCACTAAATCTACATCATGTACTCTTGCTTCTCTAACTTTTGTCCAACACAAGAGGATCTACACTTCTTGCTATACAATGATAAAATTTAGATATTTGATTACATCAAATTATATAGATATTTAAGGTTAACATTTATTGTATTTTGTTAGCATTTAGTCTCATTTTATGTCTATTTTTATGTGTTTTTATTATTATTTTAGAAACATGTTTTCTAACTCAATTCATTGATTTTTATATTTTATTAGGTGTTTTTATGTGATTCTAGAATCAAAGACGAGTTTGGAAGAGATTTGGAGGTCAAAACATAAAGAATACAGGGCCAGAAACATTACATGAGCCGTGTAACCTGCCTCATGTAACTTCCTGGACCCAGTGTAACTCTCTAGACTGAAGAAAACATGAAAAATGAAGTGGAAAAAATTTACACGGGGCGTGTATCACTACACGGCCTGTGTAAAGTCCCCTGACAGTAATTCTGATACAACTTTTCTTGCTTCCAACTCGACCCGGATGGACTCCTCATGCTTCTAGGACTCTAAAATTAGGGTTTTTACACCAGATATAAATATAACAAGTCAGGAATTGAGGGGTTGGGGGGGGGGGGGTGGGAGAAGAGAATTAACATTTAAGAGCCGATTTACATTCAAGGTGAAGGAGCGGAAGCATGGCGATTGATTCATTAGAGCATTGAATTTCAAAAATTTTCTTCTAGGGTTACATGCATCATGCCACATCTCTTATATGCCTAATTAATTTAAATGCTTAATTGCATATTAAAACACTTTTAATATATATTAGGATCTATGTTTGCCATTCAAAATTGTGAATTAACAAATTAATTCATTTAAACCCTAGTTTAAAAGAGGAGTTAGAGCACTAACCTCTTTGATGCACTATGGATGTAATTGGCACATTTAGAAAGCACCTAGGACCCTAAGTATTGTCCCTCTAGCTTGTCCACACCAAGATCACCAATGGGCAGCCCCCAATTTGCTTCTCAAGCCTTTGCCAACCAATTATAAATTGAGTTTTTGCCTTTAGAGATGTAGTATGAATGTATAGAACACTAGAAATAATTTCTAGCAATTTTAATTCAAAGAAATTTAGGCAATTCTCTTTGAATTGATGAGAAAAGAAGAAGAGGAGAGGAAGAATGTTGGCTGCCACCACCTTTGAGGAGAGGAGTGTTATGTTTTATTTTTCATTCTTTTCCCTTTTATATAATTAGATCATTAAGTCATTTAAACGCTATGCCACATGTCACTACCACATTGCATCTTATTTTTAATTGACTCAATCACATTAAGCAAAGTGTCAAAGCTAGACTTAATCTTGACTTTGATCATCTTACATGATAGGAAGACAAATGGCATGCTAATATGGTTCCATGTGTTACCATCTCATGGTGCCACATGTCACCATGTGAAATGATCAAATTACCCTTATGTTGTAATTTTGAGTTCTCAACCCAAAATCATTATTTCTCCTCTTCTAATCAATTTATATCAAATATAAATAAATTAATTAATCTCTATTAATTAATTTCTCACAATTAAATTTATATTTAAACACTTTAAATATAAATTTAACTTGTACTATACATCCAATAACCTAGATTTGGTTTCAAGCCATGCTAGGGACTTTGCAATTTTATTGCAAACCAAACCTATTTAATTAATTAATTAAACTCTTTAATTAAGCAATTAAATCATATTTTACTTAGTGATTATCTTGTGTATGTATGTGACTTACTAGGCTCATCACTAATTGGCAATGAGATATGATATTAACTCTTAGTATCATCAGAACTCTTTCTTACCATAAATGATTTCTCTAAATCATTTTAGGCATCTCATAGACCATGGTTGACACCTAGCATAACATGCCATGGCCACCCAATTAGTAACAAGGAATACCTTAAATGAATCTATAATCATATGTTACCATGCACTAGAACTCTCTATTACAAAATCCCAATTCGAGTTGGAGTCATGGTTTATGTCAAACCCCATTTGCTATGAATATTATGTTCTCTTGTAATTCTAGTTCTTGATTAATTAGATTTTCTTGTCAGAAACTCTTTTCTGACTAAATCTGTCTGTCCTGGCCAGGAACTTGAAACATCAAGAACAATTAAATGAACATAGGATTTTATCCCTATTTACTTAGGGTAACAGATTCCATCTTGATCAACACCTATCTCCATATATAACTAGTAGGAGCCAATACATGCCCATATACCCATACACAGTACAAGTATGAAAGCAGTATCAAACTCAAACAACCTATATATAAGATAACTGTATTATCTTAGGTCTAAAGATTATATGCACTGATATGATATATGACAATGCATTGACAAGAGTAAACTCCATGTGCTTATCATACGCGTCATTGGTTTGGCCTACTTATCATGTATAAGTGCCTATCATGTTTATTATATGGCATGAGACTCACCACTCCATCTTATTTATATCTCATATAAATACCTTGAGAACAAACATGAATACAATCTTTCTGGATAAGTCATGTCCTGTGTGAAGTATCCTCGATTGTGAACCAATTTATGATACTTTGTGCTAGAAATACTGTCACTCATATTCTTAACAACTTAAGAATAGAATTTCTAACAAAATATCAATGGACCTTTTCTATTACATATAAATACATTATGTAAACAGAAAAGTGAAATTGCCTTTTATTAATAAAATATGTACAAGATACATACTAAGTGATATGCTCTAAGACATACTACTAACAATCTCCCACTAGCACTAGAGCCATTCATTATAATATCTTAGACCCATCTTCTTAAGATGTCGGTCTAACTGAGCTTGTGACATACGCCTCATGAATGGATCAGCTGGATTTTCAGCTGATGTTATTTTCTGCATGGCTACATCGCCTTGCCCAACTATCTCTCTGATAATGTGGTAACACCTTTTTATGTGTTTGGATTTCTGGTAAGACCAGGGTTCCTTATATCCAAACAACCTCTTTTGTAGCATCTGATGCAGCAATATACTCATCATCTGTAGTGGAATCAGCAATCGTACTCTGTTTGGAACTCTTCCAACTGACTGCACCTCTATTACAAATGAACACAAACCCAGAGGTAGACTTTCTATCTTTGATATCTGATTGGAAAGTAGAATCAGTATAACCATCCAATTGCAAGTCACCATCTCCATAAATTAAGAATAAATCCTTGGTTTTTCTCAAGTACTTAAGGATATTCTTGACAGCTATCCAATGTTCCAAACCTAGATTGGATTGAAACCTGCTAGTCAAACTAACAACATATGCGATATCTGGCCTAGTACACATCATTGCATACATCAAACTTCTAATAGCTGAAGCATATGGAATCCTGGCCATTTTATCTCTTTCTTCAGGTGTCTTTGGAGACATCTCTTTAGAAAGGTAGATACCATGTCTCACTGGTAACAATCTTCTCTTGGAATCAAGCATGTTAAACCTCTTTAACACCTTTTCCAAGTATAGACTTTGGGATAAACTAATTATTCTTTTCGCTCTATCTTTATAGATGCGAATTCTAAGAATATAGGTTGCCTCCCATAAGTCGTTCATAGAGAATGTATTTGACAACTATACCTTGACAGTTGTCAACATACCTATGTCATTACCTATCAATAGAATGTCATAAACATATAAGACAAGGAAAGTGATAGCACTATCACTAACCTTCTTATATACACATGGCTCATCCACATTTTTGATAAAACCAAATAACTTAATGGCTTCATCAAAATGGATGTTCCAACTCCTCGAAGATTGTTTCAACCCATAAATGGATCGCTTTAGATTGCATACCTTGGAACCATCTTGGGATTCAAAACCCCAAGGTTGTTCCATGAAAATGTTTTCTTCAATATATCCATTGAGAAAAGCTATTTTGACATCCTCTGCCAAATCTCATAATCATAGTATGCAGCTATTTCTAATAGAATCCTAATTGATTTAAGCATGGCAATAGGCGAGAAAGTCTCTTCATAGTAGATTCCTTGCGTTTGGCGAAACCCTTTCGCTACTAGCCTTGCTTTATAGGTCTCTGCCTTTCCATCAGAACCAATTTTCTTCTTGAAATCCCATTTATTCCCTATAGGTACAATACCTTCAGGTGGGTCAATAAGGTCCCAAACTTGGTTCTTATACATGGAATCAATTTCGAACTTCATAGCTTCAATCCATTTTGAAGAGTCTATATTTGATATAGCTTCTTCATAGGTAAGAGGATCATCTCCATAATCTACTTCTTCATGAGCAAACAACTCTTGTTCATCTTAATGAAGAAAACCATATCTCACAGGTGGGTGAGATATCCTGGTCGATCTGTGAGGAATTACTGTAGATGTTTCATTAATAGGTGTAGGTTGACTAGATGGATTTATATCCATTTAATCTGTTGGTTGGTTAGAATTCTCCAATTCTAACTCTATTTGCCTTCCTTTGCCTTCTTCTTGAATAAACTGTTGTTCAAGGAATATGACATCTTTGCTTACCACAACCTTTTGTGATGTAGGCAAATAAAAATAATATCCAAAAACTTTCTTTTGGATATCCAACAAATTGACCTTTTTCTGATCTAGTTTTCAATTTATCAGTGTTAAGCTTTTTGATATAAGTTGGACAACCCCAAATCTTAACATGCTTAAGACTTGGTTTTCTTCCATGCCATATCTCAGCTTTTTAATATTCAAATTTAGTTAATTATTTAGATTTTATTTCTTTTAATTTAGATCTAATTATTATTTCTATACAATTCGATCGTCTAAATAATTAAAACCACTATAGTTTGGTACTCAACGTGGTCCTCATGGAAACGATACTCTATTCATCACTTTATTACTTATTAGCGATTTGTGCACTTGCGGTGGTTGTAAAACCAGCAAACAATATTATGGAAGCAAAAACCCCATGCAATCTGACTATCTCATAGATGTATAACCTTGCATACTGATCAACAGAAAAGGTGGTCCGTACATGCAAAAAGTGAGCCAACTTGCTCAAATAGTCCATAATCACCCATATGGAAACATACCCTTAGGTAGTATGAGGTAACTTAATCACAAAGTCTATAATGATTATTTCCCACTTCCACTCTAGAATGGGAATCTCTTACAACTTCTCTGATGGCCTCTGATGTTCAAACTTTACTTTTTGACAAGTCAAGCACTTGGACATAAAGTCTGCTATGTCTCTCTTCATACCATTCAACCAGTACATATACTCACATCATGGTACATCTTTATAGATCCTGGGTAAACATTGTAAGGTGTGTAGTGTGCCTTCTACATAATCTTATTCCTTAGGTTGTCCACATCAAGCACACATATCTTGGAGCCTTGCATAAGAGTACATCTCCATTAAACCTGAATTCATAATCTTCTCATTGTTACACTTTTCCACGATCCACATTAACTGTGGGTCCCTGTGCTAGATAACTCTAATTCTGTCCCTCAAATCCGATCATACTCTAAAATGTGTTAAAAGTGCATCTGAAGCAGTTATATCCAATATCAAACCTTGATCCATCAGCTCATGTAAATCTGTATCAATGGTCTCCTCTCTGTTGTTATATAAGCCAGGCAACTAGAAGACTTCCTACTTAAAGCATTTGCCACCACATTTGCTTTACCAAGGTGATACTGGATAGTGGAGTCATAATCATTCAGAAGCTCCATCCATCTCCTCTGCTTCAAATTTAAATCCCTCTGCTGAAAGAAATACTTCAAGCTTTTATGGTCGGTGTATATCTCGCATGTTTCACCATATAGGTAGTGTATCCAAATTTTCAGTGCAAAAACAACAGCCACCATTTTCAAATCATGAGTGGGGTAATCCTATTTGCGCTTTTTTAACTGTCTAGAAGCCACCACTTTACCATGCTGTATCAAAACACACCCTAAGCTAACTCTAAAAGCATCACAATATACCCTATACCCTTTTCCACTCACAGGCAAGGTCAATACAAGAGCTATAGTGAAATAGTCTTTAAGCTTCTAGAAGCTTTCCTCACATTCATCTGACAAAAAAAATGGGACATTCTTTCGAGTTAACTGTGTCAAAGAAGTTATTATCTTAGAGAAGTTCTGTACAAAGTGCTTGTGATAACCTACTAGGCCTAGAAAACTTTGCAATTCAGTGACTGTAGTAGGCCTAAGCCAATCAATTCTGCTTTAATTTTCTTAGGATCCACTTGAATGCCTTCACTAGAGATCACTTGTCCCATGAATGAAATACTTTCCAACCAAAACTCACACTTTAAAAGCTTAGCATACAGCTGATGCTCCCTTAAGGTCTGCAATACCATCCTTAAATGCCAAGCATGTTCTTCCTTAGTCTGGGAATATACCAAAATGTCATCTTTGAAAACAATAATAAAGCAATCTAGGAAAGGTCTAAACACCTTGTTCATTAGATTCATAAAGGTTGCTGGTGCATTAGTGAGTCCAAATGACATCACTAAGAACTCATAATGACCATACCTAGTCCTAAATATTGGCACATCATCACTCCTTTTCTCAATTGATGATAGCCCGATCATAGGTCTATCTTAGAGAAATATCTTAGTCCTTGTAGCTAATCAAACAAGTCATCAATCCAAGGGAGCAGATACTTATTCACAACTATCACCTTATTCAGCTGTCTATAGTTAATGCATAAAATCAATAACCCATCCTTTTTCCTTACAAACAAAACAGGAGCACCCCAAGGTGATGTGCTTGGCTAGATAAAACCCTTGTATAGAAGCTCCTGCAACTGTTCTTTCAATTCTTTTAACTCTATTGGCACCATCCTGTTGAAGGAGCAGAAGCATGAAAAATATAAGTTTAGATCATTGAATTCAAAAATTTTTCATCTAGGGTCACATGCATCATGCACGATTCATTTTTATCTATTTCATTTCAATGATAAACAACATATTAAAACTCTTGTAATATGTTTTTTGGATCTACATTTTCTATTTAAGATTTTGGAATTAACAGATTAATTCATTAGAACCCTAGATTAGATTAAGAACAAGTGTACTAACCTTTTTGATGCACTGCAGTGTGTTTAGCACCTTTAGGATGAGCCTAGGACACCAGATGTGTCCCTCTACCTTGTCCACACCAAGATCACCATTGGCAGCCCCTTGAACAGCTTCTCATGCCTTTCCAATCAATTAGAAATTCAGGCTTTACCATTTGAGAGATTACAGATGCAAATAGGACACTAGAAATGATTTCTAGTATTTTTAATTCAAGAGATTGTTGGCTAATCTCTTTGAATTGATGAGAGATGAAGAAGAAGAGAAGGGAGAAGCTTCTTGGGTGGCAGGACCAAAGAGAGAATGAGCAGATTGTATTTTTCTTTTTCATCCTTTTCCTTATATAGCTAGGTCACCACTTAAAACCCTTGTCACATGTCACCTTCTGTTGATTTCAATGATAAACAACATATTAAAACTCTTTTAATATGTTTTTGGATCTGTATTTGCCATTTAAGATTTTAAAATTAATCAGATTAATTTTAGAACCCTAGATTAAATCAAGAACGATTACACTAACCTCTTGATGCACTGCAGCGTGTCTGCGCCTTTGAGATTCGTCTTCAGGACACCAAATGTTGTCCCTCTAGCTTGTCCACACCAAGAACACCTATGGCAGCCCTTGAATAGCCTCTAAAGCTTTTTCTATTAATTAGAAATTCAAGTTCTGCCTTTTAAGAGATTAGAGATGTAAACAGGACACTAGAAACAATTCCTAGTGTTCTTAATTCAAGAGATTGATGGCTAATCTCTTTGAATTGATAAGAGATGAAGAAGAAGAGATAAAAACCCTCAAAGTGGCGTGACAAAGGAGAGGAGAGGCTGCTGGTTATTTTTTCTTTTCATAACCACACTTAAATAGCTAGGTTAACACATTAAACCCTTGCCACATGTCACCCTTTGATTAGCTCTAGGTTTAAGTGACCCAATCACATTGTGCCAAGTGTCAAACCTATATTTAATCTTGATTTTAATCATCTTACATGATTAAAAAACATTTGGCAAGCTTATGTGTTATGCCATGTGTCACCATCTCATGGTGCCACGTGTCACACTGCAAAATGACCAAAATGCCCCTGTGTCTTAATTTTGAGTTCTTAACCCAAAATAATTATTTTCTTCTTCTAATTAATTTATATCAAATATAAATTAATTAATTAATCTCTATTAATTAATTTCTCATTAATTAAATTCATATTTAAACACTTTAAATATAAATTTAACTTATATTATACATCAAATAATCTAGATTTGGTTTCAAGTCATGCTAGGGACTTTGCAATTTAATTGCAAATCAAACCTATTTAATTAATCAATTAAACTCTTTAATTAATTAATTAAATCATATTTAATTAGGTGATAACTTGTGTATGTGTGTGACCTACTAGGCTCATCACTAATTGGCAATGAGACATGATATCAACTCTTAATATCATCAGAACTCTTTCTTACCATAAATGATTTCTCTAAATCATTTTATGAACCTCATAGACCATGGTTAACACCTAGCATAGCATGCCATGGCCACCCAATTAGTAATAAGGTTTACCTTAAATGAACCTATAATCATATGTTACCATGCACTAGAATCTCTCTGTTACAAAATCCCAACTCAAGCTGGAGTCATGGTTTATGTCAAACTCCATTTGCTATGAATATTATGTTCTCTTTTAATTCCAGTTCTTGATTAAAAAGATTTTTCTCATCAGAAACTCTTTTCTGAATAAATCTATCTGTCCTGGCCAGGAACTTGAAATATTGTGCTAGAAATAAGTGCCTATCATGTTTGTCATATGGCATGAGACTCACCATTCCATCTTATTTATAACTCATATAAATAACTTAGAAACAAACATGAATACAATCTTTCTGGATAAGTCATGTCCTTATTATGAAGTATCCTCGATTGTGAACCTATTTATGATACTTTGTGCTAGAAATATTGTCACTCATATTCTTAACAACTTAAGAATAATATTTCTAACAAAATATCAATGGACCTTTTCTATTACACATAAATATATTATGTAAACGGAAAAGTAGAAATGCCTTTTATTAATAAAATTATGTACAAGATACATACTAAATGATATGCTCTAGAGCATACTACTAACATATAGTTCTAGGCATCCTAGCTGTCCGGACAACTCTGATCACCAGAACAGTAGAACGCACTACCGAACATAGGGGTGTTACATAAGGGGGGGAGAATTGTAACACCCCTATTTGCATAGCCTGGTATATTTCACTATTTCGATGACCGGTGTCGGTCTGGATAATTTAGGGGATTACAACCACACTTAAGACAACTAGATAAGCCCTGAACACAAATAATTAGTAATTGTCAATTAGTTAAGTATAAATAAGAAAAATAGAACATAAGAAGTTAAATGAGCCGAGAGTCACAGCGATGGGTGACCTTATCAGGAAGGATTGCGAAGTCAATTTTAACTCAAATTTCGAATCGTAAAATGTGACGCTACTGTCCTTAGGAGTATTGTGAACACAGTGGAAAAGAGATGTGAACACAGTGGAAAAGAGAAAATCACGAAAAAGAACTGTTAAGCCAGTCAAATAATTAGGTTAAAAATCCAGAAGAAATATTAAATTATTTACAAACCGGGTCAAACCGATGAGGGGCTATCACACCCTACCCCTCTGTAAGGCATAACATGATCCCGTAGTATACCTAATGAATTACCAACTTCGCCTACTGATAACCCATTAAATACACTACTGATAACCCATTAAATACACTACAAGGGATTTTCAAAAATTTTTCTTACTTCTTTTACAGTGGTGAGCACTATTTACAGGTGTTAAAAACCTTTTTGAACTGAGGTGAATTAACTAACACATTTAGACTATTAGTAATTTCTGTAAAAAAATTTTGACAGAGTGCCCTCCGTAATTTGGATAAAACAGTTCTTCAAAAACCTGTAAAAAGCACTTCAATATTTTTCTCAATCTCAAACTCTAGTATAATTCAACACAAATCCACAATAATTTTTCAAAGACTGAGATACCAGAAATATAATACAATTTTTACAAGTCCAAATAACTCATAATTTATTTTACAACTTTAATGTACAATTTTAATTTACAACTGCTCAAAACCAAGAACACTATATACATTTAGTGAACATACATTACAATATAAAATGCAGAATATGGTATACTCAATATACCCGATGATTTCTCGCTGAATATACTAGCAGCCTAGTCTGCTGCCCTGTCAGTCTGTCTACCTGCTATAGCAATGAAAAGCTATCGCTGAGTAAAATTTACTCAGTGGTGCACAATAACAATTTGAAATGCGATATATAAATCTTTTATTGACAGTTCACAAATCAAATGATTCACAATTCTATTTCACAATTTACAAAATTCACCTAACACAAATTTGATCAAGTAATTGAATAATACCGTTTTGCAAATCAATAACACAATTCGATCAAATAACTGAATAATACCGTTTTGCAAATCAATAACACAATTCGATCAAATAACTGAATAATACAATGTTGCCAATCGATAACATAATTTAGGCCATGACACAATTTTTCCACACATGCCGTGTTGTACACCACGACAAGACACACTCACCCCAATAATCGAAATCAATGAGGGAGGAAGCTAGCTGAATAATGAGTACTCATCCACACTCACCTCAGACTGACAAGTCAAAGAGAGAGGAACATAATCACACTCACCCCAGACTGATAAGTCAAAGAGGGAGGAATATATCACACTCACCCCATAAATGGAGGAGGAACATGGTAACAGTGTCATGCCAAGTGTGAATCAAAACAATTTCAAATCACAATATTTCATACAAACCATAAATCACATTTTATCTCAGTATTTCCATTTGCAAAGTTGGCAACACAATAATTTCCAAATAATATTCTCAAAACCAAAGCAATCAAAACTTATTCATAACTCATTTCTCCACATAAATTTGCTAGTAAAAGTAGTGAATATAAAAGTATTATGCACGGACACAATTTAAAACTATAATGTTGAATTAAATTTTTAAGTAGAAAATGAGAAGTCAAAATTATTGTGCACAAACACAATTTAAAACAATAACATATAAATAATCATAATTTATTTCAATTGAAAAATTCAAAAGAAATACTTATTGTTCACAAACGCAATTTAAAACAATAACATACAATTAATCATATGAAATATTATTCAGAGTAAAATCAGTTGAAAACTAGTTGTGCACAAACACAATTTAAAATAATAACATATAAATAATCGCAATTTATTTCAATTGAGAAATTCAAAAGAAATACTTATTGTGCACAAACATAATTTAAAACAATAACATATAAATAATCGTAATTTATTTCAATTGAAAAATTCAAAAGAAATACTTATTGTGCACAAACCTCTGATAACTGTCTCTTGGCTCTGACTCAGTGTTTCCTTCCCCTCCCTGAGTCTTTGCTAACTGAGAAACACAATTTGAAGTGTTTCAGTACTCATTTAAACTGTCTCTAACGATAATGCTTGATAATTAATTCACTGAATTCATTTATTCACTTAGTCAACCTACTATGTCGACCCTTGGTACATTCTAGGTAATTTAGGTTTTAATGTCATTAATATGTCACATTCGATAGTCTTTTAGGGTTGGTACATGTTACCAAATTCATTTCCGTGTATACTGCATTTTCTTGCGATTTGCTAGATTCCGGGATACTAGTTTGACCTAGCCGGACGACCTAGTTCTCTCAGTTTTCGGGTTTCGGTCAAAACTACAAACTTGTAGACCTATGTCTTATGGAACGCGGGGCAAAATTTCAGGTCATTCTGAGTTGTGTAGGCCAAGTTATGGTCATTTTACTATTGCTGGTCAAATTGCACCAAAATTGGTCATTTTAGGTCACTTTAGGTCATTTTAGGTTCGGCCAGTTTTTGGACCCGAACTTGTGCAAGCTGTTTTACTTACTTATTGTCCTTTCTGGGCTTTGGTGTCTTCATAAGACTTGTAGATATGGGTCTTAACTATTCATGGTTAAAATTTCAGGTCAATTGGACCTGTTTTGAGTGAGTTATGGCCTAAACACTAACTGCTGCCCAAATGGTCAATTTTCAGGTCTCAATTGTACTTAATCCGGATTTGGTCATTTTTCAAGCTACCTTGCAAGCAGAATTTTGGCAAGCTTCCTTCATGAAAGTTGGCACATTTTGTGCCTAGTTTCACCTCCAATTGGTCTCGTACCAATTGGAGCCACACACTTAAAGTTATAGGCCTAAAATACAAACTGCCTTATTGTAATTCTTGCATACATATCAAACATCACTTTTAACACTCACCAAACCTAGCATTCAAACTAATTCTGGTTGTACCATGACCTAAACATAATTCACAACACATTATAGGTCATTTTGGCAGCTTACAATTACATTCAATGTGCACCAACAAGGGCAGAATTTTGCCCAACTCAATTTATAACAATTTGACTCCATAACCAAGCTCATTCACATGTCCAACCTTCACACCACTATACATACATTCAAACTGCCATAACAACCAACACATTTTAACATCATTATTCCATAAACCAAGTATGAATTCCAGCATTCTTCAAGAGTTAACAAACTGCCACAATGGTACACTTACATTCCATTACTTTCCAAGCTTTAAATCTCATTTTACATTTACATATACTAAGTATACATTACCCAAATAATTTCCTACACAATATACATTTAATCAATCATTTAATTCACCATTTACAAGCACAATTAAACTGCCTTCAAGGTGTTTCCATGGCTGCCAAAAGTGCACATTCCCATTCAACATCAAAACTCAAAAATTTCTCCATAAATCAAACACCCTTACAAACTTTAACAAAGCAACAATAAAAAACTCAAACTTACCTATGGATGAGACTTCTTAAATCTTCACCAAAACTTGGTCTTCTTGCTGCCAATCTACTGCCCAAGTGCTGTAGACTAACTTTGATGAAGGAAGGTAAAAGGAAAGAAGCTTGAATCTCATATGCATGGAGCTTCAACCATGCGTCAATAGAGTTTTTTGGGAGCAAATTTTCTGCTGGTTCTAAGGTTGAAGATCAAGATGTATATTCTGCCCAAATGAAGCTTTAGATGTCCACTTAAATGAGTTAGTGGACCACTATGTAAGAATTAAATCATTGTTTATTCTATGGTTCCATTTTTCCACATTTAACTCCCAATTTTTGCTATTTACATTAGGTACCACCAATTTAATTTTTCATGACATTTTCCAAGTGTAATATTATTTATTTTTAATGGACATTTAGGTCAAAAGACAACTTGGGGTGTCAAATGACCACAATGCCCCTGTTCGGGTTGCATTCCCGATTTTTCGGTAACACCGGGTTTTGTCCGTTTTTCGATTTCTCGCTTTTCTTTGTACTAATTATTTAATTTTTCTTTGATATTTCTAATGATATTTCTACTTCAATTGATGTCTCTTTAACTCCTAAAAATATATTTTAGGGTTCCCCATGGTCCAGGGCTAGTCAACGGTCCACGCCGTGACTTCCCGGTGCGGTCACCCATCGCTAGGGTTCTCGGCTCGCTTAACTTAGTTGCATTTCTTTACTATTATTTTTCCTTTATTTTTCTTGTATTTTCTTTTCTTGTATTTCATTATTTAATGTCTCCTCACTCATATCGAAGTGTAGTTCTAAGCATTCTAGCTGTCCGGACAACACTCGTCACCGGAACAGTAGAACGCACTACCGAACTTATGGGTGTTACAATTCTCCCCCCCTTAAAATAAATTTCTTCTACGAAATTTTTCCCAATAGCCATCTTACAATAGTCATACGTTTATTTTCTCCTTTCTATATGATCGTATAATCTTCTTTCTCTCGAATTTGTATAAGACTTTTAACAATCTAATACAACATTTAATTTGTTTGTATAACACCAATCTTCTCTTACTATTGTCCTGTCTAATATTTCGATTCATGTTCCTTCTTGAATGACCCTTGAGGTCATGTTAGAATCATTTATCTAGTCATTGGTCCTCTGACCATTCTAGTCCATAGTCTTCCTCACATTCGTAACATTTCTTTGTTATATTTGAACCAACTGTTCGAATTTTTACTTTCATAACTCTTTTTATCTGTCAATATTCTATAATTTACTTTCTTTTGTACTGAACTATAACCTTTCGATATTCTAACCTTTGAGTTTTATATCCCTAAGTAGGATTTTCAAGCTTATTTCTAACAATTAAATTCTGTCATGGCATAACTATACCAAAACAGATGCCGTTGGCAACTATTCTTATCTAGGTGTACTATCGGATAGTACGTAGCTCTACACAATAATGTCAAGTCGATCATGTCTGCGACTACAAGGTATAAACATCAAGAACATTGCATAGTTACTACGATACATCCCAATAGATCAAATTTTCCTATCTTTTATCCTTTTCGAATTCACTAATATCCCGAACTTATTATGATTACAATATCCATTAACAATTACTAACAGTGACATCCTTGCCCTCATCTAGAGCAATTCCATTACTGCATCTTACTTTTACATCCTCTTGCCTTACATTAAATAGGCTCGCCAATTAGCTTTATAATTTATGGTGTGTTAGAAAATACTTTTCGCCAATAAACTCTTTCAAAACTAATTTCACTTATTATCACAATCCTTATTTTAAAGGGCTAATCACTAATGCATCAAAATTTATTCCCCTGTAAAGGAATAACAATAGAAAATATAGTTCTAACACTAACATAAAAGTATGCAGACCCCAGGTCAAACAATACATATATATATCTTAGTTACTATTTGAGAAAGTACCAGCAATAATATCAAAAGTCTAAGTCTCTTCTCTCTGCCGTATAGCGTATACTCCAAATTGGAGCATCACCTGCTTTGGGTGATTCACGATGCTCTGACTTCTAGGTGTACTACCCCTACCTCTACCTTTGCCTCTACTAACTGATGGTGAACTCTTTGGGGTAGAAACTTGGGTTGATCCCTTTGGTGTAGTAAATGATCCAGAACGACCTGGATTTACACAATCCCTAGTGTCGACACCATATTTTGGCCGATCCCCAAAATCAATAAAACTTTGAAACTGACCCCCAGTACTAAGTCTCCTTTTGACAGCTAATCACATTTCCGATCCCTCTTTGATAGACGGTAACATTTCCGATCTCTCCTCACAAAGAATTGAATCAATGCTAAGTCCTCACATCAGCCAAAGCCTTACCAGTCTATTAGATCGCTCACCGATCTCTCAAACCCATTGTCGAATCTCCGGACCAGTCAAGTATATTCCTGATCTCTGTTGGCAAACGAAATAAACTGACAATAGATCTCTTCTTACCAGTTTTATTGCCGATCTCTCTTTCAAGAGTTTAAGAATGATTAAAGGTTCCATACCGGTTTAATGATGACCCCGATCCTAAGTGTTTAAGCCGACTTTGACCAAGCCCCGTTTACTGATCTCATGCTCATTGTGTTTTCCGATCTCTCACACTTAGGTTAATAATCATTTTCAGTTATTTCAACATACTCAGACGATCAAGTGTTTAATAATTTAGAAATTTTCCGATCATAACCATTCATCGAACAAAAAAGGGCATTCCACTTCATTTCATTTCAAAAAATTGTATAAGTCATTCGGCTGGGGGATCACCCCCAGCCTGATCTACATTTTGCTCATTTTCTCTCTCATCCTCGGCCTCCTCTTCGCTTTCCTCCTCGCCTCCGGGAGCCAGGTCGGCCATCCAAGAGAAGTCCTCATCTGGGTAATGCTTCTGGAGCTCGGCCAAGAGATCTTTGTGAGCGTTCACATAAGCACCGGCTATTCCTGTCACCATCTCTTCATCTTTTGCCTTAAGCTCCTCAGCAAGGTGAGCGACCTGAGCAGCTTCGTTGGCCCGGAGCACCTGGACTTCTCTAAGAGCACGATCCCTTTCAGCCAGAACATGAGTCTGTTCGGCCAGCTTATCCTCAAAGTACTTCATGCGCCCCTCAATTTGAGATATGTAATCCTGAGCGGATGAGAGTTGGGATCGGAGGGATGCCACTTCTTGACTCTTCTTCTCGACCTCCTTACCCAGTCGGTGAGCCTTTTCCCGGACTACGTGCTAGTTCACCAGGCACTCTACATTCAGACTCATGGATCGGGTTAGGATGTCGTCAAGATTGTCCGGAGACAATCTGTCCCGATCCTCCCGAAGGCAGATAGAAGACCCCAAGACTTTGGCAAAATCGGGGTTCTCCCGAACAGTCCGGTTATTCTCCAGGGAAGCGATCAGCACTTGAGCGCCACGAGAAGGGGGCCTCGCAGAAGGTCGAGAACGACCCCCTTCTGTGCTTGGAACAACTGGAGGAGGTAGAGGCGGCTCTTCTCGTCGAGGAGGAGATCGGAAAGCTTCTGCGATCGGCGGTCCCGAAGGTCGAGGCGGGTCCCCTTGTATCTCCCCAGGTTCATGGCCGGGTGTTTAAAGTAGTGCCGAACGCTTCATCTCCTTTATTTTCCGGGAAATCTCTCTTTCTTTCTTTCGCTTCCTGGAACCTTCACCATCCGCCATACCTGCACAAAAAAGAGGTCAGTGAGATCGCTAAGGTCCAAAGATATGAGAAATAGAAAATACCGATGCCAAGATCAGAGAGCTGAAGCCCGCGATTTTCGCCCGTGATCAACTCCATCGTCCAATGATGCAGCTCGGCAGTCACCACATCTAAACAGGAGTACTTTTGAGTGGCAGCTTGATTCTTCAGTTCCATCACTATTAGGTCTTCCTCCTTGTTCAGGGTAATACGCCTCAGAATCAAGGGCCCCTGGTGCCACCAGCTACGGGGGAAGTCCTCAAAGTAGGTCGGATTTTTGCTCCTCAGAATGAAGAAGTGATTCTTCCAATTCTTAAGGGAGGAGGGCAGATCGGTAAAGAGCCCACAATGAGGCTTCACCTGAAAGAACCAGTGCTCGTCGTCCTTTCGGCGAGTTAGCCTATGCAGTTCGGCGAACACCTTAGCCGTAGGTCTGATTCCCTTAGCTCGGCATAGGCCTCGGAAGGCTACCAAGATCCGCCACGAATTAGGGTGAATTTGGGCAATGCACACTCGGTGATATTTTAGGACCTCTTTGAAGAAGTCGTCCAGAGGGAACCGAAGACCGGCCTTTAACTGTTCCTCGTATACCATAACCATGTCATTATCTTCAAAGAAGTGATCGGCTCGGTGATCGCCATGACACCGGATAAGTTCATATGAATCGGGCTCAATGTTGTACTCCTGGCTAAACGACTGCAGATCGGTTTCTTGCAAGATCGATGGCAGCTCGTCCATAGGAAGATTCTCCCTCCCTGAGGAAGGTACAAGCCTCGATGGTGCGGTTCGCCCCCGAGCTAGAATGGAGACCCTAGAAGGTTATGGTCGTGCGCTTGGCCCAACCACCTTTACTTCATCAGACGACCATGAAACATGGTCGGAAGGTGGGCTTGCCGCTCTCTGACCTTCGACGCCGCTCATTTTAAGGAAAACAAAGAACTTAAAGCTAAAAGAAGGATTAAAACCCTTACCGGAGCTTGAACGGAGTCGGAAGAGCTTGAAAATCGGGAGAGTTTTGGAATTGCTTGCGAGAGACAGAAAATGGCATAAGTAAGAAACTGGCTAACCCTTACCCCTATTCATACTCGTCCGACCATTTAATGCTCACGATGTCCCAGGCAATGCATCGGTTAACGGGATTCGCCAGCTGTTCTGACATGTCTCTCGAACACTCCAAATTCCATAAAGAGAACGGCTAATTAGAGATCGGCATATTAAGATAAATGTTTCGAATTGCGGATCAGTTAAGGGTTGTTCAGTTAGGAACCAGATCGGATAAACACATCAGAGATCGGAAAATAATCAATGCAATAATAATAAGATGATAATTGACTTTTATTTCCAAAAGATCGGATTACATCATTTGGGCGATCTCTAGGGATCAGAATAATAGAGATCGGAAGATGGGAGATCACCATGAGAGATCGGAATAGGAGCGTGGGAGGGATCGGAAGGCAAAAAGAATAAGACAAATCCCAAATAACCGTCGTCAGAATCAGAGCCGAGGTAGTTAAAGCGTGGCAGACAAGATCTCCACCGCACGACTAAGAATCACCCGCAATGCTGACAGGTGCCAGGGTATGTCATGATAGTCCTGTACATCCCAATCTCCACCATTGATCTCACTTGTAAGGACAAACCCGGAACCCTTGGATCAAGAGAGAAGACGACAAGACCAGCGTCTTTCGCTCTTAGCCCTCAGATTGCTCCGGACAAGAGGATTTGAGACCGTCAGATTGAAAGAAGAAAAGGACGAATATTTTGAAGAATAATCTCAGCCGTTCATTTTGGTTCTCTTTAATTCTCAAGCATCCGATCATGTCCTTCAAAATCCAGACCCTCCATCTCCCTCAAAATAAATCCTGACCCTTCATGGGGAGCACCCGATTCCTATAAATACCAGCCTGAAAACTGTTCAAAAGGACGGAAAAAAATATATAGACAAGAGGCAGTAACTATAGTGGAATAACTTTGAAACTTAATTCAGTTTGTTACTCTGCTATTTTTTGGAGTTTTCGTAGGAAAAAAACTTTTGAAACTAGTTTTCTGAAGTGTTTTCTTGCAAAAGGGATTCTTGAATACTGAAATTTTTCATTTTCAGTTCGTTCATTATCCTGTGGCACTCTCACTTTCTGTCTTTGTTATCCTCTATTTCCATTCATATTGTCTAAGCTCAACTCCACTCAAGCTTGGTTATTTTGACCCGTTTACATTTTAACAAAGAATACTTCATTTCGAGGCGAACCATAGTCCTCCGGCTGCCAACCTGCAATCTTGCTACTTTTTGCGATTCTGTAGTTAGTTCAATAGACTCGACTCCCTACAGGTCAGTGTTAATATCGTCATTTTATTAAGTTTAGTTCTCGTTTCACTTATTTCCTTTTGTCCTCTTTCTCATGCCTGTTGTTTTCTTTAAGTTCATGTCACGCTAAAAAAAATACAAAGGAAAGATATGCTCTAGTTTACTCCCGTGCTGGCTAGCCCACACTTTTGTTAATCTTTATTATTTCTGAACGCAAGTTATCTAGTCCCGAGTTACATAGAAGTAGCTAGGCAAAATGTAGGTAACTGTGTTTAAAGTGTCTCTTTTAAAAAAAGAGGGTCTAAATAACACGTCAGGGAAATAGCAAAATTGAATCACTAGGCTGACATGGAAGGCGATCCGACATAATGCCATAAGGCGGAATAAAAAATCAAAACTCAGATAAGCAAAAGGGTACAGATAGGATACTGGTAAAGTGACCTTAGGGGAGGTCAGCAAAATTCAGTCCGGCGTCCCTTATTTAGTCTCAAAGTACCAACGAGTTAAAAGAAGTCTTATTTCGACCTTTGGCACCTTTAAATACTAGAACTCTTAAACTTAGACTCCTATGATATATGGCTGTGTCCAAATTTCAAAGAGGTCGGAAGAGAGTCTTTATCCGTTCCTCAAAAAAAATTTTTAACAAATAATTTAAAAGAGATCGGAGGAGAGTTCTTATCCGGTTCTTAATCTAAAATTTAAAATAAATACTTAATAGAGATCGGAGGAGAGTTCTTATCCGATCTCAACTCAAAATTTTAATAAATATTAAATAGAGATCGGAGGAGAGTTCTTATCCGGTCTCAACTCAAAATTTTAATAAATATTGAATAGAGATCGGAGGAGAGTTCTTATCCGGTCTCAACTCAAAATTTTAATAAATATTGAATAGAGATCGGAGGAGAGTTCTTATCCGGTCTCAACTCAAAATTTTAATAAATATTAAATAGAGATCGGAGGAGAGTTCTTATCCGGTCTCAACTCAGAATTATAATAAATATTAAAGAGTTCAGAGAAGAGTTCTTATCCGATTCTTAAATTAAATTTTAATAAAATATTCCTTTCAAATAAAATTAACATACAACAGTAACTCACTAAGGTTGTCTCATTTACTTATGTATCTGGGTGATCCAAATTTAGTGAAAAATCAAATGTTCCTTTAGTCAAAAGGATTAACATGTCCATTCAGGCCCTCCTAACTAATGCAAAATTAAATCTACTTACCCTTATTAAGGGACGAGGTGGGGTGCCTAACACCTTCCCCACCCGTTTATGGACCCCGAACCTAGAATCTCTGCCTAGAAGTGGTTTCATCTCAGTTTATCTTCATAAACGGTTTTCTTTAATTTCCCTCAAAATTAAAGTGGCAACTCCTCACTCTTTCCCACTTCGGTGAGGGTTCGTTCAGGCGACCGCAAAACACCTTGCGACAGCTTGGCGACTCCGCTGGGGATATTAGTCCCGGTCTAGAGGTCTAAAAAGTAGATTTAATTTTCCAATCAAATTATAGTTAGGTGGGCTCACCCGGTGATAGTTTACGTGTTAATTTTTGTTTATTCCTACTAACTGTTCCGCTTGTTTTGCTTGTTTTGCTTGTTTTATCCCCCTACAGTGCTCTTCGCTTCAAAAAAAAAAAGGGAAAAATGAAAAAATGGAAAGAATAAAATCCCCCTGAATTGGGAAGAGGTAAAGGTGTCCCTTCACACACTGAACACTCACACGATGTCCTCACACACTTCGGTCCTATACCCGGGCTTTCTTACCCTTTTAGGAAAGTAGGAGGGGGTCATGTAGCGGTACTCGTGGGTTTTACCCCTTTAGTATCCGTGAAGGCTTCTGCTCAGATTGAAACTCATTCTATCCACTGTGATACTCGTGGAATTTTCCCGATAATATAATGGTTATAGAACGGGGCTCTCTTTATTCTGATGAGGGCAATTTGGGAACCTGTGGCTTTTAGAAAATTAGACCTTGAGCTAAACTATCACAATAGCTAAAAGCCGTAGTAAGCTACCTCATAAGATAGAACTATCCAATTAGGTAGCACTTATCCGGTATTAGGAGTCTCCCTATGCTAGGACAAAAAGGGCATACTTACTCTTACCCTGTTCTGCTTTAATTTCCTTTTGTTCGTTTTTGTGAGGGTAATCTTGAATTCTACTAAAACACCTACGCATTTTCCTACTTTGATAAATGTGTATGTGTCACCCTGCCAACAGTATGATTCAAAATTACCCAAATTTATCTTGCTAATGAGTTTTTTCGCAGGCATCATCAAACCAAGAGTCTGTGAAAAGGATAAGGCATCATGGCATCCTCGAGTCAGTCGGCAGAAGAAGTTCAGAATGCTAAACTTTGGTCCAAATCAACTCATACTCCAGTACCCTCGCAAAATAATGTTTCCAAGGCACATGCTAGCTTACTACCCTCATGGGATCTGAATAAAATTGAGGTCAGAATGAACAGCCTCGAGGGCCTGTCTAATGGATGGAGGGCGCTTCCCGATCAGGTCAAGGCACGATTTGAAAGGAAATACGGGAAAATTGCAACCCCAATGCGAGTCAAGGTCCAAATCCCGGCATTAAAGGCCATCTTTGTCGATTTGGAATCCTAAGTGCAGGTATTCTCTTTCAATGACATTGATCTGATTCCCACTATGGAAGAATATCGGGCATTACTAGAGATTCCTTACTCAACACGAATCGGATCTACCTACACCTTGAGCATAGGCGGACACGGAAGCGATTAACACATTTGTTGGGTATTCCTTCGGAGGAGGCAAAGTCAAAAGAAAGCGGTCAAAGGAACACGCATGGATGGTATTGGACCTACCTCGAAGCGGTTAGATCAATACCTCAAGAGAAACGATGGGATTAAGCTTGAGCACTCCCATTGGGAATCTATGGCCTGATTTTGTTCCCGGGACCATTAGGAATCATAACCTGCAGCACGGTGGAAGTATTCTGGGCGATAGAAAGGCAGGAGGTCAATCCGATACCGGCAATTCTTGCGGAGACCTTATTAACCCTTACCTACTGCAGACAACAGGGTAAAGGGTCCATCAAGTGTTGTTCTCAATTGTTATATCTCTGGATTATCAGTCACATGTGCCCTGTGGAGACAAAGGGATTGACTTGGTACCTTGACCAGCCTCCCATCTAGAAGATGACCCGGTTAATAATCAGTCCGAAGAATGAACAGCTGTAGCGAGAATAGATTTTGAGTTTCAATAGCCATGATTATTATTGGAGGAAGCTGTGGGCGTCAGGCCAATCCGTTTTGATCAACACGGGAGGTAATCAGTCGGTGTCCCTAATCGGAGTAATCGGATACACAAGTTACACTCCGGCATTGGTAATGAGGCAGTTTGGCTCAACACAGTCCAGAATCGACATTGAAGAATATCACCAAGGTCATTTCTACCATGAGCTCAAGGAAGAGGAAGGGTTGAAAATGGCTCGCAGATCCTGGGAAAACATCTCTCTGATGGAAAGGTCGCCTAAAGGTCCAAGTGCCACACGCGATTATCTTGAATGGAGGGCTGGCAGGGACCGAGAACACTCAACTGTAGAATTCGAAGACAGCGACCCTCGCCGGAACGTCCTATTAGAAGAAGCTGATAGCCATTTGATAAACTCACTACAAAAGGCAAACACCGAAAACTAGCAACTACAAGAACAAATAAAACAGTTGGAGGACAAACAGCAGATTCTCAAGAGGAAAGTAAGAAGGCTCAGGGAAGAGGCAAGGGCCGAAAAGATGGGTTTTGAAGAGCAAGAGATACGGTGGGAAAAGGAAAAAAACTCTCTCCACGCTGTAATGAAAGAAGTAGAAGCACAGAATAATAAGCTTCAGGAAAAAACGAAATACCAAGAGATACTCGTTGAAGAGTATAAACAGGAAAACAAAAAGAAAAAGCTCGAATTAAAAGAACAGGCACTACTCATCAATGATATCTTGAAAGAATGTGCTAAGGAAAGGAAGGAGAAAGAAAGACAAGCTGCTCTCTATCAAGAGCTGAAAGAGAATGTTGACCAGCTGGAGAGAACGATAGCACAGGGAAAGCAAGAACTCCTACCTGAATCCGAGTATGCTCTAAAAGCATTCAACCCTGCCAAACAAGAAGAAAGGTTATATGAGTATCTCAGAAAATGTCATCTCATTATAAAAAACCTCCCAGAGCCAAGGCCGATGTAAAGAATACGGTGTACAAATTATTCAGTTAATGAAATGATTTTTGGACCATTGTTTAGCAAATTTGTGAATGAATGATATGACTCCTGTAGGAACTCCCTCGCTAGGGTTATATGAAAAAAATTGAATGCGCTATATGGACAGGTATCATAAACGCGCATTCAATCCAGTCTTTCACAGTCAGACTATCGAACGATGCCATGATAAAGTTGATTCAATTATCCTTTCGTAGATTTCATTCTGGCTCCAAAATGCCACTGTATCCTTCGTCCAGACCAGAACTTTTAGTTTCTTTACGAAATTCAAAATTCAATAAAAATCCTTTTTTTTTACAGGAAATCAACATTGCTTCAAACAAGGCAAGTCTGACCAAACACACAGTTCAACCCAAGAGAGTGTACTTAACAAGATCCCGAACAAAGAAGATAATGGAAGATCAGGAACAAGTACAGAACCTACAAGGGCAGGTTTCCGAATTGAAAGATCAGGTCTCAGAACTTATGAGACTAATGAGGGAAATGTCCCAGAATAAACCCACAGCAGAGCCTAGCCTACCGCTACCTCCTCCACCACCTCCAACAAATGATCCACACCAAGCTTCAACTTCTTTTACCTTCCATTCACCAATTCTGGACCCGACAATCACTGTCAATCCGGCTGCCATGAATAATGACTTACCTTACTCTCATTACCCAACCGTTTCAAACACCTACCCATACCCTTCCATTCTAATCCCTCCAGTTCACTGCACCCCTCATCTCCCAGTTGGTGGAGCATTTCATGCAATGGGAGGAGAAAATAAGACGAGAGAAAACGAGAAACTATCTGCTCTAGAAGAGAGATTGAGAGCGATAGAGGGGTTGAATATGTATGGCTCAGTAGATGTGGCATCACTTAGATTGGTTCCCGATGTGGTGGTGCCACCCAAGTTCAAGGTCCCTGATTTCGACAAGTACACAGGGAATTCAGATCCTCGCATTCACTTGGCCACCTATATCGCCAAGATGTCTGCTCTGACAGAGGATGATAGATTGCTGGTCCACTTCTTTCATGAGAGCCTCTCCGGGGCAGCTTTGAGGTGGTGTATTCAGTTGGACAGGAGCAAACTGCGCTCCTGGAAGGATTTAGCTGATGCCTTCCTAAAGCAGTACAAATTTAACTGTGATGTGGCCCCCACAAGGAGGGATCTTCAAAACCTGGTGCAGAGGGACAGGGAAAGCTTCAAGGAGTATGCCCAGAGATGTAGAGAAAAGGCGGCAAAAGTACACCCTCCGGTGACTGACAATGAGCTGTGCTCTCTGTTCATTGAGACATTGAAAGCCCCCTATTTCAATTTGATGATTGGGAACACTTCTAACAGCTTCTCTGACATCATACAGGCCGGTGAAAGAATAGAGGCCAATCTAAGAATGGGACGGTTGCAGGAGTTGGCTGAGAACCCTGCGAAAAAGACTGCCAGCTTTGGCAAGAAGAAGGAGGGTGATGTGCATTCTGTCACCCATCAAAACAATTATTCCCCATTCAAACAATTATCGGCCATATCCTCCCCCTCATGGCCAAACAGTCGCAAACATTCTACCTCATTATCCACACCCGCGCCCACAATATCCCCCACCTACAAATTACCAACCGAGACCACCTCCTCCTCCTGCTCAACCAAGACCACCACAAAATAACCCAAGACCCCCAAGAAACCCTGATCCACCTCTTCCCCTCCCACTCAGTGAAATATACCGATACCTTGTCGGTATCAACCAAATTGTACCAGTCCCCTTAGACCCAATTCAGCCTCCATATCCCAGGTGGTATGATGCCACTACCCGTTGTGAGTATCATGGGGGGGCACAAGGGCACTCAACTGATAACTGCGGAGCACTCAAAGGAAGAGTGCACGCTTTAATCCGGAATGGATGGCTAAAAATTGAGGGAAATGGTTCCCTCCCCAATGTTACCTCAAACCCACTGCCTAACCATAATGTGGGCAGTGGTGTAAATATGATAGAGTCTGATGGAGAAGGATCAACACCGGAAGTAGACAAGCTGGTTCCTTACTTTAAAGAAATTTTTGCTGTGGTAATGAGGGAAGGCTACCTTTGCCCTCAGTGCGGGATTAGAAGAAGGTGCAGGTGTCCTTATCATGGAGGGGCAGCTGATCATG
The DNA here is from genome assembly GCF_030052815.1 of Hevea brasiliensis. Classification (NCBI taxonomy): domain Eukaryota; kingdom Viridiplantae; phylum Streptophyta; class Magnoliopsida; order Malpighiales; family Euphorbiaceae; genus Hevea; species Hevea brasiliensis. Next base: position 87,363,082 of record NC_079497.1, on the reverse strand, counting down.
AGCTGCGGGGCTGTGAGGGATTCAGGCAAGAGGTTCAGAACTTGTTGTCTCTCAAGGTTTTGAGATGCCAGACAAGGTCGAAGATGGAAGAGGGAGTGAACACAACTAGATACAGCCAGAATGCTTCTACCTCTAAACCCAGGATCACCTTCTCACCCCCAGTAGCCTCGCCGCCAGTAACGGTTATTCGAGCCCCATCTCAGCTCCCTATTACCAACACCCATGCCATACCTTGGAACTACAATTTCCAAGTCTTCACCCAAGGAGCGTTAAGCGATGCACGGCTCTAGCCTTGCTTCACCCGGCACCTCCTAAGCCATGTTTCACTCCTCATGAACACTTTGGATGACTTATGCCGGACCTACCACCAGTGCTACTCCCCAGGATAATCCTCAACCTGTCACTACCACAAAATCCTCCTCGCATGAGCAAGAAGTTGAGTTCATAACTCGAAGTGGGAGGTGTTACGTGAATGAAGAAAAAGAAAAGAGAAAAGGGAAAGTAAAGATGGGAGAGTCATTGAAGAATGCAGAAGAGGAGGTTGAGAAGACAGAGGAAGTAGAGCCTGCTGAGCATAAAGCAGAGGAGGAACTGCTACTCCAAATAATGAAACAGAGCGAGTATGATGTGGTGGAGCAGTTGAGAAAGACACCTGCCCGAATTTCGCTGTTATCGCTGATCTTGAGTTCGGAAGTGCACCGACAAGCCTTGCAGAGAATCATGGATCAGGCCTTTGTAAACCCCGACATTACTCCGGGGCAGTTTGAGAAGATAGTGGGACAAATCCAGGCATCCAGTTTTGTTACTTTCTCGGAGGACGAGATAGACCCTACGGGTTTAAGGCACACTAAAGCTCTGCATGTAACAGTGAAGTGTAAGGGTTGTATAGTAGCCAAGGTACTTATTGATAACGGGTCGGCTCTTAATGTACTGCCTAATACCACCTTGGCCAGGCTGCCGGTTGACCAATCTGATATACGTCAGAGTGCTATGGTGGTGAGAGCCTTCGACGGTACAAGGAGAGAAGTGCTGGGAGACATTGACTTGCCAATCCAAGTCGGGGCATGTACTTTCAACGTCACGTTTCAGGTGATGAACATTGAGCCGGCTTACACTATGTTGTTGGGGAGGCCTTGGATCCATTCTGCGAACGCCGTTCCTTCAAATTTGCACCAAAAGATCAAATATATTATGGACGAAAAAATCATCACGGTGAGAGGAGAAGAAGCCATATTAGTCACCAAGCCGCAATCACTCTCTTATGTGGAAGCAGCCGAGGAGTCGTTGGAAAGTTCTTTCCAGGCCCTTGAGTTACAAGACACTGGAAATGATAAGGCTATGGCTATGGTGGCCAAAGTGATGTCAAAGAATGGATATCAGGAGGGCAAAGGCTTGGGCACCGCATTGCAAGGGATCGTTGAACCTATACCGGCTATTCAGAAGATAGGTCGCTGTGGTTTGGGTTATGAGGAAGATGCCCTTATGGATGGACGATTCTGGATGAGGAAAACACTTCGGGATCAGAGATTCGATCAGAAAATGGGAAAGATGAAAGTAGTCCCGAGAATCACAGAAGTCTTCACTAAACCGGTAATTGAAAATCCGGCAGAGGTGGAAGAATCACCTGATGAACCATCTATCGATGTCATCTACCTGGATCCCTTGTATGAAGCTCTAGTCTCACCGATAGCTGAGGGGTAAGAACTAGACAACTGGACGGCAGAGGACATCCCTGTACTCAATTTCGAGTAAAGTACCTTTGGTTATCTACACTTGATCATTTTGTCCATGGTGACAAGTGTAATACTGTAAATGGACCTTTTTCTTATGGCATAAATATTAATGAATTAATAGCGCATTTTAAATCCAATTCTTTCCTTTTGAATTTCATCCTTATAATATGTTCCATTTTTATTCATTCAGAACCATTCATCAATTAACACCTAATAATCCAATAGACTCAGAAATTCCTCTGGTTAATTTTGAAATCCCCATAACTGCCATTACTTCAAGTGATTCTGAGGAAGACCTTACAGAAGAAAGCAATGAAAAGGATGAACCCTCCCTAGTGCCTTGTGGAGACAAGCACACCATAAATTTAGGCACGAGAAGAAGTAAAAGGGAACTTAAGGTAGTGGAGAGTGAAGAATTGGGAGATATGATCGACCGCTTAAAGAATTCCTCGACGTATTTTCCTGGAGCTATGATGATATGGTGGGTTTGGACCCTCAGATAGTGACACACAAAATTCCCCTAATTCCGAGGACAGTCCCGGTAAAGCAGAAGTTAAGGAGAATGAATCCCGACACACTGCTCAATGTTAGGGATGAAGTCAAGAAACAGTATGACGCTGGGTTCCTGGAAGTGGTCAAATATCCCCAATGGGTGGCTAACGTCGTCCCGGTAATGAAGAAGGACGGGAGAGTCAGGGTGTGCGTTGACTACGGGGATCTTAATAAAGCAAGTCTAAAAGATAATTTCCCTCTCCCCCACATTGATGTGTTAGTAGACAATGCTGCGGGATTGGGCAGGTGCTCATGCATTGATGGGGCATCTGGGTACAATCAAATCCCAATGGATGAGGAAGATAAAGAAAAAACCGCTTTTATCACTCAATGGTGAGTATTTTGCTATCGGGTCATGCCTTTCGGGTTGAAGAATGCTGGTGCTACCTACCAGCGCGCAATGGTCATATTATTCCACGATATGATGCATAAAGAGGTGGAAGTGTATGTGGATGATATGATCATTAAATCCAGAGGAAAAGAAAGCCACGTACAGGTGATGAGGAGGGTATTCGAAAGGCTCAGGAAATACCAGTTGAAACTGAACCCTGCCAAATGCATATTGGGAGCTAGATCTGGGAAATTGTTGGGATTCATAGTAAGCGAGAGGGGAATAGAGGTTGATCCAGACAAGGTTCGAGCTATTCAAGAAATGCCATCCCCAAAAACAGAAAGGGAGGTGCGCAGTTTCCTAGGAAAATTGAATTACATATCAAGATTTATTTCCAATCTCACCGCTAAAGCCGAGCCTATTTTTAAACTACTCCGGAAGAATAATTCCACCCAGTGGGATTCAGTTTACCAAGAGGCTTTTGAGACAATCAAGCGGTATCTATCAAACCCACCAGTGTTGGTTCCACCCATGGCGGGGAGACTTTTGATCCTGTATATGGCAGTCCAACAGAACTCGATGGGATGTGTTTTGGGACAACATGACGATACTAGCCGAAAGGAAAGGGCTATTTATTACCTGAGCAAAAAGTTCAATGATTGTGAGTCAAGATACTCTTTCTTAGAAAAGACTTGCTGCGCATTAGCCTGGACAGCGAATCGCCTCAAGCACTACATGCTGAATCACAAGACATAGCTCATCTCCAGGATGGATCCTATCAAATATGTATTCGAAAGCCCATTCGTGCCAGGTAGGATAGCCAAGTGGCAGGTCATACTCTCCCAATATGACATAGTCTATATGACCCGGAAGGCAGTGAAAGGTAGCGTGATCGCTGACCTCCTAGCAGAAAATCCTATCTAGGATTATGAAGCTCTGGATTTTGAGTTCCCTGATGAGCATATTAATAAAGTAGACTGCGAAGAAGAGGGGCCAGCCGATGTATGGGAAATGTATTTTGACGGAGCTGTCAATTTGTCCAATAATGGAATTGGAGCTGTATTGATATCCCCAGATGGAAAGCACTTCCCGATAGCCATTAAGTTGAGATTTGACTACACCAACAATGTCGCAGAATATGAAGCTTGTGTGAGGGGTCTACAGGCTGCAATCAAAATGAAAATTAGGAAGTTGGAAGTATATGGAGACTCAGCCCTGATTATATACCAAGTCAAGGGAGAATGGCAAACCAAGGATCCCAAGCTAATCCCATATCAGAAGTATTTACTGGAGCTGATTAAGAAATTCGAAGAGATCTCTTTCACTCATCTTAGTAGAGACAAGAATCAATTTGCTGATGCCTTAGCTACTCTAGCTGTTATGGCCCAAATGGAAGAAGGGCAGACAACTCAAGCATTGAGGATTAAAGCAAGGGATGAGCCAGCTTACTGCTTCATGATTGAAGAAGAGCCCGATGGTAAGCCTTGGTTTCATGACATCCTGGCCTACTGCAGAACCAGAGAATTCCCTTTGGGAGTAAGCAAAAACGAAAAGAGGATGCTTCGGAGATTAGCATTGGGATACTTCCCCAGTGGTGAAACCCTATACAAGAGAGGATCCAACGGTGAACTATTGAGATGTGTGGATGCAAAAGAAGCGAAGAAGATCCTTTTTGAGACTCATGAGGGAAATTGTGCAACCCATGCCAATGGGCACATGATGGCTAAGCAAATCATGTGACGGGGGTATTTTTGGATCACAATGGAAAAAGATTGCATCGAGTATTTCCGGAAGTGCCATAAGTGTCAGATCTATGCCGATCCGATAAATGTGCCACCTCACAAGTTGTTCAACCTCGTCTCACCATGGCCTTTTGCAATGTGGGGCATCGATGTGATTGGTCCCATCAATCCCAAGGCATCCAATGGGCACAGATTCATCCTTGTGGCCATCGATTATTTCTCCAAGTGGGTCGAGGCGACATCCTATGCGCACATCACACAGAATACGTTTCTCAAATTTCTCAGAAGCAATATCATCTGCCGGCATGGTCTCCCCAATAAAATCGTCACTGACAACGCCACGAATCTCAATGGTCCAAAGATTCAAAAATTGTGTGATCAATACAAAATCCGACATCTCAATTCCTCCCCATACCGTCCCCAGATGAATGGAGCGGTGGAAGCCGCAAATAAAAATCTAAAGAGGATAATCCGAAAAATGACAGTCACATATAGGGATTGGCATGATATGCTTCCTTACGCTCTTCATGCATACCGGACTTCTGTAAGAACCTCAACCGGGGCAACTCAATACTCACTGGTTTACGGGATGGAAGCAGTATTACCTGTAGAAGTTGAAATTCCTTCCCTAAGGATCCTGAAGGAATCAGGGATTGATGAGTCAGAATGGATCCGATCGAGGTTGGATCAGTTAAACTTGCTGGATGAGAAAAGATTAACAGCGGCATGTCATGGGCAGTTATACCAGAGGAGAATGGCTAAGGAATTTGACAAAAGCGTTCGCCCACACGAATTCCAACCCGGGGACCTAGTTCTGAAGAAAGTACTGCCGAATCAAAATGATCCCCGGGGCAAATGGTCACCAACCTACGAGGGGCCCTATGTGGTTAAGAAGGCATTTTCTGGAGGAGCCTTGATCTTGACCCACATGAATGGTGAAGAGTTTCCGAGACCTGTGAATGCTGACACCGTCAAGAAATACTATGCCTAAAAAAAAAAAAAAAGGGGGTAGGAGCGAAAACCCGAAAGGGCGCTCCTAGCAAAATGTGTGAAAGAAGGCGAAAACCCTGAAGGGGCACTTTCTGTAAAATGAGTGAAGGATGAAAACCCGAAAGGGCATCCTGAAAGAGGCTTGAGAACCTAGGGGTGAAAACCCAAAAGGGCATCCCGAGAACAAAAAGGGAGAGATAAGGAATGGGGGGCATGAAACCAGGATGAAGTGGAAACTATCACGGCATGAGGCTTCAGAGAACTTGAAATAATGGCAGTTAAGGGATTTCAAAAATCAGCCACAGAGAATATGTGAGAGCTATCCTTGTACCCTTCTTCTTTGAAACTTTTTCTTTGTTTTTATTAAACCATAATAAAATCACACTTCATTCCCCATGTTTCTATTGTTCCCTTATATTTATCTTTCTGCAATCTCATTATTTAATGCGCTATTTAAATCAGTTAAAATTTTTGCCATAAGATTAAGATTTGACAATTGATAACCTCACGTACTTTACTATGAGATTTGCAGAGAATGACCTAAAAAAAAAAAAAAAAAAAAAAAAAAAAAACACTAGAGGTGAAAACTCGGAAGGGCACTTCTAGTCATATAGACGAAGGGGAAGTAAAAACCCGCAAGGGCGCTTTTCAGGAGAAAGAAAAAAAACAGAAAAGGGGCATTTGAAGAAATGGGGTCATAGGTTATGTCTTGCAACTCGTCCTCCATTCATCATTGGTCTTCGGGATTCTGTTAAGTACACTTCATTGGGGAAGAACTTCTCGTGTCCGGATTAGGCTTGCTTTGTAAGTGCAATTTAAATTTCCTATTATCAACCTCTGGTTCCTTGATCAAAGTTGATTTTAATTTCCAGCAATTTAAATTTCCTATTATCAACCTCTGGTTCCTTGATCTAAGTTGATTTTAATTTCCTGCAATTTAAATTTCCTGTTATCAACCTCTAGTTCCTTGATCTAAGTTGATTTTAATTTCCCGCAATTTAAATTTCCTGTTATCAACCTCTGGTTCCTTGATCTAAGTTGATTTTAATTTCCAGCAATTTAAATTTCCTGTTATCAACCTCTAGTTCCTTGATCTAAGTTGATTTTAATTTCCTGCAATTTAAATTTCCTGTTATCAACTCTGGTTCCTTGATCTAAGTTGATTTTAATTTCCAGCAATTTAAATTTCCTGTTATCAACCTTTGGTTCCTTGATCTAAGTTGATTTTAATTTCCTGCAATTTAAATTTCCTGTTATCAACCTCTGGTTCCTTGATCTAAGTTGATTTTAATTTCCTGCAATTTAAATTTCCCGTTATCAAACTCTGGTTCCTTGATCTAAGTTGATTTTAATTTCCTGCAATTTAAATTTCCCGTTATCAACCTCTGGTTCCTTGATCTAAGTTGATTTTAATTTCCTGCAATCTAAATTTCCTGTTATCAACCTCTGGTTCCTTGATCTAAGTTGATTTTAATTTCCTGCAATTTAAGTTTCCTGTTATCAACCTCTGGTTCCTTGATCTAAGTTGATTTTAATTTCCTGCAATTTAAATTTCCTGCTATCAACCTCTGGTTCCTTGATCTAAGTTGATTTTAATTTCTTGCAATTTAAATTTTCTGCTATCAACCTCTGGTTCCTTGATCTAAGTTGATTTTAATTTCCTGCAATTTAAATTTCCTAGTATCAACCTCTGGTTCCTTGATCTAAGTTGATTTTAATTTCCTGTTATCAACCTCTGGTTCCTTGATCTAAGTTGATTTTAATTTCCTGCAATTTAAGTTTCCTGTTATCAACCTCTGGTTCCTTGATCTAAGTTGATTTTAATTACTTGCAATTTACATTTCCTGCTATCAACCTCTGGTTCTTTGATCCAAGTTTATTTTAGTTCAACTTCTGCTGCCAATTTTTAGGTCACCAACTTAAGTGTGCTTTAGCTCCCTAACTTCGAACACCTAATCGTCCAAAATATGAGTATGAATCTTTACATAATTCCTATATGGGAAATTTTCCCTTTAATAGAAATTATGTAAAGAGGGGCAGCTGTCGACACCATATTTTGGCCGATCCCCAAAATCAATAAAACTTTGAAATTGACCCCCAGTACAAAGTCTCCTTTTGACAGCTAATCACATTTCCGATCCCTCTTTGATAGACAGTCACATTTCCGATCTCTCCTCACAAAGAATTGAATCAATGCTAAGTCCTCACATCAGCCAAAGCCTTACCAGTCTATTAGATCGCTCATCGATCTCTCAAACCCATTGTCGAATCTCCAGACCAGTCAAGTATGTTCCTGATCTCTATTGGCAAACGAAATAAACTAACAATAGATCTCTTCTTACCAATTTTATTGCCGATCTCTCTTTCAAGAGTTTAAGAATGATTAAAGGTTCCATACCGGTTTAATGATGACCCCGATCCTAAGTGTTTAAGCCGACTTTGACCAAGCCCCGTTTACCGATCTCATGCTCATTGTGTTTTCCGATCTCTCACACTTAGGTTAATAATCATTTTCAGTTATTTCAACATACTCAGACGATCAAGTGTTTAATAATTTAGAAATTTTTCGATCATAACCATTCATCGAACAAAAAAGGGCATTCCACTTCATTTCATTTCAAAAATTTGTACAAGTTATTCGGCTGGGGGTGATCCCCCAGCCTGATCTACATTTTGCTCATTTTTTCTCTCATCCTCGGCCTCCTCTTCGCTTTCCTCCTCACCTCCGGGAGCCAGGTCGGCCATCCAAGAGAAGTCCTCCTCTGGGTAACGCTTCTGGAGCTCGGCCAAGAGATCTTTGTGAGCGTTCACATAAGCACCGACTATTCCTGTCACCATCTCTTCATCTTTTGCCTTAAGCTCCTCAGCTAGGTGAGCGACCTGAGCAGCTTCGTTGGCCCGGAGCGCCTGGACTTCTCTAAGAGCACGATCCCTTTCAGCCAGAACATGAGTCTGTTCGGCCAGCTTATCCTCATAGTACTTCATGCACCCCTCAATTTGAGATATGTAATCCTGAGCGGATGAGAGTTGGGATCGGAGGGATGCCACTTCTTGACTCTTCTTCTCGACCTCCTTACCCAGGCGGTGAGCCTTTTCTCGGACTACGTGCTGGTTCACCAGGCACTCTACATTCAGATTCATGGATCGGGTTAGGATGTCATCAAGATTGTCCGGAGACAGTCTGTCCCGATCCTCCCGAAGGCAGATAGAAGACCCCAAGACTTTGGCAAAATCGGGGTTCTCCCGAACAGTCCGGTTATTCTCCAGGGAAGCGATCAGCACTTGAGCGCCACGAGAAGGGGGCCTCGCAGAAGGTCGAGAACGACCCCCTTCTGTGCTTGGAACAACTGGAGGAGGTGGAGGCGGCTCTTCTCGTCGAGGAGGAGATCGGATAGCTTCTGCGATCGGCGGTCCCGAAGGTCAAGGCGGGTCCCCTTGTATCTCCCCAGGTTCATGGCCGAGTGTTTGAAGTAGTGCCGAACGCTTCATCTCCTTTATTTTCCAGGAAATCTCTCTTTCTTTCTTTCGCTTCCTGGAACCTTCACCACCCGCCATACCTGCACAAAAAAGAGGTCAGTGAGATCGCTAAGGTCCAAAGATCTGAGAAATAGAAAATACCGATGCCAAGATCAGAGAGCTGAAGCCCGCGATTTTCGCCCGTGATCAACTCCATCGTCCAATAATGCAAATTTCTAGCCACCGCATCTAAACAGGAGTACTTTTGAGTGGCAGCTTGATTCTTCAGTTCCATCACTATTAGGTCTTCCTCCTTGTTCAGGGTAATACGCCTCGGAATCAAGGGCCCCTGGTGCCACCAGCTACGGGGGAAGTCCTCAAAGCAGGTCGGATTTTTGCTCCTCAGAATGAAGAAGCGGTTCTTCCAATTCTTAAGGGAGGAGGGCAGATCGGTAAATAGCCCACAATGAGGCTTCGCCTGAAAGAACCAGTGCTTGTCGTCCTTTCGGCGAGTTAGCCTGTGCAGTTCGGCGAACACCTTAGCCGTAGGTCTGATTCCCTTAGCTCGGCACAGCCCTCGGAAGGCTACCAAGATCCGCCACGAGTTAGGGTGAATTTGGGCAATACACACTCGGTGATAATTTAAGACCTCTTTGAAGAAGTCGTCCAGAGGGAACCGAAGACCGGCCTTTAACTGTTCCTCGTATACCATAACCATGTCATTCTCTTCAAAGAAGTGATCGGCTCGGTGATCGCCGTGACACTGGATAAGTTCATATGAATCGGGCTCAATGTTGTACTCCTGGCTAAACGATTGCAGATCGTTTTCTTGCAAGATCGATGGCAGCTCATCCATATGAAGATTCTCCCTCCCTGAGGATGGTACAAGCCTCGATGGTGCGGTTCGCCCTCGAGCTTGAACGGAGACCCTAGAAGGTTCTAGTCGTGCGCTTGGCCCAACCACCTCTACTTCATCAGACGACCATGAAACATGGACGGAAGGTGGGCTTGCCGCTCTCTGACCTTCGGCGCCGCTCATTTTTAAGGAAAACAAAGAACTTAAAGCTAAAAGAAGGATTAAAACCCTTACCGGAGCTTGAACGGAGTCGGAAGAGCTTGAAAATCGGGAGAGTTTTGGAATTGCTTGCGAGAGACAGAAAATGGCATAAGTAAGAAACTGGCTAACCCCTACCCCTATTCATACTCGTCCGAGCATTTAATGCTCACGATGTCCCAGGCAATGCATCGGTTAACGGGATTCGCCACTGCTCGACACGTCTCTAACACTCCAAATTCCATAAAGAGAACGGCTAATTAGAGATCGCGATTAAGATAAATGTTTCAATTGCGGATCGATTAAGGGTTGTTGATTAGGAACCAGATCGGATAAACACATCAGAGATCGGAAAATAATCAATGCAATAATAATAAGATGATAATTGACTTTTATTTCCAAAAGATCGGATTACATCATTTGGGCGATCTCTAGGGATCGGAATAATAGAGATCGGAAGATGGGAGATCAGCATGAGAGATCGGAATAGGAGCGTGGGAGGGATCGGAAGGCAAAAAGAATAAGACAAATCCCAAATAACCGTCGTCAGAATCAGAGCCGAGGTAGTTAAAGCGTGGCAGACGAGATCTCCACTGCACGACTAAGAATCGCCCGCAATGCTGACAGGTGCCAGGGTATGTCATGATAGTCCTGTACATCCCAATCTCCACCGTTGATCTCACTTGTAAGGACAAACCCGGAACCCTTGGATCAAGAGAGAAGACGACAAGACCAGCGTCTTTCGCTCTTAGCCCTCAGATCGCTCCGGACAAGAGGATTTGAGACCGTCAGATTGAAAGAAGAAAAGGACGAATATTCTGAAGAATAATCTCAGCCGTTCATTTTGGTTCTCTTTAATTCTCAAGCATCCGATCATGTCCTTCAAAATCCAGACCCTCCATCTCCCTCAAAATAAATCCTGACCCTTCATGGGGAGCACCCGATTCCTATAAATACCAGCCTGAAAACTGTTCAAAAGGACGGAAAAAAATATATAGACAAGAGGCAGTAACTATAGTGGAATAACTCTGAAACTTAATTCAGTTTGTTACTCTGCTATTTTTTGGAGTTTTCGTAGGAAAAAAACTTTTGAAACTAGTTTTCTGAAGTGTTTTCTTGCAAAAGGGATTCTTGAATACTGAAATTTTTCATTTTCAGTTCGTTCATTATCCTGTGGCACTCTCACTTTCTGTCTTTGTTATCCTCTATTTCCATTCATATTGTCTAAGCTCAACTCCACTCAAGCTTGGTTATTTTGACCCGTTTACATTTTAACAAAGAATACTTCATTTCGAGGCGAACAATAGTCCTCCGGCTGCCAACCTGCAATCTTGCTACTTTTTGCGATTCTGTAGTTAGTTCAATAGACTCGACTCCCTACAGGTCAGTGTTAATATCGTCATTTTATTAAGTTTAGTTCTCGTTTCACGTATTTCCTTTTGTCCTCTTTCTCATGCCTGTTGTTTTCTTTAAGTTCATGTCACGCTAAAAAATACAAAGGAAAGATATGCTCTAGTTTACTCCCGTGCTGGCTAACCCACACTTTTGTTAATCTTTATTATTTCTGAACGCAAGTTATCTAGTCCCGAGTTACGTAGAAGTAGCCTGGCAAAATGTAAGTAACTGTGTTTAAAGTGTCTCTTTTAAAAAAAGAGGGTCTAAATAACACGTCAGGGAAATAGCAAAATTGAATCACTAGGCTGACATGGAAGGCGATCCGGCATAATGCCATAAGGCGGAATAAAAAATCAAAACTCAGATAAGTAAAAGGGTACAGATAGGATACTGGTAAAGTGACCTTAGGGGAGGTCAGCAAAATTCAGTCCGGCGTCCCTTATTTAGTCTCAAAGTACCAACGAGTTAAAAGAAGTCTTATTTCGACCTTTGGCACCTTTAAATACTAGAACTCTTAAACTTAGACTCCTATGATATATGGCTGTGTCCAAATTTCGAAGAGGTCGGAAGAGAGTCTTTATCCGTTCCTCAAACAAAATTTTTAACAAATAATTTAAAAGAGATCGGAGGAGAGTTCTTATCCGGTTCTCAATCTAAAATTTAAAATAAATACTTAATAGAGATCGGAGGAGAGTTCTTATCCGGTCTCAACTCAAAATTTTAATAAATATTAAATAGAGATCGGAGGAGAGTTCTTATCCGGTCTCAACTCAAAATTTTAATAAATATTGAATAGAGATCGGAGGAGAGTTCTTATCCGGTCTCAACTCAAAATTTTAATAAATATTAAATAGAGATCGGAGGAGAGTTCTTATCCGGTCTCAACTCAGAATTTTAATAAATATTAAAGAGTTCGGAGAAGAGTTCTTATCCGATTCTTAAATTAAATTTTAATAAAATATTCCTTTCAAATAAAATTAACATACAACAGTAACTCACTAAGGTTGTCTCATTTACTTATGTATCTGGGTGATCCAAATTTAGTGAAAAATCAAATGTTCCTTTAGTCAAAAGGATTAACATGTCCATTCAGGCCCTCCTAACTAATGCAAAATTAAATCTACTTACCCTTATTAAGGGACGAGGTGGGGTGCCTAACACCTTCCCCACCCGTTTACGGACCCCGAACCTAGAATCTCTGCCTAGAAGTGGTTTCATCTCAGTTTATCTTCATAAACGGTTTTCTTTAATTTCCCTCAAAATTAAAGTGGCGACTCCTCACTCTTTCCCACTTCGGTGAGGGTTCGTTCAGGCGACCGCAAAACACCTTGCGACACCTAGCAAAATGGCCAGTCTCTCCACAGTTAAAACATGCTCCTACGGCTCTATAACATACCCCACTATGTGGTTTACCACAAGTTTCACAAAGTCGATCTGACAGCGCATTCCTGGGTTTCTGTTGAGTTTGCTGATCGGATCGAGGTGGTTTCTGTCCAAAAGATCTATCTCTACCGGACTTCTTACTATCTCTGTTGTATCCCCCAAAGTTTTTCCTCTTTCCAGTAAGACCACTAGAACTCTGTTCTCCTAACTTTCCCTCTTTTTCCGTCTTCTCTGATTTTTTTTTCTCAGAAGCTGCTTCAGATTCAATTCTTTCTAATTTTAGTGCTTGAGAAATAAGTTCAGAGAAGTTGTTATGTTTGAATCCGACCACTTGCAATCTGATACTAGGCTTCAAGCCGATTTCAAACCTCTTACATCTCTCCCTACTGGTAGAAAGTAGACTTACTACATAATGGCTCAAAGTGAAAATTCCCTTTATATTCAGCACCGATCTACTCCCTGTTTGGACTTAGGAACTCTTGCGCTTCGTTTCTACATAAGCATCGTGACATATTTTTGTCCGAATTCTCGAGAAAGTCACCTGTGTTAGCACCGCAGTTCTACTAAATCGTGGGGAATGGTTTTCCAACCACCATAAGCATCCCCAGTAGCAAAGATATCGAGTATTCAAATCGAGCTCCTCTGCAAAGGCGCTTCTTGAATACCCTATCCATCCTTTCTAACCACTGTTCTGCCTTTAGAGGAACTACTGTCCCCTTGAACTCTGTAGCCCCATATTTCATCAATTTGTCATATTGTCTAGCAGAAGTGTAACACCCTGTTGCATAGCCTAGTATATTTCACTGTTCAGGTGACCGGCGTCGGTCCGGACAATTAAGGAGATTAGAGACACATTTAAGACAACTTGGGAAGCCATAAACACAAATAATTAGTAATGTTTAATTAGTTAACTATAAATAAGAAAAACAGAACATAAGAGGTTAAACGAGCCGAGAGTCACAGCGATGAGTGACCTCCTGAACGATCAGCTGAAGTCATTTTAAACTCAAATTTCAAACGTAAAAAGTGACGCTGCGGTCCTTAGGACCCTTATGAACACAAAGTGGAAAAGAGAAAATCACGAAAAAGAATCATAAGCTACCAAATAATTAGGTCAGGGAGCCGGAAGAAATATTGGATTATTTGCAAACCGGGATGAACCGGCGAGGGGCAATTTGGTTAATTGACCCCGAGAGCTGACTCCTGACCTAATTGTCAAATAAAATCGGAGAAAAGAAAATTTTGAAATTGAGTATTAAATTAAAGAACTAATAGAAAAAAAATATAAATAGAAAAAAAAAAGAAAAGGAAAGAGGTTGGAAAAGTCAAAGGGATGACATCATTTATGATGTCATAAAGGTTTAATTTAATTATTTTATTAATTAGGGAATTTTGGTCTTCAAAAAGGGATAAGACTAAGGAAAATAAAACAAAAAAAAAATTTAGAAAAGTCTCTTCTTCCTTCCAATCTTGCCGCCCCATTTTCTTCCTCTTAGCTCCCATGAAAAATCCTTCATTAAGCTTACATTTAAGCTTAATTTGCTCCACTTAATCTTCATAAATCCCATAAAAACCTTGTTAGACCTTGCAATCTCAACTTAAGCACAAGAAAGAAAGAAGAAAGAAGGAGAGAAATTGGAGAATTGGCAAAATAGTTGAGGTTAGTATGCTAACTTACTATTTTTCCATTCAAATGCATGTTTAGGTAATTAAGTGAGCTTAGAACTTGATTTAAATGAAACAAATATGGGGGAAGAGTTAAACTGAATTTTCGGGCAGCTTGAGAGGAGTGTGGTTTGCATGAATATGATGCAATTGAGTGAGTTTAGAAACTTTACTTAGTTAAATTATTAACATTAAAATCATTAGAAGTAGTTAAATGCAAGAGTTAGTGAGATTAGGGTTTCAATGCTAGGGTTTATGAACCAAAATTTGGAGAAATGCATAAATGGCATGTTTAACCTATTGTGACATGAAATAATGGTCAATTATGACCAAATAAGTTGTGTGGGAATGGTAGGAAATGAAACCAAATTCGTAGGTCAATGGTCATGCTGCTGGCAGCATGACCAAACCCACTTTGAAGGACCAAAACTCAAATTTTACAAGTCCCATGATATTCCACCAATAGGAGATGAAAATAGACATAAAAGAGCACATTTTTCATTAAGGAACCATGGCCAAAAACTGACCAAAACTTGGTGAAACAATTGACCAAAGTGAATTGATTGCAGGCTGCCACTGCACTAAACTGACCAAATGAACAGTAACTGTTCATTTGGTCATAACTCGAGTTCGACAGGTCAAATTGACCTGAAATTTGGCCAGGGGTTAGAGGGCATATAGATCTAAAACTTTCATGAAGAACATCACCCCAAATTATGCCATTAACCCATTCAAATTATTGAGCAAAGTTAGGTTACTAAACCTGCAACTCTGCAGAATTTTCAGTGAGCAGCAATGTTTGGATGACTATAATTCCCTCTAGAAAACTCGGATTTAGGCGATTCTTGAACCGATGGAAACCTAAGACATAGTAGAACATTTCATATGAAGAAAGTGAGACCAAATTATGAACTTAACTTGATCAAATTATTGACCAAATTTGGATCAAAATCTGCCAGAACCCAAAATTGCAGCATGAATAGTGCACGTGAACAGTAAACTTATTTTGGCCATAACTTGAGCTAAAAAACTCCGATTGAGGTGATCCAAAAATGAGAATACACTTAAGACAATAAGGAACATTTTCTATGAAGGAAGTTTTGTTAAATTCCAACAGTAGATCGATCAATGGAATAGTGCAACTTCAGAGAACCAAAACCAAAAATTGGCAATTTTGCCAAAATGACCTAAGCTTTAAACAAATGACCAAAACCAACAAGTTTTGTGACCAAAATGTAGTATGTGGGTGAAGTTGGAGTTTCCATACCTATTAAGCCTTAGAAAGTCAATAATTTGACTTGAATAGTGCAATGAATAGTAACCCGAAACACAAAATTTCGAGAACGTCGAATTTAACACGTTAGAGCTAGGTAAATGTGAAGTTAAGTTTATTTTGGATTTATTTTAAGTTTTAGTACTGAAACGTTGGAAAATTTCGTATTTCAATGGAAAAGAATATCGGGACAGAACCCGAGGAGTCGAGTCAAGGCCAACAGGTGACTCGTTTGAGGTTTGTGCACAACATATACTTTTATAATCATCTTTTGCATATCGTTTTGAATAATATGAAATATCGGATTATGGCATTCTTATGATGTTTGATCTAAATTGTTGAAAGTTATTATGTATATTTGAAAAGACAATGTTTAGCAAATTGTTAAGATAAGTTTTGAAACCACAGTGTCATGACCACATATTTGAACACCTCACTAGCACGACTAGTGGGGGTAATTAGTTTTGAATTTTGATTCCTTCTCTGGAGAAGTGTTGAGGTGTGCCAGTAGAAGAGGATGTGAATGGATATCCATATATTTGAGCTAGCTAGCCTTGTGATATGATTTCTCTTTAGCCTCTGGCTATTGAGATTCTATTTGTTTCGAATGGCGTGATCTAACTGTGGGTTTTATGAAATGTGTTTTGATACTTTGAAATGAACTTGGTTTACATGTAAAATCTCACAATGCATGATTGTATTTAATTTTCATGTTTAGCCAAAATTTTGAATGAATGTGCTTTAAGCTTTGCATAAAGATTATTTTAGTATATTGTGCACCACTGAGTCCTAGTACTCAGCGATAGCTTTATTCTTTATCAGATACAGAGACTAGAGGAGCAGCAGACTGAGCTGCTAAAGTGTGTGAAGTCATCAGCTTGAAGCCTTCGGGTATAATTTATACCCTAACTGTAAATACTTCTTTTGATGTATATATTGCACATAAATGTATGGACATGTAAAAATGGGTCTTGAGCAGCTTGTACACAAATTTGTATCAAGTTTGTAATAAAGTTTAGTTTATGTTTCTTTTGATATAAATTTGTAAGGTTGTGTATAAATTATTTTGTTTTTAATGAAATATGAATAATATTGATTGACAGTATTTTGAGAACTATTGAACTTGTGAATTTTGAGAAATTGACTGAGTTTGATTGTGAAACCGAAGTAGTGGTTGAGAAAAACTTTTAGAAGTGCTTTTTACAGGTATTCGAGGAACGATTTTCTCAAAATACAGAGGAAACTCTGTCAAAATTTTTATAAAATTTGCGGAAAACTAAAATGGCCAAAAATATTAATTAGTTTTAATTTCAACTAAATGTTTTTAATACTTATTAGAAATGCTCACCACTTGTCAAAGATAAGAAAATTGTTTTAAAATCCCTTGTAGGGTACTTAATGAATTATCAGTAGGTGAAGTTCGGTAGTTCATTAGGTATTCTACGGGATCATTTTATGCCTTACAGAGGGGTAAGGTGTGACATGTTTTAGTGGTATCAGAGCAAATTTTTGAATTATGTTTTAAATTGTGAATTTGTGTCTTTTCTTTGTTAAGTACAACTGCTCAATGTCCATAATTGTTACATACAGTGCATTACATCATGAATATGAACTAACGGAGGGAAATCTCCATGTGTTACTTGTTCAGGAGATACCCTAACTTCAGACTGAAATGGAAGAAGGGGATCGCTCGATGAGAGCGATCTGTTGAAGCCGAGGCACAAGGGAAGCCCGGCTTTGCGAGAATGTTAGTGGGTCGACTCGGCCCCACAAATGCCACGATTTCTGCCTGATTCGCCAGCAGATGGCTGCGATGTTTCAACAAATGGCTGGGGGTATGCCTGCTCAAGCTCCACCCCAACCACCTGTGACACAACCACTGCCTCCAGCCAGACAGTATGATAATTATTGAAGTATGGGGCTGCAGAATTTAAGGGTACAGTGGACCCTTTAGCGGCAGAGCAATGGCTTGAAAGAATGGACAGAGTGTTTACGAAATTGTACTGCCCATATGAGTTGAAGTTCAAATATTCTATGTCGCTACTGCAAGGGGATGTATATGATTGGTGGAAGACCATCCCCCACAGCTTGGCAGAACCACCAATGCTAACCTGGGATGACTTCATCAGAGAGTTCAGATAGAAATACATCCCAGACGCATATGTTGATCAGAAATTGCAAGAATTTTTGAGTTTGAAACAAGGAAATCGATTAGTGGCAGAGTATGAGAGGGAGTTCTCCCGCCTGAGTCACTATGCGGAGAGTCTCCTTACAACCAGCAAAGCAAGATGTAAGAGATTTGAGATAGGTTTGAAGCCCAGCATAAGGATGCAAGTTGTGGGATTTCGACATAGCAACTTCTCAGAACTTATGTCTCAAGCACTTAAACTGGAGAGAGTTGAAGCAGAAGCAAACCCAGTGAAGGAAAAAGTCGAGAAATTAGAAAAAGACAAGGGGGAAAAAATCAGTTGAACAGAGTTCTGGTGCTACCTCTGGAAAGAAAAAGAAGTTTAGTGGACCCAGCAAGGGTCGAGGTGGAAGGTTTGGTAGAGGTAGATTTTCTGGTCAGAGACCCCCTAGATCTGGTCAACAGTCAAGCAGGGGTTCACATTCTGCCCGCCCCTGTGAGACTTGTGGCAAGATTCATGAGGGGGAATGCTATTGGGCCACTGGAGCCTGTTTTAACTGTGGAGGCAAGGGCCATATAGCTAAAGACTGTACTAGTGCTCCGAGATATGGCCCAGCTCCTACTACTGCCGAGGGATCTATTTAGAGTCCTGCTCCCAGAGGTTCACAGTCATTTGGCAGAGGAAGAGGCAGAGGTAGAGGCACTACTTGAGCGATCGAGCACGATTGGTCAATCAGCACAAGGAAGTGCTTCAACCAGAATCTACGCAATGAAACAGCGAGAAGAAGCTGAGACTTCTGATGTGGTAGTTGGTACATTCTCTATCTCTGGTCAAGATGTATTTGTATTGTTTGATCCGGGTTCAACCCATTCATATGTTAGTGCTAGCATAGTCAGTTCACTTGCTGTTCCATGTGTGCAAATGGGTTTTGAAGTGCTAGTAACTAGTCCTTTAGGACAAGAGGTCCGGGTCAACAGAATTTATAGAGACTATCCTTTGGTGATCCAAGGACATGTTTTCCTGTCCGACTTGATTGAAATGCCCTTCAGAGAGTATGATATCATCTTGGGCATGGATTGGTTAGCCAGGCATCACGCCATGATTGACTGTAGGCGAAAGATCACTTTTGGTCTCCCTTTATACGGTGATGTGGTAATACACAGGGAGAGGCATTTACTGCCATTAAACATCATTTCGGCTGCACTAGCCAGAAGGATGATCAGAAAGGGGTGTGAAGCATACTTGGCACATGTGATAGACACCCAAGTGGGGAGTCCAGCACTAAGGGACATCCCTACGGTATGTGACTTTCCGGATGTGTTTCCTGATGAATTTCCAGGATTACCTCCAGAAAGAGAGGTGCAGTTTGAGATTGATGTTATGCCTGGTGTGGATCCAATCTCCATAACGCCATATAGAATGGCACCTGCAGAATTGAAAGAGTTGAAAGTGCAGTTGCAAGAATTGCTTGACAAGGGCTTTATCCGCCCTAGTGTGTCACCTTGGGGAGTGCCAGTGTTGTTCGTAAAAAAGAAGGATGGCACTCTCCGGTTATGCATTGATTACCGACAGTTGAATAAGGTGACGATAAAGAATAGATATCCATTGCCCCGCATTGATGACTTGTTTGATCAGTTGAGGGGTGCAGCTGTGTTCTCGAAAATTGACCAGAGATCAGGTTATTATCAGCTAAAAGTACAAGAGCAAAGTATCCCTTAAACTGCCTTCAGAACCCGCTATGGCCATTATGAGTTCCTAGTTATGCCATTCGGGTTAACTAATGCTCCGGCTGCTTTTATGGATCTGATGAACACTATTTTCATACCATACCTCGACCAGTTTGTTGTGGTATTCATAGATGATATACTGGTCTATTCGAGGAATGCAGAAGAGCATGATAGACATCTGCGGATTGTACTGCAGACTTTGAGGGAGAAACAACTATATGCCAAATTATCAAAGTGTGAATTTTGGCTGAAGGAAATATCTTTCTTGGGACATGTAGTATCAGAAGAGGGTATTAAGGTAGATCCAAGTAAGATTGAAGCTGTCCTTAATTGGAGGCCACCCAGAAATGTCACAGAAATTCGTAGTTTTCTGGGTTTAGCTGGATACTACTGTCGATTTGTGAAGGGATTCTCCATGTTGGCATATCCATTGACCAAGCTGCTTAGAAAAGATGTAAAATTTCAGTGGACGAATAAATGCCAACATAGTTTTGATGAATTGAAGAAATGTTTGACTGAAGCTCCAGTCTTGACTTTACCTACTCCAGGTAAAGAATATACAGTATATAGTGATGCTTCTCACAATGGGTTAGGCTGTGTATTGATGCAAGATCGAAATTTCATTGCCTATGCATCACGCCAGCTAAAACTGCATGAGAGGAATTATCCAACACATGATTTGGAGCTTGCAGCTATAGTGTTTGCCCTTAAGATCTGGAGACATTATTTGTATGGGGAGAAATGTTATATCTACACAGATCATAAGAGTTTGAAGTATTTGGGCACCCAGAAAGAGCTGAATTTGAGACAGAGGAGATGGTTAGAGTTAATAAAAGACTATGATTGTCTGATAGACTATCAGCCAGGGAAAGCTAATGTTGTGGCTGACGCCTTAAGTCGCAAGACTATGGCAAGTCTACGGGTTACTCCTTTGTCCTTGGTACATGAGTTAAGATCATTACATGCCAGCCTAGAGATTAATGATGATGGGCAGACAACAGTTGCATGGCATGTACAGCCAGTGTTGATTGATCAGATTAGAATGGCTGCTCAGAATGATGAAAGGTATCAGAAGCTATTGGAAGAAGTCCGGCAGGGCAAGAAACCAGGGTTCTCAATCAGAGATGATGGGTTACTGCTACACCAATGCAGAATGTGTGTTCCTAATGATGTTGATTTGAGGCAGATCATTTTGAAGGAAGCACATGAGTCTCATTTTGCCATGCACCCTGGTGGTACAAAAATGTATAGAGGGCTAAAGGAGCATTACTGGTGGATGGGTTTAAAAAGAGACGTGGCAGAGTTTGTATCCAATTGCCTAACTTGTCAGCAAGTAAAGACAGAGCATCAAGTACCCACTGGGTTGTTACATCCACTACCAGTGCCAGAATGGAAATGGGAAAGAATAACAATGGATTTTGTAATGGGACTTCCGCGGACACAGAAGAGTCATGATGCAGTTTGGGTCATTGTTGACAGACTGACTAAATCTGCTCATTTTCTGCCAGTCCGGATAGACTACAGTTTAGAAAGATTGGCCAAGTTATACATCAATGAGATTGTGAGACTGAATGGAGTGCCAGTATCCATCGTGTCAGACAGAGATCCTAGGTTCACTTCTAGATTCTGGGGTAGTCTTCATAGAGCCCTAGGAACTAGATTGAACTTCAGTACTACATTCCATCCACAGACAGATGGCCAGTCTGAGAGGGTAATTCAGATCTTGGAGGACATGCTACGGGCTTGTGTGATGGAGTTTGAGGGTAGTTGGGATACACATTTGCCTTTGATTGAGTTTGCTTACAACAACAGCTACCAATCAAGCATTGGGATGCCTCCATATGAAGCTTTGTATGGCAGAAAATGTAGAACCCCGTTGTGTTGGGATGACGTGGGTGAAAGAAAAATGATTGGACCCGAAATTGTTCAACAAACTGAAGAGAAAATCAGGGTGATTCGTGATCGACTTAAGACTGCATCAGACCGTCAGAAGTCCTACATTGATCTGAAGAGAAGGAATATTGAGTATGTAGTGGGTGAGAAAGTTTTCCTCAAAGTTTCTCCTTGGAAGAGAATTACGAGATTCGGCAGAAAGGGGAAACTGAGTCCTCGCTTCATTGGGCCATATGAGGTTCTGGAAAGAGTGGGTCCTTTGGCATATCGGTTGGCACTACCTCCAGAGTTGGAGAAGATACATAATGTCTTCCATGTGTCCATGTTAAGGAGGTACCGATCAGACCCATCTCATGTACTACCAGTAGAAGAAATAGAAGTGAATCCAGACCTCACATATGAAGAAGAACCCATAAAGATTCTGGCTTATGAGGTGAAGCAGCTACGGAACAAGCAGATACCGTTGGTAAAAGTGCTGTGGAACCATCATTCGGGCTAAGAAGCTACTTGGGAACGAGAGGAGGACATGAGGAGACAACACCCACAGCTGTTCAAAGATTGATACCAAGTAAAAATTTCGAGACGAAATTTATTTAAGGGGGAGAGAATTGTAACACCCCGTTGCATAGCCTAGTATATTTCACTGTTCAGGTGACCGGTGTCGGTCCGGACAATTAAGGAGATTAGAGCCACATTTAAGACAACTTGAGAAGCCATAAACACAAATAATTAGTAATGTTTAATTAGTTAACTATAAATAAGAAAGGAGATTCGAACCGTAAAAAGTGACGCTGCGGTCCTTAGGACCCTTATGAACACAATGGAAAAGAGAAAATCACGAAAAAGAACTGTTAAGCCAGTCAAATAATTAGGTCAGGGAGCCGGAAGAAATATTGGATTATTTGCAAACCGGGATGAACCGGCGAGGGGCAATTTGGTTAATTGACCCCGAGAGCTGACTCCTGACCTAACTGTCGAATAAAATCGGAGAAAAGAAAATTTCGGAATCGAGAATTAAATTAAAGAACTAATAGAAAAAAAATATATAAATAGAAAAAAGAAAAGAAAAGGAAGGAGGTTGGAAAAGTCAAAGGGATGACATCATTTATGATGTCATAAAGGTTTAATTTAATTATTTTATTAATTAGGGAATTTTGGTCTTCAAAAAGGGATAAGACTAAGGAAAATAAAACAAAAAAAAAATTTAGAAAAGTCTCTTCTTCCTTCCAATCTTGCCGCCCCATTTTCTTCCTCTTAGCTCCCATGAAAAATCCTTCATTAAGCTTACATTTAAGCTTAATTTGCTCCACTTAATCTTCATAAATCCCATAAAAACCTTGTTAGACCTTGCAATCTCAACTTAAGCACAAGAAAGAAAGAAGAAAGAAGGAGAGAAATTGGAGAATTGGCAAAATAGTTGAGGTTAGTATGCTAACTTACTATTTTTCCATTCAAATGCATGTTTAGGTAATTAAGTGAGCTTAGAACTTGATTTAAATGAAACAAATATGGGGGAAGAATTAAACTGAATTTTCGGGTAGCTTGAGAGGAGTGTGGTTTGCATGAATATGATGCAATTGAGTGAGTTTAGAAACTTTACTTAGTTAAATGATTAACATTAAAATCATTAGAAAGTAGTTAAATGCAAGAGTTAGTGAGATTAGGGTTTCAATGCTAGGGTTTATGAACCAAAATTTGGAGAAATGCATAAATGGCATGTTTAACCTATTGTGACATGAAATAATGGTCAATTATGACCAAATAAGTTGTGTGGGAATGGTAGGAAATGAAACCAAATTCGTAGGCCAATGGTCATGCTGCTGGCAGCATGACCAAACCCACTTTGAAGGACCAAAACTCAAATTTTATAAGTCCCATTGATATGCCACCAATTGCAGATGAAAATAGACATAAAAGAGCACATTTTTCATTAAGGAACCATGGCCAAAAACTGACCAAAACTTGGTGAAACAATTGACCAAAGTGAATTGATTGCAGGCTGCCACTGCACTAAACTGACCAAATGAACAGTAACTCTTCATTTGGTCATAACTCGAGTTAGACAGATCAAATTGACCTAAAATTTGGCCAGGGGTTAGAGGGCATATAGATCTAAAACTTTCATGAAGAACATCACCCCAAATTATGCCATTAACCCATTCAAATTATTGAGCAAAGTTAGGTTACTAAACCTGCAACTCTGCAGAATTTTCAGTGAGCAGCAATGTTTGGATGGCTATAATTCCCTCTAGAAAACTCGGATTTAGGCGATTCTTGAACCGATAGAAACCTAAGACACATTAGAACATTTCACATGAAGAAAGTGAGACCAAATTATGAACTTAACTTGATCAAATTATTGACCAAATTTGGATCAAAATCTGCCAGAACCCAAAATTGCAGCATGAACAGTGCACGTAAACAGTAAACTTATTTTGGCCATAACTTGAGCTACAAAACTCTGATTGAGGTGATCCAAAAATGAAAATACACTTAAGACAATAAGGAACATTTTCTATGAAGGAAGTTTTGTTAAATTCCAACAGTAGATCGACCAATGGAATAGTGCAACTTCGGAGAACCAAAACCGAAAATTGGCAATTTTGCCAAAATGACCTAAGCTTTAAACAAATGACCAAAACCAACAAGTTTGGTGACCAAAATGTAGTATGTGGGTGAAGTTGGAGTTCCCATACCTATTAAGCCTTAGAAAGTCAATAATTTGACTTGAATAGTGTAGTGAATAGTAACCCGAAACACAAAATTTCGAGAACGTCGAATTTAACATGTTAGAGCTAGGTAAATGTGAAGTTAAGTTTATTTTGGATTTATTTTAAGTTTTAGTACTGAAACATTGGAAAATTTCATATTTCAGTGGAAAAGAATATCGGGACAGAACCCGAGGAGTCGAGTCAAGGCCAACAGGCGACTCGTTTGAGGTTTGTGCACAACATATACTTTTATAATCATCTTTTGCATATCGTTTTGAATAATATGAAATATCGGATTATGGCATTCTTATGATGTTTGATCTAAATTGTTGAAAGTTATTATGTATATTTGAAAAGACAATGTTTAGCAAATTGTTAAGATAAGTTTTGAAACCACAGTGTCATGACCACATATTTGAACACCTCACTAGCACGACTAGTGGGGGTAATTAGTTTCGAATTTTGATTCCTTCTCTGGAGAAGTGTTGAGGTGTGCCAGTAGAAGAGGATGTGAATGGATATCCATATATTTGAGCTAGCTAGCCTTGTGATATGATTTCTCTTTAGCCTCTGGCTATTGAGATTCTATTTGTTTCGAATGGCGTGATCTAACTGTGGGTTTTATGAAATGTGTTTTGATACTTTGAAATGAACTTGGTTTACATGTAAAATCTCACAATGCATGATTGTATTTAATTTTCATGTTTAGCCAAAATTTTTAATGAATGTGCTTTAAGCTTTGCATAAAGATTATTTTAGTATATTGTGCACCACTGAGTCCTAGTACTCAGCGATAGCTTTTATTCTTTGTCGCAGATCTGAGAGACTAGAGGAAGCAGATCGAGTCTTTGAAGTGTGTGAAGTCATCAGCTTGAAGCCTTCGAGTATAATTTATACCGTAACTGTAAATACTTCTTTTGATGTATATATTGCACATAAATGTATGGACATGTAAAAATGGGTCTTGAGCAGCTTGTACACAAATTTGTATGAAGTTTGTAATAAAGTTTAGTTTATGTTTCTTTTGATATAAATTTGTAAGGTTGTGTATAAATTATTTTGTTTTTAATGAAATATGAATAATATTGATTGACAGTATTTTGAGAACTATTGAACTTATGAATTTTGAGAAATTGACTGAGTTTGATTGTGAAACCGAAGTAGTGGTTGAGAAAAACTTTTAGAAGTGCTTTTTACAGGTATTCGAAGAACGATTTTCTCAAAATACAGAGGAAACTCTGTCAAAATTTTTATAAAATTTGCGGAAAACTAAAATGGCCAAAAATATTAATTAGTTTTAATTTCAACTAAATGTTTTTAATACTTATTAGAAATGCTCACCACTTGTCAAAGATAAGAAAATTGTTTTAAAATCCCTTGTAGGGTACTTAATGAATTATCGGTAGGTGAAGTTCGGTAGTTCATTAGGTATTCTACGGGATCATGTTATGCCTTACAGAGGGGTAAGGTGTGACAAGAAGACTGTGGTTGTACCCCTGGTGTCTGTATTGGGGCTTGAGTAGGCACATTACCAGCCATTTGTTAGAACATTGCAGCCATCTGCTTGGCCCGAAGCGAGAAGCTGCAGATGCTGCTGGTAGTCTTCTTTGGACCACTGACATTATGTAGGGCTGGGGCATCCCCTTGCACCTCAGCCTCTATAGATTGATCGACTGAACGATCACCCTCTTCCATAGTCAATGCGAGGATCTTAAACCTCCTAAACAAATAACACAAGGAGATTTCCTCCCGTTAGTGCATATTTATAATGTAATGTACTGTATGTATCAGATAATGATATTGAGCAGTTGTACTATGAAGAAAGAATATTCAAGTAACATGTGAAAACAGAATTTAAAAAACTAGCTCTGATACCACTAAAACATGTCACACCCTACCCCTCTGTAAGGCATAACATGATCCCGTAGTATACCTAATGAATTACCAACTTCGCCTACTGATAACCCATTAAATACACTACAAGGGATTTTCAAAAACTTTTCTTACTTCTTTTAAAGTGGTGAGCACTATTTACAGTGTTAAAAACCTTTTTGAGGTGAATTAACTAACACATTTAGACTATTAGTAATTTACGTAAAAAATTTTGGCAGAGTGCCCTCGTAATTTGGATAAAGCAGTTCTTCAAAAACTGTAAAAGCACTTCAATATTTTTCTCAATCTCAAACACTAGCATAATTCAACACAAATCCACAATAATTTTTCAAAGATTGAGATACAAGAAATATAATACAATTTTTACAAGTCCAAATAACTCATAATTTATTTTACAACTTTAATGTACAATTTTAATTTACAACTGCTCAAAACCAAGAACACTATATACATACAGTGAACATACATTACAATATAAAATGCAGAATATGGTATACTCAATATACCCGATGATTTCTCGCTGAATGTACTAGCAGCCTAGTCTGCTGCCCTGTCAGTCTGTCTACCTGCGACAGCAATGAAAAGCTATCGCTGAGTAAAATTTACTCAGTGGTGCACAATAACAATTTGAAATGCGATATATAAATCTTTTATTGACAGTTCATAAATCAAATGATTCACAATTCCATTTCACAATTTACAAAATTCACCTAACACAAATTTGATCAAGTAATTGAATAATACCGTTTTGCAAATCAATAACACAATTCGATCAAATAACTGAATAATACCGTTTTGCAAATCAATAACACAATTCGATCAAATAACTGAATAATACCGTTTTGCAAATCAATAACACAATTCGATCAAATAACTGAATAATACAATGTTGCCAATCGATAACATAATTTAGGCCATGACACAATTTTTCCACACATGCCGTGTTGTACACCACGACAAGACACACTCACCCCAATAATCGAAATCAATGAGGGACGAAGTTAGCTGAATAATGAGTACTCATCCACACTCGCCTCAGACTGACAAGTCAAAGAGGGAGGAACATAATCACACTCACCCCAGACTGATAAGTCAAAGAGGGAGGAATATATCACACTCACCCCATAAATGGAGGAGGAACATGGTAACAGTGTCATGCCAAGTGTGAATCAAAACAATTTCAAATCACAATATTTCATACAAACCATAAATCACATTTTATCTCAGTATTTCCATTTGCAAAGTTGGCAACACAATAATTTCCAAATAATATTCTCAAAACCAAAGCAATCAAAACTTATTCATAACTCATTTCTCCACATAATTTTGCTAGTAAAAGTAGTGAATATAAAAGTATTGTGCACGGACACAATTTAAACTATAATGTTGAATTAAATTTTTAAGTAGAAAATGAGAAGTCAAAATTATTGTGCACAAACACAATTTAAAACAATAACATATAAATAATCGTAATTTATTTCAATTGAAAAATTCAAAAGAAATACTTATTGTTCACAAACACAATTTAAAACAATAACATACAATTAATCATATGAAATATTATTCAGAGTAAAATTAGTTGAAAACTAGTTGTGCACAAACACAATTTAAAACAATAACATATAAATAATCGTAATTTATTTCAATTGAGAAATTCAAAAGAAATACTTATTGTGCACAAACATAATTTAAAACAATAACATATAAATAATCGTAATTTATTTCAATTGAAAAGTTCAAAAGAAATACTTATTGTGCACAAACCTCTGATAACTGTCTCTTGGCTCTGACTCAGTGTTTTCTTCCCCTCCCTGAGTCTTTGCTAACTGAGAAACATAATTTGAAGTGTTTCAGTACTCATTTAAACTGTCTCTAACGATAATGCTTGATAATTAATTCACTGAATTCATTTATTCGCTTAGTCAACCTACTATGTCGACCCTTGGTACATTCTAGGTAATTTAGGTTTTAATGTCATTAATATGTCACATTCGATAGTCTTTTAGGGTTGGTACATGTTACCAAATTCATTTCCGTGTATACTGCATTTTCTTGCGATTTGCTGGATTCCGGGATACTAGTTTGACCTAGCCGGACGACCTAGTTCCCTCGGTTTTCGGGTTTCGGTCAAAACTACAAACTTGTAGATCTATGTCTTATGGAACTCGGGGCAAAATTTCAGGTCATTCTGAGTTGTGTAGGCCAAGTTATGGTCATTTTACTATTGCTGGTCAAATTGCACCAAAATTGGTCATTTTAGGTCATTTTAGGTTCGGCCAGTTTTTGGACCCGAACTTGTGCAAGCTGTTTGACTTACTTATTGTCATTTCTGAGCTTTTGTGTCTTCATAAAACTTGTAGATATGGGTCTTAACTATTCATGGTTAAAATTTCAGGTCAATTGGACCTGTTTTGAGTGAGTTATGGCCTAAACACTAACTGCTGCCCAAATGGTCAATTTTCAGGTCTCAATTGTACTTAATCCGGATTTGGTCATTTTTCAAGCTACCTTGCAAGCAGAATTTTGGAAAGCTTCCTTCATGAAAGTTGGCACATTTTGTGCCTAGTTTCACCTCCAATTGGTCTCATACCAATTGGAGCCACACACTTAAAGTTATAGGCCTAAAATTCAAACTGCCTTATTGCAATTCTTGCATACATATCAAACATCACTTTTAACACTCACCAAACTTAACATTCAAACTAATTCTGGTTGTACCATGACCTAAACATAATTTACAACACATTATAGGTCATTTTGGCAGCTTACAATTACATTCAATGTGCACCAACAAGTGCATAATTTGCCCAACTCAATTTACAACAATTTGACTCCATAACCAAGCTCATTCACATGTCCAACCTTCACACCACTATACATACATTCAAACTGCCATAACAACCAACACATTTTAACATCATTATTCCATAAACCAAGTATGAATTCCAGCATTCTTCAAGAGTTAACAAACTGCCACAATGGTACACTTACATTCCATTACTTTCTAAGCTTTAAATCTCATTTTACATTTACATATACTAAGTATACATTACCTAGACAATTTCCTACACAATATACATTTAATCAATCATTTAATTCACCATTTACAAGCACAATTAAACTGCCTTCAAGGTGTTTCCATGGCTGCCAAAAGTGCACATTCCCATTCAACATCAAAACTCAAAAATTTCTCCATAAATCAAACACCCATAACACCCTTACAAACTTTAACAAAGCAACAATCAAAAACTCAAACTTACCTATGGATGAGACTTCTTAAATCTTCACCAAAACTTGGTCTTCTTGCTGCCAATCTACTGCCCAAGTGGTGTAGACTAACTTTGATGAAGGAAGGTAGAAGGAAAGAAGCTTGAATCTCATATGCATGGAGCTTCAACCATGCGTCAATAGAGTTTTTTGGGAGCAAATTTTCTGCTGGTTCTAAGGTTGAAGATGAAGATGTATATTCTGCCCAAATGAAGCTTTAGATGTCCACTTAAATGAGTTAGTGGACCACTATGTAAGAATTAAATCATTGTTTATTCTATGGTTCCATTTTTCCACATTTAACTCCCAATTTTTGCTATTTACATTAGGTACCACCAATTTAATTTTTCATGACATTTTCCAAGTGTAATATTATTTATTTTTAATGGACATTTAGGTCAAAAGACAACTCGGGGTGTCAAATGACCACAATGCCCCTGTTCGGGTTGCATTCCCGATTTTTCGGTAACACCGGGTTTTGTCCGTTTTTCGATTTCTCGCTTTTCTTTGTACTAATTATTTAATTTTTCTTTGATATTTCTAATGATATTTCTACTTCAATTGATGTCTCTTTAACTCCTAAAAATATTTTTCAGGGTTCCCCGCGGTCCAGGGCTAGTCAACGGTCCACGCCGTGACTTCCCGGTGCGGTCACCCATCGCTAGGGTTCTCGGCTCGCTTAACTTAGTTGCATTTCTTTACTATTATTTTTCCTTTATTTTTCTTGTATTTTCTTTTCTTGTATTTCATTATTTAATGTCTCCTCACTCATATCGAAGTGTAGTTATAAGCATTCTAGTTGTCCGGACAACACTGGTCACTGAAACAGTAGAACGCACTACCGAACTTAGGGGTGTTACAGGGGCAATTTGGTCAATTAACCCCGAGAGTTGACTCCTGACCTAACTGTCAAATAAAATCGGAGAAACGGAAATGTCAGAAACGAAAATTAAATTAAAGAACTAGGGAAAAATAAATTAAAAAAAAAGAAGAAAAAAGAAAAGTAGAAATTGGTGACATCATGCATGATGTCATAAACACTAATAAAAAAATAAAATTTAAATAATTTTGGTCTTTCTAAGGGATAAACTCATAAAAGAAAAAGAAAAGAAAAAAAAAAGAAAAAACACTCATCTTCTCAAGTTAGTCGTCTCCCATCTCTCTCTCCCTCTCCATTTCTGGACCTCTATAGAAGTTTGCACTCAAGCTTTTGAACCAACCAATTAAACCTTAATTTCCCTAAATTATCAACTTAAAACTCATCCTTGCATCTTGAAAAGTATAGAGGAGCAAGAAATAGAAAGCAAATTGGAGAAAAGGGGAGTTAGAAATTGCTACACAAAGGTTAGTAATAAACTCTAATTTATTTCTTTAAATTTCATGCAAATATGCTTAAATAAACTTAGAAATTGTGTAAAATGAAACAAAATGATATGTTAAGGAACCCTATGAATTTCGGCCAGCCTAAGGTTGATGGGAATTGGAGTGTTCGATGAAGTTATAGTATGATTAGGAGCTTGGGTAATGTTGAATATGTGACTAGTGTAATAATTTGATTAGGAATTAGTCAATGGCATGAACTAGGGCTTTGGCACCTAGGGTTTTGGAAGACAAAATGTGTGAGACTATTAAATGATGTGTTTGACCTAGTTTGAGCTGAGAAATGGTCATTTGTGACCAATTGGAGTATGTTAGAAGTGTTGGAACCAAATGCAAATTCGGATTGCTTAGGGTCATGCTGCAGGTAGTAGGACCAAGGTCCCTTTCAGGGATCAAAACAGAAAATTTACAAGCCCAATTGGTGTGAGGCTAATTGGGAATGAAACTAGACACAAAATGACACATTTTTCATTTAGGAATTATGCCCAGAAAGTGACCATAGCATAGTGAACAAATTGGCCAAATCCGGATTAGGCAATTTGACCTGTACAAAAATGACCAAATGAACAGTGTTTGTTCATTTGGCCATAACTTGGGATAGGAAGGTCTAAATGACCTGAAATTTTACCAGTAGAAAGTTGAGATATAGGCCTAAAACTTTCATAAAGTTAACTAACTCAGCCACCTAAAGTTGGTGACTTAAAACTGCCTAAACCAGTTTTGGTGCCAAGAAATCTGGGTTAGGTCAATCCGGCAGCCATGATTCAAATGGCTATAACTTGAGCTAAAAAACTCCAATTGGAGTGATTAAAAAAGGAGAATAAATTTAAGACAGTAAGGAACAATTTCTATGAAGAAAACTTAGCCAAATTCTAACAGCAACATGACAAATGGAACAGTGTAACATAGGACACCAAAACTGAAAATTTTGCAAATTTTGCTTAAAAGACTTAAGTTTTGAGAAAACAACCAAAACTAA
The DNA here is from genome assembly GCF_030052815.1 of Hevea brasiliensis. NCBI lineage: Eukaryota > Viridiplantae > Streptophyta > Magnoliopsida > Malpighiales > Euphorbiaceae > Hevea > Hevea brasiliensis. The sequence continues at coordinate 87,331,529 of NC_079497.1, read as the reverse complement.
CAAAATTGGTGACCAAAATGTGGTATGTGAGTATAGTTGGAATTCCCATACCTATTAAGCCTTAGAAAGTCAACAAATTGACTTGAATAGTATAGTGAATAGGAACCCCAAAACACAAAATTTTAAAGAACGTCAAGTTTAGCATATTAAAGCTAGATATAGTGAATTTGAATTTATTTTTGGATTTATAATGAGTTATGATACTGAAACACTGTGAAAATGTGTGTTTCAGTGGAAAAGAATATCGAGAAAAAACCCAAGAGATCGAGTCAAGGCCAAGAAGCGACTCGTATAAAGTTTGTGCACAACATCAATATGCTTTAAAATTCATTTACAAAGTGCATGAAATGTGTATTATGATTTTGCTTTGAATTGTTGAAAGTTTATTTATGTATGTTTTAAATGGCAATAAATGTTTAGTAAATTGTTAAGATAAGTTTTGAAACTACAGTGTCATGACCATATATTTGAATACCTCACTAGCATGACTAATGGGGAAAATCAGTTTCGAATTTTGATTCCTTCTCTGGCTGAAGTGTTGAGATGTGTGCCAGTAAAAAAAGAAAAAGAATGAGTTCCCATATATTTGAGCTAGCTAGCCCTGTGATGTGACTTCTCCTTAGCCTTTGGCTATTAAGATGATATTTATTTCGAATGGCATGATATAACTGTGTGTTTTTATGAAATTTGTTTTGAGACTTTTGAAATGAAATTGTTTGGATTAAAATCAGGTTTTAATTTTATATCTTATGTTCAGTTAAATTTTTGAATAATTATGTTTTAATTCTGTATAAAGATTATTTTAGTATGTTGTGCACCACTGAGTCCTAGTACTCGATGGTCATATTATTCTTTATCACAGATATAGAGACTAGAGGAGCAGTAGAGTAAGCTGCTGAGGATTGAGGAGCTACCTGCCTTGAAGTTTATCGGGTATATTTTATACCCTGATCGTAAAAACTATTTTGATATATGTAAATGTATGTAACTATATGGACATGTAAAATTGGTTATGAGCAGTTGTATAAAACTTGTGATAAATTTTGGTTTGGATTTCTCTTAATGTAAATTTTTGGAATGTTGTATACAAATTGTTTTATCTTTAATGAAATATGAATGGAAATATTTTGTTTTAATTTGAATGAAATTAATTGGCAGTATTTTGATGATTGTTGAATTTTGAAAATTGAGAAATGATGTAGAAACTTGTTGGGATGGTTGTGGAATTGATGAAGTTGATGAGATAAGTCATTGGAAGTGTTTTTTACAGGTATTTGAAGAACTGTTTTCTCAAAATACAGACGGCACTCTGCTGAAATTTTTATAGAATTTGTGGAAAAATAAAATGGAACAAAAATTTTAACTAGTTTTCAAACTCTAGTTAAATGTTTTAATAACTAGTAGAAAATGCTCACCACTTATGAAAGTAAAAAAAATTGTTTTAAAATCCCTTGTGGGGTACTTAATGAGTTATCGATAGGTGAAGTTCGGTAGTTCATTAGGTATTCTACGGGATCATGTTATGCCTTATAGAGGGGTAAGGTGTGACATAGATAATACCTTTCTTCACTTTGGGCATAGCTTCTATCAACACTGCCACAAGGAATTCATGGCTAAAGTTGCCCCTTGAACTCCATAGCACTTTTAGAGGTCGTGTCAAATTCTTCTGCCCTAGAAACTTTGGTATCATAAAATACTAGAAATGGAAAATTGACCTTTTTAAAGAAATATCCATAGACTTTTCTATGAAATTTTGAAAGTGAAGGATCTCAGATGCCAATTATTTTTGGGAGTTAAATAATTCACTTAGTTTACTAATAATGCAAATCTTAGGGTACCACTTTGTCACAAAATGAACCATGACCCTAAAGTGAAAAAAATGGAAACACAAGATACTTTTTTATAATTTCCAGTTTTATTTTTAATTCCACATCAGCATATTTCTCTTTCACATTAGCACCTTTCTATTCCACGTTAACATCTTTTAACAAAGAGAAAACAGAAAGTCATCCTTTGCTAACGGCGTAAATCTCAGGGTACCACTTTGCGTGAAGTGAACCACAAACTCTGAAGTGAAAATGAGTAGAACCATAGGGTACTTTTTTGTAATTTCCCCTTAATTATATTGCCTATTGTCTAATATTAAACACAGAGATTCTCGGCAATAGTGCTAAAAACTTATTATGCCAAATCCCACAAGTACACGGATCGTAACAAGTAATAGTGAGTAGAGTATTGTTTCCACAAGGAATCTAGTTTGAGTACCAAACTACAAGGCAATTATAATTATCTAGACTACCAAAATCAAAGGAGGAATTATAGCTAAACAAATTATAGCTAGAAAGTGAATAAAAGCAAGTTAACTAAACTGAGAATATCAAATAATAAAGACATTATAAAATTAGGGGCTCACACTTCATTCATTTATAAATCTATCTAATTCATTCAATAAATTGGAAATTATTACTTTAAAGGAGATTAATCCTAAGTTACATCAAGTCCTCTCTCAAGGCACTCAAGTTGTGTTTTAATCAACTTAAACCCCACTTTTATGGCGATTAAATTAATTAAAACCCTTTAACATCCTTAACTAATTATAAACTCTATTTAAAATCTTACTCTATCCCTAGGTCAAAAACTCTAAGTTTGAAATCTTGATTATTTAATATTAATCTTTATCTTTTAGTCCTTCAATTAATATCTAAAATCAATACTAAGTAGAGCTCAACACAAAGCATGTATTATAAGCACAATAAATAGAATCAAAGAATGAAATTCCAAATTTGTTAAACAAAATCAAATAAAATTCATAACTGAATAGAAAGTGCTACATCCCTAATTCCAGAAGAAAGAAAACTACTCACTCATGGTGAGTTATACAATCAAACTTACAATAATAAAGTATGAAAAACACATCAAAAGAAATAGAATAAAGAAACCCAGAACAAGGATTTTCTAGCCTTGAACTTTCAGAACTTTAGTTGAGAATCTCTTCCAGAGATCTTGCTAATGACCTCTCCCGAGGTGAAATTGTGTTGCTTAAATGTAAAAAAGTCAATCCTTGACTTGTTTCTAAATTTTTGTATTTATATTTTATGTAAATAAAGTCATTTTAAAGTCCTAGAGGCCTCAGAAGTCTTTTTGTGTTGAGCAGATACGAGGAAAAGTCGAATTGGGAGTGCTTACTGGTGCACAGTACATGGCCCGTGTAGTACTACATAGGGTAGGGTTATGTAACTTTCTGGCCATTTGAAACTTGCATCTTATAGAGGAATAGAGCATTACACGGGGTGAAGGTCATTGCACAGGTCATGCCACATGACCCATATACTAGTTCTCTCCCTAAGCTATGTTGCATGGGTTCCTTCTTCAGCATTGCACGGCTTGTGTAGTACTTCCAGCATTCTAAATTGAACTTTTTGACTTCCAAACTATTTGAAACTTGTTCTAGGCCTTAAGATTGCATTAAATCACCTGATATAGTATAAAAATCAAGAAATTAAGCAAGTTCAAATCAAAATCCCAAAACATAATAAAACTAATTAAAAATCATGCAATTAACAAACAAAATGTTGATGAAATGCAAAAAATATTACCTTTAAATACCTATATAATACAAGTTCATCAACTGCCATATTATCCGACAATTATGTTGTGTTAGCCCTTTACACTTGGTAATTGCCTCTACAATAGTTGCCAATTTCTTGGCCTTTTTCTTCTCTTTATTAGTTTGCATGACTTAGATTATGTTAAGATGTTCTCTGTATTAGCTTGGTTCATATGGATGTGATTTTGGAAGGCTTGTTGTTTCATGAAGGATAGTTTCTTTCTTTATTATGTACGGAATAATTATAAGGATGCCCAAACTTTGATAAATGTTGATGTCACTAAGCAAAAAACTAACATTAGACACTTTAATGAAAATTATGACCCACTAAAAATTAGTAATAAAAAATAATTCTTATCATCTTTTTAGTGAAAATTAATTTTTAATTTTTTTATTATGTCGTAATTGACACTTGGGTCCTTTTATTTCGAAAATAGATTAAAACATTTTTAAACTATAATTTTGTCATACATTTTCATCCCTCTATCTATTTTTCTCATGTTTTACCATTAATGATAAACATGTTCATCCCTAAAATTTTTACCATTATAAATACTTTTGTCCTAAGGTTTTACCATTGTTAACACTTTGATCTCTCATTGACCACCTTTGAGTCCTTTGACTTACAGTTAAATTGACAAAAATGGACAAAAGGACTAAATATAGCCAATGGAATCAAATGTGAAGGACTAAATCTTTAATTTTGAAAATATGAGGATCAAGTCATTAATTTAAGATAAATAATTGAGAGACTTAATAATAATTTACTTTTTTTTTATAAAAAAAAAGTAGCTACATATGAGTCAAAATCAAATAAAAATAGGAAAAAAAATAGGCAAATTGAAACTATTTACACGTGTGTATTGCAAAATTAGTTATGACACCGATAAAAATTAGTAATAAAAAATAACTCTACTCATTTTTTGAGGGAAAATTACTTTTCAATTTTTGTACTTTGCTGTAAGGGTACCTTTATTTTGAAAATTACTTTTTTATAACTATCTATTTCTAATGTAGTATTTTCAATGAAAATGCACCAAATAAACAAATCACCCAATACTCACATGAGATGATAAGTTAGAGCTACAAACGTGCCTATTACATATTTGGAGCTAACCCCATATCCTGACTCTCTAAAATCCAATAGTTTCTCTTATTCTTTTTTCTATGAGAGTCAGCAAAATGTAGAGTCATACCTACCCTGCAATAGCGAGCGTTAGCAAAATATAACATCGTACCTACCCTGCCCATCCATATCCACGAGAATCATCAAATCTCTCATATCATACCACCTCAGGATTTCCACATCCATAATACATATGTATAAGCTCTAAATTATCCCAAAGGTGTCACAATAAAGAAAATTTTAATGCAACAGATAAGAGATGCTCCTAATATAATAACTAATTTCATGAGCATGCTAGAAATTATAAATAATATTGAAATTACAAAAATAATTAATATCCAACTCACAGAGTTAACGGCTTGACTATAACTAGTCTAACTAAAAGGAAAAAGATGGCCGGCTCCATTCACCTATACTGATACACTAATTTCTATCAGTTGATTGACATAAACAATTAATTTAAACTAAAAAGGTAAGAAATAAATCCTATAATTTTGCTGAAATTTCAGCAAAGTATTCTATGTAACTAGACCAAAACCCCTTTGCATGGAAACTCAATAGAATGTAATAACAATAACACGTAGGGCCTTAAGCTCACAACAATAATTATAATGCCCATCCAGGGCTTATAAAAACCTAATCTAAATTTAGATCTCCAATCTTTAGCTCGGGTCCTTAACTTTTCTGTAGTTTAAATAATTATTTTTAGCACTTCAAAAATTATGAAAATATTCATAGAGGACCTTTACATCATCCTCTTATTAATTAAATTGATTTCATTTAATTTTACTTACCTAATAATAAATTATAAATTAATTAGCTAGCCAAAACCTAGGTAAAAAGTGAACAACTTGAGTCTGGGTTTACCTTCATCTAAACAGCTACCTAAAATGCGTCTAAAACATCTGAAAATACTAGAATTGACTATAATGATGACCACCTTCTAGGGCTGCCCACAGGCCATCTGGACCAGGCTGAAAACTTGGTCCTGAGCTCTGGTTAGCTATCAACAATCCGATTACACCTAACAGAGCCCAAGAAGTGTTAATAATTATCAATGAATAAAAGCATTCAAAAGTTAGGGTTTCACACTTCAACCAATTATAGACCTAATCTAATCTACTCAATAAATTGGAAATTATTGCTTCAAAGGAAATTAATCCTAAGTTATCTTAATTCCTCTCTTAAGGCATTTAAGTTGTATCTTAATCAACTCAAACCATACTTTCGTGACGATTAAAATAATTAAAACCCATTAAGTTCTTTGACTAATTGTTAGTGTCTGCACCAAAAATAATTATCCTAGCTCATTAATTATTTTTTAGGCATGTAATTAATTAAATTAATTTTTTGTAAATTAATTTAATAATTTTGTTACGTTAATTTAATTATGAGGCCTGAAGTAAATATTTTTTAATTATTGGGGTAGTTATTAGATATTTAATTAGTGGAGGTTATTGATTAATTGGTAAGTTATTGAGCTAACTACTGTAGAGGAAGTTACTAGCAATTGATGAGGTAGTGGATAACAGTTACAATAACTGCTAGATGTGAAAGACGTGAAGTAGAGTAGGTTGCAAATACTTATAGGGTTAGTCAGGTGCTAATATAAATAACATCTATTGTACAATGGGAAAGCCCCCAACAACCCAATAACTCAGCCAACCAATTCAACAATCAACAACTCAATCGATTAACAAAAGACTCCAGCAGTCCAATCAATCCAAGACTCCAGCAGTCACTTTTAATTTTCTAACATTGTCCAAGAATTTTATTTATTTTCAATCAAGCTATAAAATTTCAATTCCAATTCCTTTTACTGAGAAAAGCTCTCATATTTTAATTTACTCTGCAATCAAAGGTGAAATTGCGTTCAGTGTAGCTGATTCCTACATTCATCTAATTTAGAAGTTAAAAGTGCATTCCAATTGATACACTCAGTATTTGGCATGCTGCATTCCTACTATTTGCCTAACACCCCTCACCCAACTACAGCGTAGCCGAGCAAGGCGTGTTACATTCGATGCCAGAGCACCCTAACTTATCTTACTTTATTTCTTTAATAATTTTGAACTCATTATATTTTAAAATAATTTATATTCTATGAAGAAACTAACGGAGTTTCCTCTATTTTATTTACTTTTGACGTGATTCACTATTCACCTGTTTGAAATTTTCAATAATATTTTAAAATAAAAATCTCATCATTTGATGCATCATCTATATATTTCAATTCCGTATTCAAATCTATACAATTTCATTCATATCCATTTTTATACATTCCCATTCATACTCAACTTATATATGAAAACTTTCAATCTTCATTAATTTACATGATATACAATTTAATCACATATAAACTAACCGATTTATTAATTTACATCACATACCTATTAATTACATTTTCATAATCTAAATTACAATACTATAACTAAGCATTTTATACAACATACAAATTATGACCTATATGGGCCTTATTTACATGCATTGTTGAAGATGTAACAACATTGAATACTTCAGACACTTCTACAGATAAGAACTCCAAATCTCTGTTTAATATTTTTTTCTGGGCTTTACCTTCAATACTTGCTCGAGGAAACAAATCCATCGCGCTAAGCATTGTTGCTTACTGGTGCAATAATATAAAAAGAAAATAATATACAAAACACAAATGAAAATAAAACATGGTTCAGATAATTTAGATCTAATTATGCTTTAATAAGGTTTCTAACATTTAATATCCTTTTTTTCCCCTAATTTAGTCCTCTTGGAAGTGCTTAGTTCATAAGGTTATAGTAAGAATATACAATATACTAATATTCTAATAGCATTATTCTTAACTTAATATTATTATGAAATGTAATTATTCTTAACTTAGTATTATTATGAAATGTACATTTGTAACATTTATTTAAATTACATTTCTATTATTAATCTTTTTGTATCCTTTAATTCAAAACCTCCTAGGTTATCTTAAATTATTTCATAATAATTAAAGTTCCCAGTTGCATTCAATAATAGATAACTTTTTATTTTTTATCATCAGTCCAATTCATTTTAATTCTTTCTAGCATTTTATTAATCGTTTTCTTGATGATTTTGAGCCTCTTTTAATTGTAATCATTCTTGTTCTTTATTTTGATATTTAATTTCCTTACTTCCTTTAATAATCAATTCAATTACATTTATACTTTCCCATGCCCAAGTAACTTATACAAATTGACCGGATTGGATAAATAGGTAAACTAGCACTGGGTACCAGGTACCTCGAGTCGTCATACCATATGTCACAATGTGTCTCCCGGTGTGCAGACAGAATGGCTAATAAGCCATAAAAGCAATAAGGCATAAAGCCAAGTATAACATCATAATCAGTATAGCTATAGGCTATCATATCACAGAATGGTATGAAGATATACACAGTACTGCTATTAGAACCCTATTGGCATGCCAACCTATCCAAACCAATCACACTAGGCCTACTAGGGCATTTACAAAGTTATTTCTTAAATATTTGTACTTAACATGTAAGGTTACTATTCATCTGGTCATTTAAGTCAAAATATTGACTTTCTCATATATAATAGTTACATGAGTTTTAATCACATAGATTTACTACATTTTAGTTCCCAAAAGTGTTGGCATTAGTTGCCAATCCATACTTCTAACCAATGGAAAATAAATAAAAAATTTTAGTTTTGGGTGCTAGAGTTCACTGTTCCATTAGGCCATCCTACAGTGAGAATTTGGCCAAGTGTTCTTGATCAAAGTTGTTCTTTGTTGTGTCTAGTCACATTTCACTTTTTGAATCACTCAATTTGGAGTTTTCTAACTCAAGTTATGGTTATTTCACCATAACGGGTCAGATTGCCTTTATCCAGAATTTTTGGGCTATTTTTGGTTTTGCCAGATTTGATAGTTCCAATTTGGTTAGTAATTTCATTTAGTTAAGTCTAGAATTTGAGTTTGCATTCTACATGAAAGTTGTTATAATTTTCCTAAGCTTTTCATTGATCTAAATTTCAGGTCAATTGGACCTTTCTACACTGAGTTATGACCAAATGAATGAACACTGTTCATTTGGTCATTTTGCCCAGGCAGAATTGGTGCTACCTGGATTTGGTCAATTTTTAGGGCATCCTAAGTTTAGTTTCTGGACAGGGTTCCTTCATCAAAGTTGTGCCATTATGTGTCTAATTTCATGTCCAATTAGCCTTGCACCAATTGAACCTATACTACTCAAGTTACAACTGTCCAAACTTGCTGGACTCACATCCAGCCCTGCAGGTCCTATGAGGTAGCATACCCAACCTCAAATCCAAAGACACAATTCACTTCAATTCCTCATCAAACATAGCTAAATGGTCACTAATTGACCTTCTCTCCTAATTCATGCAACTCATTCAATCTTCCCTAAATTTTGCTCCAAACCCTAACTCACCTAAATGAGCAAAACCTAAATTTTGCTCCAAACCCTAACTCACCTTCTCTCCTAATTCATGCAACTCATTCAATCTTCCCTTCTAATGCATATATAAGCATCCTTCATCATTCATAAACATATATAAACTAATCAAACACATCAAACTAGCCACATAACAAGGCTGGCCGAAATTTTTACACTATTTCTTCATGAACATTTTCTTTGGTTTTTCAACTAATTTCCTTATAATTCTACTACATTTCAAAGTTAGAAGAAGGAGAAAGATAAAATTAGCACTAACCTTTTTGAAACCAAACTTGAGCTTGTTATTCTTCAAGATTTCTCTTATAATCATAATAATCATAATCAATTATAACTTCACTTTCTCAAATTAAATATCCAATAAAAATTCAACAGCATTTCCCCCTAAATTGGACTAAACTCCTATCATAAATCTCAAATCCACAAACCATTAATACCCAATCAGGCAGCTTGTGCATTCAAATTTATAGATAATGATCTAACCATCAGATAAATCCCAAATTTTAACCATATATTCAAGACATCCCTATACAATATCAATAAAAATGTTAGCATGAAATCATCTCTATATCTTGAGATATCAAAATATTCATTGAACCCTTCAAAATCTGAATTTTTGCAGAAATCAGTCTTACTTAGGCAGCTCATGCAAAACAATTTATATCTCATAAACCACAAGTCTAAAATTCACAAAATTTTAACAAAGCAGCCTCAACATCCCAAATATCGTTTTTACAAAATTTTATAATTTTATAAGCATCCTAACTACTTATTTTTCTCAAATTTTGTATAGCCAAAATTCAAACTTTAACTTGCAGACAGCCTATGTTCAATAATATATTTCTCCAAATCCAACAATTAAACAATCACCACATTTTAACCATAACTTTTACACATACATACCTCAAACATATCCAAAAATCAATGGTATAAGTTGAGCCAAACTCACCTAGACGGAAGAGAAACATGCTACCCCTGTTGAACCCCTGTTTCTGCTACTGTTCACCTCCTTCTCCATTCCTCTCTTTTTAATTCTTGTATCTTGGACCAAAACCCTTCTTTTCCCCTTGTTAGTGTTCTTTCTTGCTAGAGAAACTAAAAAAAAAAAAAAAATCAGCACCAACTCCCTCTTCCCTTCTCTTATTCTCCTTCTTCCTTTCTTTCTTTCTTTTCCTTTCTTTTTCCTCCTCTCCTCTTTCCTGATTCTGTTGTCCTCTTTTTCTCTTTTATATATTTATTTGTTTATAGAAACTGTTGGAGAAACCAGCTCATGTGGATGTTTAGCTGCTTTCCACTTTTATCCCTTAAGCAATTTTGTTAAATTGTGATTGGTGGAAAGCTCCCTAATGACATCATGTGATGTCATAATTCAACTTTTCTTTCATTTTCTTTTTTGTTCTTTACTACTCATTCTTAATTTAATTTTTAGCAATATTTATTTATACTTTATATCATATAATTTATTTACTTAACTGGACAACTCGGTAAAAAATCATCTCCGAAGATGAAATGACCAAAATGCCCTCCGTTTGGCTTATTGAGCCAAAATTGTCTGTACTGATCTAAAAATTTTTCTAAGCCTTTTCTTAGCATTCTAATGCCATAGAAACCTCAATGACTCTTCTCTAAAGTCCTAAAAATTATTTCATAAATTTTCTCCTAGGTTTAGGGCTTCTAGCTGCAAAGACCGCAACTTCCCACTGGGTTACCCATCGCTAGGGTACCGGCTAATTTAACTTAGTTGTATTTTATTTCTAAAATTTTTGCTTAATTTTTCTTACTATTATTTGGTCTATTTATGACTCCTCACTCTAGTCCAAATATTTTTCCAGACGTTCTAGCTGTTCGGACCATTATCGGTCACCAGAACAATAGAATGTATGGAATTGCTACAGTGAGGGTGTTACAATTTGTCTACGAAATTGCTTTTATAGCACACCTAATGGGACAAATTTCACAGATTCTCACATCAGCATTCTACATTCCATTGTTCTTGCCCAAAAATTGCAATTTTTGGCAACTAGTGGGACCAAAGAGCTCATTTCACGCTAATTTCCACTATTCTTACCCAAAAATTGCAAACAATTTTTGACATGACTGGTGGAACCATCTCCTACAGTGTCAAAACAATTTCCATTCTTCAGCATTGTTCTTCACCAAAAATTGCAAAATAATTTTTGGCACAATCGATGGCATCGATTATTCTATTTTCTTTTTGTTTTTTTTTTGCATTCAATGTAGAATAAAAATCTCTTTCTTTTCTCCTTTTTGTAAAATTTTTGGTTTTAGGTTCCTCAAGGCCGCCAAAAATAAGAAGCTTATTATATAATGACACTATCGCGTCTTAGGGCTCAAAAGGACTCTATGTCCAGTTTTACCAACTAGTGGAACAATTTGAAAAAGGACCAGTTATCTAGGGAGAAAAGGTTCAGAATCCTAACCTAACAGAGACTGCATATATCTTAGTTGTTGATCCAAAATAGAGGCAAGATGAGTCAGTTCCTATTATTGTTATTAAAGAAACTAATGCACCATCCATCACAGTTGGTAAATGGGCAGTTGGATAATTTAAATGGGCAGTTGGATAAAATTTAGCTTTTGAAGAAAAATTTAAATGGGCAGTTGGATAAAAATGATCACACCTTAAACAAACTTGTTGAAGCAGACACCTTTTATTTAAAAGTTAAATTTTCCAATGTCTACATTGTCCGATGGCCATTTCACCTGGCCAAAGGAGTCTGACTCTACATCTAAGAGCCCTAAGAACTCCTCAAGGTGAAATTAGTGGAAGATGTTCTCAAAATGGAGAATGGTACCAACCACCTCAACACAGCCACCCTAATGGCAGAACTAGTGCTCTTACCCTGATTCTCAATAGCACTAACCCTATGACTCACTTGAGTATTTATGATGCAGAGGCAGTAACAAGTTCTCAAACCGCAACAATGCCTCAATTGGAGCTGTAACACCCTCACTGTAGCAATTCCATACATTCTAGAACGTATGGACAGCTAGAACGTCTGAAAAAATATTTAAACTAAAGTGAGGAACCATAATTAACTCAAATATTAATAAGAAAAATTTAGAAAAAATTTTAGAAATAAAATACAACCAGGTTAAATGAGCCGGCGCCCTAGCGATGGGCAACCTAGTGGGAAGTTGCGGTCCTCGCAACTAGAAGCCCTAAACCCAGGAGAAAATTCATAAAATAATTTTTGGGATTCCAGAGAAGGGTCATTGAGGTTTCTAAGACATTAGAATTTCCAAGAAAATGCTTAGAAAAATTTTTCAATCGGTACAGACAATTTTAGTCTATTAAGCCAAACGGAGGGCATTTTGGTCATTTCATCTTCAGAGATGATTTTTGGCCGACTTGTCCAGTTAAGTAAATAATTATTATGACATAAAATGTGAATAAATATTGCTAAAAATTAAATTGAAAATGAGTAGAAATAAAAGAAAAAGAAAAATGAAAGAAAACATAACAATTACATCATGCTTAAGTAAGCATGATGCAATTAAAATGCTTTTAACCGATCAAATTTCAAAAAGTTATTAAACACCACTTAAAAGAGGATAAAATGAAGGAAATAACTAAAAACCAGTCTGCCTTCTTCGCTAACCAAAGACCAGCCGTCTCCCTTATCCCAAACCCCAACCTCCATGGAAGCTTAATGAAAGCTTTAAACCTTACCTCATCTCACCTTGAAACCACTACCTAGCTTCACAAAAAATTGATCTTGCAACTTGAAAATCCTCTAGGCAGCCAAAAGAGGAAGGAAAAAGAAAGTTTTGTTAGCTTGAAATTGAGCTCCAACAAGGTTAGTGTCCAAACTTTTGCTATTTTTGATTTAATTCATGTTTAATTGCATGAAGTAGGAAATGTAAGAAAATAAAATAAAAATGTGTGCGTATGCACCCTTATAATTTTGGCAGCTAGGGTTGGTTAGGATTTTATGATTTTGCTTGATAGCAAAGTGGTTATGAGTAGCCCTTGGTATGAGATGAGTGATTGAATATGTTTGTGTAAGTGAAATGCAAGTGGAATGCATGAAAGAACTTGAAAAAAATGTGGACACTTGAACAACATGAGGGTTTGCTCATGTAATGGTATGTTAACCTTGTAATGGTCAATTAGTGACCATTTGAATGTGTGTGAGGAGGAATTGAAGTGAGTAAGAATGTTGAAGTTGACCTTAGGCATGCTGCCCTTGGTGACCTATAGGACTAGGTGTGAGTCCAGCAGGTTTGGGCAGCCATAAATGGAGTTGTATAGGTTCAATTGGTGCAAGACCAATTGGACAAGAAACTAGACACATAATTTCACAATTTTGGTGAAGAAACCCTGCCCAGAAAACCAAACCAAGTTGACCTAAAAATTGCCCTAATCCGGGTGACTTGCATTCTGCTTGGGCAAAATGACTAAATAAACAGTGTTTATTCATTTGTCATAACTCAGTGTAGAAAGGTCCAATTGACCTGAAATTTTATCAGTAGATAGCTGAGACATAGGCCTAAAACTTTCATGAAGAAACCAAACCCAAAATTTGATCATAACATGTTCAAACATTGACCTACATTCAGTGTACAAAACACTGTAGATTTGGTTCTGTCTAGAAAATTAGGAAAACTTGCAATCCGGCCAGTTATGGTATTTAGGCCATAACTTGAGCTACAAAACTCCAAATGTAGTGATTCAAAAAAGGAAATGTAACTAGACACAATAAGGAACAACTTTCATGAAGGCAAGTTTGCCAAATTCCTACTGTACAAATGACTAATGGAATAGTAAACTTAGTGCTTGAAATATAAAAATTGTGAATAACTAACACTAAGCTTTGAAATGGTATTGGCGACCAATACCAACAACTTTAGAATGCAAAATGTGGTATGTTGAGGATATTAGAGCCAATGTACCTATTGTCTATGCAAAAGTCAATATTTTAGTTGACTAATCAAATGAATAGTAACACTTAAACTTCAATTTCAAGAATTGTAAAATTTAAAAGTGTAACATGCCCTAGTACACCTAGTAAGATTAGTTTGGATAGGTTGGCATGCCAATGGGGTTCAGTTAGCAGTACTGTACATAGCATTATGCCATTCTGTGATTTTATGGCTTTTAGCCATTCTGACATTATGATGATACTTGGCCTTTTGCCTGATATTTACTACAGCTTATTAGCTGTTCTGTTGCACATCGGGAGATACATGTGTGACCGATGGTGTGACGGCCTAAGGTACTTGATACCCAATGCCAGTTTACTCTTTTATCTAGTCCAATCATCCAGTATAGGTTACTTGGGCAACCAAAAATAAAAGTGGATAAATTTAATGAAATAATGAATATAACAAGTACCAAATAAATAAGATTACAAATAATTACAAAAAAAAAAAATTTGCCTACATAAGACATCAATACATTCACTATATATTTATTTTATTTTAGTTCTTTTTATTTTATTATTGGCCCCGCTAAGCATTATTGCTTAGCGCGTTCTTTTTGCCATGCGTAGATTCTGGAGAGACTGACAGAGAGCCCAGTAGACCACAGACTGGGTGAGGCCATCCATAGTTCTGCATAGTGTCTGTGTCACCTCACAGATTTCAGTGCATTGGTAGGAGACTAGGTTTCATTTTAGTATTTTCTAATTAATTTTATTTTCTCATGTATAATTGAGACTTATGTAATATATTTTGGTATTAATGTAAATAGTGAAAATTTGTGTTTATAAATGAAAAATTGAGTATTTATATATGACTTGCATATGAATATCATATGAAATGAATGAATGACAAATGGAAGTATTGTTGAGAAATATTGAGACTTTGTTGATAAAATGGAGTTTGAGAATGATTGAAAACTTATTGGAAGTGTTTTTCACAGGTTCCGAAGAACTGTTTTCTCCATTTTTAGCTGGTACTCTGCCGAATTTTCTATAAAAATTGCAGAACCTCAAATAAATTTATAATTTCAATTAATGACTTAAATGAATTATATTTCATAAATTGTACTTCATAACTATGAATAAAAATAAATTAAGGAAGAATAAAAATGATTGAAATAAAATAGAGTGTTAAGGTATACTGTGTGACATATCTTACTCGACTATACTGTAGACTGATAAGGGGTGTCACATTTAGTGGTATCAAAGCACGGTTTAGGCATTTCTGGGTCTAGATCGAGTCCATACCATGCATTGCATTTGTAAGAGTTGAGGTGACACTAATACAGATCTATTTGTTTTTGTTATTTTGATTAGGATATGGACCCCACATCACAGAGGGCAGTTGAGGAGGAAGTGGAGAGTCATGCTCCACCTGCAGCAGTCGAGACTGGGGGTAGGGGAGAACATGCTCCACCAGCTCCAGTAGAGCCTACTCAGCCTCCATAGGCCATGTTCCAGCAAATGGCCGAGTTTTTCAGACAAATGGCTGGGGTAATGCCACCACCATCACCACCTCCACAGTAGAAATCACACCTAGAAAGACTAAGAAAATTTGGAGCAGTGGATTTCTTTGGCAAGAGAGAAGATGATTTTGTTGCATCCAAAAACTGGTTGAACAGAACAGGAAGGGTTTTAAAGCAACTCCACTGCACTCCAGAGCAAAATTTAGAAGCTGATGTATCTCTGCTGCAAGATGATGCCTACCAATGGTGGGATACAGTGTCTAGTAAAGTGTAGCCAGAACTAATAACCTGGGACTTCTTCCTCTCAGAATTCAAAAAGAAGTATATAGGTAGTGTATACCTGGAAGAGAGAAGAAGAGAATTTATCAAGCTAAGGTAGAGACAGCTGATAGTGTCAGAGTAGACTGAGCCGTTATGGAAGGGAGATAGTCCCTAATGAGGCTGAAATGTGACACCCCTTACCCGTCTACGGTATATCCAAGTAAGTTATGTCACACGGTGTACCGGAACACTTTATTTTATCTTAATTAATTTTCATCATAATTTTGAATATATCTTGTGAAATATAATCTATTTGAGTCATTTGTTGAAATTTTAATTTATTTGAGGTTCCGAAAATTTTATAGAAAACCCGGCAGAGTACCGACTAAAAATGGAGAAAACAGTTCTTCGGAACCTATGAAAAACACTTCCTATAATCATATTCAATCATCACAAACTCCAACATCAAAATCTCAACATTTTTCAATTTCATTTCTCAATCATTCATCTCATGTGATAATCATGTATAATTACAGATAAACATTCACTTTTCCATTCACAAACACAATTCACATTTTTTACATGAACATCAAAATACATTTCATAAGTTCAATTACATATGAGAAAATAAAAATTAGTTACAAAATATCAAAATGAAACCTAGTGTCCTACCAATGCACAGAAGATGGTGAGGTGACACGGACACTATGCAGAGCTGCAGGATGGTCTCACCTACTGCGGGTTCATCGGGCTCTCGATCAAGATTCTCGGAACCCACGCTGCGTGGCAAAAGCAACGCGCTAAGCAATAATGCTTAGTGGTGCAATAATAAAATAAAAGGAAATAACAGAAAATAAATATGTATTGAATGTATCGATATTTTACTGGTTTTATACTTGTTATAATCATTCATTTCGTTAACTTTATCCACTTTCATTCTTTTGGTTGCCCAAGTAACCTATACTGGACGACTGGACTGGATAAACGGGTATACTGTGGCTGGGTATCTAGTACCTCGGGCCGTCACACCATCGGTCACGTATGCATCTCCCGGTGTGCAACAGAACAGCTAATAAGCTGTAATAACAATAGGCACAAGGCCAAATATCAACACAAGGTCAGAATGGCTAAAAGCCATAAAATCACAGAATGGCAAAATGCCATGTGCAGTACTGCTAACTGAACCCTATTGGCATGCCAAACTATCCAAACCAATCTTGTTAGGTATACTAGGGCATTTGATACTTTTGAATTCTTTAATTTTTGAATTTCAAGTTTTGGTGTCACTATTCACCTCATTGGTCAACAAAAATGTTGACTTTTGGATAGAAAATAGGTACATTAGTTTTAACACCCCCAATGTACCACATTTTGCATTCAAAACTTGTTGGAATTAATCACCAATACCATTTTTAAGCTTAGAACTAAGGGAGCAGAATTTTCAGTTTTTGTACCCTAACTTTACTGTTCTATTTGTGACTGTTACAGTGGGAATTTGAGGAAATGGTAAACATGAAAGTTGTTCATTATTTTGTCTAGTTGAATTTTTTTTTTTGAATCACTCCATTTGGAGTTTTTTAGCTCCAGATATGGTAAAAAAACCACAGCTGGCCGGATTGCAAAACTGCAGAATTGACCATATCTATAGTGCAGTGAACAGTAACTGTAACTGCCTTATTGGATATGTTCTGGCCATAATTTGGGGTAGGTTTCTTCATGAAAGTTGTTTTTCTATACCTTAAATTGTTGCTGTAAAAATTTCAGGTCAATTGGCCCATTCTACAATGAGTTATGGCCAAATGAACAATTACTGTTCATTTGGTCATTCTGCAGATTCTGGTTGCAGGACATCCGGGTTGGGGCCAGTTTTTGGTCCACTTGCTTTGGTCTTTTGGGCATGGTTTCTTCACCAAAATTGTGCCATTATGTGTCTAGTTTCATGTCCAATTGGCCAAACACCAATTGAACCTACACAGCCAGAGTTATGGCAGTCTAAACAGGCTGGACTCACAGCCCCTCCGCCCTCACTAGGCAGCATACCATTTCAGTTTGTAATACTCTAATTCACTTCAAATTATGGTCAACTTACCTCAAATGGTCACTAATTGACCATTAGAATGTTCACTCATCATTTCATAAGCTAAGTCCGAATTTCACTCCCAAAACCCTAGCTTAAATTCAAGGTTCACACAAATTACCTTAGTTAAACTAACTAATTCATTATCCTTATATATATATACTTTAAACATGATCTCTAGTTCACTATAAGTCCATAAAAAACAGTCAATCTTATTCCTTCCTTAGGGCTGCCGAAATCCATGGTGGACATACACATAAATTTTATTCATTTAATTTACAAATTCTTACTTATTTCAAGTCTCTAACATGGAATAAAAGAGGTATATGTATAAATATGCACTAACCTCTTGTAGGGTAGAATTTTCCCAAGCTTGAATTCACTTCCTTTCTTTTTCTTGGCTACCAAACACTCTAGCAAGGTTGGGTGACTAATATTTATGAAGGGACCTAAGGGTTTTGGGTTAAAGTTAGAGAAATTTTTAAGCTTGAATGAAGAAGAAGATGAAGACTTCCATGGCCATGGTGGTGCGGCTAAAATGAGGGAGAAGATGGCTGATAGGTTTTTGATTTTCTTTAGTCTCAATTGTCTCTTTTATTAGTTACTTAAATGGTTGTTTAAATGTAATTGGTGGGAACTTTTTAATTGACATCATAACGATGTCATAATTTGCATTATATTGATTTTTCTTTTCTTTTCTTTTCTACTAGCTTTAAATTAATTTTTCATCAACCTTAATTCATATTTTATGTTATAATAATTATTTACTTAACTGGACAAGTCGGCCAAAAATCGCCTCTGAAGGCGAAATGACCAAAATGCCCTCCGTTTGGCTTAACGGGTGAAAATTGTCTGTACCGATTGAAAAATTTTTCTAAATATTTTCTTGGCATTCTAATGCCATAGGGACCTCAATGACCCTTCTCTGGAGTCCCAAAAATTATTTCATGAATTTTTCCCCGGGTCTAGGGCTCCTAGTTGCGAGAACCGCAACTTCCCTCTGGGTTACCCATCGTTTGGGCACCGGCTCATTTGACTTAGTTGTATTTTATTTCTAAAATTTTTACTAAATTTTTCTTATTAATATTTTAGTTAATTATGGTTCCTCACTTTAGTTAAAATATTTTTCCGAACGTTTTAACTGTCCGGACCGACACCGGTCACCGAAACAGTAGAATGTACAGAGTTGCTACCGGGAGGGTGTTACAACTCTTCCCCTCTAATTTAAATTTCGTCCTCGAAATTTACCTGATTCAAACAATTGAGGGAATTATTGCCTCATCGTTTCTTCACTTTCCCAAGTTGCCTCCTCGGTGTTGTGGTGCCTCCAAAGCACTTTCACCAATGGAATCCGCTTATTTCTCAACTCTTTGACTTCTCTAGCCAGGATCCGTATGGGTTCTTCTTCATATGTCAAATCCTGTTGTATTTCAATTTCTTCCCTGGAGATGACATGTGAAGGATCTGAGCAGTATCTTCTTAGCATAGATACGTGAAACAAATTGTGTATCTTGTCTAGCTCTGGTGGTAAAGCTAGCCTATAGGCCACTGGACCCACACGTTCCATGACTTCATATGGGCCAATGAACCTAGGGCTCAACTTACCTTTTCTTCCAAATCTCAATACCTTCTTCCACGGTGACACCTTGAGGAACACTTTGTCGCCAACCGTATATTCTATTTCTTTTCTCTTCAGGTCGGCATAAGATTTCTGTCTGTCTGAGGCAACCTTCAGATTGGCTTTGATTAGTTTCACTTTCTCCTCAGTCTGTTTCACCAGATTTGGCCCTACCAATTTGTCTTCGCCTAATTCAGTCCAGCACACTGGAGTTCTACATTTCCTCCCATACAGTGCTTCATACGGGGCCATTTGGATACTAGCTTGGTAGCTATTGTTGTATGCAAATTCTGCCAGTGGGAGGTATCTATCCCAACTTCCCTCAAACTCAATGACACAACTCCTTAGCATATCCTCAAGGACCTGACATATATTTCATGTTATTATTATCATTTCAGTTTAATATGTGTATTTGTTTAATTGGTCTCAATTGTTTACCTGGATTACTCTTTCTGATTGCCCATCCGTCTGAGGATGGAAAGCTGTGCTGAAGTGGAGTTGTGTACCCAAGGACTCATGCAACTTCTTCCAAAATCTCGATGTAAACCTTGGGTCTCGATCAGATATGATGGAAAGTGGAATTCCATGCAGTCTAACTATCTCACTGATATACAATTCTGCTAACTTCTCCAGTGAGTAGTCAGTCCTAACTGGCAGAAAGTGTGCTGACTTTGTCAATCTATCAACTATCACCCATACTGCATCATGTTTCTTCTGGGTGAGAGGTGGACCACTTACAAAATCCATGGTGACCCGATCCCATTTCCATTCTGGTATGCGTATAGGCTGTAGCAAACCTGATGGAACTTGATGTTCTGCCTTGACTTGCTGACATGTTAAGCATTTAGTCACATAGTCAGCTATGTCCTTCTTCATACTGTGCCACCAATATCAAGCTTGGATCATGATACATCTTTGTACTTCCTGGGTGCATAGCATATACACTGGTGTGTGCCTCTTTTAGATTACTGGCCTTCAATTCCCCATCATCTGGTACACACAGTCTTCCTTTGTAGTACAGACACCCATCTGCTTTCACCTCATAGTCAGTTGCTTTTCCCTCTGAGATTTTGCTCATAATAGCCATTAACTTTTTATCTGCCTTTTGCCCATCTAAAATCTGCAGAAAGGTGTTTGGTCTCACTTGCAACTCACCAAAATAGCTCCATCTCGACCCAAAGATAGACGGCATTCAATGACCTCAAAGTCGTGATGGATTTTCTGCTCAAAGCATCAAGAACTACATTTGCCTTCCCGTGATGGTAGTCAATTACACAATCATAGTCCTTTAGGAACTCAATCCATCGTCTCTGTCTAAGGTTGAGCTCCTTCTGGGTTGGCAAGTATTTTAGGCTTTTGTGGTCTGTGTAAATGTAGCACTTTTCACCATACAAGTAATGCCTCCATATCTTCAGTGCGAAGATAATTGCTGCAAGCTCTAGATCATGGGTAGGGTAATTCTGTTCATGTGGCCTTAGCTGCCTGGAAGCATAAGCGACCACCTTCCCCTCTTGCATCAATACACACCCTAACCCATTATGAGAGGCATCACTGTAGACCAAAAAGTCCTTTCCCGACATTGGCTGTGTTAACACTGGTGCCTCTGTCAACATAGCCTTCAACTTCTCAAAACTAGCCTGACACTTGTCATTCCAGTCAAATCTGACATTCTTGTGTAACAACTTGGTCATTGGAGCATCTATTAACGAAAATCTCTTCACAAATCTCCTGTAATACCCAGCTAGCCCCAAGAAGCTTCTGACCTCAGTTGTATTTCTGGGAGGCTTCCATTCCATAACTACTTCTATTTTCTTAGGATCCACCCTAATCCCATCAGCTGACACTATGTGTCTAAGGAATGCAATCTCATTCAACCAGAAGTCACACTTGGACAACTTAGCATACAGCTTCTTTTCTCTCAAGGTTTGTAGAACAATCCTCAAATGCTCATCATGTTCTTCCCTGGTCTTGGAATACACCAAAATATCATCAATAAAGACCACTACGAACCGATCTAAGTATGGATGGAAGATACGGTTCATAAGGTCCATGAATGCTGCTGGTGCATTTGTTAGGCCAAAGGGCATCACCAGAAACTCATAATGCCCATATCGGGTCCTGAATGCAGTCTTTGGCACATCTGCATCCTTCACCCTCAACTGATGATACCCTGATCTGAGATCAATCTTAGAAAATACTCCTGCTCCCTTCAACTAATCAAAGAGATCATCAATTATAGGCAACGAATATTTGTTCTTCACTGTCACTTTATTCAACTGCCGGTAATCAATTCATAGCCTCAAAGTCCCATCCTGCTTTTTCACAAACAGCACTGGAGCTCCCCATGGTGACACACTGGGGCGTATGAATCCCTTATCAAGCAACTCTTGCAACTGAGTTTTCAACTCCCTCAATTCAGTGGGTGCCATCCTATAAGGAGCAATGGAAATGGGTGCTGTACCCAGCAGTGTCTCAATAGCAAATTCAACTTCCCTTTCTGGTGGTAAATCGGGCAATTCTTCAGGAAATACCTTTGGGAAGTCTCTTACTGTGGGTATATCACTCAGGTTTAGGTTAGCCTGCCTAGTATCCACCACATGTGCTAGGTAGGCTTCACAGCCTTTTCTCATCATTCTTCTTGTAACTGTGGCTGAGATAACATTGGACAGGAAATCTGTTCTTTCACCCACAACAGTGATCTCATTACCCTCTGAAGTTTTCAGAGAAATTCTCTTCAATTTACAATCAACTATTGCCTGATGACGTGACAACTAGTCCATTCCCAAAATCACGTCAAACTCGTGGAAGGGCAACTCAATCAGGTCTGCCAAAAATTCATACCCCTGAATCCTTAACGGGCAACCCTTGTATACTTTGTTCACCACTACACTATGGCCCGATGGATTAGTGACCAGAATGTCTTGGTCACTCTCCCCTACTAGTATCCCCCTTTCTACGGGTAGGTTGATGCAGATGTATGAATGAGTGGATCCTGGATCCACCAATGCATGCACAGATGTATTGTAGAGGGAGAACGTACATCCAAAGTAGTGATCATGATCTTTATGTTGTCATTTAGTCCAGGGTCCATATCCTACTCAAAATAAGAAAGACAAAAATATAATCTATTTGAGTCATTTAATCATATTCAATCCAACATCAAAATCTCAACATTTTTCAATTTCATTTCTCTCATCATAATCATGTATAATCACGTATAAACATTCACTTTTCATCACAAACACAATAAGTTCAATTACAAGTGTCCTACCAATGGAGGTGACAATGGTCTCACCTAAATGTATTGAATGTTATAATCATTTATTTACTTTGGGTATCTAAATAACAATAGGCACAAGGCCAAATATCAACACAAGGTAATGGCTAAAAGCCATAAAGCAAAATGCCATGCTATTGGCATGCAAAACTATCCAAACCAATCTTGTTAGGTATACTAGGGCATTTGATACTTTTGAATTCTTCATTTTTGAATTTCAAGTTTTGGTGTCACTATTGACCTCATTGGTCAACAAAATGTTGACTTTTATAGGTATATTGGTTTTAACACCCCCAATGTACCACATTTTGCATTCAAAACTTGTTGAAATTAATCACCAATACCATTTTAGAACTAAGGGAGCAGAATTTTGTACCCCAACTTTACTGTTCTATTTGTGGAATTTGAGGAAATGGTAAACATGAAAGTTGTTCATTATTTTGTCTAGTTAAATTTCTTTTTTGAATCACTCCATTTGGAGTTTTTAGCAGATATGGTAAAACTGGCCGGATTGCAAATCGCAGAATTGACCATATCTACAATGCGGATCAGAATCGCCTTATTGGATATGTTCTGGCCATAATTTGGGGTAGGTTTCTTCATGAAAGTTGTTTTTCTATACCTTAACTTGTTTCTGTAAACATTTCAGGTCAATTGGCCCATTCTACAATGAGTTATGGCCAAATGAATAATTACTGTTCATTTGGTCATTCTGCAGATTCTGGTTGCAGGACATCCGGGTTGGGGCCAGTTTTTGGTCCACTTGCTTTGGTCTTTTGGGCATGGTTTCTTCACCAAAATTGTGCCATTATGTGTCTAGTTTCATGTCCAATTGGCCAAACACCAATTGAACCTACACAGCCATAGTTATGGCAGTCCAAACAGGCTGGACTCACAGCCTCCCCTGCTGCCCTCACTAGGCAGCATACCATTTCAGTTTGTAATACTCTAATTCACTTCAAATTATGGTCAACTTACCTCAAATGGTCACTAATTGACCATTAGAATGTTCACTCATCATTTCATAAGCTAAGTCCGAATTTCACTCCCAAAACCCTAGCTCAAATTCAAGGTTCACACAAATTACCTTAGTTAAACTAACTAATTCATTATCCTTATATATATATACTTTAAACATGATCTCTAGTTCACTATAAGTCCATCAAAAACAGTCAATCTTATTCCTTCCTTAGGGCTGCCGAAATCCATGGTGGACATACACATAAATTTTATTCATTTAATTTACAAATTCTTACTTATTTCAAGTCTCTAACATGGAATAAAAGAGGTATATGTATAAATATGCACTAACCTCTTGTAGGGCAGAATTTTCCCAAGCTTGACTTCACTTCCTTTCTTTTTCTTGGCTACCAAACACTCTAGCAAGGTTGGGTGACTAATATTTATGAAGGGACCTAAGGGTTTTGGGTTAAAGTTAGAGAAATTTTTAAGCTTGAATGAAGAAGAAGATGAAGACTTCCATGGCCATGGTGGTGCGGCTAAAATGAGGGAGAAGATGGCTGATAGGTTTTTGACTTTCTTTAGTCTCAATTGTCTCTTTTATTAGTTACTTAAATGGTTGTTTAAATGTAATTGGTGGGAACTTTTTAATTGACATCATAACGATGTCATAATTTGCATTATATTGATTTTTCTTTTCTTTTCTTTTCTACTAGCTTTAAATTAATTTTTCATCAACCTTAATTCATATTTTATGTTATAATAGTTATTTACTTAACTGGACAAGTCGGCCAAAAATCGCCTCTAAAGGCGAAATGACCAAAATGCCCTCCGTTTGGCTTAACGGGTGAAAATTGTCTGTATCGATTGAAAAATTTTTCTAAATATTTTCTTGGCATTCTAATGCCATAGGGACCTCAATGACCCTTCTCTGGAGTCCCAAAAATTATTTCATGAATTTTTTCCCGGGTCTAGGGCTCCTAGTTGCGAGAACCGCAACTTCCCTTTGGGTTACCCATCGCTTGGGCACCGGCTCATTTGACTTAGTTGTATTTTATTTCTAAAATTTTTACTAAATTTTTCTTATTAATATTTGAGTTAATTATGGTTCCTCACTTTAGTTAAAATATTTTTTCGAACGGTTTAACTATCTGGACTGACACCGGTCACCGGAACAGTAGAATGTACAGAGTTGCTATCGGGAGGGTGTTACATGAAAGGTGTAAAAGATTTGAAGAGGGACTAAATGACAACATAAAGATAATGATCACTGCCTTGGGAATCACAGACTTCACCAAGTTAGTGGAAGCTGCATTAAAAGTTGAGAAAGTTAGAATAAGTGAGCAGACTAGAAGAGAGAGACAGTAGAAGAGGGGCCCAGGTCAGTCTAGCTCATCTCTTGCACCAGGAAAGAAGTTCAAAGGTCCACCTGCACAGAGTTCAGGTCAACCTCAAGGTCAGGGTTAGTCCCAGGGGCCCAAGCCACAGTTCACCACTAGGAGAGGTCAGTCCACACCATCTGTAATATCCCTATTTGCATAGTCTGGTAAATTATATTGTTCCAGTGACCGGACTCAGTCCAGGCAATTAAGGGGATTAGAACCACAGTTAAGACAACTAAATAAGCCATAAACACAAATAATTAGTAATTGTCAATTAGTTAAGTATGAATAAGAAAAGCAGAACCTAAGAAGTTAAATGAGCTGAGAGTCACAGCGATGGGTGACCTTCTCAGGAACAACTGCGAAGTCGATTTAAATTCAAAATTTGAACCGTAAAATGTGACACTGCGGTCCTTAGGACCCTTACAAACACAGTGGAAAAGAGAAAATCACGAAAAAGAATTGTTAAGCCGGTCAAATAATTAAGTTAGGGAGCTGAAAGAAATATTGAATTATTTACAAACCGAGTTGAACCGGCGAGGGGTAATTTGGTCAATTGACCTCGAGAGCTTACTCCTAACCTAACTGTCAAATGAAATAGGAGAAAAGAAAATTTTGGGATCAAAAATTAAATTAAAGAACTAATGGAAAAATAAATAGAAAAAAAATAAAATTGAAAAAGTTTATTTACATCACTTGGATGACATCATCGTGATGTCAAAATATAATTTTAATTTCCCTACATAATTGACCAAGTCAAAAGCAAATTTTTAAGACATAAAATACTTAAAAAAAAGAAAGAAAAATCATTTTTCTTCTTCTTCCACCAAATGTGCCGCCCCACATCTCCCTTAACACCACCATTAGCACACCTCCATGAAAGCTTGCTCCAAGCTTTAAATCCCCCATTAAACCCTAATTTCTTCCCCAATCACTCCATAAAACCTTATTTTCTTCCTTTGAGAAAGAGATTTAGCAAGAAAGAAAGAAGAAAAGAGGAGAAAAATTGAAGATTGAATATCAAAGTTAAGGTAAGCACCCTAATTTGAAAACTTGAGATTTATTAGTTGTGTTGTAGCTTAAAATAACTTAGAAACTAAAGAAATGAAATGAAACTAATTGTTGAAGGACCAAACTAAAATTTCAGCTAGCTAGGGTTACTATGCATATGTTTGAGTTTTGATTGAATTTAATATGTTAGGCAAGCTTGTATGAATGAAGTAGTAAGATTGAGATGCTTAGAATTGGTTAAATGTGACAATTTAGTGTGGTTAGGGTTTTGGGACACTTAGGGTTAGAGACAAAAATGTGAAAAATTGGTAAAATATGTCTTGGACCTAGTTTGAAGTGAAAAATGGTCAATGGTGACCAAATAAAGTGTGTTGAAAGTGTTGGAGTTGAAATTAAATTCGGACTCAATGTGGTCATGCTACTGGCAACATGACCAAGGTCCCTTTGAGGGACCAAAAATGAAAATTTACAAGTCCAATTGGTATGAGACCAATTGAGAATGAAAATAGACATTAAATGACATAAATTTCATTTAGGAAGCATGCCCAAAAAGTGACCAAAACCTAGTGAACAAATTGACCAAACTTGGAAAATCTCAGTCTGCCCTGTACAAACTGACTAAATGAATAGTGTTTGTTCATTTGGCCATAACATGAGCTAGGTAGGTCTAAATGACTTAAAATTTTACCATCGAAAACTTTCATGAAGAACAAAAACCTAAATTATGCCATTAACCAAGTTATTTGGCCACCCCAAGTTGGTGACCTATAACTACCAGAACCAAAGTTGCCCAGAAAATCTGGGTTAAGTCCAATCCGACAGCCATGGTTCAAATGGCTATATCTTGAGCTACAAAACTCCAATTGGAGTGATTAAAAAAGGAGAATAAACTTAAGACAATAGGGAATATTTTTTATGAAAATTTATCAAATTTGCCTAAAAGACTTAGAATTTGAATAAACAACCAAAACCAACAAATTTAGTGACCAAAATATGGTATATGGGTGAAGTTGGAATTCCCATACCTATTAAGCCATAAAAAGTCAACAAATTAACTTGAATAGTATCATGAATAGTAACTCCAAAATGAAAATTTCCGAAAATGTTAGTTTAAGCATATTTGGGCTAGAATTAAGTATTTATGAATTAATTATTGGATTTATGGTGAAATAAGATACTGAAACACTATAAATTTTGTGTTTCAGCTAAAAAAGACCCGAAAGGTATAAGGGACTGAGTCAAGGCCTAAAGGCGACTCACGTCAGGTTTGTGCACAAAAATTTTTAAATTATAGTTTTCATAATGGAAATTGATTTGTTACATTGTGAATGTGTTTTGTTCATTGTGAATTTCGAGAATGTTGTGTTGCCTATTTTTTCAATGGAAATTTGGAATGAAAATTATTTATCGATTTGTATGAAATATTTGAACAAATGGTTTTGAATTTAGTTATGGCTTTGAAAATCTTATTTAAAAAATAGTGTGTTGCCTACTTTGAAAATGAAAAGTTTGGAATGAAATATGATCTGTGAATTGCATGAAATGTTTGAATAACTTGATTTAAATTGTTTTTAATTCACACTTGGCATGACAATATTAATATGTTCCTCCTCCACTTGTGGGGTGAGTTTAATATTTGATCACTTTCCTCCCTCTCTGGCTTTCCAGCCTGAGGGACGAGTTTGGATGAGTACTCATTAGCTAGCTAGCCACCTCCCTCATTGATTTCGATTAGTGGGGTGAGTATGCCTTGTCGTGATGTACACACGGCATGTTCGGAAATTTTGTGTCATGTCCTAAGTTGTGTTATAGTTTGGCAACACTATGTTTATTAAATTGTTTGATCAAGTTGTGCTATATTAAGCTTTGAAAATTGTGATTTGTTATAAATGTGATTTGAGAAAAAAATAAATTGTGAAACACGATTATGAGATTTTTGAATGATGATTTGTTCATAAATATTTTATATTATGCATTTCATGTTTTATTGTGCACCACTGAGTATTTATATACTCAGCGATAGCGTTAACTTACTGTCACAAATAGAGAAAAGGACATAGCAGCAGAGCGAGCTGCTACAGTTAAAGAGGAAAACAATTAAAGAATTTTTGTACGGGTATTTGTCTATACCCTGGTAGTTTAGTTTGATGTAAATATGATTGTATGCATATGTATCTCTGTAATTTGAGCAGTCGTATAGATAAAATTATAATAATATTATTTTTGAGATTTTGTATCTGTAAATTAACTTATGATTGTAAATTAATGATTTAAAATGCAATGTGCATGAGTTATGAAATGTTTTAAGATATTAATTCTTGATTTGAAATTTGAATTTTGAATTGAAGTGTTGCTATTGCTGTTGATTTGAAGTTTGGTGGTTGCAAATGGAGTTGTGATTGAGAAATATAATGGGAGTGTTTCTATTTTCAGGTTTTAAAGAACTTTTTTCCAAAAATACAGACGGCACTCTGTCGAAATTTTTGTAAAAATTGCGAAGATTTTAAATATCTGAGAATTTAATTTTTGTTTGGACTTTAAATAAAGGTTTTTAAAATTTGAAAAAAATTTTACCCATCAATTTCAAAATGAAAAAAAAATTGTTTTAAAATCTCTTGTAGTATATTTAATAGGTTACCGGTAGGTTAAGTACTGTAATTCATTAGGTGTACTACGGGAACATGTTACATCTTACGAGGAGTAGGGTGTGACACCATCAGTGGGCAGCTCTCTAGGGACGAGGTTCAGGGGACCAGCCCCAGCATCTTCTGCATGTCCGCATTGCCTGAAGTGGCATAAAGGGGAGTGTTGGAGAGTGACGGTGCTTGCTTAAAGTGGAGGTCAACAGAGCATCAGTTAAAGAATTGTCCACGCAAAACTGCTACAATTGCTCCAACACAAGTAGACAGACCTGCTCCTACACCTTAAAGGGGTAGGAAATCTGGCAAATCTAAGGCAGTGGGACCATCACAGAGACCTACATCTGAGCCAGCAGAGAGGCAGAGGTCAAACCACCTGCTAGAGCCTATGCCATAAGAGCTCAGGAGGAGCAAGATGCCCTGGACTTCATCAGGAGTATGTTCTCCCTCTATAATACCTCTGTGTATGCATTGGTGGATCCAAGATCTAATCATTCATACATCTGCATCAACCTACTTGTAGAAAGGGGGATACTAGTAGGAGAGAGTGACCAAGACATTCTAGTCACTAATCCATTGGGCCACAGTATAGTGGTGAACAAAGTGTACAAGGGTTGCCCGTTATGGATTCAAGGGTATGAATTCTTGGCAGACTTGATTGAGTTGCCTTTCCATTAGTTTGACGTGATTTTGAGAACGGATTTTGGTTGTCACGTCATCAGGCAATGGTTGATTGTAAACTAAAGAGGATTTCCTTGAAAACTCCTGAGGGTAATGAGATCACAATTGTGGGGGGAAGGACAGATTTCTTGTCCAATGTCATTTCAGTCACAGTTGCAAGAAAACTGATGAGAAAAGGCTGTGAAGCCTACCTAGCACATGTGCTTGACACTAGGCAGGCTAAGCTGAATCTGTGTGACATACCCACAGTAAGAGACTTCCCAGATGTGTTCCCTAAAGAATTGTCTGGTTTACCACTCGAAAGGAAAGTCGAATTTGCTATTGAGATACTGCCGAGTACAGCACCAATCTCTATTGCTCCTTATAGGATGGCACCTACAGAATTGAAGGAACTGAAAATCCAGTTGCAGGAGTTACTAGATAAGGGGTTCATGAAGAAACGGAAGCATGAAAAATACAAGTTTATACTATTAAATTCAAAAATTTTCACCTAGGGTCACATGCATCATGCAAGATTTATTTTTATCTATTTGATTTCAATGATAAACAACATATTAAAACTCTTTTAATATGTTTTTTGATCTATATTTGCCATTTAAGATTTTAAAATTAATCAGATTAATTTTAGAACCCTAGATTAAATAAAAAACAAACACACTAACCTCTTGATGTACTACAGTGTATTTGTGCCTTTTAGATGCGTCTTTAGGACACCAGATGTTATCCCTCTAGCTTGTCCACACCAAGAACACCTATGGCAGCCCTTGAACAGCTTCTAAAGCTTTTTCTACTATTTAGAAAATCAAGTTCTGCCTTTTAAGAGATTAAATATGTAAACAGGACACTAGAAACAATTTCTAGTATTTTTAATTCAAGAGATTGTTTGTTAATCTTTTAGAAAGATGAGAGAAGAAGATGAAAGAGAAGGGAGACTCTTGGGTGTTGGCACCAAGGATGAGGAGCTGTTGGTTGTATTTTTTTCTGTTTATAACAACACTTATATAGCTAGGTTAATACATTAAACCCTTGTCACATGTCACCCTCTGATTAGTTCTAGGTTTAATTGACCCAATCACATTGTGCCAAGTGTCAAATCTATATTTAATTTTAATTTTAATCATCTTACATGATTAAAAGACATTTTTCAAGCTTATGTGTAATGCCATGTGTCACCATCTCATGGTGCCACATGTTATCCTGTGAAATGACCAAAATGCCCATGTGTCTTAATTTTGAGTTCTCAACCCAAAATAATTATTTCTCTTCTTCTAATCAATTTATATCAAATATAAATTAATTAGTTAATCTCTATTAATTAATTTCTCATTAATTAAATTCATATTTAAACACTTTAAATATAAATTTAACTTATACTGTACATCCAATAATATAGATTTGGTTTCAAGTCATGTTAGGGACTTTGCAATCTAATTGCAAATCAAACCTATTTAATTAATCAATTAAACTATTTAATTAATTAATTAAATCATATTTAATTAGGTGATAACTTGTGTATGTGTGTGACTTACTAGGCTCATCACTAATTGGCAATGAGTGTAACACCCCTATATTCGGTAGTGCATTCTACTGTTCTGGTGACAGTGTCTGTCCGGACAGTTAGGATGCTTGGAATTATATTTAAATGTTAGTGAAGAGACATAAAATAATGAAATACAAGAAAGGAAAATATAAGAAAAATAAAAGAAAAATAATAGCAATGAAATGTAACCAAGTTAAATGAGCCAAAAATCGTAGCGATGGGTGACCGCACCGGGAAGTTGCAGTGTGGACCGTTAACTAGCCTTTGACCACGGGGAACCCTGGAAAAAATTTTTGGGACTTAAATAAACATCTATTGAAGTATAAATGACATTAGAAATGTCAAAGAAAAATTAATTAATTAGTACAAAGAAAAATGAAAAATCGAGAAACTGACAAAAATCGGTGTTATCGAAAAATCGGTAATACAACCCGAACAGGGGCATTGCGGTCAATTGACACTCCTAGTTGACTTTTGACCTAAATGTCCATTAAAAATAAATGATATTAAAGTTTGAAAATGTCATGAAAATTAAAATTGTGGTGCATAATGTAAATGGTGAAAGAAATGGTGGCAAAATGTGAATTATGAAAACCTTGGATTATAATATAATTACCCTATGTTAGTGGAGCACTAAGTAAATTATTATATACCATATAATACCCTAAGTGGACAGAAATATCCACTAACGTTCTGCAATTCATCTTCCCCACTTGAAAAATTCATTTGGAAGAATGAAAGCTCTCAAAACATCTCTCATGGCCACCCACCTTTCAAGCCTAAATCTCCATGATCAAGCCATTATTTCCCACACTTGTCTTCATTAAAGTTTATCCCCACCTTACAAGAAAGAAGTTGATCATAATTTTAAGAGTTTTTGGTGAAGTTTGGGCAAGCTCACAAGAGGTAAATGTCCATTTCTTCTTCCTTTCTTTGTTAAAGTTTGTGTGGGTGTTGTGGTGAGTTGATTTATGAAGAAACTTTGAGGTTTTAATGAGTTATTGAAGTGTACCATTTTGGGCAGCCATGGAAGTGAAAGGTAAGTGGTTTGTTCTTATATGAATTTGATGGGTAATGAAGTTAATTAGAGTGCTTATATGTGTAGGAGTGATTTACCATGTATAAAGTGTGATTGTAAGTTGAAAAATGAAAATGGAAGTTTGATATGTGTGTGTATTATTTTGGCAGCCTTATGATGAAGATTGAAGTGTTTAAATTCATGAAAAGGTTGTTGAATTATGGTACTAAAAGTGGCAGCTTATGTGTATGATTGTGTAGAGAAGAAATGTGTAATTTGATGATGGAAGTAATGTGTAATATTTAGGAGAGTTTATGTGTATATATTGTATGGTTTGAACTTTGTGAATGGTTACTGCATTTGGTGTATTTGAAGTGGTTATATTCTGCCCAATTTGACCTATAATGTAGAGAATTGAATGGTTTTGGTTAGTGCCAAACGCAGAATGGTATGGGAAGTGAAGATGTAATTGGTAAACTTGTGTTTGGTTTGGTGTTTGAAAAGGATGTTGAGGGTAGTGTGCAAATGGGCCTATAACCCTAAGTGTATGACTCTAATTGGTATGAGGCCAATTGGAGGTGAAACTAGGCACAAAATGTGCCAACTTTCATGAAGAAATCCTACCTAAATTCTGTCTAGAAAGTAACCTTAAAAATGACTAAATTCGGATTAGTGCTTTGAAAGCCTGAAAATTGACCATTTGGGCAGTAGTTAGTGTTTTGGCCATAACTCACTCAAAACAGATCCAATTGACCTGAAATTTTTACCATGAATAGCTTAGACATATATCTACAATTCTTATGAAGACACCAAAGCCCAGAAATGGCCAGAACCAAGTCAAATAGCTTGCACAAGTTCAGGTACCAAAACTGGCCGAACCAAAAGTGACCTAAAAATTACCTAAGCCTACCATTTTAGTGCATTCTGTCCAGCATTGGTAAATTGACCATAACTTGGTCTACGTAACTCAGAATGACCTAAAATTTTGCCTCATGTGAAGTAAGACATATACCTACAAGTTTGTAGTTTTGGACCGAAACTCGAAAACCGAGGTAACTAGGTCATCCGGCTAGGTCAAATTAGTATACCGAAATTCGGCAAATTGCAATAAAATGCAATATACTTGAAAATGAATTTGGTAACATGTACCAACACTAAAAGGCTATTAAATGTGACATATTGGTAACATTAGAATTGACTCACTTAGAGTGCATCAAGGGTCAATATTATAGGTTGACTAATGAAATGAATTGAAGGGAATAGTACCAAGAAAATTTAAATATTGGATTTTATTGTTAGAAACAAATTCATTGAGTACTGAAACACTTTAAACTATATGTTTTAGTTGAAAAGGATATTGAGAAGCATAAGGAACACTGAGTCAGGGCCAAGAGGCATATATCAGAGGTTTGTGCACAATAGTTATTTCTTTTGAATTTTTCAATAGAAATAAATTATGATTATTTGTATGTTATTGTTTTAAATTGTGTTTATGCATAATAATTTTGATTTCTTGTTTTCTACTTAAAAATTTATTTGAACATTATAGTTTTAAATTGTGTCTGTGCACAATACTTTTTATATTCACTGCTTTTACTAGAAAATTTATTTGCAGAAATGAGTTATGAAATTTTTTTATTGTTTTGGCTTTGAGAATTTTATTTGGAAATTATTGTGTTGCCTACTTTGCAAATGGAATTTTTGAGATAAAATGTAATTTATGGTTTGTATGAAATATTGTGATTTGAAATTGTTTTGATTCACACTTGGCATGACAATGTTACTATGTTCCTCCTCTATTTATGGGGTGAGTGTGATATATTCCTCCCTCTTTGACTTATCAGTCTGGGGTGAGTGTGATTATGTTCCTCCCTCTTTGACTTGCCAGTCTGAGGTGAGTGTGGATGAGTACTCATTATCTAGCTAGCTTCCTCCCTCATTGATTTCAATTATTGGGGTGAGTGTCTCTTGTCGTGGTGTACAGCACAACATGTGCGGAAAAATTGTGTCATGGCCTAAATTGTGTTATTGATTGGCAAAACTATATTATTCAATTATTTGATCAAATTGTGTTATTGATTGGCAAAACTGTATTATTCAATTATTTGATCAAATTTGTGTTATATGAACTTTGTGAATTGTGAAATGGAATTGTGAATTATTTGATTTGTGAATTGTCAATAAAAGATTTATATATCGCATTTCAAATTGTTATTGTGCACCACTGAGTAAATTTAACTCAGCGATAGCTTTTCATTGCTGTCGCAGGTAGACAGACTGATAGGGCAGCAGACTAGGCTGCTAATGCTATATTGAGAGATCATCAGGTATATTGAGTATACCATATTTTGCATTTTGTATTGTAATATATGTTTACTGTATGTATACAGTGTTCTTGGTTTTGAGCAGTTGTAAATTAAAATTGTACATTGTAGTTGTAAATTATATTTGTAAATTATTTTGACTTGTAAATATTGAGATATATTTCTTTTATTTCAGCCTTTAAGAATACTGAAAAATTATTATGTATTTGAGTTGAGAAACATATTATGTTGATTAAAGGTTGGAGTTTGAGATTGAGAAATATATTTGAAGTGCTTTTTACAGGTTTTTGAAGAACTGCTTTATTCAAAATACAAATGGTACTCTGCCAAAATTTTTACAGAAATTATTATTTCTTCAAATGTGTTAGCTAATTCACTTTAGTTCAAAAAAATTTTTAACACCTGTAAATAGTGCTCACCATTGTAAAAAGAAGTAAGAAAAGTTTTAAAATCCCTTGTAGTGTATTTAATGGGTTATCAGTAGACGAAGTTGGTAATTCATTAGGTATACTATGGGATCATGTCATGCCTTACAGAGGGATAGGGTGTGACAATGAGATATGATATCAACTCTTAATATCATCAGAACTCTTTTTTACCATAAATGATTTCTCTAAATCATTCTATGCACCTCGTAGACCATGGTTAACACCTAGCATAGCATGCCATGGCTACACAATTAGTAATAAGGTTTACCTTAAATGAACCTATAATCATATGTTACCATGCACTAGAATCTCTCTGTGTAACACTCTCCCGGTAGCAACTCCGTACATTCTACTGTTCCGGTGACCAGTGTCGGTCCGGACAGCTAGAACGTCCGGAAAAATATTCAAACTAAAGTGAGGAACCAAAATTAACTCAAATATTAATAAAAAAAATTTAGGAAAAATTTTAGAAATAAAATACAACCAAGTTAAATGAGCCGGTGCCCTAACGATGGGTAACCTAGTGAGAAGTTGCGGTTCTCGCAACTAAGAGCCCTAGACCCAGGGAAAAAATTATAAAATAATTTTTGGGACTCTAGAGAAGGGTTAATAAGGTTCTTATGGCATTAAAATGCCAAGAAAATACTTAGAAAAATTTTTCAATCGGTATAGACAATTTTGGCCCGTTAAGCCAAACGGAGGGCATTTTGGTCATTTCGTCTTCAGAGATAATTTTTGACCAACTTGTCCAGTTAAATAAATAATTTATATAACATAAAATATGACTAAATGTTGTTAAAAATTTAATTGAAATTAATTAGATAAGAAATGGAAAGAAAATGAGATTTATTACCTCATGCTTATGTAAGCATGAGGTAATTAAAAAGGGATGGCCAATCAAATTAAAGGAAGACATTTATAATACATAAATTGGGCAGAAAAAGAGACAATTCTAGAAAAAATTCTGCAGCTACTCATCTTCCCAAAAGAGACGCCCCACACTCCTCCTTTCCCTCCTCCATTTTCATGCTCGCAAAGCTTGAATTCCTTAGTCTTTTCTCAATAAAACCCTAACCTAGCAACATAAAAATTTGTTCTTACATTCTAGTGAAGCTTTTGGGAGCAAAAAGAATTAAAAAGAAAGAGTTCTTGCAAGCTTTGGATTAGCTCCCTAAGAGGTGGTGACCTAAACCTTTAATTTCACTTTAATTTCATGTTTAAGAACTATGAATATGTGTAAATGACAAAGAAATTTGATGAAACACCATTGGTATGCTAACTCTAAATTTTAGCAGCCATGGTTAGGGTAATATGGTGATGATTTTTGGGGAGTTAACATGCTAGTGTGGCTGCCCTTAATGTGTATCTTATAAGTGAATTGCATTTGATAATACATGGTTTTGAAATGTTGAGTTAGGGTTTGGGTTAAAGAATGAGACTTTGATCTTGTGATGATAGGAGTAGGTTTTAATGGTCAATTAGTGACCGTTTGGTTTGGTTTGAATAAAAAATGAAGTGAATTGGGTTGTGGGATTTGAGGTTGGAGTGGCTGCCTTGTGTGACCTGCAGGTTTGGATGTGAGTCTAGCCTGTTTGGATAGCCATAACATGAATTGTAGAGGTTCATTTGGTGTTTGGCTAATTGGACATGAAGCTAGACACAAAATGGCACAACTTTGGTGAAGAAACCATGCTCATAAGACCAAACTAAGTGGACCAAAACCTTGCTCCAATCCGGGTGACCTGCAATCTGCATGGGCAAAATGACCAAATGAACAGTATTTGGTCATTTGGCCATAACTCAATCTAGCAAGGTCCAATTGACCTGAAAGTTTGCTAGAAACAAGTTGAGATATAGACCAACAACTTTCATGAAGAAACCTGACCCAAATTATGATCATAACGTAGTCAAATTGCCAACCAAACTTGAGTTACCAAATCTGGCAGAAACAATTTTACCCAGAATTTTGGAATCTGTCCAATCCGGCCAGTTATGGTTTTTAGGCCGTAACTTAAGCTACAAAACTCCAAATGGAGTGATTCAAAAACGGATATTCAACTAGACAAAATAAGGAACAACTTTCATGTTGATCATTTTTCCAAATTCCCACTGCAAAGATGACAAATGGAACAGTAAACCCAAAGCTTGAAAACTGAAAATTCTGTCCAATTCACTTTAAGCTTAGAGATGGTATTGGCAACCAATACCAACAAGTTTAAAATGCAAAATGTGGTATGTTAATGATATTTAAACTAATTTACCTATTGTCAATGCAAAAGTCAACATTTTGGTTGACCAATGAAATGAATAGTAATCATAAAAATTCAATTTCAAAGAATTACATAAATGAAAGTGTTAAATGCCCTAGTAGGCCTAATGTGATTGGTTTGGATAGGTTGGCATGCCAATAGGGTTCTGTTAGCAGTATTTCATATGGCTTCATGCCATTCTGTATTTCATGGCTTCCCATGCCATTCTGTGACATAATAGCCTTTGGCTATGATATTGAGTTGTTATACTCTAGTTTAATCCCCGATAATTATCATAGCTTATTAGTTGTTCTGTTGCACACCGGGAGACACAATGTGACCGATGGTGTGATGGTCCGAGTTACTTAGTACCCAGTACCAGTTTACCCATTTATCCAGTCCAGTCAACTAGTATAGGTTACTCGGGCAGCATTAATAAATCTTACCAAACTTCAATTGAATAATATTGCAATAAACATTTGAGACTTATTTCACCCAAAAATGTAAACATACATTCTGTACACATGTTTTTATTTTATTTTATTTTATATTGTCACCACTAAGCATAATTGCTTAGCGCGTCGCTTTTGCCACGCGTAGGTACTGGAGACATAGCTGGGGAGTCTAGCAGGCCTCATACAGGGTGAGTCTTCATATCTGCACTTAGAGTTCAGAGTCACCTCACATTGCAGTGCATTTGGTAGGACATTAGCCCATTTTGATGTTTTGATATTTTGATATTTTGTATTTTGTAACCTTCTGTAATGTATATTATAAATTCATGTAATTATGCTTTTAATGTAAGTATCTATGGAATATGTTCAGTAATAAATTGAGCATTTTTCATTGAGTTGATTGTGTTTTGAATTGAATTGAATTTTTGAGATACTGAAGTGAATTGAGAAATTGTTGAGAATATATTAGAGGTTGATTGAGAATAATGTGATGATATTATTGGAAGTGTTTTTAATAGGTTCAGAAGAACTATTTTTCCAATTTATAGTCGCCACTCTGCCGGATTTTGTATAAAATTTGTGGAAAAATTTATATTTATCAAAAATTATAAATAAATGAATTAAAAAGGATTAATTGAAATTGAAACATGAATTGGTGTTCCGACACACTGAGTGGCATAACTTGCTCAGCTACACTGTAGACGGGTAAGAGGTGTCACATTTAGTGGTATCAAAGCATCGGTTTAGGCGTTTCTGGGTCTAGATAGAGTACATACCATTGCATTGCATTTGTAAGTGTTGAGGTGACACTGATGCAGATCTGTTTGTTTTCTTATTTTGAATAGGATATGGATCCTTCTTCGCAAATAGCAGTTGATGAAGAGGTGGAGAGTCATGCTCCACCAAGGGCTGAGTCTGGGGGCAGGGGAGAATCTGCTCCACCAGCAGCTGAGGCACCTGCTTAACCTCATTTTGCTCTATTCCAGCAAATGACCAAATTCTATCGGCAAATGATGGGAGCAATTCCACCACCACAACCACAGCCACAATCTCCACCAGCCCCATAGAAGTCCCATTTAGAGAAATTGCAAAAACATGGGGCTGTAGACTTCTTTGGAAAGAGGGAGGATGATCCCATGGCTGCAGAAAATTGGTTGAAAAAAACCATCAGAGTACTAAAGCAGCTAAACTGCACCCCCGAGCAGAACCTGGTGGGTGTTATGTCCCTACTTCAGGATGATGCATATCAGTGGTGGGACACAGTAACCAGTGAGGTGCAACCCGAACGGATCACCTGGGAATTTTTCCTCACAGAGTTCAGGAAGAAATATATTAGTAAAGTGTATTTAGAAGAGCGAAGAAGGGAATTCATCAGTTTGAGACGAGCGGTTGTCGATGGTGAGTATGAGCGTGAGTTTGTTAGACTGAGCTGGTATGGGAGGGAGATAGTCCCTACCGAGGCAGAGAGGTGCAGACGGTTTGAAGAAGGGCTCAATGACAACATCAAAGTCATGATCACAGCACTGGAGATCACGGATTTTTCTAAACTGGTGGATGCTGCATCAAAAGTGGAAAGGGTCAGAATCAATGAACAAAACAGAAGGGAAAGACGAAGAAGTGCAGGTCCGGTCAGTGCATTTTCTGCTCCCAGTAAGAAGAGTAAGGGTCCTCCTGCTCAGAGTTCAGGACCACCACAGGGTCAGAGTTAGTCTCAGGGGCCCAGACCACAGTTCACACCTAGGAGAGGCCAGCCCACACCATCAATGGGCAGCTCTCCAGGGACGGTGTTTAGGGGACCAGCCCCTGCATCTTCTGCCTATCAGTACTGTCAGAAGTGGCATAAAGGGGAGTGTTGGCGAGTGACCGGTGCATGCTTACGGTGTGGATCGATAGAACATCAGATCAAGAATTGTCCGAAAAGGACTACTACTGTTGCTTCAACACAAACTGACAGACCTACTCCTGCCCACAAAGAGGTAGGAAGCCTGGTAAACCTGAGGTAGCTGGTCCATCACTGAGGCCTACATCCGAGTCAATTGAGAGGCCAGACACTAGAATACCAGCCAGGGCTTATGCCATCAGAGCTAAAGAGGAGCAAGATGCCCGGATGTCATCAGGGGTACGTTTTCCCTCTACAACACTTCTGTACATGCATTGGTGGATCCAGAATCCACTCATTCCTACATTTGCATCAAACTACCCATAGAGAGGGGAGTTCCAGTAGAGGAGAGTGATCAAGACATTCTAGTCACAAATCCACTAGGCCACAATGTGATAGTGAATAAGGTGTATAAAGGTTGCCCGTTGAGGATTCAGGGGTATGAATTCTCGGCAGACCTAATTGAATTGCCCTTCCACGAGTTTGACGTGATTTTGTGAATGGACTGGTTATCACGTCATCAGGGAATAGTTGATTTTAAATTGAAGAGAATTTCTCTGAAAACTTCTGATGGTAATGAGATCACTATTGTGGGTGAAAGGACAGATTTCCTGTCCAATGTTATCTCAGCTATAGTTGCAAGAAGAATGATGAGAAAACGCTGTGAAGCTTACCTAGCACGTGGTTGATACTAGGCAAGCTAAACTAAATCTGAATGATATACCCACAGTAAGAGACTTCCCAGATGTATTTCCTGAAAAGTTGCCTGGTTTACCACCAGAAAGGGAAGTCGAGTTTGCTATTAAGGTAATGCCGGGTACAGCACCCATTTCCATTGCTCCTTATAGGATGGCACCCACTAAATTGAGGGAGTTGAAAACTCAGTTGCAAGACTTGCTTGATAAGGGGTTCATACTCCCCAGTGTGTCACCATGGGGAGCTCCGGTGCTGTTTGTGAAGAAAAAGGATGGAACTTTGAGATTGTCTATTGATTATCGGCAGTTGAATAAAGTAACTGTGAAGAATAAATATCCATTGCCCAGAATTGACGATCTGTTTGATCAGTTGAAGGGAGCCGGTGTATTTTTAAAAATTGACCTCAGATCAGGGTATCATCAGTTGAGGGTAAAGGATGCAGATGTGTCAAAAACTACATTCAAAACCCGGTATGGGCACCATGAATTTCTAGTGATGCCGTTTTGGGTTAACAAATGCACCAGCAGCATTTATGGACCTTATGAACCGTATCTTCCATCCATACTTAGATCGGTTCGTTGTGGTATTTATTGATGATATTCTGGTGTATTCCAAGACCAGGGAAGAACATGATGAACATTTGAGGATTGTTCTGCAAACCCTGCGAGAAAAGAAGCTGTATGCTAAGTTGTCCAAGTGTGACTTCTAGATGTGTGAAATCTCTTTCCTTGGACACATAGTATCAGCAGAGGGGATTAGAGTGGATCCCAAAAAGATAGAAGCAGTGATGGAATGGAAGCCTCCCAGAAATACAACTGAGGTCAGAAGTTTCTTAGGGCTAGCTGGGTATTACAGAAGATTTGTGAAGGGATTTTCCTTAATAGCTGCTCCAATGACCAAGTTATTACACAAGAATGTCAGATTTAACTGGAATGACAAATGTCAGGCTAGTTTTGAGAGATTAAAGGCTATGTTGACAGAGGCACCAGTGTTAACACAGCTAGTGTCGGGAAAGGACTTTGTGGTCTACAATGATGCCTCACATAATGGGCTAGGGTGTGTATTGATGCAAGAGGGGAAAGTGGTCGCCTATGCTTCTAGGCAGTTAAGGCCACGTGAACAGAACTACCCTACTTATGACCTAGAGTTAGCAGCGATTATCTTCGCACTGAAGATATGGAGGCATTATTTATATGGTGAAAAATGCTACATCTATACCGACCACAAGAGTCTAAAATATTGGCCAACCCAGAAGGAGCTCAATCTTAGAGAGAGGCGATGGATTGAGTTCCTAAAGGACTATGATTGTGTGATAGATTATCATCCTGGGAAGGCAAATGTAGTTGCTGATGCTTTAAGTAGATAGTCCATCACAGCTTTAAGATCACTCAATGCCTGTCTGTCCTTAGCTCAAGATGGAGCTATTTTGGCTGAGTTGCAAGTGAGGGCAACCCTACTACAGCAAATACAAGATGGGCAGAAGGCAGATGAAAAACTAATGGTAATTATGGCTAAAATTCCTAAGGGGAAGGAAACTGAATATGAGGTGAAAGCAGATGGGTGTCTATACTACAGAGGAAGAGTGTGTGTACCAGATGATGGGGAACTGAAGACTAGTATTCTGAAAGAAGCACACACGAGTGTTTATGCTATGCATCCGGGGAGCACAAAAATGTATAATGATTTGAAACCTCATTATTGGTGGCCTGGTATGAAGAGGGATATAGCTGACTATGTGACTAAATGCTTGACATGTCAGCAAGTTAAGGCAGAACATTAAGTTCCATCAGGTTTGTTACAGCCTATAAACATACCTGAATGGAAATGGGACCGGGTCACTATGGATTTTATTAGTGGTCTACCCCTCACCCAAAGGAAGCATGATGCAGTATGGGTGATAGTGGATAGATTGACAAAGTCAGCACATTTTCTGCCAGTTAGGACTGACTACTCACTGGAGAAGCTAGCAGAATTGTATATTAGTGAGATAGTTAGGCTACATTGAATCCCACTTTCTATCATATCTGACCAAGACCCAAGGTTTACATCAAGATTCTGGAAGAAGTTGCATGAATCCTTGGGTACACAACTCCACTTCAGCACAGCTTTTCATCCTCAGACGGATGGGCAATCATAAAGAGTAATCCAGGTCCTTGAGGATATGCTGAGGAGTTCTGTCATTGAGTTTGAGGGAAGTTGGGATATATACCTCCCACTGGCAGAATTCGCATACAACAATAGCTACCAAGCTAGCATTCAAATGGCTCCGTATGAAGCATTGTATGGGAGAAAATGTAGAACCCCAGTGTGTTGGACTGAATTGGATGAAGATAAGCTGGTAGGACCAGACCTGGTGAAACAGACTAAGGAAAAAGTGAAAATAATCAAAGCTAACCTGAAGATTGCCTCCGATAGACAGAAGTCTTATGCCGACCTGAAGAGAAAAGAGATAGAGTATGCAGTTGGTGATAAAGTGTTTCTCCAAGTCTCACCATGGAAGAAAATATTGAGGTTCGAAAGAAAAGGTAAGTTGAGCCCTAGGTTTATTGGCCCATATGAAGTCATTGAACGTGTGGGACCAGTAGCCTACAGGCTAGCTTTACCACCAGAGCTGGACAAGATCCACAATGTGTCCACGTGTCCATGCTCAGAAGATACCACTCAGATCCTTCACATGTCATCTCCATGGAAGAAATTGAAGTACAACCGGATTTGACATATGAAGAGGAACCTATACGAATCCTAGCTCAAGAAGTGAAGGAACTGAGAAATAAACAAATTCCACTGGTGAAAGTGCTTTGGAGGCACCACAACATTGAAGAGGCAACTTGGAAAAGTGAAGAGACAATAAGGCAACAGTTCCCTCAACTGTTTGCATCAGGTAAATTTCGAGGACGAAATTTAAATTAGAGGGGAAGAGTTGTAACACCCTCCTAGTAGCAACTCCGTACATTCTACTGTTCCGGTGACCAGTGTCGGTTCGGACAGCTAGAACATCCGGAAAAATATTTAAACTAAAGTGAGGAACCAAAATTAACTCAAATATTAATAAAAAAAAATTAGGAAAAATTTTAGAAATAAAATACAACCAAGTTAAATGAGCCGGTGCCCTAATGATGGGTAACCTAGTGAGAAGTTGCGGTTCTCGCAACTAGGAGCCCTAGACCCAGGGGAAAAATTATAAAATAATTTTTGGGACTCCAGAGAAGGGTTATTGAGATTCTTATGGCATTAGAATGCCAAGAAAATACTTAGAAAAATTTTTCAATCGGTACAGACAATTTTGGCCCGTTAAGCCAAACGGAGGGCATTTTGGTCATTTTGTCTTTAGAGATGATTTTTGACCAACTTGTCCAGTTAAATAAATAATTTATATAACATAAAATATGACTAAATGTTGTTAAAAATTTAATTGAAATTAATTAGATAAGAAATGGAAAGAAAATGAGATTTATTACCTCATGCTTATGTAAGCATGAGGTAATTAAAAAGGGATGGCCAATCAAATTAAAGTAAGACATTTATAATACATAAATTGGGCAGAAAAAGAGACAATTCTAGAAAAAATTCTGCAGCTACTCATCTTCCCAAAAGAGACGCCCCACACTCCTCCTTTCCCTCCTCCATTTTCATGCTTGCAAAGCTTGATTTCCTTAGTCTTTTCTCAATAAAACCCTAACCTAGCAATATAAAAATTTGTTCTTACATCCTAGTTAAGCTTTTGGGAGCAAAAAGAATTAAAAAGAAAGAGTTCTTGCAAGCTTTGGATTAGCTCCCTAAGAGGCTAGTGACCTAAACCTTGAATTTCACTTTAATTTCATGTTTAAGAACAATGAATATGTGTAAATGACAAAGAAATTTGATGAAACACCATTGGTATGCTAACCCTAAATTTTGGCAGCCATGGTTAGGGTAATATGGTGATGATTTTTGGGGAGCTAACATGCTAGTGTGGCTGCCCTTAATGTGTATCTTATAAGTGAATTGCATTTGATAATACATGGTTTTGAAATGTTGAGTTAGGGTTTGGGTTGAAGAATGAGACTTTGATCTTGTGATGATGGAAGTAGGTTTTAATGGTCAATTAGTGAATATTTGGTTTGGTTTGAATAAAAAATGAAGTGAATTGGGTTGTGGGATTTGAGGTTGGAGTGGCTGCCTTGTGTGACCTGCAGGTTTGGATGTGAGTCCAGCCTATTTGGACAGCCATGACTTGAATTGTAGAGGATCATTTGGTTTTTGGCCAATTGGACATGAAACTAGACATAAAATGGCACAACTTTGGTGAAGAAACCATGCCCATAAGACCAAACTAAGTGGACCAAAACCTTGCTCCAATCCGGGTGACCTGCAATCTGCCTGGGCAAAATGACCAAATGAACAGTATTTGGTTATTTGGCCATAACTCAATCTAGCAAGGTCCAATTGACCTGAAATTTTACCAGAAACAAGTTGAGATATAGACCAACAACTTTCATGAAGAAACCTGACCCAAATTATGACCATAACCTAGTCAAATTGCCAACCAAACTTGAGTTACCAAATCTGGCAGAAACAATTTTACCCAGAATTTTGGAATCTGTCCAATCCGGCCAGTTATGGTTTTTAGGCCATAACTTGAGCTACAAAACTCCAAATGGAGTGATTAAAAAATGGAAATTCAACTAGATAAAATAAGGAACAACTTTCATGTTGATCAGTTTTCCAAATTCCCACTGC
Organism: Hevea brasiliensis; assembly: GCF_030052815.1. Lineage (NCBI taxonomy): Eukaryota > Viridiplantae > Streptophyta > Magnoliopsida > Malpighiales > Euphorbiaceae > Hevea > Hevea brasiliensis. The sequence continues at coordinate 87,286,705 of NC_079497.1, read as the reverse complement.
AAAGGTGACTAATGGGATAGTAAACCCAAAGCTTGAAAACTGAAAATTCTGTCCAATTCACTTTAAGCTTAGAGATGGTATTGGCAACCAATAACAACAAGTTTAAAATGCAAAATGTGGTATGTTGATGATATTTAAACTAATTTACCTATTTTCAATGCAAAAGTCAACATTTTGGTTGATCAATGAAATGAATAGTAATCATAAAAATTCAATTTCAAAGAATTACATAAATGAAAGTGTTAAATGCCCTAGTAGGCCTAATGTGATTGGTTTGGATAGGTTGGCATGCCAATAGGGTTCTGTTAGCGATCGCATATGGCTTCATGCCATTCTGTATTTCATGGCTTCCCATGCCATTCTGTGACATAATAGCCTTTGGCTATAATATTGAGTTGTTATACTCGGGTTTAATCCCCGATAATTATCACAGCTTATTAGCTGTTCTGTTGCACACCGAGAGACACAATGTGACCGATGGTGTGATGGTCCGAGGTACTTAGTACCCATGCATTTACCCGCTTATCCAAATCCAACTAGTATAGGTTACTCGGATAGTATTAATAAATCTTACCAAACTTCAATTAAATAATATTGCAATAAACATTTGAGACTTAGTTCACCCAAAAATGTAAACATACATTATGTACACATGTTTTTATTTTATTTTATTTTATTTTATTTTATTTTATTTTATTTTGTTTTATATTATCACCACTAAGCATAATTGCTTAGTGCGTCGCTTTTGCCACGCGCTGGTACTGGAGACATAGCTGGGGAGTCCAGCAGGCCTCATACAGGGTGAGCCTTCATATCTGCACTCAGAGTTCAGAGTCACCTCATATTGCAGTGCATTTGGTAGGACATTAGGCCATTTTGATATTTTGATATTTTGTATTTTGTAACCTTCTATAATGTATATTATAAATTCATGTAATTATCCTTTTGATGTAAGTATCTATGGAATATGTTCAGTAATAAATTGAGCATTTTTCATTGAGTTGATTGTGTTTTGAATTGAATTGAATTTTTGAGATACTGAAGTGAATTGAGAAAATGTTGAGAATATATTGGAGGTTGATTGAGAATAATGTGATGATATTATCAGGTTCAGAAGAACTGTTTTTCCAATTTATAGCAGGCACTCTGCCGGATTTTCAATAATGCAGTGCATTTGATAGGACATTAGGCCATTTTGATATTTTGATATTTTGTATTTTGTAACCTTCTGTAATGTATATTATAAATTCATGTAATTATGCTTTTGATGCAAGTATCTATGGAATATGTTCAGTAATAAATTGAGCATTTTTCATTGAGTTGATTGTGTTTTGAATTGAATTGAATTTTTGAGATACTGAAGTGAATTGAGAAATTGTTGAGAATATATTGGAGGTTGATTGAGAATAATGTGATGATATTATTGGAAGTGTTTTTAACAGGTTCAGAAGAACTAGTTTTTCAATTTATAGCCGGCACTCTGCCGGATTTTCTATAAAATTTGCGGAAAAATTTAGATTTATAAAAGATTATAAATAAATGAATTAAAAAGGATTAATTGAAATTGAAACATGAATTGGTGTTCCGACACACTGAGTGGCATAACTTGCTCGGCTACACTGTAGACGGGTAAGGGGTGTCACACTCTGTTACAAAATCCCAACTCAAGCTGGAGTCATGGTTTATGTCAAACCCCATTTGCTATGAATATTATGCTCTCTTTTAATTCCAGTTTTTTATTAAAAGATTTTCTCATCAGAAACTCTTTTCTGAATAAATCTATCTATCCTGGCCATGAACTTGAAACATTAAGAACAATTAAATGAACATAGGATTTTATCTCTATTTACTTAGAGGAATAGATTCCATCTTGATCAACACCTACCTCCATATATAACTAGTAGGAGCCAACACATGCCCATATACCCATACACAGTACAAGTATGAAAGCCATATTAAACTCAAACCACCTATATACAAGATAACTATGCTATCTCAAGTCTAAAGATTATATGCACTGATATGATTTATGACAATGCATTGACAAGAGTAAACTCCATGTGCTTGTCATAAGTGTCACTTGTTCGGCCTACTTATCATTTATAAGTGCCTATCATGTTTGTCATATGGCATGAGACTCACCATTTCATCTTATTTATATCTCATATAAATAACTTGGGAATAAACATGAATACAATCTTTCTAGATAAATCATGTCCTAATTATGAAGTATCATCGATTGTGAACATTATGATACTTTGTACTAGAAATACTGTCACTCATATTCTTAACAACTTAAGAATAGAATTTCTAACAAAATATTAATGGACATTTTCTATTACACATAAATATATTATGTAAACGGAAAAGTGGAAATGCCTTTTATTAATAAAAACATGTACAAGATACATACTAAATGATATGCTCTAGGGCATACTACTAAAATCTCCCACTAGCACTAAAGCAATTCATTATAATATCTTAGACCCATCTTCCCAAGATGTCGGTCTAGCTGAGTATGTGACATAGGCTTAGTGAATGGATCAACTGGATTTTCAGCTGATGCTATTTTCTACATGGCTACATCTCCTCGCCCAACTATTTCTCTGATAATATGGTAGCGCCTTTCTATGTGTTTGGATTTCTGGTGAGACTTGGGTTCCTTAGCCTGTATGACTTCTCCATTGTTTTCACAGTGTAGTGGAACTGCTGACTCAATGGAAGGAACTACTACAAGTTCTGTCACAAACTTTTTTATCCAAACAGCATCCTTGCAGCATCTGATGCAGCAATATACTCAGCCTCTATAGTGGAATCTGCAGTAGTGCTCTGTTTGGAACTCTTCCAACTTACTGTACCTCCATTACAAATGAACACATACCTAGAGGTAGACTTTCTATCATCGATATCTGATTAGAAATCATAATCAGTATAACCATCCAATTGCAACTCTCCACCTTTATAGGTCAAGAATAAATCCTTAGTTCTTCTCAAGTACTTAAGGATATTCTTGATAGCTATCTAGTGTTCTAAACCTGGATTGGATTGATACCTGCTAGTCAAACTAATAGCATATGTGATATCCGACCTAGTACACAACATTGCATACATTAAACTTTCAATAGCCGAAGCATATGGAATCCTGGGCATCTTATCTCTTTCTTCAGGTGTCTTTGGAGACATCTCTTTAGAAAGGTTGTAATACCCCTATTTGCATAGCCTGGTATATTTCGCTATTCCAGTGATCGGTGTTGGTTCGGATAATTAACGGGATTAGAACCACACTTAAGGCCACTAGATAAGCTATAAACACAAATAATTAGTAATTGCCAATTAGTTAAGTATAAATAAGAAAAACATAACACAAGAAGTTAAATGAGCCGAGAGTCACAGCAATGGGTGACCTTCTTGAGAAGGATTGCGAAGTCGATTTAAATTCAAATTTCGAACCATAAAATGTTACGCTGCGGTCCTTAGCACTATTGCGAACACAGTGGAAAAGAGAAAATCACAAAAAAGAATTGTTAAGCCAGTCAAATAATTAGGTTAGGGAGTCGGAAGAAATATTGAATTATTTGCAAACCGGATTGAATCAGCAAGGGGCAATTTGGTCAATTGACCCCAAGACCTGACTCCTGACCTAACTGCCAATAAAATTAGAGAAAAGAAAATTTTGGAATCGAAAATTAAATTAAAGAACTATGGAAAAAAAAAAAAAAAGAAAAGTTGAAATGAGTGACATCATGCATGATGTCATAAACACTAATATAATTAAAAAATAAAATTTGGATAATTATGGTCTTCCATAAGGGATTAATTTATTAAAGAAAGAAAAAAAAATTAGCAAAAGTCTTCATTCTTCCATTTTGCCATCCCTCTCCCTTAGCTCTCTCTCTCTCTCATTTTTCTTCCTTGAAACCACCATGGGAGCTCACCTCAAGCTCTCATAAACCCTAAATTCAGCCAGAAATTCCCTAACCCCCTTAAGTAAACCTTGCAAGTGGACCTTGATATGAAGCTTGGATGTCATTAAAACCAAGAAAGTGAGGAGAATTGAAGATTAAAATTCTGCACTAAGGTTAGTGATCCAACTTGAAATTTTTTGGTTTGATTCTAGTATTTATGATTGAATGAACTTGAAAATAAACTTAAAATAAATGAAAATAAGTGTTACAGGACTAGATGTAACACCCCTAGGTTCGGTAGTGTGTTCTACTGTTCTGGTGACCAGTGTTGTCCGGACAGCTAGAATGCCTAGAACTACACTTCAATATGAGTGAGGAGACATTAAATAATGAAATACAAGAAAAGAAAATACAAGAAAAATAAAGGAAAAATAATAGTAAAGAAATGCAATTAAGTTAAGCGAGCCGAGAACCCTAGCGATGGGTGACCGCACCGGGAAGTCATGGCGTGGACCGTTGACTAGCCCTGGACCGTGGGGAACTCTGGAAAATATTTTTAGGACTTAAATAGACACCTATTGAAGTACAAATACCATTAGAAATATCAAAGAAAAATTAATTAATTAGTACAAAGAAAAGTGAGAAATCGAAAAACGAACAAAACCCGGTGTTACCGAAAAATCAGGAATGCAACCCGAACAGGGGCATTGTGGTCATTTGACACCCCGAGTTGTCTTTTGACCTAAATGTCCATTAAAAATACATGATATTATATTTGTAAAATGTCATGAAAATTAAAATTGTGGTACATAGTATAAATGATGGAAGTTTGGGGCATAAAAATGAAAATTGAGAAAGTTTGAATAATTAAACATTAAAATAAATTAAGTGCTCCACTAAGGCAGCTTGGACCACCTATAAAAGACACTTTGGACAGCTGAACATCATCTTCAACCTCCAGCAAATGAACCAGCCGAATGCATCCCAAAGAAAACTCCATGGCCATTCATGCATGAAGCTCCAATCCTCCATGATCAAGCCCTAGTTTCTTCAAGAGTCCTTCACTAAAGTTGTTCTATACAACTTGGGCAGTAGATAGGCAGCAAGAAATTTAAGTTTTGGTGAGGTTTTGAAGAATTTCAAAAGTGGTAAGTATGTATTTTTGATGCTTGCTTCATTAAAGTTTGTGTGGATGTTATGGGTACTTGAATTGTGGAAAGAATTTTGAGGTTTGATGTTTAAAGGGAGAGCTGTATTTTTGGCAGCCATGGAAACACTTTGAGAACAGCTTATTCTTGCTTCTAAATGGTAGATTAAAAGATTGATTAAATGTATAGGTGTGTAGGAAATTATTTGTGTGATGTATACTTAGTATATGTGGATGTGTATTTGAAATTTGAAGCTTGGAAATTAATGGAGTGTGATGTATGAATTGGCAGCTTGCATTGTGAACCAAAAAAATGTTATTTCATGGGTTGGTTTATGAAATTACATGGTTGAATTATGGTGCTTGCTATGGCAGATTGTATATGTGTACAAGGGTTTGAGTTTAGGCATGTAAATGAGCTTGTTATGTAGTTAAATTGTGTGTAACTTGGACTTGGTAAATTCTGTACTTTATGGTGTATGTTGAATGTGATTGTAAGCTGCCAAAATGATCAACAATATGTGGTAAAATATGTTTAGGTTATGGTACAAACCAGATTGGGTAAGAATGTGTGAATTGGTAAATGCTAAAAGTGAGCTTTGATGAGTAATAAAGAAAGTGCAATAGGGCAGTATGCATTTTAGGCCTATAACTTTAAGTGTGTGGCTCCAATTGGTATGAGACAAATTGGAGGTGAAAGTAGGCACAAAATGTGCCAACTTTCATGAAGGAAGCTTGCCAAAATTCTGCTTGCAAGGTAGCTTGAAAAATGACCAAATCCGGATTAAGTGCAATTGAGGCCTGAAAACTGACCATTTGGGCAGCAGTTAGTGTTTAGGCCATAACTCACTCAAAACAGGTCCAATTGACCTGAAATTTTAACCATGAATAGTTAAGACCCATATCTACAAGTCTTATGAAGACACCAAAGCCCAGAAATGACCATAAGCAAGTCAAACAGCTTGCAAAAGTTTGGGTCCAAAAACTGGCCGAACCTAAAATGACCTAAAGTGACCTAAAATGACCAATTTTGGTGCAATTTGACCAGCAATAGTAAAATGACCATAACTTGGTCTACATAACTCGGAATGATCTGAAATTTTGCCCCGCGTGCAATAAGACATAGATCTACAAGTTTGTAGTTTTGACTGAAACCCGAAAACTGAGGGAACTAGGTGGTCCGGCTAGGTCAAACAAGTATCCCGGAATCCAGCAAATCGCAAGAAAATGCAGTATACACGGAAATGAATTTGGTAACATGTACCAACCCTAAAAGACTATCGAATGTGACATATTAATGACATTAAAACCTAAATTACCTAGAATGTACCAAGGGTCGACATAGTAGGTTGACTAAGCAAATAAATGAATTCAGTGAATTAATTATCAAGCATTATCGTTAGAGACAGTTTAAATGAGTACTGAAACACTTCAAATTGTGTTTCTCAGTTAGCAAAGACTCAGAGAGGGGAAGGAAACACTGAGTCAGAGCTAAGAGACAGTTATCAGAGGTTTGTGCACAATAAGTATTTCTTTTGAATTTTTCAATTGAAATAAATTACGATTATTTATATGTTATTGTTTTAAATTATGTTTGTGCACAATAAGTATTTCTTTTGAATTTTTCAACTGAAATAAATTACGATTATTTATATGTTATTGTTTTAAATTATGTTTGTGCATAATAAGTATTTCTTTTGAATTTTTCAATTGAAATAAATTACGATTATTTATATGTTATTGTTTTAAATTATGTTTGTGCATAATAAGTATTTCTTTTGAATTTTTCAATTGAAATAAATTATAATTATTTGTATGTTATTGTTTTAAATTGTGTTTGTCCACAATAATTTTGATTTCTTATTTTCTACTTAAAAAAAATTTATTTGAACATTATAGTTTTAAATTGTGTCCGTGCACAATACTTCTATATTCACTGCTTTTACTAGTAAATTTATTTGGAGAAATGAGTTATGAATAATTTTTTATTGCTTTGTTTTTGGGAATATTATTTGGAAATTATTGTGTTGCCAACTTTGCAAATGAAAATTTTGAGATAAAATGTGAATTGTGGTTTGTATGAAATATTGTGATTTGAAATTGTTTTAATTCACACTTGGCATGACACTATTACTATGTTCCTCCTCCATTTATGGGGTGAGTGTGATATAGTCCTCCCTCTTTGACTTATCAATCTGGGGTGAGTGTGATTATGTTCCTCCCTCTTTGACTTGTCAGTCTGAGGTGAGTGTGGATGAGTACTCATTATTCAGCTAGCTTCCTCCCTCATTGATTTCGATTATTGGGGTGAGTGTGTCTTGTCGTGGTGTACAACACGACATGTGTGGAAAAATTGTGTCATGGCCTAAATTATGTTATCGATTGGCAACATTGTATTATTCAGTTATTTGATCGAATTGTGTTATTGATTTGCAAAACGGTATTATCCAGTTATTTGATCGAATTGTGTTATTGATTTGCAAAACTTTATTATTCAATTACTTGATCAAATTTGTGTTAGGTGAATTTTGGAAATTGTGAAATGGAATTGTGAATCATTTGATTTGTGAACTGTCAATAAAAGATTTATATATCGCATTTCAAATTATTATTGTGCACCACTGAGTAAATTTTACTCAGCGATAGCTTTTCATTGCTGTCACAGGTAGACAGACTGACAGGGCAGCAGACTAGGTTGCTAGTACTACATTGAGAGATCATCGGGTATATTGAGTATACCACATTTTGCATTTTATACTGTAATATATGTTCACTGTATGTATATATTGTTCTTGGTTTTGAGCAGTTGTAAATTAAAATTATACATTAAAGTTGCAAAGTAAATTATGAGTTATTTTGACTTGTAAAAAAAAATTGTATTATATTTCTTGTATCTCAGTCTTTGAAAAATTACTATGGATTTGAGTTGAGAAATATGTTGTGTTGAGAAACATGTTGGAGTTGAGATTTGGAAATATATATTGAAGTGCTTTTTACAGGTTTTTCTGAAGAACTGTTTTATCCAAAATACAGATGGCACTCTACCAAAATTTTTATAGAAATTCCAAATAATTCAAATGTGTTAGTTCTATCACTTCAGTTCAAAAAGGTTTTTAACACCTGTAAATAGTGCTCACCACTGTAAAAGAAGTAAGAAAAGTTTTTAAAATCCCTTGTAGTGTATTTAATGGGTTATCAGTAGACGGAGTTGGTAATTCATTAGGTATACTACGGGATCATGTTATGCCTTACAGAGGGGTAGGGTGTGACATGTTTTAGTGGTATCATAGCAAAGTTTTTTAAATTCTGTTTTCATATGTTATTTGAATATTCTTTCTTCATAGTACAACTGCTCAATATCATTGTTTGATACATACAGTACATTACATTATAAATATGCACTAACGGGAGGAAATCTCCTTGTATTAATTGTTCAGGAGGTCTAAGATCCTCGCATTGACTATGGAAGAGGGTGATCGTTCAGTCGATCAATCTATAGAGGCTGAGGTGCAAGGGGATGCCCCAGCCCTACATAATGTCAGTGGTTCAAAGAAGACTCGCAGCATCGCAGTTCCTCGCTGATTGGCCACAGATGGTCTGCAATGTTCCAACAAATGGCTGGTAATGTGCCTACTCAAGCCCCAATACAGACACCAGTGGTACAACCACAGTCTTCTGCTAGACAATATGAGAAATTGATGAAATATGGGGCTACAGAGTTCAAAGGGACAGTAGATCCTCTAGATGCAGAATAGTGGTTAGAAAGGATGGATAGGGTATTCAAGAAACTGCACTGCACAGAGGAGCTCAGATTTGAATACTCAGTATCTTTGCTACAGGGGGATGCTTATGATTGGTGGAAAACCATTCCCCATAGTTTGGAAGAACCTGCAGTGCTAACCTGGAGTGACTTTCTCAGGGAATTCAGACAAAAATATGTCCCTGATGCTTATGTAGATCAGAAACTGCAAGAGTTCCTAAGTCTGAAATAGGGGAGTAGATCGGTGGCTGAATATGAAAGGGAATTTTTCCGCCTGAGCCATTATGCAGTAAGTCTACTTTCTACCAGTAGGGAGAGATGTAAGAGGTTTGAAACCGGCTTGAAGCCTAGTATCAGATTACAAGTGGTCGGATTCAAACATAACAACTTCTCTGAACTTATTTCTCAAGCACTAGAATTAGAAAGAATTGAATCTGAAGCGGCTCCTGAGAAAAAGAAATTAGAGAAGACAGAAAAAGAGGGAAAGTCAGTAGAACAGAGTTCTAGTGGTCTTACTAGAAAGAGGAAAAACTTTGGGGGATACAACAGAGATAGTAAAAAGTCCGGTAGAGATAGATCTTTTGGACAGAAACCACCTCGATCCGATCAGCAAACTCAACAGAAACCCAGGAATGCGTTGTCATATCGACTTTGTGAAACTTGTGGTAAACCACATAGTGGGGTATGTTAAAAAGCCGTAGGAGCATGTTTTAACTGTGGAGAGACTGGCCATTTTGCTAGGGATTGTGTAAATCCAGGTCGTTCTGGATCATTTACTACACCAAAGGGATCAACCCAAGTTTCTACCCCAAAGAGTTCACCATCAGTTAGTAGAGGCAAAGGTAGAGGTAGGGGTAATACACCTAGAAGTCAGAGATCGTGAATCACCTGAGCAGGTGATGCTCCAGCTGGAGTATACGCTATACGGCAAAGAGAAGAGACTTAGACTTTTGATATTATTGCTGGTACTTTCTCAAATAGTAACTAAGATATATATATGTATTGTTTGACCTGGGGTCTGCATACTTTTATGCTAGTGTTAGAACTATATGTTCTATTGTTATTCCTTTACAGGGGAATAAATTTTGATGCATTAGTGATTAGCCCTTTAAAATAAGGATTGTGATAATAAGTGAAATTAGTTTTGAAAGAGTTTATTGGCGAAAAGTATTTTCTAACACACCATAAATTATAAAGCTAATTGGCGAGCCTACTTAATGTAAAGCAAGAGGACGTAAAAGTAAGATGCAGTAATGTAATTGCTCTAGATGAGGGCAAGGATGTCACTGTTAGCAATTGTTAATGGATATTGTAATCATAATAAGTTCGGGATATTAGTGAATTCGGAAAGGATAAAAGATAGGAAAATTTGATCTATTGGGATGTATCGTAGTAACTATGCAATGTTCTTGATGTTTATACTGTAAGCTGCAGATTACAGTACTGACTTGAGATTATTGTGTAGAGCTACGTACTACCCGATAGTACACCTAGATAAGAATAGTTGCCAACGGCATCTATTTTGGTATAGTTATACCATGATAGAATTTAATTGTTAGAAATAAGTTTGAAAATCCTACTTAGGGATCTAAAACTCAAAAGTTAGATTATCGAAAGGTTATAGTTCAGTACAAAAGGAAGTAAGTTATAGAATATTGAAAGATAAAAAGAGTTATAGATGTAAAAATTCGAACAGTTGGTTCAGATATAAAAAAAGAAATGTTATGAATGTAAGGAAGACTATGGACTAGAATGGTCAAAGGACCAATGACTAGATGAATGATTCTAACATGACCTCAAGGGTCATTCAAGAAAGAACATGAACTGAAATTTTAGATAGCACAATAGTAAGAGGAGATTGGTGTTATACAAACAAATTAAACGTTGTATTAGATTGTTAAAAGTCTTACACAACTTTGAGGAAGAGAAGATTATACGATCGTATAGAAAGGAGAAAATAAACGTATGACTATTGTCAGATGCCTATTGGGTAAAATTTCGTGGACGAAATTTATTTTAAGGGGGTGAGAATTGTAAAAACCCTAAGTTCGGTAGTGCGTTCTACTGTTCCGGTGACCAATGTTGTCCGGACAGCTAGAATGCCTAGAACTACACTTCGATATGAGTGAGGAGACATTAAATAATGAAATACAAGAAAATAAAATACAAGAAAAATAAAGGAAAAATAATAGTAAAGAAATGCAATTAAGTTAAGCGAGCCGAGAACCCTAGCGATGGGTGACCGCATCGGGAAGTCACGGCGTGGACCGTTGACTAGCCCTGGACCGCGGGGAACTCTGGAAAATATTTTTAGGACTTAAATAGACACCTATTGAAGTACAAATACCATTAGAAATATCAAAGAAAAATTAATTAATTAGTACAAAGAAAAGTGAGAAATAGAAAAACGGACAAAACCCGGTGTTACCGAAAAATCGGGAATGCAACCCGAACAGGGGCATTGTGGTCATTTGACACCCCGAGTTGTCTTTTGACCTAAATGTCCATTAAAAATACATGATATTATATTTGTAAAATGTCATGAAAATTAAAATTGTGGTACATAGTATAAATGATAGAAGTTTGGGGCATAAAAATGAAAATTGAGAAAGTTTGAATAATTAAACATTAAAATAAATTAAGTGCTCCACTAAGGCAGCTTGGACCACCTATAAAAGACACTTTGGACAGCTGAACATCATCTTCAACCTCCAGCAAATGAACCAGCCGAATGCATCCCAAAGAAAACTCCATGGCCATTCATGCATAAAGCTCCAATCCTCCATGATCAAGCCCTAGTTTCTTCAAGAGTCCTTCACTAAAGTTGTTCTATACAACTTGGGCAGTAGATAGGCAGCAAGAAATTTAAGTTTTGGTGAGGTTTTGAAGAATTTCAAAAGTGGTAAGTATGTATTTTTGATGCTTGCTTCATTAAAGTTTGTGTGGATGTTATGGGTACTTGAATTGTGGAAAGAATTTTGAGGTTTGATGTTTAAAGGGAGAGCGGTATTTTTGGCAGCCATGGAAACACTTTGAGAACAACTTATTCTTGCTTCTAAATGGTAGATTAAAAGATTGATTAAATGTATAGGTGTGTAGGAAATTATTTGTGTGATGTATACTTAGTATATGTGGATGTGTATTTGAAATTTGAAGCTTAGAAATTAATGGAGTGTGATGTACGAATTGGCAGCTTGCATTGTGAACCAAAAAAAATGTTATTTCATGGGTTGGTTTATGAAATTACATGGTTGAATTATGGTGCTTGCTATGGCAGATTGTATATGTGTACAAGGGTTTGAGTTTAGGCATGTAAATGAGCTTGTTATGTAGTTAAATTGTGTGTAACTTGGACTTGGTAAATTCTATACTTTATGGTGTATGTTGAATGTGATTGTAAGCTGCCAAAATGATCAACAATATGTGGTAAAATATGTTTAGGTTATGGTACAAACCAGATTGGGTAAGAATGTGTGAATTGGTAAATGCTAAAAGTGCAATAAGGCAGTATGCATTTTAGGCCTATAACTTTAAGTGTGTGGCTCCAATTGGTATGAGACCAATTGGAGGTGAAACTAGGCACAAAATTTGCCAACTTTCATGAAGGAAGCTTGCCAAAATTCTGCTTGCAAGGTAGCTTGAAAAATGACCAAATCCGGATTAAGTGCAATTGAGGCCTGAAAACTGACCATTTGGGCAGCAGTTAGTGTTTAGGCCATAACTCAATCAAAACAGGTCCAATTGACCTGAAATTTTAACCATGAATGGTTAAGACCCATATCTACAAGTCTTATGAAGACACCAAAGCCCAGAAATGACCATAAGCAAGTCAAACAGCTTGCACAAATTTGGGTCCAAAAACTGGCCGAACCTAAAATGACCTAAAGTGACCTAAAATGACCAATTTTGGTGCAATTTGACCAGCAATAGTAAAATGACCATAACTTGGCCTACATAACTCGGAATGATCTGAAATTTTTCCCCGCGTGCAATAAGACAAAGATCTACAAGTTTGTAGTTTTGACCGAAACCCAAAAACTGAGGGAACTAGGTGGTCCGGCTAGGTCAAACTAGTATCCCGGAATCCAGCAAATCGCAAGAAAATGCAGTATACACGGAAATGAATTTGGTAACATGTACCAACCCTAAAAGACTATCGAATGTGACATATTAATGACATTAAAACCTAAATTACCTAGAATGTACCAAGGGTCGACATAGTAGGTTGACTAAGCAAATAAATGAATTCAGTGAATTAATTATCAAGCATTATCGTTAGAGACAGTTTAAATGAGTACTGAAACACTTCAAATTGTGTTTCTCAGTTAGCAAAGACTCAGAGAGGGGAAGGAAACACTGAGTCAGAGCCAAGAGACAGTTATCAGAGGTTTGTGCACAATAAGTATTTCTTTTGAATTTTTCAATTGAAATAAATTACGATTATTTATATGTTATTGTTTTAAATTATGTTTGTGCACAATAAGTATTTCTTTTCAATTTTTCAATTGAAATAAATTACGATTATTTATATGTTATTGTTTTAAATTATGTTTGTGCATAATAAGTATTTCTTTTGAATTTTTCAATTGAAATAAATTACGATTATTTATATATTATTATTTTAAATTATGTTTGTGCATAATAAGTATTTCTTTTGAATTTTTCAATTGAAATAAATTATAATTATTTGTATGTTATTGTTTTAAATTGTGTTTGTGCACAATAATTTTGATTTCTTATTTTTTACTTAAAAAAAAATTATTTAAACATTATAGTTTTAAATTGTGTCCGTGCACAATACTTTTATATTCACTGCTTTTACTAGCAAATTTATTTGGAGAAATGAGTTATGAATAATTTTTGATTGCTTTGTTTTTGGGAATATTATTTGGAAATTATTGTGTTGCCAACTTTGCAAATGAAAATTTTGAGATAAAATGTGAATTGTGGTTTGTGTGAAATATTGTGATTTGAAATTGTTTTAATTCACACTTGGCATGACACTATTACTATGTTCCTCCTCCATTTATGGGGTGAGTGTGATATAGTCCTCCCTCTTTGACTTATCTGTCTGGGGTGAGTGTGATTATGTTCCTTCCTCTTTGACTTGTCAGTCTGAGGTGAGTGTGGATGAGTACTCATTATTCAGCTAGCTTCCTCCCTCATTGATTTCGATTATTGGGGTGAGTGTGTCTTGTCGTGGTGTACAACACCGCATGTGTGGAAAAATTGTGTCATGGCCTAAATTATGTTATCGATTGGCAACATTGTATTATTCAGTTATTTGATCGAATTGTGTTATTGATTTGCAAAACGGTATTATCCAGTTATTTGCTCGAATTGTGTTATTGATTTGCAAAACGGTATTATTCAATTACTTGATCAAATTTGTGTTAGGTGAATTTTGGAAATTGTGAAATGGAATTGTGAATCATTTGATTTGTGAACTATCAATAAAAGATTTATATATCGCATTTCAAATTGTTATTGTGCACCACTGAGTAAATTTTACTCAGCGATAGCTTTTCATTCTGTCGCAGGTGGACAGATTGACAGGGCAGCAGACTAGGCTGCTAGTACTACATTGAGAGATCGTCGGGTATATTGAGTATACCACATTTTGCATTTTATACTGTAATGTATATTCACTGTATGTATATATTGTTCTTGGTTTTGAGCAGTTGTAAATTAAAATTGTACATTAAAGTTGCAAAGTAAATTATGAGTTATTTTGACTTGTAAAAAAAAAAATTGTATTATATTTCTTGTATCTCAGTCTTTGAAAAATTACTATGGATTTGAGTTGAGAAATATGTTGTGTTGAGAAACATGTTGGAGTTGAGATTTGGAAATATATATTGAAGTGCTTTTTACAGGTTTTTCTGAAGAACTGTTTTATCCAAAATACAGATGGCACTCTACCAAAATTTTTATAGAAATTCCAAATAATTCAAATGTGTTAGTTCTATCACTTCAGTTCAAAAAGGTTTTTAACACCTGTAAATAGTGCTCACCACTGTAAAAGAAGTAAGAAAAGTTTTTAAAATCCCTTGTAGTGTATTTAATGGGTTATCAGTAGACGGAGTTGGTAATTCATTAGGTATACTACGGGATCATGTTATGCCTTCCAGAGGGGTAGGGTGTGACACTAGAAGTAAATTTGACCAGCTAGGGTTTGATGGGTGTATACATGTGTTTTGATTGAATTAAAAGTATAGGTAAGTCTGTATGAATGTATAAGTAATGCTAGTATGCTTGAAATTAGTTAAATGCATCAAATAGGTGAACTAGGGTTTTGGCATCTAGGGTTTTAGAGACAAAAATGTGGGAATGTGTTAAATGGTGTGTTGGACTTGGTTTGAGGTGAGAAATGGTCATTTGTGACCAATTGGAGTGTGTTAGAAGTGTTGAAACCAATTGCAAATTCGGATTGTTTAAGGTCATGCTGCAGGCAGCAGGACCAAGTTCCCTTTGAGGGACCAAAACTGAAAATTTACAAGTCCAATTGGTATGAGACCAATTGAGAATGAAAATAGACACAAAATAACACAATTTTCATTAAGGAATCATGCCCAAAAAGTGACCAAAACCTAGTGAACAAATTGACCAAATCTGGATTTTTGCAGTCTGACCTATACAAAAAATGACCAAATGAATAGTGCTTGTTCATTTAGCCATAACTTGGGCTAGGTAGGTCTAAATGACCTGAAATTTTACTAGTGTACAGTTGAGATATATACCAATAACTTTCATGAGGAACACCAATCCAAATTATTCCCTTAACCAAGTCATTTAGCCACCCAAATATGGTGACCTAAAACTGCCAGAACCAGAATTTGCCTAGAAATCTGGGTTAAGTCCAATCTAGCATCCATGATTCAAATGGCTATAACTTGAGCTACAAAACTCCAATTGGAGTGATTCAAAAAGGAGATTAATGTTAAGACAATAGGGAACATTTTCTATGAAGAAAACTTAGCCAAATTCTAACAGTAAAATGACCAATGGAACAGTGCAACGTAAGATACCAAAACTGAAAATTGGCAATTTTGCCTAAAAGACCTAAGTTTTGAGAAAACAACCAAAACCAACAAAATTGGTTACCAAAATGTGGTATGTGGGTGAAGTTGGAGTTCCCATACCTATTAAGGCTTAGAAAGTCAACAAATTGACATGAATGCAAGAATGTAAGTTTAAACATTAGATATTGGAATTGTTATGAAGTAAACATACTGAGACACTATAAATTTTATGTTTCAGCTGAAAATGACTTGGAAAGTCTGAGAGACTGAGTCAAGGCCTAAAGGCGACTCACGTTAGGTTTGTACACAATAAACCCTATTTAAGCATTTTATCATTGAAAAATGGATTTTGTATGCATTATGAGTTTAAGAACTTTTGTGTTGCCACTTTGTGATGAAATTGTAACTTTGGAAATTGATTTGATTTTTGTATGCAATATTTGAATAAAATGTTTGAAATGGATTTCTGATTCATACTTACCATGACAGTGCCTTATTATTCCTCCTCCATTTATGGGGTTGAGATCGATTATTTTCCTCCCTCTCTGGTTTACCAGTTGAGGTTGTAGATCGGAAGAGTACTCATTAGCTAGCTAGCCACCTCCTTCATTGATTTCGATTAGTGGGGTTGTAGATTGCTTTGTCGTGGTGTACAACACGGCATTGATCGAAAATTTTATGTCATGGCTTAAGTTGTGTATGAATTGGCAATACTGTGTTTATTAAATTATTTGATCAAAATTGTGCTATTATGAGTTTTGATAATTTGTGAAATGTGATTGTGAAATATTTAATTTGTGATTTGTCAATGAATGTTTTATGTACTACATTTAAAATTTTTATTGTGCACCACTGAGTATTTTTATACTCAGCGATAGCTTATTTTGCTATCACAGATAAGGGCAAGGAGAAAACAGCAGAGTGAGCTACTATTGAGATAGTGGACTTCACTGATCACTTTTATACACATATTTATTTATACCCTTGTAGTTAATTGATGTAAATATTGTAATGTTTTATGTATCAATATAAAGTTGAGCAGTTATATAATAAATTGTAATAATATTATTTATGTATTTTATATCTGTAAATTAAACTTGTGAATGTAAATTAGCTTTGTTGAATGAAATGATGAAATATTTTGAGATGACAAACTTGGATTAAATTGTGGAATTATTTTGAAGTGGTTTGATTTGAGAATTAGGATTAATTGGAGGTTGGGAGTTGTGGAAAAATTTATTAGAAGTGTTTTTCTCAAGTATTTGAAGAACTGTTTTCTCAAAATACAGACGGTACTCTGCCGAAATTTTTATAAAATTTGCGGAAAAATAAAATGGGCAAAAGTTTTAACTAGTTTTGAAACTTAAATTAAATGATTTTAATTCCTACCAAAACGCTCACCACTTCCAAAATGTAAGAAAATGATTTTAAAATCCCTTGTAGTGTACTTAATGAATTATCGGTAAGTGAAATTTGATAGTTCATTAGGTATTATACGGGATTATGTTGCACCTTACAGAGGGGTAAGGTGTGACAAAGGTGGATACCATGTCTCACTGGTAACAATCCTCTCTTGGAATCAAGCATGTTAAACCTCTTTAACACCTTTTCCAAGTATAGACTTTGGGATAAACCAATTATTCTTTTCGCTCTATCTCTATAGATGCGAATCCCAAGAATATAGGTTGCCTCCCCTAAGTCTTTCATGAAGAATGTATTTGACAACCATACCTTTACAGTTGTCAACATACCTGTGTCATTACCCATCAACAGTATGTCATCTACATATAAGACAAGGAAAGTGATAGCACTGTCACTAACCTTCTTATATACACATGGCTCATCCTCATTTTTTATAAAACCAAAGGATTTAATGGCTTCATCGAAACGGATGTTCCAACACCTTGAAGTTTGCTTCAACCCATAAAAGGATCACTTTAGCTTGCATACCTTGGAACTATCTTGGGATTCAAAACCCCTAGGTTGTTCCATGAAAATGTTTTCTTCAATGTATCCATTGAGAAAAGCTGTTTTGACATCCATCTGCCAAATCTCATAATCATAGTATGCAGCTATTGCTAATAGAATCCTAATTGATTTAAGCATGGTAACAGGTGAGAAAGTCTCCTAATAGTCGATTCCTTGCCTTTGGCGAAACTCTTTCGCTACTAGCCTTGCCTTATAGGTCTCTACCTTTCCATCAGAACCAATTTTCTTCTTGAAAACCCATTTGTTCCCTATAGGTACAATACCTTCAGGTGGGTCAACAAGATCCCAAACTTGATTCTTATAAATAGAATCAATTTCGGATTTCATAGCACCAATCCATTTTGAAGAGTCTATATCTGATATGGCTTGAAGAGTCTATATCTGATATGGCTTCTTCATAGGTAAGTGGATCATCTCCATGATCTACTTCTTCATGAGTAGACAACTCTTGTTCTTTTTTATGAAGGAAATCATATCTCACTGGTGGGTGAGATACCTAGTTGTTCTACGAGGAATAGCTGTAGATGTTTCATCAATGGGTATAGGTTGACTAGATGGATCTATATCCATCTGATCTATTGGTTGATCAGAATTCTCCAATTCCAACTCTATTTGCCTTCCTTTGCCTCCTTCTTAAACAAACTGTTATTCAAGAAATGTGGCATATCTACTCACCACAACCTTTTATGATGTAAGCAAATAAAAATAATATCCAAAACTATCTTTTGGATATCCAACAAATCGACCCTTTTTTGATCTGGTTTCTAATTTATCAGTGTTTAGCTTTTTGATAACCCCAAATCTTAACATGCTTAAGACTTGGTTTTCTTCCATGCCATATCTCATAAGGTGTTGAAGAAATTGATTTTGATGGAATCCTATTCATAATATACAAAGCTGATTCTAATGCAAATCCCCAAAAGGAGATTGGCCTATCAGTATATCTCATCATACTACGTACCATATCCAATAGGGTACGATTTCTCCTTTCAAATACATCATTTAGCTGTGGCGTTCCTGGAAGAGTCAGCTGGGAAATAATGTCGTGCTCTCTCAAGTATTCATCAAATTTAGCACTCAAATATTCACCTCCACGATCTGATTGAAAAGCTTTAATACTCTTTCTTGTTTGATTTTCTACTTCAGATTTAAATTCTTAGAACTTTTCAAAGGATTCATGTTTGTATTTCATCAAATACAAATACCCAAATCTTGATTTATCATCAGTAAAGGTAATAAAGTAATGAAAACTGCCTCTAGCCATTTCCTTAAATGGACCACATACATCACTATGTATTAGCTCCAAAATATTTTCAGCCTTTAGTTCTTGTCCAACAAAGGGTGATCTAGTCATTTTGCCCTGAAGGCAAGATTCACAAGTTGGAGTAAGCTCAGAGCCCAATGAGGATAAAATCCCCATTTTCTCCAATTTTCCAATCCTATCTTCTGCAACATGATATAACCTTAAGTGCCAATATATATTTTGAACTTGAGTTGGTTTTCACCATGGCATTGTATTCATTTAGATCACTTGCATTCATTTTGTGTTTGTCATTATTATCCAAATAATAAAGACTATCATTCATATCACCCGAACCAACATATTTATTTCCAAAATAAATATTGCAAACATCATCTGTGAATTGAAATTCATAGCCATTTCTAATCAAACTAGATATAGAAATTATGTTCTTAAAAGCATCAAGTACATATAAATATTATCCAAACACAAAATATGTCCAAACATGTAAAAAGATTTAGATCCTATGGCTAAACCTTCAACAGTTGAACCATTGCCAATCCAGACTCTAACATCTTGAGAACGCAAGCTGCTACTATTTGTTAGTTCTTGCATATCATTAGAAATGTGAGAACTGGAACCAGTATCTAAAACCCAAGCTCTAGATGAACTATGAGTATCATCAGAATCTAAATAATAAGATATGGACATACCTTTCTGAAGGTGTATCCTTCTTGTCCTTCAGAGAAGCAAGATACTCTGGGCAGTTCCTTTTCCAGTGGCCATCCTTCTGGCAGTGGAAATACTTTCCTTTGCCTCCATCAGCTTTAGTCTTCCCTTTCTGTTTAGCTATTTTCATAGAAGGACCAGGAATCTGAGGTTTCTTATTGCCCTTCTTCTTGTTGGACTTTCCAGCAGAAGAAGATGCAATCAAAGCTACCTCTTTTCCTTTTTTGCCTGGCATATTCTTTTGGACAATAACCAGCATGTTGAGTAAACTAGCTAAGGTGCATTCCTGTTTAGTCATATGGAAATTAGCCACAAAATTCCCAAAAGACTCAGGAAGGGACTGAAGGATCAAATCCGTCTATAGTTGGAAATCCATGTTGAAGTCAAGATGTTCTAACTGCTCAATCAGGCAAATAATCTTGTGGACATGATCCCCAACATTCTGTCCCTCAGACATCCTTATGCGGAATAGCTGTCTAGATATCTTATACCTAGCATTCCTGCTGTGCTCACCATACAACTCTTGTAGGTGAAGGAGCATCTCACTTGCACTCTGCATGTTTTCATGCTGCTTCTGTAACTCATTACTCATGGACGCAAGCATGTAACACTTAGCTCTCATATCATGCTCCTTTCACTTGTCCAAATTTTCATGTTCCTCTGGAGTGGCCTGTCACACCCTACCCCCCTGTAAGACATAACATGATCCTGTAGTATACCTAATGAATTACCAACTTTGTCTACTGATAACCCATAAAATACACTACAAGGGATTTTAAACTTTTCTTACTTCTTTTTATAGTGGTGAGCACTATTTACAGGTGTTAAAAACCTTTTTAAACTGAAGAGAAATAGCTAACACATTTGGACTATTAATAATTTCTGTAAAAATTTTGGCAGAGCGCCATCTGTATTTTGGACAAAACAATTCTTCAAAAACCTGTAAAAAGCACTTCAATATGTTTCTCAATCTCAACTCCAAAATTTAATCAACACAATATATTTTTTCAACTCAAATCCACAATAAATTTTTATAGACTGAGATAAAAGAAATATAATACAATTTTTTTTACAAGTCAAAATACTCATAATTTACTTTACAACTTCAATGTACAATTTTAATTTACAACTGCTCAAGACCAAAAACAATATATACATACAGTGAACAAACATTACAGTACAAAATGCAAAATGTGGTATACTCAATGTACCCGACGATCTCTCGCTGAATGCACTAGCAGCCAAGTCTGCTGCCTTGTCAGTCCGTTTACCTGCGACAGCAATGAAAAGCTATCAATGAGTAAAATTTACTCGGTGGTGCACAATAACAATTTGAAATGCGATACATAAATCTTTTATTGATAATTCATAAATCAAATAGTTCACAATTCCATTTCACAATTTACAAAGTTCATATAACATAAATTTGATCAAATAACTGAGTAACATAGTTTTGCCAATCAATAACACAATTTGATCAAATAACTGAATAACACGGTTTTGCCAATCCATAACACAATTCGATCAAATTACTGAATAACACGGTTTTGCCAATCCATAACACAATTTAATCAAATAACTGAATAATACAGTGTTGCAAATCAATAACACATTTTAGGCCATGGAACAGTTTTTCCACACATGCCGTGTTGTACACCACGACAAAACACACTCACCCCAATAATCAAAATAAATGAGGGAGGAAGCTAGCTGAATAATGAGTACTCATCCACACTCACCTCAGACTGGCAAGTCAAAGAGGGAGGAACATAATCACACTCACCCTAGACTGATAAGTCAAAGAGGGAGGAATATATTAACAGTGTCATGCCAAGTGTGAATCAAAACAATTTCAAATCACAATATTTCATACAAACCATAAATCACATTTTATCTCAAAATTTCCATTTGCAAAGTTGGAAACACAATAAGTTCCAAATAATATTCCCAAAACCAAAGCAATAAAAAATTATTCATAACTCATTTCTCCAAATAAATTTGCTAGTAAAAGCAGTAAATATCAAAATTGTTGTGCACAAACACAATTTAAAATAATAACATATAAATAATCATAATTTATTTCAATTGAAAAATTCAAAAGAAATACTTATTGTGCACAAACACAATTTAAAACAATAACATATAAATAATCGTAATTTATTTCATTTGAAAAATTCAAAAGAAATACTTATTGTGCACAAACATAATTTAAAACAATAATGTACAATAGTCATAATTCATTTCAATTGAAAAATTCAAAAGAAATAGCCGTTATGCACAGACCTTTGATATATGCCTCCTGGCCTTGACTCAGTGTTTCCTGCCCTTTCCCTGAGTCTTTGCTAACTAAGAAACACAATTTGAAGTGTTTTAGTACTCATTTAAACTGTCTCTAACGATAATGCTTGATAATTAATTCACTGAATTCTATTATTTGCTTAGTCAACCTAATATGTCGACCCTCGATGCATTCTAAGTAAATTTGGTTTTAATGTTACTAATATGTCACATTCGATAGTCTTTTAGGGTTGGTACATGTTACCAAATTCATTTCCATGTATCTTGCATTTTCTTGCAATTTGCTGGATTCTGGGATACTAGTTTGATCTAGTCGGACAACCTAGTTCCCTCGGTTTTCGGGTTTCAGTCAAAACTACAAACTTGTAGATCTATGTCTTATTGCACGTGGGGTAAAATTTAAGGTCATTCTGAGTTATGTAGACCAAGTTATGGTCATTTTACTATTGCTGGTCAAAATGCATCAAAATTGGTCACTTTAGGTCACTTTAGGTCATTTTAGGTTCGGCCAGTTTTTGGACCCGAACTTGTGCAAGCTGTTTGACTTGCTTATGGTCATTTCTGGGCTTTGGTGTCTTCATAAGACTTGTAGATATAGGTCTTAACTATTCATGGTCAAACGTTCAGGTCAATTGGACCTGTTTTGAGTGAGTTATGGCCTAAACACTAACTGCTGCCCAAATGGTCAATTTTCAGGCCTTATTTGCACTTAATCCGAATTTGGTCATTTTTCAAGCTACCTTACAAGCAGAATTTTGGAAAGCTTCCCTCATGAAAGTTGGCACATTTTGTGCCTAGTTTCACCTCCAATTGGTTTCATGCCAATTGGAGTGACACACTTAAGGTTCAAAGCCCAAAATGCAAACTGCCCTATTGCATTTCCTTCATACACATCAAGGATCACTTTTAACACTTACCAAACTCAACATTCAAGCTAATTCTGGTTGTACCATAACCTAAACATATTTTACCACATATTGTTGATCATTTTGGCAGCTTACAATCACATTCAACATACACCACAAAGTGCAGAATTTGTCAAATTCAATTACAACAATTTAACTACCTATTCATGCTCATTTACATGCCCAACTTCACACCATCACACATATACCCAAACTGCCATCACAACTAACACAATTCAACATTAATATTCCATCATCCAAACATGAAACAACATCCTTATGGTTCACCCAACCAGGCTGCCAATTCATGCATTACATTCCATTAATTCCCAAGCTTCAAATTTCAAATACACATCCATATATACTAAGTATACATCACCCAAATAATTTCCTACACACATATACATTTAATCAATCCTTTAATCTACCATTTAGAGGCAAGAATAAGCTGTCCTCAAAGTGTTTCCATGGCCGCCAAAAGTACACATCCCCTTTAAACATCAAACCTCAAAAATTTCTCCATAAATCAAGTACCCATAACATCCTTACAAACTTTAATAAAACAATAATCAAAAACTCAAACTTACTACTTTGGAAATTCTTCAAAACTCCACAAAAACTTTCATTTCTTGCTGCCTATCTACTGCCCATGGTGTGAGGATCATTTTTCATGAAGACACTTGCAAGTAATCAAGGCTTGATCATGGAGAACTTGAGCTCCATGCATGGTGCGGCCATGGAGTTTCTTCAGGAGAAATCTTCACTTCGGCAATGGAAGGGAATGAAGGTTGAAGATGAGTTTACAAATTTGTTAGTGGATTTACACCTGCCCATTTAATGGTTGTTTAACCCCATAGTGCTCCACTCACCATAAATAATGATATTATATGTTTAAATATGTTAATTACTCAATTTGAATCCCATTTTTGCTATTTACATTAGGTACCACTAATTAAATTTTTCATGAAATTTTCCAAATATAATATCATGTATTTTCAATGGACATTTAGGTCAAAAGACAACTCGGGATGTCAAATGCCCACAATGCCCCTGTTCGGGTTGCATTCCCAATTTTTCGTTAACACCGGGTTTTGTCCGTTTTCCGATTTCTCACTTTTCTTTGTACTAATTAATTAATTTTTCTTTGATATTTCTAATGGTATTTGTACTTCAATTGATGTCTCTTTAAGTCCTAAAAATATTTTTCAGGGTTCCCCGCAGTCCAAAGCTAGTCAACGGTCCACGCCGTGACTTCCCGGTGCGGTCACCCATCGCTAGGGTTCTCGGCTCGCTTAACTTGGTTACATTTCTTTGCTATTATTTTTCTTTTGTTTTTCTTGTATTTTCTTTTATTGTATTTCATTATTTTATGTCTCCTCACTCATATCGAAGTGTAGTTCTAGGCATCCTAGCTGTCCAGACAACACTGGTCACCGGAACAGTAAAACACACTACCAAACATAGGGGTGTTACAATTCTCCCCCCCTTAAATAAATTTCGTCCACGAAATTTTACCCAATAGCCATCCTACAATAGTCATACGTTTGTTTTCTCCTTTCTATAAGATCGTATAATCTTCTTTCCCTCGAATTTGTATAAGACTTTTAACAACCTAATACAACATTTAATTTGTTTGTATAACACCAATCTTCTCTCACTATTGTCCTGTCTAATATTTCGATTCATGTTCCTTCTTGAATGACTCTTAAGGTCATGTTAGAATGATTTATCTAGTTATTGGTCCTCTGACCATTCTAGTCAATAGTCTTACTTACATTCGTAACATTTTTTGTTATATCTGAGCCAACTGTTCAAATTTTTACTTCCATAACTCTTTTTATCTATTAATATTCTATAACTTACTTCCTTTTGTGCTAAACTATAACCTTTCAATTTTCTAACTTTTGAGTTTTAAATCCCTAAGTAGGATTTTCAAACTTATTTCTAACAATTAAATTCTGTCCTGGCATAACTATACCAAAACAGATGTTGTTGGCAACTATCCTCATCTTGGTGTACTATCGAGTAGTATGTAGCTCTACACAATAATCTCAAGTCAATACTGTAATCTGCAGCTTACAGTACAAACATCAAGAACATTGCATAATTACTACGATACATCCCAATAGATCAAATTTTTCGATATTTAATCCTTTTCGAATTTACTAATATTCGAATCTTATTCTGATTACAATATCCATTAACAATCACTAACAGTAACATCCTTGCCCTCATCTAGAACAATTCTATTACTATAACTTACTTTTACGTCCTCTTGTCTTACATTAAGTAGGCTCGCCAATTAGCTTTGTAATTTATGGTGTGTTAGAAAATACTTTTCGCCGATAAACTCTTTCAAAACTAATTTCACTTATTATCACAATCCTTATCCTAAAGGACTAATCACTAATGCATCAAAATTTATTTCCCTGTAAAGGAATAACAACAGAACATATAGTTCTAACACTAACATAAAAGTATGCAGACTCCAGGTCAAACAATACATATATATATATCTCAGTTACTAATTGTGAAAGTACCAGCAACAATGTCAAAAGTCTAAGCCTCTTCTCTCTGTCGTATATCGTATACTCTAACTGATGCATCAACTTGTTCTGGCTGATTCACAGTACTCTGACTTCTAGGCGTACTACCCCTACCTCTACCTCTGCCTCTACTAACTGATGGTGAACTCTTTGGGGTAGAAACTTGGGTTGATCCCTTTGGTGTAGTAAATGATCCAGAATGACATGGATTTACACAATCCCTAGCAAAATGACCAGTCTCTCCACAATTAAAACATGTTCGTACGGCTCTATAACATACCCCACTATGTGGTTTATCACAAGTTTCACAAAGTCGATCTAACAGCGCATTTTTGGTTTTCTGTTGAGTTTGCTGATCCGATCAGGGTGGTTTCTGTCCAGAAGATCTATCTCTAACGGACTTCTTACCACCTCTGTTGTGTCCCCCAAAGTTTTTCCTCTTTCTAGTAAGACCACTGGAACTCTGTTCTACTGACTTTCCCTCTTTTTTTGTCTTCTCTGATTTCTTTTTCTCAGGGGCCGCTTCAGATTCAATTCTTTCTAATTCTAGTGCTTGAGAAATAAGCTCAGAGAAGTTGTTATGTTTTAATCCGACCACTTGTAATCTGACACTAGGCTTCAAGCCGGTTTCAAACCTCTTATATCTCTCCCTACTGGTAGAAAGTAGACTTACTGCATAATGGCTCAGGCGGGAAAATTCCCTTTCATATTCAGCCACCGATCTACTCCCCTGTTTCAGACTTAGGAACTCTTGCAGCTTCTGATCCACATAAGCATCAGGGACATATTTTTGTCTGAACTCCCGAAGGAAATCATTCCATGTTAGCACTAAAGGTTCTACCAGACTATGGGGAATGGTTTTCCTCCAGTCATATGCATCCCCTTGTAGCAGAGATACTGAGTATTCAAATCTGAGCTCCTCTGTACAATGTAGCTTTTTGAACACCCTATCCATTCTCTCTAACCACTGTTCTGCCTCTAGAGGATCTACTGTCCCCTTGAACTCAGTAGCCCCATATTTCATTAATTTGTCATCGCTAATGTAAGATCGTGGTTGTACCATCGTGTATGTATTGGGACTTGAGTAGGCATATTACACCATTTGTTGGAACATTGCGACCATCCGCTAAGCGAGCAGGAACTGGTGATCTGGGGCCGGGTGTCGCTAAACCATCGACACTATGTAGGGTCAGCATCCCTTGCACCTCAGCCTCTATAGATTGATCGACTGAACGATCACCCTCTTCCATAGTCAATGCGACGATCTTAGACCTCCTGAACAAATAACACAAGGAGATTTCCTCCCGTTAGTGCATATTTATAATGTAATGTACTGTATGTATGAAACAATGATATTGAGCATTTATACTATGAAGAAAGAATATTCAAGTAACAGGTGAAAACAAAATTTAAAAACTTGCTCTGATACCACTAAAACATGTCACACCCTACCCCCTTGTAAGGCATAACATGATCCCGTAGTATACCTAATGAATTACCAACTTTGTCTACTGATAACCCATTAAATACACTACAAGGGATTTTAAGACTTTTCTTACTTCTTTTTATAGTGGTGAGCACTATTTACAGGTGTTAAAAACCTTTTTGAACTGAAGTGAAATAGCTAACACATTTAGACTATTAATAATTTCTATAAAAATTTTGGCAGAGTGCCATCTGTATTTTGGACAAAACAGTTCTTCAAAAACCTGTAAAAAGCACTTCAATATGTTTCTCAATCTCAACTCCAAAATTTAATCAACATAATATATTTTTTCAACTCAAATCCACAATAAATTTTCATAGATTGAGATAAAAGAAATATAATACAATTTTTTTTACAAGTCAAAATACTCATAATTTACTTTACAACTTCAATGTACAATTTTAATTTACAACTGCTCAAGACCAAAAACAATATATACATACAGTGAACATACATTACAGTACAAAATGCAAAATGTGGTATACTCAATATACCCGACGATCTCTCGCTGAATGCAATAGTAGCCTAGTCTGCTGCCTTGTCAGTCTGTCTACCTACGACAGCAATGAAAAGCTATCGCTGAGTAAAATTTACTCAGTGGTGCATAATAACAATTTGAAATGCGATACATAAATATTTTATTGACAATTCACAAATCAAATAGTTCACAATTCCATTTCATAATTTACAAAGTTCATATAACGTAAATTTGATCAAATAACTGAGTAACACAGTTTTGCCAATCAATAACACAAATTGATTAAATAACTAAATAACACGGTTTTGCCAATCCATAACACAATTTGATCAAATTACTGAATAACACGGTTTTGCCAATCTATAACACAATTTAATCAAATAACTGAATAATACAGTGTTGCCAATCAATAACACATTTTAGGCCATGACACAGTTTTTCCACACATGCCGTGTTGTACACCACGACAAGACACACTCACCCCAATAATCGAAATCAATGAGAGAGGAAGCTATCTGAATAATGAGTACTCATCCACACTCACCTCAGACTGGCAAGTCAAAGAGGGAGGAATATAATCACACACACCCTAGACTGATAAGTCAAAGAGGGAGGAATATATTAATAGTGTCATGCCAAGTGTGAATCAAAGCAATTTCAAATCACAATATTTCATACAAACCATAAATCACATTTTATCTCAAAATTTCCATTTGCAAAGTTGGCAACACAATAAGTTCCAAATAATATTCCCAAAACCAAAGCAATAAAAAATTATTCATAACTCATTTCTCCAAATAAATTTGCTAGTAAAAGCAATAAATATCAAAATTATTGTGCACAAACACAATTTAAAACAATAACATATAAATAATCATAATTTATTTCAATTGAAAAATTTAAAAGAAATACTTATTGTGCACAAACACAATTTAAAACAATAACATATAAATAATCATAATTTATTTCAATTGAAAAATTCAAAAGAAATACTTATTGTGCACAAACACAATTTAAAATAATAACATATAAATAATCATAATTTATTACAATTGAAAAATTCGAAAGAACTACTTATTGTGCACAAACATAATTTAAAATAATAATGTACAATAATCATAATTCATTTCAATTGAAAAATTCAAAAGAAATAGCCGTTGTGCACAAACCTGTGATATATGCTTCCTGGCCTTGACTCAGTGTTTCCTTCCCTTTCCCTGAGTCTTTGCTAACTGAGAAACACAATTTGAAGTGTTTCAGTAATCATTTAAACTGTCTCTAACGATAATCTTGATAATTAATTCACTGAATTTTATTATTTGCTTAGTCAACCTAATATGTCGACCCTCGATGCATTCTAAGTAAATTAGGTTTTAATGTTACTAATATGTCACATTCGATAGGCTTTTAGGGTTGGTACATGTTACCAAATTCATTTCCATGTATCTTGCATTTTCTTGCAATTTGCTGGATTCCAGGATACTAGTTTGACCTAGCTGGACGACCTAGTTCCCTCGGTTTTCGGGTTTCGGTCAAAACTACAAACTTGTAGATCTATGTCTTATTGCACGCAGGGCGAAATTTCAGGTCATTCTGGGTTATTTAGTCCAAGTTATGGTCATTTTACTATTGCTAGTCAAAATGCATCAAAATTTGTCACTTTAGGTCACTTTAGGTTCGGCCAGTTTTTGGACCCAAACTTGTGCAAGCTGTTAGACTTACTTATGGTCATTTTTGGGCTTTGGTGTCTTCATAAGACTTGTAAATATAGGTCTTAACTATTCATGGTCAAAATTTCTGGTCAATTGGACCTGTTTTGAGTGAGTTGTGGCCTAAACACTAAATGCTGCCCAAATGGTCAATTTTCAGGCCTTATTTGCACTTAATCCGGATTTGGTTATTTTTCAAGCTACCTTACAAGCAGAATTTTGGCAAGCTTCCTTCATGAAATTTGGCGCATTTTGTGCCTAGTTTCACCTCCAATTTGTTTCATGCCAATTGGAGCCACACACTTAAGGTTCTACGCCCAAAATGCAAACTGCCCTATTGCATTTCCTTCATACACATCAAGGATCACTTTTAACACTTACCAAACTCAACATTCAAGCCAATTCTGGTTGTACCATAACCTAAACATATTTTACTACATATTGTTGATCATTTTGGCAGCTTACAATCACATTCAACATACACCACAAAGTGCGAAATTTGTCAAATTCAATTACAACAATTTAACTACCTATTCATGCTCATTTACATGCTCAACTTCACACCATCACACATATATCCAAACTGCCATCACAACTAACACAATTCAACATTAATATTCCATCATCCAAACATGAAACAACATCCTTATGGTTCACCCAACCAGGCTGCCAATTCATGCATTACATTCCATTAATTCCCAAGCTTCAAATTTCAAATACACATCCACATATACTAAGTATACATCACCCAAATAATTTCCTACACACATATACATTTAATCAATCCTTTAATCTACCATTTAGAAGCAAGAATAAGCTGTCCTCAAAGTGTTTCCATGGCTACCAAAAGTACACATCCCCTTCAAACATCAAACCTCAAAAATTTCTCCATAAATCAAGTACCCATAACATCCTTACAAACTTTAATAAAACAATAATCAAAAACTCAAAATTACCACTTTGGAAATTCTTCAAAACTCCACAAAAACATTCATTTCTTGCTGCCTATCTACTGCCCTTGGTGTGAGGATCATTTTTCATGAAGACACTTGCAAGAAATCAAGGCTTGATCATGGAGAACTTGAGCTCCATGCATGGTGCGGCCATGGAGTTTCTTTGGGAGAAATCTTCACTTCGGCAATGGAAGGGAATGAAGGTTGAAGATGAGTTTACAGATTTGTTAGTGGATTTACACCTGCCCATTTAATGGTTGTTTAACCCCATAGTGCTCCACTCACCATAAATAATGATATTATATGTTTAAATGTGTTAATTACTCAATTTGAATCCCATTTTTGCTATTTACATTAGGTACCACTAATTAAATTTTTCATGACATTTTCCAAATATAATATCATGTATTTTCAATGGCCATTTGGGTCAAAAGACAACTCGGGATGTCAAATGCCCACAATGCCCCTGTTCGGGTTGCATTCCTGAGTTTTCGGTAACACTGGGTTTTGTTCGTTTTTTGATTTCTCACTTTTCTTTGTACTAATTAATTAATTTTTCTTTGATATTTATAATGATATTTGTACTTCAATTGATGTCTCTTTAAGTCCTAAAAATATTTTCCAAGGTTCCTCGCGGTCCAGAGCTAGTCAACGGTCCACGCCGTGACTTCCCGGTGCGATCACCCATCGTTAGGGTTCTCGGCTCGCTTAACTTGGTTACATTTCTTTGCTATTATTTTTCCTTTGTTTTACTTGTATTTTCTTTTCTTGTATTTCATTATTTTATGGCTCCTCACTCATATCGAAGTGTAGTTTTAGGCATCCTAGCTGTCCGAACAACACTGGTCACCGGAACAGTAAAACACACTACCGAACATAGGGGCGTTACATGGCCTCTGGAGGTAAGGGACCAGGAACATTTGAATCTAGAACATATCCTATATGTTCAAGGTTCAGGACAAGATTCAAATTTCTTAGCCAATCAGAGATATTAGGTCCTGTCAACCTATTGCGATCAAGTATGCTTGCAAGGATATTGGATGGTGGTGGTGGTTTTGTGCTCATTATTATCAGAAATTAACTGCAGAAAATAACCAGATTAATTAGTAAATATATCAAGTAATTAACCAAAATGATTATGGTCTTTTAATCAAATTGGTCCTCCCACTAACTTAGCAAATCCTATACTTCCAAAGTAGAAAACGGAAATCCTAGTTGGATGGATTTCTAGTGGGTGATTGAATTCTTATAATTCTACTGATCATCCTCAGGTACATCCATTATTGGATTTATAATAAACTATAAGTGAGCAACACCTTGCTCATCATATCTTATATGAGGTTCAATCCTTTACCTAGCCCCTAATGCTTAAAATCTTAGGTACATCCATTATTAACTTATCTTGCATTAGTTAAGTTGATCCCATTGAGCCAGTAATTATGCAAATAATTTTAATGTCCTTAGGTACGTCCAATATTGGCCACCAAACCATTTACATATTTACAACATCTCATGCTTAATAATTATTCTTAAGAAAATCTCTTAAATTAATTGCATCGTATGCAAGTATTTAAAATTTCCTAAAATAATTGCCTCAATGGATGGCCTATGTTATAATTACTTTAATTATAGCATTTTCAACTTAATCATTTGTTTGGAAGATTGCTATGGTCATCCTAATTACTATTAAGGTCTCACTTTGCACATTATCCATTTAGCATGCGCATATCATATAATTGCATACATTCTCATACATCTCATGCATTCATTAATAAGCACTAAATATGGTATGATCATGGACTTTCTAAGGGATTCAATTCTGAGCCACCAAGAATTGAATCAGGGCATTCCTAAGTGCATTTCATTCATTCATTTTACAAGAGTTACTGAAGGAGTACATAATCAACACTTGATCTTGAATTCCTCCCACTGGTCCCACCAATGCTCTTGACCTCCTTGAACTTCTTGCAATCCTATTACATAGTAATCCATGGCATACCAAGGTAAATTTACAAGAACTTAAAGAAATGAAATTACAACCCAAAAATTATTACGAACTTAATAATACATGCCCAAAATAAATTAAAATAAATTAATTAATTTACAATCTCAAAGAAACATAAAAGAAATAAATCCAATCACATTGCTCTTTTATAGTCCATGATCATCCATCATGCATATCACTATTTAACAATTAAATAAAACATATATACCTAAATTAAATTGAATATCTCATATTCAACTTAAAAATCCAGATTTGAATATGATTCAAATAAATTTAAAAAATCATATTTGAATCTCATTCAAACAAATTTAAAAATTCAGATTTGAATCACATTCAAACAATTTTTAAAAAATCTGATTTGAATCACATTCAAACAATTTTCAAAAATTCAGATCTGAATATTATTCAAACAACTTTAAAAAAATCAGATTTAAATATGATTCAAACAACTTTAAAAATTCAGATTTGAATCACATTCAAACAACTTTTAAAATTCAGATTTGAATCACATTCAAACAACCTTAAAAATTTAGATTTGAATCATATACAAACAATTTATAAAAAATCTGATTTGAATCACATTCAAACATTTTTTAAAAAATTCAGATCTGAATATTATTCAAACAACTTTAAAAAAATTAGATTTAAATATGATTCAAACAACTATAAAAATTCATATTTGAATCACATTCAAACAACTTTTAAAATTCATATTTGAATCACATTCAAGCAATTTTTAAAATTCTGATTTGAATCAAAATTTAATTGTGTGATTAAAATTCTAATTAAACAATTTAATTAGACATAGGATGAGCTTTTAGATCATACAACAATTGCAAATTAAAAAGCCAAACCTTGAGCCACCCTTTAGCCACAAACCTTACGCACCATGAAGGTGTTCTCTTGCATACTGCCACACATCCATTGCAACCAGCAATGGATAAATCATCTCATGACCAAAACACACAATTAAATCATATAATCAATAATCTAAATGGTAAATATAGTGGCTCTAATACCAATTGAAGGAATGGAAGCGTGAAAAACATAAGTTTATACCATTGAATTCAAAAATTTTTACCTAGGGTCACATGCATCATGCAAGATTTATTTTTATCTATTTCATTTCAATGATAAACAACATATTAAAACTCTTTTAATATGTTCTTGGATATGTATTTGCCATTTAAGATTTTAAAATTAATCAGATTAATTTTAAAACCCTAGATTAAATCAAGAACAAACACACTAACCTCTTGATGCACTGTAGTGTATTTGTGCCTTTCAGATGCGTCTTCAGGACACCAGATATTGTCCCTCTAGATTTTCCACACTAAGAACATCTATGGCGGCCCTTGAACAGCGTCTAAAGCTTTTTCTTTCATTTAGAAAATCAAGTTCTGCCTTTTAAGAGAATAAAGATGTGAACAGGACACTAGAAACGATTTCTAGTATTTTTAATTCAAGAGATTGTTTGTTAATCTCTTGGAAAGATGAGAGAAGAAGATGAAAGAGAAGGGAGACTTTTGGGTTGCAGCACCACGGATGAGGAGATGCTGGTTGTATTTTTCTCTCTTTATAACAACACTTATATAGCTAGGTTAACACATTAAACCCTTGCCACATGTCACCCTCTGATTGATTATAGGCTTAATTGACCCAATCACATTGGGCCAAGTGTCAAACCTATATTTAATCTTAATTTCAATCATCTTACATGATTAAAAGACATTTGGCAAGCTTATGTATAATGCCATGCGTCACCATCTCATGGTGCCACATGTCACCCTGTGAAATGACCAAAATGCCCCTGTGTCTTAATTTTGAGTTCTCAACCCAAAATAATTATTTCTCTTCTTCTAATCAATTTATATAAAATATAAATTAATTAATTAATCTATATTAATTAATTTCTCATTAATTAAATTCATATTTAAACACTTTAAATATAAATTTAACTTATACTGTACATCCAATAATCTAGATTTGGTTTCAAGTCATGCTAGGGACTTTGCAATCTAATTGCAAACCAAACCTATTTAATTAATCAATTAAACTCTTTAATTAATTAATTATATCATATTTAATTAGGTGATAACTTGTGTATGTGTGTGACTTACTAGGCTCATCACTAATTGGCAATGAGATATGATATCAATTCTTAATATCATCAGAACTCTTTCTTACCATAAATTATTTCTCTAAATCATTTTATGCACCACATAGACCATGGTTAACACCTAGCATAGCATGCCATGGCTACCTAATTAGTAATAAGGTTTACCTTAAATGAACCTATAATCATATGTTACCATGCACTAGAATCTCTCTGTTACAAAATCCCAACTCAAGCTGGAGTCATGGTTTATGTCAAACCCCATTTGCTATGAATATTATGTTCTCTTTTAATTCTAGTTCTTGATTAAAATGATTTTCTCATCAAAAACTCTTTTCTGATTAAATCTGTCTGTCTTGGGCAGGAACTTGAAACATCAAGAACAATTAAATGAACATAGGATTTTATCTCTATTCACTTAGAGGAATAGATTCTATCTTGATCAACACCTACCTCCATATATAACTAGTAGGAGCCAACACATGCCCATATACCCACACACAGTACAAGTATGAAAGCAACTCAAACCACCTATATACAAGATAACTGTGCTATCTCAAGTCTAAAGATTATATGCACTGATATGATTTATGATAATGCATTGACAAGAGTAAACTCCATGTGCTTGTCGCAAGTGTCACTGGTTCGGCCTACTTATCATTTATAAGTGCCTATCATGTTTGTCATATGGCATGAGACTCACCATTCCATCTTATTTATATCTCATATAAATAACTTGGGAACAAACATGAATACAATCTTTTTTGGATAAGTCATGTCCTAATTATAAAGTATCCTCGATTGTGAACTTATTTATGATACTTTGTACTAGAAATACTGTCACTCATATTCTTAACAACTTAAGAATAGAATTTCTAAGAAAATATCAATAGACCTTTTCTATTACACATAAATATATTATGTAAATGGAAAAGTGGAAATGCCTTTTATTAATAAAAACATGTACAAGATACATACTAAATGATATGCTCTAGGGCATACTACTAATAGTCTATACACCCTAGTGTGTCACCATGGGAACACCCTAGGCAAATCCCATATCGGCAAAACACGGGAGAGATGCTGGATTTATAAGTTGGTTGTTCATAACTCCTAGTGACGCGTTTTAAAACCGTGAGGGCTTCTGCTAAGAGCGGACAATATCACTAGTGAGTCGGGCCATTACATTTGTGGTATTAGAGTCGCTCCGAGTGCAACCTTGAGCGATGGTGGGGCAAACCTCAGCAAGGACGCTGAGTCCCATAAGGGGGGTGGATTGTAACACCCTAGGCAAATCCCACATCGGCAAAACACGGGAGAGATGTTGGGTTTATAATTTGGCTATTTGTAACTCCTAGTGACGCGTTTTAAAACCATGAGGGCTTCGGCTCAGAGCGGACAATATCACTAGTGGGCCGAGCCATTACAGCTCCAATGCTGTTTGTAAAGAAGAAGGAAGGGACTTTGAGGTTATGCATTGATTACCGGTAATTGAATAAAGTGACAGTGAAGAACAAATATTCATTGCCTAGAATTGATGATTTGTTTGATAAGTTGAAGGGAGCAGGAGTATTTTATAAAATTGATCTTAGATCAGGGTATCATCAATTAAGGGTGAAGGATGCAAATGTGCCAAAGACTGCATTCATAACCCGATATGGGCATTATGCGTTTCTAGTGATGCCCTTTGGCCCAACAAATGCACCAGCAGCATTCATGGACCTTATGAACCGTATCTTCCATCCATACTTAGATCGGTTCATAGTGGTCTTTATTGATGATATTTTGGTGTATTCTAAGACCAGGGAAGAACATGATGAGCATTTGAGGATTGTTCTGCAAACCCTGCGAGAAAAGGAGCTGTATGCTAAGTTGTCCAAGTGTGACTTCTGGTTGAATGAAATTGCATTCCTTGGACACATAGTGTCAGCTGATGGGATTAGAGTGGATCCCAAGAAAATAGAAGCAGTGATGGAATGGAAGCCTCCCAGGAATACTTTTAGTAGTATGCCCTAGAGCATATTATTTAGTATGTATCTTATACATATTTTATTAATAAAAGGCATTTTCACTTTTCCGTTTACATAATATATTTATGTGTAATAGAAAAGGTCCATTGATATTTTGTTAGAAATATTATTGTTAAGTTGTTAAAAATATGAGTGACAATATTTCTAGCACAAAGTATCATAAATAGGTTCACAATTGAGGATACTTCATAATAAGGATATGACTTATCCAGAAAGATTGTATTCATATTTGTTCCCAAGTTATTTATATGAGATATAAATAAGATGGAATGGTGAGTCTCATGCCATATAACAAACATGATAGGCACTTATAAATGATAAGTAGGCCGAACCAGTGACTCTTATGACAAGCACATGGAGTTTACTCTTGTCAATGTTTTGTCATAAATCATATCAGTGCATATAATCTTTAGATCTGAGATAACATAGTTATCTTGTATATAGGTAGTTTGAGTTTGATACTGCTTTCATACTTGTACTGTATATGGGTATATGGGCATGTGTTGGCTCCTACTAGTTATATATAGAGGTAGGTGTTGATCAAGATGGAATCTGTTCCTCTAAGTAAATGGAGATAAAATCCTATGTTCATTTAATTGTTCTTTATGTTTCAAGTTCCTGGCCAGGACAGATAGATTTACTCAGAAAAGAGTTTTTGATGAGAAAATCTTTTTAATCAAGAACTGGAATTAAAAGAGAACATAATATTCATAGCAAATAGAGTTTGACATAAACCATGACTCCAGCTTGAGTTGGGATTTTGTAACAGACAGATTCTAGTGCATGGTAACATATGATTATAGGTTCATTTAAGGTAAACCTTATTACTAATTGGGTGGCCATGGCATGCTATGCTAGGCATTAACCATGGTCTATGATGTTCATAAAATGATTTAGAGAAATCATTTATGGTAAGAAAGAGTTCTGATGATATTAAGAGTTGATATCATGTCTCATTGCCAATTATTGATGAGCCTAGTAAGTCACACACATACACAAGTTATCACCTATTTAAATATGATTCAATTAATTAATTAAAGAGTTTAATTGATTAATTAAATAGGTTTGGTTTGCAATTAAATTGCAAAGTCCCTAGCATGACTTGAAACCAAATCTAGATTATTGGATGTATAGTATAAGTTAAATTTATATTTAAAGTATTTAAATATAAATTTAATTAATGATAAATTAATTAATAGAGATTAATTAATTAATTTATATTTGATATAAATTTATTAGAAGAAGAAAAATAATTATTTTGGGTTAAGAACTCAAAATTAAGACATAGGGGCATTTTAGTCATTTCACAGTGTGACACGTGGCACCATGAGATGGTGACACATGGGATTCCACATAAGCTTGCCAAATGTTTTTTTTAATCATGTAAGATGATTAAAATCAAGATTAAATATAGGTTTGACACTTGGCACAATGTGATTGGGTCACTTAAACCTAGAGCTAATCAAAGGGTGATATGTGGTCAGGGTTTAATGTGTTAACCTAGCTATATAAGTGTTGTTATGAAAAGAAAAACAACCAGCAGCCAATCCTCTCCTTCGTCACGCCATTTTGAGGCTCTTCATCTATTCTTCTTCATCTCTCATCAATTCAAAGAGATTAGCCATCAATCTCTTGAATTAAGAACACTAGAAATTGTTTCTAGTGTCCTGTTTACATCTCTAATCTCTTAAAAGGCAGAACTTGAATTTCTAATTAATAGAAAAAGCTTTAAAAGCTGTTCAAGGGCTGCCATAGGTGTTCTTGGTGTGGACAATCTAGAGGGACAACATTTGGTGTCCTAAAGACAAATCTCAAAGGCGCAGACACGCTGCAGTGCATCAAGAGGTTAGTGTAATCATTCTTGATTTAATCTAGGGTTCTAAAATTAATCTGATTAATTTTAAAATCTTAAATGGCAAATACAGATCTAAAAACATATTAAAAGAGTTTTAATATGTTATTTATCATTCAAATCAAATAGATAAAAATAAATCTTGCATGATGCATGTGACCCTAGGTGAAAATTTTGAATTTAATGGTATAAACTTGTGTTTTTCACGCTTCCATTCCTTCACTTGGTATCAGAGACACTATATTTTCCATTTCGATTGATGTTTATATGATTTAATTGTGTGTTTGATCATGAGATCAAAAGTTCATTGCTGGTTGCAAAGCCAAGGTGGCGGCACAAATGATGAACACCATGGTGAGCATGGATGATACACCACAATGGTGTGCAAAGGTAAATGGATGGTGAATGTGCAATTGTTG
Source organism: Hevea brasiliensis (assembly GCF_030052815.1). Taxonomy (NCBI): domain Eukaryota; kingdom Viridiplantae; phylum Streptophyta; class Magnoliopsida; order Malpighiales; family Euphorbiaceae; genus Hevea; species Hevea brasiliensis. The sequence continues at coordinate 87,248,116 of NC_079497.1, read as the reverse complement.
TATGATCTAAGATCCAATTTATGTCTAATTAAATTGTTTAATTAGAATTTTTATAACACAATTAAATTATGATTCAAATCAGAATTTTAAAAATTGTTTGAATGTGATTCAAATCTGAATTTTAAAAGTTGTTTGAATGTGATTCAAATCTGAATTTTTAAAGTTGTTTGAATCATATTTAAATCTGATTTTTTAAAATTGATTGAATAAAATTCAGATCTTATTTTTTAAAAAATGTTTGAATGTGATTCAAATCTGATTTTTTAAAAAATGTTTGAATGTGATTTAAATCTAAATTTATAAAGTTGTTTGAATGTAATTCAAATCTGAATTTTTAAATTTGTTTGAATGAGATTCAAATCTGAATTTTTAAATTTATTTGAATCATATTCAAATCTGGATTTTTAAGTTGAATATGAGATATTCAATTTAATTTAAGTATGTATGTTTTAATTAATCATTAAATAGTGATATGCATGATGGATGATCATGGACTATAAAAGACCAATGTGATTGGATTTATTTTTTTTATGTTTCTTTGGGATTGTAAATTAATTAATTTATTTTAATTTATTTTGGGCATGTATTATTAAGTTTTTAATAATTTTTGGGTTGTAATTTCATTTATTTAAGTTCTTGTAAATTCGCCTTGGTATGCCAAGGATTACTATATAATATTGGATTGCAAGAAGTTCAAGGAGGTCAAGAGCATTGGTGGGACCAGTGGGAGGAATTCAAGATCAAGTGTTGATTATGTACTCCTTCAGCAACTCTTGTAAAATGAATGAATGAAATGCACCAAGGAATGCCCTGATTCAATTCTTGGTGGCTCAGAATTGAATCCCTTAGAAAGTCCATGATCATACCATATTTAGTGCTTATCAATGAATGCATGAGATGTATGGGAATGTATGCAATTATATGATATGCGCATGCTAAATGGATAATGTGCAAAGTGAGACCTTAATAGTAATTAGGATGACTATAAAATCTTCCAAACAAATGATTAAGTTGGAAATGCTATAATTAAAATAATTATAACATAGGCCCTCCATTGGGGCAATTATTTTAAGAAATTTTAAATAGTTGCATAAGATGCAATTAATTTAAGAGATTTTCTTAAGAATAATTATTAAGCATGAAATGTTGTAAATATGTAAATAGTTTGGTGGCCAATATTGGATGTACCTGAGGATATTAAAATTATTTGCATAATTACTGGCTCAATGGGATCAACTTAACTAATGCAAGATAAGTCAATAATGGATGTACCTGAGATTTTGAGCATTAGAGGCTAGGTAAAGGATTGAACCTCACATGAGATGTGATGGGCAAGGAGTTGCTCACTTATAGTTTATTGTAATTCCAATAATGGATGTACCTGAGGATGATCAATAGAATTATAAGAATTCAATCACCCACTAGAAATCCATCCAACTACGATTTCCGTTTTCTACTTTGGAAGTGTAGGATTTGCTAAGTTAGTGGGAGGACCAATTTGATTAAAAGACCATAATCATTTTGGTTAATTACATGATACATTTACTAATTAATCCGGTTATTTTCTGCAATTAATTTTCTAATAAAAATGAGCACAGAACAACCACTACCATCCAATATCCTTGCAAGCATACTTGATTGCAATAGGTTGACAAGACCTAATCTGTCTGATTGGCTAAGAAATTTGAAACTTGTCCTGAACCTTGAACATATATGGTATGTTCTAGATTCAAATGTTCCTGGTCCCTTACCTCCAGAGGCCACATAAGAGGAACATGAAACTTTGGATAAGTGGAAGGAGCACGATATGAGTGCTAAGTGTTACATGCTTGCTTCCATGGGTAATGAGTTGCAAAAGCAGAATGAGAATATGTTGAGTGCGAGTGAGATCCTCCTTCACCTACAAGAGTTGTATAGTGAGCACAGCAGGAATGCTAGGTATGAGATATCTAGACAGCTATTCCGTATGAGGATGTCTGAGGGACAGAATATTGGGGATCATGTCCACAAGATGATTCAGTTGATTGAGCAGTTGGAACATCTTGACTTCAACATGGATTTCCAACTACAGACGGATTTGATCCTTCAGTCCCTTCCTGAGTCTTTTGGGAATTTTGTGACAAATTTCCTTATGACTCAACAGGAATGCACCTTAGCTAGTTTACTCAACATGCTGGTTATTGCCCAAAAGAATATGCTGGGCAATAAAGGAAAAGAGGTAGCTTTGATTGCATCTTTTTCTGCCGGAAAGTCCAATAAGAAGAAGGGCAATAAGAAAAAGAAACCTCAGATTCCTGGTCCTTCCAAGAAAATAGCTAAACAGAAAAGGAAGACTAAAGCTGATGGAGGCAAAGGAAAGTGTTTCCACTGCCAAAAGGATGGGCACTGGAAAAGGAACTGCCCAGAGTATCTTGCTTCTCTGAAGGACAAGAAGGATACACCTTCGGAAGGTATGTCCATATCTTGTTATTTAGATTATGATGATACTCATAGTTCATCTACAGCTTGGGTTTTAGATACTGGTGCTAGTTCTCACATTTCTAATGATATGAAGGAACTAGCAAATAGTAGCAACTTGCGTTTTCAAGATATTAGAGTCCGAATTGGCAATGGCTCAACTGTTGAAGCTTTAGCCATAGGATCTAAATCTTTTTACATGTTTGGACATGTTTTGTGTTTGGATAATATTTTATATGTACCTGATGCTTTTAAGAACATCATTTCTATATCTAGTTTGACTAGAAATGGCTATGAATTTCAGTTCACAGATGATGTTTGCAATATTTATTTTGGAAATAAATATGTTGATTTGGGTTATATGAATGATGGTCTTTATTATTTGGATAATAATGACAAACACAAATTGAATGCAAGTGTGACACCCCTTACCCGACTACAGTGTAGCCGAGCAAGTTATGCCACTCAATGTGCTGAGCACTCTATTTTATCTTAATTAATTTATATCATGCTTTTGAATATAATTTGTGAAATATAATTTATTTAAGTCATTTATCGAAATCATAATTTATTTGAGGTTCTGAGAATTTTATAGAAAATCAGGCAGAGTACCGGCTAAAAATAGAGAAAACAGTTCTTCGGAACCTGTGAAAAACACTTCCTATGATCATATTCAATCATCTCATCACTCTCAAACTTCAATATCAAAATCTCAACATTTTTCACCATTCATTTCTCAATCATTCATCTCATGTGATAATCATGTACAAGTCACAGTTATGTATTCACTTTTCCTTTCACAAACACAATTTTCTTAACAATTCCTCTATTTGTCATTCATTCATTTCACATCATCATTAGACTCAAATCATAAATAAATTCTCACATGTGATTTATAATCACAATTTACAAGTACTTACATTAATACAAAATTATATTACATTTGTTTCAAATACACATGATAAAATAAGAGTTTAATTACAAAATTTACAAAAACCTCAAAATACAAAATGGGACCTAGTGTCCTACCAATGCACTGTGGATGGTGAGGTGACACGGACACTATGCAGAACTGTGAACGGCCTTACCCAATCTGTGGTCTACTGGGCCCTCTATCCAAATCTTCAGTACCTACGCGTTGCAAAAGCGACGCGCTAAGCATAAAGCTTAGTGGTGCCAATAATACAAGAAAATAAAATATGCAAATAAAAATAATAATTTCCTTGCTATTGTGTTCATAAGAAATGAATAATTACTAACTTATTGTTTAGTCGAGAGCTAATCATGTTTTATGATATTAACTTCTTCATGCATTTCGTTAATTATTTTCTTCATGATCTTGAGCTTCTTTGTATTTTTGTAATCATTCCTGATACTTAATTTTCGTATTTTCTTTAATAATCAGTTCAATCACAGTTATACTTTTCCATGCCCAAGTAACCTATACTGGACGACTGGACTGGATAACGGGTCGTTGGCACTGGACACCGCGGTGCCTCGGGCCGTCATACCATGGGACGCAGAACGTCAACCATGTATGCAGTCAGTATGGCTAAAAAACCATGATATCACATAATCGGGAAGAAAAGCCATGCATACGGGCATAAAAGCCATGAATACGGGCATAAAGCCATGAATACAGGCATAAAGCCTTTCGCAGTACTGCTAAAACAATACCCTATTGGCATGCCAATCTATCCAAACCAATCACATTAGGCCTACTAGGGCATTTTGCACTTTTAAGTTTCACAATTTTTGAATTTCAAGTTTTCATGTCACTATTCATTTCATTAGTCAACTAAAATGTTGACTTTTGCATAAACAATAGGTGCATTGGTTTTAATACTCTCAACATACCACATTTTCTATTCAAAACTTGTTGGTTTTGGTCACTTTCTCAAAGCTTAGGTCATTTTGGCAAAATTGCCAATTTTTTGTTTTGGTGTCACTATTCACCTCATTGGTCAACAAAAATGTTGACTTTTGGATAGAAAATAGGTGTATTGGTTTTAACACCCCAAACATACCACATTTTGTATTTAAAACTTGTTGGTATTGGTTGCCAATACCATTTCTAAGCTTAATGCTAATTGAACAAAATTTTCAGATTTGGTGCTTCATCTTTACTGTTCCATTTGTTATTTTTACAGTGGGAATTTGAGGAAATGGTAAACATGAAAGTTGTTCCTTATTTTGTCTAGTTGAATTTCCTTTTTTGAATCACTCCATTTGGAGTTTTTTTAGCTCAAGTTATGGCCAAAATAAATTTACTGTTCACGTGCAATCGTTCATCTTTGAGATTTTGGGTGCAGCAGATTTTTGGTCCAACTTTGGTCAGTAATTTGATCAAGTTAAGTTCATAATTTGGTCTAACTTTCTTCTTATGAAATGTTCTACCATACCTTAGGTTTCCATCGGTTCAAGAATCGCCTAAATCTGAGTTTTCTAGAGAGAGTTATAGTCCTCCAAACATTACTGCTCAAATGAAAATCTGCAGAGTTGCAGGTTTGATAACTCAACTTTGCCCAATAATTTGAATGGGTTAATGGCATAATTTGGGGTGATGTTCTTCATGAAAGTTGTTTTTCTATATCATATCTTGTTACTGTAAAAATTTCAGGTCAATTTGACCATTCTACAGTGAGTTATGGCCAAATGAATAGTTACTATTCATTTGGTCATTCTGCAGGGGCTGTTTGCAGGGTATCCGGATTGGGGCCAACTTTTGGTCCTCTTGCTTTGGTCTTTTGGGCAGGGTTTCTTCAGCAAAAATGTGCCATTATAAGCCTAGTTTCATGTCCAATTGGCCAAACACCAATTGGACCAACACAACCCAAGCTATGGCAGTCCAAGTGGACTGAAATTTCAGTCACCCTGCTGCACTCATTGGGCAGCCTTCCATTTCAGTTTTGCCATGCATTAACTCACTTCAAATTATGATTAACTTACCTTAAATGGTCACTAATTGACCACTAGAATGTCCATTAATCATTTAAACACAATATCTCCAATTTTCATACTAACCCTAATTGATCAAATCTCATTCTCATACAAACTCAAAAAAATTCAACTCCATTAAACTCCAATTCATATATATGCATTAATTGACATTAATATACCAACTTAATTGCAATTAAACCATCAATACCCTAACCCTCTCTTGGCTGCCACCATTCATACATACTCCTACATAAGTGTTTTATTCAATTTCTTAACAATTTCTTATTCACTTGAACTTCCTAACATGCAATAAAAAGAAAAATGTAAGAGTTAGCACTAACCTTTTTTTTTAGCAGAATTTTCCCAACCAATTCCTTCACTTTCTTGGCTTTTCTTGGCTGCCAAACACTCCTACAAGGTGTGGGGGTAATTTTTATTGAAGGGATCTAGGGTTTTTGGTGCAAGATAAGCAAGGTTTCCAAGCTTGGAAGCTTGAACTATGGTGGAAACCCTCTCCTCTCTATCTCTACGTTTTGGCTGCCCAAGGATGAAGATGGGAGTGCAGATTTGGTCTTTCATTTTGTCTCTTTTTAATTAGTTTTTATCTCTTTTAATTTGGCTTGTTGGGTTGTGATTGGTGGAAGCCTTCCAAATGACATCATGTGATGTCATATTTAGGTTTTTCTTTCATTTTCTTTTCTTCTTTTCTCTACTCATTTTCACTTTAATTTTTAGTAATATTTATTCATATTTTAGATCATAATAATTATTTACTTAACTGGACAAGTCGGTCAAAAATTGTCTCTGAAGGCGAAATGACCAAAATGCCCTCCGTTTGGCTTAACGGGTCAAAATTGTCTGTACCGATTGAAAAATTTTTCTAAATATTTTCTTGGCATTCTAATGCCATAGGAACCTCAATGACCCTTCTCTGGAGTCCCAAAAATTATTTTATAATTTTTTCCCCAAGTCTAGGGCACCTCGTTGCGAGAACCGCAACTTCCCTCTGGGTTACCCATCGCTTGGGCACCGGCTCATTTGACTTGATTGTATTTTATTTCTAAAATTTTTACTAAATTTTTCTTATTAATATTTGAGTTAATTATGGTTCTTGACTTTAGTTTAAATATTTTTTTTCAGAAGTTCTAGCTGTCCGGACCGACACTGGTCACCGGAACAGTAGACTGTGCGGAATTACTACCGGGAGGATGTTACAGCAAGTGATCTAAAAGAATGCAATGCCATGGAGAAAATCTTTTTAATCAAGAACTAGAATTAAAAGAGAACATAATATTCATAGCAAATGGAGTTTGACATAAACCATGACTCCAGCTTGAGTTGGGATTTTGTAACAGACAAATTCTAGTGCATGGTAACATATGATTATAGGTTCATTTAAGGTAAACCTTATTACTAATTGGGTGGCCATGGCATGCTATGTTAGGCGTTAACCATGGTCTATGAGGTTCATAAAATGATTTAGAGAAATCATTTATGGTAAGAAAGAGTTCTGATGATATTAAGAGTTGATATCATGTCTCATTGCCAATTAGTGATGAGCCTAGAAATACAACTAAGGTCAGAAGTTTCTTGAGGCTAGCTGGGCATTACAGAAGATTTGTGAAGGGATTTTCTTTACTAACTGCTCCAATGACCAAGTTGTTACACAAGAATGTCAGATTTGACTAGAATGACAAGTGTTAGGCCAGTTTTGAGAAGTTGAAGGCTATGTTAACAGAGGCACCAGTGTTAACATAGCCAGTGTCAAGAAAGGACTTTGTGGTCTATAGTGATGCCTCTCATAATGGGTTAGGGTGTATATTTATGCAAGAGGGGAAGGTGGTCGCCTATGCTTCCAGGCAGCTGAGGCCACATGAACAGAATTACCCTACCCATGATCTAGAACTTGCAGCAATTATCTTCACACTAAAGATATGAAGACACTACTTATATGGTGAAAAGTACTACATTTACACAGACCACAAAAGTTTAAAATATTTGCCAACCCGGAAGGAGCTCAACCTCAGACAGAGGCGATAGATTGAGTTCCTGAAGGACTATGATTATGTGATTGACTATCATCCTAGGAAGGCAAATGTAGTTGCTGATGCTTTGAGCAGAAAATCCATCACAGCTTTGAGATCATTGAATGCCCATCTATCCTTGGCTCAAGATGGAGCTATTTTACCTGAGTTGCAAGTGAGGCCAAACCTGCTATAGCAAATTTTAGATGGGCAGAAGGTATATGAGAAGTTAATGACTACTATGAGTAAAATCTCAGAAGGGAAGGCAACTGACTATGAGGTAAAAGCAGATGGGTGTCTGTACTACAAAGGAAGAGTATATGTTCCAGATGATAGGGAATTGAAAGCCAATATTCTGAAAGAGGCACACACCAGTGTTTATACTATGCACCTAGGAAGTACAAAAATGTATCATGATCTAAAGCTTCATTATTGGTGGCTTGGTATGAAGAAGGACATAGCTGACTATGTGACTAAATGCTTGACATGTCAGCAAGTCAAGGTAGAACATCAAGTTCCATCGGGTTTGCTACAACCTATATGCATACTTGAATGGAAATGGGATCGGGTCACCATGGATTTTGTAACTGGTCTACCTCTCACCCAGAAGAAACATGATGCAGTATGGGTGATAATAGATAGATTGACAAAGTCAGCACACTTTCTGCCAGTTAGGACTGACTACTCAATGGAGAAGTTAGCAGAATTGTATATCAGTGAGATAGTTAGACTGCATGGAATTCCACTTTCCATCATATCTAATCGAGACCCAAGGTTTACATTGAGATTTTGGAAGAAGTTGCATGAATCCTTGGGTACACAACTCCACTTTAGCATAGCTTTTCATCCTCAGACGGATGGGCAATTAGAAAGAGTAATCCAGGTAAACAATTGAAACCAATTGAACTAATACAAATATTGAACTGAAATGATAATAATAACATGAAATATATGTCAGGTCCTTGAGGATATGCTGACGAGTTGTGTCATTGAGTTTGAGGGAAGTTGGGATAGATACCTCCCACTGGCAGAATTTGCATACAATAATAGATACCAAGCTAGCATCCAAATGGCCCCGTATGAAGCACTGTATGGGAGGAAATATAGAACTCTAGTGTGCTGGACTGAATTGGATGAAGATAAACTGGTAGGGCCAGACCTGGTGAAACAGACTGAGGAGAAAGTAAAACTAATCAAAGCCAATCTAAAGGTTACCTCATATAGACAAAAATCTTATGCTGACCTGATGTAACACCCTCCCTGTAGCAACTCCATACATTCTACTGTTCCGGTGACCAGTGTCGGTCCGGATAGCTAGAACGTCCGAAAAAATATTTAAACTAAAGTGAGGAACCATAATTAACTCAAATACTAATAAGAAAAATTTAGGAAAAATTTTAGAAATAAAATACAACCAAGTTAAATGAGCCGGTGCCCTAGCGATGGGTAACCTAGTAGGAAATTGCGGTTCTCGCAACTAGGAGCCCTAGACCGGGGGAAAAATTCATAAAATAATTTTTGGGGCTCCAGAGAAGGGTCATTGAGGTTTCTATGGTATTAGAATGCCAAGGAAATTCTTAGAAAAAATTTTCAATCGGTACAGACAATTTTGGCTCAATAAACCAAACGAAGGGCATTTTGGTCATTTTGTTTAAGTAAATAATTATTATGACATAAAATATGAATAAATATTACTAAAAATTGAATTGAAAATGAGTAGAAAAGAAAAGAAAAAAAATGAATTAAATGGGAATTTATGACATCACATGATGTCATTAGTGTGCCTTCACCCAATTGCATGGTGACACATGGCTATAACCCATTTAAAATGAATAAATGGGGCAGAAAATGAAAGAAAACAATCTGATTTCTCTTCCTCCTTTCTTGTTGCCGAACTCTTCTCTCTTCCTCCATAGCTTTTTCTTTCTTTAAGCTTTGATTCCTTTCAATTTCCCTCACAAAACCTCTTAAACCTTTCATAAAAAATTGTCTTTGCACCTTGGGCAAGGTTAAGGAAGCAAAAAGAAGTGACAAAGAAGAGCTTTTGCAAGCTTGAAAATTTACTCCATTAAAGGTTAGTGTCCAATCTACTCCTTTTCTTGCTTAATTCATGTTTAAGGCCATGAGTCAAGTAAAAATTGTCATAAAAACATAATATAATTCATGTGTATTTATCTATACAATTTCTGCAGCTTAGGGATGTTAAGGGTTTCATCAATTTCCTTGAAACAAAATGGTATGTGAGCTGTCTTGACATGAGATGAGTGTTTAAACCTTTAAGTGCAAGTGAAATGTATGTATGGAGTTAGAAAACTTGGGGACTTGAACAAAATTAGATTTTGCTCATATAATGGTATATGAAAATTGTAATGGTCAATTAGTGACCACTTGACTATATGTGAGGAGGAATTGAAGTGATTTAGGACAATGGAATTGAGGTTAGGCAAGCTGCCCTTGGTGACCTGCAGGGCTGGGCATGAGTCTAGCAGGTTTGGGCAGCAATAACTTGAATTGTAGAGGTTCAATTGGTGCAAGGCTAATTGGACATGAAACTAGACACGTAATGGCACAACTTTGGTGAAGAAACCATGCCCATAAAACCAAACCAAGTGGACCAAAAGCTTGCCCTAATCTGGGTGACCTGCAGTCTGCCTGGGCAAAATGACCAAATGAACAGTGTTTGGTCATTTGGCCATAAATCAGTGTAGAAAGGTCCAATTGACCTGAAATTTTACCAGCAACAAGTTGAGATATAGACCAACAACTTTTATGAAGAAACCTAACCCAAATTATGACTAGAATATATTCAAAAGGTGAGTTATAGTCACTATTCATTGCACTGTAGATATGGTCAGTCCAGAAATTTTGGATAGAATTTCAATCCAGCCAGTTGTGGTTTTTGGACCATAACTTGAGCTACAAAACTCAAAATGGAGTGATTCAAAAAGAAAATGCAACTAGACAAAATAAGGAACAACTTTCATGTTGATCAGTTTGCCAAATTTGTAACACCCCTATTTGTATAGCTTGGTATATTTCACTGTTCCGGTGACCGGTGTCGGTCCTGACAATTAAGGGGACTAGAACCATACTTAAGACAACTAGAGAAACCATAAACACAAATAATTAGTAATGTTCAATTAGTTAAGTATAAATATGAAAAACAGCACATAAGAAGTTAAACGAGCCGAGAGTCACAGCGATGGGTGACCTCCTCGGGAATGACTGTGAAGTCATTTTAAACTCAAATTTCGAACCTTAAAATGTGACGCTGTGGTCCTTAGGACCCTTATGAACACAGTGGAAAAGAGAAAATCGTGAAAAAGAACTGTTAAGTCAGTAAAGTAATTAGGTCAGGGAGCCGGAAGAAATATTGGATTATTTGCAAACCGGGATGAACAGGCGAGGGGCAATTTGGTCAATTGACCCTAAGAGCTGACTCCTGACCTAACTGTCAAATAAAATCAGAGAAAAGAAAATTTTAGGATCAAGAATTAAATTAAAGAGCTAATAGAAATATATATGAAAAAGAAAAAGAAAAAAATTTAGAAAAGGTGAAAAAGCTTATTACATCATGCATGACATCATGCATGATGTAATAAACTTAATAATTAAAAATTTAAATTTTAGGATAATTTTGTTTTACTAAATATTTAAAAAAAAATGTAAAAGAAAAAGAGAAAAAAAAAAGAAAATTGAATAATGACATCACCAAATGACATAAGATATGACATCAAAATTAGTTTTAATTTAATTAACCAATTTGACTAAGTCAAATTTTGCATAAATACACATTAAATGAAAAAAAAAATAAAATGAAATGAGATCCATCTTCTTCTTCCCGTAGCTCTCTTTCTCTCTTTCTCCCAAAGCTCTCTCACCCTTAAAACCTCCATGAAAGCTCATCTTTGAGCTTGGAAAACCAAAAACCTCACCATAGAAAATTACTCTACCATGGTTAAAGCTTGTTTTGGCAACTAGAAGAGGTGATTGAAGAATAAAGAAAGAAGAAAGGAAGAGGTTTGAAGGGAAAGAAAATTCTGCACTAAGGTTAGTAAACTAAATTTGATTTTCTAGTTGAATTAGTTGTGTTTATAGCTTAATTAACCTAGAAATAAACTTAAAATGAAAAGAAATTAATTGTTGGAGGAGTAGATGGAAATTCTGGCAGCTAGGGTTTCTGATGAAAAGCATGTGTTTTGATTGAATTTCTTATGTTAGGCAAGCTTATGTGAATGTGGTAATGAGATTGAAATGTTTAGATTTGGTTAAATGCAAAAAAATTGTGAACTAGGGTTTTGGGACTTAGGGTTTATGAACCAAAAATGTGAGAAATGAGTAAATAATGTCTTTGACCTATTATGAAGTGAAAAATGGTCATTTGTGATCAAATGAGTAGTGTTGGAATGGTTGGAATTGAAGTTAAATTCGGAGGGAGTGTGGTCATGCTGCTGGCAGCATGACCAAGTCAACTTTGAAGGACCAAAAATGAAATTTTACAAGTCCAATTGATATGGCACCAATTGGGGATGAAAATAGACATAAAATGACACAATTTTTATTTAGGAAGCATGCCCAAAAAGTGACAAAAACCTAGTGAACAAATTGACCAAAGTTGGATAAGTGCAGTCTGCCACTGTACAAACTGACCAAATGAACAGTGTTTGTTCATTTGGTCATAACTCGAGCTAGGCAGGTCCAAATGACATGAACTTTTACCAGTGGTTAGATGAGATATAGATGTAAAACTTTCATGAAGAACACAAACTCAAATTCTGCCAGCAACCAAGTCATTTGGCCACCCCAAGTTGGTGACCCAAAACTGCCAGCACCAAAATTGCCCAGAAAATCTGGGTTGTGTCTAACCCGGCAGCCCTGGTTCAAATGGCCATAACTTGAGCTAAAAAACTCCAATTGGGGTGATTCAAAAATAAGAATAAACTTATGACAATAAGGAACATTTTCTATGAAGGAAGTTTTGCCAAATTCGAACAGTAAAATTACTAATGGAACAGTGCAACTAGGAGCACCAAAACTGAAAATTTGACAATTTTGCCAAAAGGATTTAAGCTTTGAGAAAATGACCAAAACCAACAAATTTAATGACCAAAATGTGGTATGTGGGTGAAGTTGGAGTTCCCATACCTATTAAGTCTTAGAAAGTCAACAATTTGACTTGAATAGTGTAGTGAATAGTAACCCGAAACACAAAAACTTCGAGAACGTCAAATTTAGTACGTTAGAGCTAAATAAAAGTGAAGTTAAATTTATTTTTGGAATTTATGCTAAGTTATGGTACTGAAACACTGTGAAACTGTGTGTTTCAGCTGAAAAAGATTTGGAAACTTGAAAAGACTGAGTCAAGACTTAAAGGTGACTCACGTCAGGTCTGTGCACAGTAATTGTTGTTTAAATATATGATTCCTGAAAATTTGATTTTTCTTGAGTTAATTGCGAATTGTGTTACCATTTATGATTGTGAATATGACTTTGAAAATTTACCAGATTTCCAATAAATTATTTGCATAAATTGTTTTGAATTGATTTTATGTTCACACTTAGCATGACAGTATCACATTATTCCTTCTCCATTTATGGGGTTGAGATCGTTTATTTTCCTCCCTCTCTGGCTTGCCAATTGAGGTTGAGATCGGATGAGTACTCATTAGCTAGCTAGCCACCTCCCTCATTGATTTCGATTAGTGAGGTTGTAGATTGCTTTATCGTGGTGTACAACGCGGCATTGATCGAAAATTTTGTGTCATGGCTTAAGTTGTGTATGAATTGGCAACACTGTGTTTCTTAAATTATTTGACTAAATTGTGTTATTATGAGCTTTGATAATTTGTGAAATGTGATTGAGAAATATTTAAACTGTGTTTTGATAATGAATGATTTATGTATTGTATTTTAAATTTTTATTGTGCACCACTGAGTATTTTTATACTCAGCGATAGCTTGTTTTGCTGTCGCAGACAAGAGCAAGGAGAAAGCAGCAGAGTGAGCTGCTATTGATATTGAAGACTTCATTGACCTTTTTTGTACGGGTATTGTTTTATACCCTTGTAATTATTTTGATGTAAATACTGTAATGTCATAAGTATTAATGTAAGGTGAGCAGTTGTATAATAAATTGTAATAATATTATTTTTGGATTTTATATCTGTAAATTTAATTTGTGCATACTATGTTGATGGAATTATTTGAAATGGTTTGTTTTCAAAATTTTGAGTTGACTTGAAATTATTTGGTGATTGGGAGTTGTGTAAAATTATTGGAAGTGCTTTTTACAGGATTTTGAAGAACGGTTTTCTCCAAATACAAATGAAATTCTGTCAAAATTTTTATAAACTTTGAGGAAAAATAAAAATGGACAAAAATTTTTACTAGTTTATAAGCCTTGAATAAAAGATTTTAATTCCTACCAAAATGCTCGCCACTTCCAAAATGCAAGAAAGTAGTTTTAAAATCCCTTGTAGTGTACTTAATGAATTATCGGTAGGCGAAGTTCGGTAGTTCATTAGGTATTCTACGGGATCATGTTATGCCTTACAGAGGGGTAAGGTGGGACATGTTTTAGTGGTATCAGAGCATGGTTTTTCAATAAATTGTGACTATGTGTATGAACATTTTATTGATAAGTACAACTGCTCAAGTGTCTTTAATTGATACATATGACATACTTACATCATGAATATGCACTAACGGAGGTCAACCTCCTTGTGTTTGATCTCAAAAAGTAGAAAATTTGGGAAAATGGAATGGAAGTAGGGGATCATTCCGAAGAACAATCTGTTGAGGCTGAAGTTCAAGGGGAAGCCCCAGCACTCCAGAATGTGAGTGGGTCAGCCACTCCACTCTGCTCCCAAAGATCGCAGATTCTCGCTCAATTTGTACAAAGAGTTGGCTGTTTTTCCAAAGAAATGGCGGGAAATGTGCCACCCCAAACTCAGATGCAAGTACCTGTAGCACAACCACAGCCCTCAGCTCGACAATATGAAAAATTGATGAAATTTGGGGCCACCGAGTTTAAAGGCACTGTGGATCCACTGGAGGCGGAATAGTGGTTGAAAAGAATGGAACGGGTTTTTAGAAAGCTGCAGTGTACTGAAGAATTAAAATTTGAATATTCAGTATCTCTTCTGCAAGGGGATGCATATGAATGGTCAAAGACCATCCCCCACAGCCTAGTTAAGCCACCTGTGCTGACGTCGACAGACTTCCTGAGCGAATTCAGGCAGAAATGGGTTCCTGATGCGTATGTAGATATGAAATTGTAAGAATTCTTGAGGTTGAAACAAGGGGACAGAACCATAGCAGAGTATGAGAGAGACTTCTCAAGGAAGCCACTATGCTGGAAGCTTTGTCTCCACTCCCAGGGATAGATGTAAGAGGTTTGAGTCCGGGTTAAGGCCAAATCTGAGAATGCAAGTTGTGGGTTTCCGACATCAAAATTTTGCTGAATTTATCTCACAGGCCCTGGAACTGGAAATGATAGAATCAGAAGGGGCAGTGAAGAAGGGTATACAAGAGAAAGAGAAGACTGAAAAGACTACTGGACAAGCATCTGAGAGTGGTTATGGGAAGAGGAAACAGTTTGGGGGATCCAGTTCCCGTAGATCTAGTAGAGGCAGATTCTCTGGCCAAAGACCACCCCGGTCTGGTCAGCAGACCCTGGAGGCACCCCAAGGAGCTCTATCAGTACGACAGTGTGAAACTTGTGGTAGAACACATGGTGGGGTGTGTTTCAAGGCCAGTGGTGCATGTTTTAACTGTGGAGGAGCGGACATTTCGCTAAGGATTGCACTAGTCCGCACCGTGCGGACCTTCGCTACATCTGAAGGATCACCCAAGTCTCGCACCAAGAGGATCACGGCACCGGTGGTAGAGGTAAAGGCAGGTAGGGGTCTGGTAATACTCCGGGAGTCAAAGCATCATTAACCAGCCAGCATCCAGTGGCGCACCAGTCAGAGTGTATACCATGCGTCAGAGGGAGGAAGCTGAAACATCAGACGTAGTAGCTGGTATTTTCTCCATCCTTGACCAAGATATACATGTGTTATTTGATCCTAGCTCCACACATTCATGTGTTATTTGATCCTAGCTCCACACATTCGTATGTTAGTGCTAGTATGATGCGTTCTACTACTATCCAGTGTGTACCAATGGATTATGATGTGCTAGTAACTAGTCCATTAGGCCAGGAGGTCAGGGTAAATAGACTATATAGGGACTGTCCTTTGGTGATCCAAGGGCACACTTTTCTGTCTGATTTGATTGAAATGCCCTTCAGAGATTATGACATTATCTTGGGCATGGATTGGTTAGCCAGGCATCATGCGATGATTGATCAGAGATCAAGACAGTCACTTTTGGTCTTCCTCAGTATGGTGATGTAGTAATACATGGGGAGAGGCAGTTATTGCCTTCAAATATCATTTCAGCTGCACTGGCCAGAAAAATGATTAGGAAAGGGTGTGAAGCATACTTGGCACATGTGATAGACACCCAAATGGATAGTCCAGCATTGAGGGACATCCCCATAGTATGTGACTTTCCGGATGTATTTTCTGATGAATTGCCAGGATTACCTCCAGAAAGAGAGGTGCAGTTTGAAATTAATGTTATGCCTAGTGTGGATCCAATCTCCATAATGCCATGCAGAATGGCACTAGCAGAACTAAAAGAATTGAAAGTGCAGTTGCAAGAGTTGCTTGACAAGGGCTTCATCCGCCCTAGTGTGTCACCTTGGGGAGCGCCAGTGTTGTTTGTAAAGAAGAAAGATGGCACTCTCTTCTTGTGTATTGATTATCGGCAGTTGAATAAGGTGACAATAAAGAACAGATATCCATTGCCCCGCATAGATGACTTATTTGATCAGTTGAGGGGTGCAGCTGTGTTCTCCAAAATTGACCTGAGATCAGGTTATTATCAGCTGAAAGTACAAGAGCAGAGTATTCCTAAAACTGCCTTTAGAACCCGCTATGGCCATTATGAGTTTTTTGTTATGCCATTCGGGTTAACTAATGCTCCGGCTGCTTTTATGGATCTGATGAACACTATCTTCATACCATACCTCGACCAGTTTGTTGTGGTATTTATCGATGATATATTGGTTTACTCGAGGAATGCAGAAGAGCATGATAGACATTTGCGCATTGTACTGCAAACTTTGAGGGAGAAATAGCTATATGCCAAATTGTCGAAGTGTGAATTTTGGCTGAAGGAGATATCCTTGTTGGGGCATATAATATCAGTAGAGGATATTAAGGTAGATCCAAGTAAGATTGAAGCTGTCCTTAATTGGAGGCCACCCAGAAATGTCACAGAGATTCGCAGTTTTCTGGGTTTAGCTGGATACTACAGTCGGTTTGTGAAGGGAGTCTCCATGTTGGCATCTCCATTGACCAAGCTGCTTAGAAAAGATGTAAAATTTCAGTGGACGGACAAATGCCAGCAAAGCTTTGATGAATTGAAGAGATGTTTGACTGAAGCTCCAGTCCTGACTTTACCTACACCGGGTATAGAATATACGATTCTGATGCTTCTCACAATGGGTTAGGTTGTGTGTTGATGCAAGATCGAAATGTCATTGCCTATGCATCACGCCAGCTAAAACCGCATGAGAGGAATTATCCGACACATGACTTGGAGCTTGCAGCCATTGTGTTTGCTCTTAAGATCTGGAGACATTATTTGTATAGGGAGAAGTGTTACATCTACATAGATCATAAGAGTTTGAAGTATTTGGGCACCCAGAAAGAGCTGAATTTGAGACAGAGGAGATGGTTAGAGTTGATAAAAGACTATGATTGTCTGATAGACTATCAACCAGGGAAAGCTAATGTTGTGGCTGATGCCTTAAGTCGCAAGACTATGGCAAGTCTACGAGTTACTCCTTTGTCTTTGGTGGATGAGTTAAGATCATTACATGCCAGCTTAGAGGTTAATAACGATGGACAGACAACAGTTGCATGGCATGTACAGCCAGTGTTGATTGATCATATTAGAATGGCTGCTCAGAAGGATCAGAAATATCAGAAGCTGTTGGAAGAAGTCCGGCAGGGCAAGAAACCAGAATTCTCAATAAGAGATGATGGTCTATTGCTACACCAGGGTATAATGTGTATTCCTAATGATGTTGATTTCAGGCAAATCATTTTGAAGGAAGCACATGAGTCTCCTTTTGCCATGCACCCTGGTGGTACAAAAATGTATAGAGGACTAAAGGAGCATTACTGGTGGATGAGTATGAAAAGAGATGTGGTAGAATTTGTTTCCAAATGCCTAACTTGTCAGCAAGTAAAGGCAGAGCATCAAGTACCAACTGGGTTATTACATCCACTACCAGTACCAGAATGGAAATGGGAGAGAATAACTATGGATTTTGTGATAGGACTTCCGAGGACATAGAAGAGTCATGATGCAATATGGGTCATTGTTGACAGACTAACCAAGTCTGCTCATTTTCTGCCAGTCCGAATGGACTACAGTTTAGACAGATTGGCCAGGTTGTACATCAATGAGATTGTGAGACTTCATGGAGTGCCAGTATCCAGTGTATCAGACAGAGATCCTAGGTTCACTTCTAGATTCTGGGGTAGTCTTCAGAGAGCCCTAGGAACTAGATTGAACTTCAGTACTGCATTCCATCCACAGAAAGATGGCCAGTCTGAGAGGGTAATTCAGATCTTGGAGGATATGCTACGGGCTTGTGTGATTGAGTTTGAGGGCAGTTGGGATACACACTTGCCTTTGATTGAGTTTCCTTACAACAACAGCTACCAATCAAGCATTGGGATGCCCCCATATGAAGCTTTGTATGGCAGACAATGTAGAACCTCGTTGTGTTGGGATGACGTGGGTTAAAGAAAGATGATTGGACCCGAAATTGTTCAGCAAACTGAAGAAAAAATCAGAGTGATCAGAGATCGACTTAAGACTGCATCAGACCGTCAAAAGTCCTACATTGATTTGAAAAGAAGAGATATTGAGTATGCAATGGGTGAGAAAGTTTTCCTCAAAGTTTCTCCTTGGAAGAGAATTATGAGATTCGGCAGAAAGAGGAAACTAAGTCCTCGTTTCATTGGGCCATATGAGGTTCTGGAAAGAGTGGGTCCTTTGGCATATCGGTTGGCATTACCTCCAGAGTTGGAGAAGATACATAACGTCTTCCATGTGTCTATGTTGAGGAGGCATCGATCAGACCCATCTCATGTACTACCAGTAGAAGAAATTGAAGTGAATCCAGACCTCACATATGAAGAAGAACCCATAGAGATTCTAGCTTATGAGGTGAAGCAGCTACGAAACAAGCAGATACCATTGGTAAAAGTGCTGTGGAACCGTCATTCGGGCCAGAAGGCTACTTGGGAACGAGAGGAGGACATGAGGAGATAACACCCACAGCTGTTCAGAGATTAATACCAGGTAAAATTTCGAGACGAAATTTATTTAAGGGGGGAAGAATTGTAACACCCCTATTTGTATAGCCTAGTATATTTCACTATTCCGGTGACCCGTGTCGGTCCTGACAATTAAGGGGATTAGAACCATACTTAAGACAACTAGAGAAATCATAAACACAAATAATTAGTAATATTCAATTAGTTAAGTATAAATAAGAAAAATAGAATATAAGAAGTTAAACGAGCCGAGAGTCACAGCGATGGGTGACCTCCTCGTGAACAACTGCGAAGTCATTTTAAACTCAAATTTCAACCCATAAAATCTAATGCTGCGGTCCTTAGGACCCTTATGAACACAGTGGAAAAGAGAAAATCGTGAAAAAGAACTGTTAAGCCAGTCAAATAATTAGGTCAGGGAGCCGGAAGAAATATTGGATTATTTGTAAACCGGGATGAACAGGCGAGGGGCAATTTGGTCAATTGACCCTGAGAGCTGACTCCTGACCTAACTGTTAAATAAAATCGGAGAAAAGAAAATTTTGTGATCAAGAATTAAATTAAAGAGCTAATAAAAATATATATGAAAAAGAAAAAAAAAATTTAGAAAATGTGAAAAAGCTTATTACATCATGCATGACATCATGCATGATGCAATAAACTTAAAAATTAAAAATTTAAATTTTAGGATAATTTTGTCTTACTAAATTTAAAAAAAAACACATAAAAGAAAAAGAGAAAAAAAAAGGAAATTGAATAATGACATCACCAAATGACATAAGATATGACATCAAAATTAATTTTAATTTAATTAACCAATTTGACTAAGTCAAATTTTGCATAAATACACATTAAATGAAAAAAAAAATAAAATGAAAAGAGATCCATCTTCTTCTTCCCGTAGCTCTCTTTCTCTCTTTCTCCCAAAGCTCTCTCACCCTTAAAACCTCCATGAAAGCTCATCTTTGATCTTGAAAAACCAAAAATCTCACCATAGAAAATTACTCTACCATGGTTAAAGCTTGTTTTGGCAACTAGAAGAGGTGATTGAAGAACAAAGGAAGAAGAAAGGAAGAGGTTTGAAGGGAAAGAAAATTCTGCACTAAGGTTAGTAAACTAAATTTGATTTTCTAGTTGAATTAGTTGTGTTTATAGCTTAATTAACTTAGAAATAAACTTAAAATGAAAAGAAATTAATTGTTGGAGGAGTAGATGGAAATTCTGGCAACTAGGGTTTGTGATGAAAAGCATGTGTTTTGATTAAATTTCTTATGTTAGGCAAGCTTATGTGAATGTGGTAATGAGATTGAAATGTTTAGATTTTGTTAAATGCAAACAAATTGTGAACTAGGGTTTTGGGACTTAGGGTTTATGAACCAAAAATATGAAAAATGAGTAAATAATGTCTTTGACCTCTTATGAAGTGAAAAATGGTCATTTGTGACCAAATGAGTTGTGTTGGAATGGTTGGAATTAAAGTTAAATTCGGAGGGAGTGTGGTCATACTGCTGGCAGCATGACCAAGTCAACTTTGAAGGACCAAAAATGAAATTTTACATGTCCAATTGATATGGCACAAATTGGGGATGAAAATAGACATAAAATGACACAATTTTCATTTAGGAAGCATGCCCAAAAACTGACCAAAACCTAGTGAACAAATTGACCAAAGTTAGATAAGTGCAGTCTGCCACTGTACAAACTGACCAAATAAACAGTATTTGTTCATTTGGTCATAACTCGAGCTAGGCAGGTCCAAATGACCTGAAATTTTACCAGTGGTTAGATGAGATATAGACCTAAAACTTTCATGAAGAACACAAACTCAAATTCTCTCAGCAACCAAGTCATTTGGCCACCCCAATTTGGTGACCCAAAACTGCCAGCACCAAAATTGCCCAGAAAATCTGGGTTGTGTCGAACCCGGCAGCCCTGGTTCAAATGGCCATAACTTGAGTTAAAAAACTCCAATTGGGGAGATTCAAAAATGAGAATAAACTTAAGATAATAAGGAACATTTTCTATGAAGGAAGTTTTTCCAAATTCCAACAGTAAAATTACTAATGGAACAGTGCAACTAGGAGCACCAAAACTAAAAATTTGACAATTTTGCCAAAAGGATTTAAGCTTTGAGAAAATGACCAAAACCAACAAATTTAATAACCAAAATGTGGTATGTGGGTGAAGTTGGAGTTCCCATACCTATTAAGTCTTAGAAAGTCAACAATTTGACTTGAATAGTGTAGTGAATAGTAACCCGAAACACAAAAATTTCGAGAACGTCGAATTTAGTACGTTAGAGCTAAATAAAAGTGAAGTTAAATTTATGCTAAGTTATGGTACTGAAACACTGTGAAACTATGTGTTTCAGCTGAAAAAGATTTGGAAACTTGAAGAGACTGAGTCAAGGCTTAAAGGCGACTCACGTCAGGTCTGTGCACAGTAATTATTGTTTAAATATATTATTCTTGAAAATTTGATTTTTCTTGAGTTAATTGCGAATTGTGTTGCCATTTATGATTGTGAATATGACTTTGAAAATTTACCAGATTTCCAATAAATTATTTACATAAATTGTTTTGAATTGATTTTATGTTCACACTTATCATGACAGTATCACATTATTCCTCCTCCATTTATGGGGTTGAGATCGTTTATTTTCCTCCCTCTCTGGCTTGCCAATTGAGGTTGAGATCGGATGAGTACTCATTAGCTAGCCAGCCACCTCCCTCATTGATTTCGATTAGTGAGGTTGTAGATTGCTTTGTCGTGGTGTACAACGCGGCATTGATCGGAAATTTTGTGTCATGGCTTAAGTTGTGTATGAATTGGCAATACTGTGTTTCTTAAATTATTTGACTAAATTGTGTTATTATGAGCTTTGATAATTTGTGAAATGTGATTGAGAAATATTTAAACTTTGTTTTGATAATGAATGATTTATGTATTGTATTTTAAATTTTTATTGTGCACCACTGAGTATTTTTATACTCAGCGATAGCTTGTTTTACTGTCGCAGACAAGAGCAAGGAGAAAGCAGCAGAGTGAGCTGCTATTGATATTGAAGACTTCATTGACCTTTTTTGTACGGGTATTGTTTTATACCCTTGTAATTATTTTGATGGAAATACTGTAATGTCATAAGTATTAATGTAAGGTGAGCAGTTGTATAATAAATTGTAATAATATTATTTTTGGATTTTATATCTGTAAATTTAATTTGTGCATACTATGTTGATGGAATTATTTGAAATGGTTTGTTTTCAAAATTTTGAGTTGACTTGAAATTATTTGGTGATTGGGAGTTGTGTAAAATTATTGGAAGTGCTTTTTACAGGATTTTGAAGAACGATTTTCTCCAAATACAAATGAAATTCTGTCAAAATTTTTATAAAATTTGCGGTAAAATTAAAATGGACAAAAATTTTTACTAGTTTATAAGCCTTGAATAAAAGATTTTAATTCCTACCAAAATGCTCGCCACTTCCAAAATGCAAGAAAGTAGTTTTAAAATCCCTTGTAGTGTACTTAATGAATTATCGGTAGGCGAAGTTCGGTAGTTCATTAGGTATTCTACGGGATCATGTTATGCCTTACAGAGGGGTAAGGTGGGACATGTTTTAGTGGTATCAGAGCATGGTTTTTCAATAAATTGTGACTATGTGTATGAACATTTTATTGATAAGTACAACTGCTCAAGTGTCTTTAATTGATACATATGACATACTTACATCATGAATATGCACTAACGGAGGTCAACCTCCTTGTGTTTGATCTCAAAAAGTAGAAAATTTGGGAAAATGGAATGGAAGTAGGGGATCATTCCGAAGAACAATCTGTTGAGGCTGAAGTTCAAGGGGAAGCCCCAGCACTCCAGAATGTGAGTGGGTCAGCCACTCCAGCTCCTGCTCCAGCATCGCAGTTCCCTGCTCAATTTGTACAGTAGTTGGCTGCGTTTTTCCAGCAAATGGCGGGAAATGTGCCACCCCAAACTCAGATGCAAGTACCTGTAGCACAACCACAACCCTCAGCTCGACAATATGAAAAATTGATGAAATTTGGGGCCACCGAGTTTAAAGGCACTGTGGATCCACTGGAGGAGGAATAGTGGTTGAAAAGAATGGAACGGGTTTTTAGAAAGCTGCAGTGTACTGAAGAATTAAAATTTGAATATTCAGTATCTCTTCTGCAAGGGGATGCATATGAATGGTCAAAGACCATCCCCCACAGCCTAGTTAAGCCACCTGTGCTGACGTCGACAGACTTCCTGAGCGAATTCAGGCAGAAATGGGTTCCTGATGCGTATGTAGATATGAGATTGTAAGAATTCTTGAGGTTGAAACAAGGGGACAGAACCATAGCAGAGTATGAGAGAGACTTCTCAAGGAAGCCACTATGCTGGAAGCTTTGTCTCCACCCCCAGGGATAGATGTAAGAGGTTTGAGTCCGGGTTAAGGCCAAATCTGAGAATGCAAGTTGTGGGTTTCCGACATCAAAATTTTGCTGAATTTATCTCACAGGCCCTGGAACTGGAAATGATAGAATCAGAAGGGGCAGTGAAGAAGGGTATACAAGAGAAAGAGAAGACTGAAAAGACTACTGGACAAGCATCTGAGAGTGGTTATGGGAAGAGGAAACAGTTTGGGGGATCCAGTTCCCGTAGATCTAGTAGAGGCAGATTCTCTGGCCAAAGACCACCCCGGTCTGGTCAGCAGACCCTGGAGGCACCCCAAGGAGCTCTATCAGTACGACAGTGTGAAACTTGTGGTAGAACACATGGTGGGGTGTGTTTCAAGGCCAGTGGTGCATGTTTTAACTGTGGAGGGAGCAGACATTTCGCTAAGGATTGCACTAGTCCGCACCGGTCTGGACCTTCTGCTACATCTGAAGGATCAGCCCAAGTCTCTGCACCAAGAGGATCACAGCCAGCTGGTAGAGGTAAAGGCAGAGGTAGGGGTCCTGGTAATACTCCTGGGAGTCAAAGCACTGTTAACCAGCCAGCATCCAGTGGCGCACCAGTCAGAGTGTATACCATGCGTCAGAGGGAGGAAGCTGAAACATCAGACGTAGTAGCTGGTATTTTCTCCATCCTTGACCAAGATATACATGTGTTATTTGATCCTAGCTCCACACATTCATGTGTTATTTGATCCTAGCTCCACACATTCGTATGTTAGTGCTAGTATGATGTGTTCTACTACTATCCAGTGTGTACCAATGGATTATGATGTGCTAGTAACTAGTCCATTAGGCCAGGAGGTCAGGGTAAATAGACTATATAGGGACTGTCCTTTGGTGATCCAAGGACACACTTTTCTGTCTGATTTGATTGAAATGCCCTTCAGAGATTATGATATTATCTTGGGCATGGATTGGTTAGCCAGGCATCATGCGATGATTGACTGTAGACTGAAGACAGTCACTTTTGGTCTTCCTCAGTATGGTGATGTAGTAATACATGGGGAGAGGCAGTTATTGCCTTCAAATATCATTTCAGCTGCACTGGCCAGAAAAATGATTAGGAAAGGGTGTGAAGCATACTTGGCACATGTGATAGACACCCAAATGGATAGTCCAGCATTGAGGGACATCCCCATAGTATGTGACTTTCCGGATGTATTTTCTGATGAATTGCCAGGATTACCTCCAGAAAGAGAGGTGCAGTTTGAAATTAATGTTATGCCTAGTGTGGATCCAATCTCCATAATGCCATGCAGAATGGCACCAGCAGAACTAAAAGAATTGAAAGTGCAGTTGCAAGAGTTGCTTGACAAGGGCTTCATCCGCCCTAGTGTGTCACCTTGGGGAGCGCCAGTGTTGTTTGTAAAGAAGAAAGATGGCACTCTCTGCTTGTGTATTGATTATCGGCAGTTGAAAAAGGTGACAATAAAGAACAGATATCCATTGCCCCGCATAGATGACTTATTTGATCAGTTGAGGGGTGCAGCTGTGTTCTCCAAAATTGACCTGAGATCAGGTTATTATCAGCTGAAAGTACAAGAGCAGAGTATTCCTAAAACTGCCTTTAGAACCCGCTATGGCCATTATGAGTTTTTTGTTATGCCATTCGGGTTAACTAATGCTCCGGCTGCTTTTATGGATCTGATGAACACTATCTTCAGACCATACCTCGACCAGTTTGTTGTGGTATTTATCGATGATATATTGGTTTACTCGAGGAATGCAGAAGAGCATGATAGACATTTGCGCATTGTACTGCAAACTTTGAGGGAGAAATAGCTATATGCCAAATTGTCGAAGTGTGAATTTTGGCTGAAGGAGATATCCTTTTTGGGCACATAGTATCAGCAGAGGGTATTAAGGTAGATCCAAGTAAGATTGAAGCTGTCCTTAATTGGAGGCCACCCAGAAATGTCACAGAGATTCGCAGTTTTCTGGGTTTAGCTGGATACTACAGTCGGTTTGTGAAGGGAGTCTCCATGTTGGCATCTCCATTGACCAAGCTGCTTAGAAAAGATGTAAAATTTCAGTGGACGGACAAATGCCAGCAAAGCTTTGATGAATTGAAGAGATGTTTGACTGAAGCTCCAGTCCTGACTTTACCTACACCGGGTAAAGAATATACAGTTTACAGCGATGCTTCTCACAATGGGTTAGGTTGTGTGTTGATGCAAGATCGAAATGTCATTGCCTATGCATCACGCCAGCTAAAACCGCATGAGAGGAATTATCCGACACATGACTTGGAGCTTGCAGCCATTGTGTTTGCTCTTAAGATCTGGAGACATTATTTGTATAGGGAGAAGTGTTACATCTACATAGATCATAAGAGTTTGAAGTATTTGGGCACCCAGAAAGAGCTGAATTTGAGACAGAGGAGATGGTTAGAGTTGATAAAAGACTATGATTGTCTGATAGACTATCAACCAGGGAAAGCTAATGTTGTGGCTGATGCCTTAAGTCGCAAGACTATGGCAAGTCTACGAGTTATTCCTTTGTCTTTGGTGGATGAGTTAAGATCATTACATGCCAGCTTAGAGGTTAATAACGATGGACAGACAACAGTTGCATGGCATGTACAGCCAGTGTTGATTGATCATATTAGAATGGTCGCCGTAACGATCGTAAATATCGAAGTCGTTGGAAGAAGTCCGCAGGCAAGAAACCGTAATTCTCAATAAGAGATGATGGTCTATTGCTACACCAGGGTATAATGTGTATTCCTAATGATGTTGATTTCAGGCAAATCATTTTGAAGGAAGCACATGAGTCTCCTTTTGCCATGCACCCTGGTGGTACAAAAATGTATAGAGGACTAAAGGAGCATTACTGGTGGATGAGTATGAAAAGAGATGTGGTAGAATTTGTTTCCAAATGCCTAACTTGTCAGCAAGTAAAGGCAGAGCATCAAGTACCAACTGGGTTATTACATCCACTACCAGTACCATAATGGAAATGGGAGAGAATAACTATGGATTTTGTGATAGGACTTCCGAGGACACAGAAGAGTCATGATGCAGTATGGGTCATTGTTGACAGACTAACCAAGTCTGCTCATTTTCTGCCAGTCCGAATGGACTACAGTTTAGACAGATTGGCCAGGTTGTACATCAATGAGATTGTGAGACTTCATGGAGTGCCAGTATCCATTGTATCAGACAGAGATCCTAGGTTCACTTCTAGATTCTGGGGTAGTCTTCAGAGAGCCCTAGGAACTAGATTGAACTTCAGTACTGCATTCCATCCACAGAAAGATGGCCAGTCTGAGAGGGTAATTCAGATCTTGGAGGATATGCTACGGGCTTGTGTGATTGAGTTTGAGGGCAGTTGGGATACACACTTGCCTTTGATTGAGTTTCCTTACAACAACAGCTACCAATCAAGCATTGGGATGCCCCCATATGAAGCTTTGTATGGCAGAAAATGTAGAACCTCGTTGTGTTGGGATGACGTGGGTTAAAGAAAGATGATTGGACCCGAAATTGTTCAAGAATCAAGAAAAATCGAGTGATCGAGATCGACTTAAGATCGCATCGCATCGGCCAAAAGTCCTACATTGATTTGAAAAGAAGAGATATTGAGTATGCAATGGGTGAGAAAGTTTTCCTCAAAGTTTCTCCTTGGAAGAGAATTATGAGATTCGGCAGAAAGAGGAAACTAAGTCCTCGTTTCATTGGGCCATATGAGGTTCTGGAAAGAGTGGGTCCTTTGGCATATCGGTTGGCATTACCTCCAGAGTTGGAGAAGATACATAACGTCTTCCATGTGTCTATGTTGAGGAGGCATCGATCAGACCCATCTCATGTACTACCAGTAGAAGAAACTGAAGTGAATCCAGACCTCACATATGAAGAAGAACCCATAGAGATTCTAGCTTATGAGGTGAAGCGACTCTGAAAACAAGCAGATACCATTGGTAAAAGTGCTGTGGAACCGTCATTCGGGCCAGGAGGCTACTTGGGAACGAGAGGAGGACATGAGGAGACAACACCCACAGCTGTTCAGAGATTAATACCAGGTAAAATTTCGAGATGAAATTTATTTAAGGGGGGAAGAATTGTAACACCCCTATTTGTATAGCCTAGTATATTTCACTATTAGGTGACCGTGTGGGTCACGACAATTAAGGGGATTAGAACCATACTTAAGACAACTAGAGAAATCATAAACACAAATAATTAGTAATGTTCAATTAGTTAAGTATAAATAAGAAAAATAGAACATAAGAAGTTAAACGAGCCGAGAGTCACAGCGATGGGTGACCTCCTCGTGAACAACTGCGAAGTCATTTTAAACTCAAATTTCAACCCATAAAATGTAATGCTGCGGTCCTTAGGACCCTTATGAACACAGTGGAAAAGAGAAAATCGTGAAAAAGAACTGTTAAGCCAGTCAAATAATTAGGTTAGGGAGCCGGAAGAAATATTGGATTATTTGTAAACCCGGATGAACAGGCGAGGGGCAATTTGGTCAATTGACCCTGAGAGCTGACTCCTGACCTAACTGTCAAATAAAATCGGAGAAAAGAAAATTTTGTGATCAAGAATTAAATTAAAGAGCTAATAAAAATATATATGAAAAAGAAAAAGAAAAAAATTTAGAAAATGTGAAAAAGCTTATTACATCATGCATGACATCATGCATGATGCAATAAACTTAATAATTAAAAATTTAAATTTTAGGATAATTTTGTCTTACTAAATTTAAAAAAAAAAACACATAAAAGAAAAAGAGAAAAAAAAAAGGAAATTGAATAATGACATCACCAAATGACATAAGATATGACATCAAAATTAATTTTAATTTAATTAACCAATTTGACTAAGTCAAATTTTGCATAAATACACATTAAATGAAAAAAAAAATAAAATGAAAAGAGATCCATCTTCTTCTTCCCGTAGCTCTCTTTCTCTCTTTCTCCCAAAGCTCTCTCACCCTTAAAACCTCCATGAAAGCTCATCTTTGATTTTGAAAAACCAAAAATCTCACCATAGAAAATTACTCTACCATGGTTAAAGCTTGTTTTGGCAACTAGAAGAGGTGATTGAAGAATAAAGGAAGAAGAAAGGAAGAGGTTTGAAGGGAAAGAAAATTCTGCACTAAGGTTAGTAAACTAAATTTGATTTTCTAGTTGAATTAGTTGTGTTTATAGCTTAATTAACTTAGAAATAAACTTAAAATGAAAAGAAATTAATTGTTGGAGGAGTAGATGGAAATTCTGGCAGCTAGGGTTTGTGATGAAAAGCATGCGTTTTGATTGAATTTCTTATGTTAGGCAAGCTTATGTGAATGTGGTAATGAGATTGAAATGTTTAGATTTTGTTAAATACAAAAAAATTGTGAACTAGGGTTTTGGGACTTAGGGTTTATGAACCAAAAATGTGAGAAATGAGTAAATAATGTCTTTGACCTATTATGAAGTGAAAAATGGTCATTTGTGACCAAATGAGTTGTGTTGGAATGGTTGGAATTAAAGTTAAATTCGGAGGGAGTGTGGTCATACTGCTGGCAGCATGACCAAGTCAACTTTGAAGGACCAAAAATGAAATTTTACAAGTCCAATTGATATGGCACAAATTGGGGATGAAAATAGACATAAAATGACACAATTTTCATTTAGGAAGCATGCCCAAAAACTGACCAAAACCTAGTGAACAAATTGACCAAAGTTAGATAAGTGCAGTCTGCCACTGTACAAACTGACCAAATAAACAGTGTTTGTTCATTTGGTCATAACTCGAGCTAGGAAGGTCCAAATGACCTGAAATTTTACCAGTGGTTAGATGAGATATAGACCTAAAACTTTCATGAAGAACGCAAACTCAAATTCTATCAGCAACCAAGTCATTTGGCCACCCCAATTTGGTGACCCAAAACTGCCAGCACCAAAATTGCCCAGAAAATCTGGGTTGTGTCGAACCCGGCAGCCCTGGTTCAAATGGCCATAACTTGAGTTAAAAAACTCCAATTGGGGAGATTCAAAAATGAGAATAAACTTAAGATAATAAGGAACATTTTCTATGAAGGAAGTTTTTCCAAATTCCAACAGTAAAATTACTAATGGAACAGTGCAACTAGGAGCACCAAAACTAAAAATTTGACAATTTTGCCAAAAGGATTTAAGCTTTGAGAAAATGACCAAAACCAACAAATTTAATGACCAAAATGTGGTATGTGGGTGAAGTTGGAGTTCCCATACCTATTAAGTCTTAGAAAGTCAACAATTTGACTTGAATAGTGTAGTGAATAGTAACCCGAAACACAAAAATTTCGAGAACGTCGAATTTAGTACGTTAGAGCTAAATAAAAGTGAAGTTAAATTTATGCTAAGTTATGGTACTGAAACACTGTGAAACTATGTGTTTCAGCTGAAAAAGATTTGGAAACTTGAAGAGACTGAGTCAAGGCTTAAAGGCGACTCACGTCAGGTCTGTGCACAGTAATTATTGTTTAAATATATTATTCTTGAAAATTTGATTTTTCTTGAGTTAATTGTGAATTGTGTTGCCATTTATGATTGCGAATATGACTTTGAAAATTTACCAGATTTCCAATAAATTATTTACATAAATTGTTTTGAATTGATTTTATGTTCACACTTAGCATGACAGTATCACATTATTCCTCCTCCATTTATGGGGTTGAGATCGTTTATTTTCCTCCCTCTCTGGCTTACCAGTTGAGGTTGAGATCGGATGAGTACTCATAAGCTAGCTAGCCACCTCCCTCATTGATTTCGATTAGTGAGGTTGTAGATTGCTTTGTCGTGGTATACAACGCGGCATTGATCGGAAATTTTATGTCATGGCTTAAGTTGTGTATGAATTGGCAACACTGTGTTTCTTAAATTATTTGACTAAATTGTGTTATTATGAGCTTTGATAATTTGTGAAATGTGATTGAGAAATATTTAAACTGTGTTTTGATAATGAATGATTTATGTATTGTATTTTAAATTTTTATTGTGCATCACTGAGTATTTTTATACTCAGCGATAGCTTGTTTTGCTGTCGCAGACAAGAGCAAGGAAAAAGCAGCAGAGTGAGCTGCTATCGATATTGAAGACTTCATTGACCTTTTTTGTATGGGTATTGTTTTATACCCTTGTAATTATTTTGATGTAAATACTGTAATGTCATAAGTATTAATGTAAAGTGAGCAGTTGTATAATAAATTGTAATAATATTATTTTTGGATTTTATATCTGTAAATTTAATTTGTGCATACTATGTTGATGGAATTATTTGAAATGGTTTGTTTTTAAAATTTTGAGTTGACTTGAAATTATTTGGTGATTGGGAGTTGTGTAAAATTATTGGAAGTGCTTTTTATAGGATTTTGAAGAATGGTTTTCTCCAAATACAAATGAAATTCTGTCAAAATTTTTATAAAATTTGCGGTAAAATTAAAATGGACAAAATTTTTTACTAGTTTATAAGCCTTGAGTAAATGATTTTAATTCCTACCAAAATGCTCACCACTTCCAAAATGCAAGAAAATAGTTTTAAAATCCCTTGTAGTGTACTTAATGAATTATCGGTAGGCGAAGTTTGGTAGTCCATTAGGTATTCTACGGGATCATGTTATGCCTTACAGAGGGGTAAGGTGTGAAAAAATTCCCACTGCAAAATTGACCAATGGAACAGTAAAAATAAGGCATAAAAAGTGAAAATTCTGCCCAACTAATATTAAGCTTAGAAATGGTATTGGCAACCAATACCAACGAATTTTGAATGCAAAATGTGGTATGTTGATGATATTAAAACCAATGTACCTATTGCCTATGCAAAAGTCAACATTTTTGTTGACCAATGAATGGAATAGTGACACTAAAACTTAAATTCCAAAAATTGTGAAACTTAAAAGTGTGAAATGCCCTAGTATGCCTAACAAGATTGGTTTGGATAGCTTGGCATGCCAATAGGGTTCAGTTAGCAGTACTGCACATGGCATTATGCCATTCTGTGATTTCATGGCTTTTAGCCATTCTGACATTATGTTGATACTTGGCATTGTGCCTAATATTATTACAGCTTATTAGCTGTTCTGTTGCACACCAGGAGACACATATGTGATCGATGGTGTGATGGCCCGAGGTACTTGATACCCAGTGCCAGTTTACCCGTTTATCCAGTCCAGTCGTTCAGTATAGGTTACTTGAGCAACCAAAAATGAAAGTGGATAAATTTAATGAAATAATGAATATAACAAGTACAAAATAAGTGAGACTACAAATACTCATCGAAAATTTATTTGCAATGAGACATCAATACATTCACTGCATATTTATTTTCTGTCATTTCTTTTTATTTTATTATTGGCACCACTAAGCATTATTGCTTAGCGTGTTGCTTTTGCCACACGTAGGTTCTGGAGAGACCGATCGAGAGCCCAGTAAACCACAGACTGGGTGAGACCATCAGCAGCTCTACATAGTGTCCGTGTCACCTCACCGTCATCAGTGCATTGGTAGGACACTAGGTTTTACTTTGACATTTTATAATTAACTTTTATTTTCTCATATGTAATTGAAACTTATGTAATGTATTTTGGTATTAATGTAAATAGTGGAAATTGTGTTTATGAATGAAAAAGTGAATATTTATTTATGACTTTTACATGATTATCATATGAGATGAATGATTGAGAAATGGAAATGTTGTTGAAAAACATATTGAGATTTTGTTGATGAAATGGAGTTTGGGATTGATTGAAAATATTGGAAGTGTTTTTCACAAGTTCCGAAGAACTGTTTTCTCCATTATTAGCCGGTACTCTGCCGGATTTTCTATAAAATTTGCGAAACCTCAAATAAATTTATGACTTCAATAAATGACTGAAATGAATTATATTTCACAAATTGTACTCCATCACTATAAAAAAAAATTAGGAAGAATAAAAATGATTGAATTAAAATAGGGTGTTCCGGTACGCTGTGTGGCATATCTTGCCCGGCTGCATTGTAAACGGGTAAGGGGTGTCACACCTGAAGAGAAAAGAAATAGAATATGCAGTTGGTGACAAAGTGTTCCTCAAGGTGTCACCATGGAAGAAGGTACTGAGGTTTGGAAGAAAAGGTAAGTTAAGCCCTAGGTTCATTGGTCCATATGAAGTCATTGAACATGTGGGTCCAGTGGCCTATACGCTAGCTTTACTGTGACACCACTTACCCGACTACAGTGTAGCCGAGCAAGTTATGCCACTCAGTGTGCCGGAGCACTCTATTTTATATGATTTCATTACAGTCCTTGATTTATTTATTCAAAAACTTTATTGAAGATTTAGGCTATTTTTACTTTTATCAAAATCTAACTAAGTTGGAAATTTCAAAAATTTTAACGATAATCCGACAAAGTGTCGGCTGTAATTTGGACTAACAGTTCTTCTGAACCTGCCAAAGACAATTTCAATATATACTCAATTTCTCAAACTTAATAGTCTCAAAAATTTTCAAACATAATGTATCTCAATGCAGTATCCAGATTTCTCAGAAATCTCATTAGATTTTCAATATCTCAATATTCACAAGTATAATCTCATTATAACTCAAATTCAATTCACATACTAAAATACTTACTTTGAATAGCTTCCATAATTCATAGGTTAATTACGTGAGTTTATTTTGTACAAGATATACAAATAATTTACAATGTGCTAGGAATGAACAATATACATAACATGTATAAAATGAGCCCTATCTACATGCATTGCTGAGGAGGTGACAATCTTGAACTCTTCTGACACTTCTGCAGATCTGGACTCCAAAAATCTCGATCGACGATCTCT
The DNA here is from genome assembly GCF_030052815.1 of Hevea brasiliensis. Lineage (NCBI taxonomy): Eukaryota > Viridiplantae > Streptophyta > Magnoliopsida > Malpighiales > Euphorbiaceae > Hevea > Hevea brasiliensis. The sequence goes on along the minus strand of NC_079497.1, from coordinate 87,215,043 downwards.
GGTTTTACCTTCAATACTGCGAGGAAGCAATTCCATCGCGCTAAGCATTTCTGCTTAGTGGTGCAATAATATAACCAGAAATAATATATACAAGTAAAGAAAGAAATAAATGATAATTCAGATACTCAAGAATCAATTTAATTTGGTATGGTATTTCTAGTATCAACGATCTTATATACTAGTTTGTTCCTCTTTTGAAGTGCTTAGTTTATAACTTTTCAGTAATACTAGCAGGTATATAATTTATTCTATTTGTATTGTATTTCAAGTGCATGCGGTTACGCAATTTATATTTTTGTTATGTTTCTTTTGCTAATCTCTTTTGCTTATTCATTCAATACTTAATTTAATTGTCTTGGATTTTCATTATACTTAACTTAACTTAGCTGAATTGAATAATACTTTAATTGATCGCCCAAGTAACCTATACTAGGCAGTCGAATCTGGATAATGGGTCGTTGTACTTTGGACACCGCGGTGCCTCGGGCCGTCATACCATGGGACGCAGAACGTCAACCATGTATGCAGTCAGTATGGCTAAAAAGCCATGATATCACATAATCGGGCATAAAAGCCATGCATAGTCAGTATGGCTAAAAAGCCATGATATCACATAATCGGGCATAAAAGCCATGCATACGGGCATAGAAGCCATAAATACGGGCATAAAGCCATGAATACAGGCATAAAGCCTTTCGCAGTACTGCTAAAACAATACCCTATTGGCATGCCAAACTATCCAAACCAATCTTGTTAGGTATACTAGGGCATTTGATACTTTAAAATATTAATATATTGTGCTTTATGACTTCATTATTTCATGATAAATTTCAATCATAATTCATACATTCATTTGATCATTTATATGATCACAATTCACATCAATTATCCTTTTATACCATTGTACTCAAAATACTTCTCCTCTTTACAATAATGAGAACTAATGTCTCATTCATACATTAATATGGTTTATTTATCCATTCATTATGTTATTCATATTGATCCCAATTCTAAACAATGGTTCACATGTACCATTGTATTCAAAACATTTTTCCTTTCTCATTTATACATTCAAGAGTCTACTTATGTAATTACAAATTTTATATTTCAAGTTGAGTTACTAATATTTTATGAATTCCATTTGTGATGGGCATATATGCCCTAACTATCTATTCACATCAATTAGGTGACTTATTTTTCATGTTTCAAGTAATCCATGAATATTTCATGGATTTCAAATTTATGGCCTAAATTTCTTTTTAACAATTTTGACTAGGATGCATAGTCCATATTTGTCATACAATTCTAAGCATTTAAGCTTAGAATTGGTTCTAGGTCTTCATCTTAATTCACTAATCATTTTGATTACTATTCACCATACTAGTCAACCAAAATGTTGACCTTTTTATACTTAATGGATATATTAATTCTAATTACACCAAGATCCCACATTTTGAGTTTTACATTTACTAGTATTAATTGCCAATTGCAATTTAAAGTCCCCTAGATGCATTTCTAATTTCAAATTTTGAATTTCAAGTTTTGGTGTCACTATTCACCTCATTGGTCAACAAAAATGTTGACTTTTGCATAGACAATAGGTACATTGGTTTTAACACTCCCGATGTACTACATTTTACATTTAAAACTTGTTGGAATCAATTACCAAATCCATTTCCAAGCTTATTTCAAGTTTTCATGTCACTATTCACTTCATTAGTCAACTAAAATATTGACTTTTGCATAGAAAATATGTACATTGACTTTGGCACTTCAAACATACTACATTTTTCATTTAAAACTTGTTGGTTTTGGTCACTTTCTCAAAGCTTAGGTCATTTTGGCAAAATTGCCAATTTTCGGTTTTGGTACTCCGAAGTTGCACTGTTTCATTGGTCAATTTACTGTTGGAATTTGACAAAACTTCCTTCATATAAAATGTTCCTCATTTTGTCTAGTTGAATTTCTTTTTTTGAATCACTCCATTTGGAGTTTTGTAGCTCAAGTTATGGCCAAAATAAGTTTACTATTCACGTGCACTGTTCATGCTGCTATCATGGGTTTTGGCAGATTTTGATCCAACTTTGGTCAGTAATTTGATCAAGTTAAGTTCCTAATTTGGTCTAACTTTCCTCATATGAAATGTTCTACTATGCCTTAGGTTTCCATCGGTTCATAAAATCGCCTAAATCCGAGTTTTCTAGAGAGAGTTATAGTCCTCCAAACATTGCTGCTCAAATGAAAATTCTGGAAATCTCAGTACAGTAAACTTCACTTTGCTCAATGATTTGATTAGGTTCTGGTCATAATTTGGGGTAGGTTTCTTCATGAAAGTTGTTTGTCTATGTCTTAACTTGTTGCTGTAAAACTTTCAGGTCAATTGACCAAATCTACAGTGAGTTATGGCCAAATGAATAGTTACTGTTCATTTGGTCATTTCTGCAGGTGCTGTTGCAGGGTGTCCGGATTAGGGCCAACTTTTGGTCCTCTTGCTTTGGTCTTTTGGGCATAGTTTCTTCAGGAAAAATGTGCCATTATAAGCCTAGTTTCATGTCCAATTGGCCAAACCCCAATTGAACCTACACAACCAAAGATATGGTAGTCCAAGTGGACTGAAATCTCAGCTACCCTGCTGCACTCATTGGACAGCCTGCCCATTCCACTTTGCCATGCAATAATTCACTCCTAATTATGATCAACTTACCTCAAATGGTCACTAATTGACCATTAGAATGTTCTTTAACAATTTCATAAGCAAAGTCAAATTTTCACTCCTAAACCCTAGCTCAAAGTCATGGTTTTCACAATTTCTTTAGTTAACTCTTTCATTCTTTGTATATATATATATGTATACACTTTAAACATAATCTCCAATTCACTCTAAGTCCATTAATACAATCAAACTCATTCCTTCCTAGGGCTGCTGAAAATTCAAGGGATGCATACACTTAACTTTTATTCATTTAATTTACAATTTCTCACTTATTTCAAGCTTCTAACATGGAATCAAAGAAGTATATATATAAGTAGGCACTAACCTCACTTTAACCTCTTGTAGGGCAGATTTCTCCAAACTAAAACTTCACTTTCCTTCCTTTTCTAGGCTGCCAAACACTTCCCAAGAGGTAGAGACAAGTTTTTAGTGAAGGGACTTAGGGTTTTATAGTGCAAATTCATGGGAAAATGGAAGTAATTAAAGAAAACTTCCATGGAGGGTTATGGAGGAGAGGATCACGTTTTGAAGAAGAAGATGGCTGCTTGTTTTTGGTCTTCCTTGGTCTTTATTTATCTCTTTTATTAATTAGTCAAATGGTTACTTAATTGTGATTGGTTATGGCTTTTAAATGACATCATCAAGATGTCATAAATTGCTTTTTATTTCATTTTCCTTTTCTTTTATCCACTACTCATTTCCAATTTCATTTTTAGTAATATTTATTCATATTTTATGTCATATTAATTATTTACTTAACTGGACAAGTCGGCCAAAAATCACCTCTGAAGGCGAAATGACCAAAATGCCCTCCGTTTGGCTTAACGGGTCAAAATTGTCTGTACCGATTGAAAAATTTTTCTAAATATTTTCTTGGCATTCTAATGCCATAGGAACCTCAATAACCCTTCTCTGGAGTCCCAAAAATTATTTTATGAATTTTTCCCTGGGTCTAGGGCTCCTCGTTGCGAGAACCGCAACTTCCCTCTGGTTACCCATCGCTTGGGCATCGGCTCATTTGACTTAGTTGTATTTTATTTCTAAAAATTTTACTAAATTTTTCTTGTTAATATTTGAGTTAATTATGGTTCCTGACTTTAGTTTAAATATTTTTCTGGACGTTCTAGCTGTCCGGACCGACACCGGTCACCGAAACAGTAGAATGTACGGAGTTGCTACCGAGAGGATGTTACAACTCTTCCCCTCTTATTTAAATTTCGTCCTCGAAATTTACCTGACTTAAGTAATCGGGGAGTTGCTACCTCCTTGTTTCTTCACCTTTCCGTGTTATCCTACTTCACTTTCTCCTTAGTCTCAATCCTATCCTCAAACAGTTATGTACTCATCCTTTTTCATCTTAAATATAGTCTCCTTCTCATCTCCATTCGCTATCTCATTGTCTCTTCACTCTCTTATTCCATATCTTAACCTAAAATAAACAGGAAATACAGATCTGCAATAGTGTCACCTCGACTCTTATGAATACAATGCATGATATGCAATCTATCTAGGTCCAGAAATGCCTAAATAGCGCTCTGATACCACTAAATGTGACACCCCTTACCCGACTATAGTGTAGCCGAGCAAGTTATGTCACTCAGTGTGCCGGAGCACTCTATTTTATCTGATTTCATTACAATCCTTGATTTATTTATTCAAAAACTTTATTGAAGATTTAGGCTATTTTTACTTTTATCAAAATCTAACTAAGTTGGAAATTTCAAAAATTTTAATGATAATCCGACAAAGTGTCGGCTGTAATTTGGACTATGATTCTTCCGAACTGCCAAAGACAATTTCAATATATACTCAATTTCTCAAACTTAATAGTCTCAAAAATTTTCAAACATAATGTATCTCAATGCAGTATCCAGATTTCTCAGAAATCTCATTAGATTTTCAATATCTCAATATTCACAAGTATAATCTCATTATAACTCAAATTCAATTCACATACTAAAATACTTTCTTTGAATAGCTTCCATAATTCATAGGTTAATTACATGAGTTTATTTTGTACAAGATATACAAATAATTTACAATGTGCTAGGAATGAACAATATACATAACATGTATAAAATGAGCCCTATCTACATGCATTGCTGAGGAGGTGACAATCTTGAACTCTTCTGACACTTCTGCAGATCTGGACTCCAAAATCTCGATCGACAGTCTCTGGTTTTACCTTGATTACTGCGAGGAAGCAATTCCATCGCGCTAAGCATTTCTGCTTAGTGGTGCAATAATATAACCAGAAATAATATATACAAGTAAAGAAAGAAATAAATGATAATTCAGATACTCAAGAATCAATTTAATTTGGTATGGTATTTCTAGTATCAACGATCTTATATACTAGTTTGTTCCTCTTTGGAAGTGCTTAGTTTATAACTTTTCAGTAATACTAGCAGGTATATAATTTATTCTATCTGTATTGTATTTCAAGTCTGTACGGTTCAAATTGAAGTACAACCGGATTTAACATATGAAGAAGAACCCATACGGATCCTAGCTCGGGAAGTGAAAGAGTTGAGGAATAAGTAGATTCCACTGGTGAAAGTGCTTTGGAGGCAACACAACACCGAAGAGGCAACATGGGAAAGTGAAGAGATGATGAGGCAATAGTTCCCTCAACTGTTTGCATCAGGTAAATTTCGAGGACGAAATTTTTATTAGAGGAGAAGAGTTATAACACCCTCACTGTAGCAATTCAGTACATTCTACTGTTCCAGTGACCGGTGTTGGTCTAGACAGCTAGAACATCTAGAAAAATATTTAAACTAAAGTGAGGAACCATAATTAACTCAAATATTAATAAGAAAAATTTAGGAAAATTTTAGAAATAACATGCAACCAAGTTAAATGAGCCGGTGCTTTAGTGATGGGTAAGCCAGTGGGAAGTTGCGGTCCTTGAAACTAGAAGCCCTAAACCAGAGAGAAAATTCATAAAATAATTTTTGGGATTCCAGAGACGGGTCATTGAGGTTTCTAAGGCACTAGAATTCCAAGAAAATTCTTAGAAAAATTTTTCAATCAGTCCAGACTATTTTGGTCTGTTAAGCCAAATGAAGGGCATTTTGGTCATTTCGTCTTCAGAGATAATTTTTTGCCGACTTGTCCAGTTAAGTAAAAAAATTATTATGACATAAAATATGAATAAATATTGCTAAAAATTAAATTAAAAATGAGTAGAAATAAAAGAAAAAGAAAAATGAAAGAAAACATCATAATTACCTCATGCTTAAGTAAGCATGATGCAATTAAAATGCTTTTAACCAATCAAATTTCAAAAAGTTATTAAACACCACTTAAAAGATGATAAAATGTAGGAAATAGCTAAAAACCAATCTACCTTCTTCCCTAACCAAAGACCAGCCGTCTCCCTTATCCCAAACCCCAACCTCCATGGAAGCTTAATGAAAGCTTCAAACCTCACCTCATCTCACCTTGAAACCACTACCTAGCTTCACAAAAAATTGATCTTGCAACTTGAACATCCTCTAGCCAGCCAAAAGAGGAAAGGAAAAAGGAAGTTTTGTTAGCTTGAAATTCAGCTCCAACAAGGTTAGTGTCCAAACTTTTGCTATTTTTGATTTAATTCATGTTTAATTGCATGAGGTAAGTAGGAAATGTAAGAAAACAAAATAAAAATGTGTGTGCATGGACCCTTATAATTTCAATAGGTAGGGTTGGTTAGGATTTGATGATCTTGCTTTATAGCAAAGTGGTTATGAGTAGCCCTTGCTATGAGATGAGTGATTGAATATGTTTGGGTAAGTGAAATGCAAGTGGAATGCATGAAAGAACTTTAAAAAAATGTGGACACTTGAACAACATTAGGGTTTGCATTTGTAATGGTATGTTAACCTTGTAATGGTCAATTAGTGAACATTTGAATGTGTGTGAGGAGGAATTGAAGTGAGTAAGGATGTTGAAGTTTACCTTAGGCATGCTGCCCTTGGTCACCTACAGGACTGGGTGTGAGTCCAGCAGGTTTGGGCAGAGATAAATGGAGTTGTATAGGTTTAATTGGTGCAAGGCCAATTATACATGAAACTAGACACATAATGGCACAATTTTAGTGAAGAAACCCTGCCCAGAAAATCAAACCAAGTTGACCTAAAAATTGCCCTAATCTGGGTGACTTGCATTCTGCCTGGGCAAAATGACCAAATGAACAGTGTTTATTCATTTGGTCATAACTCAGTGTAGAAAGGTCCAATTGACCTGAAATTTTATCAGCAGATAGCTGAGACATAGACCTACAACTTTCATGAAGAAACCAAACCCAAAATTTGATCATAACATGTTCAAAAATTGACTTGCAGTTAGTGTACAAAACACTGTAAATTTGGTTCTATCTAGAAAATCTAGAAAATTTGCAATCCGGCCAGTTATGGTATTTAGGCCATAACTTGAGCTACAAAACTCCAAATGGACTGATTCAAAAAGGGAAATATAACTAGACACAATAAGGAACAACTTTCATGTAGATAATTTTGCTAAATTCCTACTGTACAAATGACTAATGGAATAGTAAACTTAATGCTTGAAATCTGAAAATTGTGAAAAACTAACACTAAGTTTTGAATTGGTATTGACAACCAATACCAATAACTTTAGAATGCAAAATGTGGTATGTTGAGGATATTAGAACAAATGTACCTATTGTTTATGCAAAAGTCAACATTTTAGTTGACTAACGAAATGAATAATAACACTTAAACTTCAATTCCAAGAATTATAAAATTTAAAAGTGTAACATGCCCTAGTACACCTAGTAAGATTGGTTTGGATAGGTTGGCATGCCAATAGGGTTCAGTTAGCAGTACTGCACATGGCATTATGGCATTCTGTGATTTTATGGCTTTTAGCTATTCTGACATTATGATGATACTTGGCCTTGTGCCTGATATTTATTACAGCTTATTAGCTGTTCTGTTGCACACCGGGAGATACATGTGTGACTGATGGTGTGACGGCCCAAGGTACTTGATATCCAGTACCAGTTTACCCGTTTATCCAGTCCAGTCATCTAGTATAGTTTACTTGGGCAACCAAAAATGAAAATGGATAAATTTAATGAAATAATGAATATAACAAGTACCAAATAAATAAGATTACAAATAATTACAAAAAAAAAAAAAATTTGTCTGCATAAGACATCAATACATTCACTACATATTTATTTTCTTTCAGTTTTGTTTATTTTATTATTGGCACGACTAAGCATTATTGCTTAGCGCGTTACTTTTTACCATGCATAGGTTCGAAAGAGATTGACAGAGAGCCCAGTAGACCACAAACTGGGTGAGGCTGTCCACAGTTCTGTATAGTATCCGTGTCACCTCACAAATTTCAGTGCATTGGTAGGACACTAGGTTTCATTTTGGTATTTTGTAATTAACTTTTATTTTCTCATGTATAATTGAGACTTATGTAATATAATTTGGTATTAAAGTAAATAGTGGAAATTTGTGTTTATAAATGAAAAATTGAGTATTTATTTATGACTTATATATGAATATCATGTGAAATGAATGAATGAGAAATGGAAGTATTGTTGAGAAATAGTGAGACTTTGTTGATAAAATGGAGTTTGAGAATGGTTGAAAACTTATTGGAAGTGTTTTTCACAGGTTCCGAAGAACTGTTTTCTCCATTTTTAGCCGGTACTTTGCCGGATTTTCTATAAATTTTGCGAAATTTCAAATAAATTTATAATTTCAATTAATGACTTAAATGAATTATATTTCACAAATTGTACTTCATAACTATGAATAAAAATAAATTAAGGAAGAATAAAAATGATTGAAACAAAATAGGGTATTCAGGTACACTGTGTGATATATCTTACTCGGATATACTGTAAACGGGTAAGGGTTGTCACAGGTGCAGACACTCTAAGTGACCTTTGGCTGTGGGAGCAACAAGCATAACTGGACTAACATATCTACTGTGTAGTTTCCACAAATAGATGCACTAGCTTCTCAGATGGTGGTACCTACAGCTCTAGTTCTAATGGTACTAATAGCTTATCATGGGACTCAAGTTCCACAGGTGGCTTCAGGCTTATAGGGCAATCAAAGTATTAGAGGAGTTGATGCTTTTACAATACAGGTTCCACATATAACAATTCTAGCTATGCAACAGTTTTAGGGATGCAATTCTCTAGGCCCAAAGCCATCGCACCTTGTAGGAAGTCGATGGGATAACACTAAGCATAAAATAGCTAAGGGCAATCCACTGCCTCAAATTGCTAATCTCATGGGTTTTTTTAAGTTCATCTATAATCAATGTAAAGATAAAGCTGACATAATGGCTAACATATTGCAGCATTCATTCACATGTAATTAAATAGATAAAAGGTTAATGTGATAAGTAGGCCTTGTGGCCCCTCTTTCATAAATAAAAGCTAAAACATAGCTTATTGTTCAATAAATATCTAAGTATTTACATGTATGCTCAATTTATTACATCAAGATATAATGACTACAGACTGTAGAAAATCCTTAAAGGAAACTAGGAGTTAATAAGTAGCTCTGAATAAGGCTATATAGACAACTCCCCAGTATCTAGTACTAGCACATGATGAAGAAGTTCTAAAAGACCTATATTCATATTCTTCAATAAAGGTTTGTAAAGAAAGATAAAGGATAGCGCCTGCAAAAGTATAAGGCAAGAAGTACCTGCAGAGGCAGTAAAAACACATGCCATGAAAAATTTGATAGAGTTTCTCCTATGTGAGGAGGGTATAGAAAATTGGCCAATCAAGTTTTAAGGTCAATCTTCAAAAAAGCAACAAACACAACTAGCATAACACAAAAAATTCAACATATGAGTAGATATGGCATAACTCATCACAGATGCAGAAGAAGTTCATTATAAGTTTAGTAAAGAGAACTACCTTTGACTATTATTGAGAAAGAGTTTATGTTGGACACCAGAAATCTTGGTGGTGTAAAGACGCTTGGTACAAAAGAGGAAAAGTTCTCAAAGGAGATATGACCAAGGGAGGGGCCATACCACCATAATAGGTGCTATACCAAGTGTCGCAATAAGCACCATACTAGGTGTTATAACAAATACCACAATTGATGTCGCAGTAGCTGCAGTAGCAAGGGAGGTCAAAGACTTTTTTGTAGTATAAAATTTGAATGCATGCACAATAATTGCAGCTTACACAATACGTCTCAAATGCACAAATAAGCTAAAATAATATAAAGGCACCAAATTCATTCTTGAATATTAAGATTCATAGGTAACTACAATTTCTTCCAAATTTTCTCAAATTCCTTCAAATTCTCAACAAATTGACGATACCTAGATAAGACCCAGTCACTATATTGCTAAGAAATGGCCATTAGAGCTAAGAAATGGCTAAAAGAAAGCATGAATCAAAGAAAATGAAAATTAGAAGTACCAAAATAGTGCCAAAAATGGACCAAAGGGACACGATGTGCGTGGAAGGCCTTTGGGTCATCGGACTGATGGTTAGATTAATCGATGACCTTTAAATTCTTAATAAATTAAAAATAGCTATGTAAAACCCAATGTTACACCTTACCCCTCTGCAAGGCATGACATGATCTCTCAGCATATCTAATAAATTACTGATCTTTCCCTCCCGATAATCTATTAAATATACTACAAGGCATTTTAAACAATTCCATTTTATTTTTAAATGTAGAGTGGTGCTTAAATAATTATTAAGGTGTTTCTAATTTCAATAAAAGCCACATAGATTATTTAGAAATAATTTAGCATTTTAAAATTTTATAAAAATTCTGCATGGTGCCGGCTAAAAATACAATAAAATAGTTCTTCTAAACCTATAGAAAAATAATTTATAAAAAAAATCTTATACTTAATTTGAACTCTGTCAACTCATTTAGCTCATTTCATTTAACCAATCATATACAAATTAAAATGGGTATTTATTTACAAATCTACAACTCAAAAGGAATAACAAAACATTATTACAAGTCCATTTGTACAACTACTCATTTATCTTTTAGATACATATGAACTAAATTACATCAAAATGAATTTACAAGGGTATAAATAATATACCCAAAAAAGATCTAAGAATGGCTTCAACCATAGCTACTAGCGGCTCACTCTGCTGCTTTGCCCTTCTCCTTATCTGCGACAGCATGAAACAGCCATGGCTGAGTAATTCACTCAATGGTACACAACCAAAAATTTAAAAACTCATTATCATGCATAATATATCAAAACACAACAAATTATATCTCCATAATTAAAGAATCATTCCATAATTCTAAATTAGTAACAATCATTTATTTAAAATCACATTTCATTTAAGAATCACAATTCACAACCCACAAAACATAAGTGTTGCCAAGAACACACAGTTTAGACCATGACATAAAGTTTCACGATCAATATCGTGTTATACGCCACGACAAAGCAAATCAACCTCACTAATAGTTATTAATGAGGGAAGGCTAGATACCTAATGAGTACTCATATAGTCTCACCCACTAACCATTATTAATGGGGGACATAATCATAATCAATTATCAGACCCCAAATAGCCGTTAGTACTGGAGAATTTCGAATGGGACTGTCATGCTAACTATGGTTTTAAAATAATTTCAAATAATTTCATTCATCAAAATATATTTACCAATTCACAATCACATTTCATTCAAAATAATTACCAAAAAAGGGTCGGTAACACACAATTTCTCAAACACTTCAAATTTCATTCAAAATCAGCCCACTCCATACTACAATGGTACAAATGGCCAACATCCTCCTTTCTAAAATCATAAAATCATTTTACAAAATTAAAGCACTCATTCAAACCATTTACAATTTAAAATAAAAGGGGAGGGTTTAGTTATGTACAAACCTCTTTATACTCCTCTTACTTAGTTCAACTCTTCTCCTCTTTAGGAGGCTTCTTTTCCACTGAAAATATAAAATGAAAATGTCTCAATACTTATCTCAATTATCTCCAATAACTAACCAAATGAATGCCTAATGAATGCCTAAGTTACTCATGCAAATTCAAAGAGTTTGGGTTCTGGATAGTTTTATCCCCTGACATTTGAACCCAATTTCAACTTAGTTTTGTTCATAATTTGGTAAAGTGTCTTCATGAAACTTGTTCCTCTATGTCTTAGTTTTATTTTCCTTTTTGAATTACTCAATTTGGAGTTTTGTAGCTTTAGTTATGATCAATTAACCACATACTAGTCCAGTGACCAATACTTTTCCAGAATAGGGCAAATTCTAGAACTCAACTTTGTTAAGCTAATTGGATAAGTTGTAGTCATAATTTGGCTTGGTGTTCTTCATATGAGTTGTTATCCTATGTCTCATGGTTACACAGGTTCAAAAATCACTAAATTTGAAGTTGTGTAGGGTAAGTTATGGCTAATTAACCAACTTGAACTCATAAATCCTACAACTCCAGAATTCCAGGTTTTAAGTCAGTTTTTCAATTAATATTTAAGGTCTTACACCCAATATTTGAGTAAGGTTTCTAAATCAAAGTTGTAGCCCTAATTCTTAGGTTTTCAAATCATTTTGGTTCATCCCATTTGGAATTTTCTAGTGAAAGTTATGGTCTAATTATTGTCCTAGGGTTAAATGGCTAAAATGATTCCAATGCTAGAATTCCATATTGGGAAGTCCTGACTTCTCCTAACAATTTCCCCAAGATGCCTTTGTGATCTAGGTTCTGATCAAAACACAAAACTTGTAATTCTATGTGTTATGAGCATTTTGCTTTTGGAATCACAACATTTGCAGTTTTGTAGCCCAAGTTATGGCAATTTTGTCAAAACTGGTCGGATAGGTAATTGTCCAAAATTTCTAGGTATGTCCAGAGTCAAGGTAGATTTGTTGGACCAATTTTGTCTAGCAATTTGATTAACATAGGATCATAATTTGACTTTATGATCTTCATAAGTGTTCTATTATGTTTTAGGTTTCCATTGGTTCAAGAATCAAGTCAATTGGAGTTTTCTAGTATGAGTTATGCCTAATCTACTAAACACTATTCTTTTGGTCATTTTTTGTCAGTCCAGAATTGAAATCTGGATTCAAGGTTCATTTAGGGCAACTTATGGTCATTTTCTGGGTAAGGTGTCTCATGAAAATTCTAGCCCTGTGTCTTATGTTTCATCTCCAATTGGCCTCACACCAATTGGAGCTATGTAGCTCAAATTATGCTTATTCAAAGCCGCTGGACTCAAGTGCCCGGATTCTAGCTCATTGGCACACCACCACTCCATCAATTCTATTCCTCAATTCAACATCAATACACATTCATGACACATCATATGACCTTAATTTACCATTACTACCATCAATTTGGTAACCTACCATAAAAACCATAATTTCCATAAGCCCTAATTCTTCCATCTTCTAATTCAATACAACTCATGAAATCTCACTACACCAATCTTACATACAACATCATTTAAGCTAGAATTTATCATCAATTCAATTAAAAACACATCAAACCCTAAAGTTCTTAAGATGGCCAAATTTCATGGTCTTCCCTTCATGCATGATTTTTCAAATTTTAATGTAATTCAAACTTATTTCTATGAGTATACAACAAATTAAATTGGAAGAGTGGCTTACCTCTAATGGAGTTTTTCCCAACTTCTTATTTCTTCAAATTCTCTTATTTTTCTTGCTTCTAATCTTCCACCCAAGGTCTAATTAGAGCTTTTTATTGAAGTGGCTATGAAAATTATGGATTAAAATTATGGTTTTAAGAGCTTGAATGGGTCATTAATGGTGGAAAATGAAAAGAAAGGAAGAGAGGGATGGAACCGGCTGTCCAAGGAAGAAGAAATGAATTTTCTACTTTTATTTTTTTGTCTTTTTAATGTTATAATTATCTCCAAAATTCATAATTTAAAAATTAAAATTTTTAATTGTGTTATGCTTGTGTAATGCTTATGTCATAATACTAATTTAATATTTGAAATTTTCATTTCTTTTTCTTTTCCTTCCCTACTCTCTTTATTTTTAATTCTTTCTCCACAATTTAATCTCACACAATTTAATGGACATTTAGGCCAAAAGTTACTTCTAGGAGTGAATTGACCAAAATGCCCATCATCGGGTTATATTTCATCTTTTAATAATGTCCGATGAGTCCTTAAGTTCTAATTCACTTATTTGTACTTGTTTCCTTTTTATTTCCATGATTTTCTAGTTTCCAATAGTTTTGCATTTATCCCTTAATTAAGGATGTCATGGGATCCCACACGAATATAGGGTAGCAATTGAGCTCGTAGTCACTGTCACACCTTACCCTTCCATAAGATGTGGCATGACTCAGAAGGATATCTAATAAATTAACGAACTTCACCTACCAATAATCTATTAAAAATACTACAAGGGATTTTGGCAAAATAATTTCGTTTTAAAGTTTAGCATGGTGATAAAAATTAATTTAAGTGTTTTCAATTCTAGTAAGTGTCATAAAATTTATTTAGAAATAAATAGGCATTTTTAAAATTTTACAAAAGATCCGCATAGTTACGGCTAAAACTATATCAAAACAGTTCTTCAAAACCTGTCGACAAACAATTTACAAAGTATTATATTCAATTGGAACTCAATCAATTCAAATTGTCTCATTTCATATCAACAAACCTCATCATAATAAAAATAATTGATCATTCACAAGACTCAGAAAGAAATTTATGTTTACATTTATTGAAGTAATAACATTACTATTACAAAAATATACAAGTAAATAAAATCTCAAAATAATGTTACAAATATTTTTATACAACTGCTCGAATGTAATTACATACATATAACTACATGATTACATTAAAACCTAATGTACAAGGGTATACCTACAATATACCCGTAGAAAGTTCCAACACATTTTCAAGTCACATCTTCAAGTGATCTCACTCAGCTGGTTTATATTTTCTTTCACCTGTGACATCATACAAAGCTATCGCTTAGCAGTAAATTTAGTGGTGCACAACTAATAATTTAAAATGCGATACAAAATATACTTTGACAAATCATAACAAAAGATTGAAAATATTCAAATTCTTCATAATTCATAAAATCAAGTCAGTATTTTTGTAACATCCTCATTTTAGCTAGTCTGTACAGTCTACTATTCTAGTGACCAGTGTCGGTCCGGACAGCTAGAACGTTCAGAAAAATATTTAAACTAAAGTGAGGAACCAAAAATTAACTAAAATAATTAATAAAAAAAATTAATTAATTAAAAAAAATTTAGGAAAAATTATAAAATAATTCTTAGGACCCCAGAGCAGGGTCATTGAGGTTCTTATGACATTAGAATGCCAAGAAAATACTTAGAAAAATTTTTCAATCGGTAAAGACAATTTTGGCTCGTTAAGCCAAACGGAGGGCATTTTGGTCATTTCGTCTTCAGAGATGATTTTTGGGCCAACTTGTTCAGTTAAATAAATAATTTGTATAACATAAAATATGATTAAATATTGTTAAAAATTTAATTGAAATTAATTGGACAAGAAAAGGATGGAAAAATGAAAGAAATTGAAATTATGACATCATAAGGATGTCATTAAAAGTCTCCAACCCAATCAAGTGTTGACACATGTCACCAAGGTATTTAAAAAGACTTAAGTGGCAGAAAAAGAAAGAAAAAGAAGCCCAAAAATTCGTGAAGCTCCTCTCTCCCTCTTCTTCATGCCACCCCCTTTGCCCTCCATCACCAAAGCTTTACCAAGCTTGATTTCTTGGGTTTCTATCCATTAAAACCTAAATTTCCCAACACAAAAAATTGTTCTAGCTTCTTGGAGATTCTTTTGGGAGAAAAAAGAAAAGGAAAGGAAGAACTTTAGAAAATTGGAAAGCTCACTCCTTTAAGGTTAGTGACCTAACCATGAAATTTTCTTTAAATTCATGTTAAGAACTTTGAATATGTGTAAATTGCAAAGAAAAAAAATTGTTGAATACCATTTGGATGGAAACCCTGGATTTTTGGTAGCCATGGTTAGGGTTTGATTGTGTTGAGTTTAATGAAATTAAAAGACTATCATAGCTGCCCACAACATGTATTTACTAAATGGATTGATGAAATGAAGTGAAAATGCATTTGGGGTAATGTTTGAGATGTTAGGGTTAGGGTTTGGGGTGGAAAATGGGACTTTGAGCATGTAATGATGAAAGTGAGTTTTAATGGTCAATTAGTGACCATTTGGTTATGTGTAAACAAGAAATGAAGTGGTTTGATTAGTGGGAATTACAGTTGGTGTGGCTGCCCATGGTGACCTGCAGAATTAGACATGAGTCCAGCAGGTTTGGGCAGCCATATCTTGAATTTTACGGGTTCAATTGGTGCAAGGCCAATTGGACATGAAACTAGACACATAATGGCACAACTTTGGTGAAGAAACCATGCCTATAAAACCAAACCAAGTGAATCAAAAGCTTGCTCAAATCCGGGTGACCTGCAGGCTATTTCTGCAGAATGACCAAATGAACAGTGATTGTTCATTTGGCCATAATTCAATGTAGAAAGGTCCAATTGACCTGATATTTTACCAACAATAAGCTGAGATATAGACCAACAACTTTTATGAAGAAACCTACCCCAAATTATGACCAGAACCTATCCAACAAGTGAGTTGCAGTCGGTGACCTGCAGTCTGATTCTACAGAATGACCAAATTCATTTAGCCATAACTCAATGTAGAAAGGCCCAATTGACCTGAAATTTTACCAGCAACAAGATAAGATATATACCAACAACTTTCATGAAGAAACCTACCCCAAATTATGACCAGAACCTATCCAACAAGGGAGTTGCACTCACTGTTTACTGCACTATAGATATGGTGAGTCCAGAAAAATTCCAATCCGGCCAGTTGTGGTTTTTGGACTATAACTTGAGCTAAAAAACTCCAAATGGAGTGATTCAAAAAAGGAAATTCAATTAGACAAAATAAGGAACAAGTTTCATGTTGATCATTTTACCAAATTCCAGCTGCAAAAATGACTAATGAAACAGTAAAAATGAGGCATGAAAACTGAAAATTCTGCTTAGTTAACATTAAGCTTAGAAATGGTATTGGCAACCAATACCAAAAAAATTTGAATGCAAAATGTGGTATGTTGGGAGTATTAAAACTAATGTACCTATTGTCTATGCAAAAGTCAACATTTTGGTTGATTAATGAAGTGAATAGTAACACCAAAACATGAAATTCAAAAATTGTAAAACTTAAAAGTGTAAAATGCCCTAGTATACCTAACAAGATTGGTTTGGATAGCTTGGCATACCAATAGGGTTCTGTGACACTCCTTACTCGTGTACAGTATATTATTCGAGTAAGCAATGTCACACGGTGTATCGGCACCCTCTATTTTAATTTAATCAATTTTTATCATAGTTTTGAATATAACTTGTGAAATATAATATATTTGAGCCATTTATCGAAATTATAATTTATTTAAGGTTCCGAACATTTTATAGAAAATCCGGCAGAGTACCGGCTAAAAATGGAGAAAACAGTTCTTCGGAACCTGTGAAAAACACTTCCAATAATCGTATTCAATCATTCTCAAACTCCAATGTCATCACAAACTCAATATTTTTCAACAACATTTCTCAATCAATCATTTCTCAGGGTACTCATATATAAGCAACGAATAAATACTCAAATTTTTCCATACATAACCACAAATCTTTATTATTTACATGAAAATCAAAATACATTACATAAGTTTCATTTACACAAGGGAAAATAAAAATCAATTACAAAATACCAAAATGAAGCCTGGTGTCCTACCAATGCACTGTAGATGGTGAGGTGACACAAACACTATGCAGAGCTGCAGGATGGACTCACCCAGTCTGCGGTCTACTGGGCTCACGATCACTATCTCCAGAACCTACGCGTGGCAAAAGCAACACGCTAAGCAATGATGCTTAGTGGTGCAATAATAAAATAAAAGAAAATAGCAGAAAATAAATATGTATTTAATGTATATGTCTTATTTGTTTGGTATTTGTATATCCATTTATTTCATTAACTTTGTCCATTTTCATTCATTTGGTTGCCCAAGTAACCTATACTAAATGACTAGACTGGATAAACGGGTAAACTGGCACTGGGTATCAAGTACCTCGGGCCGTCACACCATCGGTCACATATGTATCTCCCGGTGTGCATCAGAACAGCTAACAAGCTGTATATAACAATAGGCACAAGGCCAAGTCTCAACACAATATCAAAATGGCTAAAAGCCATAAAATCACAGAATGGCATAATGCCATGTGCAGTACTACTAACTGAACCCTATTGGCATGCCAAACTATCCAAACCAATCTTGTTAGGTATACTAGGGCATTTGATACTTTAAAATTCTTCAATTTGTAAATTTCAAGTTTTGGTGTCACTATTCACCTCATTGGTCAACAAAAATGTTGAATTTTTGATAGCAAATAGGTACATTGGTTTTGACACTCCCAACATACCACATTTTGCATTCAAAACTTGTTGGCATTAAGCATTAATACCATTTCTAAGTTTAAACCAAGGGAAGCAGGATTTTCAGTTTTTGTAACCCAACTTTACTGTTCCATTGGTGACTGTTACAGTGAAAATTTGAGGAAATGGTAAACATGAAAGTTGTTCCTTATTTTGTCTAGTTGAATTTCGTTTTTTGAGTCACTCAATTTGGAGTTTTTTAGCTCCAGATATGGTCCAAAAACTACAGCTGGCCGGATTGCAAAACTATAGAATTGACCATATCTACAGTACAATGAACAGTGACTGCCACTGCCTTGTTGGATAGGTTTTGGTCATAATTTGGGGTAGGTTTCTTCATGAAAGTTGTTTGTCTATGTCTTAACTTGTTGCTGTAAAACTTTCAGGTCAATTGAACATATCTACAGTGAGTTATGGCCAAATGAACAGTTACTGTTCATTTGGTCATTCTGCAGAACCT
This sequence comes from Hevea brasiliensis, assembly GCF_030052815.1. Taxonomy (NCBI): domain Eukaryota; kingdom Viridiplantae; phylum Streptophyta; class Magnoliopsida; order Malpighiales; family Euphorbiaceae; genus Hevea; species Hevea brasiliensis. Next base: position 87,196,364 of record NC_079497.1, on the reverse strand, counting down.
GTTTGCAGGGTATTCGGATTGGGGCCAATTTTTGGTGCACTTGCTTTGGTCTTTTGGACATGGTTTCTTCAGAAAAATTGTGCCATTATAAGTCTAGTTTCATGTCCAATTGGCCAAACACCAATTGGACCTACACAGCCAAAGATATGGCAGTCCAAACAGGCTGGACTCACAGACTCCCTGCTGCTGTCACTAGGCAGCCTACCAAAACTCTTTGTAACCCTCTAATGCACTTCAAATTATGGTCAACTTACCTCAAATGGTCACTAATTGACCATTAAAATGTTCTTTAACAATTTCATCAGCCAAGTCAAAATTTTACTCTCAAAACCCTAACTTCCCATTATGATTCACACAAGATGCCTTAATTTGCTAATTCATTCACTAACCACATACATATATGCTTTAAACATGATCTCTAGTCCACTTTAAATCCATCAAAACAGTCAACCCTATCCCTTCCTTAGGGCTGCCGAAATTCATGGTGGACATACACATAATTTTTATTCATTTAAGTTACAAATTCTCACTTAATTCAAGTCACTAACATGGAAATAAAGAGTTTAAGGTATATATGTGCACTAACCTCTTGTAGGGCAGAATTTTCCAAGCTTAACTTCACTTCTTTTCCTTTTTCTTGGCTGCCAAAAGGTTATGCAAGGTGCAAGGATAAATTTTAGTGAAAGGAGTAGGAGGATTTAAGGTGAAAGGAGGAGAGAAATTGAGCTTGTTGAATGTTTTAATGGAGGTTTGGTGCTAGGGCATGGTTCGGCTGGTTTTGGGGAGGATGAAGGTGGCTGTTGGCTTTTTAATTCTTTGGTCTTTATTTCTCTCTTTTATTAGTTAATTTGATAGTTGTTTAAATACAATTGGTGGGGACTTGTAAATGACATCATAAAGATGTCATAATTTGCTTTATTTTGATTTTTCTTTTCTTTCATCTCTACTCATTTTCAATTTAATTTTTAGTAATGTTTATTCATATTTTATGTTATAATAATTATTTACTCAACTGGACAAGTCGGCCAAAAATCACCTCTGAAGGCGAAATGACCAAAATGCCCTCTGTTTGGCTTAACGGGTCAAAATTGTCTATACCGATTGAAAAATTTTTCTAAATATTTTCTTGGCATTCTAATGCCATAGGAACCTCAATGGCCCTTCTCTGGAGTCTCAAAAATTATTTTATAATTTTTCCCCCGGTCTAGGGCTCCTAGTTGCGAGAACCGCAACTTCCCTCTGGGTTACCCATCGCTAGGGCACCGGCTCGTTTAACTTGGTTGTATTTTATTTCTAGAATTTTTTCTAAATTTTTCTTATTAATATTTGAGTTAATTATAGTCCCTCACTTTAGTTTAAATATTTTTCCGGATGTTCTAGCTGTCCGGACCCATACTGGTCACCGGAACAGTAGAATGTACGGAGTTGCTACTGGGAGGGTGTTACAACTCTTCCCCTCTAATTTAAATTTCGTCCTCGAAATTTACCTGATGCAAACAGTTGAGGGAACTATTGCCTCATCGTCTCTTCACTTTCCCAAGTTGCCTCCTCGGTGTTGTGGTGCCTCCAAAGCACTTTCACCAGTGGAATCTGTTTGTTCCTCAATTCTTTTACTTCCCGAGCTAGGATCCGTAAAGGTTATTCTTCATATGTCAAATCCGGTTGTATTTTAATTTCTTCCTTGGAGATGACATGTGAAGGATCTGAGCGGTATCTTCTTAACATAGATACGTGAAACACATTGTGGATCTTGTCCAGCTCTGGCGGTAAAGCTAGCCTATAGGCCATTGGACCCACACGTTCAATGACTTCATATGGGCCAATGAACCTAGGGCTTAACTTACCTTTCCTTTCAAACCTCAATACCTTCTTCCACGGTGACACCTTGAGGAACACTTTATCGCCAACTGCATATTCTATTTCTTTTCTCTTCAGGTCGGCATAAGATTTCTGTCTATCTGAGGCAACCTTCAGATTGGCTTTGATTAGTTTTACTTTCTCCTCAGTCTGTTTCACCAGGTCTGGCCCCACCAATTTGTCTTCGCCCAATTCACCCAAAGACACCTGGAGTTCTACATTTCCTCCCATATAATGCTTCATACGGGCCATTTGGATGCTAGCTTGGTAGCTATTGTTGTATGCAAATTCGCGGCATGAGGTATCTATCCCAACTTCCCTCAAACTCAATGACACAACTCCTCAGCATATTCTCAAGGACCTGACATATATTTCATGTTATTGTTATCATTTTAGTTCAATAGTTGTATTAATTCAATTAGTTCAATTGTTTACCTGGATTACTCTTTCTGATTGCCCATCCATCTGAGGATGGAAAGCTGTGCTGAAGTGGAGTTGTGTACCCAAGGACTCATGCAAATTCTTCCAAAATCTCGATGTAAACCTTGGGTCTCGATAAGATATGATGGAAAGTGGAATTCCATGCAGTCTAACTATCTCACTGATATACAATTCTGCTAACTTCTCCGGTGAGTAGTCACCCTAATCGCAGAAGTGTCGACTTCGTCAATCTATCCACTATCACCCATACTGCATCATGTTTCTTCTGGGTGAGAGGTAGACCACTTACAAAATCCATGGTGACCCGATCCCATTTCCATTTAGGTATGCGTATAGGCTGTAGCAAACCTGATGGAACTTGATGTTCTGCCTTGACTTGCTGACATGTCAAGCATTTAGTCACATAGTCAGCTATGTCCTTCTTCATACTGTGCCACCAATATCAAGCTTCAGATTATGATACATTTTTGTACTTCCTGGGTGCATAGCATATACACTGGTGTGTGCCTCTTTCAGAATACTGGCTTTTAATTCCCCATTGTCTGGTACACACAATCTTCCTTTGTAATACAGACACCCATCTGCTTTCACTTCATAATCAGTTGCTTTTCCCTCTGAGTTGGCAAATATTTCAGGCTTTTGTGGTCCATGCAAATGTAGCACTTTTCACCATATAAATAATGCCTCCATATCTTCAGTGCGAAGATAATTGCTGCAAGCTCTAAATCATGGGTAGGGTAATTCTGTTCATGTGGCCTTAGCTGTCTGGAAGCATAAGCGACCACCTTCCACTCTTGCATCAATACACATCCTAACCCATTATGTGAGGCATCACTGTAGACCACAAAGTCCCTTCCTGACACTGGCTGTGTTAACACTGGTGCCTCTATTAACAAAGCCTTCAACTTCTCAAAACTGGTCTGACACTTGTCATTCCAGTCAAATCTGACATTCTTGTGTAACAGCTTGGTCATTGGAGCAGCTATTAAGGAAAATCCCTTCACAAATCTCCTGTAATACCCAGCTAGCCCCAAGAAGCTTCTGACCTCAGTTGTGTTTCTGGGAGGCTTCCATTCCATCACTGCTTCTATTTTCTTGGGATCCACCCTAATCCCATCAGCTGACACTATGTGTCCAAGGAATGCAATCTCATTCAACCAAAAATCACACTTGGACAACATAGCATACAGCTTCTTTTCTCTCAGGGTTTGTAGAACAATCCTCAAATGCTCATCATGTTCTTCCCTGGTCTTGGAATACACCAAAATATCATCGATAAAGACCACTACGAACCGATCTAAGTGTGGATGGAAGATACGGTTCATAAGGTCCATAAATGCTGCTGGTGCATTTGTTAGGCCAAAGGGCATCACCAGAAACTCATAATGCCCATACCGGGTCCTGAATGCAGTCTTTGGCACATCTACATCCTTCACCCTCAACTGATGATACCCTGATCTGAGATCAATTTTGGAAAATACTCCTGCTCCCTTCAACTGATCAAACAGATCATCAATTCTAGGCAACGGATATTTGTTCTTCACAGTCACTTTATTCAACTGCCGGTAATCAATGCATAGCCTCAAAGTCCCATCCTTCTTTTTCACAAACAGCACTGGAGCTCCCCATGGTGACACACTGGGGCGTATAAACCCCTTATTAAGTAACTCTTGCAACTGAGTTTTTAACTCCCTTAATTCCATGGGTGCCATCCTATAAGGAGCAATGGAAATGGGTGCTGTACCCGGCAGTGTCTCAATAGCAAATTCAACTTCCCTTTCTGGTGGCAAACCAGGTAACTCTTCAGGAAATACCTCTGGGAAGTCTCTTACTGTGAGTATATCACTCAGGTTTGACTTAGCCTGCCTAGTATCCACCACATGTGCTAGGTAGGCTTCGCAGCCTTTTCTCATCATTCGTCTAGCAACTGTGGCTGAGATGACATTGGACAAGAAATCTGTCCTTTCCCCCACAACTGTGATCTCATTACCCTCAAAAGTTTTCAGAGAAATTCTCTTCAATTTGCAATCAACTATTGCCTGATGACGTGACAACCAGTCCATTCCCAAAATCACGTCAAACTCATGGAAGAGCAACTCAATTAGGTCTGCCAAGAATTCATACCCCTGAATCCTTAATGGGCAACCCTTGTATACTTTGTTCACTACAACACTGTGGCCCAATGGATTAGTAACCAGAATGTCTTGGTCACTCTCCCCTACTAGTATCCCCCTTTCTACGGGTAAGTTGATGCAGATGTATGAATGAGTGGATCCTGGATCCACCAATGCATGCACAGATGTATTGTAGAGGGAGAACGTACCCCTGATGACGTCTAGGGCATCTTGCTCCTCCTGAGCTCTAATGGCATAAGCTCTTGCAGGTGGTCTGCTGTCAGGCCTCTCTGCTGGCTCAGACGCAGGCCTCTGTGATGGTCCCACAGCCTCAGATTTGCCAGATTTCCTACCCCTTTGTGGTGCAGGAGCAGGTCTGTCTGCTTGTGTTGGAGCAGCTGTAGTAGTTCTGCGTGGACAGTTCTTCAACTGATGCTCTGTTGACCCACATCTTAAGCAGGCACCAGTCACTCTCCAACACTCCCCCTTGTGCCACTTCAGACAGTGTGGACATGCAGAAGATGTTGGGGCTGGTCCCCTGAACCCCATCCCTGGAGAGCTGCCCACTGATGGTGTGGACTGACCTCTCCTAGGGGTAAACTGTGGCCTGGGCCCCTGAGACTGACCCTGACCTTGTGGCTAGCCTGAACTCTGTGCAGGTGGACCCTTGAACCTCTTCCCAGGTGCAGGAGATGAACTAGACTGACCCGGGCCCCTCTTCTGCTGTCTATCCCTTTTGGTTTGCTCACTGATTCTTACTTTTTCAACCTTTATTGCAGCTTCCACTAACTAAGTAAATTCTGTGATTCCCAGGGCAGTGAGCTGGATCTTTATGTTGTCATTTAGTCCCTCTTCAAATCTCTTACACCTTTCAGCTTCATTAAGGACTATCTCCCTTCCGTAGCGGCTTAATCTAATGAATTCCTTCTCATACTCGGCCACTGACAATTGTCTCTGCCTCAAGTTAATGAATTCCCTTCTTCTCACTTCTAGATATACAGTACCCACATATTTCTTTTTGAATTCTGAGAGGAAAAAGTCCCAAGTTACTATTTCTAGCTGTACTTCACTGGATACCGTATCCCACCATTCATAAGCATCATCTTGTAACAGAGATATGACAGCTTCTAGTTTTTGTTCTGGGGTGTAGTGGAGTTGTTTTAAGACTTTGCCTGTTCTGTTCAACCAATTCTCGGCTGCAACAAAATCATCTTCTCTCTTGCCAAAGAAGTCCACTGCTCCATACTTTCTCAATTTTTCCTGGTGTGATTTCTGCTGTGGAGCTGGTGGTGGTGGTGGTGCTGGCATTACCCTGGCCATTTGTCTAAAGAAATCGGCCATTTGCTGGAACATGGCCTGTGGAGGCTGAGCAGGCTCTGCTTGAGCTGGCGGAGCAGGTTCTCCCATACCCCCAGTCTCAGCTGCTGCAGGTGGAGCATGACTCTCCACTTCCTCCTCAACTGCTCTCTGTGATGTAGGGTCCATATCCTATTCAAAATAAGAAAGACAAACAGATCTGCATTAGTGTCACCTCGACTCTTACAAATGCAATGCATGGTATGGACTCAATCTAGGCCCAGAAATGCCAAAACCGTGCTCTGATACCACAAAATGTGACACCCCTTACCCGTGTACAGTATATCCGAGTAAGCAATGTCACACGGTGTATCGGCACCCTCTATTTTAATTTAATCAATTTTTGTCATAGTTTTGAATATAACTTGTGAAATATAATATATTGGAGCCATTTATCGAAATTATAATTTATTTGAGGTTCCGAACATTTTATAGAAAATTCGGCAGAGTACCGGCTAAAAATGGAGAAAACAGTTCTTCGGAACCTGTGAAAAACACTTCCAATAATCGTATTCAATCATTCTCAAACTCCAATGTCATCACAAACTCAATATTTTTCAACAACATTTCTCAATCAATCATTTCTCAGGGTACTCATATATAAGCAATGAATAAATACTCAAATTTTTCCATACATAACCACAAATCTTTATTATTTACATGAAAATCAAAATACATTACATAAGTTTCATTTACACAAGGGAAAATAAAAATCAATTACAAAATACCAAAATGAAGCCTGGTGTCCTACCAATGCATGTAGATGGTGAGGTGACACAGACACTATGCAGAGCTGCAAGATGGACTCACCCAGTCTGCGGTATACTGGGCTCACGATCAGTATCTCCAGAACCTACGCGTGGCAAAAGCAACGCACTAAGCAATGATGCTTAGTGGTGCAATAATAAAATAAAAGAAAATAGCAGAAAATAAATATGTATTTAATGTATATGTCTTATTTGTTTGGTATTTGTATATCCATTCATTTCATTAACTTTGTCCATTTTCATTCATTTGGTTGCCCAAGTAACCTATACTAAACGACTGGACTGGATAAACGGGTAAACTGGCACTGGGTATCAAGTACCTCGGGCCGTCACACCATCGGTCACATATGTTTCTCCCGGTGTGCATAAGAACAGCTAACAAGCTGTAAATAACAATAGGCACAAGGCCAAGTCTCAACACAATATCAAAATGGCTAAAAGCCATAAAATCACAGAATGGCATAATGCCATGTGCAGTACTGCTAACTGAACCCTATTGGCATGCCAAACTATCCAAACCAATCTTGTTAGGTATACTAGGGCATTTGATACTTTAAAATTCTTCAATTTGTAAATTTCAAGTTTTGGTGTCACTATTCACCTCATTGGTCAACAAAAATGTTGACTTTTTGATAGAAAATAGGTACATTGGTTTTGACACTCCCAACATACCACATTTTGCATTCAAAACTTGTTAGCATTAAGCATTAATATCATTTCTAAGTTTAAACCAAGGGAAGCAGAATTTTCAGTTTTTGTAACCCAAATTTACTGTTCCATTGGTGACTGTTACAGTGAAAATTTGAGGAAATGGTAAACATGAAAGTTGTTCCTTATTTTTTCTAGTTGAATTTCTTTTTTTGAATCACTCCATTTGGAGTTTTGTAGCTCCAGATATGGTCCAAAAACCACAGCTGGCCGGATTGCAAAACTGCAGAATTGACCATATCTATGTACAATGAACAGTGACTGCCACTGCCTTGTTAGATAGGTTCTGGTCATAATTTGGGGTAGGTTTCTTCATAAAAGTTGTTTGTCTATGTCTTACCTTGTTGTTGTAAAACTTTCAGGTCAATTGACCATATCTACAGTGAGTTATGGCCAAATGAACAGTTACTATTCATTTGGTCATTCTGCAGAACCTGTTTGCAAGGTATCCGGATTGGGGCCAATTTTTGGTCCACTTACTTTGGTCTTTTGGACATGGTTTCTTCAGAAAAATTGTGCCATTATAAGTCTAGTTTCATGTCCAATTTGCCAAACACCAATTGGACCTACACAGCCAAAGATATGGCAGTCCAAACAGACTGGACTCACAGCCTCCCTGCTGCTGTCACTAGGCAGCCTACCAAAACTCTTTGTAACCCTCTAATGCACTTCAAATTATGGTCAACTTACCTCAAATGGTCACTAATTGACCATTAAAATGTTCTTTAACAATTTCATCAGCCAAGTCAAAATTTTACTCTCAAAACCCTAGCTTCCCATTATGATTCACACAAGATGCCTTAATTTGCTAATTCATTCACTAACCACATACAAACATGCTTTAAACATGATCTCTAGTCCACTTTAAATCCATCAAAACAGTCAATCCTATCCCTTCCTTAGGGCTGCTGAAATTCATGGTGGACATACACATAATTTTTATTCATTTAAGTTACAAATTCTCACTTAATTCAAGTAACTAACATGGAAATAAAGAGTTTAAGGTATATATGTGCACTAACCTCTTGTAGGGCAGAATTTTCCAAGCTTAACTTCACTTCTTTTCCTTTTTCTTGGCTGCCAAAAGGTTATGCAAGGTGCAAGGATAAATTTTAGTGAAAGGAGTAGGAGGATTTAAGGTGAAAGGAGGAGAGAAATTGAGCTTGTTGAATGTTTTAATGGAGGTTTGGTGCTAGGGCATGGTTCGGCTGGTTTTGGGGAGGATGAAGGTGGCTGTTGGCTTTTTAATTCTTTGGTCTTTATTTGTCTCTTTTATTAGTTAATTTGATAGTTGTTTAAATACAATTGGTGGGGACTTGTAAATGACATCATAAAGATGTCATAATTTGCTTTATTTTGATTTTTCTTTTCTTTTCATCTCTACTCATTTTTAATTTAATTTTTAGTAATGTTTATTCATATTTTATGTTATAATAATTATTTACTCAACTGGACAAGTCAGCCAAAAATCACCTCTAAAGGCGAAATGACCAAAATGCCCTCCGTTTGGCTTAACGGGTCAAAATTGTTTGTACCGATTGAAAATTTTTTCTAAATATTTTCTTGGCATTCTAATACCATAGAAACCTCAATGGCCCTTCTCTGGAGTCCCAAAAATTATTTTATAATTTTTCTCCTGGTCTAGGGCTCCTAGTTGCGAGAACCGCAACTTCCCTCTGGGTTACCCATTGCTAGGGCACCGGCTCGTTTAACTTGGTTGTATTTTATTTCTAGAATATTTTATAAATTTTTCTTATTAATATTTGAGTTAATTATAGTCCCTCACTTTAGTTTAAATATTTTTCCGGACGTTCTAGCTGTCCGGACCCACACTAGTCACCAGAACAGTAGAATGTACGGAGTTGCTACCGGGAGGGTGTTACAGGTTCTGTTGGCAGTACTGCATATGGCTTCATGCCATTCTGTGTTTCATGGCTTTCCCATGCCATTCTGTGAAATAATAGCCTTTGGCTATGTTATTTGAGTTGATATGCTTGGGTTTTGACCCTGATAATTATTACAGCTTATTAGCTATTCTGTTGCACACCGGGAGACACAATATGACCGATGGTGTGATGGTCCGAGGTACTTAGTACCTAGTACTGGTTTACCCATTTATCCAGTCCAGTCAACTAGTATGGGTTACTCGGGCAATGATAATAAACCGTATCAAATTTTAAGTGAATAATACTACAAACAATACCAGAAATTAAGTCTACCCAAAAATGAAATCATACACTCTGCATAATTATTTTATTTTATTTTATATTGTCACCACTAAGTAGAATTGCTTAGCGCATCGCTTTTGCCATGCGTAGGTACTGGAGACCTAGCTAGGGAGCCTAGCAGACATCAGACGGGGTGAGTCTTCAGAGCTGTATCAGGAGTCCAGAGTCACCTCACATCTGCACTGCATATGGTAGGACATTAGGACTATAGGTGGCTCTTTTGTATTTTGTATTTTGTATTAGTTTGGATTGTAACTATAAACTCCTGTAATTATGTATTAATGTAAATATATGAAATTTCATATTCTTGAGATTTTCTGCATTATGTATGTTGATAAATGAAATGTTGAGAATTATTTGTGAATATGCTTCAAGTGATGAAGTGAACAGGAAAGTTTTGAAAATAATATCGTGATTGAGATTGAGATTTTGAGATTGACTTGAATATATATAATGGAGTTTGGATTTGGAAATTATTTTGGAAGTGTTTTTTCAAATAGGTTCAGAAGAACTATTTTGCCAATTTACAGTCGGCACTCTGCCGGATTTTTTATAAAATTTGCGGATAAATTCAGATTTATCAAAATTGAAAATAAATGAATTATAAAGGGATAAATTGTAATAGAAACATAAATTGGTGCTCCGGCACACTGAGTGGCATAACTTGCTCGTCTACATTGTAGACGGGTAAGGGGTGTCACATTTAGTGATATCAGAGCATCAGTTTAGGCATTTCTGGGCCTACATAGAGTACATACCATTGCATTGCATTTGTAAGAGTTGAGGTGACACTGATGCAGATCTGTTTATTTTCTTATTTTGAATAGGATATGGATCCTGCTTCGCAAAGAGCAGTTGAGGAAGAGGTGGAGAGTCGTGCTCCACCAAGGGCTGAATCTAGGGGCAGGGTAGAATCTGCTCCACCAGCAGCTGAGGCACCTGCCCAACCTCAGTTTGCATTATTTCAGCAAATGACTGAATTCTACCGGCAAATGATGGGGGCAATTCCACCACCACAACCACAGCCACAACCACCACCAGCACCACAGAAATCTCATTTGGAGAAATTGAGGAAGCATGGGGTTGTAGACTTCTTTGGGAAGAGGGAGGATGATCCCATGCCTGCAGAAAATTGGTTGGATAGAACCATCAAAGTGCTGAAACAGCTAAATTGCACCTCCGAGCAGAACCTGGTGGGTGTTGTGTCCCTGCTTCAGCATGATGCATATCAGTGGTGGGACACAGTAACCAGTAAGGTGCAACCTGAACGGATCACTTGGGAATTCTTTCTCACAGAGTTCAGGAAGAAATATATTAGCAAAGTGTATTTAGAAGAGTGAAGAAGGGAATTTATCAATCTGAGACAGAGACAGTTGTCAGTGGCTGAGTATGAGCGTGAGTTTGTCAGACTGAGCAGATATGGGAGGGAGATAGTCCCTACAGAGGCAGAGAGGTGCAGACGGTTTGAAGAAGGGCTCAATGACAACATCAAAGTCATGATCACAGCACTAGAGATTACGGATTTTTCTAAACTAGTAGATGCAGCATCAAAAGTAGAAAGGGTCAGAATCAATGAACAAAATAGAAGGGAAAGACAGCAGAAGAGGGGTCCGGGTCAGTCTAGTACATTTTCTGCTCCCAGTAAGAAGAGTAAGGGTCCTCCTTCTCAGAGTTCAGGACCACCACAGGGTCAGGGTTAGTCTCAGGGGCCCAGACCATAGTTCACACCTAGGAGAGGCCAGTTCACACCTAGGAGAGGCCAGTCCACACCATCAATGGGCAGCTCTCCAGGGATGGTGTTTAGGGGACCAGCCCCTGCATCTTCTGCTTGTCAGCATTGTCAAAAGTGGCATAAGGGGTAATGTTGGCGAGTGACCAGTGCATGCTTACAGTGTGGATCGACAGAACAACACCAGATCAAGAATTGTCCGAAGAGGACAACTGCAGTTGCTCCAACACAATCTGACAAACCTGCTCCTGCACCACAAAGGGGTAGGAAGCCCGGTAAACCTGAGGCAGCTGGTCCATCACTGAGGCTTGCATCTGAGTCAGCTGAGAGGCCTGACACTAGAATACCAGCCAGGGCCTATGCCATTAGAGCTTAGGAGGAGCAAGATGCCCCGGATGTCATCAAGGGTATGTTTTCCCTCTACAACACTTCTATACATGCATTGGTGGATCCAGGATCCACTCATTCCTACATTTGCATCAAACTACCCATAGAGAGGGGAGTTCCAGTAGAGGAGAGTGATCAAGACATTCTGATCACAAATCCACTAGGCCACAGTGTGGTAGTGAATAAAGTGTATAAGGGTTGCCCGTTGAGGATTCAAGGGTATGAATTCTCGACAGACTTAATTGAGTTGCCCTTCCACGAGTTTGACGTGATTTTGGGAATGGACTGGTTGTCACGTTATCAGGCAATAGTTGATTGCAAATTAAAGAGGATTTCTTTGAAAACTTCTGAGGGTAATGAGATCACTGTTGTGGGTGAAAGGACAGATTTCCTGTCCAATGTTATCTCAGCCACGGTTGCAAGAAGATTGATGAGAAAAGGCTGTGAAGCTTACCTAGCGCACGTGGTTGATACTAGGCAAGCTAAGCCGAACCTGTGTGATATACCCACAGTAAGAGACTTCCCAGATGTGTTTCCTGAAGAGTTGCCTGGTTTACCACCAGAAAGAGAAGTCGAGTTTGCTATTGAGGTAATGCCGAGTACAGCACCCATTTCTATTGCTCCTTATAGGATGGCACCCACTGAATTGAGGGAGTTGAAAACTCAGTTGCAAGAGTTGCTAGATAAGGGGTTCATACGCCCTAGTGTGTCACCATGGGGAGCTCTAGTGCTGTTTGTGAAGAAGAAAGATGAAACTTTGAGACTGTGTATTGATTACCGGCAGTTGAACAAAGTAACTGTGAAGAATAAATATTCGTTGCCCAGAATTGACGATCTGTTTGATCAGTTGAAAGGAGCCGGTGTATTTTCAAAAATTGATCTCAGATCAGGGTATCATCAGTTGAGGGTAAAGGATGCAAATGTGTCAAAAACTACATTCAGAACTCGGTATGGACACTATGAATTTTTAGTGATGCCGTTTGGTTTGACAAATGCACCAGCAGCATTTATGGACCTTATGAACTGTATCTTCCATCCATACTTAGATCGGTTTATAGTGGTCTTTATAGATGATATTCTAGTGTATTCCAAGACCAGGGAAGAACATGATGAACATTTGAGGATTGTTGTGCAAATCCTGCGAGAAAAGAAGTTGTATGCTAAGTTGTCCAAGTGTGACTTTTGGATGAGTGAGATCTCTTTTCTTGGACACATAGTATCAGCTAAGGGGATTAGAGTGGATCCCAAAAAGATAGAAGCAGTGATGGAATGGAAGCCTCCTAAAAATACAACTGAGGTCAGAAGTTTCTTGGGGCTAGCTGGATATTACAGAAGATTTGTGAAGGGGTTTTCTCTTATAGCTGCTCCAATGACTAAGTTGTTACACAAGAATGTGAAATTTGGCTGGAACGACAAGTGCCAAGCCAGTTTTGAGAGGCTAAAGGCTATGTTGATAGAAGCACCAGTGTTAACACAGCCAGTGTCGGGAAAAGACTTTGTGGTCTACAGTGATGCCTCACATAATGGGCTAGGGTGTGTATTAATGCAAGAGGGGAAAGTGGTCGCCTATGCTTCCAGGCAGTTAAGGCCACATGAACAGAACTACCCTGCTCATGACCTAGAATTAGCAACAATTATCTTCGCACTGAAGATATGGAGGCATTATTTATATGGTGAAAAATGCTACATCTATACAGACCATAAGAGTCTAAAATATTTGCCAACCCAGAAGCTCAACCTCAAGCAGAGGCGATGGATTGAGTTCCTGAAGGACTATGATTGTGTGATTGATTATCATCCTGGGAAGGCAAATGTAGTTGCTGATGCTTTAAGCAGGAAGTCCATCACAGCTTTAAGATCACTAAATGCCTATCTTTCCTTAGCTCAAGATGGAGCTATTTTGGCTGAGTTGCAAGTGAGGCCAACCCTGCTGCAGCAGATACAAGATGGGCAGAGGGCAGATGAAAAACTAATGGCCATTATGGGTAAAATTCCAGAGGGCAAGGAAACTGATTATGAGGTGAAAGCAGATGGGTGTCTGCACTACAGAGGAAGAGTGTGTGTACCAGATGATGGGGAACTGAAGATTGGTATTATGAAAGAAGCACACACTAGTGTTTATGCTATGCACCCAGGAAGCACAAAAATGTATAATGATTTGAAGCCTCATTATTGGTGGCCTAGTATGAAGAGGGATATAGCTAACTATGTGACTAAGTGTTTGACATGTCAACAAGTTAAAGCAAAACATCAAGTTCTATCAGGATTGCTACAACCTATAAGCATACCTGAATGGAAATGGGACTGCGTCACTATGGATTTTGTTAGTGGTCTACCTCTCACACAAAGGAAGCATGATGCAGTGTGGGTGATAGTGGATAGATTGACAAAGTCAGCACATTTTCTGCTAGTTAGGACTGACTACTCATTGGAGAAGCTAGCAGAATTATATATCAGTGAGATAGTTAGACTACATGGAATCCCACTTTCCATCATATCTGACCGAGACCCAAGGTTTACATCGAGATTCTAGAAAAAGTTGCAAGAAGCCTTGGGCACACAACTCCGCTTTAGCACGACTTTTCATCCCCAGACGGATGGACAGTCAGAACAAGTAATCCAGGTAAACCTAAGAACTAATTGAATTTTTTGCAATTAATAAATTGCAATGATAGTAACAATGTGAATTATGTGATAGATCCTGGAGGATATGCTAAGGAGTTGTGCCATTGAGTTTGAGGGGAGTTGGGATAGATACCTCCCACTGGCAGAATTCGCATACAACAATAGCTACCAAGCTAGCATCCAAATGGCCCCGTATGAAGCACTGTATGGGAGAAAATGTAGAACCCCAATGTGTTGGACTGAATTGGGTGAAGATAAGCTGGTAGGACCAGACCTGGTGAAACAGACTGAGGAAAAAGTGAAGATAATTAAAGCTAACCTGAAGGTTGCCTCAGATAGACAGAAGTCTTATGCCGACCTGAAGAGAAAAGAGATAGAGTATGCAGTTGGCGATAAAGTATTTCTCAAAGTCTCACCGTGGAAGAAAGTACTGAGGTTTGGAGAAAGGGTAAATTAAGCCCTAGGTTCATTGGCCCATATGAAGTCATTGAACGTGTGGGACCAGTGGCCTATCGGCTAGCTTTACCACCAGAACTGGATAAAATTCACAATGTGTTCCATGTTTCTATGCTGAGAAGATATCGCTCAAACCCTTCACATGTCATTTCCATGGAAGAGATTGAAATCCAACCGGACTTGACATATACAGAGGAACCTATACAAATCCTAGCTCGGGAAGTGAAGGAACTGAGAAATAAACAAATTCCACTGGTGAAAGTGCTTTGGAGGCACCACAACACTGAAGAGGCAACTTGGGAAAGTGAAGAGATAATGAGGCAACAATTCCCTCAACTGTTTGCATCAGGTAAATTTTGAGGACGAAATTTTTATTAGAGGGGAAGAGTTGTAACATCCTCATTTTAGCTAGTCCGTACAGTCTACTATTCCGTTGACCAGTGTCGGTCCGGACAGCTAGAACGTTTGGAAAAATATTTAAACTAAAGTGAGGAACCAAAAATTAACTAAAATAATTAATAAAAAAAATTAATTAATTAAAAAAAATTTAGGAAAAATTATAAAATAATTCTTAGGACCCCAGAGAAGGGTCATTGAGGTTCTTATGACATTAGAATGCCAAGAAAATACTTAGAAAAATTTTTCAATCGGTAAAGACAATTTTGGCCCGTTAAGCCAAACAGAGGGCATTTTGATCATTTCGTCTTCAGAGATGATTTTTGGGCCAACTTGTCCAGTTAAATAAATAATTTATATAACATAAAATATGATTAAATGTTGTTAAAAATTTAATTGAAATTAATTGGACAAGAAAAGGATGGAAAAATGAAAGAAATTGAAATTATGACATCATAAGGATGTCATTAAAAGTCTCCAACCCAATCAAGTGTTGACACATGTCACCAAGGTATTTAAAAAGACTTAAGTGGCAGAAAAAAACAAAAAGAAAAAGAAGCCCAAAAATTCGTGAAGCTCCTCTCTCTCTCTTCTTCATGCCACCCCTTTTGCCCTCCATAACCAAAGCTTTACCAAGCTTGATTTCTTGGGTTTCTATCCATTAAAACCTAAATTTCCCAACACAAAAAATTGTTCTAGCATCTTGGAGATTCTTTTGGGAGCAAAAAGAAAAGGAAAGGAAGAACTTTAGCAAATTGGAAAGCTCACTCCTTTAAGGTTAGCGACCTAACCATGAAATTTTCTTCAAATTCATGTTAAGAACTTTGAATATGTGTAAATTGCAAAGAAAAAAAATTGTTGAATACCATTTGGATGGAAACCCTAGATATTTGGTAGCCATGGTTAGGGTTTGATTGTGTTGAGTTTAATGAAATTAAAAGACTATCATGGTTGCCCACAACATGTATTTACTAAATGGATTGATGAAATGAAGTGAAAATGCATTTAGGGTAATTTTTGAGATGTTAGGGTTAGGGTTTGGGGTGGAAAATGGGACTTTGAGCATGTAATGATGAAAGTGAGTTTTAATGGTCAATTAGTGACCATTTGGTTATGTGTAAACAAGAAATGAGGTGGTTTGATTAGTGGGAATTGCAGTTGGTGCGGCTGCCCATGGTGACCTGTAGAATTAGACATGAGTCCAGCAAGTTTGGGCAGCCATATCTTGAATTTTACGGGTTCAATTGGTGCAAGGCCAATTGCACATGAAACTAGACATATAATGGCATAACTTTGGTAAAGAAACCATGCCCATAAAACCAAACCAAGTGGATCAAAAGCTTGCTCAACTCTGGGTAACCTGCAGGCTGTTTCTGCAGAATGGCCAAATGAACAGTGATTGTTCATTTGGCCATAACTCAATGTAGAAAGGTCCAATTGACCTGAAATTTTACCAACAACAAGCTGAGATATATACCAACAACTTTTATGAAGAAACCTACCCCAAATTATGACCATAAGCTATCCAACAAGTGAGTTGCATTCGGTGACCTGCAGTCTGATTCTGCAGAATAACCAAATGAATAGTGATTGTTCATTTGGCCATAACTCAATGTAGAAAGGCCCAATTGACCTGAACCTTTACCAGCAACAAGATAAGATATAGACCAACAACTTTCATAAAGAAACCTACCCCAAATTGTGACCAGAACCTATCCAACAAGGGAGTTGCAGTCACTGTTTACTGCACTGTAGATATGGTCAGTCGAGAAAAATTCTAATCCAGCCAGTTGTAGTTTTTGGACTATAACTTGAGCTACAAAACTCAAAATGGAGTGATTCAAAAAAGGAAATTCAACTAGACAAAATAAGTAACAACTTTCATGTTGATCATTTTACCAAATTCCAGCTGCAAAAATGACTAATGAAACAGTAAAAATGAGGCATGAAAACTGAAAATTCTGCTTACTTAACATTAAGCTTAGAAATGGTATTGGCAACCAATACCAACAAAATTTGAATGTAAAATGTGGTATGTTGGGAGTATTAAAACTAATGTACCTATTGTCTATGCAAAAGTCAACATTTTGGTTGACTAATAAAGTGAATAGTAACACCAAAACTTGAAATTCAAAAATTGTAAAACTTAAAAGTGTAAAATGCCCTAGTATACCTAACAAGATTGGTTTGGATAGCTTTGCATGCCAATAGGGTTTTGTTAGCAGTACTGCATATGGCTTCATGCCATTCTGTGTTTCATGGCTATCCCATGCCATTCTGTGAAATAATAGCCTTTCGCTATGTTATTTGAGTTGATATGCTTGGGTTTTGACCCTGATAATTATTACAGCTTATTAGCTGTTCTGTTGCACACCGGGAGACACAATGTGACCGATGGTGTGATAGTCCGAGGTACTTAGTACCCAGTGCCGGTTTACCCATTTATCCAGTCCAGTTAACTAGTATGGGTTACTTGGGCAATGATAATAAATCGTATCAAATTTTAAGTGAATAATACTACAAACAATACCAGAAATTAAGTCTACCCAAAAATAAAATCATACACTCTGCATAATTATTTTATTCTATTTTATTTTATTTTATATTGTCACCACTAAGCAGAATTGCTTAGCGCGTCACTTTTGCCACGCACAGGTACTGGAGACCTAGCTGGGGAGCCCAGCAGACATCAGACGGAGTGAGTCTTCAGAGCTGTATCAGGAGTCCAAAGTCACCTCACATCTGCACTGCATATGGTAGGACATTAGGACTATAGGTGGCCCTTTTGTATTTTGCATTTTGTATTAGTTTGGATTGTAACTATAAACTCCTGTAATTATGTATTAATGTAAATATATGAAATTTCATATTATTGAGATTTTCTGCATTATGTATGTTGATAAATGAAATGTTGAGAATTATTTGTGAATATGCTTCAAGTGATGAAGTGAACAGAAAAGTTTTGAAAATAATATCGTGATTGAGATTGAGATTTTGAGATTGACTTGAATATATATAATGGAGTTTGGATTTAGAAATTATTTTGGAAGTGTTTTTTAAACAGTTCAAGAACTGCTTTTGGTTAATTTACAAAGCACTCACGGATTTTCTATAAAATTTGCGGATAAATTCAGATTTATCAAAATTGAAAATAAATGAATTATAAAGGGATAAATTATAATAGAAACATAAATTGGTGCTCCGGCACACTGAGTGGCATAACTTGCTCGGCTACATTGTAGACGGGTAAGGGGTGTCACAATTTTCAATAATGTAAATCATTTATTTAAATGACATTTGACCAAACAATCAAAATTTACCTAATCATAAATATACATTTGAAATATGCATAACAATTTATGGGAATAAATATTTAACTTCACTAAAAAAGGAAACACAAAAGTATGAATCAATTGTTGTAACCAATTTCTTTTAGTTCATTTATGCATAAAATTTCCTCTTTAAAACGCAATTTTTCACTTCAAAATCCATTCTTATGCTCACCAATCTAATGCAAGACTAATCCGTAAGGGTCATCTCTAAAAATTCATCTCACCTCTTACTAGAGGAAGATCGAATCAAATCATTGTGCACATGCCATCCATAACACCATAATTAAATATATTCTGAAAGGGCCATCTTCAGCTTTTATCTCACCTCATACATGAGGGAGATTAAAGTCATATCAATGTGCACATACCATAGTATCTAAAACAAAACAAAACAAACACCAGTGTCACGTCAACAAATGAGGGACGGGTAATAACCAAATCAAGCATTAGTTGTGAGATATGAAAATAACAGTATAAAACTCATTTCCCTTTTGTGAGTATCACAATATAAAATCATTTCCATGCAAATCTTAATAATTAATACTTTCCATGCAAACCACAATTCAAATCACAATTTCCAAAATAAAATTTATTATAACAATAACAATACTCAAATAATTATTGAATAAAATCATAACTTGGTGAATGTAAAATATATAACAATAAAACTATTAAATCAATAGAAATATGCAAACCATTTATTAAATTAGTACTAGTTGTGCACAAACCTCAATTGGATCTCTTTATTTATCCTAAGCCTTCCCTTCCTTAGAAGTCTCTTTGTTCACTGAAATCACACAATTATCAAACTTTAATACTCATTCTAAGTCCCATTTATAGTTAACTAAATAAAATTCTAATGAATTCCCAAGTTCTAGTTGATCCTGGGTTCTGGACAGTTTTGAACCTTGATTTTAGAACCCAAATTCAACCTTATAGTCAATTAATCAAGTACTAGTCCAGTGACCAATATTGTTCCAAAACCTAGTAGATTCTGGAACCTCATTTTGCCCAGCCAATCGGACTAGCTACAATCTTATTTTGGCCTAATGTTCTTCATATGAGTTGTTCCCCTATGTGTCTTGATCATACAAGTTCAAAATCATAATTTTTCAAGTTATCTATGGTGAGTTATGGAAATTTAACTGACCTGGACTTATAAACCCTGTGTATCCGGATTTTAGGTTCAGATCAGTGTTTTGCATTTCACATTTGAGGTCCTTATCCTCATAATTTTGTTAAGGTTTCTAAATCAAAGTTGTATCCCTAAGTCCTAGGTTTTTAGATCATTTTGGCTCATCCCATTGGGAATTTTATAGTGAAAGTTATTGTCAAATTACTGTCCTGGGGTCAAATGGCTATTTAATTCAATTTCAGGATTTATAGGATTTGGAATGCTAAATTCTCCTAGTAAATTAGCCAAGTTCCATTAGGTTTTGGATTTTTGTCAAAACACCAAAATTGTAGTTCTAGATCTAATGGAGATTTTGATTTTTGAATCACTGCATTTGCAGTTTTGTAGCCCAAGTTATGGCATTTTTGTCAAAACTGGTCGGATAGCCATTTGTCCAGGATTCCTAGGTCAAGTTTGGTTCTGGCAGATTGGTTGGACTAAGTTTGCTTAGCAATTTGACCAACTTAGGGTCATTATTTGGGTTCATGATCTTCATAAGAAGTGTTCTACTATGTTTCAAGTTTCCATTGGTTCAAGAATCACCTAATTTTGAGTTTTCTAGTGTGAGTTATGCCTAATTAAAAATATACTGTTCATTTGGTCAATTCAGGTCAGGTCCATAACATCAATTCCAGATTTAAACAAATTTTAGGCCAACTTATGGTCAGTTTTTTTGGCAAGGTTTCTTCATGAAATTTGTGGCTTTAGATCTTAAGTTTCATTTTCAATTGGCGTCACACCATTTGAAGTTGTCTAAATCTACTTATAGCCATGTAAGCACACTGGACTCAGAGGTCCATAATTCCAGCACACAATCAACAATCCCAATTGGACAAATCAACACCACTACCAACTTCAAAACTCAACCAATTCTCATCAAATGGTCAATATTTGATCTAGATTACCTCAATTGAGCATCAAGGAATAAAACCCCCAAATTTCTCTCAAAACCCTAACTTACATAATCTTAATTCATGATACCATATGCAAATTAACACCTAAATCAAGTTTACATACAATTAAACACATCCATCTCTCCTTCAACCATGGTTAGCCAAATTTCATTCTCAACCTTTAAACATGATTTCTTTAATTTTCTTCATAATTTCAACTCAATTCAACTTTTTCTCACAAAATGAACAACTTATTTGAAGTTAAGTTGCACTTACCTCACTTGAGAAATTCTCTAACTTCCAAAACTTCAAATTTTCTTCTTCTTTTTGCTCCCAAACTCTTAATCAAGGTTAAATAACAAGGTTTAGTGCTAGAACCTATGGGAAATATGGTAGGAAAATCATGAAAATGGAGCTTTAAAAGAAGAAAAATGGTGGAAGAATAATAAACCAAAGGGAGCCGACCATATGGGAAAGGAGGAAGATGATGAGTTGTTTTTTTTTTTTTCTTTTGTATTTTTTCTTCATTTATAAGGGATAATTATCCCACAATTTAATTAATTTAAATCATAAATTTTAATTGTGTCATGGTGACACCATATGATGTCATAATTATAAATTTTAATTTTTTTAATTCCCTTTCCCTCCATTTCTTTATATTTTTAATTATTCTTCATTATTTTAATCTCTTACATTTTAATAGACATTTAGGTCAAAAGTTACGTCTCAGATTGAATTGACCAGAATGCCCCTCATCGGTTACCATCCGTCTTTTAATTAATACCCGATGAGTCCTTAAGCTCTGATTCACTTATTTATACTTGTTCCCTTTATATTTCTATAATTTTCTAGTTCTTAGTAGTTTCGCAATTATCCCTTAATCAAGAATACCCTGGGGTCCCACACGAATTTAGGGCAGCAACTGGGTTTGCAGTCACTTTCCGAGTCGGTCACCCATCACCGGGAACTTCAGCTCATTTAACCGATTTGTGCTTTGTTTCTCTTGGTTTTATCCAACTTCTTTTAATCTTTATCAATTTAGTTTATGACTTCTCTTTGTAATTTAATTATAGTTCTTGACATTCTAGCTATCCGGACAGACCTTAGTCACTAGAACAGTAGAATATACAGATTGTCCAATGTGAGGGTGTTACAGTTACTTTCCGAGTCGGTCATCCATTCTTGGAACCTAGGCTCATTTAACCTAATTATACTTCATTGCTCTTATTTTTATCCAACCTCATTTGATCTTTATCAATTTTATTTGTGGCTTCTCTATATGAGTTAAGTATGATTATAGACATTCTAGCTGTCTGGACAGACATTAGTCACCGGAACAGTAGAATGTACAGGACTACTTAGTATGAGGATGTTACACCCAGTCCCTATATTGCTAAAAAATGGCCATTAGAGCCAAGAAATGGCTAGAAAAAGGCATGAATCAAAGAAAATGAAAATGAAAAGTACGAAAATAGTGTCAAAAATGGACCAAAGGGATGCAATGTGCAAGGAAGGCTTCAGGTCTTCGGACCAATGGTTAGCATAATCAACGACAAGTGTTGGACCAAAAGCAGCAATGCAATGGTATGTGACAGTTGTTGAATGCTCAAATTACATAGCAAGGAGGATGGCACACTGAAGAGAAAGGAAAAGAAAAGAAAATGAGATGGATCTTATGGGATAAGATGGTTTTGGAAAGAAATTTGATGGTAGCTTTAGTGAATGGAAATGGTGGTGTTAAGAGAATTTGAAAGAAATGCAAAAGATGAAGCATAAGAGAAATGAGATTGTTATAGTTTTTATTAAATGGGTAGTATTGATGCCATGGGAAAGCTAAATATTTTATTTGACTTTGATTAGAAGTTTATGGGAAATAGGAAACTTTCTTAGAGATAAGTTTAGTTTAAATTTTGAATTCTCCAACAAAGGAGAACATGACCTGCTATAATTTTCATAATGAATTATGATGGGACAGGGGAGCAAGTGAAGTTCACTGTTATACTCAATTCATATAGGCATTTTAGGGTAGTTTTGCATCCATTTTACCCTCATATTTTAGTATATTTTATGTTTTTAGCTTTATTTTATCTTATTTGTTAATTTTAGATACTTTATATTTGATTTTCGTAATTTTTATTGTTTTGATAGGATTTTGTGGCAAATCGAAGATCAATGAGTGCAATAGGAAATAATTTGAAGAGATTTGAAGTTCTTTAAGCATGGAGGAAAGTTGAAGAAATCAAGCCTTGAAAGAGCAAACTAGCCGAAATTTGCTTGAGACTTTGCTTAAGGTCATGCTTAGGTAAAGCGCAGATTTAAGGAGCAAAGACAAGTCAAGCATGAGCGTAAGAGTCCATTCTACTCTAAGTCCGCCGAGATTTCTCAAGGTCCGCTTAACCTTAAGCGCATAAGCAGACCAGAGGCTAAAATTTGCTAAGAAGTCGCTTAGGGTTGCCGAACCCTGCTGCATCGCCTAACGTGAAAGATGCTGCTGACTTGGATAATTTTACACCTCATTTCCTATCCACTCCTTGGCTTTTATTTACTTTTAGGGCAACTTTTAGGGACCATATAAATTCATCATTTCCTTATTTTTGCCACAAGAGGAAAGGGGAAGAGAAACAAAAAGGAAAGAAAATTTAATAGAAAGAGGGAGGAGGCGCAATTTTCTCTTGGAGGAGGAGCTGCTGCATGAGTTTTGGAGCTCCAGAAACCAGAGACCTTGGTTCTTCCACCTGGGTTTTTCTATTTCAGTCCTTTTATCATGTTTTCCTTTACTCTTCCATCAATATTTCTTGTAAATACCATTATGAGTGAGTAATTTCTTTAGATTTCAGAGTTGGGAAATATGTCTTAGATTAATTTATGGATTTGGACTGGGTATTTCCTTATTTTATATGAATATGAGTTTTGATTCCTTCCTTGTGTGCTTGATTTACTTGCCTAATGTTAGTACCCATTGGGTATTGTGTTAATCTTTGATTGAAGGACCGAAAGGTGAAAGTCATTGATAGGTAATCATGGATTGGAACTTAAAATCACCTAGATTTAGAAATAAACTAGGATTTTAAGATGAATTAATTATTGGTTACAAAACTTAATGGGTTTTAAAGTAATCAAATACATACGAAAGTAGGTTTGGTTATTTTAGATTACACTTTGATTTGCTTGAAAAAGATATCAAAGGGATTTAGAATCAATTTCCTTCAAACTCTATTTTTCCCTAAAAATTGGAATGCCTAAGACAAATCCCAATTAATTTATGCATAAACCCCCAACTCTGGAATCACTTTCGTTTAAATTACCCATTGTTAATTTTAGTTTAATTGTGAACTAGAATTAGAATTTATTTGTTTGCTCTTTACCCATTTCAATTAGATTGATTAATTTACCTTGCTCATTTACATTTACCATTTATTCATTAATCTTTAGCCCAAATAATTGCTTCATTCATAGTTTAGTAATCAAACAGCAAATCCTCGTGGGAACGATACTTGATTCATCACTTTATTACTTGAGACGACCCGTATACTCGCGGATTTTCGTAAACCAAGTTTTTGGCGCCGTTGCCGGGGATTTGATTTTTGTTTGATATTGAACAATTGTTTGTTTGGTTAATTTGGGCATTTTATTTTATTTCTTTTTACCATTTCACTTTGAGAATTTGTTTATTTTTGTTTTTCAGGTGCTTTATTTTATGAGAAGGACAAAAAGTGAAGAAATCAATTTATTCTTTGACCCAGAAATAGAGAAGACAGCAAAAGCTTTAAGAGCAGAATCTAAGAGGAGAAAAGCTGAAATTAAAGCTCAACAACAATAAGAAAGAGCACAAGAGCAAGAGGAATTACAAGAAGAAATGGCCAACAACAACAATAACAACCGCTCTGTGAAAGATCATGCCTATCCTAACATTGGAGATTTCATGACAAGTATCACAAGACCAAGGGTAGAAGCTAATAATTTTGAATCAAGCTCAGACTGTCAGATGGTGCAACAATCACAATTTGGAGGAAATCCAAGTGAAAGTCCACATGTGCATCTAGCACACTTTCTTGAGATCAGTGATATGTTGAAGATAAATGGAGTTTCTGATGATGCAATTCGACTCAGATTATTTCCTTTTTCTCTGAAGGACCGAGCTAGAGAGTGGTTACATTCTTTGCCACCGGGTTCTATCACAACATGGGATGAACTTTCTCAAGCATTTTTAGCTCAATATTTTCCACCAAGCAAGACAGCTAAGCTAAGAAATGAGCTGACTTCTTTCAAACCTAGAGATGATGAGAGCTTGTATGAAGCATGGGAGAGGTACAAGGATTTGCAAAGGAGATGTCCACATCATGGGATTCCTAAGTGGATGCTTGTTCAACACTTTTACAATGGAGTTTCACCAGCCATTAGAAGTATGATTGATGCATCTTCTGGAGGTGACCTTATGGAGAAATCTGAAGATGAAGCTTTTTCTGCTCTTGATAAAATTGCTTATAACAACTACCAATGGAGTTGTGAGAGGAATGAGATCAAGAAACCAGCTGGTATGTTTGAGCTTGATGCCATGAATATGATTAATGCTAAGTTTGATGCTTTGACAAGGAAAATGGACAAGCTAAGCATGAAAGTAGATTCTTCAAAGGAGGTTCTAGTAATTCAGTAGAAGTTGGAGCTGCAAATGTCAATTGTGCAGCAGATTTTTCTGCACTTAATCAAGATTTTTCAAGTGAGCAAGTGGATTATGTGG
This sequence comes from Hevea brasiliensis, assembly GCF_030052815.1. Classification (NCBI taxonomy): domain Eukaryota; kingdom Viridiplantae; phylum Streptophyta; class Magnoliopsida; order Malpighiales; family Euphorbiaceae; genus Hevea; species Hevea brasiliensis. The sequence goes on along the minus strand of NC_079497.1, from coordinate 87,171,163 downwards.
GGAACTACAATTAAAGACCAGGTGGTAACTCATTTTCTGCAACTTATGATCCAGCATGGAGAAACCACCCCAATTTCTCTTGGGGAGGTAGACAAGGGCAAAATCAGAATTTTCAGCAACCTTCTGGATATCAACAAAATCAGAATTTTCAGCAGAATAGAGGCCCCCCTCCTGGAATTTCTAAACCTCAAAATGCACCTGCTCCACCTCTACCACAACAAGCACAACTAGACAAGACAACTAGATTGGAATCTATGATTGAAACTCTACTTGTGAGCCATCAAAGTCAACAAGAAATGATTTCTCAATTAGCATCTAAAGTGGATCAAATGGCAACACACAACAAGATGTTAGAGAATCAGATAGCTCAACAAGCTAGCTCTTCAAGTAATAAAGCATTTGGGAAGCTTCTTAGCTAACCAGAAAATTCAAGGGAGCATTGTAAGGCTATTACATTGAGAAGTGGAAAAATATTGAAAGATGGAGATAAAAAGATTGAAGAGAAAGTTGAAGAAAAGAAAAGCAGAGAAGGAGATGAACAAACTGAAGCTAAAGTTAGAATTGAAGCTGAGAAAGAAAATTCAGTGGAAGAAAAAGGAAGTAAGGAGGGGGAGAGCAAAGAAGAAGAGCCCAAATACGTTGCACCTAAAGCCTACATGCCACCTTTACCATTCCCACAAAGGTTTCAGAAAGCAAAATTGGATAAACAATTTGGGAAGTTTTTGGAGGTATTGAAGTCTTTGCATGTGACTATTCCTTTCACTGATACCCTAGCACAAATGCCTTCATATGCCAAATTTTTGAAGGAGATTTTATCTAACAAGAAGAAATTGGAGGAATTTGAGACTGTAGCTCTCACGGAAGAAAGCAGTGCTATTTTGCAAAATAAGCTTCCACCCAAACTGAAAGATCCTGGAAGTTTCTCCATACCATGTCACATTGGGGATATCAGTATAGATAAGGCTTTATGCGATCTTGGAGCCAGTGTTAGTCTGATGCCATTATCTATCTATGAGAAAATGAAGATTGGAGAAATGAAGCCTACTACCATATCACTACTGATTAGCAGATAGGTCTATTAAATTTCCAATTGGGGTAGTTGAGAATGTTCCTCTGAAAGTTGGGAAATTTTTCATACCAGTGGATTTTGTGGTATTGGAGATGGAGGAGGATGTACACATTCCTATTATTCTTGGTAGACCTTTCCTTGCTACTGGAGTCGTGATTGATGTAAAAATGGGAGGCTTACATTAGAAGTTGGGGAAGAGAAAGTTGAATTTAATTTGTTTCAAGCAATGAAAAAGAAAGATGATTCAAACTCATGCTTGAGAGTTGATGTGATAGATGAAGAGGTTAGAGAAGTGCTTAAAAAGCAAAATCCTAAAGATTCCTTAGAAGCTTGTTTGGTTCATAACATCAAAAAAGGGGATGAGATTGAAGAAGCTGCAGAATATGCTACAATTTTGGAAGGAAATCCACCATTGCCTATGGCTGATATTGAAAAGATTGGGAACTTGAAGCAAGAAACGACTTCATCATCAAAGTTTGAAAAAGGTGAAGCACCTAAGGTAGAGTTGAAACCTCTTCCAACAAATCTCAGGTATGCTTTTCTAGGGCAAAATTCTACATATCCTGTGATTGTTAGTGCTAAATTGACTGATTGTGAGGTTGAAAAATTATTGAGAGTTCTTAGGAAGCATAGAAGGATAATTGGTTATACCATTGATGATATTAAAGGAATACATCCTTCTGTGTGCATGCATAGAATTTTATTGGAAAATGACCATAAAGCCTCTCGAGAATCACAAAGGAGATTGAATCCAAATATGAAAGAGGTTGTGAAAAAGGAGATCTTGAAATTGCTTGATGCAGGTATTATTTACCCTGTTTCTGACAACAATTGGGTAAGTCCAGTTCATGTTGTACCTAAGAAAGGGGCATCACAGTGGTGAAAAATGAAAATGATGAACTAATACCTACAAGAACTGTAACTGGATGGAGAATGTGTATAGACTATAGGAAATTGAATAAGGCAACTAGAAAGGACCATTTTCCACTACCATTTATAGATCAAATGCTTGAGAGACTAGCTCATCATTCTTATTTTTGCTATTTGGATGGCTATTCAGGGTTCTTTCAGATCCCTATTCACCCAGATGATCAGGATAAAACTACCTTCACATGTCCTTATGGTACCTTTGCATACCGAAGGATGCCATTTGGACTATGTAATGCCCCTGCTACATTTCAACGATGTATGATATCCATATTTTCTGACATGATTGAGGGTATTATGGAAGTGTTCATGGATGATTTTTCTGTGTATGGTAAATCTTTTGATGAATGCTTATCTAACTTGTCTAAGGTTTTGCAGAGATGTGAAGAGTTCAATTTAGTTTTGAATTGGGAAAAGTGCCATTTTATGGTACAAGAAGGAATTGTTTTGGGACATCCTGTGTCAAACAGGGGTATTGAGGTGGATAAATCAAAGGTAGAAATTATTGAGAAAATGCCACCCCCAACATCTGTGAAGGGAGTGAGGAGTTTCTTGGGGCATGCTGGATTTTATAGGAGATTCATCAAGGATTTCTCTAAGATTTCTAAACCTCTTACCAATTTATTGAGTAAAGATGTGGAATTTAATTTTGATACTAATTGTATGAATGCTTTTTGCAGTATAAAGGAAGCTTTGATATCTGCTCCTATTATGCAGCCACCCGATTGGTCATTACCTTTTGAGTTAATGTGCGATGCTAGTGATTATGCCATTGGGGCTGTTTTAGGACAAAGGAAAGATAAGAAGGTGTATGCAATATACTATGCAAGTAGGACCTTAGATGATGCTCAAATAAATTACTCTACGACAGAGAAAGAGTTTTTGGCAGTAGTATTTGCAGTAGACAAATTCAGGTCCTATCTTGTGGGGTCTAAGGTCATAGTATACACGGATCATGCAGCTATCAAGTATCTCATTCAGAAAAAAGAGGCAAAACCTAGATTGATAAGGTGGGTATTACTCCTTCAAGAGTTTGACTTGGAAATTAAAGATAAGAAAGGAGTAGAAAATGTGGTAGCGGATCATCTATCTAGATTGAGGCAAGAACAAGGAGACAATCTGGGAAAAAAGCCCCCAATAGATGATTATTTTCCTGATGAGCAACTGTTAGTAATCATGAATGCAAAAACCCCTTGGTATGCAGATTTTGTGAACTATCTAGTGTGTGGAATCCTTCCACCTGATCTAACATGGCAGCAAAAGAAGAAATTTCTTTTTGATGTGAAGGATTATGATTGGGAGGAGCCATTTTTGTTCAAGAGATGTGGAGATGGGCTGATTAGAAGATGTTTAGCTGATGAGGAGATAGGGAATGTTATCAAAGATTGCCATTCTTCACTTTATGGGGGTCACATGAGTGCGACAAAGACTGCAGAAAAAGTTTTTCAAGCAGGGTTCTTTTGGCCACACATGTTTAAGGATGTGAGGAAGTTTGTAAATGCATGTGATCGGTGTCAAAGGATGGGTAATATCTCAAAGAGAGATGAAATGCCCCTCCAAAATATACTGGAAGTGGAATTATTTGATGTGTGGGGCATTGATTTCATGGGACCTTTTCCATCGTCCTTGGAACATAAATACATTTTCGTTGGAGTAGATTATGTGAGCAAATGGGTTGAAGCTATACCATCTCCAACTAATGATGTAAGAGTTGTGATTAAATTCCTTAAAAAGTTCATTTTTTACAAGATTTGGAACTCCACGTGCCATTATAAGTGATGGAGGTTCTCATTTTTGCAACCATCAATTTGAAAGATTATTGCAAAAATATGGAGTGAAGCATAAGATTGCAACACCCTACCATCCACAAACTAGTGGTCAAGTGGAGATCTCCAATAGAGAGCTGAAAAGAATTCTTGAAAAAACAGTGAATAGTTCAAGGAAAGATTGGTCACTAAAGTTAGATGATGCTCTTTGGGCCTATAGAACAGCTTTTAAAACCCCTATTGGAACTACCCCATTTAGATTGGTTTATGGGAAAGCTTGTCATTTACCTTTGGAGTTGGAACATAGAGCATATTGGGCCATAAGAACATTGAACTTTGACTTAAAAACTGCAGGAGAAAAAAGAATGCTGCAACTAAATGAACTTGAGGAACTTAGACTGGATGCTTATGAAAATGCCAAGCTTTACAAGGAAAGGACTAAGAGATGGCATGATAAGCATATTAGGAGGAAAGAATTTCAGGAAGGTGATGTTGTTCTTCTATACAACTCTAGGCTAAGGTTATTTCCAGGAAAATTAAAGTCAAGATGGTCAGGACCCTACACTGTTATAAAGGTATACCCCTATGGAGCTGTTGAGATAGGCAATGAAACCTCAGGGACTTTCAAAGTTAATGGGCAGAGATTAAAGCATTATATTGTTGGAGAACCCACGCAAAGGGTCATAGAGGTTTCATGGCTTAGTTCCCCAATCAGGGATGCTTAGAATTGGAGTGGAAGGTCAAGCTTAAGACCCTAAACAAGCGCTTCTTGGGAGGCAACCCAAGCGTATCCTTTTATAGATTATTAATTTTCCATTTCACTTCATTTTCAGTTTTCACCCTCATTAATCTCAAAAGTGACATTTGTTTATCTTTTGTAGGCCATTCATGAAGATTGGGCAAGTTTACACTTGTGGCAAAAACAAAGAATTGAAGGGAAGCAAGTATAAGCAACATTCTGCACTTTATCCAGTGCTTGTGAACAGTAACACCTTTAAACTTGTGCTAAATTACTGATATTGCAATCTACTTGATAGCACATGCTTGATTTTGTGTTTTGTGTAAATTCTGTGAAATGCAACTTGAATGAGGATCAATTTTGATATTTAGGACTGATGAGAGCTTTATTGAAGTGCAAAAATAGTGTTTGTTAAGTTTTACCTTTTAGTGTATATATAATTTTCTAATCTGTTAGGAATTTACATGATTTTGTTTGAATTGCTGCTAGTTTTTGTAATCTGCATATTTTTATTACTGTTCACGCTACTGTTCATGCTGCTTAAAAAGTTAATTTCTATGTCTTTTCTGCAATTTTTTAATGTTTGGAACTTGTCTCAAATGCTGCTGAAAATGTGCTTTTGGTATAAGTTTAGAAAGGAGACCATTTCATTAAATGTGCAAAAAGGTGGTCACAATGGGTGCTTAAAATGAACAATGATTGCAAAAAGCTAAATGAACATGTGCTATGCTTACTAAGTTTATGAGAGATGATGAGCTAAAATTCTTTAATTTTATGGTGTTTGTGTGTATTTGGTAATTGCTGAGGGTCATGAAAGCATTCCATAGCTTTTGGACTATTTTTGGTAAGTAAAATCACAATTTTTCTCAAAACCTGCCGAAACTTGCTGATGATGTTGCTTGTCAAGCAGAGTCTTAAGCAAATTCTGCTGAACCTTATGCTTAACCCCAAGCACAGCCCAGATTATCAGTTGTCTATCCCACATTTTAAAAAGCCAAAAACTTCCGCCATTTTTATAAAACCCTCGCCCACACTCCCAATAAGCCACAACTCTCATTCTACATGCTTCAAGAAATGAAAGACCTCACAGAAAATTTAGAAACCGCTCAAGCTTGACCACAATGAACCTACTGCAGAACACAGGCGGACTTCGATGCAAAGAACAAAGCCTTGAGCAGAGCTTGAACAAAGAGTTAGCTTAGTATTAATTTTAGTGTAGTTGCAATAGCAGTAACAGTACTAGTTTTTCAATTTAGTTTTAGTTTCTGTGTTAGGTTTATTTTGTAATTTGTTTATTTTAATCTTCAAAGTTTTATTTTATTTTCTGCTATGGACATAGTTATTCTGTGAATGCTTTTTAGTTTAATCCTTTATTTAACTGTTAGATCTTATTTCTTTACACTTTTTCATCTTCTTGCACATTATTTTTGCACTTTATCTTTTCTTCAATCCTAATTTTGTTGACATTGAAGAGTTGCACAATTTTCTTTGAGCCGCATCTGTTTCACATCATTTGGAGGTAACAGTTTACCCTTTTACTATTTATGCTTATGGTATGTTGCCAATGCTTATGCTTTAGCTTTACCCTACGCAGCAGGTTAAGCAACATCTTAAGCAGTGTAAATTCATACATTTGGGATACTTTTCCACATTTTTTCTCTCTAAAGCTTCATTGTTAATATCACTTTGAGCTAATTTTGGAATTCTTGACCTTATATTGATTTAATCCCCAATTGTATAAATTTCATTAATTGATTAGTTTACACAATTTTGCCCATCTTTGCATTCATTTTAGACATTGAGGACAATGTTTCATTTGAGTTTGGGGGTGAGGGCAAAATTTTTGCAAAATTTTCTTTAAAATTTTCTTTCATTCATTTATTGCATTTCATTCATCCATATATAGATAATCCATACACTTTTACATATACCACACACATGTCTATACTCATAAACATACATTTGCATATAGTTTTCATATAGATTACACTTAGTTTTAATTTGATTTATGCATTCATTTTAGGATCATGCATATCATAAAAAAATAATTTTTTTACCTTGTCCTTAGAGGATTGAGAATTGCTTTGAAGAACAATTGAGCTTACTTTTAGAAGGGTTTGATGGATTGAAAGTTCTAGATAGGTGCAAAGTTGTTAGATTCTTGCTTTAGTTTATATCTTCTTAGCCAAGGGCCACCTAATCAATTGCATTGACTTTGAGTGCTTAGAGAAAACTCTAGGGTGAGAAGTAGCTAATTGATGTCTCACCAATCCTAGAACAATCTTTCTAAACCTTTCAAGGCGAAATCATAGCATGCACTTGAAAAAGAAATGATCTAGGCATTCTTTGAATTTTAAACCCACATTTTAGCCTTAGCCAACCTCACTTCAAAATTTCCTTTGAAACCAATTTGAGCCTACATTTATCCCTCTTATTTCTTTGGAACCCACATTAATGCCTAGCTATAAACCCAAACACTTACCTACCCTCCATGAGAATAATTCTTTGAATGATAGATACACTTAAAAAATAATAATAATTAGTTGGGAGAAGTGATTAAAAAAAAAAAAAAAGAAGAAGAAGAAAGCTAGCAAATTCAATTATGGTATGTAAAGTAATTCACCACCCAAGTACACAAAGAAATGAGTTTGGGGGTGAATTGAAAGGGACAATTATAATTCAAGTCAATGTTATTTATGTAGTCCCTCTAAAAGCTTCAAAATTATATGCTAGCATTGGTGAAAAGTTGTAAAGTTCCTTCTCCCAATTGATTTAAAACAAAAATATTTTGTGTATCTTGATCTTTTAATAATTTGATTATTCTCATATTTTGTTACCTTTATCCTTTTCTTGTTAGCCACATTATCACCCCCTTAGCCCCATTACAACCCTTGAAAGTCCTTTTGATCTTTTGATAGTGTTTTGCTACATTAGTGGAGATTGGAATAGGAGAATTGCCTATGGGATTGTGATATCACTAATACATTCATTTACTTCCATCATTATTTGGGACACTTTAGTTTATGGATTACCCTATAGTCTATTTAGGCATGATTATTCTTTGCAATTGATTGGTTTGGGTTTAATGATATGGATAATTGACCCAAGGCTAAGCGGTGATAACTTTGGTAAGGATTGAATTCTTTGCATCTTGAAAGTGGGTATATGGTGTGTTGGTGGCTAAAGGTAAGCTTGAGAGTTTGGATAAGAAATTTTCATAAATTTAAGGTAAGGTACCCCAAATTGCATTAATTGTTTTTAAATTTGCTTGAGGACAAGCAAAGATTTGAGTTTGGGGGAATTTGTTATACTCAATTCATATAGGCATTTTAGGGTAGTTTTGCATCCATTTTGCCCTCATATTTTAGTATATTTTATGTTTTTAGCTTTATTTTATCTTATTTGTTAATTTTAGATACTTTATATTTGATTTTCGTAATTTTTGTTGTTTTGATAGGATTTGTGGCAAATCGAAGATCAATGAGTGCAATAGGAAATAATTTGAAGAGATTTGAAGTTCTTTAAGCATGAAGGAAAGTTGAAGAAATCAAGCCTTGAAAGAGCAAACTAGCCGAAATTTGCTTGAGACTTTCCTTAAGGTCATGCTTAGGGTAAAGCGGCAGATTTAAGGAGCAAAGACAAGTCAAGCATGAGCAGAAGAGTCCATTCTACTCTAAGTCTGCCGAGATTTGCTGAAGGTCTGCTTAACCTTAAGCAGACAGTGCGACCAGAGGCTAAAATTTGCTAAGAAGTTGCTTAGGGTTAAGCCGAACCCTAAGCAGACTGCCCAGAACGTGAAAGATGCTGCTGACTTGGATAATTTTACACCTCATTTCTTATCCACTCCTTGGCTTTTATTTACTTTTAGGGCAACTTTTAGGGACCATATAAATTCATCATTTCCTTATTTTTGCCACAAGAGGAAAGGGGAAGAGAAACAAAAAGGAAAATAAATTTAATAGAAAGAGGGAGGAGGCGCCATTTTCTCCTGGAGGAGGAGCTGCTGTATGAGTTTTGGAGCTCCATAAACCAGAGACCTTGGTTCTTCCACCTGGGTTTTTCTATTTCAGTCCTTTTATCATGTTTTCCTTTACTCTTCCATCAATATTTCTTGTAAATACCATTATGAGTGAGTAATTTCTTTAGATTTCAGAGTTGGGAAATATGTCTTAGATTAATTTGTGGATTTGGACTGGGTATTTCCTTATTTTATATGAATATGAGTTTTGATTCCTTCCTTGTGTGCTTGATTTACTTGCCTAATGTTGGTACCCATTGGGTATTGTGTTAATCTTTGATTGAAGGACCAAAAGGTGAAAGTCATTGATAAGTAATCATGGATTGGAACTTAAAATCACCTAGATTTAGAAATAAACTAGGATTTTAAGAGGAATTAATTATTGGTTACAAAACTTAATGGGTTTCAATGTAATCAAATACATACGAAATAGGTTTGGTTATTTTAGAATACACTTTAATTTGCTTGAAAAAGATATCAAAGGGATTTAGAATCAATTTCCTTCAAACTCTATTTTTCCCTAAAAATTGGAATGCCCAAGACAAATCCCAATTAATTTATGCATAAACCCCCAACTCTGGAATCACTTTTACCATAATTAGACTTTCGTTTAAATTACCCATTGTTAATTTTAGTTTAATTGCGAACTAGAATTAGAATTTATTTGTTTGCTCTTTACCCATTTCAATCAGATTGATTAATTTACCTTGCTCATTTACATTTACCATTTATTCATTAATCTTTAGCCCAAATAATCACTTCATTCATAGTTTAGTAATCAAACAGCAAATCCTCGTGGGAACAATACTTGATTCATCACTTTATTACTTGAGACGACCCGTATACTTGCGGATTTTCGTACACCATTCACGCATAAGGAAAAATTAATTATACACATTAGAATAGCTTAATCGACCAATCCCAATGTATGGGCAATTGTTTGTACCAAAAACAATTATCTTAGTTCATTAGCTTTTTTTAGGCCTGTGATTAATAAATTAATTTTTTGTGAACTTAATTTATTTAATTTTGTTGTATTAATTTAATTTGAGGCCTAAAATAAATATTTATTAATTATTTGGGTAGTAATCATATATTTGATTAGTGGAGGTTATTGATTATGTGGGAAGTTATTGAGCTAACCATTGTAGAGGAAGTTACAAGCAATTAACAAAGTAGTGGGTAGCAGTTGCAATAACTATTGGATGTGCGAGACATGAAGTAGAACAAGTTCCAGAAACTTCCAGGGTCAGTCAGGTGCTACTATAGATAACATTTGTTATATAATGGGAAAGCCCCCAACAACCCAAAAACTTAGCCTAACAACTTAGCTAACTAATTAAAGAATCAACAACTCAATCAATTAATAAAAGACTCCAGCCGTCCAATCAATCCAAGACTCCAATAGTCACTTTCAATTTTCAAGCATTGTCCATTTCAATTTTTTTTGTAATTTCAAATTCCAAGCATTGTATTTACTTTCAGCCAAGCAATACAATTTCAATTTCAGCTCCTTCCAATGAGGCCACCTCTCAAACTTTTATTTACTCTGCAACCAAAGGCGAAACTATGTTCAATGTAGCTAGTTCCTACAATCATCTAATTTAGAAGTTAGAAGTGCATCCCAATAGATGCACTAAATATCCGGCATGCCAGTATTCAAGTTATTTGTCAACTAAACTATTTTTATAGCAAATAGTTAGTTCCACACTCAGTATGCTTTTGCCTTTTTGGATCTCTTAAATACACCTAAAATACTACAAAAATCAAAGATTTGCAATGAATGAAGAAATTTATGAAACACAAATAAAATAACTAAGAAAACTAAATAACTAAGGAACTAAAAAGGGTAAAAATGTAGTAAATGCTATCCTAAATGCATCAAATACCCCCAAATTAGAACCTTTGCTTTTCCTCAAGCAAAGAGAAATCTAAATGCATATAAAAGGTATCTTCCTTTTATTATGACAAGGATTGAAATTCTGGACTTATCAAAGACAACTTCAAAAAGATTAATATGTCAACAACTCATCAAAGTCCCAAGAAGTCAAACATTCATTATATTTATTAATATTTAGCAAAGCATAAATTACCAACCCAAAACATATATACACATACCAATTATAGGAAATTGCTTTACTTAAATAAGAACATGTACATTTGGCAATCTCTAATGCCTCTATATGAGTGTATTGAATTAATTTTTCCAAGGCCCATAAGTAGAGCTCTTAACCCTATCTCCAATAATGTAGCACACACTTTCAAAAAGATCAAACGGTCTTTTCATAAGCTTGTAAAGGGGTTAAAGGGTATTAATATGGTAATCAATGAAAATGATATAAGGAATTCGAAGTATGAGAGCAATTAATCTGTAAAAGATCAAGATACATCAGAATTTTTCTTCCTTTTTTTATTTATTTATGGAGAAAAGAAATCTGCAAATTAACTCTAGTTCTAGCATACTTCTTGATAACTAAATAGGGACTTTATTTATACTTTTGGATTTATTATGCTTATCTTTGTTCCACCCAAACTCATTCTTTGAACACCTGGATGGATTCTACCTTTGTATTTTATTTCCGTAAACTAGCACTTTTATTTTATTTCTTCCTCCATTTATTATTTTGTATTTTGTTCTTTTTTTTTTTTATCTAGTCTAGCTTTCACTTTTACAAACAACCTCTCTCATAAGGGTAAGAGAAGTGTTTGGCCTTAGGGCTAAGTAAATAATTTGGGTTAACAAAGAAAATATATAGGTAAAAACATAGGCTCAAGTTGGCTATAAGGGATATATTTTAATTAAGAGTGGCTAAGCCTATAATAAGGCTAAAATCAAATAATGTCTAAATCATCTACTTATCAAATGTATCTTAGGATTTCACCTTGACAGGTTTAAAAGACCTGTTCTAGGACTGGTGAGACAATTAGAAAGTCACTTTCATGCACATGCACTTGCTCTAGGAACTTACAATTTCATTGTAATGGAATGATCTACACACATGCCTTGGAAAAATAATTAACAAAAAGCTAAACATTTATTCCATTATGAACATAGTTCCCCTTATACTTTTCTTAGTAACCAACATCTCAATCCTTTGAAAACACTTCAATAATCTATTAAACCAATTCTCATCACATCATAAGAGTCCAAAAAAAATGCAAAAATTTTATTGATTTTATAACTAAAATGCAAAAACTTCTACCTAAAATGCAAAACCTCAAATGCAAATTTTATTACACCCCAAAACTCAAATTTGACATTGTCCTGAATGTCATCAAGATAAGACAATCAACTCAAGAGCAATATCATAAATGCAATCATTAAGGAAAAGTAATAGATATAGAATACTTCCCTTTGAAGCATGCCTTCTCTTAAAGATTTATATGCTCTTTTTCCATTACTCCTTTCAAGTGCTTCTTAAGCCTATAAAGTAAGCAAATATCAAAATAAGTTAAGGAGGGTGATAAAACAAAAAAAATAAACAAATACAAAGATTTGCCTCCCAATAAGTGCTAATTTAAAGTCATTAGCTTGACCCCTTTTCCTTATCACAGTGGCTTGAATATGGAGAAATAGATCCCACACTTAATGGTGTTTCAATGTATTTGAATTTTATCTTATTCCCATCAATTATAAAACGCCTTTTATCTTGTCTAGAACTCCAATCACACCTTGAGGAGCAACTTTGGAAGCCTTAGATGAGCTGGACCCTTTATAGTTAAGTGGAAGAGACTTAATATTCACTTTTAGGGCTTTACTTTTATTAGATGGAGGTGTCAAAGATGACTTTTGCACCAGTTCTTTACCGTCTTCTATCAAATCGACTCTAAAGCAAGAGTTCACTTTAAGAGTATCAAATAGATTGAATTCTATTTCCCCTTTTTCCCACCTTTAATGTTAACCTCCCATTTTTCACATCAATGTTAGATCTAGCAATAGCCAAGAATGGTCTTCCCAATATTACTAAGATTCTTCTGTCGTCCTTCATATCCAACACAATAAAATCAATTGGGATAAAGAACTTACCAACCTTAAGTGAAATATTCTCCAGAATCCCTATAAGTATTTTATTAATTTATTCACCAACTGTAAAGAGATGATGGTTTGTTTGAGCTCTCCCAATTTTAGCTTCTCACCTATTGATAAAGGCATTAAGCTAATGCTAGCACCAAGATCATAAAGAGACCTATCAATATTCAATTCAATAATAGAATAAGGAATGGAGAAGCTACCAGGTTCTTTAAGCTTTTGAGGAAGTTTATTTTGAAGAATTGAACTACACTATTCAGTTAATGCTATTGTCTCATACTCCCCAAGCCTCCTTTTGTTGGATAGGATCTCTTTTAAGAACTTTGCATAGGAGGGCATTTGGGAAAGAGCCTCCATTAATTGGATGTTGATGTAGAGCTTTTTTGGCACTACTGAGAACTTTCCAAATTGAGCATCAAGTTTCACCTTCAATGCCCTTTATGGAAAAGGCAAAGGTTGGACATATGGTTTAAGAGGTATGTGTTTGGCTTCCTTCTCCTTAACACCTTTGTCTTCAAGCATTTTCTCCTCTCCTACTGGTGGAGCCTTTTTAACTTTATCCTTTCCTCCTCATTCATGCACACTATTGCTTGGTTGATTACCTAGTAGCCTTCCAATTCTTAATGTAATAGCATCGTAATGCTTTTCGGGTTCATCTCTAGTTGGCTAAGAAGTTTACAAAGGGTTTTGCTTGAGGAGCTAGCTTAAGCATTTTGTTATGAGTGGCTAGTTCATCTTGGAGGTGAGCTGCTTAATTAACTCATTTTACTGCTGCTATGCTATTAAAAAGTTCTCCATCATAGCTTCCATGGATGATTTCTACTCTTAAGGTCAAGGTTGAGGCTGAGGAGGATGCAATGGAGGTGCATTAGAATTTTTTTGTTTAAACCTCAATGGTAGTGGTTTATACCCTTACTATTGGTTGATGGGTTGATTCAGGTAGCTGGACCATGACATGTTTGGGTGGTTCTTCTATCCAGGATTGTAAGTATTTGAGTAAAGGTTCCTTCCAAATTTTTGGTTGAAATTCTCACCATTGTTCACATAGTTCAACTACTCTAAAGAAGGATCATTATCATAATTACACTTTGAACTCTAATGTCCTTCCCCATATTGATCACAAAAAATATCATTGGCTCCAATTATGTTGGCCTACATCTTTCTAGCCCCTTTAGTAGTTGGTCAAATTGGGCATTGATCATACTTAATGCATCCAATTTGAGTACTTCAGCTATCTTTCTTGAGTCACCTCTTTCATTGAACCATTCAAAGTTATGATAAGTAACTCTCTTTAGGAGATCAAAAGCTTCAATAGTGGCTTTCTCCATCAAATCTCCACTGGTTGTAGAATCAATATTACTCCTCATTGATGGTATTAGTCTATTGTAGAAATTTTATGTAAGCAGCCAATCTCGGATGCCATGGTGTGGGCACTCCCTCTAAAGATCTTTATACTTTTCGAATGCATCATATAGAGATTCGTTGTCCTCTTGTCTTAAAGTATAGAGTCAACATGGAGTTTTGCCATCATTGTGGGTGGAAAATATCTTGCCAAAAAGGTTTTTAATAGATTAGTCCATGTGGTGAATAAGCCAACAGATTAAGTTAATGGCCACTTTCTTGCCTTGTCCCTAAGAGAGAATGGGAATACCCTCAATCAAATAGCATCCTTAGAAGTGCCATTCATCTTGATTGTATCACCAAAAAAAAAAAAAAAAAAAAACACTAAAGGTGATAGTGTGGATGTTTGAATGGAGATCCCCCAAATTAAGATTGTTGAATCATCTAAAGCCATGTTGGTTTTACCTCAAAATTGTTAGCATCAATCTAGAATCCTCAAATAGTAAGAGCTCTGTAGTTTCTCAAAGGTTTGTTTGCAGGGTTGTCAACCATCCTTGAAGTTTCAGCTTCATATTGCTTTTTCCCCTTTTTAATGGCTTTCAGAGTTCTATCTATTTTTAGATCCACCTCCAATAGTTCTTCATATGATTTAGTTCTAGTCATGAACTAAATAAAATGTGACACCCCTTACCTGGCTACAGTGTATCCGAGTAAGCTATGTCACACGGTGTACCGGCACACTCTATTTTACCTTAATTAATTTTTTTTTATCAAAGTTTTGAATATAATTTGTGAAATATAGTTCATTTATTGAAATTATAATTTATTTGAGGTTCCGAAAATTTTTAAAGAAAATCCGGCAGAGTACCGGCTAAAAATGGAGAAAACAGTTCTTCGGAACCTGTTAAAAATACTTCCAAATAATTTCCAAACAATCCCAACTTCAATTCATCAACAAAATCTCAATATCAAGATATCCACAACATTTCTCAATTTCAGTTCTCAATAACCTTTTCATTTCTCAAACATCCATTTCTCATAATACTCATATACAAACAATAAATAAATGCTCAAGTTTTGCATTCATAGCCATAACTTTCATTATTTACATGAACATCAGAATACATTACATAAGTTCAAATACATATGAGAAAGTAAAAATTAGCTACAAAATATCAAAATGACACCTAGTGTCCTACCAATGCACTGTAGAAGTTGAGGTGACACGGACACTGTGCAGAACTGCAAGATGGACTCACCCAGTCTGCGGTCTACTGGGCTCATGATCAGTATCTCCAGTACCTACGCGTGGCAAAAGCAACGCGCTAAGCAATAATGCTTAGTGGTGCAATAATAAAATAAAAGAAATAGCAAGAAATAAATATGTAACGAATGTATATGTTTTATTTGTTTGGTATTTGTATATCATTTACTTTGTCCACTTTTACTCATTTGATTGCCCCAAGTAACCTACACTAGACGACTGGACTGGATAACGAGTAAACTGGCACTGGGTATCTAGTACCTCGGGCCGTCACACCATTGGTCACATATGCATCTCCCGGCAGGCAAACTAATGGCTACCAAGTCAGAATAATCTCAGGCACAAGGCCAAATCTCAATGCAAGGTCAGAATGGCTAAAAGCCATGAAATCACTGAATGGCATATTGCCATGTGCGAAGATCGCTAATCGAACCCTATTGGCATGCCAAACTATCCAAACCAATCTTGTTAGGTATACTAGGGCATTTGAAACTTTTAAATTCTTCAATTTGTGAATTTCAAGTTTTGGTGTTACTATTCTCCTCATTGGTCAACAAAAATGTTGACTTTTGGATAGAAAATATGTACATTGACTTTGGCACTCCCAACATACCACATTTGGCATTTAAAACTTGTTGGAATTGGTCACCATTACCATTTCCCAACTTAAATCTAAGAGGGCAGAAATTTCAGTTTTTGTGACCCAACTTTACTGTTCCATTGGGCCCTGTTGCAGTGGGAATTTGAGGAAATGGTAAACATGAAAGTTGTTCCTTATTTTGTCTAGTTGAATTTCGTTTTTTGAATCACTCCATTTGGAGTTTTGTAGCTTTATATATGGTCCAAAAACTACAGCTGGCCGGATTGGCAAAACTGCAGAATTACCAAATCTACAGTAACATGAACAGTGACTGTGATTGCATTTTTGAATTGGTTCTAGTCATAATTTGGGGCAAGTTCCTTCATGAAAGTTGTTTTTCTATGTCTTAACTTATTTCTGTAAAAATTTTAGGTCAATTGACCATAGCTATAGTGAGTTATGGCCAAATGAACAGTTACTGTTCATTTGGTCATTTCTGCAAGTGCTGTTGCAGGGTATCCGGATTGGGGCCAACTTTTGGTCATCTTGATTTGGTCTTTTGGGCATGGTTTCTTCAGCAAAAATGTGCCATTATAAGCCTAGTTTCATGTCCAATTGGCCAAACACCAATTGGACCAACACAGCCAAAGTTATGGCTGTCTAATTGGACTGGAATCTCAGTCATCATTGCTGCTGTCCCTAGGCAGCATAGTCATTCTCTTTGCCATGCTATTTTTCAGTCTATATTATGGTCAACTTACCTAAAATGGTCACTAATTGACCCTTAAAATGTTCTCTAACAATTTCCTAAGCCAAGCCAAATTTTCACTTCTCAAAACCCTAGCTTCACATTATGTTTTCTACAAAATGCCTTAGTTAGCATACCAATTTATTATCCATGTAGATATATATCTTAAACATCATTTCTAATTCACTCTAAGTCTAACAAAACACTCATTCCTATTCCTTCAATAGGGCAGCCGAAATTCATGTACACATACACATGAGTTTTGTTCATTTAAATTACATTTTCTTACTAAGTTCAAGTCCCTATTCATGAAATTAAAGAGTTTTAGGTATATAGTGCACTAACCTTTAAGTGGCAGAATTTTCCCAAGCTCAAAACTTCACTTTCTTTCCTTTTCTTAGCTGCCAAACACTCTCCCAAGATGAGTGGACAAATTTTAATGAAGAGAAGAAGGGATTTTATGGTGGAATGAAGAGGGGAAATGGAGCTTGATGGAGTGTTAATGGTGGTTTAGGGCAAGGGCATGGGTTCGGCTGGTTGGGGAAGAAGAATGGCAGATTGCATTTTTAATTCTTTGGTCTTGCTTGTCTCTTTTATTGGTTAATTAAAGGGTTGTCTAACTATGATTGGTGGAAGCTTTTAAATGACATTATAATGATGTCATATTTGGCTTTTTATTGATTTTTCTTTTCTTTTCATCACTACTCATTTTCAATTTCATTTTTAGTAATATTTATTCATATTTTATGTCATATTAATTATTTACTCAACTGGACAAGTCGGCCAAAAATCACCTCTGAAGGCAAAATGACCAAAATGCCCTCCGTTTGGCTTAACGGGTCAAAATTGTCTGTACCGATTCAAAAAATTTTTCCCAAGTTGAGGGAACTGTTTCTAGGTATTTTCTTAGCATTCTAATGCCATAGGAACCTCAATAACCCTTCTCTGGAGTCCCAAAACTTATTTTATAATTTTTCCCCTGGGTCTAAGGCTCCTAGTTGCGAGAACCGCAACTTCCCTCTGGATTACCCCTCGCTAGGGCATCGGCTCGTTTAACTTGGTTGTATTTTATTTCTAAAATTTTTACTAAATTTTTCTTATTAATATTTGAGTAAATTTTGGTTCCTCACTTTAGTTTAAATATTTTTCTGGACATTCTAGCTGTCCGGACCGACACTGGTCACCGAAACAGTAGGATGTATGGAGTAGTTACCGGGAGGGTGTTACAACTCTTCCCCTCTAATTTAAATTTCGTCCTCGAAATTTGCCTGATGCAAACAGTTGAGGGAACTGTTGCCTCATCATCTCTTCACTTTCCCAAGTTGCCTCCTCGGTGTTGTGGTGCCTCCAAAGCACTTTCACCAGTGGAATTTGTTTGTTCCTCAATTCTTTTACCTCCCGAGCCAGGATCCGTAGAGGTTCTTCTTCATATGTCAAATCTGGTTGTTTTTCAATTTCTTCCCTGGAGATGACATGTGAAGGATCTGAGCGGTATCTTCTGAGCATAGACACATGGAACACATTGTGGATCTTGTCCAGCTCTGGTGGTAAAGCTAGCCTATAGGCCACTGGACCCACACGTTCAATGACTTCATATGGGCCAATGAACCTAGGGCTTAACTTACCTTTCCTTCCAAACCTCAATACCTTCTTCCACGGTGACACCTTGAGGAACACTTTGTCGCCAACCGCATATTCTATTTCTTTTCTCTTCAGGTCGGCATAAGATTTACATGCATCGAGGCAACCTTTAGATTGGCTTTGATTAGTTTCACATTCTCCTCAGTCTGTTTCACCAGGTCTGGCCCTACCAGTTTGTCTTCGCCCAATTCAGTCCAGCACACTAGAGTTCTACACTTTCTCCCATACAGTGCTTCATATGGGGCCATTTGGATACTGGCTTGGTAGCTATTGTTGTATGCAAATTCTGCCAGTGGGAGGTATCTATCCCAACTTCCCTCAAACTCAATGACACAACTCCTCAGCATATTCTCAAGGACCTGGATTACTCTTTCGGATTGCCCATCCGTCTGAGGATGGAAAGCTGTGCTGAAGTGGAGCAGTTCTTCGGAACCTGTGAAAAAAACTTCCTATGATCATATTCAATCAATCCCAACTCCAATTATCAACAAAGTCTCAGAATAATTTCATCAATTTCATTTATTTCTCAATCATTCATCTCATGGTACTCATATACAATTCACATTTTGTATCACATCAAGTTACAGCAATTTCTTAACGATTCCTCTATTTATCATTTCACATCATCATTAGACTCAAATCATAAATAAATTCTCACATGTGATTTATAATCACAAATTACAAGTACTTACATTAATACAAAATTATATTACATTTGTTCAAATACATATGTTAAAATAAGAGTTTAATTACCAAATTTACAAAAATCTCAAAATACAAAATGGGACCTAGTGTCCTACCAATGCACTGTGGATGGTGAGGTGACACGGACACTATGCAAAACTGTGAACTGCCTTACCGAATCTGTGGTCTACTGGGCCCTCTGTCCAAATCTTCAGTACCTACGCGTTGCAAAGCGACGCGCTAAGCATAAAGCTTAGTGGTGCCAATAATACAAGAAAATATAATATGCAAATAAAAATAATAATTTCCTTGCTATTGTGTTCATAAGAAATGAATAATTACTAACTTGTTGTTTAGTCGAGGGCTTATCATGTTTTATGATATTAACTTCTTCATGCATTTCGTTAATTATTTTCTTCATGATCTTGAGCTTCTTTGTATTTTTGTAATCATTCCTGATACTTAATTTTCGTATTTTTTTTAATAATCAGTTCAATCACAGTTATACTTTTCCATGCCCAAGTAACCTATCTTCGACGATCGGATCGATAACGGGTCGTTGGCACTGGACACCGCGGTGCCTCGGGCCGTCATACCATGGGACGCAGAGCGTCTACCACGTATGCAGTCAGTATGGCTAAAAAGCCATGATATCACATAATCGGGCATAAAAGCCATGAATACGGGCATAAAAGCCATGAATACGGGCATAAAGCCATGAATACAGGCATAAAGCCTTTCGCAGTACTGCTAAAACAATACCCTATTGGCATGCCAAACTATCCAAACCAATCACAATAGGCCTACTAGGGCATTTTGCATTTTTAAGTTTCACAATTTTTGAATTTCAAGTTTTCATGTCATTATTCATTTCATTAGTCAACTAAAATATTGACTTTTGCATAAACAATAGGTACATTTGTTTTAATACTCCCAACATACCACATTTTGTATTCAAAACTTGTTAGTTTTGGTCACTTTCTCAAAGCTTAGGTCATTTTGTCAAAATTGCCAATTTTTGGTTTTGGTGTCACTATTCACCTCATTGGTCAACAAAAATGTTGACTTTTGGATAGAAAATAGGTGTATTGGTTTTAACACCCCAAACATACCACATTTTGTATTTAAAACTTGTTCGTATTGGTTGCCAATACCATTTCTAAGCTTAATGCTAATTGAACAAAATTTTCAAATTTGGTGCTTCATCTTTATTGTTCCATTTGATATTTCTACAGTGGGAATTTGAGGAAATGGTAAACATAAAAGTTGTTCCTTATTTTGTCTAGTTGAATTTATTTTTTTGAATCACTCCATTTGGAGTTTTGTAGCTCAAGTTAAGGCCAAAATAAGTTTACTGTTCACGTGTACTGTTCATGCTGAAATTTTGGGTTTTGACAGATTTTGGTCCAACTTTGGTCAGTAATTTGACCAAGTTAAGTTCATAATTTGGTCTAACTTTCTTCATATGACATGTTCTACCATACCTTAGGTTTCCATCGGCTCAAGAATCGCCTAAATCCGAGTTTTCTAGAGGGAGTTATAGTCATCCAAACATTACTGTTCAAATGTAAATCTGCAGAGTTGCAGGTTTGATAACTTAATTTTGCCCAATCATTTGAATGCGTTAATGGCATTATTTGGGGTAGGTTTCTTCATGAAAGTTGTTTGTCTATATCTTATCTTGTTGTTGTAAAAATTTCAGGTCAATTAATCAAATCTACAGTGAGTTATGGCCAAATGAACAGTTACTGTTCATTTGGTCATTCTCAGGCTGCTGTGGTGTCTGGATTGGGGCCAAGTTTTGGTCCTCTTGCTTTGGTCTTTTGGGCATGGTTTCTTCAGAAAAAATGTGCCATTATAAGCCTAGTTTCATGTCCAATTGGTCAAACACCAATTGGACCAACACAGCCCAAGTTATGGCAGTGCAAGTGGACTGAATTTTCAGTCCCTCTGCTGCTGTCCTAGGGCAGCCTGCAACTTCACTTTGCAATCCTATTTTTCAGTCCATTTTATGGTCAACTTACCTAAGATGGTCACTAATTGACCATTAAAATGTGCTCTAACAATTTCCTAAGCCAAGTCAATTTTCACTCCCCAAAACCCTAGCTTCACATTAGGTTTTCCACAAAATGCCTTAGTTAGCATACCAACTTATTATTCTTATGCTTATAAACTTCCTACATGATTCTAGTTCACTTCAAGCTCATCAAAAACACTCCTTCCTATTCCTTCACTAGGGCAGCCAAAACTCATGTACACATACACATGAATTTTGTTCATTTAAATTACATTTTCTTACTAAATTCAAGTTCCATTTCATGAAATTAAAGAGTTTTAGGTATATAGTGCACTAACCTTGAATAGGGCAGTTTTTTTTTCCAACTCAAACTTCTCTTTCTTTCCTCTTCTTGGCTGCCAAAAGCTTGTTTAAGGTGTAGGGCAAAATTTTAATGAAGTGGGGTTAGGGTTTTATGGTGAAACAAGGTAGGAAATTAAGCTTGCTTGATTGAACGTCAATGGAGGGAGGAAGAAGAGAAACTCACGTTTTTGGCTGAAGAGAAGGCAGCTGGTTTTTGGTCTTCCTTGGTCTTTATTTAGCTCTTTTATTAGTTAGTCAAATGGTTACTTAATGGTGATTGGTTGGCAATTTTAAATGACATCACAATGATGTCATAAATAAGCTTTTTCTTCACTTTCTTTTCTTTCCTCCACTACTCATCTTCAATTTAATTTCTAGTAATGTTTATCCATATTTTATGTCATATTAATTATTTACTCAACTGGACAAGTCGGCCAAAAATCGCCTCTGAAGGCGAAATGACCAAAATGCCCTCCGTTTGGCTTAACGGGTCAAAATTGGCTGTACCGATTGAAAAATTTTTCTAAATATTTTCTTGGCATTATAATGCCATAGGAACCTTAATGACCCTTCTCTAGAGTCCCAAAAATTATTTTATAATTTTTCCCCCGGGTCTAGGGCTCCTTGTTGCGAGAACCGCAACTTCCCTCTGGTTACCCATCGCTTGGGCACCGGCTCATTTAACTTGGTTGTATTTTATTTCTAAAATTTTTACTATATTTTTCTTATTAATATTTGAGTTAATTATGGTTCCTGACTTTAGTTTAAATATTTTTCCAGACGTTCTAGCTGTCCGGACCGACACCGGTCACCGGAACAGTAGAATGTACGGAGTTGCTACCGGGAG
The DNA here is from genome assembly GCF_030052815.1 of Hevea brasiliensis. Taxonomy (NCBI): domain Eukaryota; kingdom Viridiplantae; phylum Streptophyta; class Magnoliopsida; order Malpighiales; family Euphorbiaceae; genus Hevea; species Hevea brasiliensis. Next base: position 87,149,150 of record NC_079497.1, on the reverse strand, counting down.
GATGTTACAACTCTTCCCCTCTTATTTAAATTTCGTCCTCGAAATTTATCCGGTGTAAATAGTCGAGGAGCTATTACCTCCTTATTCCTTCACCTTTCCGTGTTATCATACTTCACTTTCTCCTAGTCTCAATCCTATCATCAAACAGTTATGTACTCATCCTTTTTCATCTTAAATATAGTCTCCTTCTCATCTCCATTCGCTATCTCATTGTCTCTTCACTCTCTTATTCCATACCTTAACCTAAAATAAACAGGAAATACAGATCTGCAATAGTGTCACCTCGACTCTTATGAATGCAATGCATGATATGCAGTCTATCTAGGTCCAGAAACGCCTAAACCGCGCTCTGATACCACTAAATGTGACACCCCTTACCCGACTACATTGTAGCCGAGCAAGTTATGCCACTCAGTGTGCCGGAGCACTCTATTTTATCTTAATTCATTTTTATCATAGTTTTGAAAATAACTTATGAAATATAAATCATTCATTGAAATTGTAATTTATTTGAGGTTCCGAAAATTTTATAGAAAATCCGGCGGAGTACCGGCTAAAAATGGAGAAAACAGTTCTTCGAAACCTGTGAAAAAAACTTCCTATGATCATATTCAATCAATCCCAACTCCAATTATCAACAAAGTCTCAGAATAATTTCATCAATTTCATTTATTTCTCAATCATTCATCTCATGGTACTCATATACAATTCACATTTTGTATCACATCAAGTTATAGCAATTTCTTAACGATTCCTCTATTTATCATTTCACATCATCATTAGACTCAAATCATAAATAAATTCTCACATGTGATTTATAATCACAAATTACAAGTACTTACATTAATACAAAATTATATTACATTTATTCAAATACATATGTTAAAATAAGAGTTTAATTACCAAATTTACAAAAATCTCAAAATACAAAATGGGACCTAGTGTCCTACCAATGCACTGTGGATGGTGAGGTGACACGGACACTATGCAGAACTGTGAACTGCCTTACCGAATCTGTGGTCTACTGGGCCCTCTGTCCAAATCTTCAGTACCTACGCGCTGCAAGCGGCGCTAAGCATAAAGCTTAGTGGTGCCAATAATACAAGAAAATATAATATGCAAATAAAAATAATAATTTCCTTGCTATTGTGTTCATAAGAAATGAATAATTACTAACTTGTTGTTTAGTCGAGGGCTAAACATGTTTTATGATATTAACTTCTTCATGCATTTCGTTAATTATTTTCTTCATGATCTTGAGCTTCTTTGTATTTTTGTAATCATTCCTGATACTTAATTTTCGTATTTTCTTTAATAATCAGTTCAATCACAGTTATACTTTTCCATGCCCAAGTAACCTATCTTTGGGCATTGGGTGGATAACGGGTCGTTAACCTGGACACCGCGGTGCCTCGGGCGTCATACCATGGGGCCTTGAGCGTCTACCACGTATCACGATCGATGGCTAAAAAGCCATGATATCACATAATCGGGCATAAAAGCTATGAATAAGGGCATAAAAGCCATGAATACGGGCATAAAGCCATGAATACAGGCATAAAGCCTTTCGCAGTACTGCTAAAACAATACCCTATTGGCATGCCAAACTATCCAAACCAATCACATTAGGCCTACTAGGGCATTTTGCATTTTTAAGTTTCACAATTTTTGAATTTCAAGTTTTCATGTCACTATTCATTTCATTAGTCAACTAAAATGTTGACTTTTGCATAAACAATAGGTACATTGGTTTTAATACTCCCAACATACCACATTTTGTATTCAAAACTTGTTAGTTTTGGTCACTTTCTCAAAGCTTAGGTCATTTTGGCAAAATTGCCAATTTTTGGTTTTGGTGTCACTATTCACCTCATTGGTCAACAAAAATGTTGACTTTTGGATAGAAAATAGGTGTATTGGTTTTAACACCCCAAACATACCACATTTTGTATTTAAAACTTGTTCGTATTGGTTGCCAATACCATTTCTAAGCTTAATGCTAATTGAACAAAATTTTCAGATTTGGTGCTTCATCTTTATTGTTCCATTTGATATTTCTACAGTGGGAATTTGAGGAAATGGTAAACATGAAAGTTGTTCCTTATTTTGTCTAGTTGAATTTCTTTTTTTGAATCACTCCATTTGGAGTTTTGTAGCTCAAGTTATGGCCAAAATAAGTTTACTGTTCACGTGTACTATTCATGCTGAAATTTTGGGTTTTGACAGATTTTGGTACAACTTTGGTCAGTAATTTGACCAAGTTAAGTTCATAATTTGGTCTAACTTTCTTCATATGACATGTTCTACCATACCTTAGGTTTCCATCGGTTCAAGAATCGCCTAAATCCGAGTTTTCTAGAGGGAGTTATAGTCATCCAAACATTACTGTTCAAATGTAAATCTGCAGAGTTGCAGCTTTGATAACTTAACTTTGCCTAATCATTTGAATGGGTTAATGGCATTATTTGGGGTAGGTTTCTTCATGAAAGTTGTTTGTCTACATCTTATCTTGTTGCTGTAAAAATTTCAGGTCAATTAACGAAATCTACAGTGAGTTATGGTTCATTTGGTCATTCTGCAGGGGCTGTTGCAGGGTGTCCGGATTGGGGCCAAGTTTTGGTCCTCTTGCTTTGGTCTTTTGGGCATGGTTTCTTCAGCAAAAATGTGTCATTATAAGCCTAGTTTCATGTCCAATTGGCCAAACACCAATTGGACCAACACAGCCCAAGTTATGGCAGTGCAAGTGGACTGAATTTTCAGTCCCTCTGCTTCTTGTCTAGGGCAGACTGCAACTTCACTTTGCAATCCTATTTTTCAGTCCATTTTATGGTCAACTTACCTAAGATGGTCACTAATTGACCATTAAAATGTGCTCTAACAATTTCCTAAGCCAAGTCAATTTTCACTCCCCAAAACCCTAGCTTCACATTAGGTTTTCTACAAAATGCCTTAGTTAGCATACCAACTTATTATTCTTATGTTTATAAACTTCCTACATGATTCTAGTTCACTTCAAGCTCATCAAAAACACTCCTTCCTATTCCTTCACTAGGGCAGCCAAAACTCATGTACACATACACATGAATTTTGTTCATTTAAATTACATTTTCTTACTAAATTCAAGTTCCATTTCATGAAATTAAAGAGTTTTAGGTATATAGTGCACTAACCTTGAATAGGGCAGTTTTTTTTTCCAACTCAAACTTCTCTTTCTTTCCTCTTCTTGGCTGCCAAAAGCTTGTTTAAGGTGTAGGGCAAAATTTTAATGAAGTGGGGTTAGGGTTTTATGGTGAAACAAGGTAGGAAATTAAGCTTGCTTGATTGAACATCAATGGAGGGAGGAAGAAGAGAAACTCACGTTTTTGGCTGAAGAGAAGGCAGCTGGTTTTTGGTCTTCCTTGGCCTTTATTTAGCTCTTTTATTAGTTAGTCAAATGGTTACTTAATGGTGATTGGTTGGCAATTTTAAATGACATCACAATGATGTCATAAATAAGCTTTTTCTTTACTTTCTTTTCTTTCCTCCACTACTCATCTTCAATTTAATTTCTAGTAATGTTTATCCATATTTTATGTCATATTAATTATTTACTCAACTGGACAAGTCGGCCAAAAATCGCCTCTGAAGGCGAAATGACCAAAATGCCCTCCGTTTGGCTTAACGGGTCAAAATTGGCTGTACCGATTGAAAAATTTTTCTAAATATTTTCTTGGCATTCTAATGCCATAGGAACCTTAATGACCCTTCTCTGGAGTCCCAAAAATTATTTTATAATTTTTCTCTCGGGTCTAGGGCTCCTCGTTGCGAGAACCGCAACTTCCCTCTGGTTACCCATCGCTTGGGCACCGGCTCATTTAACTTGGTTGTATTTTATTTCTAAAATTTTTACTATATTTTTCTTATTAATATTTGAGTTAATTATAGTTCCTGACTTTAGTTTAAATATTTTTTCAGACGTTCTAGCTGTCCGGACCGACACCGGTCACCGGAACAGTAGAATGTACGGAGTTGCTACCGGGAGGATGTTACATAAAAAGTCCTGAAAAGTATCAAAACAAAGCAAAATAAGGGATACATATAAAACTAAATAAAATAAAATGTCTAAATCAATTAAATTGCCTATTGTCCAATATCAAAGCATTAGTCCCTAGCAATAGAGCCAAAAACTTATTAACCAAAAACCAACTAGTGTATGGATCATAACAAGTAATAAAGTGATGAGTGAGTATCGTTCTTATAAGGATTGTGTTTAAGTACCAAACTACACAATAATTATAATTGTCTAGACTATCAAATTTGAAAAGGATGTTTAAACTAAACTAATTATTGCTAAAAGGTAAATGTCAGCAAATTAACTAAACTAACATATCAATGGATATTTTCCAAAGTTGGGGGTTCACACTTCAATCAATTATATACCTAATCTAATCTACTGAATAATTGGAAATTATTACTTTAAATGTAATACCCTCACTGTAGGTAGTCCGTACATTCTACTGTTTTGACGACTAATGTCTGTTTAGACAGCCAGAATATCTGAAAGTACACTTAAACTATAATGAGGAGGCATAAATTGATGGAATAAATATTAAAAAAATACAAAAAAAATTAAGAGAAAATAAAAGAAATGAATTGCAAATGGGTTAAACGTGTCACAACTTACCCCTCCGTAAGGTATAACATGATCCCGTAGTATACTTAATGAATTACTGAACTTCGCCTATCGATAAACCATTAAATACACTACAAGGGATTTGAAAATAATTTTATCTTCTTTTGAAGGTGGTGAGCACTTTTAACAGGTATTAAAAACTTTTAAAATCATTTTAAAGACTAGGTAAAAATTTTGATAAATTTATTTTTTCATAAATTTTATAAAAATTTTGGCAGAGTGTCGTCTGTAATTGGGAAAAACCAAATTTTTAAAGACTTGTAAAAAGCACTTCCAAATGATTTTCAATCACACCCCTAACCTCCAATATATCAACAAAACTCAAAATATTTCAAAATAATTTCATGAACTCATAACATTTCATTAATTTTAATTTACATACACAAGACTTAATTTACATATGGAAAATCCAAAAATAGTATTAATACAATTTTTACTGTACAACTGCTCAAATTACATTAATACATAAGACCACTTCTATATTTACATCAAAATCAATACATTGGGTAATAAATAATACCTGCATCAAAAACTCAGTGAAGTCCTCATCAACTCAGCAGCTCACTCTGCTACTTTCTCCTTTCCCTTATCTACGATAGCAAAATAAGCTATCGCTGGGTATAATTTACTTAGTGGTACACAATAAAAATTTGAAATACTGAACATAAAACATTTATTGCTAAATCATAATTCAAACATTTTACAATCACATTTCACAATTTTCAATTCTCATTTATAATAAAATTTTGTCAAATAATTTAATAAACACAGTGTTATCAATCCATACACAACTTAGGGCATGACACAAAATTTCTAATCAATGCCGTGTTGTACACCATGACAAAGCAATCCACAACCTCAATAATCGAAATCAATGAGGGAGGTGGCTAGCTAGCTATATGAGTACTCATCCGATCTCGACCTCAATTGGCAAGCCAGAGAGGGAGGAAAAATAATCGATCTCAAACCCATAAATGGAGGAGGAATAATATGGTGCTGTCATGCTAAGTGTGAATCCGAAATCAATTTAAAATTATTTATTCAAATATTGCATGCAAAATCAAATCAATTTCCAAAGTTCAATTGACATTCACAAAGTGGCAACACAATAGTTCTTGAAATTAAAAATTAACACAATACACTTACAATGTGTAACAAATCAAGGTTTCAATGTAGAAACAAACAATAGTTAAAAGTTATTGTGCACAAACCTGGACTGAGTCGCCTCTAGGCCTTGACTCACTTGTCCTTATGATTCTTAATGCCTTTTTCAACTGAAACACACAGTTTACAGTGTTTCAGTATCACATCTCACAATAAATCCAACTATGTATTTCATACTTATTTAATGGTACCCTTAAATGTGCTTAAAATGGTATTCTTTGAATTTTGCCATTTGGGGTTACTATTCATGGCACTATTTAAGTCAAAATATTGACTTTCTCATGCTTAATAGGTATGTGAATTCCAATTACACCCACATACCACATTTTGGGTATCTAATTTGTTGGCCTTAGTTGCCAATTCAATTTCTAAGTCTTCTAAGAGAAATTGCAATTTTTCAGTTTTGGTCCCCTTAATTGCACTATTCCATTGGTCTGGTTATTGTGGGAATTTAGCTAAGTGTTCTTCATAAAACTTGTTCCTTGTTATCTTAGATTTAATTCTCTTTTTGAATCACTCCATTTGGAGTTTTTTAGCCTAAGATATGCCTATTTTTCTAAGGCTGGCCGGATTAGTTTAAACCCAAAATTCTGGGCACTTTCTTGGTACTGGCAGTTTTGTTGTGTTAACTGCAGCTCACTTTTTGGATGGGTTATGGTCAGAATTTGAGTTTTTATTCTCAATAAAAGTTGTAGTGCTATGTCTCAGCTTTCCATCAGTATAAAATTCAGGTCATTTGGACCTTCCTACACCAAGTTATGGCCAAATGAACAAACACTGTTCATTTGGTCATTTTTGTACAATGGCAGTGTGCATTACCCGGATTTGACCTAATTGTTCACTATCTTAATGTCATTTTCTGGGCATGGTCTCTACATAAAAATTGTGGTATTATGTGTCTACTTTCATATCCAATTGGACTCATACCAATTGGGATGGCAGAATTACAGTTTTGGTCACTGAAAGGGACCTAGGTCAAACTGCCCAAAAGTGAACCCTCACTAATCTGAATTGCCTTGCAATTCTCATCACTCCAACACATCCCAATTAGTCCCAATTGACCATTTCTAACCTCAATTAGGTTCAATTGCATCAATTGACCATTTCCTTCAAATTTTTCCCAATTTCCCTAAACTAAGAACCCTAATTTTCATGCTTAGCTCAATTGATAAAATCAAAATGCATAATTAATACTTATACACTCAATTGCACTTAACTACTTCTTTAATTACATCAAAATCACTCAACCCTAGTTCACTACCTCTTGATCGAAATTCATGTAGGGAGGGATGTGCATGATTTTTTTCATTTTCATTTTTTCTCTTCAATCTCCAAATTCACTTAACTATATAAACATGAATTAAAAGAGAGATTTAAGAAACAACCACTGACCTCTTTATATGTCTTTTCTCCCTTCTTAAATTCTCCTTTTTTTCTCCTTCTTTTTGATGTCAATAGCTAAATCAAGGGTCAAGGATAAGGTTTGCTTAAGAAATCTTAGGAAATTTACGGCTAATTTAGGGTTTATGGAGCTTGGGGTGGCTCATCAATGGTGGAGAAATGAAGGAAGAGAGAGAAGTGAGAAAGTGTGTATCGGCTAAGGGAAGAAGAAGAGAGTGAAATTTGTTTTTCAATTTTTGGTTTTATCCCTTTTATTTGACTTAGTCAAATTTTAATTAAATATAATTTATTTGTGATGTCATAGCTTATGTCATTTTGATGATGTCATTTCTTAATTTTATTTTCTTTTATTTTTCCATGCTTCTTTAATTTAAATCTATATTTTAAATTTCTATTTCTCTGATTTTATTGGGCAGTTAGGCCATGAGTCACCTCTAGGGGTGAATTGACCAATTTCGCCAATAATTCAGTATTTCTTCCAGAACCCTGACTTATTTATTTGACTTATTTATCAACTCCTTTATGTGATTTTCTCTTTTCCACTAGCTTTGTAATAGTTCTTAGGATTGCAGTGTCATAATGTCCCATTCAAAATTAGAGTTACAGTTGCCTTCGCAGTCACTTCCCGATAAGGTCACTCATCGCTGTGACCTCCGGCTCATTTAACCTTTTATACTTTGTTTTTCTTATTTATACTTGACCTTCTAGTAATCACTATTTATTTTCATTCAGGGCTTTTCTAGATGACTTAAATATAGTTCTAATCCCCTTAATTATCTGGACCGACACTGGTCACCGAAATAGTGAAATATACCAGGCTATGCATATAAGAGTGTTACAAAACGAGCCGAGGTTCTAGCGATGGGTGACCATACCGGGAAGTAACTACGAAGACAATTGTCAACCCCAGACCCGTGAGGAACCCTAAGAAATAATTTTTGAGACTTAATTAAAAGTTTACTGAGGTATAAATTGTGACACCCCTTACCCGTCTACAGTGTAGCCGAGCAAGATATGCTACACAGTGTGCCGGAGCACCAAATCATATTTCAATTCAATTTACTCTTTTTACTTATTTATTTAAAATTTTTTATTAATCTAAATCTTTCTGCAAATTTTATAGTAAATCCGGCAGAGTGCCGGTTGTAAATTGAAAAAACAGTTCTTCTGAATCTGTTAAAAACACTTCCAATAAAATCATCACATCATTCTCAGTCAACCACCAATATATTCTCAGTAATTTCTCAATTGACTTCAGTATCTCAAAATTAAATTCAATTCATATCACAGTCAACTCAATGAGAAATGCTCACATTTATTACTGAACATAATTTATAGATAGTTACATAAAAAACATAATCACATGAATTTATAATATTCATTACAAAAGTTTACAAAATACAAAATACCAAAATACCAAAAGTGGCCCAATGTCCTACCAAATGCACTGCAATGTGAGATGACTCTGAACTCCGTGTGCAGATTTGAAGGCTCACCCTGTATGAGGCCTGCTGGACTCCCCAGCTATGTCTCCAATACCTGCGCGAGGCAAAAGCGACGCGCTAAGCAATTCTACTTAGTGGTGACAATATAAAATAAAATAACTAAAATAAAGTAAATATGCAGAATGTTTGTTTACATTTTGTTTTGTAGACTTAATTCCTAATATTTATTGCAGTATTATTCGATTAAAATTTGATAAAATTTATTATCATTGCTCGAGTAACCCATACTAGTCGACTAGACTGGATAAATGGGTAAACTGGCACTGGGTACTAAGTAACTCGGACCATCACACCATCGGTCACATTGTGTCTCCCGGTGTGCAACAGAACAGCTAATAAGCTGTGATAATTATCAGGGATGAAACCCAAGTATAATATCTCAATCAACATAGCCAAAGGCTATTTTATCACAAATTGGCACGTGAGGCCATAAAACTCAAAATAGCATGAAGCCATATGCAGTACTGCTAACAGAACCCTATAGGCATGCCATCCTATCCAAACAAATCTTGCTAGGTATACTAGGGCATATTACACTTTTAAGTTTCACAATTCTTGAAATTCAAGTTTTGGTATTACTATTCAATTCATTAGTCAACAAAATGTTGGCTTTTACATGGACAATAGGTACATTGGTTTTAATACTTCCAACGTACCACATTTTGCATTCTAAAATTGTTGGTATTGGTTGCCAATACAATTTCTAAGCTTAATGTTAATTGTTCAAAATTTTCAGTTTTCAAGCTTTGTATTTTCTGTTCCATTAGTCATTTTTGCAGTGTGAATTTGGCAAAATAATCAACATGAAAGTTGTTCCTTACTTTGTCTATTTATATTTCCTTTTTTGAATCACTCCATTTGGAGTTTTGTAGCTCAAGTTATGGCCTAAAAACCACAACTGGCCGGATTATAATTTTTTCAGAATTTCTAGACTGACCAAATCTACAGTATTTTGAGCAGTGATTGCAAGTCACTTTTTGAATATGTTATGGTCATAATTTGGATTAGGTGTCTTCATGAAAGTTGTAGGTCAATATCTCAACTTGTTTCTGGTGTCAGGTCAATTGGACCTTTCTACACTGAGTTATGACCAAATGACTGAACACTGTTTATTTGGTCATTTTGCCCAGGTAGAATGCAGGTCACCCAGATTAGGGTAATCTTTAGGTTAACTTGGTTTGATTTTCTGGGAATGGTTTCTTCACCAAAGTTGTGCCATTATATGTCTAGTTTCATGTCTAATTGGCCTTGCACCAATTGAACCTCTACAACTCCAGTTATTGCTGTCCAAACCTGCTGGACTCATGCCTAGTCCTGCAGGTCACAAAGGGCAGCCACACCAAACTTAATTCCCACTACACAACCCACTTCATTTTTTATTCAAAAAAAAACCAAATGGTCACTAATTGATATTAAAACCTACTTTCATCATCACATGATCAAAGTCTCATTTTCATCCCGAACCCTAACTCAACTATCTCAAACCATGCATTACAACTTGCATTTCATTACTCCATTTAAAAGATTAATACTAAGGGCAGCCATACTACCATTTTTGTTCCATGAAAACCGTCTAAATCTTACCCCAACCAAGGCTGCCAAAAATATGGGATGAGCATACACATGGTATTTGTTAAATTCTTTGTAATTTTTGCACTCAATCATACTCCTTTAACATGAATTTAAAGAGAAAATCATGTTTAGGTCACTAACCTCTAATGGAGTGAAATTCCCAGTTGCTAGGGTTCTTCTTTTTCTTTTCTTTTTGTTCCCAAAAGACTCACCAAGATGTAAGAATAAGTTTTTGTGTTGGAAACATAGGGTTTAGTTGGGTAAAAACTATGGAAATCAAGCTTTAAAAAGCTTGATAATGGTGGCAATGGAAGGAGAGTGAAACGGCAAGGAAGAAGGGTTGAGAAGCTTTTGATTTTTTCCTTCATTTTTCTACCCAATAAGTCTTTTTAAATAAACTTATGCCATGTGTCAACATTGGATTGGGTGGGAGAATTTTAATGGCATCATTATGATGTCATAATTCCAATTTCTTTCATTTTCTATCCTTTTCTTGTCTATTTAATTTCAATTAAATTTTTAACAATATTTATTCATATTTTATGTTATATAAATTATTTATTTAACTGGACAAGTTGGAGAAAAATCATCTCTAAAGACGAAATGACCAAAATGCCCTCCGTTTGGCTTAACGAGCCAAAATTGTGTGTACCGATTGAAAAATTTTTCGAAGCATTTTCTTGGCATTCTAATGCCATAAGAACCTCAATGACCCGTCTTTGGAGTCCCAAAAATTATTTTATAATTTTTCACCCGGGTTTAGGGTTGTTAACGGCCTTCACCGTCACTTCCCTTTCGGGTTACTCATCCCTGGTGTTTTGGCTCATTTAACCTTAGTGTATTTCGTTCTTATAAATTTTCCTTGATTGTTATGAGTATTATTTAGTTTCTTTATAACTGCTCACTCTAGTCTATTTAAAATTTCAAACATTTTAGCTACCCGGATCGACATTGGTCACCGAAACAGTAGACTATATGGACTAGCTAAAGTGAGGATATTACAACTCTTCCCCTCTAATAAAAATTTCGTCCTCGAAATTTACCTGATGCAAACAGTTGAGGGAACTGTTGCCTCATTGTCTCTTCACTTTCCCAAGTTGCCTCTTTCGTGTTGTGGTGCCTCCAAAGCACTTTCACCAGTGGAATTTATTTGTTTCTCAGTTCCTTCACTTCCCGAGCTAGGATCCGTATAGGTTCTTCTGTATATGTCAAATTCGGTTGGATTTCAATCTCTTCCATGGAGATGACATGTGAAGGGTCTGAGTGATATCTTCTTAGCATAGAAACATGGAATACATTATGGATTTTATCTAGTTTTGGTGGTAAAGCTAGCCGATAGGCCACTGGTCCCACACGTTCAATGACTTCATATGGGCCAATGAACCTAGGGCTCAACTTACCCTTTCTTCCAAACCTCAGTACTTTCTTCCACGGTGAGACTTTGAGAAACACTTTACCGCCAACTGCATACTCTATCTCTTTTCTCTTCAAGTCGGCATAAGATTTCTGTCTGTTTGAGGCAACCTTCAAGTTAGCTTTGATTATCTTCACTTTCTCCTCAGTCTGTTTTACCAGGTCTGGTCCTACTAGCTTATCTTTGCCCAATTCAGTCCAACACATTGGGGTTCTACATTTCCTACCATACAGTGCTTCATACGGAGCCATTTGAATGCTAGCTTGGTAACTATTGTTACATGCAAATTCTGGCAATGGGAGGTATCTATCCCAACTCTCCTCAAACTCAATGACACAACTCCTTAGCATATCCTCCAGGATCTATCACATAATTCACATTGTTAATATCATTTCAATTTATTAACTATGAAAATTCAATTAGTTCTTAGGTTTACCTGGATTACTCGTTTTGACTATCCATCCGTCTAGGGATGAAAAGCCATGCTAAAACGGAGTTGTGTGCCCAAGGCTTCTTGCAACTTTTTCCAGAATCTCAATGTAAACCTTGGGTCTCGATCAGATATGATGGAAAGTGGGATTCCATGCAGTCTAACTATCTCACTGATATACAATTCTGCTAACTTCTCTAGTGAGTGGTTAGTCCTAACTGGCAGAAAATGTGTTGACTTCGTCAATCTATCCACTATCACCAATACTGCATCATGCTTCTTCTGGGTGAGAGGTAGACCACTAACAAAATCCATAGTGACCCGATCCCATTTCCATTCAGGTATGCTTATAGGCTGTAGCAATCCTGATGGAACTTGATGTTCTGCTTTAACTTGCTGACATGTCAAACACTTAGTCACATAGTCAGCTATATCCCTCTTTATACCAAGCCACCAATAATGAGGCTTCAAATCATTATACATTTTTGTGCTTCCCGGATGCATAGCATAAACACTAGTGTGTGCTTCTTTCATAATACTAGTCTTCAATTCTCCATCATCCGGTACACACACTCTTCCTCTATAGTACAGACACCTATCTACTTTCACCTCATAATCAGTTTCCTTTCCTTCTGGAATTTTACCCACAATAGCCATTAATTTTTCATCTGCCTTTTGCCCATCTTGTATCTGCTGTACCAGGTATGGCTTTACTTGTAACTCAGCCAAAATAACTCCATCTTGAGCTAAGGATAGACAGGTATTTAGTAATCTTAAAGCTGTGATGGACTTTCTGCTCAAGGCATCAGCAACTACATTTACCTTCCCAGGATGATAATCTATCACACAATCATAGTCCTTTAGGAACTCAATCCATTGCCTTTGTCTAAGATTGAGCTCCTTCTGGGTTGGCAAATATTTTAGACTCTTGTGGTCTGTGTAGATGTAGCATTTTTCACCATATAAATAATGCCTCCATATCATTAGTGCGAAGATAATTGCTGCTAACTCTAAGTTATGAGTAGGGTAGTTCTGTTCATGTGGCCTTAACTGCCTGGAAGCATAGGCGACCACTTTCCCCTCTTGCATCAATACACACCCTAACCCATTATGCGAGGCATCATTGTAGACCACAAAGTCTTTTCTCGACACTAGCTGTGTTAACACTAGAGCTTCTGTCAACATAGCCTTCAGCCTCTCAAAACTGGCTTGGCACTTGTCGTTCTAGCCAAATTTCACATTCTTGTGCAACAACTTGGTCATTTGAGCAGTTATAAGAGAGAACCCCTTCACAAATCTTCTATAATACCCAGCTAGCCCCATGAAACTTTTGACCTCAGTTGTATTTCTGGGAGGCTTCCATTCCATCACTGCTTCTATCTTTTTGGGATCCATTCTAATCCCCTCAGCTGATACTGTGTGTCTAAGAAAGGAGATTTCACTCATCCAGAAGTCACATTTGGACAACTTAGCATATAGCTTCTTTTCTCACAGGGTTTGCAGAACAATCCTCAAATGTTCATCATATTCTTCCCTGGCCTTGGAATACACTAGAATATCATCAATAAAGACCACTACAAACTGATCTAAGTATGGATGGAAGATACGGTTCATAAGGTCCATAAATGCTGTTGGTGCATTTGTTAACCCAAACGGCATCACTAGAAATTCATAATGCCCATACCGAGTTCTGAATGCAGTTTTTGACACATCTGCATCCTTTACCCTCAACTGATGATACCCTGATCTGAGATCAATTTTTGAAAATACACCAGCTCCCTTCAACTGATCAAACAGATCTTCAATTCTGGGCAACGGGTATTTATTCTTCATAGTTACCTTGTTCAACTACTGGTAATCAATACACAATCTCAAAGTTCCATCCTTCTTCTTCACAAATAGCACCGGAGCACCCCATGGTGACACACTGGGGCGTATGAACCCCTTATCGAGTAACTCTTGTAACTGAATTTTCAACTCCCTCAATTCAGTGGGTGCCATCCTATAAGGAGCAATAGAAATTGGTGCTGTACCCGACATTACCTCAATAGCAAACTCGACTTCCCTTACTGGTGGTAAACCAGGCAACTCTTCAGGAAATACATTTGGGAAGTCTCTTACTATGCGTATATCACACAGATTTGGCTTAGCCTGCCTAGTATCAACCACGTGTGCTAGGTAAGCTTCACAGCCTTTTCTCATCAATCTTCTTGCAACTGTGGCTAAGATAACATTGGACAGGAAATCTATCCTTTCACCCACAACAGTAATCTCATTACCCTCAGAAGTTTTCAGAGAAGTCCTCTTTAATTTGCAATCAACTATTGCCTGATGATGTGATAACCAGTTCATTCCTAAAATCACATCAAACTTGTGGAAGGGCAATTCAATTAGGTCTTCCGAGAATTCATACTCCTGAATCCTCAATGGGCAACCTTTATACACCTTATTCACTATCACACTGTGGCCCAGTGGATTTGTGACTAGAATGTCTTGATCACTCTCATCTACTGAAACTCCCCTCTCTACGGGTAGTTTGATGCAGATGTATGAATGAGTGGATCCTGGATCCACAAATGCATGCACAAAAGTATTGTAGAGGGAGAGCGTACCCCTGATGACATCCAAGGCATCTTGCTCCTCCTGAGCTCTAATGGCATAGGCCCTGGCATGTATTCTAGTCTCTAGCCTCTCAGCTGACTTGGATGCAGGCCTCAGTGATGGACCAGCTGCCTTAGATTTACCAGGTTTCCTACCCCTTTGTGGTGTAGGAGCAAGTCTGTCAGTTTTTGTTGGAGCAACTGTAGTAGTCCTCTTCGGACAATTCTTGATCTGATGTTCTGTAGATCCACACCGTAAGCATGCACGAGTCACTCGCTAACAGTCCCCCTTATGACATTTCTGGCAGTACGGACAGGCAGAAGATGTTGGGGCTGGTCCCCTAAACACCATCCTTGGAGAGCTACCCACTGATGGTGTGGACTGGCCTCTCCTAGGTGAGAACTATGGTCTGGGCCTCTGAGACTGACCCTAACCTTGTGGTTATCCTGAACCCTGAGCAGGAGGACCTTTACTCTTCTTACTGGGAGCAGAAAATGTACTGGACTGACCTGGACCCCTCTTCTGCTGTCTTTCCCTTCTAGTTTGCTCATTGTTTCAGACCCTTTCTACTTTCGATGCAGCATCTACTAATTTAGAAAAATCTGTGATCTCCAATGCTATTATCATGACTTTGATATTGTTATTGAGCCCTTCTCTGAACCTTCTGCACCTCTTTGCCTCTGTAGGGACTATCTCCCTCCCATACTGGCTCAGTCTGACAAACTCATGTTCATACTCTACCACTGATAATTGTCTCTATCTCAGATTGATAAATTCTCTTCTTCGCTCTTCTAAATACACTTTGCTAACATATTTCTTCCTGAACTCTGTGAGGAAGAATTCCCAAGTGATCCATTCCAGTTGCACCTCACTTGTGACACCCCTTACCCGACTATAGTGTAGCCGAGCAAGTTATGCCACTCAGTGTGCCGAGCACTCTATTTTATCTTAATTCATTTTTATCATAGTTTTGAAAATAACTTGTGAAATATAATTCATTTATTGAAATTGTAATTTATTTGAGGTTCCGAAATTTTTTTATAAAATCCGGCAAGGTACCGGCTAAAAATGGAGAAAACCGTTTTTCGGAACCTGTGAAAAACACTTCCTATATTCTTATTCATTCATCTCAATTCCATTTATCAAAATCTCAATATTTTTCAGTTCTCATTCATTTCTCAATCATTCATCTCATTTGTTAATCATGTACAAGTCATAAATAGACATTCACTCTTCCATTCACAAATACAATTTTCATTATTTACATGAACATCAAAATATGTTACATAGATCCAAATACATATGAGAAGGTAAAAATTTAGTTAAAAAAATATCAAAATGACACCTAGTGTCCTACCAATGCACTGCAGGTGACGAGGTGACACGGACACTATGCAGAACTGTGAACTGCCTTACCGAATCTGTGGTCTACTGGGCCCTCTGTCCAAATCTTCAGTACCTATGCGTTGCAAAAGCGACGCGCTAAGCATAAAGCTTAGTGGTGCAAATAATACAAGAAAATATAATATGCAAATTAAAATAATAATTTCCTTGCTATTGTGTTCATAAGAAATGAATAATTACTAACTTATTGTTTAGCCGAGGGCTAATCATGTTTTATGATATTAACTTCTTCATGCATTTCGTTAATTATTTTCTTCATGATCTTGAGCTTCTTTGTATTTTTGTAATCATTCCTGATACTTAATTTTCGTATTTTCTTTAATAATCAGTTCAATCACAGTTATACTTTTCCATGCCCAAGTAACCTATACTGGACGACTAGACTAGATAACGGGTCATTGGCACTGGACACCGCGGTGCCTCGGGCCGTCATACCATGGGACGCAGAACGTCAACCACGTATGCAGTCAGTATGGCTAAAAAGCCATGATATCACATCATCGGGCATAAAAGCCATGAATACGGGCATAAAAGCCATGAATACTGGCATAAAGCCTTTCGCAGTACTGCTAACACAATACCCTATTGGCATGCCAATCTATCCAAACCAATCACATTAGGCCTACTAGGGCATTTTGCACTTTTAAGTTTCACAATTTTTGAATTTCAAGTCTTGGTGTCACTATTCACTTCATTGGTCAACAAAAAGTTGACTTTTGCATAGAAAATAGTCGCATTGGTTTTAACACTTCCAATGTACCACATTTTGCATTTAAAACATGTTGGCATTAAGCATTAATACCATTTCTAAGCTTAAACCAAGAGAAGCAAAATTTTCAATTTTTGTAACTCAACTTTACTATTCCATTGGGCACTGTTGCAGTAAGAATTTGAGGAAATGGTAAACATGAAAGTTGTTCCTTATTTTGTCTAGTTGAATTTCCTTTTTTGAATCACTCCATTTGGAGTTTTGTAGCTCAAGTTATGGCCAAAATAAGTTTACTGTTCACGTGCAATGTTCATGCTGAGATTTTGGGTCTGGCAGATTTTTGGTCCAACTTTGGTTTGTAATTTGATCAAGTTAAGTTCATAATTTGGTCCAACTTTCTTATTATGAAATGTTCTACCATACCTTAGGTTTCCATCGGTTCAAGAATCGCCTAAATCCGAGTTTTCTAGAGAGAGTTATAGCCATCCAAACATTACTGCTCAAGTGAAAATCTGCAGAGTTGCAGGTTTGATAACTTAACTTTGCCCAATAATTTGAATGGGTTAATGGCATAATTTGGGGTGATGTTCTTCATGAAAGTTGTTTGTCTATATCATATCTTGTTGCTGTAAAACTTTCAGGTCAATTGACCATATCTACAGTGAGTTATGGCCAAATAAACAGTTACTGTTCATTTGGTCATTTCTGCAGGTGCTGTTGCAGGGTATCCGGATTGGGGCCAACTTTTGGTCCTCTTGCTTTAGTCTTTTGGGCATGGTTTCTTCAGCAAAAATGTGCCATTATAAGCCTAGTTTCATGTCCAATTGGCCAAACACCAATTGGACCAACACAGCCAAAGATATGGCAGTCCAAGTGGGCTGGAATCACAGCCTCCCTCTTTGGTTACCCTAAGCGACCTACCAATTCAGTTTGCATCACTCTAAATCTCTTCAAATTATGGTGAACTTACCTCAAATGGTCACTAATTGACCCTTATAAGGTTCACTTACCACTTCATAAGCCAAAACCAAATTTCACTCTCCAAAACCCTAGTTTCCCATTGTGATTCACACTAGTTACCCTAGTTAATACACTAACTCATTATCCATGTATATAAATACCTTAAACATCATATTTAGTCCACTCTAAGTCCATCAAAACAATCAATCCTATTCCTTCCTTAGGGCAGCCGAAATTCATGGTATAGATACACATGAGTTTAGTCCATTTAATTTACAATTTCATACTAAGTTCAAGTCCCTAACATAGAAATAAAGAAATATTTGTAAAAGTAAGCACTAACCTCTTGTAGGCAGATTTTTCCCAACTCAAAACTTCACTTTCCTTCACTTTCTAGGCTGCCAAACACTTTCCAAGAGGTAGAGACAAGCTTTTAGTGAAGGGACTTAGGGTTTTATAGTGCAAATTCATGGGAAAATGGAAGTAATTAAAGAAAACTTCCATGGAGGGTTATGGAGGAGAGGATCATGTTTTGAAGAAGAAGATGGCTGCTTGTTTTTGGTCTTCCTTGGTCTTTATTTATCTCTTTTATTAATTAGTCAAATGGTTACTTAATTGTGATTGGTGGACAATTTTAAATGACCTCATAATATGTCATAATTGGCATTTTATTGTATTTTCTTTTCTTTTCTCTTCTACTAACTTCAAATTAATTTTTCATCAACATTAATTCATATTTTATGTCATAATAATTATTTACTCAACTGGACAAGTCGGCCAAAAATCGTCTCTGAAGGCGAAATGACCAAAATGCCCTCCGTTTGGCTTAACGGGTCAAAATTGTCTGTATCGATTGAAAAATTTTTCTAAATATTTTCTTGGCATTCTAATGCCATAGGAACCTCAATAACCCTTCTCTGGTGTCCCAAAAATTATTTTATGAATTTTTCTCCGGGTCTAGGGCTCCTCGTTGTGAGAACCGCAATTTACCTCTGATTACCCATCGCTTGGGCACCGGCTCATTTGACTTGGTTGTATTTTATTTCTAAAATTTTTACTAAATTTTTCTTAGTAATATTTGAGTTAATTATGGTTCCTCACTTTAGTTTAAATATTTTTCTAGAAGTTCTAGCTGTCCGGACCGACACCGGTCACTGGAACAATAAAATGTACGGAGTTGCTACCGAGAGGGTGTTACATCACTGGTTACTGTGTCCCACCACTGATATGCATCATCCTGAAGTAGGGACACAGCACCCTCCAGGTTCTGCTCGGGGGTGCAATTAAGCTATTTCAGCACTTTGATTGTTCTATCTAACCATTTCTCTGCTGCCATGTGATCATCCTCCCTCTCCCCAAAGAAATCCACAGCCCCATGTTTTCGCAGTTTCTCCAGATGGACTTCTATGGTGCTGGTGGAGGTTGTGGCTGTGGTTGTGGTGGTGGAATTGCCCCCATCATTTGCCGATAAAACTCGGTCATTTGCTGAAATAGTGCAAACTGAGATTGGGCAGGTGCCTCAGCTGCTGGTGGAGCAGATTCTCCCCTGCCCCTAGATTCAGCCCTTGGTGGAGCACGACTTTCTACCTCTTCATTAATTGCTCTTTGAGAAGCAGGATCCATATCCTATTCAAAATAAGAAAATAAACAGATCTGCATCAGCATCACCTCAACACTTACAAATGCAATGCAATGGAATGCACTCTATCTAGGCCCAGAAATGCCTAAACCAATGCTCTGATACCACCAAATGTGACACCCCTTACCCGACTACAGTGTAGCCGAGCAAGGTATGCCACACAGTGTGTCGAAGCACCAAATCATATTTCAATTCAATTTACCTTTTCACTTATTTATTTAAAATTTTTTATTAATCAAAATCTTTCAGCAAAATTTATAGTAAATCCGGCAGAGTGCCGGTTGTAAATTGAAAAAACAGTTCTTCTAAATCTGCTAAAAACACTTCCAATAAAATCATCACATCATTCTCAGTTAACCACCAATATATTCTCAGCAATTTGTCAATTGACTTCAGTATCTCAAAATTAAATTCAATTCATATCACAGTCAACTCAATGAGAAATGCTCACATTTATTACTAAACATAATTCATAGATAGTTACATCAAAAACATAATTACATGAATTTATAATATTCATTACAGAAGTTTACAAAATACAAAATACCAAAATATCAAAAGTGGCGTAATGTCCTACCAAATGCACTGCAATGTGAGGTGACTCTGAACTCCGTGTGCAGATCTGAAGGCTCACCCTGTATGAGGCCTGCAGGACTCTCCAGCTATGTCTCCAGTACCTGCGCATGGGAAAAGCAACGCGCTAAGCAATTCTACATAGTGGTGACAATATAAAATAAAATAACTAAAATAAATTAAATATGCAGAATGTATGTTTACATTTTGTTTTGTAGACTTAATTCCTGATATTTATTACAGTATTATTCGATTAAAATTTGATAAAATTTATTATCATTGCCCGAGTAACCCATACTAGTCGACTGGACTCGATAAACGGGTAAACTGGCACTGGGTACTAAGTACCTCGGACCATCACACCATCGGTCACATTGTGTCTCCCGTTGTGCAACAGAACAGCTAATAAGCTGTAATAATTATCAGGGATGAAACCCAAGTATAATATCTCAATCAACATAGCCAAAGGCTATTTTATCACAAAATGGCACGTGAGGCCATAAAACTCAGAATAGCATGAAGCCATATGCAGTAATGCTAACAGAACCCTATTAACATGCTAACCTATCCAAACCAATCTTGCTAGGTATACTAGGGCATATTGCACTTTTAAGTTTCACAATTCTTGAAATTTAAGTTTTAGTGTTACTATTCAATTCATTAGTCAACAAAATGTTGACTTTTACATGGACAATAGGTACATTGGTTTTAATACTCCCAACATATCACATTTTGCATTCTAAAATTGTTGGTATTGGTTGCCAATACCATTTCTAAGCTTAATGTTAATTGTTCAAAATTTTCAGTTTTCAAGCTTTGTGTTTACTGTTCCATTAGTCATTTTTACAGTGGGAATTTGGCAAAATAATCAACATGAAAGTTGTTCCTTATTTTTTCTAGTTATATTTCTTTTTTTGAATCACTCCGTTTGGAGTTTTGTAGCTCAAGTTATGGCTCAAAAACCACAACTGGCCGGATTATAATTTTTCCAAAATTTCTGGACTGACCAAATCTACAGTATTTTGAGCAGTGATTGTAAGTCACTTTTTGAATATGTTATGTTCATAATTTGGGTTAGGTTTCTTCATGAAATTTGTAGGTCAGTATCTCAACTTCTTTATGGTAAAATTTCAGGTCAATTGGACCTTTCTACACTGAGTTATGACTAAATGACTGAACACTATTCATTTGGTAATTTTGCCCAGGCAGAATGCAGGTCACCCGGATTAGGGACATCTTTAGGTCAACTTGGTTTTATTTTCTGGGCATAGTTTCTTCACCAAAGTTGTGCCATTATGTGTCTAGTTTCATGTACAATTGGTCTTTAACCAATTAAACCTCTACAACTCCAGTTATTGCTGCCCAAACCTGCTAGACTCATGCCCAGTCCTGCAGGTCACCAAGGGCAGCCACACCAAACTCAATTCCCACTACACAACCCGCTTCACTTTTTATTCAAACAAAACCAAATGGTCACTAATTAACATTAAAACCTACTTTCATCATCACATGACCAAAATCTCATTTTCATCCCAAACCCTAACTCAACTATCTCAAACCATGCATTACAACTTGCATTTCATTACTCCATTTAAAAGATTAATACTAAGGGCAGCCATACTACCATTTTTGTTCCATGAAAACCATCAAAATCTTACCCCAACTAGGGCTGTCAAAAATATGGGATGAGCATACACATGGTACTTGGTAAATTCTTTATAATTTTTGCACTCAATCATACTCCTTTAACATGAATTTAAAGAGAAAAATCATGTTTAGGTCACTAACCTCTAATGGAGTGAAATTCCCAGTTGCTAGGGTTCTTCTTTTTCTTTTCTTTTTGTTCCCAAAAGACTCACCAAGATGTAAGAACAAGTTTTTGTGTTGGGAACATAGGGTTTAGTTGGGTAAAAACTATGGAAATCAAGCTTTAAAAATCTTGATAATGGTGGCAATGGAGGGAGAGTGAAACGGCAAGGAAGAAGGGTTGAGATGCTTTTGATTTTTTCCTTCATTTTTCTGCCTAATAATTCTTTTTAAATAAACTTATGCCATGTGTCAACAGTGGATTGGGTGAGAGAATTTTAATGACATCATTATGTTGTCATAATTCCAATTTCTTTCATTTTCTATCCCTTTCTTGTCTATTTAATTTCAATTAAATTTTTAACAACATTTATTCATATTTTATGTTATATAAATTATTTATTTAACTGGACAAGTTGGGCAAAAATCATCTCTGAAGAAGAAATGACCAAAATGCCCTCCGTTTGGCTTAACGAGCCAAAATTATGTGTACCAATAGAAAAAATTTTCTAAGCATTTTCTTAACATTCTAATACCATAAGAACCTCAATAACCTTTCTTTAGAGTCCCAAAAATTATTTTATAATTTTTCTCCCGGGTCTTAGGTTGCTAATGGCCTTCACCGTCACTTCCCTTTCGGGTTACTCATCCCTGGTGTTTCGGCTTATTTAACCTTAGTGTATTTCTTTCCTATAAATTTTCATTGATTGTTATGAGCATTATTTAGTTTCTTTATAACTCCTCACTCTAGTCTATTTAAAATTTCAAACATTCTAGCTGCCCGAATCGACATTGGTCACCGGAACAGTAGAATGTACGAACTAGCTAAAGTGAGGATGTTGCACAAATGACATTAAAAATGTCAAAGAAAATTTATTAATCGGTATAGATAAAAATAACCCGATAAGCATACTGAAGGGCATTTTAGTCATTTCAACCCTAGAGTTGAATTTTGACCTAAATGTAAATTAAAATGAGAGAGATTAAAACTCATAAAATAAATTAAATTGTGAATATATGTATAGAAAAAGGAAAAAGAAAAGAAAAGAAAGAAAATCAAATATATATATATATATATATATGGGTTATTGCTTAAGCATGATGTATGATGACATCATTAAAAAGTTTAACATTTGGGAATTTAACAAATACATATAAAAGGATAAGGAAGAGTTAAAAGAGACAAAAATTAACTTAAGAGGTCTTCTTCTTCTTCCTTGGTCTTCCATGGCCAAATTCTCCTCTTCCCAACTCCCATCATTTTTCAAGCTTTAAGCTTGATTTCTCCCAACATCTTACCCAAAAACCTTAAACTCCTTTTACTAAAATTTATCCCCACACCATAAGGAAGAGTTTGGCTGCTAAGAAGTGAAGGAATTTCAAAGTTTACACAAGTCAAGAAGTGAAGGAATTTCAAAGTTTACACAAGTCAAGAAGTGAAAAATAAGAGTTTAGTGCACTATAATCTCTCCTTCCACTTTTAAATGTAGTAAGCATGCCAAATTAGGGTAGAAATTCATTAAATTGAAAGAAATTGCTAAGGGAATGAATACTTCTATTTTCGGCAGCCATGAAATTCCTTATGGTTTGATGTTTTTAATTGATGAAAATTGGTTCATTGATGATGTTTGATAAGTTGATATGCTTTAGAAGTGAATGAATTGAGTTTTACACAAATTGGATAAATGAAATTAGGGTTTGTGATCATGAACTGGGGCTTTCATGTGATTGCTTGAAATTGACATTTTTGAGATTGATTGTTGACCTTTAGAAGTGCTATGAATGCTAAATTGAAGTTTGGGAGATTGGAGGAAATGAATTGGGAGTGTACATTTTCCTTGCAGGTTTGGGACTCTATAAGTCCAGTGTATGTTTTGTGCCATAACATGAATTGTGTTGCTCTAATTGGTATGAAGCTAATTGAAGATGAAACAAGGGCCAAAATACTCCATTTTCCATGGAGAAACCATGCCCAAATTCTGTCCACAAATTGACCAAATTACTGTTCCAATCCCGCTTACCACACACTGAACTTAGAAAAATGACCAAATAAATAGTACACATTTATTTGGTCATAACTCCCTCTAGAAAGGTCCAAATGACTTGAATTTTATATCATTGAAAAGCTTAGACATAGGAATACAACTTTTATGGAGAAAATAGAGCCCATAAATGCCTCTAACCAAACCAAATTGCTGGTATAATTTAGGTCACAAAACTGTCCAGAACCATACTGCTTAGAATTTACTGGACATAGGCCTACCCGATCAGTTTTGGCAAAATGGCCATAACTTAGTTTACAACAATCCAAATGCAATGAAACAAGTGGAAACATTTCAATAAGTCATAGATCTACAATATTGGTGTTTTGACCAAAACCCAAAAATCAAGGGAACTAGGTCAATTGGCTAGGTCAAATTAGTATGCAAATTCTGGAAATTGCCTAAGTGACCACTTGACCCCAGAATAGTCTTCTACTCATATCTCCCACTAGGAAACTCCAATTTGCATGAGCCATACTGTTCTGGAAACCTAAGAAATAGGGATCCAACTTTGTTTTAGACACTGTCCTTAAATTATGAATGTAAGAACCCTAAAAGTTGAGTCAAAGCCACTTACCTGAACTGGAATCCTGTTGCCACGGGGTACATGAGTCCAGGCTAGTTATTTAGCCATAATTAGTTCTACAAAAATTAAAAAATTGAAATTCAAAATTTTGAGTGACCATAAGACATAGGGAAACAATTTCTATGAAGAATACTAGGCCTAAAAGTGGCTACAACATGTTCAATTAATTAGGCAAATTCTAAGTCCAAAAGCTGCCTTATTATGGAACCAGAATTTGGAAATGGACTAGTTATGGTTATTTGACGATAACTTGAGCTCTAAAACTCCAAATGATATGATTCAAAAGGGAAAACAAAAACAAGACATAGAGGAACAACTTCCATGAACGAAGTGTGGCCAAACAGTGGCCACAAATTGATCAAATTGAAAACTAAAATTAAGACACTGAAACTGAATCTAAAGAAAGATTCATGAAATAATTTATTTTATGGTAGGGACTTAACCTTAATAAATTGCCTAATGCATAAAATACATGAAAGTGCAAGTGGGATCTACTTTCACACTACATAATGATACATGACATGAAATAATAAGTCCAAAAATTAAGTAATAATGTTTAAATTGCCCAAAGTATACCTAGACTTATGTATATACCTTGGATACCAATTAGGAACTACAGATTGCAGTACTGCTCACATGAATGATCATTGACAGACAATAAATGTATGAGATAGTTGTTATACTGGCTTTATGCCTACCCGTTGGCTATATTTCCTATTATCATTTCTGGCTTTATGCCTGCCTGCTGGCCTAGTGCCTGACATGACTAATGTATGGTTGGTAGACATACGGATGTCTGACTAGTATACTCTCGGGTATCCAGCGTTTATAATCTATTATAGGTTACTTGGGCACTACTATGAATTTAATTAGATAGAATATGAAAGGAATAAATATAGAGGATCCTGATAGATTTAATTATTCTCAAAGTTTATTAAATATATGAAAGACCCAAAATACATGCAAATATACATAGCTTAGTTATTCTTGGTTATTTAATTACTTTTATTTTAAATTATACACCACTAAGAAATTCGATTAGTGTGTTGATTTTCTATTATGGAGGTACTGGGGACCAGTCACAGCTGCAATAGCAACCGCCACAGTAGGGCTCTGACGTAGATTTGACCAGATCTGCCACAATCTAGAGAAACCTCAGCAGTTTGTAATTTTGTTGGTAGGGCCCATGTATAGACTTAGTATTTTGGTTTATTGTGCATAACATCATGTAATCATATTTTATGCTGTAAATAAATTTGTAAATTTTTGTATATGGATTTCCACATGAATGAGATATATCTTTGTCTTGGAATTACATGAGAATTTGTGAATAACATGATGTATAAGAAAATGAATGGAATATGATTATGTGAACAGGTAAATAGTGAAACCTACCAGATGCTAATAAAATAGAGGAGGCTCTGTCCGAGTCTCCACAGAAAAAGAAAAATTCCCACACACGAATTACCTATATAAACAGTATTTAAAAGAATTAACAATGAACATGACAAGATAAGATAGGGTGCTCCGGCACCGAATGTGGCATACCTTGCTCGGCTACATTGTAGATGGGTAAGGTGTCACATTTAGTGGTATCAGAGCAATGGTTTAGGCAGTCCTAGACCTAGATAGATAGTGTGCATAATTGTGATGCCCTCACATTGGACACTCTAGTACTGTCTACTGTTTCGGCGCCTGATGTCTGCTCGGACAGTCAAGATGTCTGGAGCTATATCTGTGACATCCTGAAAAAGTCATAGATAAAAATAAATAACAATTATAAGAAGGAAAAAATTATGAATAAGAAAAACAAAGCATAAAAAGTTAAATGAGCTGAGGATCGTAGCGATGGGTGATCTTACCCAGAAGTGACTGCGAGGTTAGTCCTAACCCTAATTTTGAACGGGGCATTGTGACATCATGGTCCTAAGGACTATTGTGAACCTAGTAGAAAAGAGAAAATCATAGAAAAGAGTTGATAAGTAGGTCAAATAATAAGGTTAGGGCCTCGGAAGAAATATCAAATTGTTTACAAATCGGATCAAACTGGGAGGGGCAAATTGGTCAATTCACCCCTAGAGGTGACTCCTAACCTAACTGTCCAATAAAATTGGAGAAATAAAAATTTTGAAATATAGAATTAAATTAAAGAACTATGGAAAAATAAAGGAAAAAGAAAATGAATTTTGACCTTATCCTTATGACATCACCCATGATGTCAAAAATAATTTGATTTCCCTAATTTTTTTCTAAGTCAAAAAGCTAAATATAAACACATTAAAATTAAAAGAAAAACAAAAATTGTTCATCTTCCATAAGCCATTGCCGTCCACCTCCTTCTCTCTCATCTCTCTCATGTTTCCTCCATTGAAGCTTGATTTAAAGCTTCATAAACCCTAAAAATCTCCCATAAATTCCCTAAATTTTGTTGATTAAACCTTGTTTGGGCAACTAGAAATGAAGATTGATCAAGAAATTTTGAAAGAAAAGTGAAGGATTTGGGTGGTTGAATTTCAAAGAGAAAGGTTAGTAATCTAAACTTATAATCTCTAGTTCAATGCTTACGTTTCTAGCTAAATTAACTTAGAATTGAAGATTTATTTAAACAAAACAATCATAGGGGACTATATGTGAAATTCGATCAACCTAGAGAAATTAAGGTTTTAGTGAATTTGATGAATTAAAAAGGGTAATTGAGTTGAATTAAGTGTGTAAATGTTGAATAATCACTTTAATTGCATTAATTGGACAAATTCAAGAAATTAGGGTTCTTGAACTTTAAAAATTAAGGGAAAATTGGGGGAAATTGTCAATTGATGCAATTGACCCTAATTGAGGTTAGAAATGGTTAATTGGGACCTTTTGTGATGTGTTTGAATGAGTAGAAATGAAATGCAATTCGGATTGGTTACGGGTCCCAATCTGGCTGTTTGACTTAGGTCCCTTTCATGGACCAAAACTAAAATTCTACCTATCCAATTAGTGTGAAGCCAATTGCAAATGAAAATAGACACATAATGACACAATTTTCATTTAGAGACTATGCCAAGAAAATGACATTAAGATAGTGAACAATTAGGTCAAATCTGGGTAATGTGCATTATCACTGTACCAAAATGATCAAATGAACAGTGTTTATTTGGCCGTAACTTGGTCTAGAAAGGTCCAAATGACCTGATTTTTGTGGCATTGGAAAGCTATGACATAGCAATATGACTTTTATAAAGAACACAAACTTAAATTCTGTCAATAACCAACTCATTTGGCCACCCAAATTTAGTTGCCCAAAACTGCCAGAACCTGAAAATGCCCATAATTCTGGGTTAAAACAAATCTGGCCAGCCTTAGAAAAATGGCAATATCTTGAGCTATAAAACTCCAAATGGAGTGATTCAAAAAAGGAATTAAAGAAAAGACATTAAGGAACAACTTTGATGAAGGAAAGTTGGCCAAATTCCCACCGTAGGTAGACTAATGGAGCAGTACAAACAAGTAACCTAAAAGTGAAAATTTGAGATTTAACCCTAATAGACTTTGAATTGAATTTGGCAATCAATGCCAACAAAAACATGACTCAAAATATGGTATGTGAGTGCAATTAGAATTGATAAACCTATTTAGTAGGAAAAGTCAACATTTTGACTTGAATAGTATAATGAATAGTGACCCAAAATGCAAAATTTAAAGGATACCAATTTAAGCAAATTTAAGGCTACAACTAAGTAGGCATGAAATAAATTAATGAATTTATTATGAGATATGGTACTGAAATACTGTAAACTGTGTGTTTCAATTGAAAAAGAGACTGGAAAGGGATCTTCAAGGAAAAACCGAAATTTAGAGTAAACTAGTCAACAAAGAGGTTTGTGTACAACTAGTGTTTTTATTGGTTATGTTTCTTCATATGTCTTGTGACTAAATGATTTTATTTCTTATTGTATTATGTTTATCAAATATTGAATTTACCTCAACAATTATTGAAATGTGTTATTGTATGAATGAGTTTAGTTTTGGAAAATGAAATTAGTTATGATTTTATTTTGTCATGAATTGAATAAAGTTAGCTTTGGAAAAATTTTGATTGAAACATACTTGACATGGGAAATGGATAAAATTTGTTTTGAATTGTGATGAGCATAAAAATTATTGGATATTGGAATTGACATTGAATTGAATTGTGTTATGATTTATGCTCACAAAAAGGACAAAAAGATTCATGATATTGTTTTATATCTCACTATAGATGCTTGACTAGGTTATTACCCGTCTCTCTCATTTGTTGAGGAGACAATGGAGTTAGCTTTGTTTTGTTTTGAATACCATGGTATGTGCACAGGCTTAGATTCTCTTCTTGTTAGAGGTTAGATCTAAGTTTTTCATTGGCCCTTTCGGAAGTTGCATTATTGTGGTATGTATACTGTGCACGATGATTCGACCTCCCCGACCATAGGGAGTTAGAATCGCCCTGAAGATGGCCCTTACAAATTAGTCTTACATAGTAGTGAGATAAAGAATGGGTTTTGAATAGTAAGAATTGTGATTTCAAATGGGATTTATGCATAATTGATTTTATTGGAATTAAGATTTATTTCCATAAATTATTGAAATTACTTTAAATGTTCAGTTATGATTTGATAAATTGATATTCTTGAGCAGAGTCATTTTAACAAATGATTTATTTTATTGGCAACGAATATTTTGATTTTTGGAATTTTGATTGAATTTCAAGATTTTCAAATTCTTTGCTAAAATTTTGGTAAGGTATTGTGTCACACCCTACCCCTCTGTAAGGCATAACATGATCCCGTAGTATACCTAATGAATTACCAACTCCGTCTACTGATAATCCATTAAATACACTACAAGGGATTTTAAAAACTTTTCTTACTTCTTTTACAGTGGTGAGCACTATTTACAGGTGTGAAAGACTTTGGTGAACTGAAGTGAAACAACTAACTCATTTGATTTATTTGGAGTATCTGTAAAAATTTTGGCAAGGTGCCATTTGTATTTTGGACAAAACAGTTCTTGAAAAACTCAGAAAAAGCACTTCAATATATTTTCAAATCTCAACTCCAACATTTTTATCAACACAACACATTTCTCAAGTCAAATCCACAGTGATTTTCAAAGACTAAGATACAAAAATATAACACAATTTTTACAAGCCAAATAACTCATAATTATTTTACAACTTTACTGTACAACTTAAATTTACAACTGCTCAAAACCAAGAACAAAATATACATACAGTGAATATACATTACAGTACAAAATGCCACATGTGGTATACTCACTATACCCAAAAATCTCTCGCTGGCGATACTAGCAGCCTAGCTCACGCTCTGTCTGTCTCTACTGCGACAAAGAATAAAGCTATCATTTGAGACAATGTCTCAGTGGTGCACAACATTTACCAAATATAAATTTTAAATCACAATTCATAAATCATATCAATAGTGGATACTTAAAACCATAGTTAAATTCAAGACAATAAATGTCAACAAGAATTTAAACTCCATTTGTTAATATCACAATAATTTTCAATAAGTCAGATCATGGTTGAATTCAATAGACAGTATATGTCAATAAGAGTTTAAATCAATTTCACAATCTCACAATACATAATAACACAATTCGATCAAATAACTGAAGAATACAGTGTTGCCAATCTATAACACAATTTAGGCCATGACACAATTTTTCCATATATGCCGTGTTGTACACCACGACAAGACATGCTCACCCCAATAATCGAAATCAATGAGGGAGGAAGCTAGCTATATAATGAGAACTCATCCATACTCACCTCAGTGTGGGAAGTCAAAGAGGGAGGAACATAATCATACTCACCCCAGACTAATAAGTCAAAGAGGGAGGAATAATCACACTCACCCCATTAATGGAGGAGGAACATATTATCAGTGTCATGCCAATTGTGAGTCAAAACAATTCCAAACATTTTATTCAAATGATCCGTAAGAATCCAATAAATTTCCAAAGTTATAATTTCATTCACAAAATGGCAACACAATTGTAATTCACTTCAATTTCCACAAAACCATTTAGTTGCTTTTCAATCAATAAGTATCCATCAAATACCATTCAAACAATTTTTCTGATTTCAAACCATTCACAATGTTTTTCAATCAATAAGTGTCCACCAAACACATTTCCACAATTTAAAACAATGATATGCAAATAGTCATTATTTATTTCCATTGAAAATAATTCAAAAGAAACAGTTGTTGTGCACAAACACAATTTAAAACAATAATATACAAATATTCAATATTTATTTCAATTGAAAAATTCAAAAGCAATAGCCGTTGTGCACAAACACAATTTAAAACAATAATATACAAATATTCAATATTTATTTCAATTGAAAAATTCAAAAGCAATAGCCATGCAGTACAAACACAATTTAAAACAATAATATACAAATATTCAATATTTATTTCAATTGAAAAATTCAAAAGCAATAGCCGTTGTGCACAAACCTCTGATATTTGTCTCCTGGTCTTGACTCAGTATTTCTTTCCCTTTTGCTGAGTCCTTGTTAACTGAGAAACACAATTTGAAGTGTTTCAGTGCTAAATTGAACTGTCTCTATCGATGGTGTTTGGTAAATAATGCACTGAACTCAATTATTCACTTAATCACCTAATATACCGACCCTCGATGCGTTTTAGGTAAATTAGGTTTTAGTGTCATTAATATGTCACACTCGATAGGGTTTTAGGTTTGGTATGTTTTACCAAAGTCATTTCCTCGCTTAGTGCATTTTAATGCAAATTGCTGGATTCCGGAACACTGGTTTGACCTAACCGGACGATCTAGTTCTCTCGGTTTTCGGGTCTCAGTCGAAACTACAAACTTGTAGATCTAGGTCTTATTGCACGCGGTGCAAAATTTCAGGTCAATCCGAGTTAAGTAGACCAAGTTATGGTCATTACACTATTGCTGGTCAAGTGGCATCAATTAGGTCATTTTTTTGGTCAATTTGGTCAACTTTGGTTCGGCCAGTTTTTGGACCCGAACTTGTGCAAGCTTTTTGACTTGCTTATGGTCATTTCTGGGCTTTGGTATCTTCATAAGACTTGTAGGTATGGGTCTTATTCATGGTTAAAATTTCAGGTCAATTGGACCTGTTTTGAGTGAGTTATGGCCTAAATACTCACTGCTGCCCAAATGGTCAGTTTTTAGGTCTCAAGTGTACCTAATCCGAATTGGTCAAATTTTTAGGTCACCTTGCAAGCAGAATTTTGGCATGGTTTCTCAATGAAAGTTGGCACATTTTGTGCCTAGTTTCACCTCAAATTGGTCTCATACTAATTGAGGTTACACATTCAAGGTTATAGGCCAAAATATACACTGCCCTCACTATGCATTACACACCCAAACTTCAAACACACACTTACCTTTGCAAGGTTCACTTCCATACCCTACCAAACTGTTTTGGCACATTACCAACAACATTTTCTACATTACATTTGCATTATTTTGGGCAGATTCCAATCACCCTTAACACACCAAATATCATTCACAATTATAATTCTAAGTACCATTACAAATACACCTAAACATTACAAACTTTACATACACTTTACAACATTAATTTACATACATAACATCCATCCTTCTAGGTCAATATGCTGCCCACACTTCCTTCAATATACACCATTTCTCAAGTGTCCACAAGCTGCCACAAATCACTCATCAACATCACATTGCCATACCATATGCTAATTCCCATCAAAGTGCATAATTCACCATATATACATGCATTAAATCACTAGGTTACTAACTCACCATGAACAACATTATTTCTCAACAATTATATGCACAATTTCCTCATCAAAAACGTGACCATGGCTGTCCAAAATGACAACAACAATAACCCTTCAAACTCAAAATTTTCCTTCACCAAACTAACACCCATAACATGAACATAAACTTTAACAAAGGATTTCTCAAAAATACAAACTTACCTTTATTTGTAACTTGCTAAACCTTCACCAAACTTCCCAAAATTGGTATCAATATCTTCCTTGTGGTGTGTAGACCATTTTTCATGAAAGGACCTAAGAGCTTGGAGTTGAAAATGGAGGATGGATCAAGCTCAAAGAAAACGTTAATGGAGGTTTTCAAGGGTTCATCAATTCGGCAATGTTGGGAGGTTTTGAGGAAGATGGGATTTCAGGTGGTTAGTGGACCACTTCAGCCATATTTCATGTTTAATAAATCCTATAGTGGTCCACTAACTAAAATTAAAACATTTTATAAGTTAATTTTTCTTTTAACCCATTATTTCCACTATTTATTTTAGGTACCACCAAATTAATTTTTCATTTCATTTTCTAAGTGTAATACTATTTATTTTTAATGGACATTTAGGTCAAAAGACAATTCGGGATGTCAAATGACCATAATGCCCCTGTTCGGGTGGCTTTCCCGATTTTTCGGTAACACCGTATTTTGTCTGTTTTTCGATTTCTCACTTTTCTTTGTACTAATTATTTAATTTTTCTTTGATCTTTCTAATGATATTTATTCTTCAATAAGGGTCTATTTAAGTCCTAAAAATGTTTTCCAGGGTTCCCCGCAGTCCAGGGCTAGTCAACGGTCCACGCCGTGACCTCCCGGTGCGGTCACCCATCGCTAGGTTTCCCGGCTCGTTTAACTTGATCACATTTCTTTGCAATCATTTTTCCTTTGTTTTTCTTGTACTTTCTTTTCTTTTATTTCATTATTTTATGTCTCCTCACTCTCATTGAAGTGTGGTTCTAGGCATCCTAGCTGTCCGGACAACACTGGTCACTGGAGCAGCAGAACGCACTACCGAACTTAGGGGTGTTACAATTCTCCCCCCCTTAAATAAATTTCGTCCACGAAATTTTACCCAGTAATCATCTTACAATAGTCATACGTTTATTTTCTCCTTTCTATATGATCGTAAGACTTTTAACAATCTAATACAATGTTTACTTTGTTTGGATAACACCAATCTCCTCTTACTATTATGTTGTCTAATATTTCAGCTCACGTTCCTTCTTGAATGACCCTTGAGGTCATATTAGAATCATTCATCAGGCATTGGTCCTCTGACCATTCTAGTCCATAGTCTTCCTCACATTCGGAATATTTCTTTGTTACATATGAATCAACTGTTCAAGTCTCTACTTCCATAACTCTTTTTATCTGTCAATGTTCTATAACTTACTTCCTTTTGTACTGAACTATAACCTTTCGATATTTTAACTTTTGAGTTTTAGATCCCTAAGTAGGATTTTCAAACTTATTTCTAACAATTAAATTCTGTCATGGCATAACTATGCCAAAACAGATGCTGTTGGCAACTATTCTCATCTAGTTGTAATATCTGTTATTACTTAGCTCTACTAAATAATCTCAAGTTAGTCTTGTGTCTGCGACTACGGTATAAACATCAAGAACATTGCATAGTTACTACGATACATCCCAATAGATCAAACTTTGTTATCTTTTATTCTTTTTGAATTCACTGATATTCGAATCTTATTCTGATTACAATATCCATTAGCAATTTCTAACAGTAACCTCCTTGCCCTTATCAAGAGCAATTCCATTACTGCATCTTACTTTTACGTCCTCTTGCCTTACATTAAGTAGGCTCACTAATTAGCTTTATAATTTATGGTGTGTTAGAAAATACTTTTCGCCGATAAACTCTTTCAAAACTAATTTCACTTATTATCACAATCCTTATCTTAAGGGCTAATCACTAATGCGTCAAAATTTATTCCTCTGTAAACGAATAACAACAGAACATATAGTTCTAACACTAATGTAAAAATATGAAAATTCCAGGTCAAACAATACATATATATATCTCAGTTGCTAATTGAGAAAGTACCAGCAATGATGTCAAAAGTCTCAGTCTCTTTTATGTAGATAGCGTATACTCGTTGAAGCATCACCTGTTTTGGCTGATTCACGATAGTCTGACTTCTAGGTGTACTACCCCTACCTCTACCTTTGCCTCTACTAACTGATGGTGAACTCTTTGGGGTAGAAACTTGGGTTGATCCCTTTGGTGTAGTAAATGATCTAGAACGACCTGGATTTACACAATCCTTAGCAAAATGACCCGTCTCTCCACAATTAAAGCATGCTCCTACGGCTCTATAACATACCCCACTATGTGGTTTACCACAAGTTTCACAAAGTCGATCTGACAGCGCATTTCTGGGTTTCTGTTGAGTTGGCTGATCGGATCGAGGTGGTTTCTGTCCAAAAGATCTATCTCTACCGGACTTCTTACTATCTCTGTCGTATCCCCCAAAGTTTTTCCTCTTTCCAGTAGGACCACTAGAACTCTGTTCTGCTGACTTTCCCTCTTTTTCTGCCTTCTCTGATTTCTTTTTCTCAAGAGCCGCTTCAGATTCAATTCTTTCTAATTCTAGTGCTTGAGAAATAAGTTCAGAGAAGTTGTTATGTTTGAATCCGACCACTTGTAATCTGATACTAGGCTTCAAGCCGGTTTCAAACCTCTTACATCTCTCCCTGCTGGTAGAAAGTAGACTTACTGCATAATGGCTTAGGCGGGAGAATTCCCTTTCATACTCAACCACCGATCGCCCCTGTTTTGGACTTAGGAATTCTTGCGACACGGTCTACATAAGCATCAGGGACATATTTTTGCCTGAATTCCCTGAGGAAGTCATTCCATGTTAGCACTGCAGGTTCTATCAGACTGTGGGGAATGGTTTTCCACCAATCATAAGCATCCCCCTGTAGCAAAGATACTGAGTACTCAAATCTGAGCTCCTCTGTGCAATGCAGTTTCTTGAATACCCTATCCATCCTCTCTAACCATTGTTCAGCTTCTAGAGGATCTACTGTCCCCTTGAACTCTGTAGCCCCATACTTCATCAATTTGTCATATTGTCTAGCAGAAGACTGTGGTTGTACCACCGGTGTCTGTATTGGGACTTGAGTAGGCACATTACCATCCATTTGTTGGAACATTGCAGCCGTCTCGAGCTTTGAGCAGAATCTGCAGATGCTGCGGTGGTGCTCTTGAACCATCGACATTATGTAGGCATGGGGCATCCTTGCACCTCGGCCTCAATAGATTGATCATTGAACGATCACCCTCTTCCATAGTCAATGCGAGGATTTTAGATCTCCTAAACCCATAACACAAGGAGATTTCCTCCGATTAGTGCATATTTTTAATGTTATTTACTGTATGTATCAAACAATGATATTGAGCAGTTGTATTGTGAAGAAAGAATATTCAAATGACAGTTGAAAACAGAATTTAAAAACTTTGCTCTGATACCACTAAAACATGTCACACCCTACCCCTCTGTAAGGCATAACATGATCCAGTAGTATACCTAATGAATTACCAACTCCGTCTACTGATAATCCATTAAATACACTACAAGGGATTTTAAAAACTTTTCTTACTTCTTTTACAGTGGTGAGCACTATTTACATGTGAAAGACTTTGGTGAATCAAGTGAAACAACTAACTCATTTGATTTATTTGGAGTATCTGTAAATATTTTGTGACGGTGCAATTTGTATTTTGGACAAAACAGTTCTTCAGAAAACCTGTAAAAAGCACTTCAATATATTTTCATATCTCAACTCGAACATTTTTATCAACACAACTCTTTTCTGAAGTCATATCCACTGTGATTTTCTTAGACTAAGATACAAAAATATTACACAATTTTACAAGCCAAATAACTCATAATTATTTTACAACTTTCTTGTACAACTTAAATTTACAAGCTGCTCAAAACCAAGAACAAAATATACATACAGTGAATATACATTCTGATTACAAAATGCCACATGTGGTATACTCACTATACCCAAAAATCTCTCGATGGCGAAACTAGCAGCCTAGACTGCTCCACTGTCTCTCTCTACTGCGGCGACAATAAAAGCTATCATTTGAGACAATGTCTCAGTGGTGCACAACATTTACCAAATATAAATTTTAAATCACAATTCATAAATCATATCAATAGTGGATACTTAAAACCATAGTTAAATTCAAGACAATAAATGTCAACAAGAATTTAAACTCCATTTGTTAATATCACAATAATTTTCAATAAGTCAGATCATGGTTGAATTCAATAGACAGTATATGTCAATAAGAGTTTAAATCAATTTCACAATCTCACAATACATAATAACACAATTCGATCAAATAATCAAGAATACAGCGTTGCCAATCTATAACACAATTTAGGCCATGACACAATTTTTTCCATATATGCCGTGTTGTACACCACGACAAGACATGCTCACCCCAATAATCGAAATCAATGAGGAGGAAGCTAGCTATATAATGAGAACTCATCCATACTCACCTCGGTGGGAAGTCAAAGAGGGAGGAACATAATCATACTCACCCGGACTAATAAGTCAAAGAGGGAGGAATAATCACACTCACCCCATTAATGGAGGAGGAACATATTATCAGTGTCATGCCAATTGTGAGTCAAAACAATTCCAAACATTTTATTCAAATGATCCGTAAGAATCCAATAAATTTCCAAAGTTATAATTTCATTCACAAAATGGCAACACAATTCGTAATTCACTTCAATTTCCACAAAAACCATTTACAGTGCTTTTCAATCAATAAGTATCCATCAAATACCATTCAAACAATTTTTCACAGTTTCAAACCATTCACAATGTTTTTCAATCAATAAGTGTCCACCAAACACATTTCCACAATTTAAAACAATGATATGCAAATAGTCAATATTTATTTCCATTGAAAATAATTCAAAAGAAACAGTTGTTGTGCACAAACACAATTTAAAACAATAATATACAAATATTCAATATTTATTTCAATTGAAAAATTCAAAAGCAATAGCCGTTGTGCACAAACACAATTTAAAACAATAATATACAAATATTCAATATTTATTTCAATTGAAAAATTCAAAAGCAATAGCCGTTGTGCACAAACACAATTTAAAACAATAATATACAAATATTCAATATTTATTTCAATTGAAAAATTCAAAAGCAATAGCCGTTGTGCACAAACCTCTGATATTTGTCTCCTGGTCTTGACTCAGTATTTCTTTCCCTTTTGCTGAGTCCTTGTTAACTGAGAAACACAATTTGAAGTGTTTCAGTGCTAAATTGAACTGTCTCTATCGATGGTGTTTGGTAAATAATGCACTGAACTCAATTATTCACTTAATCACCTAATATACCGACCCTCGATGCGTTTTAGGTAAATTAGGTTTTAGTGTCATTAATATGTCACACTCGATAGGGTTTTAGGTTTGGTATGTTTTACCAAAGTCATTTCCTCGCTTAGTGCATTTTAATGCAAATTGCTGGATTCCGGAACACTGGTTTGACCTAACCGGACGATCTAGTTCTCTCAGTTTTCGGGTCTCGGTCGAAACTACAAACTTGTAGATCTAGGTCTTATTGCACGCGGTGCAAAATTTCAGGTCAATCCGAGTTAAGTAGACCAAGTTATGGTCATTACACTATTGCTGGTCAAGTGGCATCAATTAGGTCATTTTTTTGGTCAATTTGGTCAACTTTGGTTCGGCCAGTTTTTGGACCCGAACTTGTGCAAGCTTTTTGACTTGCTTATGGTCATTTCTGGGCTTTGGTATCTTCATAAGACTTGTAGGTATGGGTCTTAACTATTCATGGTTAAAATTTCAGGTCAATTGGACCTGTTTTGAGTGAGTTATGGCCTAAATACTCACTGCTGCCCAAATGGTCAGTTTTTAGGTCTCAAGTGTACCTAATCCGAATTGGTCAAATTTTTAGGTCACCTTGCAAGCAGAATTTTGGCATGGTTTCTCAATGAAAGTTGGCACATTTTGTGCCTAGTTTCACCTCAAATTGGTCTCATACTAATTGAGGTTACACATTCAAGGTTATAGGCCAAAATATACACTGCCCTCACTATGCATTACACACCCAAACTTCAAACACACACTTACCTTTGCAAGGTTCACTTCCATACCCTACCAAACTGTTTTGGCACATTACCAACAACATTTTCTACATTACATTTGCATTATTTTGGGCAGATTCCAATCACCCTTAACACACCAAATATCATTCACAATTATAATTCTAAGTACCATTACAAATACACCTAAACATTACAAACTTTACATACACTTTACAACATTAATTTACATACATAACATCCATCCTTCTAGGTCAATATGCTGCCCACACTTCCTTCAATATACACCATTTCTCAAGTGTCCACAAGCTGCCACAAATCACTCATCAACATCACATTGCCATACCATATGCTAATTCCCATCAAAGTGCATAATTCACCATATATACATGCATTAAATCACTAGGTTACTAACTCACCATGAACAACATTATTTCTCAACAATTATATGCACAATTTCCTCATCAAAAACGTGACCATGGCTGTCCAAAATGACAACAACAATAACCCTTCAAACTCAAAATTTTCCTTCACCAAACTAACACCCATAACATGAACATAAACTTTAACAAAGGATTTCTCAAAAATACAAACTTACCTTTATTTGTAACTTGCTAAACCTTCACCAAACTTCCCAAAATTGGTATCAATATCTTCCTTGTGGTGTGTAGACCATTTTTCATGAAAGGACCTAAGAGCTTGGAGTTGAAAATGGAGGATGGATCAAGCTCAAAGAAAACGTTAATGGAGGTTTTCAAGGGTTCATCAATTCGGCAACGTTGGGAGGTTTTGAGGAAGATGGGATTTCAGGTGGTTAGTGGACCACTTCAGCCATATTTCATGTTTAATAAATCCTATAGTGGTCCACTAACTAAAATTAAAACATTTTATAAGTTA
This sequence comes from Hevea brasiliensis, assembly GCF_030052815.1. Classification (NCBI taxonomy): domain Eukaryota; kingdom Viridiplantae; phylum Streptophyta; class Magnoliopsida; order Malpighiales; family Euphorbiaceae; genus Hevea; species Hevea brasiliensis. The sequence continues at coordinate 87,109,803 of NC_079497.1, read as the reverse complement.
ATTTTTCTTTTAACCCATTATTTCCACTATTTATTTTAGGTACCACCAAATTAATTTTTCATTTCATTTTCTAAGTGTAATACTATTTATTTTTAATGGACATTTAGGTCAAAAGACAATTCGGGATGTCAAATGACCATAATGCCCTGTTCGGGTGGCTTTCCGATTTTTCGAACAATCGTATTTTGTCTATTTTTCGATTTCTCACTTTTCTTTGTACTAATTATTTAATTTTTCTTTGATCTTTCTAATGATATTTATTCTTCAATAAGGGTCTATTTAAGTCCTAAAAATGTTTTTCAGGGTTCCCCGCAATCCAGGGCTAGTCAACGGTCCACGCCGTGACCTCCCGGTGCGGTCACCCATCGCTAGGTTTCCCGGCTCGTTTAACTTGATCACATTTCTTTGCAATCATTTTTCCTTTGTTTTTCTTGTACTTTCTTTTCTTTTATTTCATTATTTTATGTCTCCTCACTCTCATTGAAGTGTGGTTCTAGGCATCCTAGCTGTCCGGACAACACTGGTCACTGGAGCAGCAGAACGCACTACCGAACTTAGGGGTGTTACATATTGTATATTATGTTTTTAAATCATGGTTCTACACCACTGAGTGTTAGTAGTATGCCCTAGAGCATATCATTTAGTATGTATCTTGTACATATTTTATTAATAAAAGGCATTTCCACTTTTCTGTTTACATAATATATTTATGTGTAATAGAAAAGGTCCATTGATATATTGTTAGAAATATTATTCTTAAGTTGTTAAGAATATGAGTGACAGTATTTCTAGTACAAAGTATCATAAATAGGTTCACAATCGAGGATACTTCATAATAAGGACATGACTTATCCAGAAAGATTGTATTCATGTTTGTTCCCAAGTTATTTATATGAGATATAAAAAAGATGGTGTGGTGAGTCTCATGCCATATAGCAAACATGATAGGCACTTATAAATGATAAGTAGGCCGCACCAGTGACACTTATGACAAGCACATGGAGTTTACTCTTGTTAATGTTTTGTCATAAATCATATCAGTGCATATAATCTTTAGACCTGAGATAGCACAGTTATCTTGTATATAGGTGGTTTGAGTTTGATACTGCTTTCATACTTGTACTATGTATGGGTATATGGGCATGTGTTGGCTCCTACTAGTTATATATGGAGGTAGGTGTTAATCAAGATGGAATCTGTTCCTCTAAGTAAAAAGAGATAAAATCCTATGTTCATTTAATTGTTCTTGATGTTTCAAGTTCCTGGCCAGGACAGATAGATTTATTCAGAAAAGAGTTTCTGATGAGAAAATCTTTTTAATCAAGAACTGGAATTAAAAGAGAACATAATATTCATAGCAAATGGAGTTTGACATAAACCATGACTCCAGCTTGAGTTGGGATTTTGTAACATAGAGATTCTAGTGCATGGTAAGATATGATTATAGGTTCATTTAAGGTAAACCTTATTACTAATTGGGTGTCCATGGCATGCTATGCTAGGTGTTAACCATGGTCTATGAGGTGTATAAAATGATTTAGAGAAATCATTTATGATAAGAAAGAGTTCTGATGATATTAAGAGTTGATATCATATCTCATTGCCAATTAGTGATGAGCCTAGTAAGTCACACACATACACAAGTTATCACCTAATTAAATATGATTTAATTAATGAATTAAAGAGTTTAATTGATTAATTAAATAGGTTTGGTTTGCAATTAGATTACAAAGTCCCTAGCATGACTTGAAACCAAATCTAGATTATTGGATGTATAGTATAAGTTAAATTTATATTTAAAGTGTTTAAATATGAATTTAATTAATGAAAAATTAATTAATAGAGATTAATTACTTAATTTATATTTGACATAAATTAATTAGAATAAGAGAAATAATTATTTTGGGTTAAGAAATCAAAATTAAGACACAGGGGCATTTTGGTCATTTCGCAGTGTGACACGTGGCACCATGAGATGGTGACACATGGGATTACACATAAGCTTGCCAAATGTTTTTTTAATCATGTAAGATGATTAAAATCAAGATTAAATATAGGTTTGACACTTGGCACAATGTGATTGGGTCACTTAAACCTAGAGCTAATCAAAGGGTGACATGTGGCAAGGGTTTAATGTGTTAACCTAGCTATATAAGTGTTGTTATGAGAAAATAAAATACAACCAGCAGCCACACTCCTTTGTCACGCCATTTTGAAGCTCTCCCTCTCTTCCTCTTCATCTCTCAATAATTCAAAGAGATTAGCCATCAATCTCTTGAATTAAGAATGCTAGAAATTGTTTCTAGTGTCCTGTTTACATCTCTGGTCTCTTAAAAGGCAGAACTTGAATTTCTAATTAATAGAAAAAGCTTTAGAAGCTGTTCAAGGGCTGCCATAGGTGTTCTTGCTGTGGACAAGCTAGAGGGACAACATTTGGTGTCCTGAAAACGAATCTCAAAGGCGCAAATATGCTGCAGTGCATCAAGAGGTTAATGTAATCATTCTTGATTTAATCTAGGGTTCTAAAATTAACCTAATTAATTTTAAAATCTTAAATGGCAAATACAGATCCAAAAACATATTAAAAGAGTTTTAATATGTTGTTTATCATTGAAATCAAATAGTTAAAAATAAATCTTGCATGATGCATGTGACCCTAGGTGAAAATTTTTAAATTCAATGGTATAAACTTGTATTTTTCACGCTTCTGTTCCTTCAATTGGTATCAGAGCCAGGTTATTTGCCATTTAGATTGTTGATTATGTGATTTAATTGTGTGTTTGATCATGAGATCAAAAGTTCATTGCTGGTTGCAAAACAAAGGTGGCAGCATATTTGATGAACACCATGGTGTGCATGGTTGATACACTACAATGGTGCGCAAAGGTAAATGGATGGTGATTGTACAATTGTTGTATGATCTAAGATCCATTTTATGTTTAATTAAAATGTTTAATTAGAATTTTTATCATACAATTAAATTATGATTCAAATCAGAATTTTAAAAATTGTTTGAATGTGATTCAAATATGAATTTTAAAAGTTGTTTGAATGTGTTTCAAATCTAAATTTTTAAAGTTGTTTGAATCATATTTAAATCTGATTTTTTAAAGTTGATTGAATAAAATTCAGATCTGATTTTTTTAAAAATGTTTGAATGTGATTCAAATCTGATTTTTTAAAAAATATTTGAATGTGATTCAAATCTGAATTTTTAAGGTTGTTTGAATGTGATTCAAATCTGAATTTTTAAATTTGTTTGAATGAGATTCAAATATGAATTTTTAAATTTATTTGAATCATATTCAAATGTAGATTTTTAAGTTGAATATGAGATATTCAATTTAATTTAAGTATGTATGTTTTATTTAATTGCTAAATAGTAATATGCATGATGGATGATCATGGACTATAAAAGACTAATGTCATTGGATTTATTTCTTTCATGTTTCTTTGGGATTGTAAATTAATTAATTAATTTTAATTTTTTTTGGGCATGTATTATTAAGTTTGTAATAATTTTTGGGTTGTAATTTCTTTTATTTAAGTTATTGTAAATTCGCCTTGGTATGCCAAGGATTACTATGTAATTGGATTGCAAGAAGTTCAAGGAGGTCAAGAGCATTGGTGGGACCAGTGGGAGGAATTCAAGATCAAGTGTTGATTATGTACTCCTTCAGTAACTCTTGTAAAATGAATGAATGAAATGCACCTAGGAATGCACTGATTCAATTCTTGGTGGCTCAGAATTGAATCCCTTAGAAAGTCCATGATCATGCCATATTTACTGCTTATCCATGAATGCATGAGATGTATGGGAATGTATGCAATTATATGATATATGCATGCTAAATGGATAATGTGCAAAGTGAGACCTTAATAGTAATTAGGATGACTATAAAATCTTTCAAACAAATGATTAAGTTAGAAATGCTATAATTAAAGTAATTATAACATAGGCCCTCCATTGGGGCAATTATTTTAAGAAATTTTAAATAGTTACATAAGATGCAATTAATTTAAGAGATTTTCTTAAGAATAATTGTTAAGCATGAGATGTTATAAATATGTAAATGGTTTGGTGGCCAATATTGGATGTACCTGAGGACATTAAAATTATTTGCATAATTACTGGCTCAATGGGATCAACTTAACTAATGCAAGATAAGTCAATAATGGATGTACATGAGATTTTGAGCATTAGGGGCTGGGTAAAGGATTGAACCTCACATGAGATGTGATGGGCAAGGAGTTGCTCACTTATAGTTTATTGTAATTCCAATAATGGATGTACCTGAGGATGACCAATAGAATTATAAGAATTCAATCACCTACTAGAAATCCATCCAACTAGGATTTCCGTTTTCTACTTTGGAAGTGTAGGATTCGCTAAGTTAATGGGAGGACCAATTTGATTAAAAGACCATAATCATTTTGGTTAATTACTTGATACATTTACTAATTAATCTTGTTATTTTCTACAATTAATTTTTTGATAATAATGAGCACGGAACAACCACCACCATCCAATATCCTTGCAAGCATACTTGATTGCAATCGGTTGACAGGACCTAATCTCTCTGATTGGCTAAGAAATTTGAAACTTGTCCTGAACCTTGAACATATAGGATATGTTCTAGATTCAAATGTTCCTGGTCCCTTACCTCCAGAGGCCACTCTAGAGGAACATGAAACTTTGGACAAGTGGAAGGAGCATGATATGAGAGCTAAGTGTTACATGCTTGCTTCCATGAGTAATGAGTTACAGAAGCAGTATGAAAACATGCAGAGTGCAAGTGAGATCCTCCTTCACCTATAAGAGTTGTATGGTGAGCGCAGTAGGAATGCTAGGTATGAGATATCTAGGCAGCTGTTCCGCATGAGGATGTCTGAGGGACAGAATGTTGGGGATCATGTCCACAAGATGATTCGGCTAATTGAGCAGTTGGAGCATCTTGACTTCAACATGGATTTCCAACTATAGACGGATTTGATCCTTCAGTCCCTTCCTTAGTCTTTTGGGAATTTTGTGACAAATTTCCATATGACTAAACAGGAATGCACCTTAGCTGGTTTACTCAACATGCTAGTTATTGCCCAAAAGAATATGCCGGGCAATAAAGGAAAAGAGGTAGCTTTGATTGCATCTTCTTCTACTGGAAAGTCCAATAAGAAGAAGGGCAATAAGAAAAAGAAACCTCAGATTCCTGGTCCTTCAAAGAAGATAGCCAAATAGAAAAACAAAGATCAAAGTTGACAAAGGTAAAGGAAAGTGTTTCCACTGCCAGCAGGAAAGTGTTTCCACTGTCCAGAGTATAGCAATCTAAAAGAATGCAATCCCATGATGAAAATCAAGTCAAAATTCAAAATATATTTAGCACTTAAGATTATGTCATGTTGCAAAAGATAGGATTACAAAATTGGAGAAAATGGGGATTTTATCCTCATTAGGCTCTGAGCCTACTCCAACTTGTGAATCTTGCCTTCAGGGCAAAATGACTTGATCACCCTTTGTTGGACAAGGGTTAAGGGCTGAAAATATTTTGGAGCTAATACATAGTGATGTATGTGATCCATTTAAGGAAATGGTTAAAGGCAATTTTCATTATTTTATTACCTTTACTAATGATAAATCAAGATTTGGGTATTTGTATTTGATGAAATACAAACATGAATTCTTTGAAAAGTTTAAAGAATTTAAATCTGAAGTAGACAATCAAACAGGAAAGAGTATTAAAGCTCTTTGATCAGATCGTGGAGGTGAATATTTGAGTACTGAATTTGATGAATACTTGAGAGAGCATGGCATTGTTTCCCAGCTGACTCCTCCAGGAATGCCACAGCTGAATGGTGTATCTGAAAGGAGAAATCGTACCCTATATGCAATGGTACGTAGTATGATGAGTTATACTAATATGCCAATCTCCTTTTGGGGATTTGCATTAGAATCAGCTTTGTATATTCTGAATAGGATTCCATCAAAATCAGTTTCTTCCACACCTTATGAGATATGGCATGGAAGAAAACCAAGTCTTAAGCATGTTAAGATTTGGGGTTGTCCAGCTTATATCAAAAAGCTGAACACTGATAAATTGGAGACCATATCAGAAAAAGGTCGATTGTTGGATATCCAAAAGATAGTTTTGGATATTATTTTTATTTTCCTACTTCACAAAAGGTTGTGATAAGTAGAGATGCCACATTTATTGAACAATAATTTGTTTCAGAAGGAAGCAAAGGAAGGCAAATAGAGTTAGAATTGGAGAATTCTGACCAACCAACAGATCAGATGGATATAGATCCATCTAGTCAACCTATAACCGTTGATGAAACATCTACAGCTGTTCCTCATAGAACAACCAGGGTATCTCACCCACCAGTGAGATATGGTTTCCTTCATGAAGAAGAACAAGAGTTGTCTACTCACGAAGAAGTAGATCATGGAGATGATCCACTTACCTATGAAAAAGCTATATCAGATATAGACTCTTCAAAATGGATTGATGCTATGAAATCCGAGATTGATTCCATGTATAAGAATCAAGTTTGGGATCTTTTTGACCCACCTGAAGGTATTGTACCTATAGGGAATAAATGGGTTTTCAAAAGGAATAATTAGTTTATCCCAAAGTCTATACTTGGAAAAGGTGTTAAAGAGGTTTAATATGCTTGATTCCAAGAGAGGATTGTTACCGGTGAGACATTGTATCCACCTTTCTAAAGAGATGTCTCCAAAGACACCAGAAGAAAGAGATAAAATGGCCAGGATTCCATATGCTTCGGCTATTGGAAGTTTGATGTATGCAATGTTGTGCACTAGGCCGGATATCACATATGCTGTTAGTTTGACTAGTAGGTATCAATCCAATCCAGGTTTGGAACACTGGATAGCTGTCAAGAATATCCTTAAGTACTTGAGAAGAACTAAGGATTTATTCTTGATTTATGGAGGTGGAGACTTGCAATTGGATGGTTATACTGATTCTGATTTCCAATAAGATATCAATGATAGAAAGTCTACCTCTGGATATGTGTTCATTTATAATGGAGGTGCAGTCAGTTGGAAGAGTTCCAAACAGAGCACGATTGCAGATTCCACTATAGAGGCTGAGTATATTGCTGCATCAAATGCTGCAAAGGAAGCTGTTTGGATAAAGAAGTTCGTGACAGAACTTACAGTAGTTCCTTCCATTGAGTTAGCAGTTCCACTACACTGTGACAATAATGGAGCAGTCATACAGGCTAAAGAACTAAGGTCTCACCCAAAATCCAAACACATAGAAAGGCACTACCACATTATCAGAGATATAGTTGGGCAAGGCGATATAGCCATGCAGAAAAATAACATCAGCTAAAAAATCCAGCTGATTCATTCACTAAGCCTTTGTCACAAGCTCAGTTAGACCGACATCTTGAGAAGATAGGTCTAAGATATTGTAATGAATGGCTCTAGTGCTAGTGGGAGATTGTTAGTAGTATGCCCTAGAGCATATCATTTAGTATGTATCTTGTACATATTTTATTAATAAAAGGCATTTCCACTTTTCTGTTTACATAATATATTTATGTGTAATAGAAAAGTCCATTGATATTTTGTTAGAAATATAATTCTTAAGTTGTTAAGAATATGAGTGACAGTATTTCTAGTACAAAGTATCATAAATAGGTTCACAATCGAGGATACTTCATAATAAGGACATGACTTATTCAGAAAGATTGTATTTCATGTTTGTTCCCAAGTTATTTATATGAGATATAAATAAGATGGAGTGGTGAGTCTCATGCCATATAGCAAACATGATAGGCACTTATAAATGATAAGTAGGCCGAACCAGTGACACTTATGATAAGCACATGGAGTTTACTCTTGTCAATGTTTTGTCATAAATCATATCAGTGCATATAATCTTTAGACCTGAGATAGCACAGTTATCTTGTATATAGGTGGTTTGAGTTTGATACTGCTTTCATACTTGTACTATGTATGGGAATATGGGCATGTGTTGGCTCCTACTAGTTATATATGGAGGTAGGTGTTGATCAAGATGGAATCTGTTCCTCTAAGTAAATAGAGATAAAATCCTATGTTCATTTAATTGTTTTTTATGTTTCAAGTTCTTGGCCAGGACAGATAGATTTATTCAGAAAAGAGTTTCTAATAAGAAAATCTTTTTAATCAAGAACTGGAATTAAAAGAGAACATAATATTCATAGCAAATGGAGTTTGACATAAACCATGACTCCAGCTTGAGTTAGGATTTTGTAACAGAGAGATTCTAGTGCATGGTAACATATGATTATAAGTTCATTTAAGGTAAACATTATTACTAATTTGGTGTCCATGGCATGCTATGCTAGGTGTTAACCATGGTCTATGAGGTGTATAAAATGATTTAGAGACATCATTTATGATAAGAAAGAGTTTTGATGATATTAAGAGTTGATATCATATCTCATTGCCAATTATTGATGAGCCTAGTAAGTCACAGACATACACAAGTTATCACCTAATTAAATATGATTTAATTAATTAATTAATTAATTAAATAGGTTTGGTTTGCAATTAGATTGCGAAGTCCCTAGCATGACTTGAAACCAAATCTAGATTATTGGATGTATAGTATAAGTTAAATTTATATTTAAAGTGTTTAAATATGAATTTAATTAATGAGAAATTAATTAATAGAGATTAATTAATTAATTTATATTTGACATAAATTAATTAGAAGAAGAGAAATAATTATTTTGGGTTAAGAATTCAAAATTAAGACACAGGGGCATTTTGGTCATTTCGCAGTGTGACACGTGGCACCATGAGATGGTGACACATGGGATTACACATAAGCTTGCCAAATGTTTTTTTAATCATGTAAGATGATTAAAATCAAGATTAAATATAGGTTTGACACTTGGCACAATGTGATTGGGTCACTTAAACCTAGAGCTAATCAAAGGGTGACATGTGGCAAGGGTTTAATATGTTAACCTAGCTATATAAGTGTTTGTCGACACCATATTTTGGCCGATCCCTAGAATCAATAAAAATTCTTCTTTGAACAGCTAATCACGTTTCCGATCCCTCTTTGATAGGCGGTCACATTTCCGATCTCTCCTCACAAAGAATTGAATTAATGCTGAGTCCTCATATTCATTAAGGCCTCGCCGATCTCTCAAATCATTTACCGACCTCTCAAACCCGTTGTCGAATTTCCGGACCTGTCAAGTATATTCCTGATCTCTGTTGATAAATAAAATGAACTGGCACTAGATCTTTTCCTACCGGTTTTATTGCCGACCTCCTTTTCGGAAGATTAAGAGCTAAAGTTTTGGTTCGGTTTAACGAGGGTTCCGATCTTAAGTGTTCAAGTTAAATTTTCAATTTTAATCAAGTCCCGTTCAGCATTTCTCCCCCACCGATCTCATTCTTATTGTGCTTTCCGATCTTTTATACTTAGATTAATAATGGCATCTAGTTCATGTTTCGCTATGCTCATACAATCAAATACTTAGGCAATTCAAAGATTTTCCAATCACATCCATTCATTGAACAAAAGAGATATTCCATTTCATTTCATAATTTGTACAAGTTATTGGTGAGGATCACCCACTGATTTACATCTGCTCACTCTCTCTCTCTTCCTCGCCCTCCTCCTCACTATCTTCACCATCGCCCGAGAGCAGTCGTCCATCCAAGAGAAGTCCTCTTGAGGATAGCGCTTTTGGAGTTCGGCCAAGAGATCCTTATGAGCATTCACATAGGCTCAGGCTATTCGACACCATCTCTTCATCCTTTTCCTTAAGCTCTTTGTCTTTCTCCGAAAGCTCCTTATCCTTCGCGTTAAGCTCCTCTACAAGTTGAGCGACTGAGCGGCCGTTGGCTGAAGTGCCCGGACTTCTCTCGAGAGCCCGTTCACTTTCGGCCAAGTCACGAGACCTTTCGGCCACTGGTCTTCATGGTACTTCGCCCGTCCCTCGACTTGAGATATATAATCCCGGCGGATGAGAGTTGGGATCGGAGGAAGCCAATTCTGATTTTTCTTCCCGACCTCCTTACCCATTTGAATCTTTTCCCGAATCATGGTGCAGTTCACGGACACTCCACGTTAGGCTCATGGTTGAGTCAAGATATCATCGAGACTATTGCAGGATAGCTGTCCGGTCCCCCTGAAAGAAGATGGTAGACCCCAGGACTTTGGCAAAATCGGGGTTCTCCCTGACAGTCCGGTTATTCTTCAAGCAGTCGATCAGCATTTAAGCGCCACAAGAAGAGGTCCTCCCAGAAGCTTGAGGAGGCCCCCCTTCCGTGCTTGGGACAACTGAGAGAGGCGGAGGCTGCTCTTCCAATCTAGGAGGAGACCTGACAGCTTCAGTGGTCGGTGGACCTGAAGGTTGAGGTGGGTCTCTTTGTATCTCCCCAGGTTCGTGACCGGGTGTTTGAAGACGTTCAGAACGCTTCATCTCCTTTATCTTCCGGGAGATCTCTCTTTCCTTCTTCCGCTTCCTAGAACCCTCACCACCCGCCATACCTGCACAAAGAAAAGGTTAGTGAGATCGCTAAGGTCCTGAGAACTGAGATATAGAAAATACCAATGCCGAGTCGAGAGCGGAAGTTCGCGAGCTTGGGGTGATCGATTGCATGGTCCAATGGTGCGATTCGCGATCCACCGCATTTGGACAGGAATATTTTAGAGTGGCGGCCTGACTTTTCAGCTCCATCACTATTGAGCTTTCCTCTTGACTCAAGGTAATGTGCTTCGGAAGCAGGGGCCCCTGGTACCACCAGCTACGAGGAAAGTCCTCAAAGCAGCTCGGATCTTTACTCCTCAGAATGAAGAACCGGTTCTTCCAATTCTTAAGGGATGAGGGCAGATCGGAAAACAGCCCGCAATGAGGCTTCGCCTGAAAGAACCAGTGTTCGTCATCCTTTCGGCGAGTTAGTCTGTGCAGCTCGGCGAACACCTTAGCCGTGAGTCCGATACCCTTAGCTCGGCATAGACCTCGGAAAGCTACCAAGATCCGCCACGAGTTGGGGTGGATTTGAACAATGGATGTTCGGTGAAATTTTAGGACCGCCTTATAGAAAACGTCTAGAGGGAACCTCAGACTGGCCTTTAACTGTTCCTCATACACCATAACCATGTCATCCTCTTCAAAAGAGTGATCGACACGAAGATCGCCATGGCACTTGATCAGCTCATATGAATCAGGACAAATGTTGTATTCTTGAACAAACGATTGCAGATCGGATTCACGAAGAACCGACAGAAGCTCGTCTATAGGAAGGGTCTCTCTCCTTGAAGTTGGTGCAAGCCTTGATGGTATGACCCGACCAGGCACTGGCGAGAGACCTAGGGGTTTAGGTTGCACTGGGCCCGATCGCCTCTTCTTCGTCGGATGATGACCATGAGAACTGAATGGAAGGAGGGCTCGCGCTCTGACCTTCGGCACCGCTCATTTTTAAAAGAAACAAAGAACTTAAACAAGAAAGAAGATCAAAGTCCTTACCGGAGTCTGATCGGCGTCGGTGAGACTGGAGAAAATGAGAGAACTTCGAAGTTGTGAGCAGGGGATTGAAAATGGAATGAGAGAACAACTGGCTAACCCTCCCACCCCTATTTATACTAGTCCGAGCATTTAATGCTCGCGAGGTTCTAGGCAAGACACATCGATTGGTGGGACTCGGCAATTTGTTCGACACTTTTCTCAAATATCCGAAAGTTCTGAGATCGGTTTATTAGAGATCGGCATAATAAGTTAAACATTTTGAATAAAGGGTCAGCTAAGTGTCATTCAGGTAAAGAATCAGATTGGATAATCACATTAGGGATCGGAAAATAATCAATGCAAAAACAATAAGATGATAACCGACAAAATGAAGTCTTTATTTCCAAAAGATCGGATTACATCATTTGGGCGATCTCTAGGGATCGGATTACACTAACATTGGATCACATCATTTCTGTGATCTCTAGAGATCGGATTGCATTGAAAATAAAATACATCCTTTGGGCGATCTCTAGGGATCAGATTACAATAAAGGTCTAACTACATCATTTGGGAGATCTCTAGAGATCTGATTACATTGAAGAATTACATCATTTGGGCGATCTCTAGAGACCGACGAAAAATCCTATCTGAAGGGGCCGATCTAAGGATCAGTTTATAACTGATCCCAAGGATACCACCAGCCGATCTAAGGATCAGTTTATAACTGATCCCAAGGATATTGCCGACCGGATGCTTCATCCGCTGTCGGAACACCCAATGTGGATCAGAATCGCTGTCGGAACACTCAATGTGATGAGAAGCCGAATGAACTCAGTTGAGCAACTCGAGATCGGTACAACCGAGGCCCGCAATACGGATCGGTCAAATCCAGTTCTCTCACCATCGTCAATTAGGATCATCCAATCACCGGGATCGTAAATTTTCAGTCGGTGAGAAAGGGAATCCATCGGAAAAAGATCAAAGCCTCAGTTATAGCCAGAACTTCTACCGGAGCAGCTAGAACAAGGTGAGTAAGAAATGAAGAGAGGAAAGTCAGATGAAGAAAATGTCTCCGTCGACAGGGGTATATATAGGGGGAAATGGGCATTTAATGCTGAGCGGGAAACGAAGCGGACGCTTCGAGAATCGAGATGCAATTAATGCTTGGACCGAATCGGTCGATCAAGGACAATAGAGATCGGAGATAGGAGATCGGCATGAGAGATCGGAATAGGAACTAGGGAGGATCGGAAGACAAAAGAATAAGACAAATCCCAATAACCATCGTCGAATCGAGCCGAGGTAGTTAAAGCGTGGCGACGAGATCTCCACCGCACGCCTAAGAATCGCACTTAATCTTGACAGTGCGGGGTATGTCATGACAGTCCTGTACATCCCAATCTCCACCGTTGATCTCACTTGTAAGGATGAATCCGGAACCCTTGGATCAAAAGAGAAGACGACAATACCAGCGTTTTTCACTCTTAGCCCTCAGATCGTTCCGGACAAGAGGACTCAAGACCGTCAGATTAAAAGAGGAAAAGGACAAATATTCTGAGAAGCGATCTCACCATTCGTTTTGATTCTCTTTAATTCTGAACATCCGATCATGTACTTCAAAATCTTGACCCTCCATCTCCCTCAAAATAAATCGACCCTTCATGGGGAGCACCCGATTCCTATAAATACTGCATGAAAACTGCTCGAGGACGAAAAAAATATAGACAAGAGGTCGCTATTATCGTGGAGGTACTCAAACTACATTCGATTTGTTACTCTGTTTTGTAGTGATTAAAAGACTTTTGAAACTAGTTTTCAGGAGTGTTTTCTTGGAAAAGATTTTGAATACTGGAACTCTACATTTCCAGTTTGTTCATTATCTGGTCATACTCTCATCATCTCTGCTTTCTTTTCCTCTGTTCAAGCTCAACTTCCTTCAAACTGGTTCTTACCTGGTTACCTTTTAGCTAAAGCATCTCTCGGTTTCACGACAGACATCAACTCTCAGGCTGATCAATCCGCCATCTTCATCACTATTTACCACCTCACAGTTATTTCAATATATTTGGCTCCTCACAGGTAAGAGTTCATATTACTGTTTTATTAAGTATTTGCGTTTACTTTTCGCACTTTCTTTGTTCTCTTTACGTATGCGGTTTTCTCTAAGTTTATTCTAAGCAAAAAATCTCAAAGAACGTTACTCTCGAATTATCTCTTTAGTGATCGGTCCATCATTTCATCAATTTTCGTCATTTCTGAATACGAGCTTTTAGCTCCTAGTAGCGTGTAAGTGGTCAGGCAAAATATAGGTATCTGCAACTTAAGGGTCTCTTTTAAAAGAGAAAGCTTGAATAACACGTCAGGAAAATAGCCAAACTATTAGGTGGCGTGAACTGGAATTCGGCAAGATACCATGAAGAGGAATAAAACCAAAATAAACTAGACAGAACAGATCGGACATTAATAGGTATGCGTAAAATGACTACATGGAAGGTCGGTAAATCAAGTTTAGTATTACCCATTTAGTCATAGGGTATCAAGAAACCTTATCTCCAGCATTTTTGAATGCCAGAAACCTTAGTTTTAGGTTCTTGTGACATGTAGCTGAAATTGAAATTCGGGAGATCGGCAAAGCCCCTTCCAGGCTCCTGCTAATCCGAAAGAGATCGGAGGAGGGTTCTTATCCGGTCTCCCCTCAAAATTCTAATAAACGTCTAAAAGAGATCGGAGGAGAGTTCTTATCCGGTCTCCCTTCAAAATTTTAATAAACATTAAATAGAGATCGGAGGAGAGTTCTTATCCGGTCTCAACTCAAAACATTAATAAATAACTCTAAAGGAGATCGGAGGAGGGTTCTTATCCGGTCTCCCCTCAAAATTTTAATAAACGTCTAAAAGGGATCGGAGGAGAGTTCTTATCCGGTCTCATCCTAAAAATAAATAACTTAAAGGGGATCGGAGGAGAGTTCTTATCCGGTCTCCCCTCAAAACTTTAATAAATAACTTAAAAGAGGTCGGAGGAGAGTTCTTATCCGATTCTCACACTCGTTCACTAAGGTTGTCTCATTTACTTGTGTATCTGGGTAATCCTAATTAGTGAAAAACCAAATATTCCTCTTACCAAAATGATTAACATTCCCGTTCAAGCCCTTCTAACTAATTTATAAAGGACGCAAAATTAAATCTACTTACCCTTATTAAGGGACGAGGTGGGGTGCCTAACACCTTCCCCACCCGTTTACGGACCCCGAACCTAGAATCTCTGTCTTGAAGTGGTTTCATTCTTTATTTATCTTCTCAAATGGTTTTCTTTAGTTACCCTCAAAACTAAGGTGGCGACTCCTCACTCTTTCCCACTTCGGTGAGTGATCGTCCGGGCGACCGCAAAATCCCATTGCGACAGCTTGGCGACTCCACTGGGGACGTATTGACCCAACCCCAGTCTAGAGGTCCAAAAGTAGGCTTAATTTTTGTCCGATCAAATTGTATTTAGAGGGGCTCACTCGGCGATGTCTTATATGCTAATTATTATTGCTACTAACTATTTTGTTTTGCCTGTTCTATCTCCTACAGTGCTCTTCATTTCAAAGAAAAAGAAAAAAGAAAAATGGAAAAATAAAATCCCCCTGAATTGGGAAGAGGTAAAAGTGTCCCTTCACACACTGAACACTTACACAATGTCCTCACACACTATGGTCCTAACCCGGGCTTTCTTACCCTTTTAGGAAAGTAGGAGGGGGTCATGTAGCGGTACCCGTGGGTTTTACCCCGTTAGTATCCATGAAGGCTTCTGCTCAAATTGAAACTCGTTCTATTTACCGTGATACCCATGGAATTTTCCCGATAATATCATGGGGGTAGGATGGGGCTCTACTGTTTACAGTAGGGGCAATTTGGGAACCTGTGGCTATTAGAAAATTAGATCCTGAGCTAAACCGTCACGATAGTAAAGCGCCTCATAAGATAGAACTATCCGGATAGGTAGCGCTTACCCGGTGTTAGGAGTCTCCCTACTATAGGACAAAAGGGGCATACTTACTCTTACCCTATTCTGCTTTAATTTCCTTTTGTTCATTTCTTTAGAGGGTAATCTTGAATCCTACTAAAATGCCTACACATTTTCCTACTTTGATAAATGTGTACATGTCACCCTGTCAACAGTATGATTCAAAATTACCCTAATTTGTCTTACTAACAAATTTTCCATGAGCGTTACCAAACCAAGAGTCCGTATAAGGATAGGCATCATTTTTATCATGGCATCCTTGAGTCGATCGGCGAGAGAGGCTCAAAGATGCTAAACTTTGGTCCAAATCAGCTCATTGTTAGGTACCCTCGCATAATTATGTTTCCGAGGCACAAATTAGCTCAATACCTTCTTGGATCTGGACAAAATAGAGGTCAAAATGAACAACCTCGAGTGCTGTCTAATAGATGGAGGTTGCTTCCGATCAGTCAAGGTGCTTTGAAGAGAAATGCGGAAGGATTGCAACCTTAATGCAAGTCAAGGTCCAAATCCTGCATTAAAAGCCATGTTGACGGTTTGGAATCCTAAATGCAGTGTTCTCTTTCAATGACATTGATACGGCCCCACTATGGAAGAATATCGGGCATTCTGGGGATCCCATACTCATTGCGAACAGGATCTACTTACACCTCGAGCATAGGCGGACACTGAAGCGGTTGGCACATATGTTGGGTTCTCCCGGAAGAAGTAAAGTCGAGAGATCAAAGGGAACACGCATGGATGGCATTGGGCGTACCTTGAAGCGGTTAGATCATCACCTACAAGAGAAACAGTGGGATCAAGCTTCCGTGGCACTCGCCTTGGGAATCTATGGTCTGATCCTGTTCCCGGGGCCATTGGGGATCATCACTTGCAGTGCAGTGGAGGTATTTTGGACAGTAGAAAGGCAGGGGATCAATCCGATACCGGCAATTCTTGCCGAAACCTTGTTAACCCTAACTTACTGCAGACAACAGGGGAAAGGGTCCATTAAGTGTTGCTCTCAGTTATTATACCTCTGGACTATCAGTCACATGTGTCCTGTGGAGACAAAAGGATTGACTTGGTACCTTGACCAGCCTCCCATTGAGAAGATGATCCGGTTAGTGATCAGCTCGAAGAATGAAAAACAGTGGCGGGAACGGATTTTGAGTTTCAATAGCCATGATTACTGTTGGAGGAAGCTGTGGACGTCAAGCCAACCCGTCTTGATTGGTACAGGAGGTATTCAGTCGGTGTCCCTGATTGGAATAACCGGGTATACAAGTTACACTCCAAAGACCGGTAATGAGGCAGTTTGGCTCAACACAGTCCATGATCAACATTAAAGAATACCACCAAGGTCACTTCTACCATGAGCTCAAGGAAGAAGAAGGGTTGAAAATGGCTCGCAAGTCCTGGGAAAACATCACTCTAATGGAGAGATCACCCAAAGGCCCAAGTGCCTCGGGCGATTACCTTAAATGGAGAGCGATAGGGACCAAAAACACTCTCAGTAGAATTCAAGGACGACAACCTCGCCAAGACGCCCTATTAGAGGAAGGCGATAATCGCTGGTTGACTCGCTACAAAAGGCAAATACCGAGAACTCACAGCTGCAAGAACGAATGAAACAATTGGAGGACCAACAGCAGAACTTAAGAGAAGGGTAAGAAAGCTCAAGGAAGAGGCAAGGGCCGAAAGGATAGGGTTCGAAGAGCAAGAGGTACAGTGGGAAAAAGAAAGAAACTCTCCAAGCCGAGTTCAAAGAGATGAAAGGGCGTAATAGTAAGCTTCAGAAAGGATGAAGTACCAAGAGGTACTCGTTGAAGAGTATAAACAGAAAACAAGAAGAAGAAGCTTGAATTAAAAGAACAGGCACTCCTCATCAACGACATCTTGAAAGAGTGTGCTAAAGAAAGGAAAGAGAAAGAGAAACAAGCTGCCCTCTATCAAGGACTGAAAGAAAATGTGGACCAGTTGGAGAAAATGATAGCACAGGGAAAAAAAGAACTATTACCTGAATCCGAGTATGCTCTGAAAGCGTTCGATCCTGCCAAACAAGAGGAAAGGTTATATGAGTATCTCAGAAAATGTCATCTCATTATAAAGAACCTCCCAGAACCTAGGCCGATGTAAAGAATATGCTGTACAAATTATTCAGTTAATGAAATGATTTTTGGACCATTGTTTAAGCAGATTTGTGAATGAATAATATGACTCCCGTAGGAACTCCCTCGCTAGGGTTATGTGAAAAATTGAGTGCGCTATATGAACAGGTATCATAAATGCACATTCAATCCCGTCATTCACAAATGACTATCAAACGATGCCATGATAAAGTTGATGCGGTTATCCTTTTGCAGATTCCAACCTGGCTCTCAAATGCCACTGTATCCTTCGTCCAGACCAGGACTTTTAGTTTCTTTGCAAAACTCAAATTCATTTAAATTTTTTTTTATCCTCACAGGAAATCAATATTGATTCAAACAAGGCAAGTCTGACCAAGCACACGATCCAACCCAAGCGAGTGTACTTAACAAGATCTCGAACGAGGAAGATAATGGAAAATCAGGAGCAAGTACAGAACCTACAGGGACAGGTCTCCGAGTTGAAAGATCAGCTTTCTGAAATTATGAGACTAATGAAGGAAATGTCTCGTAACAAACCCGCTTGTAACCTAGCCCACCATTACCTCCTCCGCCTCCTACAACAAATGATCCTCAAGAAGCTTCAACCTCTTTTACCTTTCGGCCTCCCATTCGGACCCGACAATCATCACAATCCGGTGACCATAAATAATGACCCACCTTTTTCCTATTACCCATTGCCTCAAATGCCGAGCCTCACCATTCAATCCCGATCCTCCGATTACTCCACCCTCGGCTCCGGTTGGAGGAGCGTATCATACTGGGGAAGGAGACCATAGGGCGAGAGAAAACGAGAAACTATCCGCCTAGAAGAAAGATTGAGAGCAATAGAAGGGTTGAACATGTATGGCTCGATCGATGTGTCACACCGAGATTGGTGCCGATGTGGTGGTACCACCCAAATTCAAGGTTCCGATTTCACAAATACAATGGAAACTCAGATCCTCAGATCCACCGGCAACCTACATTGCCAAAATGTCCGCTTTAACAGAAGACGATAGACTTCTCATTCACTTCTTTCACGAGCCTCTCCGAGCGGCTCCGAGATGGTGCATACAATTGACAGAGCAAGTCGCACTCTGGAAGGACTTAGCCGATACCTTTCTAAAGCAAGACAAATTCAATTGTGATGCGGCACCCACGAGGAGGGACCTCCGAACACAGTACAGAAGACCGGAAGGTTTCAAGCAAGATGCCCAACGATGGAGGGAGAAGGCCGCAGAAGTATATCCTCCAAAGGACCGATAATGAACTCGCTCCCTATTCATCGAAACATTGAAGGCTCCTACTTCAACCTCGATGATCGGAAATACCTCCAACAGCCTTTCTCGGATATCATCCAAGCGGTGAGAGAATTGAAGCTAACTGAGAATAGGAAGACTACAGGAGTTGGTGAGAACCTCAGAAAAGACCGCCAATTTTGGCAAGAAAAAGGAGAGTGATGTGCATTCCATCACTCGACAAAATAATTTTCCCGAATTCCCCAAAATAACTACCGGCCATATCCTCCCTCTCATGGCCAAACTATCGCAAACATCCCACCCCCTTTCCCTAATTATTCACAACCACGCCCACAATACGCCCCACCGCAAATTTCCAACCAAGACCACCTCCTCCTCGCTCAACCACGACCACCACAAAATAACCCAAGACCTCCAAGGAATCCCGATCCACCCCTTCCTCCTCTCGGTGAAATATACCGATACCTTGTCGGTATAAACCAAATCGCATCACCCCTTTAGACCCAATCCACCGCCATATCCTGTGGTATGATGCCACCGCCGTTGTGAGTATCATGGAGGAGCACAAGGGCATTCAACTAACAATCATGGGCACTCGGAGGGAGAGTGCACGCCTAATCCGAACGGTGGTTGAAGATCGAGGGAAATGGTTCTCCCCAATGTCACCTCAAACCCACTACTTAACCATAATGCGTAGTGGTGTGAATATGATTGAGTCTGAGGGAGAAGGATCAACACCGGAAGTGGACAAGTTGGTCCCTTATTTCAAAGAAATTTTTGCCATGTCAGTAAGAGAAGGTCACCTTTGCCCTCAGGTAGCAGGATTTGAAGAGAGTACGGGGTGTCCTTACCATGGAGGGGCAGCTAACCATAAGCTGCAAGATTGTGAGGGGTTGTGCAAGAAGTCCGAAATTTGTTATCTCTTAAAGTTCGAGATGCCGACAAAGGCGGAAGGGGAAGTGAACACCGCTAGACTCAGCCAAACTGCTTCTACCTCCAAGCCCAGAATCACTTTCTCACCCCCAGTAGCCTCACCGCCAGTAACAGTTATCCGAACTACGCCCCAGCTTCCTGTCACCAATACTCACGCAGTCCCTTGGAACTATAATTTCCAAGTTTTTACTCAGGGAGCGTCAAGCAACAGATCCGCCCTAGCCTTGCCTCACCTCCGACACCACCAAAACCATGTTTTGCTCCTCACGAGCATTTCAGGATGACTTATGCTGGACCTGCTAGCAACAGTACTCCCCAAACCAGTTCTCGGCCCACTATTGCAACAAAACCTTCTCCACCTGAGCAAGAAGTCGAGTTTATAACTCGAGTGGGAGGTGTTACTGAACGAAGAAAGGGAGAAGAAAAAGGGAAAGTAAAACGGGAGAGTCATCAAGAAACACGGAAGAGGAGGTTGAGAAAGCAGAGAAGCAGAGCCTATTGAGCGCAAGGAAGATGAAGAACCGCTGCTCCAAATAATGAAGCAGAGCGAGTATGACGTGGTGGAGCAATTGAGAAAACCCCGCCCGAATTTCATCAAGTATCACTAATCCCGAGCTCTAAGTCCACCGACAAGCCCTACAAAGAATCTCGGATCAGCCTTTGTGAACCCCGACATTACTCGGGGCGCTTTGAGAAAATAGTAGGACAAATCTGCATCCAGCTCTGTGGCCTTTTCTCAAGAGGAGGTAGACCTGCGGGCTTAGGGCACAATAAAGCTCTACATGTAATCGTGAAGTGTAAGGGTTGTATAGTGGCTAAGGTTCTCATCGATAACGGATCGGCCTCAATGTATCGCCTAGTGCGACCTTAGCCAAAGCACGGTTGACCAATCGCATATACGTCGAGAGTGCAATAGTGGTAAGAGCCTTTGACGGTACCAGGAGAGAGGTATCGGGAGACATTGACTTGCCAATCCAAGTCGGCATGTACTTTCAACGCCACGCTTCAAGTGATGAACATTGAGCCGGCTTACACTATGTTATTAGGAGGCCGTGGATCCACTCTGCGAACGCTGTTCCTTCAACCTTACACCGTAAGATCAAATACATTAAGGACGGCAAAATCATCACGGAAGGGGCGAAGAGGCCATATCTGGTCACCAAGCCGCAATCACTTCCTTATGTGGAAGCGCCGAGGAATCATTGGAGAGTTCTTTCCGTGCACTTGAATTGCAAGATACCGGGAAGGAAGGGGCTATGGCTATGGTGGCCAAAGTAATGTCAAGAAACGGTATCAAGAGGGGAAAGGCTTGGGCACCGCCTTGCAAGGAATCGTCGAGCCTATACCGCTATTCGTAAGATAGGCCATTGTGGTTTGGGGTATGAGGAGGATGCCCTCGTGGATGGGCGATTCTGGATGAGGAGAATGCTTCGGATCGAGGTTCGACCAGAGACGGGAAAAATGAAAATAGTCCCGAGAATTACGAGATCTTCACCAAACCGGTCATCCAACATCCGCAAGTACGTAAGAATCACGGATGATCCATCCATAGATGTCATCCAACCGATTCCTTGTATGAGGCCCTAGTTTCACCCATGGTCGAGGAGCAGGAGCTTGACAACCTGGACAACGGAGGATATCCTCGTACTCAATTTCGAGTAAAGTACCTCCGGTTATCTACACTTGATCATTTTGTCCATGGTGACAAGTGTAATCAGAAATGGACCTTTTCTTATGGCATTAATATTAATGAATTGATAGCGCATTTTAAATCCAATACTCTCTTTCCTTTTAATTCCATCCTTATAACATGTTCTATTCTTTATTCATTCAGACCATTCATCAATTAACACCTAATAATCCAATAGACTCGTAAATTCCTCCAGTTAATTTTGAAATCCCCATAACGCCATTACTTCAAGTAATTCGAGGAAGACCTTACGTAAGAAAGCAATGAAAAAGATGAACCCTCCCTCGTGCCTTGTGAAGATGAAACGCGCTCAATTAACTTAGGCTCGGAAGAAGTAAAAAGGGAACTTAAGGTAGTGGAAAGTGAGGAATTGGGAGATATGATCGGTCTGCTTAAGGAATTTCTCGACGATTTTCATGGAGCTATGATGATATGGTCGGTTTGGACCCCAGATAGTGACGCACAAGATTCCCTTAATTCCGTGAACGATCCTGAAGGTAAATCGAGGAGAATGAATCCCACACACCGCTCAAGGTTCGGATGAAGTCAAGAAACAAGATGACGCCGGTTCTTGGAAGTAGTCAAATATCCCCAATGGGTGGCTAATGTCGTCCCAAGAATGAAGAAAGACGGAGAGTCGGGTGTGTGTTGACTACAGGACCTTAATAAAGCAAGTTTGAAAGATGATTTCCTCTCCTCACATTGATGTGTTAGTTGACAATGCCGCGGATTGGGTAGGTGTTCGTGTATTGATGGGGCATCGTGGTACAATCGATTCGATGGACAAGGAAGACAAGGATAAAATCGCTTTCATCACCCAATGGGGGTATTTTGCTATCGGGTCATGCCCTTCGGGTTGAAAATGCCGGGCTACTTACCAAATACGCAATGGTCACATTATTCCACGATATGATGCATAAAGAAGTGGAGGTATATGTGGATGATATGATCATTAAATCCAGGAGAAGAGAGCCACGCTCAGTGATGAGGAGGGTGCTCGAAAGGCTCAGGAAATACAAGTTGAAGCTGAACCCTGCTAAATGCATCTTCGGAGCTAGATCGGGAAAACTGTTGGGATTCATAGTAAGCGAGAAAGGGATAGAAGTGGATCCAGACAAAGTTCGAGCTATTCAAGAAATGCCGTCCCAAAACAGTAAAGGGAGGTGCGTAGCTTTTCTAGGAAAGTTGAACTACATTTCAAGATTTATTTCTAATCTCACTGCCAAAGCTGAGCCTATTTTCAGACTACTCCGGAAGAACAATCCTACCCAATGGGATTCGGATTGTCAAAAGGCTTTCGAGACAATCAAACAGTATTTGTCAAACCCACCAGTATTGGTCCCGCTCAGGCGTGTGCCTCGATCCTCGCATGGCAGTCCAACAGAGCTCTATGGGATGTGTTTTAGGACAAAGATGATGATACCACTGAAAAGAGAGGGCCATTTACTACCCGAGCAAGAAGTTCAATGATTATGAGTCAAGGTACTCTTTCTTAGAAAAGACTTGTCGCGTTAGCTCGACAAAGAAATCGCCTCAAGCACTACATGTTGAATCACAAGACATGGCTTATCTCCTGATGGATCCTATCGACACGTATTCGAAAGCCCATTCGTGCGGGAAGGATAGCCAAGTGGCAGTTATACTCTCCCAATATGATATAGTCTACATGACCCGAAAGCGGTGAAAGGTAGCGTAATTGTCGACCTCCTAGCGGAAAACCCTATCCGGATTATGAAGCTCTGGATTTTGAGTTCCCGACGAACATATTAATGAAGTAGACCGAAGAAGAGGGGTCACTGATGTGTGGAAATGTATTTTGACGGAGCACCAATTTATCCGAATGGAATTGAGCCGCACTAGTATCCCTGCATGAAAGCACTTCCCAATAGCCGCTAAGTTGGGATTTGACTGTACCAACAATGTCGCAGAATATGAAGCTTGTGTAATGGGTCTACATGTCGCTATAGAGATGAAAATCGAAAGTTGGAGGTGTATGGAGACTCGGCTCGATAATTTATCAGTCAAGGGAGAATGGCAAACCAAGGATCCCAAGCTAATCCCCTACCGTAAATACTTCATCGAGATGATAAGGGAATTCAAGAAATCTCTTTCACTCATTTGAGTAGAGACAAGAATCAATTTGTCGACGCCTTAGCTACTCTAGCGTTATGGCTCAAATCGAAGAAGGGCGACGCTTTGACGTTGAAGATTAAAGTAAGGGATGAGCCACCTATTGCTTCATGATTGAAGAAGAGCTCGATGGAAAGCCTTGGTATCACGACATCCCGGTCTCATCAGAACCTGAGAATTCCCTTCAGGGGCAAGCAAAAATGAAAAGAAGATGATTCGGAGGTTAGCATTGGGGTACTTTCCCAGTGGGGAAACCCTATACAAAAGAAGCTACAACGGTGAATTATTGAGATGTGTGGATGCAAAGGAGGCAAAGAGAATCCTTTTGAAACTCATGAGGGAAATTGTGCAACTCACGCCAATGGACACATGATGGCCAAGCAAATCATGCGACGTGGGTATTTTTGGACCACAATAGAAAAGGATTGCATCGAGTATTTCGGAAGTGCCACAAGTGTCGATTTACGCAGATCCGATAAATGTGCCACCTCACAAGTCGCTCAATCTCGCCTCACCGTGGCCTTTTGCAATGTGGGGCATAGATGTGATTGGTCCCAGCAATCCCAAGGCATCCAATGGGCACATATTAATCCTTGTAGCCATCGACTATTTCTCCACGTGGGTCGAGGCGACATCCAATGCTCACAGCACGCAGAACACGATGCTCAAATTCTTCGTAAACAATATCATATGCCGCATGGTCTCGAATGAAATTGTCACCGATAACGCCAAGAACTCGAACGGTCCAAGATTCGTAAGCCGTGTGATCAATACGTAATCCGACATCTCAATTCCTCCCCATACCGTCCCAGATGAATGGAGCGGTGGAAGCCGCGAACAAAAATCTAAAGAGGATAATCCGAAAATGACGGTCACATATAGGGATTGGCATGACATGCTCCCCTACGCTCTTCATGCATACCGGACTTCCATAAGAACCTCAATCGGGCAACTCCATACTCACCGGTCTACGGGATGGAAGCAGATACTGTTGAGGTTGAAATTCCTTCCTAAGGATTCTCAAGGAATCGTGATTGGTGAGTCGAATGGATCCATCAAGGTTGGATCGCTTAAACTTGCTGGATGAGAAAAGGTTAACAGCAGCATGTCACGGGCAATTATATCAGAGGAGAATGGCTAGGGCATTTGATAAAAGCGTTCGCCCGCGCGAATTCCAACCCGGGGACTTAGTTCTAAAGAAAGTACTACCAAACCAAAACGATCCCCGGGGCAAATGGTCACCAACCTACGAGGGACCCTATGTGGTTAAAAAGGCGTTTACTGGAGGAGCCTTGATCTTGACCCACATGGACGGTGAAGAATTCCCGAGACCTGTGAATGCCGACACTGTCAAGAAATACTATGCATAAAAAGGAGAAGGGATGAAAACCCGAAAGGGCGTCCTAAAAAAAAAAAAAAAAAAAAAAAACCTTTTTGGGGTGAAAACCAAAAAGGGCGTCCCAAGAACCAAACTGGAGGAATAAGGAAGGGGGCATGAAACCGCGGATAGAGAGGCAACCGTTACGGCAAGGGACTTCAGAGAACTTGGAATATGGCAGTTAAAAGACTTCAAAACCAACTAAAAGGAATATATGAGATCTATCCTTGTACCTTTCCTTTTCCTTTGAAAGTCTATTTTTCCTAAAGCCATGATAAAGTTATACTCCATTCCTTCTGCTTTTGTTTTCCCGCTTACTCACTTTTTAATACTATCCTTTCTCTTTGACTAATGCGCTATTGATTAGTTAAATTTCTGCCATAAGATTTGAATTTAAAAATTGATAACCTCGCGTACTTTACTATGAGATTTGCAGGGAATAGCCGCCAAAAAAAAAAAAAAAAAAAAACTAGAGGTGAAAACCCGAAAGGGCGCTTCTGGTCGAATGGACGAAAAGAAAGTGAAAACCCACAAGGGCGCTTTCCGAAGAATAAGGAGAAAGTCGGGAACGGAAAAGGGACATCCGAAAGAACGAGGTCATAGGTCAGGCCTTACAACTCCTCCTCCATTAATCGTCCGCCTTCATTATCTTGTTAAGTACACTTTGTCAGGAAATAACTTCATGTGCCAAAGTCAGACTTGTTTTGTAAGTTGATTTTAATTTCCAGCAATTTAAATTCCTGTTATCAACCTCTGGTTCCTTGATCTAAGTTGATTTTAATTTTCTGCAATTTACATTTCTGTTATCAACCTCTGGTTCCTTGATCTACGTTGATTTTAATTTCCTGCAATTCCACCATCAACCTCTGGTTCCTTGATCTAAGTTGATTTTAATTTCAAGCAATTTAAATTCCTGTTATCAACCTCTGGTTCCTTGATCTAAGTTGATTTTAATTTTCTGCAATTTACATTTCTGTTATCAACCTCTGGTTCCTTGATCTAAGTTGATTTTAATTTCATGCAATTTACATTTCCTGCTATCAACCTCTGGTTCCTTGATCTAAGTTGATTTTAATTTTCTGCAATTTACATTTCATGCTATCAACCTCTGGTTCCTTGATCTAAGTTGATTTTAATTTCCAGCAATTTAAATTCCTGTTATCAACCTCTGGTTCCTTGACCTAAGTTGATTTTAATTTTCTGCAATTTACATTTCTGTTATCAACCTCTGGTTCCTTGATCTACGTTGATTTTAATTTCCTGCAATTCCACCATCAACCTCTGGTTCCTTGATCTAAGTTGATTTTAATTTCAAGCAATTTAAATTCCTGTTATCAACCTCTGGTTCCTTGATCTAAGTTGATTTTAATTTTCTCGCAATTTACATTTCGTTATCAACCTCTGGTTCCTTGATCTAAGTTGATTTTAATTTCATGCAATTTACATTTCCTGCTATCAACCTCTGGTTCCTTGATCTAAGTTGATTTTAATTTTCTGCAATTTACATTTCATGCTATCAACCTCTGGTTCCTTGATCTAAGTTGATTTTAATTTCCAGCAATTTAAATTCCTGTTATCAACCTCTGGTTCCTTGACCTAAGTTGATTTTAATTTTCTGCAATTTACATTTCTGTTATCAACCTCTGGTTCCTTGATCTACGTTGATTTTAATTTCCTGCAATTCCACCATCAACCTCTGGTTCCTTGATCTAAGTTGATTTTAATTTCAAGCAATTTAAATTCCTGTTATCAACCTCTGGTTCCTTGATCTAAGTTGATTTTAATTTTCTGCAATTTACATTTTTGTTATCAACCTCTGGTTCCTTGATCTAAGTTGATTTTAATTTCATGCAATTTACATTTCCTGCTATCAACCTCTGGTTCCTTGATCTAAGTTGATTTTAATTTTCTGCAATTTACATTTCATGCTCTGGTTCCTTGATCTAAGTTGATTTTAATTTCCAGCAATTTAAATTCCTGTTATCAACCTCTGGTTCCTTGATCTAAGTTGATTTTAATTTTCTGCAATTTACATTTCTGTTATCAACCTCTGGTTCCTTGATCTAAGTTGATTTTAATTTCATGCAATTTACATTTCTGTTATCAACCTCTGGTTCCTTGATCTAAGTTGATTTTAATTTCATGCAATTTACATTCCTGTTATTTTCCTCTGGTTTCTAGATCCAAGTTGATTTTAATTTTCTAGGTCATTAACTTAGGTGTGCTTTAGTTCCCTAATTTCGAACACCTAATCGTCCAAAATATGAGTCTGAATCTTTACATAATTCCTATACGGAAATTTTTCCTTTAATAGAAATTATGTAAAGAGGGGCAGCTGTCGACACCATATTTTGGCCGATCCCTAGAATCAATAAAAATTCTTCTTTGAACAGCTAATCACGTTTCCGATCCCTCTTTGATAGGCGGTCACATTTCCGATCTCTCCTCACAAAGAATTGAATTAATGCTGAGTCCTCATATTCATTAAGGCCTCGCGATCTCTCAAATCATTTACCGACCTCTCAAACCCGTTGTCGAATTTCCTGACTGCCAAGTATATTCCCGATCTCTGTTGATAAATAAAATGAATCGCACTAGATCTTTTCCTACCGCTTTATTGCCGACTCCTTTTCGGAAGATTAAGAGCTAAAGTTTTGGTTCGGTTTAACGAGGGTTCCGATCTTAAGTGTTCAAGTTAAATTTTCAATTTTAATCAAGTCCCGTTCAGCATTTCTCCCCCACCGATCTCATGCTTATTGTGCTTTCCGATCTTTTATACTTAGATTAATAATGGCATCTAGTTCATGTTTCGCTATGCTCATACAATCAAATACTTAGGCAATTCAAAGATTTTCCAATCACATCCATTCATTGAACAAAAGAGATATTCCATTTCATTTCATAATTTGTACAAGTTATTCGGGGATCACCCCACTGATTTACATTCTCCGCTCACTCTCTCTCTTCCTCGCCTCCTCCTCACTATCTTCACCATCGCCCGGAGCCGTGTCGCCCATCCAAGAGAAGTCCTCTTCAGATAGCGCTTTGGAGTTCGCCAAGAGATCCTTATGAGCATTCACATAGGCTCCGCTATTCCCGACACCATCTCTTCATCCTTTCCTTAAGCTCTTTGTCTTTCTCCGAAAGCTATTTATCCTTCGCGTTAAGCTACTATACAAGTAGATCGACCAGAGCTGCATCGTTGTCCTGAAGTGCCTGGACTTCTCTGAGAGCCCGTTCACTTTCAGCCAAGTCACGAGACCTTTCGGCCAGCTGGTCTTCATGGTACTTCGCCCGTCCCTCGACTTGAGATATATAATCCCGAGCGGATGAGAGTTGGGATCGGAGGGAAGCCAATTCCTGATTTTTCTTCCCGACCTCCTTACCCAGACGCTGAATCTTTTCCCGAATCATGGTCTGGTTCACCAGACACTCCACGTTTAGGCTCATGGTTCGAGTCAAGATATCATCGAGACTATTCTGGGATAGCCTGTCCCGGTCCTCCTGAAAGAAGATGGTAGACCCCAGGACTTTGGCAAAATCGGGGTTCTCCCTGACAGTCCGGTTATTCTTCAAGCAGTCGATCAGCATTTGAGCGCCACGAGAAGAGGTCCTCCCAGAAGCTTGAGGAGGCCCCCCTTCCGTGCTTGGGACAACTGAGAGAGGCGGAGGCTGCTCTTCCAATCTAGGAGGAGACCTGACAGCTTCAGTGGTCGGTGGACCTGAAGGTTGAGGTGGGTCTCTTTGTATCTCCCCAGGTTCGTGACCGGGTGTTTGAAGACGTTCAGAACGCTTCATCTCCTTTATCTTCCGGGAGATCTCTCTTTCCTTCTTCCGCTTCCTAGAACCCTCACCACCCGCCATACCTGCACAAAGAAAAGGTTAGTGAGATCGCTAAGGTCCTGAGAACTGAGATATAGAAAATACCAATGCCGAGGTCAGAGAGCGGAAGTTCGCGAGCTTGGCCGGTGATCAGTTGCATGGTCCAATGGTGCAGTTCGGCAGTCACCGCATTTGGACAGGAATATTTTAGAGTGGCGGCCTGACTTTTCAGCTCCATCACTATTGAGCTTTCCTCTTGACTCAAGGTAATGTGCTTCGGAAGCAGGGGCCCCTGGTACCACCAGCTACGAGGAAAGTCCTCAAAGCAGCTCGGATCTTTACTCCTCAGAATGAAGAACCGGTTCTTCCAATTCTTAAGGGATGAGGGCAGATCGGAAAACAGCCCGCAATGAGGCTTCGCCTGAAAGAACCAGTGTTCGTCATCCTTTCGGCGAGTTAGTCTGCGGCAGCTGGCGAACACCTTAGCCGTAGGTCCGATTCCCTTAGCTCGTCATAGACCTCTGAAAGCTACCAAGATCGCCACGAGTTGGGGTGGATTTGAACAATGGATGTTCGGTGAAATTTTAGGACCGCCTTATAGAAATCGTCTAGAGGGAACCTCAGACCGGCCTTTAACTGTTCCTCATACACCATAACCATGTCATCCTCTTCAAAAGAGTGATCGACACGAAGATCGCCATGGCACTTGATCAGCTCATATGAATCAGGACAAATGTTGTATTCTTGAACAAACGATTGCAGATCGGATTCACGAAGAACCGACTAAGCTCGCTATAGGAAGGGTCTCTCTCCTTGAAGGTGGTGCAAGCCTTGATGGTATGACCCGACCCCGACCTGGAGCAGAGACCCTAGGGGGTTTAGGTTGCACGCTGGGCCCGACTGCCTCTTCTTCGTCAGATGATGACCATGAGAACTGAATGGAAGGAGGGCTCGCCGCTCTCTGACCTTCGTCACCGCTCATTTTTAAAAGAAGCAAAGAACTTAAACAAGAAAGAAGATCAAAGTCCTTACCGGAGTCTGATCGGCGTCGGTGAGACTGGAGAAAATGAGAGGACTTCGAAGTTGTGAGCAGGGGATTGAAAATGGAATGAGAGAACAACTGGCTAACCCTCCCACCCCTATTTATACTAGTCCGAGCATTTAATGCTCGCGAGGTTCTAGGCAGCGCATCGATTGGTGGGACTCGACAGCTGTTCTGACACTTTTCTCAAATATCCGAAAGTTCTGAGATCGGTTTATTAGAGATCGGCATAATAAGTTAAACATTTTGAATAAAGGGTCAGCTAAGTGTCATTCAGGTAAAGAATCAGATTGGATAATCACATTAGGGATCGAAAAATAATCAATGCAAAAACAATAAGATGATAACCGACAAAATGAAGTCTTTATTTCCAAAAGATCGGATTACATCATTTGGGCGATCTCTAGGGATCGGATTACACTAACATTGGATCACATCATTTCTGTGATCTCTAGAGATCGGATTGCATTGAAAATAAAATACATCCTTTGGGCGATCTCTAGGGATCAGAATACAATAAAGGTCTAACTACATCATTTGGGAGATCTCTAGAGATCTGATTACATTGAAGAATTACATCATTTGGGCGATCTCTAGAGACCGACGAAAAATCCTATCTGAAGGGGCCGATCTAAGGATCAGTTTATAACTGATCCCAAGGATACCACCAGCCGATCTAAGGATCAGTTTATAACTGATCCCAAGGATATTGCCGACCGGATGCTTCATCCGCTGTCGGAACACCCAATGTGGATCAGAATCGCTGTCGGAACACTCAATGTGATGAGAAGCCGAATGAACTCAGTTGAGCAACTCGAGATAGGTACAACCGAGGCCCGCAATACGGATCGATCAAATCCAGTTCTCTCACCATCGTCAATTAGGATCATCCAATCACCGGGATCGTAAATTTTCAGTCGGTGAGAAAGGGAATCCATCGGAAAAAGATCAAAGCCTCAGTTATAGCCAGAACTTCTACCGGAGCAGCTAGAACAAGGTGAGTAAGAAATGAAGAGAGGAAAGTCAGATGAAGAAAATGTCTCCGTCGACAGGGGTATATATAGGGGGAAATGGGCATTTAATGTCGAAGGGAAACGAAGCGGACGCTTCGAGAATCGAGATGCAATTAATGCTTGGACCGAATCCAGACTGATCAAGGGACAATAGAGATCGGGAGATAGGAGATCAGCATGAGAGATCGGAATAGGAGCTAGGGGAGGGATCGGAAGACAAAAAGAATAAGACAAATCCCAATAACCGTCGTCAGAATCAGAGCCGAGGTAGTTAAAGCGTGGCAGACGAGATCTCCACCGCACGCCTAAGAATCGCCCGCACGTCGACAGTGCCGTGGTATGTCATGACATCCTGTACATCCCAATCTCCACCGTTGATCTCACTTGTAAGGATTAATCCGAACCCTTGGATCAAAAGAGAAGACGACAATACCAGCTTTTTCACTCTTAGCCCTCGATCGTTCGGACAAGAGGACTCAAGACCGTCGATTAAAAGAGGAAAAGGACAAATATTCGAGAAGCGATCTCACCATTCGCTTTGATTCTCTTTAATTCCCGAACATCCGATCATGTACTTCAAAATCTTGACCCTCCATCTCCTCAAAATAAATCCCGACCCTTCATGGGGAGCACCCGATTCCTATAAATACTGCATGAAAAAGCGTTCGAGGACGAAAAAAATATAGACAAGAGGTCGCTATTATCGTGGAGGAACTCAAACTACATTCGATTTGTTACTCTGCTTTGTTTTGTAGTGATTAAAAGACTTTTGAAACTAGTTTTCGTGGAGTGTTTTCTTGGAAAAGATTTTGAATCTGGAACTCTACATTTCAGCTTGTTCATTATCCGGTCATACTCTCATCATCTCTGCTTTCTTTTCCTCTGCTCAAGCTCAACTTCCTTCCACTGGTTCTTACAGTTACCTTTTAGCTAAAGCATCTCTCGGTTTGGACGGACATCAACTCTCAGTGATCAATCCGCCATCTTCATCACTATTTACCACCTCACGCTTATTTCAATATATTTGGCTCCTCACGGTAAGAGTTCATATTCTTGTTTTATTAAGTATTTGCGTTTACTTTTCGCACTTTCTTTGTTCTCTTTACGTATGCGGTTTCTCTAAGTTTATTCTAAGCAAAAAATCTCAAAGAACGTTACTCTCGAATTATCTCTTTAGTGATCGGTCCATCATTTCATCAATTTTCATCATTTCTGAATACGAGCTTTTAGCTCCTAGTAGCGTGTAAGTGGTCAGGCAAAATATAGGTATCTGCAACTTAAGGGTCTCTTTTAAAAGAGAAAGCTTGAATAACACGTCAGGAAAATAGCCAAACTATTAGGTCGACGTGAACGGAATCGCAAGATACCATGAAGAGGAATAAAACCAAAATAAACTAGACAGAACAGATCGGACATTAATAGGTATGCGTAAAATGACTACATGGAAGGTCGGTAAATCAAGTTTAGTATTACCCATTTAGTCATAGGGTATCAAGAAACCTTATCTCCAGCATTTTTGAATGCCAGAAACCTTAGTTTTAGGTTCTTGTGACATGTAGCTGAAATTGAAATTCGGGAGATCGGCAAAGCCCCTTCGGGCTCTGCTAATCCGAAAGAGATCGGAGGAGGGTTCTTATCAGGTCTCCCTCAAAA
This sequence comes from Hevea brasiliensis, assembly GCF_030052815.1. Classification (NCBI taxonomy): domain Eukaryota; kingdom Viridiplantae; phylum Streptophyta; class Magnoliopsida; order Malpighiales; family Euphorbiaceae; genus Hevea; species Hevea brasiliensis. The sequence continues at coordinate 87,077,280 of NC_079497.1, read as the reverse complement.
TTCTAATAAACGTCTAAAAGAGATCGGAGGAGAGTTCTTATCGGTCTCCTTCAAAATTTTAATAAACATTAAATAGAGATCGGAGGAGAGTTCTTATCCGGTCTCAACTCAAAACATTAATAAATAACTCTAAAGGAGATCGGAGGAGGGTTCTTATCCGGTCTCCCCTCAAAATTTTAATAAACGTCTAAAAGGGATCGGAGGAGAGTTCTTATCCGGTCTCATCCTAAAAATAAATAACTTAAAGGGGATCGGAGGAGAGTTCTTATCCGGTCTCCCCTCAAAACTTTAATAAATAACTTAAAAGAGGTCGGAGGAGAGTTCTTATCCGATTCTCACACTCGTTCACTAAGGTTGTCTCATTTACTTGTGTATCTGGGTAATCCTAATTAGTGAAAAACCAAATATTCCTCTTACCAAAAGGATTAACATTCCCGTTCAAGCCCTTCTAACTAATTTATAAAGGACGCAAAATTAAATCTACTTACCCTTATTAAGGGACGAGGTGGGGTGCCTAACACCTTCCCCACCCGTTTACGGACCCCGAACCTAGAATCTCTGTCTTGAAGTGGTTTCATTCTTTATTTATCTTCTCAAATGGTTTTCTTTAGTTACCCTCAAAACTAAGGTGGCGACTCCTCACTCTTTCCCACTTCGGTGAGTGATCGTCCGGGCGACCGCAAAATCCCATTGCGACAGTGTTGTTATGAGAAAATAAAATACAATCAGCAGCCACACTCCTTTGTCACGTCATTTTGAAGCTCTCCCTCTCTTCCTCTTCATCTCCCATCAATTCAAAGAGATTAGCCATGAATCTCTTGAATTAAGAATGCTAGAAATTGTTTATAGTGTCCTGTTTACATCTCTGATCTCTTAAAAGGCAGAACTTGAATTTCTAATTAATAGAAAAAGCTTTAGAAGCTGTTCAAGGGCTGCCATAGGTGTTCTTGGTGTGGACAAGCTAGAGGGACAACATTTGGTGTCCCGAAGACGAATCTCAAAGGCGCAAATACGCTGCAGTGCATCAAGAGGTTAGTGTAATCATTCTTGATTTAATTTAGGGTTCTAAAATTAATCTAATTAATTTTAAAATCTTAAATGGCAAATACAGATCCAAAAACATATTAAAAGAGTTTTAATATGTTGTTTATCATTGAAATCAAATAGTTAAAAATAAATCTTGCATGATGCATGTGACCCTAGGTGAAAATTTTTGAATTCAATGGTATAAACTTGTATTTTTCACGCTTCCGTTCCTTCACTGAGTTCACCACTCAGTGATCGCTTTGTATGCTATCGCAGGTGAAAGTAAAGATAGAGCAACTGAGTGAGATTTCTCGTAGCTACGCCTTGAAGACTCATTGGGATTAACTTTGGGTATATTAGAGGTATACCCTTGTACATTAGATTTTGATGTATGCATGTAATTATATGTATGTAAATTGTCTGAGCAGTTGTACAAGAACTTTTGTAATATTATTTTGTGTATGTAATTAAACTGCAAATTATTGTAATATTCAAATTTATTTATGTGTTTTGCAATCAATGTAAATAATTAAATTTTTGTATTTTTTGAATAACAAATTATTCTTTTTTTGAAATGAGATGCTTCAAATTGCAGTTGATTTTGAGTTGAGCTTCTTGTATGAGATTGTGAGATGAAATGGATTTGTATTGGAGTTATGGTTGAGTAAAAATATTGGAAGTGTGTTTCTTTTCAGGTTTGGAAGAACTGTTTTCTCAAAATATAGCCGATACTCTGCCTGAATTTTTGTAAAAATTGCAGTAGTTTTAAATATCCAAAAATTTGATTGTGACTTAATGTCAATTAAAAGTTTTAATATTTGTGAAAAAAATTTACCCACCAATTTAAAAATATATAGAAATTATTTTAAAATTCCTTGTAGTATATTTAATGGGTTACTGGTAGGCAAAGTACGGTAATTCGTTAGGTGTACTATGGGATCATGTTATGCCTTACAGAGGAGTAAGGTGTGACATGTTTATTGGTATCAGAGCAGTGATTTGAAAGTAAATTTTGAATTTTGAATTTGACATATTTTGTCGGTAAATACAACTGCTCAAATGTTTGATACATATAGTACATTTACATCATAAATATGAACTAATGAAAAAAAATATCCTTATGTAGGTTGTCCCAAGGAAAAGAAGATTTTGTGAATAGAAATGGAAGGGGGAGATAAAATAGTAGAACAATCAGTTACAGTTGAAGCACAAGGGGAGGCCTCAGCTGCTCAGAGTGTCGAAGACCCGACTATACCAGTTCAACTAGTACAAATTACTGCACAAATGGCCCAACAAATGGCCACTTTCTTTCAACAAATGGTTGATAATCTGTCAGCCCAAGCTGAAGTACAGACCCAACCACCACAAGGGCAATGTGAAATAAAGAAGAGGGAGAGACCTATGGGTCAGAGCTTGAATAGTCATTTGGGAAAGAGAAAAGAAGTTGAGGGACCCCGAGCTTAGGAATATGACAGAGGTGGATCATCAGAACAAAGGCCACCAAGGTTCAGTCGTCGAACAACCAGAAGTTCCTATCCTCCTCGCATATGCAACTCTTGTGGCAAACTACATGGGGGCATTTGTTATAAAGCCACTGGAGCTTACTATAATTGTGGAACAATTGGGCATTTTCCATGAGATTGTACTAGAGCACATCGCTCTGCTCTCCGAAGTTCACAGACAGTTGGCCAAGGACGAGATAGAAATAGAGTCAGTACTCCTAGCAATCTTAGTACAGTGAATTAACCTGAACATAGTAGCGCACCAGTCAGAGCGTCCACTATGCGCCAAGAAAAAAGAGCAGAAACTTTGGATGTAGCTGCTGATAAGTTCTTAATTTTTAAAGGAAACAATTATTCATTATTTGATCCCAGTACTACTTATTTGTATATTGGTGGTAGAATTATATATTCTGTTGCTATTCCTTTACATGGGAATAAATTTTGACAAATTAGTAACTAGTCCTTTAGGATAGAAACTATGATAATAAGTGAAATTAGTTATGGAAGAGTTTGTCAGCGAAAATATTTGCTAGCATACAATAATTTATAAAGCTAATTGGTGAGCCTATTTAATATATGGCAAGAGGGCCTAAAAGTAAGTTATAGTAATAGAATTGCTCTAAATGAGGGCAAAGATGTTACTGTTAGTAATTGTCAATGGATATTATAATCAGAATAAGTTTAAGATATTAGTGGATTCGAAATGATAAAATATAGGAAAAGTTGATCTATTGGAATGTATCGTAGTAACTATGCAATGTTCTTTATGTTTGTACTGTAAGCTGCAGATTACAGTACTAACTTGAGATTATTGTGTAGAGCTATGTACTACCCGGTAGTGCACTAAGATGAGGATGGTTGCAAACGGCATCTGTTTTGGTAGAGTTCTGTCAGGATAGAATTTTATTATTGGAAATGAGTATGGAAATTCTACTTAGGGGTTTAAAACTCAAAAACTTAGAATATCGAGAGGTTATAGTTATAAGTGTTAGTAGTACGCCCTAGAGCATATCATTTAGTATGTATCTTGTACATGTTTTTATTAATAAAAGGCATTTCCACTTCTCCGTTTACATAATATATTTATGTGCAATAGAAAAGGCCCATTAATATTTTGTTAGAAATTCTATTCTTAAGTTGTTAAGAATATGAGTGATAGTATTTCTAATACAAAGTATCATAAATAGATTCACAATCAAGGATACTTCATAATAAGGACATAACTTATCCAGAAAGATTGTAATCATGTTTGTTCCCAAGTTATTTATATGAGATATAAATAAGATGGAATGGTGAGTCTCATGCCATATGACAAACATGATAGGCACTTATAAATGATAAGTAGGCCGAACCAGTGACACTTATGATAAGCACATGAAGTTTACTCTTATCAATGCATTGTCATAAATCATATCAGTGAATATAATCTTTAGACCTGAGATAGCACAGTTTTCTTGTATATAGGTGGTTTGAGTTTGATACTGCTTTCATACTTGTACTGTGTATGGGTATATGGGCATGTGTTGGCTCCTACTAGTTATATATGGAGGTAGGTGTTGATCAAGATGGAATCTGTTCCTCTAAGTAAATAGAGATAAAATCCTATGTTCATTTAATTGTTCTTAATATTTCAAGTTCCTGGCCAGGACAAATAGACTTATTCAGAAAAGAGTTTCTGATGAGAAAATCTTTTAATCAAGAACTGAAATTAAAAGAGAACATAATAGTCATAGCAAACGGAGTTTGACATAAACCATGACTCCAGCTTGAGTTGGGATTTTGTAACAGAGAGATTCTAGTGCACGATAACATATGATTATAGGTTCATTTAAGGTAAACCTTATTACTATTTGGGTGGACATGGCATGCTATGCTATGTGTTAACCATGGTCTATGAGGTGTATAAAATGATTTAGAGAAATAATTTATGGTAAGAAAGAGTTCTGATGATATTAAGAGTTGATATCATATCTCATTGCCAATTAGTGATGAGCTTAGCAAGTCACACACATACACAAGTTATCACCTAATTAAATATGATTTAATTAATTAATTAATTAAAGAGTTTAATTGATTAATTAAATAGATTTGGTTTGCAATTAGATTGTAAAGTCCCTAGCATGACTTGAAACCAAATCTAGATTATTAGATGTACAGTATAAGTTAAATTTATATTTAAAGTGTTTAAATATGAATTTAATTAATGAGAAATTAATTAATGAAGATTAATTAATTAATTTATATTTGATATAAATTGATTAGAAGAAGAGAAATAATTATTTTGGGTTGAGAACTCAAATGAAGACACAGGGGCATTTTGGTCATTTCATAGGGTGACATATGGCACCATGAGATGGTGACACATGGCATTACACATAAGCTTGCCAAATGTCTTTTAATCATGTAACATGATTAAAATTAAGATTAAATATAGGTTTGACACTTGGTTGGGTCAATTAAACCTAGAACCAATCAAAGGGTGACATGTGGTAAGGGTTTAATGTGTTAACCTAGCTATATGAGTGTTGTTATGAAGAGAAAAAATACAACCAGCTGCTGCTCTCATTTGTGCTGCCACCTTGAGGCTCTCCCTTCACTTCTTCTTCATCTCTCACCAATTCCAAGAGATTAGCAAACAATCTCTTAAATTAAAAATACTAGAAATCGTTTCTAGTGTCCTGTTTATATCTTTAATCTCTTAAAAGGCAGAACTTGATTTTCTAATTAATAGAAAAGCTTTAGAAGCTATTCAAGGGCTGCCATAGGTGTTCTTGGTGTGGACAAGCTAGAGAGACAACATCTGGTGTCCTGAAGACGCATCTGAAAGGCACAAATACACTGCAGTGCATCAAGAGTTAGTGTATTTGTTCTTGATTTAATCAAGGGTTCTAAAATTAATCTAATTAATTTAAAAATCTTAAATGGAAAATACAGATTCAAAAACATATTAAAAGTGTTTTAATATGTTGTTTATCATTGAAATCAAATAGATAAAAATAAATCTTGCATGATGCATGTGACCCTAGGTGAAAATTTTTGAATTCAATGGTATAAACTTGTGTTTTTCAAGCTTCTGTTCCTTCAATAAGATAGTTAGAGTCACTGAATCAGTTATCTAACAAAAGCTACGATGCGTCAAGAATCACCATAAGACTAGGGATTTCGGTATAGTTATAAATTAACGATGATATTGATAGGCAAGGTCATCCAGTCTCAGATATGGGGTTATAATTATCTTGGTATTGTTATGGATTCTTCACCTAAAGTCTAGAAAAAAATAGTATTATAATAGTATGATTACAAGGTATAAAGAAAAATTTTTTTCCCCTGAATGAGACAGGATGTAATGGATAATAATTATAAAGTAGAAAATAATGTTTCAAGGGGTTTATCATAAGAAAAGAGGATCAATAGTATCATATAGTTGCGGTAAGGTATAAGAGCATAACAATGTTCTAATGAAATAAATGGTGAAATGATGTTCTAATTGAGACAAGGATAGGTTATAGTTCAGTACAAGAGGAAGTAACAATGGTAAATCAGTGCAAAATAAGTTATAAAATATCAATAGATAAAAGAAAATATAGAAATAAAAATTTGAATAGTTGGCTCAAATGTAACAAAGAAATGTTACAAATATCAGTCATAGTGTTGATTAAAATGATCAAAGGACCAAATTAAAGTAATATTGAAATATAGCGGATTTATTAGGGATGATAAGAGGTGTTAAATTTTGACTCGACAGTCGAGCCAAAGAATTGAGTCAAGGAAGAGGATAAGACCGAGGAATAAAATAATTAATGTTAAGGTGTGAAATGGAAAAAGAAGTAAATAGAAAAGTAAGGATAACGATGGTAAAAAGGAATGACATCAAGAAAAATATTTATTATGGTATAAAAGCGCAAACTTTAGAGTAAATTAATGTAGGACAGTGTTAAGAGCCAGTCATGGAGCTCAAAATTGTGGGATAAGGGTCAATCCCCATTATCCCTAATTTAAGATAAAATAAGTAGTATAGGGATAATATCAAATTAAATTATAACAAAGGTAAAGACATTAGTTGAGGATTGCCACCAGGGCAAACAACCTATTTAAAACGCGTAACAATACCCTGAACTATTCTATCAAGTAAGAAATAAGTTAAACAAAAAGTAAATAAGATAATGCAAAATAGCACATAGGCCTAGGTCATAAATGGAGATGGTAAGGTTCTGGTTATAGACCTATGGCCAATAAGAAGATAAGCATTTCATATATGACCAATAAGGTCATCTTAAAAGGAATTACAAAGGAAAATAATTGCTAGAATAACAGTAAGAAAAGATTATGTTATACAAACAAATTAAATATTACATTAGATTGTTAGAAGTCTTGCACATACTCAAAGGAAAGAAGATTATAAGATTATGTAAAAAGGAGAAAGACTAAGTTCTCATTACCTAGGATCACATGAGGTCCTAGAAGGAGTAGATCCATTAGCACACAGATTGCTTACCTCTAAAAGTAAAATGAATTCAAATATAACTTATGACAAACGCTCTTAAGAAACTTGGCACACGAGGTGAGCAATCGATGAGAAAAAAATTATTGGTTAAAGTGCTATGGACCATTATTTATACTATGAAGCTATATAGAAATGTGAGAAAAACATGAGAAATAACACATATGACTATTTAAGGATTGATAGTGAGCACAATTTTAAGGATGAAATTTCTTTTAAGGAGGGGAGGATTGTAACGCCCTCACATTGGACACTCCAGTACTGTCTACTGTTCTGGTGCCTGATGTCTGCCTAGACAATCAAGACGTCTAGAGCTATATCTGTGACATCCTGAAAAGTCATAGATAAAAATAAATAACAATTATAAGAAGGAAAAAAATATGAATAAGAAAAACAAAGCATAAAAAGTTAAATGAGTCGAGGGTCGCAATGATGGGTGAACTTACCAAGAAGTGACTGCGAGGTTAGTCCTAACCCTAATTTTGAACGGGGCATTATGACACCGTGGTCCTAAGGACTATTGCAAACTTAGTAGAAAAGAGAAAATCATTGAAAAGGGTTGATAAATAGGTCAAATAATTAGGTCAGGGCTCCGAAAGAAATATCAAATTATTTACAAACCGGATCAAACTGGTGAGGGACAAATTGATCAATTTACCCCTAGAGGTAACTCCTGACCTAACTGTCCAATAAAATCGGAGAAATGAAAATTTTGGAATATATAATTAAATTAAATAACTATGGAAAAATAAAGGAAAAAGGAAAAAGAAAAAGAAAATGAATTTTGACCTCATCGTTATGACATCAACCATGATGTCAAAAATAATTTGATTTCTCTAATTTTTGATTAAGTCAAAAAGCTAAATATAAACACATTAAAATTAAAAGAAAAACAAAAATTGGTCATTTTCCATAAGCCATTGCCACCCACCTCCTTCTCTCTCATCTCTCTCATGTTTCCTCCATTGAAGCTTAATTTAAAGCTTCATAAACCCTAAAAATCTCCCATAAATTCCTCAAATTTATTGATTAAACCTTGTTTGGGCAACTAGAAAGGAAGATTGATCAAGAAATTTTGAAAGAAAATGAAGGATTTGGGTAGTTGAATTTCAAAGAGGAAGGTTAGTAATCTAAACTTATAATTTCTAGTTCAATGCTTATGTTTCTAGCTAAATTAACTTAGAATTAAAGATTTATTTAAACAAAACAATCATGGGGGACTATATGTGAAATTCGGTCAACCTAGAGAAATTAAGGTTTGAGTGAATTTGATGAATTAAAAAGGGTAATTGAGTTGAATTAAGTGTGTAAATGTTGAATAATCACTTTAATTGCATTAATTGAAATGTGTTATGGTATGAATGAGTTTAGTTTTGGAAAATGAAATTAGTTATGATTTTATTTTGTCATGAATTGAATAAAGTTAGCTTTGGAAAAATTTTGATTGAAACATACTTGACATGGGAAATGGATAAAATTTGTTTTGAATTGTGATGAGCATAAAAATTATTGGATATTGGAATTGACATTGAATTGAATTGTGTTATGATTTATGCTCACAAAAAGGACAAAGAGATTCATGATATTGTTTTATATCTCACTATAGATGCTTGACTAGGTTATTACCCATCTCTCTCATTTGTTGAGGAGATAATGGAGTTAGCTTTGTTTTGTTTTGAATACCATGGTATGTGCATAGTCTTAGATTCTCCTCTTATTAGAGGTTAGATCTAAGTTTTTCATTGGCCCTTTCGGAAGTTGCATTATTGTGGTGTGTATACTGTGTACGATGATTCGACCTCCCCGACCATAGGGAGTTAGAATCCCGATTCAACCTCCTCGACCATAGGGAGTTAGAATGGCCCTGAAGATGGCCCTTACGGATTAGTCTTGCATAGTAGTGAGATAAAGAATGGGTTTTGAATATTAAGAATTATGATTTCAAATGGGATTTATGCATAATTGATTTTATTAAAATTAAGATTTTTTTTCATAAATTACTAGAATTACTTTAAATATTCAGTTATGATTTGATAAATTGAAATTCTTAAGCAGAGTCATTTTAACAAATGATTTATTTTATTGGCAACGAATATTTTGATTTTTGGAATTTTGATTGAATTTCAAGATTTCCAAATTCTTTGCTAAAATTTTGGTAAGGTATTGTATATTATGTTTTAAATCATGATTGTGCACCATTGAGGTCACCACTCAACGATAGCTTTGTATATTGTCACACGTGAAAGTAAAGATAGAGCAGCCGAGCGGGATTTCTGGTAGCTGCGCCTTGAAGACTCATTGGGATTAACTTCAGGTATATTAGGGGTATACCCTTGCACATTAGATTTTGATATATGCATGTAATTATATGTATGTAAATTGTCTGAGCAGTTGTACAATAACTTTTATAATATTATTTTGGGTATGTAATTAAAATGCAAATTATTGTAATATTTAAATTTATTTATGAGTTTTGTAATCAATGTAAATAATTAAATTTTTGTATTTTGTGAATGAGAAATTATTCTTTTTTTGAAATGAGATGCTTCGAATTGCGGTTGATTTTGAGTTGAGCTTCTTGTATGAGATTGTGAGATGAAATGGATTTGTGTTGGAGTTATGGTTGAGTAAAAATATTAGAAGTGTGTTTCTTTTCAATTTTTGAAGAACTGTTTTCTCAAAATACAACCGGTATTTTGCCGAAATTTTTGTAAAAATTGCTGTAGTTTTAAATATCCAAAAATTTGATTGTGACTTAATGTCAATTAAAAGTTTTAATATTTGTGAAAAAAATTTACCCACCAATTTAAAAATGTATAGAAATTATTTTAAAATCCCTTGTAGTATATTTAATGGGTTACCGGTAGGCGAAGTACGGTAATTCATTAGGTGCACTACGAGATCATGTTATGCCTTACGGAGGAGTAGTGTGTGACAATAATATGCATGCGCCTTTAATTAGGAGTGGAGGTTGACACTAATGTAGATCTGTTATTTGTCAATTTTATAGGATCGATGGCATCTGATCCTTCAGAGCACGGGTCTGCTAGACCAATCGAGGAGGAGGTAGAGAGTCATGCAGCCATACCTGCTCCTAGTAGTGAGCGAAGTAGTAGAGCAAAGTCATCCCATGGTGCTGTGGATAGAGCACAACAAGCCTTCTTGAAACAGATGACTTAGCTGCTCCATCAAGTCACTGGAGCCATACCTCAGCCACAGCCACCACCACCATCACTTGTACAGCCACGACCACCACCACTGCCTCCATAGCCATAGTCAGTGCAAAAGGTCCCCATTAGAGAGATTACGGAAATATGGGGTAGTTTATTTCAAGGGTAAGAAGGAGGATGATCCAGCTACCACAGAGTATTGGCTAGAGAGGATAGAAAGGGTATTGCAGCAGCTATTGGAGTGTGCTCTGTCACTACTTCAGGAGGATGCGTATCATGGTGGGTGACAGTGTCAATAGTGGTACAACCTGCACAGATCACCTGGGATTTCTTTTTGGCAGAGTTTAGGAAGAAATATATCAGCCATATATACTTAGAGGCCAGAAGAAGAGAATTCCTAGCACTGAGACAGAGGTAGCTTACAGTCTCTGAATATGAGTGGGAATTCATGAGACAGACTGCATGACAACATTAGAGATAATGCCTACAGAGGTTGATAAATGCAAGAGGTTTAAGGATAGACTGAATGAAAACATTAGACTGATAATTACATCTCACCACTTCACCGACTTCTGTTTGTTAGTAGCATCTTATGACACCTCTTACTCGTCTATAGTATAGCCGAGCAAAGCATGTCACACTCGGTGCTGGAGCATTTAACTTATCTTATGACAATTTCCAGAACTTAATAATTTATTAAAAGGCTTTCAAGTGAAGTTTATATTATGAATTGGAGATTTTAATTAATTTGTAGTTGCAAAAATTTTACAAAAAATTCGGCAGAGTGCCGTCTAAAAATTGAAAAAACATTTCTTTAAAAACCTGTTAAACACACTTCCAATATCCATATCGTATCCACAACTCCAATAAATCCAGCACAATCTCATCAAATCACAATGTTTAAAACTCAATATCAGAATTTCATTCATAACATACTTAAATTCAATTTCATAAAGAAATACTCATATTTTATTAATTAACACACTTTACAGATAATTTACATGAGTTAATGATTACATGGCAAATAAATTATTAACTACAACATACATAATACAAAATACAAAATACATCATGTAATCTAGTATCCTACCCAAAACACTACAGATGTGGAGGTGACATCGGACTCTATGCAGATTAGGACTCTTACCCAGTTTGAGGTCTGCTGGGTCCCACTCGGTATCTCCAGTACCTACGCATGACAAAAAGCGATGCTCTAAGCAATACTGCTTAGTGGTGTCAAAATAAAAATAAAAATAAACTAAAATAATTGAATATGCAAAGATTGTGGTATGATTTTATGCTAACTGAATTCTTAGTAATTAGTTGTAATATTATTCATTTAATACCAGTGACTGAACTGGATAAATGGGTAAACTAGCACTGGGTACCAAGTACCTTGGGCCATCACACCATTGGTCATAAAGTATCTTCCAGGTGTGAAACAAAACTGCTAACAAGCCATAACAAGCATTAGGCACAAAGCCAAGTGTGTCAAGCATAGCAAAATAGCCATAGGCCATAATATCATAAAATGACATAAAATACCACAAATCACGGAATGGCATAAAGCCATATGCAGTACTGCTATCGGAATACTATTGGCATGTCAACCTATCCAAACCAATTATACTAGGCATACTAGGACATATTACAAAGTTAATTGTTTGATTCTTTGCACTTAATGTTTAGTGGTTACTATTCACCTTACTATTCATGCATAAATGTTGACTTTTTTATACACAATAGATATGTTAGTTCTAATTACACCAAAATCCTATATTTTCAATTTTACACTTGTTGGCATAAATTGCCAATCTCAATTCAAAGTTCATTAAAAGTTATTTCAAATTTTCAGATTTCATGGCCAATCTACGATGGGATTTTAGCTAAACTTCCTTCATCAAAGTTGTTCCTTAATATGTCTTCTTTAATTTCCTTTTTGAGTCACTCCATTTGGAGTTTTTTAGCTCAAGTTATAGTATTTTGACTATAATTGGCTGAATTGGTCCAATTCCAGAATTATGGGCAGAATTTGGTTCTGCCAGTTTTGGTGTCCTAACTTTGGTGAACAATTTCATTAGCTTATGGTCAGAATTTGAGTTTCTGTTCTTCATGAAATTTATTACAAATTGTTTAAGCTTTCCATTTCTATAAAAATTAGGTCATTTGGACCTATTTACAGTGAGTTATAACCATTTGAATAAACATTGTTCATTTGGTCAATTTCTAGGTCCAGCATGTTGGTTACCCGGATTGAGGTAGATTTTAGGTCATCCTAAGTTGGTTTTCTAGGTGGAGTTTCTTCATCAAAGTTGTGGAATTATGACCCTAGTTTCACCTCCAATTGGACTTGTACCAATTGAAACTACACAAACCAATTTATGGCTGCCCAAACACACTGGACTCAAGTCCAGACCTGCTAACACAACATGGCAGCATACCGAATCCCTAATCTAACGCCACAATTCACTTCATTTTGTGGTCAAACCTTACCAAATGGTCACTAATTGAACATTAAAATATTCATTTACTATTACATGAGCAAAACCCTAATTTTTCTCAAAACCTTAATTCCCAAAATTCCAATTCTTTCACTACACATACAATTCAATGTTCTAATTACTAAATTCATGTCAAGGGGTCATCAATTTCCATTTACAATTCAACTAATCATCAAAACCCTAACCTATGCAAGGCTGTCGAAAATTCAAGCTAGTCAAACATGCATATTTTGTTTCAATTTTGTCAAATTCCCACTCAATTCCTACTCTTAATGATAGAAACATAAAAAGGGATGAATGAATTGACACTAACCTTTTGTGAAGATTTTCCCAATGCTTCAAAGTTTACTTTCTTTGGTTTTCTTGGATGCCAAACACCTTCCCAAGAGGATTTGACAAGTTTTAATGAAGATGGTTTAGTGTTTTATGGAGAGAAACCAAGGAAAATTGAAAGTGGAGCAAAGAAATTTCAATGGAGGAGAGAGAAGGATTTTCAAACAAGTAAAGAAGAATGAAGAAGATGGCTATTTTCTTTTGTTTTTATCCCATTTAAATTTCATTTTTATCCCTTTAATTACTTTGTTAAATTGTGATTGGGTGAAACTTTTTAATTGCATCATGCTTGCATATGCATGATGTCATAATTAAGCTTTTTAATTTCATTTTGTTTTCTTCTTTTCTCTACTTATTTTTAATTAAATTTTTAACAATATTTATTCATATTTTAGGACATTAACCTCACTCACTTAAATGGACAAGTTGGTCAAAAATCATCTCGGAAGGTGAAATGACCAAAATGCCTTTCGTTTTGCTTAACGAACTAAAATTGTCTATACCAATTTAGAAAATTTCCTTAGCATTTTCTTAGCATTTGTCATCTAGGCTGCAATAACTCTTTACTGGAGTCCCAAAAATTATTTCATACGGTTTTCCCTGGGTCTAGGGTTGTTAACGGCCTTCACCATTACTTCCCGTTTGGTCACCCATCGCCGGAGCACCAACTCATTTAACCTTGTTGTATTTCATTTCTAAAATTTTTCCTTAATTTTTGTTATCATTATTTGGGTTATTTATGACTTCTCACTCTAGTCTAAATATAGTTGTAGATATTCTAGCTGTCCGGATCGACATTAGTTACCAGAACAGTAGAATGTACGGACTAGCTAAAGTGAGGGCATTACAACTCTTCCCTTCTAATTAAAATTTCGTCCTCGAAATTTACCTGATGCAAACAGTTGAGGGAACTGTTGCCTCATTATCTCTTCACTTTCCCAGGTTGCCTCCTCAGTATTGTGGTGCCTCCATAGCACTTTCACTAATGGAATCTGCTTGTTCCTCAATTCCTTCACTTCCCGAGTCAAGATCCTTATGGGTTCTTCTTCATATGTCAAATCTGGTTGGATTTCTATTTCTTCCATAGAGATGACATGTGAAGGGTCTGATCTATAGCTTCTCAGCATGGACACATGAAACACGTTGTGGATCTTATCCAGCTCTGATGGTAAAGCTAGCTTATAGGCCATTGGACCCACACGTTTAATGACTTCATATGGGTCAATGAACCTAGGGCTTAACTTACCCTTTCTCCCAAACCTCAATATTTTCTTGCATGGTGAGACTTTGAGAAATACTTTGTGGCCAACTTCATATTCTATGTCTTTTCTCCTCAAGTCAGCATAAGACTTCTGTCGATCTGAGGCAACCTTCAAATTGACTTTGATCAATTTCACTTTTTCTTTAGTTTGTTTAACCAGGTTTGGTCCCATAAGCTTATCTTCGTCCAACTTAGTCCAACACACTGGTGTCCTGCACTTCCTCCCATACAGTGCTTCATACGGAGCCATCTGAATGCTAGCTTAGTAGCTATTATTGTATGCAAATTCTACTAGTGGAAGGTATCTATCACAATTTCCCTCAAACTCTATAACACAACTCCTCAGTATATCCTTAAGGACCTATCACATATTTCACGTTATTATTATCATTTCAATTTAATATTTGTAATAACTCAATGAATTTTAAGTTTTACCTAAATTACTAGTTCGGACTGTTCATCTGTCTGAGGATGGAAAACCATGCTAAAATGGAGTTGTGTGCCCAAGGCTTCTTATAACTTCTTCCAAAATATTGATGTGAACCTTGGGTCTCTATCAGATATGATGGAAAGTGGGATTCCATCCAGTCTAACTATCTCACTAATATACAACTTTGCTAGCTTCTCCAGTGAGTAGTCAGTTCTAACTGGTAGAAAATGAGCTGAGTTGGTTAATCTATCTACTATCACCCATACTGCATCATGTTTCTTCTAGGTGAGTGGTAGACCACTAACGAAATCCATGGTGACTCGGTGTAACACCCCTCACCCGTCTACAGTGTAGCCAAGCAAGACATGCTACACGGCGTGCCGGAGCACTTGACCTTATCTGATTTCATTACAATTCTTGATTTATTTATTCAAAAACTTTATTTAAGGTTTAGGCTATTTTTACTTTTATCAAAATCTAACTACTTTAGAAATTTCAAAAAAATTTAAACGACAATCCGGCAACGTGCCGACTGTAATTTGGACTAACAGTTCTTTTGAACCTGCCAAAAACAATTTCAATATATACTCAATTTCTCAAACTTAATAGTCTCAAAAAATTTCAAACATAATGTATCTCAATACAGTATCTAGATTTCTCAGAAATCTCATCAGATTTTCAACATCTCAATATTCACAAGTACAATCTCATTATAATTCAAATTCAATTCACATATTAAAATACTTACTTTGAGTAGCTTCCATAATTCATAGGTTAATTACATGAGTTTATTTTGTACAAGATTTACAAATAATTTGCAATGTGTTAGGAATGAACAATATACATAACATGTATAAAATGAGCCCTATCTTCATGCATTTCTGAGGAGGTGGCAATCTTGAACTCTTCTGACACTTCTGCAGGTCTGGACTCCAAAAATCTCAGTCGACAGTCTACTGGTTTTACCTTTAGTACCTGCGCGAGGAAGCAATTCCGTCGCGCTAAGCATTTCTGCTTAGTGGTGCAATAGTATAACAAGAAATAATATATACAAATAAAGAAAGAAATAAATCATAATTCAGGAATCAAATTTATTTGGTATGGTATTTCTAGCATTAACGATCTCATATACTAGTTTGTTCCTCTTTGGAAGTGCTTAGTTTATAACTTTTCAATAATACTACCCAGTATACAAATTATTCTAACTGTATTGTATTTCAAGCCTCAATGGTTCTGCAATTTATATTTTTGTTATGTTTTTTTTGCTAATCTCTTTTACTCATTCATTCAATA
Source organism: Hevea brasiliensis (assembly GCF_030052815.1). Classification (NCBI taxonomy): domain Eukaryota; kingdom Viridiplantae; phylum Streptophyta; class Magnoliopsida; order Malpighiales; family Euphorbiaceae; genus Hevea; species Hevea brasiliensis. Next base: position 87,061,263 of record NC_079497.1, on the reverse strand, counting down.
CTTAATTTAATTATACTGAAATTTCATTATACTTAACTTAATTGCTTGAATTGAATAATATTTTAATTGACTGCCCATGTAGCCTATACACTGACCAGACTGGATAAACAGATATACAAGCACTGGGTACCTAGTACCTCGGGACGTCACACCATCGGTCACAAGTATCTCGCGGTGTGCAAACAGTGTGGCTAAAAAGCCATATAATCAATCAGGCATTAAGCTGAGTATAATAACACAATCTGTATAGCCATAGGCTATTAAAATCATAGTATGGCATAATATGCCATAAACCACAATATGATGTAAAGTCATTTACAGAACAGCTGTCAGAATCCTATTGGCATGCCAACCTATCCAAAGTAGTCAACTAGGCAAATTAGGGCATATTACAATATTACATATTTAATTCTTTATTCATAGGGTTTATACATCTTTATGCCTTTCACTGGTCAATAAAAGTATTAACCTTTTTATGCATCATGGATAGGTTGATTCTAGCATCAACATGTCACAATTTACAATTCAATATGTTGTCAATATAATGCAATTTACCCTTTTCACAAGTAGGCATTGATTGCCAAATCACTTCAAGCATCATTTTATGTAATTACCAATTTTCAATTTTAGTATGCTAGATTGGTCTAGCTTAAAGTCCTATTTCCCTTGATTTTTAGCTTCTGGTCAAAGAAGCAAAATTGTAACTCTATGTCTTATTGCACTCGGGGCAAAATTTTAGGTCATTATGAGTTGTATAGACCAAGATATGGTCAATTTACTAAAGCTTGACAGATTGCAACTTTGGTGCAAAATTTGGTTAATTTCTCAATTTTTGTGTGCTAGATTTGTCTAGCTTAAAGTCCTATTTCTCTTGGTACTATTCCCTTCAGTTCATTTCATTAGTCAACCTATAATGTTGACCCTTGATGCACTCTACGTGAGTCAATTCTAATGTTACCAATATGTCACATTTTATAGCCCTTTAGTGTTGGTATATGTTACCAATTTCATTTCCAAGTGTATTGCATTTTATTTCAATTTACCGGATTTCGGTGTACTATTTTGACCTAGCCGGATGACCTAGTTCTCTCGATTTTCGGGTTTTGGTCCAAACTAAAAACTTGTAGGTCTATGTCTTATTGCACGCGGGGCAAAATTTCAGGTCATTTTGAGTTGTGTAGACCAAGATATGGTCAATTTACTAAAGCTGGACAGAATGTATCAAAATTGATCACTTTAGGTCATTTTTGGTCATTTTAGATTCGGCCAGCTTTTTGACTTGCATATGGTCATTTCGGGGCTTGGGTGTCTTCATAATACTTGTAGATATAGGTCTTAACTATTCATGGTCAAAATTTCAGGTCAATTGGACCTGTTTTGATTGAGTTATGGCCTAAATACTAACTGCTACCCAAATGGTTAGTTTTCAGGCCTTAAATGCACTAATCAGGATTTGGTCACTTTTTAAGGCCAGTTTCTAGGCAGAATTTTGGCAATATTTCTGCATGAAAGTTGGCCTATTTGGTGTCTAGTTTCACCCCATATTGGCCTCATACCAATTGGATTCATAGTTTGGCACTTATGGCCTAATTTAGGTATTGCCTTCAATACATAACCTGCACAAAGCATATACACTTCCAATTTGATATTCCTTCTCCTCCTCATTACTTCAATATTCAATCAATAACACTTCCATATATATATAGTACACAATTCCAGCAACAATTTTGGGCAGAATATTCAAGTGCTCAATGCACACAATTCACCATTAAATTCAACATTCACTTCCACCAAAATTCAACATATCTCAATGTCAATATTACACATACACTTCATCATAATCATACTTCAATATCACTTACACTTGCTGCCCACAATTTATCATTAGCATATATCATTAATAACTACATGTTCACACACAATTTCATACTATTAGGGGCTGCCAAACTTGGCAGTTTGCTCAAGGCATTAAAGTTCCATTTCACACACTTAATTCAAACACTACATGCATATACTTAGATACAAACTTACTACAACTTTCATTTGAATTAATCAACCTTCATTTCCACTCATTAGAAGTGAAAATAACTCAAGCTCAACAAAGGTTCATGGCTGCCCAAAAATGAAGCAACAACACAAATCTCCAATAATTGTTTCAAACCATAATTTAAATTTCTCAATTTCAATCAATTCAAGTCCTATCACTTCCCATACATATACCCATATCAAACATCATCTTTAAACTCCTCTATATCATTTAAACACATCAAAATCCTATGAATTTCTTGGCTGCCGAAATGAAGGGCTCACAAAATATACATTAATTTATTCATTTTCTTCACAAATCAACTCACCCAAAGCTCAAAACAAGATCTAATGAAAGAAAATGGGGAGATTAAGCACTAACCTTAATTCAAGAACTTTCCAAACTTGTGAAACTTCAAAAGTTTCCTTTCTTTTTGCTACCTATAGCTTTCCCATGATGTGAGGACCAATTTTAATGAAGGGAGTCTTGAGTTTTAAGTTGAAAATGATAAGTTTGGTGAGCTTGCATGGAACTCATCCATGGAGGAAAGGAAGAGCTCCATTTCGGCATTTTAGAGAATTGGAGAAGATGAAGTGAGTTAGTGGATTGTTCCTTGTCATTTTATGTGTTTTATATGCCCACTAACTTAGGTTTATTATTATTATAATTCAAAGTTTCAATCTTTGCAAATTCATCCCCCACTTTTCCTTTAATTGCATTTTCATATTTAATTTCATTTTTCATTAAATTTTCAAAATATAATACCACTTATTTTTCATGGACATTTAAGTCAAAAGTCAACTCTAGGTGTCAATTGATCAAAATGCCCCTCTTCGGGTCAAGTTCAGACTTTTTCGGTAACACCGATTTACTCCTTGTACCGCCGATTTCTTTAATTTTTATTTTTCTTTTATGCTAACTTTCTAATTTTTCTTTGACATTTTCAATGTCAATTACACCTCAGTAAACCTTTATTTATGTCCCGAAAATATTTCTCGGGGTTCCCCACGTCCAGGGTTAGTCAACGATTCTCGCCGTAACTTCCTGGTGCGGTCAGCCATCGCTACGGGTTTGGCTCGTTTAACTTAGTCACATTTTCTCTCTTTCATTTTTGTTTGATTTTTTTTGTATTTTCTTTTTATTTATTTCATCATTATATGTCTGTTCACTATCACCGAAGTGTAGTTCCAGACATCCTGACTTGCCTGGACTATTATTTGACTACTGAAGCAATAGAACGTACATAACACGTATAGGGAGGATGTTACAACTCTTCCCCTCTAAATAAAAATTTCGTCCTCGAAATTTACCTGATGTGAAGAGCTGAGGGAACCGTTGTCTCATTGTCTCCTCGCTCTCCCATGTTGCCTCTTCCGTGTTGTGGTGTCTCCATAGGATTTTCACTAGTGGAATTGTCTTATTTCTGAGCTCTTTTACCTCTCGTGCCAAGATTTTAATTGGTTCTTCTTCATATGTCAGGTCAGGTTGTACCACAATTTCTTCTGCTGAGATGACATGTGAAGGATCTGATCTATATCTTCTGAGCATTGAGACATGGAACACATTATGTATCTTGTCTAGCTCAGGTGGTAAGGCTAATCTGTAGGCTACTGGTCCCACACGTTCAATAACTTCATATGGGCCAATAAACCTAGGGCTTAATTTTCCCTTTTTCTTGAATCTCAACACTTTCTTCCACGGTGATACTCTGAGAAATACTTTCTCGCCAACTTCATACTCAATGTCCTTTCTTTTCAAGTCAGCATAAGATTTCTGTCAGTCTGAGGCAACTTTCAAATTGGCCTTTATCAGTTTCATCTTTTCCTCTGTCTGTTTTATCAGGTCTGGCCCCACTAGCTTATCTTCACCCAATTCAGTCCAACATACAGGTGTTCTGCATTTTCTCCCATACAGTGCTTCATAGGGTGCCATTTGTATGCTAGCTTGATAGCTATTATTGTATGCAAATTCTGCCAGTGGAAGGTATTTGTTCCAACTTCCCTCAAACTCAATAACACAACTTCTCAGCATATCCTCGAGGACCTATCACATATGTTCGGTTATTATTATCATTATCAGTTCAATTATTATTTACAATAACTCAATGAGTTTCAAAATTTACCTGGATTATTCTTTCTGACTGTCCATCCGTCTGAGGATTAAAAACAGTACTAAAATGGAGTTGCGCGCCCAAGGATTCTTGTAATTTCTTCCAAAATCTAGATGTAAATCTCGGGTCTCTATCAGATATAATGGAAAGTGGAATTCCATGTAGTCTAACTATCTCACTGATGTATAATTCTACTAGCTTTTCCAGTGAGTAGTCAGTTCTAACTAGCAGAAAATGTGCTGATTTGGTCAACCTATCCACAATCACCCATACTGCATCATGCTTCTTCTGAGTGAGAGGTTGACCACTGAAAAAGTCCATAGTGACTTGGTCCCATTTCCATTCAAGTATGTTTATGGGCTGTAACAAACCTGATGGAACTTGATATTCTGCTTTGACTTGCTGACATGTCAAGCATCTAGTTACATAGTCAACTATGTCCTTCTTCATACACGCCACAAGATGTCGGAGTTTGTGTCATGGTACATTTTTGTGCTTCCTGGGTGCATAGCATACACACTGTTATGTGCTTCTTTTAGAATACTAGTTTTCAACTCTTTATCATCTGGTACACATACTCTTTCTTTATAGTACAGGCACCCATTTTCTTTCACTTCATATTCAGTTTCCTTCCCCTCAGTGATTTTGCCCATAACAGCCATTAATTTCCCATCTATCTTCTGCCCATCCTGTATCTGTTGTAACAGATTCAGCTTCACTTGTAACTCAGCCAAAATAACTCCATCATGAGTTAACGATAGTTGGGCTTTCAGAGATTTTAATGCTACAATAGATTTTCTGCTTAAAGCATCAGCGACTACATTTGCCTTCCTAGGGTGGTAGTCAATCACACAATCATAATCTTTCAGGAATTCAATCCATCGCCTCTGTCTCAAATTAAGTTCCTTTTGGTTTGGCAGATACTTTAGAATCTTATGGTCTGTGTATATGTAGCATTTTTCTCCATACAAGTAATGCCTCCATATCTTCAATGCGAAGATAATTGCTGCTAACTCTAAATCATGAGTAGGGTAATTCTTTTCATGGGGCCTTAACTGCCTGGAAGCATATGCGACCACTTTCCCTTCTTGCATGAGTACACACCCTAACCCATTGTGTGAGGCATCACTATAGACTACAAAGTCTTTTCCAGACATTGGCTGTGTTAACACTGGTACCTCTGTCAACATAGCCTTTAGCCTCTCAAAACTGGCTTGACACTTGTCATTCCAGTCAAATTTCATATTCTTGTGTAGTAATTTGGTCATTGGAGCAACTATTAGGGAAAATCCCTGTACAAATCTTCTATAATATCCAGCTAAACCCAAGAAACTTCTGATCTCAGTTGTATGTCTGGGAGGCTTCCATTCCATCACTGGTTTAGTCTTCTTAGGATCCACTCTAATCCCTTCAGCTGATATTACATGTCCAAGGAATGCAATCTCATTCAACCAGAACTCACACTTGGACAATTTAGCATACAGTTTCTTCGCTTTTAGAATCTGCAGAACAATTCTCAAATGCTCATAGCAATTTTTGTGGTAATGGTAGTCCACATTAGTGTAACCGAGTCACCGACTCTAGCTACCTTAGAAGTGTAGTCTTTCGATAGGCTAGTTCTGAAGTTTTAAATTTCTGACTAAAATTTTCACATTTATTTCCTGTAATGGTACTCTATTCGGGCGTAACTGTATCAAAATATAGATTACTTACAAATATTTTTAGTTTATTGTGTCATGAGGAAGCACGTAGCTCTACACAATAATCCCATGTCGGTACTGTAATCTGCAGCTTACAATACAAATATCGAGAATATTACATAGTCACTACATTATAACCTTATGAAGTAGGTTTTCTACTTCTTTTTCTAATGCCCTCTGTGACTCTGAGTCAATATCTTAACTTTGAATAATCAAAAGTAAACAGATCTGCATAGTGTCACCTCGACTCTTATGAATGCAATGCATGTATGCACACTAGTTCTTTCTACTTATCTTTGCCTAGGAACGCCTAAACTGTGCTCGGATACCACTAAATGTAACACCCCTGACCCGTCTACAGTGTAGCCAAGCAATGTGTGCTACACAGCGTGCCGGAGCACCTAACCTTATCTGATTTCATTACTGTTCTTGATTTATTTATTCAAAAATTTTATTTAAGGTTTAGGCTATTTTTACTTTTATCAAAATCTAACTACTTTAGAAATTTCAAAAAAGTTTAAACGACAATCTGGCAATGTGCCGACTGTAATTTGGACTAACAGTTCTTCTGAACCTGCCAAAAACAATTTCAATATATACTCAATTTCTCAAACTTAATAGTCTCAAAAATTTTCAAACATAATGTATCTCAATACAGTATCCAGATTTCTCAGAAATCTCATCAGATTTTCAACATCTCAATATTCACAAGTACAATCTCATTATAACTCAAATTCAATTCACATATTAAAATACTTACTTTGAGTAGCTTCCATAATTCATAGGTTAATTACATGAGTTTATTTTGTACAAGATTTACAAATAATTTGCAATGTGCTAGGAATGAACAATATAAATAACATGTATAAAATGAGCCCTATCTACATGCATTGCTGAGGAGGTGGCAATCTTGAACTCTTCTGACACTTCTGCAGGTCTGGACTCCAAAAATCTCAGTCGACAGTCTACTGGTTTTACCTTCAGTACCTGCGCGAGGAAGCAATTCCATTGCGCTAAGCATTTTTGCTTAGTGGTGCAATAGTATAACAAGAAATAATATATACAAATAAAGAAAGAAATAAATCATAATTCAGGAATCAATTTTATTTGGTATGGTATTTCTAGCATTAACGATCTCATATACTAGTTTGTTCCTCTTTGGAAATGCTTAGTTTATAACTTTTCAGTAATACTACCCAGTATACAAATTATTCTAACTTTATTGTATTTCAAGCCTCTACGGTTCTGCAATTTATATTTTTGTTATGTTTCTTTTGCTAATCTCTTTTACTCATTCATTCAATACTTAATTTAATTATACTGAAATTTCATTATACTTAACTTAACTTAATTGCTTCAATTGAATAATATTTTAATTGACTGCCCGTGTAGCCTATACACTGACTAGACTGGATAAACAGATATACTAGCATTGGGTACCTAGTACCTCGGGCCGTCACACCATCGGTCACAAGTTTCTCTCGGTGTGCAAATAGTGTGGCTAAAAAGCCATATAATCAATCAGGCATTAAGCTGAGTATAATAACACAATATGTATAGCCATAGGCTATTAAAATCATAGTATGGCATAATAAGCCGTAAACCACAACATGACGTAAAGTCAATTACAGAACAGCTTTCAGAATCCTATTGTCATGCCAACCTATCCAAAGTAGTCAACTAGGCAAATTAGGACATATTACAATATTACATATTTAATTCTTTATTCATAGGGTTTATACATCTTTATGCCTTTCACTGGTCAATAAAAGTATTGACCTTTTTATGCATCATGGATAGGTTGATTCTAGCATCAACATATCACAATTTACAATTCAATATGTTGTCAATATAATGCAATTTACCCTTTTCACAAGTAGGCATTGATTGCCAAATCACATCAAGCATCATTTTATGTATTTACCAATTTTCAATTTTAGTATGATAGATTGGTCTAGCTTAAAGTCCTATTTCCCTTGATTTTTAGCGTCTGGTCAAAGAAGCAAAATTATAACTCTATGTCTTATTGCACTCGAGGAACAATTTTAGGTTATTATGAGTTGTATAGACCAAGATATGGTCAATTTACTAAAGCTGGACAGATTGCAACTTTGGTGCAAAATTTGGTTAATTTCTCAATTTTTGTGTGCTAGATTTGTCTAGCTTAAAGTCCTATTTCTCTTGGTACTATTCCCTTCAGTTCATTTCATTAGTCAACCTATAATGTTAACCCTTGATGCACTCTACATGAGTCAATTCTAATGTTACCAATATGTCACATTTTATAGCCCTTTAGTGTCGGTATATGTTACCAATTTCATTTCCAAGTGTATTGCATTTTATTGCAATTTACCGGATTTCGGTATACTATTTTAACCTAGCCGGACGACCTAGTTCCCTCGATTTTCGGGTTTTGGTCCAAACTAAAAACTTGTAGGTCTATGTCTTATTGCACACGGGGCAAAATTTCAGGTCATTTTGAGTTGTGTAGACCAAGATATGGTCAATTTACTAAAGTTGGACAGAATGTATCAAAATTGGTCACTTTAGGTCATTTTAGGTCATTTTAGATTCGGCCAATTTTTGGACCCGAACTTCTGAAAGCTTTTTGACTTGCTTATGGTCATTTCTGGGCTTGGATGTCTTCATAAGACTTGTAGATATAGGTCTTAACTTTTCATGGTCAAAATTTCAGGTCAATTGGACATGTTTTGAGTGAGTTATGGCCTAAACACTAACTGCTGCCCAAATGGTTAGTTTTCAGGCCTTAAATGCACTAATCAGGATTTGGTCACTTTTTAAGGTCAGTTTCTAGGCAGAATTTTGGCAATATTTCTGCATGAAAGTTGGCCTATTTGGTGTCTAGTTTCACCCCATATTGGCCTCATACCAATTGGATTCATAGTTTGGCACTTATGGCCTAATTTATGTATTACCTTCAATACACAACCTGCACAAAGCATATACACTTCCAATTTGATATTCCTTCTCCTCCTCATTACTTCAATATTCAATCAATAACACTTCCATATATATATATATAGTACACAATTCCAGCAACAATTTTGGGCAGAATATTCAAGTGCTCAATGCACACAATTCACCATTAAATTCAACATTCACTTCCACCAAAATTCAACATATCTCAATGTCAATATTACACATACACTTCATCATAATCATACTTCAATATCACTTACACTTGCTGCCCACAATTTATCATTAGCATATATCATTAATAACTAAATGTTCACACGCAATTTCATACTAATAGGGGCTGCCAAACTTGGCAGTTTGCTCAAGGCATCAAAGTTCCATTTCACACCCTTAATTCAAACACTACATACATATACTTAGATACAAACTTACTACAACTTTCATTTGAATTAATCAAGCTTCATTTCCACTCATTAGAAGTAAAAATAACTCAAGCTCAACAAAGGTTCGTGGCTGCCCAAAAATGAAGCAACAACACAAATCTCCAATAATTGTTTCAAACCATAATTTAAATTTCTCAATTTCAATCAATTCAAGTCCTATCACTTCCCATACATATACCCATATCAAAAATCATCTTTAAACTCATCTACATCATTTAAACACATCAAAATCCCATGAATTTCTTGGCTGCCGAAATGAAGGGCTCACAAAATATACATTAATTTATTCAATTTCTTCACAAATCAACTCACCCAAAGCTCAAAACAAGATCTAATGAAAGAAAATGGGGAGATTAAGCACTAACCTTAATTCAAGAACTTTCCAAGCTTGTGAAACTTCAAAAGTTTCCTTTCTTTTTGCTACTTATAGCTTTCCCATGATGTGAGGACCAATTTTAATGAAGGGAGTCTTGAGTTTTAAGTTAAAAATGATAAGTTTGGTGAGCTTGCATGGAACTCATCCATGGAGGAAAGGAAGAGCTCCATTTCGGCATTTTAGAGAATTGGAGAAGATGAAGTGAGTTAGTGGATTGTTCCTTGTCATTTTATGTGTTTTATATGCCCACTAACTTAGGTTTATTATTATTATAATTCAAAGTTTTCAATCTTTGCAAATTCATCCCCCACTTTTCCTTTAATTGCATTTTCATATTTAATTTCATTTTTCATTAAATTTTCAAAATATAATACCACTTATTTTTCTTGGACATTTAAGTCAAAAGTCAACTCTAGGTGTCAATTGACCAAAATGCCCCTCTTCGGGTCAAGTTCGTACTTTTTCGGTAACACCAATTTACTCCTTGTACCGCCGATTTCTTTAATTTTTATTTTTCATTTATACTAACTTTCTAATTTTTCTTTCAAATTTTCAATGTCAATTACACCTCAGTAAATCTTTATTTATGTCCCGAAAATATTTCTCGGGGTTCCCTGCGTCCAGGGTTAGTCAACGATCCTTGCCGTAACTTCCCGGTGCGGTCACTGATCGCTACGGGTTTGGCTCGTTTAACTTAGTCACATTTTCTCTCTTTCATTTTTGTTTGATTTTTTTTATATTTTCTTTTTATTTATTTCATCATTATATGTCTGTTCACTATCACCGAAGTGTAGTTCCAGACATCCTGACTTGCCTGGACTATTATTTGACTACTGGAGCAATAGAACATATAGAACACGTATAGGGAGGATGTTATACTCGGTCCCATTTCCATTCAGGTATGCTGATGGGCTGTAACAAACCTGATGGAACTTGGTGTTTTGCCTTGACTTGCTGACATGTCAAACATCTTGTCACATAGTCAGCTATGTCCTTCTTCATACCAGGCCACCAGTAGTGAGGCTTCAGATCATGATTCATTTTTGTGCTTCTTGGGTGCATAGCATAAACACTAGTGTGTGCCTCTTTCGGAATGCTGGTCTTCAATTCCCCATCATCTGCTACACACACTCTTCTTTCTGCTTTCACCTCATAATCAGTTTCTTTTTCCTCTGGGATTTTGCCCATTATAGCTATTAGTTTCTCATCTACCTTCTACCCATCCTGAGTCTGTTGCAGCAGGTTTGACCTTACTTGCAACTCAGCCAAAATAGCTCCACCATGAGCTAAGGACAAACGGGCATTCAAGGATCTCAAAGCTGCAATGGACTTTCTGCTCAAGGCATCAACAACTAAATTTTGCTTCCTATGATGGTAGTCAATCACACAGCCATAGTCCTTCAGAAACTCAATCCACCACCTCTGTCTAAGGTTGAGCTCCTTCTAGTATGGCAAATATTACAGACTTTTATGGTCTGTGTATGTAACACCCTTATTTGCATAGCCTGATATATTTTACTATTCCGGTAACCGGTGTCGGTCCAGACAATTAAGAGAATTAGAACCACATCTAAGACACCTAGATAAACCCTGAATGCAAATAATTAGTAATTTCCAAATAGTTAAGTATAATAAGAAAAACAGAATATAAGAAGTTAAATGAGCCGAGAGTCACAGCGATGGGTGACCTTATTGAGAATGACTGCGAGGTCAGTCTAAACTCAAATTTCAAACAGTCAAATGTGACACTGCGGTCCTTAGGACTATTGCGAACATAGTGGAAAAGAGAAAATCATAGAAAAGAATTGTTAAGCAGGTCAAATAATTAGGCCAGGGATCCGAAAGAAATATCGAATAACTTGCAAACTGGATTGAATTCACCCCTAGAGCTGACTCCTGACCTAACTATTCAATAAAATCAGAGAAAAGGAAATTTTGGGATCAAGAATTAAATTAAAAAACTAATAGAAAAATAAATATAAAAGAAAAAGAAAATTAAAAAGTTTATTACCTCATACTTACCTCATTGAATGACATCATCATGATGTCAAAATACAATTTTAATTTGCCAACCTAAATTGACTAAGTCAAAAGCATTTTTAAATACTTAAAAATACATAAAATTGAAAAATTAAACCATTCTTCTTCTTCTTTTTTCAAGTGTGCTGGCTCCCATTCTCTTCTCTCTCTTTTTTTCTCTCATCTCTTCCATCTTTCCACCATGAAAGCTTATTTTAAAGCTTTCTAAACCAAAAATTCAGCCATAGATTTTGATGTTTCCTTCGTTAAAACTTGTCCTTGGGTCTTGATTTGAAGATTGAAAGTGAAAAAGAAAGAAAAATTGGAGAGTTTGAGAATATAGAAAAAGCTTCGTTTGAGGAAAACTTTCTTTTAAGTTAATTTAGTTATGTATGCATGGAAGTGGATGAGGATATATATTTAGGAATTACAAAAATTATGCATGTCTTGGTAAACCATGGAATTTTGTCCAGCCATGGTATTTAGGGTTTTGATGGTGTTTATTTAAATTAAACATGAATTGTGATGTGTTAAGAGGTGTTGAGCATGGTTAGTGAAGTGAATTTGAATGAATGGTGTTAATTGGAAAATTAGGGTTTGGGAGAAAAATTATAGAAAATGGTCAATGGATATAAATGACCTTATTTGAGTTGAGAAATGGTCAATTGTGACCATTTGTGATGTGTATGAATTGTTGGAACCAAGTTTCAATTTGGATTGGTGAGGGTCAATCTGCAGGCAGCTTGACCTAGGTCCCTTTGAGGGACCAAACTGAAAATTTACCAACCCAATTGGTGTTAGGGCAATTAGGAATGAAACTAGACACAAAATGGCACATTTTTCATTTTGGAATCATGCCCAAAAAGTGACAATAACTTAGTGACCAATTAGGCCAAATCCAGAATTGGCAAACTGACCTGTACAAAAATGACCAAATAAATAGTAGTTACATAAATGACCATAACTTGGTCTAGGAAGGTACAAATGACCTGAAATTTTACCTGTAGAAAGCTGATACATAGTCCTATAACTTTTATGAAGAAAACAAACCCAAATTTTGACCATAACCTATTTGAAAAGCCACTTGCAACCTACAAAAACTGCCATTATCCAGTGAATGCCCAGAATTCTAGATAAAACCAAATCTGGCCATCCATGTTCAAATGGCTATAACTTAGGCTACAAAACTCTAAGTGGAGTGATTCAAAAAGGAAAATAAAGTTAAGACAATAAGGAACAACTTCTATAAATAAAACTTACCTAAATTTCCACAGCAACATGACCAATGGAACAGTACAAAACAGGACATCAAATCTGGAAAATTGAAATTTGTACTTAGGAGACCTAAAATTTGAAGGAACAACTAAAACCAGCAAAATTGATAACCAAAATTTGGTATGTGGGTATAATTGGATTCCCATACCTATTAAGCATTAAAAAGTCAACAAATTGACTTGAATAGTGCCATGAATAGTAACCCTGACATGAAAATTTCCAAGAACATAAGTTTAAACATATTAGGGCGATAATTGAGCATATATGAATTTAATTATTGGATTTATTGTGAGAGAAGATACTGAAACACTATTAATTGTGTGTTTCAGCTGAGAAAGACCTGAAAAGTCTAAGGGACTGAGTCAAGGCTTAGAGGCGACTCACGTCAAGTTTTTGCACAATAAATTATGTAATTATTTTCTTAGTGAAAATTTGACTTATTATGCTTTATGGAAACGCTGTATTATTTATAAATTGTGTTGCCACTTTGTGACTACAAAAAAAATGTTTGGGATATTTCCTACATTAATTGAATACATTGTTTTGAATTGATTTTGTGTTCACACTTAGCATGACAGTACCACATTATTCCTCCTCCGTCTATGGGATTGTGATCGTTTATTTCCCTCCCTCTCTGGCTTACCAGCTGAGGTTGTAGATCGGATGAGTACTCATTAGCTAACTAGCCACCTCCCTCATTGATTTCGATTAGTGGGGTTGTAGATTGCTTTATCATGGTGCACAACGTGACATTGATCGGAAATTTTGTGTCATGGCTTAAGTGATGTATGAATTGGCAACACTGTGTTTATTAAATTATTTGATCAAAATTGTGCTATAAGGAGTTTTGATAACTTGCGAAATGTGATTGTGAAATATTTAAATTGTGATTTATCAATGAATGTTTTATGTACTGCATTTCAAATTTTTATTGTGTACCACTGAGTATTTTCATACTCAGCGATAGCTTATTTTGCTGTCGCAGATAAGGGCAAGGAAAAAGCAGCAGAGTGAGCTGCCATTGAGATAGAGGACTACATTGACCTTTTTGGTACGGGTATTTATTTATACCCTTATAGTTATTTTGATGTAAATATTGTAATGTCATATGTATTAACGTAAAGTTGAGCAGTTGTACAGTAAATTGTAATATAGTATTTTGAATTTTCTCTTTGTAAATTAAGATATGTATTTGTAAATTAAATATTAAATGCAATGTGAATGAATTGATAAGATATTTTGAAAAGACAAATTTTGATTGAATTGTGGACTTAAATCGCATTATGATGAACTAAGTTATTTTAGTGGTTGGGAGTTGTGAAAACATATATTGGAAGTACTTTTTACAGGTTTTTGAAGAACTATTTTATCAAAATACAGACGGCACTTTGCCGAAATTTTTTCAAAATTTGTGAACAAATAAAAGTAGACAAAAATTTTTACTAGTTTTAAAACTTCAATTAAATGTTTTTAATTCCTACTAAATGCTCGCCACTTCCAAAAAGTAAGAGAATGGTTTTAAAATCCCTTATAGGGTACTTAATGAGTTATCAGTAAGTGAAGTTCGGTAGTTCATTAGGTATTCCATGGGATCATGTTATGCCTTACAAAGTGGTAAGGTGTGACATGTTTTACTGGTATCAGAGCATAGTTTTACAATAAATTTTGACTATGTATGTGAATATTTCTTTTATAAGTACAACTGCTCAAGTTTCTTTAATTGATACATTTGACATATTTACATTATGAATATGCTTTAATGGAAGGCAACCTCCTTGTATTTGATCTCAGGAAGTAGGAAATTTTTGAAAATGGAATGGAAGAGGGAGATCATTCCATGGAGCTGAAGGAACGGAAGCGTGAAAAACACAAGATTATACCATTGAATTCAAAAATTTTCACCTAGGGTCACAAGCACCATGCAAGATTTATTTTTATCTATTTGATTTCAATGATAAACAACATATTAAAACTCTTTTAATATGTTTTTGGATCTGTATTTGCCATTTAAGATTTTAAAATTAATCAGATTAATTTTAGAACCCTAGATTAAATCAAGAACGATTACACTAACCTCTTGATGTGCTGCAGCGTGTCTGCGCCTTTGAGATTCATCTTCAGGACACCAGATGTTGTCCCTCTAGCTTGTCCACACCAAGAACACCTATGGCAGCCCTTGAACAGCTTCTAAAGCCTTTTCTATTAATTAGAAATTCAAGTTCTACCTTTTAAGAGATTAGAGATGCAAACAGGATACTAGAAACAATTTCTAGTGTTCTTAATTCAAGAGATTGATGGCTAATCTCTTTGAATTGATGAGAGATGAAGAGAAATAGCTGGAGAGGCTCAAAGTGGCGTGACATATGAGAGGAGAGGCTGCTGGTTGTGTTTTCTTTTCATAAGCCCACTTAAATAGCTAGGTTAACACATTAAACCCTAGCCACATGTCACCTTTTGATTAGCTCTAGGTTTAAGTGACCCAATCACATTGTGCCAAGTGTCAAACCTATATTTAATCTTGATTTTAATCATCTTACATGATTAAAAATATTTGGCAAGCTTATGTGTTATGCCATGTGTCACCATCTCATGGTGCCACGTGTCACACTGCAAAATGACCAAAATGCCCCTGTGTCTTAATTTTGAGTTCTTAACCCAAAATAATTATTTTCTTCTTCTAATTAATTTATATCAAATATAAATTAATTAATTAATCTCTATTAATTAATTTCTCATTAATTAAATTCATATTTAAACACTTTAAATATAAATTTAACTTATATTATACATCCAATAATCTAGATTTGGTTTCAAGTCATGCTAGGGACTTTGCAATTTTATTGCAAACCAAATCTATTTAATTAATCAATTAAACTCTTTAATTAATTAATTAAATCATATTTAAAAAGGTGATAACTTGTGTATGTGTGTGACTTACTAGGCTCATCACTAATTGGCAATGAGACATGATATCAACTCTTAATATCATCAGAACTCTTTCTTACCATAAATGATTTCTCTAAATCATTTTATGAACCTCATAGACCATGGTTAACACCTAGCATAGCATGCCATGGCCACCCAATTAGTAATAAGATTTACCTTAAATGAACCTATAATCATATGTTACCATGCACTAGAATCTCTCTGTTACAAAATCCCAACTCAAGCCGAGTCATGGTTTATGTCAAACTCCATTTGCTATGAATATTATGTTCTCTTTTAATTCCAGTTCTTGATTAAAAGATTTTTCTCATCGTAAACTCTTTTCGAATAAATCTATCTGTCTGGCAGAACTTGAAACATCAAGAACAATTAAATGAACATAGGATTTTATCTCTATTTACTTAGAGGAACAGATTCCATCTTGATCAACACCTACCTCCATATATAACTAGCAGGAGCCAACACATGCCCATATACCCATACATAGTACAAGTATGAAAGCAATATCAAACTCAAACTACCTATATACAAGATAAGCGTGCTATCTCAGTCTAAAGATTATATGCATCGATATGATTTATGACAAAACATTGACAAGAGTAAACTCCATGTGCTTGTCATAAGTGTCACCGGTTGACCTACTTATCATTTATAAGTGCCTATCATGTTTGTTATATGGCATGAGACTCACCATTCCATCTTATTTATATCTCATATAAATAACTTGGGAACAAACATGAATACAATCTTTCGGATAAGTCATGTCCTTATTATGAAGTATCCTCGATTGTGAACCTATTTATGATACTTTGTGCTAGAAATATTGTCACTCATATTCTTAACAACTTAAGAATAATATTTCTAACAAAATATCAATGGACCTTTTCTATTACACATAAATATATTATGTAAGCGGAAAAGTGGAAATGCCTTTTATTAATAAAATATGTACAAGATACATACTAAATGATATGCTCTAGGGCATACTACTAACAATCTCCCACTAGCACTAGAGCCATTCATTACAATATCTTAGACCTATCTTCTCAAGATGTCGGTCTAACTGAACTTGTGACAAAAGCTTAGTGAACGGATCACCTGAATTTTTAGGCGATGTTATTTTCTGCATGGCTATATCGCCTTGCCCAACTATATCTCACGATAATGTGGTAGTGCCTTTCTATGTGTTTGGATTTTGGGTGAGACCTTGGTTCCTTAGCTCAGTATGATGCTCCATTGTTGTCACGATGTAATGGAGCTGGCGACTCAATGGAAGGAATTCTTGTAAGTTACATCACGAACTTCTTTATCCAAAGCGACTTCCTTTGCGACATCGATGCGAATATACTCACCTCGATGAGTGGAATCTGCGGTCGTGCTCTGTTTGGAACTCTTCCAATCGATCGCACCTCCATTACAAATGAACACATATCCAGAGGTAGACTTTCTATCATCGATATCGATTGGAAATCGAGAATCGTATAACCATCCAATTGCAAGTCTCCACCTCCATAAATCAAGAATAAATCCTTAGTTCTTCTCAAGTACTTAAGGATATTCTTGTGACTATCCATGTTCCAAACCTGAATTGGATTGATACCGCTAGTCAAACTAACGACATATGCGATATCAGGCCTAGTACACAACATTGCATACATTAAACTTCCAATAGCCAAGCATATGGAATCTGGCCATCTTATCTCTTTCTTGGTGTCTTTGGAGACATCTCTTTAGAAAGGTGGATACCATGTCTCACTGGTAACAATCCTCTCTTGGAATCAAGCATGTTAAACCTCTTTAACACCTTTTCCAAGTATATACTTTGGGATAAACCAATTATTCTTTTCGCTCTATCTCTATAGATTCGAATCAAAAGAATATATGTTGCCTCCCTAAGTCTTTCATGGAGAATGTATTTGACAACCATACCTTTATAGTCGTCAACATACCGTATCATTACCCATCAACAGTATGTCATCCACATATAAGACATGGAAATTGATATCTGTGTCACTAACCTTCTTATTTACTAATGTCTAATCGTCATTTTTTATATAACCTATAGATTTATTGTCTTCATCAAATAGTATGTTCCAACTCCTCGAATCTTGTTTCAACCGATAAATGGATCGCTTTAGCTTGCTTACCTTTGAACCATCTTGGGATTCAAATCCCTTAGGTTTTTGCATGAAAATGTTTTCTTTATTGTATCCATTAAGAAAAGTTTTGACATCCATCGCCAAATCTCATAATCATAGTATGCACTATTGCTAATAAAATCCTAATTGATTTAAGCATGGCAACAGTAGAAAGTCTCCTCATAGTCTATTCCTTGCCTTTGGCGAAACCCTTTCGCTACTAGCCTTGCCTTATAGGTCTCTACCTTTCCATCGTAACCAATTTTCTTCTTGAAAACCCATTTGTTCCCTATAGGTACAATACCTTTAGGTGGGTCAACAAGATCCCAAACTTGATTCTTATACATGGAATCAATTTGGATTTCACAGCATCAATCCATTTTGAAGAGTCTATATCTGATATGGCTTCTTCATAGGTAAGTGGATCATCTCCATGATCTACTTCTTCATGAGTAGACAACTCTTGTTCTTCTTCATGAAGAAAACCAAATCTCACTGGTGGGTGAGATACCTGGTTGTTCTACGAGGAACAGTGTAGATGTTTCATCAATGGGTATAGGTTGACTAGATGGATCTATATCCATCGATGCATTGGTTGGTCGAATTCTCCAATTCTAACTCTATTTGCCTTCCTTTGCCTCCTTCTTGAACAAACAGTGGTTCAAGAAATGTGGCATCACTACTTATCACAACCTTTTGTGAAGTAGGCAAATAAAAATAATATCCAAAACTATCTTTTGGATATCCAACAAATCGACCTTTTACGATCCGGTCTCCAATTTATCGTTGTTGACTTTTGATATAATTTGGACAACCCCAAATCTTAACATGCTTAAGACTTGGTTTTCTTCCATGCCATATCTCATAAGGTGTGGAAGAAAGCGATTTTGATGGAATCCTATTCGGAATATATAAAGTGATTCTAATGCAAATCCCCAAAGGAGATTGGCATATCGGTATAGCTCATCATACTACGTACCATATCCAATAGGTACGATTTCTCCTTCAGATACACCATTCATTGTGGTGTTCTGGAGGAGTCACCGAGAAACAATGCCATGCTCTCTCAAGTATTCATCAAATTCGATTACAAATATTCACCTCCACGATCGATCGAAGAGCTTTAATATTTTTCTGTTTGATTTTCTACTTCAGATTTAAATTCTTTGAACTTTTCAAAGGATTCATGTTTGTATTTCATCAAATACAAATACCCAAACCTTGATTTATCATCAGTAAAGGTAATAAAATAATGAAAGCCCTCTCTAGCCATTTCTTTAAACGGACCACATACATCACTATGTATTAGTTCCAAAATATTTTCAGCTCTTAGCCCTTGTCCAACAAAGGGTGATCTTGTCATTTTGCCTTGAAGGCAAGATTCACAAGTTGGAGTAGGCTCAGAGCCCAATGAGGATAGAATCCCCATTTTCTCCAATTTTGCAATCCTATCTTCTGCAACATGACATAACCTTAAGTGCCAAATATATTTTGAACTTGAGTTGGTTTTCACCATGGCATTGTATTCTTTTAGATTGCTATACTCGGCGGTGGAAACACTTTCTTACTGGCAATGGAAACACTTTCCTATTGGCAATGGAAACACTTTCCTGCTGGCAGTAGAAACACTTTCCTTTGCCTTTATCAGCTTTAGTCTTCCTTTTCTGTTTAGCTATTTTCTTAGAAGGACCAGGAATCTTGTTAGTAGTATGCCCTAGAGCATATCATTTAGTATGTATCTTGTAGATATTTTATTAATAAAAGGCATTTCCACTTTTTCGTTTACATAATATATTTATGTGTAATAGAAAAGGTCCATTGATATTTTGTTAGAAATATTATTCTTAAGTTGTTAAGAATATGAGTGACAATATTTCTAGCACAAAGTATCATAAATAGGTTCACAATCGAGGATACTTCATAATAAGGACATGACTTATCCAGAAAGATTGTATTCATGTTTGTTCCCAAGTTATTTATATGAGATATAAATAAGATGGAATGGTGAGTCTCATGCCATATAACAAACATGATAGGCACTTATAAATGATAAGTAGGCCGAACCAGTGACGCTTATGACAAGCACATGGAGTTTACTCTTGTCAATGTTTTGTCATAAATCATATCAGTGCATATAATCTTTAGACCTGAGATAGCACAGTTATCTTGTATATAGGTAGTTTGAGTTTGATACTGCTTTCATACTTGTACTATGTATGGGTATATGGGCATGTGTTGGCTCCTGCTAGTTATATATGGAGGTAGGTGTTGATCAAGAAGGAATCTGTTCCTCTAAGTAAATAGAGATAAAATCCTATGTTCATTTAATTGTTCTTGATGTTTCAAGTTCCTGGCCAGTACAGATAGATTTATTCAAAAAAGAGTTTCTGATGAGAAAAATCTTTTAATCAAGAACTGGAATTAAAAGAGAACATAATATTCATAGCAAATGGAGTTTGACATAAACCATGACTCCAGCTTGAGTTGGGATTTTGTAACAGAGAGATTCTAGTGCATGGTAACATATGATTATAGGTTCATTTAAGGTAAATCTTATTACTAATTGGGTGGCCATGGCATGCTATGCTAGGTGTTAACCATGGTCTATGAGGTTCATAAAATGATTTAGAGAAATCATTTATGGTAAGAAAGAGTTATGATGATATTAAGAGTTGATATCATGTCTCATTGCCAATTAGTGATGAGCCTAGTAAGTCACACACATACACAAGTTATCACCTATTTAAATATGATTTAATTAATTAATTAAAGAGTTTAATTGATTAATTAAATAGATTTGGTTTGCAATAAAATTGCAAAGTCCCTAGCATGACTTGAAACCAAATCTAGATTATTGGATGTGTAGTATAAATTAAATTTGTATTTAAAGTGTTTAAATATGAATTTAATTGATGAGAAATTAATTAATAGAGATTAATTAATTAATTTATATTTGATATAAATTAATTAGAAGAAGAAAATAATTATTTTGGGTTAAGAACTCAAAATTAAGACACAGGGGCATTTTGGTCATTTTGCAGTGTGACACGTGGCACCATGAGATGGTGACACATGGCATAACACATAAGCTTACCAAATATTTTAATCATGTAAGATGATTAAAATCAAGATTAAATATAGGTTTGACACTTGGCACAATGTGATTGGGTCACTTAAACCTAGAGCTAATCAAAAGGTGACATGTGGCTAGGGTTTAATGTGTTAACCTAGCTATTTAAGTGTGGTTATGAATGGAAAACATAACCAGCAGCCTCTCCTCTCATATGTCACGCCACTTTGAGCCTCTCCAGCTATTTCTCTTCATCTCTCATCAATTCAAAGAGATTAGCCATCAATCTCTTGAATTAAGAACACTAGAAATTGTTTCTAGTGTCCTGTTTACATCTCTAATCTCTTAAAAGGCAGAACTTGAATTTCTAATTAATAGAAAAGGCTTTAGAAGCTGTTCAAGGGCTGCCATAGGTGTTCTTGGTGTGGACAAGCTAGAGGGACAATATCTGGTGTCCTGAAGACGAATCTCAAAGGCGCAGACACGCTGCAGCACATCAAGAGGTTAGTGTAATCGTTTTTGATTTAATCTAGGGTTCTAAAATTAATCTGATTAATTTTAAAATCTTAAATGGCAAATACAGATCCAAAAACATATTAAAAGAGTTTTAATATGTTGTTTATTATTGAAATCAAATAGATAAAAATAAATCTTGCATGGTGCATGTGACCCTAGGTGAAAATTTTTGAATTCAATGGTATAATCTTGTGTTTTTCACGCTTCCGTTCCTTCAAATCTGAGGTTTCTTTTTCTTATTGCCCTTCTTCTTATTGGACTTTCCAGCAGAAGAAGATGCAACCAAAGCTACCTCTTTTCCTTTATTGCCTGGCATATTCTTTTGGGCAATAACCAAGATGTTGAGTAATTCACTAAGGTGCATTCTGTTTAGTCATATGGAAATTTGTCACAAAATTCCCAAAAGACTCAGGAAGCGACTGAAGGATAAAATCCGTCTGTAGTTGGAAATCCATGTTGAAGTCAAGATGTTCCAACAGCTCAATCAGCCGAATCATCTTGTGGACAGTATCCCCAACATTCTGTCCCTCGACATCCTCATACGGAATAAGCTTTAGATATCTCATACCTAGCATTCTGTGCTCACCATACAACTCTTGTAGGTGAAGGAGGATCTCACTAGCACTCTGCATGTTCTCATGTTGCTTCGTAACTCATTACTCATGGAAGCAAGCATGTAACACTTAGCTCTCATATCATGCTCCTTCCACTTGTCCAAAGTATCATGTTCCTCTTGTGTGGCCTCTGGAGGTAAGGGACCAGGAACATTTGAATATAGAACATATCCTATATGTTCAAGGTTCAGGACAAGTTTTAAATTTCTTAGCCAATCGCATGATTAGGTCTTGTCAACTGTTGTGATCAAGTATGCTTGCAAGGATATTGGATGGTGGTGGTTGTTTTGTGCTCATTATTATCGAAAATTAATTGCGTAAAAATAACCAGATTAATTAGTAAATGTATCATGTAATTAACCAAAATGATTATGGTCTTTTAATCAAATTGGTCCTCCCACTAACTTAGCGAATCCTACACTTCCAAAGTAGAAAACGGAAATCCTAGTTGGATGGATTTCTAGTGGGTGATTGAATTCTTATAATTCTATTGATCATCCTCAGGTACATCCATTATTGGAATTACAATAAACTATAAGTGAGCAACTTCTTGCCCATCACATCTCATGTGAGGTTCAATCCTTTTACTAGCCCCTAATGCTCAAAATCTCAGGTACATCCAATATTGACTTATCTTGCATTAGTTAAGTTGATCCCATTGAGCCAGTAATTATGCAAATAATTTTAATGTCCTCAGGTACATCCAATATTGGCCACCAAACTATTTACATATTTACAACATCTCATGCTTAACAATTATTCTTAAGAAAATCTCTTAAATTAATTGCATCTCATGCAACTATTTAAAATTTCTTAAAATAATTGCCCCAATGGAGGGCTTATGTTATAATTACTTTAATTATAGCATTTCTAACTTAATCATTTGTTTGGAAAATTTTATAGCCATCCTAATTACTATTAAGGTCTCACTTTGCACATTATCCATTTAGCATGCATATATCATATAATTGCATACATTCCCATACATCTCATGCATTCATGGATAAGCAGTAAATATGGTATGATCATGGACTTTCTAAGGGATTCAATTGAGCCACCAAGAATTGAATCAGGGCATTCCTAGGTGCATTTCATTCATTCATTTTATAAGAGTTGCTGAAGGAGTACATAATCAACACTTGATATTGAATTCCTCCCACTGGTCCCACCAATGCTCTTGACCTCCTTGAACTTCTTGCAATCCAATATTACATAGTAATCCTTGGCATACCAAGGCGAATTTACAAGAACTTAAATAAATGAAATTACAACCCAAAAATATTACAAACTTAATAATACATGCCCAAAATAAATTAAAATAAATTAATTAATTTACAATCCCAAAGAAACATAAAAGAAATAAATCCAATCACATTGGTCTTTTATAGTCCATGATCATCCATCATGCATATCACTATTTAACAATTAAATAAAACATACATTCTTAAATTAAATTGAATATCTCATATTCAACTTAAAATTCCAGATTTGAATATGATTCAAATAAATTTAAAAATTCAGATTTGAATCTCATTCAAACAAATTTAAAAATTCAGATTTGAATCACATTCAAACAACTTCAAAAATTCAGATTTGAATCACATTCAAACATTTTTAAAAATCAGATTTGAATCACATTCAAATATTTTTAAAAATCAGATCTGAATTTTATTGAATCAATTTTAAAAAATCAGATTTAAATATGATTCAAACAACTTTAAAAATTCAGATTTGAATCTCATTCAAACAACTTTTAAAATTCAGATTTGAATCACATTCAAACATTTTTTAAAATTCTGATTTGAATCATAATTTAATTGTGTGATTAAAACAACTAATTAAACATTTTAATTAGTCAAAGAATAGGCCTTAGATCATACAACAATTGCAGAATTAAAAGCCAAACCTTGAATCACCCATGGAACCATTGTTGCCGCCACCAATGGTGGCTTCTCCATGTGTGACGCCACATCTCATGATCCAACCAGCAATGAATCTCTTGATCTCATGATCAAACACACAATTAAATTATATAATCAACAATCTAAATGGCAAATATAGTGGCTCGATACCAATTGAAGGAACAGGCGTGAAAAACACAAGATTATACCATTGAATTCAAAAATTTTCACCTAGGGTCACAAGCACCATGCAAGATTTATTTTTATCTATTTGATTTCAATGATAAACAACATATTAAAACTCTTTTAATATGTTTTTGGATCTGTATTTGCCATTTAAGATTTTAAAATTAATCAGATTAATTTTAGAACCCTAGATTAAATCAAGAACGATTACACTAACCTCTTGATGTGTCTGCGCATTTGAGATTCGTCTTCAGGACACCAGATGTTGTCCCTCTAGCTTGTCCACACCAAGAACACCTATGGCAGCCCTTGAACAGCTTCTAAAGCCTTTTCTATTAATTAGAAATTCAAGTTCTACCTTTTAAGAGATTAGAGATGCAAACAGGACACTAGAAACAATTTCTAGTGTTCTTAATTCAAGAGATTGATGGCTAATCTCTTTGAATTGATGAGAGATGAAGAGAAATAGCTGGAGAGGCTCAAAGTGGCGTGACATATGAGAGGAGAGGCTGCTGGTTGTGTTTTCTTTTCATAACCCCACTTAAATAGCTAGGTTAACACATTAAACCCTAGCCACATGTCACCTTTTGATTAGCTCTAGGTTTAAGTGACCCAATCACATTGTGCCAAGTGTCAAACCTATATTTAATCTTGATTTTAATCATCTTACATGATTAAAAATATTTGGCAAGCTTATGTGTTATGCCATGTGTCACCATCTCATGGTGCCACGTGTTACACTGCAAAATGACCAAAATGCCCCTGTGTCTTAATTTTGAGTTCTTAACCCAAAATAATTATTTTCTTCTTCTAATTAATTTATATCAAATATAAATTAATTAATTAATCTCTATTAATTAATTTCTCATTAATTAAATTCATATTTAAACACTTTAAATATAAATTTAACTTATATTATACATCCAATAATCTAGATTTGGTTTCAAGTCATGCTAGGGACTTTGCAATTTTATTGCAAACCAAATCTATTTAATTAATCAATTAAACTCTTTAATTAATTAATTAAATCATATTTAAAAAGGTGATAACTTGTGTATGTGTGTGACTTACTAGGCTCATCACTAATTGGCAATGAGACATGATATCAACTCTTAATATCATCAGAACTCTTTCTTACCATAAATGATTTCTCTAAATCATTTTATGAACCTCATAGACCATGGTTAAGACCTAGCATAGCATGCCATGGCCACCCAATTAGTAATAAGATTTACCTTAAATGAACCTATAATCATATGTTACCATGCACTAGAATCTCTCTACAAAATCCCAACTCAAGTGAGTCATGGTTTTTGTCATACTCCATTTGCTATGAATTTTATGTTCTCTGTTAATTCCAGTTCTTGATTAAAAGATTTTTCTCCTCAGAAACACTTTTCTGAATAAATCTATGTGTCCTGGCCATTAACTTGAAACATCAAGAACATTTAAATGAACATAGGATTTTATCTCTATTTACTGTGAGGAACAGATTCCATCTTGATCAACACCTACCTCCATATATAACTAGGTGAGCCAACACATGCCCATATACCCATACATAGTACAAGTATGAAAGCGATCAAACTCAAACTACCTATATACAAGATAACTGTGCTATCTCAGTCTAAAGATTATATGCATCGATATGATTTATGACAAAACATTGACAAGAGTAAACTCCATGTGCTTGTCATAAGTGTCACCGTCTGCCTACTTATCATTTATAAGTGCCTATCATGTTTGTTATATGGCATGAGACTCACCATTCCATCTTATTTATATCTCATATAAATAACTTGGGAACAAACATGAATACAATCTTTCTGGATAAGTCATGTCCTTATTATGAAGTATCCTCGATTGTGAACCTATTTATGATACTTTGTGCTAGAAATATTGTCACTCATATTCTTAACAACTTAAGAATAATATTTCTAACAAAATATCAATGGACCTTTTCTATTACACATAAATATATTATGTAAACGGAAAAGTGGAAATGCCTTTTATTAATAAAATATGTACAAGATACATACTAAATGATATGCTCTAGGGCATACTACTAACAGGAGCAATTTGTCGAGGCTGAGGTCCAAGGAGAAGCCCCAGCACTTCAGAATGTGAGTGGATCAGCCACTCTAGCTCCTACTCTAGTACCGCAGTTTCCTGCTCAGTTTGCACAGCAGATGGCTGCATTTTTTCAATAAATGAAGGGAAATGTGCCACTCTAAGTTCAGATTCAAGCACCTGCAGTACAACCACAGCCCCCAGCTCGATTATATGAAAAACTAATAAAATTTGGGGCTACCGAGTTTAAGGGCACTATGGATCCACTAGAGGCTAAATAGTGGCTAGAACGGATGAAAAGGGTATTCAGAAAACTACAGTGTGCCAAAGAATTAAAATTTAAATATTCAGTATGTCTTCTGCAAGGGGATGCATATGAATGGTGAAAGACCATCCCCCACAGCCTGGTTGAGCCACCAGTGCTGACATGGACAGATTTCCTGAGGGAATTCAGGCAGAAATGGGTTCTGGATGCTTATGTAGAAGGGGACAGAATAATAGCAGAGTATGAGCGGGACTTTTTAAGGCTAAATCACTATGTTGGAAGCTTAGTCTCCACCCCTAGAGACAGATGTAAGAGGTTTGAGGCTGGGTTGAGGCTTAGGTTAAGAATGCAAGTTGTGGGATTCAGACACCAAAATTTTTCTGAGCTGATTTTACAAGCCTTGGAACTGGAAAGGATAGAATCAGAAGGGGCGGTGAAGAAGGGCACTCAAGAGAAAGAAAAGACTGAAAAGGCTATGGGCCAGGCTACTGAGAGTGGTTCTGGAAAGAGGAAACAGTTTGGGGAATCCAGCTCTAGCAGATCTGGCAAAGGCAAATTCTCTGGCCAAAGACCACCTTGGTCTGGTCAGCAAACCCAACAGGCATCTCAAGGAGCTTTATCAGCTTGGTAGTGTGAGACTTGTGGTAGAACACACAGTGGGGTGTGTTTCAATGCCACCGGTACATGTTTCAACTATAGAGGGAGTGGACATTTTGCTAAGGATTGTACTAGTCCGCGCCGATTTGGACCTCTTGCCACATCTAAGGGATCAACCCAAGTCTCTACACCTAGAGGGTCATAGCCAATTGGTCGAGGTAGAGGCAGAGGTAGGGGTCCTAGTAGCTGTCACACCTTACTCCTCTGTAAGGCATAACATGATCCCATAGAATACCTAATGAACTACCAAACTTCACCTAACGATAACTCATTAAGTACCCTACAAGGAATTTTAAAATAATTTTCTTACTTTTATAAGTGGTGAGCATTTCTAAATAGATATTAAAATCATTTATTCAAAGTTTTAAAACTAGTAAAATTTATCCCATTTTATTTTTTCGCAAATTTTATAGAAATTTGGGTTGAGTGCCGTCTGTATTTTGAGAAAATAGTTCTTCAAATTCCTGTAAAAAAGCACTTCATGTGATTTATCTCAACTACTTCATCAATGCCACAACTAATCCCAACAAATTTCAACAATTTCGAAAATTCAACAATCATCAAAATACTATTAATCAATTATATTCAGATTAAAACAAAATACTTTCATCCATATTTCATTAAAGACAAAACAATTTATATACATCATTACAAATATTTACATTAAGAGAAATCCAAACCAAAATTTATTACAAGCTTTGTACAACTGCTCATAACCAATTTTACATGTCCATACAGTTACATACATCAAAATAGTTTTTACAATCAAGGTATAAAATATACCCGATAACTTTAAAGCAGGTAGTTCCTCAATCCTCAGCAGCTCAATCTGCTGCTCCTCTAGTCTCTATATCTGCGATAGCAATAACAGCGATCGCTGAGTACTAGGACTCAGTTGTGCACAACATACTAAAATAAAATTTATATGGAATTTAAATCACATTTATTCAAAATTTAATTTGAACATGAGCAATACATTCAAAATATGACTTATGTAATTTTAATCCAACAATTTCATTTCAAAAGTCCCAAACACATTTCATAAAAACACACAGTTATATAATGCCATTCAAAACAAATATAATCTCAATAGCCAAAGGCTAAGGAGAAGTCACATCACAAGGCTAGCTAGCTCAAATATATGGATATCCATTCTTTTTCTTCTTCTACTGGCACACACCTCAACACTTCAGCCAGATAAGGAATCAAAATTCAAAACTGATTTCCCCCACTAGTCATGCTAGTGAGGTATTCAAATATATGGTCATGACATTGTGGTTTCAAAATTTATCTTAACAATTTATTAAACATTTATTGCAATTTCAAACATACATAATTAAACTTTCAACATTTCAAAGCAAAAGCATAATACATATTTCATGCACTTTGTAAAAGAATTTTTAAGCATATTGATGTTGTGCACAAACCTTAAGCGAGTCGCCTCTTGGCCTTGACTCGATTCCTCGGGTTCTTTTCCAGTGTTCTTTTCTACTGAAACACACAGTTTCACAGTGTTTTAGTATTATAACTTAGCATAAATCCAAAAAATAAATTTAAATTCACTTTTACCTAGCTCTAACGTGCTAAACTTGACGTTCTTTAAAATTTGTGTTTCGGGGTTACTATTCACTACACTATTCAAGTCAATTTGTTGACTTTCTAAGGCTTAATAGGTATGGGAATTCCAACTTCACCCACATACCACATTTTAGTTAATAAATTTGTTGGTTTTGGTTGTTTACTCAAATTCTAAGTCTTTTAGGCAAAATTGCAAATTTTCAGTTTTGGTGTTCTATGTTGCACTGTTCCATTGGTCATTTTACTGTAAGAATTTGGCAAAATTTTCTTCATAGAAAATGTTTCTTATTGTATTAAATTTATTCTCCTTTTTGAATCACTCCAATTGGAGTTTTGTAGCTCAAGTTATAGCCATTTGAATCATAGCTGCCGGATTGAACTTAACCCAGATTTCTGGGCACCAAACTGGTTCTAGCAGTTTTAGGTCACCGATTTCGGGTGGCTAAATGACTTGGTTAAGGGCATAATTTGGGTTTGTGTTCTCCACAAAAGTTTTATGTCTATATCTCATCTTTCCACTGGTAAAATTTCAGATCATTTAGACTTGCCTAGCCCAAGTTATGGCCAATGAATAAATACTGTTCATTTGGTCATTTTTGTACAGGGCATAACACTCACACCTGGATTTGGCCAATTTGTTCACTATGCTATGGTCACTTTTTGGGCATGATTCCTAAATGAAAAATATTCCATTTTGTGTCTATTTTAATTCTCAATGGCCTCACACCAATTGGATTTTTAAATTTTCAGTTTTGGTCCCTGAAAGATACCTTGGTCCTGTTGCCTGCAGCATGATCCTAAGCAATCCGAATTTGCATTTGGTTCCAATACTTCTAACATACTCCAATTGGTCACAAATGACTATTTCCCACCTCAAACCAAGTCCAACACATCATTTAACAATTTCTCACTTTTTTTTTCTTCCAAAATCCTAGATGCCAAAATCCTAGTTCATGCCATTGATTAATTCCTAATCAAATCATTACACTAATCACATATTCAACATTATTTAAGCTCTAATTCATGTTTAGTTTAACTAAAAACTATCAACTCCAACACCCTAACAAGTTGGCTGAAATTTAACTTTGTCCCCCAACACTTTTTTTTATTTCATTTAAAGTTTATTTCCAAGGTCAATAAGTTAAAAATGTAAAAATCAAACTAAAAGGGTCAAGGTTGCTTACTAACCTCAACCTTTGATTTTCAATCTTCAATTTCCAAGTTCAATAAGTTAAAAATGTAAAAATCAAACTAAAAGTGTCAAGGTTGCTTACTAACCTCAACCTTTGATTTTCAATCTTCAATTTCCTTCTTCTTTTCTTCTTTCTTTGTTGCTCAAGCTTCTTTTCAATACTAAAAGACCAAGTTTAATTAAGGGGATTATGGGATTTATGGCTAGATCAAGTAGTTCTTCAAGCTCAAAATGAGCTTTAATGGAGGAAAGTGAGGGTGAGGGAGAGAGAGATATGGGATGGCAATGAAGAAGATAAGTCTTTTTTTTTTTGCTTTCTTTTCTTTTATGTCTTTAGGAAGACCACATATTTTAATTAAATAAATTTTAATTATAATAATTATTGCATCATGCATGAGGTCATGCATGATGTCATCACTTTTTACTTTTCCTTTTTTCTTTTTTTCATTTATTTTTCTATTAGTTCTTTAATTTAATTCCCAATTCCGAAATTTTCTTTTCTCCGATTTTATTTGATAGTTAGGTCAGGAGTTAGGTCTCGGGGTCAATTGACCAAATTGCCCCTCGCCGGTTCGACCCGGTTTGCAAATAATTCAATATTTCTTTTGGATCCCTGACCTAATTATTTGACTGGCTTAACAATTCCTTTTTATGATTTTCTCTTTTTCACTGTGTTCACAATAGTCCTAAGAACCGCGGCGTCACATTTTAAGGTTCAAAATTTGAGTTTAAATCGACTTCGCAATCCTTCCCAAGAAGGTCACCCATCGCCGTGACTCTCGGCTCATTTAACTTCTTATATTCTGTCTTTCTTATTTATACTTAACTAATTGGCAATTACTAATTATTTGTGTTTAGAGCTTATCTAGTTATCTTAGATATGGTTTTAATCCCCTTAATTGTCCGGACCAACTCCGCTCACCGGAATAGTGAAATATACCAGGCTATGCAAATAGGGGTGTTACAGTAGCACTCCTGGAAGTCAGAGTACTGTTAACCAGCCAGAACCAAGTGGTGCACCAGCTAGAGTCTATACCATGAGACAGAGAGAGGAGGCTGAAACATCAGATGTAATAGCTGGTATTTTCTCTATCCTTGACCAAGATGCATATGTGTTATTTAATCCTGGCTCCACACATTCATAGTGTGATGTGTTCTACTGCTATCAAGTGTGTACAAATGGACTATGATGTGCTAGTAACTAGTCCATTAGGTCAGGAGGTTAGGGTCAACAGAATCTATAGAGACTGTTATTTGGTGATCTAAGGACATGTTTTTCTGTCAAATTTGATTGAAATGCCCTTCAAAGATTATAATATTATCTTCGGCATGGATTGGTTAGACAGGCATCACGCGATGATTGACTGTAGACTGAAGACAGTCACTTTTTATCTCCCTCTGTACAGTGATGTGGTAATACATGGGGAGAGGCAGTTACTGCCATCAAACATCATTTCGGCTGCATTAGCCAGAAGGATGATTAGACAGGGGTGTGAAGCATACTTGGCACATATGATAGACACCCAAGTGGGGAGTCCAGCACTGAGAAACATCCCTACTGTATGTGACTTTCGGAATGTACCCCCTGATGAATTTCCAGGGTTACCTCTGGAAAGAGAGGTGCAGTTTGAAATTGATGTTATGCTTGGTGTGGACCCAATCTCTATAACACCATATAGAATGGCACCAGCAGATTTGAAAGAGTTGAAAGTGCAATTGCAAGAGCTGCTTGACAAGGGCTTTATCCGCTCTAGTGTGTCACCTTGGGGAGTGCCAGTGTTATTTGTTAAGAAGAAGGATGGCACTCTCTACTTATGTATTGACTATCGGCAGTTGAATAAGATGACAATAAAGAATAGATACCCATTGCCCCGCATTAATGATTTGTTTGATCAGTTAAGGGGTGCAACTGTGTTCTCTAAAATTGACCAGAGATCAGGTTATTATCAGCTGAAAGTACAAGAGCAGAGTATTCGTACAACTACTTTTAGAACCCGCTATGGCCATTATGAATTCTTGGTCATGCCATTTGGGTTAACTAATGCTCCGGCTGCTTTTATGGATCTGATGAACGCTATCTTCAGACCATACCTCGACTAATTTATTATGGTATTCATAGATGATATATTGGTTTATTCGAGGAATACAGAAGAGCATGATAGACATCTGTGGATTGTACTGCAGACTTTGAGAGAGAAACAGTTATACGCCAAATTGTCGAAGTGTGAATTTTGGCTAAAGGAAATATCCTTCTTGGGCACATAGTATCGGCAGAGGGCATCAAGGTAGATCCAAGTAAGATAGAAGATGTCCTTAATTGGAGACCACCCAAAAATATCACTGAGATTCATAATTTTCTGGGTTTAGCTGGATACTACTGCCGATTTGTGAAAGGGTTCTCCATGTTGGCATCTCCATTGATCAAATTACTTCAAAAAGATGTGAAATTTTAGTCGACAAATAAATGCTAGCAGAGTTTTGATGAATTGAAGAGGTGTTTGACTGAGGCTTCAGTCCTGACCTTAGCTACCCGGGTAAAGAATACATAGTATATAGTGATGCTTCTCATAATAGGTTAGGTTGTGTACTGATGCAAGATTGGAATGTCATTGCATATGCATCATGCCAACTAAAATCTCATGAGAGAAATTATCCAACACATGACTTGGAGCTTCCAGCTATTGTATTCGCTCTTAAGATCTGGAGACACTATTTGTATGCGGAGAAATGCTACATTTACACAGATTATAAAAGTTTAAAGTATCTGGGTACTCAGAAGGAGTTGAATTTGAGACAGAGGAGATGGTTAGAGTTGATAAAAGAATATGATTGTCTAATAGACTATCAGCCAGGAAAAGCTAATATGGTGGCTGACACCTTAAGTCGCAAGACTATGGCAAGTCTCAGAGTTTCTCCTTTGTCTATGGTACATGAGTTGATATCATTGCATGCCAGCTTAGAGATTAATGATGAGGGGCAGACAGCAGTTGCATGGCATGTATAGCCAGTGTTAATTGACCAAATCAGAATGGCGGCTCAGAATGATGAAAGATATCGGAAGTTATTAGAAGAAGTCAGATAGGGCAAGAAAACTGAGTTCTCAATTAGAGATGATGGTCTACTGCTACACCAGGGCAAAATTTGTGTTTCTAATGATGTTGACTTAAGACAGAACATTATGAAGGAAGCATATGAATCTCCTTTTGCTATGCATCCTGGTCGTACAAAAATGTATAGAGGGCTAAAAGAGCACTATTGGTGGATGGGTATGAAAAGAAATGTAGCAGAGTTTGTTTCAAAATGACTAAATTGTCAGCAAGTAAAGGCAGAACATCAAGTACTAGCTGGTTTGTTACATCGACTACCAGTACCGGAATGGAAATGGGAGAGAATAACTATAGATTTTGTGATGGGCCTTTCGAGGACACATAATAGTCATGATGCAGTATGGGTTATAGTTGATAGACTGACCAAGTCTACTCATTTTCTGCCTATCCTGATGGACTATAGTTTAGAAAGATTGGCCAAGTTGTACATTGATGAGATAGTAAGACTGCATGGAGTGCCAGTATCCATAGTATCAGATAGAGATCCTAGGTTCACTTCTAGATTCTGGGGTAGTCTTCAGAGAGCCCTAGGAACTAGATTGAACTTCAGCACGACATTGCACCCACAAACAGATGGCCAATTTGAAAGGGTAATTCAGATTTTGGAGGACATGCTACGGGCTTGTGTGATTGAGTTTGAAGGCAGTTGGGACACACACTTGCCTTTGATTGAGTTCGCTTGTAACAACAGCTACCAATCAAGCATTGGGATGCCTCCATATGAAGTTTTGTTTGGTAGAAAATGTAGAACCCCGTTGTATTAGGATGATGTAGGTGAAAGAAAGATGATTGGGCCAGAAATTGTTCAGCAAACTGAAGAGAAAATCAGATTGATCAAAGATCGACTTAAGACTGCATTAGACCGTCAGAAGTCCTATATTGATCTGAAGAGAAGGGATATTGAATATGCAGTGGGTGACAAAGTATTCCTTAAGGTTTCCCCTTGGAAGAAGATTATGAGATTCGGTAGAAAGGGAAAACTGAGTCCTCATTTCATCAGGCCATATGAGGTTCTGGAGAGAGTGAGTCTTTTGGCATATCGTTTGGTATTACCTCCAGAGTTAGAGAAGACACATAATTTCTTCCATGTATCTATGTTGAGGAAGTATCGATCAGACCCATCTCACGTACTACCAATGGAAGAAATTGAGGTGAATCCAGACCTCATATATGAAGAAGAACCCATAGAGATTCTGGCTTATAAGGTGAAGCAGCTACGGAACAAGCAGATACCATTAATAAAAGTGCTGTGGAACCATCATTCGGGCTAGGAGGCTACTTGGGAATGAGAGGAGGACATGAGGAGACAGCACCCACAGCTGTTCAGAGATTGATACTAGGTAAAATTTCGAGATGAAATTTATTTTAAGGGGGGAAGAATTGTAACACCCCTATTTACATAGCCTAGTATATTTTACTATTCCAGCGACCGGTGTCGGTCTGGATAATTAAGAGAATTAGAACAACATCTAAGACACCTAGATAAACCCTGAATGAAAATAATTAGTAATTGCCAAATAGTTAAGTATAAATAAGAAAAATAGAATACAATAAGTTAAATGAGCCGGGAGTCACAGCAATGGGTGACCTTCTCGGGAATGACTGCGAGGTCAGTCTAAACTCAAATTTCGAACCATAAAATGTGACGCTACAGTCCTTTGGACTATTGTGAACACAATGGAAAAGAGAAAATCATAGAAAAGATCTGTTAAGTAGGTCAAATAATTAGGTCAGGAATTCAGAAGAAATATCGAATAACTTACAAACCGAATTGAATCGGCGAGGGGCGGTTTAGTCAATTCACCCTAAGAGCTGACTCCTGAACTAACTGTTCAATAAAATTGAAGAAAAAGAAATTTTGGGATCAAGAATTAAATTAAAGAACTAATGGAAAAATAAATATAAAAGAAAAAGAAAATTGAAAAAGTTTTGACCTCATGCTTACCTCATTGGATGACATCATCATGATGTCAAAAATACAATTTAAATTTGCCTACCTAAATTAACCAACTCGAAAGCATTTTTAATACTTAAAAATACATAAAATTGAAAAATTAAACCATTCTTCTTCTTCTTTTTTCAAGTGTGCCGGCTCCCATTCTCTTCTCTCTCTTTTTTCTCTCATTTCTTCCATCTTTCCACCATGAAAGCTTATTTTAAAGCTTTCTAAACCAAAAATTCAGCCATAGATTTTGATGTTTCTTTGGTTAAAACTTGTCCTTGGGTCTTGATTTGAAGATTGAAAGTGAAAAAGAAAGGAAAATTAGAGAGTTGGAGAATATAGAAAAAGCTTCATTTGAGGTAAACTTTCTTTTAAGTTAATTTAGTTATGTATGCATGGAAGTGAACTTGAAGATGAGGATTTAAATTTAGGAATTACCAAAATTATGCATGTCTTGGTAAACCATGGAATTTTGGCCAGCCATGGTATTTAGGGTTTTGATGGTTTTATTTAAATTAAACATGAATTGTGATGTGTTAAGAGGTGTTAAGCATGGTTAGTGAAGTGAATTTGAATAAATGATGTTAATTGGAAAATTAGGGTTCTTGACTTAGTGTTTAGGAGAAAAATTATAAAAAATGGTCAATGGATATAAATGACCTTATTTGAGTTGAGAAATGGTCAATTGTGACCATTTGTGGTGTGTATGAATTGTTGAAACCAAGTTCCAATTCGGAATGGTGAGGGTCAATCTGCAGGCAGCTTGACCTAGGTCCCTTTCAGGGACCAAAACTGAAAATTTACCAATCCAATTGGTGTGAGAGCAATTGGGAATGAAACTAAACACAAAATGGCACATTTTTCATTTAGGAATCATGCCCAGAAAGTGACCATAACTTAGTGAACAATTATGCCAAATCTGAAATTGGCAAACTAACCTGTACAAAAATGACCAAATGAACAGTAGTTACATAAATAACCATAACTTGGTAAAGGAAGGTCCAAATGACCTAAAATTTTACCGGTAGAAAGCTGAGACATAGCCCTACAATTTTTATGAAGAAAAAAAAAACCCAAATTTTGACCATAACCTGTTTGAAAAGCCACCTGCAGTCAACCTACAAAAATTGCCATTATCCAGTGAATGCCCAGAATTTTGGGTAAAACTAAATTCTGCCAGCCATGTTCAAATGGCTACAACTTAGGCTACAAAACTCCAAATGGAGTGATTCAAAAAGGAAAATAAAGTTAAGACAATAAGGAACAACATCTATGAAGAAAACTTAACCAAATTTCCATAGCAACATGACCAATGGAACAGTACAAAGCAGGACATCAAATCTGGAAAATTGAAATTTGTACTTAGGAGACCTAAAATTTGAAGGAACAACTAAAACCAATAAAATTGGTAACCAAAATGTGGTATGTGGGTATAATTGGATTCCCATAGCTATTAAGCATTAGAAAGTCAACAAATTGACTTGAATAGTATCATGCATAGTAACCCCGACATGAAAATTTCCAAGAACGTAAGTTTAAGCATATTGGGATGATAATTTAGCATATATGAATTTAATTATTGGATTTATTATGAGACAAGATACTGAAACACTATTAATTATGTGTTTCAGCTAAAAAAGAGTCAAAAAGTTTAAGGGACTGAGTCAAGGCTTAGAGGCGGCTCACGTCAAGTTTGTGCATAATAAATTATGTAATTATTTTCTAAGTGAAAATTTGACTTGTTATGCTTTATGGAAACGTTGTATTATTTATAAATTGTGTTGCCACTTTGTGAATGCAAAAGAAATGATTTTTTTTTTTTTGAAATTATTTGGGATCTTTACTACATTAATTCAGTACATTGTTTTGAATTGATTTTGTGTTCACACTTAGCATGAGAGTACCACATCATTCCTCCTCTATCTATCGGGTTGAGATCGTTTATTTTCCTCTCTCTCTGGCTTTCCAGTTGAGGTTGTAAATCGGATGAGTACTCATTAGCTAGCTAGCCACCCCCTCATTGATTTTGATTAGTGGGATTGTAGATTGCTTTGTCGTGGTGTACAACACGGCATTAATCAGAAATTTTTTGTCATGGCTTAAGTTGTGTATGAATTGGCAACACTGTGTTTATTAAATTATTTGACCAAAATTGTGCTATAAGAATTTTTGATAATTTGTTAAATGTGATTGTGAAAATTTAAATTGTGATTTATCAATAAATGTTTTATGTACTGCATTTTGAATTTTTATTGTGCACCACTGAGTATTTTTATACTTAGCGATAGCTTATTTTGCTGTTGCAGATAAGGGCAAGGAGAAAGCAGCATAGTGAGCTGCTATTGAGATAGAGGACTACATTGACCTTTTTGGTATGGGTATTTATTTATACCCTTGTAATTATTTTGATGTAAATATTGTAATGTCATATGTATTAACGTAAAGTTGAGCAGTTGTACAGTAAATTGTAATATAGTATTTTGAATTTTCTTTTTGTAAATTAAGATATGTATTTGTAAATTAAATATTAAATGCAATGTGAATGAATTAATGAGATATTTTGAAATGACAAATTTTGATTAAATTGTGGATTTGAATTGCATTATGATGAACTAAGTTATTTTGGTGGTTGGGAGTTGTGAAAACAAATATTGGAAGTGCTTTTTACAGGTTTCTGAAGAACTGTTTTATCAAAATACAGACGGTACTCTACCGAAATTTTTTCAAAATTTGCAAACAAATAAAAATGAAGAAAAATTTTTACTAGTTTTAAAACTTCAATTAAATGTTTTTAATTCCTACTAAAATGCTCACCACTTCCAAAAAGTAAGAAAATGGTTTTAAAATCTCTTGTAGGGTACTTAATGAGTTATCGGTAGGTAAAGTTCTGTAGTTCATTAGGTATTCTATGGGATCATGTTATGCCTTACAGAGGGGTAAGGTGTAACAGTGTAGATGTAGCACTTTTCCCCATACAAGTAATGCCTCCATATCTTCAGTTGGAAAATGATCACTACTACTCCAGATCATGAGTAAGGTAGTTCTTTTCATGCGGCCTTAGCTGCCTGGAAGCATAGGTGATCACTTTCCCTTCTTGCATCAAAACACACCCTAGCCCATTATGTGAGGTATCACTATAGACCATAAAATCCATCCCAGATACTGGCTGTGTCAATACTGGTGCCTCTGTCAACATAGCCTTCAATCTTTCAAAACTGGCTTGACACTTGTCATTCCAATCAAATCTAACATTTTTATGCAGTAACTTGGTCAGTGGAGTAGCTATAAGAGAAAACCCCTTCACAAACCTTATGTAGTAACCAGAAAATCCCTTCACAAACCTTCTGTAGTAACCAGCTAACCCTAAGAAGCTTCTGACCTTAGTTGCATTTCTGGGAGGCTTCCATTCCGTCACTGCTTCAATTTTCTTAGGATCTGCTCTAATCCCATCAAATGATACTATGTGTCCCAGAAAGGAGATCTCACCCAACCAGAAGTCACACTTGAACAACTTAGCATATAGCTTTTTCTTTCTCAGAGTTTACAAAATAATCCTCACATGCTCATCATGTTCTTCTCTATACTTAGAATACACTAGTACATCATTAATGAAGACCACTACAAACTGATCTAAGTATGGATGGAAGATACGGTTCATAAGGTCCATAAAAGCTGCTGGTGCATTTGTCAAATCAAACGGCATCACCAGAAATTCATAGTGCCCATACCGAGTCCTGAATGTGGTCTTAGGCACATCTGCATCCTTTACCCTCAGTTCATGATACCCTAATCTGAGTTCAATTTTAGAAAATACACCTGCTCCCTTTAATTGATCAAATCGATCATCAATTCTGGGCAATGGGTACTTATTCTTCATAGTTACTTTATTTAGTTATCGGTAGTCAATGCATAATCTCAAAGTCCTGTCCTTCTTCTTTACAAACAGCACCGGAGCTCCCCATGGTAACACACTAGGGTGTATGAACCCCTTATCCAGTAACTCCTGCAATTGGATTTTCAGCTCCTTTAACTCAGTAGGTGCCATCCTATAAAGAGCAATGAAGATTGGTGCTGTACTCGACAGGATCTCAATGGCAAATTCTACTTCCCTTTCTGGTGGCAAACCAGGTAATTCTTTAGGGAAGACATCGGGGAAGTCACTCATAGTGGGAATGCCATGGAGACTGGATCTAGCCTTTTTGGTATCAACTACATGCGATAGGTAGGCTTCACAACCCTTTCTGATCAGTCTCCTTACAATAGTAGCTGAGATAACATTAGATAAGAAATTTGTCCTTTCCCCCACGACTGTTATCTCATCATTCTCAAAGTTTTTAGTGTAATCCTCTTCAATCTATAATCCACTATTGCCTAATGATGTGACAACCAGTCCATTCCCAAGATCACGTCAAACTCATGGAAGGCCAATTCAATCAGGTCTGTCGAGAACTCATACCCCTAAATCCTCAACGGGTAACCTTTGCACACTCTATTTACCACCACACTGTGGCCTAGTGGGTTAGTGAATAAAATGTCTTGGTCACTTTCCTCTACTTGAATTTCCCTTTCCACAGGTAACTTGATGTAGATGTATGAATGTGTGGATCATGGATCCTGGATCCACCAATACATGCATAGGTATGTCATAGAGAGAAAACATACCCCTGATGACATCTGGAGCGTCCTGCTCCTCCTGAGCTCTCATGGCATATGCCCTTGCTCGTGCCTTTGCCTTTAGCCTCTCAGCTGACTCTATTATCGATCTCTGTGATGTACTAGCTGCCTTAGATTTACTTGGCCTTTTACTCCTTTGAGCAGCAGGGGCAGGCCTATCTACTTGTGCTGGAGTAGTTGTAGCAG
Source organism: Hevea brasiliensis (assembly GCF_030052815.1). Taxonomy (NCBI): domain Eukaryota; kingdom Viridiplantae; phylum Streptophyta; class Magnoliopsida; order Malpighiales; family Euphorbiaceae; genus Hevea; species Hevea brasiliensis. The sequence continues at coordinate 87,021,335 of NC_079497.1, read as the reverse complement.
TCCTCCTTGGACAATCTCTCATCTGATGCTTTGTAGACCCACACTGTAAGAAACCCCCAGTCATCCGCCAATATTCACCCTTATGCCACTTATGGCAGTATGGACATGCTGAAGAGACTGCTAGGGCTAGTCCCCTGGACACTGTCCCTTGAGAGTTGCCCACTGATGGTGTGGACTGGCCTCTCCTCATTGTGAACTGAGATCTGGGCCTTTGGGACTAGCCCTGACCTTGTGGCTGACTAGCACTCTAAGTAGGAGGACCTCTGAACTTCTTACCAGGTGCAGAGTATGAATTGGTCTGACCTGGACCTCTCTTCTGCTGTCTATCCCTTCTGCTTTGCTCATTAACTCTGACTATTTCTACTTTTAATGCAGCTTCAACTAATTTTGCAAAGTCTGAAATCCCTAAAACTGTTATCATAATCTTAATGTTATCATTCTGTAACGCCCTCACCGTAGGTAGTTCATTCATTCTACTGTTCTGACGACTAATGTCTGTTCTGAGAGTCAGAATGTCTGGAACTACACTTAAACTATAGTGAGGAGACAAAAATTGATGGAATAAATGTTAAGAAAATATAGGAAAAATTTAAAGAAAATAAAATAAAATTAAGAGAATTTATTAATTGGTATAAAAAAATATAATAATAACCCGATGAGCACCACGAAGGGCATTTTGGTCATTTAATCCCTAGAGGTGAATTTTGACTTAAATGTCAAATTAAAAATTGAGAGAATAAAATAATTAACATAAATTAAAATTTATGAATTTGAATTAGGAAAATGACAAGAAAAAGAAGAAGAAAAGAAAAGAAAAGAAAAGAAAAAGACTTCTTCTTCCTCTCACTCCTCCATGGCCGAACTCCAAGCTCTCTCTCTCCCTCCATTTTTCTTTCTTGAAGCTTGAATTCCCAAGCTTCCTCCCCATAAAACCTTAAACACTCTTCACTAAAAATCATCTCCATACCATAAGGAAGCTATTGGTAGCCATAAGAAGAAGGAAACTTGAAGTTTTGGGAAGTTTACAAGTTGGGTCACAAGAGGTAAGTGCAAGATACCATTCCCTCTCTTTTTTAAATCTTGTAAGAATGATGAGATGAGTGAGTATCACATGAAAATGAAAAACAAATGATAAGAAATTGAAAAGCCCTAATTTTGGCAGCCATGGAACTCCTTGAGGTTTGATGCTTTTAAATGATGAAAATTAGTTCCATGAGGATGTTTGATAAGTTGATATGATTAAGAGTATGAATTTGTTGTGTTGGTATAAATTGGATAATTGAAATTAGAGTTTCTGTACATGAATTGGGGATTTTGTCTTTGCTAGAGATTGGCCTAAATGAGATGAAATTGTTGCTTATAGAAGTGCTATGTATGCCAATTAAAGTAAGGAAGTTGGAGGAAATTGAGAAATTGGGAGTGCTTTTTTCTACAGGTTTGGGACTCATTGAGTCCAGCTTGAGTTTTGACCCATAACTAAATTTTTGTTGCTCCAATTGGTATGAGGCCAATTGGAGGTGAAATTAGAACCAAAACACTCCATTTTCCATTAAGAAATCATGCCCAAATTCTATCCAAAACTTGACCTAAACACTGTCCCAATCCGGATGACCCTGCACAAAACCTAGAAAATGACCAAATGAATAGTACATATTCATTTGGTCATAACTCCCTCTATACTGATCCAAATGACCTGAATTTTATACTATTGGAAATCTTAGATATAGGGCTACAATTTTCATGAAGACCACAGAACCAGAAATACCTTAAATCAAACCAAATTGCTGGCCAAATTTGGGTCACAAAACTGTCCAAAACTAGGTTGCCCAGAAACTGCTGGACATAAACTTACCCGACCAGTTTTGGAAAAATGGCCATAACTTGGTCTACAAGAATTCAAATATAATGAAACCAGTGGAAAAATGTCCATAAGATATAGATCTACAAAATTGGTATTTTGACCAAAACCCATAAATCAAGAGAACTAGGTCAACTTGTTAGAACAATTCAATACATCAAAACCTGGAATCTGACCAAACTTCATTTGACCCTAGAATAGTCTTTTAGTCATATCTCCCACTAGAAAAATCCAATTGGAATGAGCCATACCTTTCCAGAAACCTAAGAAACAGGGCTCCAACTTTATTTCAGGAACCTTCCTCATGTTATGAATGTAAGAACCTTAAAAGTTAACCTGCAATCACTGACCTGAACTGAACTCCTATTGGCACAGGGTAAATGAGTCTAGGTCAGTAAATTAGCCATAAATAATTCCACAAAACTTGAAAAATTGCGATTCAAATTTCTCAATGATCATAAGACATAGGACAACAATTTCTGTGAAGATCACTATGCCTAAAAGTGACTGCAACATGTTCCATTAATTAGGTAAACTCTAAGTCCAAAAGCTTCCTAGTTAAGGAACCAGAATCTAGAAATGAATCAGTTATAGTTATCCAACCATAACTTGAGTTCTAAAAATCTAATTGACATGATTCAAAAGGGAAAATAAAGATAAGACATAGAGGAACAACTTCCATGAAGGAAGTGTGGTCAAACAGTGGCTACAAACTGAACAAATGGATAAGTAAAATTAAGACATAAAAACTAAACCAAAAGAAAGGTTCATGAGATAAATTATCTTATGGTAGGAAATTAACCCTAACAAGCATTAATGTAACATCCTCACTTTAGCTAGTCCGTACAGTTTACTGTTCCGGTGACCAGTGTCAGTCCGAATAGCTAGAACGTCTGAAAAAAAAAATATATTTAAACTAAAGTGAGGAACTATAATTAACTCAAATATTAATAAGAAAAATTTAGGAAAAATTTTGAAATAAAATACAATCAAGTTAAATGAGCCGGTGCCCTAACGATGGGCAACCTAATGAGAAGTTGCGGTTCTTGCAACTAGGAGCCCTAGACTCGGGGGAAAAATTATAAAATAATTATTGGGACTCCAAAGAAGTGTCATTGAGGTTCTTATGGCATTAGAATGCCAAGAAAATACTTAAAAAAATTTTTTAATCGGTAAAGACAATTTTGGCCCGTTAAGCCAAACGGAGGGCATTTTGGTCATTTCGTCTTCAGAGATGATTTTTGGCCAACTTGTCCAGTTAAATAAATAATTTATATAACATAAAATATGATTAAACGTTGTTAAAAATTTAATTGAAATTAATTAGATAAGAAATGGAGAGAAAATGAAAGAAAATGACATTATGACATCATAGTGATGTCATTAAAGTTTTCCCAACCAACCTAATGTTGACACATGGCATAAACTTGTTTAAAAGAGACCAAATGGGCTGGAAAACAAAGAAGAAAATTCCAGCAGCCATTTTCTTTCCAAACCAACAGGAATATTAGAGAAAGAGAAAGAAAAAGAGAAGAGAAACTCCATGGAAGCTTAGGAAAGCTTGGAATCACCCACTACATTACCTTAAAACTCAACTTTGTCTTCACAAAAAATTGTTCATACATCTTGGGCAAGCTAAAGACAGCAAAAGGAAATAGAAAGGAGGAGCTTTGATAAGCTTCGAAGTTACTTCATTAAAGGTTAGTGACTAAACTCACTCATTCTCTTTTGATTCATGTTAAAGGAGTGGAGTGGAATGTAAATTTGCATGAAAATTAAAAATATGAAAATTAAAAATATACCATGTGTAAAATTTTATTAAAATTCCAGCAGCCTTGGGCTTGGTAGGGTTTTGAAGATTGTCTTGAATTAAATGGTACCCTAGCTGCCCTTAACACTAACCTATTGTTTAGGATGATGAAATGCAAGTTAAATGCATGATTTGAGATGTTAGGGTTAGGGTTTGGGGTGGAGAAATGGGACATTGACAATGTGATGATGAAAATAGGTATTAATGGTCAATTAGTGACCATTTAGTTCTGTTTAAAATAAAAATGAAGTGTGTTAAGTGATGGGATTTGGGTTTGGTGTGGCTACCCTTGGTGACCTGCAGAATTGAACATGAGTCTAGCAGGTTTGGGCAGCCATAACTTGAATTGTAGAGGTTCAATTGGTGCAAGGCCAATTGGGCATGAAACTAGACACATAATGGCACAACTTTGGTGAAGAAACCATACCCATAAAACCAAAGCAAGTGGACCAAAAGCTTGCCCTAATCCGGGTGACCTGCAGTCTGTTTCTTCAGAATGACCAAATGAACAGTGATTGTTCATTTGGCCATAACTCAATGTAGAAAGGTCCAATTGACCTGAAATTTTACTAGAAACAAGCTGAGATATAGACCAACAACTTTTATGAAGGAACCTAACCCAAATTATGACCAGAACCTATCCAAGAAGTGAGTTGCAATCACTGTTCACTGCACTGTAGATATGGTCAGTCCAGAAAAATTTCAATCCGGCCAGTTGTGGTTTTTGGACCATAACTTGAGCTACAAAACTCCAAATGGAGTGATTCAAAAAAGGAAATTAAACTAGACAAAATAAGGAGAAACCTTGATGTTGATCATTTTGCCAAATTCCCACTGCAAAAATGACTAATGGAACTGTAAAAATGAAGCATGAAAACTAAAAATTTTGCTTAATTAACATTAAGCTTATAAATGGTATTGGCAACCAATACCAACAAATTTTGAATGCAAAATGTGGTATGTTGGGAGTATTAAAACCAATGTACGTATTATCTATGCAAAAGTCAACATTTTGGTTGACTAATAAAGTGAATAGTAACACCAAAACTTGAAATTCAAAAATTGTAAAACTCAAAAGTGTGAAATGCCCTAGTATACCTAACAAGATTGGTTTAGATAGTTTGGCATGCCAATAGGGTTCTGTTAGCAGTGCTGCATATGGCTTCATGCCATTCTGTGTTTCATGGCTTTCCCATGCCATTCTATGACATAATAGCCTTTGGCTATGTTATTTGAATTATTACACTTGGGTTTTAACCCCGATGATTATTACAGCTTATTAGCTGTTCTATTGCACACCAGGAGACACAGTGTGACCGATGGTGTGATGGTCCAAGGTACTTAGTACCCAGTGCCAGTTTACTCGTTTATCCAGTCCAGTCAACTAGTATGGGTTACTCGGGCAATGATAATAAACCTTATCAAATTTTAAGTGAAAAATACTACAAATAATACCAGAAATTAAGTCTACCCAAAAATGAAATCATACATTCTACATACTTTATTTTATTTTATTTTATTTTATTTTATTTTATTTTATATTGTCACCACTAAGCAGAATTACTTAGCGTGTCGCTTTTGCCACGCGCAGGTACTGGAGACCTAGCTGGTGAGCCCAACAGACATCAGACCGGGTGAGCCTTCAAATTTGCATCCGGAGTCCCGAGTCACCTCACACCTGTAGTGCATATGGTAGGACATTAGGATTGTGGGGTAGCATTTTGTATTTACATTTTGTATAAATTTTGGTTTGTAACTATAAACTCTTGAAATTATGTAATAATGTAAATATATGAAATATCACGTTATTGAAATTTTTTGTATAATGTATGTTGATAAATGAAATGTTGAGAAATATAAATGTGCTTTCAGTGATGATGTGAACAGAAAAGAAAAGTTTCTGAAAATAGTATTGAGATTTTGAGATTGAGTTGAGAAATGTGTGTATAATGGAGTTTGGATTTGGAAATTATATTGGAAGTGTTTTTAAGCAGGTTCAGAAGAACTGTTTTTCCAATTTACAGCTGGCATTTTGCCGGATTTTCTATAAAATTTACGAAAAAAATTTAGATTTATCAAAAATTATAAATAAATAAATTAAAAGGGATAAATTGTAATTAAAACATGAATTGGTGCTCCGGCATACTGAGTGGCATAACTTGCTCGGCTACACTGTAGACGGGTAAGGGGTGTCACAATTAAATACTAAATCACGAGAAAGGGGTATGTGGGACCTATTTTCTCACTATAAAGTGACATGAACATTTCAAATAAATAAGTAATAATATTTAATTGGCCATAGTATACCTAGACTTATTTATTTAATGTGGATCAATTGGTATACCAATTAGGGACTACAAATAGCAGTAGTGCCTATAAGAATAATCATTAACAGATAAAACCTATCTGACATGATTGTTCTATAGGCTTTATGGCTACCCGTTGGCTATTATGCCTAATATTATATCTGGCTTAAATGCCTGCCCGCAGGCTTCATGCCTGATATGACCGACGTATACTAGATAGACATATGGTTGTCTAACTAGTATACTCCCGTGTATCCAACTTTTATAATTTGTTATAGGTCACTTGGGCACTAATAATAATTAATTAAGACTTAAAATACAATAAGTAAAAAGAAAAGATCCCAATAATTTCAATTGTTTCCAAAGTGCAATAAAAATGTAAAAGACCTAGAAATTATGAATTGTCATATATAATTATTATTTCAATTGTTTTGTTATTGTTATTATAAATTATGCACCATTAAGCGTTATGCTTAGCGCGTTGGTTTTCCATCGCATAAATACTAGAGACCAGTCCCAGTAACCGCAGCAGCTGCAGTAGTAGTGCTCATACAAAGGCCGATCAAATTTGCCAGTGTCTACTAGTCACCTCGACATTTGTAATTTTGTTGGTAGGGCCCATGTATATCTAGATTTTGTCTTTTTGTTCATTGTACATAAACACATGATGTATTTCATTTTGGATTATAATTAAACTTTGAGATTGTAAGTAAACTTGTAAATTGTTATCTTTGAATTTCTATATGGATGCAATAGACAATACCTTTTTTGAAATCTCATAAATAATTGTAAATGATATGATACAATAGAATATGATATGGAAATGTATGAAATGAATATGAACATGTTAATAGGTAATTAGTGGAACCCGCTAGATGCTAACAAAACAGAGGAGACTCTGCTCGGGTTTCCATAGAAACACATTGCAAAAAAAAAATTTCTACACATGGATTACCTGTTTTTAAATGATATTAAAAATTTACAATGGACATGATAAGACAAGATAGGGTGCTTCGGCAACAAATGTGTCACTTCTCGCTCAGCTATACAGTAGACGGGTAAGGGGCGTCACACATTTAACCCTTTTTCAAACCTTCTGCACCTCTCAGTTTGACAAATTCTCTTTCATACTCTGTCACTGACAGCTGCCTCTGCCTCAGACTGATAAATTCTCTTCTCCTCTCTTCCAAGTACACATTGTTGAGATACTTCTTCCTGAACTCAGTGAGAAAGAATTTCCATGTTATCTGATCTGGCTGCACCTCCTTGGATACTGTGTTCCACCACTGGTAAGCATCATCCTGAAGCAGGGACACAATAGCCTCCAGGTTCTGCTCTGGGGTGCAGTGAAGTTGTCTTAGTACCCGTTTTGTTCTATCTAGCAAGTTCTCAGCCATTGGATGATCATCTTCTTTCTTTCCCAAGAAATCCACAGCCCCATATTTTCTTATCTTCTCCAAATGGGACTTCTGTAGTGGTGGCGGAGGTTATGGCTGTGGTTATGGTGGTGGCATAGCCCCTATCATCTGCCTATAGAATTCAGTCATTTATTGAAATAGGGCAAACTGAGGCTGTACAGGTGCCTCTAGTGCTGGTGGAGTAGGTTCTCCCCTACCTCCAGTTTCAGCTATGGGTGGAGGATGACTCTTCACCTCTTCCTCTACTACTCTCTGCGAAGCAGGATCTATATCCTAACAAAAATAAACAAAAACAAACAGATCTGTATTAGTGTCACCTCAACCTTTACAAATGCAATGCATGGTATGGACTCTATCTAAACCCAGAAATGCCTAAACCATGCTCCGATACCACTAAATGTGCCACCCCTTACCCATGTACAGTATAGCCAAGCAAAGCAGTTACACTCGGTGCCGGACCATTTAACTTATCTTATGACAATTTCCAAAACTTAATTCATTTATTAAAAGGCTTTCAAGTGAAGTTTATATTATGAATTAGAGATTTTAATTAATTTGCAGTTGTAAAAATTTTACAGAAAATTCAGTAGAGTGCTGTCTAAAAATTGAGAAAACAGTTCTTCAAAAACCTGTTAAACACACTTCCAATATCCATATCCTATCCGCAACTCCAATAAATCTCAACACAATCTCATCAAATCACAATGTTTCAAACTCAATATCATAATTTCATTCATAACATACTTAAATTCAATTTCATAAAGAAATACTCATATTTCATTAATTAACACACTTTACAGATAATTTACATGAGTTCATGATTACATGACACATAAAGGTCTAATTATAAAATGCATAATGCAAAATACAAAATACATGATGTAATCTAGTGTCCTACCCAAAACACTACAGATGTGGAGGTGACACCGGACTCTATGCAGATTAGGACTCTCACCCAGTCTGAGGTCTGCTAGGCTCCCACCTGGTATCTCCAGTACCTACGCTTGGCAAAAAGCAACGCGCTAAGCAATACAGCTTAGTGGTGCTAATATAAAAATAAAAATAAAATAAAATAATTGAATATGCAGAGATTGTAGTATGATTTTATGCAGACTGAATTCTAAGTAATTAGTTATAATATTATTCATTTAATACTTTTTATGTTTATTATTTGGTTATAATTTATTAAGACTTTTTTTTTTGGCCCAAGTAACCTATACCAGTGACTGGACTAGATAAATGGGTAAACTGACACTGGGTACCAAGTACATCGGGCCGTCACACTATTGGTCTCAAAGTGTCTACCAGGTGTGCAACAAAATGGATAACAAGCCATAACAAGTATCGGGTACAGAGCCAAGTGTGTCAAGCATAGCAAAATGGCCATAGGCCATAATATCATAAAATGACATAAAATACCACAAATGATGGAATGGCATAAAGCCATATGCAATACTGCTATTGGAACCCTATTGGCATGCCAACCTATCCAAACCAATCATACTAGGCATTCTAGGGCATATTACAAAGTTAATTGTTTGATTATTTGCACTTAATGTTTGGTGGTTACTATTCACCTTACTATTCATGAGTAAATGTTGACTTTTTCACACACAATAGATATGTTAGTTCTAATTACACCAAAATCCCACATTTTTAGTTTTACACTTGTTGGCATCAATTGCCAATCTCAATTCAAAGTTCATTAAAGGTTATTTGAAAATTTCAGATTTCATGGCCAATGTTTACTGATCCATTAGACCAATCTACAGTGAGATTTTGGCTAAACTTCCTTCATCAAAGTTGTTCCTTAATGTGTCTTCTTTTCTTCCCTTTTTGAATCACTCCATTTGGAGTTTTGTAGCTCAAGTTATAGCATTTTTACATAACTAGCTAGATTGGTCCAATTCCATAATTCTAGGCAGAATTTGGTTATGCCAGTTTTGGTGTCCTAACTTTGGTGGACAATTTCATTAGGTTATGGTTAGAATTTGGGTTTCTGTTCTTCATAAAAGTTGTTCTAAAGCTTTCCATTTTCATAAAAATCAGGTCATTTAGACCTTTCTACACTGAGTTATGACTATTTGAATAAACACTGTTCATTTGGTCAATTTCTTGGTCCAGCATGTTGGTTACTCGGTTTGAGGCAGATTTTAGGTCATCCTAAGTTGGTTTTCTAGGCAGGATTTCATCATTAAAGTTGTGGCATTATGACCCTAGTTTCAATTCTAATTGGCCTTGCACCAATTGAAGTTATACAAACCAAGCTATGGCTGCCCAAACACACTGGACTTAAGTCTAGACCTGCTAACACAACAGGGCAGCATACCAAATCCCTAATCTAATGCCACAATTCACTTCATTTTGTGGTCAAACCTTTCCAAATGGTCACTAATTGACCATTAAAATATTCATTCACTATTACATGAGCAAAACCCTAATTTTTCTCAAAACCTTAATTCCCAAAATTCCAATTCTTGCACTACACATACAATTCAATGTTCTAATTACTAAATTCATGTCAAAGGGGTCATCAATTTCCATTTACAATTCAGCTAAATCTTCAAAACCCTAACCTATACAAGGCTGTTGAAAATTCAAGCTAGTCAAACATGCATATTTTGTTTCAATTTTGTCAAATTCCCGCTCAATTCCTACTCCTAATGATAGAAACATAAAAAGGGATGAGTGAATTGACACTAACCTTATGTGAAGATTTCCCTAATGCTTCAAAGTTCACTTTCTTTGGTTTTCTTGGCTGTCAAACACCTTCCCAAGAGGAGTTGAAAAGTTTTAATGAAGATGGTTTAGTGTTTTGTGGAGAGAAACTAAGGAAAATTGAAAGTGGAGCAAAGAAATTTCAATGGAGGAGAGAGAAGGATTTTTGGACAAATGAAGAAGAATAAAGAAGATGGGTATTTTCTTTTATTTTTATCCCATTTAAATTTCATTTTTATCCCTCTAATTAGTTTGTCAAATTGTGACTGGGTGAAACTTTTTAATTGCATCATGCTTGCATATGCATGATGTCATAATTAAGCTTTTTAATTTCATTTTGTTTTCTTCTTTTCTTTACTTATTTTTAATTAAATTTTTAACAATATTTATTCATATTTTAGGACATTAACCTCACTCACTTAAATGGACAAGTTAGTCAAAAATCATCTCTGAAGGTGAAATGACCAAAATGCCCTTCGTTTTGCTTAACGAACTAAAATTGTCTGTACCGATCTAGAAAATTTCCTTAACATTTTCTTGGCATTCTTGAAGGAGTGGAAGCATGAAAATTATTAGATTAGAACATTGAATTCAAAAATTTTCTTCTAGGGTCTCATGCATCATACAACATTCATTATGTATCTAATTGATTTCAATGTTCAATTGCATATTAAAACACTTTTAATATGTATTAGGATCTACATTTTCCATTTAAGATTTTAGAATTAACAAATTAATTCATTAGAAACCTAGATAGATACAAGAATATGTCCACTAACCTTTCGATGCACTATAGATGTGATTGGTACCTTTTTGAAGCACCTAGGACCCCAAATATTGTCCCTCTAGCTTGTCTACACCAAGATCACCAATGGGCAGCCCCTAAACAAGCTTCTCAAGCCTTGGCAACCAATTAGAAATTAGGGATTTGCCTTTAAAGAGATTGTAGATGTGTATAGGACACTAGAAATAATTTTTAGCAATTTTAATTCAAAGAAACTTGGATCATTCTTTTTGAATTGATGAGAGAAGATGAAGAGAGGAGAAGAGCATAGAGGTGGTGGCACACTTGAGAGAAAATAAGAAGAGTGGCTAATTGTTTTATTTTCTCATAACATCACTTTATATAATTAGGTCATCACTCAAAACCCTTACCACATGTCATCACCTGATTGCTTCTTAATTTTAATTGACCTAATCACATTAAGCCAAGTGTCAATGCTAGACTTAATCTTGACTTTGATCATCTTGCATGATAGGAAGACAAATGACAAACCATGGTGCCATGTGTCACCATCTCATGGTGCTACATGTCACCCTGTGAAATGACCAAATTACCCTTGTGTTGTAATTTTGAGTTCTCAACCCAAAATAATTATTTCTCCTCTTCTAATCAATTTATATCAAACATAAATTAATTAATTAATCTCCATTAATTAATTTCTCATAATTAAATTCATATTTAAACACTTTAAATATAAATTTAACTTATACTATACATCCAATAACCTAGATTTGGTTTCAAGCTATGCTAGAGACTTTGCAATTTTATTGCAAATCAAACCCATTTAATTAATCAATTAAACTCTTTAATTAATCAATTAAATCATATTTAACTTGGTGATTACTTGTGTATGTGTGTGACTCATTAGGCTCATCACTAATTGGCAATGAGATATGATATCAACTCTTAATATCATCAGAACTTTTTCTTACCATAAATGATTTCTCTAAATCATTTAAGGCACCTTATAAACCATGGTTAACACCTAGCATAGCATGCCATGGCTACCCAATCAGTAATAAGGAATACCTTAAATAAACCTATAATCATATGTTATCATGTACTAGAATCTCTTTGTTACAAAATCCCAATTCGAGCTGGAGTCATGGTTTATGTCAAACTCTATTTGCTATGAACATTATGTTCTCTTTTAATTCCAATTCTTGATTAATTAGATTTTCTTGTCAGAAACTCTTTTTTGACTAAATTGGTCTGTTCTGGCTAGGAACTTGAAACATCAAGAACAATTAAATGAACATAGGATTTCATCCCTATTTACTTAGGGTAATAGATTCCATCTTGAATGCAACACCCTCACTTTAGCTAGTCCGTGCATTCTACTATTTTTGAGATTAATGTCTGTCTGGACAGTCGAAATGTCTGGAACTATATGTAAACTAGAGTGAGGAGTCATAAATAATTTAAATAAGTGTAAGAAAAAATTAAAGAAAAATTATAAAAATAAAATACAACAAAGTTAAATGAGCCAGTACGCCGGTGATGGGTGACCCTAACGGGAAGTAGCTGTCTTCACAGCTAGTAGCCCTAAACCCTAGAGAAATCCCATGAAATAATTTGTAGGACTCCAAAGAAGAGTCATTGAGGTTTCGATGGCATTAGAATTCCAAGAAAATGCTTAGAAAAATTTTTAGATCGGTACAGACGATTTTGGCTCCTTAAACCAAATGGAGGGCATTTTGGTCATTTCGTCTTCAGAGATGATTTTTGGCCAACTTGTCTAGTTAAATAAATAAATTATATAACATAAAATATGAATAAATATTGCTAAAAATTTAATTGAAAATGAGTCAAAAAGAAAAGAAAAGAAAAATGAAGAAAATTGGAATTTTGACATCACATGATGTCATTTAAAAAGCTCCACCCAATCACCATTTGGCAAGCAAATTAAAAGGGATAAAAATGACATAAAATGAGATAAAAATGAGATAAAAATGAAATAATTCTAGCAGCCATCTCTTTCATTTAGCCGAACCAAGAGAAGAGAGAAAGAAAGAGAGAGAGAGAGAGAGAGACCTCCATTAAAGCTTTGAGTGAGCTTGATTTCCACCCAACAAACCACCTCAAAACCCCTTCCTAGCTTCAAAAGAATTTATCCCTACCACTAGAGCAAGACTTGGACAGCAAAAAGGAACAGAAAAAGTGGAGTTTTCAAGCCTTGGAAATTGGCTAAGCCAAGGTTAGTGCTACATCTTCCATAAATTCATGAGTTTACCTTGTGTAGAAAATAAATTGAGTGTTAGTTTTGAAAGAAAGAAAACAAATTATGTAGGTATGAAAAACCCTCAATTTTGACAGCTTAGGGTACTTTAGAGTTTCAATGATTCAATTGAATTATAGTTGTGGACTGATGCAATTGAACATGAAATTGATTACTAGAACATTTGATAGCATGATGTTTGAGTAAATTGGAATTTTGGAGTTAGGGTTTGGAGCAAACTTAGGGTTTTGCTCATATGTTGGTGATTAGAAGTCCTAATGGTCAATTAGTGACCATTTAGCTGTATTTGATGAGGAATTGAAGTGAATTGTGGCTTTGGATTTGAGATTGGGTATCCTGCCCTGCAAGGCTAGAGATGAGTCCAGCAAGTTTGGGCAGCTATAACTTGAGTGTTATAGGTTTAATTGGTGCAAGACCAATTGGACATGAGACACATAATGGCACAACTTTGATGGAGAAACCTTGCCCAGAAAACAAACTTAGAATACCCTAAAAATTGACCAAATCTGGGTAACACACATTCTGCCTGGGCAAAATGACCAAATGAATAGTGTTCATTCATTTGGTCATAACTCATTGTAGAAATGTCCAATTGACCTGAATTTTATATCAATGAAAAGCTTAGACAATTTAGAACAACTTTTATGTAAAACACAAACTCAAATTTGGAACTTAACCAAATGAAATTGCTAGCCAAAATTGAGCTACCAAATCTGGCAGAACTAGGATTGCCCAGAAATTCTGGATACAGGTCAATCCGGCCAGTTATGGTATTTAGGCCATAACTTGAGCTAAAAAACTCCAAATGGAGTGATTCAAAAGGGAAATTAAAGAAGACACATAAAGGAACAACTTTCATGAAGAAAGTTTTGTCAAAATTCTACTGTAGCAAGGTCCAATGGAATAGTAAACTTGGACCTCAAATTCTAAAAAATTAAAATAAAACCTAGGAGGCTAGGAATTGAGTTTGGCAATCAATGCCAACAAAAATAAAATCCAAAATGTGGTATCTTGGTGAATCTAGGCTCAACAAATTCATTATAAATAAAAAAGTCAATCTTTGAATGGAAATGGTCAAATGAATAGTAACCACTAAATTATATGAAGTAGAAAATCAAACTATAAGAACCATTGTAGTTATTAATATAGGATGTGGTAGGTAAATTGTGAATGGTGAATTTGAGTGACACTAGGATTTAAAGGAAATTTAGCTAAATTTAAAACCCATGAAATATTCATGGATTACTTGAAATATGAATAATAATTCACCTAAATCATAAGGAATAGATAGTTAGGGCTTACATGCCCATTACAAATAAAATTCATGATACATTAATAATACAATGGAAAATATAAAATTGTAATTAGCATAAGTGAATTGTCAAATGTATAAATGAGATGAAGTCAGCATGAGGAATTATGTTTCATTGCAATTAGAACAATAATAAAATCCTACCCAATAAGTGGTACATGAGAGGAATTAAGGTGAATTATGAATACTTGTTCTCATCATGAGGAAAAAGAGAAATTAAAATTAATACATAAATAAGTTTGTATCTTAATTACATTGTTACGGAAAATTTAATTTTCAATTATGGGCCTCATAATATATTCATAATACAACTGGGAATATAAAATGTGAATTATATATATATGGACAGTTAAATGTGAAAATGAGGAGAAATTATGTAACACCCTAGGCAAATCCCACATCGGCAAAACACGGGAGAGATGCTGGGTTTATAAGTTGGTGGTTCGTAACCCCTAGTAACGCGTTTTAAAAACATGAGGGCTTCGACCCAGAGCGGATAATATCACTAGTGGGCCGGGCCATTATATCCACCCCCCCTTATGGGACTCAGCGTCCTCGTTGAGGTTTGCCCCACCATCGCTCAAGGTTGCACGCAGAGTGGCTTAGATACCACAAATGTAATGGCCCAGCCCACTAGTGATATTGTCCGCTCTGGGCCAAAGCCCTCATAGTTTTAAAATGCGTCACTAAGGGTTACGAACCACTAACTTATAAACCCAGCATCTCTCCCGTGTTTTGCCGATGTGGGATTTGCCTAGGGTGTTACAAATTATCACTAGGGCTTATGTCTCTTTTGTAACTAGAAATTAATACATTACATAATTAATGGCATATGAGAAACAAAAAGAATATCTTGAGTACAATGGTATGTGAGAATCATTGTTGTGGAATGTGATCAACACAAATGATATAATAAATAAATATATGAATTATGATGAAGGTAAAATTTATGTAGAAATGTATTTTAAAAATTTATACTTCTGTTAGGAATAGAATTAAAATGTTATAAATTATAATTGAAATTTGTCATGAAATAATGAAGTCATAAAAAAAATAATATATTAACACTTAATGGTACTATGTGCCCATGTATTGCCTAGATACGTGTATCAGATTGGATAGATTGACATGTCAATAGGGTATTGTTTTAGCAATACTGCATAAGACTTTATGCCTGTATTCATGGCTTTATGCCCGCACTCATAGCTTTTATGTGCGATTATATGTTATCATGGCTTTTTAGCCATACTGACTGCATACGTGGTTGACGTTCCGCGTCCCATGGTATAACGGCCCGATGCACCGCAGTGTCCAGTGCCAACGACCCGTTATCCAGTTTAGTCAGCTTATCATAGGTTACCTGGGCAGTGTAAATTATTGAAGTTATTTAAGAACATTAGTGATTAAAAACATTAGAAAGTATTAAATGAAATGAGAAAAAAGATTAGCAATTGAAATATAACTAAATCAAGTAGTACAAATGAAATTTTCAGAATTGTAGGAACCGAAGATACAATTCTCTAGAATTAATCTGTATATTGAATATTATTACTGTATACACTCAACACTTCCAAAGAGGGAAAAAATAGAATATTAGATAGTTGATATTAGAAATATCATACCAAATTTAATTGATACCCAAGGATCTAAATTATACTTTAGAATTATACTTCAGTCTTTCTTATTTGTGTATATTATTTTCTTGTTATATTATTGCACCACTAAGCAGAAATGCTTAGCGCGATGGATTTATTTCATTCGCGCAGGTACTGAAGCTAAAACCCAGTGGATATTTAACCGAGATTTTTGGAGTCCAGATCTGCAGAAGTGTCAGAAGTGTTCAAGTTGTCACCTCCTCAGCAATGCATGTAGATAGGGCTCACAAAAGTTATTTTATGTATTTATAATTAGTTATTAATTGTAATGTAAATTATGATATTGTAATTAATTTTTACATCATGTAAATTGTGAATTTATGAAATTAGCTTGTAAATCATGTAAATTATGAAGTTTGAGAATTTTGATACATAAATTGAGTATGAATGGGTATGTATGCAAATGAGTTGCAAGAATTGAATGTGTGATGAGATGATCATGAAAATAACTTATGAGATTTTATTATGAAAATATTGTTGAAATTTCAAGCAGGTGAATAGTAAAATATGCCAAATGGTAATAGAAACAGGAGAAACTCCGTTGGTTTCTCCATAGAAAAATAATTGATATTAAAATATAACGAGAACAAAATTTTTAAAGGAATAATGTAAGATAAAATAAGGTGCTCCAGCACCGAGTGTGACATGCCTTGCTCAGCTACACTATAGTAGGGTGAGGGGTGTCACATTGATCAACACCTACCTCCATATATAACTAGTAGGAGCCAACACATACCTATATACCCATACACAGTACAAGTATGAAAGCAGTATCAAACTCAAACCACCTATATACAAGATAATTGTGTTATCTTAAGTCTAAAGATTATATGCATTGATATGATATATGACATTGCATTGACAAGAGTAAACTCCATGTGCTTGTCATATGTGTCACTGGTTCGGCCTACTTATCATGTATAAGTGCCTATCATGTTTATTATATGGCATGAGACTCACCATTCCATCTTATTTATATCTCATATAAATACCTTGGGAACAAACATGATTATAATCTTTCTGGATGAACCAATTTGTGATACTTTGTACTAGAAATACTGTCACTCATATTCTTAACAACTTAAGAATAGAAGTTCTAACAAAATATCAATGGATCTTTTCTATTGCACATAAATACATTATGTAAATGAAAAAGTGAAATTGCCTTTTATTAATAAAATATGTACAAGATACATACTAAATGATATGCTCTAGGGCATATGACTAATAATTCTTTTGTCATTTAGGCTGCAATAGTTCTCCCGGGTTTAGGGTTGCTAATGGCCTTCACCGTTACTTCTAATTAGGTCACCCATCATCGGAGCACCGGCTCATTTAACTTTGTTTTATTTCATTTCTAAAATTTTTCCTTAATTTTTCTTACCATTATTTGGATTATTTATGACTCCTCACTCTAGTCTAAATATAGTTCCAGACATTCTGGTTGTCCGAACCAACATTAGTCACTGAAACAGTAGAATGCACGGGCTAGCTAAAGTGAAGGCATTACACATCAGCTCTGGATGTGGAGAGAGTCAGAGATAAGGAGTAGTCTAAGAGGGGCAGGCAGCATAAGAGGGGTTCTAGATCTAGCCAGTCCGATTTAGCAACAACTAGTAGTAAGAAGGCCAAGGAGTCTAGGGTCAGACTCAGGGTTGAGGTAAGAGATAGAGATCTTGGTTTGCTCCGAGGAGATGAGGACAGTCTGGTGCATCAGTAAGTAGTTCTCTGGGTGCAGCTACACGAGGATCAGCCCCAATACCAGCTTGTACACATTGCAGGAGGAGCCACCGAGGAAAGTGTAAACTATTGATTGGGGGATGCTTCAGATGTGGATCTATGGATCACTTCTTGAAGGATTGTCCACAGAGGAGTACTAGTGCTCCCACTGCCCCACCCCAGACAGAGAGGTCTACCCTGGCAGCACCAAGGGGTAGAAGACCTGTGAGGCCTGATACAGCTGGTCCATCACAGAGGCCTACTACAGAGACAGTTCAGAGGCAGGAGGTCAGGGTAACACCTCGTGCTTATGCTATGAGGGCTCGGGAGGAGCAAGATCCAACAGATGTCATTAAAGGTACATTTTCTCTTTATGACATGTTAGTATGTACACTAATTGATCCCTGCTCCACACATTCATACATGTGTATTACACTGCCAGTTGATCGAGGGGTACTGACAGAGGAGTTAGAGGAGGACATATAAGTTACTAACCCTTTAGGCCATAGTGTCATGGTGAAGAAGGTCTATATGGGTTGTCCTCTGAGGATACAGGGTTATGAGTTTCCAGCTAACTTAATTGAACTACCATTCCATGAGTTTGATGTGATACTGGGAATGGATTGGTTATCACATCATTAGGCAATGGTAGATTATTAGTTGAAGAGGATTTCATTACAGACAGTAGATGGGGATGAGATTACAGTTGTGGGTGAAGGAACGGGTTATCTTTCTACTATCATATTAGCCACAACAGCCAAAAGATTGATGAGGAAAGGCCGTGACGCTTTCTTAGCACATGTGGTTGACACTAGGAAGACTAGCCCGAGCTTACCAGACATCCCCACTGCATGTGATTTTCTTGATGTATTTCTGGAAGAGTTGCCAGGTGTGCCACCAGAGAGAGAAGTGGAGTTTGCTATAGAGGTTATGCTGGGTACTGCATTGATTTTTATTGCTCCATATAGGATGGCACCCACTGAACAAAGAGAGTTGAAATTTAGTTACAGGAGCTACTAGATAAGGGTTTCATACGCCCTAGTGTGTCACCCTGGGGAGCACCGGTGTTGTTTGTGAAAAAGAAGGATGGTACCCTTCAACTTTGTACAGATTACTAACAGCTAAATAAGGTGATTATGAAAAATAAATATCCTTTATCATGGATAGATGACCTGTTTGATCAACCAAAGGGAGCTGGTGTATTCTCCAAAATAGATCTCAGATCAGGCTACCATCACTTAAGGGTAAAGGAGATAGATATGCCAAAAACTGCTTTTAAGACCCGGTATGGATACTATGAGTTCCTAGTGATGCCATTTAGGCTGACAAATGCACCAGCGGCTTTCATGGACCTCATGAATCGTATCTTTCATTCCTACTTGGATCGGTTCATTATGGTCTTTATAGATGATATTCTGGTGTATTCTAAGAATTGGGAGGAGCATGATGAATAGTACTGTAGACACTACGGGAAAAACAGTTGTATGCCAAGTTGTTCAAGTGTGATTTTTTGTTAAAGGAGATATCTTTCCTTGGCCACATTATATCAGCAGATGGGATCAAGGTAGATCCAAAGAAGATTGAAGCAGTAGTTGAATGGAAGCCTCCCAGAAATGTAACAAAGGTTAAAAGCTTCTTGGGGTTAGCTGGGTACTAAAGGAGATTTGTGAAGGGATTTTCCCTTATATCAGCCCCATTGACTAAGCTACTACATAAGAATGTTAAGTTTGACTGGAATGATAAGTGTCAAACCAGTTTTAAGAAACATGTAACACCCCCAATTGTATAGCCTGGTATATTTCACTATTCCGGTGATCGGTGTCTGTCCGGATAATTTAGGGGATTAGAACCACACTTAAGACAACTAGATAAGCCCTAAGCATAAATAATTAGTAATTGTCAATTAGTTAAGTATAAATAAGAAAAACAGAACATAAGAGGTTAAATGAGCCAAGAGTCACAGCGATGGGTGACCTTCTCGAGAAGGACTGCGAGATCAATTTAAACTCAAATTTCGAACCGTAAAATGTGACACTACGGTCCTTAGGACTATTACGAACATAGTGGAAAAGAGAAAATCACAAAAAAGAAATGTTAAGCCGGTCAAATAATTAGGTCAGAGATCCGGAAGAAATATTGAATTATTTACAAACCGAGTCGAACTGACGAGGGGCAATTTGGTCAATTGACCCCTAGAGTTGACTCTTGACCTAACTGTCAAATAAAATCAGAGAAAAAAAGATTTCAGAATCAGGAATTAAATTAAAGAACTAATGGAAAAATAAATAAATAAAAAAGAGAAAAAGGAAAAGTGAAAAGTGATAACATCATGTATGATGCAATAAACATTATAATTAACAAATTTATTTAAGATAATTGTGGTCTTCCATAAGGATTAAAATTCATAAAAGAAAGAAAAAAAAATTCATCTTCCTCTCCATTTTCCGTGACCTCTCACTCACCCTCTCCCTCACCAAAAACTCCATTGAAGCTCAGTTTTGAGCTTGAAGAACCAAAAACCTCACTATAGAAAATTTTCCTACCATGGTTCAATTTTGCTTAGGCAACTAGAAGAGAAGATTCAAGGGAAATAAAGAAGAAAAAAATTGAAAGAAGGAAGAAAGAA
Source organism: Hevea brasiliensis (assembly GCF_030052815.1). Taxonomy (NCBI): domain Eukaryota; kingdom Viridiplantae; phylum Streptophyta; class Magnoliopsida; order Malpighiales; family Euphorbiaceae; genus Hevea; species Hevea brasiliensis. Next base: position 87,000,890 of record NC_079497.1, on the reverse strand, counting down.
AATTCTGCATAAGGTTAGTAATTCAAACTTCAAACTTTTTGTTTAATTTTTGTGTTTATAGCTTAAAGAACTTAGAAATATGCTTAAAATGAAATGAAAACATCTTTGGAGGACTAAGTATGGATTTCAGCTAGCTAGGGTTTCAGTGGAAAATGCATGTGTTTTGATTGAAGTAAAAGTGTATGTGAACTTGAATGAGTTAAGAAATGGTGATGGTATGCTTTGAATTAGTTAAATATAACAAAAATGTGAATTAGGGTTTGGACCTAGGGTTTTGGAGGACAAAAATTGGAGAATTGGTCAAATGGTGTGTTTGACCTAGTTTGAGCTGAAAAATGGTCATTTGTGACCAATTGTGGTATGTTTAAAGTGTTAGAATTAGGTTTAAATTTGGATTGATTAGGGACATGCTGCAGGCAACAGGACCAAGGTCCCTTTCAGGGACCAAAACTAAAAATTTACCAACCAATTGGTGTGAGGCCAATTGGAAATGAAACTAGACACAAAATGGCACATTTTTCATTTAGGAATCATGCCCAAAAAGTGACCATAGCATAGTGAACAAATTGGCCAACTCCGGATGTGAGTGTTCTGCCCTGTACAAAAATGACCAAATGAATAGTGTTTGTTCATTTAGCCATAACTTGGGCCAGGCAGGTCTAAATGACCTGAAATTTTACCAACAGAAAGCTAAGATATAGACCTAAAACTCTCCTAAAGAACACAAACCTAAATTATTCCCTTAACAAAGTCATTTAGTTACCCAAAATTAGTGACCTAAAACTGCCAGAACCCAGAATTTGCCTAGAAAATCTGGGTTAGACCAATCCAGCAGCCATGATTCAAATGGCTATAACTTGAGCTACAAAACTCCAATTGGAGTGATTCAAAAAGGAGAATAAAGTTAACACAATAAGGAACAATTTCTATGAAGAAAACTTAGCCAAATTCTAACAGCAACATGACCAATGGAATAGTGCAACATAGGACACCAAAATTGAAATTTTGCAAATTTTCCTAAAAGACTTAAAATTTGAGTAAACAACCAAAACCAACAAATTTAGTAACCAAAATGTGTTATGTGGGTGAAATTGGAATTTCCATACCTATTAAGCCTTAGAAAGTCAACAAATTGACTTGAATAGTATAGTAAATAGTAACTCCGAAACACAAATTTTAAAGAACGCCAAGTTTAGCATATTAAAGCTAGGTAAAAGTAAATTTGAATTTATTTTTGAATTAATGATAAGTTATGATACTGAAACACTGTGACACTGTGTGTTTCAGTGGAAAAGAATACCGGAAAAGAACTCAAGGGATCGAGTCAAGGCTAAGAGGCAACTCGTATAAGGTTTGTGCATAACATAGAATTTCAATAAATTTTATTCTGCACATTGTTTTGAATAAATTGAAATATCAAATTGTGACACCATTGTCTTGAAATGTTTACTATGCCTCTGATTTAAATTATTGAAAGATTAATTGTTTGTGTTTGAAATGGAAATAAATGTTTAGTAAATTGTTAAGATAGTTTTGAAACCACAGTGTCATGACCATATATTTGAATACCTCACTAGCATGACTAGTGGAGGAAATCAGTTTCGAATTTTGATTTATTCTCTGGCTGAAGTGTTGAGGTATGTGCCAGTAGAAGAAGAAAAAGAATGGGTTCCCATATATTTGATCTAGCTAGCCTTGTGATGTGACTTCTCCTTAGCCTCTGGCTATTGAGATTATATTTATTTCGAATGGAATGATATAACTGTGTGTTTTTATGAAATTTGTTTTGAGACTTTTGAAATGAAATTGTTTGGATTAAAATCTTATAAATCATGTTTTGAATTTATATTTCATGTTCAGTTTAATTTTTGAATAAGTATGATTTAAATTTTACATAAAGGTTATTTTAGTATGTTGTGCACCACTGAGTCCTAGTACTCAGCGATGGCTATTATTGCTGTTGCAGATATAGAGACTAGAGGAGCAGCAGAGTGAGCTGCTGAGGATTGAAGAGCTACCTACTCTAATGTTTTATCGGGCATATTTTATACCCTTATTGTAAAAATTATTTTGATGTATGTAATGTATGTAAATGTAGGAAATGGTCATGAGCAGTTGTATAAAGCTTGTAATAAATTTTAGTTTGGATTTTTCTTAATGTAAATTTTTGTAATGATGTATATAAATTGCTTTATCTTTAATTACATATGAATGGAAGTATTTTGTTTTAATTTGAATGAAATTAATTAGTAGTATTTTGCTGATGTTGAATTTTGAAACTTAAGAAATGATGTTGAAATTGGTTGGGATGGATGTTGATTTGATGAAGTTATTGAGATAAATAATTGGAAGTGCTTTTTACATGTATTTGAGGAACTGTTTTCTCAAAATACAGAAGGTACTCTGCCAAAATTTTTATAAAATTTACGAAAAAATAAAATGAGATAAAAATCTTAACTAGTTTTCAAACTCTAATTAAATATTTTAATACTATTAGAAAATGCTCACCACTCATAAAAAGTAAGAAAATGATTTTAAAATCCCTTGTAGGGTACTTAATGAGTTATCAGTACGTGAAGTTCAGTAGTTCATTAGGTATTCTACGGGATTATGTTATGCCTTACAGAGGGTAAGGTGTGACATGTTTTAGTAGTATCAGAGTGAATTTTTAAAGTATGTTTTAACTTGTGAATTGTGTATTTTCTTTGTTAAGTACAACTGCTCAATGTCCTTATTTGTTACATATAGTGCATTACATCATAAATATGAACTAACGGAGGGAAATCTCCATGTGTTACTTATTCAGGAGATATCTTACTCCAGACTGTTATGGAAGAAGGGGATCACTTAGTTGAGTAATCTGTTGAAACTAAGGCAGAAGGGGAAGCCCCAGCTCTACAAAATGTCAGTGGGTTAGTGGCATCAGCCCCATAAATGCCACAGTTTCCTGCATAGTTTACACAGGAAATGGCGGCAATGTTTCAACAAATGGTTGGGGGTATGTTGGCTCAAGCTCCACTTCAGACACCTATGATAAAACCACAGCCTCCAGCCAGACGGTATGACAAGCTGTTAAAGTATAGGGCTATGGAATTCAAGGGTACAGTAGACCCTTTAGAGGTAGAGCAATGGCTGGAAAGAATGGACAGAGTATTCAAGAAGCTGCATTGCCAAGATGAACTGAAGTTTGAATACTTTGTGTCACTACTGTAAGGGGATGCGTATGTTTAGTGGAAGACCATCCCCCACAGCTTGGCTAAACCACCAGTACTGACCTGGGAAGATTTCATCAGAGAATTCAGACAGAAATACGTCCCAGATGCATATGTGGATCAGAAACTACAAGAATTTCTAAGTTTGAAGCAAGGCAACAGAACAGTGGTAGAATATGAGAGGGAGTTCTCCCGCTTAAGCCACTATGCTAGGGGTCTCCTTTCTACTAGTAAGGAAAGGTGCAAGAGAATTGAGACGGGTTCGAAGCCTAGCCTACGGATGCAAGTTATGGGATTCAGACATAGTAATTTCTCAGAGCTCATCTCTCAGGCACTTGAGTTGGAAAGAATTGAATAAAAAGCGATCCTAGTAAAAGAAAAATAAAAAAAAAGCTGAAAAATCAGAGAAAGACAAGGGGGAAAAGTCAGTAGAGCTAAGTCCTAGTGGTACTTCTGGGAAGAGGAAGAAATTTAGTGGTCTAGCAGCGGTCGAGGTGGAAGGTTTGGAAGGGGCAGATTCTCTGGACATAGACCCCCTAGGTCTGGTCAACAGTCGAGCAAGGGTTCACAACCTCCCTGCCCCTGTGAGACTTGTGGCAAGATTCATATGGGAGAATGCTATTGGGCAACAGGAGCCTGTTTTAACTATGGAGGCAAGGGTCATATTACAAAAGATTGCACTAGTGCTCCTAGATTTGGTCCAGCTCCTACGACTGCAGAAGGATCTCTTTAGAGTCCTACTCCCAGAGGTTCACCACCAGTTAGTAGAGGAAGAGGTAGAGGTAGAGGTAGAGGCACTGCTTTTGGCAGTCAGGGTACTGTTGGTCAGTCAGCACAAGGAAGTGCTTTAGCCAGAGTTTATACCATGAGACAGCGAGAAGAGGTTGAGACTTTCGATGTGGTAGCCTGTACATTCTCTATCTCTGATCAAGAAGTATTTGTGTTATTTGATCCAGGTTTAACCACTCATATGTTAGTGCTAGCATAGTCAATTCACTTACTGTTCCGTGTGTCAAAATGGGTTTTGAAGTGCTAGTAACTAGTCCATTAGGACAAGAGGTTTGGGTCAATAGAATCTATAGAGACTGTCCTTTGGTGATCCAAGGACATGTTTTTCTATCAAATTTGATTGAAATGCACTTCAGAGACTATGATATCATCTTAGGCATGGATTGGTTAGCCAGGCATCACGCCATGATTGACTGTAGACTGAAGACAGCCATTTTTAGACTCCCTCTGTATGGTGATGTGGTAATACATGGGGAGAGGCATTTATTGCCATCAAACATCATTTTGGCTGCACTAGCCAGAAGGATGATCAGAAAGGGGTGTGAAGCAAACTAGGCACATGTGATAGACACCCAAGTGGGGAGCCCAGCACTGAGGGACATCCCTACAGTACGTGACTCTCTGGATGTGTTTCCTGATGAATTGCCAGGATTACCTTCAGAAAGAGAGGTGCAGTTTGAGATTGATGTTATGCCTGGTGTGGATCCAATCTCGATAACACCATATAGAATGGCACCAATAGAATTGAAAGAATTAAAAGTGCAGTTGCAAGAACTACTTGACAAGGGCTTTATCTGCCCTAATGTGTTACCTTGGGGAGCGCCAGTGTTGTTTATCAAGAAGAAAGATGACACTCTCCGCTTATGTATCGACTATCGGCAGTTGAATAAGGTGACAATAAAGAACAGATACCCATTACCCCGCATTGATGACTTATTTGATCAGCTGAGGGGTGCAGCTGTGTTCTCTAAGATTGACCTGAAATCGGTTTATTATCAGCTAAAAGTACAAGAGCAGAGTATTCCTAAAACTACCTTTAGAACCCATTATGGCCATTATGAGTTCTTAGTCATGCCATTCGGGTTAACCAATGCTCCGGCTGCTTTTATGGATCTGATGAACACTATCTTCAGACCATACCTCGACCAGTTTGTTGTGGTATGCATAGATGATATATTAGTCTATTCGAGGAGTGCAGAAGAGCATGATAGACATCTACGGATTGTACTGCAGACTTTGAGGAAGAAACAACTATACACCAAATTGTCGAAATATTAATTTTGGCTGAAAGAAATATCTTTCTTGGGGCATGTAGTATCAGCAGAAGGTATTAAGGTAGATCCAAGTAAGATAGAAGTTGTCCTTAATTGGAGGCCACCCAGAAATATTATGGAGATTCACAGTTTTCTGGGATTATCTGGATACTACGGTCGATTTGTGAAAGGATTCTCCTTGTTGGCATCTCCATTGACCAAGCTGCTTAGGAAAGATGTGAAATTTCAATGGACGAATAAATGCCAGCAGAGTTTTGATGAATTAAAGAGATGTTTGACTGAGGCTCTAGTCCTAACTTTACCTACTCCGGGTAAAGAATACACAGTTTATAGTGATGCTTTTCACAATGGGTTAGGCTGTGTACTGATGCAATAATGAAATGTCATTGCCTATGCATCATGCCAATTGAAACCGCATGAGAGGAATTATCCAATACATGACTTGGAGCTTGCAGCTATTGTGTTCGCTCTTAAGACTTGGAGACATTATTTATATGGGGAGAAGTGCTACATCTACACAGATCATAAGAGTTTGAAGTATCTGGGCACTCAAAAGGAGTTGAATTTGAGACAGAGGAGATTGTTAGAGTTGATAAAAGACTATGATTGTCTAATAGACTATCAGCCAGGGAAAGCTAATGTAGTGGCAGATGCCTTAAGTCGTAAGACTATGGCAAGTCTACGGGTTACTCCTTTTCCTACGGTACATGAATTGAGATCATTACATGCCAGCTTAGAGATTAATGATGAGGGGCAGATAGCAGTTGCATGGCATATACAGCCAGTGTTGATTGATCATATCAGAATGGCTGCTCAGAATGATCAGAAGTATCAGAGACTATTAGAAGAAGTCCAGCAAGGCAAGAAACCAAAATTCTCAATAAGAGATGACGGTCTACTGCTTCACCAGGGCAGAATGTGTGTTCCTAATGATGTTGATTTGAGGCAAATCATTTTGAAGGAAGCACATGAGTCTTCTTTTGCCATGTACCCTAGTGGTACAAAAATGTATAGAGGGCTAAAGGAGCATTACTGGTGGATGGGTATGAAAAGAGATATGGCAGAGTTTGTTGCCAAATGCCTAACTTATCAGCAAGTGAAGATAGAGCATCAAGTACCCGCGGGGTTGTTACATCCACTACCAGTACCAGAATGGAAATGGGAGAGAATAACGATGGATTTTGTGATGGGACTTCCAAGGATACAGAAGAGTCATGATGCAGTTTGGGTCATTATTGATAGTTTGGGATGAAGTCAGTGAAAGGAAGATGATTGGGCCTGAAATTGTTTAGCAGACCAAGGAGAAGATCAGGGTGATCAGAGATCAACTTAAGACTGCATCAGACCGTCAGAAGTCCTATATTGATATGAAGAGAAGAGATATTGAGTATATAGTGGGTGAGAAAGTATTCCTCAAGGTTTCCCCTTGGAAGAGGATTATGAGATTCGACAGACAGGGGAAACTAAGTCCTCGTTTTATCGGGCCATATAAGGTTCTGGAAAGAGTGGGTCCTTTGGCATATCGTTTAGCACTGCCTCTAGAGTTAGAGAAGATACATAATGTCTGTAACATCCTCACTTTAGCTAGTTCGTACAGTCTACTATTCCAGTGACCAGTGTCAGTTCGGATAGCTAGAACGTCCGGAAAAATATTTAAACTAAAGTGAGGAATCATAATTAACTCCAATATTAATAAGAAAAATTTAGCAAAAATTTTAGAAATAAAATACAACCAAGTTAAATGAGCTGGTGCCCTAGCGATGGGTAACCTAGTGAGAAGTTGCGATTCTCGCAACTAGGAGCCTTAGACCCTGGGGAAAAATTATAAAATAATTTCTGAGACTCCAGAGAAGGGTTATTGAGGTTCTTATGGCATTAGAATGCCAAGAAAATACTTAGAAAAATTTTTCAATCGGTACAGACAATTTTGGCCCGTTAAGCCAAACGGAGGGCATTTTGGTCATTTCGTCTTCAGAGACAATTTTTGGCCAACTTGTCCAGTTAAATAAATAATTTATACAACATAAAATATGACTAAATGTTGTTAAAAATTTAATTGAAATTAATTAGATAAGAAATGGAGAGGAAATGAAAGAAAAATGACATTATGACATCATAGTGATGTCATTAAAGTTTTTCCAACCAACCCAATGTTGACACATAGCATAACTTATCTTAAAGAGACAAAATAGGCTGAAAATGAACAAAAAAACATATCTCTCTCTCCCTTTCTTCTTCCTTGCCGTGAACCCTCTCCCATTCTCACTATTATCAAGCTTTTAAAGCTTGCTTTCTCTCACTTTTACTCAACAAAACCCTAATCTAGCAACCCAAAAAAATCTTCTTACACCTTGGAGATTCTTTTGGGAGCAAAAAGAAGAAGAAAAGAAGAGTTTTAGCAAGTGGGAAAAATCTCACTCCATAGAGGTTAGTGACTTAAACTCAAATTTCACTTTAAATTCATGTTTAACAATTATGAAAGAGTGCAAATGATAAGGAAATTGATGGAGTACCATTTGTATGTAAACCCTAAGTTTTGCCAGCCTTGGTTGGGCAATATTGTGATGATTTTAATGAAGTTAAAAAGGGTAGTATGGCTGCCCACATTATGTCTCTTTTATGTGGATTGGTGAAATGCAATCCTAGTGCATGGCTTGAAATGTTAAGTTAGGGTTTGGGTAGGAAAATGGGACCTTGACCATGTGATGATGGAAATAGGTTTTAATGGTCAATTAGTGATCATTTGGTTTGGTTTGAATAAAAAATGAAGTGTGTTTAGTGATGGGATTTGGGTTTAGTGTGGCTGCCCTAGGTGACCTGCAGAATTGGACATGAGTCCAGCAGGTTTGGGCAGCCATAACTTGAATTGTAGAGGTTCAACTGGTGCATGGCCAATTGGACATGAAAATAAACACATAATGGCACAACTTTGGTGAAGAAACCATGCCCATAAAACCAAACCAAGTTGACCAAAAGTTTGCCCTAATCCGGGTGATCTTCAATCTCCCTGGGCAAAATGACCAAATGAACAATGTTTGGTCATTTGGCCATAACTCAATGTAGAAAGGTCCAATTGACCTGAAATTTTACTAGAAACAAGCTGAGATATAGAACAACAACTTTCATGAGGAAACTGACCCAAATTATGACCATAACCTAGTCAAATTGCCAACCAAACTTAGGTTACCAAATTTAGCAGAACCAGTTTTGCCCAGAATTTTGGAATCTGTCCAATCCGGCCAGTTATGGTTTTTAGGCCATAACTTGAGCTACAAAACTCCAAATGGAGTGATTCAGAAAAGGAAATTCAACTAGACAAAATAAGGAACAACTTTTATGTTGATCATTTTTCCAAATTCCCACTGCAAAAGTGACTAATGAAACAGTAAACCCAGAGCTTGAAAACTGAAAATTCTGTCCAATTCACATTAAGCTTAGAGATGGTATTGGCAACCAATACCAACAAGTTTAAAAGGCAAAATGTGGTATGTTGATGATATTTAAACCAATTTACCTATTACCAATGCAAAAGCCAACATTTTGGTTGACCAATGAAATGAATAGTAATCATAAAAATTCAATTTCAAAGAATTACATAAATGAAAAGTGTTAAATGCCCTAGTAGGCCTAATTTGATTGGTTTGGATAGGTTGACATGCCAATAGGGTTCTGTTAGCAGTACTGCATATGGCTTCATGCCATTCTGTGACATAATAGCCTTCGGCTATGATATTGAGTTATTATACTCGGGTTTAATCCCCGATAATTATTCTGACTTATTAGGTACATTGCATTGCCTGGAGACACAATGTGACCGATGGTGTGATGGTCCGAGGTACTTAGTACCCAGTGTCAGTTTACCCCTTTATCTAGTCCAGTCGATTAGTATGGGTTACTCAGGCAATGTTAATAAATCCTACCAAACTTTAATCGAATAATATGGTAATAAATATTTGAAATTAAGTCTACCCAAAAAAAAAATGTAAACATACATTCTGCATACATATTTTTATTTTATTTTATTTTATTTTATTTTATATTGTCACCACTAAGCAGAATTGCTTAGCGCGTTGCTTTTACCACGCGCAAGTATTGGAGACATAGTTGGGGAGTCCAGCAGACCTCATACAGGGTGAGCTTTCATATCTGCATTCAGAGTTCAAAGTCACCTCACATTTGCAATGCATTGGTAGGACATTGGGCTACTTCAGTCTTTTGTATTTGTAAACTTTTGTTATGTATATTATAAACTCATGTAATCATATTTTTGCTGTAATTACCCATGAACTATGTTCAGAAATAAATATGAGTATTTCTCATTGAATTGAGTGTGATATGAAATGAATGTGAATTTTGAGATACTGAATTGATTTGAGAAATTGTTGAAAAATGTTGGTGGTTGACTGAGATTGAGATTATAATTATATTGGAAGTGTTTTTAAATAGGTTCAAAATAACTGTTTTCCAATTTATAGCCGGCACTCTGTCGGATTTTCTATAAAATTTGAGAAAAAATTTAGATTTATTAAAAATTGTTAATAAATGAATAAAAAGGGATTAATTGAAATTGAAACATGAATTGATGTTCCGACACACTGAGTGGCATAACTTGCTCAGCTACACTGTAGACGGGTAAGGGGTGTCATATTTAGTGGTATCAGAGCATCGGTTTAGGTGTTTCTGGGTCTAGATAAAGTACATACCATTGCATTGCATTTGTAAGTGTTGAGGTGATACTGATGCAGATCTGTTTGTTTTCTTATTTTGAGTAGGACATGGATCCTGCTTCGCAAAGAGTAGTTGATGAAGAGGTGGAGAGTCATGCTCCACCAAGGGCTGGGTCTGGGGGCAGGGGAGAACCTACTCCACCAGTAGCTGAGGCACCTGCTCAACCTCAGTTTGCTCTATTCTAGCAAATGACCGAATTCTATAGGCAAATGATGGGGGCAATTCCACCACCACAACCACAGCCACAACCTCTACCAGCACCACAGAAATCTCATCTGGAGAAATTGAGAAAGCATGGGGCTATGGACTTCTTTGGGAAGAGGGAGGATGATCCAATGGCCGCAGAAAATTGGTTGGATAAAACCATCAGAGTGCTGAAACAGCTAAATTGCACCCCTGAACAGAACCTAGTGGCTGTTGTGTCCCTACTTTAGGATGACGCATATCAGTGGTGGGACACAGTAACCAGTGAGGTGCAACCTAAATGGATCACCTGGGAATTCTTCCTTACAGAGTTCAGGAAGAAATATATTAGCAAAGTGTATTTAGAAGAGAGAAGAAGGGAATTTATCAGTTTGAGACAGAGACAGTTGTCAGTGGCTGAGTATGAGCGTGAGTTTGTCAGACTGAGCCGGTATGAGAGGGAGATAGTCTCTACAGAGGCAGAGAGGTGCAGAAGGTTTGAAGAAGGGCTCAATGACAACATCAAAGTCATGATCACAGCACTAGAGATCACGGATTTTTCTAAACTGGTGGATGCAGCATCAAAAGTAGAAAGGGTCAGAATCAATGAACAAAATAGAAGGGAAAGACAGCAGAAGAGGGGTCCGGGTCAGTCCAGTGCATTTTCTGCTCCCAGTAAGAAGAGTAAGGGTCCTCCTACTCAGAGTTTAGGACCACCACAGGGTCAGGGCCAGTCTCAGGGGCCCAGACCACAGTTTACACCTAGGAGAGGCCAGTCCACACCATCAATTGGCAGCTCTTCAGGGATGGTGTTTAGGGGACCAGCCCCCTGTATCTTCTGCTTGTCAATACTGTCAGAAGTGGCATAAGGAGGAGTGTTGGTGAATGACTGGTGCATGTTTACGGTGTGGATCAATAGAACATCAGATCAAGAATTGTCCGAAGAGGACTACTACAGTTGCTCTAGCACAAACTGACAGACTTGCTCCTGCACCACAAAGAGGTAGGAAGCCTGGTAAACCTGAGGTAGCTGGTCCATCACTGAGGCCTACATCCGAGTCAGCTGAGAGGCCAGACACTAGAATACTAGCCAGAGCCTATGCCATCAGAGCTCAGGAGGAGCAAGATGCCCCGGATGTCATCAGGGATACGTTTTCCCTCTACAACACTTCTGTACATGCATTGGTGGATCCAAGATCCACTCATTCCTACATTTGCATCAAACTACCCATAGAGAGGGGAGTTCCAGTAGAGGATAGTGATCAAGACATTCTGGTCACAAATCCACTAGGCCACAGTTTAGTAGTGAATAAAGTGTATAAAGATTGCCAGTTGAGAATTCAGGGGTATGAATTTTCTGCAGATCTAATTGAGTTGCCCTTCCATCAGTTTGACGTGATTTTGGGAATGGACTGGTTGTTATGTCATCAGGCAATAGTTGATTGTAAATTGAAGAGAATTTCTATGAAAACTTCTGAGGGTAACGAGATCACTGCTGTGGGTGAAAGGACAGATTTCTGTCCAATGTTATCTCAGCCACAATTGCAAGAAGAATGATGAGAAAAGGCTGTGAAGCTTACCTAGCACACGTGGTTCATACTAGGCAAGCTAAGCCAAACCTGAGTGATATACCCATAGTAAGAGACTTTCCAGATGTATTTCCTGAAGTGTTGCCTGGTTTACCACTAGAAAGGGAAGTCGAGTTTGCTATTGAGGTAATGCCGGGTACAGCACCCATTTCCATTACTCCTTATGGGATAGCACCCACTGAATTGAGGGAGTTAAAAACTCAGTTGCAAGAGTTGCTTGATAAGGGGTTCATACGCCCTAGTGTGTCACCATGGGGAGCTCCGGTGCTATTTGTGAAGAAAAAGGATAGAACCTTGAGATTGTGTATTGATTACCGGCGGTTGAACAAAGTAACTGTGAAGAACAAATATCCATTACCCAGAATCGACGATCTGTTTGATTAGTTGAAAGGAGCCGGTGTATTTTCAAAAATTGATCTTAGATCAGGGTATCATCAGTTGAGGGTAAAGGATACAGCTGTGTCAAAAACTGCATTCAGAACCTGGTATGGGCATTATGAATTTCTAGTGATGCCGTTTGGGTTAACAAATGCACCAACAGCATTTATGGACCTTATGAACCGTATCTTCCATCCATACTTAGATCAGTTTGTATTGGTCTTTATTGATGATATTCTGGTGTATTCTAAGACCAAGGAAGAACATGATGAACATTTGAGGATTGTTCTGCAAACCCTGCGAGAAAAGAAGCTGTATGCTAAGCTGTCCAAGTGTGACTTTTGGATGAGTGAAATCTCCTTTCTGGGACACATAGTATCAGCTGAGGGGATTAGAGTAGATCCTAAAAAGATAGAAGCAGTGATGGAATGGAAGCCTCCCAGAAATACAACTGAGGTCAGAAGTTTCTTGGGGCTAGCTGGGTATTACAGAAGATTTGTGAAGGGGTTCTCTCTTATAGCTGCTCCAATGACCAAGTTGTTGCACAAGAATGTGAAATTTGGCTGGAATGACAAGTGCCAAGCCAGTTTTGAGAGGCTAAAGGCTATGTTGACAGAAGCACCAGTGTTAACTCAGCTAGTATCGGGGAAAGACTTTGTGGTCTACAGTGATGCCTCGCATAATGGGCTTCGGTGTGTATTGATGCAAGAGGGGAAAGTGGTCGCCTATGCTTCTAGGCAGTTAAGGCCACATGAACAGAACTACCCTACTCATGATCTGGAGTTAGCAGCAATTATCTTTGCACTGAAGATATGGAGGCATTATTTATATGGTGAAAAATGCTACATCTATACAGACCATAAGAGTTTAAAATATTTGCCAACCCAGAAGGAGCTCTATCTTAGACAGAGGCGATGGATTGAGTTCCTAAAGGACTATGATTGTGTAACTGATTATCATCCTGGGAAGGCAAATGTAGTTGCTGATGCTTTGAGCAGGAAGTCCATCACAGCTTTAAGATCACTCAATGCCTATCTATCCTTAGCTCAAGATGGAGCTATTTTGGCTGAGTTGCAAGTGAGGCCAACCCTGCTACAGCAGATACAAGATGGGCAGAGGGCAAATGAAAAGCTAATGGCCATTGTGGGTAAAATTCCTGAGGGGAAGGAAAATGATTATGCGGTAAAAGTATATGGGTGTCTGTACTACAGAGGAAGAGTGTGTGTACCAGATGATGGGGAACTGAAGACTAGTATTCTAAAAGAAGCACACACTATTGTTTATGCTATGCACCCGGGAAGCACAAAAATATATAATGATTGGAAGCCTCATTATTGGTGGCCTGGTATGAAGAGGGATACAGCTGACTATGTGACTAAGTGTTTGACATGTCAGCAAGTTAAAGCAGAATATCAAGTTCCATCAGAATTGCTACAGCCTATAAGCATACCTGAATGGAAATGGGACCGGGTCACTATGGATTTTGTTAGTGGTCTACCCCTCACCCAAAGGAAGCATGATGCAGTATGGGTGATAGTGGATAGATTGACGAAGTCAGCACATTTTCTGCCAATTAGGACTGACTACTCACTGGAGAAGCTAGTAGAATTGTATATTAGTGAGATAGTTAGACTGCATGGAATCCCACTTTCCATCATATCTGACCGAGACCCAAGGTTTACATCGAGATTCTGGAAAAAGTTGCAAGAAGCCTTGGGCACACAACTACGCTTTAGCACGGCTTTTCATCCTCAGACGGATGGACAGTCAGAACGAGTAATCCAGGTAAACCTAAGAACTAATTGAATTTTTACAATTAATAAATTGAAATGATATTAACAATATGAATTATGTGATAGATCCTGGAGGATATGCTAAGGAGTTATGTCATTGAGTTTGAGGGGAGTTGGGATAGATACCTCCCACTGGCAGAATTCGCATACAATATTAGCTACCAAGCTAGCATTTAAATGGCTCCGTATGAAGCACTGTATGGGAGGAAATATAGAACCCCAATGTGTTGGACTGAATTGGGCGAAGATAAGCTGGTAGGACCAGACCTGGTGAAACAGACTGAGGAAAAAGTGAAAATAATCAAAGCTCACCTGAAGATTGCTTCAGATAGACAGAAGTCTTATGCCGACTTGAAGAGAAAAGAGATAGAGTATGCAGTTGGTGATAAAGTGTTTCTCAAAGTCTCACCATGGAAGAAAGTACTGAGATTTGGAAGAAAGGGTAAGTTAGGCTCATATGAAGTCATTGAACGTGTGGGACCAGTGGCCTATCGGCTAGCTTTACCACTAGAACTGGATAAAATACACTATGTATTCCATGTTTCTATGTTGAGAAGATATCGCTCAGACCCTTCACATGTCATTTCCATGGAAGAGATTGAAATCCAACCGGACTTGACATACACAGAAGAACCTATACAAATCCTAGCTCGAGAAATGAAGGAACTAAGAAATAAACAAATTCCACAGGTGAAAGTGCTTTGGAGGCATCACAACACTGAAGAGGCAACTTGGGAAAGTGAAGAGATAATGAGGCAACAGTTTCCTCAACTCTTTGCATTAGGTAAATTTTGAGGACGAAATTTTTATTAGAGGGGAAGAGTTGTAACATCCTCACTTTAGCTAGTTCGTACAGTCTACTATTCCAGTGACGATTAATGTCGATGCGGCTAGAACGTCTGGAAAAATATTTAAACTAAAGTGAGAAACCATAATTAACTCAAATATTAATAAGAAAAATTTAGCAAAAATTTTAGAAATAAAATACAACCAAGTTAAATGAGCCGGTGCCCTAGGGATGGGTAACCTAGTGAGAAGTTGCGATTCTCGCAACTAGGAGCCCTAGACTCAGGGAAAAAATTATAAAATAATTTCTGGGACTCCAGAGAAGGGTTATTGAGGTTCTTACGGCATTAGAATGCCAAGAAAATACTTAGAAAATTTTTTCAATCGGTATAGACAATTTTGGCTCGTTAAGCCAAACGGAGGGCATTTTGGTCATTTCGTCTTTAGAGATGATTTTTGGCCAACTTGTCCAGTTAAATAAATAATTTATATAACATAAAATATGACTAAATGTTGTTGAAAATTTAATTGAAATTAATTAGACAAGAAATGGAGAGAAAATGAAAGAAAAATGACATTATGACATCATAGTGATGTCATTAAAGTTTTCCCAACCAACCCAATGTTGACACATGGCATAACTTATCTTAAAGAGACAAAATGGGATGAAAATGAACAAAAAAACAGATCTCTCTCTCCCTTTCTTCTTCCTTGCCGTGAACCCTCTCCCATTCTCACCATTATCAAGCTTTTAAAGCTTGCTTTCTCTCACTTTTACTCAACAAAACCCTAATCTAGTAACACAAAAAAATCTTCTTACACCTTGGAGATTCTTTTGGGAGCAAAAAGAAGAAGAAAAAAGAGTTTTAGCAAGTGGGAAAAATCTCATTCCATAGTGGTTAGTGACTTAAACTTAAATTTCACTTTAAATTCATGTTTAACAATTATGAATGAGTGCAAATGATAAGGAAATTGATGGAGTACCATTTGTATGTAAGTCCTAAGTTTTGGCAGCCTTGGTTGGGCAAGATTAATGATTTTAATGAAGTTAAAAAGGTAGTATGGCTGCCCACAATTTGTCTCTTTTATGTGAATTGATGAAATGCAATCCTAGTGCATGGCTTGAATGTTGAGTTAGGGTTTGGAGTAGGAAAATGGGACCTTGACCATGTGATGATGGAAGTAGGTTTTAATGGTCAATTAGTGACCATTTGGTTTGGTTTGAATAAAAAATGAAGTGTGTTTAGTGATGGGATTTGGGTTTAGTGTGGCTGCCCTAGGTGACCTGCAGAATTGGACATGAGTCCAGCAGGTTTGGGCAGCCATAACTTGAATTGTAGAGGTTCAATTGGTGCAAGGCCAATTGGAAATGAAGCTAGACACATAATGGCACAACTTTGGTGAAGAAACCATGCCCAGAAAACCAAACCAATTTGACCAAAAGTTTGCCCTAATCTGGGTGACCTGGAATCTGCCTGGGCAAAATTACCAAATGAATAGTGTTTGGTCATTTGGCCATAACTCAATGTAAAAAGGTCCAATTTACCTGAAATTTTACCAGAAACAAGCTGAGATATAGACCAACAACTTTCATGAAGAAACCTGACCTAAATTATGACCATAACCTAGTCAAATTGCCAACCAAACTTAGGTTACCAAATCTGGCATAACCAGTTTTGCCCAGAATTTTGGAATCTGTCCAATCCGGCGAGTTATGGTGTTTAAGCCATAACATGAGTTACCAAACCCCAAATGGAGTGATTCAAAAAAGGAAATTCAACTAGAGAAAATAAGGAACAACTTTCATGTTGATCATTTTTTCAAATTCCCACTACAAAAGTGACTAAAGAAACAGTAAACTCAAAGCTTGAAAACTAAAAATTCTGTCCAATTCACATTAAGCTTAGAGATGGTATTGGCAACCAATACCAACAAGTTTAAAAGGCAAAATGTGGTATGTTGATGATATTTAAACTAATTTACCTATTGCCAATGCAAAAGTTAACATTTTGGTTGACCAATGAAATAAATAGTAATCATAAAAATTCAATTTCAAAGAATTACATAAATGAAAAGTGTTAAATGCCCTAGTAGGCCCAATTTGATTGGTTTGGATAGGTTGACATGCCAATAGGGTTCTGTTAGCAGTACTGCATATGAATTCATGCCAATCTATGTTTCATGGCTTTCCCATGCCATTCTATGACATAATAGCCTTCGGCCATAATATTGAGTTGTTATACTCGGGTTTAATCCCCGATAATTATTACAGCTTATTAGCTGTTCTGTTGCACACCAGGAGACACAATGTGACTGATGGTGTGATGGTCCGAGGTACTTAGTACCCACTGCTAGTTTATCCGTTTATCCAGTCCAGTCAACTAGTATGGGTTACTCAGGCAATGTTAATAAATCCTACCAAACTTTAATCGAATAATATGGTAATAAGTATTTGAAATTAAGTCTACCAAAAAAAAATGTAAACATACATTCTGCATGCATATTTTTATTTTATTTTATTTTATTTTATTTTATTTTATATTATCACCACTAAGCAGAATTGCTTAGCGCGTCGCTTTTACCACGCGCAGGTAATGGAGACATAGCTGGGGAGTCTAGCAGACCTCATACAGGGTGAGCTTTCAGATCTGCATTCAGAGTTCAAAGTCACCTCACATTTACAGTGCATTGGTAGGACATTGGGCTGCTTAAGTATTTTGTATTTGTAAACTTTTGTTATGTATATTATAAACTCATGTAATCATATTTTTGCTGTAATTGCCCATGAACTATGTTTAGAAATAAATATGAGTATTTCTCATTGAATTGAGTGTGATATGAAATGAATGTGAATTTTGAGATACTGAATTGATTTGAGAAATTGTTGAAAAATATTGGTGGTTGACTGAGATTGAGATTATAATTATATTGGAAGTATTTTTAAACAAGTTCAGAAGAACTATTTTCCAATTTATAGCCAGCACTTTGCCGGATTTTCTATAAAATTCGCGAAAAAATTTAGATTTATCAAAAATTATAAATAAATGAATAAAAAGGTATTAATTGAAATTGAAACATAAATTGATGTTCCGACACACTGAGTGGCATAACTTGCTCAGCTACACTGTAGATGGGTAAGGGGTGTCACAATGTCTTCCATGTGTCTATGTTCAGGAGGTATAGATCAGACCCATCTCATATACTACCAGTAGAAGAGATTGAAGTGAATCTAGACCTCACATATGAGGAAGAACCCATAGAAATTCTGGCTTATGAGGTGAAGCAGTTACGGAACAAGCAGATCCCATTAGTGAAAGTGTTGTGGAACCATCATTCAGGCCAGGAGGTTACTTGGGAACGAGAGGAGGACATGAGGAGACATCACCCACAGCTATTCAGAGACTGATTACCAGGTAAAATTTCGAGACAAAATTTATTTTAAAGGGGGGAAAATTATAACACCCCTATTTGTATAGTCTAGTATATTTCACTATTCCAATGACTAATGTCGGTCCGAATAATTTAGGAGATTATAACCACACTTAAGACAACTAGATAAGCCCTAAACATAAATAATTAGTAATTATCAATTAGTTAAGTATAAATAAGAAAAACATAACATAAGAGGTTAAATGAGCCGATAGTCATAGCGATGGGTGACCTTATCGGGAAGGACTGCGAGGTCGATTTAAACTCAAATTTCAAACCGTAAAATGAGACGCTGCGGTCCTTAGGACTATTGTGAACACCGTGAAAAAGATAAAATCACAAAAAAGAAATGTTAAGCCGGTCAAATAATTAGGTCAAGGATCCGAAAAAAATATTAAATTATTTGCAAACCGGGTAGAACCGACGAGGGGCAATTTGGTCAATTGACCCCTAGAGTTGACTCCTAACCTAATTGTTAAATAAAATCGGAGAAAAGAAAATTTTGAAATCGGGAATTAAATTAAAGAACTAATGGAAAAATAAATAGAAAAAAAAAAAGAAAAAAAGGAAAAGTGAAAAGTGAAAAGTGATGACATCATGTATGATGCAATAAACATTATAATTAACAAATTTATTTAAGTTAATTGTGGTCTTCCATAAGGATTAAAATTCATAAAAGAAAGAAAAAAAAACAAAAAGATTCATCTTCCTCTCCATTTTTCGTGACCTCTCTCTCTCACCCTCTCCCTCACCAAAAACTCCATTGAAGCTCACTTTTGACCTTGAAGAACCAAAAACCTCACCATAGAAAATTGTCCTACCATGGTTCAATTTTGTTTGGGCAACTAGAAGAGAAGATTCAAGGGAAAGAAAGAAGAAAAAAATTGAAGGAAGGAAGAAAGAAAATTCTGCATAAGGTTAGTAATTCAAACTTCAAACTTTTAGTTTAATTATTGCATTTATAGCTTAATAAACTTAGAAATATGCTTAAAATGAAATGAAAACATCTTTGGAGGACTAGGTATGGATTTCATCCAACTAGGGTTTGAGTGAAAAATGCATGTGTTTTTATTGAAGTAAAAGTGTATGTGAACTTGAATGAGTTAAGAAATGCTGATGGTATGCTTTGAATTAGTTAAATGTAACAAAAATGTGAATTAGGGTTTGGACCAAGGGTTTTGGGGGAAAAAATTGGAGAATTGGTCAAATTGTGTGTTTGACCTAGTTTGAGCTGAAAAATGGTCATTTGTGACCAATTGTGGTATGTTGGAAGTGCTAAAATTAGGTTTAAATTCAGATTGATTAGGGACATGCTGCAGGTAGTAGGACCAAGATCCCTTTCAGGGACCAAAACTAAAAATTTACCAACTCAATTGGTGTGAGGCCAATTGGGAATGAAATTAGACACAAAATGGCACATTTTTCATTTACGAATCATGCCCAAAAAGTGACCATAGCATAGTGAACAAATTGGCCAAATCCGGATGTGAGTGTTCTGCCCTGTACAAAAATGACCAAATGAATTGTATTTGTTCATTTGGCCATAACTTGGACTAGGCAGGTCTAAATGACCTGAAATTTTACCAGTAGAAAGCTGAGATATAGACCTAAAACTCTCCTGAAGAACACAAACCTAAATTATTCCCTTAAAAAAGTCATTTAATCACCCAAATTTGGTGACCTAAAACTGTCAAAACCCAGAATTTACCTAGAAAATCTGGGTTAGACCAATCTGGCAGCCATGATTCAAATTGCTATAACTTGAGCTACAAAACTCCAATTGGAGTGATTCAAAAAGGAGAATAAAGTTAAGACAATAAGGAACAATTTTTATGAAGAAAACTTAGCCAAATTCTAACAACAACATGACCAATTAAACAGTGTAACATAGGACACCAAAATTGAAAATTTGCAAATTTGCCTAAAAGACTTAAAATTTGAGTAAACAACTAAAACCAACAAATTTAGTAACCAAAATGTGGTATGTGAGTGAAATTGGAATTTCCATACCTATTAAGCCTTAGAAAGTCAACAAATTGACTTGAATAGTGTAGTAAATAGTAACCCCGAAACACAAATTTTAAAGAATGCCAAGTTTAGCATATTAAAGGTAGGTAAAAGTAAATTTGAATTTATTTTTGGATTTATGATAAGTTATGATACTGAAATACTGTGAAACTGTGTGTTTCAGTGGAAAAGAATACTGGGAAAGAACCCGAGGGATCGAGTCAAGGCCCAGAGGCGACTCCTATAAGGTTTGTGCACAACATAGAATTTCTTTAAATTTTCTTCTGCACATTGTTTTGAATAAATTGAAATATCGAATTGTCACACCATTGTCTTGAAATGTTTACCATGCTTCTGATTTAAATTATTAAAAGATTAATTGTTTGTGCTTGAAATGGAAAATAAATATGTTAAGATAGTTTTGAAACCACAATGTCATGACCATATATTTGAATACCTCACTTGCATGACTAGTGGGGGAAATTAGTTTCGAATTTTGATTCCTTCTTTGGCTGAAGTGTTGAGGTGTGTGCTAGTAGAAGAAAAAGAATGGGTTCTTATATATTTGAGCTAGCTAGCCTTGTGATGTAACTTCTCCTTAGCCTCTGGCTATTGAGATTATATTTGATTCGAATGGCATGATATAACTGTGTGTTTTTATAAAATTTGTTTTGAGACTTTTGAAATGAAATTGTTTGGATTAAAATCTTGTAAATCATGTTTTGAATTTATATTTCATGTTCAGTTTAATTTTTGAATAAGTATGATTTAAATTTTCCATAAAGGTTATTTTAGTATGTTGTGCACCACTGAGTCCTAGTACTCAGCGATGGCTGTTATTGCTGTCGTAGATATAGAGACTATAAGAGCAGCAAAGTGAGCTGCTGAGAATTGAGGAGCTACCTACTCTAATGTTTTATTGGGTATATGTTATACCCTGATTGTAAAAATTATTTTGATGCATGTAATGTATGTAAATGTAGGAAATGGCCCTGAGCAGTTGTATAAAGCTTGTAATAAATTTTAGTTTGGATTTTTCTTAATGTAAATTTTTGTAATGATGTATATAAATTGCTTTATCTTTAATTACATATGAATGGAAGTATTTTGTTTTAATTTGAATGAAATTAATTAGTAGTATTTTGCTGATGTTGAATTTTGAAACTTGAGAAATGATATTGAAATTGGTTGGGATGGATGTTAATTTGATGAAGTTATTAAGATAAATCATTGGAAGTGCTTTTTATAGGTATTTGAAGAACTGTTTTGTCAAAATACAGAAGGCACTCTTCCGAAATTTTTATAAAATTTATGGAAAAATAAAATGGGATAAAAATCTTAACTAGTTTTTAAACTCTAATTAAATGTTTTAATACCTATTAGAAAATGCTCACCACTCATAAAAAGTAAGAAAATGATTTTAAAATCCCTTGTAGGTGTAACACCCTAGGCAAATCCCACATCGACAAAACCCGGGAGAGATGCTGGGTTCATAAGTTGACAGTTCGTAACTCATAGTGACGCGTTGTAAAACCGTGAGGGCTTCAGCCCAGAGCGGACAATATCACTAGTGGGCCGGGCCGTTACATTTGTGGTATCAGAGCCACTCCGCGTGCTACCTTGAACGATGGTGGGGCAAACCTCAGCGAGGACGCTGAGTCCCAAAAGGGGGGTGGATTGTAACACCCTAGGCAAATCCCACATCGACAAAACACGGGAGAGATGCTGGGTTCATAAGATGGAGGTTCCTAACCCCTATTGACGCATTGTAAAACCGTGAGGGCTTCGGCCCAGAGCGGACAATATCACTAGTGGGCTGAACTCCCTCTAGTACGGTGTGTGGTGCGAGGACGCACCAGGCAGAAGCTGGTGGGCTTGTCATGACCCAGGGATGGGGTTGGGACATGCTTGTTCAACCAGCTACGCACTGGGGTGGAAACTTCGTGTCCCACATCGGAAACGGGAAGAAAAGATTTGGGCCATATATGTGGGAGTCTTCCTCACCTGGTCAGCGCGCTTTTGGGAATGAAACCTCCCAAGGGACAAATCCGTGAGGCCCATGGGCCAAAGCGGACAATACTAACTGGAGAAGGATTGGGCTGTTACAGTAGGGTACCTAATGAGTTATCGGTAGGTGAAGTTCGGTAGTTCATTAGGTATTCTACGGGATCATGAGCCTTACAGAGGGGTAAGGTATGACAGAACTGAAGGCTATGCTCACAAAAGCTCCAGTGATGATATAGCCAGAATCAAGGAAAGACTGCATGATCTACAGTGATGCCTCTCAAAATGGACTTGGGTGTGTTCTTATGCAAGAAGGGAAAGTAGTTGCCTATTCTTCCAGACAGCTAAGGCCACATGAAAAGAACTGCCTAACACATGATTTGGAATTGACAGCAATAATATTTGCATTGAAGATATAAAGGCATTATCTATATGGTGAGAAGTGCTACATATACACGGATCATAAGAGTCTGAAGTATTTGCCAACCCAGAAGGAACTCAATTTGAGATAGAGGAGATGGATTGAATTCCTTAAGGATTGTGACTGTGTGATTGACTACCACCCTGGGAAGGCAAATGTAGTGGCTGATGCATTGAGCAGGAATTCTATAATGGCTTTGAGAGCACTAAATGTTCACTTGTCCTTAGTTCCAGATGGGACTATTTTGGCTGAGTTGTGTGTAAAGCCAAGCTTGCTGCAGCAAATACAGGAAGCATAGATAAGGGATGAAAAGCTGATGACAGTTATGGGCAGAGTTAAAGAGGGGAAGGAGACTAATTATGAGCTGAAAGGAGATGGGTGCCTGTATTATAAAAGCAGAATCTGTGTACCAGGAGATGAGGAACTGAAGAAGAATATCTTGAAAGAGGCGCACAATAACGTCCATGCTATGCACCTAGGAAGTACCAAGATGTATCATGATCTGAAGACATAGTATTGGTGGCCTGGAATGAAGAGAGAGATTGGTGATTTCGTGATCAGATGTCTGACATGCCAACAGGTTAAAGCTGAGCATTGGGTTCCATTAGGGTTGCTGCAACCCATATCTATACCAGAGTGGAAATGGGACTGCATCACCATTGATTTTGTAACTGGGCTACCTTTGACACAAAAGAGGCATGATACCATCTGGGTGATTGTAGACAGGCAAATAAAATCAGTTTATTTCTTACCTATCAAAACTGACTACTCATTGGAAAGATTAGCAGAGATCTACAAAGCTGAGACAGTATGGTTACATGGAGTGTTAACATCGATCATATCTAACTGAGACCTGAGGTTTACTTCGAGGTTTTGAAAGAAGTTACAAGAGTCGTTAAGCACTCAACTGCACTTCAGTATGGCTTTTCATCCTCAGACGGATGGACAGTTCGAAAGGGTGATTCAGGTAGCCCTTAGAACTTAGTGAATTGCTATAATTGTTAAAGGAATGATAATAATGACATGACATGGATGATATGATAGGCATTGGAGGATATGCTTCGGAGCTGCATTATTGACTTTGAAGGAAGTTAGGAGAAGTACCTTCCTTTGGTAGAGTTTGCTTATAATAATAGATACTAAGCCAGCATAAAAATGGCTCCATATGGAGCATTGTATGGGAGGAGATGCAGGACTCCCTTATGTTGGACAGAGATGAGTGAAGAGAAAGTAGTGGGCCCATATTTGGTGAGGAAGAGAAAGTGAAACTCATCAGAGACAACTTGAAAGCCACCTCAGATAGATAGAAGTCATATGCCAATCTAAGGAGAAAAGACATAAAATATGAGGTTAGTGATAAGATGTTTCTCAAGGTATCACCTTGGAAGAAAGTGCTAAGATTTGGCAAGAATGTTAAGTTAAGCCTTAGGTTTATTGGTCCATATGATCTTATTGAACGTATGGGTCCAGTAGCCTATAGGCTAGCCTTACCACATAAGCTGGATAAGATTCATAATGTATTCTATATGTCGATGCTCAGGAGATATAGATCAGATCCTTCAAATGTCATTTCAGCAAAAGAAATAATTATGCAACTTGACTTGACATATGAAGAAGAGCCAATCAGAATCTTGGCACGAAAGATAAAAGCGCTCAGAAACAAGAGAATTCCATTGGTAAAAGTCTTATGGAGACACCATAACACAGAAGAGACGACATGGGAGAGCGAGGAGACGATGAGGCAACAGTTCCCTCAGCTTTTCACATCAGGTAAATTTCACGAATGAAATTTTTATTTAGAGGGGAAGAATTGTAACGCCCTCACTGTAGGTAGTCCGTACATTCTACTGTTCCAAAAACTAATGTTTGTTCAGATAGCCAGAATGTTTGGAACTATACTTAAACTATAGTGAGAAGGCATAAATTGATAGAATAAATATTAAGAAAATACAAGAAAAATTAAGAGAAAATAAAAAAAAACAAATTGCCAATGGGTTAAACGAGCTAAGGTTCCAGCGATGGGTGACCATACTGGGAATTAACTGCGAAGACAGTTGCCAACCCCAAACCCACAAGGAACCCTAGAAAATAATTTTTGGGACTTAATTGAAGGTTTAATGAGGTATAAATGACATTAAAAATGTCAAAGAAAATTCAAGAAAATTTATTAATCGGTACTGATAAAAATAACCCGATAAGCATACTGAAGGGCATTTTGGTCATTTCAACCCCAGAGTAGAATTTTGACCTAAATGTCAATTAAAATGAGAGAGATTAAAACACATAAAATGATTGTGAATATATGTATAGAAGAAAAGGGAAAAGAAAAGAAAAGAAAGAAAATCATATATATATATATATATATATATATATATATATATATATATATATATATATATATATATATATATGAGTTTTACTTAAGCATGATGTATGATGACATCATTAAAAAGTTTAACCAATGGGAATTTAACAAATATATATAAAAGGATAAGGAAGTGTTAAAAGAGATAAAAATTAACTTAAGAGGTCTTTTTCTTCTTCCTTGGTCATCCATGGCCGAATTCTCCTCTTCCCAACTCCCACCATTTTTCAAGCTTTAAGCTTGATTTCTCCCAACATCTCACTCCAAAAATCCTAAACTCCCTTCACTAAAATTTATCCTCACACCATAAGAAAGAGTTTGGCTATTAAAAAGTGAAGGAATTTCAAAGTTTACACAAGTCAAGAAGTGAACAATAAGAGGTTAGTGCACTATAATCTCTCCTTCCACTTTTAGGTGTAGTAAGCATGCCAAATTAGGTTAGAAATTCATTGAATTGAAAGAAATTGCTAAGGGAATGAATACTTCTATTTTTACAAGCCACAAAATTCCTTAGGGTTTGATGTTTTTAATTGATGAAAATTGGTTCAATGATGATGTTTGATAAGTTGATATGTAACGCCCTCATATTGAACACTCCTGTACAGTCTACTGTTCCAGCGCCTGATGTCTGCCCGGACAGTTAAGACGTTTGAGCTATATCTGTGACATTCAAAGAAGTCTTAGATAAAAATAAATAACAATTATAAGAAGAGAAAATGAAAAATGAAGAAATCTAAGCATAATGGTTAAATGAGCCGGGGGTCACGGCGATGGGTGACCACACCGAGAAGTGACTGCGAAGTCAACTGTAACCCTAAATTCGTACGGGACATCGTGACACCGCAATCCTAGGAAAAATTGCAAAGCTAGGGGAAATGTGAAAATCACATAAAAAGGTTGAGAACCAGATCAAATAATTAGGTCAGCGTTCTGGAAGAAATGCTGAATTGTTTGTAAACTGGATCAGACCGGCGAGGGGCAAATTGGTCAATTCACCCCTAGTGGTGACTCATAACCTAACTGTCTAATAAAATCTAAGAAATGAAAATTTTGAAATATATATTTAAATCAAAGAAGTATGGAAAAACTAAGAAAAAAGAAAATGAAAAGAAAAACGAATAAATGACATCATCCAAATGACCTCACCCATGATGTCAAAAATAAAGTTTAATTATTCTAATTTTTTACTAAGTCAAAATTTAAGATAAATACAAATAAAAAGAAAAAAAATTGTGGTCTTCACTTATCTTCAACCTGCCACCTTTCTCTCTCTCTCTCTCTATATTCTCTTAAAATCTCCATTAAAGTCCTCTTGTAAGCTCTTAAAACCTAAAAATTTCTTCATAAATTCTATAATTCCCAACACTAAAAATTGATATTAGACCTTGGTAGAGTCATTGGGAACAAGAAGAAGAAGAAAGAAAGGAGAATTGAGGAACTAGGGAATCCACAAATTGAGGTAAGTATGAAATAGTTTTAATTCTTGAAAGATTTCTTGAAATTTAGTTAAGATACATAAAAATTGTGAAGAAAATAAAGAAAAATTTGTATGAAGGAATGGGTATAAAATTCGGCCATGCTTGTGAAGATGATGGATTTGATGAGTTAAATTAAATGAAACATGAATTGTGATGTATTTTGGGATGTTAAACATGATTAGTGAAAGAAATGTGTATAAATTGAGCTAATTTAGAGAATTAGGGTTCTTGACCCTTAGGGTTTTGGGAGGAAACTCGAGAATTTAGTAAATTGATGCACTTTGACCTAAATGAGACTAAAAATGGTCAATTGAGAAAAATTAGAATGTGTTTGAATGGTTAGAAGTAAAACCAAATTCGGATAGGTAGGGGTCCAATTCTGGACAGCCTGACCTAGGTCCCTTTCAGGAACCAAAACTATAATTCTGCCACTCTAATTGGTATGAGGCTAATTGGCGATGAAAATAGACACATAATGACACATTTTTCTTGCAGAAACATGCCCAGAAAGTGACTCTAAGTTAGTGAACAATTAGGTCAAATCTGGAATTGGCACACTGCCACTGTATAAAAATGACCAAATGAACAGTATTTGTTCATTTGGCCACAACATGGGTTAGACAAGTCCAAATGACCTGATTTTTGAACCATTAGAAAGCTATGACATATTACTACAACTTTTATGAAGAACACCAACCTAAATTCTGCCTATAACCAAGTCATTTTGCCACCCAAACTTGGTTGCCCAAAACTGCCAGAACCAAAAACTTGCCTAGAATTCTGGGTAGATACCAATCCAGCCAGCCTTAGGAAAATAGCCATAACTTGAGCTAAAAAACTCCAAATAGAGTGATTCAGAAAAGGAATTAAAGGTAAGGCAATAAGGAACAACTTTGATGAAGGAAAGTTGGCCAAATTCCCATTGTAGGCAGACCAATAGAATAGTACAAATAAGTGATCCAAAACTGAATTTTTGGGATTTTACTTAGGTAGTTTGGAAATTTAATTGACAATCAATGCCAACAAAATTGACAACCAAAATGTGATATGTGAGTGCAATTAGAATTAATAACCCTATTTAGTAGGAAAAAGTCAACATTTTGACTTGAATAGTATAATGAATAGTAACCACAAAATACAAAATTCAAAGGATACCAATTTAAACAAATTGAAGGCTAAAACTAAGTAGGCATGAAATAAATTAATGGATTTTTTATGAGATATGGTACTAAAATACTATAAATTGTGTGTTTCAGTTGAAAAAGGGACTGGAAAGGGATCTTCAAGGAAAAACCGAAATTTAGAGTACACTAGTCAACAAAGAGGTTTGTGCACAACTAGTATTTTTATTGGTTATGTTTCTTTATATGTCTTTTGACTAAATGATTTTATTTCTTATTTTACTATGTTTATCAAACATTGAATTTATTTCAACAATTATTGAAATGTGTTATGGTATGAATGAGTTTAGTTTTGGAAAATGAAATTAGTTATGATTTTATTTTGTCATGAATTGAATAAAGTTAGCTTTAGAAAAATTTTGATTGAAATATACTTGATATGGGAAATGAATAAAATTTGTTTTGAATTGTGATGAGCATAAAAAATTATTGGATATTGAAATTGAAATTGAATTGAATTATGTTGTGATTTATGCTCATAAAAAGGACAAAGAGATTTATGATATTATTTTATATCTCACTATAGATGCTTGACTAGGTTATTACCCGTCTCTCTCATTTGTTGAGGAGACAATGGAGTTAGCTTTGTTTTGTTTTGAATACCATGGTATGTGCACAGGCTTAGATTCTCCTCTTATTAGAGGTTA
The DNA here is from genome assembly GCF_030052815.1 of Hevea brasiliensis. Taxonomy (NCBI): domain Eukaryota; kingdom Viridiplantae; phylum Streptophyta; class Magnoliopsida; order Malpighiales; family Euphorbiaceae; genus Hevea; species Hevea brasiliensis. Next base: position 86,972,626 of record NC_079497.1, on the reverse strand, counting down.
GATCTAAGTTTTTCATTGGCCCTTTCGGAAGTTTCATTATTGTGTTGTGTACTATGCACGATGATTCGACCTCCCCGACCATAGGGAGTTAGAATCCCGATTCAACCTTGTAACACCCCTCACCCGTCTACAGTGTAGCCGAGCAAGGCATGCTACACGGCGTGCCAGAGCACCTAGTTTGTGATTATCTTAATTTCTGAACTCAATTTGATTTAAGAAGTCTTTATGTGATATTCATAACATACTAGTTCTATTTTCATATTTTTATAAAATTAGTGTTTCAAAAATGATAATAAAAATCCAGCAAGGTTCCGTCTATGTTTTGAACAAACTGTTTTTCTGAACCTGTTAAAAACAGTTCAACATAATATTCTCAATATCTCAACTATTTCATAGTCTCAATATTTCACAGTTTCAAAATACAGTTCATCACAATTTACATTCAACCAAATACTCTCCATAGGAGTTTAATATGTACAATTTATCACAAACCTTAAAGTTTTATGATACACATATTACATAACAAAATGTCAAAATACAACTGATAGTCATTACACAAGATCCTAAGTCCTACCATGCATGTAGTGTAGTGCAGATGACTATGGACTCCTGTGCAGATCTGATGTCTCACCAGATCGTAGGTCTGCTGGGCTCCCCAGCTGTGTCTCTAATACCTATGCGTAGCAAAAGCAACACGCTAAGCAATTCTGCTTAGTGGTGCCAAACATAAAGAAATATACACTAAAATAAAATAAATGAATTGTTTATGAATTTATGACATCTATATTCTTTGCAGTTGTTGATTCTACTTTTATTTGCTAACCTTTCATTTTTGCTAATTTTGGTGGTGCTGTATGTCAATAAACTAAATTTAGCTATTTGAATTTAATAATGGTTAAATTAACTGCCTGTGCAGCCTATACACTGACCAATCTGGATAAACGGATATACTAGCACTAGGTACCTAGTACCTCTGGCCGTCACACCATCGGTCACGAAGTATCTCCCGGTGTGCAAACAGTGTGACTAAAAAGCCATATAGTCAATCCGGCAATAAGCCAAGTATAATAACACAATCCGTATAGCCGTAGGCTATTAAAGTCACAGTGCGGCATAATATGCCGTAAAAACACAGTATGGCGTAAAGCCATTTACAGAACAGCTGTCAAAATCCTATTGGCATGCCAACCTATCCAAACTAGTCAACTAGGCAAACTAGGGCACATTACAAATTAATTGTTTAATTCTTCTTTTTTAGAGTTTACTAGTTATTATGTAATTCACAAGTCAATGCAAATGTTGACCTTTTTAGATATCATAGATAAGTTGATTCTAGCATCAACATGTCACAATTTGTAATTCAATATGCTGCCAATATAGTGCAATTTACCCTTTTCACAAGTTGGCATTTATTGCCAAATTACTTCAAAGTTTTATTGTATATAAATGTTAAATTTTCAGTTTCAGTGTGCTAGATTGGCCTAGCTTAATGTCCTATTTCTCTTAGTTTTTAGCTTCTAATAAAAGAAGAAAAATTGTAGCTCTATGTCTTATTGAAATTTTGGCACAAATTTCAGGTCATTCTGAGTTGTATAGACCAAGATATGGTCAATTTACTAAAGCTAGACAGATTGCATCTTTAGTGCAAAATTTGGTCAATTTTAGGTCAAATTCAGTTCTGGCAGTTTTGGTACCCTAACTTGGGCAAGCAATTTGACTTGGTTCTGGCTATTTCTGGGCTTTGGTGTCTTCATAAGAATTGTAGCTCTATGTCTAAGCTTTCCATGGTATAAATTTTAGGTCATTTTACCTATTTTGAGTGAGTTATGGTCATTTTAGTGACTACTGTTCATATGGTCAAAAATCTAGGCTTGCACATTACCAATTCCAGATTAGGTCGTTTTTAAGGTCAGTTTCTAGGTAGAATTTTGGCAATATTTCTGCATGAAAGTTAGCCTATTTTGTGTCTAGTTTCACCTTCCATTGGCCTCATACCAATTCGGGTCGCCAATTTTCACTTATGATTCAATTTACCTACTGCCTTCACAAAACACAATCTGCAGATAAAAGAACACTCCCAAATGATATTTCTCCTCCTCCCAAAACTACAATTATACATTCATAACACTTTTATACCATTCATCATATCTCAATCATGTCCATTTGGGCAGAATATACAAGTGCTCCATTTACATTATACAACCCTAATTCACAAAGTTAAATTCAACATAACATATACATGAAATCACTTAATTATTACATATACTTCTCAACCATTACTTCGCATACACTACCCATAATTCATCTTCACCATAATTCATCAATGAAATTCATGAAATCAAATATTAATTCATGAATTTGACAGCTGCCAAAAGTGGCAGTTTGCTAAGGTATTCAAATGGTTTTCCAAAACCTTGAATTCAAGTGCTCAATATACATATACATAGAAACTAAATTACTACAACTTTAAAATGACTAAATCAACATTAATTTTCATCCATTAGAGGTAAGAAAAACTCAAGAAACTTAGGTTCTCATGGCTGCCGAAATTGAACAATTCAATAACTCAACAAATTCTTCCATTCTCTTCACCATTCAACTCACCTCAACGTAAACATGAAGTTTACTAAAGAAAGGGAGGGAATTTGGACACTTACTTCTTTTGGAGCTTGCTAAAAACTCACTAAATCTCTTTCTTCTTGCTGTCAATGGCTTCCTCAAGTTGAATGTATAAGTTTTAATGAAGACACTAGTGAGAAAGAATGGCTAGAACACGATTGCGTAGAGGTGGAGCAAGGTACGGCAATGGAGTTCTTCCATGGTGGAATTCGGTTGGTTTTGTGGAAGGTTTAAGATGAAGTGGTTTCTACCCCATTCAACTTTGATATGTCCCATATTTTATGGTTAGTGGAGCACTAAGCTTTATTTTAGCATTTAATTATTTAAAGTTTCACAATTTACATTTTATGCCTCATTTCTTTCACTATTAAAATAATGCACATCATTTTAATTTTTCATGACATTTTCAAAGTGTAATATCATTTATTTTTAATGGAAATTGAGGTTAAAAGGCAACTATAGGTATCAAATGATCAAAATGCCTTTCTTCGAGTTGTATTCCCAATTTTTCGGTAACAACGATTTTTGTCTGTTTCTCGATTTTTTTGTTTTTCTTTGTACTAGTTTATTAATTTTTCTTCGATATTTCTAGTGTCAATTACATTTCAATAAACCTTTAATTATGTCCCGAAATTTAATTCCGAGGGTTCCCCGCGGTCCTGGGGCCAACAATTACCTTCGCCGTAACTTCCCGATGCGGTCACCCATCGCTACGGTGCCGGCTCATTTAACCTAGATTCATTTTCTCTCTTTTATTTTTCTTTAATTTTTCTTGCATTTTCTTTTTATTTATTTCATCATTATATGTCCGTTCACTATCATCGAAATGTAGTTCCAGACATTCTAACTTGCGTAGACTGGCATTAGGTCACTGGAGCAACAGAACATACAGAATACGTACAAGGAGGATGTTACAACTCTTCCCCTCTAAATAAAATTTTGTGCTTGAAATTTACTTGATGTGAAGAGCTGAGGGAACTGTTACCTCATTGTCTTCTCGCTCTCCCATGTTGCCTCTTCCGTGTTGTGGTGCCTCCATAGGATTTTCACTAGTGGAATTGTCTTGTTTCTGAGCTCTTTTACCTCTCGTGCTAAGATTCTAATCGATTCTTCTTCGTATGTCAGATCAGGTTATACAACAATTTCTTCTGCTAAGATGACATGTGAAGGATCTGATCTGTATCTTCTGAGCATTGAGACATGAAACACATTGTGAATCTTATCCAGCTTAGGTGGTAAGGCTAGTCTATAGGCTATTGGTCCCACACGTTCAATACCTTCATATGGGCCAATGAACCTAGGGCTTAAATTTCTCTTTTTTCCGAATCTCAACACTTTCTTCCACGGTGATACTTTGAGAAATACCTTCTCGCTAACTTCATACTTAATGTCTTTTCTTTTCAAGTCAGCGTAAGATTTCTGTCAGTTCGAGGTAACTTTCAAATTGGCCTTTATCAGTTTCACCTTTTCCTCTGTCTATTTTACCAGGTCTGGTCCCACTAGCTTATTTTCCCCCAATTCAGTCCAACATACAGGTGTTCTACATTTTCTCCTATACAGTGCTTCATAGGTTGTCATTTGTATGCTAGCTTGATAACTATTGTTGTATGCAAATTCTGCCAGTGGAAGGTATCTGTCCTAGCTTTCCTCAAACTCAAAAACACAACTTCTCAGCATATCCTTGACGACTTGGATTATTCTTTATGACTGTCCATCCATCTGAGGATGAAAAGTCGTACTAAAATGGAGTTGTGTGCCCAAGGATTCTTGTAATTTCTTTCAAAATCTAGATGTAAACCTCGGGTTTCTATCAGATATAATGGAAAGCGGAATTCCATGTAGTCTAACTATCTCACTGATTTACAACTCTGCTAGCTTTTCCAGTGAGTAGTCAATTCTGACTGGCAGAAAATGTACTGATTTGGTCAACCTATCCACAATCACCCATACTGCATCATGCTTCTTCTGAGTGAGAGGTAGACCACTGACAAAGTCCATAGTGACTCAGTCCCATTTCCATTTAGGTATGTTTATAAGCTATAAAAAACCTGATGGAACTTGATGTTCTGCATTGACTTGCTGACATGTCAAGCATCTAGTTATATAGTCAGCTATGTCCTTCTTCATACCTGGCCACCAGTATTGAAGTTTCAGGTCATGGTACAATTTTATGCTTTTTGGGTGCATAGCATACACACTGTTATGTGCTTCTCTCAGAATACTGGTTTTCAACTCTTTATCATCTGGTACACATAGTCTTTCTTTATAGTACAGGCACGCATTTTCTTTCACTTCATATTCAATTCCCTTTCCCTTAGTGATTTTGCCCATAGCAGCCATTAATTTATCATCTGTCTTCTGCCCATCCTGTATCTGTTGTAATAGATTCGGCTTCACTTGCAACTTAGCCAAAATAACCCCATCATGAGTTAAGGATAGTTGGGCATTTAGAGATCTTAATGCTACAATAGATTTTCTGCTTAAGGCATCAGCGACTACGTTTGCCTTCCCACGGTGGTAGTCAATCACACAATCATAATCTTTCAGGAATTCAATCCATTGCCTCTGTCTCAAATTAAGTTCCTTCTGGGTTGGCAGATACTTCAGACTCTTATGGTCTGTGTATATGTAGCATTTTTCTCCATACAAGTAATGCCTCCATATCTTTAATGCAAAGATAATTATTGCTAACTCCAAATCATGAGTAAGGTAATTCTTTTCATGTGGCCTTAATTGCCTAGAAGCATATGCGACTACTTTCCCTTCTTGCATGAGTACACATCCTAACCCATTATGTGAGGCATCATTGTAGACTATGAAGTCTTTTTCTGACATTGGCTGTGTTAATACTGGTGCCTCTATCAACATAGCCTTTGGCCTATCAAAACTGGCTTGACACTTGCCATTTTAGTCATATTTCATATTCTTGTGTAGTAATTTGGTCATTGGAGCAGCTATCAGGGAAAATCCTTTTACAAATCTTCTATAATATCTAGCTAACCCCAAGAAACTTCTGATCTCAGTTGTATTTCTAGGAGGCTTCCATTCCATCACTGCTTCAATCTTCTTGGGATCCACTCTAATCCCTTCAGCTAATACTACATGTCCAAGGAATGCAATCTTATTCAACCAGAACTCACACTTGGACAATTTAGCATATAGTTTCTTCTCTTTAAAAGCCTATAGAACAATTCTCAAATGCTCATCATGTTCTGCTTTATCCTTGGAATACACCAGGATGTCATCAATGAAGACCACTACAAACCGATCTAAGTATGGATGGAAGATACGGTTCATAAGGTCCATGAATGCTGCTGGAACGTTTGTTAACCCAAATGGCATCACCAGGAATTCATAATGCCCATACCGGATTCTAAATGCAGTCTTAGGCACATCTGCATCCTTAACCCTTAGCTGATGATACCCTGATCGGAGATCAATCTTAGAAAACACACCGGCTCCCTTCAACTAATTAAACAGATCATTAATTCTAGGCAATGGATACATGTTCTTCACTGTTACTTTGTTTAACTGCCAGTAATCAACACATAACCTTAGTGTCCCATCTTTCTTTTTTAGAAAACAGTACCAGAGCTCCCCACGATGACACACTAGGGTGTATGAACCCCTTGTCTAATAATTCTTGCAGCTAGATTTTTAACTCTTTCAATTCAGCAGGTGCCATCCTATACGGAGCAATTGAAATCAGAGTTGTACTCAACATAATCTCAATAGCAAATTCAACTTCCCTTTCTGGTGGCAAACTAAGCAATTTCTTAGGAAATACCTCAGAGAAATCCCTTACTGTGGGTATGTCAGACAAGTCAAGTTTACCCTGCCTAGTGTCAACCACGTGTGCCAGATAGGCTTCACACCTTTTTCTCATCCATCTCCTTGCAACTGTAGCTGAGATGACATTGGACAAGAAATCTGTCCTTTCACCCACAACTGTTATTTCTTCATTCTCAGCAGTTTTCAGAGAGATTCTCTTCAATTTACAATCTACCATTACCTGATGATGGGATAACCAGTCCATTCCCAAAATCATTTCAAACTCATGGAAAGGCAGTTTGATTAAGTCTGCTGAGAACTCTTTCCCCTGAATCTTCAATGGACAGCCCTTATACACCTTGTTTACTACCACACTGTGGCTTAGCGGATTTGTGACTAGGATGTCTTGGTCACTTTCCTTTACTGGTATTCCCTTTTCTACGGGTAGCTTGATACAAATATATAAAGGAATAGATCCAGGATCCATTAATGCATGCACTAAAGTATTATAGAGGAGGAATGTACCCTTGATGACATCTGGAGCATTCTGTTCCTCCTGTGCCCTTATAGCATAAGCTCTGGCTGGTTTTTTACCTTTTGCTCTCTCCACAGACTCTAATACAGGTCTCTATGAAGTACTGGCTGCCTCAGCCTTACCCGACTCTCTACCCCTTGGAGCTGGAAGGGCAGGCCTAACAGTTGATATCGGAGTAGATGTAGTAGTTCTGTGCGGACAATCTTGGATTAGGTGGTCTGTAGATCCACATCGTAAACAAGCACCTATCATTCTCCAACATTCCCCCTTATGCCATTTTTGGCAATGTGGGCAAGCAACAAATACTGTTGGGGCTGGTCCCCTGAACCCTGTCTTTGGAGAGCTAGCCATTGAAGGTGTGGACTGGCCTCTCCTCGGTGCAAACTGAGATTTGGGCCTCTGTGACTGACCCTGACTTGGTGCTCTATTGAAACTCTGAGTGGGCAAACCTCTGAATTTCTTACTAGGGGTAGAAGATGTACTGGTTTGACCTTGACCTCTTTTCTGTTGTCTGTCCCTTCTGCTCAATTCATTTATTCTAACTTTTTCGACCTTCAGTGCAGCTTCCACTAACTTGGCAAACTCTGTAATCCCTAAGGCTGTAATCATTACTTTAATGTTATTATTGAGTCCTTCCTCAAATCTCTTGTATCTCTCGGCCTCATTAGGGATTATTTCCCACTAATAGCGGCTTAGTCTGACAAATTCTCTTTCACATTCAGTCACTGTCAGCTGTCTCTGGCGTAGGGTAATAAATTTCCTTCTCTTCTCTTCCAGGTATACACTGCCCACATACTTCTTTCTAAACTCAGTGAGAAAGAAATCCCTAGTTATTTGTTCTGGTGGCACCTCACTAGTCACTGTATCCCACCATTGGTATGCATTATCTTGCAATAGTGATACAGCAGCTTTCAAATTCTGCTCTAGAGTATAGTGAAGTTATTTCAAGACTCTTCCGGTTCTATCCAACCAGTTTTTGGCTGTGACATAATCATCTTCCCTTTTACCCAGAAAATCCACTGCTTCGAACTTCCTGAGTTTCTCCAAATGGGATTTTTGATGTGGAGGTGGTGGTGGTGGCATAACTCCTACCATCTATAACACCTCTATTTGCATAGCCTGGTATATTTTACTGTTCCGGTGACCAGTATTAGTCCGGATAATTAAGGGGATTAGAACCACATCTACGACAACTAGATAAGCCCTGAACATAAATAATTAGTAATTGTCAATTAGTTAATTATAAATAAGAAAAACAGAACATAAGAAGTTAAATGAGCCGAGAGTCACAGCGATGGGTGACCTTCTCGGGAAGGACTGCGAGGTTGATTTAAACTCGAATTTTGAATCGTAAAATGTGACGCTGCGGTCCTTAGGACTATTGCAAACATAGTGGAAAAGAGAAAATCACGAAAAAGAATTTTTAAGTAGGTCAAATAATTAGGTCAGGGATCCGGAAGAAATATCAAATAACTTACAAACCGAATCAGACCGACGAGGGGCAAATTAGTCAATTCACCCCTAGAGGTGATTCCTGACCTAACTGTCTAATAAAATCAGAGAAATGAAAATTTTGGAATAGCAAATTAAATTAAAGAACTATGAAAAAATTAAAGAAGAATAGAAAAAGAAAAGAAAAAGTGGATTATTACATCATTATCTTACCTCACGCATGATGCAATAAAAATAATTTTAATTAACCTGTCACACTTTATCCTTGGTAATGCATGACATGATCCCGTAGCATACCTAATGAATTACCGAACTCCACCTACTGATAACCCATTAGTTATGCTACAAAGGATTTTAAAACAAATCATAGCTTTTCATCTTATCAATTCTTTTGCGGAAAACTGCATGAGAATAGTTAAAATTCCATATAAACATTCATTGGAAATAATGATAGAATAAATATTGTAAAAGTTACATTTTCATAAGTCTCAAAGTGAAATACGAAATAGTTACAAACTCAAAATGTGATAGCAATGCTATGCTTTTAAATACAAACTGCTCAATGTCCGTACATCCATACATATGGGTACAAAATACATCAAAAGGAAATTACAGAGGTATACCTACAATATATACCCACAAACAATACTAAAATGCTGCTTCTAAGTCTCTCACTCGGCAGCCTTCTCCTTTCCCTTACCTGCGATAGCATAAAGAAGCTATTGCTGACTATATCACTCTGTGGTGCACAACTAATAACTTTAAAACTTAAGGTAAAACACAATTTTTCAAAGCATAATAAATCACATTTTTCTTAAGCATGAAAACTTCATAATAGTTCTAAGTTCATAAGAGCCATTTATTAGAATAACATTGCAAATGAGAAATCACACTTCATAAATCACAATTCACAAAGCATTAGTGTTGCCAACATCAACACACAGTTTAGGCCATGACACAAAATTTCACGATCAGTGTCGTGTTATACACCATGACAAAGCAATCTCAACCTCACTAATCGTTATTAATGAGGGAAGGGCTAACTAGCTAATGAGTACTCATGTAGTGTTACCCCACTAACCGTTATTAATGGGAGACATAATCAATATCAATTATCAACCCCAAGTAGCCGTTACTACTGGGGAGTTTCGAAAGGAACTGTCATGCTAACTGTGGTTTCAAAGCAGTTTCCAAAAATTTTCCACTCAACAATCACGTTTATAAACCAATAATCACATTCAAATTCATCATAATATTCATATAAAGGTGGCAACACCCAAATTTCTCAAATGCAAGAGAAAAACCATATTTCAGTCAAAGTAAACTTGTTCAAAGCAAACTCATTCAAATAAACACATTCCAAACAATTTACAAGTTTAAAAACAAAGAAAAGGTTAGTTGTGCACAAACCTTCAAAAATTCTCCTTCCTTGTTACCTACTTCTTCTTGTCCATTCCAACTTCTTTTTCTACTGAAAATACACAAATATAATACCTTAATACTAATCTCAATTGCTGCCAAGAACTCATTACATGAATGTCTAATGCATCCCAAGTTAGCTTTGCAAATTTTAGAAAATTTTGGTTTTGGACAACTTGGTGCCCCAATTTTGAACCCAATTTTCACCTAGTTTCGATCATAATTTGGTAAGGTGTTCTTCATGAAAATTGTTTATCTAGGTCTTAGCTTTATTTTCCTTTTTGAATCACCTAATTCGGAGCTGTGTAGCTCAAGTTATGCCCAAAACACGATTACTGTTCACGTCACTGTTCATGCTGCAGATTTAGTTATGGCAGATTTATCGATATAACTTCGTTCAGCAATTTGATCAAGTTAAGCCCATAATTTAGTCTAATGTTCTTCATACAAAATATTCTACTATGTCTTAGGTTTCCATCAGTTCAAGAATCGCCTAAATTGTAGTTTTCTAGAGAGAGTTATGACCATGCAAATTTTACTGTTTATATAGTCAAATTCTGCAGGTTCCAGAATTGTGTCTCTAAGTTCAAGCCTAGGTTTAGGCAATTTCTGGGCAGTTCTAGGGTAGGTCTCTTCATGAAAATTCTAACCCTATGTCTTAAGTTTCATTTCCAATTGGTTTCACACCAATTGGAGTTGTGTAGCTCAATTTATGGGCTATCAAACACACTGAACTCAGTGTGCAAATTCTGCCCTAGGTTTAAAATTTTCATTTCTTCAATTATTCCCTCTAACCAACCTCAATTCACATTTAATTCAACCAAAATGACTATAATTTAGCATTGACACATCAATGGCACTTCCTAGCACAAACCCCACAATTTTCAAACACCAAAATTTGTAATTTTCCCTAATCCTACCATTTCATTACTTCCATTCATCAACCCAATGTCAATTCAAACTAAATAAACATCAAATAATCATAATTTAACACTACACACACTAATTTTACTCTTTAGCACCAAAACCCAATTTTCCCATGAACCCTAATCTCCCATAATTAAATTTATACACATTTCATGCAATTTCTTTGCTCTAATCATGCATACTACTTCAACTAAGCTTGATTTCATCATCATTTTCATTGAAATTTATCAAACCCTAATTTTTCTCCAATTTGGCCAAAACCCTAGTTTAGTTTCCATGCATGTTTCCTTTCATTGTCTTATAAAATTTCATCATAATCTAACTTAATTTAAGATTTGTATAACAAAATGAGCATTAAAGAACTTACCTCTTGATGACTTCCTTCCAACTCCCCAAATCTTCAATTTTCTTCTAATCTCTTGTTTTCCTTGCTTTTAATCTTTAAATCAAATATTAATTTGATGCTCTCTACCAATTAGATGCAAAACCCATAGAGGAAAAGTAAGGAATTGAGTTTTGAGAATGGGTGTCAATGGAGAAAGAAGGAAGAAGAAGAAAGAAAGAAAGAGAGAAGTAAAGAGAGTGGGTGGTAACTAAATGGGAAAGAAAGGGAGGGTTTTGTCTTCTTTTATACTTATTTATTCCTTTTTAATTCATTTAATGAATTGTCCAAAGCCCATTAGTCCCTTAAATTTTAATTAGGTCAAAAAATGAAATTTAAATTCTAGATTTTTGCCTCTTTTATTTTCTTTTCACTTTTACTCTAATTTTTCCCTCAATATTTCTTCATAATTCAATATTTTATTTTTATTTAATTTAATTTACATTTTGGTCAAAAGTCAACTCTTGAAGTGAATTGACCAAAATGCCCCTCATCAGGTCATAATCTTTTTTTTTATACCCGTTAAATCCTTAGAAAGGTCCCTTAGGCAAATCCCACATCGGCAAAGCACAGAGATGGTATTGGGTTCAAAAAGTAATGATATATAAAATGAGAGAACTAATCACTAGAGGCGCCTTTTGGTGGAATAGCCTGGAGAGTTGGAAGAACTCCAGGCCTAAGCGGGCTCGCTTGAGAGAAATCCTCGGATGGGTGACCTCCTGGGAAGTTCTCCATTCCACCCATGGGACAAAATCGTGAGGCTTATGGCCAAAGCAGACAATTCCTCTAGTGGTTGGAGCCCGATCGTTACAATTGGTATCAGAGTCACTCGCATGTCCTCTTGGGCGATGGTGGGGCAAACCTCAACTAGGACGTTGAGTCCTAAAAGAGGGGGAGAAAGGTCCCTTAGGCAAATCCCACATCGGCAAAGCACGGAGATGGTATTGGGTTCAAAAAGTAATGATATATAAAATGAGAGAACTAATCACTAGAGGTGCCTTTTGGTGGAATGGCCTGGAGAGTTGGAAGAACTCCAGGGTTAAGCGCGCTCGCTTGAGAGAAATCCTAGGATGGGTGACCTCCTGGGAAGTTCTCCATTCCACCCATGGGACAAAATTGTGAGCTTATGGCCAAAGCAGATAATTCCTCTAGTGGTTGGAGCCCAATCGTTACATAACCAAAATTTGACTAAGTCAAAAGCAAGATAAATAATAAAAATTAAAAGAAAAAAATGGGTCTTCTTCCTCCATCAAGTGCCGTCCACTTCTCTTCTCTCTCATCTCTTTCTTGTTTCCTCCATTGAAGCTTAATTTAAAGCTTCACAAACCCTAAAATTCTCCATTAAATCCCCAAAAATTTTTGATAAACTCTACTTTGGGAACTTGAAAAGTAGATTGAAGAAGAAAGGGAAGGAAGAAAGTTGACCAATTGAAGGATTTGAGCTTTAAAGAGAGGTTAGCAATTTGAACTTATAATTTGTAGTTAAATTATGCTTATGTATGTGAAATACACTTAGAATTGATGAAAGAAATAAAATAAATCAAATATGGAGGATTAATTGTGAAATTTCAACAGCCATGGTACCCTAGAGTTTAATGGTGTTTAGTTAGGTTAAACATGAAATCTTGGTGAATTAATGTTGTATAGGTGATTTGTATGTTTAAATTGCATGAATTGAGCTAAGCATGAAAATTAGGGTTTTGGCACCTAGGGTTTTAGGAGGAAAAATGTGAGAATTGGTCAAATAGTGTATTTGACCTTGTTTGAGCTGAAAAATGGTCATGTATGACCAATTGTGGTGTGTAGGAAGTGTTAGAATTAGGTTTAAATTCAGATTACTTATGGTCATTCTGCAGGCAGCATGACCAAGGCCCCTTTCAGAGACCAAAACTAAAAATTTACTAACCCAATTGGTGTGAGGCCAATTGGGAATGAAACTAGACACAAAATGGCACATTTTTCATTTCGGAATGATGCCCAGAAAGTGACCATAGCATAGTGAACAAATTGGCCAAATTTGAATTAGGCAAACTGACTTGTACAAAAATGACCAACTGAACAGTATTTGTTCATTTGGCCATAACTTGGGCTAGGTAGGTCCAAATGACCTGAGATTTTACCAGTGGAAAGCTGAGATATAGCCCTACAACTTTTATGAGGAACACAAGTCCAAATTACGCCCTTAACTAAGTCATTTAGCCACCCTAATTTAGTGACCTAAAACTGCCAGAACCAAGTTGGTGCCCAAAAAATCTGGGTTAGACTAATCCTGCCAGCCTTAGGAAAATGGCCATAACTTGAGCTAAAAATCTCCAAATGGAGTGATTCAAAAAGGGAAATAAATTTAAGACAATAAGGAACAACTTCTATGAAGAAAACTTAGCCAAATTCTAACAGCAACATGACCAATGGAACAGTGCAAAACAGGACACCAAAACTGAAAATTTGCAATTTTGCCTAAAAGACTTAAAATTTAAGAAAAGAACCAAAACTAACAAATTAGGCAACCAAAATGTGGTATGTGAGTGGAATTAGAATTCTCATACCTATTAAGCCTTAGAAAGTCAACAAATTGACTTGAATAGTATCATAAATAGTAACTCCGAAATACAAATTTTAAAGAATGTCAAGTTTAACATATTAAAGCTAGGTATAAGTAGAGTTGAATTTATTTTTGGAGTTATGATAAATTGTGATACTGAAACACTGTGAAACTGTGTGTTTCAGTGGAAAAGAATACTGGAAAAGAACCCGATACAACAAGGCCAAGAGGCGACTCGTATAAGGTTTGTGCATAACTAACTATTTTGTTACTTTTCGCTTCTAAATTGATTTGAACAAGTTTATTTTATGATTTATAATTTTGTTGTATTTAGAATTTTAATTTGTTGAATGAAATTGTATAAATTAAATATAAATTTTCTTATGCATTTAAGGATTTATTGCGTGGCTTTGAGGATTATAAATTTTAAGTTTGATGTGTTGCCAGCCTTGAGCATAAATTTATGATAATTCAATATGTTAATGGTTTGTAAACACTTTGTAAATAGAAATTGTTTTGAATATGATTTGAAACCACAATTGACATGGCAATATATGTTGTGAATTCTCATTAGCTTATCTAGTGAGATATCTCCTCCACTAGATGGGATAAGTTCCTTCCTCTCTGGCTTGCTAGTTGGGGAAGAGTTTGAATGAGTACTCATATACTAGTCTTTGTTCCTCCCTTTTAGCCTCGGTTATTGGGAGAGTTTGAAATGTCGTGGTGTACAACACGGCATATATTTGAATTTTGGGTCATGGGTTCAACTGTGTGAATTGTTGGCAACGCCCTTTAAATTATGCATAGTTTGATAAATTGTGGTTAAAATAAATAATTTGTCAGTGATTCAAAATATTTTTGTATTGTTTCGAGATTTAAAAGAAATGTAGATAAATAATTACTATTTGATCAAAATGTTATTCAAATGAATAATTTGCATGAATGAAAATATTGATTTCTGAATGTTATGAATTTTGAAGAATTTAGAAATTTTAAATTTTTATTTGTTATGAATTGTCAAGCATAACTTGTATTAAGTTTTAAATTATTAGTTTGTGCACCACTGAGTTTACCACTCAGCGATAGCTTTGCATGCTGTCACAGGTGAAAGAAAATATAAAGCAGCTGAGCAAGATTACTGAAAGGCATAGTGAGACTATCTTCGGGTATATCATAAGTATACCCTTGTACATTAGATTTTGATGTGATTCTGTAATTATATGTATGTAATTTTATTTGAGCAGTTGTATCAACTCTTTTGTAATACACTTTTGGAATGTAATCAAATATAAATTATTGTAATATTATCTTGAGATTTTATGTACTTATAAAGTTTTATACTATTAATTTTTTAATACTCCCATGAATGTAAATATTAAATTTTTTATCTTAATGAGATGTTTAATTTAATTTAAACTGTGTATTGAGTTATTTGTGTTGATTTGTGAAATGAGATTGAATAATGGAGTTGTGGTTGAGAAATATGTTGGAAGTGTCTTTGTTTTCAGGTTTTGAAAAACTGTTTTCTCAAAATATAGATGGAACTCTGCAGAAATTTTTGTAAAAATTACGGAGATTTTAAATATCTAAAAATTAGATTTATGTTTGGACTTTAAATAAAGGCTTTTAATATCTAAAAAAAAATTTACCCATCAATTTAAAAATGAACGAAAATTGTTTTAAAATTCCTTGTAGTATATTTAATTGGTTATCGGTAGGCAAAGTACGGTAATTCATTAGATGTACTACGGGAGCATGTTACATCTTACGTAGGGTGTGACACCATCTGTCTAAAGAACTCAGCCATTTGCTAAAATGTGGTTGGTGTCTCTAGTACTGGTGGAGTAGGTTCCCTCCTGTCTCCTGGCTCAGTCATAGATGGAGCATGACTCTCCACCTCCTCATCGACCGCTCTCTGCGATGTGGAGTCCATATTCTAATCAAAATAACAAATCAAAAGATCTGCATTAGAGACATCTTAACACTTAAAATGCAATGCATGATATGCAATCTATATAGATCCAGAAACGCCTAAACCATGCTCTGATACCACTAAATGTAACAACCCTCACCCATCTACAGTGTAGCCGAGCAAGGCGTGCTGCACGGCGTGCAGGAACACCTAGTCTGTAATTATCTTATTTTCTGAACTCAATTTGATTTAAGAAGTCTTTATGTGACATTCATAACATACTGGTTTTATTTTCATATTTTAATAAAATTAGTATTTCAAAAATGGTAATAAAAATCCGGCAAGGTGCCGTCTGTATTTCGAACAAACTATTCTTCTAAACCTGTTAAAAATAGTTCAATATAATATTCTCAAAATCTCAACTATTTCACATTCTCAATATTTCACAGTTTCAAAATACAGTTCATCATAATTTACATTCATTCAAACACTTTCCATAAGAGTTTAATATGTACAATTTATCACAAACCTTAAAGTTTTATGATATACATATTACATAACAAAATGTCAAAATACAACTGATAGTCATTACACAAGATCCTAAGTCTTATCATGTATGCAGTGTAGTGCAGATGACTCTGGACTCCTGTGCAGAACTGATGTCTCACCCGATCGTAGGTCTGCTGGGCTCCCCAGCTGTGTCTCTAATACCTATGCATAACAAAAGTAACACGCTAAGCAATTCTGCTTAGTAGTGAAGAAATATACACTAAAATAAATTAAATGAATTATTTATGAATTTATGACATCGATATTCTTTGTAGTTGTTGATTCTACTTTTATTTGCTAACCTTTCATTTTTGCTAATTTTGGTGGGGTTGTATGTTAATAAACTGAATTTAGCTATTTGAATTTAATAATAGTTAAATTAACTGCCCGTGTAGCCTATACACTGACCAAACTGGATAAACGGATATACTAGAACTGGGTACCTATTACCTTGGGCCGTCATACCATTAGTCACAAAGTATCTCCCACTGTGCAAACAGTGTGGTTAAAAAGCCATATAGTCAATCCGGCGATAAGCCAAGTATAATAACACAATCCGTATAGCCGTAGGCTATTAAAGTCACAGTGCGGCATAATATGCCGTAAAAACACGGTATTGCATAAAGCCATTTACAAAACAACTGTCAGAATCCTATTGGCATGCCAACCTATCCAAACTAGTCAACTAGGCAAACTAGGGCACATTATAAATTAATTGTTTAATTCTTCATTTTTAAAGTTTACTAGTTATTATATAATTCACAAGTCAATGCAAATGTTGACCTTTTTAGATATCATGAATAAGTTGATTCTAGTATCAACATGTCATAATTTGTAATTCAATATGTTGCCAATATAGTGCAATTTACCCTTTTCACAAGTTGGCATTTATTGCCAAATTACTTCAAGGCTTCATTGTATGTAAATGTCAAATTTTCAGTTTTAGTGTGCTAGATTGGTCTAGATTAATGTCCTATTTCTCTTGATTTTTAACTTCTAGTAAACAAGCAAAATTGTAGTTCTATGTCTTATTGAACTTTTGACACAAATTTCAGGTCATTCTGAGTTGTATAGACCAAGATATGGTCAATTTACTGAAGCTGGACAGATTGCATCTTTAGTGCAAAATTTGGTCAATTTTAGGTCAAATTCAGTTCTTACAGTTTTGGTACCCTAAGTTGGGCAAGCAATTTGACTTGGTTTTGGCCATTTCTGGGCTTTGGTGTCTTCATAATAATTGTAGCTCTATGTCTAAGCTTTCCATGGTATAAATTTCATGTCATTTGGACCTGTTTTGAGTGAGTTATGGTCATTTTAGTGACTATTTTTTATATGGTAAAAAATCTAGGCTTGCACATTACCAATTCCGGATTAGGTCATTTTTAAGGTCAGTTTCTAGGTACAATTTTGGCAACATTTCTACATGAAAGTTGGCCTATTTTTTGTCTAGTTTCACCTCCTTTTGGCCTCATACCAATTTGGGTCACCAATTTTCACCTATGGTTTAATTTACCTACTGCCTTCACAATATACAATCTGCACATAAAAGAACACTCCCAAATGACATTTCTCCTCCTCCCAAAACTACAATTATACATTCATAACACTTCTATACCATTCATCATATCTCAATCATGTCCATTTGGGCAAAATATACAAGTGCTCCATTTACATTATACAACCTTAATTCACAAAGTTAAATTCAACATAACATATACGTAAAATCACTTAATTATTACATATACTTCCTAACCATTACTTCACATACACTGCCCACAATTCATCTTCACCATAATTCATCAATGAAATTCATGAAATCAAATATTAATTCATGAATTTAAACGCTGCCAAAAGTGGCAATTTGCTAAGGTATTCAAATGGCTTTCCAAACCCTTGAATTCAAGTACTCAATATACATATACATGGAAACTAAATTACTATAACTTTAAAATGACTAAATCAGCATTAATTTTCATCCATTAGAGGTAAGAAAAACTCAAGCAACTTAGGTTCTCATGGCCACCAAAATTGAACAATTCAATAACTCAACAAATTCTTCCATTCTCTTCACCATTCAACTCACCTCAACCTAAACATGAAGTTTGCTAAAGAAAGGGAGGGAATTTGGACACTTACTTCTTTTGGAGCTTGCTAAAAACTCACTACATTCCTTTCTTCTTACTGCCAATGGCTTCCTCAAGTTGAATGTATAAGTTTTAATGAAGACACTAGTGAGAAAGAATGGCTAGAACATGATTGCATGGAGGTGGAGCAAGGTACGGCAATGGAGTTCTTCCGTGGTGGAATTTGGCTAGTTTTGTGGAAGGTTTAAGATGAAGTGGTTTCTACCCCATTCAACTTTGATATGTCCCATATTTTAAGGTTAGTGGAGCATTAAGCTTTATTTTAATGTTTAATTATTTAAAGTTTTATAATTTACATTTTATGCCTCATTTCTTTCACTATTAATATAATGTACCTCATTTTAATTTTTCATGACATTTTCAAAGTGTAATATCATTTATTTTTAATTGACATTGAGGTCAAAAGGCAACTCTAGGTGTCAAATGACCAAAATACCCTTCTTCGGGTTATATTCTCAATTTTTCAGCAACACCGATTTTTATCTATTTCTCGATTTTTTTGTTTTTCTTTGTACTAATTTATTAATTTTTCTTTGATATTTATAGTGTCAATTATATTTCAAGAAACCTTTAATTATGTCCTGAAATTTAATTCCGAGGGTTCCCTACGGTCCTGGGGTCGGTAATTACCTTTGCCGTAACTTCCCGGTTCGGTCACCTATCGCTATAGTGCTGGCTCGTTTAACCTAGATTCATTTTCCCTGTTTTATTTTTTAAAAATTTTTCTTATATTTTCTTTTTATTTATTTCATCATTATATGTCTGTTCACTATCACCGAAGTGTAGTTCTAGACATCTTGACTTGCTCAGACTGACATTAGGTCACCGGAGCAACAGAACATACAAATTACGTACAGGGAGGATGTTACAGACCTCCCCGACCATAGAGAGTTAGAATCGCCCTGAAAATGGCGCTTATGGATTAGTCTTGCATAGTTAGTGAGATAAAGAATGGGTTTTTAAATAGTAAGAGCTGTGATTTCAAATGGGATTAATGCATAATTGATTTTATTGAAATTAAGATTTGTTTCCATAAATTACTGGAATTACTTTAAAGGTTCAATTATAATTTGATAAATTGAATTTATTGATCAAGGTCGCTTAAACAAATGATTTATATTATGGATAATGAATATTTTGATTTTTGGAATTTTGATGAATTTCAAGATTTTCAAATTATTTGCTATAATTTTGTCAATGTATATTGTGTTACATTTTAAATTATAGTTGTACACCACTGAGTTCACCACTCAGCGATAGCTTTGTATGCTGCGAAAGGTGAAAGTAATGATAGAGCAGCCGAGTGAGATTTCCTGTAGCTGCGCCTTGAAGACACATTCAGATTAGCTTCGAATATATCATAGGTATACCCTGGTACATAGATTTTGATGTACGCATGTAATTATATGTATGTAATCTATTTGAGCAGTTGTACAAGAACTTTTGTAATATTATTTTGGTTATGTAATTAAAATATAAATTATTATAATGTTCAAACTTATTTCTGAGTTTTGCAATTAATGTAAATAATTAATTCCTTTTGTAATTTGTGAATGATAACTTATTCTTTTTTTTTTTTTAAATGAGATTGTGAGATGAAATGGATTTGAATTGGAGTTATGGTTGAGTTAAAATATTGGAAGTATGTTTCTTTTTAGGTTTTAAAGAATTGTTTTCTCAAAATACAGCCAACACTCTGTTGAAATTTTTGTAAAAATTGCGGTAGTTTTAAATATCCAAAAATTTGATTTGTGACTTAGTGTCAATTAAAAGTTTTTAATATTTGTGAAAAATTTACCCACCAGCTTTAAAATGAACAGAAATTGTTTTAAAATCCCTTGTAGTATATTTAATGGGTTACTGGTAGGCGAAGTACGGTAATTCATTAGGTGTACTACGAGATCATGTTACGCCTTATGGAGAAATAGGGTGTAACATGATATGCTTTAGAAGTGAATGAATTGAGTTTTACACAAATTGGATAAATAAAATTAGGGTTTGTGATCATGAATTGGGGCATTTATGCAATTGCTTGAAATTGGCATTTTTAAGATTGATTGTTGACCTTTAGAAGTGCTATGAATGCCAAATTGAAGTTTGGGAGATTTGAGGAAATGAATTGGGAGTGTACATTTTCTTTGCAGGTTTGGGACTCTATAAGTCCAGTGTGTGTTTTGAGCCATAACTTGAATTGTGTTGCTCCAATTGGTATGAGGGTAATTCGAGATGAAACTAGGGCCAAAATGCTCCATTTTTTATGAAGAAATCCTGCCCAAATTCTGTCCACAAATTGACCTAATTATTGTTCCAATTCGGCTGACCATACACTAAACTTAGAAAAATGACCAAATGAACAGTACACATTCATTTGGTCATAACTCCCTCTAGAAAGGTTCAAATGACCTGAATTTTATATCATTTGAAAACTTAGACATAGGGCTACAACTTTTATGGAGAACACAGAGCTCATAAATGCTTCTAACCAAACCAAATTGCTAGCAGAATTTATGTAACATCCTCCCTGTACCAATTCTATATGTTCTGTTGCTCCAGTGACCTAATGTCAGTCCGGGCAAGTCAGGATGTTTGAACTATACTTTGGTGATAGTGAACAGACATATAATGATGAAATAAATAAAAACAAAATACAAGAAAAATTAAAGAAAAATAAAAGAGAGGAAATGAAACAAGGTTAAACGAGCCGGCACCGTAGCGATGGGTGACCTCACCGGGAAATTACGGCGAAGGCAATTGCCGACCCCAAAATTGTGGGGAACCCTCAGAATTAAATTTTGAGACATAATTAAAGGTTTATTAAAATGTAATTGACACTAGAAATATCAAAAAAAAATAGTAAATTAGTATAAAGTAAAATGAAAAATTAAGAAACTGACAAAAATCGATGTTACCGAAAAATCAGAAATATAACCTGAAGCGGCGCATTTTAGTCATTTGACACCTAGAGTTGCCTTTTGACCTCAATGTCCATTAAAACTAAATGATATTACACTTTGAAAATATCATGAAAAATTAAATTGTGATACATTATATAAATAGTGAAAGAAATTAGGTAAATGTGCAAATAATGAAACTTTAATTAATTAAACAATAAAACTAACCTGAGTGCTCCACTAACTCCTAATTTGGGACATATATGGGACTTTGGGATAGCAGATCCCACTCACTTCATATTCTTCTTCTACAATCTTCTTCTTGCCGAAATGGAGCTCCCAAACCAAATCCTCCATGGCCGCACCATGCATAAAGCTTTCTCTCTCCATCATCAAGCCATAATTTCTGTAATTGTTCTTCATTAAAGTTTATCTACACATCTTGGGAAACCTATAGGCAGCAAAAAGTAGAGAAAATTCCAAGGTTTTATCAAGGTCAAGTTGAGGTAAGTGTCCAAATCCCCTCCCTAGCTTTAGTAAACTTCATGTTTAGGTTGAGGTGAGTTAAATGGTGAAGAGAATGGAAGAATTTATTGAGTTATGGAATTGTTCAATTTCGGTAGCCATGAGAACCTATGTTGCTTGAGTTTTTCTTACCTCTAATGGATGGAAAATAATGTTGATTTAGTAATTTTAATGTTGTAATAATTTAGTTTTCATGTATATGTATATTGAGCACTTGAATTTGAAGGTTTGGAAAGCAATTTGTATATCTTAGCAAACTGCCACTTTTGGTAGCCTTTAAATTCATGAATTAGTGTTTAGTTTCATGAATTTTCTTGATGAATTATGGTGAAGATGAATTGAGGGCAGTGTATGTAAAGTAATGGTTGGGAGGTATATGTTATAATCAAGTGTTTTCATGTATATATTATGTTGAATTTAACTTTGCAAATTAGGGTTGTATAATGTACATGGAGCACTTGTATATTCTGCCCAAATGGACATGATTGAGATATGATGAATGGTATAGAAGTATTATAAATGTATATTTGTAGTTTTGGGAGGAGGAGAAGTATCATTTAGAAGTGTTCTTTTTGTGCAAATTTTGTGTTATGAAGGCAGTAGGTAAATTAAACCATAAGTGACAATTGGTGAACCCAATTGGTATGAGGCTAATGGGAGGTGAAACTAGACACAAAATAAGCCAACTTTCATGTTGAAATGTTGCCAAAATTCTACCTAGAAACTAACTTTAAAAATGACCTAATCCAGAATTAGTAATGTGTAAGCCTAGATTTTTTACCATATGAACAGTAGTCACTAAGATGACTATAACTCACTCAAAAAAGTCCAAATGACCTGAAATTTTTACCATGGAAAGATTAGACATAGAACTACAATTTTTATGAACACACCAAAGCCCAGAAATGGCCAGAACCAAGTCAAACTGCTTGCCCAAGTTAGGGTACCAAAACTGTCAGAACTAAATTTGACCTAAAATTGACCAAATTTTGCACTAAAGATGCAATATGTCCAGCTTTAGTAAATTGACCATATCTTGGCCTATACAACTTAGAATGACCTGAAATTTGTGCCAAAAGTTCAATAATACATAGAGCTACAATTTTGCTTCTTTGACCAGAAGCTAAAAACCAAGAGAAATAGGACTTTAAGCTAGACCAATCTAACAACTAAAACTGAAAATTTAACATTAACATACAATGAAGCTTTGAAGTAATTTGGCAATAAATGCCAACTTGTAAAAAGGGTAAATTACACTATAATGGCAGCATATTGAATTACAAATTGTGACATGTTGATATGAGAATCAATTTATCCATGATATCTAAAAAAAGGTCAACATTTGCATTGACTTGTAAATTACATAATAGCTAGTAAACTCTAAAAATGAAGAATTAAACAATTAATTTGTAATGTGCCCTAGTTTGCCTAGTTGACTAGTTTGGATAGGTTGGCATGCCAATAGGATTTTGGCAGCTGTTTTGTAAATGGCTTTACGCCATACTGTGTTTTTATGGCTTATTATGACGCACTGTGACTTTAATAGCCTACGCCTATACGGATTGTGTTATTATACTTGGCTTATCGCCGGATTGACTATATGACTTTTTAGCCACACTGTTTGCATACCGGGAGACACTTTGTGACCGATGGTGTGACGGCCTGAGGTACTATGTACCCAGTGCCAGTATATCCGTTTATCCAGTCTATTCAGTGTATAGGCTACATGGGCAGTTAATTTAAGCATTATTAAATTCAAATAGTTAAATTCAGTTTATTGACATACAGTACCACCAAAAATTATCAAAAATGAAAGGTTAGAAAATAAAAGTAGAAACAGCAACTGCGAATAATATCAATGTCATAAATTCATAAACAATTCATTTATTTTATTTTAGTGTATATTTCTTTATATTTGGCACCACTAAGCAGAATTACTTAGCTCGTTGCTTTTACTATGCGTAGGTAATGGAGACACATCTGGGGAGCCCAGTAAACCTATGACCGGGTGAGACATCAGATCTGCACAGGAGTCCAGAGTCATCTGCACTACACTGCATACATGACAGGACTTAGGATCTTGTGTAATGATTATCAGTTGTATTTTGACATTGTGTTATGTGATATGTATATCATAAAACTTTAAGGTTTGTAATAATTTGTACATATCAAACTCCTATGGAGAGTGTTTAGATGAATGTAAATTATGATGGATTGTATTTTAAAACTATGAAATTTTGAGACTGAAAAATTAGTTGGAAGGTTGAGATTATCATATTGAACTGCTTTTAACAGGTTTAGAATGACAATTTGTCCAAAATATAGACGGCACCTTGCCAAATTTTTATTACCATTTTTGAAAGACTGATTTTATTAAAATATGAAAATAGAACTAGTATGTTATGAATATCACATAAAGACTTCTTAAATCAAATTGAGTTCAGAAAATGAGATAATCATAGACTAGGTGCTCAGGCATGCCGTGTAGCACGCTTTGCTTGACTACACTGTAGATGGGTGAGGGGTGTTACAATTTAGGTTACAAAATTATCCAGAACCATACTGCCCAAAATTTACTGGACATAGGTCTACCCGACCAGTTTTGGCAAAATGGCCATAAGTTGGTCTACAAAAATCCAAATGTAATGAAACCAGTGGAAAAATTTCTATAAGACATAGATCTAAAATATTAGTGTTTTGACCAAAAGCCAGAAATCAAGGGAACTATGTCAATTAGCTAAGTCAATTTAGTATGCAAATTCTGGAAATTGCCTAAATGACCACTTGACCCTAGAATAGTCTTCTAGTTATATCTCCCACTAAGAAACTCCAAATGGGATGCGCTATACTTTTCTAGAAACCTAAGAAATAGGGCTCCAACATTGTTTCAGATACTGTCCTCAAATTATGAATGTAAGAATCCTAAAAGTTGAGTCACAGCCACTGACCTGAACTGGAATCTTGTTAGCATAGGGTACATGAGTCTAGGCCATTGATTTGGCTATAATTAATTTTACAAAACTTGAAAAATTACAATTCAAAATTTCTGAGTGACCATAAGACATAGGGCAACAATTTCTATGAAGAACACTAGGCCTAAAAGTGGCTACAACATATTTAATTAATTAGGTAAATTCTAAGTCCAAAAGCTGCCTAGTTATGGAACTAGAATTTGGAAATGAACCAGTTGTGATTATTTGACCATAAATTGAGTTCTAAAACTCTAAATGATATGATTCAAAAGGAAAAACAAAGATAAGACATAGAGGAACAACTTCCATGAAGGAAGTGTGGCCAAACAGTGGCCACAAGTTGATCAAATTGATAGTTAAAATTAAGAAACTAAAATTGAATCTAAAGAAAGGTTCATGAAATAATTTATTTTATGGTAGGGACTTAACCTTAATAAATTTCTTAATGCATAAACTACATGAAAGTGCAAGTGGGATCTACTTTCCCACTACATATTGATACATGACATGAAATAATAAGTCCAAAAATTAAGTAATAATGTTTAAATTACCTAAAGTATACCTAGACTTATGTAGATAGCTTGGATACTAATTAGGGACTATAGATTGCAGTATTGCTCACATGAATGATCATTGATAGATAATAAATGTCTGAGATGGTTGTTACACTGGCTTTATGCCTGTCCGTTGGCCATGGTACCTATTATCATTTCTGGCTTTATGCCTGCTCGTTGGCCTTGTGCCTAACATGACCAATGTATACTTGATAGACATACGGATGTCTGACTAGTACACTCCCTGGTATCTAGCCTTTATAATCTATTATAGGTTACTTGGGCACTAATACGAATTTAATTAGACAGAATATGAAAGGAATAATTATAGAAGATCCTGATAGATTTAATTATTCCCAAAGTTTATTAAATATATTAAGGACCCAAAATATATGCAAATATACATAGCTTAGTTATTCTTGGTTATTTAATTACTTTTATTTTAAATTATGCACCACTAAGCAATTCGCTTAACGCGTTGGTTTTCCATCGCGTAAATACTGGAGACCAGTCACAGCTGCAGCAGCAGCCGCTACAATAAGGCTCTGACGTACATTTGGCCAGATCTGCCACAGTCCAAAGTCACCTTAGTAGTTTGTAATTTTGTTGGTAGGGCCCATGTATAGACTTAGTATTTTGGTTTATTGTATATAAGATCATGTAATCATATTTTATGTTGTACATAAATTTATAAATTTTTGTAAATGGATTTCCATATGAATGAGATATATCTTTTTCTTAGAATTACATGAGAACTTATGAATGACATGATGTATAAGAAAATAAATGGAATACGATTATGTTAACAAGTAAATAGTGAAACTCACCATATGTTAATAAAACAGAGGAGGCTCTGTTCGGGTCTCCACAGAAAAAAATTAACAATAAACATGACAAGACAAGATAGGGTGCTCTGGCACCAAATGTGGCACACCTTGCTCGGCTACACTGTAGACGGGTAAGGGGCATCACATTAAAGGAAATTAATTCTACTTCATCTTAAGTCCTCTCTCAAAGCACTTAAGTTGTATCTTAATCAACTCCAACATACTTTCATGCCATTAAGTTCTTTGACTAATTGTTAGTTCCACATAGAATTCCAGCCTATCTATAGATCAAGAATCCTAAATTCAAAACCATATCATTCTAATATTAATCTTTACTCTTTAGTCCTTCAATTAAAATATAAAATCAATTATAATTGAGTACCAATACATAGCAAGCATTAAGATCCCTAGAGATTAAATCAAAGAATGAAATCCCAATTTATTAAAATAAAATTAATTAAAATCCATAACTGAATTAAAAGTGCTACATCCCTAACCCTAGAATAAATAAAACTACTCATACATGGTGAATTTTACAATTAAGTTTGAATAAAAAAAATAAAGAAAAGACATGAGAAGAAATAAGAATAAAAGAACCCATAATAAGAATTGCAGCTTTGAACTTTTGAAACTTCAGCTAGAAATTTCCTCTAGCAATCTTGTTAAACTAATCTCTTCCTTGGCCTTCTCAAAAGTAAAGTGCTTGCTAAAATGTAAAAGAGTCGATCCCTTCAAAACTCTTACTTTTGACTTATATCTGGTGCAAAAACTATTGTTTCAGAGTACTAAAGGCCTCAAAAGTCTTCTGGTAACGAATGAGAAGGAAAAGAAGTCAAGCTTGAACTTTTGTCTTCTATTACTACACGAGGTGTGCTGTTTGCTTAATTTACATGGGTTAGGCCCATGAAGTCTTCTGTCCTTAAGTTTTTCAGCTTTTTTTATGCTCATTAGATTACATAAGTCACTTTAATTGCATGGCTTGCATTGCACAAGTAATGCAATTTAATTGTCTTCGGTGGCTTATTCACATGAGCTGTGTAATTGGTTGATTGCCTCGTGTAATGCTCTTTGCCCTTCAAAACTTTATTTTCAGACTTCTTTCTTCCTTCTAATTTTGCTTTTGCCTTTCTGTATCTCTTAAATGCACCTGAAATGCTACAAAAATCAGAGATTTGCAATGAATTAAGAAATTTATGATATATAAGTAAATTAACTAAGAAAACTAAACAAATAACCAAAAAAAAAGGGTAAAAATATAGCAAATGCCATCCTAAATGCCTATATAATATGAATGCATCAAAATCTTATCATCCCAAGAATTCAAAACCACCGAGAACGCTGAATAAGACCACTGGATGGCACCGAAATTGCATCCTAAAGTTGCTTACCTGTTCACGTATCCCTTGTCTTGGTCCATTGGTGTAGCTATTGCTGGCTGCTGGCTATGGCTCCTTAAAGGTCACTAGGATGGGGCTGTTGCCGATGACTGTCATCGATCATGGTCTGTGACTAAAAAAGGAAAGAACAAGAGAGAGAGAGAGAGAGAGAGAGAGAGAGAGAGAGTCTTTTGTAGAGGGACGGTTGCTATAATTTTTTTAATTTTTTTTATTTTTATGTATATTTTAAATCCTTGAACTTTCCAAATTTTTCTGTCAAGTCCTTGAATCTTTTCAATTAAGTAATTAAGTCCACACTCTAATTTAATACATTCAATTTAAATTTAAATAAGACAACAACAACAACAATATAATTAACTCTAAGTTAATTAGTTAAATTTAGATAATTTTGCCCACAAAAATTTTATAGAATCAATTCAATTAATTAAACTTATTTTAACAATGATACATGTAAATAGTTTCCTTTAAAAAATTACAATTACGTAAGGTGTTAGCTCAACAATATCAATAAAATCAATGAAACAAAAGTATAAAGCCTAGATAAAATAATACTATAATTAAAACAATAAAGTAATAAAGATATTTTATTTAAGAAGTATTGAGGTTCTCACAAGGTAAGTTACATCAGAAGCTCAAATCATTGAATAGAATAAAGGCCACATATATATTTAAAACCCAATTACTTTAGTTAGCTAAAAACTAAAACTTATAAATAATGATTTAAAAGTAATTTATATGTCTATATTTCAAATTAATAAGAATTTGGAGTGTAGTGCTGGAATACTAAACCAATGTCCATTTTCCTCCATCACTCCACCATGCACTTAACTTCACTTAAACACAATTTTTTTCTAGATTTTAATTTTAAATTTGTTTAAAATCTTTTAAATTTAAGGGATGATTGCCAAAGAAAAATCATATAATTTTCAAATGTTTGCATTTTTACCCATATCAAAAAAATTACTAATTAAACTCTTAACTTTTTAATCCTTACCAAATCTACCCTACCTTAACAAAACCGTTATCTCATTAACGAGATGCCATGTCAGCTACTACATCAGCTGCCATGTCACACTAATGATAGGGTGCAATTGGTAGAAGTTGAAAACTATAGGTTTAATTGGCAATTTAATTAGTATAGAGTATAATTGCAAAAAAAAAAAAAAATTGAAAGTACAAGATTATTTTTGAAAATTTCTTCTAAGTTATTAAATTTTAAAATACAAATTATTCATTACAAATATCTTTTATGAAGATTATTAATTAAAATATATAAATTTAAATAGGATTGAATATCATTCAAGTAATATAATCAGATTTGATGTGAGTTCGGATATTTAAAATATTAGTTGGATTCAAAAAGGATAATTTTTCATGGGTACTTTATATGTTACCATCCCTAGTATAATCTAAATACTGAAAAATAAATTTTCCTTAAACATTTACTATAAAATTTATATATAATTAATTAAAATATATATATAATAACAATAACAATTAAGTCTCTCAAACTAGTTAAAGTTTGTTATATGAATCATTTTTTGCCATCCAATTATGTTCAAAACCAATTTCGTATCAATATTTAATGGTTATAAATTTTTCTATATTACTTCCTTTCATGTCAATTTATGTGTAACACCCCTCACCCGTCTACGGTGTAGTCGAGCAAGGCGTGTCACACGGAGTGCCGGAGCACTTAATCTTATCTGATTTCATTGTAGTTCTTGATTTATTTGTTCAAAAACTTTATCTGAGGTTTAGGCTATTTTTACTTTTATCATATAACTAATTTGGAAATTTCAAACATTTTAACAATAATCCGGCAGAGTGCCAGCTGTAATTTGGACTAACAGTTTTTCTGAACCTGCCAAAAATAATTTTAATATACACTCAAATTCATAACTCATATTATCTCAAAGCATTCTCAACAATTTCTCAAATTCAGATTCAGTCTCAAAATTTCTTAAACTCAATCTCATTCTGAATCATTATGATTAGATATTCAACTCAAATATCAGAATTCTCATATTTCATTAACTTATACAAATTTTCCAATTAAGTACATAAATTTATCAAGTACAGGATAGACAAATGAAATTACAGTTAGTAATTCACATTACAATAGAAGCAGTAATTATAATGTACATATTAGAAAATATGCTTAAAATGAGCCCTATATGCATGCATTGCTGAGGAGGTGACAATCTTGAACTCTTCTGACACTTTTGCAAATTTGGACTCCAAAAATCTCAGTCGATAGTCTACTGGTTTTACCTTCAGTACCTGCGCGAGGAAGCAATTCCATCGCGCTAAGCATTTCTGCTTAGTGGTGCCATAGTATAACAAGAAATAATATATACAAATAAAGAAAGGATAGAGCATAATTTAAATATTGAATAATCAATTTGATTTACTAGAATGTTTCAAATATTAACCATCTTATATACAAGTTTGTTCCTTTTTGGAAGTGCTAAATTTATAACCTTTCAGTAATACTACCCAGTATACAAATTATTCTAACTGTGTTGTCTTTTAAGTCTCTAAGATTTTGCAAATTGTATTTTTGTTATGTTTCTATTGTTAATCTCTTTTACTCATTTCATTCAATGCTTAATTTAATTGTACTTAAATTTTCATATACTTAACTTAACTTAACTGCCTGAATTGAATAATGTTTTAATTGACTACCCGTGTAGCCTATACACTAACCAGACTAGATAAACGGATATACTAGCACTGGGTACCTAGTACCTCGGGCCGTCACACCATCGGTCACAAAGTATCTCCCGGTGTTCAAACAGTGTGGCTAAAAATGAAGGAACGGAAGCGTGCAAAACACAAGTTTATACCATTGAATTCAAAAATTTTCACCGAGGGTCACATGCATCATGCAAGATTTATTTTTATTTATTTGATTTCAATGATAAACAACATATTAAAACTCTTTTAATATGTTTTTGGATCTGTATTTGCCATTTAAGATTTTAAAATTAATCAGATTAATTTTAGAACTCTAAATTAAATCAAGAACGATTACACTAACCTCTTGATGCACTGCAGCGTGTCTGCGCCTTTGAGATTCGTCTTCAAGACACTAGATGTTGTCCCTCTAGCTTGTCCACACCAAGAACACCTATGGCAGCCCTTAAGCAGCTTCTAAAGCTTTTTCTATTAATTAGAAATTCAAGTTCTGCCTTTTAAGAGATTAGAGATGTAAACAGGACACTAAAAATAATTTTTAGTGTTCTTAATTCAAGAGATTGATGGCTAATCTCTTTGAATTGATGAGAGATGAAGAAGAATAGATGAAAAGCCTCAAAGTGGCGTGACAAAGGAGAGGAGTGGCTGCTGGTTATTTTTTCTTTTCATAACCACACTTAAATAGCTAGGTTAACACATTAAACCCTTGCCACATGTTATCCTTTGATTAGCTCTAGGTTTAAGTGACCCAATCACATTGTGCCAAGTGTCAAACCTATATTCAATCTTGATTTTAATCATCTTACATGATTAAAAAATATTTGGCAAGTTTATGTATAATCCCATGTGTCACCATCTCATGGTGCCACGTGTCACACTGTGAAATGACCAAAATGCCCCTGTGTCTTAATTTTGAGTTCTTAACCCAAAATAATTATTTTTCTTCTTCTAATTAATTTATATCAAATATAAATTAATTAATTAATCTCTATTAATTAATTTCTCATTAATTAAATTCATATTTAAACATTTTAAATATAAATTTAACTTATATTATACATGCAATAGTCTAGATTTGGTTTCAAGTCATGCTAGGGACTTTGCAATTTAATTGCAAACCAAACCTATTTAATTAATCAATTAAACTCTTTAATTTATTAATTAAATCATATTTAAATAGGTGATAACTTGTGTATGTGTGTGACTTACTAGGCTCATCACTAATTGGCAATGAGACATGATATCAACTCTTAATATCATCAGAACTCTTTCTTACCATAAATGATTTCTCTAAATCATTTTATGAACCTCATAGACCATGGTTAACACATAGCATAGCATGCCATAGCCACCCAATTAGTAATAAGGTTTACCTTAAATGAACCTATAATCATATGTTACCATGCACTAGAATCTCTCTATTACAAAATCCCAACTCAAGCTGGAGTTGTAACGCCCCTATTGGTATAGCCTGGTATATTTCACTGTTCCGGTGACCAGAGTCGGTCCGGATAATTAAGGAGATTAGAACCACACTTAAGTCAATTAGAGAAGTCATAAACACAAATAATTAGTAATGTTCAATTAGTTAAGTATAAATAAGAAAAATAGAACGTAAGAGGTTAAACGAGCCAAGAGTCACAGCGATGGGTGACCTTCTCGGGAAGGACTACGAAGTCATTTTAAACTCAAATTTCAAACCGTAAAATGTGACGATGTAGTCCTCAGGACCCTCATGAACACAGTGGAAAAGAGAAAATCACGAAAAAGAACTGTTAAGTCAGTCAAATAATTAGGTCAGGGAGCCGGAAGAAATATTGAATTATTTGCAAACCGGGATGAACTGGCGAGGGGCAATTTGGTCAATTGACCCCGAGAGCTGACTCCTAACCTAACTGTCAAATAAAATCAGAGAAAAGAAAATTTCAGAATCGAGAATTAAATTAAAGAGTGAATAGAAAAAAAAAAGAAAAAGAAAAAGTGTAGGGAGATGACATCATGCATGACATCATGCATGATGTCATAAAAATAATAATTAATATAGTTAATTAATAAGATTTTTTTTTGGGTCTTCCATAAGTAAATAAAAGAAAAGAAAAGAAAAAAAAATAAAACAAAAGTTATCTTCTTCTCCATATTGCCGTCCAAGTCTCTCTCCTTTCTTTCTCATTTACTCCACCATTTTTAAGCAAGAAAAGCTTGGGATTCTTTGGTTCCTTTCCATATATCCTCTAAATCCCAACATTAAATCTTATCCCTAGACCTAGATAAACACTTTGGGAGCAAGAAGGAAAAGAAAACTTGGAGAATTGAAGAATTAGAAAATCTACAAATTGAGGTAAGTGCAATTTCAAGCTTGGATTCTTATGGAATTCATGAATTTAAGTTTATGTGTGATGAGATTGCATTAGAAATAAAGGAAATTATGCTTAAATAAGGGAAGAAAGAATGTGGCAGCCATAGAACCCTAAGGTTTTAATGGTATTTAGTTAGGTTAAACATGAAATATTGGTGAATATATGTTATATATGTGAATTGTATAATTAGATTACATGAATTGTGAAGATTGGACAAACTTAGGGTTTGAATATTAGGGTTTATGAACCAAAAATGTAAGAAATGAGTAAATAGTGTCTTTGACCTATTGTGAAGTGAATAATGGTCATTTATGACCAAATGAGTTGTGTTGGAATGATTGGAATTAAAACTAAATTCGGAGGGAGTGTGGTCATGCTGCTGGCAGCATGACCAAGTCAACTTTGAAGGACCAAAAATGAAATTTTACAAGTGCAATTGATATGGCACTAATTGGGGATGAAAATAGACATAAAATGACACAATTTTCATTTAGGAACTATGCTCAAAAAGTGAACAAAACCTAGTGAACAAATTGACCAAAGTTGGATAAGTGCAAGCTGCCCTGTACAAACTGACCAAATGAACAGTGTTTGTTCATTTGGTCATAACTCGAGCTAGGCAGGTCCAAATGACCTGATATTTTACCAGTGGTTAGATGAGATATAGACCTAAAACTTTTATGAAGAACACAAACCCAAATTCTGCCAGCAACCAAGTCATTTGGCCACCCCAAGTTGGTGACCCAAAACTGCCAGCACCAAAATTGCCTAGAAAATCTGGGTTGTTTCCAATCCTGCATCCATGGTTCAAATGGCCATAACTTGAGCTACAAAACTCCAATTGGGGTGATCCAAAAATGAGAATAAACTTAAGACAATAAGGAACATTTTCTATGAGGAAGTTTTGCCAAATTCCAACAGTAGAATGACCAATGGAACAGTGCAACTAGGAGCACCAAAACTGAAAATTTGACAATTTTGCCTAAAGGACTTAAGCTTTGAGAAAATGACCAAAACCAATAAATTTAATGACCAAAATGTGGTATGTGGGCGAAGTTGGAGTTCCCATACCTATTAAGCTTTAGAAAGTCAATAATTTGACTTGAATAGTGTAGTGAATAGTAACCCAAAATACAAAAATTTCGAGAACATTGAGTTTAGCACAATAAAGCTAGGTAAAAGTGAAGTTAAATTTATTTTTGGATTTATGCTAAGATATGGTACTGAAACACTATAAAACTGTATGTTTCAGCTGAAAAAAACTTGGAAGCTCAGAGAGACTGAGTCAAGGCCTAGAGGCGACTCACGTTAGGTCTGTGCACAGTAATTTTTTTTTTAAATATATGATTCTTGAAAATTTGATTTTTTTGAGTTAAATATGAATTGTGTTGCCATTTATGATTGTGGATATGACTTTGAGAAATTTACCAGATTTCCAATAAATTATTTGAATAAATTGTTTTGAATATATTTTTGTGTTCACACTTAGCATGACAGTATCACATTATTCCTTCTCCATTTATTGGGTTGAGATCGTTTATTTTCCTCCCTCTCTGGCTTGCCAATTGAGGTTGAGATCGGATGAGTACTCATTAGCTAGCTAGCCACCTCCCTCATTGATTTCGATTAATGGGGTTGTAGATTGCTTTGTCGTGGTGTACAACACGGCATTGATCGAAAATTTTGTGTCATGGCTTAAGTTGTGTATGATTTTGGCAACACTGTGTTTATGAAATTATTTGACTAAATTGTGTTATTATGAACTTAGATAATTTGAGAAATATTTAAATTGTGTTTCATCAATGAATGATTTATGTATTGCATTTCAAATTTTTATTGTGCACCACTGAGTATTTTTATACTCAGTGATAGCTTATTTTGCTGTAGCAGATAAGAGCAAGGAGAAAGCAGCTAAGTGAGCTGCTATCGAATTGAGGACTACACTGGTCTTTTTGTACGGGTATTATTTTATACCCTTGTAGTTAATTTTGATGTAAATATAGTAATGTTGTGTGTATCAATGTAAAGTTGAGCAGTTGTAATAAATTGTAATAATATTATTTTTGGATTTCCTTCTGTAAATTAATATTTGTACTTGTGAATTTCATACTTTATGTCTTATGAATGAAGTTATTAAATATTTTGTGATGATAAATTTTGATTGGATTATGGAATTATTTTGAAGTGAATTGAATTGAGTTGATTTGACGTTTATTGGAGGTTGGGAGTTGCAAAAAATTTTTGGAAGTGTTTTTCTCAGGTATTTGAAGAACTGTTTTCTCTAATTACAAACGGAACTCTGTCAAAATTTTTATAAAATTTGCGGCAAAATTTAAATGGACAAAAATTTTTGCTAATATTTAAACTTTGAATAAATGGTTTTTAATTCCTGCCAAAATGCTCACCACTTCCAAAATGTAAGAAAATTGTTTTAAAATCCCTTGTAGGGTACTTAATGAGTTATCGGTAGGTGAAGTTCGGTAGTTCATTAAGTATTCTACGGGATCATGTTATGCCTTACAGAGGGGTAAGGTGTGACATGTTTTAGTGGTATCAGAGCATGGTTTTTCAATAAATTTTGACTATGTGTATGAATATTTTATTGGTAAGTACAACTGCTCAAGTGTCTTTAATTGATCCATATGACGTATTTATATCATGAATATGCACTAACGGAGGTCAACCTCCTTGTGTTTGATCACAGGAAGTAGAAATTTTGGGAAAATGGAATGGAAGGAGGAGATCATTCTGAAGAACAATCTATTGAGGCTGAGGTTCAAGGGGAAGCCCCAAAGACTCGTAACGTGAGTGGGTCACCACTCCACCTACTCCAAAGACCGCAGATTCCTCGCTCGGTTTACAGTAGATGGCTGCGTTTTTCTAGCAAATGGCGGGTAATGTGCCACCCCAAGCTCAGATGCAAGCACCTGTAGCACAACCACAGCCCTCAGCTCGGCAGTATGAAAAATTGATGAAATTTGGGGCCACCGAGTTTAAAGGCACTGTGGATCCACTGGAGGCAGAACAGTGGTTGGAAAGAATGGAACGGGTTTTCAGAAAGCTGCAGTGTACTGAAGAATTAAAATTTGAGTATTCAGTATCTCTTCTCCAAGGGGATGCGTATGAATGGTGGAAGACCATCCCCCACAGCCTGGTTGAGCCACCTGTGCTAACATGGACAGACTTCCTGAGGGAATTCAGGCAGAAATGGGTTCCTGATGCGTATGTGGATATGAAATTACAAGAATTCTTGAGTTTGAAACAAGGGGACCGAACCATAGCAGAGTATGAGAGAGACTTCTCAAGGCTAAGCCACTATGCTGGAAGCTTAGTCTCCACCCCCAGAGATAGATGTAAGAGGTTTGAGTCTGGGTTAAGGCCGAATCTGAGAATGCAAGTCGTGGGTTTCCGACATCAGAATTTTGCTGAGTTGATCTCACAGGCCCTGGAACTGGAAAGGATAGAATCTGAAGGGGCAGTAAAGAAGGGTACACAAGAGAAAGAGAAGACTGAAAAGACTATGGGACAAACATCTGAGAGTGGTTCTGGAAAGAGGAAACAGTTTGGGGGATCCAGCTCCCGTAGATCTGGCAGAGGTAGATTTTCTGGCCAAAGACCACCCCGGTCTAGTCAGCAGACCCAGCAGGCACCCCGAGGAGCTTTATCAGTACGGCAGTGTGAAACTTGTGAGAGAACTCATGGTGGGATTTGTTTCAAGGCCACCGGTGCATGTTTTAACTGTGGAGGGAGCGGATATTTCGCTAAAGATTGTACTAGTCCGCGCCGGTCTGGACCTTCTGCTACATCTGAAGGATCAGCCCAAGTCTCGGCACCTAGAGGGTCACAGTCAGCTGCTAGAGGTAGAGGCAGAGGTAGGGGTCCTGGTAACACTCCTGGAAGTCAAAGCACTGTTAACCAGCCAGTACCCAGTGGCGCACCAGTCAGAGTGTATACTATGCGTCAAAGGGAGGAGGCTGAAACATCAGACATTGTAGCTGGTAATTTTTCCATCCTTGACCAAGATGTACATGTGTTATTTGATCCTGGCTCCACACATTCGTATGTTAGTGCCAGTGTGATGTGTTCTACTGCTATTCAGTGTGTACCAATAGACTATGATGTGCTAGTAACTAGTCCATTAGGCCAGGAGGTCAGGGTAAATAGGCTATATAGGGATTGTCCTCTGGTGATCCAAGGACACACTTTTCTGTCTGATTTAATTGAAATGCCCTTCACAGATTATGACATTATCTTAGGCATGGATTGGTTAGCCAGGCATCACACCATGATTGACTATAGACTGAAGACAGTCACTTTTGGTCTCCCTCAGTATGGTGATGTAGTAATACATGGGGAGAAGCAGTTATTGCCTTCAAACATCATTTCAGCTGTACTGGCCAGAAAAATGATTAGGAAAGGGTGTGAGGCATACTTGGCACATGTGATAGACACCCAAGTGGGGAGTCCAGCACTGAAGGACATTCCTACTGTATGTGACTTTCCAGATGTATTTCCTGATGAATTGCCAGGATTACCTCCAGAAATAGAGGTGCAGTTTGAAATTGATGTTATGCCTGGTGTGAACCCAATCTCCATAACACCATACAGAATGGCACCTGCAGAACTAAAAGAATTGAAAGTACAGTTGCAAGAGCTGCTTGATAAGGGCTTTATCCGCCCTAGTGTGTCACCTTAGGGAGCGCCACTATTGTTTGTAAAGAAGAAAGATGGCACTCTCCGATTATGCATTGACTATCGGCAGTTGAATAAGGTGATAATAAAGAACAGATACCCATTGCCCCGCATTGATGACTTGTTTGATCAGTTGAGGGGTGCGGCTGTGTTCTCCAAAATTGACCTGAGATCAGGTTACTATCAGCTAAAAGTACAAGAGCAGAGTATTCCTAAAACTACCTTCAGAACCCGCTATGGCCATTATGAGTTCTTGGTCATGCCATTCGGGTTAACTAATGCTCCGGTTGCTTTTATGGATCTGATGAACACTATCTTCAGACCATACTTCGACCAGTTTGTTGTGGTATTTATCGATGATATATTGGTCTATTCGAGGAATGCAGAAGAGCATGATAGACATCTGCAGATTGTACTATAGACTTTGAGGGAGAAACAGTTATACGCTAAATTATCGAAATGTGAATTTTGGCTGAAGGAGATATCCTTTTTGGGGCACATAGTATCAGTAGAGGGTATTAAGGTAGATCCTCGCAAGATTGAAGCTGTCCTTAATTGGAAGCCACCCAGAAATGTCACAGAGATTCACGATTCAAGGTTAGCCGGATACTACCATCGATTTGTGAAGGATTCTCCATGTTGGCATCTCCATTGACCAAGCTACTTAGAAAGGATGTGAAATTTCGGTGAGCGGACAAATGCCAAAGTTTTGATGAATTGAAGAGATGTTTGACCGAGGCTCCATCTCCGACTTTACCTACACCGGGTAAAGAATATACAATTTACAGCGATGCTTCTCACAATGGGTTAGGTTGTGTGTTGATGCAAGATCGAAATGTCATTGCCTATGCATCACGCCAGCTGAAACCGCATGAGAGGAATTATCCGACACATGACTTGGAGCTTGCAGCTATTGTGTTTGCTCTTAAGATCTGGAGGCACTATTTGTATGGGGAGAAATGTTACATCTACACAGATCATAAGAGTTTGAAGTATTTGGGCACCCAGAAAGAGTTGAATCTGAGACAGAGGAGATGGTTAGAGTTGATAAAAGACTATGATTGTCTAATAGACTATCAGTCAGGGAAAGCTAATGTTGTGGCTGACGCCTTAAGTCGCAAGACTATGGCAAGTCTACGGGTTACTCCTTTGTCTTTGGTACATGAGTTGAGATCATTACATGCCAGTTTAGAGATTAATGATGAGGGGCAGACAGCAGTTGCATGGCATGTACAGCCAGTGTTGATTGATCAGATCAGAATGGCTGCTCAGAATGATGAAAGGTATCAGAAGCTATTGGAAGAAGTCTGGCAGGGCAAGAACCAGAGTTCTCAATCAGAGATGATGGTTTACTGCTACACCAGGGCAGAATGTGTGTTCCTAATGATGTTGATTTGAGGCAGATTATTTTGAACGAAGCACATGAGTCTCCTTTTGCCATGCACCCTGATGGTACAAAAATGTATAGAGGACTAAAGGAGCATTACTGGTGGATAGGTATGAAGAGAGATGTGGCAGAGTTTGTATCCAAATGCCTAACTTATCAGCAAGTAAAGGCAGAGCATCAAGTACCCACTGGGTTGTTACATCCACTACCAGTGCCAGAATGGAAATGGGAAA
Source organism: Hevea brasiliensis (assembly GCF_030052815.1). Taxonomy (NCBI): domain Eukaryota; kingdom Viridiplantae; phylum Streptophyta; class Magnoliopsida; order Malpighiales; family Euphorbiaceae; genus Hevea; species Hevea brasiliensis. The sequence continues at coordinate 86,933,839 of NC_079497.1, read as the reverse complement.
GAATAACGATGGATTTTGTAATGGGACTTCCGAGGACACAAAAGAGTCATGATGCAGTATGGGTCATTGTTGACAGACTGACTAAGTCTGCTCCTTTTCTGCTAGTCCGAATGGACTACAGTTTAGACAGATTGGCTAGGTTGTACATCAATGAAATTGTGAGACTTCATGGAGTGCCAGTATCCATTGTATCAGACAGAGATCCTAGGTTCACTTTCAGATTCTGGGGTAGTCTTCAGAGAGCCCTAGGAACTAGATTGAACTTCAGTACTGCATTCCACCCACAGACAGATGGCCAGTCGGAGAGGGTAATTCAGATCTTGGAGGACATGCTACGGGCTTGTGTGATTGAGTTTGAGGGTAGTTGGGATACACACTTGCCTTTGATTGAGTTTGCTTATAACAACATCTACCAATCAAGCATTGGGATGCCTCTAAATGTAGAACCCCGTTGTGTTGTGATGATGTGGGCGAAAGAAAGATGATTGGACCCGAAATTGTTCAACAGACTGAAGAGAAAATCAGGGTGATCAGAGATCGACTTAAAACTGCATCAGATCGTCAGAAGTCCTACATTGATCTAAAGAGAAGGGATATTAAGTATACAGTGGGTGAGAAAGTTTTCCTCAAAGTTTCTCCTTAGAAGAGAATTATGAGATTCGGCAGAAAGGGGAAACTGAGTACTCGTTTTATCAGGCCATATGAGGTTCTGGAAAGAGTACGTCCTTTGGCATATCGGTTGGCACTACCTCCAGAGTTGGAGAAGATACATAATGTCTTCCATGTGTCCATATTGAGGAGGTATCGATCAGACCCATCTCATGTACTATCAGTAGAGGAAATTGAAGTGAATCCAGACCTCACATATGAGGAAGAACCCATAAAGATTTTGGCTTATGAGGTGAAGCAGCTACGGAGCAAGCAGATACCATTAGTAAAAGTGCTGTGAAACCATCATTCGGGCCAAGAAGCCACTTGGGAACAAGAGGAGGACATGAGAAGACAGCACCCACAGCTGTTCAGAGATTGACATCAGGTAAAATTTTGAAACGAAATTTATTTTAAGGGGGGGAGAATTGTAACACCCCTATTGGTATAGCCTGGTATATTTCACTGTTCCGGTGACCAGAGTCGGTCTGGACAATTAAGGAGATTAGAACCACACTTAAGTTAATTAGAGAAGCCATAAACACAAATAATTAGTAATGTTCAATTAGCTAAGTATAAATAAGAAAAACAGAACATAAGAGGTTAAACAAGCCGAGAGTCACAGCGATGGGTGACCTTCTCGGGAAGGACTGCGAAGTCATTTTAAACTCAAATTTCGAACCGTAAAATGTAACGCTGCAGTCCTTAGGACCCTCATGAACACAGTGGAAAAGAGAAAATCACGAAAAAGAACTGTTAAGTCAGTCAAATAATTAGGTCAGGGAGCCGGAAGAAATATTGAATTATTTACAAACTGGGATGAACTGGCGAGGGGCAATTTGGTCAATTGACCCTGAGAGCTGACTCCTGACCTAACTGTCAAATAAAATCAGAGAAAATAAAATTTCGAAATCGAGAATTAAATTAAAGAGCGAATAGAAAAAAAAAGAGAAAAAGAAAAAGTATAGGGAGATGACATCATGCATGACATCATGCATGATGTCATAAAAGTAATAATTAATATAGTTAATTAATAAGATTTTTTTTGGGTCTTCCATAAGTAAATAAAAGAAAAGAAAAGAAAAAAAAAATAAAACAGAAGTTATCTTCTTCTCCATATTGCCGTCCAAGTCTCTCTCCTTTCTTTCTCATTTACTCCACCATTTTTAAGCAAGAAAACCTTGGGATTCTTTGGTTCCTTTCCATAAATCCTCTAAATCCCAATATTAAATCTTATCCCTAGACCTAGATAAACACTTTGGGAGCAAGAAGGAAAAGAAAACTTGGAGAATTGAAGAATTAGGAAATCTACAAATTGAGGTAAGTGCAATTTCAAGTTTGGATTCTTATGGAATTCATGAATTTAAGTTTATGTGTGATGAGATTGCATTAGAAATAAAGGAAATTATGCTAAAATAAGGGAAGAAAGAATGTGGTACCCATAGAACCCTAAGGTTTTAATGGTATTTAGTTAGGTTAAACATGAAATATTGGTGAATAGATGTTATATATGTGAATTGTATAATTAGATTACATGAATTGTGAAGATTGGACAAACTTAGGGTTTGAATATTAGGGTTTATGAACCAAAAATGTAAGAAATGAGTAAATGGTGTCTTTGACCTATTGTGAACTGAAAAATGGTCATTTATGACCAAATGAGTTGTGTTGGAATGATTGGAATTAAAACTAAATTCGGAGAGAGTGTGGTCATGCTGCTGACAGCGTGACCAAGTCAACTTTGAAGGACCAAAAATGAAATTTTACAAGTCCAATTGATATGGCACTAATTGGGGATGAAAATAGAAATAAAATGACACAATTTTCATTTAGGAACCATGCCCAAAAAGTGACCAAAACCTAGTGAACAAATTGACCAAAGTTGGATAAGTGCAGGCTGCCCTGTACAAACTGACCAAATGAACAGTGTTTGTTCATTTGGTCATAACACGAGCTAGGCAGGTCCAAATGACCTGAAATTTTACCAGTGGTTAGATGAGATATAGACCTAAAACTTTCATGAACAACACAAACCCAAATTCTGCCAGCAACCAAGTCATTTTGCCACCCCAAGTTGGTGACCCAAAACTGCTAGCACCAAAATTTCCCAGAAAATCTGGGTTGTTTTCAATCCGGAAGCCATGGTTCAAATGGCCATAACTTGAGTTACAAAACTCCAATTGGGGTGATCCAAAAATGAGAATAAACTTAAGACAATAAGGAACATTTTCTATGAAGGAAGTTTTGCCAAATTCCAACAATAGAATAACCAATGGAACAGTGCAACTAGGAGCACCAAAACTGAAAATTTGACAATTTTGCCTAAAGGACTTAAGCTTTGAGAAAATGACCAAAACCAATAAATTTAATGACCAAAATGTGGTATGTGGGTGAAGTTGGAGTTCCCATACCTATTAAGCTTTAGAAAGTCAATAATTTGACTTGAATAGTGTAGTGAATAGTAACCCGAAACACAAAAATTTCGAGAACGTCGAGTTTAGCACAATAAAACTAGGTAAAAGTGAAGTTCAATTTATTTTTGGTTTTATGCTAAGATATGGTACTGAAACACTATGAAACTGTGTGTTTCAGCTGAAAAAGACTTGGAAGCTCGGAGAGACTGAGTCAAGGCCTAGAAGCGACTCACGTCAGGTCTGTGCACAGTAATTTTTTTTTTTAAATATATGATTCCTAAAAATTTGATTTTTTTTTAGTTAAATATGAATTGTGTTGCCATTTATGATTGGGGATATGACTTTGAGAAATTTATCAGATTTCCAATAAATTATTTGAATAAATTGTTTTGAATAGATTTTTGTGTTCACACTTAGCATGACAGTATCACATTATTCCTCCTCTATTTATGGGGTTGAGATCATTTATTTTCCTCCCTCTCTGGCTTGCCAGTTGAGGTTGAGATCGAATGAGTACTCATTAGCTAGCTAGCCACCTGCCTCATTGATTTCGTTTAATGGGGTTGTAGATTGCTTTGTCGTGGTGTATAATACGGCATTGATCGGAAATTTTGTGTCATGGCTTAAGTTGTGTATGATTTTGGCAACACTGTGTTTATGAAATTATTTGACTAAATTGTGTTATTATGAACTTAGATAATTTGAGAAATATTTAAATTGTGTTTCATCAATGAATGATTTATGTATTGCATTTCAAATTTTTATTGTGCACCACTGAGTATTTTTATACTCAGCGATAGCTTATTTTGCTGTCGCAGATAAGAGCAAGGAGAAAGCAGTAGAGTGAGCTGCTATCGAATTGACGACTACACTGGTCTTTTTGTACGAGTATTATTTTATACCCTTATAGTTAATTTTGATGTAAATATAGTAATGTTGTATGTATCAATGTAAAGTTGAGCAGTTGTAATAAATTGTAATAATATTATTTTTGGATTTCCTTCTGTAAATTAATATTTGTACTTGTGAATTTCATACTTCATGTCTTATGAATGAAGTTATTAAATATTTTGTGATGATAAATTTGATTGGATTATGGAATTATTTGAAGTGAATTGAATTGAGTTGATTTGAGGTTTATTGGAGGTTGGGAGTTGCGAAAAATTTTTGGAAGTGTTTTTCTCAGGTATTTGAAGAACTGTTTTCTCTAATTACAAACGGAACTCTGTCAAAATTTTTATAAAATTTGCGGCAAAATTTAAATGGACAAAAATTTTTACTAATATTTAAACTTTGAATAAATGGTTTTTAATTCCTGCCAAAATGCTCACCACTTCTAAAATGTAAGAAAATTATTTTAAAATCCCTTGTAGAGTACTTAATGAGTTATCGGTAGGTGAAGTTTGGTAGTTCATTAAGTATTCTATGGGATCATGTTATGCCTTACAGAGGGGTAAGGTGTGACAGGAGTCATGGTTTATGTCAAACTCCATTTGCTATGAATATTATGTTCTCTTTTAATTCCAGTTCTTGATTAAAAAGATTTTCTCATCAGAAACTCTTTTCTGAATAAATCTATCTGTCCTGGCCAGGAACTTGAAACATCAAGAACAATTAAATGAACATAGGATTTTATCTCTATTTACTTAGAGGAACATATTCCATCTTGATCAACACCTACCTCCATATATAACTAGTAGGAGCCAACACATGCCCATATACCCATACATAGTACAAGTATGAAATCAGTATCAAACTCAAACTACCTATATACAAGATAACTGTATATCTCGTGTCTAAAGATTATATGCACTGATATGATTTATGACAAAACATTGACAAGAGTAAACTCCATGTGCTTGTCATAAGTGTCACTGGTTCGGCCTACTTATCATTTATAAGTGCCTATCATGTTTGTTATATGGCATGAGACTCACCATTCCATCTTATTTATATCTCATATAAATAACTTGGGAACAAATATGAATACAATCTTTCTGGATAAGTCATGTCCTTATTATGAAGTATCCTCGATTGTGAACCTATTTATGATACTTTGTGCTAGAAATATTGTCACTCATATTCTTAACAACTTAAGAATAATATTTCTAGCAAAACATCAATGGACCTTTTTTATTACACATAAATATATTATGTAAACGGAAAAGTGGAAATGCCTTTTTTATTAATAAAAATATGTACAAGATACATACTAAATGATATGCTCTAGGGCATACTACTAACAATCTCCCACTAGCACTAGAGCCATTCATTACAATATCTTAGACCTATCTTCTCAAGATGTCGGTCTAACTGAGTCTGTGATATAGGCTTAGTGAATGGATCAGCTGGATTTTCAACTGATGCTATTTTCTGCATGGCTATATCGCCTCGCCCAACTATTTCTCTGATAATGTGGTAGCGCCTTTCTATGTGTTTGGATTTCTGGTGAGACCTTGGTTCCTTAGCCTGTATGACTACTCCATTATTGTCACAGTGTAGTGGAACTGCTGACTAAATGGAAGGAACTACTGTAAGTTCTGTCACGAACTTCTTTATCCAAACAGCTTCCTTTGCAAAGATCTCGATGCAAAGAATATACTCAGCCTCTGTAGTGGAATCTGTAGTCGTGCTCTGTTTGGAACTCTTCCAACTGACTGCACCTCCATTACAAATGAACACATACCCAGAGGTAGACTTTCTATCATCGATATCTGATTGGAAATCAGAATCAGTATAACCATCCAATTGCAAGTCTCCACCTCCATAAATCAAGAATAAATCCTTAGTTCTTCTCAAGTACTTAAGGATATTCTTGATAGCTATCCAGTGTTCCAAACCTGGATTGGATTGAGACCTGCTAGTCAAACTAACAGCATATGCGATATCCGGCCTAGTACACAACATTGCATACATTAAACTTCCAATAGTCGAAGCATATGGAATCATGGCCATCTTATCTCTTTCTTCAGGTGTCTTTGGAGACATCTCTTTAGAAAGGTGGATACTTTGTCTCACTGGTAACAATCCTCTCTTGGAATCAAGCATGTTAAACCTCTTTAACACCTTTTCCAAGTATAGACTTTGGGATAAACCAATTATTCTTTTCGCTTTATCTCTATAGATGCGAATCCCAAGAATATAGGTTGCCTCCCCTAAGTCTTTCATGGAGAATGTATTTGACAACCATACCTTTATAGTCGTCAACATACCTATGTCATTACCCATCAACAGTATGTCATCCACATATAAGACAAGGAAAGTGATAGCACTGTCACCAACCTTCTTATATACACATGGCTCATCCTCATTTTTGATAAAACCAAAGGATTTAATGGCTTCATCAAAACGGATGTTCCAACTCCTCGAAGCTTGTTTCAACCCATAAATGGATCGCTTTAGCTTGCATACCTTGGAACCATCTTGGGATTCAAAACCCCTAGGTTGTTCCATGAAAATGTTTTCTTCAATATATCCATTGAGAAAAGCTGTTTTCACATCCATCTGCCAAATCTCATAATCATAGTATGCAGCTATTGCTATTAAAATCCTAATTGATTTAAGCATGGCAACAGGCGAGAAAGTCTCCTCATAGTCGATTCCTTGCCTTTGGTGAAACCCTTTTGCTACTAGCCTTGCCTTATAGGTCTCTACCTTTCCATCAGAACCAATTTTCTTCTTGAAAACCCATTTGTTCCCTATAGGTACAATACCTTCAGGTGGGTCAACAAGATCCCAAACTTGATTCTTATACATGGAATCAATCTCGGATTTCATAGCATCAATCCATTTTGAAGAGTCTATATCTGATATAGCTTCTTCATAAGTAAGTGAATCATCTCCATGATCTACTTCTTCATGAGTAGACAACTCTTGTTCTTCTTCATGAAGAAAACCATATCTCACTGGTAGGTGAGATACCCTGGTTGTTCAACGAGGAACAGCTGTAGATGTTTCATCAACAGGTATAGGTTGACTAGATGGATCTATATCCATCTGATCTGTTGGTTGGTCAGAATTCTCCAATTCTAACTCTATTTGCCTTCCTTTGCCTCCTTCTTGAACAAACTGTTGTTCAAGAAATGTGGCATCTCTACTTATCACAACCTTTTGTGAAGTAGGCAAATAAAAATAATATCCAAAACTATCTTTTGGATATCCAACAAATCGACCTTTTCTTATCTGGTCTCCAATTTATCAATGTTCAGCTTTTTAATATAAGCTGGATAACCCCAAATCTTAACATGCTTAAGACTTGGTTTTCTTCCATGCCATATCTCATAAGGTGTGGAAGAAACTAATTTTGATGGAATCCTATTCAGAATATACAAAGCTGATTCTAATGCAAATCCCCAAAAGAAGATTGGCATATCAGTATAGCTCATCATACTACGTACCATATCCAATAGGGTACGATTTCTCCCTTCAGATACACCATTCAGTTGTGGCATTCCTGGAGGAGTCAGCTGAGAAACAATGCCATGCTCTCTCAAGTATTCATCAAATTCAGTACTCAAATATTCACCTCCACAATCTGATCGAAGAGCTTTAATACTCTTTCCTGTTTGATTTTCTACTTCAGATTTAAATTCTTTGAACTTTTCAAAAGATTCATGTTTGTATTTCATCAAATACAAATACCCAAACCTTGATTTATCATCAGTAAAGGTAATAAAATAATGAAAACCCCCTCTAGCCATTTCTTTAAATGGACCACATACATCACTATGTATTAGCTCCAAAATATTTTCAGCTCTTAGCCCTTGTCCAACAAAGGGTGATCTAGTCATTTTGCCCTGAAGGCAAGATTCACAAGTTGGAGTAGGCTCAGAGCCCAATGAGGATAGAATTTCCATTTTCTCCAGTTTTGCAATCCTATCTTCTGCAACATGACATAACCTTAAGTGCCAAATATATTTTGAACTTGAGTTGATTTTCACCATGGCGTTACATTCTTTTAGATCACTTGCATTCAATTTGTGTTTGTCATTATTATCCAAATAATAAAGACCATCATTCATATAACCCGAACCAACATATTTATTTCCAAAATAAATATTGCAAACATCATCTGTAAACTGAAATTCATAGCCATTTCTAGTCAAACTAGATATAGAAATGATGTTCTTAAAAGCATCAGGTACATATAAAATATTATCCAAACACAGAACATGTCCAAACATGTAAAAGGATTTAGATCCTATGGCTAAAGCTTCAACGGTTGAGCCATTGCCAATCCGGACTCTAATATCTTGAGAACACAAGCTGCTACTGTTTGCTAGTTCCTGTATATCATTAGAAATGTGAGAACTGGCACCAGTATCTAAAACCCAAGCTGTAAATGAACTATGAGTATCATCAGAATCTAAATAACAAGATATGGACATACCTTCCGAAGGTGTATCCTTCTTGTCCTTCAGAGAAGTAAGATACTCTGGGCAATTCCTTTTCCAGTGCCCATCCTTTTGGCAGTGGAAACACTTTCCTTTGCCTCCATCAGCTTTAGTCTTCCTTTTCTGTTTAGCTATTTTCTTGGAAGGACCAGGAATCTAAGATTTCTTTTTCTTATTGCCCTTCTTCTTGTTGGACTTTCCAGCAGAAGAAGATGCAACCAAAGCTATCTCTTTTCCTTTATTGCCTGGCATATTCTTTTGGGCAATAACCAGCATGTTGAGTAAACCAGCTAAGGTGCATTCCTGTTTAGTCATATGGAAATTTGTCACAAAATTCCCAAAAGACTCAGGAAAGGACTGAAGGATCAAATCCGTCTATAGTTGGAAATCCATGTTGAAGTCAAGATATTCCAACTGCTCAATCAGCCGAATCATCTTGTGGACATGATCCGCAACATTCTGTCCTTCAGACATCCTCATACGGAATAGCTGTCTAGATATCTCATACCTAGCATTCCTACTGTGCTCACCATACAACTCTTGTAGGTGAAGGAGGATCTCACTCGCACTCTGCATGTTCTCATGTTGCTTCTATAACTCATTACTCATGGAAGCAAACATGTAACACTTAGCTCTCATATCATGCTCCTTCCACTTGTCCAAAGTTTCATGTTCCTCTTGTGTGGCCTCTGGACGTAAGGGACCAGGAACATTTGAATCTAGAACATATCCTATATGTTCAAGGTTCAGGACAAGTTTCAAATTTCTTAGCCAATCAGACAGATTAGGTCCTGTCAACCTATTGTGATCAAGTATGCTTGCAAGGATATTGGATGGTGGTGGTTGTTTTGTGCTCATTTTTTATCAAAAAATTAACTGCAGAAAATAACCAGATTAATTAGTAAATGTATCATGTAATTAACCAAAATGATTATGGTTTTTTAATCAAATTGGTCCTTCCACTAACTTAGCGAATCCTACATTTCCAAAGTAGAAAACGGAAATCCTAGTTGGATGGATTTCTAGTGGGTGATTGAATTCTTATAATTCTATTGATCATCCTCAGGTACATCCATTATTGGAATTACAATAAACTATAAGTGAGCAACTCCTTGCCCATCACATCTCATGTGAGGTTCAATCCTTTACCTAGCCCCTAATGCTCAAAATCTCAGGTACATCCATTATTGACTTATCTTGCATTAGTTAAATTGATCCCATTGAGCCAGTAATTATGCAAATAATTTTAATGTCCTCAGGTACATCCAATATTGGCCACTAAACCATTTACATATTTACAACATCTCATGCTTAATAATTATTCTTAAGAAAATCTCTTAAATTAATTGCATCTTATGCAACTATTTAAAATTTCTTAAAATAATTGCCCCAATGGAGGGCCTATGTTATAATTACTTTAATTATAGCATTTTCAACTTAATTATTTGTTTGGAAGATTTTATGGTCATTCTAATTACTATTAAGGTCTCACTTTGCACATTATCCAATTAGCATGCATATATCATATAATAGCATACATTCCCATGCATCTCATGCATTCATGGATAAGCAACAAATATGGTATGATCATGAACTTTCTAAGGGATTCAATTCTGAGCCACCAAGAATTGAATCAGGGCATTCCTAGGTGCATTTCATTCATTTATTCATTTTACAAGAGTTGCTAAAGGAGTACATAATCAACACTCGATCTTAAATTCCTCCCACTGGTCCCACCAATGCTCTTGACCTCCTTGAACTTCTTGCAATCCAATATTACATGGTAATCCTTGGCATACCAAGGCGAATTTACAAGAACTTAAATAAATGAAATTACAACACAAAAATTATTACAAACTTAATAATACATGCCCAAAATAAATTAAAATAAATTAATTAATTTACAATCCCAAAGAAACATAAAAGAAATAAATTCAATCACATTGGTCTTTTATAGTCCATGATCATCCATCATGCATATCACTATTTAACAATTAAATAAAGCATACATACTTAAATTAAATTGAATATCTCATATTCAACTTAAAAAGCCAGATTTGAATATGATTCAAATAAATTTAAAAATTCATATTTGAATCTCATTCAAACAAATTTAAAAATTCAGATTTGAATCACATTCAAACAACTTTAAAAATTCAAATTTGAATCACATTCAAACATTTTTTAAAAAATCAGATTTGAATCACATTCAAACATTTTTTAAAAAAAATCAGATCTGAATTTTATTCAATCAATTTTAAAAAATCAGATTTAAATATGATTCAAACAACTTTAAAAATTCATATTTGAATCACATTCAAACATCTTTTAAAATTCAGATTTGAATCACATTCAAACAATTTTTAAAATTCTGATTTCAATCATAATTTAATTGTGTAATTAAAAATTCTAATTAAACAATTTAATTAGACATAGGATGAGCTTTTAGATCATACAACAATTTTAAATTAAAAAGCAAACCTTGCACCACCTTGAAGAACCATTGTTGCCGCCACCAATGGTGGCTTTACCATGTGTGCCGCCACACATCCATTGCAACCAGTAATGGATCAATCATCTCATGATCAAATCACACAATTAAATCATATAATCAACAATCTAAATGGCAAATATAGTGGCTCTGATACCAATTGAAGGAACGGAAGTGTGAAAAACACAAGTTTATACCATTGAATTCAAAAATTTTCACCTAGGGTCACATGCATCATGCAAGATTTATTTTTATTTATTTGATTTCAATGATAAACAATATATTAAAACTCTTTTAATATTTTTTTGGATCTGTATTTGCCATTTAAGATTTTAAAATTAATCAGATTAATTTTAGAACCCTAAATTAAATCAAGAACGATTACACTAACCTCTTGATGCACTTTGAGATTCGTCTTCAGGACACCAGATGTTGTCTCTCTAGCTTGTCCACTCCAAGAACACCTATGGCAGCCCTTGAACAGCTTCTAAAGCTTTTTCTATTAATTAGAAATTCAAGTTCTGCCTTTTAAGAGATTAGAGATGTAAACAGGACACTAGAAACAATTTCTAGTGTTCTTAATTCAAGAGATTGATGGCTAATCTCTTTGAATTGATGAGAGATGAAGAAGAATAGATGAAAAGCCTCAAAGTGGGGTGACAAAGGAGAGGAGTGGCTACTGGTTATTTTTTCTTTTCATAACCACACTTAAATATCTAGGTTAACACATTAAACCCTTACCACATGTCACCCTTTGATTAGCTCTAGGTTTAAGTGACCCAATCACATTGTGCCAAGTGTCAAACCTATATTTAATCTTGATTTTAATCATCTTACATGATTAAAAAACATTTGGCAAGTTTATGTGTAATCCCATGTGTCACCATCTCATGGTGCCACGTGTCACACTGTGAAATGACCAAAATGCCCCTGTGTCTTAATTTTGAGTTTTTAACCCAAAATAATTATTTTTCTTCTTCTAATTAATTTATATCAAATATAAATTAATTAATTAATCTCTATTAATTAATTTCTCATTAATTAAATTCATATTTAAACACTTTAAATATAAATTTAACTTATATTATACATCCAATAATCTAGATTTGGTTTCAAGTCATGCTAGGGACTTTACAATTTAATTGCAAATCAAACCTATTTAATTAATCAATTAAACTCTTTAATTAATTAATTAAATCATATTTAAATAGGTGATAACTTGTGTATATGTGTGACTTACTAGGCTCATCACTAATTGGCAATGAGACATGATATCAACTCTTAATATCATCAGAACTCTTTCTTACCATAAATGATTTCTCTAAATCATTTTATGAACCTCATAGACCATGGTTAACACCTAGCATAGTATGCCATGGCCACCCAATTAGTAATAAGGTTTACCTTAAATGAACCTATAATCATATGTTACCATGCACTAGAATCTCTCTGTTACAAAATCCCAACTCAAGCTGGAGTCATGGTTTATGTCAAACTCCATTTGCTATGAATATTATGTTCTCTTTTAATTTCAGTTCTTGATTAAAAAGATTTTCTCATCAGAAACTCTTTTCTGAATAAATCTATCTGTCCTGGCCAGGAACTTGAAACATCAAGAACAATTAAATGAACATAGGATTTTATCTCTATTTACTTAGAGGAACATATTTCATCTTGATCAACACCTACCTCCATATATAACTAGTAGGAGCCAACACATGCCCATATACCCATACATAGTACAAGTATGAAACCAATATCAAACTCAAACTACCTATATACAAGATAACTGTGCTATCTCAGGTCTAAAGATTATATGCACTGATATGATTTATAACAAAACATTGACAAGAGTAAACTCCATGTGCTTGTCATAAGTGTCACTAGTTCGGCCTACTTATCATTTATAAGTGCCTATCATGTTTGTTATATGGCATGAGACTCACCATTCCATCTTATTTATATCTCATATAAATAACTTGGGAACAAACATGAATACAATCTTTCTGGATAAGTCATGTCCTTATTATGAAGTATCCTCAATTGTGAACCTATTTATGATACTTTATGCTAGAAATATTGTCACTCATATTCTTAACAACTTAAGAATAATATTTCTAGCAAAATATCAATGGACCTTTTCTATTACACATAAATATATTATATAAACGGAAAAGTGAAAATGCCTTTTTTATTAATAAAAATATGTACAAGATACATGCTAAATGATATGCTCTAGGGCATACTACTAACAATAAATCCATATAATCAATCAGGCATTAAGCCGAGTATAATAACACAATCTGTATAGCCATAGGCTATTAAAGTCAGTGTGGCATAATATGCCGTAAAAATACAGTATGGCATAAAGTCATTTACAGAATAGCTGTCAGAATCCTATTGGCATGCCAACCTATCCAAACTAGTCAACTAGGCAAACTAAGGCATATTACAATATTAAATATTTATTTCTTTATTTTCAGGGTTTACTGGTCATTATACAATTCATTGTTAATGAAAATGTTGACCTTTTTATACATCATGGATAAGTTGATTCTAGTATCAATATGTCACAATTTACAATTCAATATGCTGTCAATATAATGCAATTTACCCTTTTTACAAGTTAGCATTCATTGTCAAATTACCTCAAGCATCATTGTATGTAAATGTCAAATTCTCAATTTTTTTGTGCTAGATTGGTCTAGCTTAAAGTCCTATTTTTCTTGATTTTTAGCTTCTGGTCAAAGAAGCAAAATTGTAGCTCTATGTCTTATTGCACTCTGGGAAAAATTTCAGGTCATTCTGAGTTATATAGACCAAGATATGGTCAATTTACTAAAGCTGGACAGATTGCACCTTTAGTGTAAAATTTGGTCAATTTTAGGTCACTTTTAGTTCTGGCAGTTTTGGTACCCAAACTTGTACAAGATATTTGACTTGGTTCTGGCTATTTCTGGGCTTTGGTGTCTTCATAAGAATTTTAGCTCTATGTCTTATTGCACTCTGGGCAAAATTTCAGATCATTCTGAGTTGTATAGACCAAGATATGGTCAATTTACTAAAGCTGGATAGATTGCACCTTTAGTGCAAAATTTGGTCAATTTTAGGTCACTTTTAGTTCTAGTAGCTTTGGTACTCAAACTTGTGCAAGCTATTTGATTTGGTTCTGGCCATTTCTGGGCTTTGGTGTCTTCATAAGAATTGTAGCTCTATGTCTTATTGCACTATGGGCAAAATTTCAGGTCAATTGGACCTATTTTGAGTGAGTTATGGTCATCCCAACGACTACTGTTCATATGGTCAAAAATCTGGGTTTGCAAGGTTGCCATTCCGGATTTGGGCATTTTTAAGGTTAGTTTCTAGGCAGAATTTTAGCAACATTTCTACATGAAAGTTGGCCTATTTAGTGTATAGTTTCACCCTCCATTGGCCTCATACCAGTTGGGTTCACAGTTTTGCACTCACGACCTTATTTAAGTGCTGCCAACATACACAACCTACATTTGAACATCACACTCCCAATTTTGACAATCCTCCTCCTCCCAATACTTCAACATTTAATCATGGCACTTCTATATATATTGTACACAATTCCAGCAAGCATTTTGGGTAGAACACTCATGTGCTCAATGCACACAATACACCATTAATGTTTAACATCTACTTCAACCCAAATTCAATGTACAAAAACACATATATCACACGTACACTTCCATGGCAATTACACAAACTGCCCACCATTCAATACCATCATATTTCATTGATAAATTTCATAAACTCACACACAAATTCATGATATTTAAGGCTGCCCAACATGGCAGTTTATTAAAGCATCAAAGTCCCACTATTAAACCCTTAATTCGAGCACAAACATACACATACTTGGATATTAACTTACCACAACTTCCATTTGAGTTAATTAACTTTAATTTCCATCCATTAAATATAAGAATAAGTCACTAACCATGCATTTTCATGGCTGCCAAAACTAAGGTTCACCAATACTCAATCATTTCCTCAATTTTTCTTAGCAATTCAACTTACCCAAAGCTCAACACAAGGATTAGTGAAGGAAAATGGAAAGATTAAGCACTAACCTTTATTTTGGAGCTTGCTAAACCTCACCAAAACTCTTCCTTTTTGCTGCCTATAGGTTGCCCATGGTGTAAGGATCATTTTTCATGAAGGAAGCTTAAAGAAATAATGGCTTAAAGGTAGGGAAATTGAGCTTGCTTCATGGACGTCCATGGAGGACACTTGAGAGCTTCAATTTGGCCATGGGAGAGGAGCTTGATGAAAGTGATGAAGTGAGTAGGAAAATTCTGCTCCTTAGGTGTCTTTATATAGTGCCACTTAGTGTCCACCAAGTAAAGTTTACTAATATAATAATTAAATTATGTAATATTTAAATTAAACCCCATAATTCCTTTAATTGAATTTCAATTTCATTTCATTTTTTTTTTCATGGGAATTTCTAAATTTAATACCACTTATTTTTCATGGACATTTAAGTTAAAAGTCCACTCTAGGTGTCAAATGACCAAAATGCCCCTCTTCGGATCAAATTCAGACTTCTTCGGTAACACCGATTTACTCCTTGTACCGCCGATTTCTTTAATTTTCATTTTTCGTTTATACTAACTTATTAATTTTTCTTTGACATTTCCAATGTCAATTACACCTTATTAGACCTTTAATTATGTGCCAAAAATATTTCTCAGGGTCCCGCGCAGTCTAGGGCTAGTCAACGATCCTCATCGTAACTTCTCGGTGCGGTCACCCATCGTTATGGGTTCGGCTCATTTAACTTAGTCACATTTTATCTCTTTTATTTTTCTTTAATTTTTCTCATCACATATTTCATTAATTTATGCTTCCTCACTGTCAATTAAGTGTAGTTCCAGATATTCCGACTTTTCGGGGCAGACATTAGCCCTCAGAACAGTAGGATGTACGGGCTACGAAAATGAGGATGTTACATTATGTATCTTCCTTTTCCATTCTTGTTTTTTTAACACTACTTCATCATATTTTCATATTGAAGTATTTTTAGGTCAATTATGGGATCATATGGCGTCAGGCAAAAAAACATCTACTAGGATCGCATAAAGTGCACTAGTAATGCCCATAGTCACATTGGTCTCACTTAAGTACCACCTCATTAGACAGCATTTTCTAGATATGCAATTTATATAATCTTAATAGAATCAATGTAACGCCCCTATTTGTATAGCCTGGTATAATTCACTGTTTCGGTGACCGATGTCGGTCCGGACAAGTAAGAGGAGTAGAACCACATCTAAGACACTTAGAGAAGCCATGAGAACAAATAATTAGTAATTGTCAAATAGCTAAGTATAAATAAGAAAAACATAACACAAGAAGTTAAATGAGCCGAGAGTTACAGTGATGGGTGACCTTCTCGGGAAGGCCTGCGAGGTCAATTTAAACTTGAATTTCAAATAGTAAATGTGACACCGCGGTCCTTAGAACTATTGTGAACACAGTAGAAAAGAGAAAATCACAAAAAAGATTTCTTAAGTAGGTCAAATAATTAGGTCAGGGATTCGGAAGAAATATTGAATTACTTGTAAACCGGATCGAATCGGCGAGGGGCAATTTGGTCAATTTACCCCTAGAGCTGACTCCTGACCTAACTGTCCAATAAAATCAGAAAAAAGAAAATTTCGGGATGAAGAATTAAATTAAAGAACTAAGGAAAAATAAATGAAAAAAAAAAAGAAGAGGAAAAAGAAAAAGTTGAAAAAGGTTATTTACATCATGCATGAAATCATGCTTGATGCAATAAACCTAATAATTAAAAAAATTTGAAATTTTAGGATAATTATGCATTAATAAAGACTTAAAAATACATAAAAGAAAAGGAAAAAAAAAAACTAGCATCTTCCTCTTCTTCCCTCACCCCAAGCCGAACTCACTCTCTCTCATGTCCACCATTGAAGAACTCTGCAAGCTTGAAAAACCTAGATTTGTCCCATAAGTTCTAACCCTAAATCTTAAAGAAAACTTCTAATCTACACTAGAAAAGAAGATTGACAACAAAAAGAAGGAGAAAGAAGGAGAGCTTTAGAAGGAAGAAAAGAAATATAAAATGGTTAGTGGTTGTTTCTTAAATCTCTCTTTTAATTCATGTGTATATAGTTAAGTAAATTTAGAAATTTAACCAAAAAAAAAATGAAAATGAACAAAAGCATGCACACCCCTACCTACATGAATTTCGGCCAAGAGGTAGTGAACTAGAGGAGTAGATATTGAGACTAGAGGAACAGCAGAGTGAGCTGCTAAGGATTGTGGAGCCACCTTCCCTGAAGTTCTATCGAGTATTATTTTGATGTATGTAAATGTATGTACATGTAGAACTGGTCATGAGCAGTTGTATAAAGTTTGTAATAATATTAGTTTGGATTTTTTCAATGTAAATTCTGGATTAATGAATGTAAATTGTTTTAACTTTAATGAATTATGAATGAAGTTATTTTGTTTTAATTTGAACAAAATTACTTAGTATTATTTTTGATGATATTTGAATTGGAAATTATTGATTTGAATTTTCGAGTTTGAGAAATGATGTGGTAGTTATTGAGTTGATGAAATAAATCATTGGAAGTGTTTTTACTAGTATTTGAAGAACTATTTTATTAAAATACAGACGACACTCTGCCGAAATTTTTCTAAAATTTGCAGACAAATGAAAAGGGACAAAAATTTTAATTAGTTTTCAAACTCTAATTAAATGTTTTAATACCTATTAGAAAATGCTCACCACTTCTAAAAAGTAAGAAAATGATTTTAAAATCCCTTGTAGAGTACTTAATGAGTTATCGGTAGGTGAAGTTCGGTAGTTCATTAGGTATTCTACGGGATTATGTTATGCCTTACATAGAGGTAAGGTGTGACATGTTTTAGTAGTATCAGAGTGAATTTTTGAATTATGTTTTGATTTGTGAATTTGTGTCTTTTCTTTGATAAGTACAACTGCTCAATGTTCTTATTCGTTACATACATTGTATTACATCATGAATATGAACAAACAGAGGGAATCTCCCTGTGTTATTTGTTCAGGAGATATCCTAACTCCAGACTGAAATGGAAGAAGGGGATCGCTCTGTTGAGCAATCTGTTGAAGTTGAAGCACAAGGGGAAGCCCCAGCTCTACAAAATGTCAGCGAGTCAATGGCACCAGCTCCACCAATGCCCCAATTTCCTGCACAATTCACCTAGCAAATAGTTGCAATGTTTCAACAAATGGCTAGGGGTATGCCTGTTCAAGCTCCACCCCAGACTCCTGTGGTGCAACCCCAAGCTCCAGTAAGAAAATATGATAAGTTATTGAAGTATGGGGCCACAGAATTTAAGGGTACAGTAGACCCACTAAAGGCAGAGCAATGGCTGGAAAGAATGGATAGAGTATTCAAGAAATTGCACTGCTCTGATGAACTGAAGTTTGAATACTCCGTGTCACTACTACAAGGGGATGCGTATGATTGGTGGAAGACCATCCCTCAAAGCTTGGCAGAACTACCAGTAATGACCTGGGATGACTTCATTAGAGAGTTTAGGCAGAAATATGTCCTAGATGCATATGTGGATCAAAAACTACAAGAATTTTTTAGTCTAATGCAAGGCAACAGATCAGTGGCAGAATATGAGAGGGAGTTCTCCCGCTTAAGCCACTATGCTGGGAGTCTCCTTTCTACCAACAAGGAAAGGTGCAAGAGATTTGACACCGGTTTGAAGCCCAGTCTGCAGATGCAAGTAATGGGATTCAGACACAGTAACTTCTCTGAGCACATCTCACAGGCACTTGAGCTAGAAAGGATTGAATTAGAAGTGACACCAGCAAAAGAGAAATCAGAAAAGACTGAGAAATCAGAGAAAGACAAAGGGGAAAAATTAGTAGAGCAAAGTCCCAATGGTACATCTGGAAAGAAGAAAAAAAATTGGGGGACCAAGCAGAGGTAGAGGTGGAAGGTTTGGAAGGGTTAGATTCTCTGGACAGAGACCCCCTAGATCTGGTCAGCAGTCGACCAGGGGTTCATATCCTGCCCACCCCTGTGAGACATATGGCAAGATTCATGGGGGAGAATGCTATTGGGCAACATGAGCTTGCTTTAACTGTGGAGGCAAAGGCTGTCTTGCTAAGGACTGCACCAGTGTCCCTAGATTTGGGCCAGCTCCTACAACTACAGAAGGGTCTGTTCAGAGTCCTGCTATCAGAGGTTCACAACCGATTGGCAGAGGAAGAGGCAGAGGTAGAGGCAATGCTTTGGGCAGTCAGGGTACTGTTCGTCAGTCAGCACAAGGAAGTGCTTTAGCTAGGGCTTATACGATGAGACAGCGAGAAGAGGCTGAGACTTTCGATGTTGTAGCTAGTACATTCTCTATCTCTGATCAAGATGTATTTGTACTGTGATCCGAGTTCAACCCACTCGTATGTTAGTGCTAGCATAGTCAGTTCACTTGCTGTTCCATGTGTCAAAATGGGTTTTGAAGTGCTAGCAATTAGTCCGTTAGGACAAGAGGTTCGGGTCAACAGAATCTATAGAGACTGTCCTTTGGTGATCCAAGGACATATTTTTCTGTCAGATTTGATTGAAATGCCCTTCAGAGATTATGATATTATCTTGGGCATGGATTGGTTAGCCAGGCATCATGCCATGATTGACTATAGACTGAAGACAGTCACTTTTAGTCTCCCTCTGTACGGTGATGTGGTAATACATGGGGAGAGGCATTTACTGCCATCAAATATCATTTCGGATGCACTAGCTAGAAGGATGATCAGAAAGGGGTGTGAAGCATACTTGGCACACGTGATAGACACCCAAGTGGGGAGTTCAGCACTCAGGGACATCCCTACAATATGTGACTTTCCAGATGTGTTTTGTAACACCCTCCCTATAGCGACTCCGTACATTCTACTGTTCCAGTGACCAGTGTCGGTCCGGACAGCTAGAACGATCGGAAAAATATTTAAACTTAAGTGAGGAACCATAATTAACTCAAATATTAATAAGAAAAATTTAGTAAAAATTTTAGAAATAAAATACAACCAAGTTAAATGAGCCGGTGCCCAAGCGATGGGTAACCCAGAGGGAAGTTGCGGTTCTCACAACTAGGAACCCTAGACCCGGGGAAAAATTCATAAAATAATTTTTGGGACTCCAGAGAAGGGTCATTGAGGTTCCTATGGCATTAGAATGCCAAGAAAATATTTAGAAAAATTTTTCACTCGGTACAGACAATTTTGACCCGTTAAGCCAAACGGACGGCATTTTGGTCATTTCGCCTTCAGAGGTGATTTTTGGCCGACTTGTCCAGTTGAGTAAATAATTATTATGACATAAAATATGAATTAATGTTGATGAAAAATTAATTTAAAGAAAAGAAAAGAAAAATCAATAAAATGCAAATAATGACATCATTAAGAGGTCATTTAAAAGTTCCCAACCAATCACCATTCAACAAGCTTTCTTAAATCACTTAAAAGAGTCAAAATAGACCAAAAAAAATTCTGGTCTTCTTCCTCTTCTTCCTCAAGCCGTGACCTCTCTTCCATAGCCCTCCATAAAAATTTCTTGCATCACTTCCATTTTCCCATGAATTTCCACCACTAAACCCTAGACACCTTTCATTAAAACTTGTCCATACCTCTTGGGAAAGTGTTTGGCAGCCTAGAAAAGGAAAGAAAGTGAAGTTTAAGCTTGGAAAATTCTGCCCTACAAGAGGTTAGTGCTTGTTTATACATAAATCCTTCTTATTCCATGTTAGGGACTTAAATTGAGCATGAAAGTGTAATTTAAATGAAGTAAAACTTTGGTATATGCACCCCATGGATTTCGGCAGCCTAGTGAGGGTCATGACTTTGATGGTTTAGATGGGCTTAGAGTGGATTAGAAGGGGTGTTTAAAGTGTATATATATATATATATATATATATATATATATATATATATATATATATATATATATATGTATGGAATGAAAGTGTTAACTAAGGTGTGTGGTGTGAATCATAATGGGAAATTAGGGTTTTGGGAGTGAAACTTGGACTTTGCTTATGAAATGGTGAGTGAACATTCTAATGGTCAATTAGTGACCATTTGAGGTGAGTTGACCATAATTTGAAGTGCATTAGAGTGTTACAACCTGAATTGGTATGCTGCCTAGTGAGGGCAGCAGGTGAGGCTGTGATTCTAGCCCACTTAGACAGCCATAACTTTGGCTGTGTAGGTTCAATTGGTGTTTGGCCAATTGGACATGAAACTAGACATATAATGGCACAATTTTTCTGAAGAAACCATGACCAAAAGACCAAAGCAAGTAGACCAAAAATTGGCCCCAATCCGGATACCCTGCAATTAAATTCTGCAGAATGACCAAATGAATAGTAACTGTTCATTTGGCCATAACTCACTGTAGAATGGTCCAATTGACCTGAAATTTTTACAGCAACAAAATAAGATATAGACAAACAACTTTCATGAAGAAACATACCCCAAATTATGACCAGAACCTATCCAACAAGGCAGTGGCAGTCACTATTCACTGCACTGTAGATATGGTCAATTCTGCAGTTTTGCAATCCGGCCAGCTGTGGTTTTTGGACCATATTTGGAGCTACAAAACTCCAAATGGAGTGATTCAAAAAAAGAAATTCAACTAGACAAAATAAGGAACAACTTTCATGTTTACCATTTCCTCAAATTTCTACTGTAACAGTCACTAATGGAATAGTAAATTTGGGGTACAAAAACGGAAAATTCTGCCTCCTTAGTGCTAAGCTTAGAAATGGTATTGGTGATTAATTCTAACAAGTTTTAAATGCAAAATGTGGTACATTGGGAGTGTTAAAACCAATGTACCTATTTTCTATCCAAAAGTCAACATTTTTGTTGACTAATGAAGTGAATAGTGATACCAAAACTTGAAATTCAAAAATTGAAGAATTCAAAAGTATCAAATGCCCGAGTATACCTAACAAGATTGGTTTGGATAGTTTGGCATGCCAATAGGGTTCAGTTAGCAGTACTGCACATGGCATTATGCCATTCTGTGATTTCATGGCTTTTAGCCATTCTGACCTTGTGTTGAGATTTGGCCTTGTGCCTGATGTTATTACAGCTTATTAGTTGTTCTATTGCACACCGGGAGATGCATATGTGACCGATGGTGTGACGGCCCGAGGTACTAGATACCCAGTGCCAGTTTACCCAGTCCAGTCGTTCAGTATAGGTTACTTGGGCAACCAAAAGAATGAAAGTGGACAAAGTTAACGAAATAAATGAATATAACAAACACAAACAAATAAGACATATACATTCAATACATATTTATTTTCTGCTATTTCCTGTTATTTTATTATTACACCACTAAGTATTATTACTTAGCGCGTTGCTTTTGCCACGCGTAGGTTATGGAGATACTGATCAAGAGCTCAGTAGACCGCAGACTGGGTGAGTGCATCCTGCAGCTCTGCATAGTATCCGTGTCACCTCACCATCTTCAGTGCATTGGTAGGACACTAGGTTTCATTTTAGTATTTTGTAACTAATTTTTATTTTCTCATATGTAATTGAACTTATGTAATGTATTTTGATGTCCATGTAAATAATGAAAATTGTGGTTATGAATGTAAAATTTGAGTATTTATTTATTGCTTGTATATGAGTATCATGAGAAATGAATGTTTGAGTAATGGAAAGGTTGTTGAAAATCATATTGAGATTTTGTTGATGAAATGGAGTTGGGATTGATTGGAAATGATTTTGGAAGTGTTTTTCACAGGTTCCAAAGAACTGTTTTCTCCATTTTTAGCCGGTACTCTGCCGGATTTTCTATAAAATTTTCGGAACCTCAAATAAATTATAATTTCAATAAATGACTTAAATGAATTATATTTCACAAGTTATATTCAAAACTATGATAAAAATTAATTAAGATGAAATAGAGTGTTCCGGTACACCGTGTGACATAACTTACTCGGATATACTGTAGACGGGTAAGGGGTGTCACATGTTTCCTGATGAATTGCCAGGATTACCTCTAGAAAGAGAGGTGCAGTTTGTGATAGATGTTATGCCTGGTGTGGACCCAATCTCCATAATACCATATAAAATGGCTCCAGCAGAATTGAAAGAGTTGAAAGTATAGTTACAAGAGCTGCTTGGCAAGGGCTTTACCCGCCCTAGTATGTCACTTTGGGGAGCGCCAGTGTTGTTTGTTAAGAAGAAGGATGGCACTCTCTGCTTATGTATCGACTATCGGCAGTTGAATAAGGTGACAATAAAGAACAGATACCCATTGCCCTGCATTAATGACTTATTTGATCAGTTGAGGGGTGCAGTTGTGTTCTCCAAAATTGACCTGAGATTAGGTTATTACCAGTTAAAAGTACAAGAGTAGAGTATTCTTAAAACTGCCTTTAGAACTCGCTATGGCCATTATGAGTTCTTGGTCATGCCATTCGGGTTAACTAATGCTCTGGCTACTTTTATGGATCTGATGAATACTATCTTTAGACCATACCTCGACCAGTTTATTGTGGTATTCATAGATGATATATTGGTCTACTCGAGGAGTGCAGAAGAGCATGATAGACATCTACGGATTGTACTGCAGACTTTGAGGGAGAAACAACTATACGCCAAATTGTCAAAGTGTGAATTTTGGCTGAAGGAAATATCCTTCTTGGGGCATGTAGTATTGGTAGAGGGCATCAAGGTAGATCCAAGTAAGATAGAAGCTGTCTTTAATTGGAGGCCACCCAGAAATATCATGGAGATTCGCAGTTTTCTGGGCTTAGCTGGATACTACCTCCGATTTGTGAAAGGGTTCTCCAAGTTGGCATCTCCATTGACTAAGCTACTTCGAAAAGAGGTGAAATTTCAGTGGACGGATAAATGCCAACAAAGTTTTGATGAATTGAAGAGGTGTTTGACTGAGGCTTCAATCCTAACTTTACCTACCCCAGGTAAAAAATACACAATATATAGTGATGCTTCCCATAATGGGTTAGGTTATGTACTGATGCAAGATCAGAATGTCATTGCCTATGGATCACGCCAGCTGAAACCGCATGAGAGGAATTATTCGACACATGACTTGGAGCTTACAGCTATTGTGTTCGCTCTTAAGATATGGAGACAGTATTTGTACGGGGAAAAGTGTTACATCTACACAGATTATAAGAGTTTGAAGTATTTGGGCACTCAGAAAGAGTTGAATTTGAGACAGAGGAGATGGTTAGAGTTGATAAAAGACTATGATTGTCTAATAGACTATTAGCCAAGGAAAGCTAATGTTGTGGCTGACGCCTTAAGTCACAAGACTATGGCAAGTCTACGGGTTACTCCTTTGTCTATGGTATATGAGTTGAGATCATTACATACCAGCTTAGAGATTAATGATGAGGGGCAAACAGCAGTTGCATGGCATGTACAGCCAGTGTTGATTGATCAGATCAGAATGGCTGCTCAGAATGATTAGAAGTACCAAAAGCTATTAGAAGAAGTTAGAATGGGCAAGAAACCAGAATTCTCAGTAAGAGATGACGGTCTACTGCTTTACCAGGGCAGAACGTGCGTTCCTAATGATGTTGACTTGTGAAAGATCATTTTGAAGGAAGCACATGAGTCTCCTTTTGCTATGCACCCTCATGGCACAAAAATATATAGAGGGCTAAAAGAGCACTGCTGGTGGATGGGTATGAAAAGAGATGTGGCAAAATTTGTTTCCAAATGCCTAACTTGTCAGCAAGTAAAGGCAGAGCATCAAGGACCAACTAGTTTGTTACATCCACTACCAGTACTAGAATTGAAATGGGAAAGAATAACTTTGGACTTTGTGATGGGACTTCCGAAGACACAGAAGAGTCATGATGCAGCATGGGTTATAGTTGACAGACTAACTAAGTCTGCTCATTTTCTGCCTGTCCAGATGGACTATAGCCTGGAAAGATTGGCCAAGTTGTACATTGATGAGATAGTAAGACTTCATGGAGTGCTAGTATCCATCGTATCGGATAGAGATCCTAGGTTCACTTCTAGATTCTGGGGTAGTCTTCAGAGAGCCCTAGAAACTATATTGAACTTTAACACGGCATTCCACCCACAGATAGATGGCCAGTCTGAGAGGGTAATTCAGATCTTGGAGGACATGCTACGGGCTTGTGTAATTGAATTTGAGGGCAGTTGGGACACACACTTGCCTTTGATTGAGTTTGCTTACAACAGCAGCTACCAATCAAGCATTGGGATGCCTCCATATGAAGCTTTGTATGGCAGAAAATGTAAAACCCCATTGTGTTAGGATGACATGGGTGAATGAAAGATGATTGGGCCAGCAATTGTTCAGCAGACTGAAGAAAAGATCAGGTTAATCAAAGATCGACTCAAAGCTGCATCAGACTGTCAAAAGTCCTACATTGATTTAAAGAGAAAGGATATTGAGTATGCAGTGGGTAGAAAGTATTTCTCAAGGTTTCCCCTTAGAAGAGAATTATGAGGTTCGGTAGGAAGGGGAAACTAAGTCCTCATTTCATTGGGCCATATGAGGTTCTGGAAAGAGTGGGTCCTTTGGCATATCATTTGGCACTAACTCCAGAGTTAGAGAAGAAACATAATGTCTTCCATGTGTCTATGTTAAGGAGGTATCGATCAGACCCATCTCATGTACTACCAGTAGAAGAAATTGAAGTGAATCCAGACCTCATATATGAGGAAGAACCCATAGAAATTCTGGCTTATGTGGTGAAACAGCTACGGAACAAGCAGATACCATTAGTGAAAGTGCTGTGGAACCATCATTCGGGCCAAGAAGCTACTTGGGAACGAGAGGAGGATATGAAGAGACAGCACCCACAGCTGTTCAGAAATTGATACCAGGTAAAATTTTGAGACAAAATTTATTTTAAGGGGGGGAGAATTGTAACACCCCTATTTGTATAGTCTGGTATATTTCACTGTTTTGGTGATCGGTGTTGGTCCGGACAAGTAAGAGGAGTAGAACCACATCTAAGACACCTAGAGAAGCCCTAAAAACAAATAATTAGTAATTGTCAAATAGTTAAGTATAAATAAGAAAAATAGAACGTAAGAAGTTAAATGAGCCGAAAGTCACAGTGATGGGTGACCTTCTCGGGAAGGACTACAAGGTCTATTTAAACTCAAATTTCAAACTGTAAAATGTGACACTGCAGTCCTTAGGACTATTGTGAACACAGTAGAAAAGAGAAAATCACAAAAAAGAATTGTTATTTAGGTCAAATAATTAGGTCAAGGATCAAGAAGAAATATTAAATTACTTGCAAACCGGATCGAACCGGCTAGGGGCAATTTGGTCAATTTACCCCTAGAGCTAACTCCTGACCTAACTGTCCAATAAAATCGAAAAAAAGAAAATTTTAGGATCAAGAATTAAATTAAAGAACTAAGGAAAAATAAATGAAAAAAAAAAGAAGAAGAAAAAGAAAAAGTTGAAAAAGGTTATTTACATCATGCATGACATCATGCATGATGCAATAAACCTAAAAATTAAAAAAATTGAAATTTTAGGATAATTGTGCATTAATATAGATTTAAAAATACATAAGAGAAAAGAAAAAAAAACTAGCATCTTCCTCTTCTTCCCTCACCCCAAGCCGAACTCACTCTCTCTCATGTCCACCATTGAAGAACTCTTCAAGCTTGAAAAACCTAGATTTGTCCCATAAGTTCTAACCCTAAACCCTAAAGAAGACTTCTAATCCACACTAGAAAAGAAGATTGACAACAAAAAGAAGGAGAAAGAAAGAGAGCTTTAGAAGGGAGAAAAGAAATATAAAAAGGTTAGTGGTTGTTTCTTAAATCTCTCTTTTAATTCATGTGTATATAGTTAAGTAAATTTAGAAATTTAAGAAAAAAAAATGAAAATGAACAAAATCATGCACACCCCTACCTACATGAATTTCGGCCAAGAGGTAGTGAACTAGGGTTGAGTGATTTTGATGTAAATAAGGAAGTAGTTAAGTGCAATTGAGTGTATAATTACTAATTATGCATTTTGATTTTAGCAATTGAGCTAAGCATGAAAATTAGGGTTTTGACCCATGTGAAAAGTTGAGAAAAAATTTGAAAGAAATGTCCTAATGATGTGGCTGACCTTACTTAAGTTAAGAAATGGTCATGTATGACCAATTGTGAGGTGTAGGAAGTGTTGGAACCAAGTTGAATTTCGGATTGGTTATGGGCAAATTGCAGGCAACATGACCAAGGTCCCTTTCAGGGACCAAAACTGAAACTTTACCAACCCAATTTGTGTGAGGCCAATTGGGTATGAAACTAGACACAAAATGGCACACTTTTCATTTAGGAATCATGCCCAGAAAATGACCATAACTTAGTGAACAATTAGGCCAAATCCGGAATTGGGCACACTGCCCTATACAAAAATGACCAAATGAACAGTGTTTGCTCATTTGGCTATAACTTGGGCTAGGCAGGTCCAAATGACCTGAAATTTTAACAGTAGAAAGCTGAGACATAGCCCTACAATTTTTATGAAGAACACAAACCCAAATTTTCTCTTAATCAAGTCATTTAGCCACCCAAAATTAGTGACCCAAAACTGCCAGAACCAAATTAGGTGCCCAGAAAATCTGGGTTAGACCAATCCTGTCAGCCATGTTCAAATGGCTATAACTTAGGCTACAAAACTTCAAATGGAGTGATTCAAAAAGGAAAATAAAGTTAAGACAATAAGGAACAATTTCTATGAAGAAAACTTAATCAAATTCTAACAGCAACATGACCAATGGAACAGTACAAAATAGGACACTAAAACTGAAAATTTGAAATTTGTGCCTAAAAGACTTAAGATTTGAGAAAACAATCAAAACCAAAAAAATCAGGTAATCAAAATGTAGTATGTGGGTGAAATTAGAATTTCCATACCTATTAATCATTAGAAAGTCAACAAATTGACTTGAATAGTATCGTGAATACTAACCCTAAAATACAAATTTTAAAGAACATCAAGTTTAGCATATTAAAGCTAGGTATAAGTAGATTTGAATTCATTTTTGGATTTATGATAAATTGTGATACTGAAATACTGTGAAACTGTGTGTTTCAGTTGAAAAGAATACCAAAAAAGAACCCGAGGCATCGAGTCAAGGCCAAGAGGCGACTCGCATAAGGTTTATGCACAACATCAATATTATTTAAAATTCACTTACAAAGTGCATGAAATGAATTACTTATATTACAAAATGTGTATTATGCTTTTGACTTAAATTATTGAAAGTTTACTTGTATGTGTTTAAAATGGCAATAAATGTTTAGTAAATTGTTAAGATAGTTTTGAAACCACAGTGTCATGACCATATATTTGAATACCTTACTAGCATGACTAGTGGGAAGAAATAGTTTTGAATTTTGATTCCTTCTCTGGCTGAAGTGTTGAGGTGTCTGCCAGTAGAAGAAGAAATTGAATGGATATCCATATATTTGAGCTAGCTAACCTTGTGATGTGATTTCTCATAAGCCTCTGGCTATTGAGATGATTATTTTTTCGAATGGCATGATATAACTGTATGTTTTTATGAAATTTGTTTGAGACTTTCGAAATGAAACTGTTTGAATTAAAAGCTTTTAAATCATGTTTTGTATTTATTGCTCATATTCAGTTCAGTTTTTGAATAAATATGACTTAAATTCTGCATAAATGTTATTTTAGTATGTTATGCACCACTGAGTCATAGTACTCAGCGATGGCTGTTATTGCTATCGCAGATATTGAGACTAGAGGATTAACAGAGTGAGCTGCTAAGGATTGTGGAGCCACCTTCCCTGAAGTTCTATCGGGTATATTTTATACCCTGATTTTAATAATTATTTTGATGTATGTAAATGTATGTACATGTAGAACCGGTCATGAGCAATTGTATAAAGTTTGTAATAATATTAGTTTGGATTTATCTAATGTAAATTCTGGATTGATGAATGTAAATTGTTTTAACTTTAATAAAATATGAATGAAGTTATTTTATTTTAATGTGAACAAAATTACTTAGTATTTTTTTTTATGATATTTAAATTGGAAATTATTGATTTGAACTTTGGAGTTTGAGAAATGATGTGGTAGTTGTTGAGTTGATGAAATAAATCATTGGAAGTATTTTTATAGGTATTTGAAGAACTGTTTTATTAAATTACAGATAGCACTCTGCCGAAATTTTTCTAAAATTTACAGACAAATGAAAAGGGATAAAAATTTTAACTAGTTTTCAAACTCTAATTAAATGTTTTAATCCCTATTAGAAAATGCTCACCACTTCTAAAAAGTAAAAAAGAAAATATTCTAAAATCTCTTGTAGGGTACTTAATGAGTTATCAGTAGGTGAAGTTCGGTAGTTCATTGGGTATTCTACGGGATCATATTATGCCTTATAGAGGGGTAAGGTGTGATAATCGAGTCCACTAGTAACTACTATCTTCCTATAACACTATCACAATACTAAGGATTTATGCCATAAAGATATAGATAGACAAAAGTCATCATCCGAGTAATAACCAGGACATATTCATTATTTTTTCCAAGGTACATCTAATTGATGCATCAATTTCTAAAAGAACAACTGAAAGGGCTTGATTGATGCACTCAATTTTTCAATAGAGTCATGGATGCTGTAACGCCCTCACTTTAGGTAGTTCCGTACATTCTACTGTTTCGGTAACCAGTTACTATCCGGAGAGCCAGAATGTCTGGAACTATAATTAGACTAGAGTGAGGAGTCATAAATAATTGAAATAATGGTAAGAAAAATTAAGAAAAAATTTTACAAATAAAACACAACCAAGTTAAATGAGCCGGTGCCCTAGCGATAAGTGACCTAACGGGAAGTTGCTGTCTTCACAGCTCGCAACCCTAAACCCAAGGGAAATCCCATGAAATAATTTCTGGGATGCCAGAGAAGAGTTACGGTGCCCTAGGTAGCATTAGAATGCCAAGAAAAGGTTAGGAGAATTTTTAAGATCTGTACAGACAATTTTAGTCCGTTAAGCAAAACGAAGGGCATTTTGGTCATTTTGCCTTCAGAGATGATTTTTGACCAACTTGTCCGACTAAGTAAATAAATTATATGACGTAAAATGTGAATAAAAAGTGATGAAAATAAATTGAAAATGAGTAGAAAAGAAAAGAAAAGAAAATGAATTAAAATGGGACTTATGACATCACTATTATGTCATTAAAATGCCTCCAACCAATCATATTGTGACACATACATATAAACCCAATTAAAAGAGATAAATGAGTTAAAAATTGGAAAAAGCCATCTTCTTCTCCAGCCATTCTCCTGTCCAGCCCTCTCTTCTCCATTTTCCTCTTAAATTCTTTCATTTTCCTATCATTAAAACACCATTTCAAGCTTCCAAACCATTACCTTCCTTCACAAAAATAGTTGGCAGCCTTGATAAACCTCATAGCCAGCCATAAAACCCAAGAAAAGTGGGAAGAAAAGTGAAAGAAAAATCTGGATGGCAGCCCCAAAGAGGTGAATCAAGTGTTGGGTTAATTGAAGGTTGCTTGGAGCTAGAAGAATAAGGTTAGAACTAGAAATTCTCTTTGAATTTAAAGTTTATGCAAGTTGATTTAGGGTTTGCTAAAATTGGGAATTTTGTGTTGTGAATTTAATTTGATGATGTTGAGGTTAATTATTGACTATTAGAAGTGCTATGAATATGAATTGAAGTTTGGAAGTTGGGTGGAATTGAAAATTGGGAGTGTTGTTGTTATGTAAGGAATTCTAGACCTATGAGTCCAGTGTGTTTAGATGAACATAAGTAGAGCTAGACCGCTCCAATTGGTGTGAGGCCAATTGGAGATGAAATTTAAGACCTAAAGCAACATTTTTTATGAAGAAAGCATGCCTAGCAACCAAGCACAAAATGACCAAAAATTGGCTTGAATCCGGGTAACTAACCCTAGTCCTAGTAAAAGTGACCAAATAAATAGTGTTTATTCATCTGCTCATTACTCAGTGTAGAAAGGTCAAATTGACCTGAATTTTATATCAATGGAAAGCTTAGACAATTTAGAACAACTTTCATGAAGAATAGAAACTCAAATTCTGATCCTAACCAATTCAAATTGCTAGTCCAAGTTAGGACACCAAATCTAGCAGAACCAAATTTGCTCAGAATTCTGGGTACATGTCAATCCGGTCAATTATGGTAAAATGGCTATAACTTGAGCTAGAAAACTCCAAATGGAGTGATTCAAAAAGGGAATTAAAGAAGAAACATAAACGAACAACTTTCATGAATAAATTTTTGTCAAATTTTTATTGTAGCCGGGTCCAATAGAAAAGTGAATTTGGACCTCAAATTCTGAAAATTTAAAATAAAACCTAGGAGGCTAGGAATTGAGTTTGGCAATCAATGCCAACAAAAATAAAATGTAAAATATGGTATCTTTGTGAACTTAGGCTTAATAAATCTATTATGAATTAAAAAGTCAACCTTTGAAGGAAAATGGTCAAGTGAATAGTAACTCCAAAGACATAAGAAATAATAATAGAAATTGATACTTTGCATAATTAATGGTATATCAGAAACAAGAAGAATGTTTTAAGTATAATGGTTTATGAAAACCATTGTTGTGATTTGTGATGAATATGAATGATAATTTATATACATAGTGTAATGAATAAATGAATATATGAATGAGACTTTAGTTCTCATTATTGGAGAAAGGATAAGAAAAAATGCTTTGAGTACAATTACACATGAAAATAATTGTTATAAATTGTGATCAATATGAATGATATAATGAATGACATAATGAACGAATAGAATGACGAATGCATAATTTAGGTAAAATTATATTTTAGATATTTACACTTCTGCTAGTAATAAAAATTAAAACGTTATAAATTATAATTGGAACACATAATGAAATAATGATACTTATGAACCTTTAAAGGTACTAATGTGCCCATGTATTACCTAGACACGTGTGTCAGATTGGATAGATTGGCATGTCAATAGGGTATTATTTTGACAGTACTACTTAAGGCTTATGTCTGTATTCATGGCTTTATGCCCGTACTCATGGCTTTTATGCCCGATTATTTGTTATCATGGCTTTTAGCCATACTTATATGTTATCATGACTTTTAGCTATACTGACTATATACGTGGTTGACGTACTGAGCTTACACGTCCCATGGTATGACGGCCCGAGACACTGCGGTGTCCAGTGCCAACGACCCGCTTATCCAATTTAGTCAGCCTGTCATAGGTTACTTGGGCAATGAAATTTGTTAAGAATAATGTGAATTAAATGAATGAATAAGAAATAAACTAGAATTAGTTTTAAAATTTTATTTACTATGCAATGATTCAAAATATCTAGAAATAAATTAGTGAAATGATAAGAAGATTTGCAAAAGAAGTAGAACGTAAATAAATATTACAAATGCATCTCTTATAATAAATTAAGACTAAATTTAATATTGTTAAATAATTGAATATTGTATATATTATTACTGTAAAGTTTATGCACTAAGCATTTTCAAAGAAGGACAAATTAGGATAACTGAAAATTAATATTAGTAATCTCACACGAAATTAAATTAATTCTTAAACATCCAAATGTTGCTTTAGTTTTATCTTTATTGTATATTATTTTCTTTGTTATATTATCGTACCACTAAGCAGCAATACTTAGCGCGATGGATTTGTTTTCTCGCGCAGGTACTGAAGGTAAAGTATAGTGGATATTAAATTTTGGAGTCCGGATCTGCAGAAGTGCCAAGGTTGTCACCTCCTCAGCAATGCATATAGATAGGGCTCACATTATTCATATTATGTAATTTGTGTATTACAATTATTTGTTATGTTGTAATGTAAATTAGGAAATTGAATGTAATATGCACATAATATAAATTATGAATTTATGTAATTAGTTTGCAAATTATGTCAACTAATGAAATTGAGAATTTTGATATATGTAATAAGCATGAATGAATTTGTACAAATGAGTATGGATTTGAATTACATAATGATTTTTGTAATGATGATATGAGTATGAATGATATTTTCATTGTAAAATATTATTGAAAATTTTAAGCAGGTGAATAGTGAAACACACCAACTGGAAATAAAATAGGGAAAACTCCGCTGGTTTCTCCTTAGAAAAATAATTGATATGAAAATATAACGAGAACAAATTATTAAAAGAATAAAGTAAGATAAGTTAGGGTGCTCTAGCACAGAGTATGACATGTCTTGCTCGACTACACTGTAAACGAGTGAGGGTGTCACAGATGGCAATTTACTTTTCGTAGAGGTTCCACAACCGTCATCACCATAGCCCAATGTCCAAGTTTGGGATAATAGACATGTAAGGGAAAAGTATTAGGCACCCCTTATACCTAGTTTAACCCCATTAATTAGAATGTCAATCCTCTAATAATGTTTCTAAAAGTCTTGTTTATTATTTATTTATCAAATTTCTTACCTAAATATGCAATTTCTAAGATTACACCCACAAAGACCTCAAATAGGGGATTATCGTTTATAAACAAATTTAAAGCACAAGTATTTCCTATATATGAGGTTGCTAAATTTAATTAAGTGATATTTACCAAGTGACAAAAATTAATTAATTATTAACAATTTAATTTACAAACAAATTCATTTTACAAATAACCACAAATTTTTATTTAACTAATTAATTTATTAATTTACCAAAATACTCTAAAGATAATTAAACTAATCAAATTATATGCATGTATATTTTATTCTACTAAACACATAAGACCCAAATAATTAAAACCTAAAATAATTTATTTCTAATATGCCAATTTATTTTATAATTTACTAAATATTCAATTTAATTTATTTACATGTCAAAATTGGTTTTTTACAAAAAAAAAATAATTTTAATTTATCAAATATTTATTGAGTTCAATTTTCATACAAAAGTAGGTTTAAAAGACAAATAAAAATAATTTTTATTATTTATCCAATAAAATCCTATTATTACTAAATATTGTATACAAGATTATTATTTTGAAAATTCAAATATGCTTACCTTAAAATATTACAGTTGCCATTTAAGCTACCCTTGAAAAATATCTTCTCTTCTGGTATGGCATATTTATCCCTATCTTGCTCTCATTAAGTTTCATGTAAGCTCCACGCAATTATTGCCCTTTTTGATAACTACCTTAAAGCTGCTTATTAATTTTATTTTTAATATGAAATAAACTAATAATAATTTGTGTTAAAATCTAATATTTATATTCTAATTAATTTAGACTTCTATTTGGCTAAAACTACCTTATGGTCAAGGGTCTTTTAATCCAATTCTAACACTTCAAAACACTATATCACATCATATACAATACTAAAATTTCATCAAAATACAATTTAAAACTTGAAAACAAAAAATTATAAACCAACATGAAATTTTTCAGATCTAGGAAGATTTACAGTATTTTGATATTTAAATTTTTAATGTCATCAAAATATATACAAAAATTACGCGAAAATTACGGAAGCATGCTAATACATAATACAAAATTAAAAAATTAATAACAAGTCAAAAAATCTCATCCAATAATTTTAAAAAAATAAGGGTTCACTATTATTTCACATTAGATATATATTTGTACTACTTTTGGAAATCAACATATCTCACAAATCACAAAAGGCATTAACATGAAACCAATGGGAAAAGTTAGCCAATATCCTAAATTCATTGTTAGAATCAAGAAACACTAAAAAATATTAAAAATCAAGAAAAATATGAGAATTGAAAGCTGGTTATTCTGATCAGATTTTGTGGACACCCTAACTTTGAATGGCCATAACAAACTCAAATCAAAAGCTTTTTTTTGTGTGTGATTCATGAGCTTAATATTATTAGAATTTTTTTAAACTAAGAACACAAATATATTCTTTTATAAACTTTTTAAAAAACATAACAGCATGAAAATTAATAAATAAAAAATGAACCCAAAAATGAAACATGAGCATAGTTGCTAATTTCCCTCAAATTCAACACATAAACATGTATTTTGTGAACATATGAGATAAATTAGAAGCAAATAATCATAAAAATATGACATATGGCATATTTCTTAAATATTTATCACTTAGTAATACTCACCTCTAATGAAATCATTAATGCTTTCTTAAAGAAAGTAAGAACCAAGAAAGCAAAGGAAAAAAAAGAACGAAGAGGTGAGGAGAGAGAGTCTCTTCTTTTTTTGTGGCCAGGTGAGTCTCTTTTTCTTTTTGCTTCTCCCTCTATTAGGTGTTTATAGGGTTTATGTCAAAAATTATACATAAAGCTTATGTAATCCAAAAACAAGAAGATTTAAGGAGTCTTAAAGAGAAAACTTCCTATTTGATTTTTATTTTCCTTTAATTTTCTTCAATAAAATTAAAAAAATAGTGGACTTTTGTTTATTTAATCAAAATTATTCACTAGCCCTTATTTGTATTAACAAAAATAGATTCTAAATGGTTATGAATGCCATTAGGATAAACATCAAACAAGTAAGCAAAATGACTAGTCATATTATTAATCTTCACCTCAAAATTGGCATCAAGTACATTAGAAATTAAAACATCAGCCTTGTTGTCATTACAATAAACAAACTCAAACTTAGGGTTGTGAGTTCATGTGCTTGGCTTCTATGCAGTTTTTAGATTAATGGTGCTGATTTTCTATTCTAGCTCTTCCACATATGGAAGCTCTTGATCATCTGTCCAGGTAATTACCTCCTTTTTCATGAACTTAGGAGGCTCCAGCTCTTCTTCCTTTATTGCCTTTTCTACCACTTCCTTATTCTTACCCTTTCCATCATCCTTCTCCATGGGTGGATTGTCACACCCTACTCCTCGTAAGATGTAACATGCCCTTGTAGTACACCTAATGAATTACCGTACTTCGCCTACCGATAACCCATTAAATATACTATAAGGGATTTTAAAACAATTTTCATTCATTTTTAAATTGGTGGGTAAATATTTTTTTTTTAAGAATTAAAAACCTTTATTTAAAGTCCAAACATAAATATAATTTTTAGATATTTAAAATCTCTGTAATTTTTACAAAAATTTTGGCAGAGTGCCATCTGTATTTTGAGAAAACAGTTTTTCAAAACCTGAAAACAAAGACACTCTCAACATATTTCTCAATCACAACTCCATTATTCAATCTCATTTCACAAATTAGCACAAGTAACTCAATACACAGTTTAAATTAAATCAAACATCTCATTAAGATAACAAAATTAATATTTACATTCATGGGAGTATTAAAAATTTTATAGTATAAAACTTTATAAGTACATAAAATCTCAAGATAATATTACAATAATTTGTATTTGATTACATTTCAAAAGTGTATTATAAAAGAGTTTATACAACTGCTCAAATAAAATTATATACATATAATTACAGAATTACATCAAAATCTAATGAACAAGGGTATACCTATGATATACCCGAAGATAGTCTCACTATGCCTTTCAGTAATCTTGCTCAGCTGCTTTATATTTTCTTTCACCTGCGGCAGCATACAAAGCTATCGCTGAGTGGTGAACTCAGTGGTGCACAAACTAATAATTTAAAACTTAATACAAGTTATGCTTGACAATTCATAACAAATAAAAATTTAAAATTTCTAAATTCTTCAAAATTCATGACATTCAGAAATCAATATTTTCATTCATGCAAATTATTCATTTCAATAACATTTTGATCAAATAGTAATTATTTATCTACATTTCTTTTAAATCTCGAAATAATACAAAAATATTTTAAATCACTGACAAATTATTTATTTCAACGACAATTTATCAAACTATGCATAATTTAAAGGGCGTTGCCAACAATTCACACAGTTGAACCCATGACCCAAAATTCAAATAGATGTCGTGTTGTACACCACGACATTTCAAACTCTCCCAATAACCGAGGCTAAAAGGGAGGAACAAAGACTAGCTAGTATATATGAGTACTCATTCAAACTCTTCCCCAACTGGCAAGCTAGAGAGGAAGGAACTCACCCCATCTAGTGTAGGAGATATCTCACCAGACAAGCTAATGAGAATTCACAACATATATTGCCATGTCAACTGTGGTTTCAAATCATATTCAAAACAATTTCTATTTACAAAGTGTTTACAAACCATTAACATATTGAATCATCATAAATTCATGCTCAAGGTTGGCAACACATCAAACTTAAAATATACAATCCTCAAAACCATGTAATAAATCCTTAAATGCATAAGAAAATTTACATTTAAATTATACAATTTCATTCAATAAGTTAAAATTCTCAACACAACAAAATCATAAGTCATAAAATAAACTTGTTCAAATCAATTTAGAAGTGAAAAGTAACAAAATAGTTAGTTGTACACAAACCTTATACGAGTCACCTCTTGGCCTTGACTCGATATCTCGGGTTCTTTCTCGGTATTCTTTTCCACTGAAACACATAGTTTCACAGTGTTTCAGTATTAAAATTTATCATAACTCTAAAAATAAATTCAAATCTACTTATACCTAGCTTTAATATGCTAAACTTGACATTCTTTAAAATTTATATTTCGGGGTTACTATTTACGACACTATTCAAATCAATTTGTTGACTTTCTAATGCTTAATAGGTATGGGAATTCTAATTTCACCCACATACCACATTTTGGTTACCTAATTTGTTGGTTTTGGTTCTTTCCTCAAATTTTAAGTCTTTTAGGCAAAATTTCAAATTTTCAGTTTTGGTGTCCTATTTTGCACTATTCTATTGGTCATGTTGCTGTTAGAATTTGGCTAAGTTTTCTTCATAGAAATTGTTCCTTATTGTCTTAACTTTATTTCCCTTTTTGAATCACTCCATTTGGAGTTTTGTAGCTCAAGTTATAGCCATTTGAACATGGCTGGCCGGATTAGTCTAACTCAGATTTTCTGGGCACCAACTTGGTTCTAGCAATTTTAGGTCACTAAATTTTTGTGGATAAATGACTTAGTTAAGGGCATAATTTGGACTTGTGTTCTTCATGAAAGTTGTAGGGATATGTCTCAGCTTTCTATTGGTAAAATTTCAGGTCATTTGGACCTGCCTAGCCTAAGTTATGGCCAACCTATTCATTTGGTCATTTTTGTATAGTCAGTTTGCCTAATCCGGATTTGGCCAATTTGTTCACTAAGTTATGGTCACTTTCTAGGCATGATTCCTAAATGAAAAATGTGTCATTTTGTGTCTAGTTTCATTCCCAATTGGCCTCACACCAATTGGGTTGGTAAATTTTCAGTTTTGGTCCCTGAAAGGGACATTGGTCATGCTGCCTGCAGAATGACCATAAGCAATCTAAATTTAAACCTAATTCTAACACTTCCAACACACCACAAATGGTCATACATGAC
Source organism: Hevea brasiliensis (assembly GCF_030052815.1). Taxonomy (NCBI): domain Eukaryota; kingdom Viridiplantae; phylum Streptophyta; class Magnoliopsida; order Malpighiales; family Euphorbiaceae; genus Hevea; species Hevea brasiliensis. Next base: position 86,895,436 of record NC_079497.1, on the reverse strand, counting down.
CATTTTTCAACTCAAACAAGGTCAAACACACCATTTGACCAATTCTCACATTTTTCCTCCCAAAATCCTAGGTGCCAAAACCCTAATTTTCATGCTTAGCTTAATTCATGCAATTTAAACATACAAATCACCTATACAACATTAATTCACCAAGATTTCATGTTTAACCTAACTAAACACCATTAAACTCTAGGGTACCATGGCTGCTGAAATTTCACAATTAATCCTCCATATTTGATTTGTTTTATTTCTTTCATCAATTCTAAGTGTATTTCACATACATAAGCATAATTTAACTGCAAATTATAAGTTCAAACTGCTAACCTCTCTTTAAAGCTCAAATCCTTCAATTGGTCAACTTTCTTCCTTCCCTTTCTTCTTCAATCTACTTTTCAAGTTGCCAAAGTAGGGTTTATCAAGAATTTTTGGAGATTTAATGGAGAATTTTAGGGTTTGCGAAGCTTTAAATTAAGCTTCAATGGAGGAAACAAGAAAGAGATGAGAGAGAAGAGAAGTGGATGGCACTTGATGGAGGAAGAAGACCCATTTTTTTCTTTTAATTTTTAGTATTTATCTTGCTTTTGACTTAGTCAAATTTTGGTTAATTAAAATTATTTTTATTGCATCATGCATGAGGTAAGATTATGATGTAATAATCCACTTTTTCTTTTCTTTTTCTATTCTTCTTTAATTTTTTAATAGTTCTTTAATTTAATTTGTCTATTTTGAAATTTTTATTTCTCTAATTTTATTGGACAGTTAGGTTAAGAATCACCTCAAGGGGTGAATTGACCAATTTGCCCCTCGCCGGTCTAATCCGGTTTGCAAATTATTTGATATTTCTTCCGGATCTCTAACCTAATTATTTGACCTACTTAAAATTCTTTTCTATGATTTTCTCTTTTCCACTGTGTTCGCAATAGTCCTAAGGACCGCGGCGTCACATTTTATGGTTCAAAATTCGAGTTTAAATCAACCTCGCAGTGTAACACCCCTCACCCAACTACAGTGTAGCCGAGCAAAGTGTGCTACATTCGGTGCCGGAGCACCCTATCTTATCTTACTTTATTCCTTTCATATTTTGATCTCATTATATTTTAATATTAATTATTTTTCGACGGAGAAACCAGCGGAGTTTCCCCTATTTTATTACCAGTTGACGTGTTTTACTATTTACCTGTTTGAAAGTTTCAACAATATTTTCAGAATAAAGTCTTATCCATGCTAATCATAATTATCTCATCAATCATTCTCATAATTTTCTCATATTTCAAATCTCATTCATACATTTCAATTTCATAATCATTTCCATGCATACTCAATTCATATGTAAACATTCTCAAATTACATAAGCAAAATTTTCAAATTTCCTTAATTTACATAATTTACAAAATAATTACAAAATTTCATAATTTACATCATAATACAATATCTAGCATTTTATACAAAATACAAAATAGGATCTATATGGGCCCTATCTACATGCATTGCTGAGGAGGTGACAACCTTGAATACTTCAGATACTTCCGCAGATCAAAACTCCCAAAATTCCCAGTCAAACGTCCATTGGGTTCTAGCTTCAGTACCTGCGCGAAGGAAACAATTCCATCGCGCTAAGCATTGATGCTTAGTGGTGCAATAATATAACAAGGAAATAATATACAAATAAAGATAAAAATAAAACATAATTCAAATAATCAAGATTTATTTATATTTCACATGCGGTTTCTAAAATTTAATGTGTTATATCCTAATTTAGTCTTCTTTGAAAATGTTTATTTGCCAATGTACAGTAATAATGTACAAAGAAAAATGATTTGAAAATAACAAATTTATGCTTATATTGTTATATAAGCACATTTGCAATATTTATTTATGTTATAATTTTCTTTGCTAATCTTTTAGCATTTTCTCTATACTTGCTAGGTTGTCTCAGATTATCTTATAATAAGTAAATTTTTATATCATCCAGTTCATTTCGATTCTTTCTAATAAATAACTATTCTAATTTATTTTAGGTCATCTTACTCATTTATTTTATTTAATTTCTAATATTTTTAATTGCTAATATTCTTAACTTATCTCAATAAATTTCACTACCTAAGTAACCTATGACAGGCTGACTAAACTGGATAACGGGTCGTTGGCATTGGACACCGCGGTGCCTCGGGCCGTCATACTATGGGACGCAGAACGTCAACCACGTATGCAGTCAGTATGGCTACAAAGCCATGATAACACATAATCGGGCATAAAAGCCATGAATGTTGGCATAAAGCCATGAATATGGGCATAAAGCCATGAATACGGGCATAAAGCCATGAATACGGGCATAAAGCCTTTCGCAGTACTGCTAAAACAATACCCTATTGGCATGCCAATCTATCCAATCTGACACACGTGTCTAGGCAATACAAGGGCACATAATATCATTAAATATTAATATATTGTGTTTTATGAGTTTATTATTTCATGATAAATTTCAATTATAATTCATACATTCATTTGATCATTTATATGATCACAATTCACATCAATTATCCTTTTATACCATTGTACTCAAAATACTTCTCCTCTCTACAATAATGAGAACTAATGTCTCATTCATACATTAATATGGTTCATTTATTCATTCATTATGTTATTCATATTGATCACAATTCTAAACAATGGTTCACATGTACCATTGTATTCAAACATTTTTCCTTTCTCATTTATACATTCAAGAATCTACTTATGTAATTACAAATTTTATATTTCAAGTTGAGTTACTAATATTTTATGAATTCCATTCGTAATGGGCATATAAGCCCTAACTATCTATTTACATCAATTAGGTAACTTATTTTTCATGTTTCAAGTAATCCATAAATATTTCATGGATTTCAAATTTATGGCCTTAATTTCTTTTTAACAATTTTGACTAGGATGCATAGTCCACATTTGTCATACAATTCTAAGCATTTAAGCTTAGAATTGGTTCTAGGTCTTCATCTTAATTTACTAATCATTTTGATTACTATTCACCTTACTAGTCAACCAAAATGTTGACTTTTTTATACTTAATGGATATATTAATTCTAATTACACCAAGATCCCACATTTTGAGTTTTACATTTGCTAGTATTAATTGCCAATTGCAATTTAAAGTCCCCTAGATGCATTTCTAATTTCAAATTTTGAATTTCAAGTTTTGGTGTCACTATTCACCTCATTGGTCAACAAAAATGTTGACTTTTGGATAGAAAATAAGTACATTGGTTTTAACACTCCCCATGTACCACATTTTACATTTAAAATTTGTTGGAATTGAGCACCCATACCATTTCTAAACTTAAAACCAAGAGGGCAGAATTTTCAGTTTTTGAAACCTAATTTTACTGTTCCATTAAGCACTGTTGCAGTGGGAATTTGAGGAAATGGTAAACATGAAAGTTGTTCCTTATTTTGTCTAGTTGAATTTCTTTTTTTGAATCACTCCATTTGGAGTTTTTTAGCTCCAAATATGGTCCAAAAACCACAGCTGGCCGGATTGCCAAACTGCAGAATTTACCATATCTACAGTAACATGAACAGTGACTGTGACTGCCATTTGGGTTAGGTTCTGGCCATAATTTGGGGTAGGTTTCTTCATGAAAGTTGTTTTTCTATGTCTTAACTTGTTTCTGTAAACGTTTCAGGTCAATTGACCATTTCTACAGTGAGTTATGGCCAAATGAACAGTTTACTGTTCATTTGGTCATTTCTGCAGGTGCTGTTGCAGAGTATCTGGATTGGGGCCAACTTTTGGACCTCTTGCTTTGGTCTTTTGGGCATGGTTTCTTCAGAAAAAATGTGCCATTATAAGCCTAGTTTCATGTCCAATTGGCCAAACACCAATTGGACCAACACAGCCAAAGATATGGCAGTCCAAGTGGGCTGGAATCACAGCCACCCTACTGGTTACCCTAGGCAGCATACCAAACCAGTTTGCAATGCTATAATTCACTCTAAGTCATGGTCAATTTACCTCAAATGGTCACTAATTGACCATTAAAATGTTTATTCACCATTACCTAAGCAAGGTCCAAGTTTCTCTCCAAAACCCTAACCCTAATTGACCAAGCCTCCAATTCATGCATCCCACTCCTAATTTGCTATACTAATCATATAATTTATAAGAGGGGCAGCAATATGTCACTTTAAACCAAAGATTTCTCCTAACCCTAACTCATGTCAAGGCTGCCAAAACTTCATGGAATATAACCATGCTTCATTAATTCAATTTTTGTCAAATTTTTAACTTAACTTAGCTCAAATTCATGATTAGAAAGATGTAAAAGCAAAGGTTATGGCACTAACCTCTTTGGTGATTTTCTAAGCTTGTTCACACCTCACTTTCTTCCACTTTCTCTTCTTCTAATTGCTGCCCAAGTCTTGCTCTAGTGGTAAGGGAAATTTTTAGTGAAGGGAGGACAAGGTTTTGAGGTGGTTTGAAGTGGGAAATGAAGCTTAAGGGAGCTTTAATGGTGGAACCTCTTCTCTCTCTCTCTCTCAACGTTTTTTAGGCTGCCCAAAGGTTGAAGATGCAGATTGATTTTTCAAATTTTTGGTCACTTTTATCTCTTTTAATGAGTTTAACAAATTGTGATCGGTGGATAGGTTTTTAATGACATCATATGATGTCATTATTAGGTATTTTGTTTCATTTTCTTTTCTTTTCATCTCTACTCATTTTCAATTTAATTTTTAGTAATTTTTATTCATATTTTATGTCATAATAATTATTTACTCAACTGGACAAGTCGGCCAAAAATCACCTCTGAAGGCGAAATGACCAAAATGCCCTCCGTTTGGCTTAACGGGTCAAAATTGTCTGTACCGATTGAAAAATTTTTCTAAATATTTTCTTGGCATTATAATGCCATAGGAACCTCAATGACCCTTCTCTGGAGTCCCAAAAATTATTTTATGAATTTTTCCCTGGATCTAGGGCTCCTCGTTGCGAGAACCGCAACTTCCCTCTGGTTACCCATCACTTGGGCACCGGCTCCTTTAACTTGGTTGTATTTTATTTCTAAAATTTTTCCTAAATTTTTCTTATTAATATTTGAGTTAATTATGGTTCCTCACTTTAGTTTAACTATTTTTTCGAACGTTCTAGCTATCCGGACTAACACTGGTCACCAGAACAGTAGACTGTACGGACTAGCTAAAGTGAGGATGTTACATGCAGTCCTTCCCGAGAAGGTTAGCCATCGCTGTAACTCTCGGCTCATTTAACTTTTTATGTTCTATTTTTCTTATTTATACTTAACTAATTGATCATTACTAATTATTTGTGTTCAGAGCTTATCTAGTTGTCTTAAATATGGTTCTAATCCCCTTAATTATCCGAACAGACACCGGTCATCGGAACAGTGAAATATACCAGGCTATACAAATAGGGGTGTTACATGGATCAAGATAATATCTAGCACTTCTAGTCATGTGACTCACCCTCTTCTTATCCTCTTCATCAGAATTGGTCCAAACATACAAAAGACCCTCATCATCATGAGAACTATCCCAAATATTAACAACTATTATAGATTGAGGTTCATCGAGCTTTTTGATGGGTTGGATAAGGTAAATAATTCGGTAAGGTTATTTAAGGTGGTGAAAATCATGTAAAGACCTAGTGGAGGTTGAATATTATGGTTACACATAAGGTTGGTATGGGTCTTTGGTCGATTTTCCAAGTCGGCTATCTTTTTGGCATTAATTAGGTCTTATATCTCATGCTTAAGATGGAAGCATCCATTAGTTTCATGACCATGGGTTTGGTGGAACTGGTAATATTGGTTGATATCATAGTTAGGTAGGAGTGGATTTAGTGGTGGTCTAGGTGTTAGGGGCTATAGGAGGCCTCAAGCTTTGAGACGCTTAAAAACTATGGACAAGGGTTGGTTGAATTAGGAAAATCTCCTTATGGTGTGAGCCACAGTATGAGCTTCAATAACCTTATTTTGTATTCTAGCTCAACTATCTTGGTGTTCAAGGTTTTACTAAACATTTTCTTAAATATGGCCATGGCGTCTTCCATCTTAACTGGTGCGGGTGAAATCCTTACTAGTCTCTTCCTTTTCCTAACCAAAGTGACCTGATCAAAAGTCTTTTTGGTGTGTTTTGGTGCAATGTTTGCCATAAAAACAAGGTTAAAGGGTTAACCGGGCATGTTATGTATACCAATGCAATGCATGAATGCTAGTATGAATGTACAATTTTACCTTTACCTTTACCTTTACCTTTGAAACCAAAATATATAAGATCAAAACTGAAATATACAAACTGAACAAAAAAATCAAAACCAAAACCTTTCAATGCAACTGAATCTTCGTCTCTTTGTTCCTCTAACTCTCACATATAGGGTGGGGTAAAAATCTATCCTAGGCTTTGGTACACTAGACACACTAACAAGGATGGTATAGGATGGTACTTCCTTCACAAACAATGGGTTTATATCCTTAAAGTTTAACCATAAGCAAGCATCCGCTTACCTAACATGGGTTTTTGAAATGGACCTAAGCCTATACACATATTGGGTTTATGCATAGGCCTAGGTTCATTTCAACTACCACTATAATGCCCTCACCATAGGTAGTCCATACATTCTACTGTTCCAATGACTAATGTCTGTTCGGACAGTTAGAATGTCTGGAACTACACTTAAACTATAGTGATGAGACATAAGTTGATGGAATAAATATTAAGAAAATATAGGAAAAATTTAGAGAAAATAAAATAAAATTTAAGAGAATTTATTAATTGGTACAAAAAAAAATAATAACCCGATGAGCACCACGAAGGGCATTTTAGTCATTTCACCCCCAGAGGTGAATTTTGACCTAAATGTCAAAATAAAATTTGAGAAAATGAAATAATTAGCATAAGTTAAAATTTATGAATTGAATTAGGAAGAAGAAGAAGAGAAAAGAAAAAGAAAAGAAAAGAAATGGAATAATGACATTATAAAAAATTAAAGTACAATAAATATATATATAAATAAATATATATATATATATACATACGAGACAAAAGCCACCAACCAAGTCTTCTTCTTCGTCTCTCACCTCCATGGCCGAAAATCACAAGCCCTCTCTCCCTCCATTTTTGCTTTCTTGAAGCTTGATTTCCCAAGCTTCCTCCCCACAAAACCCTTAGCCCTCTTTATTAAAAATTTAACCCACACCATAAAGAAGTTTTAGGTGCCCATAAGAAGAAAAAAAGTTGAAGTTTTGGGAAGTTTACAAGTTGGATCACAAGAGATTAGTGCTTTTCTTCTCTCACTCTTCTTTTATTCCTTGAAAGTGACTTGAGATAAGTAGAAATTTTAGGAAATTAACAAGAAATCCATGAACCCATGATGTCACCATTTTCGGCAGCCAAGAAATGTGTTGGGCTTTGACGTGTTCAAATGATGTAAATGAGTTTAAAGATGATGATTGGTATGACTATATGTATGAGAAGTGAAAGGGATTGAATTGATTGAGTTTGAAACTTTGAAATTAGGGTTTGTGTACATGATTTGAGGATTTTGTGTAATTATTAAGATTGACCTAATTGAGATGAAATTATTGCTTATAGAAGTGCTATGTATGCCAATTGAAGTAAGGAAGTTGGAGGAGATTAAAATTTTGGGAGTGCTTTTTCTGCAGGTTTGGGAATCAATGAGTCCAGCTTGAGTTTTGAGCCATAACTAATTGTGTGTTGCTTCAATTGGTATGAGGCCAATTGGAGGTGAAACTAGACCCAAAACACTTCATTTTCATGAAGAAACCATGCTCAAATTCTGTCCAAAACTTGACCTAAACACTATCCCAATCTGGATGACCTTGCACAAAACCCAGAAAATGACCAAATGAATAATACGTATTCATTTGGTCATAACTCCCTCTATACTGGTCCAAATGACCTGAATTTTATACTATTGGAAAGATTAGACATGGGGCTACAATTTTAGTGAAGACCACAGAACCCAGAATTACCTTAAACCAAACCAAATTGGTGGCCCAAGTTGGGTCACAAAACTATCCAGAACTAGGTTGTCCAAAAACTGCTGGACATAAACTTACCCGACCAGTTTTAGAAAAATGGCCATAACTTGGTCTACAAGAACTCAAATGTAATGAAACCAATGCAAAATGTCTACAAAACATAGATCTACAAAATTGGTATTTTGACCAAATCCCAAAAATTAATAGAACTAGGTCAAATTATTAGAACAATTCAATACATCAAAACCTAGAATCTGACCAAACTTTTTTTGACCCTAGAACAGTCTTTTAGTCATATCTCCCACTAGAAAAATCCAATTGGGATGAGTCGTACCTTTCCAGAAACCTAAGAAATAAGGCTCCAACTTTGTTTTAGAAACCTTCCTCAAATTATGAATGTAAAGACCTCAAAAGTTGACCTGTAATCACTGACCTGAACTGAATTCCTGTTGACACAGGGTACATGAGCCCAGGTTAGTTAATTGGCCATAAATAATTCCAAAAAACTTGAAAAATTGTGATTAAAAATTTTAAATGACCACAAGACATAGGGCAACAATTTCTATGAATATCACTATGCCTAAAAGTGACTATAACATGTTCCATTAATTAGGTAAGCTCTAAGTCCAAAAGCTGACTAGTTAAGGAATCAAAATCTAAAAATGAATCAGTTATGATTATCCGATCATAACTTGAGTTCTAAAAATCAAATTGAAATGATTCAAAAGGGGAAATAAAGATAAGACATAGAGGAACAACTTCCATGAAGAAAGTGCTACCAAACAGTGGCTACCAATTGATCAAATGGATAGGTAAAAGTAAGACACAAAAATTGAATCTAAAGAAAGGTTCATGAGATAAATTATCTTATGGTAGGAATTTAACTCTAACAAGCCATTAAACACTAAACCACTTGAAAGGGGTATGTGGGACCTATTTTCCCACTATAAAGTGATATGAACATTTCAAATAAATAAGTAATAATGTGTAATTGCCCATAGTATATCTAGACTTATTTATTTAATTTGGATTAATTGGTATACCAATTAGGGACTATAGATAGTAGTACTGCCCATAAGAATAATCATTAACAGATAAAATCTATCTGACATGATTGTTCTACAGGCCTTATGCCTGCCTGTTGGCCATTGTGCCTAATATTATATTTGGCATAAATGCCTGCCCATTGGCTTCATGCCTGACATGACCGTCATGTACTAGATAGACATATGGCTGTCTAACTAGTATACTCCCTTATATCCAACTTTTATAATTTGTTATAGGTTTCTTGGGCACTTATAATGATTAATTAAGACTTAATATACAATAAGTAAAAAGAAAAGATCCCGATAATTTCAGTTGTTTCCAAAGTGCAATAAAAATGTAAAATACCTAGAAATTATGAATTTTCTTATAGAATTAGTATTTCAATTGTTTAGTTATTATTATTATAAATTATGCACCACTAAGTGTTATGCTTAGCGTGTTAGTTTTTTATCGCGTAGGTATTGGAGATCAGTCCCAGCAGCCGTAGTAGCAGCAGCAATAGTTCTCATACAGAGGCCAGTCAGATTTGCCAGTGTCTACTAGTTATGTCTACAGTTGTAATTTTGTTGGTAGGGCTCATGTATGTCTAGATTTTGTTCTTTTGTTCATTGTACATAAACACATGTTGTATTTCATTTTGGATTGTAATTAAACCTTGAGATTGTAAGTAAACTTATAACTTATTATCTATGAATTTCTATATGAATGCAATAGATGATACCTTTTGAGATCTCATAAATAATTGTCAATGATATGATACAATAGAATATGATATGGAAATGTGTGAATTGAATATGAACATGTTAACAGGTAATTAGTGGAACCCGCCAGATGCTAACAAAACAGAGGAGGCTCTGTCCGGGTCTCCACAGAAACAAGTTATAAAAAAAAAAATATTCTACACATAGATTACCTATTTTAAATGATATTAAAATTTACAATGGACATGATAAGACAAGATAGGGTGCTCCGGCACTGAATGTGGCACTTCTTGCTCCGCTATACAATAGACGGGTAAGGGGCATCACAACCACTAAAACGTATGGTTTGTACTGTAAGGCCATGAATCCAATGCAACAAATCTATAGGGCTCCTAGGACTGAAATCTAGGGTAATAGGTTACCCCTATGAGAGCTTATTCATTTACCACAATGGCTGAAGTTATGGCTCTTTTATATACTCGAAGGTACAGGTATAGGGTTCTAGCATTTGCCAATTTTCCATACCTTGAGTGGGACTATGGCCTCCTCAGCTAGCACTAATGGGGCTAGAAGGGTAAGTGTGATCCGTGTGATAGTGTAGTGTAATGCAAAGAAGTTTAACAAAGGAATAATATTATACTAGTAGAATGTCACACCCTACCCCTCTGTAAGGCATAACATGATCCCGTAGTATATCTAATGAATTACCAACTCCGTCTACTGATAACCCATTAAATACACTACAAGGGATTTTAAAAAACTTTTCTTACTTCTTTTACAGTGGTGAGCTCTATTTACAGGTGTTAAAAACCTTTTTGAACTGAAGTGATAGAACTAACACATTTGAATTATTTGGAATTTCTGTAAAAATTTTGGCAGAGTACCATTTGTATTTTGGATAAAACAGTTTTCAGAAAACCTGTAAAAAGCACTTCAATATTTTTCCAAATCTCAACTCCAACATATTTCTCAACACAACATATTTCTCAACTCAAATCCACAGTGATTTTCAAAGACTGAGATAAAAGAAATATAATACAATTTTTACAAGCCAAAATAACTCATAATTATTTTATAACTTCAATGTACAACTTTAATTTACAACTGCTCAAAACCAAAAACAATATGTACATACAGTGAACATACATTACAGTACAAAATGCAAAATGTGGTATACTCATTATACCCGAAAATCTCTCGCTGGAGGTACTAGCAGCCTAGTCTGCTGCCCTGTCTGTCTGTCTACCTGCGATAGCAATAAAAAGCAATCGCTGAGACAATGTCTCAGTGGTGCACAACAATAACCAAATACAACTTTAAATCTCAATTCATAAGTTAAATAAATAGTGGATACTTAAAACTATAGTTAAATTCAAGACAGTAATTGTCAACAAGAATTTAAACTCCATTTCTCAATATCACAATAATTTCAATAAATCAAATCATGATTAAATTCAAAAGACAGTGAATGTCAATAAGAATTTAACTCCATTTCACAATCTCATAATACAAATCAATAAATCACACACAACTTAATCATGTTCCAAAGTTCAATTCGTCCCAAAAGCCGATGGCTAATGAGGTATTCAATTCGTCCCAAAAGTCGATGACTAATGAGGAATAACATAGCTAGCTAGCAAAAATATGTGTAACACCCTAGGCAAATCCCATATCGACAAAACACGGGAGAGATGCTGGGTATATAAGTTGATGGTTTGTAACCCCTATTGACGCGTTTTAAAACCGTGAGGGCTTCAGCCCAGAGCGGACAATATCACTAGTGGGCCGGGCCATTACATTTGTGGTATCAGAGCAGCTTCGCGTGCAACCTTGAACGATGGTGGGGCAAACCTCAGCGAGGACGCTGAGTCCCATAAGGGGGGTGGATTGTAACACCCTAGGCAAATCCCACATCGACAAAACACGGGAGAGATGCTGGGTATATAAGTTGATGGTTTGTAACCCCTATTGATGCGTTTTAAAACCGTGAGGGCTTCAGCCCAGAGCGGACAATATCACTAGTGGGTTGGGCCATTATACCATTTACAAACCATCAACTTATATACCCAGCATCTCTCCCGTGTTTTGTCGATGTGGGATTTGCCTAGGGTGTTACAATATGAGTACTCATCCAATTCGTCCTCAACAGGCACACACCTCAACACTTCAGCCAGAGAGGGAATTCAATTCGTCCCACTAGACAAGCTAGTGAGGAATACAATCAGTATACATGATAGCTGTGGTTTCAAACCATTTCCAATGCTTTTCAATTAATAAGTATCCATCAATATCATTCAAACAATTTCTCACAGTTTCAAATCATTTACAATGCTTTTCAAGAAATAATTATCCATTCAAACACATTTCCACAATTTAAAACAATAATGTACAAATAGTCATAATTCATTTCAATTGAAAAATTCAAAAGAAATAGTTGTTGTGCACAAACCTCTGATAACTATCTCTTGGTCTAGAATCAGTGTTTCCTTCCCTTTTCCTGAGTCTTTGGTAACTGAGAAACACAATTTGAAGTGTTTCAGTACTAAATTAAATTGTCTCTAACGATAATGTTCGATAAGTAATTCACTGAAAGCTATTATTTGCTTAATCAACCTAATATATCGATCCTCGATGCGCTCTAGGTAAATTAGGTTTTAACGTTACTAATATGTCACATTCGATAGTATTTTAGGGTTGGTACATGTTACCGATTTCATTTCCTTGTTAGTGCATTTTATTGCAACTTGCTGGATTCCGAGATACTAGTTTGACCTAGCCGGACGACCTAGTTCCCTCGGTTTTCGGGTTTCAGTCAAAACTACAAACTTGTAGATCTATGTCTTATGGAACGCGGGGCAAAATTTCAGGTCATTCTGAGTTATGTAGACCAAGTTATGGTCATTTTACTATTGCTGGTCAAATGGCATCAAATTTGGTCATTTTAGGTCAATTTTGGTCAACTTTGGTTCGGCCAGTTTTTGGACCTGAACTTGTGCAAGCTGTTTGACTTGCTTATGGTCATTTTCTGGGCTTTGGTGTCTTCATAATACTTGTAGATATGGGTCTTAACTATTCATGGTTAAAATTTCAGGTCAATTGGACCTGTTTTGAGTGAGTTATGGCCTAAACACTAACTGCTGCCCAAATGGTCAGTTTTCAGGCCTCACTTGCACTTAATCAAGATTTGGTCATTTTTCAAGCTACCTTGCAAGTAGAATTTTGGTATGTTTCCTTCATGAAAGTTGGCACATTTTGTGCCTATTTTCACCTCCAATTGGTCTCATACCAATTGGAGTTACACATTTAGTGTTATGGGCTAAAATGCATACTGCCCTTAAATGCATTGCTTAACATCTATCAATTGCACATTTACTTGCTATAAGTCCACTTCCCTTACCAATTCTGATTTGGTACATTACCAAAACCATTTACCACTTCACATTAAAATCACTTTGGGTAGAATACAAATATCCTCAATACACCAAATGAAACTCTAATTCACAAAGTACAAATACAACAATAGATACACATGAAACTCCTAATTATTACATGCAATTTCCACAACCAATTTACATACATATTCATCAATCCTCAATGTCACAATTTATCCAATATCTTCATGAATTTAAACACTCATCAAGAAGTCCCAAGGCTGCCGAATGCTTCACATTGCCAAAATTCCCCATAGTTTCTTCCACTTCAATTCCAAATGCACAATCACCACATATACATGGAAATAACTTACTAGGACATTAATTCACCCTACTCAACATAAATTCACATCAAATATATGTAAGAATACTTCATTAAATATAGAACTCCATGGCTTTCCAAAATTGGATATATCAAGAACTCCTCAAAAACTTTAAAATTTCTTCACAAAGCAAACACCCATAACATGTTTTCAAACTTTAACAAAAGCAATGTTCAAAAACACAAAATTACCTATTGTTGGGACTTGCTTAATCTTCACTAAAACTTCTTAATATTGGTATCTACTTCTTCCTTGTGAAGTGGGGATAATTTTTAATGAAGCTACCTAGGTGTTTAGAGGTAAAATGAAGGAGTGGATGAAGCTTTATGCAACACGGCAATGGAGGTTTCCCATTTCTTCATTTCGGCATGGATGGAGGAGTTGGAGAAAAATGAAATTGCAGATTGTGTAATAGGTGTACACCTGCCCATTTAGTATTTAGTTTATTCCTTAGTGGTCCACTTTCACAAATTAATCATATTATATGTTTAACTTTCATTTATTCCACATTAAACCCATAATTTTTGCTATTTACTTTAGGTACCACCAAATTAATTTTTCATTATATTTTCCAAGTGTAATATTATTTATTTTTAATGGACATTTAGGTCAAAAGACAATTCGGGATGTCGATTGACCATAATGCCCCTGTTTGGGTTGCATTCCCAATTTTTCAGTAACACCGGGTTTTGTCTGTTTTTCAATTTCTCACTTTTCTTTGTACTAATTATTTAATTTTTCTTTGATATTTCTAATGATATTTATACTTCAATTGATGTCTCTTTAAGTCCTAAAAATATTTTCCAGGGTTCCCCGCAGTCCAGGGCTAGTCAACGGTCCACGCCGTGACTTCCCAGTGCGGTCACCCATCGCTAGGGTTCTCGGCTCGCTTAACTTGGTTACACTTCTTTGCTATTATTTTTCCTTTGTTTTTCTTGTATTTTCTTTTCTTGTATTTCATTATTTTATGTCTCCTCCCTCATATCAAAGTGTAGTTCTAGGCATCCTAGCTGTCCGGACAACACTGGTCACTGGAGCAGTAGAACGCACTACCGAACATAGGGGTGTTACATAGAAACAGGTTGAAGTAACTATCCATTTTTCCCAGTAGAGTCACCAAACTGTAGGGTTAGGTGGTCTGAGGCGAAAGATCATCTACTAGGATCGCATAAAGTGCACCAAGTAATACCTAGGAAAGATAGTGGAGTCACATCAATCTCGCTTAACTACTACCTCCTTAGACATTATTTCCTAGATTTGCAATTTATATAATCTTAATAGAATCGAGTCTAGTGGTAAGTACCATTTTCCCGTAACATTACCACGGTCCTAAGGATTTATGCCATAAAGGTATATATAGACAGGAATCATTACCCAGGTAATAACCGAAACATATTCATTATTTCTTTCAAGGGACGTTTGATTAATGCATTAATTTCTGAGGGACAACCAAAGGGACTTAATTGATGCACACAAGTTTCGAATAGGGTCGTGTATAGCAACTTACTTCTTGTAAAGGTTCTACAACTGTCGTCTCCATAACCCAATGTTTAGGTTTAAGGTAATGGGCATGTAAAGGGAAGGTATTAAGTACACTTCATGCATGGTCTAACCTCGTTAATTTGAATGCCAGTCCTCTATTAATATTTGTAAAAGTCTTGTTTATTATTTATTTATCAAACTTTTTACCTAAATATGCAATTTTTAAACCTACACACACAGATAATTCAAATAGAGGGTTATTGTTTGAAAATAATTTTCAAACACATGTATTTCCTATTTATGGGGTTGCTAAATTTAATTAAGTGACATTTACCAAGTGACTAAAATTAATTAATTATTAACAATTTAATTTACAAACAAATTCAATTTACAAGCAACCCTAAGTTTCTATTTAACTAATTAATTTACTAATTTACCAAATTACCCTAAAGATAACTAAACTAATCAAATTATGCACATGTGTATTTTATTCTAATAAACATATAAGGCCCAAATAATTATAACCTAAAATAATTTATTTCTAACATGCCAATTTATTTTACAATTTACCAAATATTCAATTTAATTTATTTATATTCCAAAATTGTTTTTTTACAAACAAAATTAAAATTAATTTACTAAATATTTATTTATTTCAATTTTTATATAAATTAATTTTTATTATTTATCCGATAAAATCCTTTTATTACTACATATTACATATAAAATTGTTATTTTAAAATAAATGCAGTTGCTATTAGGGTAAGTTTTCTTGAAAAATGGCATTCACTTCTAGTATAGCATGTTTATTCCTATCTTGCTCCTATTAAGCTCTATATGAGCTTCACACAATCATTGCCTTTTTTGGTGCTTACCTTAAGGTTATTTACCAATTTTATTTATAATATGAAATAAACTAATAACCATTTGCATTAAAATTTGACACTTATATCCGAATTAATTTAGACTTCTATTTGGCTAAAACTACGTAATTGTTAAGGGTCTTCTAATCTAATTCTAACACTTCATAATACCATATCACATCATATACAACTCTAAGAATAGATCAAAATGCATTTAAAACTCAAAAACAAAAAATTTTAAACCGATATGAAATTTTCAGTTCTGGGCAGATTTATAGTACTTTAAGATTTAAATTTTTAATGTCATCAAAACATGTACATAAATTTACACAAAAATTTCAGAAGCATGCTAATACATAATACAAAATTGTAAAATTAATAACTAATAAAAAAACCTCACCTAGTAATTTAAAAAAAAAATATTGGGATTCACTACTATTTCACATCAAAGATGGATTTGCACTACTTTTTTAAAATTGATCTATCCCACAAACCACAAAAGGTATTGACATGAAACTAATGGGAAAAGTTAGCTGAGATCCCAAAATTATTTTTAGAATCAAGAAATATAGAAAAAAAAAATTTAAAATTTGGGAAGATATGGTCCTTGAAAACTGGCTGTTTTGCAGATTGAATTATGCAGATACCCTAAGTTGAATGGCCATAACTAACTCAAATTAGAAGCATTTTTTGTGATTATTGAGCTAAAATTATTAGAATTTCATGAAGAACACAAATATAATTTTTGTAAAATTTTTTCAAAAACATAAAAGCATAAAAATTAATAAAAACATAAACCCAAAAAAGAGATATGTGCAAAGTTGTTAATTTCTCTCAAATTCACCACATAAACATATATGTTATAAACATATGAGATAAATTAGAGGCAAATAATCAGCAAAATACAACATATGACATTTTTCTTGGATATTTATCACTTAGTAACACTCACTTCTAATCAAATCTTGAATATGTTCTTGAAGTAAGTAAGAACCAAGAAAGCAAAGGAAAAAGAGGAAGGAAGATGGGAGGATGAGAGAGGGTTTGTTCTTTTTTTTTTTTTTGTGGCCAATGATTCTCTTCTTTTCTTTTTGTTTTTCTTCCTCTGTCTATTAGGTATTTATAGGGTAAAGGTGAAAAATTATACAGGGAATTTATATAATGCCCAAACAAAAAGTTTTAAAGAGCCTTAAAGAGAAAGACTTTCTATTTAATTTTTATTTTCCTTTAATTTTCCTTAATAAAATAAAATGGACGGTAGGTTTTTTTTTATTTAATCAAATTTTTCACTAGGCCTTATTGGACCCACAGAGTCCAATTAGGCTTAGTTATGAATTTTTTTAACACATTATCATAATTAAATTTAAACAAAAATAAAAATAACTAATCATTTTTTTTTTGCTCTTTAAAATTATTTTCTACTAGAAACATATCCTACATATCATTATCTATTTTTAATACGTTTAAATATGTCTCACAGTTATGCGATTTTTTCATCTTTAGGTTCCTTACGACCTCAATGCATATGCCCACAAGGATACACAAATAGGGGTCTGCATCAATCAAATTAATCCAAATCTAATTTTAAAAGTAATTTGAAATTTTGCATAAATTAAAATGGATTGTGGAAATTGCTAAAAAAAAATCCTATACTTTTAAATTTTTTATAATTATACCCCATACTAAAAAATGTTGTCAGTTAAATTTTGTACCTTTTAACTCTTACCAATTGCACACTATCATTGGTGTGGCAGCATCTGACATGGTAGCTAATATAGTGTCTTCGTTGGTGAAGTAAGAGCTTAGTTGACGGTAGGATAAAATTAGTGAGAGTCAAAAAGTACGTGATTTAATTGGTAATTTTTATAGTATAGGATATAATTGCAAAATTTTGAAAAATAAAGAGTTTTTTGGTAGATCTGCAAGTTTAAAAGTAATCTCGAAAATATTTCTTTTTTTTTTTTTTTTTTACTTTTCAAAAAAAAATTGTTTACCCTTTTTACTTAAAAATATCAACCCACTCATCAACTCATCGAATTTAAGAGATTAAATTAAAATAGTTTTATTAATTTTTTAATTTTTAATTTTTTTTTCTAAAAGTGTCAGCCTATCATCAATTGATTCGATTTAAGAAACTAATCCATAATAAGATTTATCAACTAATAAGTAATATCTTAATATTTTTTCCTCCATTAATGAGTTAAATAAAAAATAAATACTTTGCAAACACTTTAGTTTTAGGTTTGGTATAATCATTACTATCAAAACACCTTTTTCTTATAATTTTTATAGTTTTTAATATCAAATTATTGAATTATAGGAGCACTTTTGTTCGATATATATATATATATATATATAACATAATTTAAATGATATAAAAGAGATGTTCAATTTTAGTATAAACACATTTTATCAATCTTTTAAGAAATGGGCATTCAAGTAATTAAAAAAAATAAAAAACTAAAATATATATGAATTCGAACAAAATTAAAAATAAAATAATATCGTCATTTTTCGCTTTTATTGTCCACCGCCATTTACAACTTTGACATGACTTTTTATATTTTATTGTTTTATTGTGCATCATACTTTTTTTCTTTTGCATGCAGAATTTAACTCATGATCTTTTATCATTTTTCTAAATTAAAAGTATGAAGAGATTATAAACAAATATTTAATTTTTTTATGTACTAGGAAAATGTATACATGTTTACACTTTTATTATGAAAAACAATGTAATAGAGATATATTGTACATAATTAAATAAATATTATAATGAGACTTATATAAATATGTTGTAATGATAATTTATATAAGATCTTAATTTATTGATGCGAGAAAAAATCAATAATATCACATTTGCTTGTAATTAACTCAATTGAAATGAGGTTAATATAATCAATGGCGGAACGAGAATTTTAAGTTGAGAGGGTAAAATTATTAAATTTATGGCCATTAGTCTCCATGAATCCAATTTTCTTATCTTTTTTATTAATTACCTATTCAATTACAGGCATTTCAATATAATAAAAAGTTGTTATGATCAACAATTTATTATAATATGCTATCATTTGAATTAAAAATTATTCATAGCCAAATGTATTATGATACACAAATTGTTATAATAATCATAAATAGTCTTTATAAAATAAATTTCCGTAAGAATCATTAAGAGAGAAGTATCTTATTACTTTCAAGATATTTGATTTTAAGTCCATACTTATTGTAAAAAATTTATATTGTCAACAAAAGTATAAGAAAATGCAAAAATTAGTTCCAATATATCATTTATTACTCACCATCCATCAATTTTTTCCTTGAAATTTTGAAAAATAAATAAAACATAAGTGTTGGTGAAGGGTAATATTATTGGAAAAGAAGAATAAGTAGTGTAAAAAAAAAAGGTGAATGGCATGGTTGAAAGGTGTTTAAAGTGGGGAGAAAAAATTAAAACTTTCATTGTGTTATAATTATAAATGTAATAAGGCCACATATCATGAATAAAATTAATGTCTAATGATTATTAATGGGCATTTAATAAAGGTTATAAAAATTAGTTGATTAAAATAAAATTAAATAATTAAATTAATATTGAGAGAAGGGGAATGTAAATGAAATGGAGGGGCATATTTCCAAAAACTAAATAAACCATTATAATTTTTTCAGTCTAGAGGGCAAAATATAGCCAATTTCAATATCAAAGAAAGATTATGATTAACATTAAAACTTTGTGCTTTATCAATATCTCCACCGAATTTTTATATGTTTATCCATATTTTTTTATATAATTTATATATATATATATATACACATATTTTTTTTTAAGAATTATGGAAAATAAAACACTTTGGTGCGATTTTGTTGAAGAGCAAGTGTATCCCTAAGGAATTATGTTCAGATTCGATGCCTATTGCCACCGGATCAAATTAAGCTGTCCTCAAAAATTAACACACATTTCAGATAAGACAAAAATTAGGAGGGAAAGTAGACCACTAGAACACTAAGTGGAATCTGCATCAGACGTAAGCAATTCTGCCTCGTATGCAATAAAGATTCAAGTATTAAGGGAGAGAACGCACGATATAAGAAGAAAGAGAAATAAAATTAAAAAGCTTTCGCATTGTCTCTCATTTCTATTTTCATCAACAGAATATGACAGTTTCATCAACAGAAGGTAAAATAAAGGCTTAAAAAAAAGAAAAAAAAAAAAAAGAAAGTGGAAAAAAAAAAAAAAACAGTGAGGCTGAGATACAAAAAAGAGCCTTCTTTTTCTCTCCATTATTTCTCTCATATATAATTCTCTCTTCTTTTCTATGCTAATTAAGCTCTTGGTGCTTCTCTGCCTATCATGGTTGGCAGTGAAGTTGGGAAACTGACAGCCACTGCTTGATTTCTTTGCATTTCGATGTCATTTGTTTCATTGATCTCTTCATTTGCCTCGATGGGTTGTGGCTTCGTTTCGGCTTCTTTTTCTTTGTATTCCTTGTATTTGCCCCAAAGAACTGAGTAGAGTCCTGCAACAATCAGCAGAGCACCAAGAACACTGCGTCCATATAGTTAAAAATATGAATTAGTGGTGGATTAAATCACTGTTGAAAATGAAAAGTTAGTGGGATTATAATTTTATTTGAAGAAAATAAGAAATTAATTACCCTCCAAGATAAATCTTTTCTGCCAGGATAAAGGAGCCCATAATCGCCACTATAATCATCATCAAAGGGCTAAAAGCAGTAACAAAGACTGGCCCCCTTTTCTGCATTACAAGTCCTTGAACATAATAGGCAATGCTTGATGACACAATACCCTGTACAAAAAAATTACTTTCCTTATTAGAATGCATGTTAAAAAAATTACGTTTTATGTATATATAGAGATAGAGAGAGCGCGGCTCACAGCATAAGCAGCGGCAAGAAGGTTCATGTCCCAGCCAATGGTCCAAACAGAGGTCCTATGCTCCATCACAAAGGTAACAGCAATGGATTGTAGTGTGCCCATAAAGCAGACAAGGGATGTGAGTGAGAGCTGAGCTGCATACCTCTTAAGCGTCACTGCCTGTAAAATTTCAAACCCAGAAAAGGTTTTAATAATTATATTATGCTTCTACTTTTACCTTGTAATTAATCTATGTTTTCCTTACCTGGAGAATGAAGAATGAGGCCCAAGCAAGAGTGGCAATGATGAGAAGAATTGAACCCTTAAGCCAGTCTTTGTCAGTAGATCCAGTGGTGACAGGAGCAGAGGATGTATGAGTGTGGACATGATCAGACCAAATCAAATTGATAACATGACCTTTGTACAGAGTCATGAGCATAGCTCCAGCCACTGTCACGATAGTTCCAATCACCTTTGCCTGGCATCTCACTTTCTTTAAGTCCACTTTCTCCATTCTACAGTTTTATGCCCAACAAAAACTAAATTAATTTGTGAAGCCATAACAGCAAGGCAGAGAGAAACAGAGATATATATATAGTTTAGTATTAATTCCATAGAAGAAATCAATTTGATTTGATATATACCGGCAAAGAACGGCCATAACGAATGTCATTGCTGGTAACATGTTGCTCATGGCACAAGAGAAGGTAGGCGACGTGAATTTTAGCCCGGCGTAGTAAAAGTTTTGATCAATCACAGGCCTGTGAGACAAAGAAGAGGAACGAGATGATATTAATATCAAAACCAAACAAAAGACTCAAATTTTGATCAATCACTTTAGATAATGGTAAGAACAAAATACAAACCCAAGAAGACCCAATACGAAAATTTGCATGAAAATGGGAAATGTAATCTTTGGCCTCACTTTCCTGTGCGCAAAAGAACAGCCACATGTGAATAGTTGGTACTCTTGAATCATAGTAACCATACCATGCACCATTAATATGTTTAAATTATATATACCTTTCAAGAACAATAGCGAAAGGAGCAATAGCAGCTGTGGCAAAGGCGTGCCTGTAGACGACAAGCACGTAATGACTCATCCCACGGTTGAGGGAAACCTTAGTAATGATATTCATGCCAGCATAGCCAAATTGCAGAGATATCATTGCTATGTAAGGCTTACACCTTTGAATGAAACTACCAAAACATCCATTCCCCTCCATTTTTTTTTTTATTTTCTGTATTGTAAATTCAGGGTCTTGTAGTTAGTAAGAGAAAGAGAGAGAGAGAGAGAGAGAGAGAGAGAGAGAGTGAGTCAAGGAACAAAATAGAGGAAGAACACTTCAAGTTGTTTGTTGTGTCTCCTAGGGAAAAGCATTGTGCTAAGGTCACAATATATAGAAGCCAGGAAAGGAGGCGGGGCCTCCACTGCTCCATCCAAAACAGTGTTTAGAGTTTTCCAGCGCGTGAGAATAATTTTTATTGACAAAGAAGCGTGGGAGGAAACTCCAAGATTATGTGTATCAAGACTAATTTTCCACTTTTTTAAAGACTATAGCTTTTCATATTAGTTTAATACATTTAACCCCTAAGAGATGGGTTCAGGTGGTAAGCGAGATTTATTTAATTTCAGAGATCCTATTATTGACCTCTTAGCGTAGTTGTATATCGGTGCAATGAAAGTACTTAAAAATATATGTTGGTGTAAAAAGTGAAATTTTCCTGCTGAATGTGATATCAGTCTATCTATATATTTCTTATTAAAAAATTAGTTTAATGTATTTAATATTATTACTTCTTAAGCATAAGAAAATTTATTTATTTAAGTAATTTTATTAAATTTTAAATATCTATTAAATAAAAAATAGAATTATTTTTTTTATTAAATTCAAATTTAGTTGAATTATAATTCACTCTAATATTATTAAACTAAAATTAATAAAAAATATAAAAAATTTTATTTATAATTAATTTATTATAAATTTAAAATATAATATATAAAATAAATGATACGAGCGTATTTATTACTTAACTTATCATAGAATAGCTCATAGTATGTTTTCCCAACAAATGCCCTTATTATTTGGTTAATTCTGCAAATGCAAGCATGTGAGAATCTTAATATTTCACGTGGGAGTTGCATTAACCTCTATTTGGTGTTCTGATTAGCTACGGACATAAAAAATTATGGATTGCACGTGGCAGCAAAGAGAGGTTCGAATGTTATGGGATCCACTTAGTGGAACATGAATTGAGAACTAACGAAACAGGGATGATTTTTGTGCTTGCTGATGCTAATTGAAGAAGACCGATCACCATGTTTTTTTAAGCTTTTGGTGGAGGTGGTGGCACGCCTTCTCGCCCTTGCTTAGACGCGGCTTCACGACGCATCTTTTTTTTGTTTTTTTTTACTCATCGGAACACCATCGCTCTCAAGTTGCAATCGAATTGCTGTTTACCACCATTCTTTTTAGAAAAAATATTATTCAAATTCAATCCCTCACTTTTAATGAAATTATCTATTTAATATTTCTATTTTAAAAATTACATTAGTTAGCCTATTTATTTTTATTTTAAACGAAATAATTATTTTGATATTGAGGTATCGATCAATAACCATATAATTTCTTCAAGTGTTATGAGATTTAATTAAATTCTTCAACTTTTAAAAAAGATTAAATGAGTCATTCACATTTTAAAAATAAATCAAATAGGCTATTTTTATAATTTTCAGGTTAAATAAGCCCTTAAACATTTAAAAATAGATAAAAAAATACTAAACTATAATTTACCTCTAATATAAATCCAACCAAAGCTGTATACAAAAATCTTCTAATACATAGAGTTTTCATCAGTAATCCTATATATCTGATTTGCAACATCCTGATAAGTATCTGCTGCATCATAAAATAAAATGATAAGCTATTTTTTTTCCAAATATTTAATAAATTTTTTTATGGGTTCATCATCTTCATCATAATTTTTGTAGAGAAGTTTTCTTAAATTATTAGGTAAAAAATAACTTATCAATCTGCTCCGAAATGCAACAAATATTTAACGGGATGTTGCAAATAAGATACACACAATCATTGATGAGGTGCAGTAAAAGATCTTAGTGTATGGCCTTAATTGGATTTACATTAGTGGCAAATTATAATTCAATATTTTTATCTACTTTTAAAAGTTAAAGTACTTATTTGTCCCCACAATAATAAAATGACTTATTTGTTCTATATTTAAAATATGAACTTATTTGATTTATATTTAAAATATCAACTTATTTGATATTTTTTAAAAGTTGAAGGACGTATATATATGTGTGTGTGTGTGTGTGTGTATGTATGTGTTTTGCTATTTTCACAATTCAACTCCATGTGCCATTAATCAGCATTAAGGCCTGTCTAGGTACAAGACCCTCGAAACGTATAACAAACCTAACTATTATAAGTTCAGCTAGAAAGACTAATAAGGGCAACTCAAACATAACACAATTAACATAATTTTAATAAAAATTATAATTAACACCCAAAACTTCAACTCAAGCAACTCATTAGGATAAAACATTTGAAGGGTCCCTGCTACGATTTTTGTTCTGTGAGAACACTAGCATCAACTAGACCTAGGGTCACATGTGTATACTGATACTAGCACATAACAAATACAATTCTAAAAGGGTCGCTTACACTTAACTCATGGCTATAATTGCTGAGGACAACTTTAAGCATTTTATCAATTACCTTGTATCCTAACCTCTCTTACATTTCAGTACAATATGCAAAAGATGGAAAATCCATACAATCTTCTTTCACTCTCACCATATAAGGGGAGCAGCTAAAAACACATCTATCATTGCAATGCTCATATCGTAGAACAAATTTAATAATCTATATTACTATCACTCACTAACTCCAACCTTGGGTCAAATGTACTTTCAGTTAATTTGAGGTGAGAACTATACCTCCTTTGCACTGTCATCCCTCACATCCTTAACCTAATGACTAACTTATAGTACACCTTAGTCTCAGCTAGACTCTCCATCCATTATATAGTTCACATTTATATCTCTTAGAAAAAATTGACTTTGAAATATGATTCCATAAGTGTAACAAGCCAAATTCGAGTCTGTTATCAGCGCTAGAACTCAAGTCAACATAAGGCTCTTAAAGCCCATAACAAGACTAACATGCATCACTTTTTCATATAGGGCCCAAACAGATCATAAAAATACTTTTTTAAGCATAAAATAATATTTACACTTTAATATTACAAAATACTCATGAGTGGAAAAACACAGTAGTATAATAACAAAATTAAATGTCATTATTGAAAGGAGTTGTGACACCCTTACCCGTCTACAGTATAGCCGAGTAAGATATGTCACACAGTTTACTGGAATACCCTATTTTATTTCAATCATTTTTATTCTTCCTAATTTATTTCTTTCATAGTTATGAAGTAAAGTATAATTCATTTAAGTCATTTATTGAAATCATAAATTTATTTGAGGTTCCGCAAATTTTATAGAAAATCTGACAGAGTACCGGCTAAAAATGGAGCAAACAGTTCTTCGGAACCTGTGAAAAACACTTCCAATATGTTTTCAATCATTCCCAAACTTCATTTCATCAATAATGTCTCAATATTTTTCAACAATATTTCCATTTCTCATTCATTCATTGTCACGCCTTACCCCTCTGTAAGGCATAATATGATCCCGTAGTATACCTAATGAATTACCAACTCCGTCTACTGATAACCCATTAAATACACTACAAGGGATTTTAAAAACTTTTCTTGCTTCTTTTACAGTGGTGAGCACTATTTACAGGTGTTAAAAACTTTTGTGAGCTGAAGTGAAATGGCTAACTCAATTGGACCATTAGAAATTTTCTGTAAAAATTTTGGCAGAGTGCCATCTGTATTTTGGATAAAACAGTTCTTCAGAAAACCTGTAAAATGTAACACCCCAAAGTTCGGTAGTGCGTTCTACTGCTCCGGTGACCAGTGTTGTCCGGACAGCTAGGATGCCTAGAACTACACTTTGACATGAGGGAGGAGACATAAAATAATGAAATACAAGAAAAGAAAATACAAGAAAAACAAAGGAAAAATAATAGCAAAGAAATGTGATCAAGTTAAGCGGCGGAAACCTAGCGATGGGTGGCCAGGGAAGTCACGGCGTGGACCGTTGACTGGCCCTGGACTGCGGGGAACCCTGGAAAACATTTTTAGGACTTAAATAGAACCTTATTGAAGAACAAATATCATTAGAAAGATCAAAGAAAAATTAAATAATTAGTACAAAGAAAAGTGAGAAATCGAAAAACAGACAAAACCCGGTGTTACCGAAAAATCGGGAATATAACCCGAACAGGGGCATTATAGTCAATCGACATCCCGAATTGTCTTTTGACCTAAATGTCCATTAAAAATAAATAATATTACACTTAGAAAATAAAATGAAAAATTAGTTTAGTGGTACCTAATGCAAATAACCAAAAGTGGAGTGAAAATTGTGTAATTAGCACTTTAAGCTTATAATATGATTTAAATGTGGTGAGTGGACCACTAGGGAATTAATTAAGGACTAAAGGGGCAGGTGTACACCCATTATACAATCTGCCATTTCATCTTCAAGCTTGGGAATTGCCATGGCGTATGAATTTCTCCAAAAACCTCCATGGCGCAAATTGAAAAAGCTCCATTAACCACCTTCATTTCACCTCCAATCACCTAAGTGGCTTCATTAAAAATGGTCTACACATCACAAGGAAGATATGGATACCAAATTTGAGAAGTTTGGTGAGGGTTTAGCAAGTTACAATCAAAGGTAAGTCTACATTTTTTGAGAATTCCTTTGTTAAGTTTTGTGTGCATGTTATGGGTGTTGGTTTGGTGAAGGAAAATTTTGAGTTTGAAGAGTTATTGTTGTTTTCATTTTGGACAGCCATGAGTCACGTTTTTTATGAGATAGTTGTGCATATAATTGATGAGAAATAATGTTGATCATGGTAAATTAATAACCTAGTGAATTATTTCATGTTTATATGGTGATTTATGCACTTGGATGGGAATTGGTAACTTGGACAGCACTTTGATGTTGAAGGACAAATTTGGGCAGCCTTGGGGACACTTGAATAAATGTGTATATTCATGGGAGTGTTGGCAGAATTGTGGCATTAAGGAATGAAGGATATGTGTATGAAATTATTGTGTAAAGTGTATGTGAGAATTAGTGGTGTTTAGGTGTGTATGTAATGGTATTGAGATATTGTAAATGTGAATTATATTTGGTGTGTTGAGGGTAATGGTAATCTGCCCAAAATAATGTTAACGTAAAGTAGATTATACTGTGGTTAATGTACCAAAACAGATTGGTAGGGAAGTGAACCAAATTGCAAGGTATATGTGTGTTTGAAGTAGGGTGTGAAATGCATATTGAGGGCAGTGTACATTTTAGCCCATAACCTGAAATGTGTAACCTCAATTGGTATGAGACCAATTTGAGGTGAAACTAGGCACAAAATGTGCCAACTTTCATTGAGAAACCATACCAAAATTATGCTTGCAAGTTGATGTGAAAAATGACCAATTCGGATTAGGTACACTTGAGACCTAAAAACTGACCATTTGGGCAGCAGTGAGTATTTAGGCCATAACTCACTCAAACCAGGTCCAATTGACCTGAAATTTTAACCATGAATAGTTAAGACCCATACCTACAAGTCTTATGAAGACACCAAAACCCAGAAATGACCATAAGCAAGTCAAACAACTTGCACAAGTTCGGGTCCAAAAACTGGCCGAACCAGAATTGACCAATTTGACCTAAAATTGACCTAAAATGGTACCACTTGACCAGCAATAGTGTAATGACCATAACTTGGTCTACTTAACTCGGATTGACCTGAAATTTTGCACCGCGTGCAATAAGACCTAGATCTACAAGTTTGTAGTTTCGACCGAGACCGAAAACCGAGGAACTAGATCGTCCGGTTAGGTCAAACCGGTATCGAAATCGACAAGTTGCATTAAAATGCACTAAACAAGGAAATGACTTTGGTAAAACGTACCAAACCTAAAACCCTATCGAGTGTGACATATTAATGACACTAAAACCTAATTTACCTAAAACGCATCGAGTCGGTATATTAGGTGATTAAGTGAATAATTGAGTTGATGCATTATTTACCAAACACCATCGATAGAGCAGTTTAATTTAGCATGAAACACTTCAAATTGTGTTTCTCGATTAACAAGGACTCAGCAAAGGGAAAGAAATCTTGAGTCAAGACCAGGAGACAAATATCGGAGGTTTGTGCACAACAAGCTGTTTCTTTTGAATTATTTTCAATGGAAATAAATATTGACTATTTGCATATCATTGTTTTAAATTGTGGAAATGTGTTTGGTGGACACTTATTGATTGAAAAACATTGTGAATGGTTTGAAAGCGTGAAAAATTGTTTGAATGGTATTTGATGGATACTTATTGATTGAAAAGCACGTAAATGGTTTTGTGGAAATTGAAGTGAATTACGAATTGTGTTGCCATTTTGTGAATGAAATTATAACTTTGGAAATTTATTGGATTCTTACGGATCATTTGAATAAAATGTTTGGAATTGTTTTGACTCACAATTGGCATGACACGATAATATGTTCCTCCTCCATTAATGGGGTGAGTGTGATTATTCCTCCTCTTTGACTTATTAGTCCGGGTGAGTATGATTATGTTCCTCCCTCTTTGACTTCCCACTGAGGTGAGTATGGATGAGTTCTCATTATATAGCTAGCTTCCTCCTCATTGATTTCGATTATTGGGGTGAGCATGTCTTGTCGTGGTGTACAACACGGCATATATGGAAAAATTGTGTCATGGCCTAAATTGTGTTATAGATTGGCAACACTGTATTCTTGATTATTTGATCGAATTGTGTTATTATGTATTGTGAGATTGTGAAATTGATTTAAACTCTTATTGACATATACCTATTGAATTCAACCATGATCTGACTTATTGAAAATTATTGTGATATTAACAAATGGAGTTTAAATTCTTGTTGACATTTATTGTCTTGAATTTAACTATGGTTTTAAGTATCCACTATTGATATGATTTATGAATTGTGATTTAAAATTTGTAATTGGTTAATGTTGTGCACCACTGAGACATTGTCTCGTGATAGCTTTATTCTTTGTCGCGGTAGAGAGCAGACAGCAGGCGTGAGGCTAAGTGCTAGTATCGCCAACGAGAGATTTTTGGGTATAGTGAGTATACCACATGTGGCATTTTGTCTCAGAATGTATATTCACTGTATGTATATTTTGTTCTTGGTTTTGAGCAGTTGTAAATTTAAGATGTACAGTAAAGTTGTAAAATAAATATGAGTTATTTGGCTTGTAAAAATTGTGTTATATCTTTGTATCTTAGTCTTTGAAAATCACTGTGGATTTGACTTGAGAAATGTGTTGTGTTGATAAAACTGTTGGAGTTGAGATTTGAAAATATATTGAAGTGCTTTTTACAGGTTTTCTGAAGAACTGTTTTGTCCAAAATACAAATGGCACCTTGCCAAAAATTTTACAGATATTCCAAATAAATCAAATGAGT
Organism: Hevea brasiliensis; assembly: GCF_030052815.1. Lineage (NCBI taxonomy): Eukaryota > Viridiplantae > Streptophyta > Magnoliopsida > Malpighiales > Euphorbiaceae > Hevea > Hevea brasiliensis. The sequence goes on along the minus strand of NC_079497.1, from coordinate 86,866,085 downwards.
TAGTTGTTTCACTTCAATTCACCAAAGTCTTTCACACCTGTAAATAGTGCTCATCACTGTAAAAGAAGTAAGAAAAGTTTTTAAAATCCCTTGTAGTGTATTTAATGGATTATCAGTAGACGGAGTTGGTAATTCATTAGGTATACTACGGGATCATGTTATGCCTTACAGAGGGGTAGGGTGTGACATAAAAAGCACTTAAATATATTTCCAAATCTCAACTCCAACATTTTTCTCAACACAACATATTTCTCAACTCAAATCTACAGCAATTTTTTAAAGACTGAGATACAAGAAATATAATACAATTTTTTTTTTACAAGTCAAAATAACTCATAATTTACTTTACAACTTCAATGTACAATTTTAATTTATAATTGCTCAAAACCAAAAACAATATATACATACAGTGGTCATACATTACAGTACAAAATGCAAAATGTGGTATACTCGTTATACCCGAAAAAATCTCTCGCTGGGTGTACTAGCAGCCTAGTCTGCTGCCCTGTCTGTCTGTCTACCTGCGACAGCAATAAAAAAGCTATCATTGAGACAATGTCTCAGTGGTGCACAACATTTACCAAATACAACTTTAAATCACAATTCATAAATCATATAAATAGTGGATACTTAAAACCATAGTTAAATTCAAGACAATAAACGTCATACGGAATTTAACACAATATCACATTAAACCTCAGTAATCAAAACATAGTTAAATTTAAAAGACAGTGAATGTCAATAAGCATTTAAACTCCATTTCACAATTTCACAATACATATCAATAAACCACACACAGCTTAATCATGTTCCAAAGTTCAATTCGTCCCAAAAGCCGATGGCTAATGAGGTATTCAAGTCGTCCCAAAAGTCAATGACTAATGAGGAATAACATAGCTAGCTAGCAAAAATATGAGTACTCATCTAATTCGTCCTCAACAGGCACACACCTCAACACTTCAGCCAGAGAGGGAATTCAATTTGTCCCACTAGACAAGCTAGCGAGGAATACAATTAATATACATGATAGCTGTGGTTTTAAACCATTTCTAATGCTTTTCAATCAATAAGTATCCATCAATATCATTCAAAGAATTTCTCACAATTTCAAACCATTTACAGTGCTTTTCAAGCGATAAATATCAATTCAAACACATTTCCACAATTTAAAACAATAATGTACAAATAGTCATAATTCATTTCAATTGAAAAATAAGAAATAGTTGCTGTGCACAAACCTCTGATAACTGTCTCCTGGTCTTGACTCAGTGTTTCCTTCCCTTTCCCTGAGTCTTTGCTAACTGAGAAACACAATTTGAAGTGTTTCAGTACTTATTTAAACTGTCTCTAACGATAATGTTTGATAAGTAATTCACTGAATTCAAATATTTGCTTAGTCAACCTAATATGTCGATCCTCGATGCATTCTAGGTAAATAAGGTTTTAATGTTATCAATATGTCACATTCGATAGTATTTTAGGGTTGGTACATGTTACCAAGTTCATTTCCGTGTACACTGCATTTTCTTGCAATTTGCTGGATTCCGGGATACTAGTTTGACCTAGCCGGACGACCTAGTTCCCTCGGTTTTCGGGTTTCGGTCAAAACTACAAACTTGTATATCTATGTCTTATGGAACGCGGGGCAAAATTTCAGGTCATTCTGAGTTATGTAGACCAAGTTATGGTCATTTTACTATTGCTGGTCAAATGGCATCAAATTTGGTCATTTTAGGTCAATTTTGGTCAACTTTGGTTCGGCCAGTTTTTGGACCCGAATTTGTGCAAGCTGTTTGACTTGCTTATGGTCATTTCTGAGCTTTGGTGTCTTCATATGACTTGTAGGTATAGGTCTTAACTATTCATGGTTAAAATTTTAGATCAATTGGACCTGTTTTGAGTGAGTTATGGCCTAAACACTAACTGCTGCACAAATGGTCAATTTTCAGGCCTCAATTGCACTTAATCCGGATTTGGTCATTTTTCAAGCTATCTTGCAAATAGAATTTTGGTATGCTTCCTTCATGAAAGTTGGCACATTTTGTACCTAATTTCACCTCAATTGGTCTCATACCAATTGGAGTTACACATTTAGAGTTATAGGCTGAAATGCATACTGTCCTTAAATACATTGTTTAACATCTATCAATTGCACATTTACCTTGCTATAAGTCCACTTCTCTTCCCAATTCTGATTTGGTACATTACCAAAACCATTTACCACTTCACATTAAAATCACTTTGGGCAGAATACAAATATCCTCAATACACCAAATGAAACTCTAATTCACAAAGTCCAAATACAACAATATATACACATAAGCACTCCTAATTATTACATACAATCTCCACAACCAATTTACATACATATTCATCAATCCTCAATATCACAATTCATCCAATATCTTTAGGAATTCAAACAATCATCAAGAAGTCTCAAAGTTGCTGAAATGCTCCAAATTGCCAAAGTTTTCCCATAATTTCTTCAACTTCAATCCCATATGCACAATCACCACATATACATGGAAATAACTTACTAGGACATTAAATCACCCTACTCAACATGAATTCCCATCAAATATAAGTAAGAATAATTCATTAAATATAGAACTCCATGGCTGTCCAAAATTGGATATATCAATAACTCCTCAAAACTTTAAAATTTCTTCACAAATTAAACACCCATACATGCTTACAAACTTTAACAAAGCAATATTCAAAAATACAAACTTACCTATTGTTAGGACTTGTTAAACCTTCACTAAACTTCCTTGATTTTGCTATCAAACTCTTCCTTGTGATGTGGGGACAAACTTTAATGAAGCAACCTAGGTGTTTGGAGGTGAAATGAAGAGGTTGATGAAGCTTTAAGCAAAACGGCCATGGAGGATTTCAAGCTTCTCTTTTCGGTATGGATGAAACAAATGAGGAAGATGAAGTTTGCAGATTGTATAATGGGTTTACACCTACCCTTTTTGTTTATAATTTATTCCATAGTGGTCCACTTACACAAATTAAATCATATTATATGTTTAACTTCCATTTATTCCACATTAAACCCATAATTTTTGCTATTTACTTTAGGTACCACCAATTTAATTTTTCATTATATTTTCCAAGTGTAATATTATTTATTTTTAATGGACATTTAGGTCAAAAGACAACTCGGGGTGTCAAATGACCACAATGCCTCTGTTCGGGTTGTATTCTCGATTTTTCGGTAACACCGGGTTTTGTCCGTTTTTCGATTTCTCACTTTTCTTTGTACTAATTATTTAATTTTTCTTTGATATTTCTAATGATATTTATACTTCAATAAATATTTATTGGAGTCCTAAAAATATTTTCCAGGGTTCCTTGCGGTCTAGGGCTAGTCAACGGTCCACGCCGTGACTTCCCAGTGCGGTCACCCATCGCTAGAGTTCTCGGCTCGCTTAACTTGGTTACATTTCTTTGCTATTATTTTTCCTTTGTTTTTCTTGTATTTTCTTTTCTTGTATTTCATTATTTTATGTCTCCTCCCTCATATCAAAGTGTAGTTCTAGGCATCCTAGCTGTCCGGACAACACTGGTCACAGGAACAGTAGTACGCACTACCGAACATAGGGGTGTTACAATTCTCCCCCCCTTAAATAAATTTCGTCTCAAAATTTTACCTGGCATTAGTCTCTGAACAGCTGTGGGTGCTGTCTCCTCATATCCTCTTCACGTTCCCAAGTAGCTTCCTAGCCTGAATGATGGTTCCACAGCACTTTAACCAGGTGTATCTGTTTATTCCTCAGCTGCTTCACCTCATATGCCAGAATTTTTATGGGTTCTTCCTCATATGAGAGGTCTGGATTTACCTCAATCTCTTCAACTGATAGTACATGAGATGGGTCAGATCTGTACCTCCTTAACATGGATACATGAAAGACATTGTGTATCCTTGCTAACTCTGGAGGTAATGCCAACCGATATGCCAAAGGACCCACTCTTTCCAGAACCTCATATGGTCTGATGAAACGAGGACTCGCTTTCCTTTCTCGCCAAATCTCACAATTCTCTTCCAAGGAGAAACTTTGAGGAATACCTTATCACCCATGCATATTCAATATCTCTTCTCTTGAGATCAACATAGGACTTCCGACGGTCCGATGCGACCTTGAGTCTATCTCTCGATCAACTGATCTTTTCCTCTGTCTCACGAACAATTTACGCCCAATCATCTTCCTTTCACCTACTTCATCCCAACATGAGGGAGTTCTGCACTTTCTGCCATACAAAGCTTCATATGGAGGCATCCCAATGCTTAATTGATAGCTGTTGTTATAAGCAAACTCAATCAAAGGCAAGTGTGTATCCCAACTACCTTCAAACTCAATCACACAAGCCCGTAGCATATCCTCCAATATCTGAATAACCCTTTCGTGGCCGCCATCCGTGGGTGGAATGTCTTTGAAGTTCAATCTAGTTCCTAGGGCTCTTTAAAGACCACCCGAATCTAGAAGTGAACCTAGGATCTCTGTCGACACAATTGATAATCGGCACTCCATGCGGTTTACAATCTCATATATGTACAATCGGCCAATCTTTCCGTGCTATAGTCCATCCGAATCGCAAAAAGTGAGCGGACTTGGTCAATCACAACTATAACCCATCTTGCATCATGACTACTCTGTGTCCTTGGAAGTCCTGTAACAAAATCCATAGTTATCCGTTCCCATTTCCACTGCATCGACAAAGGATGTAACAAACCGCTTGGAACTTGATGTTCCTTTACTTGCTGACAAGTTAGGCATTTGGAAACAAATTCAGCTATATCTCTCTTCATACCCATCCACCAGTATTGCTCTTTCAGCCCTCTGTACATTTTAGTTCCACCAGGGTGCATAGCAAATGGAGACTCATGTGCTTCCTTCATAATGATCTGTCTCAATTCCACATCACTAGGAACACACATTCGCCTCGATGTAGCAATAAACCATCCTCTCTCACGTAAAATCCGGTTTTTGCCTGCTGACTTCTTTCAAGAGCTTCCGATATTTTTCATCACTCGAGCGACCATTACGATCCGATCAATCAACACTAGCTGTACATGCCATGCAACTACATGCATCCCTCATCATCAATCTCTAAACTGGCATGCTGTGCTTTCAATTCATATACCATGGACAAAGGAGAAACTCTGAGATTTGCCATAGTCTTGCGACTTAAGGCGTCAGCCACCACATTTGCTTTCCCTGGCTGATAGTCTATTAAGCAATCATAGTCTTTAATCAGTTCTAACCATCTCCTCTGCCTCAAATTCAATTCCTTCTGGGTGCCTAAGTACTTCAAGCTCTTGTGATCTGTGTAAATGTAGCATTTCTCTCCATACAAATAGTGTCTCCAGATCTTCAGAGCAAAAATAATAGCTGCTAGTTCTAGATCATGTGTTGGGTAGTTCCTCTCATGCGGTTTCAGCTGGCGTGATGCATAAGCAATGACATTCCGATCTTGCATCGATGTGACCTAACCCATTGTGAGAAGCATCACTATAAATCTGTATATTCTTTACGGAGTAGGTAAAGTGAGGACTGAGCTTGATCAAACACCTTTTCAACTCATCAAAACTTTGCTGGCATTTATCAGTCCACTGAAATTTTACATCTTTCCAAAGCAGTTTGGTCAGTGGAGAAGATAACATAGAAAACCCCTTCACAAACCGACGGTAATATCCAGCTAAACCCAGAAAACTGTGAATTTCTGTGATGTTCCTGGGCGGCTTCCAATTAAGGATAGCTTCTACCTTGCTGGAATCTACCTTGATCCCTTCAGCTGACACAACATGTCCCAAAAAGGAGATTTCTTTTAGCCAAAATTCACATTTCGACAATTTGGCGTATAGCTGTTTCTCCCTTAAAGTCTGCAGTACAATCCGTAGATGTCTGTCATGCTCTTCTGCATTCCTCGAGTATATCAAAATGTCATCAATAAACACCACCACAAATTGATCAAGATATGGTCTGAAGATAGTGTTCATCAGATCAATAAAAGCAGCTGGAGCATTTGTTAATCCGAATGGCATTACTAGAAACTCATAGTGGCCATATCGAGTTCTGAAAGCAGTTTTTGGAATACTCTGCTCTTGCACCTTCAACTGATAATAACCATATCGCAAATCGATTTTGGAGAATATAGCTGCACCCTTCAACTGATCAAACTGATAATCAATGCGAGGCAATGGATATCTGTTCTTTATTGTCACCTTATTCAACTGCCGGTAATCTATACATAAGAGGAGAGTACCATCCTTCTTCTTAACAAACAACACTGGTGCTCCCCAAGGTGACACACTAGGGCGGATGAAGCCCTTTTCAAGTAATTCTTGCAACTGTATCTTCAACTCCTTCAACTCTGCTGGTGCCATTCTGTATGGCGTTATGGAGATTGGATCCACACCAGGCATAACATTAATTTCAAACTGCACTTCTCTTTCCGGAGGTAATCCTGGCAATTCATCAGGAAACACATCTGGAAAGTCATATACTGTAGGGATGTCCTTCAATGCTGGACTCTCCACTTGGGTGTCTACCACATGTGCCAAGTATGCTTCACACCCCTTTCTGATTATTTTTCTGGCTAGTGTAGCCGAAATGATGTTTGATGGTAATAACTGCCTCTCCCCATGTATTACCACATCAGCATCTTGAGGAGACCAAAAGTGATCGTCTTGACCTACTGATCAATCATGGCATGATGCCTGGCTAACCAATCCATGCCCAAGATGATATCATAATCTCTGAAGGGCATTTCAATGAAATCAGACAGAAAAGTGTGTCCTTGGATCACCAAAGGACAATCTCTATACATTCTATTAACCCTGACCTCCTGTCCTAGCGGACTTGTTACTAGCACCTCAAAGTCCATTTTTGTACATGGAACATCAATGCAATCAATGATGCTAGCACTCACATAAGAATGGGTAGAACCAGATCAAATAACACAAATACATCTTGATTAAAAGTTCAGAAGGTACCAGCCACAACATCAGATGTCTCTGCCTCTTCCCTCTGTCTCATTGCATAGATTCTGACTGGAGCACTATCTTGCTCTGAATGTTTCACTGTGCCTTGGCTGCCTGCTGGGCTACCTCTACCCCTGCCTCTACCTCTGCTGGGTGGTTGTGAACTCGTGACAGGTGGCTCAATCGACCTTCTGCAGTAGTAGGAGGTGGTCCAACTCTGCAACTACTGGTGCAGTCCTTGGCAAAGTGTCCTGTGCCTCCACAGTTATAACAGGCTCCAATAGCCTTGTAGCATATCCCACCATGATTTCTTCCACAAGTTTCACATTGGCGGGGAGGGCAAGAACCTCTGGTACTCTGCTGACCAGATAGAGGAGGCTTCTGTCCTGAATATCTTCCCCTACCAGACTTCTTGCCACCTCTGCCATATCCCCCATAGTTCTTCCTCTTTCCAGTAGGACCACTAGAACTCTGTTCTACAGATTTTCCCTCTTTCTCTATCTTCTCTGATTTCTTTTTCTCAGGAGCAGCTTCAAACTCAATTCTTTCCAACTCTAGGGCTTGAGAAACAAGTTCAGAGAAGTTAGTGTGTTTGAACCCGACTACTTGTAATCTGATACTGGGCTTCAAGCCAGTTTCACACCTCTTGCATCTCTCCCTGCTGGTAGCAAGTAAACTTACTGCATAATGGCTCAGGCGGGAAAATTCTCTTTCATACTCAGCCACTGATTTGCTTCCCTATTTCAGACTTAGGAACTCTTGTAGCTTTTGGTCTACATAAGCATCAGGGAGATATTTTTGCCTGAATTCCCTGAGAAAGTCATTCCATGTTAACACTGTAGGTTCTACCAGACTGTGGGGAATGGCTTTCCACCAGTCATAAGCATCCCCCTGTAACAAAGATACTGAGTATTCAGATCTAAGCTCTTCTGTGCAATGCAATTTCTTGAATACCCTATCCATCCTCTCTAACCATTGTTCAGCTTCTAGAGGATCTACTGTCCCCTTAAACTCTGTAGCCCCATACTTCATCAATTTGTCATACTGCCTAGTAGGAGACTGTGGTTGTACCACTGGTGTCTGTATTGTGACTTGAGTAGGCACACTACCAGCCATTTGTTGGAACATTCTGACCATCTCACGAGCGAATCGAGCAGAAATCATGTGAAATGGTCTTCTTGAACCACTGACATTATGTAGGCCTAGAGCATCCCCTTGCACCTCAGCCTCAATAGATTGATCGACTGAACGATCACCCTCTTCCATAGTTAATGCGAGGATTCTAGATCTCCTGAACAAATAACACAAGGAGATTTCCTCCCGTTAGTGCATATTTATAATGTAATGTACTGTATGTATCAAACAATGATATTGAGCAGTTGTACTATGAAGAAAGAATATTCAAGTAACATATGAAAACAGAATTTAAAAACTTTGCTCTGATACCACTAAAACATGTCACACCCTACCCCTCTGTAAGGCATAACATGATCCCGTAGTATACCTAATGAATTACCAACTCACTCTACTGATAACCCATTAAATACACTACAAGGGATTTTAAAAACTTTTCTTGCTTCTTTTACAGTGGTGAGCACTATTTACAGGTGTTAAAAACTTTTGTGAACTGAAGTAAAACGGCTAACTCAATTGGACCATTAGAAATTTTCTGTAAAAATTTTGGCAGAGTGCCATCTATATTTTGGATAAAACAGTTCTTCAGAAAACCTGTAAAAAGCACTTCAATATATTTTCAAATCTCAACTCCAACATTTTTCTCAACACAACATATTTCTCAACTCAAATCTACAGTAATTTTTCAAAGACTGAGATACAAGAAATATAATACAATTTTTTTTTACAAGTCAAAATAACTCATAATTTACTTTACAACTTCAATGTACAATTTTAATTTACAACTGCTCAAAACCAAAAACAATATATACATACAGTGGTCATACATTACAGTACAAAATGGAAAATGTGGTATACTCATTATACCCGAAAAAATCTCTAGCTGGGTGTACTAGCAGCCTAGTCTGCTGTCTGCCTACTCTGCGACAAAGAATAAAAGCTATCATTTGAGACAATGTCTCAGTGGTGCACAACATTTACCAAATACAACTTTAAATCACAATTCATAAATCATATAAATAGTGGATACTTAAAACCATAGTTAAATTCAAGATAATAAATGTCATAAGGAATTTAACACAATATCACATTAAACCTCAGTAATCAAAACATAGTTAAATTTAAAAGACAGTGAATGTCAATAAGCCTTTAAACTCCATTTCACAATTTCACAATACATATCAATAAACCACACACAGCTTAATCATGTTCCAAAGTTCAATTCGTCCCAAAAGCCGATGGCTAATGAGGTATTCAATTCGTCCCAAAAGTCAATGACTAATGAGGAATAACATAGCTAGCTAGCAAAAATATGAGTACTCATCCAATTCGTCCTCAACAGGCACACACCTCAACACTTCAGCCAGAGAGGGAATTCAATTCGTCCCACTAGACAAGCTAGCGAGGAATATAATCAATATACATGATAGCTGTGGTTTCAAACCATTTCTAATGCTTTTCAATTAATAAGTTGTGACACCCCTTACCCGACTACAGTGTAGCCGAGCAAGTTATGCCACTCAGTGTGCCGGAGCACTCTATTTTATCTTAATTCATTTTTATCGTAGTTTTTGAATATAACTTGTGAAATATAATATATTTAAGCCATTTATCGAAATTATTATTTATTTGAGGTTCCGAAAAATTTTAAAGAAAATCCGGCGGAGTACCGGCTAAAAATGGAGAAAACAGTTCTTCGGAACCTGTGAAAAACACTTCCAATATTCACATTCAATCATTTCCAAACTCCAATATCAAAATCTCATCAATATTTCTCAATTTCAGTTCTCAACATTTATCAACCATTCATTTCTCAATCATTCATCCATCTCATATGATACCATGCATATATGATAGATAAACATTCACTTTTCCATTTACAACCACACTTTTTCATTATTTACATGAATATCAAAATATATTACATAAGTTCAAATACATATGAGAAAATAAAATCAATTACAAAATACCAAAATGACATCTAGCGTCCTACCAATGCACTGATGACAGTGAGGTGACAGACACTATGCGAGCGTGAATCGCCTTATCGAATCTGTGGTCTACTGGAGCTCTGTCCAATCTTCAGTACCTACGCGTTGCAAAAACGACGCGCTAAGCATAAAGCTTAGTGGTGCAAATAATAAAATAGAAAGAAATAATATGCAACATAAAAATCATAATTTCTTAGCCATTGTGTTCATAAGAACTGAATAATTACCAACTTAGTGTTTAGTCGAGGGCTAATTACGTTTTATGATATTAACTTCTTCATGAATTTTAAGTTTTCATTGTATTCTATCGTAATCATTCCTGATATTTAGTTTTCGTATTTTCTTTAACAATCAGTTCAATTACAGTTATACTTTTCCATGCCCAAGTAACCTATACAAATTGATTGGACTGGATAAACGGGTAAACTAGCACTGGGTACCAGGTACCTCGGGCCGTCACACCATCGGTGACAATGTGTCTCCCGGTGTGCAAACAGAATGGCTAATAAGCCATATAAACAATAAGGCATAAAGCCAAGTAAAACATCATAATCAGTATAGCCATAGGCTATCACATCACAGAATGGCAATGAAGCCATATATCATACGCACTGCTATCAGAACCCTATTGGCATGCCAACCTATCCAAACCAATCACATTAGGCCTACTAGGGCATTTGAAACTTTTAAATTCTTTAATTTGTAAATTTCAAATTTTTAGTATCACTATTCATCTTATTGGTCAACAAAAATGTTGACTTTTAGAATAAAAATATGCACATTGACTTTGGCACTCCCAACATACCACATTTTGTGTTTAAAACTTGTTAGTTTTGGTCACTTTCTCAAAGCTTAGGTCATTTTGGCAAAATTGCCAATTTTTGGTTTTGGTGTCACTATTCACCTCATTGGTCAACAAAAATGTTGACTTTTGAATAGAAAATATGTACACTGACTTTGGCACTCCCAATATACCACATTTGGCATTCAAAACTTGTTGGCATTAAGTGTTAATACCATTTCTAAGGATTAAACCAAAGGAGCAGATTTTTCAGTTTTTGTGAGTCAACTTCACTGTTCCATTGGACACTGTTGCTGTGGGAATTTGAAGAAATGCAAAACATGAAAGTTGTTACTTATTTTGTCTAGTTGAATTTCCTTTTTTGAATCACTCCATTTGGAGTTTTGTAGCTCTAGATATGGTCCAAAAACCCAAGCTGGCCGGATTTGCATTCTGCAGAAAATACCATATCTATAGTAGCATGAACAGTGACTGCCATGGCCATTTGGGTTAGGTTCTGGCCATAATTTGGGGTAGGTTCCTTCATGAAAGTTGTTTTTCTATGTCTTAACTTGTTGCTGTAAAAATTTCAGGTCAATTGACCAAATCTACAGTGAGTTATGGCCAAATGAACAGTTACTATTCATTTGGTCAATTCTGCAGAGGCAGTTTCAGGGTATCCGAATTGGGGCCAAGTTTTGTTCCTGTTGCTTTGGTCTTTTGGGCATGGTTTCTTCAGAAAAAATGTGCCATTATAAGCCTAGTTTCATGTCCAATTGGCCAAACACCAATTGGACTAACACAGCCCAAGTTATGGCAGTGCAAAGGGACTGAATTTTCAGTCCCTATGCTGCTGTCCTAGGGCAGATTTCACTTTCACTTTACCATACTATTTTTCAGTTCTAATTATGGTCAACATACCTAAAATGGTCACTAATTGACCATTAAAATGTGCTCTAACAATTTCCTAAGCCAAATCAATTTTTCACTCCCCAAAACCCTAATTCAAATCCATAATTTATGCCATTTACCTTAGTTAGCTACTAAGGCATTACTCATATGTTTATAACTTCAAATATGGTTTCTAATTCACTTCAAGCTCATCAAAACATTCCTACATATTCTTTTACTAGGGCAGCCAAAATTCAAGTGTTCATACACAAGGTTTTTTTGTTCATTTAAACTACAAGTCTTACTAAGTTCAAGTCCAAAATCATGAAATTTAAGAGTTTTATGTTTATAGTTGCACTAACCTCAACTTGAAGAATCTCCAAGCTTGCCAACTTTAATTTCTCTTCTCCCTTTTGCTCCCAAACACCTTAGCAAGCTTCTAGAATAAATTTTTGTGTTGAGAACTTGAGGAAATATGGTGGGAGTTTAGGGCTTCATGAGCTTGCCAAGCTCATCAATGGAGGGAGGAAAGGAGAGGGTTACGTTTTCATGAAGGAGAAGAAGGAGCTGCTCACGTTTTTTTTTAACTCCTTTAGTCTTTATTTATGTCTTTTATTTGTTAGTCAATTGATGGCTTAATTTGTGATTGGTCAAAATTTTTAAATGATGTCATTTTTGCATTATTTTGCATTTTCTTTTCTTTTCTTTCACTACTCATTTCAAATTTCATTTCTAGTAATGTTTATTCATATTTTATGTTATATTAATTATTTACTCAACTGGACAAGTCGACCAAAAATCACCTCTGAAGGCGAAATGACCAAAATGCCCTCCGTTTGGCTTAACGGGTCAAAATTGTCTGTACCGATTGAAAAATTTTCCTAGGTATTTTCTTGGCATTCTAATGCCATAGGAACCTCAATTACCCTTCTCTGGAGTCCCAAAAATTATTTTATAATTTTTCCCCCGGGTCTAGGGCTCCTCGTTGCGAAAACCGCAACTTCCCTCCGGTTACCCATCGCTTGGGCACCGGCTCATTTTACTTGGTTGTATTTTATTTCTAAAATTTTTACTAAGTGTTTCTTATTAATATTTGAGTTAATTATGGTTCCTGACTTTAGTTTAAATATTTTTCCGAACGTTCTAGCTGTCCGGACCGACACCGGTCACCGGTACAGTAGGATGTACGGAGTTGCTACAGGGAGGATGTTACAACTCTTCCCCTCTAATTTAAATTTCGTCCTCAAAATTTACCTGACTTAAGTAATCGAGGAGTTGCTACCTCCTTGTTTCTTCACTTCCTTGTATCGCCTCATCAGTGTCTGGGTTTGGCTCTTCCTGAGCTTCCATAGCATATACTTGTGGTGCCACCCTGACTTTGGGCTTTTCAACTGTCTTAGAAACAATCTTCTGTGTAATGTCAGCCGTTTCTGCTCTACCCGATCTTTTACCCCTTTGAACTATAGGGGAAGGTCTATCAACTTGTACCGGAGCTATTGAACCACTCCTCTGAGGGCAATCTCTTATGAAATGATCCGTAGCCCCACATTTGAAACACTCTCCAGTTAACAGTCGACACTCCCCTCTGTGTCTTCTACCATAATGCATACATTCAGGCTTTGGGGTTGATCCCCTTGTTATTGTGCCCAGAGAACTAGCTATAGATATCCCAATCTGGCCTCTGTGGCCCTGTGTCTGATCTTGTGAACCAGAACCCTTAAACTTCTTACTATCAGTCGGTATACTTGACTGTCCTGGTCCAAATTCCCTCTTACGCTGCCTATCTTTTCTATTTTGTTCATTTACTCTCACTTTCTCCACTTTTAATGCAGCTTCCACTAACTTAGTGAAGTCAGTGATTCCCAAGGCAGTGAGCTGGATCTTGATGTTGTCATTTAGTCCCTCTTCAAATCTCTTGCATCTTTCAGCTTCATTAGGGACTATCTCCCTTCCATAACGGCTCAATCGGATGAATTCCTTCTCATACTCAGCCACTGACAGCTATCTCTGCCTCAGATTAATAAATTCCCTTCTTCTCTCTTCTAGGTATACAGTACCCACATATTTCTTCTTAAATTCTGAAAGAAAGAAGTCCCAAGTTCTGACTTACGTGCACTTCACTGGACACAGTGTCCCACCACTCATAAGCATCATCTTGCAACAGAGATATGGCAGCTTCCAGGTTTTGCTCTGGAGTGCAGTGGAGTTGTTTTAGAACTCTGCCCGTTCTATTCAACCAATTCTCGGCTGCAACAGAGTCATATTCTCTCTTGCCATAGAAATCCACTGCCCCAAACTTTCTTAACCTTTCCAGGTGTGATTTCTGCTGTGGAGCTGGTGGTGGTGGTGGTGGTACTGGCATTACCCCAGCCATCTGTCTAAAGAAGTCGGCCATTTGTTGGAACATGGCTTGTGGAGGCTGAGCAGGCTCTGCTTGAGCTGGCGGAGCAGATTCTCTCATGCCCCCAGTCTCAGCTGCTGCAGGTGGAGCATGACTCTCCACTTCCTCCTCAACGGCTCTCTGAGATGAAGGGTCCATATCCTATTCAAAATAAGAAAGATAAACAGATCTGCATTAGTGTCACCTCGACTCTTACAAATGCAATGCATGGTATGGACTCAATCTAGGCCCAGAAACGCCTAAACCGTGCTCTGATACCACTAAATGTGACACCCCTTACCCGACTACAGTGTAGCCGAGCAAGTTATGCCACTCAGTGTGCCGGAGCACTCTATTTTATCTTAATTCATTTTTATCGTAGTTTTTGAATATAACTTGTGAAATATAATATATTTAAGCCGTTTATCGAAATTATTATTTATTTGAGGTTCCGAAAAATTTTAAAGAAAATCCAAGTGAATCTGGCTAAAAATGGAGAAAACAGTTCTTCGGAACCTGTGAAAAATACTTCCAATATTCACATTCAATCATTTCCAAACTCCAATATCAAAATCTCATCAATATTTCTCAATTTCAGTTCTCAACATTTGTCAACCATTCATTTCTCAATCATTCATCCATCTCATATGATACAATGCATATATGATAGATAAACATTCACTTTTCCATTTACAACCACACTTTTCATTATTTACATGAATATCAAAATATATTACATAAGTTCAAATACATATGAGAAAATAAAATCAATTACAAAATACCAAAATGACATCTAGCGTCCTACCAATGCACTGCTGACAGTGAGGTGACACAGACACTATGCAGAACTGTGAACTGCCTTACTGAATCTGTGGTCTCTGGCGCTCTGTCAATCTTGATTACCTACAGCGTTGCAAGCGACGCGCTAAGCATAAAGCTTAGTGGTGCAAATAATAAAATAGAAAGAAATAATATGCAACATAAAAATCATA
This sequence comes from Hevea brasiliensis, assembly GCF_030052815.1. Lineage (NCBI taxonomy): Eukaryota > Viridiplantae > Streptophyta > Magnoliopsida > Malpighiales > Euphorbiaceae > Hevea > Hevea brasiliensis. The sequence continues at coordinate 86,850,928 of NC_079497.1, read as the reverse complement.
ATTTCTTAGCCATTGTGTTCATAAGAACTGAATAATTACCAACTTAGTGTTTAGTCGAGGGCTAATTACGTTTTATGATATTAACTTCTTCATGAATTTTAAGTTTTCATTGTATTCTATCGTAATCATTCCTGATATTTAGTTTTCGTATTTTCTTTAACAATCTGTTCAATTACATTATACTTTTCCATGCCCAAGTAACCTATACAAATTGACCGGATGGATAAACGGGTAAACTAACCGGGTACTGTGTACCTCGGGCCGTCACACCATCGGTCACAATGTGTCTCCCGGTGTGCAAACAGAATGGCTAATAAGCCATATAAACAATAAGGCATAAAGCCAAGTAAAACATCATAATCAGTATAGCCATAGGCTATCACATCCTGAGAATGGCAATGAAGCCATATATCATACGCAGTACTGCTATCAGAACCCTATTGGCATGCCAACCTATCCAAACCAATCACATTAGGCCTACTAGGGCATTTGAAACTTTTAAATTCTTCAATTTGTAAATTTCAAATTTTTAGTGTCACTATTCATCTTATTGGTCAACAAAAATGTTGACTTTTAGAATAAAAATATGCACATTGACTTTGGCACTCCCAACATACCACATTTTGTGTTTAAAACTTGTTAGTTTTGGTCACTTTCTCAAAGCTTAGGTCATTTTGGCAAAATTGCCAATTTTTGGTTTTGGTGTCACTATTCACCTCATTGGTCAACAAAAATGTTGACTTTTGAATAGAAAATATGTACACTGACTTTGGCACTCCCAATATACCACATTTGGCATTCAAAACTTGTTGGCATTAAGTGTTAATACCATTTCTAAGCATTAAACCAAAGGAGCAGATTTTTCAGTTTTTGTGAGTCAACTTCACTGTTCCATTGGACACTGTTGGTGTGGGAATTTGAAGAAATGCAAAACATGAAAGTTGTTCCTTATTTTGTCTAGTTGAATTTCCTTTTTTGAATCACTCCATTTGGAGTTTTGTAGCTCTAGATATGGTCCAAAAACCCAAGCTGGCCGGATTTGCATTCTGCAGAAAATACCATATCTACAGTAGCATGAACAGTGACTGCCATAGCCATTTGGGTTAGGTTCTGGCCATAATTTGGGGTAGGTTCCTTCATGAAAGTTGTTTGTATATGTCTTAACTTGTTGCTGTAAACATTTCAGGTCAATTGACCAAATCTACAGTGAGTTATGGCCAAATGAACAGTTACTGTTCATTTGGTCAATTCTGCAGAGGCGCTTTGTGGTATCCAATTGGGGCCAAGTTTTGGTCCTGTTGCTTTGGTCTTTTGGGCATGGTTTCTTCAGCAAAAATGTGCCATTATAAGCCTAGTTTCATGTCCAATTGGCCAAACACCAGTTGGACTAACACAGCCCAAGTTATGGCAGTGCAAAGGGACTAAATTTTCAGTCCCTATGCTGCTGTCCTAGGGCAGATTTCACTTTCACTTTACCATACTATTTTTCAGTTCTAATTATGGTCAATGTAACACCCCTAAGTTCGGTAGTGCGTTCTGCTGCTCCAGTGACCAGTGTTGTCCGGACAGCTAGGATGCCTAGAACCACACTTCAATGAGAGTGAGGAGACATAAAATAATGAAATAAAAGAAAAGAAAGTACAAGAAAAACAAAGGAAAAATGATTGCAAAGAAATGTGATCAAGTTAAACGAGCCGGGAAACCTAGCGATGGGTGACCGCACCGGGAGGTCACGGCGTGGACCGTTGACTAGCCCTGGACTGCGGGGAACCCTGGAAAACATTTTTAGGACTTAAATAGACCCTTATTGAAGAATAAATATCATTAGAAAGATCAAAGAAAAATTAAATAATTAGTACAAAGAAAAGTGAGAAATCGAAAAACAGACAAAATACGGTGTTACCGAAAAATCGGGAAAGCCACCCGAACAGGGGCATTATGGTCATTTGACATCCCGATTTGTCTTTTGACCTAAATGTCCATTAAAAATAAATAGTATTACACTTAGAAAATGAAATGAAAAATTAATTTGGTGGTACCTAAAATAAATAGTGGAAATAATGGGTTAAATGTGGATTAATTGAAAAATTAACTTATAAAATGTTTTAATTTTAGTTAGTGGACCACTATAGGATTTATTAAACATGAAATATGGCTGAAGTGGTCCACTAACCACCTGAAATCCCATCTTCCTCAAAACCTCCCAACATTGCCGAATTGATGAACCCTTGAAAACCTCCATTAACGTTTTCTTTGAGCTTGATCCATCCTCCATTTTCAACTCCAAGCTCTTAGGTCCTTTCATGAAAAATGGTCTACACACCACAAGGAAGATATTGATACCAATTTTGGGAAGTTTGGTGAAGGTTTAGCAAGTTACAAATAAAGGTAAGTTTGTATTTTTGAGAAATCCTTTGTTAAAGTTTATGTTCATGTTATGGGTGTTAGTTTGGTGAAGGAAAATTTTGAGTTTGAAGGGTTATTGTTGTTGTCATTTTGGACAGCCATGGTCACGTTTTTGATGAGGAAATTGTGCATATAATTGTTGAGAAATAATGTTGTTCATGGTGAGTTAGTAACCTAGTGATTTAATGCATGTATATATGGTGAATTATGCACTTTGATGGGAATTAGCATATGGTATGGCAATGTGATGTTGATGAGTGATTTGTGGCAGCTTGTGGACACTTGAGAAATGGTGTATATTGAAGGAAGTGTGGGCAGCATATTGACCTAGAAGGATGGATGTTATGTATGTAAATTAATGTTGTAAAGTGTATGTAAAGTTTGTAATGTTTAGGTGTATTTGTAATGGTACTTAGAATTATAATTGTGAATGATATTTGGTGTGTTAAGGGTGATTGGAATCTGCCCAAAATAATGCAAATGTAATGTAGAAAATGTTGTTGGTAATGTGCCAAAACAGTTTGGTAGGGTATGGAAGTGAACCTTGCAAAGGTAAGTGTGTGTTTGAAGTTTGGGTGTGTAATGCATAGTGAGGGCAGTGTATATTTTGGCCTATAACCTTGAATGTGTAACCTCAATTAGTATGAGACCAATTTGAGGTGAAACTAGGCACAAAATGTGCCAACTTTCATTGAGAAACCATGCCAAAATTCTGCTTGCAAGGTGACCTAAAAATTTGACCAATTCGGATTAGATGCAATTAGGACCTGAAAAATGACCAATTGGGCAGCAGTGAGTGTTTAGGCCATAACTCACTCAAACCAGGTCCAATTGACCTGAAATTTTGACTAAGAATAGTTAAGACCCATACCTACAAGTCTTATGAAGACACCAAAGCCCAGAAATGACCATAAGCAAGTCAAACAACTTGCACAAGTTCGGGTCCAAAAACTGGCCGAACCAGAATTGACCAATTTGACCTAAAATTGACCTAAAATGGTACCACTTGACCAGCAATAGTGTAATGACCATAACTTGGTCTACTTAACTCGGATTGACCTGAAATTTTGCACCGCGTGCAATAAGACCTAGATCTACAAGTTTGTAGTTTCGACCGAGACCCGAAAACCGAGGGAACTAGATCGTCCGGTTAGGTCAAACCAGTTTCCCGAAATCCAGCAAGTAGCATTAAAATGCACTAAGCAAGGAAATGACTTTGGTAAAACATACCAAACCTAAAACCCTATCAAATGTGACATATTAACGACACTAAAACCTAATTTACCTAAAACACAACGAGTGTCGGTATATTAGGTGATTAAGTGAATAATTGAGTTCAGTGCATTATTTACCAAACACCATCGATAGAGACAGTTTAAATTAGTACTGAAACACTTCAAATTGTGTTTCTCAGTTACCAAAGACTCAGGAAAAGGGAAGGAAACACTGAGTCCAGATCAGGGGGACAGTCATCAGAGGTTTGTGCACAACGGCTATTGCTTTTGAATTTTTCAATTGAAGTAAATATTGAATATTTGTATATTATTGTTTTAAATTGTGTTTGTGCACAACAACCGTTTCTTTTGAATTATTTTCAATGGAAATAAATATTGACTATTTGCATATCATTGTTTTAAATTGTGGAAATGTGTTTGGTGGACACTTATTGATTGAAAAACATTGTGAATGGTTTGAAACTGTGAAAAATTGTTTGAATGGTATTTGATGGATACTTATTGATTGAAAAGCATCAGTAAATGGTTTTTGTGGAAATTGAAGTGAATTACGAATTGTGTTGCCATTTTGTGAATGAAATTATAACTTTGGAAATTTATTGGATTCTTACGGATCATTTGAATAAAATGTTTGGAATTGTTTTGACTCACAATTGGCATGACACTGATAATATGTTCCTCCTCCATTAATGGGGTGAGTGTGATTATTCCTCCCTCTTTGACTTATTAGTGCAGGGTGAGTATGATTATGTTCCTCCCTCTTTGACTTCCCAGTCGAGGTGAGTATGGATGAGTTCTCATTATATAGCTAGCTTCCTCCTCATTGATTTCGATTATTGGGGTGAGCATGTCTTGTCGTGGTGTACAACACGGCATATATGGAAAAAATTGTGTCATGGCCTAAATTGTGTTATAGATTGGCAACACTTGTATTCTTGATTATTTGATCGAATTGTGTTATTATGTATTGTGAGATTGTGAAATTGATTTAAACTCTTATTGACATATCTTGTCTATTGAATTCAACCATGATCGACTTATTGAAAATTATTGTGATATTAACAAATGGAGTTTAAATTCTTGTTGACATTTATTGTCTTGAATTTAACTATGGTTTTAAGTATCCACTATTGATATGATTTATGAATTGTGATTTAAAATTTGTATTTGGTAAATGTTGTGCACCATTGAGACATTGTCTCGTGATAGCTTTATTCTTTGTCATGAGTAGAGAGACAGACAGGCGTGAGGCTAGGTCGCTAGTATCGCCAATGAGAGATTTTTGGGTATAGTGAGTATACCACATGTGGCATTTTGTCTTGTAATGTATATTCACTGTATGTATATTTTGTTCTTGGTTTTGAGCGATTGTAAACTTTAAGTTGTACTGAGAAAGTTGTAAAATAATTATGAGTTATTTGGCTTGTAAAAATTGTGTTATATCTTTGTATCTTAGTCTTTGAAAATCACCGTGGATTTGACTTGAGAAATGTGTTGTGTTGATAAAAATGTTGGAGTTGAGATTTGAAAATATATTGAAGTGCTTTTTGAGTTTTCAAGAAGCTTTTGTCCAAAATACAAATGGCACCTTGCCAAAATTTTACAGATATTCCAAATAAATCAAATGAGTTAGTTGTTTCACTTGATTCACCAAAGTCTTTCACACACTGTAAATAGTGCTCACCATTTGTAAAAGAAGTAAGAAAAGTTTTAAAATCCCTTGTAGTGTATTTAATGGATTATCGATGAAGCGGAGTTGGTAATTCATTAGGTATACTACGGGATCATGTTATGCCTTACTGAGGGTAGGGTGTGACATGTTTTAGTGGTATCGAGCAAAGTTTTTAAATTACATTTTCACTGTCATTTGAATATTCTTTCTTCACAGTTCAAGCTGCTCAATATCATTGTTTGATACATACGTACATTACATTATAAATATGCACTAACGGGAGAAATCTCCTTGTGTTATTGGTTTAGGAGATCTAAAATCCTCGCATTGACTATGGAAGAGGGTGATCGTTGATCGATCAATCTATTGAGGTGAGGTGCAAGGGGATGCCCCATGCCTACAGCATGTAAGTGGTTCAGTATCACCAGCCCCTGCAGTACCGCAGTTCTCTGCGAAGTTCGCACAGCAGAACTCAGCAATGTTCCAACAAATGGATGTTAATGTGCCTACTCAAGTCCCAATCTGACACCGGTGGTACAACCACGATCTTACGCTAGACAATATGACAAATTGATGAAGTATGGGGCTACAGAGTTTGAGGGGACAGTAGATCCTCTAGAAGCTGAACAATGGTTAGAGAGGATGGATAGGGTATTCAAGAAACTGCATTGCACAGAGGAGCTCAGATTTGAGTACTCAGTATCTTTGCTATAGGGGGATGCTTATGATTGGTGGAAAACCATTCCCCACAGTCTGATAGAACCTGCAGTGCTAACATGGAATGACTTCCTCAGGGAATTCAGGCAAAAATATGTCCCTGATGCTTATGTAGACCAAAAGCTGCAAGAGTTCCTAAGTCTGAAACAGGGGGGCAGATTAGTGGCTGAGTATGAAAGGGAATTTTCCCGCCTAAGCCATTATGCAGTAAGTCTACTTTCTACCAGTAGGGAGAGATGTAAGAGGTTTGAAACCGGCTTGAAGCCTAGTATCAGATTATAAGTGGTCGGATTCAAACATAACAACTTCTCTGAACTTATTTCTCAAGCACTAGAATTAGAAAGAATTGAATCTGAAGCGGCTCTTGAGAAAAAGAAATCAGAGAAGGCAGAAAAAGAGGAAAGTCGTGACAGAGTTCTAGTGGTCCCTCTTGGAAAGAGGAAAAACTTTGGGGATCTGACGAGATAGTAAGAAGTCGGTAGAGATAGATCTTTTGGAATGAAACCACCTCGATCCGATCAGCAAACTCAACGAAACCCGTAAATGCGCTCGGATCGACTTTGTGAAACTTGTGGTAAACCACATAGTGGGCTATGTTATAGAGCCGTAGGAGCATGCTTTAACTGTGGAGAGACTGGTCATTTTGCTAGGGATTGTGTAAATCCAGGTCGTTCTGGATCATTTACTACACCAAAGGGATCAACCCAAGTTTCTACCCCAAAGAGTTCACTATCAGTTAGTAGAGGAAAAGGTAGAGGTAGGGGTAGTACACCTAGAAGTCAGACTACTGTGAATCAGCTAAAACAGGGTGATGCTTCAACTAGAGTATACGCTATACGACAGAAAAGAGACTGAGACTTTTGACATCATTGCTGGTACTTTCTCAATTAGCAACTAAGATATATATATGTATTGTTTGACCTGGAGTTTGCATACTTTTATGTTAGTGTTAGAACTATACGTTCTGTTGTTATTCCTTTACAGGGGAATAAATTTTGATGCATTAGTGATTAGCCCTTAAGATAAGGATTGTGATAATAAGTGAAATTAGTTTTGAAAGAGTTTATCGGCGAAAAGTATTTGCTGACACACCATAAAATTATAAGCTAATTGGCGAGCCTACTTAATGTAAGGCAAGAGGACGTAAATGTAAGATGCAGTAATGGAATTGCTCTAGATGAGGGCAAGGAGGTTACTGTTAGAAATTGCTAATGGATATTGTAATCAGAATAAGATTCGAATATCAGTGAATTCAAAAAGAATAAAAGATAACAAAGTTTGATCTATTGGGATGTATCGTAGTAACTATGCAATGTTCTTGATGTTTATACTGTAAGCTGCAGATTACAATACTGACTTGAGATTATTGTGTAGAGCTACGTACTACCCGATAGTACACCTAGATAAGAATAGTTGCCAACGGCATCTGTTTTGGTATAGTTATGCCATGACAGAATTTAATTGTTAAAAATAAGTTTGAAAATCCTACTTAGGGATCTAAAACTCAAAAGTTAAAATATCGAAGGTTATAGTTCGATACAAAAGGAAGTAAGTTATAGAACATTGTGAGATAAAAAGAGTTATGGAAGTAGAGACTTGAACAGTTTATTCATATTTAACAAAGAAATATTCCGAATGTGAGGAAGACTATGGACTAGAATGGTCAGAGGACCAATGCCTGATGAATGATTCTAATATGACCTCAAGGGTCATTCAAGAAGGAACGTGAGCTGAAATATTAGACAACATAATAGTAAGAGGAGATTGGTGTTATCCAAACAAAGTAAACATTGTATTAGATTGTTAAAAGTCTTACGATCATATAGAAAGGAGAAAATAAACGTATGACTATTGTAAGATGATTACTGGGTAAAATTTCGTGGACGAAATTTATTTAAGGGGGGGAGAATTGTAACACCCGTAAGTTCGGTAGTGCGTTCTACTGCTCCGGTGACCAGTGCTGTCCGGACGGTTAGGATGCCTAGAACCACACTTCAATGAGTGAGGAGACATAAAATAATGAAATAAAAGAAAATAAAGTACAAGAAAAACAAAGGAAAAATGATTGCAAAGAAATGTGATCAAGTTAAGCAGTAGGAAACCTAGCGATGGGTGGCCATCAGGGAGGTCACGGCGTGGACCGTTGACTAGCTGGATCATTGCGGGGAACCCCGGAAAACATTTTAGGACTTAAATAGACCCTTATTGAAGAATAAATATCATTAGAAAGATCAAAGAAAAATTAAATAATTAGTACAAAGAAAAGTGAGAAATCGAAAAAGCAGGACAAAATACGGTGTTATTCAGAAAAATCGGAAAAGCCACCCGAGCAGGGCATTATGGTCATTTGACATCCCGATTTGTCTTTTGACCTAAATGTCCATTAAAAATAAATAGTATTACACTTAGAAAATGAAATGAAAAATTAATTTGGTGGTACCTAAAATAAATAGTGGAAATAATGGGTTAAATGTGGATTAATTGAAAAATTAACTTATAAAATGTTTTAATTTTAGTTAGTGGACCACTATAGGATTTATTAAACATGAAATATGGCTGAAGTGGTCCACTAACCACCTGAAATCCCATCTTCCTCAAAACCTCCCAACATTGCCGAATTGATGAACCCTTGAAAACCTCCATTAACGTTTTCTTTGAGCTTGATCCATCCTCCATTTTCAACTCCAAGCTCTTAGGTCCTTTCATGAAAAATGGTCTACACACCACAAGGAAGATATTGATACCAATTTTGGGAAGTTTGGTGAAGGTTTAGCAAGTTACAAATAAAGGTAAGTTTGTATTTTTGAGAAATCCTTTGTTAAAGTTTATGTTCATGTTATGGGTGTTAGTTTGGTGAAGGAAAATTTTGAGTTTGAAGGGTTATTGTTGTTGTCATTTTGGACAGCCATGGTCACGTTTTGATGAGGAAATTGTGCATATAATTGTTGAGAAATAATGTTGTTCATGGTGAGTTAGTAACCTAGTGATTTAATGCATGTATATATGGTGAATTATGCACTTTGATGGGAATTAGCATATGGTATGGCAATGTGATGTTGATGAGTGATTTGTGGCAGCTTGTGGACACTTGAGAAATGGTGTATATTGAAGGAAGTGTGGGCAGCATATTGACCTAGAAGGATGGATGTTATGTATGTAAATTAATGTTGTAAAGTGTATGTAAAGTTTGTAATGTTTAGGTGTATTTGTAATGGTACTTAGAATTATAATTGTGAATGATATTTGGTGTGTTAAGGGTGATTGGAATCTGCCCAAAATAATGCAAATGTAATGTAGAAAATGTTGTTGGTAATGTGCCAAAACAGTTTGGTAGGGTATGGAAGTGAACCTTGCAAAGGTAAGTGTGTGTTTGAAGTTTGGGTGTGTAATGCATAGTGAGGGCAGTGTATATTTTGGCCTATAACCTTGAATGTGTAACCTCAATTAGTATGAGACCAATTTGAGGTGAAACTAGGCACAAAATGTGCCAACTTTCATTGAGAAACCATGCCAAAATTCTGCTTGCAAGGTGACCTAAAAATTTGACCAATTCGGATTAGATGCAATTAGGACCTGAAAAATGACCAATTGGGCAGCAGTGAGTGTTTAGGCCATAACTCACTCAAACCAGGTCCAATTGACCTGAAATTTTGACTAAGAATAGTTAAGACCCATACCTACAAGTCTTATGAAGACACCAAAGCCCAGAAATGACCATAAGCAAGTCAAACAACTTGCACAAGTTCGGGTCCAAAAACTGGCCGAACCAGAATTGACCAATTTGACCTAAAATTGACCTAAAATGGTACCACTTGACCAGCAATAGTGTAATGACCATAACTTGGTCTACTTAACTCGGATTGACCTGAAATTTTGCACCGCGTGCAATAAGACCTAGATCTACAAGTTTGTAGTTTCGACCGAGACCCGAAAACCGAGGGAACTAGATCGTCCGGTTAGGTCAAACCAGTTTCCCGAAATCCAGCAAGTAGCATTAAAATGCACTAAGCAAGGAAATGACTTTGGTAAAACATACCAAACCTAAAACCCTATCAAATGTGACATATTAACGACACTAAAACCTAATTTACCTAAAACACAACGAGTGTCGGTATATTAGGTGATTAAGTGAATAATTGAGTTCAGTGCATTATTTACCAAACACCATCGATAGAGACAGTTTAAATTAGTACTGAAACACTTCAAATTGTGTTTCTCAGTTACCAAAGACTCAGGAAAAGGAAGGAAACACGAGTCGGATCAGTGGGACAGTCATCAGAGGTTTGTGCACAACGGCTATTGCTTTTGAATTTTTCAATTGAAGTAAATATTGAATATTTGTATATTATTGTTTTAAATTGTGTTTGTGCACAACAACCGTTTCTTTTGAATTATTTTCAATGGAAATAAATATTGACTATTTGCATATCATTGTTTTAAATTGTGGAAATGTGTTTGGTGGACACTTATTGATTGAAAAACATTGTGAATGGTTTGAAACTGTGAAAAATTGTTTGAATGGTATTTGATGGATACTTATTGATTGAAAAGTACTGTAAATGGTTTTTGTGGAAATTGAAGTGAATTACGAATTGTGTTGCCATTTTGTGAATGAAATTATAACTTTGGAAATTTATTGGATTCTTACGGATCATTTGAATAAAATGTTTGGAATTGTTTTGACTCACAATTGGCATGACACTGATAATATGTTCCTCCTCCATTAATGGGGTGAGTGTGATTATTCCTCCCTCTTTGACTTATTAGTCTGGGGTGAGTATGATTATGTTCCTCCCTCTTTGACTTCCCACCGAGGTGAGTATGGATGAGTTCTCATTATATAGCTAGCTTCCTCCCTCATTGATTTCGATTATTGGGCTGAGCAAGTCTTGTCGTGGTGGACAACACGGCATATATGGAAAAAATTGTGTCATGGCCTAAATTGTGTTATAGATTGGCAACCTTGTATTCTTGATTATTTGATCGAATTGTGTTATTATGTATTGTGAGATTGTGAAATTGATTTAAACTCTTATTGACATATCTTGTCTATTGAATTCAACCATGATCGACTTATTGAAAATTATTGTGATATTAACAAATGGAGTTTAAATTCTTGTTGACATTTATTGTCTTGAATTTAACTATGGTTTTAAGTATCCACTATTGATATGATTTATGAATTGTGATTTAAAATTTGTATTTGGTAAATGTTGTGCACCATGAGACATTGTCTCGTGATAGCTTTATTCTTTGTCGCAGTAGAGACAGAGCAGGCGGCGAGGCTAGGTCGCTAGTATCGCCATGAGAGATTTTGGGTATAGTGAGTATACCACATGTGGCATTTTGTACTTGTAATGTATATTCACTGTATGTATATTTTGTTCTTGGTTTTGAGCGTTGTAAACTTTAAGTTGTACTGATAAAGTTGTAAAATAATTATGAGTTATTTGGCTTGTAAAAATTGTGTTATATCTTTGTATCTTAGTCTTTGAAAATCACTGTGGATTTGACTTGAGAAATGTGTTGTGTTGATAAAAATGTTGGAGTTGAGATTTGAAAATATATTGAAGTGCTTTTTACAGGTTTTCTGAAGAACTGTTTTGTCCAAAATACAAATGGCACCTTGCCAAAATTTTTACAGATATTCCAAATAAATCAAATGATTTAGTTGTTTCACTTCAGTTTACCAAAGTCTTTCACACCTGTAAATAGTGCTCACCACTGTAAAAGAAGTAAGAAAAGTTTTTAAAATCCCTTATAGTGTATTTAATGGATTATCAGTAGACGGAGTTGGTAATTCATTAGGTATACTACGGGATCATGTTATGCCTTACAGAGGGGTAGGGTGTGACAGTCAACATACCTAAAATGGTCACTAATTGACCATTAAAATGTGCTCTAACAATTTCCTAAGCCAAATCAATTTTTCACTCCCCAAAACCCTAATTCAAATCCATAATTTATGCCATTTACGTTAGTTAGCTACTAAGGCATTACTCATATGTTTATAACTTCAAATATGGTTTCTAATTCACTTCAAGCTCATCAAAACATTCCTACATATTCTTTTACTAGGGCAGCCAAAATTCAAGTGTTCATACACAAGGTTTTTTTGTTCATTTAAACTACAAGTCTTACTAAGTTCAAGTCCAAAATCATGAAATTTAAGAGTTTTATGTTTATAGTTGCACTAACCTCAACTTGAAGAATCTCCAAGCTTGCCAACTTTAATTTCTCTTCTCCCTTTTGCTCCCAAACACCTTAGCAAGCTTCTAGAATAAATTTTTGTGTTGAGAACTTGAGGAAATATGGTGGGAGTTTAGGGCTTCATGAGCTTGCCAAGCTCATCAATGGAGGGAGGAAAGGAGAGGGTTACGTTTTCATGAAGGAGAAGAAGGAGCTGCTCACTTTTTTTTTTTTTAACTCCTTTAGTCTTTATTTATGTCTTTTATTTGTTAGTCAATTGATGGCTTAATTTGTGATTGGTCAAAATTTTTAAATGATGTCATTTTTGCATTATTTTGCATTTTCTTTTCTTTTCTTTCACTACTCATTTCAAATTTCATTTCTAGTAATGTTTATTCATATTTTATGTTATATTAATTATTTACTCAACTGGACAAGTCGGCCAAAAATCACGTCTGAAGGCGAAATGACCAAAATGCCCTCCGTTTGGCTTAACGGGTCAAAATTGTCTGTACCGATTGAAAAATTTTCCTAGGTATTTTCTTGGCATTCTAATGCCATAGGAACCTCAATTACTCTTCTCTAGAGTCCCAAAAATTATTTTATAATTTTTCCCCTGGGTCTAGGGCTCCTCGTTGCGAAAACCGCAACTTCCCTCCGGTTACCCATCGCTTTGGCACCGGCTCATTTTACTTGGTTGTATTTTATTTCTAAAATTTTTACTAAGTGTTTCTTATTAATATTTGAGTTAATTATGGTTCCTGACTTTAGTTTAAATATTTTTCCGGACGTTCTAGCTGTCCGGACCGACACCGGTCACCGGTACAGTAGGATGTACGGAGTTGCTACAGGGAGGATGTTACATAAGTATCCATCAATATCATTCAAACAATTTCTCACAATTTCAAACCATTTACAGTGCTTTTCAAGGGATAAATATCAATTCAAACACATTTCCACAATTTAAAACAATAATGTACAAATAGTCATAATTCATTTCAATTGAAAAATTCAAAAGAAATAGTTATTGTGCACAAACCTCTGATAACAGTCTCCTGGTCTTGACTCAGTGTTTGCTTCCCTTTCCCTGAGTCTTTGCTAACTGAGAAACACAATTTGAAGTGTTTCAGTACTTATTTAAACTGTCTCTAACGATAATGTTTGATAAGTAATTCATTGAATTCAAATATTTGCTTAGTCAACCTAATATGTTGACCCTCAATGCATTCTAGGTAAATTAGGTTTTAATGTTATCAATATGTCACATTCGATAGTATTTTAGGGTTGGTACAAGTTACCAAGTTCATTTCCGTGTATACTGCATTTTCTTGCAATTTGCTTGATTCCCGGATACTAGTTTGACCTAGCCGGACGACCTAGTTCCCTCGGTTTTCAGGTTTCGGTCAAAACTAAAAACTTGTATATCTATGTCTTATGGAACGCGGGGCAAAATTTCAGGTCATTCTGAGTTATGTAGACCAAGTTATGGTCATTTTACTATTGCTGGTCAAATGGCATCAAATTTGGTCATTTTAGGTCAATTTTGGTCAACTTTGGTTCGGCCAGTTTTTGGACCCGAACTTGTGCAAGCTGTTTGACTTGCTTATGGTCATTTCTGGGCTTTGATATCTTCATAATACTTGTAGGTATAGGTCCTAACTATTCATGGTTAAAATTTCAGGTCAATTGGACCTGTTTTGAGTGAGTTATGGCCTAAACATTAACTGCTGCCAAAATGGTCAATTTTCAGGCCTCAATTGCACTTAATCCGGATTTGGTCATTTTTCAAGCTACCTTGCAAACATAATTTTGGTATGCTTCCTTCATGAAAGTTGGCACATTTTGTGCCTAATTTCACCTCCAATTGGTCTCATACCAATTGGAGTTACACATTTAGAGTTATAGGCTGAAATGCATACTGTCCTTAAATACATTATTTAACATCTATCAATTGCACATTTACCTTGCTATAAGTCCACTTCTCTTCCCAATTCTGATTTGGTACATTACCAAAACCATTTATCACTTCACATTAAAGTCACTTTGGGCAGAATACAAATATCCTCAATACACCAAATGAAACTCTAATTCACAAAGTCCAAATACAATAATATATACACATAAGCACTCCTAATTATTATATACAATCTCCACAACCAATTTACATACATATTCATCAATCCTCAATATCACAATTCATCCAATATCTTCAGGAATTCAAACAATCATCAAGAAGTCTCAAAGCTGCCAAAATGCTCCAAATTGCCAAAGTTTTCCCATAATTTCTTCAACTTCAATCCCAAATGCACAATCACCACATATACATGGAAATAACTTACTAGGACATTAAATCACCCTACTCAACATGAATTCCCATCAAATATAAGTAAGAATAATTCATTAAATATAGAACTCCATGGCTATCCAAAATTGGATATATCAATAACTCCTCAAAACTTTAAAATTTCTTCACAAATTAAACACCCATACATGCTTACAAACTTTAACAAAGCAATATTCAAAAATACAAACTTACATTGTTAGGACTTGTTAAACCTTCACTAAACTTCCTTGATTTTGCTATCAAACTGTTCCTTGTGATGTGGAGACAAACTTTAATGAAGCAACCTAGGTGTTTGGAGGTGAAATGAAGAGGTTGATGAAGCTTTAAGCAAAACGGCCATGGAGGATTTCAAGCTTCTCTTTTCGGCATGGGTGAAACAAATGAGGAAGATGAAGTTTGCAGATTGTATAATGGGTTTACACCTGCCCTTTTTGTTTATAATTTATTCCATAGTGGTCCACTTACACAAATTAAATCATATTACATGTTTAACTTCCATTTATTCCACATTAAACCCATAATTTTTGCTATTTACTTTAGGTACCACCAATTTAATTTTTCATTATATTTTCCAAGTGTAATATTATTTATTTTTAATGGACATTTAGGTCAAAAGACAACTCGGGGTGTCAAATGACCACAATGCCCCTATTCGGGTTGTATTCCCGATTTTTCAGTAATACCGGGTTTTGTCCGTTTTTCGATTTCTCACTTTTCTTTGTACTAATTATTTAATTTTTCTTTGATATTTCTAATGATATTTATACTTCAATAAATATCTATTGGAGTCCTAAAAATATTTTCTAGGGTTCCCCACGGTCCAGGGCTTGTCAACAGTCCACGCCGTGACTTCCCGGTGCGGTCACCCATCGCTAGGGTTCTCGGCTCGCTTAACTTGGTTACATTTCTTTGCTATTATTTTTCCTTTATTTTTCTTGTATTTTCTTTTCTTGTATTTCATTATTTTATGTCTCCTCCCTCATATCAAAGTGTAGTTCTAGGCATCCTAGCTGTCTGGACAACACTAGTCACAGGAACAGTAGTACGCACTACCGAACATAGGGGTGTTACATTCATTTCACATAATATTTATATACAAGTCATAAATAAATACTCAATGTTCCATTCATAAACACAATTTTCACTATTTACATTAATATCAAAATACATTACATAAGTCTTAATTATACATGAGAAAATAAAAGTTTGATTACATAATACCAAAATGAAACCTAGTATCCTACTAATGCACTAAAGACGGTGAGGTGACACGGACGCTATGCAGAGCTGCAGATGGTCTCACCCAGTCTGTGGTCTACTGGGTTCTTTATCGGTTTCTCCAGAACCTACGCATGGCAAAAAGCAACGCGCTAAGCAATAATGCTTAGTGGTGCCAATAATAGAAATAAAAGAAAAAAATAGAAAATAAATATGTAGTAAATGTTTAGATGCCTTATGCAGACCATTTTTCGATAATTGTTTGTAGTCTTATTTGTTTTGTATTTGTTATATTCATTATTTCATTAAATTTATCCTCTTTCATTTTTGGTTGCCCAAGTAACCTATACTGGATGACTGGACTGGATAAATGGGTAAACTGACACTGGGTATTAAGTACCTCGGGCCGTCATACCATTGGTTACATATGTATCTCTCGGTGTGCAACAGAACAGCTAATGAGCTGTAATAAATATTAGGCACAAGGCCAAGTATCATCACAATGTCAGAATGGCTAAAAGCCATGAAATCACATAATGGCATAATGCCATGTGCAATACTGCTAACTGAACCCTATTGGCATGCCAACCTATCCAAACCAATCTTACTATGTGTACTAGGGCATGTTATACTTTTAAATTTCACAATTCTTGAAATTGAAGTTTAAGTGTTATTATTCATTTCATTAGTCAACTAAAATATTGACTGTTGCATAGATAATAGGTACATTGGTTCTAATATTCCCAACATACCACATTTTGTATTCTAAAATTGTTAGTATTGGTTGCCAATACCATTTCTAAGCTTAGTGTTGGTTATTCACAATTTTCAGATTTCAAGTATTAAGTTTACTATTCCATTATTCATTTGTACAGCAGGAATTTGGCAAAATTGTCTTCATGAAAGTTGTTCCTTATTGTGTCTAGTTAAATTTATTTTTTTGAATCACTCCATTTGGAGTTTTGTAACTCAAGTTATGGCCTAAACACCATAACTGGCCAGATTGGACAGAATCCAAAATTCTAGGCAAAACTGGTTCTGCCAAATTTGGCAACCTAAGTTTGGTTGGCAATTTGACTAGGTTATGGTCAGAATTTAGATTTGTGTTCTTCATGAAAGTTGTAGGCCTTTGTCTCAGCTTTCTGTTGGTAAAATTTTAGATCAATTGGACCTTTCTACACTGAGTTATGAACAAATGAATAAATACTGTTCATTTAGTCATTTTGCCCAGGCAGAATGCAAGTCACTCGGATTAGTGTAATTTTTAGGTCAACTTGGTTTGGTTTTCTGGGTAGGGTTTCTTCACCAAAGTTGTGCAATTATGTGTCTAGTTTCATGTCTAATTAGCCTTGCACCAATTAAACCTCTACAACTCCATTTATAGCTGCCTAAACCTGCTAGACTCACACTCAGTCCTGCAGGTTAGCCAAGGCAGCTCACCGAAACTCAAATATTAAGCCACAACTCACTTCATTTCCTCCTCACACACATTCAAATGGTCACTAATTGACCATTACAAGGTTAATAAACCATCACATGAGCAAACCCTAGAATTGTTCAAGTGTCCAATTTTTTTTATGTTCATACATGCATAATTTTTGCATTTCACTTACTTAACTATGTTCAATCACCCATCCACTATCAAAGGCTGCTCATAACCACTTTTCTATTAAAAAAAAATCATCAAACCCTAACTAACCCTAGCTGCCAAAATTTGTAAGGTGCACACACACGCATGTTTGTTTTATTTTCTTACATTTCCTACACATTTCATGCCATTTAACATGAACTAAAGCAAAAGGAATAAGAATTGGACACTAACCTTTAAGTGGCACTTCTTGGACTTGTATACACCTTAGAATTTCTACTTCTTATGGCTGCCTAGAGTTGCCTTGTGATGTGGGGATGAATTTTTGTGAAAGGATATTAGGATTTTAAGGTTGGATTTTGGGAGATTTCAAGCTCAATTTGACCAACAATGGAGGAAGAAAGTGTTGGAAGGGTGCCGGCCATGGGAAACAAAGAGGAAGATGATAATTTATTTCTATTATTTGGTCTTATTTTATATCTTTCTTATCCCTTAATAAAAATTGTTAATCTCCCATTGGTTTAAAAATTTTAATTGAGGTCATTATGACATCATTTATATATATTAATCTTATTTCTTTTCTTTTCTTTATTTCTGTCACTCATTTTTAATTATTTTCTCATAAATATTAATTCATATTTTATGTCATAATAATTATTTGCTTAACTGGACAAGTCGGTCAAGAATCATCTCTGAAGACGAAATAACCAAAATGCCCTCCGTTTGGCTTAACAGACTAAAATTGCCTGTACCGATTGAAAAATTTTTCTAAGTATTTTTTTGGCATTCTAATGCCATAGAACCCTCAATAACTCTTCTCTGGAGGTCTAAAAATTATTTTAAGAATTTTCTCCCTGGTTTAAGGCTCCCAATTGCGAGAACCACAACTTCCCACTGGATTACCCATCGCTAAGGCATCGGCTCATTTAACTTGGTTGTATTTTATTTCTAAAATTTTTCTTAAATTTTTCTTATAAATATTTGAGTTAATTATGGTTCCTCACTTTAGTTTAAATATTTTTCTAGACATTCTAGTTGTCCGGACCAATACCGGTCACCGAAACAGTAGAATGCACAGAGTTGCTACAGGGAGGGTGTTACAACTCTTCCCCTGTAATTTAAATTACGTCCTCGAAATTTACCTGATCCAAACAGTTGAGGGAACTGTTGCCTCGTCGTCTCTTTACTTTCCCAAGTTACCTCCTTGGTGTTGTGGTGCCTCCAAAGTACTTTCACCAGTGGAATCTGCTTATTCCTAAACTCTTTGACTTCCTGAGCCAGGATCCGTATGGGTTCTTCTTCATATGTCAAATTTGGTTGTACTTCAATTTCTTCCATGGAGATGACATGTGAAGGATCTGAGCGGTATCTTCTTAGCATAGATACGTGGAATACATTATGGATCTTATCCAGCTCTAGTGGTAAAGCTAGCCTGTAGGTCACTGGACCCACACGTTCAATGACTTCATATGGGCCAATGAACCTAGGGCTTAACTTACATTTTCTTTCAAACCTTAGTACCTTCTTCCACGGTGACACCTTGAGGAACACTTTGTCGCCAACCGCATAATCTATTTCTTTTCTCTTCAGGTCGGCATAAGATTTTTGTCTGTTTGAGGCAACCTTCAGATTGGCATTGATTAGTTTTACTTTCTCCTCAGTCTGTTTCACCAGGTTTGGCCCTATCAGTTTATCTTCACCCAATTCAATCCAGCACACTGGAGTTCTACGTTTCCTCCCATATAGTGCTTTATACAGGGCCATTTAGATGCTAGCTTGGTAGCTATTGTTGTATGCAAATTCTGCCAGTGGGAGGTATCTATCCCAACTTCCCTCAAACTCAATGACACAACTCCTTAGCATATCCTCAAGGACCTGACATATATTTCATGTTATTATTATCATTTTAGTTCATATATTTGTATTAGTTTAATTGGTTTCAATTGTTTACCTGGATTACTCTTTCGGACTGCCCATCCGTCTGAGGATGGAAAGCTGTGCTGAAGTGGAGTTGTGTACCCAAGGATTCATGCAATTTCTTCCAAAATCTCGATGTAAATGTTGGGTCTCAATCAGATATGATGGAAAGTGGAATTCCATGCAGTCTAACTATCTCACTGATATACAATTCTGCTAACTTCTCCAGTGAGTAGTCAGTCCTAACTAGAAGAAAGTGTGCTGACTTCGTCAATCTATCTATTATCACCCATACTGCATCATGCTTTTTCTGGGTGAGAGGTAGACCACTTACAAAATCCATGGTGACCCGATCCCATTTCCATTCAGGTATGCGTATGGGCTGTAGCAATCCCGATGAAACTTGATGTTTTGCCTTGACTTGCTGACATGCCAAGCATTTAGTCTCATAGTCAGCTATGTCCTTCTTCATACCAGGCCACCAATAATGAAGCTTCATATCATGGTACATTTTTGTATTTCCTGGGTGCATAGCATAAACACTGATGTGTGCCTCTTTCAGAATACTAGTTTTCAATTGCCCATCATCTGGTACACATACTCTTCCTTTGTAGTACAGATTACTTTCACCTCATAGTCAGTTGCTTTCCCTTCTGCGATTTTACTCTCAGTAGTTATTAACTTCTCATCTACCTTCTGCCCATCTAAAATCTGCTGTAGCAAGTTTGGCCTCACTTGCAACTTAGCTAAAATAGCTCCATCTCGAGCCAAAGATAGATGGGCATTCAATGATCTCAAAGCTGTGATGGATTTTCTACTCAAAGCATCAGCAACTACATTTGCCTTCCTAGGATGATAGTCAATTACACAATCATAGTCCTTCAGGAACTCAATCCATCGCCTCTGTCTAAAGTTGAGCTCCTTCTTTGTGGTTTATGTAAATGTAGCACTTTTCACCATACAAGTAGTGCCTCCATATCTTTAGTGCGAAGATAATTGCTGGAAGTTCTAGATCATGGGTAGGATAATTCTGTTCATGTGGCCTTAGCTGCCTGGAAGCATAAGTGACCACCTTCCCCTCTTGCATTAATACACTCCCTAACCCATTATGAAGGCGTCACTGTAGACCATAAAGTCTTTTCCCAACACTGGTTGTGTTAACACTAGTGCCTCTGTTAACATAGCCTTCAACTTCTCAAAACTGGTTTGACACTTGTCATTCCAGTCAAATCTGACATTCTTGTGTAACAACTTGATCATTGGAGCAGCTATTAAAGAAAATCCCTTCACAAATCTTCTCTAATACCCAACTAGCCCCAAGAAACTTCTGACCTTAGTTATATTTCTGGGAGGCTTCCATTCCATCACTTCTTCTATTTTCTTGGGATCCACCCTAATTCCATCAGCTGACACTGTGTGTCCAAGAAATGCAATCTCATTCAACCAGAAGTCACACTTGGACAACTTAGCATACAACTTCTTTTCTCTTAGGGTTTGTAGAACAATCCTCAAATGCTCATCATGTTCTTCCCTGGTCTTGGAATACACAAAAATATCATCAATAAAGACCACTATGAACCGATCTAGGTATGGATGAAAGATACGGTTCATAGGGTCCATGAATGCTGCTGGTGCATTTGTTAGGCCAAAAGGCATCACTAGAAACTCATAATGCCCATACCCGGTCCTAAATGCAGTCTTTGGCACATCTGCATCCCTCACCCTTAACTGATGATGCCCTGATCTTAGATCAATTTTAGAAAATACTCTTGCTCCCTTCAATTGATCAAACAGATCATCAATTCTAGGCAACAGATACTTATTCTTCACAGTCACTTTATTCAACTGCCAGTAATCGATGCATAACCTCAAAGTCCCATCCTTCTTTTTCACAAACAGCACTGGAGCTCCCCATGGTGACACACTGGGGCGTATAAACCCCTTATCCAGTAACTCCTGTAACTGGATTTTTAGTTCCTTCAATTCTATGGTTGCCATCCTATAAGGAGTAATAGAGATTGGTGCTGTACCTTGCAGTATCTCAATAGCAAATTCAACTTCCCTTTCTGGTGGCAAGCCAGACAATTCTTTAGGGAACACATATGGGAAGTCTTTTACTGTGGGTATGTCATACAGATCTGGCTTAGCCTGCCTAGTATCCACCACATGTGCTAGGTAGGCTTTATAGCCTTTTCTTATTAATTTTCTTGCAACTGTGGCTGAGATGACATTGGACAAGAAATCTGTCCTTTCCCCCACAACTGTAATCTCATTACCCTCAGGAGTCTTCAAGAAAATTCTCTTTAATTTACAATCAACCATTGCCTAATGATGTGACAACCAGTCTATTCCCAAAATCACGTCAAACTCATGGAAAGGCAACTCAATTAGGTCTGCTAAGAATTCATACCCCTAAATCCTTAACAAGCAACTCTTGTATACTTTGTTCACCACTACACTATGGCCCAATGGATTAGTGACCAGAATGTCTTAGCCACTCTCCCCTACTAATATCCCCCTTTTTACAGGTAGGTTGATGAAGATGTATGAATGAGTGGATCCTGAATCCACCAATGCATGCACAGATATATTGTAGAGGGAGAATGTACCCCTGATGATATCCGAGGCATCTTGCTCCTCCTGAGCTCTTCTGGCATAGGCTCTGGCGGGTGCTCTGACCTCTGGTCTTTCTACTGGCTCAGATGCAGGCCTTTGTGGTGGTCTCACTGCCTCATATTTGCTAGATTTCCTACCCCTTAATGGGGCAGGAGTAGGTTTGTCTGCTTGTGTTGGAGCAGCTATAGCAGTTCTGCATGGACAGTTCCTTAACTGATGCTCTGTCGACCCACACCTTAGGCAGGCATGTAACACCCCTATGTTCGGTATTGCGTTCTACTGTCCCGGTGACCAATATTTGTCTGAATAGCTAGGATGCCTAGAACCATATTTAAATGTTGAGGAGACATAAAATAATGAAATACAAGAAAAGAAAATACAAGAAAAATGAAGGAAAAATAATAGCAATGAAATGAAACTAAGTTAAACGAGCCAGCACCGCAGCGATGGGTGACTGCACGAGGAAGTTACGGCGCAGGCAATAGCCGACCCTAGGACTGCAGGGAACCCTCGAAATTTAGTTTTGAGACATAATTAAAGACTTATTGAAGTATAAATGTCATTAGAAATATCAAAGAAAAATTAATTAATTAGTACAAAGAAAAATGAGAAATCGAGAAAACGATAAAACTCTGTGTTACCGAAAAATCGAGAATACAACCCGAATATGGGCATTGGGGTCATGTGACACCGAGAGTTGACTTTTGATCTAAATGTCAATGAAAATAAATAGTATTACATTTGGGAAAATCAAATGAAAAATAGAATTAAAGATAAAATGTAAATTAAGAGAAATTAAGTTTAAAATTGCAATTTTTGAAACCTTAGATTATAATATCATTAATCTAGGTTTAGTGGAGCACTAAGAGGATACATTAATACTTACAATGAGGGCCAAATCCTTCACTCATTTCATCATCCTCACCAAGCTCTCCCATGGCCGAAAATGGTGTCCCAACTTCCCTCCATGGAAACCACCCATGCAAGCTTGAAATCACCTTCATTTCAAGCTAAATTCTTGAACTTCCTTCATTAATCTTTGCCTACACACCTTGGGCAGCAATAAGGGAGCAAGAAAGATAAGTTTTGGTACAATTTTGAAGAAGTCCAAAAGAGGTAAGTGGTTATTTTCAATTCTTGTTTCATTAAAAGTGTAACTAAGGTTGTGGGTAGTTGAATTATGGAAGAATTTTTGAGGTTTGATGAATTGTTGGTGATGGAGCATTTTGGCAGCCATAAAACTTCATCATGTATAGCTTGTCTTTGCATGTAAATGGTTGTTTGAGATGTTAAATTAAGTGTTCAAATGTATTGGAGTTGGTTTCATGTATAAAGTTTGATTTGTAAGCTTGAAAAGTAAAAATGGAAGTTGATGTGTATGTGTAATTTTTGGGCAGCCTCAAAATGGAAATTGGTAAGGTTCAAATTCATGAAATGTTGTTGAAATATTATAAAAAAAAAATGGCAGCATATATGTGTGTGGAATAGTAGTGATAGGTATGTAATTTGATTATGGAAGTTTGTGTGATAATTAGAAGTATTTATGTGTATATATTATTGGGATTGAAGTTTGTGAATTGTGACTGCATTTGGTGTATTTTGAAGTGGTTATATTCTGTCCAAGTTGACCTATAATGTAGAGAATTGAATGGTTTTGGTTAGTGCCAAATGCAAAATGGTACGGGAAGTGAAAATGTAATTGGTAAACATGCGTTTGAATTGGTGTTTGAAAAGCATGTAGAGGGCAGTGTGCAAATGGACCTATAACCCTAAGTGTGTAGCTCCAATTGGTATAAGGCCAATTGGAGGTGAAACTAAAATGTGCCAACTTTCATGAAGAAAGGCTACCTAAATTCTTCCCAGAAAGTAACTTAAAAATTGACCAAATCCGGATTAGTGACTTGAAAGCCTGAAAATTGACCATTTTGGTAGCAGTTAGTGTTTTGGCCATAACTCACTCAAAACAGGTCCAAATGACCTGAAATTTTTACCATGAATAGATTAGACATAGATCTACAACTCTTATGAAGAGATCAAAACCCAAAATGACCATAAGAAAGTCAAAAGGCATGTACAATTTCGGGTATAAAAACTACCAGAACTAGAAATGACCTAAAAATGATCTAAAGTTACTATTTTAGTGCAATCTGTCCAGCTTTGGTAAATTGACCATATCTTGGTCTATACAACTCATAATGACCTGAACTTTTGCCCTGCGTGCAATAAGACTTATATCTACAATTTTGCTTCTTTGACCAGAAGCTAAAAACTAAGAGAACTAGGACTTTAAGCTAGACCAATCTAGCATACAAAAATTGAGAACTTGACATTTACACACAATGATGCTTAAAATAATTTGGCAATGAATGCCAACTTATAAAAATGGTAAATTACACTATATTGGTAGCATATTGAAATGCAAAATGTGACATATTGGTAACACTAAATCTAATTCACCTAGAGTGCATCAAGGGTCAACATTATAGGTTGACTAATGAAAGAAGTAGTATCAATAAAATTTAATTATGAAACCTTATGATTAGAGACAATTTAACTGAGTGCTGAAATACTTTAAATTATGTGTTTCAGTTGAAAAGCATATTGAAGAGCATAAGGAACATTAAGTCAAGGCCAAGAGGCGACTCATCCGAGGTCTATGCATAATATTTTTATATTCATTGCTTTTACTAGAAAATTTATTTGGAGAAATGAGTTATGAATAATTTTTTATTGTTTTGGCTTTGAGAATTTTATTGGAAATTATTGTGTTGCCTACTTTATGAATGGAAAATTGACTTTGGAAATTGATTATGTTTTGCATGAAATATTTGAATAATATGATTTGAAATTGTTTTTGGTTCACACTTGGCATAGCAGTCCCTTACTCTATTCCTCCTCCACTTGTGGGGTTGAGTTTGATATTTGACTATATTCCTCCCTTTCTGGCTTGCCAGTCTGAGGTGATTTTGGATGAGTACTCATTAGCTAGCTAGCCACCTCCCTCATTAATTTCGATTGGTGGGGTGAGTATGTCTTGTCATGGTGTATGACACTGCATGTTCGGAATATTTTGTGTCATGACCTAAGTTGTGTTATTAATTGGCAACACTGTGTTATTCAATTATTTGATCAAATTTGTGTTATATGAGCTTTGAAAATTGTGACATGAAATTGTGAATTATTTGAATTGTAAATTGTCAATAAAAGTTTTATATACCGTATTTTAAATTGTTATTGTTCACCACTGAGTAAATTTTACTCAGCGATAGCTTTTTCATTACTGTTGCAGTTAGATAGACGGACAGAGCAGCAGAGTAGGCTGCTTGTGCCACATTTTGAGATTTCATCAGGTATATTGAGTATACCATATTTTGTAGTTTTTATTGTAATTTATGTGCTCTGTATGTATATATTGTACTTGGTCTTGAGCAGTTGTAAACTAAAATTGTAAATTATTTTGGCTTGTAAAAATATTGTGATGTATTTATCTTATCTCAGCTTTTGGAAACACTGAAAAATTGATTGTTGAACTGAATTGATAGTGTTGAGAAATTTATTGTGTTGAACAAATTTATTGGAATTTGGGATTTGTAGAAATATGTTGGAAGTGCTTTTATAGGTTTTTGAAGAACTGTTTTATTCAAAATACATATGGCACTCTGCCAAAATTTTTACAGAAATTATTAATACTTTAAATTTGTTATTTGGTTTCACTTTAGTAAAAGAAAATTTTTAACACCTGTCAATAGTGCTCACCACTGTAAAAAGAAGCAAGAAAAGGTTTAAAATCTCTTGTAGTGTATTTAATGGGTTATCAGTAGACGAAGTTTGGTAATTCATTAGGTATACTACGGGATCATGTTATGCCTTACAGAGGGGTAGGGTGTGACATGTTTTAGTGGTATCAGAGCTAGTTTTTAAATTCTGTTTTCACCTATAATTTGAATATTCTTTCTACATAGTACAATTGCTCAATGTCATTGTTTGATACATACAATACATTACATTATAAATATGCACTAACATAAGGAAATCTCCTTGTGTTATTTGTTCAGGAGGTCTAAGATCCTCAAATTGACTATGGAAGAAGGGGATCGTTCAGTCGATCAATCAATAGAGGCTAAGGTACAAGGGGATGCCCTAGCCCTACACAATATGTATGGATCAGCCACACCATCCCCCTCAGTACCGCAGTTACCTGCTCAGTTCGCTCAGCAGATGGCTGCAATATTCCAACAGATGGCTGGTAATATGCCTACTTAAGTGCCACTACAGACACCAATGGTACAACCACAGTCTTCATCTAGGCATTATGACAAGCTGATTAAATATGGGGCTACTGAGTTCAAGGGGACAGTAGATCCTCTAGAGGCAGAACAATAGTTAGAGAGAATGGATAGGGTGTTCAGGAAATTACACTGTACAGAGGAGCTCAGATTTGAGTATTCAGTGTCACTACTACAGGGAGATGCATATGACTGGTGGAAAACCATTCCTCATAGTTTGGCAGAACCTCCAGTACTAACCTGGGATGACTTTTTCAGAGAGTTTAGACAAAAATATGTCCCAGATGCCTATGTGGACCAGAAGCTACAGGAGTTCTTAAGCTTGAAGCAAAGGAACAAAACAGTGGCAGAATATGAGAGAAACTTCTCTCGATTGAGTCATTATGCAGGAAGCCTGCTTACCACTCCTAGAGACAGATGTAAATGTTTTGAGATCGGGTTAAGGCCTAATCTAAGAATGCAAGTTGTGGGGTTTCGACACCATAATTTCTCAGAGCTAATATCGTAAGCCCTGGAACTGAACAGAATTGAGAATGAAGAAATAGTTACAAAGGATATAGAAGAAGAAGAGAAAATTAGAAAGACAACTGATCAAATTCCTGATAGTGGGTCAGGAAAGAGAAAGCACTTTGGAGGATCTAGCTTACGCAAATCGGGTAGAGATAGATCTTCTTGACAGAAACCACCCCAATCCGATCAGCAAACTCAGCAGAAACCTAGAAATATGCTGTCGGGTCGACTTTGTGAAACTTGTGGTAAACCACATAGTGGGGTATGTTATAGAGCCATAGGAGCATGTTTTAAGTATGGAGAGATCGGTCATTTTGCTAAGGATTGTATAAATGCACGCCGTTCTGGATTATTTACTACACCAGAGGGATCAACCCAAGTTTCTACCCCAAGGAGTTCACCATCAGTTAGTAGAGGTAGAGGTAGAGGTAGGGGTAGTACACCTGGAAATCAGAGTACTGTGAATCAACCAGAACAAGGTGATGCTTCAGCTAGAATGTACACTATATGGCAGAGGGAAGAGGCTGAGACTTCTGACATTGTTGCTGGTACTTTCTCAATTTTTAACTAAGATATATATATGTATTGTTTGACCCAGGGTCTGCATACTTTTATGGTAGTGCCAGTATTGTTTACCTTCTTGCTGCCCCTCGTATAAAAAAAAAAATTGTCAGTTACCTAAAAGTAAGTTACAGTAATGGAATTGCTCTAGATGAGGGCAAAGATGTTATAGTTAGTAATTGTCAATGGATATTGTACTCAGAATAAGTTTCGGATATTAGTGAATTCGAGAAGGATAAAATATAGGAAAGTTTGATCTATTGGAATGTATCGTAGTAACTGTGTAATGTTCTTGATGTTTGTCTTGTAGTCGCAGATTCTGATCGACTTGAGATTATTGTGTAGAGCTACATACTGCTCGATAGTGCACCAAAATGAGAATAGTTGCCAACGGCATTTGTTTTGGTATAGTTATGCCAGGACAGAATTTTATTGTTGGAAATGAGTTTGAAAATCCTACTTAGGGATTTAAAACTCAAAAGTTAGAATATCGAAAGGTTATAGTTTAGTACAAAAGAAAGTAAGTTATAGAATATTAATAGATAAAAAGAGTTGTGGAAGTAAAAATTTGAGCAGTTGGTTCAAATATAACAAAGAAATGTTACGAATATGAGTAAGATTGGTAACTAGAATGGTCAGAGGACCAATGATTAGATAAATAATTTTAACATGACCTCAATGATCATTCAATGAGGAAACATTAACCGAAATATTAGATAGAACAATAGTAAGATAAGATTGGTGTTATACAAACAAATTAAATGTTGTATTAGATTATTAAAAGTCTTATACAAATTCAAAGGAAAGAAGATTATACGATCATATTGAAAGGAGAAAATAAACGTATGACTATTGTAAGATGGCTATTGGGTAAAATTTCGCGGATGAAATTTATTTTAAGGGGGGGAGAATTGTAACACCCCTATGTTCGATAGTGCGTTCTACTGTCCTGGTGACCAGTGTCTGTCCGGACAGCTAGGATGCCTAGAACTACATTTAAATGTTGAGGAGACATAAAATAATGAAACACAAGAAAAAAAAATACAAGAAAAACAAATGAAAAATAATAGCAATGAAATGAAACTAAGTTAAATGAGCCAGCACCGCAGCGATGGGTGACCGCACGGGGAAGTTACAGCAGCAATAGCCGACCCAGGATCAGGAACCCTCAGAATTTAGTTTCGAGACATAATTAAAGACTTATTGAAGTATAAATATCATTATAAATATCAAAGAAAAATTAATTAATTAGTACAAAGAAAAACGAGAAATCGAGAAAACGATAAAACTCTGTGTTACCGAAAAATCGAGAATACAAGCCGAATAGGGGCATTGTGGTCACGTGACACCTAGAGTTGGCTTTTGACCTAAATGTCAATGAAAAATAAATGGTATTACATTTGGGAAAATCAAATGAAAAATGGAATTAAAGAGAAAATGTAAATTAAGAGAAATTAAGGTTACAATTGTAATTTTTGAAACCTTAGATTATAATATCATTAATCTAGGTTTAGTGGAGCACTAAGTGGATACATTAATACTTAAAATGAGGGTAGAATCCTCCACTCACTTCATCATCCTCACCAAGCTCTCTCATGGCCGAAAATGGTGTCCCAACTTCCCTCCATGGAAACCACCCATGCAAGCTTGAGATCACCATCATTTCAAGCTAAATTCTTAAACTTCCTTCATTAATCTTTGCTTACAGACCTTGGGCAGCAATAAGGGAGCAAGAAAGATAAGTTTTGGTGGAGTTTTGAAGAAGTCCAAAAGAGGTAAGTGGTTATTTTCAATTCTTGTTTTCATTAAAAGTGTAACTAAGGTTGTGGGTAGTTGAATTATGGAAGAATTTTTGAGGTTTGATGAATTGTTGGTGATGGAGCATTTTGGCAGCCATGGAACTTCATCATGTACAGCTTTTCTTTGCATGTAAATGGTTGTTTGAGATGTTAAATTAAGTGTTTAAATGTATTGGAGTTGGTTTTCATGTACAAAGTTTGATTTGTAAGCTTGAAAAGTAAAAATGGAAGTTGATGTGTATGTGTAATTTTTGGGCAGCCTCAAAATGGAAATTGGTAAGATTCAAATTCATGAAATATTGTTGAAATATTGTACAAAAAAAATGGCAGCATATATGTGTGTGGAATAGCAGTGATAGGTATGTAATTTGATGATGGAAGTATGTGTGATAATTAGAAGTATTTATGTGTATATATTATTAGGATTGAAGTTTATGAATTGTGACTGCATTTGGTGTATTTTGAAGTAGTTATATTCTGTCCATGTTGAACTATAATGTAGAGAATTGAATGGTTTTGGTTAGTGCGAAATGCAAAATGGTACGGGAAGTGAAAAAGTAATTGGTAAACATGTGTTTGGTTTGGTGTTTGAAAAGCATGTAGAGGGCAGTGTGCAAATGGACCTATAACCCTAAGTGTGTGGCTCCAATTGGTATGTGGCCAATTGAATGTGAAACTAGGCACAAAATGTGCCAACTTTCATGAAGAAAACCTACCTAAATTCTGCCTAGAAAGTAACTTGAAAAATGACCAAATCCGTATTAGTGACTTGAAAGCCTGAAAATTGACCATTTGGGCAGCAGTTAGTGTTTTGGCCATAACTCACTCAAAACAGGTCCCAATAACCTGAAATTTTTACCATGAATAGATTAGACATAGATATACAACTCTTATGAGGAGACCAAAACCCAGAAATGACCATAAGCAAGTCAAAAGGCTTGCACAAGTTTGGGTATAAAAACTGCCAGAACCAGAAATGACCTAAAAATGACCTAAAGTTACCATTTTAGTGCAATCTGTCCAGCTTTGGTAAATTGACCATATCTTAGTCTATAAAACTCAAAATGATCTAAAATTTTACCCCGCGTGCAATAAGACATAGATCTACAATTTTACTTCTTTAACCAGAAGCTAAAAACCAAGAGAAATAGGACTTTAAGCTATACCAATCTAGCATACAAAAATTGAGAACTTGACATTTACACACAATGATGCTTGAAATAATTTGGCAATGAATGCTAACTTGTAAAAATGGTAAATTGCACTATATTAGTAGTATATTGAAATGAAAAATGTGATATATTAGTAACATTAAACCTAATTCACCTAGAGTGCATCAATGGTCAACATTATAGGTTGACTAATGAAAGGAGTAGTATCAATAAAATTTAATTATGGAACCTTATGATTAGAAACAATTTAACTGAGTACTGAAACACTTTAAATTGTGTGTTTCAGTTGAAAAGGATATTGAAGAGCATAAGGAACATTGAGTTAAGGCCAAGAGGCGACTCATCCAAGGTCTGTGTACAATATTTTTATATTCACTGCTTTTACTAGAAAATTTATTTGAAGAAATGAGTTATGAATAATTTTTTATTGTTTTGGCTTTGGGAATTTTATTGGAAATTATTGTGTTGCCTACTTTGTAAATGGAAAATTGACTTTGGAAATTGATTATATTTTGCATGAAATATTTGAATAATATGATTTGAAACTATTTTTGGTTCACACTTGGCATAACAGTCCCTTACTCTGTTCCTCCTCCACTTGTGGGGTCGAGTTTGATATTTGACTATATTCCTCCCTCTTTGGCTTGCCAGTCTGAGGTGAGTTTGGATGAGTACTCATTAGCTAGCTAGTCACCTCCCTCATTGATTTCGATTAGTGGGGTGAGTATGTGTTGTCGTGGTGTATAATACGGCATGTTCGGAATATTTTGTGTTATGACCTAAGTTGTGTTATTGATTGGCAATACTGTGTTATTCAATTATTTGATCAAATTTTTGTTATATGAGCTTTGAAAATTGTGACATGAAATTGTGAATTATTTAAATTGTAAATTGTCAATAAAAGTTTTATAAACTGCATTTTAAATTGTTATTGTTCACCACTGAGTAAATTTTACTCAGCAATAGCTTTTTCATTGCTGTCGCAGGTAGACAGACGGACAGAGCGGCAGAGTAGGCTGCTTGTGCCACATTTTGAGATTTCGCCGGATATATTGAGTATACCATATTTTGCAGTTTTTGTTATAATGTATGTGCTCTGTATGTATATATTGTACTTGGTCTTGAGTAGTTGTAAACTAAAATTGTAAATTATTTTGGCTTGTAAAAATATTGTGAAGTATTTATCTTATCTCAGCTTTTGGAGACACTGGAAAATTGATTGTTGAACTGAGTTGATAATGTTGAGAAATTTATTGTGTTGAACAAATTTATTGGAGTTTGGGATTTGCAGAAATATGTTGGAAGTGCTTTTTACAGGTTTTTGAAGAACGATTTTATTCAAAATACATATAGCACTTTGCCAAAATTTTTATAGAAATTATTAATAATTTAAATTTGTTATTTGGTTTCACTTCAGTAAAAGAAAATTTTTAACACCTGTCAATAGTGCTCACCACTATAAAAAGAAGCAAGAAAAGGTTTAAAATCCCTTGTAGTGTATTTAATGGATTATCAGTAGACGAAGTTTGGTAATTCATTAGGTATACTAGGAATCATGTTATGCCTTATAGAGGGGTAGGGTGTGACAAGGCACCCGTCACTCTCCAACACTCCCCCTTATGCCACTTCAGGCAATGCGGACATGCAGAAGATGTTGAGGTTGGTCCCTTGAACTCCGTCCCTAGAGAGCTACCCACTGATGGTGTAGACTGACCTCTCCTAGGGGTGAACTATGGCCTGGGCCCCTGGGATTGACCCTGACATTGTGGTTGACCTGAACTCTGTGCAGGTGGACCTTTGAATTTCTTTCCTGGTGCAAGAGATGAGCTAGACTGACCCGGGCCCCTTTTCTACTGTCTCTCTCTTCTGGTCTGCTCACTTATTCTAACCTTTTTAACTTTTATTGCAGCTTCCACTAACTTGGTGAAGTATGTGATTCCCAAGGCAGTAATCATGATCTTTATGTTGTCATTTAATCCCTCTTCAAATCTTTTAAACCTCTCAGCTTTATTAGGGACTATCTCCCTTCTATAACGACTCAGTCTGACAAATTCCTTTTCATATTCTACCACTGTCAGCTGTCTCTGTCTCAAGTTAATGAACTCTCTTCATCTCTCTTCTAGGTATACACTACCCACATACTTCTTTTTGAATTCTGAGAGGAAGAAGTCCCAGGTTATTAGTTCTGGCTGCACTTCACTAGATACTGTATCCCACCGTTGGTAGGCATCATCTTGTAATAAAGATACAATAGCTTCTAGATTTTGCTCTGGAGTGCAGTGGAGTTATTTTAAAACCTTTCCCGTTTTGTTCAACTAGTTCTCGGCTCCAACAGAATCATCTTCTCCCTTGCCAAAGAAATCCACAGCTCCAAATTTTCTTAATATTTCCAGATGTGATTTCTGTTGCGGAGGTGGTGGTGGTGGCATTACCCCAACCATTTGTCTGAAAAACTCGGCCATTTGTTGAAACATGGCCTATGGAGGCTAAGCAGGCTCTGCTAGAGCTGGTGGAGCAGGTTCTCCCCTACCCCCAGTCTCAACTACTGCAGGTGGAGCATGACTCTCCACTTCCTCCTTAACTGCCCTCTGTGACATGGGGTCCATATCCTAATCAAAATAAAAAAGAAAAACATATCTGCCTCAGTGTCACCTCGACTCTTACAAATACAATGCATGGTATGGACTCGATCTAGTCCTAGAAACGCCTAAACCGTGCTCTGATATCACTAAATGTGACACCCCTTACCCCTCTACAGTATAGCCGAGTAAGATATGTCACACAGTGTACCAGAACACCCTATTTTATTTCAATCATTTTTATTCTTCCTAATTTATTTCTTTCATAGTTATGAAGTAAAGTATAATTCATTTAAGTCATTTATTGAAATCATAAATTTATTTCAGGTTCCGCAAATTTTATAGAAAATCCAGCAGAGTACAGGCTAAAAATGGAGAAAACAGTTCTTCGGAACTTGTGAAAAACACTTCCAATATGTTTTCAATCATTCCCAAACTTCATTTCATCAACAATGTCTCAATATTTTTCAATAATATTTCCATTTCTCATTCATTCATTTCACATAATATTCATATACAAGTCATAAATAGATACTCAATGTTCCATTCATAAACACAATTTCCACTATTTACATTAATATCAAAATACATTACATAAGTCTTAATTATACATGAAAAATAAAAGTTTGATTACATAATACCAAAATGAAACCTAGTGTCCTACCAATGCACTGAAGACGGTGAGGTGACAAGGACACTATGCAAAGCTGCAGATGGTCTCACCAAGTCTGTGGTCTACTGGGCTCTCTACCTTCTGCCCATCTAAAATCTGTGGTAGCAAGTTTGGCCTCACTTGCAACTCAGCTAAAATAGCTCCATCTCAAGCCAAAGATAGATGGGCATTCAATGATCTCAAAGCTGTGATGGATTTTCTGCTCAAAGCATCAGCAACTACATTTGCCTTCCTAGGATGATAGTCAATTACACAATCATAGTCCTTCAGGAACTCAATCCATCGCCTTTATCTAAGGTTGAGCTCGTTCTGGGTTGGCAAGTATTTGAGACTTTTGTGGTCTGTGTAAATGTAGCACTTTTCACCACACAAGTAGTGCCTCCATATCTTCAGTGTGAAGATAATTGTTGTAAGTTCTAGATCATGGGTAGGGTAATTCTGTTCATGTGGCCTTAGCTACCTGGAAGTATAAGCGATCACCTTCCCCTCTTGAATCAATACACACCCTAACCCATTATGAGAGACATCACTGTAGACCACAAAGTCTTTTCCCAACACTGGCTGTGTTAACACTGGTGCCTCTGTCAACATAGCCTTCAACTTCTCAAAACTGGTCTGACACTTGTCATTCCAGTCAAATCTGACATTCTTGTGTAACAACTTGGTCATTGGAGTAGCTATTAAAGAAAATCCCTTCACAAATCTTCTGTAATACCCAGCTAGCCCCAAGAAACTTCTGACCTCAGTTATATTTCTGGGAGGCTTCCATTCCATTACTGCTTCTATTTTCTTGGGATCCACCTAATCCCATCAGCTAACACTATGTGTCCAAGGAATGCAATCTTATTCAACTAGAAGTCACACTTGGACAACTTAGCATACAACTTCTTTTCTCTTAGGGTTTGCAGAACAATCCTCAAATGCTCATCATGTTCTTCCTTGGTCTTGGAATACACTAAAATATCATCAATAAAGACCACTACGAACCGATCTAGGTATGGATGAAAGATACTATTCATAGGGTCCATGAATGTTGCTGGTGCATTTGTTAGGCGAAAGGGCATCACTAGAAACTCATAATGCCCATACCGGGTCCTGAATACAGTCTTTGGCACATCTGCATCCCTCACCCTCAACTGATGATACCCTGATTTGAGATCAATTTTAGAAAATACTCCTGCTTCCTTCAGTTGATCAAACAGATCATTAATTCTAGGCAACAGATACTTATTCTTCACAGTCACTTTAGTCAACTGCCAGTAATCGATGCATAACCTCAAAGTCCGATCCTTTTTTGTCACAAACAGCACTGGAGCTCCCCATGGTGACACACTGGGGCATATAAACCCCTTATCCAGCAACTTCTATAACTGGATTTTTAGTTCCTTCAATTATGTGGTTGCCATCCTATAAGGAGCAATAGAGATTGGTGCTGTACCCGGTAGTATCTCAATAGCAAATTCAACTTCCCTTTCTGGTGGCAAGCCAGGCAATTCTTCAGGGAACACATCTGGGAAGTCTTTTACTGTGGGTATGTCATACAGATCTGGCTTAGCCTGCCTAGTATCCACCACATGTGCTAGGTAGGCTTTACAGCCTTTTCTCATCAGTTTTCTTGTAACTGTGGCTGAGATGACATTGGACAAGAAATTTATCCTTTCCCCCACAACTGTAATCTCATTACCCTCAGGAGTCTTCAAGGAAATTCTCTTCAATTTACAATCAACCATTGCCTGATGACATGACAACCAGTCTATTCCCAAAGTCACGTCAAACTCATAGAAAGGCAACTCATGACATTGGGCAACCTTTGTATACTTTGTTCACCACTCCACTGTGGCCCAATGGATTAGTGACTAGAATGTCTTAGTCACTCTCTCCTACTAATATCCCCCTTTCTACGGGTAGGTTGTTGCAGATGTATGAATGAGTGGATCCTGGATCTACCAATGCATGCACAGATGTATTGTAGAGGGAGAACATACCCCTGATGACATCCAGGGCATCTTACTCCTCCTGAGCTCTTATGGCATAGGCTTTGGCAGGTGCTCTGACCTCTGGCCTTTCTGTTGGCTTAGATGCAGGCCTCTGTGATGGTCCCACTGCCTCAGATTTGCCAGATTTCCTACCCCTTTGCGGGGCAGGAGAAAGTCTGTCTGTTTGTGTTGGAGCAGCTGGAGCAGTTCTGCGCGGACAGTTCCTTAACTGATGCTCTGTCGACCCACACCTTAGGCAGGCACCCGTCACTCTCCAGCACTCCCTCTTATGCCACTTCAGGCAATGCGGACATGCAGAAGATGCTGGGGCTGGTCCCCTGAACCCCATCCCTGGAGAGCTGCCCACTGATGGTGTAGACTGATCTCTCCTTGGGGTGAACTATGGCCTGGGCCCCTGGGACTAACCCTGACCTTGTGGTTGACCTGAACTCTGTGCAGCTGGACCTTTGAATTTCTTTCCTGGTGCAGGAGATGAGCTAGACTGAATAGGGCCCCTTTTTTGCTGTCTCTCTCTTCTGGTTTGCTCACTTATTCTAACCTTTTCAACTTTTATTGCAGCTTCCACTAACTTGGTGAAGTCTATGATTCCCAAGGCAGTAATCATGATCTTTATGTTGTCATTTAATCCCTCTTCAAATCTTTTACACCTCTCAGCTTCATTAGGGACTATCTCCCTTCCATAACGACTCAGTCTGATAAATTTCTTTTCATATTCTGCCACTGTCAGCTGTCTCTGCCTCAGGTTAATGAACTCTCTTTGTCTCTTTTCTAGGTATACACTACCCACATACTTCTTTTTGAATTCTGAGAGGAAAAAGTCCCAGGTTATTAGTTCTCGCTGTACTTCA
Source organism: Hevea brasiliensis (assembly GCF_030052815.1). NCBI lineage: Eukaryota > Viridiplantae > Streptophyta > Magnoliopsida > Malpighiales > Euphorbiaceae > Hevea > Hevea brasiliensis. The sequence goes on along the minus strand of NC_079497.1, from coordinate 86,814,601 downwards.
CTAGATACTGTGTCCCACCATTGGTAGGCATCATCTTACAATAGAGATACAACAGCTTTTAGATTTTGCTCTAGAGTGCAGTGAAGTTATTTTAAAACCCTTCCCGTTCTATTCAACCAGTTCTCGGCTGCAACAGAATCATCTTTTCTTTTGCTAAAGAAATCCATAGCTCCAAATTTTCTTAATCTTTCTAGATGTGATTTCTATTGTGGAGGTGGTAGTGGTGGTGGCATTACCCCAGCCATTTGTCTGAAAAACTCAGCCATTTGTTGAAACATGGCCTGTGGAGGTTGAGCAGGCTCTGCTGGAGCTGGTGGAGCAGGTTCTCCCTTACCCCCAGTTTTAGCTACTGCAGGTGGAGCATGACTCTCCACTTCCTCCTCAACTGCCCTCCATATCCTAATCAAAATAACAAAGACAAACAGATCTGCATTAGTGTCACCTTGACTCTTACAAATGCAATGCATGGTATGGACTCGATTTAGTCCCAAAAATACCGTGATTTGATACCACTAAATGTGACAACCCTTACCCGTCTACAGTATAGCCGAGTAAGATATGTCACACAGTGTACCGGAACACCCTATTTTATTTCAATCATTTTTATTCTTCCTAATTTATTTCTTTCATAGTTATGAAGTAAAGTAAAATTCATTTAAGTCATTTATTGAAATCATAAATTTATTTGAGGTTTCGCAAATTTTATAGAAAATCCGGTAGAGTACCGACTAAAAATGGAGAAAATAATTATTCAGAACCTGTGAAAAACACTTCCAATATGTTTTCAATCATTCCCAAACTTCATTTCATCAACAATGTCTCAATATTTTTTAACAATATTTTCATTTCTCATTCATTCATTCATTTCACATAATATTCATATATAAGTCATAAATAAATACTCAATGTTCCATTCATAAACACAATTTTCTCTATTTACGTTAATATCAAAATACATTACATAAGTCTTAATTATACATGAGAAAATAAAAGTTTGATTACATAATACCAAAATGAAACCTAGTGTCCTACCAATGCACTGAAGACGGTGAGGTGACACAGACACTATGCAGAGCTGCAGATGGTCTCACCCAGTCTGTGGTCTACTGGGCTCTCTATCGGTCTCTCCAGAACCTACGCGTGGCAAAAAGCAACGCGCTAAGCAATAATGCTTAGTGGTGCCAATAACAGAAATAAAAGAAATAATAGAAAATAAATATTCAGTAAATATTTTGATGTCTTATGCAGACCATTTTTCGATAATTATTTGTAGTCTTATTTATTTTGTACTTGTTATATTCATTATTTCATTAAATTTATCCTCTTTCATTTTTGGTTGCCCAAGTAACCTATACTGGATGACTGGACTGGATAAATGGGTAAACTGGAGCCGTCACACCATTGGTTACATATGTATCTCCCGGGGTGCAACAAAACAGCTAATGAGCTGTAATAAATATTAAGTGCAAGGCCAAGTATCATCACTATGTCAGAATGACAAAAAGCCATTAAATCACAGAATGGCATAATGCTATGTGCCGTACTGCTAACTAAACCCTATTGGCATGCCAACCTATCCAAACCAATCCTGCTAGGTGTACTAGGGCATGTTATACTTTTAAATTTTACAATTCTTGAAATTAAAGTTTAAGTGTTACTATTCATTTTATTAGTCAATTAAAATGTTGACTTTTGTATAGACAATAGGTACATTGATTCTAATATTCTCAACATACCACATTTTGCATTCTAAAATTGTTGGTATTGGTTGCCAATACCATTTCTAAGCTTAGTGTTGGTTATTCGCAATTTTCAGATTTCAAGCACTAATTTTACTATTCCATTAGTCATTTGTACAGTAGGAATTTGGCAAAATTGTATTCATGAAAGTTGTTCCTTATTGTGTCTAGTTATATTTCATTTTTTGAATCACTCCATTTGGAGTATTTTAGCTCAAGTTATGGCCCAAACACCATAACTGGCAGGATTGGACAGTATCCAAAATTTTGGGCAAAATTGGTTCTACCAGATTTGGTAACCTAAGTTTGGTTGGAAATTTGACTAGGTTATGGTCAGAATTTGGATTTGTGTTCTTCATGAAAGTTCTAGATTTATGTCTCAGCTTTCTGCTGGTAAACTTTTAGGTAAATTGGACCTTTCTACACAAAGTTATGACCAAATGAATAAACATTATTCATTTGGTAATTCTGCCCAGGTAGAATGCGAGTCACCCGGATTAGGGCAATTTTTAGGTCAACTTGGTTTGGTTTTCTGGGAAGGGTTTCTTCACAAAAGTTGTGCCATTATGTGTCTAGTTTCATGTCCAATTAGCCTTGCACCAATTGAACCTCTACAAATCCATTTATAGCTGCCTAAACCTGCTGGACTCACACTCAGTCCTGCAGGTCAGCCAAGGCAGCTCACCCAAACTCAAATACCAAGCAACAACTCACTTCATTTCCTCCTCACACACATTCAGATGGTCACTAATTGAACATTACAAGGTTAATAAACCATCACATGAGAAAACCCTAGAATTGTTCAAGTGTCCAATTTTTTTCATGTTCATACATGCACAATTATTACATTTCACTTACTTAACTATGTTCAATCACCCATCCATTACCAAAGGCTGCTCATAACCATTTTTTTATCAAGAAAAATCATCAAAACCTAACTAACCCTAGATGCCAAAATTTGTAAGGTGCACACACACACATGTTTATTTTATTTTCTTACATTTCCTACACATTTCATGCCATTTAACATGAACTAAAGCAAAAGGAGTAAGAATTGGACACTAACCTTTAAGTGGCACTTCATGGACTTGTATAAACCTTAGAATTTCTACTTCTTATGGCTGCCTAGAGTTGCCTTGTGATGTGAGGATGAATTTTTGTGAATGGATATTAGGATTTTAAGGTGGGATTTAGGGAGATTTCAAGCTTAATTTGAGCAACAATGAAGGAAGAAAGTGTTGGAAGGGTGCCGGCCATGGGAAACAAAGAGGAAGATGATAATTTATTTCTATTATTTGTTCTTATTTTATATCTCTCTTATCCCTTAATAAAACTTGTTAATCTCCCATTGGTTTAAAATTTTAATTGAGGTCATTATGACATCATTTATATATATTAATCTTATTTCTTTTCTTTTCTTCATTTCTTTCACTCATTTTTAATTATTTTCTCATAAATATTAATTCATTTTTTTATGTCATAATAATTATTTACTTAACTGGACAAATCGGTCAAAAATCATCTCTAAAGATGAAATGACCAAAATGCCTTCGTTTGGCTTAACAGACTAAAATTGCCTGTACCGATTGAAAAATTTTTATAAGCATTTTATTGGCATTCTAATGCCATAGAACCCTCAATGACTCTTCTATGGAGTTCCAAAAATTATTTTATGAATTTTCTCCCTGGTCTAGGGCTCTTAGTTGCGAGAACTGCAACTTTCTATTGGGTTACCCATCGCTAGGGCATCGATTCATTTAACTTGGTTATATTTTATTTCTAAAATTTTTCCTAAATTTTTCTCATTAATATTTGAGTTAATTGTGGTTCCTCACTTTAGTTTAAATATTTTTCTAGACGTTCTAGTTGTTCGGACAGACACCGGTTACCGAAACAGTAGAATGCACAGGGTTGCTACAGGGAGGGTGTTACAGGAGTTCCACAGAATGTACATCTATCTTTAAGCAAAATTGAGGTAATAACCTTTGAAACTCAACTAGAAAAACTTGCTAACTATATCTTCTACACTTGTCCCTGAAGAGAAAGATAGAAAAAGGTGGTGAACTAGGGGCTTAGTGAGTAAAAGCCTACTTAAGGGAAATAAAACATTTAAATTCAAGCAAATGAAATGTAACAATCACATGATGTTTACACAACATAAAAAAAGCCACATCAAGGTAGTCCATGTCACCAGTGGTTTCGTAATCATATCATAATCATAATTACATATTCAAACAAATGGGGCCAAAGATACAGAATTGCCTTTTACCCGTTTCCCCTCTTTTCTAGGCCTCTTGTCTTCAGAGTATACACCAGATCATTCCCTTCAAGAGCCTTATGGATCTCATGCCACCATCTTTGAAGTATACACTAGATCATTCCCCCATCTTTGGAGTACACACCATATCATCCCTTTAGGGAGTCTATAAATCCATCTAGCATGCATGTAATTCCTTTCTCTATTAGGAGTTTGGCCTACTGGGTCATCCATGAACTATCAACAAATCACAAGTAATAATGCAAATACAACACCTTTATGGTAGTAAAACATATATGCAATTCCTCCTACAATAAATCTAATAAGAATATAATTTCATGATGCATGAGCATGCATAGCATAACATAGGCAATAAACTTAAAGAAAACATTTAGTTAAATAATTTTCTTAGGTTCTACTCACAGACTGGTTAACCCTTCAATATTAATGGACCTGCTAGGGTTGCTAACATTGCTAGTTGGATTAACCTATATAGATACACTGATTATTATTAGACATAGACCATTAATTAATTGTAGTTATAGAATTAACTTAATTATTTTGCTGAAAATCCAATAAAGTCTCTTTTGTAACTAGATCTATCCTCCCTTCAAAGCAAACTCATTAGGCCTGAAGCTCCCAACAATATCATAATGGCCATTTGATGCCTACATAAACCTAATCTAAGTCTAGTAGCTCAATTGTCCAATTAGCATTCCTAACTCCTTCAATAGTACAATCAATTATGTTATATGTTCTAAAAATTATATAAATATTCTTATAGGTCCCTTACGATGTTTTTATGTTATTAGAATTCATGTTATTACATTATCCCATGCCAAGAATATTTTATTAATTAATATAGGAACCCTAGTTTTATGTCTTTGGTGTTCTATCCCCAAGTCTACTGTAAAAGGGTTTGAGGGGTTCTTATTTTAGGATTTAAATAAATTTTTTAAACTTAAGGTTCTTAGGTGGGCAAGTTTGGCTGCTGAAGTTGGCATGCACTATTTACGTGACCATTCACATAAAGTTAAGCTATCAAACATGAAAAGTTCAGCTGCCTAACCAGGGTTTTCTAGAATTTATTCTACAACTCTCAAATTTGTTTCTTATGCCCTCAAATTACCAAGTTTTCTTAAGTGCTTTTTAGTTATATCTAACTATTTTTAAGTGCTAAATAACTAAAATAAACCTTTAATAACTTGAATCTATCAATTTAATCCAAGATTTAATTGTTTCTATAAAGCCCTAACATCCTTAAATTCATTTAAATCCATAAATCCAAGCTAACTCCATGTTTGCTAGCTTACATTCATCAAATATAAAGGGAAGAGGATGAATTACTTGGGTCTTCAAAGGCCAAACCATTTACTAAACCCTCAAAGCCTCTAACTTTACCTTCAAGCAAAGAAAGAGAATAAAGAGAGAGTCTTAGTACTTTAAAAGGAAAGATCTTAAGGAACTACTATGGTTTAGAGTGCTTAGTTGGTGACAAAGGGGGAAAAAGTGAGGGAAATGAGAGGGGAGAAAGGGAAAGCTCTAGAGAGCCAAATGAGATAAGTAGGAGGGAGAAATATGTCCCACACTCTATTTATATTAGTTTTCCCTAAGACATTTGGCAATCGAAGATTAGGACTTAATTCAGCAATTGAAGTTTCCCAACTTTAGACTTGTACTTCTTATCATGTAATATCTCATGTAATACAAAGGAATATGCTAGGAAATTTCACAGAGGGGTATCACAACAATTCTAAATTATTTAGAAATTATGTTTTGCTATAGTCATAATAGAAATTTCTCAACCTTTTCCATTACATGTATTTTCACCCAAAAGTTCACAATTAGTCATTCTACTCAGACAACCTTATTTTCCCTAAAGGCATTTAAAGAATACAAATATACCTAACTAATCTCCATAACCAACTAGTAAGCCCTTCTTAAACCTCTTTTTAATTAAAAGATACCATGACATATATGTACATGGGATTGATAAATCAAGATAAGTGACAAGGCCTTTGCTCTGACTGAAATAGAGAATTAGGTAAGTCGCTGCTTGCCCTTCTTTAACTCTTTGAAACCTATTACTTCTATACCCATAATTCCCTCTATAATGCCCGCCATTTCCTGACATCAGAATATTTGTCCTTAATGGAATATTCTAGTAAAAATTAAAACTTCACTGACCAAGGAGTGGCGATGAGATGTGAAATTTTATGTCTTTTTAAAATGTTCAATATATATTTAAGAATGAAAAATATTTTAAGGGTTTTATTCTTTAAAAGTTTTAAAGAAGTATTTTGGGCAAAAGGAACTTTGGCAACTAAAAGATAGATTTTTGGCAGCCATAGTCCTTTTTTGGTCTGGATGCCCATTTGGTCATAATCGACTTAAAGGAGCAGAAGCATGAAAATTATCAGATTAGAACACTGAATTTAAAAATTTTCTTCTAGGGTCTCATGCATCATGCAAGATTCATTATTTACCTAATTGATTTCAATGTTCAATTGCATATTAAAACATTTTTAATATGTATTTGGATCTACATTTGCCATTTAAGATTTTTAGAATTAATAAATTAATTCATTAGAACCCTAGATTAATTCAAGAACATGTGCACTAACCTTTTGATGCATTGTAGATGTGTGTGGTACCTTTGGGAATCACCTAGGATCTCAAATGTTGTCCCTCTAGTTTGTCCACACCAAGATCATCAATGGCAGCCCCTTGAAATGCTTCTCAAGCCTTGCCAACCAGTTAGAAAATAGGGATTTGCCTTAGGGAGGTTGTAGATGTATATTGGACACTAGAAACAATTTCTAGCAATTTTAATTCAAGAGAATATGGGCAATTCTCTTTGAATTGATGAGAGAAGAAGAAGAAGAAGAGAAGAAGAGAGGCTATGGGTGGCGGCACCTTTTGGTAAAAATCAGAATGTTATTTTATTCTTTTATCCTTTCCCTCTTATAATTAGGTCACCACTTAAAACCCTTGCCACATGTCATCTTCTGATTGCATCTTAGTTTAATTGACCCAATCACATTATGCCATGTGTCAAAGCTAGATTTAATCTTAACTTTGATCATCTTACATGATTGGAAGACAAATGGCAAACTTATATGGTGCCATGTGTCACCATCTCATGGTGCCACATGTCACCCTATGAAATGATCAAATTACCCTTGTGTTGTAATTTTGAGTTCTCAACCCAAAATAATTATTTCTCCTCTTCTAATCAATTTATCAAATATAAATTAATTAATTAATCTCTATTAATTAATTTCTCATAATTAAATTCATATTTAAATACTTTAAATATAAATTTAACTTATACTATACATCCAATAACCTGGATTTGATTTCAAGCCATGCTAGGGACTTTGCAATCTAATTACAAACCAAACCTATTTAATTAATCAATTAAACTCTTTAACTAATTAATTAAATCATATTTAACTTGGTGATTACTTGTGTATGTGTGTGACTCACTAGGCTCATCACTAATTGGCAATGAGATATGATATTAACTCTTAATATCATCAGAACTCTTTTTTACCATAAATAATTTCTCTAAATCATTATATGTACCTCATAGACCATGGTTAACACCTAGCATAGCATGCCATGGCCACTCAATCAGTAATAAGGAATACCTTAAATGAACCTTTAATCATATATTACCATGCACTAAAATCTCTTTGTTATAAAATCCCAATTTGAGCTAGAGTCATGGTTTATGTCAAACTCCATTTGCTATGAATATTATGTTCTCTTTTAATTCCAATTCTTGATTAAAAAGATTTTCTCATCAGAAACTTTTTTTTGATTAAATCTATCTGTCTTGGCCAGGAACTTGAAACATCAAGAACAGTTAAACAAAAATAGGATTTTATCCCTATTTACTTAGGGTAACAAATTCTATCTTGATCAACACCTACCTCCATATATAACTAGTAGGAGCCAACACATGCCCATATACCCATACACAGTATAAGTATGAAAGCAGTATCAAACTTAAACCACCTATATACAAGATAATTGTGCTATCTCAAGTCTAAAGATTATATGCACTGATATGATTTATGACAATGCATTGATAAGAGTAAACTCCATGTGCTTGTCATAAATGTCACTGGTTCGGCCTACTTATCATACATAAGTGCCTATCATGTTTGTTATATGGCATGAGACTCACCATTGCATCTTATTTACATGTCGTATGAATAACTTGGGAATAAACATGATTACAATCTTTCTGGATAAGTCATGTCCTTATTATGAAGTATCCTCGATTGTAAACCAATTTATGATACTTTGTGTTAGAAATACTGTCACTCATATTCTTAACAACTTAATAATAGAATTTCTAATAAAATATCAATGGACCTTTTCTATTACACATAAATATATAATGTAAATGGAAAAGTGAAAATGCCTTTTATTAATAAAACATGTACAAGATACATGCTAAATGATGTGCTCTAGGGCATACTACTAACAATCTCCCACTAGCACTAGAGCCATTCATTACAATATCTTAGACCCATCTTCTCAAGATGTCGGTCTAACTGAGCTTGTGATATAGGCTTAGTAAATGGATCAGCTAGATTTTTAGCTGATGCTATTTTCTATATGGCTACATCGCCTTGCCCAACTATCTCTCTAATAATGTGGTAGCGCCTTTCTATGTGTTTGGATTTTTGGTGAGACCGGGGTTCTTTATATCCAAACATCTTCTTTTGCAGCATCTGATGCAGCAATGTTGTGACACCCGTAACCATCTACAGTATAACCGAGCAAGATATGCCACAATGTGTACCGGAACACCATATTTAATCTCAATTTTTTTTATCCTTCATTAATTTATTTCTTTATGCTGATGAAATGCAATTTGGGAAATTTGATTCATTCAAGTCATTTATTTGAAATTATAAATTCATTTGAGGTTCCAAAAATTTTATAGAAAATTCGGTAGAGTACCTGTTAAAAATGAAGAAAACAGTTCTTTAGAACTTGTGAAAAACACTTCCAATAATCATTTTTGTTCCACAACTCCCAATTATCACATCAATTTTCAATAATTTCTTATCAATTTCTTAAACTTTCCAATCATTCAATTCACATCATATTTATACTCAAATCATAAATAAATACTCAACTTTCATTTATGAACACCATTTACAGATAATTTCATTAATACATAATCATATAAGTTTCAATATACATGACAAAATAAAAGTTTAATTACAAAATTTACAAAAATACAAAAAACAAAATAAAAAATGTAGCCTAGCATCCTACCAATGCACTGTAGCTAAGAGGTGACACAGGACACTAGCAGATCTGACTCTCACCCTGACTGGGGTCTACTGGGATTGCGCTCCATATCTCCAGTACCTATGCTAGCAAAAAGCAATGATCTAAGCAATAATGCTTAGTGATGCCAATAATAAAATAAAAAGAACTAAAAGAAAATAAATATACAGTGTGTATATTGATACCTCATGCAGACAAATTTTTGATAATTATTTGTAGTCTTATTTCTTTGGTACTTGTTATATCCATTATTTCATTAAATTTATCAACTTCCATTTTTGTTTGCCCAAGTAACCTATACTGGATGACTGGACTGGATAAATAGGTAAACTAGCACTGGGCACGAAGTATCTCGGGCCGTCCCACCATCGGTCACATATGTATCTCCCGATGTACAACAGAATAGCTAATAAGCTGTAATAATTATTAGGCACAAGGCCAAGTATCACCATAATATCAGAATGGCTAAAAGCCATAAAATCACAGAATGGCATAATGCCATGTGGAGTACTTCTAACTGAACCCTATTGGCATGCCAACCTATCCAAACCAATCTTACTAGGTGTACTAGGGCACATTTCAAAGTTATTGATTGAATTTTTATGCTTTGCATGTAAGGTTACTATTCATTTTACTATTTAGGTCAAATTATTGACTTTCCAATGCATAATAAATACATAAGTCCTAATCATATAAATTTACCACATTTTGGTTCCCAAAAGTGTTGGCATAAGTTTGCCAATCTATACTTCTAACCAATGGTGAATAAATCAAAAATTTCAGTTTTGGGTGCTAGAGTTCACTGTTCCATTAGGCCATTATACAGTGAGAATTTTGTCACACCTTACCTCTCTGTAAGGCATAACATGATCCCGTAGAATACCTAATGAACTACCAAACTTCACCTACCGATAACTCATTAAGTACCCTACAAGAGATTTTAAAAGTCTTTTTCTTACTTTTTGGAAGGGGTGAGCATTTTCTTACATTTAATATAAGTTTAAAAGCTAGCCAAAATTTTTGTTCATTTTTATTTTTACACAAATTTTGGAAAAATTTCGGCAGAGTGCCATTTGTATTTTAAGAAAACAATTCTTCACAAACCTGTAAAAACACTTCTAATAATTTATTTCATCAACTCAACAACTATCACAATAAACTTCAACATCATTTCTCAAACTCCAAAATTCAAATCAATAATTCACAACTCAATATTTCCATTCATTTTTCATTAAAGTAAAAACAAATTACATTTATCAACCACTTTACATTAGCAAATCTAAAATGATATTATTACAACTTTATACAACTGCTCATTACCAGTTTTTAAATATACATACAGTTACATACACAAATATAAATATTACATTCAGGGTATAAATTTATACCTGACAAAACTTTAGGAAAGGTGGCTCCAAGATCCTCAGCAGCTCACTCTGCTGCTCCTCTAGTCTCTATATCTGTGACAATAATAACAGCCATTGCTAAGTACTATGACTCAGTGGTGCACAACATACTAAAATAACATTTATGCATAATTCAAGTCATACTTATTCAAACACATTGCTGAAAATGGAAGACATATTCAAAACATGATTTTTAAACTTTTTAGTCCAACAATTTCATTTAGGAATTCTCAAATCAATTTCATAAAAATACACAGTTATATCATGCCATTCGAAACATATTCATCTCAATAGCCGGAGGCTTATGAGAAATTACAAGGCTAGTTAGCTCAAATATATGGATATCCATTCAAATTTCTTCTTCTACTGGCACACGCCTCAACATTTCAGCCAAAGAAGGAATCAAAATTCAAAACTAATTTCCCCTACTAGTCATGCTAGTGAAGCATTCAAATATATGGTCATGACACTATGGTTTCAAAACTGTCTTAGTAATTTACTAAACATTTATTGCCATTTCCAACACATACAAGTAAACTTTCAACAATTTAAGTCAAAAGCATAATAAACATTTCAATACAATTGAGTCACAATTTAATATCTCAATTCATTCAAAACAATTTGCAGAAGAAAATTTACAGAAATTCTATGTTGTGCACAAACCTTATACGAGTCGCCACTTGGCCTTGACTCGATGCTTCAGGTTCTTTCCCGATATTCTTTTCCACTAAAACATATAATTTCACAGTGTTTCAGTACCATAAATTATCATAAGTCTAAAAATAATTTCAGATCTAACTTTAATATGCTTAATTTGATGTTCTTTGAAATTTGTATTTCGGGTTACTATTCATTATACTATTCAAGTCAATTTGTTGACTTTCTAATGCTTAATAGGTATGAGAATTCTAATTTCACCCACATACCACATTTTGGTTGCCTAATTTGTTGGTTTTGGTTGTTTTCTTAAACTTCAAGTCCTTTAGGCACAAATTTCAAATTCAGTTTTGGTGTTAAGTATTGCACTGTTCCATTGGTCATGTTACTGTGAGTATTTGGCTAGGTTTTCTTCATAGAAGTTATTCCTTATTGTCTTAACTTTATTTCCCTTTTTGAGTCACTCCATTTGGAGTTTTTTAGCCTAAGTTATAGCCATTTGAACATGACTGGCCGGATTTGGTGTTACCTAGAATTCTGGGCAAATTCTTGATTTTGGCAATTTTTGTAGTTGAATGCAAGTGGATTTTCAAACAGGTTATGATCAAAATTTGGGTTTGTTTTCTCCATGAAAGTTGTAGGGCTATGTCTCAGCTTTCTACTGGTAAAAATTCAGGTCATTTGAACCTTCCTAGGCCAAGTTATGGTCATTTACGTAACTACTATTCATTTGGTCATTTTTGTACAGGTCAATGTGCCCAATCCGGATTTAACCTAATTGTTCACTAAGTTATGGTCACTTCCTAGGCATGATTCCTAAATGAAAAATTTATCATTTTGTGTCTAGTTTCATTACCAATTGACCTCACACCAATTGGGTTGGTAAATTTTCAGTTTTGGTCCCTAAAAGGGACCTAGGTCAAGCTACCTGCAGATTGACCCTCACCAATCCGAATTTAAACTTGTTTCCAACAATTCATACACATCATAAATGGTCACAATTGACCATTTCTCAACTCATACAAGGTCAATAACATCATTGGCCAATTCTCAAATTTTTCTTCAATTTTTCACATGTTCAAAACTCTAGCTACACATAAAGTTCAATCTAATGCAATTTAAAGTGTGTATTCATATTCTACACACCTAATTCACCTCAAATAACCACTCAAAACCATCAAACTCATTCATATCAAACCTTAACCCTAGCTAGATGAATTTTCTATTTGGTCCCTCAATGATTATTTTTGTTTGATTCCCCACAAATCTAAATTAGTTCAAGTAGATATGCATGAATATAAAGAGAAATCAAAGAATGGATAACTAACCTCTTTGTGTGGCTTTTCTCTCTTCCTAAATTCCACTTCTTTCCTCTTTTTTTTTTGGTTGCCAATAGATGAATCAAGGTTCAAGGACAAAATTTACTTAAGAAACCTTAGGGAAATTATGGCTAGATTAGGGTTTGTGAAGCTTGGGGTATGGTTATTAATGGTGGAAGATGAAATGAGGAAAGAGAGAAATGAAAGGGGTGGCTGGCCAACTTGTAGAAGAAGAGTAAATTTTTTTTTTCTTTAATTTGGTCCCTTTTTAGTGGTATTTATCCCCAAATTTCAATAATTAAAAATTAGGTTTTGTTGCATCATGCTTATGTCATGCATGATGCAAATATACTTTTTCTTTTCTTTCTTTTTCTTTTTCATTTATTTTTCATTTACTTCTTTAATTTAATTATTGATCCTAAAATTTTATTTTCTCTGATTTTATTGGACAATTAGGTCAGAAGTCAGCTTTAGGAGTGAATTGACCAAATTACCCCTCACCGGTTCGATCCGGTTTGCAAGTAATTTAATATTTCTTCCGGATCTCTGACCTAATTATTTGACCTACTTAACAATTCTTTTTTTGTGATTTTCTCTTTTCCACTATGTTCACAATGGTCCTAAGGACCGTGACGTCATATTTTACGGCTCGAAATTTGAGTTTAGACTGACCTCGTAGTCATTCCCGAGAAGGTCACCCATCGCTGTGACTCCAGGCTCATTTAACTTTTTATGTTCTGTTTTTTTTTTTATTTATACTTAACGATTTGGCAATTACTAATTATTTGTGTTAAAGGCTTATCTAGGTGTCTTAGCTGTGATTCTAATCCTCTTAATTGCCCGGACCGACACCGGTCAGCGGAATAGTAAAATATACTAGGCTATGCAAATAGAGGTGTTACAATTCTCCCCCCCTTAAAATATATTTCGTCTCAAAATTTTTACCTAGTAATCAGTCTCTGAACAACTGTGGGTGCTGTTTCCTCATGTCCTCCTCTCGTTCCCAAGTAGCCTCCTGGCCCGAATGATGGTTCCACAACACTTTCACTAACGGTATTTGCTTATTCCGTAGCTGTTTTACCTCATAAGCCAGAATCTCTATGGGTTCTTCCTCATATTTAAGGTCTGGATTCACGTCAATCTCTTTTACTGGTAGTACATGAGATGGGTCTGATCTATACCTCCTTAACATAGACACATGGAAGACGTTATGTATTTTCTCCAACTTTGGAGGTAGTGCCAAACGATATGGCAAAGGACCCACTCTCTCCAGAACCTCATATGGCCCAATGAAATGAGCACTAAGTTTCCCCTTCCTGCCGAATCTCATAATTCTCTTTCAAGGGAAACCTTGAGGAATACTTTCTCACCCACTGCATATTCAATTTCCCTTCTCTTCAGATCAATATAGGACTTCTGACAGTTCGATGTAGCTTTAAGTCGATTTCTAACCAATTTGATTTTCTCTTCAGTTTACTGAAAAATTTCGGGCCCAATCAACTTTCTTTCACCAACCTCATCCCAACACAATGAGGTTCTACATTTTCTGCTAAACAAAGCTTTATATGGAGGCATCCCAATGCTTGATTGGTAGCTATTATTGTAAGCAAACTCAATCAAAGGCAAGTGTATGTCCCAACTACCTTCGAACTCGACCACACAAGCCCGTAGCATGTCCTCCAATATCTGAATTACTCTCTTAGACTGGCCATCTATCTGTGGATGAAATGCTGTACTGAAGTTCAATCTAGTTCCTAGGGCTCTCTGAAGACTACCCCAGAATCTAGAAGTGAACCTAGGATCTCTGTCTGATATGATGGATACTGGCACTCCATGCAGTCTTACTATCTCATCTATATACAACTTGGCCAATCTTTCTAAATTGTAGTCCATCCGGATAGGCAGAAAATGAGCAGACTTGGTCAGTCTATCAACTATGACCCATACTGCATCATGGCTCTTCTGTGTCCTCAGAAGTCCGATCACAAAATCCATAATTATTCTTTCCCATTTCCATTTTAGTACTGGTAGTGGATGTAACAAACCAGCTGGTACTTGATACTCTGCCTTTACTTGCTGACAAGTTAGGCATTTATAAACAAATTCTGTTACATTTTTCTTCATACCCATCCACCAGTGCTGTTCTTTTAGCCCTCTATACATTTTTGTGCCACCAGGAAGCATAGTAAAAGGAGAATTATGTGCTTCCTTCAAAATGATCTACCTCAAATCAACATCATTAGGAATGCACATTCTACCCTGGTGAAGCAGTAGGCTGTCATCTCTCACTGAGAACTTAGGTTTCTTGCCCTGTCTGACTTCTTCTAACAGCTTCTGATACTTCTGATCATTTTGTGTAGCCATTCTGATCTGATCAATCAACAATGGCTGTACATGCCATGCAACTGCTGTTTGCCCCTCATCATTAATTTCTAAGCTAGCATGCAATACTCTCAACTCATGTACCATAGACAAAGGAGTAACCCATAGACTTGCCATAGTCTTGCGACTTAAGGCGTTAGCCACCATATTAGCTTTCCCTAGCTGATAGTCTATCAGACAATCACAGTCTTTTATCAACTCTAACCATCTCCTCTGTCTCAAATTCAACTCCTTCTGAGTGCCCAGATACTTCAAACTCTTATGATCTGTGTAGATGTAGCACTTCTCCCTATACAAATAGTGTCTCCAGCTCTTAAGAGCAAATATAATAGCTACAAGCTTCAAGTCATGTGTCGGATAGTTCCTCTCATGCGGTTTCAGCTGGCATGATGCATAGGCTATGACATTCCTTTCTTGCATCAATAAACAGCCTAAGCCATTGTGAGAAGCATCACTGTAAACAATATACTCTTTACCTAGGTTAGGTAAAGTAAGGACTGGAGCCTCAGTTAAACATCTCTTTAACTCATCAAAACTCTATTGGCATTTATCCGTCCACTGAAATTTCACATCTTTTTGAAGTAATTTGGTTAATGGAGATGCCAATATGGAGAATCCCTTCACAAATCGGCAGTAGTATCCAGCTAAACCCAAAAAACTATGAATCTCCATGATATTTCTGGGTGGTCTCCAATTAAGAATAGCTTCACTTGGATCTACCTTGATGCCCTCTACCGATACTACATTCCCCAAGAAGGATATTTCTTTCAGTCAAAACTCACACTTTGACAATTTGGCGTATAGTTGTTTCTCCCTCAAAGTCTGCAGTATAATCTACAGATGTCTATCACGCTCTTCTGTACTCCTCGAATATACTAATATATCATCTATGAATACCACAACAAACTGGTTAAGGTATGGTTTGAAGATAGTGTTCATCAGATCCATAAAAGCAGCCGGAGCATTAGTTAACCCGAATGGCATGAACAAGAACTCATAATGGCCGTAGCGGGTTCTAAAGGCAGTTTTAGGAATACTCTACTCTTGTACTTTCAGCTGGTAATGACCTGATCTCAGGTCAATTTTGGAGAACACAACTGCACCCCTCAACTGATCAAACAAGTCATCAATGCAGGGCAATGGATATCTATTCTTTATTGTCACCTTATTCAACTGTCGGTAGTCAATACAAAAATGGAGAGTGCCATCCTTCTCCTTAACAAACAACACTGGCGCTCCCCAAGGTGACACACTAGGGTGGATAAAGCCCTTGTCAAGCAGCTCTTGCAACTGCACTTTTAATTATTTCAATTCTGTTGGTGCCATTCTATATGGCGTTATAGAGATTGGGTCCACACCAGGCATAACATCAATCTCAAACTGCACTTCTCTTTCTGGTGGTAATCCTGGCCATTCATCAGGAAACACATCTGAAAAGTCACATACTGTAGGGATGTCCTTCAATGCTGGACTCCCCATTTGGGTGCCTATCACATGTGCCAAGTATGCTTCACACCCTTTTCTGATCATCCTTCTGGCTAGTGCAGCCAAAATGATGTTTGATGGCAATAATTGCCTCTCCCCATGTATTACCACATCATCGTATAGAGGGAGACCAAAAGTGACTGTCTTCAGTCTACAGTCAATCATGGCGTGATGCCTGGTTAACCAATCCATGCCTAAGATGATATCATAATCTCTAAAGGGCATTTCAATCAAATCCGACAAAAAAGTATGTCCTTGGATCACCAAAGGACAATCTCTATAGACTCTATTGACCTGGACCTCTTGTCCTAACGGACTAGTTACTAACACTTCAAAATCCATTTTGGCACACGGAACCGCAAGGAAACTCACTATGCTAGCACTAAAATATGAGTGGGTTGAACCCGGATCAAACAGTACAAATACATCTTGATCAAAGATAGAGAATGTACCGGCTACAACATCGGAAGTCTCAACTTTTTCCCGCTGTCTCATCGTGTAAACCCTTGCTGGAGCACTCCCTTACGCTGACTGACTAACAATACTCTGACTGCTAGAAGCATTGCCTCTACCTCTTCCTCTTCCTCTGCTAACCGATTGTGAACCTCTGGTAGCAGGACTCTGAATGGATCCTTCTGCAGTAATAGGAGCTGGGCCAAATCTAGGGGCATTAGTGCTGTAACACCCTCCCGATAACTACTCCGTACATTCTAATGTTCCGGTGATCGGTGTCGGTCCGGACAGCTAGAACGTCCGGGAAAATATTTAAACTAAAGTCAGGAACCATAATTAACTCAAATATTAGTAAGAAAAATTTAGTAAAAATTTTAGAAATAAAATACAAACAAGTTAAACGAGCTAGTGCCCTAGCGATGGGTAACCCGGAGGGAAGTTGCGGTTCTCGCAACTAGGAGCCCTAGACCTGGTGGAAAAATTATAAAATAATTTTTGGGACTCCAGAGAAGGGTTATTGAGGTCCCTATGGCATTAGAATGCCAAGAAAATACCTGGAAAAATTTTTCAATCGGTACAGACAATTTTGACCCGTTAAGCCAAACGGAGGACATTTTGGTCATTTTGCCTTCAGAGGTGATTTTTGGCCGACTTGTCCAGTTGAGTAAATAATTAATATGACACAAAATATGAATAAACATTACTAGAAATTAAATTGAAAATGAGTAGTGATGAAAACAAAAGAAAAATGAAATAAAATGCCAAATATGACATAGTATGATGTCATTTAAAAAGCCTTCTCCAATCATAATAAAACAACCAATTAATTAAGTAATAAAAGAGACTAAATGAAGACCAAAAGGACCAAAACCCAGCAGCCTTCCTCCTCATCCTCTTACCAGCCGAAACCCTTGCACACCCAAACCTCCATTGACAACCTCAATTAAAGCTCAATTTCCTTCCTTATTTCACCTTAAACCCTAGACACCTTTCACTAAAAACTTGTCTATACCTCTTGGGAAGTGTTTGGCAGCCAAGAAAAGGAAAGAAAGTGAAGTTTTGAGCTTGGGAAAATTCTGCCACTTAAAGGTTAGTGCACTATATACCTAAATCTCTTTAATTTCATGAATAGGGACTTGAACTTAGTAAGAAAATGTAATTTAAATGAACAAAACTCATGTGTATGTGTACATGAATTTCGGCTGACCTATTGAAGGAATAGGAATGAGTGTTTTGTTGGACTTAGAGTGAATTAGAAATGATGTTTAAGATATATAGATACATGGATAATAAATTGGTATGCTAACTAAGGCATTTTGTAGAAAACATAATGTGAAGCTAGGGTTTTGAGAAGTGAAAATTTGGCTTGGCTTATGAAATTGTTAAAGAACACTCTAATGGTCAATTAGTGACCATTTTAGATAAGTTGACCATAATATGGACTGAAAAATAGCATGGCAAAGAGAATGACTATGCTGCCTAGGGACAGCAGTAATGGTGACTGAGATTCCAGTCCAATTAGACAGCCATAACTTTGGCTGTGTTGGTCCAATTGGTGTTTGGCCAATTGGACATGAAACTAGGCTTATAATGGCACATTTTTTCTGAAGAAACCATGCCGAAAAGACCAAAGCAATAGGACCAAAAGTTGGCCCCAATCCGGATACCCTGCAACAGTCACTGTTCATGTTACTGTAGATATGGTCAATTCTGCAGATTGGCAATCCGGCCAGCTGTGGTTTTTGGGCCATATCTGGAGCTACAAAACTCCAAATGGAGTGATTCAAAAAAAGAAATTCAACTAGATAAAATAAGGAACAACTTTCATGTTTGCCATTTCTTCAAATTCCCACTGCAACAGTGCTTAATGGAATAGTAAACTTATGCTACAAAAACTGAAATTTTCTGCCCTCTTGGTTTTAAGTTAGAAATGGTAATGGTGACCAATTCTAACAAGTTTTAAACGTGAAATGTGGTATGTTGGGAGTTCCAAAGTCAATGTACATATTGTCTATCCAAAAGTCAACATTTTTGTTGACCAATGAGGTGAATAGTAACACCAAAACATGAAATTCACAAATTGAAGAATTTAAAAGTTTCAAATGCCCTAGTATACCTAACAAGATTGGTTTGGATAGTTTGGCATGCCAATAGGGTTCAGTTAGCGATCGCACATGGCAGTTTGCCATTCGTGATTTTATGGCTTTTAGCCATTCGACCTTGTATTGAGTTTTGGCCTTGTGCTCGATGTTATCACGACTTGTTAGCCGCTCAAGGTACACATCGAGATGCATATGTGACCGATGGTGTGACGGCCCGAGGTACTTGATACCAAGTGCCAGTTTACCTGTTATCCAGTCCAGTTATCTAGTGTAGGTTACTTGGGCAACCAAATGAATGAAAGTGGACAAAGATAATGAAATAATGGATACACCAATACCAAACAAAGAAATCATACACATTCTATACATACTTATTTTTTTGCTATTTTCTTTTATTATACTATTGCACCACTAAGCATTATTGCTTAGCGCGTTGCTTTTGCCACGCGTAGGTACTGGAGATACAGATCGTGAGCCCAGTAGACCGTAGACTGGGTGAGTCTGTCCGGCAGTTCTGCACAGTGTCCGTGTCACCTCAACTTCTGCAGTGCATTGGTAGGACACTAGGTGTCATTTTGATATTTTGTAGCTAATTTTTACTTTCTCATATGTATTTGAACTTATGTAATGTATATTGATGTTCATGTAAATAATGAAAGTTATGGCTATGAATGCAAAATTTGAGCATTTATTTATTGTTTGTATATGAGTATTATGAGAAATGGATGTTTGAGAAATGAAAAGGTTATTGAGAACTGAAATTGAGAAATGTTGTGGATATCTTGATATTGAGATTTTGTTGATGAATTGAACTTGGGATTGTTTGGAAATTATTTAGAAGTGTTTTTAACAGGTTCCGAAGAACTGTTTTCTCCATTTTTAGCCGGAACTCTGCCGGATTTTCTTTAAAAATTTTCGGAACCTCAAATAAATTATAATTTCAATAAATGAACTATATTTCACAAACTATATTCAAAACTTTGATAAAAAAAAATTAATTAAGGTAAAATAGAGTGTGCCGGTACACCGTGTGACATAGCTTACTCGGATACACTGTAGCCAGGTAAGGGGTGTCACATTTAGTGGTATCAGAGCACGGTTTAGGCGTTTCTGGGCCTAGATTGAGTCCATACCATGCATTGCATTTGTAAGAGTCGAGGTGACACTAATGCAGATCTGTTTGTCTTTCTTATTTTGAATAGGATATGGACCCTTCATCACAGAGAGCAGTCGAGGAGGAAGTGGAGAGTCATGCTCCACCTGCAGCAGCTGAGACTGGGGGTAGGGGAGAACCTACTCCACCAGCTCAAGCAGAGCCTGCTCAGCCTCCATAGGCCATGTTCCAACAAATGGCTGACTTCTTTAGACAAATGGCCGGAGAAATGCCAGCACCACCACCACCACCACCAGCTCCATAGCAGAAATCAAACCTGGAAAGGCTAAGAAAGTTTGGAGCGATGAGACTTTTCGGAAGAGAGAAGATGACTCATTGCGGTAGAATTGGTTGAACAGAACGGGCAGAGTCTTAAAACAACTCCACTGCACCCCGGAGCAAAACTTAGAGGCTGCCATATCTTTGTTGCAAGATGATGCCTACGAATGGTGGGACACGGTATCCAGTGAAGTGCAGCCAGAAGCTATAACTTGGGATTTCTTTCTCTCAGAATTCAAGAAGAAATATGTGGGTACTGTATACCTAGAAGAGAGAAGAAGAGAGTTTATTAACCTGAGGCAGAGACAGCTATCAGTGGCCGAGTATGAGAAGGAATTTGTCCGATTAAGCCGCTATGGAAGGGAGATAGTCCCTAATGAAGCTGAAAGGTGTAAGAGATTTGAAGAGGGACTAAATGATAACATAAAGATCCAGCTCACTGCCCTGGGAATCACAGAATTTAGCAAGTTAGTGGAAGCTGCAATAAGGGTTGAAAAAGTAAGAATAAGTGAGCAGACCAGAAGGGAGAGACAGCAGAAGAGGGGACCAGGTCAGTCTAGCTCATCTCCTGCACCTGGGAAGAAGTTCAGAGGTCCACCTACACAGAGTACGGGTCAGCCACAAGGTCAGGGTCAGTCTCAGGGGCCCAGGCCACAGTATACCCATAGGAGAGGTCAGTCCACACCATCAGTGGGTAGCTCTCCAGGGATGGGGTTCAGGGGACCAGCCCCAACATCTTCTGCTTGTCCACACTGTCTGAAATGGCACAAGGGGGAATGTTGGAGAGTAACTGGTGCCAGCTTAAGATGTGGGTCAACAGAGCATCAGCTGAGGAACTGCCCACACAGAACTACTACAGCTGCTCCAACACAAGCAGACAGACCTGCTCCTGCACCATAGAGGGGTAGAAAATCTGGTAAATCTGAGGCTGTGGGACCATCACAAAGGCCTCGTGATCTCGAGCCGAGAGAGGCCCGACAGACCACCTGCAAGAGCTTATGCTATTAGAGCTCAGGAGGAGCAAGATGCCCCGGACGTCATCAGGGGTATGTTCTCCCTCTACAATACACCTGTGCATACATTGGTGGATCCAGGATCCTCTCATTCATACATCTGCATCAACTTACCCGTAGAAAGGGGGATACTAGTAGGGGAGAGTGACCAAGACATTCTGGTCACTAATCCATTGGGCCACAGTGTAATGGTGAACAAAGTATATAAGGGTTGCCCGTTAAGGATTCAGGGGTATGAATTCTTGGCAGACCTGATTGAGTTGCCCTTCCACGAATTTGACGTGATTTTGGGAATGGACTGGTTGTCACGTCATCAGGCAATGGTTGATTACAAATTGAAGAGAATTTCTCTGAAAACTTCTGAGGGTAATGAGATCACTGTTGTGGGTGAAAGGACAGATTTCTTGTCCAATGTTATCTCAGCCACAGTTGCAAGAAGAATGATGAGAAAAGGCTGTGAAGCCTACCTAGTACATGTGGTGGATACTAGGCAGGCTAAGCCAAACCTGAGTGATATACCCATAGTAAGAGACTTCCCAAAGGTATTTCCTAAAGAATTGCCTGGTTTGCCACCAGAAAGGGAAGTCGAATTTGCTATTGAGACACTGCCGGGTACAGCACCCATTTCCATTGCTCCTTATAGGATGGCACCCACTGAATTGAGGGAGTTGAAAACTCAGTTGCAAGAGTTGCTTGATAAGGGGTTCATACGCCGATGTGTCACCATGGGGAGCTCCAAGGTCGTTTGTGAAAAAGAAGGATGGGACTTTGAGGCTATGTATCGACACGGCAGCTTGAATACAAGTGATCGTGAAGAACAAATATCCGTTGCCTAGAATTGATGATCTGTTTGATCAGCTGAAGGGAGCATGAGTATTTTCTAAGATTGATCTCAGATCAGGGTATCATCAGTTGAGGGTGAAGGATGTAGATGTGCCCAAGATCGCATTCAGACCCAAGACGGGCATTATGAGTTTCTGGTGATGCCCTTTGGCCTAACAAATGCACCAGCAGCATTCATGGACCTTATGAACCGTATCTTCCATCCATACCTAGATCGGTTCGTAGTGGTCTTTATTGATGATATTTTGGTGTATTCCAAGACCAGGGAAGAACATGATGAGCATTTGAGGATTGTTCTGCAAACCCTGAGAGAAAAGAAGCTGTATGCTAAGTTGTCCAAGTGTGACTTCTGGTTAAATGAGATTGCATTCCTTGGACACATAGTGTCAGCCGATGGGATTAGGGTGGATCCCAAGAAAATAGAAGCAGTGATGGAATGGAAGCCTCCCAGAAATACAACTGAGGTCAGAAGCTTCTTGGGGCTAGCTGGGTATTATAGAAGATTTGTGAAGGGATTTTCCTTAATAGCTGCTCCAATGACCAAGTTGTTACACAAGAATGTCAGATTTGACTGGAATGACAAGTGTCAGACCAGTTTTGAGAAGTTGAAGACTATGTTGACAGAGGCACCAGTGTTAACACAGCCAGTGTCAGGAAAAGACTTCGTGGTCTATAGTGATGCCTCTCATAATGGGCTAGGGTGTGTATTGATGCAGGAGGGAAAGGTGGTCGCTTATGCTTCCTGGCAGCTAAGGCCACATGAACAGAATTACCCTACCCATGATCTAGAGCTCGCAGCAATTATCTTCGCACTGAAGATATGGAGGCATTACTTGTATGGTGAAAAGTGCTACATTTGCATGGACCACAAAAGCCTGAAATATTTGCCAACTCAGAGGGAGCTCAACCTTAGACAGAGGCGATGGATTGAGTTCCTGAAGGATTATGATTGTGTGATTGACTACCATCCTGGGAAGGCAAATGTAGTTGCGGATGCTTTGAGCCAAAAGTCCATCACAGCTTTGAGATCATTGAATGCCTGTCTATCTTTGATTCGAGATGGAGCTATTTTGGCTGAGTTGCAAGTGAGGCCAAACCTGCTACAACAGATTTTAGATGGGCAAAAAGTAGATGAAAAGTTACTGGCTATTATGAGCAAAATCCCAGAGGGAAAAGCAACTGACCATGAGGTGAAAGCAGATGGGTGTCTGTATTACAAAGGAAGACTGTGTGTACCAGATAATGGGGAATTGAAGGCCAGTATTCTAAAAGAGGCACACACCAGTGTATATGCTATGCACCCAGGAAGTACAAAGATGTATCATGATCTGAAGCTTCAGTATTGGTGGCCTGGTATGAAGAAGGACATAGCTGACTATGTGACTAAATGCTTGACATGTCAGCAAGTCAAGGCAAAACATCAAGTTCCATCGGGTTGCTCTGACCTACGCATACCTGAATGGAAATGGGATCGGGTCACCATGGATTTTGTAAGTGGTCTACCTCTCACCCGAAAGAAACATGATGCAGTATGGGTGATAGTTGATAGATTGACAAAGTCAGCACACTTTCTGCCAGTTAGGACTGACTACTCACTGGAGAAGTTAGCAGAATTGTATATCAGTGAGATAGTTAGACTGCATGGAATTCCACTTTCCATCATATCTGATCGGGACCCAAGGTTTACATCGAGATTTTGGAAGAAGTTGCATGAATCCTTGGGTACACAACTCCACTTTAGCACAGCCTTCCATCCTCAGACGGATGGGCAATCTGAAAGAGTAATCCAGGTAAACAATTGAAACAAATTAAATAAATACACATATTGAATTGAAATGATAATAATAACATGAGATATATGTCAGGTCCTTGAGGATATGCTGAGGAGTTGTGTCATTGAGTTTGAGGGAAGTTGGGATAGATACCTCCCACTGGCAGAATTTGCATACAACAATAGCTACCAAGCTAGTATCCAAATGGCCCCATATGAAGCACTGTATGGGAGAAAATGTAGAACTCTAGTGTGCTGGACTGAATTGGGCGAAGACAAGCGGTAGGGCTGCACAGTGAAACAGACTGAGGAGAAAGTGAAACTAATCAAAGCCAATCTGAAGGTTGCCTCAGACAAACAGAAATCTTATGCCGACCTGAAGAGAAAAGAAATAGAATATGCGGTTGGCGACAAAGTGTTCCTCAAGGTGTCACCGTGGAAGAAGGTATTGAGGTTTGGAAGGAAAGGTAAGTTAAGCCCTAGGTTCATTGGCCCATATGAAGTCATTGAACGTGTGGGTCCAGTGGCCTATAGTCTAGCTTTACCTCCAGAGCTGGACAAGATTCACAATGTGTTTCACGTATCCATGCTCAGAAGATACCGCTCAGATCCTTCACATGTCATCTCCAGGGAAGAAATTGAAATACAACCGGATTTGACGTATGAAGAAGAACCTCTACGGATCCTGGCTTGGGAAGTGAAAGAGTTAAGGAACAAGCAGATTCCACTGGTGAAAGTGCTATGGAGGCACCACAACACCGAAAAGGCAACTTGGGAAAGTGAAGAGACGATGAGGCAACAGTTCCCTCAACTGTTTGCATCAGGTAAATTTCGAGGACAAAATTTAAATTAGAGGGGAAGAGTTGTAAAACCCTCCCGGTAACTACTCCGTACATTCTAATGTTCCGGTGACCGGTGTCGGTCCGGACAGCTAGAACATCCGGGAAAATATTTAAACTAAAGTCAGGAACCATAATTAACTCAAATATTAGTAAGAAAAATTTAGTAAAAATTTTAGAAATAAAATACAAACAAGTTAAACGAGCCGATGCCCTAGCGATGGGTAACCCGGAGGGAAGTTGCGGTTCTCGCAACTAGGAGCCCTAGACCTGGGGGAAAATTTATAAAATAATTTTTGGGACTCCAGAGAAGGGTTATTGAGGTCCCTATGGCATTAGAATGC
Source organism: Hevea brasiliensis (assembly GCF_030052815.1). NCBI lineage: Eukaryota > Viridiplantae > Streptophyta > Magnoliopsida > Malpighiales > Euphorbiaceae > Hevea > Hevea brasiliensis. Next base: position 86,789,243 of record NC_079497.1, on the reverse strand, counting down.
CAAGAAAATACCTAGAAAAAATTTTCAATCGGTACAGACAATTTTGACCCGTTAAGCCAAACGGAGGGCATTTTGGTCATTTCGCCTTCAAAGGTGATTTTTTGTAACACCCTCTCGGTAGCAACTCCGTACATTCTATTGTTCCGGTGACCGGTGTCGGTCCGGACAGCTAGAACGACCGGAAAAATATTTAAACTAAAGTCAGGAACCATAATTAACTCAAATATTAACAAGAAAAATTTAGTAAAAATTTTTGAAATAAAATATAATCAAGTTAAACGAGCCGGTGCCCAAGCGATGGGTAACCAGAGAGAAGTTGCGGTTCTCGCAACGAGGAGCCCTAGACCCGGGGAAAAATTCATAAAATAATTTTTGGGACTCCAGAGAAGGGTCATTGAGGTTCCTATGGCATTAGAATGCCAAGAAAATATTTAGAAAAATTTTTCAATCAGATGCATAATTTTGACCCGTTAAGCCAAACGGAGGGCATTTTGGTCATTTCGCCTTCAGAGACGATTTTTGGCCGACTTGTCCAGTTAAGTAAATAATTATTATGACATAAAATGTGAATAAATATTGCTAAAAATTGAATTGAAAATGAGTAGCAAAGAAAAGAAAAAAAAATGAATTAAAATTACAATTTTGACCTCATGCTTATGTCACTAAGCACTCTCACCCAATCACATTGTGACACATGTCCATCAACCACTTAAAATGAGTCAAATGGGCAGAAAATTGAAATGAAAAACTGAATTCTCCTTCCTCATTTCACGTCCACCATAGTAAAAAAAAAGCTTTCTCTCTATTTTTTTTTTTAAGGTTGATTTTCCTAAGCTTCCTCACCTCAAAACCTTATCCTTCCTTCACTAAAAATTATACCCACACCAAGGAGAAGTGTTTGGCAGCCAAGAAAACAAAAGAAAGTGAAGAATTAACAAGACAAAATTCTGCCACTAAGGTTAGTGCTATATCTCTCCATTTTTCTCTTTAAATTTGAAGTTAGGTATATGGATTTAGTTAGAAATTCATGAAATCAAAAGAACATATCCATGTATGGACCACTTAAAAATTGTTGGCAGCCTTAGTGATGGAAGTGTTGATGAGTGTTGAATGAATTTAAGTTGTGTATGGGTGGTCTTGAACATGAGTGTGAGACATAAACATCATTAAGTATGTTGAATTGATGTATGTGCATTAATGGTTATTTGAGAATTAGGGTTTTAGAGAGAAATTTGGACTTTGTGTATGTGATGTTGAAAGAACATTTTAATGGTCAATTAGTGACCATTTGAGGTAAGTTGACCATAATTTGAAGTGCATTAGAGGGTTACAAAGAGTTTTGGTAGGCTGCCTAAAGATAGCAGAAATAAGGCTGTGAGTCCAGCCTGTTTGGACTGCCATATCTTTGGCTGTGTAGGTCCAATTGGTGTTTGGCCAATTGTACATGAAACTAGACTTATAATGGCACATTTTTGCTGAAGAAACCATGCCCAAAAGACCAAAGCAAGAGGACCAAAAGTTGGCCCCAATCCGGATTCCCTGCAAGCTAATTCTGCTGAATGACCAAATGAACAGTAACCATAACTCACTGTAGATATGGTCAATTGACCTGAAATTTTTACAGCAACAAGATAAGACATAGACAAACAACTTTCATGAAGAAACCTACCCCAAATTATGGCCATAACCCATTCAACAAGGCAGTGGCAGTCACTGTTCATGGTACTGTAGATTTGGTAAATTCTGCAGAATTGAAATCCGGCCAGCTGTGGTTTTTGGACCATATCTGGAGCTAAAAAACTCCAAATGGAGTGATTCAAAAAATGAAATTCAACTAGACAAAATAAGGAACAACTTTCATGTTTACCATTTCCTCAAATTCCCACTGCAACAGGACCCAATGAAACAGTAAAGTTGGGTCACAAAAACTGAAAATTTTGCTCTCTTGGTTTTAGGTTTGGAAATGGATTTGGTGGTTAATTTCAACAAGTTTTAAATGTAAAATGTGGTACATTGGGGGTGCTAAAACCAATGTATCTATTTTCTATCCAAAAGTCAACATTTTTGTTGACCAATGAGGTGAATAGTGACACCAAAACTTGAAATTCAAATTTTGAAATTAGAAATGCATCTAGGGGACTTTAAATTGCAATTGGCAATTAATACTAGCAAATGTAAAACTCAAAATGTGGTATCTTGGAGAACTTAGGTTCAATAAATTTATTATGTATTAAAAAGTCAACATTTTGGTTGACTAGTAAGGTGAATAGTAATCAAAATAATTAGCAAACTAATATGAAGACCTAGAACCAATTCTAAGCTTAAATGCTTAGAATTGTATGACAAATGTGGACTATGCATCCTAGTCAAAATTGTTAAAAAGAAATTAAGGCCATAAATTTGAAATCCATGAAATATTCATGGATTACTTGAAACATGAAAAATAAGTCACCTAATTGATGTGAATAGATAGCTAGGGCTTATATGCCCATCACAAATGGAATTCATAAAATATTAGTAACTCAACTTGAAATATAAAATTTGTAATTACATAAGTAGATTCTTGAATGTATAAATGAGAAAGGAAAAATGTTTTGAATACAATAGTACATGTGAACCATTGTTTAGAATTGTGATCAATATGAATAACATAATGAATAAATAAATAAACCATATTAATGTATAAATGAGACATTAGTTCTCATTATTGTAGAGAGGAGGATTATTTTGAGTAAAATGGTATAAAAGGATAATTGATGTGAATTGTGATCATATAAATGATCAAATGAATGTATGAATTATAATTGAAATTTATCATGAAATAATAAAGTCATAAAACACAATATATTAATATTTAATGATATTATGTGCCCTTGTATTACCTAGACATGTGTGTCAGATTGGATAGTTTGGCATGCCAATAGGGTATTGTTTTAGCAGTACTGCGAAAGGCTTTATGCCTGTATTCATGGCTTTATGCCTGTATTCATGGCTTTATGCCCGTATTCATGGCTTTATGCCTGCACTCATGGCTTAATGCCCGATTAGGTAATATCATGGCTTCTTAGCCATACTGACTGCATACGTGGTTGACGTTCTGCATCCTATAGTATGACGGCCCAAGACACCGCAGTGTCCAGTGCCAACGACCCGTTATCCAGTTTAGTCAGCCTGTCATAGGTTACTTGGGCAGTGAAATTTATTGAAATAAGTTAAGAATATTAGTAATTATAAATATTAGAAATTAAGTAAATGAGTAGGATGACCTAAAATAAATTGGAATAATTATTTATTAGAAATAAATCGAAATGAATTGGACCGATATCAAAATTTACTTATTATGAAATAATCTGAGACAACCTAGAAAGTATTGAGAAAATGCTAAAAATTATAACACACATAAATATTGCAAATGTGACTTACACGATAAAATAAGCATATATTTATTATTTTTAGATCATTTTTTCTTTGTACATTATTACTGTACATTGGCGAAATAAACACTTCCAAAGAAGACTAAATTATGATAAAACATATTAAATTTTAGAAACCGCATGTGAAGTATAAATAAATCTTAATTATCCGAATTTTGTTTCTATCTTTATTTATATATTATTTTCTTGTTATATTATTGCACCACTAAGCAGCAATGCTTAGCGCGATGGAATTGTTTCCTCGCGCAGGTACTGAAGTTAAAGCCCAGCGAATACTAAACAGAGATTTTGGAGTTTTGATCTGCAGAGCGTTCAAGGTTGTCACCTCCTCAGCAATGCATGTAGATAGGGCTCACCTTAAGCATATCATGTATTTTGTGTATGTTATTTATTTCTTATATTGTAATATAAATTAGCAAATTGTAATTAATTTGTATATCATGTAAATTATGAAATTTTGTAATTACTTTGTAAATTATGTAAATTAAGGAAATTTGAAAATTTTGCTCATGAAATTTGAGAATGTTTACATATGAATTGAGTATGAATGGAAATGTATGGAAATGATTATGAAATTGAAATGTATGGATGAGATTAGAAATATGAGATAATTATGATTAGCATGGATAAGATTTTATTTTGGAAATATTATTGAATTTCAAACAGGTGAATATTGAAATATGTCAAATGATAATAAAATAGGAGAAACTCCGCTAGTTTCTCCGTCGAAAAAAATAATTGATGTCAAATTTAACGAATTCAAAATTATTAAAAAAATAAAGTAAGATAAATTAGGGTGCTTCTGCACCGATTGTAGCACGCCTTGCTCGGCTACACTGTAGACGGGTGAGGGGTGTTACATTTTTGGCCAACTTGTCCAGTTGAGTAAATAATTAATATGACACAAAATATGAATAAACATTACTAGAAATTAAATTGAAAATGAGTAGTGATGAAAACAAAAGAAAAATGAAATAAAATGCCAAATATGACATAGTATGATGTCATTTAAAAAGCCTTCTCCAATCATAATAAAACAACCAATTAATTAAGTAATATAAGAGACTAAATGAAGACCAAAAGGACCAAAACCCAGCTGCCTTCCTCCTCATCCTCTTACCAGCCGAAACCCTTGCACACCCAAACCTCCATTGACAACCTCAATTAAAGCTCAATTTCCTTCCTTATTTCACCTTAAACCCTAGACACCTTTCACTAAAAACTTGTCTATACCTCTTGGGAAGTGTTTGGCAGCCAAGAAAAGGAAAGAAAGTGAAGTTTTGAGCTTGGGAAAATTCTGCCACTTAAAGGTTAGTGCACTATATACCTAAATCTCTTTAATTTCATGAATAGGGACTTGAACTTAGTAAGAAAATGTAATTTAAATAAACAAAACTCATGTGTATGTGTACATGAATTTCGGCTGCCCTATTGAAGGAATAGGAATGAGTGTTTTGTTGGACTTAGAGTGAATTAGAAATGATGTTTAAGATATATAGATACATGGATAATAAATTGGTATGCTAACTAAGGCATTTTGTAGAAAACATAATGTGAAGCTAGGGTTTTGAGAAGTGAAAATTTGGCTTGGCTTATGAAATTGTTAAAGAACACTCTAATGGTCAATTAGTGACCATTTTAGATAAGTTGACCATAATATGGACTGAAAAATAGCATGGCAAAGAGAATGACTATGCTGCCTAGGGACAGCAGTAATGGTGACTGAGATTCCAGTCCAATTAGACAGCCATAACTTTGGCTGTGTTGGTCCAATTGGTGTTTATCCAATTGGACATGAAACTAGGCTTATAATGGCACATTTTTTCTGAAGAAACCATGCCCAAAAGACCAAAGCAAGAGGACCAAAAGTTGGCCCCAATCCGGATACCCTGCAACAGCACCTGCAAAAATGACCAAATGAATAGTAACTGTTCATTTGGCCATAACTTACTGTAGATATGGTCACTTGACCTGAACTTTTTACAGCAACAAGTTAAGACATAGACAAACAACTTTCATGAAGGAACTTATCCCAAATTATGGCCAGAACCCATCCAACAAAGTGATTACAGTCACTGTTCATGTTACTGTAGATATGGTCAATTCTGCAGATTGGCAATCCGGCCATCTGTGGTTTTTGGGCCATATCTGGAGCTACAAAACTCCAAATGGAGTGATTCAAAAAACGAAATTCAACTAGACAAAATAAGGAACAACTTTCATGTTTTCCATTTCTTCAAATTCCCACTGCAACAGTGCTTAATGGAACAGTAAACTTATACTACAAAAACTGAAATTTTCTGCCCTCTTGGTTTTAAGTTAGAAATGGTAATGGTGACCAATTCTAACAAGTTTTGAACGTGAAATGTGGTATGTTGGGAGTGCCAAAGTCAATGTACATATTGTCTATCCAAATGTCAACATTTTTGTTGACCAATGAGGTGAATAGTAACACCAAAACTTGAAATTCACAAATTGAAGAATTTAAAAGTTTCAAATGCCCTAGTATACCTAACAAGATTGGTTTGGATAGTTCGGCATGCCAATAGGGTTCAGTTAGCAGTACTGCACATGGCAGTTTGCCATTCTGTGATTTTATGGCTTTTAGCCATTCTGACCTTGTATTGAGTTTTGGCCTTGTGCCTGATGTTATCACAGCTTGTTAGCTGTTCTGTTGCACACCGGGAGATGCATATGTGACCGATGGTGTGACGGCCCGAGGTACTTGATACCCAGTGCCAGTTTACCCGTTATCCAGTCCAGTCATCTAGTGTAGGTTACTTGGGCAACCAAATGAATGAAAGTGGACAAAGATAATGAAATAATGGATACACCAATACCAAACAAAGAAATCATACACATTCTATACATACTTATTTTTTTGCTATTTTCTTTTATTATACTATTGCACCACTAAGCATTATTGCTTAGCGCGTTGCTTTTGCCACGCGTAGGTACTGGAGATACAGATCGTGAGCCCAGTAGACCGCAGACTGGGTGAGTCTGTCCGGCAGTTCTGCACAGTGTCCGTGTCACCTCAACTTCTGCAGTGCATTGGTAGGACACTAGGTGTTATTTTGATATTTTGTAGCTAATTTTTACTTTCTCATATGTATTTGAACTTATGTAATGTATATTGATGTTCATGTAAATAATGAAAGTTATGGCTATGAATGCAAAATTTGAGCATTTATTTATTGTTTGTATATGAGTATTATGAGAAATGCATGTTTGAGAAATGAAAAGGTTATTGAGAACTGAAATTGAGAAATGTTATGGATATCTTGATATTGAGATATTATTGATGAATTGAACTTGGGATTGTTTGGAAATTATTTAGAAGTGTTTTTAACAGGTTCCGAAGAACTATTTTCTCCATTTTTAGTCGGAACTCTGCCGGATTTTCTTTAAAAATTTTCGGAACCTCAAATAAATTATAATTTCAATAAATGAACTATATTTCACAAACTATATTCAAAACTTTGATAAAAAAAAAAATTAATTAAGGTAAAATAGAGTGTGCCGGTACACCGTGTGACATAGCTTACTCGGATAATCTGTAGCCGGGTAAGGGGTGTCACAAGTGCAGTCCTTAACAAGATGGCCCTTGCCTCTACAGTTAAAGCAAGCTCTTGTTGCCCAATAGCATTCTCCCCCATGAATCTTGCTGCATGTCTCACAGGGGCAAGGAGAATATGAACCTTTGATCGACTGTTGTCTAGATCTAGGGGGTCTCTGTCCAGAGAATCTATCCCTTCCAAACCTTCCTCCTCTACCTCTGCTAGGTCCCATAAATTTCTTCTTTTTTTCCTGATGTAACACTGGGACTTTGCTCTACTGACTTTTCCCCTTTATCTTTCTCTGATTTTTCAGTCTTCTCAGATTTTTCTTTTGCTGGGCTCGCTTCTAATTCAATCCTTTCCAACTCAAGTGCCTGAGAGATGAGCTCAGAGAATTTACTATGTCTAAATCCCACTACTTGCATCCTCAAACTGGGCTTCAAACCGGTCTCAAATCTCTTGCACCTTTCTTTGCTAGTGGACAGGAGACTCCCAATATAGTGGCTTAAGCAGGAGAACTCCCTCTCATACTCTGCCACTGATCTATTGCCTTGCTTCAGACTAAAAAATTCTTGTAGTTTCTGATCCACATATGCATCTGGGATATATTTCTGTCTAAACTCTCTGATGAAGTCATCCCAGGTCAATACTGGTGGTTCAGCCAAGCTATGGGGGATGGTCTTCCATCAGTCATACGCATCCCCTTACAACAAGGACACTGAGTATTCAAATTTTAGTTCATCTGGGCAGTGCAGCTTCTTGAACACTCGATCCATCCTCTCCAACCACCGCTCTGCCTCTAAAGGGTCTACTGTACCCTTAAATTCTGTCACCCCATACTTCAACAGCTTTTCATACTATCGGGCTGGATGTTGTGGTTATACCACAGGTGTCTGAAGTGGAGCTTGAATAGGCATACTTCCAGCCATTTTTTGAAACATTGCAGCCATTTGCTGTGCAAATTGTGTAGGAAACTACGACATTTAGGAGGTTGGTGCCACCCACCCACTGATATTTTAGAGAGCTGGGGCTTCCCCTTGGTCCTCAGCCTCTACAGACTACTCAATAGAGTGATCCCCTTCTTCCATTTCAAATTGGAGTTGAGATATATCCTGAACAAATAACACAAGGAGTTTCCCTCCGTTAGTTCATATTTATTATGTAATGCACTGTAAGTAACAAATAAGGACATTGAGCAGTTGTACTTATCAAAGAAAAGACAAAAATTCACAAGATAAAACATACTTTAAAAATTTGCTCTAATACCACTAAAACATGTCACACCTTACCCCTCTATAAGGCATAACATGATCCCATAGAATACCTAATGAACTACCAAACTTCACCTACCGATAACTCATTAAGTACCCCACAAGGGATTTTAAAAGCCTTTTTTTTACTTTTTGGAAGTGGTGAGCATTTTCTTACATTTAATATAAGTTTAAAAGCAAGCTAAAATTTTTGTCCATTTTTATTTTTACACAAATTTTGGAAAAATTTCGGTAGAGTGTCATCTGTATTTTAAGAAAATAGTTCTTCACAAACCTGTAAAAACACTTTCAATAATTTATTTCATCAACTTAACAACTACCACAACAAACTTCAACATCATTTCTCAAACTCCAAAATTCAAATCAATAATTCACAACTCAATATTTCCATTCATTTTTCATTAAAGTGAAAACAAATTACATTTATCAACCACTTTACATTAGCAAATCCAAAATGATATTATTACAACTTTATACAATTGCTCATGACCAGTTTTGATCTATGCATACAGTTACATACACAAATATAAATATTACATTCAGGGTATAAATTTATACCCGACAAAACTTTAGGAAAGGTGGCTCTAAGATCCTCAGCAGCTCACTATGCTGCTCCTCTAGTCTCTATATCTGTGACAGCAATAACAGCCATCGCTGAGTACTATGACTCAGTGGTGCACAACATACTAAAATAACATTTATGCATAATTCAAATCATACTTATTCAAATAGATTGTTGAAAATGAAGATATATGCAAAACATGATTTATAAACTTTTAGTCCAACAATTTCATTTAGAAATTCTCAAATCAATTTCATAAAAACACACAGTTATATCATGCCATTCGAAACATATTCATCTCAATAACCGGAGGCTTATGAGAAATTACAAGGCCAGCTAGCTCAAATATATGGATATCCATTCTAATTTCTTCTTCTACTAGCACACACCTTAACACTTCAGTCAGAGAAGGAATCAAAATTCAAAACTAATTTCCCCCACTAGTTATGCTAGTGAGGCATTCAAATATATGGTCATGACACTGTGGTTTCAAAACTATCTTAGCAATTTACTAAACATTTATTGCCACTTCAAATACATACAAGTAAACTTTCAACAATTTAAGTCAAAAGCATAATAAACATTTCAATATAACTTAGTCACAATTTAATATCTCAATTCATTCAAAACAATTTGCAGAAGAAAATTTACAGAAATTCTATGTTGTGCACAAACCTTATACGAGTCACCTCTTAGCCTTGCCTCGATGCTTTGGGTTCTTTCCCGGTATTCTTTTCCACTAAAACACACAATTTCACAGTGTTTCAGTACCATAAATTATCATAAGTCCAAAAATAATTTCAAATCTAACTTTAATATGCTTAATTTGACGTTCTTTGAAATTTATATTTCGGGGTTACTATTCACGATACTATTCAATTCAATTTATTAACTTTCTGATGATTAATAGGTATGGGAATTCTAATTTCACCCACATACCACATTTTGGTTACCTAATTTCTTGGTTTTGGTTGTTTTCTCAAACTTCAAGTCCCTTAGGCACAAATTTCAAATTTTCAGTTTTAGTGTTCAGTATTATACTGTTCCATTGGTCATGTTGCTGTATTTGGCTAAGTTTTCTTCATAGAAGTTGTTCCTTATTGTCTTAACTTTATTTTCCTTTTTGAATCACTCCATTTGGAGTTTTTTAGCCTAAGTTATAGCCATTTGAACATGGCTGGCCAGATTTGGTGTTAGCCGAAATTCTGGGCAAATTCTGGATTTTGGCAATTTTTGTGGTTGATTGCAGGTGGATTTTCAAATAGGTTATGGTTAAAATTTAGGGTTGTTTTCTTCATGAAAGTTGTAGGGCTATGTCTCATATTTCTACTGGTACACCTTCAGGTCATTTGGACCTTCCTAGACGAAGTTATGGTCATTTATGTAACTACTATTCATTTAGTCATTTTTGTATAGGTCAATGTGTCCAATCCGGATTTAACCTAATTATTCACTAAGTTATGGTCACTTTCTAGGCATGATTCCTAAGTGAAAAATGTGTCATTTTGTGTCTAGTTTCATTCCCAATTAGCCTCACACCAATTAGGCTGGTAAATTTTTAGTTTTGATCCCTGAAAGGGACTTAGGTCAAGCTGCATGCAGATTAACCCTCACCAATCCGAATTTAAACTTGTTTCCAACAATTCATACACATCACAAATGGTCAAAATTGACCATTTCTCAACTCAAATAAATTAAATAAAATCATTTGGCTAATTCTCAAATTTTTCTTTAATTTTTTACATGTTCAAAACCCTAGCTACACACAAAGTTCAATCTAATGCAATTTAAAGTGTGTATTCATGTTCTACACACCTAATTCACCTCAAATAACCACTCAAAACCATCAAACTCATTCATATCAAACCCTAACCCTAGTTGGACGAATTTTCTATTTGGTCCCTGAATAATTATTTTTTTTTTGATTTCCCCCAAATCTAAATTAATTCAAGTAGATATGCATGAATATAAAGAGAAATCAAAGAATGGATAACTAACCTCTTTGTGTGGCTTTTCTCTCTTTCCAAATTCCACTTCTTTCCTCTTTTTTTTGTTGTCAATAGATGAATCAAGGTTCAAGGAAAAGATGTACTTAAAAAACCTTAGAGAAATTATGGCTACATTAGGGTTTGTGAAGCTTAGGGTATGGTTATTAATGGTGGAAGATGAAATGAGGAAAGAGAGAAGTGAGTGGGGTGGCTGACCAACTTGTAGAAGAAGAGTAAATTCTATTTTTTTTTTCTTTAATTTGGTCCCTTTTTAGTGGTATTTATCCACAAATTTTAATAATTAAAAATTAGGTTTATTGCATCATGTTTATATCATGCATGATGCAAATAAACTTTTTCTTTTCTTTTTTTTTCTTTTCTATTTATTTTCCATTTACTTCTTAATTTAATTCTTGATCTCGAAATTTTTTTTCCTCCGATTTCATTGGACAGTTAGGTCAGGAGTCAGCTCTAGGAGTGAATTGACCAAATTGCCCCTCGTCGGTTCGATCCAGTTTGCAAGTAGTTCAATATTTCTTCTGGATCCCTGACCTAATTATTTGACCTACTTAATAATTCTTTTTTTGTGATTTTCTCTTTTCCACTATATTCACAATGGTCTTAAGGACCGCGACATCACATTTTACGGTTCGAAATTTGAGGTTAGACTAACCTCGCAGTCATTCCCGCAAAGGTCACCCATTGCTGTGACTCCCGGCTCATTTAACTTTTTATGTTCTGTTTTTCTTATTTATACTTAACGATTTAGCAATTGCTAATTATTTGTGTTCAGGGCTTATCTAGGTGTCTTAGCTGTGGTTCTAATCCTCTTAATTGCCCGGACTGACACCGGTCATCGGAACAGTAAATATACCAGGTGTCACAAATTTAGCCAAATGTTCTTCATCAAAGTTCTAGTTACATTTCACTTTTTGAATCACTACATTTGGAGTTTTGTAGCTCAAGTTATGGCCTAAACACCATAACTACCCGGATTGCAATTTTTCCACAATTTCTAGGCAGAATCAATTCTGCAGTTTTTGTACACTGACTGCAGGTCAGTTTTTGGACTTGTTATGGTCAAAATTTGACCCTTATGAGAATTTATAAGTAAAATTAAGTATGTAAAATTCAATTTATTAGATTAATATTGAAATACTTTAATTATGTGTTTCAATTGGTAAGGAGCCATCCAAGGAATAAGGAAAGGTTGGTCAAGACTAATTAAAGAGGTTTGTGCACAACAACTAACTCTCTTTTGTTTTTTAAATTGAATTTGGCATTGAATGAGTTGTGAAAATAGTTTATGGTCTTTATTATATTATTGAATACTTTGATTGACAAAAATTATGTGTTACTAGCCCAATTTTGGGAAATTATTTGAATGAAATAAGAATGTTAATTGATGAATATTTTGATGCTTGGAAAATTATTGAAATGGTTTGAAACAACAGTTGTCATGACTATATGTTTGAATTCCTCACTAGCTTATCTAGTGGGACAAATTGGATTTGTATTCCCTCTCTGGCTGAAGTGTTAGGGTGTGTGCCAGTTGAGGACGAATTAAATGAGTACTCATATACATGTGCTAGCTAGCCTTTGCATTCCCCATTAGCCTTGGGTTATTGGGACGAATTGGATAATCGTGTCATGATCAAAACTGTGTGACTTTGCGAAACTTTTGTTCTATGATTTATGGAATAAAATTTGGTTTATTTAAGTAATTTTCTAGCTTTAAAAATAAAGCATCATTTTATATGTGTTAATTTGCAATTGATTTAATTTGGAAGATTGTGATTTATGTTGATGTGTAAATTATTTTTTTTTTTAAATTGAGCACCACTGAGTCTTTAGCTCAGCGATAGCTTGGTTATGTTATCGCAGGTAAAGAGGCAGATAAAGCAATAGAGTAGGCTGTTTGTGACGTAGAGTGATCAACATTTTGGTGTCATTACCAGGTATATAGATTATACCTTTGTAAATTTTCATTTAATATATATATGTATCTGTGTGTATGTACATAATAGACTTGAGTAGTTGTATAAAGATTTTGAAATTTTATTTTTGATCAGTGTAAATATTTGTAATGTAAACCTATTATTTCATATTAATGAAATGCTTAAGTTTCTTTTTTATATTATTTTCACAATGAATTACTTGAAATTGTGTTTGTTGAGATTGAGTTGTGTTGAAAATATTGGAGTTGTGGTTAAGACACATATATCAGGAGTGTTTTTAACAGGTTTTGAAGAATTGTTTTCTCAAATTATAAACAGTACTCTGCCGAAATTTTTGTAAAATTTTTGAAATCTTGAATTAATAAAAAATTTGACTCGTGACATAAACCTTAATTAAAGGCTTTTAATAAGTATTCAACATTACCTTACAATTTAAAATGAATAGAAATTGGTTTAAAATCCCTTGTAGTAAATTTAATGGGTTATCAGTAGGCAAAGTTCGGTAATTCATTAGATATACTATAGGATCATGTTATGCCTTACAGAGGGGTAAGGTGTGATAGTCATCCTTCGGTGACAAAAATGATATGTTACGCCTATCCAGTGATGGTGGAAGATAAATGTTTTCTAGCTGACCTGGTGGTCCTAGAGTTGATGGATTTTGATGTCATTCTAGGGATGGATTGGCTCTTAGCCAATTATGCCACCTTTAGACTATAGAAATAAGGTAGTAAGGTTTAGAGGACTGGATGGGTTAGAGTTAGTCTTTTAGGGAGATCAGATATTAGTAGTAAAGGGGATGACCTTTGTAATACATGCTAGTAAGATGCTCCAAAAAAGATGTAGCCCATGTTAGAGAAGTTATGGAGAATAGAAGTGGACAAGAATCAGCTCTTGTGGTAAGAAAGTTTTCAAATATGTTTCTTAAGGAACTACCTAATCTGCCACTTGAAAGGGAGATAGATTTTAAAATTGATTTAGTGCTTGGTACTAGACCCATATTTATTCCTCCTTATAGAATGGCTCCTGTAGAGTTGAAAAAATTGAAAGAACAACTGTAAGAATTAGTGGATAAGGAATTCATCTCACTGAGTACTTCTCTTTGGGGTGTTTGAGTATTGATTGTAAAGAAGAAGGATGGATCCTTGAGACTATGCATTGACTATAAGCAGTTGAATAAGGTAAACTACAAAGAACAAGCAACCTCCACCCTTATTGATGAAATGTTTGATCAATTAGCTAGAGCTTGTTATTTTTCAAAGATAAATTTGAGGTCTAAATACCACTAGTTGAGGATTAAGGAGTCAGATATTCCAAAGACGGCCTTTCAGACCAGATACAAGCATTATGAGTTCCTTATGATGCTGTTTGGGTTGATAAATGCCCCAACTGCATTCATGGATCTCATGAACATGGTATTCAAATAGTATCCGGATCACTTTGTAATTGTCTTTATTGATGATATTTTAGTGTATTCTAGAAGTCTAGAAGAGCATGCACAACACCTAGGAATAGTTCTTCAAATGCTGAGGGAGCATTAGTTGTATGCCAAGTTCTCGAAGTGTGAGTTCTGGCTAAGGAGTATATCCTTCTTGGGGCATATAGTGACAAAGAATGTAATCGAAATAGATCCTAAGAAGGTAAAAGCCATGGCAAATTGGCTAAGGCTAGTCATAGTGACAGAGATCAAGAGTTTCCTAGGTTTGGCTAGCTATTATAGGAGATTTGTACCTGATTTCTCTAAGATATTTACTCCAATGATTAGGTTAACTCAGAAGAATAAGAAGTTTGAATGGAGTGATGAATGCGAAGAGAGCTTTCAGAAGCTTAAGGAGTGCCTAATTTCAGCACCAGTACTGGCTCTGCCTACAGGTAATGAAGATTTCACTGTATACTGCAATGCCTCCAAAGTAGGTTTGGGATGTGTTCTCATACAAAAGGGAAGAGTAATAGCTTATGCTTTAAGATAGTTAAAGAAGCATGAAGCTAATTATTCCACTCATGACTTAGCAATGACAGCCATAATTTTTGCTCTAAAGATGTGGAGACATTATCTTTATGGAGCAAAATGTGAGATCTTCACAGACCACAAAAGTCTCCAGTACATCTTCAAGTAGAAAGAGCTAAATCTCAGATAAAAAAGATGGGTAAAACTGCTCAATGATTATGACTGTATAATCTAATACCATCCAGGAAAGGAAAACGTTGTTGCAGATGCTCTCAGCCAAAAATCATTTAACAGTTATCAACCAAAGGTACCTGGATAGCTCAAATGAAGGTGACACAAGTGTACCTAAGAAAAATAGCAGAGAAATAGCATGAAGACCCTGAGTTGGTAAAAATAGCAGAAACAGTACAGAAAGGTAAGGGCGGTGAGTTTTGTTTTGATAGAAAAGGAGTGTTAAGGTACAACAACAATTTATGTGTATCAAATGACATCCAACTTAAGGGAGACATTATGAGGGAAGCTCATAATGCTAAGTATAGTGTGCACCCTGAAGCCACCAAATTGTATTAGGACTTAAAGAAGGTGTATTGCTGGCCTTCCATGAAAAAGGAGATTGCATAGTTTGTGACTGCTTATGAGGTCTATCAAAGAGTTAAGCTGGAGCATCAGAAGCCAGCAGAAATGCTCAATCCACTACTCATTCTAGAGTGGAAATGGGAAAATGTGGCCATAGAATTTATTGTGGGTTTGCCAGTTGCTTCCAATAAATATGACTTAATATGGGTTAAAGTGGATAGGTTAACCAAGTCTGTTCATTTCATTCCTATTAGAGCTAACTACTCTATGGATAAGTTAGCTTAGGTGTACATCGTGGAGATAATTAGGTTGCATAGAGCTCCAGTAATAATAGTCTCTAATAGAGGACTATAGTTCACGTCAAGGTTTTTATGCTGTCTTCAAAATGAATTAGGCACCAAGTTAGATTTCAACATAGCCTTTCATCCTCAAACAGATGGACAATCAGAAAGGACCATACAGACTTTGAAGGATATATTGAGAATGTATGTATTTGACTTTGGTGGATCGTGGAAAAAATACCTTCCCCTATTTGAGTTTGCATCCAATAATAGCTATCACTTTAGCATCAGAATGGCACCATATGAAGCTTTGTATGGAAGGAAATGTATGTCACACCTTATCCCTCCGTAAGATGTGGCATGATCCTGTAGTATACCTAATAAATCACCGCACTTCGCCTACCAATAATCTATTAAATATACTATAAGGGATTTTGGCAAAGCAAATTCATTTTTAAGTTTGGCATGGTGATAAAAATTTAATTGAAGTGTTTTCAACTCAAGTATGTGTCATAAAACCTATTTAGAAATAATTATGCATTTTTAAAATTTTGCGGAAAATCCACGTGGTTACGGCTAAAATATAATAAAACAGTTCTTCTAAACCTATGAAAATCAATTTATAAAATTTATGTCATACTCAAATTGAACTCAATCAACATCAAATCATCTCATTTCATTCTCAACAAGACTCATCATAAAGAAAATTGTTCATTATTTACAAGACTCAAAAAGAAATTTAAATATTGCATTCATTAAGGTAACAAAAATTATATTACAAAAATATACATGTAAATAAAATCTCAAAATAATATTATAATAATTACAATCCCAAATTTTTATTACAAATTATTTTTTGTACAACTACTCGAATGTAATTACATATAAATAGCTACATGATTACATCAAAATCTAATGTATAAGGGTATACTTATGATATACCTGAAGATAATCCCAACACAATGTCACTCAGCTGCTCTATCATTTCTTTCACCTGCGACAGTATACAAAGCTATCATTGAGTAGTGCACGACTAATAATTTAAAATTCAAGACAAAACATACTTTAACCAATCATAACAAAAAGCTTAAAATATTGAAATTCTTCATAATTCATAAACCAAAGTCAATATTTTCTATCATGCAAATCATTTATTTGATTAACATTTTTGGGTCAAGTAACCACAATTTAAAACATTTAAAATACTCATATCTTTCTTGATCTAAGAAAACAATATAATACATTCAACTATTTGCAAGCATTTGTTTCAATCATCTTTTTTTAGCAAAATATGCACAATTTAAGGGTGTTGAAAACATTCACATAGTTTATAGCAGGACACTAAAACAATGTCGGGTGGTACACCACGACAAAGCCAATGCATCCCAATAACCAATAGCTAAAGGGGAACATAAGGGCTAGCTAGTATATATGAGTACTCATTCAATACGTCCTCAACTGGCACACACCTCAACACTTTAGCCAAAGAGGGAAAACTCAACCCTACGAATGGAGGAGATCACAATCAATATCATCCCATTAGACAAGCTAATGAGGAACACAATCACATTGCCATGCTAACTGTGGTTTCAAAACATATTCAAAACAATTTCAAATAATTTCCGTTTAAAGAGTCACATTGCAAATCCAATAAACACATTTCATAATTCACAACCGTTAAAAAAATGCATTAAATTCTTAAGTGCACAAAAGTAATTGTATTTAAATCATACAAAGTTAATTGAACATATTTAAAGTCCACAATTACAAAAAAAAAAAAAAAAACAAAATTCAATCATATAGAGTTCATTCAAGTCAAATCCAAATTTAAAACATAGAAAAAGAGAATAGTTGTGCACAAACCTCTTATACTCCTCTCACTTAATTCCACTTTTTACTTCTTTAGGAGGCTCCTTTTTTCACTGAAAATATATAGTGGGAATGTCTCAATATTTATTCCAATTATCTCCAATAACTAATTAATTGAATACCTAATGAATGCCTAAGTTACTTATGCAAAATTCAAGGAGTTTGGGTTCTAGACAGTTTAGAACCTTGACTTTGCAATCCCATTTTAACCGAATTCCAGTCATAATTTGAGAAAGTGATCTCAATGAAAACTGTTTCTCTATGTCTTAGTTTTATTTTCCAATTTGAATCACTCAATTTGGAGTTCTGGATCTCAAGTTATGGCTAAATTACCAAATACTGTTCCAAGTGCCATATCCTGAGATTCCAAGTTTCTATATTTGTACCTTAACTTTTCATTCTATATCCAAGCATCCTAAGCTCATAATTTGGCCATGGTCCCTCAAACAATGTTTTAGGTCTTTGTCTTAGGTTTCCAAATCATTTTGAATCACTTAAATTAGAGTTTTTTAGAGGAAGTTGTGGCCTAATAACCATTCGGAGGTCATAAAGCCAATTAGCTAAGGAGCTGGAATTCCAAATTTAGGATTCCTGATTTATCCCAACAATTCCCCTATCTTTCCCTATGAATTAGGTTCTGGTCAAAATACAAAGTTTGTAGTCCTATGTCTTATGAACATTTTGGTTTTAGAATCACCTAATTTTCATTTTTGTAGCCTAAGTTATGGCAATTTTTCCAAAACTGGTCGGATGGCTCATTGTCCAGAATTTCCAAGTTTGTCTAGAATCAGAGTTGCTAGACCAAATTAGTCTAGCAATTTGATTAACATAGGGTCATAATTTGGCTCTATGTTCTTCATAAGAGTTTTTCTCCAATGTCTCAGGTTTCCACTAATTTAAGAATTACCTAATTTGGAGTTTTTTAGAGTGAATTATGCTTAAATTACTAAATACTGTTCTTTTGGTCATTTTTGTTCAAGTCCAGAATTGCAATATGGATTCAAGCCAAATTTAGGGTAACCTATGGTCATTTTCTGGACAAGGCATCCCCATGAAAAATTTAGCATTATGTTTTAAGTTTTATCTCTAATTGGTTTCACACCAATTGGAGTTATATAGCTCAACTTATAACCATCTAAGTGGACTGGACTCAAGCTGTCCAGAATTCCAGCATATGGCACACCACCAATCTATCAATTCCATTCCTCAATTCAACATCAATACACATTCATGGCACCTCATATTACCTTAATTTACCATTACTACCATCAATTTAGTACCCTATAATAAAAACCCTAATTTCCATAAACCCTAATTCTTTTATCTTCCCAATTTCATGCAATTCATATAACCTCAACATATAAATCAAGTATACTACTTCATTTAAGCTAGGATTGATCATCAATTCAACCCAAAACACACCAAACCCTAAGGTTCCTAAGTTGGCTGAATTTTACACTTAGGTTTCATGCAAAATTTTCATGCTTTCTTAAGTTATTTCTATATAGTTGAACTCAATTTCAATCAATATATAAGAAGAAAGCTTAAAAATCAACTTACCTTTAATTGACAATTTTCCAAACTTCTCAATCTTCAATTTCTCTTCAATTCCTTGCTTCCAATCTTCCACTCAAGGTAAAATATCAACTTTTTATTGAATTGGCTAGGGATTTTATGGAGTAAAACTAAGGTTTAGAAGCTTTGGGATGTTCATCAATGGAGGAAATTGAGAGAGGTGGAGAGAGAGGGAGCCAGCTGGTTCTTTTGGGGAAGAAGACAATTTATTTCATTTAACTTTTGGTCTATTTAATTTGATGATTATCCCCAATTTCATAAATTAAAAATTATAATTTTTAATTGTCATGCTTATGTCATAATACTAATTTAAATTTTCATTTCCTTTTTGTTTTTCTTTTCTTTTCCCTACACATTTCTTCATATTTTTAATTATTTTTCAATATTTTAATCTCATACATTTTAATGGACATTTAAGTTAAAAGTCATCTCTAGGAGTGAATTGTCCGAAATGCCCTTCATCAGTTTATTTAAGTCCTAGGGTTCTAATTCCCTTATTTGTGCTTATTTCCCTTTATTTCTCTGATTTTCTAGTTCCTAATAGTTTTACAATTATCCCTTAACTAAGGATGTCATGGAGTCCCACATGAATTTAGGGTAGCAACTGAGCTCGCAATCACTTCTCGGGTCGGTCACCCATTATTAATACTCTAAGCTCCTTTAACCTAATTGTGCTTCATTTCTCTTATTTTCATCCAACCTCATTTGATCCTAAAAACTTTATTTATGGCTCTTTTATGTAAATTAACTGCAGTTTCATATATTCTAGCTGTCTTGACAGACACTAGTTGTAACACCCTCACTGTAGCCATTCCGTACATTCTACTATTCCGGTGACCGGTGTCGGTCCGGATAGCCAGAATATCTGGAACTATATCTAGACTAGAGTGAGGAATCATAAATAACTCAAATAATAGTAATAAAAATCTAAGAAAAATTTTAGAAATAAAATACAACCAAGTTAAATGAGCCGGTGCTCTAGTGATGGGTAACCTAACGGGAAGTTATTGTTTTCACAGCTAGAAGCCTTAAACCAGGGGGAAAAATTCGTGAAATAATTTTTGGGACTCCAAAGAAGAGTCATTGAGGTTTTGATGGAATTAGAATGCCAAGAAAATGCTTAGAAAAATTTTTAGATCAGTATAGACAGTTTTTGCTCCTTAAGCCAAACGGAGGGCAATTTGGTCATTTCGTCTTCAGAGATGAGTTTTGACCAACTTGTCCAATTAAGTAAATAAATTATATGACATAAAATATGAATAAATATTATTAAAAATTTAATTGAAAATTAGTAGAAAAGAAAAGGAAAGAAAATGAATTAAATTAGAATTTTGACATCCCTATGATGTTATTAAAACACTTCCACCAATCACATTATGACACATGTTTATAAACCCAATTAAAAGAGTAAAATGGGCAGAAAATTAAAAAGAAAAACTGCACTCTTCTTCGTCCCATAGCCCAGCCGAAATCCCTCTCCAACCCCAATCCACCATTAAAGCTTCATTAAGCTTTCAACCCCACTCCAACTCACCTTAAAATCTCATCCTCTCTTCATAAAAATTTATCCCTACCACTAGATCATGTCACACCGTACCCCTTAGTAAGATGTAACATTATCCCATAGTACATCTAATAAATTACCGTACTTCGCCTACCGATAACCCATTAAATATACTAGAAGGGATTTTAAAATAATTTTCGTACTTTTTGAAAGTGGTGAGCTTTTATAGCAGATATTAAAAACATTTACTTAAAGTTTAAAGACTAGTTAAAATTTTTGTACATTTTTATTTTTATGCAAATTTTAAAAAATTTTCGGCAGAGTGCCGTCTATATTTGGGAAAAACAATTCTTCAAAACCTATGAAAAACACTTCCAAATAATTCATTTCAACCCAATTGCAACTACCAAAACTCAAATAATTACAAATCCAACCAATCTCCCTAATTTATGACAATTGCAAAACATTTAAGTAAATCCATTCTCATTGCATTGAAAATATTTGATTTCATTCACAATATAGTTCACAGCCATAACAAGCCAAAAGATAATATTTTTACATATGACTGTACAACTGTTCAATTACATATGACTATAACATTATTTACATCAACTAATGACAAGGGTATAACTAAATACCTGTACAAAAGCCTCAGTGTAGTCCCAATAATCAGCAGCTCACTCTGCTGCTTTTTCCTTGTTTCTATCTACGACAGCAAAGAAAGCTATCGCTGAGTATAAAAATACTCAGTGCTGCACAATAAAATATAAAAAGCAAATTATAAAACATTTGTCATTAATTCACAGTTCAAATATTTCAAAATCGAATTTCAATTTTCAAATCACATTTATCACAATTCATAATTTAAATATTTCATAATTTTCAAAGCTTAAAATAACACAAATTTGATCAAACAATTTAATAAGCATAGTGTTGCCAATCAATAGCACAACTTAGGCCATGACACAAAATTTCCAAACATGCCGTGTTATACACCACGACAAGGCAAACTCACCCCACTAATCAAAATCAATGAGAGAGGTGGCTAGGTAGCTAATGAGTACTCATTCAAACTCACCTCTGGCTGGCAAGCCAGAGAGGGAGGAAAATGATCAAATATCAAACTCAACCCCACAAGTGGAGGAGGAACATAGTAAGGGACTGCCATGCCAAGTGTGAATCAAAAATAATTTCAAAATCATCTTATTCAACATTTCATTCAAAATATTAATCAATTTTCATTTCAAATTTCCATTTACAAAGTAGACAACACAACATTTGTCAAGGCATTATTTAGCATAAAATGCTCCAAAGATGTATTCAAATGAATTTTCTAATAATAAATCGAAAATGAAAAGTTATTGTGCACAAACCTGATGTGAGTCTCCTCTAGACCTTGACTCAGTTTGCCCTATCCTTATCTAGGTCTTTTTCAGCTGAAATATGCAATTTATGGTATTTCAGTATCTTATCTCATAATAACTCTAATAATTAATTCATATATACTTAATTCTAGCCCCAATATACTTAAACTAACGTTCTTGGAAATTTTCATTTTGTAGTTACTATTCACGACACTATTCAAGTCAATTTGTTGACTTTCTTATGCTTAATAGGTATAGGGATTTCAATTTCACCCACATACCACATTTTGGTTACCAATTTTGTTGATTTTAGTTGCTCTTTTTTAAGTTTCCTAGGCACAATTTCAAATTTTCTTGATTTGGTGTTCTGTTTTGTACTGTTCCATTGGTCATGTTACTGTTAGAATTTGACAAAGTTTTCTTCATAGAAGTTGTTCCTTATTGTCCTAACTTTAATTTCATTCTTGAATCACTCCATTTGGAATTTTGTATCCCAAGTTATGGCCATTTGAACATGGCTAGCCGGATTTGGTGTTACCCAGAATTCTAGGCATTTTCTGGATATTAGCAGTTTTTGTATAATGAATTCAGGTGACTTTTTTACTAGGTTATGGTCAAAATTTGGGTTTGTTTTCTGCATGAAAGTTGTGGTTCTATGTCTCAACTTTCCATCGGTATAAAATTCAGGTCATTTGGACCTTCCTAGTCTAAGTTATGGTCATTTAAGTAACTACTATTCATTTAGTCATTTTTGTACAGGGTAGTGTGCCCAATTTCGAATTTGGCCTAAGTGTTCACTAAGTTATGGTCATTTTCTGGGCATGATTCTTGAATGAAAAATGGTTCATTTTGTGTTTAGTTTCATTCCCAATTGGCCTCACACCAATTAGGGTGGTAAATTTTCAGTTTTGGTCCCTGAAAGGGACCTAGGTCAAGCTGCCTGCATATTGACCCTAACCAATCCGAATTGAAACTTATTTCTAACAATTCACACACACCACAAATGGTCACAATTGACCATTTGTCTATTCAAATAAGGTCAACTACATCAATTGACCAATTCTCAACTTTTTCTCCAATTTTTCAAAATGCTCAAAACCCTAATTACATAGAGTTCAATTCTAATGCATTCAAAACATATATCCATACTTCACATGCACAATTCAACCTAAACAACCATTCAAACACCTTAAAATCATTCATTTCAAATCTTAACTAAGGCTGGCTAAAATTCTCTTTTGGTCCCTCAAAAATTATTTTCTTTTAATTTTAATTTAAGATCTAAGTTAATTGAGTCATAAACACAACAAATAAACTTAAATTTCCAAGTACAAGTGCTTACCTCCACTAGAATTTTCAATTCTTCCCTTTCTTCCTTTTCTTCTTTTCTTTCCTTCTTCTAAAGCTTCCTCAAGTTGATCTAACAAGTTCTTATGGACTAGTTTGGGGTCAAAGTAGGGTTAAGTGGTTGGAAGAAAGCTTAAACTCAAGCTTCAATGGTGGTTTTTCAATGGTAAAGTAAGAGAGACAGGAAGGTGGGGCGGCACACTTGAAAGAAGAAGATCAAAATGATTTTTCTTTTCTTTTTTTTTTTAGGTTGTCGACACCATATTTTGGCCGATCCCCAAAATCAATAAAACTTTGAAACTGACCCCAAAACTTTGGCAAAATCGGGGTTCTCCTGAACGGTTCGGTTGTTCTCTAGGGAAGCAATCAGTACTTGGGCGCCACAAGAAGGGGGCCTCGTAGGAGGTCGAGAACGACCCCCTTCTGCGCTTGGAGCAACTGGAGGAGGTGGAGGCGGCTCTTCCTGTTGAGGAGGAGATCGGACAGCTTCAGTGATCGGCGGCCCCGAAGGTCGGGGCGGGCCTCCTTGCGTCTCCCCAGGTTCATGGCCGGGTGTTTGAAGTAGTGACGAACGCTTCATCTCCTTTATTTTCTGGGAAATCTCTCTCTCCTTCTTCCGCTTCCTGGAACCTTCACCACCCGCCATACCTACACAAAAAAGAGGTCAGTGAGATCGCTAAGGTCCAAAGATCTGAGAAATAGAAAATACCGATGCCAAGATCAGAGAGCTGAAGCCCACGCTTTTTGCCCGTGATCAACTCCATCGTCCAATGATGCATTTCTACCACCGCATCTAAACAGGAGTACTTTTGAGTGGCAGCTTGATTCTTCAGCTCCATCACTATTAGGCTTTCCTCCTTGTTCAGGGTAATACGCTTCAGAATCAAGGGCCCCTGGTGCCACCAGCTACGGGGGAAGTCCTCGAAGCAGGTCAGATTTTTGCTCCTCTGAATGAAGAAGCGGTTCTTCCAATTCTTAAGGGAGGAGGGCAGATCGATGAAGAGCCCGCAATGAGGCTTCGCCTAAAAGAACCAATGCTCGTCGTCCTTTCGGCGAGTTAGCCTGTGCAGTTCGGCGAACACCTTAGCCGTAGGTCTGATTCCCTTAGCTCGGCACAGGCCTCGGAAGGCTACCAAGATCCGCCACGAGTTAAGGTGAATTTGGGCGATGCACACTCGATGGAATTTTAGGACCTCCTTGAAGAAGTCATCCAGAGGGAACCGAAGACCGGCCTTCAACTGTTCCTCGTATACCATCACCATGTCATTCTCTTCAAAGGAGTGATCGGCTCGGTGATCGTCGTGACACCGGATAAGTTCATATGAATCGGGCTCTATGTTGTACTCCTGGCTAAACGACTGCAGATCGGTTTCTTGCAAGATCGATGGCAGCTCGTCCATAGGAAGATTCTCCCTCCCTGAGGAAGGTACAAGCCTCGATGGTGCGGTTCGCCCCCGAGCTGGAACGGAGACCCTAGAAGGTTCTGGTTGTGCGCTCGGCCCGACCACCTCTTCTTCATCAGACGACCATGAAACCTGGACGGAAGGTGGGCTTGCCGCTCTCTGACCTTCGGCGCCGCTCATTTTTAAGGAAAACAAAGAACTTAAAGCTAAAAGAAGGATTAAAACCCTTACCGGAGCTTGAACGGAGTCGGAAGAGCTTGAAAATCGGGAGAGTTTTGGAATTGCTTGCGAGAAACAGAAAATGGCATAAGTAAGAAAATGGCTAACCCTTACCCCTATTTATACTCGTCCGAGCATTTAATGCTCACGATGTCCCAGGCAATGCATCGGTTAACGGGATTCGCCAGCTGTTCTGACACGTCTCTCAAATTCCATAAAGAGAACGGCTAATTAGAGATCGGCATATTAAGATAAATGTTTCGAATTGCGGATCGATTAAGGGTTGTTCAGTTAGGAACCAGATCGGATAAACACATCAGAGAGCGGAAAATAATCAGTGCAATAATAATAAGATGATAAGTGACTTTTATTTCCAAAAGATCGGATTACATCATTTGGGCGATCTCTAGGGATCGGAATAATAGAGATCGAAAGATGGGAGATCAGCATGAGAGATCGGAATAGGAGCGTGGGAGGGATCAGAAGGCAAAAAGAATAAGACAAATCCCAAATAACCGTCGTCAGAATCAGAGCCGAGGTAGTTAAAGCGTGGCAGACGAGATCTTTACCGCACGCCTAAGAATCGCCCGCAATGCTGACAGGTGCCAGGGTATGTCATGACAGTCCTGTACATCCCAATCTCCACCGTTGATTTCACTTGTAAGGACAAACCCGGGACCCTTGGATCAAGAGACAAGACGACAAGACCAGCGTCTTTCGCTCTTAGCCCTCAGATCACTCCTGACACGAGGATTTGAGACCGTCCGATTGAAAGAGGAAAAGGACGAATATTCTGAAGAATAATCTTAGCCGTTCATTTTGGTTCTCTTTAATTCTCAAGCATCCGATCATGTCCTTCAAAATCTAGACCCTCCATCTCCCTCAAAATAAATCCTGACCCTTCATGGGGAGCACCCGATTCCTATAAATACCTGCCAGAAAACTGTTCAAAGGGGGGACAAAAAATATAAACAAGAGGCAGTAACTATAGTGGAAGAACTCTAAAATTTAATTCAGTTTGTTACTCTGCTATTTTTTGGAGTTTTCGTAGAAAAGACTTTTGAAACTAGTTTTCTGAAGTATTTTCTTGCAAAAGGGATTCTTGAATACTGAAATTTTTTCATTTTCAGTTCGTTCATTATCCTGTGGCACTCTCACTTTCTGTCTCCATTATCCTCTATTTCCATTCACATTGTCTAAGCTCAACTCCACTCAAGCTTGGTTATTTTGACCTGTTTACATTTTAACAAAGAGTACTTCATTTCGAGGCAAATCATAGTCCTCCGGCTGCCAACTTGCAATCTTGCTACCTTTTGTGATTCTATAGTTAAGTTCAATAGACTCGACTCCCTACAGGTCAGTGTTAATATTGTCATTTTATTAAGTCTAGTTCTCATTTCACGTATTTCCTTTGTTCTTTTTCTTATGCCTGTTGTTTTCTTTAAGTTCATGTCGCGCTAAAAATACAAAGGAAAGATACGCTCTAGTTTACTCCTGTGTTGGCTAACCCACACTTTCGTTAATCTTTATTATTTCTGAACACAAGTCATCTAGCCCCGAGTTACGTAAAAGCAGCTAGACAAAATGTAGGTAACTGTGTTTAAAGTGTCTCTTTGAAAAAAGAGGGTCTAAATAACACGTCAGGGAAATAGCAAAATTGAATCACTAGGCTGACACGGGAGGCGATCCAGCATAACGCCATAAGGCGGAATAAAAATCAAAACCCAGATAAATAAAAGGGTACAGATAGGATACTGGTAAAATGACCTTAGGGGAGGTCAGCAAAATTTAGTCCGTCTTCCCTTATTTAGTCACAAAATACCAATTAGTTAAAAGAAGCCTTATCCCCAGCACCTTTGAACGCCAGAATCCTTAGCTTTAGGTCCTTATGACATGTAGCTGTAATTAAAATTCGGGAGATCGGAAAGAGCCCATTCAGGTTCCTGTTAATTTAAAAGAGATCGGAGGAGAGTTCTTATCCGGTCTCAACTCAAAATTTTAAAATAAATACTTAATAGAGATCGGAGGAGAGTTCTTATCCGGTCTCAACTCAAAATTTTAAAATAAATACTTAATAGAGATCGGAGGAGAGTTCTTATCCGGTCTCAACTCAAAATTTAAAATAAACACTTAATAGAGATCGGAAGAGAGTTCTTATCCGGTCTCAACTCAAAATTTAAAATAAATACTTAATAGAGATCGGAAGAGAGTTCTTATCCGGTCTCAACTCAAAATTTTAATAAATATTAAATAGAGATCGGAGGAGAGTTCTTATCCGGTCTCAACTCAGAATTTTAATAAATATTAAAGAGTTCGGAGTAGAGTTCTTATCCGATTCTTAAATTAAATTTTAATAAAATATTCCTTTCAAATAAAATTAACATACAACAGTAACTCACTAAGGTTGTCTCATTTACTTATGTATCTGGGTGATCCAAATTTAGTGAAAAATCAAACGTTCCTTTAGTCAAAAGGATTAACATGTCTATTCAAGCCCTCCTAACTAATGCAAAATTAAATCTACTTACCCTTATTAAGGGACGAGGTGGGGTGCCTAACACCTTCCCCACCTGTTTACGGACCCCGAACCTAGAATCTCTGTCTTGAAGTGGTTTCATTTCAATCTATTTTCACAAATGGTTTTCTTTAATTCCCCTCAAAATTAAAGTGGCGACTCCTCACTCTTACCCACTTCGGTGAGGGTTCGTTCAGGCGATCGCAAAATCCCTTGCAACAGCTTGGCGATTCCGCTGGGGACTTGATATCCGAATTTAACCCCGATCTAGAGGTCTAAAAAGTAGATTTAATTTTCCAATCAAATTATAGTTAGGTGGGCTCACCCGGCGATAGTTTACATGTTAATTTTTGTTTATTCCTACTAACTGTTCCTCTTGTTTTGCTTGTTTTGCTTGCTTTATCCTCCTACAGTGCTCTTCGTTTCGAAAAAAAAAGGAAAAAGGAAAGATGGAAAGAATAAAATCCCCCTGAATTGGGAAGAGGTAAAGGTGTCCCTTCACACACTGAACACTCACACGATGTCCTCACACACTTCGGTCCTATACCCGGGCTTTCTTACCCTTTTAGGAAAGTAGGAGGGGGTCATGTATCGGTGCAGTGGGTTTTACCCGTTAGTATCCGTGAAGGCTTACGCCTGATTGAAACTCGTTCTATCCTTTGTGATACTCGTGGAATTTTCTCGATAATATCATAGTTATAGAGCGGGGCTCTCTTATTCTGATGAGGCAATTTGGGAACCTGTGGCTTTTAGAAAATTAGACCTTGAGCTAAAACTATCACAATAGCTGAAAGCCGTAGTAAGCTACCTTATAAGATAGAACTATCCAATTAGGTAGCACTCATCCGGTATCAGGAGTCTCCCTATGTTAGGACAAAAAGGGGCATACTTACTCTTACCCTGTTCTGCTTTAATTTCCTTTTGTTCGTTTTTTTTTAGGGTAATCTTGAATTCTACTGAAACACCTACACATTTTCCTACTTTGATAAATGTGTATGTGTCACCCTGCCAACAGTATGATTCAAAATTACCCAAATTTATCTTGCTAACGAGTTTTTCTGTAGGCATCATCAAACCAAGAGTCTGTGAAAAGGATAAGGCATCATTTTTATCATGGCATCCTCGAGTCAGTCGGCAGAAGAAGTTCAGAATGCTAAACTTTGGTCCGAATCAACTCATACTCCAATACCCTCGCAAAATAATGTTTCCAAGGCACATACTAGCTCACTACCCTCATGGGATCTGAATAAAATTGAGGTCAGAATGAACAGTCTTGAGGGTCTGTCTAATGGATGGAGGTCGTTTCCCGATCAGGTCAAGGCACGATTTGAAAGGAAATACGGGAAAATTGCAACCCTAATGCGAGTCAAGGTCCAAATCCCGGCATTAAAGGCCATCTGTCGATTTGGAATCCTAAGTGCACGGTATTCTCTTTCAATGACATTGATACAGTTCCCACTATGGAAGAATATCAGGCATTACTGGAGATTCCTTACTCAACACAGAATCGGATCTACCTACACCTTGAGCATAGGCAGACCTGGAAACGATTAACACATTTGTTGGGTATTCCTTCGGAGGAGGCAAAGTCAAAAGAAACGGTCAAAGGGAACACGCATGGATGGTATTGGACCTACCTCGAGAAGCGGTTAGATCAATTCCTCCAAGAGAAAGCGATGGGATCAAGCTTGAGCACTTCGCATTGGGAATCTATGGCCTGATTTTGTTCCCGGGACCATTAGGAATCATAACCTGCAGCACGGTGGAAGTATTCTGGGCGGTAGAAAGGCAGGAGGTCAATCCGATACCGGCAATTCTTGCGGAGACCTTATTAACCCTTACCTATTGCAGACAACAAGGTAAAGGGTCCATCAAGTGTTGTTCTCAATTGTTATATCTCTGGATCATCAGTCACATGTGCCCTGTGGAGACAAAGGGATTGACTTGGTACCTTGACCAGCCTCCCATCGAGAAGATGACCCGGTTAATGATCAGTCCGAAGAATGAACAGCAGTGGCGGGAACAGATTTTGAGTTTCAATAGCCATGATTATTGTTGGAGGAAGCTGTGGGCGTCAGGCCAATCCGTTTTGATCAACACGGGAGGAAATCAGTCAGTGTCCCTAATCGGAGTAACTGGATACACAAGTTACACTCTGGCATTGGTAATGAGGCAGTTTGGCTCAACACAGACCATAATCGACATTGAAGAATATCACCAAGGTCATTTCTACCATGAGCTCAAGGAAGAGGAAGGGTTGAAAATGGCTCGCAAGTCTTGGGAGAACATCACTCTGGTGGAGAGATCGCCTAAAGGCCCAAGCGCCTCGGGCGATTATCTTAAATGGAGAGCTAACAGGGACCGAGAATACTCAACTACAGAATTCGAAGACAGCGATCCGCACCGAGATGTCCTATTAGAAGAAGCTGATGATCGCCTGGATGACTCGCTACAAAAGGCAAATACCGAGAACTCGCAACTGCAAGAACAAATAAAACAGTTGGAGGACAAACAACAGATTCTCAAGAGGAAAGTAAGAAGGCTCAGGGAAGAGGCAAGGGCCGAAAAGATGGGTTTTGAAGAGCAAGAGATACGGTGGGAAAAGGAAAAAAACTCTCTCCACGCTGTAATGAAAGAAGTAAAGCACAGAATAATAAGCTTTAGGAAAAAACGAAATACCAAGAGATACTCGTTGAAGAGTATAAACAGGAAAACAAAAAGAAGAAGCTCGAATTAAAAGAACAGACACTACTCATCAACGATATCTTGAAGGAATGTGCTAAGGAAAGGAAAGAGAAAGAAAGACAAGCTGCTCTCTATCAAGAGCTGAAAGAGAATGTTGACCAGCTGGAAAGAACAATAGCACAGGGAAAGCAAGAACTCTTACCTGAATCTGAGTATGCTCTGAAAGCATTCGATCCCGCCAAACAAGAAGAAAGGTTATATGAGTATCTCAGAAAATGTCATCTCATTATAAAAAACCTCCCAGAGCCTAGGCCGATGTAAAAAACACGGTGTACAAATTATTCAGTTAATGAAATGATTTTTGGACCATTGTTTAGCAAATTTGTGAATGAATAATATGACTCCCGTAGGAACTCCCTCACTAGGGTTATATGAAAAATTGAACGCGCTATATGGACAGGTATCATAAACGCGCATTCAATCTAGTCTTTCACAGTCAGACTATTGAACGATACCATGATAAAAGTGATGCAGTTATCCTTCAACAGATTTCATTTCTGGCTCTCAAATGCCACCGTATCCTCCGTCCACATTAGGACCCTATTTAATTTTGATCAAAATTCACTAAAAATTTCTTTTTTCGACTCCCTACAGAAAAAACAACATTGCTTCGAACAAGGCAAGTCTGACCAAGCACGCGATTCAACCCCGGCGAGTGTATTTAACAAGATCTCGAACAAGAAAATTAATGGAAGACCAGGAACAAGTACAGAACCTACAGGGGCAAGTGTCTGAACTAAAAGACCAGGTTTCAGAACTTATGAAGCTGATGAGGGAGATGTCCCAAAATAAGCCAGCTTCAGACCTTAACCTACCATTACCTCCCCCACCTCCTACAACGGTTGATTCTCACCACGCTTCAACCTCTTTCACTTTCCAGCCATCAATCCCGGATCCGACGGTCACTGTCAATCCGGTTCCACTAAATAATGAACCTCCTTTCTCTTATTATCCAGCCATCCCGAATGCCGAACCATCCCTTTCGGTCCCGAACCCTCCAATTCATTCTGCCCCTCATTTCCCAGTTGGGGGAGTACCTCACACAACAGGAGGAGAAAGTAAAATGGAAGAAAATGAGAAGCTGTCCGCTCTGGAAGAGAGATTGAGAGCTATAGAGGGCTTGAATATGTATGGCTCAGTTGACGTGGCATCACTAAGATTAGTACCGGATGTGGTGGTGCCGCCCAAATTCAAGGTCCCCGATTTTGACAAGTATACTGGGAATTCGGACCCTCGAATTCATTTGGCCACCTATATTGCCAAGATGTCCTCTATGACAGATGATGACAGACTGTTAATCCACTTCTTTCACCAGAGCCTCTCTGGAGCAGCCCTAAGGTGGTGCGTTGATTGAACGAGGCATCTGCGCTCCTGGAAGGATTTAGCCGAGGCCTTTTTGAAGCAGTATAAATTTAACTGCGATGTGGCCCCCACAAGGAGGGATCTTCAAAATCTGGTGCAGAAAGACCGGGAAAGCTTCAAGGAGTATGCCCAGATATGGAGAGAAAAGGCGACAGAAGTACATCCCCCGGTGACCGATAATGAGCTATGCTCTCTGTTTATCGAGACTTTGAAGGCTCCCTACTTCAACTTGATGATTGGAAACACTTCCAACAGCTTCTCTGACATCATCCAGGCGGGTGAGAGAATTGAGGCCAACTTAAGAATGGGACGGTTGCAGGAGTTGGCTGAGAACCCTACGAAAAAGACTGCCAGCTTTGGCAAGAAGAAGGAGGGTGATGTGCATTCCGTCACCCGTCAAAATAATTATTCCTCATTCCCTCAAAACAATTATCGGCCATATCCTCCTCCTCATGGCCAAACAGTCGCCAACATTCCACCTCCTTTCCCTAATTATCCACACCCACGCCCACAATACCCTTCACCTACAAATTACCAACCAAGACCATCTCTTCCTCCTGCTCAACCAAGACCACCACAAAACAACCCAAGACCCCTAAGAAACCCTGATCCACCTCTTCCCTTCCCACTCAGTGAAATATACCGATACCTCGTCGGTATAAACCAAATCGTACCAGTTCCCCTAGACCCAATTCAGCTGCCATACCCCAGGTGGTATGATGCCACTGCCTGTTGTGAGTACCATGGAGGGGCACAAGGGCATTCAACTGACAACTGCGGTGCACTCAGGGGGAGAGTGTGCGCTTTAATCCGAAACGGGTGGCTGAAAATTGAGGGAAATGGTTCCCTCCCCAATGTTACCTCAAACCCACTGCCTAACCATAATGCGGGCAGCGGTGTAAATATGATAGAGTCTGATGGAGAAGGATCAACACCGGAAGTAGACAAGCTGGTTCCTTACTTTAAAGAAATTTTTGCTGTGGCAATGAGGGAAGGCTACCTTTGCCCTCAGGTAACGGGAGTAGAAGAAGGTACGGGGTGTCCTTATCATGGAGGGGCAACCGATCATGAGCTGCGGGGCTGTGAGGGATTCAGGCAAGAGGTTCAGAACTTGTTGTCTCTCAAGGTTCTGAGATGCTAGACAAGGTCAAAGATGGAGGAGGGAGTGAACACCACTAGATACAGCCAGAATGCTTCTACCTCTAAACCCAGAATCACCTTCTCACCCCCAGTAGCCTCGCGCTTGATGTGCAGTTATCCGAGCCCCATCTCAGCTCCCTATTACCAACACCCATGCCATACCTTGGAACTACAATTTCCAAGTCTTCACCCAAGGAGCGTTAAGCAGTACACCGGCTCCTAGCCTTGCTTCACCCCTGGCACCTCCTAAGCCATGTTTCACTCCTCATGAACACTTTCAGATGACTTATGCCGGACCTACCACCAGTGCTACTCCCCAGAGTAATCCTCAACCTGTCACTACCACGAAATCCTCCTCGCATGAGCAAGAAGTTGAGTTCATAACTCGAAGTGGGAGGTGTTACGTGAACGAAGGAAAAGAAAAGAGAAAAGGAAAAGTAAAGATGGGAGAGTCATTGAAGAATGCAGAAGAGGATGTTGAGAAGACAGAGGAAGTAGAGCCTGCTGAGCATAAAGCAGAGGAGGAACTACTGCTCCAAATAATGAAACATAGCGAGTATGATGTGGTGGAGCAGTTGAGAAAGACACCTGCCCGAATTTCGCTGTTATCGCTGATCTTGAGTTCGAAAGTGCACCGACAAGCCTTGCAGGGAATCCTGGATCAGGCCTTTGTAAACCCTGACATTACTCCGGGGCAGTTTGAGAAGATAGTGGGACAAATCCAGGCATCCAGTTTTGTTACTTTCTCGGAGGACGAGATAGACCCTGCGGGTTTAAGGCACACTAAAGCTCTGCATGTAACAGTGAAGTGTAAGGGTTGTATAGTAGCCAAGGTACTTATTGATAACGGTCACTCTTATTATGCGCCTAATACCACCTTAGCCAGGCTGCCGGTTGACCAATCTGACATACGTCAGAGTGCTATGGTGGTGAGAGCCTTCGACGGTACAAGGAGAGAAGTGCTGGGAGACATTGACTTGCCAATCCAAGTCGGTGCATGTACTTTCAATGTCACGTTTCAGGTGATGAACATTGAGCCGGCCTACACTATGTTGTTGGGGAGGCCTTGGATCCATTCTGTGAACGCCGTTCCTTCAACTTTGCACCAAAAGATCAAATATATTATGGACGGCAAAATCATCACAGTGAAAGGAGAGGAGGCCTTGCTAGTCACCAAGCCACAATCACTCCCTTATGTGGAAGCGGCTGAAGAGTCGTTGGAAAGCTCCTTCCAGGCCCTTGAGTTACAAGAAACCGGAAGTGGAGGGGCTATGGCTATGGTGGCCAAAGTGATGTCAAAGAATGGATATCAGGAGGGCAAAGGCTTGGGCACCGCATTGCAAGGGATCGTTGAACCTATACCGGCTATTCAGAAGATAGGTCGCTGTGGTTTGGGTTATGAGGAAGATGCCCTTATGGATGGACGATTCTGGATGAGGAAAACACTTCGGGATCAGAGATTCGATCAGAAAATGGGAAAGATGAAAGTAGTCCCGAGAATCACAGAAGTCTTCACTAAACCGGTCATTGAAAATCCGGCAGAGGTGGAAGAATCACCTGATGAACCATCCATCGAAGTCATCTACCTGGATCCCTTATATGAAGCTCTAGTCTCACCGATAGCTGAGGGGCAAGAACTAGACAACTGGACGGCGGAGGACATCCCTGTACTCAATTTCGAGTAAAGTACCTTTGGTTATCTACACTTGATCATTTTGTCCATGGTGACAAGTGTAATACTGTAAATGGACCTTTTTCTTATGGCATAAATATTAATGAATTAATAGCGCATTTTAAATCCAATTCTTTCCTTTTGAATTTCATCCTTATAATATGTTCCATTTTTATTCATTCAGGACCATTCATCAATTAACACCTAATAATCCAATAGACTCAGAAATTCCCCTGGTTAATTTTGAAATCCCTATAACTGTCATTACTTCAAGTGATTCTGAGGAAGACCTTACAGAAGAAAGCAATGAAAAGGATGAACCCTGCCTAGTGCCTTGTGGAAACAAAACGCACACCACAAATTTAGGCACAGAAGAAGTAAAAAGGGAACTTAAGGTAGTGGAGAGTGAAGAATTGGGAGATATGATCAGTCTGCTTAAAGAATTCCTCGACGTATTTTCCTGGAGCTATGATGATATGGTGGGTTTGGATCCTCAGATAGTGACACACAAAATTTCCCTAATTAGGGGACGATCCGGTAAAGCGTGGTTAAGGAGAATGAATCCCGACACACTGCTCAAAGTTAGGGATGAAGTCAAGAAACAGTATGACGCTGGGTTCCTGGAAGTGGTCAAATACCCCCGATGGGTGGCTAACGTCGTCCCGGTAATGAAGAAGGACGGGAGAGTCAGGGTGTGCGTTGACTACAGGGATCTTAATAAAGCAAGTCTAAAAGATGATTTCCCTCTCCCCCACATTGACGTGTTAGTAGACAATGCCGCGGGATTAGGCAGGTGTTCATGTATTGATGGGGCATCAGGGTACAATCAAATCCCGATGGACGAGGAAGACAAGGATAAGACTGCTTTCATTACTCAATGGGGAGTGTTTTGCTATCGGGTCATGCCTTTCGGGTTGAAGAATGCTGGTGCTACCTACCAGCGCGCTATGGTCACATTATTCCATGATATGATGCATAAAGAGGTGGAAGTGTATGTGGATGATATGATCATTAAATCCAGGGGAAAGGAGAGCCACGTACGGGTGAGGAGGAGGGTATTCGAGAGGCTCAGAAAATATCAGCTGAAACTGAACCCTGTCAAATGCATATTCGAAGCTAGATCTAGGAAATTGTTGGGATTCATAGTAAGTGAGAAGGGAATAGAAGTAGACCCAGACAAGGTTCGAGCCATTCAAGAAATGCCATCCCCAAGAACAGAAAGGGAGGTGCGTAGTTTCCTGGGAAAGTTGAACTACATCTCGAGGTTTATTTCCAATCTCACCGCTAAAGCCGAGCCTATTTTTAAACTGCTCCGAAAGAACAACACCACCCAATGGGATTCAGTTTGTCAAGAGGCTTTTGAGACAATCAAGCAGTATCTGTAAAACCCACCAGTGTTGGTTCCTCCCGTGGCGGGGAGGCCTCTGATCCTGTATATGGCAGTCCAACAGAACTCGATGGGGTGTGTTTTGGGACAACATGACGATACCGGCCGAAAGGAGAGGGCTATTTATTACTTGAGCAAGAAGTTCAATGATTGTGAGTCAAGATACTCTTTCTTAGAAAAGACTTGCTGCGCATTAGCCTGGACAGCGAATCGCCTCAAGCACTACATGCTGAATCACAAGACATGGCTCATCTCCAGGATGGATCCTATCAAATATGTATTCGAAAGCCCATTCGTGCCAGGTAGGATAGCCAAGTGGCAGGTCATACTCTCCCAATATGACATAGTCTATATGACCCGGAAGGCAGTGAAAGGTAGCGTGATCGCTGACCTCCTAGCAGAAAATCCTATCCAGGATTATGAAGCTCTGGATTTTGAGTTCCCTGATGAGCATATTAATGAAGTAGACTGCGAAGAAGAGGGGCCAGCCGATGTATGGGAAATGTATTTCGACGGAGCTGTCAATTTGTCCGGTAATGGAATTGGAGCTGTATTGATATCCCCAGATGGAAAGCACTTCCCGATAGCCATTAAGTTGAGATTTGACTGCACCAACAACGTCGCAGAATATGAAGCTTGTGTGAGGGGTCTATAGGCTGCAATCAAAATGAAGATCAGGAAGTTAGAGGTATATGGAGACTCAGCCCTGATTATATACCAAGTCAAGGGAGAATGGCAAACCAAGGATCCCAAGCTAATCCCATATCAGAAGTACTTACTGGAGCTGATTAAGAAATTCGAAGAGATCTCTTTCACTCACCTTAGTAGAGACAAGAATCAATTTGCTGATGCTTTAGCTACTCTAGCCGTTATGGCTCAAATCGAAGAAGGGCAGATGGCTCAGATATTGAAGATTAAGGCAAGGAATGAGCCAGCTTATTGCTTCATGATTGAGGAAGAACCCGACGGTAAACCTTGGTATCATGACATCCTGGTCTACTGCAGAACCAGAGAATTCCCCTCAGGGGCGAACCGAAACGAAAAGAGGATGCTTCGGAGATTGGCATTGGGATACTTCCCCAGTGGTGAAACCCTATACAAGAGAGGGTCCAACGGTGAACTGTTGAGATGTGTGGATGCAAAAGAGGCGAAGAAAATCCTTTTTGAGACTCATGAGGGAAATTGTGCAACCCATGCCAATGGGCACATGATGGCTAAGCAAATCATGCGACGGGGATATTTTTGGACTACAATGGAAAAGGACTGCATTGAATATTTCCGAAAATGCCATAAGTGTCAGATCTACGCAGATCCAATAAACGTTCCACCTCACAAATTGTTCAACCTCACCTCACCATGGCCTTTCGCAATGTGGGGCATCGATGTGATTGGTCCCATCAACCCTAAGGCATCCAATGGGCACAGATTTATCCTAGTAGCAATCGACTATTTTTCTAAGTGGGTCGAAGCCACGTCATACGCCCATATTACGCAGAACACGTTCCTCAAATTCCTCAGAAATAATATCATCTGCCGGCATGGTCTCCCTAATGAAATCATCACTGACAACGCCAAGAATCTGAATGGCCCGAAGATCCAGAAATTGTGTGATCAATACAAAATCCGACACCTCAATTCCTCCCCATACCGTCCCCAGATGAATGGAGCGGTGGAGGCTGCGAACAAAAATCTCAAGAGAATAATCCGAAAAATGACGGTCACGTATAGGGATTGGCATGATATGCTTCCCTACGCTCTCCACGCATATCGAACTTCTGTAAGAACCTCAACTGGGGCAACTCCATACTCACTGGTTTACGGGATGGAAGCGGTATCACCTATTGAAGTTGAAATTCCTTCCCTAAGGATTCTGAAGGAATCAGGGATTGATGAGTCGGAATGGATCCAGTCAAGGTTGGATCAGTTAGACTTACTGGAAGAGAAAAGGTTAGCAGCAGCATGTCATGGGCAGTTATACCAGATGAGAATGGCTAGAGCATTTGACAAAAGCGTTCGCCCACGCGAATTCCAACCCGGGGACCTAGTTCTGAAGAAAGTGCTACCGAATCAAAATGATCCCCGGGGCAAATGGTCACCAACCTACGAGGGACCTTATGTGGTTAAAAAGGCATTTTCTGGAGGAGCCTTGATTTTAACCCACATGGACGGTGAAGAGTTTCCGAGACCTGTGAATGCTGACATCGTCAAGAGATACTATGCCTGAAAAAAAAAAAAAAAAAAGGAGTAGGAGTGAAAACCCGAAAGGGCGCTCCTAGCAAAATGTGTGAAAGAAGGCGAAAACCCCGAAGGGGCGCTTTCTGTAAAACGAGTGAAGGATGAAAACCCGAAGGGGCATCCTGAAAAAGTGAGTTATCCAAAAAAAAAAAAAAACTAGGGGTGAAAACCCGAAAGGGCATCCCGAGAACAAAAAGGGAGAAATAAGGAATGGGGGGCATGAAACCAGGATGAAGAGGAAACTGTCACGGCATGAGGCTTCAGAGAACTTGAAATAATGGCATTTAAGGGATTTCAAAATCAGCCACAGGGAATATGTGAGATCTATCCTTGTACCCTTCTTCTTTGAAACTTCTTCTTTGTTTATATTAAACCGTAATAAAATCACACTTCATTCCCCATGTTTCTATCTTTCCCTTATATTTATCTTTCTGCAATCTCGTTATTTAATGCGCTATTTAAATCAGTTAAAATTTTTGCCATAAGATTAAGATTTGACAATTAATAACCTCACGTACTTTACTATGAGATTTGCAGGGAATGACCTGAAAAAAAAAAACCCAGAGGTGAAAACCCGGAAGGGCATTTCTAGTCATATAGACGAAGGGGAAGTAAACCCGCGAGGGTGCTTTTCGGGAGAAAGTCTGAAAAACAGAAATGGGGCATTTGAAGAAATGAGGCCATAGGTCAAGTCTTACAACTCGTCCTCCATTCATCATTGGCCTTCGGGATTCTGTTAAGTACACTTCATTGGGGAAGAACTTCTTGTGTCCGGATTAGGCTTGCTTTGTAAGTGCAATTTAAATTTCCCGTTATCAACCGCTGGTTCCTTGATCTAAGTTGATTTTAATTTCCTGCAATTTACATTTTCTGTTATCAACCTCTGGTTCCTTGATCTAAGTTGATTTTAATTTCCTGCAATTTACATTTCCTGTTATCAACCTCTGGTTCCTTGATCTAAGTTGATTTTAATTTCCTGCAATTTAATTTCCTGTCATCAACCTCTGGTTCCTTGATCTAAGTTGATTTTAATTTCCTGCAATTTAAATTTCCTGTCATCAACCTCTGGTTCCTTTTATCAACCTCTGGTTCCTTTATCTAAGTTGATTTTAATTTCCTGCAAGTTAAATTTCCTGTTATCAACCTCTGGTTCCTTGATCTAAGTTGATTTTAATTTCCTGCAATTTAAATTTCCTGTTATCAACCTCTGGTTCCTTGATCTAAGTTGATTTTAATTTCCTGCAATTTACATTTCCTGTTATCAACCTCTGGTTCCTTGTTCTAAGTTGATTTTAATTTCCTGCAATTGACATTTCCTGTTATCAACCTCTGGTTCCTTGATCTAAGTTGATTTTAATTTCCTGCAATTTACATTTCCTGTTATCAACCTCTGGTTCCTTGATCTAAGTTGATTTTAATTTCCTGCAATTTACATTTCCTGTTATCAACCTCTGGTTCCTTGATCTAAGTTGATTTTAATTTCCTGCAATTTACATTTCCTGTCATCAACCTCTGGTTCCTTGATCTAAGTTGATTTTAATTTCCTGTAAGTTAAATTTCCTGTCATCAACCTCTGGTTCCTTGATCTAAGTTGATTTTAATTTCTTGCAAGTTAAATTTCCTGTCATCAACCTCTGGTTCCTTGATCTAAGTTGATTTTAATTTCTTGCAAGTTAAATTTCCTGTTATCAACCTCTGGTTCCTTGATCTAAGTTGATTTTAATTTCCTGCAATTTAAATTTCCTGTCATCAACCACTGGTTCCTTGATCTAAGTTGATTTTAATTTCCTGCAGTTTAAATTTCCTGTTATCAACCTCTGGTTCCTTGATCTAAGTTGATTTTAATTTCCTGCAATTTAAATTTCCTGTCATCAACCTCTGGTTCCTTGATCTAAGTTGATTTTAATTCCCTGCAATTTAAATTTCCTGTTATCAACCTCTGGTTCCTTGATCTAAGTTGATTTTAATTTCCTGTGATTTAAATTTCCCGTTATTAACCTCTAGTTCCTTGATCTAAGTTGATTTTTAATTTCCTGCAATTTAAATCTCATGTTATCGACCTCTGGTTCCTTGATCTAAGTCGATTTTAATTTTCGACAATTTAAATTTCCTGCCAATTTTAATTTCTAGCAATTTAAATTTCCTGTTATCAACCTCTGGTTCCTTGATCCAAATTGATTTTAATTTAACTTATGTTGTCGATTTCTAGGTCACCAACTTAATTGTGCTTTAGCTCCTTAACTTCGAACACCTAATCATCCAAAATATGTGTCTGAATCTTTACATAATTCCTACACGGGAAATTTTCCCTTTAATAGAAATTATGTAAAGAGGGGCAGCTGTCGACACCATATTTTGGCCGATCCCCAAAATCAATAAAACTTTGAAACTGACCCCAAAACTTTGGCAAAATCGGGGTTCTCCCGAACGGTCCGGTTGTTCTCGAGGGAAGCAATCAGTACTTGGGCGCCACGAGAAGGGGGCCTCGTAGGAGGTCGAGAACGACCCCCTTTTGTGCTTGGAGCAACTGGAGGAGGTGGAGGCGGCTTTTCCTGTTGAGGAGGAGATCGGACAGCTTCAGTGATCGGCGGCCCCGAAGGTCGGGGCGGGCCTCCTTGCGTCTCCCCAGGTTCATGGCCGGGTGTTTGAAGTAGTGCCGAACGCTTGATCTCCTTTATTTTCCGGGAAATCTCTCTCTCCTTCTTCCGCTTCCTGGAACCTTCACCACCCACCATACCTACACAAAAAAGAGGTCAGTGAGATCGCTAAGGTCCAAAGATCTGAAATAGAAAATACCAATGCCAAGATCAGAGAGCTGAAGCCCACGCTTTTCGCCCGTGATCAACTCCATTGTCCAATGATGTAGCTCGGCAGTCACCGCATCTAAACAGGAGTACTTTTGAGTGGCAGCTTGATTCTTCAGCTCCATCACTATTAGGCTTTCCTCCTTGTTCAGGGTAATACGCTTCGGAATCAAGGGCCCCTGGTGCCACCAGCTACGGGGGAAGTCCTCGAAGCAGGTCGGATTTTTGCTCCTCAGAATGAAGAAGCGGTTCTTCCAATTCTTAAAGGAGGAGGGCAGATCGGTGAAGAGCCCGCAATGAGGCTTCGCCTGAAAGAACCAATGCTCGTTGTCCTTTCGGCGAGTTAGCCTGTGCAGTTCGGTGAACACCTTAGCCGTAGGTCTGATTCCCTTAGCTCGGCACAGGCCTCGGAAGGCTACCAAGATCCGCCACGAGTTAGGGTGAATTTGGGCGATGCACACTTGGTGGAATTTTAGGACCTCCTTGAAGAAGTCATCCAGAGGGAACCGAAGACCGGCCTTTAACTGTTCCTCGTATACCATCACCATATCATTCTCTTCAAAGGAGTGATCGGCTCGGTGATCGCCGTGACACCGGATAAGTTCATATGAATTGGGCTCTATGTTGTACTCCTGGCTAAACGACTGCAGATCGGTTTCTTGCAAGTTGATGGCAGCTCGTCCATAGGAAGATTCTCCCTCCCTGAGGAAGGTACAAGCCTCGATGGTGCGGTTCGCCCCCGAGCTGGAACGGAGACCCTAGAAGGTTCTGGTTGTGTGCTCGGCCCGACCACCTCTTCTTCATCAGACGACCATGAAACCTGGACGGAAGGTGGGCTTGCCGCTCTCTGACCTTCGGCGCCGCTCATTTTTAAGGAAAACAAAGAACTTAAAGCTAAAAGAAGGATTAAAACCCTTACCGGAGCTTGAACGGAGTCGGAAGAGCTTGAAAATCGTGAGAGTTTTGGAATTGCTTGTGAGAAACAGAAAATGGCATAAGTAAGAAAATGGCTAACCCTTACCGCTATTTATACTCGTCCGAGCATTTAATGCTCACGATGTCCCAGACAATGCATCGGTTAACGGGATTCACCAGCTGTTCTGACACGTCTCTCAAATTCCATAAAGAGAACGGCTAATTAGAGATCGGCATATTAAGATAAATGTTTCAAATTGCGGATCGATTAAGGGTTGTTCAGTTAGGAACCAGATCGGATAAACACATCAGAGAGCGGAAAATAATCAGTTCAATAATAATAAGATGATAAGTGACTTTTATTTCCAAAAGATCGGATTACATCATTTGGGCAATCTCTAGGGATTGGAATAATAGAGATCGGAAGATGGGAGATCAGCATGAGAGATCGGAATAGGAGCGTGGGAGGGATCGGAAGGCAAAAAGAATAAGACAAATCCCAAATAACCGTCGTCAGAATCAGAGCCAAGGTAGTTAAAGCGTGGCAGACGAGATCTCCATCGCACGCCTAAGAATCGCCCGCAATGCTGACAGGTGCCAGGGTATGTCATGACAGTCCTGTACATCCCAATTGTAGGAACGGAAGCGTGAAAAACACAAGATTATACCATTGAATTCAAAAATTTTCACCTAAGGTCACATGCACCATGCAAGATTTATTTTTATCTATTTGATTTCAATGATAAACAACATATTAAAACTCTTTTAATATGTTTTTGGATCTGTATTTGCCATTTAAGATTTTAAAATTAATCAGATTAATTTTAGAACCCTAGATTAAATCAAGAACGATTACACTAACCTCTTGATGTGCCGCGTGTCTGCGCCTTTGAGATTCGTCTTGAGGACACGGATGTTGTCCCTCTAGCTTGTCCACACCAAGAACACCTATGGCAGCCCTTGAACAGCTTCTAAAGCCTTTTCTATTAATTAGAAATTCAAGTTCTGCCTTTTAAGAGATTAGAGATGTAAACAGGACACTAGAAACAATTTCTAGTGTTCTTAATTCAAGAGATTGATGGCTAATCTCTTTGAATTGATGAGAGATGAAGAGAAATAGCTGGAGAGGCTCAAAGTGGCGTGACATATGAGAGGAGAGGCTGCTGGTTGTGTTTTCTTTTCATAACCACACTTAAATAGCTAGGTTAACACATTAAACCCTAGCCACATGTCACCTTTTGATTAGCTCTAGGTTTAAGTGACCCAATCACATTGTGCCAAGTGTCAAACCTATATTTAATCTTGATTTTAATCATCTTACATGATTAAAAATATTTGGCAAGTTTATGTGTTATGCCATGTGTCACCATCTCATGGTGCCACGTGTCACACTGTGAAATGACCAAAATGCCCCTGTGTCTTAATTTTGAGTTCTTAACCCAAAATAATTATTTTCTTCTTCTAATTAATTTATATCAAATATAAATTAATTAATTAATCTCTATTAATGAATTTCTCATCAATTAAATTCATATTTAAACACTTTAAATATAAATTTAATTTATACTACACATCCAATAATCTAGATTTGGTTTCAAGTCATGCTAGGGACTTTGCAATTTTATTGCAAACCAAATCTATTTAATTAATCAATTAAACTCTTTAATTAATTAATTAAATCATATTTAAATAGGTGATAACTTGTGTATGTGTGTGACTTACTAGGCTCATCACTAATTGGCAATGAGACATGATATCAACTCTTA
This sequence comes from Hevea brasiliensis, assembly GCF_030052815.1. Taxonomy (NCBI): domain Eukaryota; kingdom Viridiplantae; phylum Streptophyta; class Magnoliopsida; order Malpighiales; family Euphorbiaceae; genus Hevea; species Hevea brasiliensis. Next base: position 86,745,843 of record NC_079497.1, on the reverse strand, counting down.
ATATCATCAGAACTCTTTCTTACCATAAATGATTTCTCTAAATCATTTTATGAACCTCATAGACCATGGTTAACACCTAGCATAGCATGCCATGGCCACCCAATTAGTAATAAGGTTTACCTTAAATGAACCTATAATCATATGTTACCATGCACTAGAATCTCTCTGTTACAAAATCCCAACTCAAGCCGAGTCATGGTTTATGTCAAACTCCATTTGCTATGAATATTATGTTCTCTTTTAATTCCAGTTCTTGATTAAAAGATTTTCTCATCGAAACTCTTTTACGAATAAATCTATATGTCTGGCCAGAACTTGAAACATCAAGAACAATTAAATGAACATAGGATTTTAACTCTATTTACTTAGAGGAACAGATTCCATCTTGATCAACACCTACCTCCATATATAACTAGCGAGCCAACACATGCCCATATACCCATACATAGTACAAGTATGAAAGCGTTATCAAACTCAAACTACCTATATACAAGATAATCGTGCTATCTCAGTCTAAAGATTATATGCCTTGATATGATTTATGACAAAACATTGACAAGAGTAAACTCCATGTGCTTGTCATAAGTGTCACTGGTTCGGCCTACTTATCATTTATAAGTGCCTATCATGTTTGTTATATGGCATGAGACTCACCATTCCATCTTATTTATATCTCATATAAATAACTTGGGAACAAACATGAATACAATCTTTCTGGATAAGTCATGTCCTTATTATGAAGTATCCTCGATTGTGAACCTATTTATGATACTTTGTGCTAGAAATATTGTCACTCATATTCTTAACAACTTAAGAATAATATTTCTAACAAAATATCAATGGACTTTTTCTATTACACATAAATATATTATGTAAACGGAAAAGTGGAAATGCCTTTTATTAATAAAATATGTACAAGATACATACTAAATGATATGCTCTAGGGCATACTACTAGCAATCTCCCACTAGCACTAGAGCCATTCATTACAATATCTTAGACCTATCTTCTCAAGATGTCGGTCTAACTGAACTTGTGACAAAAGCTTAGTGAATGGATCAGCTGAATTTTTTTAACTGATGTTATTTTTCTACATGGCTATATCGCCTTGCCCAACTATATCTCTGATAATGTGGTAGTGCCTTTCTATGTGTTTGGATTTTGGGTGAGACCTTGGTTCCTTAGCCTATATGACTGCTCCATTGTTGTCACAGTGTAATGGAACTGCTGACTCAATGGAAGGAACTACTGTAAGTTCTGTCACGAACTTCTTTATCCAAACAGCTTCCTTTGCAAGATCGATGCGACAATATACTCGACCTCGATGAGTGGAATCTGCGATCGTGCTCTGTATGGAAATCTTCCAACTGACTGCACCTCCATTACAAATGAACACATATCCAGAGGTAGACTTTCTATCATCGATATCTGATTGGAAATCAGAATCAGTATAACCATCCAATTGCAAGTCTCCACCTCCATAAATCAAGAATAAATCCTTAGTTCTTCTCAAGTACTTAAGGATATTCTTGTGACTATCGATGTTCCAAACTGGATTGGATTGATACCGCTAGTCAAACTAACAAGATATGCGATATCAGGCCTAGTACACAACATTGCATACATTAAACTTCCAATAGCCAAGCATATGGAATCACGGCCATCTTATCTCTTTCTTGGTGCCTTTGGAGACATCTCTTTAGAAAGGTGGATACCATGTCTCACTGGTAACAATCCTCTCTTGGAATCAAGCATGTTAAACCTCTTTAACACCTTTTCCAAGTATAGACTTTGGGATAAACCAATTATTCTTTTCACTCTATCTCTATAGATGCGAATCCCAAGAATATAGGTTGCCTCCCCTAAGTCTTTCATGGAGAATGTATTTGACAACCATACCTTTATAGTCGTCAACATACCTGTATCATTACCCATCAACAGAATGTCATCCACATATAAGACAAGGAAAGTGATAGCACTGTCACTAACCTTCTTATATACACATGGCTCATCCTCATTTTTGATAAAACCAAAAGATTTAATGGCTTCATCAAAACGGATGTTCCAACTCCTCGAAGCTTGTTTCAACCCATAAATGGATCGCTTTAGCTTGCATACCTTGGAACCATCTTGGGATTCAAATCCCTTAGGTTGTTCCATGAAAATGTTTTCTTCAATGTATCCATTGAGAAAAGCATTTTGACATCCATCCGCCAAATCTCATAATCATAGTATGCAGCTATTGCTAATAAAATCCAAAATGATTTAAGAATGGCAACAAAGCAGAAAGTCTCCTCATAGTCTATTCCTTGCCTTTGGCGAAACCCTTTCGCTACTAGCCTTGCCTTATAGGTCTCTACCATTCCATCAGAACCAATTTTCTTCTTGAAAACCCATTTGTTCCCTATAGGTACAATACCTTCAGGTGGGTCAACAAGATCCCAAACTTGATTCTTATACATGGAATCAATCTCGGATTTCATAGCATCAATCCATTTTGAAGAGTCTATATCTGATATAGCTTCTTCATAGGTAAGTGGATCATCTCCATGATCTACTTCTTCATGAGTAGACAACTCTTGTTCTTCTCCATGAAGAAAACCATATCTCACTGGTGGGTGAGATACCCTGGTTGTTCTACGAGGAACAGCTGTAGATGTTTCATCAACGGGTATTGGTTGACTAGATGGATCTATATCCATCTGATCTGTTGGTTGGTCAGAATTCTCCAATTCTAACTCTATTTGCCTTCCTTTGCCTCCTTCTTGAACAAACTGTTGTTCAATAAATGTGGCATCTCTACTTATCACAACCTTTTGTGAAGTAGGCAAATAAAAATAATATCCAAAACTATCTTTTGGATATCCAACAAATCGACCTTTTTCTGATCTGGTCTCCAATTTATCAGTGTTCAGCTTTTTGATATAAGCTGGACAACCCCAAATCTTAACATGCTTAAGACTTGGTTTTCTTCCATGCCATATCTCATAAGGTGTGGAAGAAACTGATTTTGATGGAATCCTATTCGAATATATAAAGTCGATTCTAATGCAAAACCCCAAAAGGAGATTGGCATATCAGTATAGCTCATCATACTACGTACCATATCCAATAGGGTACGATTTCTCCTTTCAGATACACCATTCAGTTGTGGCGTTCATGGAGGAGTCAGCTGAGAAACAATGCCATGCTCTCTCAAGTATTCATCAAATTCAGTACTCAAATATTCACCTCCACGATCGATCGAAGAGCTTTAATATTTTTCCTTTTGATTTTCTACTTGATTTAAATTCTTTAAACTTTTCAAAGGATTCATGTTTGTATTTGATCAAATACAAATACCCAAACCTTGATTTATCATCAGTAAAGGTAATAAAATAATGAAAACCCCTTCTAGCCATTTCTTTAAACGGACCACATACATCACTATGTATTAGTTCCAAAATATTTTTAGCTCTTAGCCCTTGTCTAACAAAGGGTAATCTAGTCATTTTGCCTTGAAGGCAAGATTCACAAGTTGGAGTAGGCTCAGAGCCCAATGAGGATAAAATCCCCATTTTCTCCAATTTTGTAATCCTATCTTCTGCAACATGACATAACCTTAAGTGCCAAATATATTTTGAACTTGAGTTGGTTTTCACCATGGCATTGCATTCATTTAGATTGCTTTACTGGCGGTGGAAACACTTTCTTCGACAATGGAAACACTTTCCTGTTGGCAATGGAAACACTTTCCTGTTGGCAGTGGAAACACTTTCCTTTGCCTTCATCAGCTTTAGTCTTCCTTTTCTGTTTAGCTATTTTCTTGGAAGGACCAGGAATCTGAGGTTTCTTTTTCTTATTGCCCTTCTTCTTGCTGGACTTTCCAGTGAAGAAGATGCAACAAAGCTACCTCTTTTCCTTTATTGCACGGCATATTCTTTTGGGCAATAACCAGCATGTTGAGTAATTCGGCTAAGGTGCATTCTGTTTAGTCATATGGAAATTTGTCACAAAATTCCCAAAAGACTCAGGAAGGGACTGAAGGATCAAATCCGTCTGCAGTTGGAAATCCATGTTAAAGTCAAGATGTTCCAGCTGCTCAATCAGCCGAATCATCTTGTGGACATGATCCCCAACATTCGTCCCTCGGACATCCTCATACGGAATAGCTGTCTAGATATCTCATACCTAGCATTCTCTTTGTGCTCACCATACAACTCTTGTAGGTGAAGGAGGATCTCACTCGCACTCTGCATGTTCTCATGTTGCTTACGTAACTCATTACTCATAGAAGCAAGCATGTAACACTTAGCTCGATACCAATTGTAGGAGCAGGCGTGAAAAACACAAGATTATACCTTTGAATTCAAAAATTTTCACCTAGGGTCACATGCACCATGCAAGATTTATTTTTATCTATTTGATTTAAATGATAAACAACATATTAAATCTCTTTTAATATGTTTTGGATCTGTATTTGCCATTTAAGATTTTAAAATTAATCAGTTAATTTTAGAACCCTAGATTAAATCAAGAACGATTACACTAACCTCTTGATGTCTGCAGCGTGTCTGCGCCTTTGAGATCGTCTTGAGGACACGGATGTTGTCCCTCTAGCTTGTCCACACCAAGAACACCTATGGCAGCCCTTGAACAGCTTCTAAAGCCTTTTCTATTAATTAGAAATTCAAGTTCTGCCTTTTAAGAGATTAGAGATGTAAACAGGACACTAGAAACAATTTCTAGTGTTCTTAATTCAAGAGATTGATGGCTAATCTCTTTGAATTGATGAGAGATGAAGAGAAATAGCTGGAGAGGCTCAAAGTGGCGTGACATATGAGAGGAGAGGCTGCTGGTTGTGTTTTCTTTTCATAACCACACTTAAATAGCTAGGTTAACACATTAAACCCTAGCCACATGTCACCTTTTGATTAGCTCTAGGTTTAAGTGACCCAATCACATTGTGCCAAGTGTCAAACCTATATTTAATCTTGATTTTAATCATCTTACATGATTAAAAATATTTGGCAAGTTTATGTGTTATGCCATGTGTCACCATCTTATGGTGCCATGTGTCACACTGTGAAATGACCAAAATGCCCCTGTGTCTTAATTTTGAGTTCTTAACCCAAAATAATTATTTTCTTCTTCTAATTAATTTATATCAAATATAAATTAATTAATTAATCTCTATTAATGAATTTCTCATCAATTAAATTCATATTTAAACACTTTAAATATAAATTTAATTTATACTACACATCCAATAATCTAGATTTGGTTTCAAGTCATGCTAGGGACTTTGCAATTTTATTGCAAACCAAATCTATTTAATTAATCAATTAAACTCTTTAATTAATTAATTAAATCATATTTAAATAGGTGATAACTTGTGTATGTGTGTGACTTACTAGGCTCATCACTAATTGGCAATGAGACATGATATCAACTCTTAATATCATCAGAACTCTTTCTTACCATAAATGATTTCTCTAAATCATTTTATGAACCTCATAGACCATGGTTAACACCTAGCATAGCATGCCATGGCCACCCAATTAGTAATAAGGTTTACCTTAAATGAACCTATAATCATATGTTACCATGCACTAGAATCTCTGCATACAAAATCCCAACTCAAGCCGAGTCATGGTTTATGTCAAACTCCATTTGCTATGAATATTATGTTCTCTTTTAATTCCAGTTCTTGATTAAAAGATTTTTCTCATCGAAACTCTTTTAGAATAAATCTATATGTCTGGCAGAACTTGAAACATCAAGAACAATTAAATGAACATAGGATTTTAACTCTATTTACTTAGAGGAACAGATTCCATCTTGATCAACACCTACCTCCATATATAACTAGCAGAGCCAACACATGCCCATATACCCATACATAGTACAAGTATGAAAGCAGATCAAACTCAAACTACCTATATACAAGATAAGCTGCTATCTCAGTCTAAAGATTATATGCACTGATATGATTTATGACAAAACATTGACAAGAGTAAACTCCATGTGCTTGTCATAAGTGTCACTGGTTCGGCCTACTTATCATTTATAAGTGCCTATCATGTTTGTTATATGGCATGAGACTCACCATTCCATCTTATTTATATCTCATATAAATAACTTGGGAACAAACATGAATACAATCTTTCTGGATAAGTCATGTCCTTATTATGAAGTATCCTCGATTGTGAACCTATTTATGATACTTTGTGCTAGAAATATTGTCACTCATATTCTTAACAACTTAAGAATAATATTTCTAACAAAATATCAATGGACCTTTTCTATTACACATAAATATATTATGTAAACGGAAAAGTGGAAATGCCTTTTATTAATAAAATATGTACAAGATACATACTAAATGATATGCTCTAGGGCATACTACTAACACCAATCTCCACCGTTGATTTCACTTATAAGGACAAACCTGGGACCCTTGGATCAAGAGACAAGATGACAAGACCAGCGTCTTTCGCTCTTAGCCTTCAGATCACTCCTGACACGAGGATTTGAGACCGTCCGATTGAAAGAAGAAAAGGACGAATATTCTGAAGAATAATCTCAGCCGTTCATTTTGGTTCTCTTTAATTCTCAAGCATCCGATCATGTCCTTCAAAATCTAGACCCTCCATCTCCCTCAAAATAAATCCTGACCCTTCATGGGGAGCACCCGATTCCTATAAATACCTGCCTGAAAACTGTTCAAAGGGGGGACGAAAAAATATAAACAAGAGGCAGTAACTATAGTGGAAGAACTCTGAAATTTAATTCAGTTTGTTACTCTGCTATTTTTTGGAGTTTTCGTAGAAAAGACTTTTGAAACTAGTTTTCTGAAGTATTTTCTTGCAAAAGGGATTCTTGAATACTGAAATTTTTTCATTTTCAGTTTGTTCATTATCCTGTGGCACTCTCACTTTCTGTCTCCGTTATCCTCTATTTCCATTCACATTGTCTAAGCTCAACTCCACTCAAGCTTGGTTATTTTGACCTGTTTACATTTTAACAAAGAGTACTTCATTTCGAGGCAAATCATAGTCCTCCGGCTGCCAACCTGCAATCTTGCTACCTTTTGCGATTCTGTAGTTAAGTTCAATAGACTCGACTCCCTACAGGTCAGTGTTAATATTGACATTTTATTAAGTCTAGTTCTCATTTCACGTATTTCCTTTGTTCTTTTTCTTATGCCTGTTGTTTTCTTTAAGTTCATGTCGCGCTAAAAATACAAAGGAAAGATACGCTCTAGTTTACTCCCGTGTTGGCTAACCCACACTTTCATTAATCTTTATTATTTCTGAACACAAGTCATCTAGCCCCGAGTTACGTAAAAGCAACTAGACAAAATGTAGGTAACTGTGTTTAAAGTGTCTCTTTGAAAAAAGAGGGTCTAAATAACACGTCAGGGAAATAGCAAAATTGAATCACTAGGCTGACACGGGAGGCGATCCAGCATAACGCCATAAGGCGGAATAAAAATCAAAACCCAGATAAATAAAAAAGGTACAGATAGGATACTGGTAAAATGACCTTAGGGGAGGTCAGCAAAATTCAGTCCATCTTCCCTTATTTAGTCACAAAATACCAATTAGTTAAAAGAAGCCTTATCCCCAGCACCTTTGAACGCCAGAATCCTTAGCTTTAGGTCCTTATGACATGTAGCTGTAATTAAAATTCGGGAGATCAGAAAGAGCCCATTCAGGTTCCTGTTAATTTAAAAGAGATTGGAGGAGAGTTCTTATCCGGTCTCAACTCAAAATTTTAAAATAAATACTTAATAGAGATCGGAGGAGAGTTCTTATCCAGTCTCAACTCAAAATTTTAAAATAAATACTTAATAGAGATCGGAGGAGAGTTCTTATCCGGTCTCAACTCAAAATTTTAATAAATATTAAATAGAGATCGGAGGAGAGTTCTTATCCGGTCTCAACTCAAAATTTTAATAAATATTAAATAGAGATCGGAGGAGAGTTCTTATCCGGTCTCAACTCAGAATTTTAATAAATATTAAAGAGTTCGGAGTAGAGTTCTTATCCGATTCTTAAATTAAATTTTAATAAAATATTCCTTTCAAATAAAATTAACATACAACAGTAACTCACTAAGGTTGTCTCATTTACTTATGTATCTGGGTGATCCAAATTTAGTGAAAAATCAAACGTTCCTTTAGTCAAAAGGATTAACATGTCTATTCAAGCCCTCCTAACTAATGCAAAATTAAATCTACTTACCCTTATTAAGGGACGAGGTGGGGTGCCTAACACCTTCCCCACCCGTTTACGGACCCCGAACCTAGAATCTCTGTCTTGAAGTGGTTTCATTTCAATCTATTTTCACAAATGGTTTTCTTTAATTCCCCTCAAAATTAAAGTGGCGACTCCTCACTCTTACCCACTTCGGTGAGGGTTCGTTCAGGCGACCGCAAAATCCCTTGCGACATAGGTATTTTATGTCTTTAAAAATGCTTTTGACTTGGTCAATTTAGGTAGGAAAATTAAAATGAGTTTTGACATCATGATGATGTCATCCAATGAGGTAAGCATGATGTAATAAACTTTTTCCTTTTTCTTTTTTTTTTTTTGCATTTATTTTTTCATTAGTTCTTTAATTTAATTCTTAATCCCTAAATTTTCTTTTCCCCGATTTTATTTGACAGTTAGGTCAGGAGTCAGCTATAGGGGTGAATTGACCAAATCACCCCTCTCCGATTCAATCCGGTTTGTAAGTTATTCAATATTTCTTCCGGATCCCTGACCAAATTATTTGACCTGCTTAACAACTCTTTTTCATGATTTTCTCTTTTCCATTATTTTGTAATAATCCTAAGGACCGCGATATCACATTTTCGGTTCAAAATTTGAGTTAAGACTGACCTCGCAGTCACTTCCCGGGAAGGTCAGCCATCGCTTTGACTCCCGGCTCATTTAACTTTTTGTGCTTTATTTTTCTTCTTTATACTTAACAATTTGGCAATTACTAATTATTTACATTCAGGGCTTGTCTAATTGTCTTAGGTGTGGTTCTAATCCCCTTAATTTTTCAGACTGATACCGGTCACCGGAACAGTAACATATACCAGGCTATGTAAATAGGGGTGTTATAGAGTAAGCTTGAGGAAGCAATTAGAAGAAGAAAAAGTGAGATTTAGCAAGCTTAGAAGTGACTCCATTCAAGGTTAGTGTCAATTAATCCTTTTAAACTTTGTGTATGCATCATTGGGAGTATGAATTGATCCATTGATGTATGTGTTTGAAGAAATGAAATGGTTGAAGTTAGGGTTTGGGGCATAAATTTGAGATTTTGCTCATGTATTGGTGAAAGGAAGTTCCAATGGTCAATTAGTGACCATTTGGCTATGTGTAATTAGGAAGTGAAGTGATTTGTGCCATGGGAATTGAAGTTAGGTATGCTGCCTAGTGTGACCTGCAGGACTGGGTGTGAGTCTAGCAGATTTGAGCAGCTATAACTGGAGTTGGGTAGGTTCAATTGGTGCAAGGCAAATTGGACATGAAATTAGATACATAATGGCACAACTTTAATGAAGGAACCCTGCCCAGAAAACCACAATAGACTGACCTAAAAATTGACCAAATCCAGGTACCATTCATTCTGCCTGGGCAAAATGACCAAATGAACAGTGTTCATTCATTTGGTCATAACTCAGTGTAGAAATGTCCAATTGACTTGAAATATATATCAATGAAAAGCTTAGACAATATAGAACAACTTTCATGTAGAACACAAACTCTAATTCTTGACTTAACCAATTGAAATTATTGGCCAAAGTTGAGCTACCAAATCTGGCAGAATGGGATTCTGCCCAGAAATTCTGGGCAGATACCAATCCGGCCAGCCTTGTTCAAATTAGCATATCTTGAGTTAGAAAACTCCAAATGGAGTGATTCAAAAGGAGAATTAAAGAAGACACATAAAGCAACAACTTTCATGAAGAGAATTTTATCAAATTCCTACTGTACAAATAATCAATGAAATAGTAAACTTAGTGCTTGAAATCTAAAAATTTTAAAATAACCAACACTAAGCTTTATAATGGTATTGGCAACTAATGCCAACAATTTTAAAATGAAAAATGTGGTATGTTGGGGATATTAGAACCAATATACCTATTGTCTATGAAAAAGTCAACATTTTAGTTGACTAATGGAATGAATAGTAACAATTAAATTTCAATTTCAAAAAAAAATATTGCATAAATAAAAGTGTCAAATGCCCTAGTCGGCCTAGTGTGATTGGTTTGGATAGGTTGGCATGCCAATAGGGTTCTGTTAGCAGTACTGCATATGGCATCATGCCATTCTGTGATTCATGGCTTAAATGGTCATTCTGTGATTTTATGGCTTTTAGCCATTCTGACACTATTGTGATACTTGGCCTTGTGCTTAATATTTATTATAGCTTATTAGCTGTTCTGTTGTACACCGGGAGATACATTGTGATTGATAGTGTGACGACCCGAGGTACTTCGTACCCAGTGCTAGTTTACCCGTTTTCCAGTCCAGTCAACTGGTGTAGGTTACTTGGGCAACCAAAAATAAATATTGATAAATTTTAATCAATTATTGATATAAAAAGTACCAAATAAATAATACTACAAATAATTACCAAAAATTTGTCTGTATTAGAAATCAACATATACATTGCATGTTTATTTCTTTTTAGTTCTTTTTATTTTATTATTGGCACCACTAAGCAGTATTGCTTAGCACGTTGCTTTTGCCATGCGTAGGTACTGGAGATATAGAGCGTGATTCCAGTAGACCCCAGTTCGGGTGAGGATCAGATCTGTGAGTGTCCTGTGTCACCTCTCAGCTATAGTGCATTGGTAGGATGCTAGGCTATATTTTGTATTTGGTGTTTGTATTTTTGTACATTTTGTAATTAAACCTTTATTTTATCATGTATATTTGAAACTTATGTGATTATGTATTAATGAAATTTTCTATAAATTGTGTTCATAAATAAAAGTTGAGTATTTATTTATGATTTGAGTATAAATGTAACACCCTCACTGTAGCAATTCCGTACATTCTACTGTTCCGATGACCAGTGTCGGTCCGGACAGCTAGAATGTCTAGGAAAATATTTAGACTAGAGTCAAGAGTCATAAATAACTCAAATAATCATAAGAAAAATTTATAAAAAATTTTAGAAATAAAATACAACCAAGTTAAATGAGCCGGTGCCCTAGTGATGGGTAACCCAGTGGGAAGTTACAGTTTTCGCAACTAGAAGCCCTAAACCCGAGAGAAAATTCATGAAATAATTTTTGAGACTCTAGAGAAAAGTCATTGAGGTTTTTATGGCATTAGAATGCCAATAAAAGGCTTAGAAAAATTTTTAGATCGGTACAAACGATTTTGGCTCAATAAGCCAAACGGAGGACATTTTGGTCATTTTTTTTCTTCAGAGATGATTTTTGGCCGAATTGCCCAATTAAGTATATAATTATTATGACATAAAATATGAATAAATATTATTAAAAATTGAATTGAAAATGAGTGGAAAAGAAAAGGAAAGAAAAATGAAAGAAATTGAGAATTATGACATCACATGATGTCATTAACATGCCCCACCCAATCACATTTTGACACCTCATTATAAACCCAATTAAAGGAGTTAAATGGGATGAAAAATCAAAAGAATTCTGCTCATCCTTTCCTTCTTCCAGCCGTAACACATTCTCTCCCTCTCTTCCACCATTAACAACATCACCGAAGCTTCATCTCACCTACTAAATCACCTCAAAAGCCCATCTTCCCTTCACAAAAACTTGTCATCACCACTAGATCAAGACTTGGGCAACAAAAAGAAGTGAAAATAAAGGAGTTTGTCAAGCTTGGATTGACACACAACAAGGTTAGTGCTACTTTCTTCTATATTCTTTTAGTAAACTTAAATTTGAGCATGAAAATGGAAAGAATTACAAGAAATAAATTGAGAAATTATTCATGTTTGATGGAAGAATAATTTTGGTCAGCACGTGCACCTATGGGAATTGATGAATTTAAATGAAATAAAATGTGTTTATTGGAGTTGCTTAGTAGGTATTTGTGATTGGATGTGTTAGATGGCATGGATATCATAAAATGGACACTTTAGAAATTAGGGTTTGTGACAAATTAGACTTTTGCTTATGTAATGGTATATTAACATTGTAATGGTCAATTAGTGACCATTTGCATGTGTGTGAGGAGGAATTGAAGTGAGTAAGGATAATGGAGTTGAGCTTAGGCATGCTGCCCTTGGTGACCTGCAGGACTGGTTGTGAGTCCAGTAGGTTTGGGCAGCTATAACTGGAGTTGTATAGGTTCAATTGGTGCAAGACCAATTGGAAATGAAACTAGACACATAATGGCACAACTTTGGTGAAGAAACCCTGCCTAGAAAACCAAACTAAGTTGACCTAAAAATTATGCTAATCCGGGTGACCAACATGCTATCCCTGGAAAATGACCAAATAAATAGTATTTGTTCAAATGGTCATAACTCAGTGTAGAAAAGTTCAATTGATATGAAATTTTACCATCAAAAAGCTGAGAATAGCTCTACAACTTTCATGAAGAATACAAATCCAAATTCTGACCATAACCTAGTCAAATTGCCAACCAAAATTAGGTTACCAAGTCTGGCAGAACCAAATTGCCCAGAAATTCTGGGTGCAGGTCAATCCGGCTAGTTATGGTAAAATGACCATAACTTGAGCTACAAAACTCTAAATGGAGCGATTCAAAAAACAAAATGTAACTAGACACAATAAGGAACAACTTTCATGAAGACAATTTTATCAAATTCCTACTGTACAAATGACCAATGGAACAGTAAACTTAGTGCATGAAATTTGAAAATTGTAAAGTAACCAACACTAAGCTTTGAAATGGTATTGGCAACTAATACCAACAACTTTAGAATGCAAAATGTGGTATCTTGGTGAACTTAGGTTCAATAAATTTATTATGTATTAAAAAGTCAATAATTTGAGTGAATAGTAATGTGAATAGTAATAGAAAGACACAAAGTGTAAGAACTAAATTGGTAGAGAAAATTAAGGTATGAAATTTAGAATCCATGAAATGTTCATGAATTACTTGGAATATAAATAGTAATTTACCTAAATGACTTAATGAACATTTAAGTTATATAAATATATAATTAAGGTTTGTATTCCCATTACTGGTAGGTCTAATAAAACATGAGTGATACCACTTGAATATAAAATGAAATTAACCTAGATGGATTGTTGAGACTTATACTCCCAACACCAATAAAGTTCATAATATATTAGCAATACAACTTGAAGTATGAAATGTACCTTACATGAATAGATTGTTGAATGAATAAATGTGATAAAAGTGTCATTTGGGATTTAGGTTCCCATCAAGAGAGAAAGGAAAGATGTTTTGAATGTGAACGGTACATGAGATTAAATGAATATGAATTGTAATTAGTATGAATATTATGATGAATGCATAAATTACCTAGAAATGTGAATTTGGAAATTATGTTTCCATTATAAACAAAATTAGAATGTTATAAAAATACAAATGAAAAATATAATGAGATGATGAAACATATAAACTCTTAATGGTATTATGTGCCCTTGTATTGCCTAGACATGTGTGTCAGATTTGATAGATTGGCATGCCAATAGGGTATTGTTTTAGTTGTACTGCGAAAGGCTTAATGCCTGTATTCATGGCTTTATACCCGTATTCATGGCTTTATGCCCACATTCATGGCTTTATGCCAACATTCATGGCTTTTATGCTCGATTATGTGTTATCATGGCTTTTTAGTCATACTGACTGCATATGTGGTTGACGTTCTGCGTCCCATGGTATGACGGCCCGAGGCACTGCGGTGTCCAGTGCCAATGACCCATTATCCAGTTTAGTCAGCCTATCGTAGGTTACTTGGGCAGTTTAATTTATTAAAATAAGTTATGAATATTAGCAATTAAAAATGCTAAAAAGTAAATAAATGAGAAGAAGTTCTGAAATAAATTAGATTAGCTCTAAAAATTTATTCCTTAGAATGATTTGAATTAAATTAAACTAGTTCTAAAAATTTTAAATATTACGAATGATTGTAAACAACTTAGAAAGTATCATGGAAGTGATAAGAAGACTAGTAGAAGAATTATAACTTAAATAACATTACAAATGTGACTTTCATAAGAATATAAGTATAAGTATAAATATTTAGATTTATTTATACATTATATAAATGATTATTGTAAACTTATGAAAGACGTGATTCTAGAGAGCAACATAAATGACAAAAGATATATTGCATGGAAAATTTCATATGAACCCAGTAAAATTCTTGAGTATAGAAAATATGCTCCAATTATTTTTACTTGTTATATTATTTCCTTGTTATATTATTGCACCACTAAGCAGCAATGCTTAGCGCGATGGATTTGTTTCCTCGTGCAGGTACTGAAGATAAAAACCCAGTAGACATTAGACTGGAGAATTTAGAGTCCAAATCTATGAAAGTGTCAAAAGTGTACAAGGTTATCACCTCCTCAGTAATGCATGTAGATAGGGTCCATATAGATCATATTATGTATTTTGTACATTTTAATTAGTTATTATTTATAATGTAAACTATGAATTGTATGTTGAAATATAGATTATAGAAACTGTAATTAATTTATAGATCATGTAAATTATAAATTTATGTAATCAGTTTGTAAATCATGTAAATTAATGAAACTTGAGAACTTATATATAAAAATTGTGCATGGAAATGAATATGAAATTGAGATATATGAATGAGATCTGAATAATAAGAATAATTGATGAGATTTTTTTATTGTGAAAATATTGTTGAATTTCAAGCAGGTGAATAATGAAATGCGCCAAATAGAAATAAAATAGGGGAAACTCCGCTGGTTTCTCTATAGAAAAATAATTGATATTAAATTAAACGAATTCAAAATTACTAAAATAATAAAGTAAGATAAGATTAGGTGCTCCGGCACCGAATGTAGCACACTTTACTCGGCTACACTGTAGACGGGTGAGGGGTGTTACAATAAATATGATGTGAATTGAATGATTGAAAAGTTTCAGAAATTGATGAGAATTTGTTGAGAATCGATGACATATTTGGAGTTGTGGATTTGAACAATTATTGGAAGTGTTTTCTACAGGTTCCGAAGAAATGTTTTCTCCATTTTTAGTTGGCACTCTGTCGGATTTTCTATAAAATTTTCAGAACCTTAAATTAATTCAAAATTTCAATAAATAAATTAAATGACATAAATTTCATGTTGTGATAAATAAATAAATTAAGAAAAGGGTAAATTATAATAAAATAAGATTTGTTACTCCAGCACACTGTGTGGCATATCTTACGCGGCTACACTGTAGATGGGTGAGGGGTGTCACACTAGTTATTGAAACAGTAGAATGTACGGACTACTTAATATAAGGATGTTACAATGTAGGTCTCATGTGTGTTGGGAAGAAGTTGATGAAAGAGCTAGAACGGGAATGGAGTTGGTGAATTTCACCAATCAAGCCATGCCCTTAATTAGGGTAAGGTTGAAGATAGTAGCCAGTAGATAAAAAAGTTATGTAGATTTCCATAGGAGAGAAGTAGTTTTTCAGGAGGTGGACATGGTGCTTCTGAAGGTATCTCTAATGAAGGGTGTCATCCGATTTTAAAAAAAGAAGCAAGCTAGCTCCAAGGTACTTTGAACTATATGAAGTGATGCAAAGGGTCAAAAATGTGTCTTATAAGTTAGCTTTACTACTAGAAATGGAAAGGATTCATCTGGTGTTCTATGTTTCTATGTTAAAAAAGTTCATGTCAGATCCAAACAAGGTTATAAGTGAACTAGACATGGAAATTTCAAAAGATTTTTCTTTTACTGAACAACCTGTCCGGATTATAGACACTCAAGCAAGGAAGCTAAGGAACAAGGAAATTGTGACACCCCTTACCCGTCTACAGTGTAGCCGAGCAAGATATGCCACACAGTGTACCGGAACACCCTATTTTAATTCAATTATTTTTATTCTTCCTAATTTATTTTTTTTTTCATAATTATGAAGTAAAATTTGCGAAATACAATTCATTTCAGTCATTTATTGAAATCATAAATTTATTTGAGGTTTCGCAAGTTTTATAGAAAATCCGACAGAGTACCGGTTAAAAATGGAGAAAACAGTTCTTTGGAATCTGTGAAAAACACTTCCAAAATTTTCAATCAATCCCAAACTCCATTTCATCAACAAAATCTTAATATTTTTCAACAACATTTTCATTTCTCAATCATTCATCTCATATGATATTCATGTAAAAGTCATAAATAAATATTCACTTTTTCATTCATAAACACAATTTCCACTATTTACATTAATACCAAGATATATTACATAAGTTTCAATTACATATGAGAAAATAAAAGTTAATTACAAAATACCCAAAATGAAACCTAGTGTCCTACCAATGCACTGACGTCGATGAGGTGACACAGACACTATGTAGTGTTGCAGATGATCTCACCCAGTCTGTGGTCTACTGGGCTCTCTATCGGTCTCTTCAGAACCTATGCGTGGCAAAAGCAACGTGCTAAGCAATAATGCTTAGTGGTGCCAAAAATAGAATAAAAAAAATAACGGAAAATAAATATGCAGTGCATGTTCTGATGTCTTATGCAGACCATTTTTCGATCACTATTGGTAATCTTATTTATTATGTACTTGTTACATTCATAATTTCACTAAATTTATCCACTTTCATTTTTGGTTACCCAAGTAACCTATACTGGACAACTGGACTGGATAAACGAGTAAACTGGCATTGGGTATCAAGTACCTCGGGCCGTCACACCATCGATCACATATGTATCTCCCGGTGTGCAACAGAACAACTAATAAGCTGTAATAAACATTAGGCACAAGACCAAGCATCATCACAATGTCAGAATGGCTAAAAGCAAGGAAATCATAGAATGGCATAATGCCATGTGCAGTACTGCTAACTGAACCCTATTAGCATGCCAACCTATCCAGACCAATCTTGCTAGGTGTACTAGGGTAAGTTACACTTTTAAATTTCACAATTCTTGAAATTGAAGTTTAAGTGTTACTATTCATTTCATTAGTCAACTAAAATGTTGACTTTTGCATAGACAATAGGTACATTGGTTCTAATATTCCCAACATACCACATTTTGCATTCTAAAGTTGCTGGTATTGGTTGCCAATACCATTTCTAAGCATGGTGTTAGTTATTCAAAATTTTCAGATTTCAAACATTATGTTTATTATTCCATTGATCATTTGTAAAGCAGGAATTTGGCAATGTTGTCTTCATGAAAGTTGTTCCTTATTGTGTCTAGTTACATTTCATTTTTTGAATCACTCCATTTGGAGTTTTGTAGCTCAAGTTATGGCCTAAAAATCATAACTGGCCGTATTGTAAATTTCCAGAATTTTCTGGGCAGAACCAATTCTGTAGGTTTTGTGCATTGATTGCAGGTCAGTTTTTCAACATGTTATAGTCAAAATTTGGGTTTGGTTTCTTCATGAAAGTTGTAGGTCTATAGCTCAGCTTTCTGCTGGTAAAATTTTAGGTCAATTAGACCTTTCTACACTGAGTTATGACCAAATGAATAGATACTGTTCATTTAGTCATTTTACCCAGGCAGAATGCAAGTCACTAAGATTAGGGCAATTTTTAGGTCAACTTGGTTTGGTTTTCTGGGCAGGATTTCTATACCAAAGTTTTGCCATTATGTGTCTAGTTTCATGTCCAATTGTTCTTGCACCAATTGAACCTCTACAACTCCATTTATAACTGCCCAGACCTGCTGGACTCATACTCAGTCCTGCTGGTCAGCCAAGGCAGCTCACCTAAACTCAAATACCAATCCACAACTCACTTCTTTTCCTCCTCACACATATTCAAATCTTCACTAATTGACCATTACAAGGTTAATAAACCATCATATGAGCAAACCCTAGAATTGTTCAAGTGTCCAATTTTTTCATTTCATACATGCATAATTCTTGCATTGTATTTACTTAATTATGTTCAATCCCTCATCCACTACCAAAGGCTGCTCATAACCATTTTTTTACCAAGCAAAATCATCAAACCCTAGCTAACCCTAGCTGCCAAAATTTGTAAGGTGCACACATTCACTTGTTTGTTTTATTTTCTTATATTTCCTACACAATTCATGCCATTGAACATGAATTAAAGCAAAAGAAACAAGAATTGGACACTAACCTTGTTGGAGCAGAATTTCAAGCCAACTAAACTCTCTTTTTTCTTCCTATTTTGGTTGCCTAAAGGATGTTCAAGTTACTAGGTTAATTTTTTGTGAAGCTAGGTAAGAATTTCAAGTGAGATTTGGTGAGGTTTAAAGCTTTGATAAGCTTTAATGGAGGGTGGGTATGGAGGAGAGGAAATGGCTGGTTGAAGGAAGGAGAAGAAGCAACTGATTTTTTTTCTTTTTTTCTGTCCATTAAGTCATTTTAAATAAGTTAGTGCCATGTGTCAAATTTTGATTGGGTGGGAGGATTTTAATGACATCATAATGATGTCATAATTCCAATTTCTTTCATTTTCTTTCCTTTTCTTGTCTACTTAATTTCAATTTAATTTTTAACAATATTTATTCACATTTTGTGTTATGATAATTATTTACTTAACTGGACAAGTGGGCCAAAAATCACCTCTGAAGGCGAAATGACCAAAATGCCCTTCGTTTGGCTTAACAGACTAAAATTGTCTGTACCGATTGAAAATTTTTCCTAAGCATTTTCTTGGCATTCAAATGCCATAGGAACCTCAATAACCCTTCTCTGGAGTCCCAAAATTTATTTTATGAATTTTCCCTGGGTCTAGGGCTCCTTGTTGCAAGAACTGCAACTTCTCACTGGGTTACCCATCGCTAGGACACCGGCTCATTTAACTTGGTTGTATTTTATTTCTAAAATTTTTCCTAAATTTTTCTTATTAATATTTGAGTTAATTATGATTCTTTACTTTAGTTTAAATATTTTTCCAGACGTTCTAGCTGTCCGGACCGACACGGGTCACCGGAACAATAGAATGTACAGAGTTGCTACTGGGAGGGTGTTACAACTCTTCCCCTCTAATTTAATTTTCACTCTCGAAATTTACTTGATGCAAATAGTTGAGGGAACTATTGCCTGATCGTCTCTTCACTTTCCCAAGTTGCCTCCTCAGTGTTGTGGTGCCTCCAAAGCACTTTCACCAGTGGAATATGCTTATTCTTCAACTCTTTCACTTCCCAAGCCAGGATCCATATGGGTTCTTCTTCATATGTCAAGTTCGGTTGTACTTCAATTTCTTCCATAGAGATGACATGTGAAGGATCTAAGTGGTATCTTCTTAGCATAAATATGTGGAACACATTGTGGATCTTGTCCAGCTCTGGTTGTAAAGCTAGCCCGTAGGCCACTAGTCTCACACATTCAATGACTTCATATGGGCCAATGAACCTAGGGCTTAACTTACCTTTCCTTCCAAACCTCAATACCTTCTTCCATGGTGACACCTTGAGGGACACTTTATTGCCAACAACATATTCTATTTCTTTTCTCTTCAGGTCGGCATAAGATTTTTGTCTGTCTGAGGCAACCTTCAGATTGGCTTTGATTAGCTTTACCTTCTCCTCAGTCTGTTTCACCAGGTCTGGCCCTACCAGTTTATCTTTGCCTAATTTAGTCCAGCACACTAGAGTTCTACATTTCCTCCCATACAGTGCTTCATACGGGGCCATTTGGATGCTAGCTTGGTAGCTATTGTTGTATACAAATTCTGCCAGTGGGAGGTATCTATCCCAACTTCCCTCAAATTTAATAACACAACTCCTCAGCATATCCTCAAGGACTTGACATATATTTCATGTTATTATTATCATTTCAGTTCAATATTTGTATTAATTCAATTGGTTTCAATTGTTTACCTGGATTACTCTTTCTGATTGCCCATTCGTCTGAGGATGAAAAGCTGTGCTAAAGTGGAGTTGGGTACCCAAGTATTCATGCAATTTCTTCCAAACTCTCGATGTAAACCTTGGGTCTCGATCAGATATGATGGAAAGTGGAATTCCATGCAGTCTAACTATCTCACTAATATACAATTATGCTAACTTGTTTAGTGAGTAGTCAGTCCTAATTGGCAGAAAATGTGCTGACTTCGTTAATCTATCTACTATCACTCATACTGCATCATGCTTCTTCTGGGTGAGAGGTAGACTACTTACAAAATCCACGGTGACCCGATCGCATTTCCATTCAGGTATGCGTATAGGCTGTAGCAAACTCGATGGAACTTGATGTTCTGCCTTGAATTGCTGACATGTCAAGCATTTAGTCACATAATCAACTATGTCCTTCTTCATACCAGGCCACCAATACTGAAGCTTCAGATCATGATACATTTTTGTACTTCCTGGGTGCATAGCGTAAACACTGGAATGTGCCTTTTTCAGAATACTGGCTTTCAATTCCCCATCATTTGGTACACATACTCTTCCTTTGTAGTACACACACCCATCTGCTTTCACCTCATAGTCAGTTGCTTTTCCCTCTGAGATTTTACTCACAGTAGTAATTAATTTCTCATCTACCTTCTGCCCATCTAAAATCTGCTGTAGCAGGTTTGGCCCCACTTATAACTCAGCCAAAATAGCTCCATCTTGAACCAAAGATAGACGGGCATTCAATGATCTCAAAGCTGTGATGGATTTTCTACTTAAAGCATCTGTAACTATATTTGCCTTCCCAGGATGGTAATCAATCACACAATCATAGTCCTTCAGGAACTCAATCCTTCGCCTCTGTCTGAGGTTGAGCTCCTTCTGGGTTGGCAAGTATTTTAGACTTTTGTGGTCTGTGTAAATGTAGCACTTTTCACCATACAAGTAATGCCTCTATATCTTCAATGCGAAGATAATTGCTGCAAGTTCTAGATCATGGGTAGGGTAATTCTATTCATGTGGCCTCAGCTGCCTAGAAGCATAAGCGACCACCTTCCCCTCATTCATCAATACACACCCTAACCCATTATGAGAGGCTTTACTGTAGACCACAAAGTCCTTTCCTGACATTGGCTGTGTTAACACTGGTGCCTCTGTCAACATAGCCTTCAACTTCTCAAAACTGGTCTGACACTTATCATTCCAGTCAAATTTGAAATTCTTGTGTAACAACTTGGTTATTGGAGTAGCTATTAAAGAAAATGTCTTCACAAATCTTCTGTAATACCCAGCTAGCCCCAAAAAACTTTTGACCTCAGTTGTATTCCTGGGAGGTTTCCATTCCATCACTGCTTCTATTTTCTTGAGATCCACTCTAATCCCATATGCTGACACTATGTGTCCAATGAATGCAATTTCATCCAACCAGAAGTCACACTTGGACAACTTAGCATAAACTTCTTTTCTCTTAGGGTTTGCAGAACAATCCTCAAATGCTCATTATGTTCTTCCCTAGTCTTGGAATGCACCAAAATATCATCAGTAAAGACCATTACGAACCGATCTAGGTATGGATAGAAGATACAGTTCATAAGGTCCATGAATGCTACTGGTGCATTTGTTAGGCGAAAGGGTATAACCAGGAACTCATAATGCCCATACCGGGTCCTGAATGCAGTCTTTGGCACATCTGCATCCTTCACCCTTAGCTGATGATACCCTAATCTGAGATCAATTTTAGAAAATACTCTCGCTCCCTTCAACTAATCAAACAGATTATCAATTCTAGGCAATGGATATTTGTTCTTCACTGTCACTTTATTCAACTACCGGTAATCAATGCATAACCTCAAAGTCCCATCCTTCCTTTTTACAAACAACATTGGAGCTCCCCATGGTGACACACTGGGGCATATGAACCCCTTATCCAGTAACTCCTGTAACTGGATCTTCAGTTCCTTCAATTCTATGGGTGCCATCCTATAAAGAGTAATAGAGATTGGTGCTGTACTCGGCAATATCTCAATAGCAAATTCAACTTCCCTTTCTAGTGGTAAGCTAGGCAATTCTTCAGGGAACACATCTAGGAAGTCTCTTACTGTGGGTATGTCACACAAATCTGTCTTAGCCTGCCTAGTATCCACTACATGTGCTAGGTAGGCTTCGCAGCCTTTTCTCATTAGTTTTCTTGCAACTGTGGCTGAGATGAAATTGGATAAGAAATCTGTCCTTTCCCCCACAACTGTGATCTCATTACCCTCAGGAGTTTTCAAAGAAATCCTCTTCAGTTTACAATCAACCATTGCTTGATGACATGACAACCAGTCCATTCCCAAAATCACATCAAACTCATGGAAAGGCAACTCAATCAGGTCTGCCAAGAATTCATACCCCTGAATCCTTAATGAGTAACCCTTGTACACTTTGTTCACCACTACACTATGGCCAAATGGGTTAATGACCAGGATGTCTTGGTCACTCTCCCCTACTAGTATCCCCCTTTCTATGGGTAGGTTGATGCAGATGTATGAATGAGTGGATCCTAGATCCACCAATGCATGAACAGATGTATTGTAGAGGGAGAACGTACCCCTAATGACGTCCGGGGCATCTTGCTCCTCCTGAGCTCTTATGGCATAGGCTCTGGCAGGTGCTCTGCCCTCAGGCCTCTCTGCTGGCTCAGATGCAGGTCTCTGAGTTGGTCCCACTGCCTCAGATTTGCCAGATTTCCTACCCCTTTGTGGTGCAGGAGTAGGTCTGTCTGCTTGTGTTGGAGCAGCTGTAGCAGTTATGTGTGGACAGTTCCTTAACTGATGCTCTGTTGACCCACACCTTAAGTAGGCACTCGTCACTCTCTAACACTCCCCCTTATGCCACTTCAAATAATGCGGACATGCAAAAGATGCTGGGGTTAGTCCCCTAAACCCTGTCCCTGGAAAGCTGCCTACTGATGGTGTGGACTGACCTCTCCTAGGGGTGAATTGTGGCCTGGGCCCCTAGGACTTACCCTGACCTTGTGGTTGACCTAAACTCTGTGCAGGTGGACCTTTGAACTTCTTTCCTGGTGCAGGAGATGAGCTAGACTGACCCGAGCCCCTCTTCTACTGTCTCTCTCTTCTGGTCTGCTCACTTATTCTTACTTTTTCAACTTTTATTACAGCTTCCACTAACTTGGTGAAGTCTGTGATTCCCAAGGCAGTGATCATGACCTTTATGTTATCATTTAATCTCTCTTTAAATCTCTTACACCTCTCGGCTTCATTAGGGACTATCTCCCTTCCGTAACGACTCAATCATACAAATTCATTTTCATACTCTGCCACTGTCAGCTGTCTCTGCCTCAGGTTAATGAACTCTCTTCTTCTTTCTTCTAGGTATACACTACTCACATATTTTTTCTTGAATTCTGAGAGGAAGAAGTCCCAAGTTATTAATTATGGCTACACTTCACTAGACACTGTATCCCACCATTGGTAGGCATCATCTTGCAATAGAGATACAACAGCTTCTAGAATTTGCTCTAGAGTGCAGTGGAGTTGTTTTAAAACTCTCCCTGTTCTGTTCAACCAGTTTTCGGCTACAACAGAATCATCTTCTCTCTTGCCAAAGAAGTTCACTGCTCCAAATTTTTTCAGTCTTTCCAGATGTGATTTCTGCTGTGGAGGTGGTGGTGGTGGTGGTGGCATTACCCCAGCCATTTGTCTGAAGAACTCAGTCATTTGCTGAAACATGGCCCGTGGAGGCTAAGCATGCTCTGCTGGAGCTAGCAGAGCAGGTTCTCCCCTACCCCTACTCTCAGCTACTGCAGGTGGAGCATGACTCTCCACTTCCTCCTCAACTACCCTCTGAGATGTGGGGTCCATATCCTATTCAAAATAACAAAGACAAACAGATCTGCATTAGTGTCACCTCAACTCTTACAAATGCAATGCGTGGTATGGACTCATTCTAGGCCCAGAAATGCCAAAACCGTACTCTGATACCACTAAATGTGACACCCCTTACCCGTCTACAGTGTAGCCGAGCAAGATATGCTACACAGTGTACCAAACACCCTATTTTAATTCAATCATTTTTATTCTTCCTATTTTATTTATTTTTTCATAATTATGAAGTACAATTTGTGAAATATAATTCATTTCAGTCATTTATTGAAATTATAAATTTATTTGAAGTTCCGCAAGTTTTATAGAAAATCCGGCAGAGTACCAACTAAAAATGGAGAAAACAGTTCTTTGGAACTTGTGAAAAACACTTCCAAAATTTTCAATCAATCCCAAACTCCATTTCATCGACAAAATCTCAATATTTTTCAACAACATTTCCATTTCTCAATCATTCATCTCATATGATATTCATGTAAAAGTCATAAATAAATATTCACTTTTTCATTCATAAACACAATTTTCACTATTTACATTAATACCAAGATACATTACATAAGTTTCAATTACATATGAGAAAATAAAAGTTAATTACAAAATACCCAAAATGAAACCTAGTGTCCTACCAATGCACTGACGTCGGTGAGGTGACACGGATACTATGTAGAGCTGCAGATGATCTCACCCAGTCTATGGTCTACTGGGCTCTCTATCGGTCTCTCCAGAACCTACGAGTGGCAAAAGCAACGCGCTAAGAAATAATGCTTAGTGGTGCCAAAAATAGAATAAAAAAATAATAGAAAATAACTATGCAGTGCATGTTCTGATATCTTACGCAGACCATTTTTCGATCATTATTGGTAATCTTATTTATTATGTTCTTGTTATATTCATAATTTCATTAAATTTATCCACTTTCATTTTTGGTTGCCCAAGTAACCTATACTGGATGACTGGACTGGATAAATGGGTAAACTGGCAGTGGGTATCAAGTACCTCGGGCCGTCACACCATCGGTCACATATGTATCTCCCGGTGTGCAACAAAACAACTAATAAGCTATAATAAACATTAAGCACAAGGCCAAGTATCATCACAATGTCAGAATGGCTAAAAGCCATGAAATCACAGAATGGCATAATGCCATATGCAGTACTGCTAACTGAACCCTATTGGCATGTCAACCTATCCAAACCAATCTTGCTAGGTGTACTAGGGCATGTTACACTTTTAAATTTCACAATTCTTGAAATTGAAGTTTAAGTGTTACTATTCATTTCATTAGTCAACTAAAATGTTGACTTTTGCATAGACAATAGGTACATTGGTTCTAATATTCCCAACATACCACATTTTGCATTCTAAAGTTGTTGGTATTGGTTGCCAATACCATTTCTAAGCTTAGTCTTAGTTATTCAAAAATTTCAGATTTCAAGCATTATGTTTACTATTCCATTAGTCATTTGTACAATAAGAATTTGGCAAAGTTGTCTTCATGAAAGTTGTTCCTTATTGTGTCTAGTTACATTTATTTTTTTGAATCACTCCATTTGGAGTTTTGTAACTCAAGTTATGGCCTAAAAACCATAACTGGCGAGATTGCAAATTTCCAGAATTTTCTAGGCATAACCAATTCTAATGGTTTTCTACACTAATTGCAGGTCAGTTTTTGAACATGTTATTGTCAAAATTTGGGTTTGGTTTCTTCATGAAAGTTGTAGGTCTATATGTCAGCTTTCTGTTGGTAAAAGTTCAGGTCAATTAGACCTTTCTACACTGAGTTATGACCAAATAAATAGACACTATTCATTTGGTCATTTTACCCTAGCAGAATGCAAGTCACCCGGATTAGGGCAATTTTTAGGTCAACTTGGTTTGGTTTTCTGGGCAGAATTTCTATACCAAAGTTTTGCCATTATGTGTCTAGTTTCATGTCCAATTGGCCTTGCACCAATTAAACCTCTACAACTTCATTTATAACTGCCCAAACCTGCTGGACTCATACTCAGTCTTGCAAGTCAGGCAAGGCAGCTCACCCAAACTCAAATACCAATCCACAACTCACTTCTTTTCCTCCTCACACACATTCAAATGGTCACTAATTGACCATTACAAGGTTAATAAACCATCACATGAGAAAACCCTAGAATTATTCAAGTGTCTAATTTTTTCATTTCATACATGCACAATTCTTGCATTTTATTTACTTAATTATGTTCAATCCCTCATCCACTACCAAAGGCTGCTCATAACTATTTTTCTATCAATAAAAATCATCAAACCCTAGCTAACTCTAGCTGCCAAAATTTGTAAGGTGCACACACACACTTGTTTGTTTTATTTTCTTATATTTCCTACATAATTCATGCCATTGAACATGAATTAAAGCAAAAGGAACAAGAATTGGACACTAACCTTGTTGGAGCAGAATTTCAAGCCAACTAAACTCTCTTTTTGGCTGCTTAGAAGATGTTCAAGTTGCTAGGTTAATTTTTTTGTGAAGCTAGGTAAGGATTTCAAGTGAGATTTGGTGAGGTTTAAAGCTCTTATAAGCTTTAATGGAGGTTGGGTATGGAGGAAAGGAAACGACTGGTTGAAGGAAGGAGAAGAAGCAACTGATTTTTTCTCTTGTTTTCTGCCCATTAAGTCATTTTAAATAAGTTAGTGCCATGTGTCAAAGTTTGATTGGGTGGGAGGATTTTAATGACATCATAATGATGTCATAATTCCAATTTCTTTCATTTTCTTTCCTTTTCTTGTCTACTTAATTTCAATTTAATTTTTAGCAATATTTATTCATATTTTGTGTCATGATAATTATTTACTTAACTAGAAAAGTTGGCCAAAAATCACCTCTGAAGGCGAAATGACCAAAATGCCCTCCGTTTGGCTTAACACACTAAAATTGTCTGTACTGATTGAAAATTTTTCTTAAGAATTTTCTTGGCATTATAATGCCATAGGAACCTCAATGACCCTTCTCTGGAGTCCCAAAAATTATTTTATGAATTTTTCCCCGGGTCTAAGGCTCCTCGTTGTGAGAACTGCAACTTCCAACTAGGTTACCCATCGCTAGGGCACCGGCTTATTTAACTTAGTTGTATTTTATTTCTAAAATTTTTCCTAAATTTTTCTTGTTAATATTTGAGTTAATTATGATTCCTCACTTTAGTTTAAATATTTTTCCAGATGTTCTAGCTGTCCGGATCGACACGGGTAACCAGAATAGTAGAATGTACGGAGTTGCTACAAGGAGAGTGTTACAGAGATACCGATGGTCAAAGTGTTATGGAACTACCATGATATGGAAGAATGCATGTGGAAACCCACAATTCCATGTTATAACAATTTCCCCACCTTTTCTAGGTTTGTTCTGTATGCTATGTTTGCTTTTATGTGTTTGTTTTAAAATTTGAGGATGAATGCTCTTAAGGGGAGCAGAATGTAATACTCGCCATTTCCTGATGTTAGAATATCTATCCTTAATGAAATATTCTAGTGAAAATTAAAACTTTACTGACCAAGGAGTGGTAATGAGATGTGAAATTTTATTCATGTATGCATGATTAAAATATTTAAAATGTATTTAAGAATGAAAAATGTTTTAAGGATTTTATTCTTTAAAAGTTTTAAAGAAGTATTTTGGGCAGAAGGAACTTTGGTAGCCGAAAGACAAAATTTGGTAGCTAAAGTCCCTTTTTGGTCCGAATGCCCATTTTGTCTTTCGACTATGTTGAAATTTTTTAAAGCTTTAAGTTTTTAAAGCTATAATTTCATGAAAAGTTACTTTAAGTGAAGTTTATGCTATGTTAGGTTTGAGGAAAATCTAGGATTTGAGTTTTGATAAATGTATATGGGCATTAAACATGTTTTCTAGTTGTCCTAATCGCTAAAGATATGTATATGTGATGGGGCTATGTTTTGAAAGTTTGAAATGAGTTTGGGTGTTAAATAGAGAAGTGATTTGTAGATTTTCAACTTGGGAATTCTAGAAATTCCTAGCTTTAGTTGCCAAAAGCCAAACATTCGGCAGTTGAAGCTTACATTTTCTTGAAAAATATAGAAATTTTTCAGGTTTGATAGTTGAAGTCTTAGACTTTAACAGTCGTAGTGGCTACTACTTAAAATGGGCACTGACATTCCAAGGTTCGGTAGCTGAACTTAGTTCTGCCCACTTATTTTCTCTTTCGATTCCAAGGTTCGAAAACCTAATTTCATGGTTCCTAAGGGCTTAGAATAGGATGTTTATGTTATGTATAGAGTTTTAGAGCCTTGTATAACACTTTAGGGTCCAATTTTATAGGATCAGGCTTGAAGGACTCAGAAGGGTAAGGATCCAAGGATAGCTCCCATTCAAGTAAGGAGGTTGATTGGCTGCAAGAGGTGAGTAACTTTAACTTTAATAAAATGAAAACCATTTACAGGTAATCAATAAGCATCCCCACACAACATGTCATATTTATTTAGAATATATGTATCTAGAACACGAAGATGTTACATAATTATATAAATAACTGTTAGTGCATTGATGGATATTAGATGACCCATTACTCCCCCCATGTTATGTTATGTAATGTTGTGGATCCATAAGTAAATCCTAAGGGGAGATCTTGACGTTCCCCTTCAAGGGAGATTTGATAGTTGCCCCTGGGTACATGATATAGGTCATGTTTAAAAGGAAAGCTTGGGGAGTTATTGGTGATAGTGTCCATTTTATGTGAAATGTTTGTGAAGTGAAAATCCATGTGAATGATGCATTGCGCATGTATGAATAAATGATGCAATTAATAACGGTTAGCTTACTCACTGAGCTTGTGTAAGCTTATCCCATTCCCCTAACCCCTAAGTGTAGGATTGTGGGACTAGAAGAATGCCTTAAAGAGAGAGCATCAGGAGTAGTCTTAACCCTTCTTTATGTATGATATATGGGTAAATAGACATGTAACTTATGAATGGATAATACTGTGCTGGTGATTTATGGAAAAATGCAATAATTGTTTGAAGTGTGATGATGTATATGTTGTGTAAACCCTTTTGAGGGTATACATGTTGAACTATTACACTTTGGATCTTATTTATATTAAGGTTCAAATTATGAACCATTACTATGTTATGAATGTTTATGTATGGATGAAAGGACTAAGGTGTAATGGCTTGATGTATGTTAAAATGGTAAGATGTAAAAATGTATGATGTTTCTCTGGTTTTAGGTTTGGTATGGGTTCTGACAACCATAAGTTGACCCGATCCCTAGCACCGGTAACGACCCCTGATTTGGGTCTTTACACCCCAAAATACTTATAACATAAAACATCGACACTCTAATAGACCTTAGGGCACAACTTTCATCATTATGCCCTTTTCACTCAAGATGCATGTAGTTCTGCATGATTATCCCATGTTAGTGATATAATCTATAGTTACAAAATAAGATATTCATGATATATCGAGCATGCCATAGTTTCCAAAGCTTTGTATCTATTTAATTTTACGACCAAACTAAGTATCGTATGGGAAATTCGATACCATTAGCATACTCCACACATTGAGATCTTTGAATAAAGCCAAACCAAAATGATTTTCAGAGTTGAAAAATCTCTAAGCTCTTAAATTATCATGATAAATTTTTAAATCTTCTGTACTACTTTTGAATAAATCATTTGAGCCGTCAGATTAACCTTTAATTTTTGGATTATTCAAATTTAAATTATTTTAAATTTTTAATGAATTAAAATAAATTACAAGTTGTTTACTAGTTTACAGCCTAGCAAGTGCATGGATCGTGAATAAGTAATACAGTAGTGAGTAGAGTGTCATGATACACTTGTAACATATAGGTATTTTAAGGTTCTATTACATTGCATTTCATAGCATTTAGGTAGTTAATTGCATGCATTTTACTTAGTTTCATTAGTTTTTGTTAATTTGGTTAATCTTTGCTTAATTTCATGTTTTCTATATCTTTTCAAGTGTTTTAAAGGAAGTCCAAGGCATGGGAGTCGATTAGACAAGTTTAGAAAGCAGGAAAAGCAAGAAAAGCTGCTACACAACATTACGCAAGCTGCATAAGCATAAAGCCTGACTGTGCAATATTCTGGCCAAGAATAACTGAAGAAAACATAAAGAAGCCATAGTAAATAGGTTGTTTAACTTACCCTATGTACCTCACATGCCCACGTGTAAGTCTCTGGAAACCAAAACATGGAAAGCTAAAGAGAGGTGACAGTATATGTTTTTTACTATACCCTGTGTAAACTTCAATGCCCCCATGTAACTTACTATCTCTCACTTGAACGATGCCCAATTTTATCTAGAAACTTACATGGCCTAGGGCCGTGTAGTTCTATGCAGGCCATGTACTTTGTAGCAGGCAAACTTCTGTTATGACTTTGATTCCTTTCCACTCGCTTCGAATAGACTTCTAAGGCTCTTGGGACTCAAAAACATGACTCTAAGGCACTCAATATAAATACCAGAAGGCTGAAACAAGGAGAGGGACATTTTCTAAAGAATCTTTTAAGTTATAATTAGCTTTGGTTGCAAACCCTAGTTTTCCAAGCCGTTTGAAGAGAATCTGCATCAGCATAAAGGGGAAGGGCTCTCAACTGAAGTTCCAAAAGTTTGAAGCTACAGAATCTTTGTTTTGGATTCTTTTTTTTTTTTTATTTCTTCAAATCACTTTATGTTCTTTTATTTCAATTATTATATGTTTATTAAACTCACATGAGTCAGTAGTTTCTTTAATTCTAGAATTAAGAGAGTAGCACTTTTAATTTCTGTTATGGATACATACTGAGTTTATTTAATGGATTTAAGTTTTGTTCTTTGATTTAATCTTCTATGTTCTTAATGCATGCTATGTGTTGGTACCCACTTAGCCGTGATATGAGATACTAGTTGAAAAACTGAAAGGTGAAGATTAGTATTAGACATCAAAATTTGGAACCTTGGAAATCTGACCTGAGATAGGCTGACATCCTCTATGGAATCTCATAACTAATCAAAAAACTTAAAAGATTTTAATTAAGATTGATCACCATAAAAGTAGGGTTTAGGTTAATTAAAATACACCTTAGGTGCCTTGAGAGAGGACCTATGATATTGTCAGATTAATTTCCATCAAAGTAACAATTTTTAATACTATTAAATAGGCAAGGTCAAATCCATAATAAGGTTAAAATGTGAAATCTTAGTTCTGGAATTGTTTAGTTCATAGATTTCTAAATTAAATTCACAGCTTTATCTCCCTCTAATACCTAATATTCATAGCAGTAATTTAGAATAAATCTCTCCAAAACTTTAATAGTTTAAATAGTTAAAATTGTTGTCTAGCTTAGTACTTATGCTTATAAATTTCTCGTGAGAATGATACTCTACTCACTAATGTATTACTTATTTGCTATATGTGCACATGCGGGGTTATAAACTAACAAACATATCATTCTGGATTTTTGATACACAAATATGATACAGATATAATAAGATAATGTAATAGTAAAGATGATATATGTGATGCATGAATGCACCCCCAAACGCAAATCTGGCATTGTCTACAAAAAACTAATTAAAGACAAAACAATAGACATAACATGATAGAAAAACATAGTATGTATTAAGGTAATATAATATGAACATAGGGAGTATGGTTTGTACAAAATGGACCTATCTAGCTAAGTAGTCACTAATACTCTAAGTAGTCACTAAGACTAAAGCCTATGCCTATATAATACATCAAAATGTGTCCTAGTCTACTATCTTATGCTTAGAAAGTCTCTAACAGTGAGGAAGGTACCTCTGCATCCTGCCTCTCAAGGATCATATATAGCTTGTTGTGGGCCTCCTAGAGACTGTCCTTTACTACTTTGATCCTCTCTGTAATAATGGTCTCCAGGGTCCTCATCCTATTATTGATAGTTGTCTACATCTTTTGTAGATATGCTAGCACAATATCTACAAGTGGTGGTGTGTATGAAGGGACTTTGTTTAGTGATCCTTAAAGGAAAGGGTCCAACTCCTCCTACTATTCTTGTTGTCTCTACTCCTGCGATTTAAAGGACTCCCCTTGTTCTGCTCATGCTAGTGCCCTCCTGGGGATGATGTTCCCCTCAACATCAAGTAATAGGCATGTATCCCCAACCCTTCTGCATAATCCTATGGATATGCAGATGGTTTGGTCTATCCTGGTGGTGCCTTTGACGGGGAGTAGCCTAACATACACTGGTACAAATTCGAAATGCAGAGTGAGTGCTATGATGAGGCCCCCCAATATTATGTGCCCAGTGGCTTGGTGAGACATCCTTCTTAGGTGCTAGCATAGGAAGTATTTAGTGCTGTATCTCCTCTTGTTTATCATACACCATAGAAAGAACAACTCATTGGCGTTGACCATGCCAAGTTGTCATTGTGGCCCATGATGGTATGGGCTATAAGCCTGTGCAAATACCTCAATGTAAGGCTAGTCAATCATGATGTTTTTGACCTACTTGAGTTGTATATCTCTTTGTTTAGCGCTATCATCCTCTAGAATTCAATGCTATTATATACTATCCTATTTTAAGGGATCTCCTAGAGTCCCTCGCTGTCGAATCCAAATACAACATTAAATTTATCCATGTTCATCACTTGATCAATCCCCAATAGCTTGAATTCAGTTCTACCCCTGTCACCTCTGTCTATGGCCCAAAAGGTGGCGTTGAAACTGCCTAAGAACTCTAGGGTTGTGTCCTCGTATGTTGGGTATCATAATTGAGCAAATCTAGTCCACCCAATGATGTCTAGAAGCCTATCCACCTCTTTCTTAAGTCCTGGTTGTTGTAGCAACTCAGTATCCATATATTTAGTAGATATGATCTTCCTGTTGCTTACCTTAGCTTAGATATCTCTATGTTCGGCATTCTTGAAGGGCCAGGCTAATGCATAGTCAGGTTAGGGTTATCGCTAGGGTTAGGGTTATAGCTGGGGTTAGGGTTATGGCTAGAGTTGGGATTCTAGTTCTTTTTGCCTTGCTTGCCTAGTTTTTGGCCTATGGGGTGGTGATTGTGAATCATTCCTCCAGCTTATGGAAGAACCTATTCTTCCTATGGATCTTTTGGTAGGTGCCATTGAGAGAAAATCAAGAAAGGGTTAGGGTTTGTGAGAGAAAATCAAGAGAATAAGAGGGTTTGTGAGGGTTCTTAGAGAAGAAAAGGTTTTACAGAATGGGAATGGGTTTTATAACATTTAAGAGGCATTTAAAGGGATGGACACATCTTTTTGATATTAATTATGCAAAGAACTACATGGGGCCATGTGTCACTACATGAGTTGCCCTGTGTAACCTTCTGTTTATTTTTTTCAAACTTTGGCATGTTACATGGGCTGTGTGTTACTAGCCCATCCCAGACCTGTGTAACTTTCTACGTCCCTTTCCTCCTTCTCGTTTTAGCCCATTCCACTTACATGGGTCCATGTACGAGTGCATGGGGCACCCCATGTAAGTTTTTATTCTTCAAAATCCCATTCCTTTTTCTCCCATCGTAGTTTCACGAGTCATGTTTCATTGCATGCGTCACCCCTTGTAACTTTTTAGAGTGTATTCGTGTGTGTATTCATGGGTCCATTATGTTACACAAACCATGTGGTTTTGCATGGGGTACCCCATGTAACTTTCTGGTCCAGTATTTTTGGGTATTTTTAGTGCTTTCTTTTCCTATCTTTCCAAGTTTTAATGCTAACATATTTTTAAATAATGAATGAGATGCATAATAGAGGTTAGCAATAGAAATACTTCCCCAATTTTGTAATTTTCTCTCTTGTGTGGTTTTGACTTGTTGGTTCCATCCTTTTCTTTCTTTTCGCTCCTTGTTTCTACCTACATATCCAAAGTTAGGGTTTGGGGTTCCGATGAAACTTAAAAGAAACGAAGATAAAATGACCAAAGATAAAATGAACTTAAAGAAATTTAAAGTCTTGGGTTGCCTCCCAAGGAGCGCTTGTTTATAGTATTTAGCTTAACTGTTCCTCTTGGCTTATGGCTGTGCAAGTGGGTTGCTAAAGGAGCGTGTGTCTCCTTTTTCTATTGGCTCTCTCGAGAAGTGTGGTTTTAACCTTTGCCCATTGACCTTGAAAGTTGCCAAGGTCTCACTCTATACTTTTATTGGTATATGTGGGAAGACTTGTATAACCTTAAAGGGGCTGGACCATCTAGACCTTAGCTTTCCTAGGAATAGCTTCTGTCTTGAGTTAAAGAGCAAGACAAGATCTCTTTCCTTCTCTTTTCATTATGCTCTTGCCATGCCAGCTTTTAGCCCTCTCCTTAAAGATCTTTGTAATTTCATAAGCATCTTACCTAATCTCTTCCAATTCATTGAGCTATAGAAGCCTTTTCTCTCTAATAGATTTTAGATCAAAATTTAAGGTTCAAATTGCCTAATAGGCTTTATGTTCAAGTTCAATAGCATGGTGGCATGATTTTCCATATACCAAGTGAAACAGGGTGGTTCTAATAGGAGTTTTGAAGGCAGTGTGGTAAGCCTATAGTGCAACATTTAATTTTAAGGACTAGTCCTTCCTCAAGCAATTTAATGTCTTCTCAAGGATCCTCTTCAATTCCCTATTTGAGATCTCCACTTTTCCACTTATTTGAGGATGGTATGGTGTTGCCACTCTGTGAGTCACTCCATATTTCCTTAGTAATGTTTCAGATTGGTTGTTGCAAAAGTAACTTCCCCCATCAATAATGATTGCACTTCATGCGCCACATCTTGTGAAGATGTATTTTTTGAGTAACTTGATCACTATCTTGGCATCGTTTTTTAGTGAGGCTATTACTACTACCCATTTTGATACATAATCTACACAAACTAAGATGTACTTATTGCCAAATGAGGATAAGAATGGATGCATAAAATTTATGCCTCAAACATCAAACAGTTCAACTTTAAATATACCATGGAGTGGCATCTTGTTCCTTCTTGAAATGTTTCCCACTCTTTGGCACTGATTGCATATCAGCACAAAGTTTCTTACATCTTTAAACAAGTTTGGCCAATAGAATTCTGCTTGTAATATCTTTGCTACCGTCTTGGTTGTGCTGAAGTGTTGTTTATAAGGTGATGAATGGCAATGTTGTAGCACACTTTCTATTTCCTCCTTTGGTATGCATCTTCTAATTAGCCCATCATTGCATCTCTTGTACAGTAGAGGTTCTTCCTAGGTGTAGTCCCTTATGTCATGTAAAAATTTCTTCTTCTATTGGTAAGACATGTTGGGTGGCAAAACCCTGCATACAAAATAATTAACAACGTTAGCATACCATGGGATTTGGGAGATTGCTAATAGGTGCTCATCTAGAAAGGAGTTATCAATTGGCAGGTCTTTGATAGAGTCCCTTATGTCTTCTTACTACTTGAGTCTAGAGAGATGGTCTGCTACCATATTCTCAGTCCCCTTTTTATCTTTGATTTCAAGATTGAATTCTTGTAGAAGAAGAATCTACTGAACCAACCTTGGTTTTTCTTCTTTTTTATTTAAGAGGTATCAGATAATAGCATGGTCTGTGTATACAATGACTTTGGACCCAACTAAGTAGGATTTGAACTTGTTGATTGTAAACACTACTGCTAAGAGTTCTTTTTCTATGGTTACATAGTTGACCTGTGCATCGTCAAGTGTTTTACTTGCATAATAGATAGCATGAACTTTTTGTCCTTCCTTTGTCCAAGTACTACTCCTATTGCATAGTCACTTGCATCGCACATCACCTCAAATGGTAGCTCCCAATCTAGTGGTTGCATTATTGGTGCATAATCAAGGCTTCCTTTATCCTATAAAATGAATCAAGACAACTTTCATCAAAGTCAAAAGGAAAATCTTGATTTAATAAGTTGGTTAATGTCTTAGCTTTTTCGGAGAAATCTTTAATAAACCTTCTACAAAAGCCTGCATACCCCAAAAAGCTTCACACTCCTTTGACTGATGAAGGTGGTGGCATTTTCTTAATTATCTTTGTAACACCCCCTACTATAGTAATTCCGTAAATTCTACCGTTCCGTTGACCAGTGTCGGTCCAAACAGCTAGAACGCTAGAAAAATATTTACAATAGATTGAAGAGTCATAAATAACTCAAATAACGATAAAAAAAATTTAGGAAAAATTTTAGAAATAAAATACAACCAAGTTAAATGAGCTGGTGTCCTAGCGATGGGCAACCTAGTGGGAAGTTGCGGTCCTTGTAGCTAGGAGCCCTAAACCCAGGGAAAAATTCATGAAATAATTTTTGGGACTCTAGAGAAGAGTCATTGAGGTTTCTATGATATTAGAATGCCAAGAAAAGGCTCAGAAAAATTTTTAGAGTGATATAGACGATTTTAGCTCGATAAGTCAAACGGAGGGCATTTTGGTCATTTCGTCTTTAGAGATGATTTTTGATCGACTTGTCTAGTTAAATAAATAATTATTATGACATAAAATGTGAATAATATTGCTAAAAATTTAATTGAAAATGAGTAGAAAAGAAAAGGAAAGAAAATGAAGGAAATTTAGAATTATGACATCACATGATGTCATTAAAATGCCCCCACCTAATCATATTGTGACACCTATCTATAAACTTAATTAAAAGCATAAAATGGGCAGAAAAATTGAAGAAAACAATATGCTTCTTGTCTTTCCCATTTCGAGCCGAACCCATCTCTCTCTTTCCCTCCATGGATGCTTATTCTTCTCATTAGATTTTCCTTGTAAATACACCATAAAACTTCTACCTTCCTTCATAAAAACTTGATATTACATCTTGAGCAAGTGTTTGTCTACCAAGAAAAGCCAAGAAAGTGAAGGAATTTGGAGTGGAAAAATTCTGCTCACAAGGTTAGTGACCAATCTCTCTTCCTTTCTTTCAATACATGTTTAAGGACTTGATTTAAATTAGGAATTGCAAGAAAAAAAAAATCATAAGTTATGTACCCCTCTAATTTCAGCAGCCTTATGGTACCTTAGGGTATCAAGGATAAAATTGAATTACAGTTGTAAATGGAATCAATTGAACATGAATTTGATGGATTAATGCATTGAGTGTGTGTGTATGAAGAATTGTAGTTGTTGGAGTTAGGGTTTGGGGCACAAATTTTGGATTTTCCTTATGTTTTGGTGAATAGAAGTTTTAATGGTCAATTAGTGACCATTTAGCTGAGTATAATGAGGAATTGAAGTGAATTGTAGCTTTGGAATTGAGGTTAGAGGTACTGCCTTGAGTGACCTACAGGGATGGGTGTGAGTCCAGCTAGGTTGGACAGTTTTAACTTGAGTTGTGTAGGTTCAATTGGTGCAAGGCCAATTGGACA
This sequence comes from Hevea brasiliensis, assembly GCF_030052815.1. NCBI lineage: Eukaryota > Viridiplantae > Streptophyta > Magnoliopsida > Malpighiales > Euphorbiaceae > Hevea > Hevea brasiliensis. The sequence continues at coordinate 86,708,649 of NC_079497.1, read as the reverse complement.
TGAAATTAGACACATAATGGCACAACTTTGATGAAGGAACCCTGTCCAGAAAACAAACTTAGGATGCCCTAAAAATTGACCAAATCCGGGTAACACACATTCTACTTGGGCAAAATGACCAAATGAATAGTGTTTGTTCATTTGGTCATAACTCAGTGTAGAAAGGTCCAATTGACCTGAAATTAATATCAATGAAAAGCTTAGACAATTTAGAACAACTTTTATGTTGAACACAAACTCTAATTCTGGACTTAACCAAATGAAATTATTGGCCAAAGTTGAACTACCAAATCTGGCAGAATGGTACTCTGCCTAGAATTTCTGGGTAGATATCAATCCGGCCAGCCTTGCTCCAAGTGGCATATCTTGAGCTGAAAAACTCCAAATAGAGTGATTCAAAAAAGGAATTAAAGAAGACTCATAAAGGAACAACTTTCATGAAGACAATATTGCCAAATTCTTACTGTAAATTAACCAATGGAATAGTAAACCAAGTACTTGAAATCTGAAAATTTTAAAGAACCAACCCTAAGCTTTGAAATGGAATTGGCAACCAATGCCAACAATTTTAGAATGCAAAATGTGATATGTTGGGGATATTAAAACCAATATACCTATTATCTATGAAAAAGTCAACATTTTAGTTGACTAATGAAATGAATAGTAACAATTAAATTTCAATTTCAAAAAAAATTACATAATTAAAAGTGTTAAATGCCCTAGTAGGCCTTGTGTGATTGGTTTGGATAGGTTGGCATGCCAATAGGGTTCTGATAGCAATACTGCATATGGTTTCATGCCACTCTATAATATCATAGCCTATGGCTATACTGATTATGATGTTATACTTGGCTTTATCCCTTATTACTTTTATGGCTTATTAGCCATTCTATCTGCACACCGAGAGACACATTGTGACCGATGGTGTGAGGGCCCGAGGTACCTGGTACCTAGTGCTAGTTTACCCATTTATCCAGTCCAGTCAATTTGTATAGGTTACTTAGGCATGGAAAAGTATAAATATAATTGAATTGATTATTAAAGGAAGTAAGGAAATTAAATATCAAGATAAAGAATAAGAATGATTACAATAAAAAGAGGCTCAAAATCATCAAGAAAACGATTAATAAAATGCTAGAAAGAGTTAATATCATAAGATGTAATTAGCCTTCAACTAAACAATAAGTTAGTAATTATTTATTTCTTATACGCACAATAACTAGGAAATTTTTACTTTTATTTGCATATTATATTTTCTTGTGTTATTGGAACCACTAAGCTTTATGCTTAGCACGTCGCTTTTGCCACGCGTAGGTTCTGGAGAGACTGGCAGAGAGCCCAGCAGACCACAAACTGGGTGAGGCCTATTCACATATCTGTATAGTGTCCGTGTTACCTCATAAGCTACAGTGCATTGGTAGGACACTATGTCTCATTTTGGTATTTTATACTATTTGTACTATTTGTAATTAAACTTTTATTTTCTCATGTATAAATTGAAACTTATGTAATATAATTTGGTATGAATGTCAGTATTTATAAATGAAATGTACATGATTATGATGTTAAATGAATGAATGACAAATGGAAGAATTTTTGAGAATTGATGAGAAAATTGGGAGTTGTGGAATTGAATAACTATTGGAAGCGTTTTTCACAGGTTCCAAAGAACTGTTTTCTCCTTTTTTAGTCGGTACTCTATCGGATTTTCTATAAAATTTCCAGAACCTCAAATTAATTTATAATTTCAATAAATGATGTAAATGAGATCAATTTCATAAATTTCACTTAATAATTATAAATAAATAAATCAATAATGGATAATAATAAATGAGATAAAATATGGTGTTCCAGCATACTGTGTGGCATATCTTGCTTGGCTACACTATAGATGGGTAAGGGGTGTCACATTTAGTGGTATCAGAGCACGGTTTAGTGCGTTTCTGGGTCTAGATAGAGTCCATACCATGCATTGCATTTGTAAGAGTCGAGGTGACACTAATGCAGATCTGTTTGTTTTTCTTATTTTGATTAGGATATGGACCCTACGTCACATATAGCAGTAAATGAGGAAGTGGAGAGTCATGCTCCACCTGTAGCTGAGACTGGAGGCAGGGGAGAACTTACTCCACCAGTACCAGAAGTGCTTGTACAGCCTCCACAGGCCATGTTTCAACAAATGGCCGAGTTTTTAAGACAAATGGCTGGAGTTATGCCACCGCCACCACCTCCACAGCAAAAGTCAAATTTAGAAAAGCTCAGAAATTTTGGGGCTATGGACTTCATGGGTAAGAAAGAAGATGGTTCGATGGTAGCTGAGGATTGGCTAAACCACACCATAAGGGTATTGAAGCAACTACATTGCACCCTAGAGTAGAACTTAGAGGGTGTTGTGTCCCTACTCCAAGACGACGCCTATCAGTGGTGGGACACTGTATCTAGAGAGGTCCGGCTCGAGTTGATAAGTTGGGATTTTTTCCTCGCTGAGTTTAAGAAGAAGTATGTGGGAAGTGTGTATCTGGAAGACAGAAGAAGAGAGTTTATTAGTCTAAGGCAGAGGCAGCTATCAGTAGTGGAGTATGAGAAGGAGTTTGTCAGATTAAGCTGCTACGGAAGAGAGATAGTCCTCACAGAAGCTGAGATATGCTGAAGGTTTGAAGAAGGGCTAAATGACAATATTAAAATAATGATCACAGCCTTAGGGATTATGGACTTCACAAAATTAGTTAAAGCCACACTGAAAGTGGAAAGGGTTAGAGTAAGTGAACAGAATAGGAAAGATAGGCAGTGTAAGAGGGAATTTGGACCAGGGCAGTCAAGTATACCAACTGATAGCAAGAAGCTTAAGGGTTCTGGTTCACAAGACCAGACACAGGGCCAGAGAGGCTAGACTAGGATATCTATAGCTAGCTCCCCAAGCACAATAACAAGGGGATCAGCCCCAGTGCCTGAATGTATGCACTGTGGTAGGAGACACAGAGTGGAGTGTCAACTGTTAACTAGAGAGTGTTTCAAGTGTGGGCTACGGATCATTTCATAAGAGATTGCCCTTAGAGGAGTGGTTCAACAGCTCCAGTACAAGTTGATAGACCTACCCCTACAATTCAAAGGGGTAGAAGACTTAGTAGAGCTGAGACGGCTGATATTTCACAGAAGGTTGTTTCTGAGACAGTCGAAAGGCCTGAAGTTAGGGTGGCACTACGAGTATATGCCATGGAGGCTAGAGAGGAGCTGAACCTAGACATTGATGAAGCAATACAAGGAAGTGAAGAAGCAAGGAGGTAGCAGCTCCTCGATTACTTAAGTCAGGTAAATTTCAAGGAAGAAATTTAAATTAGAGGGGAAGAGTTGTAACACCCTCACTATAGCAATTCCGTACATTCTATTGTTCAGGTGATCGGTGTCGGTCTGGACAACTAGAACGTCTAGAAAAATATTTAGAATAGATTGAGGAGTCATAAATAACTCAAATAATGGTAAGAAAAATGTAGGGAAAATTTTAAAAATAAAATACAACAAAGTTAAATGAGCAAGTGCCCTAGCGATGGGTAACCCAGTGGAAAGTTGCGGTTCTCGTAGTTAGAAGCCCTAAATCCAGAGAAGAGTCATTGGGGTTTCTATAGCATTAGAATGCCAAGAAAAGGCTCAGAAAAATTTTTAGATCGATACAGATGATTTTGACTCAATAAGCCAAACGGAGGACATTTTGGTCATTTCGTCCTCAGAGATGATATTTGGCCGACTTGTCCAGTTAAGTAAATAATTATTATGACATAAAATGTGAATAATATTGCTAAAAATTTAATTGAAAATGAGTAGAAAAGAAAAGGAAAGAAAATGAAGGAAATTTGGAATTATGACATCACATGATGTCATTAAAATGCCCCCACCCAATCATATTGTGACACCTATCTATAAACTTAATTAAAAGCATAAAATGGTCAAAAAAATTGAAGAAAATAATCTTCTTCTTCTCTTTCCCATTTCCAGCCAAACCCATCTCTTTCTTTCCCTCCACGGATGTTTATTCTTCTCACTAGATTTTCCTTGTAAATACACCATAAAACTTCTACCTTCCTTCATAAAAACTTGATATTACATCTTGAGCAAGTGTTTGACTACCAAGAAAAGGTAAGAAAGTAAAGGAATTTGGAGTGAAAAAATTCTGCTCACAAGGTTAGTGACCAATCTCTCTTCCTTTCTTTCAATACATCTTTAAGGACTTGATTTAGATTAGGAATTGCAAGAAAAAAAAATCATAAGTTATGTACCCCTCTAATTTTGGTAGCCTTATGGTATCTTAGGGTATCAAGGATAAAATTGAATTATAGTTGTAAATGGAAGAAATTGAACATGAATTTGATGGATTAATGCATTGATTATGTGTGTATGAAGAATTATAGTTGTTGGAGTTAGGGTTTAGGGCACAAAATTTGGATTTTTCTCATGTGTTGGTGAATGGAAGTTCTAATGGTTAATTAGTGACCATTTGGCTGAGTATAATGAGGAATTGAAGTGAATTGTAGCTTTGGAATTGAGGTTAGAGGTACTGCCTTGAGTGACCTGCAGGGCTGGGTGTGAGTCCAACAAGGTTGGATAGTTTTAACTTGAGTTGTGTAGGTTCAATTGGTGCAAGGCCAATTAGACATGAAATTAGACACATAATGGCACAACTTTGATAAAGGAACCCTGTCCAGAAAACAAACACATTCTGCCTAGGCAAAATGACCAAATAAATAGTGTTCATTCATTTGGTCATAACTTAGTGTAGAAATGTCCAATTGACCTGAAATTAATATCAATGAAAAGCTTAGAAAATTTAGAACAACTTTTATGTTGAACACAAACTCTAATTCTGGACTTAACCAAATGAAATTATTGGCCAAAGTTGAACTACCAAATCTGGCAGAATGGTATTCTGCCCAGAATTTCTGGGTAGATACTAATCCAGCCAGCTTTGCTCTAAGTGGCATATCTTGAGCTAAAAAACTCCAAATGGAGTGATTTAAAAAGAGAATTAAAGAAGACACATAAAGGAACAACTTTTATGAAGACAATATTGCCAAATTCTTACTGTAAAATTAACCAATAGAACAGTAAACCAAGTACTTGAAACCTAAGCTTTGAAATGGAATTGGCAACCAATGCTAACAATTTTAGAATGCAAAATGTGGTATGTTGGGGATATTAGAACCAACATACTTATTATCTATGAAAAAGTCAACATTTTAGTCAACTAATGAAATGAATAGTAATAATTAAATTTCAAAAAATTGCATAATTAAAAGTGTTAAATGCCCTAGTAAGCCTAGTGTGATTGGTTTGGATAGGTTGACATGCCAATAGGGTTCTGATAGCAGTACTGCATATGGTTTCATGCAATTCTGTGATATGATAGCCTATGGCTATACTGATTATGATGTTATACTTGGCTTTATGCCTTATTACTTTTATAGATTATTAGCCATTTTGTTTGCACACCGGGAGGCACATTGTGACCGATGGTGTGACGGCCCGAGGTACCTAGTACCCAGTGCTAGTTTACCAGTTTATCTAGTCCGGTCAATTTGTATAGGTTACTTGGGCATGAAAAAGTATAAATGTAATTGAATTGATTATTAAAGGAAGTAAGGAAATTAAATATCAAGATAAAGAACAAGAATGATTACAATAAAAAGAAGCTCAAAATCATCAAGAAAACGATTAATAAAATGCTAGAAAGAGTTAATATCGTAAGATGTAATTAGCCTTCGAGTAAACAATAAGTTAGTAATTATTTATTTCTTATACACACAATAACTAGGAAATTTTTAATTTTATTTGCATATTATATTTTCTTGTATTATTAGCACCACTAAACTTTATGCTTAAAGCGTTGCTTTTGCCACGCGTAGGTTCTGGAGATACTGGCAGAGACCCCAGCATACCACAGACTGGGTTAGGCCTGTCCACATATCTGCATAGTATCCTTGTCACCTCACAAGCTACAGTGCATTGGTAGGACACTAGGTCCCATTTTGGTATTTTATATAGTTTGTACTATTTGTAATTAAACTTTTATTTTCTCATGTATAAATTGAAACTTATGTAATATAATTTGGTATGAATGCCAATATTTGTAAATTTGTATTTATAAAGGAAATGTACATGATTATGATGTTAAATAAATGAATGGCAAATGGAAGAATTTTTGAGAATTGATGAGAAAATTAGGAGTTGTGGAATTGAATAACTATTGGAAGCGTTTTTCACAAGTTCCGAAGAACTATTTTCTTCATTTTTAGTCGGTACTATGTCGGATTTTCTATAAAATTTTTAGAACCTCAAATTAATTTATAATTTCAATAAATGATCTAAATGAGATCAATTTCATAAATTTCATTTAATAATTATAAATAAATAAATCAATAATGGATAATAATAAATGAGATAAAATATGGTGTTCCGACACACTGTGTGGCATATCTTGCTCAGTTACACTGTAGACGGGTAAGGGGTGTCACAATCTTGATCTTTACCTTGTCCACTTCAATTCCTCTTTCTGATACAAGGTGACCAAGAACTATCCCCTCTCTTACCATGAAATGACATCTTTTCCAATTTAGGATCAGGTTTGACTCCTCACATCTTTGTAGCACTTTAGACAGGCTAGTTAAATACGTATCAAAAGTGGTTCCATAAATAGAGAAATCATCCATAAAAACTTCCATTATATTTTCAGTAAAATTAGAAAAAAATGGCTATTAAACATTTTTGAAAAGTTGTTGGGGTATTACAAAGGCCAAAAGGCATTCTCCTATAGGTAAAAGTACCATAGATATAGGTAAATATTGTCTTTTCTTGATCTTCTGGGTGAATTAAAATTTGAAAAAATCCTGAATACCCATCTAAGTAATAGAAATAGGAATATTTTGCTAGCCTTTCCAGCATTTGGTCTATGAATGGAAGAGAAAAATGGTATTTTCTAGTGACACTATTCAATTTTCTATAATCAATGCACATACGCTAACCAGTGACCATCCTAGTGGGAGTTAGCTCACTGTTTTCATTTTTAATGATAGTTGTCCCACCCTTTTAAGCACTATGTGCACTGGACTAACCCACCTACTATCAGAGATTGGGTATATTATACCTGCATCTAATAGTTTCAAAATTTCCTTTTTAACTACCTCTTTCATGTTAGGGTTCAGTCTCCTTTGATGTTCAATGGTAGGCTTACTATTTTCTTCCATAGGTATTCTATCCTTTTGAGGTCTTTTATTGTGTACCCTATAGTTTTACTATGGGTCCTAAGCTTCCTTAAAAGTTTTTCCTCTTATACACTAGTTAGGCTAGCATTTATTATAACAAGATAATTGGAGTTTGAGTCCAGAAATGCATACCTTAGAGTAGAAGGAAGAGGTTTTAGTTCTACCTCTTTCTTAGCTTCTTGTGATTCACCCTTAAGTTGTGACACTTTTAGCTCTTCCACTTAGAGTGCTTGAACTAAGGGTAGAGGTGAGCTATCTTCCAAAGATCATGCATAGGTTACAATCTCCTTATTGTGTTGATGTGCACTATGCATGCTTCAAGAGAATATATCTCTTTTGGAATTCCTCTTCAACAAGCTTATCTATTATGTCAACCCTCAAGCATTCATCAAGATCAGATTTATGCTTTATTACTATGTACAGATTGAATTCCACTTCCTCTTATCGTCCTTTAAAAATTAACCACTCATTTTTTACGTCTATGATAGCTTTGGTGATTGCTAAAAAAGGCCTTCCTAATATAACATCTTCTTCTATCTCCATGAAAACAAAGTCAACAAGAATAAAGAACTTGCCTACTTTGATGGGGATGCTCTCCAAGATGCCAATTGGGTACTTGACAGAACTATCCACCAATTATAATGAGATGGCAGTTAGTCTAAGCTCTTTAACATTCAACTTTTGGCATATTGATAAGGGCATTAGACTCACACTAGCACTAAGATCGTAGAGAGCCTTATCTATATTCATATTGCAGATAAGACAAGGTATAGAGAAGCTTCCATGGCCCTTGAGTTTTAGAGGCAGCTTGTTTTGCAAAATAGCACTACATTGCTATGTTAAAGCAATAGTCTTATAATCCTCTAGCTTTCTCTTCTTGGAAAGGATTTCCTTCAAGAACTTAGCATAGGATGGCATTTGAGATAGTGCTTCTATAAAGGGAATGTTCATATAAAGTTTCTGTAAAACTTCCAAAAACTTTCCAAACTACTTTTCCAACTTGGCCTTTTAAAATCTTTAAGGAAAATGTAGAAGGGACTGGTATCATTTAGGTAGTTGTTTTTTTTCTTATTCTCCTCCTCTTCCTTGTCTTTTTTAGTTTCCTTCCCTTCCTCTTTTGTTTGGTTATTAGAATTACCAAAAGTTTCCTCTATTAGTTTTTGTTTTTTTTTTTCTAATGTTTGATCTTGCAAGATTTTACCACTCCTTAAAGCAACTACTTTACAACGCTTTTTGGGTTTCGTCTCTGGTTGACTCGATAGTTTACCTATGGATTTTCTTAAAGAACTAGCTTATTGGGCAATTTGGTTTTCAAGCATCTTGTTATGGGTAGCCAACTGGTCCAATCTGAAAGTTAATTGCTTTAACATTTCATTTTGTTGCTGTTGTGCTATCAAGAAGCTTTCCATCATGGATTCCATGGTCAACTTAGATTCTGGCTATTGAGGTTGAAGAGGTGGTGGTGGTTCTACTAGGTTCTATCTCTGTTCTAAAAACTAATTGGTGGTGGTGGTCTATATCCCTGCTACTTATTTATGGTTGATTTTACTAATTCTGCGAATTAAACCATGTGAAGTTGGGGTGGTTTCTTTATCCAGGGTTGTAAGTATTTGAGTATGGATTATTAATCTGCCTGTGGTTGAAGTTTCCTCCTTTATTCACATAGTTCATTTATTCTATGGAAGGTTCACCATAATTATTACATTCTGAAGTCATGTGGCCTCCTCCGTAGTTATCGCAGTGTTGGTTGCTTGACCCTACTACATTGGCTTACATCTTGTCAAGTCTCCTTGTAAATTGGTCAAACTGAGTATTAATCGTGCTTCGGGCATCCAACTCTAGGATCCTTGCTGTCCTTCTCATATCTCCCCTCTCATTTGACCACTCGAAATTGTGATAAACAACCCTCTCTAGGAGTTCCAGAGCTTCATTTACTGTTTTCTCCATGACGTCTCCTCCTGTTACTAAATCAACTGTACTCCTTGGAAATGGTAATAGTCCATTATAAAAGTTCTGAACTAGGAGCCAATCTTCTATGTCATGGTGTGGACATTTGTCACACCTTATCCCTGGTAAGGCATGATATGTTCCCGTAGCATACCTAATGAATTACCGAACTACACTTACCGATAACCCATTAGTTATGCTACAAGGGATTTTAAAACAAATCATAGCTTTTTGTCTTATCAATTCTGTTACGGAAAATTGCATGAGAATAGTTAAAATTCCATGTAAACATTAATTGAAAATAGTAATAGAATAAATATTACAAAAGTTACATTTTCATAAGTCTCAAAGTGAAATAGAAAATAGTTACAACCTCAAAATGTGATAACAATGCAGTGCTTTTAAATACAAACTGCTCAACGTCCGTACATCCATACATATAGGTACAAAATACATTAAAAGGAAATTACAGAGGTATACCTACTATATATACCCACAATCAAAACCAAAATGTTGCTTCTAAGTCTCTCACTCAGCAGCCTTCTCTTTTCCCTTTCCTGCGACAGCATAAAGAAGCTATCGCTGAGTATATCACTCAGTGGTGCACAACTAAAATTTCAAAACTTAAGGTAAAAACACAATTTGTCAAAGCATAACAAATTGCATCCTTCTTAAGCATGAAAACATCACAATAGTTCTAAGTTCATAAGAACCATTTATTGGAATAACATTTCAAATGAGAAATCACATTTCATAAATCACAATTCACAAAGCATTAGTGTTGCTAACATCAACACATAGTTTAGGCCATGACACAAAATTTTACGACCAGTGCCGTGTTGTACACCACGACAAAGCAATCTCAACCTCACTAACCGTTATTAATGAGGGAAGGGCTAGCTAGCTAATGAGTACTCATGTAGCCTTAACCCACTAACCATTATTAATGGAAGACATAATCAATATTAATTATAAAACCCCAAGTAGCCGTTACTACTGTAGAGTTCCGAAAGGGACTGTCATGATAACTGTGGTTTCAAAACAGTTTTCAAAATTTTCCATTCAACAATCACATTTATAAACTAATGAACACATTTAAATGCATCATAATATCCAAATAAAGGTGGCAACACCTAAATTTCTTAAATGCAAGAGAAAAACCATATTTCAGTGAAAGTAAACTTGTTCAAAGAAAACTCATTCAATTTAACACATTCCAAGTTACAAGTTTAAAAACGAAGAAAATGTTGGTTGTGCACAAACCTTCAATAATTCTCCTTCCTTGTTACCTACTTCTCTTTGTCCGTTCCAACTTCTTTTTCTACTGAAAATGCACAAATAGAATACCTCAATACCAATCTCAATTGTTGCCAAGAACTCATTATATGCATGTCTAATCCATCCCAAGTTAGCTTCGAAAATTTTAGAATATTTTAGTTTTGGGACAGCTTGGTGCCCCAATTTTTGAACCCAATTTTTACCTAGTTTCGATCATAATTTGGTGAGATATTCTTCATGAAAATTGTTCATTTAGGTCTTAACTTTATTTTTCTTTTTGAATCGCCTAATTCAGAGCTATGTAGCTCAAGTTATGCCCAAAACACCATTACTGTTCATGTCACTGTTCATGCTGCAGATTTTGTTCTGGCAGATTTATCGATCCAACTTCGTTCAGCAATTTGACCAAGTTAAGTCCATAATTTGGTCTAATATTCTTCATATGAAATGTTCTACTATGTCTTAGGTTTCCATCGGTTTAAGAATTGCCTAAATTGGAGTTTTCAAGAGAGAGTTATAGCCTTGCAAAGTTTACTGTTCATTTGGTCAATTTTAGGTGCCCAGATTTTGGCAGATTCGGTGACCCGAATTCGTTTCGCAATTTGATTGAGTTAAGTTCATAATTTGGCCTAACATTCTTCATATGAAATATTCTACTATGTCTTAGGTTTCCATCGGTTCAAGAATCACCTAAATCGGAGTTTTCTAGAGAGAGTTATAGCCATTGAAACTTTACTGCTCATATGGCAATTCTGCAGTTTTGCAGATTCAGTAACTCAACTTTGCTTAATAATTTGATTGGCTTAATGGCATAATTTGGGTTTGTGTTCTTCATGAAAGTTTTAGGTCTATATCTCATATAACTACTGATAAAATTGCAGATCATTTTGACCTTCCTAGCTTGAGTTATGACCAAAACACGATTACTGTTTATGTGTACTGTTCCTACTGTAGTTTTTCAAGTTTGGTCAGTTTGTTCACTAGGTTTTGGTCACTTTTTGAGCATGCTTCCTAAATGAAAATTGTGTCATTTAGTGCCTATTTTTAGTCCCAATTGGTCCCATAACAATTGGACTTGTAAAATTTCATTTTTGGTCCCTCAAAGTTGACTTTTGCTCATGCTTCATACCCAATCCGAATTTAGTTTTGATTTAAACACTTCTAACACACTTAATTAGGTCACAAATGGCCATTTCTTTCCTTAAACTATGTCAAAGACATCATTTAGCACTTCTTCACATTTTTTGTCTCTAAACCCTAATGTTCAAAACCCTAATTTTTCTCCCATTTGGCCAAAACCCTAGTTTAGGTTCCATATATGTTTTCTTTCATTTTCTTATGAAATTTCACCATAAATTAACTTTATTCCAAGTTTATACAAGTAATCTAACATGAAAAGAAACTTATCTCTTGTTGATTTCTTTCTAACTTCACTTTTCTTCCAATTCTTGTTCTCCTTGCTTTTAATCTCTCAATCAAAGATCTCTTTGATGTTTTCTTTTAGTGGGCTATGGAATTTATGAAGGGAATTTAAGGGAATTAAAATTTGGGAGGGGAAATCAATGAGGGGAAAAAGTGGAAGAAGAAGAGAAAAAGAGAGAGAGAGAGAGGAGAGGGTGGTGGCCTCTTATGAAAAAAAAAGAAATGAAGAAGACTTTTGTCTTCTTATATATATATATATATATATATATATATATATATATATATATATATATATATATTTATCCCCAAAATTAGCTTATTAAAATTATAAATTTTAATTGTGTCATAAGGATAATTAAACTTAAATTTTTATTCTTTTTTTTTTTACATTTACACTTGATTTTTCCTTTTAATTAAATAATTAAATTTAACTATCAAAAGCCCATAAGTCTTTCATTTTAATTTTGTTATAATTGAAATGGAAGTTTAAGTTTTCATTTCTTAATTTTTCCCTTACATATTTATACTTGAATTTTTCTTCAATTTTTACTCCATAATTCAATTCATTAATTTTATTTAATTTAATTGACATTTTTGTCAAAAGTCAACTCTTGAGGTGAATTGACCAAAATGCCCCTCATCGGGTCATAATCCTTCTTTTTATAATACCCGATAAGTCCTTAGCTTTTTTTTTTGTTCACTAGAATTTTTATTGTGTCTATCTCAATTAATTTTCTATTTATTTTTGGTCCTCAAGGTGTCTTTGAATAGTATTAGTCACGGACCAAAAATGGTACTATTCATAACTCGGAGGTTCGGGGTGTTACAATTCTCTCCTCCCTAAAAATAAATTTCGTCCATGAAATTTACCTGGTCTTAGTCTCTGAATAGCTGTGGGTGCTATCTCCTCATGTCCTCCTCATGCTCCCATGTAGCCTCCTGACCTGAATGATGGTTCCACAGCACTTTAACTAGAGGTATCTGTTTGTTCCTCAGCTGCTTCACCTCATGTGCCAAGATCTTTATGGGCTCTTTATCATATGTCAGGTCCGGATTCACCTCAATCTCCTCTATTGGCAAAATGTGAGAGGGGTCTAATCTGTACCTCCTCAACATGGAGACATGGAAGATATTGTGAATCTTTTCCAACTCCGAAGGCAATGCAAGTCTATATCCCAATGGACCCACTCTTTCTAGAACCTCATATGGCCCAATGAAGCGAGGACTTAGTTTCTCCTTTCTACCAAACCTCATGATCCTCTTCCATGGGGAAACTTTTCAGGAACACCTTGTCACCCACACTATACCGAATATCTCTTCTCTTTAGGTCAATGTAGAACTTCTGTCTATCCGTTGCAACTTTGAGTCTGTCTCTAATGAGCTTAACCTTTTCTTCTGTCTGCTGCACTAATTCTGGACCAATCAACTTCCTTTCGCCCACTTCATCCCAACACAAGGGAGTTCTACACTTCCTACCGTAAAGTGCTTCGTATGGAGGCATTCCGATGCTTGACTGATAACTGTTGTTGTAGGCAAATTCAATTAAAGGCAAGTGTGTCCCAACTCCCTTCAAACTCAATCACATAAGCCCGAAGCATATCCTCCAAAATTTGAATAATCTTTTCAGACTAGCCGTCTGTCTGTGGATGGAATGCTGCACTAAAGTTCAATCTAGTCCCTAGGGCTTTTTGGAGACTACCCCAGAATCTAGAAGTGAACCTAGGATCTCTATCAGACACAATAGACATTTGCACTCCATGCAACCTCACCACTTCGTCAATGTATAGTTTGGCCAATCTTTCCAGGTTGTAATCCATTCTCACTGGCAAAAAGTGTGCAGACTTGGTCAATCTATCAACAATAACCCAAACTGCATCATGATTCTTTTGTGTACGTGGAAGTCCTATCACGAAATCCATAGTGATTCTTTCCCATTTCCACTCGGGAATTGGCAATGGCTGTAGTAACCCTGTAGGCACATGGTGTTCTGCCTTTACTTGCTAACAAGTTAGGCATTTGGCAACATATTCTGCAATGTCTTTCTTCATTCCTCTCCACCAATAGTGCTCTTTCACACTTCTGTACATTTTGGTTCCACAAGGGTGCATTGCAAAAGGTGAATCATGTGCTTCCTTTAAAATGGTCTGCCTCAGTTCAACATTCTTAGGAATGCACATTCTGCCCTTATATAACAATAAGCTCTCATCATTTACTGATAATTCTAGTTTCTTGCCATCCCGAGCCTCTTCCATTAACTTCACATACTTATCATCCTTTACGCAACTACTTTAATTTGTTCTGCTAGCATTGGCTTCACTTGCCAAGTAGCTACCATCTGCCCATCTTCATTAATCTCTAAATTAGCATGCAATGCCCTTAATTCATGCACCATGGACAAATGAGAAACCCTCAAACCAGCTATAGTCTTGTGACTTAAAGCATCAGCTACAACATTAGCTTTTCCAGGCTGATAGTCTATCAAACAATCATAATCTTTTATCAGCTCTAACAATCTCCTTTGCCTCAAATTTAACTCCTTTTGTGTGCCCAAGTACTTCAAACTTTTATGATCTGTGTATATATAACATCTTTCCCCATAAAAGTAATGTCTCCAGATCTTCAAGGCAAAGACAATGGCTGCTAGCTCCAAGTCATGTGTAGGATAATTCCTCTCATGCAGTTTAAGCTGGAGTGAAGCATAGGCAATGACGTTTCTATCTTGCATCAACACACAGCCTAATCTGCTATGAGAAGCATCACTATGTATGGTATACTCCTTACCCAAAGTGGGCAAGGTTAAGACTGGAGCTTCAGTTAAATGCCTCTTTAACTCATCAAAACTTTCCTGGCATCGATCAGTCCACTAAAATTTTACATCCTTCCTAACTAGCTTGGTCAGTGGAGATGCTAGTATTGAGAATCCCTTCACAAACCTTCGATAATACCCAGCTAAACCAAGGAAACTTCGAACTTCCGTGATATTTCTAGGTGGCTTCCAATTAAGAATGGCTTCTACTTTGCTAGGATCCACCTGGATACCTTCTGCAGATAAAATATGCCCCAAAAATGAAATCTCCTTTAGCCAAAACTCACATTTCGATAGTTTGGCATACAACTACTTCTCCCTTAAAGTCTGCAATACTATCCTCAAGTGCTTGTCGTGTTCCTCTGCATTCTTTGAGTACACGAAAATATCATCAATGAACACCATAACAAACTGGTCCAAATATGGCCTGAAGATAGTGTTCATTAGGCCCATAAAAGCAGCTGGAGCATTAGTCAACCCGAATGGCATTACCAAGAACTCATAGTGGCCATACCGAGTCCTAAAGGCAGTTTTAGGAATACTTTGCTCCTGCACCCTCAACTGGTAGTAGCCCGATCTCAAGTCAATTTTGGAGAATACAGTTGAATCCTTCAACTGATTAAACAAATCATCGATCCGTAGCAGAGGATATCTATTCTTTATGGTCACCTTATTCAACTGTTTGTAATCTATGCATAGGCGGAGAGTACCATCCTTCTTCTTCACAAATAATACTGATGCTTCCCAAGGTGACACGCTAGGGTGGATGAAACCCATATCTAACAATTCTTGCAATTGTACCTTCAACTCTTTCAACTCAGCAGGTGCCATCCTATAAGGAGTGATAGAGATTGGCTCCACACCAGGCATAGTCTCAATTTCAAACTGCACCTCTCTTTCTGGAGGCAATCCCGGTAATTCTTCGGGAAAGACATCCAAAAAATCCCATACTATAGGAATATCTTTAAGATCTAGACTCCCCACCTGGGTGTCTATCACATGAGCTAGATAAGCTTCACATCCCTTTCTAATCATCTTTCTAGCAAGTGCAGCTGAAATGATGTTGGATGGCAATAACTGCCTCTCCCCGTTTATCACTACGTCTGCATACTCAGGAAGACCAAAAGTGACTGTCTTCAGTCTACAGTCGATCATGGCGTGATGCCTGGCTAACCAATCCATGCCCAAGATGATTTCATAATCTCGAAAGGGCATGTCAATTAAGTCTGACAGGAATGTATGTCCTTGGATCACCAAAGGAAAATCCTTATACAATTTGTTCACCCTAACCTCTTGTCCTAAAGGACTAGTCACTAGCACATCATAATCCAATTTCATACAAGGAATAGCAACAGAGCGTGCAATACTGGCACTAGCATAAAAATGTGTAGAACCAAGGTCAAACAGCACATATACATCTCTATCAAAAATGGAGAAAGTACCAGCCATAACATCTGATGTCTCAGCTTCATCCCTCTGGCGCATGGTGTACACCCTGACTGGTGCACCACTCTGCTCTGGTTGGCTCACTGTGCCCTGGCTGCCAAAAGTGTTACCTCTACCCCTGCCTCTGCCTCTATTAGTTGTCTGTTTTCCTCTAGAAGCAGAACCTTGAATAGATCTCTCAGTGGTAGTAGGAGGCCCAGATCTGCGGACACTAGTGCAATCTTTAGCAAAATGCCCACTTCCACCACAGTGTAACAGGCTCCTATGGCCTTATAACATACTCCTCCATGAGTCCTGCCACAAGTCTCACAAGCACAGGTAGGAAAGGAACCCCTAGATGTCTACTGTCCGGATCTAGGTGGCCTCTGCCCTGAGAATCTTCCCCTACTAGATCCTCTGTTACTTGGTCCCCCAAAGCTCTTCCTCTTACCTGAATTGTTACTTGGACTTTGACCTATAGGCTTACTGCTCTTCTCTTTTTCAGTGGTTACCTTCTCAGATGCCCCTTCCAGTTCTATCCTTTCCAATTCAAGGGCCTGTGATATCAACTCAGAGAAGTTATCATGTCAAAACCCAACCACTTGCAATCTCAAACTAGGCCTCAAACCATTTGCATCTGTCTCTACTGGTAGTGAGTAGGCTTCCAGCATAGTGGCTGAGGCGAGAAAAGTCTCTCTCATACTCGGCGACAGTCTTGTTCCCTTGCTTGAAACTGAGAAACTCCTGTAGCTTCATATCCACATAGGTATCAGGAACATACTGAAGGAACGGAAGCGTGAAAAACACAAGTTTATACCATTGAATTCAAAAATTTTCACCTAGGGTTACATGCATCATGCAAGATTTATTTTTATCTATTAGATTTCACTGATAAACAACATATTAAAACTCTTTTAATATGTTTTTGGATCTGTATTTTCCATTTAAGATTTTAAAATTAATTAGATTAATTTTAGAACCCTAGATTAAATCAAGAACGATTACACTAACCTCTTGATGCACTGCAGCGTTTTTGCGCCTTTGAGATTCGTCTTCAGGACACCAGATGTTGTCCCTCTAGCTTGTCCACACCAAGAACACCTATGGCAGCCCTTGAACAGCTTCTAAAGCCTTTTCTATTAATTAGAAATTCAAGTTCTGCCTTTTAAGAGATTAGAGATGTAAACAAGACACTAGAAACAATTTCTAGTGTTCTTAATTAAAGAGATTGATGGCTAATCTCTTTGAATTGATGAGAGATGAAGAAGAATAGATGAAAAGCCTCAAAGTGGCGTGACAAAGGAGAGGAGTGGCTGCTAGTTATTTTTCTTTTCATAACCACACTTAAATAGCTAGGTTAACACATTAAACCCTTGCCACATGTCACCCTTGATTAGCTCTAGGTTTAAGTGACCCAATCACATTGTGCCAAGTGTCAAACCTATATTTAATCTTGATTTTAATCATCTTACATGATTAAAAAACATTTGGCAAGCTTATGTGTAATCCCATGTGTCACCATCTCATGGTGCTACGTGTCACACTGTGAAATGACCAAAATGCCCTTGTATCTTAATTTTGAGTTCTTAACCCAAAATAATTATTTTTCTTCTTCTAATTAATTTATATCAAATATAAATTAATTAATTAATCTCTATTAATTAATTTCTCATTAATTAAATTCATATTTAAACACTTTAAATATAAATTTAACTTATACTATACATCCAATAATCTAGATTTGGTTTCAAGTCATGCTAGGGACTTTGCAATTTAATTGCAAACCAAACCTATTTAATTAATCAAATAAACTCTTTAATTAATTAATTAAATCATATTTAAATAGGTGATAACTTGTGTATGTGTGTGACTTACTAGGCTCATCACTAATTGGCAACGAGACATGATAACAACTCTTAATATCATCAGAACTCTTTCTTACCATAAATGATTTATCTAAATCATTTTATGCACCTCATAGACCATGGTTAACACCTAGCATAGCATGCCATGACCACCCAATTAGTAATAAGGTTTACCTTAAATGAACCTATAATTATATGTTATCATGCACTAGAATCTCTCTGTTACAAAATCCCAACTCAAGCTGGAGTCATGGTTTATGTCAAACTCCATTTGCTATGAATATTATGTTCTCTTTTAATTTCAGTTCTTGATTAAAAAGATTTTCTCATCAGAAACTCTTTTTTGAATAAATCTATCTGTCCTGGCCAGGAACTTGAAAAATCAAGAACAATTAAATGAACATAGGATTTTATCTCTATTTACTTAGAGGAACAGATTCCATCTTGATCAATACCTACCTCCATATATAACTAGTAGGAGCCAACACATGCCTATATACCCATACATAGTACAAGAATGAAAGCAGTATCAAACTCAAACTATCTATATACAAGATAACTGTGCTATCTCAGGTTTAAAGATTATAAGCACTGATATGATTTATGACAAAACATTGATAAGAGTAAACTCCATGTGCTTGTCATAAGTGTCATTGGTTCAGCCTACTTATCATTTATAAGTGCCTATCATGTTTGTCATATGGCATGAGACTCACCATTCCATCTTATTTATATCTCATATAAATAACTTGGGAACAAACATGAATACAATCTTTCTGGATAAGTCATGTCCTTATTATGAAGTATCCTCGATTGTGAACCTATTTATGATACTTTGTGCTAGAAATATTGTCACTCATATTCTTAACAACTTAAGAATAATATTTCTAGCAAAATATCAATGGACCTTTTCTATTACACATAAATATATTATGTAAACGGAAAAGTGAAATGCCTTTATTTAATAAAAATATGTACAAGATACATACTAAATGATATGCTCTAGGGCATACTACTAACAATCTCCCACTAGCACTAGAGCCATTAATTACAATATCTTAGACCTATCTTCTCAAGATGTCGATCTAACTGAGTCTGTGACACAGGCTTAGTGAATGGATCAGCTGGATTTTCAGCTGATGCTATTTTCTGCATGGCTACATCGCCTCGCCCAACTATTTCTCTGATAATGTGGTAGCGCCTTTCTATGTGTTCGGATTTTTGGTGAGACCTTGGTTCCTTAGCCTGTATGACTACTCCATTATTGTCACAGTGTAATGGAACTGCTGACTCAATGGAAGGAACTACTGTAAGTTCTGTCATGAACTTTTTTATCCAAACAGCTTCCTTTGCAAAGATCTCGATGCAAAGAATATACCCACCTCGTAGTGGAATCTGCAATGTGCTCGCTTGGAACTCTTCCAACTGACTGCACCTCCATTACAAATGAACACATATCCAGAGGTAGACTTTCTATCATCGATATCTGATTGGAAATCAAAATCAGTATAACCATCCAATTGCAAGTCTCCACCTCCATAAATCAAGAATAAACCCTTAGTTCTTCTCAAGTACTTAAGGATATTCTTGACAGCTATCCAGTGTTCCAAACCTGGATTGGATTGATACCTGCTAGTCAAACTAATAGCATATGTGATATCCGGCCTAGTACACAACATTGCATACATTAAACTTTCAATAGCCAAAGCATATGGAATCCTGGCCATCTTATCTCTTTCTTCAGGTGTCTTTGGAGACATCTCTTTAGAAAGGTGGATACCATGTCTCACTGATAACAATCCTCTCTTGGAATCAAGCATGTTAAACCTCTTTAACACCTTTTCCAAATATAGACTTTGGGATAAACCAATTATTCTTTTCGCTCTATCTCTATAGATGCGAATCCCAAGAATATAGGTTGCCTCCCCTAAGTCTTTCATGGAGAATGTATTTGACAACCATACCTTTATAGTTGTCAACATACCTGTGTCATTACCCATCAACAGTATGTCATCCACATATAAGACAAGGAAAGTGATAGCACTATCACTAACCTTCTTATATACACATGGCTCATCCTCATTTTTGATAAAACCAAAGGATTTAATGGCTTCATCAAAACGGATGTTCCAACTCCTCGAAGCTTGTTTCAACCCATAAATGGATTGCTTTAACTTGCATACCATGGAACCATCTTGGGATTCAAATCCCCTAGGTTGTTCCATGAAAATGTTTTCTTCAATGTATCCATTAAGAAAAGCTGTTTTGACATCCATCTGCCAAATCTCATAATCATAGTATGCAGCTATTGCTAATAAAATCCTAATTGATTAAAGCATGGCAACAGGCGAGAAAGTCTCCTCATAGCCAATTCCTTGCCTTTGGCGAAACCCTTTCGATACTAGCCTTGCCTTATAGATCTCTACCTTTCCATCAGAACCAATTTTCTTCTTGAAAACCCATTTGTTCCCTATAGGTACAATACCTTCAGGTGGGTCAACAAGATTCCAAACTTGATTCTTATACATGGAATCAATCTCGGATTTCATAGCATCAATCCATTTTGAAGAGTCTATATCTGATATAGCTTCTTCATAAGTAAGTGGATCATCTCCATGATCTACTTCTTCATGAGTAGACAACTCTTGTTCTTCTTCATGAAGAAAACCATATCTCACTGGTGGGTGAGATACCCTGGTTATTCTACGAGGAACAGCTGTAGATGTTTTATCAATGGGTATAGGTTGACTAGATGGATCTATATCCATCTGATCTATTGGTTGGTCAGAATTCTCCAATTCTAACTCTATTTGCCTTCCTTTGCCTCCTTCTTGAACAAACTGTTGTTCAAGAAATGTGGCATCTCTACTTATCACAACCTTTTGTGAAGTAGGAAAATAAAAATAATATCTAAAACTATCTTTTGGATATCCAACAAATCGACCTTTTTCTGATCTGGTCTCCAATTTATCAGTGTTCAGCTTTTTAATATAAGCTGGACAACCCCAAATCTTAACATGCTTAAGACTTGGTTTTTTTCCATGCCATATCTCATAAGGTGTGGAAGAAACTGATTTTAATGGAATCCTATTCAGAATATACAAAGCTGATTCTTATGCAAATCCCCAAAAGAAGATTGGCATATCAGTATAGCTCATCATACTACGTACCATATCCAATAGGGTATGATTTCTCCTTTTAGATATACCATTCAGCTGTGGCATTCCTGGAGGAGTCAGCTGAGAAACAATGCCATGCTCTCTCAAGTATTCATCAAATTCAGTACTCAAATATTCACCTCCACGATCTGATCGAAGAGCTTTAATACTCTTTTTTGTTTGATTTTCTACTTCAGATTTAAATTTTTTGAACTTTTCAAAAGATTCATGTTTGTATTTCATCAAATACAAATACCCAAACCTTGATTTATCATCAGTAAAGGTAATAAAATAATGAAAACCCCCTCTAGCCATTTCTTTAAATGGACCACATACATCATTATGTATTAGCTCTAAAATATTTTCAGCTCTTAGCCCTTGTCCAACAAAGGGTGATCTAGTCGTTTTACCCTGAAGGCAAGATTCACAAGTTGGAGTAGGCTCAGAGCCCAATGAGGATAAAATCCCCATTTTCTCCAGTTTTGTAATCCTATCTTCTGCAACATGACATAACCTTAAGTGCCAAATATATTTTGAACTTGAGTTGGTTTTCACCATGGCATTGCATTCTTTTAGATTGTTATACTCTGGCCAGTGGAAACACTTTCTTTCTGGCAATGGAAACACTTTCCTATTGGCAGTGGAAACACTTTCCTTTGCCTTTGTCAGCTTTGGTCTTCCTTTTCTGTTTAGCTATTTTCTTGGAAGGACCAGGAATCTGAGGTTTCTTTTTCTTATTGCCCTTCTTCTTGTTGGACTTTCCAGCAGAAGAAAATGCAACCAAAGCTACCTCTTTTCCTTTATTGCCTGGCATATTCTTTTGGGCAATAACCAGGATGTTGAGTAAACCAGCTAAGGTGCATTCTTGTTTAGTCATATGGAAATTTGTCACAAAATTCCCAAAAGACTCAGGAAGGGACTGAAGGATCAAATCTGTTTGTAGTTGGAAATCCATGTTGAAGTCAAGATGTTCCAATTGCTCAATCAGCCGAATCATCTTGTGGACATGATCCCCAACATTTTTTCCCTCAGACATCCTCATACGGAATAACTGTCTAAATATCTCATACCTAGCATTCCTGCTGTGCTCACCATACAACTCTTGTAGGTGAAGGAGGATCTCACTCGCACTCTGCATGTTCTCATGTTGCTTCTCTAACTCATTACTCATGGAAGCAAGCATGTAACACTTAGCTCTCATATCATGCTCCTTCCACTTGTCCAAAGTTTCATGTTCCTCTTGTGTGGCCTCTGGAGGTAAGGGACCAGGAACATTTGAATCTAGAACATATCCTATATGTTCAAGGTTCAGGACAAGTTTCAAATTTCTTAGCCAATCAGACAAATTAGGTCCTGTCAACCTATTGTGATCAAGTATGCTTGCAAGGATATTGGATGGTGGTGGTTATTTTGTGCTCATTTTTATCAGAAAATTAACTGCAGAAAATAACCAGATTAATTAGTAAATGTATCATGTAATTAACCAAAATGATTATGGTCTTTTAATCAAATTGGTCCTCCCACTAACTTAGCGAATCCTACACTTCCAAAGTAGAAAACGGAAATCCTAGTTGGATAGATTTCTAGTGGGTGATTGAATTCTTATAATTCTATTGATCATCCTCAGGTACATCCATTATTGGAATTACAATAAACTATAAGTGAGCAACTCCTTGCCCATCACATCTCATGTGAGGTTCAATCCTTTACCTAGCCCCTAATGCTCAAAATCTCAGGTACATCCATTATTGACTTATCTTGCATTAGTTAAGTTGATCCCATTGAGCTAGTAATTATGCAAATAATTTTAATGTCCTCAGGTACATCCAATATTGGCCACTAAACCATTTACATATTTATAACATCTCATGCTTAACAATTATTCTTAAGAAAATCTCTTAAATTAATTGCATCTTATGCAACTATTTAAAATTTCTTAAAATAATTGCCCTAATGGAGGGCCTATGTTATAATTACTTTAATTATAGCATTTTCAACTTAATCATTTGTTTGGAAGATTTTATGGTCATTCTAATTACTATTAAGGTCTCACTTTGCACATTATCCAATTAGCATGCATATATCATATAATAGCATACATTCCCATACATCTCATGCATTCATGGATAAGCAATAAATATGATATGATCATGGACTTTCTAAGGGATTCAATTCTGAGCCACCAAGAATTGAATCAGGGTATTCCTAGGTGCATTTCATTCATTCATTTTACAAGAGTTGCTGAAGGAGTACATAATCAACACTTGATCTTGAATTCCTCCCACTGGTCCCACCAATGCTCTTAACCTCCTTGAACTTCTTGTAATCCAATATTACATAGTAATCCTTAGCATACCAAGGCGAATTTACAAGAACTTAAATAAATGAAATTACAACCCAAAAATTATTACAAACTTAATAATACATGCCCAAAATAAATTAAAATAAATTAATTAATTTACAATCCCAAAGAAACATAAAAGAAATAAATCCAATCACATTGGTCTTTTATAGTCCATGATCATCCATCATGCATATCACTATTTAACAATTAAATAAAATATACATACTTAAATTAAATTGAATATATCATATTCAACTTAAAAATCCAGATTTGAATATGATTCAAATAAATTTAAAAATTCAGATTTGAATCTCATTCAAACAAATTTAAAAATTCAGATTTGAATCACATTCAAACAACTTTAAAATTCAGATTTGAATCACATTCAAACATTTTTTTTAAAAAAAATCAGATTTGAATCACATTCAAACATTTTTTAAAAAATCAGATCTGAATTTTATTCAATCAATTTTAAAAAATCAGATTTAAATATGATTCAAACAACTTTAAAAATTCAGATTTGAATCACATTCAAACAACTTTTAAAATTCAGATTTGAATCACATTCAAACAATTTTTAAAATTCTGATTTGAATCATAATTTAATTGTGTGATTAAAATTCTAATTAAACAATTTAATTAGACATAGGATGAGCTTTTAGATCATACAACAATTGTAAATTAAAAAGCAAACCTTGTGCCACCTTGAAGAACCATTGTTGCCGCCACCAATGGTGGCTTCACCATGTGTGCCGCCACACATCCATTGTAACCAGCAATGGGTCAATCATCTTATGATCAAATCACACAATTAAATCATATAATCAACAATCTAAATGGCAAATATAGTGGCTCTGATACCAATTGAAGGAACGAAAGCGTGAAAAAACACAAGTTTATACCATTGAATTCAAAAATTTTCACCTAGGGTCACATGCATCATGCAAGATTTATTTTTATCTATTTGATTTCAATGTTAAACAACATATTAAAACTCTTTTAATATGTTTTTGGATCTGTATTTTCCATTTAAGATTTTAAAATTAATCAGATTAATTTTAGAACCCCAGATTAAATCAAGAACGATTACACTAACCTCTTGATGCACTGCAGTGTTTCTACGCCTTTGAGATTCGTCTTCAGGACACCAGATGTTGTCCCTCTAGTTTGTCCACACCAAGAACACCTATGGCAGCCCTTGAACAGCTTCTAAAGCCTTTTCTATTAATTAGAAATTCAAGTTCTACCTTTTAAGAGATAAGAGATGTAAACAGGACACTAGAAACAATTTCTAGTGTTCTTAATTTAAGACATTGATGGCTAATCTCTTTGAATTGATGAGAGATGAAGAAGAATAGATGAAAAGCCTCAAAGTGGTGTGATAAAGGAAAGGAGTGGCTACTAGTTATTTTTCTTTAATAACCACACTTAAATAGCTAGGTTAACACATTAAACCCTTGCCACATGTCACCCTTTGATTAACTCTAGGTTTAAGTGACCCAATCACATTGTGCCAAGTGTCAAACCTACATTTAATCTTGATTTTCATCATCTTACATGATTAAAAAACATTTGGCAAGCTTATGTGTAATCTCAGGTGTCACCATCTCATGGTGCCACGTGTCACACTGTGAAATGACCAAAATGCCCCTGTATCTTAATTTTGAGTTCTTAACCCAAAATAATTATTTTTCTTCTTCTAATTAATTTATATCAAATATAAATTAATTAATTAATCTCTATTAATTAATTTCTCATTAATTAAATTCATATTTAAACACTTTAAATATAAATTTAACTTATACTATACATCCAATAATTTAGATTTGGTTTCAAGTCATGCTAGGGACTTTGCAATTTAATTGCAAGCCAAACCTATTTAATTAATCAATTAAACTCTTTAATTAATTAATTAAATCATATTTAAATAGGTGATAACCTGTGTATGTGTGTGACTTACTAGGCTCATCACTAATTGGCAACGAGACATGATATCAACTCTTAATATCATCAGAACTCTTTCTTACCATAAATGATTTGTCTAAATCATTTTATGCACCTCATAGACCATGGTTAACACATAGCATAGCATGCCATGGCCACCCAATTAGTAATAAGGTTTACCTTAAATGAACCTAAAATCATATGTTACCATGCACTAGAATCTCTCTGTTACAAAATCCCAACTCAAGCTGGAGTCATGGTTTATGTCAAACTCCATTTGCTATGAATATTATGTTTTCTTTTAATTCCAGTTCTTGATTAAAAAGATTTTCTCATTAGAAACTCTTTTCTGAATAAATTTATCTGTCCTGGCCAGGAACTTGAAACATCAAGAACAATTAAATGAACATAGGATTTTATCTCTATTTACTTAGAGGAACATATTCCATTTTGATCAACACCTACCTCCATATATAAGTAGTAGGAGCCAACACATGCCCATATACCCATACATAGTACAAGTATGAAAGCAGTATCAAACTCAAACTACCTATATACAAGATAACTGTGCTATCTCAGGTCTAAAGATTATATGCACTGATATGATTTATGACAAAACATTGACAAGAGTAAACTCCATGTGCTTGTCATAAGTGTCACTGGTTCGGCCTACTTATCATTTATAAGTGCCTATCATGTTTGTCATATGGCATGAGACTCACCATTCCATCTTATTTATATCTCATATAAATAACTTAGGAACAAACATGAATACAATCTTTCTGGATAAGTCATGTCCTTATTATGAAGTATCCTCGATTGTGAACCTATTTATGATACTTTGTGCTAGAAATATTGTCACTCATATTCTTAACAACTTAAGAATAATATTTCTAACAAAATATCAATGGACCTTTTTATTACACATAAATATATTATGTAAACGGAAAAGTGAAATGCCTTTAATTAATAAAAATATGTACAAGATTCATACTAAATGATATGCTCTAGGGCATACTACTAACACATACTTCTGTCTAAACTCCCTTAGAAAGTCATCCCATGTCAGCACTGGCGGCTCAGCCAAACTGTGGGGAATGGTCTTCCACCACTCATATGCATCTCCATGCAGCAAGGAAATTGAATATTCAAACTTCAACTCATCTGTGCAGTGCAATTTCTTGAAGACCCTCTCCATCCGTTCTAACCATTGCTCAATTTCCAATGGGTCCATTGTACCCTTGAACTCTGTTGCCCCATACTTCATTAACTTATCATATTTTCTGGCTGGGGATGGTGGTTGCACTGGAGGCGCTTTCACAGGAGCTTGGACTAGTATATTACCAGCCATTTGCTGAAATAGTGCAGCCATCTGCTTGATCGAGCGAGAAAGCGCATGGGTGGGATGGGTGCAGCCGATCCACTGGCATTCTGAGGAGCTGGGGCTTCCCCCTGTACCTCAGCTGCCACTGATTGCTCTACTGTGTGATCCTCCTCTTCCATATTAAATCACAAGGAATTCTACTCCCTGAACAACCAACACAAGGAGATTTCCCTCCATTAGTCCATATTTATGATGTAATGCACTATATGTATCAATAATGACAATTGAGCAGTTGTACTTATCAAAAATTTTCAAACATGCAATTTCAAAACTTGTATAAAAACCAAAGCTCTGATACCACAAAAACATATCACACCTTATCCCTGGTAAGGCATGACATGTTCCCGTAGCACACCTAATGAATTACCGAACTACACCTATCGATAACCCATTAGTTATGCTACAAGGGATTTTAAAACAAATCATAGCTTTTTGTCTTATCAATTCTGTTGCGGAAAATTGCATAAGAGTAGTTAAAATTCCATATAAACATTCATTGGAAATAGTAATAGAATAAATATTGCAAAAGTTACATTTTCATAAGTCTCAAAGTGAAATACAAAATAGTTACAAACTCAAAATGTGATAGCAATGCAGTGCTTTTAAATACAAACTGCTCAATGTCCGTACATCCATACATATAGGTACAAAATACATTAAAAGGAAATTATAGAGGTATACCTACTATATATACCCACAATCAAAACCAAAATGTTGCTTCCAAGTCTCTCACTCAGCAGCCTTCTCCTTTCCCTTTCCTGCGACAGCATAAAGAAACTATCGCTGAGTATATTACTCAGTGGTGCACAACTAAAATTTCAAAACTTAAGGTAAAAACACAATTTTTCAAAGCATAACAAATCACATCCTTCTTAAGCATGAAAAAATCACAATAGTTCTAAGTTCATAAGAACCATTTATTGGAATAACATTTCAAATGAGAAATCACATTTCATAAATCACAATTCACAAAGCATTAGTGTTGCCAGCATCAACACACAATTTAGGCCATGACACAAAATTTCACGATCAGTGCCGTGTTGTACAACACGACAAAGCAATCTCAACCTCACTAACCCTTATTAATGAGGGAAGGGCTAGCTAGCTAATGAGTACTCATGTAGTCTTACCCCACTAACCATTATTAATGGGAGACATAATCAATATCAATTATAAAACTCCAAGTAGCCGTTATTACTGGGGAGTTCCGAAAGGGACTGTCATGATAACTGTGGTTTCAAAACAGTTTTCAAAAATTTTCATTCAACAATCACATTTATAAACTAATAAACACATTTAAATGCATCATAATATCCAAATAAAGGTGGCAACACCTAAATTTCTTAAATGCAAGAGAAAAACCATATTTCAGTCAAAGTAAACTTGTTCAAAGCAAACTCGTTCAATTTAACACATTCCAAGCAATTTACAAGTTTAAAAACGAAGAAAATGTTGGTTGTGCACAAACCTTCAATAATTCTCCCTCCTTGATACCTACTTCTCTTTGTCCGTTCCAACTTCTTTTTCTACTAAAAATACACAAATAGAATACCTCAATACCAATCTCAATTGCTGCCAAGAACTCATTATATGCATGTCTAATGCATCTCAAGTTAGCTTTGAAAATTTTAGAATATTTTAGTTTTGGGACAGCTTGGTGCCCCAATCTTTGAACCCAATTTTCACCTAGTTTCGATCATAATTTGGTCAGATGTTCTTCATAAAAATTGTTCATTTAGGTTTTAACTTTATTTTCCTTTATAAATCGCCTAATTCAGAGCTATGTAGCTCAAGTTATGCCCAAAACACCATTACTGTTCACGTCACTGTACATGCTGCAGATTTTGTTTTGGCAGATTTATCGATCCAACTTCGTCCAGCAATTTGACCAAGTTAAGTCCATAATTTGGTCTAATGTTCTTCATATGAAATGTTCTACTATGTCTTAGGTTTCCATCGGTTTAAGAATCGCCTAAATTAGAGTTTTCTAGAGAGAGTTATAACCTTGCAAAGTTTACTGTTCATTTGGTCAATTTCAGGTGCCCAGATTCTGGCAGATTCAGTGACCCAAATTCGTTTCGCAATTTGATTGATTTAAGTTCATAATTTGGCCTAACATTCTTCATATGAAATATTCTAATATGTCTTACGTTTCCATCGGTTCAAGAATCACCTAAATCGGAGTTTTCTAAAGAGAGTTATAGCCATTGTAACTTTACTGCTCATATGGCAATGTGATTTCTGATTGATAACTCAACTTTGCTCAATAATTTGATTGGGTTAATGGCATAATTTGGGTTTGTGTTCTCATGAAGTTTTAGGTCTATATCTTATCTAACTACTGGTAAAATTTCAGATCATTTTGACCTGCCTAGCTCGAGTTATGACCCAAACACGATTACTGTTTACCTGTACTGTTCATACTGTAGTTTTTCAAGTTTGGTCAGTTTGTTTACTAGGTTTTGGTCACTTTTTGGGCATGCTTCCTAAATGAAAATTGTGTCATTTAGTGCCTATTTTCAGTCCCAATTGGTCTCATACCAATTGGACTTGTAAAATTTCATTTTGGGCCCCTCAAAGTTGACTTTTGGTCATACTTCATACCCAATCCGAATTTAGCTTTGATTTAAACACTTCTAACACACTTAATTAGGTCACAAATGGCTATTTCTTTCCTTAAACTATGTCCAAGACATCATTTAGCACTTCTTCACATTTTTTGTCTCTAAACCCTAATGTTTAAAACCCTAATTTTTCTCCCATTTGGCCAAAACCCTAGTTTAGGTTCCATATATGTTTTCTTTCATTTTCTTATGAAATTTCATTATAAATTAACTTCATTCCAAGTTTATACAACTAATCTAACATGAAAAGAAACTTACCTCTTGTTGATTTCTTTCCAATTTCACTTTTATTCCAATTCTTGTTCTCCTTGCTTTTAATCTCTCAATCAAAGATCTCTTTGATGTTTTCTTTTAGTGGGCTATGGAATTTATGAAGGGAATTTAAGGGAATTAAAATTTGGGAGGAGAAATCAATGAGGGGAAAAAGTGGAAGAAGAAGAGAAAAAGAGAGAGAGAGAGAGAGAGAGAAAGAGAAAGGAGAGGGTGGTGGCCTCTTATGAAAAAAAAGAAATGAAGAAGACATTTGTCTTCTTATTTATATATATATATATATATATGTATATACATATACATATATACATATGTATATGTATGTATATATGTATATGTATATACATATACACATATGTATATGTATATGTATATGTATATACATATACACATATGTATATATATACGTATATGTATACATATATACATATATGTACATATGTATATATATACATATATATATATATGTACATATATGTATATATGCATATATGTATATATGTAACACCCCTATTGGTATAGCCTGGTATATTTCACTGTTCCGGTGACCGGTGTCGGTCCGGACAATTAATGGGATTAAGGCCACACTTAAGACAATTTGAGAAACTATAAACACAAATAATTAGTAATGTTTAATTAGTTAACTATAAATAAGAAAAACAGAACATAAGAGGTTAAACGAGCCGAGAGTCACAGCGATGAGTGACCTCCTCGGGAACGACTGCGAAGTCATTTTAAACTCAAATTTTGAACCGTAAAAAGTAATGCTACAGTCCTTAGGACCCTTATGAACATAGTGGAAAAGAGAAAATCACGAAAAAGAGCTGTTAAGTCAGTCAAATAATTAGGTCAGGGAGCCGGAAGAAATATTGAATTATTTGCAAACCGGGATGAACCGGCGAGGGGCGATTTGGTCAATTGACCCCGAGAGCTGACTCCTGACCTAACTGTCAAATAAAATCAGAGAAAAGAAAATTTCGGAATCGAGAATTAAATTAAAGAACTAATAGAAAAAAATAAATAGAAAAAAAAAAGAAAAGAAAGAAGTTAGAAAAGTCAAAGGTGATGTCATAAAAGAATTAATTAAATGAATTATTAAATTTGGACTTTGTGGTCTTCCATAAGCAAAATAAAAAGAAAAGAAATTGGTTTTTTTTTCTTCTTCATTTCCGTCAACCTTCATCTCCTCTCTCATCTCTCTCTTTTTCTTAACTCTCCATCTCCACAAACTCCATTAAAGCTCAATTTTGAGCTTGTATATCATAAAATTTCACCATAGAAAAATTAGCCACCATAGTTAAAGCTTATTTAGGCAACTTGAGAAGAGGATTGAGCAAGAAAGAAAGAAAGAAAGAAGAAAAAAAGTTAGGGTTTTGAAGATTTAAGAAAGGTTAGTGTGTTAACTCATTATATTACTTCTTTAAATGCATATGCAATGGTTGACATGAGCTTAGAAGTTATGAAATGAAATAAAAACATGGGAGAAGGACCAAACTGAAATTTGGGCAGCTTGAGAGGAGTATGATTTACATGAATTTGATGCATTAGAATAAGTTTAAAAGCTGTGATTAGTGAATGGTTAAGGTTAAGTGCACTAGTTGTGATTTAATGCATGAGATGGAAGAGCTAGGGTTTGAATGTTAGGGTTTTGAGGCAAAATTTTGGAGAAATGCATAAATGATATCTTTGACCAATTGTGGACTAAAAAATGGTCAATAATGACCAAATAAGTTGTGTTGGAATGGTAGGAAATTAAACCAAATTCGTAGGTCAATGGTCATGCTGCTGGCAGCATGACCAAACCCACTTTGAATGACCAAAACTCAAATTTTACAAGTCCAATTGATATGCCACCAATTGGAGATGAAAATAGACATAAAAGAGCACAATTTTCATTAAGGAACCATGGCCAAAAACTGACCAAAACTTGGTGAAACAATTGACCAAAGTGAGTTGATAGCAGGCTGCCACTGCACTAAACTAACCAAATGAACAGTAACTGTTCATTTGGTCATAACTCGAGTTAGACAGGTCAAATTGACCTGAAATTTGGCCAGGGGTTAGAGGGCATATAGATCTAAAACTTTCATGAAGAACATCACCCCAAATTATGCCATTAACCCATTCAGATTATTGAGCAAAGTTAGGCTACCAAACCTGTGACTCTGCAGAATTTTCATTGAGCAGCAATGTTTGGATGGCTATAACTCCCTCTAGAAAACTCGAATTTAGGCGATTCTTGAACCGATGGAAACCTAAGACATAGTACAACATTTCATATGAAGAAAGTGAGACTAAATTATGAACTTAACTTGATCAAATTATTGACCAAAGTTGGACCAAAAATATGTCAGCACCAAAATCTCAGTATGAACAGTACACGTGAACAGTAAACTTATTTTGGCCATAACTTGAGCTACAAAACTCCGATTGAGGTGATCCAAAAATGAGAATACACTTAAGACAATAAGGAACATTTTCTGTGAAGAAAGTTTTGTCAAATTCCAACAGTAGATCGACCAATGGAACAGTGCAACTTCGGAGAACCAAAACCGAAAATTGGCAATTTTGCCAAAATGACCTAAGCTTTAAACAAATGACCAAAACCAACAAGTTTGGTGACCAAAATGTGGTATGTGGGTGAAGTTGGAGTTCCCATACCCATTAAGCCTTAGAAAGTCAATAATTTGACTTGAATAGTGCAGTGAATAGTAACCCAAAACACAAAATTTCGAGAACGTCGAATTTAACACATTAGAGCTAGGTAAATGTGAAGTTAAGTTTATTTTGGATTTATTTTAAGTTTTAGTACTGAAACAGTGGAAAATTTCGTGTTTCAGTGGAAAAGAATACCGGGACAGAACCCGAGGAGTCGAGTCATGGCCAACAGGCGACTCGTTTGAGGTTTGTGCACAACATCTCCATGCTTTAAAAATTCATTGATAAAGTGAACGAAATATGTATTCTACTTGTGCTTTGAAATTGTTGAAAGTTTATTTGTGACATTATTTATGATGTTTTGATTAAACTGTGAAAGTTATTATGTATATTTGAAATAGCAATGTTTAGAAAATTGTTAAGATAAGTTTTGAAACCACAGTGTCATGACCATATATTTGAACACCTCACTAGCACGACTAGTGGGGGTAATTAGTTTCGAATTTTGATTCCTTCTCTGGAGAAGTGTTGAGGTGTGCCAGTAGAAGAGGATGTGAATGGATATCCATATATTTGAGCTAGCTAGCCTTGTGATATGATTTCTCTTTAGCCTCTGGCTATTGAGATTCATGTGATTTCTCTTTAGCCTCTGGCTATTGAGATTCTATTTGTTTCGAATGGCATGATCTAGCTGTGGGTTTTATGAAATATGTTTTGATACTTTGAAATGAACTTGGTTTACATGTAAAATCTTACAATGCATGATTGTATTTAATTTTCATGTTTAGCCAAATTTTTGAATGAATGTGCTTTAAGTTTTGCATAAAGATTATTTTAGTATATTGTGCACCACTGAGTCCTAGTACTCAGCGATAGCTTTTATTGTCAGATATAGAGACTAGAGGAGCAAGATCGAGTCTTGAGGTGTGTGAAGTCATCAGCTTGAAGCCTTCGGGTATAATTTATACCCTAACTGTAAATATTTCTTTTGATGTATATATTGCACATAAATGTATAGACATGTAAAAATGGGTCTTGAGCAGCTTGTACACAAATTTGTATGAAGTTTTTAATAAGGTTTAGTTTGTGTTTCTTTTGATATAAATTTGTAAGGTTGTGTATAAATTATTTTGTTTTTAATGAAATATGAATGATATTGATTGACAGTATTTTGAGAACTATTGAACTTGTGAATTTTGAGAAATTGATTGAGTTTGATTGTGAAACCGAAGTATTAGTTGAGAAAAACTTTTAGAAGTGCTTTTTACAGGTATTCGAAGAACGGTTTTCTCAAAATACAGAGGAAACTCTGTTAAAATTTTTATAAGATTTGCGGAAAACTAAAATGGCCAAAAATATTAATTAGTTTTAATTTCAACTAAATGTTTTAAATACTTATTAGAAATGCTCA
This sequence comes from Hevea brasiliensis, assembly GCF_030052815.1. Classification (NCBI taxonomy): domain Eukaryota; kingdom Viridiplantae; phylum Streptophyta; class Magnoliopsida; order Malpighiales; family Euphorbiaceae; genus Hevea; species Hevea brasiliensis. The sequence continues at coordinate 86,674,863 of NC_079497.1, read as the reverse complement.
CCACTTGTCAAAGATAAGAAAATTGTTTTAAAATCCCTTGTAGGGTACTTAATGAGTTATCGGTAGGTGAAGTTCGGTAGTTCATTAGGTATTCTACGGGATCATGTTATGCCTTACAGAGGGGTAAGGTGTGACATGTTTTAGTGGTATCAGAGCAAATTTTTGAAGTATGTTTTAACATATAAATTTGTGTCTTTCTTGTTAAGTACAACTGCTCAATGTCCATAATTGTTACATACAGTGCATTACATCATGAATATGAACTAACGGAGGGAAATCTCCATGTGTTACTTGTTCAGGAGATACCCTAACTTCAGACTGAAATGGAAGAAGGGGATCGCTTAGTCGAGCAGTTTGTTGAAGCTGAGGCACAAGGAGAAGCCCCAGCTTTACCGAATGTCAGTGGGTCAGCAGCACCAGCCCCACAAATGCCGCAGTTTCCTGCACAATTCGCACAGCAGATGGCTGCGATGTTTCAGCAAATGGCTGGGGGTATGCCTGCTCAAGCTCCACCCCAACCACCTGTGACACAACCACTGCCTCCAGCCAGACAGTATGATAAATTATTGAAGTATGGGGCTGCAGAATTTAAGGGTACAGTGGACCCTTTAGAGGCAGAGCAATGGCTTGAAAGAATGGACAGAGTGTTTAAGAAATTGCACTGCCCAGATGAGTTGAAGTTCGAATATTACGTGGTCGCCATCGCAAGGGGATGCATATGATTGGTGGAAGACCATCCCCCACAGCTTGGCAGAACCACCAGTGCTAACCTGGGATGACTTCATCAGAGAGTTCAGACAGAAATACATCCCAGACGCATATGTTGATCAGAAATTGCAAGAATTTTTGAGTTTGAAACAAGGAAATCGATCAGTGGCAGAGTATGAGAGGGAGTTCTCCCGCCTGAGTCACTATGCGGAGAGTCTCCTTACTACCAGTAAAGCAAGATGCAAGAGATTTGAGACGGGTTTGAAGCCCAGCATAAGGATGCAAGTTGTGGGATTTCGACACAGCAACTTCTCAGAACTTATGTCCCAAGCACTTGAACTGGAGAGAGTTTAAGCAGAAGTAAACCCAGTGAAGGAAAAAGTCGAGAAATCAGAAAAAGACAAGGGGGAAAAATCAGTTGAACAGAGTTCTAGTGCTACCTCTGGAAAGAAAAAGAAGTTTAGTGGACCCAGCAGGGGTCGAGGTGGAAGGTTTGGTAGAGGTAGATTTTCTGGTCAGAGACCCCCTAGGTGCAGTCGTGATCAGCGAGGGTTCACATTCTGCCCGCTCCTGTGAGACTTGTGGCAAAATTCATGGGGGGGAATGTTATTGGGCCACTGGAGCCTGTTTTAACTGTGGAGGCAAGGGCCATATAGCTAAAGACTGTACTAGTGCTCCGAGATATGGTCCAGCTCCTACTACTGCCGAGGGATCTATTCAGAGTCCTGCTCCCAGAAGTTCACAGTCATTTGGCAGAGGAAGAGGCAGAGGTAGAGGCACTACTTCAGGCAGTCAGGGCATAGTTGGTCAATCAGCACAAGGAAGTGCTTCAACCAGAATCTATGCAATGAAACAGCGAGAAGAAGCTGAGACTTCTGATGTGGTAGCTGGTACATTCTCTATCTCTGGTCAAGATGTATTTGTATTATTTGATCCGGGTTCAACCCATTCATATGTTAGTGCTAGCATAGTCAGTTCACTTGCTGTTCCATGTGTGCAAATGGGTTTTGAAGTGCTAGTAACTAGTCCTTTAGGACAAGAGGTCCGGGTCAACAGAATTTATAGAGACTGTCCTTTGGTGATCCAAGGACATGTTTTCCTATCAGACTTGATTGAGATGCCCTTCAGAGAGTATGATATTATCTTGGGCATGGATTGGTTAGCCAGGCATCATGCTATGATTGACTGTAGATTGAAGACAGTCACTTTTGGTCTCCCTCTGTACGGTGATGTGGTAATACACGGGGAGAGGCATTTATTGCCATCAAACATCATTTCGGCTGCACTAGCCGTAAGAATGATCGTAAAGGGGTGTGAAACATACTTGGCACATGTGATAGACACCCAAGTGGGGAGTCCAAAGACTAAAGGACATCCCTATCAGATGTGATTTTCCTGGATGTATTTCCGATGAATTGCCGTGATTACCTCGAAAGAGAGGTGCGATTTGAGATTGATGTTATGCACGGTGTGGACCCAATCTCCATAACGCCATATAGAATGGCACCTGCTGAATTAATTAAAAGAGTTGAAAGTGCATTGCAAGAATCGCTTGATAAGGGCTTTATCCGCCCTAGTGTGTCACCTTGGGAGCGCCGGTGTTGTTTGTAAAGAAGAAAGATGGCACTCTCCGCTTGTGTATTGATTATCGGCGGTTGAATAAGGTGACAATAAAGAATAGATATCCATTACCCGCATTGATGACTTGTTTGATCGGTTGAGGTGCGGTATGTTCTCCAAAATTGACCGAGATCGAGTTATTATCACCTGAAGGTACAAGAGCAAAGTGTTCCTAAAGCGCCTTGTAACCCGCTATGGCCATTATGAGTTCCTAGTTATGCCATTTGGGTTAACTAATGCTCCGGCTGCTTTTATGGATCTGATGAACACTATTTTCAGACCATACCTCGACCAGTTTGTTGTGGTATTCATAGATGATATATTGGTCTATTCGAGGAATGCAGAACAGCATGATAGACATCTGCAGATTGTACTGCAGACTTTGAGGGAGAAACAGTTATATACCAAATTGTCGAAGTGTGAATTTTGGCTGAAAGAAATATCTTTCTTGGGGCATGTAGTATCAGAAGAGGGCATTAAGGTAGATCCAAGTAAGATTGAAGCTGTCCTTAATTGGAGGCCACCTAAATGTCACGTAGATTCGTAGTTTTCTGGGTTTAGCTGGATACTACCGTAGATTTGTGAAGGGATTTTCCATGTTGGCATCTCCATTGACCAAGCTGCTTAGAAAAGATGTAAAATTTCAGTGGACGGATAAATGCCAGCAGAGTTTTGATGAATTAAAGAGATGTTTGACTGAAGCTCCAGTCCTAACTTTACCTACCCCGGGTAAAGAATATACAGTTTATAGTGATGCTTCTCACAATGGGTTAGGCTGTGTGTTGATGCAAGATCGAAATGTCATTGCCTATGCATCACGCCAGCTAAAACCGCATGAGAGGAATTATCCGACACATGATTTAGAGCTTGCAGCCATTGTGTTTGCTCTTAAGATCTGGAGACATTATTTGTATGGGGAGAAGTGCTACATCTACACAGATCATAAGAGTTTAAAGTATTTGGGCACCCAAAAAGAGCTGAATTTGAGACAGAGGAGATGGTTAGAGTTGATAAAAGACTATGATTGTCTGATAGAATATCAGCCAGGGAAAGCTAATGTTGTGGCTGACGCCTTAAGTCGCAAGAGTATGGCAAGTCTACGAGTTACTCCTTTGTCTTTGGTACATGAGTTGAGATCATTACATGCCAGTTTAGAGATTAGTGATGATGGGCAGACAGCAGTTGCATGGCATGTACAGCCAGTGTTGATTGATCAGATTAGAATGGCTGCTCAGAATGATCAGAAGTATCAGAAGCTGTTGGAAGAAGTCCGGCAGGGCAAGAAACCAGAATTCTCAATCAGAGATGATGGTTTATTGCTACACCAGGGCAGAATGTGTGTTCCTAATGATGTTGAATTGAGGAAGATCATTTTGAAGGAAGCACATGAATCTCCTTTTGCCATGCACCCTGGTGGCACAAAAATGTATAGAGGGCTAAAGGAGCATTACTGGTGGATGGGTATGAAGAGAAACGTGGCAGAGTTTGTATCCAAATGCCTAACTTATCAGCAAGTAAAGGCAGAGCATCAAGTACCCACTAGGTTGTTACATCCACTACCAGTACCAGAATGGAAATGGGAAAGAATAACGATGGATTTTGTGATGGGACTTCCGAGGACACAGAAGAGTCATGATGCAGTTTGGGTCATTGTTGACAGACTGACTAAATCTGCTCATTTTCTGCCAGTTCGGATGGACTACAGTTTAGAAATATTGGCCAAGTTATACATCGATGAGATTGTGAGACTGCATGGAGTGCCAGTATCCATCGTGTCAGACAGAGATCCTAGGTTCACTTCTAGATTCTGGGGTAGTCTTCATAGAGCCCTAGGAACTAGATTGAACTTCAAGATCGCATTCAACCCACGCATGCATGGCCACCCGAGAGGGTAATTCAGATCTTGGAGGACATGCTACGGGCTTGTGTGATTGAGTTCGAGGGTAGTTGGGATACACACTTGCCTTTGATTGAGTTTGCTTACAACAACAGCTACCAATCAAGCATTGGGATGCCTCCATATGAAGCTTTGTATGGCAGAAAATGTAAAACCCCGTTGTGTTGGGATGACGTGGGTGAAAGAAAAATGATTGGACCCGAAATTGTTCAACAGACTAAAGAGAAAATCAGGGTGATCCGAGATCGACTTAAGACTGCATCAGACTGTCAGAAGTCCTACCTTGATCTGAAAAGAAGGGATATTGAGTATGCAGTGGGTGAGAAAGTTTTCCTCAAGGTTTCTCCTTGGAAGAGGATTATGAGATTCGGCCGAAAGGGAAAACTAAGTCCTCGTTTTATCGGGCCATATGAGGTTCTGGAAAGAGTGGGTCCTTTGGCATATCGGTTGGCACTACCTCCAGAGTTGGAGAAGATATATAATGTCTTCCATGTGTCTATGTTGAGGAGGTATCGATCAGACCCATCTCATGTACTACCAGTAGAAGAAATTGAAGTGAATCCAGACCTCACATATGAAGAAGAACCCATAAAGATTCTGGCTTATGAGGTGAAGCGACTCAGACAAGCAGATACCGTTGGTAAAAGTGCTGTGGAACCATCATTCGGGCCAAGAAGCTACTTGGGAATGAGAGGAGGACATAAGGAGACAACATCCACAGCTGTTCAGAGATTGATACCAGGTAAAATTTCAAGACGAAATTTTTTTAAGGGGGGGAGAATTGTAACACCCCTATTGGTATAGCCTAGTATATTTCACTGTTCCGGGGACCAGTGTCGGTCCGGACAATTAATGGGATTAGGGCCACACTTAAGACAATTTGAGAAACCATAAACACAAATAATTAGTAATGTTTAATTAGTTAACTATAAATAAGAAAAACAGAACATAAGAGGTTAAACGAGCCGAGAGTCACAGCGATGAGTGACCTCCTCGGGAACAACTGCGAAGTCATTTTAAACTCAAATTTCGAATCGTAAAAAGTGACGCTGCGGTCCTTAGGACCCTTATGAACATAGTGGAAAAGAGAAAATCACGAAAATGAGCTGTTAAGTCAGTTAAATAATTAGGTCAGGGAGCCGGAAGAAATATTGAATTATTTGCAAACCGGGATGAACCGGCGAGGGGCGATTTGGTCAATTGACCCCGAGAGCTGACTCCTGACCTAACTGTCAAATAAAATCGGAGAAAAGAAAATTTCGGAATCGAGAATTAAATTAAAGAACTAATAGAAAAAAATAAATAGAAAAAAAAAAAGAAAAGAAAGAAGTTAAAAAAGTCAAAGGTGATGTTATAAAAGAATTAATTAAATGAATTATTAAATTTGGACTTTGTGGTCTTCCATAAGCAAAATAAAAAGAAAAGAAATTGGTTTTTTTTTCTTCTTCATTTCAAATCAACCTTCATCTCCTCTCTCATCTCTCTCTTTTTCTTAACTCTCCATCTCCACAAACTCCATTAAAGCTCAATTTTGAGCTTGTATATCATAAAATTTCACCATAGAAAAATTAGCCACCATAGTTAAAGCTTATTTAGGCAACATGAGAAGAGGATTGAGCAAGAAAGAAAGAAAGAAAGAAGAACAAAAGTTAGGGTTTTGAAGATTTAAGAAAGGTTAGTGTGTTAACTCATTATATTACTTCTTTAAATGCATATGCAATGGTTGACATGAGCTTAGAAGTTATGAAATGAAATAAAAACATGGGAGAAGGACCAAACTGAAATTTGGGCAGCTTGAGAGGAGTATGATTTACATGAATTTGATACATTAGAATAAGTTTAAAAGCTTTGATTAGTGAATGGTTAAGGTTAAGTGCACTAGTTGTGATTTAATGCATGAGATGGAAGAGCTAGGGTTTGAATGTTAGGGTTTTGAGGCAAAATTTTGGAGAAATGCATAAATGATATCTTTGACCAATTATGGACTGAAAAATGGTCAATAATGACCAAATAAGTTGTGTGGGAATGGTAGGAAATTAAACCAAATTCGTAGGTCAATGGTCATGCTGCTGGCAGCATGACCAAACCCACTTTGAAGGACCAAAACTCAAATTTTACAAGTCCAATTGATATGCCACCAATTGGAGATGAAAATAGACATAAAAGAGCACAATTTTCATTAAGGAACCATGGCCAAAACTGACCAAAACTTGGTGAAACAATTGACCAAAGTGAGTTGATAGCAGGCTGCCATCGATTAAATCGACCAAATGAACAGTAACTGTTCATTTGGTCATAACTCGAGTTAGACAGGTCAAATTGACCTGAAATTTGGCCAGGGGTTAGAGGCCATATGGATCTAAAACTTTCATGAAGAACATCACCCCAAATTATGCCATTAACCCATTCAGATTATTGAGCAAAGTTAGGCTACCAAACCTGCGACTCTGCAGAATTTTCATTGAGCAGCAATGTTTGGATGGCTATAACTCCCTCTAGAAAACTCGAATTTAGGCGATTCTTGAACCGATGGAAACCTAAGACATAGTACAACATTTCATATGAAGAAAGTGAGACCAAATTATGAACTTAACTTGATCAAATTATTGACCAAAGTTGGACCAAAAATCTGTCAGCACCAAAATCTCAGTATGAACAGTACACGTGAACAGTAAACTTATTTTGGCCATAACTTGAGCTAAAAAACTCCGATTGAGGTGATCCAAAAATGAGAATACACTTAAGACAATAAGGAACATTTTCTATGAAGAAAGTTTTGTCAAATTCCAATAGTAGATCGACCAATGGAACAGTGCAACTTCAGAGAACCAAAACCGAAAATTGGCAATTTTGCCAAAATCACCTAAGCTTTAAACAAATGACCAAAACCAACAAGTTTGGTGACCAAAATGTGGTATGTGGGTGAAGTTGGAGTTCCCATACCCATTAAGCCTTAGAAAGTCAATAATTTGAGTTGAATAATGCAGTGAATAGTAACCCAAAACACAAAATTTCGAGAACGTCGAATTTAACACATTAGAGCTAGGTAAATTTGAAGTTAAGTTTGTTTTGGATTTATTTTAAGTTTTAGTACTGAAACATTGGAAAATTTCGTGTTTCAGTGGAAAAGAATACCGGGACAGAACCCGAGGAGTCGAGTCAAGGCCAACAGGCGACTCGTTTGAGGTTTGTGCACAACATCTCCATGCTTTAAAAATTCATTAATAAAGTGAACGAAATATGTATTCTACTTGTGCTTTGAAATTGTTGAAAGTTTATTTGTGACATTATTTATGATGTTTTGATTAAACTGTGAAAGTTATTGTGTATATTTGAAATAGCAATGTTTAGCAAATTGTTAAGATAAGTTTTGAAACCACAGTGTCATGACCATATATTTGAACACCTCACTAGCACGACTAGTTGGGGTAATTAGTTTCGAATTTTGATTCATTCTCTGGAGAAGTGTTGAGGTGTGCCAGTAGAAGAGGATGTGAATAGATATCCATATATTTGAGCTAGCTAGCCTTGTGATATGATTTCTCTTTAGCCTCTGGCTATTGAGATTCATGTGATTTCTCTTTAGCCTCTGGCTATTGAGATTCTATTTGTTTCGAATGGCATGATCTAGCTGTGGGTTTTATAAAATATGTTTTGATACTTTGAAATGAACTTGGTTTACATGTAAAATCTTACAATGCATGATTGTATTTAATTTTCATGTTTAGCCAAATTTTTGAATGAATGTGCTTTAAGTTTTGCATAAAGATTGTTTTAGTATATTGTGCACCACTGAGTCCTAGTACTCAGCGATAGCTTTTATTGCTGTCGCAGATATAGAGACTAGAGGAGCAGCAGACTGAGCTGCTGAGGTGTGTGAAGTCATCAGCTTGAAGCCTTCGGGTATAATTTATACCCTAACTGTAAATATTTCTTTTGATGTATATATTGCACATAAATGTATGGACATGTAAAAATGGGTCTTGAGCAGCTTGTACACAAATTTGTATGAAGTTTTTAATAAGGTTTAGTTTGTGTTTCTTTTGATATAAATTTGTAAGGTTGTGTATAAATTATTTTGTTTTTAATGAAATATGAATGATATTGATTGACAGTATTTTGAGAACTATTGAACTTGTGAATTTTGAGAAATTGATTGAGTTTGATTGTGAAACCGAAGTATTAGTTGAGAAAAACTTTTAGAAGTGCTTTTTACAGGTATTCGAAGAACGGTTTTCTCAAAATACAGAGGAAACTCTGTTAAAATTTTTATAAGATTTGCGGAAAACTAAAATGGCCAAAAATATTAATTAGTTTTAATTTCAACTAAATGTTTTAAATACTTATTAGAAATGCTCACCACTTGTCAAAGATAAGAAAATTGTTTTAAAATCCCTTGTAGGGTACTTAATGAGTTATCGGTAGGTGAAGTTCGGTAGTTCATTAGGTATTATACGGGATCATGTTATGCCTTACAGAGGGGTAAGGTGTGACAATATATATGTGTATATGTATATATATGTGTATATGTATACATGTATATATGTGTATATGTATACATATATGTATACATATACACATATATACATATGTGTATATGTATATATATGTGTACAGAGGGGTAAGGTGTGACAATATATATGTGTATATGTATATATATGTGTATATGTATACATATATATATGTACATATGTATACATATACACATATATATACATATACACATATATATATGTACATATATGCATATATACATATATGTACATATATATATGTGTATATGTATATATATGTGTATGTATATACATATGTACATATATGTATATATGTATACATATACGTGTATACATATATACATATATGTATACATATACGTGTATACATATATACATATATATGTATATATATACGTGTACACATATATATACATATATACATATATATATATATATGTATATATTTATCCCCAAAATTAGCTTATTAAAATTATAAATTTTAATTGTGTCATAAGGATAATTAAACTTAAATTTTTATTCCTTTTTTTTTTTACATTTACACTTAATTTTTCCTTTTAATTAAATAATTAAATTTAACTATCAAAAGCCCATAAGTCTTTCATTTTAATATACATATATATATATATATATATATATATATATATATATATATATATATATATATATATATATATATATATACATATATATATTTATATATACATATATACATATATATACATATACACATATATATACATATACACATATATATACATATACACATATATATACATATATACATATATGTACATATACATACATATATATATGTATATATTTATCCCAAAATTAGCTTATTAAAATTATAAATTTTAATTGTGTCTTAAGGATAATTAAACTTAAATTTTTATTCCTTTTTTTTTTTACATTTACACTTAATTTTTCCTTTTAATTAAATAATTAAATTTAACTATCAAAAGCCCATAAGTCTTTCATTTTAATTTTGTTATAATGGAAATGAAAGTTTAAGTTTTCATTTCTTAATTTTTCCCTTACATATTTTTACTTGAATTTTTCTACAATTTTTACTCCATAATTCAATTCATTAATTTTATTTAATTTAATTGACATTTTAGTCAAAAGTCAACTCTTGAGGTGAATTGACCAAAATGCCCATGTATATGTATATATTTATCCCCAAAATTAGCTTATTAAAATTATAAATTTTAATTGTGTCATAAGGATAATTAAACTTAAATTTTTATTCCTTTTTTTTTTTTACATTTACACTTAATTTTTCCTTTTAATTAAATAATTAAATTTAACTATTAAAAGCCCATAAGTCTTTCATTTTAATTTTGTTATAATGGAAATGAAAGTTTAAGTTTTCATTTCTTAATTTTTCCCTTACATATTTTTACTTGAATTTTTCTACAATTTTTACTCCATAATTCAATTCATTAATTTTATTTAATTTAATTGACATTTTAGTCAAAAGTCAACTCTTGAGGTGAATTGACCAAAATGCCCATGTATATGTATATATTTATCCCCAAAATTAGCTTATTAAAATTATAAATTTTAATTGTGTCATAAGGATAATTAAACTTAAATTTTTATTCCTTTTTTTTTTTAACATTTACACTTAATTTTTCCTTTTAATTAAATAATTAAATTTAACTATCAAAAGCTCATAAGTCTTTCATTTTAATTTTGTTATAATGGAAATAAAAGTTTAAGTTTTCATTTCTTAATTTTTCCCTTACATATTTTTACTTGAATTTTTCTTCAATTTTTACTCCATAATTCAATTCATTAATTTTATTTAATTTAATTGACATTTTAGTCAAAAGTCAACTCTTGAGGTGAATTGACCAAAATGCCCCTCATTGGGTCATAATCCTTCTTTTTATAATATCCGATGAGTCCTTAGCTTTTTTTTTGTTCACTAGAATTTTTATTGTGTCTATCTCAATTAATTTTCTATTTATTTTTGGTCCTCAAGGTGACTTTGAATAGTATTAGTCACAGACCAAAAATGGTACTATTCATAACTCGGAGGTTCGGGGTGTTACAACATTCCCTTTGTAGATCTTTATACCTCTCCAATGTGTCATAAAGTGATTCTCCTTCCCTTTGTCTGAAAGTGTTTAGTTCCATTCTTAATTTACAATCTTTACAAGTGGAAAGTACCTTGCTAAGAAGGCTTGTGAAAGATCCTCCCAGGTGATAAATGTTCCAACTGGTTGAGAAAATAGCCACTTTCTTGCCTTATTTTTGAAAGAGAATGGGAATTCTCTAAGTCTAATAGCTTTATCAGAGACCCCATTCATCTTAAAGGTGGCATACAAAGCAAAAAAGCACTATAGGTGATAGTGTGGATCTTTTATAGGTGAACCTCCAAATTGAGTCAGCTAAATCATCTGGACCCATACTGATTTGAGTTCGAAATTGTTAGCTTCCACTCTAGGCCTGGTAACACTGGATTGGAAACCTTGGATAGTTGGGGCTCTGTAGTCCCTCAAGGGTCTTGGTATGTTATTATTGTTAGCCATGACTGGAGTCTCAAAAACTATTAGTTCTAGTTCTTGATGTCTCCTTCCTCTCTTAATGGCTCTTAGAGTCTTATCTATTTAAGGATCCAATTCAAGCAATTTTTTTTCAGTCTTTGTTTTGGTCATAAACTGAATAGAGAACAGGAAAAAGAAACAAAAAGTAAAACTTAATTAAATAGATAAAATAACAAAAATAAATGTCTAAATCAGTAAAATTTCCTATTGCTTAATAATACTATAATTCTCCAGCAATGATGCCAAAAACTTGTTTGCTATTTTACAACCCCACAAGTGCATGAATCACGAATAAGTAATACAGTAGTGAGTAAAGTGTCACACCTTACCCTTTCATAAAATATAACATGATCCCATAATATGCCTAATGAATTACCGAACACTGTTTACCGATAATCCATTAAACATACTACAAGTGATTTTGAACGAATTCAAATTCATCTTTAAATTAAACTTGGTGACAAAAGATTTAATAGTGATTCTTTAATTTAGAAAATACCATGAAATGAATTAAGAAAGGAAATAAGCATTTTTAAATCTTAAAGAAAATTTGATGAAAAACTAGCGTGGCGACGGCTAAAAATTCAAGTAACCAAAAATTTAAACCTGTTAAAATAAACCTATGGCAACATATGTATTTATCATAAATCATCAAATCAATATTTCATCAAAGGCGATTCTTCATTTGCAACCAAAGAAATAAATATTTACATTCAATGAATGTTAAAAAAAGAATATTATAACACTTTTGTATAACTGTTCAAATACTTCCTTACATACATATAGCCATTATTTACATCAGAACAAAATACAAAGGTTTAACCTAGTAGTATACCCTGCTTTTCACACCTTATCCCTCTGTAAGACATGACATGATTCTGTAGTATACCTAATGAAATACTGAACTTGGCCCACCGATAAATCATTAGATATACTACAAGGGATTTTAAACAATTTCATTTCATTTTTAAGTGTAAAACGATGATGAAAGAATTATTAAAGTGTCTTTGAGTTAGGTATATGCCATAAAATTTATTTAAAAATAAATTAGCATTTTTAAAATTTTATGAAAATTTTGTGTGGTGACAGCTAAAACTATATAAAACTAGTTCTTTTAAACCTGTTGAAAATCACTTGTAACAATTATTATACATAAATTTAAAATCACCTCATAATCAAGATTTTTTTTTTTCTCATTCAACATCAAAAATATAATAGTATTTCATCAATCACAATTTAAAAGAAATTTTAGCATTTGCATTCATTGGAATTAAAAGAATAAATATTAAAAAAAAATTACATTTAAATACAGTCTCAAAATAATATTACAAACTTCTTATACAACTGCTCAACTGTCTTAACATACGTACAAATAGCTACAATTATATCAAAATGACTTTACAAGGGTATACCTACAATATACCCATACTTAAGTCGACACGCTGCTCCAATGTCTCTCCAAGTAAACTCACTCAACTGCCCCTTCTTTTCCTTTACCTGCGACAGCATACAGAACTATCGCTGAGTAGTGAACTCAGTGGTGCACAACTAATGATTTAACACTCAGTAGGAACACAATTTATCAAATCGTAGTACTGTATTTGTAAAATTCATATTCACCATGAACTATAATAATAACACAATATTTCTTAAACAATACCAAATCATGTAATCACATTTTATTTTAAACAATCATAAAACACAAGTTTTCAAAAACATTTTGAATCAGAGTATTTACGCTTCAAGGGTGTTGCCATTGCAACATTCAAATTTTCATCAAATCATAAGAATACATTTCAATCACATATATTTTTTTTCAAAGTGTTCACAATTCAAAGGTGTTGCCAACATTCACACGGTTCAGACCATGACAAAAAATTTCCAATCAATATTGTGTTGTACACCATGACAAAGCCAAGACATCCCAATATCCAAAGGCTAAAGAGGAACACAAAGGCTAGCTAGCATATATAAGTACTCATCCAAGACGTCCTCAACTAGCAAGCTAGAGAGGGAAACTCAACCCCACAAGTGAAGGAGAAACAAATCCAAGTCGTCTCACTAGGCATGCTAATGAGGAATACAAATCAAATTGCCATGTCCACTGTAGTTCAAAATATATTCAAAATAATTTTCATTCAACAAAACACATTTACAAATTAATAAACACATTTAGTTGTTACAAATTCATGTACATAGTTAGCAACACATCAAGCTCTCAAAAGCACTTCAAATCACATTCAAAACAGGCCCACCCCTGCTATAATGAAATTAAGGGCCAACATCCACCTTTCCATAATATAAATTCATTTCATAATTCACAATCTTCAGGACAATGCGTATAATTCCTTAAATGCATAAGAGAATTCATATTTGAATCATACAAATTCATTCAACACATTAAAGTTCTCAAATACAAAGAAAAAGTATAATTAATTCATTTAATTCCAATACAAATTTAAAAACAGAAAAAAAAAAAACTAGTTGTGCACAAACCTTTTTATACTTCTCTCGACTTAGCTCAACTTCTCACTTCTTTAAAAGGCTCCTTTTTTACTAAAAACACACAATCGCAAAATCTTAATACTTATCCCAACTATCACCAATAACTAATCAAACAATTGCCCAATGAATCCCTAAGTTAACTATATAAGTTAAATAAATCATGGGTTCTGGATAGGTTTGAAGCCTCACTGTGGAACCTAATTTCAATCTAATTCTAGTTCTTATTTGCTAAAGTGATCTTCATGAAATTATTACTCCATGTCTTAGTTTTATTTTCCTTTTTGAATCACTCAATTTGGAGTTATGGATCTCAATTTATGGCCAAATTACTAAACACTATTTCAAGTGTCATATCCTGAAATTCTAGGTTTTCGAGATTTGTACCTTAAATTTTTATTCTATATCCGAGCATCTCAAGCTCATAATTTGGTCTTGGTCCCTGAAACAATGTTTTAGATCTTTGTCTTAGGTTTCTAAATCATTTTGAATCACTTTAATTGAAGTTATGTAGAGAAAGTTATGGCCTAATAACCATCCGAAGGTCACACAATAATTTTGTTGAAGTGCAGGAATTCCAAATTTGGCATTCCTGACTTACCCCAAGAATTTCCCTACTTTGCCCTAAGAACTGGGTTCAAGTCAAAATATGAAGTTTGTAGTCCTATGTCTTATGAGAATTTTGGCTTTAGAATCACATAATTTGCTATTGTATAGCTTAATTTATGGCAATTTTACCAAAACTAGTCGTACCTAATACTTCACATTTTCCAGGTTCAGTCCAGCATTAGGGCAGATTTGCTGGACTAAGTTTGTCTAGAAATTTGATTGGATTAGGGTCATAATTTGGTTTCATGGTCTTCCTAAGAACTATTCTCCTATATCTCAGGATTCCATAGGTTTAAGAATCACCTCATTTTGAGTTTCCTAAAGTGAGTTATGCCTAATTGAATAAGTATTGTTTATATGGTCATTTTCTCTAGTCCAGAATTGCAATTTCAGATTTAAGGCTTAATTAGGGTAACTAATGGTCATTTTCTAGGAAACTCTCTTCATGAAAATTTTAGCATTATGTCTTAACTTTCATCTCCATTTAGTTTTACATCAATTGGAGTTAAGTAGCTCAACTTATGAGCATTTAAACCTACTAGACTCAAGTGTCTAGAATTCCAACACATTAACCACATTCCTATTCCATTAATTTCTTCCACCAACACCAATACTCATTTATACACATTCAATTGACCATAATTCAACATTAAGAACATTATTTGTACTTCATATCACCAAAACTCTAATTCTCCAAAAGCCCTAATTGCTCATCTTCCAAATTCATACAAATTCATGCCAGATCAACACATAAAGCATGTATACACCTCCAGACAAGCTTGAATTAAAGTTCAATTTCATCAAATCACTAAAATCCCTAGGTTACCCAAGCTGGCAGAATTTCACTCTTCAATATTCAAACATGATTTCATTCATTTTCTAAGCTAATTCTCCATATTTAACCTTAATTTAAGTAATTATACAAAAAGAGAGGATTGGAAGATAACTCACCTTAATTGACAAATTTCCCAACTTCAAAATCATCAAGATTTCCTTCAATCTTTGCTTCCAATCTTCTTTTCATAGTCAAATATCAAGCTTTTACTTAAGTAGCTATGAATTTAAGGAGAGAAACTAAGGTTTCAAGAATTTAAAGTAGTTGAAAATGGAGGAAGAGTGGGGAGGATGGTGAGTCGGCCATGAAGAGAAGAAGAAGAAAATGAAGCTTATCTTATAATTAAATGATTTTGTCTTTATATGTATATTTGTCTCCTTTTAATTAATTCTAATTTTAATTATAATTAATATAATTATAACAATTCAATTAATTCCTTATGTGTCCTTTTTAACTTTTACTACACACTTTCATGTTTTTAATTATTTTTCAATATTTTAATCTCATACAATTTAATAAACATTTAAGTTAAAAGTTAACTCTTGGAGTGAATTGACCAAAATGTCCCTCATCGGGTTATAATCTATCTTTTCCATTAATACCGATTAAGTCCAAAACCCGATGGTCACTTTGATTTTTATTGTGTCTATCTCAATGAATTTTCCTCTAATTTTTGGTCCTCGAGGTAGCTTCGAATAGTACTATTCACATACTGAATATGGTACTATTCAAAGCTCGAAAGTTAGGAGTGTTACAATTCTCCCCTCCTTAAAAATAAATTTCTCCCTCGAAATTTACTTGATGTCAATCTCTGAACAGTTGTGGGTGTGATCTTCTCATGTCCTCTTTACATTCCCATATGACCTTTGGACTCACTCTTTCTAGAAACTCGCATGATCCTATGAAGTGAAGACTTAGTTTTCCCATTTTTTCCAAATCTCATGATCTTCTTCCACAGGGAAACCTTCAAAAATACCTTGCCACCCACATTATATTCAATATCCCTTTTCTTAAGTCTATGTAGGACTTTTGACGATCTGACACAGCTCTTAATTTGTCTTGAATAACCTTAATCTTCTCTTACTGTCGTTCTGTCATTTATTTTCATTCATGTTTCCTTATAAAATGACCCTATTGGTCATATTAGAAATACTTATCTAACCCTTGGCTGCAAATCCCATAACCACTATCTAACTATCTCTACTCATGGCCTAGGCCTATGTGCCATTTTCCACCATCTATGTTAATTTTTATTTAACTTACTCATTCACTTCTTTACTTGATAAAGCATTTCAGGATACCATTGCACATCTTAAAATTGTTGCTTGCTCTAGTTACATTCCTCAGCTAACTTTTCTCCTATTGTTATAAACTTAAACGGATCTTATCACCATGCTACCTACTTCATCTTGGAAATAGGAATAAATAGAGTTTGACCCATATCCTACAATTTGGAACTCCATGGTTTGGCTCCTAACACTATTCTAATTTGACCTACTCTAAGTTCTGCACTTCTAAATTCTATATTGTAATAATCATTCTCCCCACAAGTCAACTTTGTCTCCTCTCTCTCTTCCCTTTGCTTTCTCTCACAAGCCTCCATTGAAACACAATTCCAAGCTTTTGTGAACCCAAAAATTAGCTATAAAAATTATAGATTTCTTAAGTAAATCTTGTCTTTAGACCTTGCTAAGCAACTTAGAAGCAAAAAGGAAGAAAGGAATCAAAGATTTGAAAAGAGGAAATTTGTCTAAACAAGTTTAATAATCTAAACTTGGAAATTTGTAGTTAAATGTTTATGTTCTAGTTTAATTAACTTAGAAATTGTGTAAAATCAAACAAAAATAATTGTTGAGGGACCAAACAAGAATTTTTTTCCAGCTAGGGTTAGAGTTTAAAATGAATGAGTTTGAGCTATTTGAATGGTTATCAGAGGTGCATTAGATGTATAGATCATGAATGTGCACTTTGAATGCATTAGATTGAACTTTATGTGTAGCTAGGATTTTGAGCATGTGAAAAATTGAAGAAAAAGTTAAGAATTGGTCAAATGATGTAGTTAACCTTATTTTAGTTTATAAATGGTCAATTGTGACCATTTTTTGGTGTATATGAATTATTGGAAACAAGTTCCAATTCGGATAGGTTAGGGTCAATCTGCAGGCAGCTTCACCTAGGTCCCTTTCAGGGACCAAAACTGAAAATTTACCAACCTAATTGGTGTGAGGCCAACTGGGAATGAAACTAGACACAAAATGGCACATATTTCATTCAGGAATTATGCCCACAAAGTAACCATAACTTAGTAAACAATTAGGCCAAATCCGGAATTGGGAAAACTGACATGTACAAAAATGACCAAATGAATAGTAGTTACGTAAATGACCATAACTTGGTCTAGGAAGGTCCAAATGACCTGAATTTTATACCGATAGAAAGCTGAGACATAGCCCTACAACTTTCATGGAGAAAACAAACCCAAATTTTGACCATAACTTATCTGAAAAACCATCTGCAATCAACCCACTAAAATTGCCAAAATCCAAGAAATGCCCAGAATTCTGGGTAACACCAAATCCGACCAGCCATGTTCAAATGGCCATAACTTAGGCTAAAAAACTACAAATGGAGTGTTTCAAAAAGGAAAATAAAGTTAAGACAATAAGAAACAACTTCTATGAAGAGAACTTAGCCAAATTACTATAGCAACTTGATCAATGGAACAGTGCAAAATAGGGCACCAAATCTGAAATTTTGGAATTTCGCCTAATAGACTTAAGATTTGAGGAAAACAACCAAAACCAACAAGTTAGGTAATCAAAATGTGGTATGTGGGTGAAATTAAAAGTTCCATACCTATTAAGCATTAGAAAGTCAATAATTTGACTTGAATAGTATCATAAATAGATTTGAAATTATTTTTGGATTTATGATAAATTATGATACTGAAACACTGTGAAATTGTGTGTTTCAGTTGAAAAGAATACTGGCCAAGAGGCGACTCGTATAAGGTTTGTGCACAATATAGAAATTTCTATAAATTTTCTTCTGCAAATTGTTTTGAATGAATTGTGATATTAAATTGTGACTTAATTGTATTGAAATGTTTATTATGCTTTTGACTTAAATTGTTGAAAGTTTACTTGTATGCGTTTGAAATGGCAATATGTTTAGTAAATTACTAAGACAGTTTTGAAACCACAGTGTCATAACCATATATTTGAATGCCTCACTAGCATGACTAGTGGGGAAAATTAGTTTTGAATCTTGATTCCTTCTCTGGCTAAAGTGTTGAGGTGTGTGCCAGTAGAAAAAGAAATTTGAATGGGTACCCATATATTTGAGCTAGCTAGCCTTGTGATGTCTCATAAGCCTCTGGCTATTGAGATGAATATTGTTTCGAATGGCATGATATAATTGTGTGTTTTTATGAAATTCATTTTGAGACTTCCTAAATGAAAGTGTTTGGACTAAAAATTTATAAATCATGTTTTGTTTCTGTTTTTCATGTTTAGTTCAATATTTGAATAAATGTGATTTGAATTATGCATAAATATTATTTTAGTATGTTGTGCACTAATGAGTCATAGTACTCAGCGATGGATGTTATTACTGTCACAGATATAAAGACTGGAGGAGCAGCAGAGTGAGCTGCTGAGGATTTTGGAGCCACATCCCTAAAGTTTTGTTGGGTATATTTTATACCCTGATTGTAATACTTATTTTGATATATGTAAATGTATGTGCATATAAGAACTGGTCATAAGCAGTTGTATAGAGTTTGTAATAATATTATTTTGGTTTTGCTAATGTAAAGTTTGGTTGATGAATGTAAGTTGTTTTTACTTTAATGAAAATTGAATGGAATTATTGAGTATTGTTTTTTTATGACAATTGAATTGAAAAATTGATGTTAAATTGTGTTGAGGTAGTAGTGAATTTGACGAAAAAGAAATATTGGAAGTGTTTTACAGGTTTTTGAAGAACTGTTTTCTTAAAATATAGACGGCACTCTACCAAAATTTTTCTAAAAATTTGCGTAAAAATAAAATGGACAAAAATTGGAATTAGTTTTTAAACTTCTATTATATGTAAGAAAATGCTCACCACTTCTAAAAATTAAGAAAATGGTTTTAAAATCCCTTGTAGGGTACTTAATGAGTTATCGATGGGTGAAGTTCGGTAGTTCATTAGATATTCTACGGGATCATGTTATGCCTTACAGAGGGGTAAGATATGGCATTTATCATCTCTAATAAATCATCTACACTTCAATATTACTCTGGATTGGTCCTCTGACCACTCTAGTTAGCACTTCCACTAATATTTGTGGCATATCTTTATTACATTTAAACCAACTATTCAAATTTTTACTGCTATATCTTCTTTTATCTACAGATATTCTATGACTTATTTTTCACTAATTCACAATCATTGTCTTCTCTCCTACTTAACTATAAACTATCTTCTAATAACTTAAGAAGGGAGTCTATAGGACTCCATTTTCCCTTGCCATTCAAAAGCTCTACACCCATCATGATCTGATCCTTATGATCCTCACAATGAAAATTGTGCTCTTCCTAAGGAATACTTGAGCCAACTATTTCCTATCCCACTGTTGTCCTAGTCAGAACATCATTTCACAAATCATTTTATTAGTGGCACTCTTCAATCTCTTCTAAGAAAACATTACTATACTCTTGTAGTATAACTGACTGCAAAAGAAGTACTATATCTACCACCTTACCACATCTATATAAAGTTATCTACTCTCTTTTCATACAGTAAATCCCTTAAAGCGTCATTTTACAAGTTGTGAACATCATCCATAGCATCCTGTCTCTTTCAGGGGAACAAAATCATACCTTGTGCCTTGCTGCTACAAAAATAAGATACTGTTTTTCACTAAACTTTAGGCAAAAGGTCCATTGCAATGCCAAAACAATTGTAAGACCCTATATCAGAGACCAGATGACCTCACCTTATAGATGTTACCTTTAATTTATGACTATATTGAAACCTCTAGTCTTATAGCAATTCCTGATGTAACTGTAGCTCATGCTAGGGTAACTGAGTCACTGACTCTAACTCATTTCTAGTAATAGAACTCTATTATGACATAACTGTACCAAAGCAGAAGGCATTTGCAATTATCCTCATCTTTTTGTACTACAGGGAAGTATATAGCTCTACATAATAATCCCAAGTCGATACTGTAATTTGCAGCTTACAGCACAAACATCGAGAATATTGCATAGTTACTATGGTACATCCTAATATACTAGATTTTCCTATATCTTATCCCTCTTGAATCCACTGATATCATAAACTTATTCTGATTATGATATCCACTGACAACTACCAGCAGTGATACCTTTGCCCTCATCTAGGGCAGCTATATTGCCATAACTCACCTTTAAGTCCTTTTGCCTTGCACTAAATAAACACGCCAATTAGCTCTATAATTTATGATATTCTAGAAAATACATTTCACTAATAGACTCTTCTAGAACTAGTTCCAATCACACTTATTACCATAGTTCTTATCCTAATGGATGAGCCACCAACACATCAAAATTCATTTCCACGGAAGAGAATAGCAGCAGAACACATAATTCTAGCAATAGCATATAAATAAGTCGAGCCGGGATCAAATATCACATAAACATCCCGTTCAAAAATTGAAAACGTACCGACAACTACATTTGAGGTCTCTGCCTATTCCCTCTGGCCCATGGTGTACACTCTAGCTGATGCACCCCTCTACTCAGGTTGGTCCATTGTACCATGGCTGCCAGAAGTGCTGCCTCTATCTCTGTCTCTGCCTCTGCCTCTGCGTCTGCCTCTACTAACTATCTGTGAACCTTTGGAAGCAGAACCTTGTACTGATCTCTCTGGTATAGTATGTGGCATAGGTCGACATACTCTAGTACAATTTCTGATAAAATGCCCAGTTCCACTACAATTATAACAGGCTCCAATGGCCTTATAGCATACCCCTCCATATACCTTACCACAAGCGTCACAGATATGGATAGGAAAGGAACTCTTGGTTGTCTGCTGACTGAATCTTGGTGGCCTCTACCCTAAAGATCTCCCTTTGCCATACCCATGAGCACGAGGTCCCCCAAAATCTTTTCTCTTCCCTAAACTGTTGCCTGAACTTTGGCCATCAGGTTTCCCACTCTTCTCTTTTTCTCTAATTCCTTTTTCGGTCATCCCTTCCAGTTCGATCCTTTCCAATTCAAAAGCTTGGGAGATCAATTCTACGAAGTTTACATGTCTAGACTCAACCACCTATAGTCTCAGGCTAGGTCTCAACCTAGCTTTAAACCGTTTGCATCTACCTCTGCTAGTGGTGAGCAAACTCCCAGCATGATGTCTTAGACGGAAGAACTCTCTCTCATATTCAGCCATAGTTCTATCTCCCTGCTTTAAACCTAGAAACTCCTAAAGCTTCATATCCACATATGTATCAGGAACATACTTCTCTTTGAATTCGCAGAGGAAATCTTCCCAAGTCAAGACTAGAGGCTCTACTAGACAGTGAGGAATGGTCTTCCACCATTCATAAGCATCTCCATGCAACAGAGAAAATGAATACTCAAATTTGAGGGCATCAGTGTATTGCAACTTCTTGAAGACCCTCTCCATCCTTTCTATCCACTGTTCAGCTTCTAATGGATTTACTGTGCCCTTAAATTCTGCAGCCCCATACTTCATTAACTTCTCATACTGTCGCACTAGGGGTGGTGGTGGTTGTACTAGGGCTAGAACTGGTACATTGCTAGCCATTTGTTAAAAGAATGGAGTCATCTGCAGTGCAAACTATGCAGGAAACTGCATAGGTGGGATTGGTGTAGCTAGGCCTCTCACTCTCCGAGGAGCTGAGGCCTCTCCCTGTGCTTTAACTGCCACAGACTGTTCTACCGAGTAATCCCCCTCTTCCATCTCGAATCACAAAGATTTCTAACTCCTGAACAACCAACACAAGGAAATTAGCCCTATTAGTCCACTTCCATGATGTAATTGTACTATATGTATCAAACCATAACATTTGAGCAGTTGTACTTATCAAAAATATTTTAAATTCACAATTCAAAACTTAGTTAAAAAAACATACTCTGATACCACTAAAACATGTCGCACCCCTTACTCCTCTGTAAAACATGATATGATCCCGTAATATACCTAATAAAATACCGAACTTCGCCTACCGATAAATCATTAAATATACTATAAGGGATTTTAAACAATTCCATTTCATTTTTAAGTGTAAAACGATGATAAAAGAATTATTAAAGTGTCTTTGAGTTAGGTATATGCCATAAAATTTATTTAGAAATAAATTAGCATTTTTAAAATTTTACTAAAATTTTGCATGGTGACGGCTAAAACTATATAAAACCAGTTCTTTTAAACATGTTGAAAATCACCTATAACAATTATTATATGCAAATTTAAAATCACCTCAGAATCAAGAAATTTTTTTTTTCTTTCTTTCTCATTCAACATAAAAAATATAATATTATTCCATCAATCACAATTTAAAAGAAATTTTAACATTTGCATTCATTGGAATTAAAGGAATAAATATTACAAAAATTTACATTTAAATACAGTCTCAAAATAAAATTACAAACTTCTTATACAACTGTTTTAACATACGTACAAATAGCTACAAATACATCAAAATGACTTTACAAGGGTATACATACAATATACCCATACTCAAGTCCACACGCCGCTCCAATGTCTCTCCAAGCAAGCTCACTCAACTGCCCCATCTTTTTCTTTACCTGCGATAACATATTGAGCTATCGCTAAGTGGTGAACTAAGTAGTGCACAACTAATGATTTAACACACAGTAGGAACATAATTTATCAAATCATAATACTGTATTTGTAAAATTCATATTCACCATGAACTATAACAATAACACAATATTTCTTAATCAATACCAAATCATTTAATCACATTTTATTTTAAACAATCAGAAAACACAAGTTTTGTCACACCCTACCCCTCTGTAAGGCATAACATGATCCCGTAGTATACCTAATGAATTACCAACTTCGCCTACTGATAACCCATTAAATACACTACAAGGGATTTTCAAAAACTTTTCTTACTTGTTTTACAGTGGTGAGAACTATTTACAGGTGTTAAAAACCTTTTTGAACTGAGGTGAATTAACTAACACATTTAGACTATTAGTAATTTCTGTAAAAAAATTTTGGCAGAGTGCCCTCCGTAATTTAGATAAAACAGTTCTTTAAAAACCTGTAAAAAGCACTTCAATATTTTTCTCAATCTCAAACTCTAGCATAATTCAACACAAATCCACAATAATTTTTCAAAGACTGAGATACATGAAATATAATACAATTTTTACAAGTCCAAATAACTCATAATTTATTTTACAACTTTAATGTACAATTTTAATTTACAACTGCTCAAAACCAAGAATACTATATACATATAGTGAACATACATTACAATATAAAATGTAGAATATGGTATACTCAATATACCCGATGATTTCTCGCTGAATGTACTAGCGACCTAGTCATCATTTCTCACGTCTGGATACAAGAATGAAAAGCTATCGCTGAGTAAAATTTACTCAGTGGTGCACAATAACAATTTGAAATGCGATATATAAATATTTTATTGACAGTTCACAAATCAAATGATTCACAATTCCATTTCACAATTTACAAAATTCACCTAACACAAATTTGATCAAGTAATTGAATAATACCGTTTTGCAAATCAATAACACAATTCGATCAAATAACTGAATAATACCGTTTTGCAAATCAATAACACAATTCCATCAAATAACTGAATAATACAATGTTGCCAATCGATAACATAATTTAGGCCATGACACAAATTTTCCTCACATGTCGTGTTGTACACCACGACAAGACACACTCACCCCAATAATCGAAATCAATGAGGGAGGAAGCTAGCTGAAAAATGAGTACTCATCCACACTAACCTCAGACTGGGAAGTCAATGAGGGAGGAACATAATCCCACTCACCCCAGACTGATAAGTCAAAGAGGGAGGAATATATCAACAGTGTCATGCCAAATATGAATCAAAACAATTTCAAATCACAATATTTCATACAAACCATAAATCACATTTTATCTCAAAATTTCTATTTGCAAAGTTGGCAATACAATAAGTTCCAAATAATATTCCCAAAACCAAAGCAATCAAAACTTATTCATAACTCATTTCTCTACATAAATTTGATAGTAAAAGCAGTGAATATAAAAGTATTGTGCACGGACACAATTTAAAACTATAATGTTGAATTAAATTTTTAAGTAGAAGATGAGAAGTCAAACTTATTATGCACAAACACAATTTAAAATAATAACATAGAAATAATCATAATTTATTTCAATTGAAAAATTCAAAAGAAATACTTATTATGCACAAACACAATTTAAAACAATAACATATAAATAATCGTAATTTATTTCAATTGAAAATTTCAAAAGAAATACTTATTGTGCTCAAACACAATTTAAAACAATAACATATAAATAATCATAATTTATTTCAATTGAAAAATTCAAAAGAAATACTTATTGTGCACAAACCTCTGATAACTGTCTCTTGGCTCTGACTCAGTGTTTCCTTCCCCTCCCTGAGTCTTTGCAAACACTTTGGAAATTCTTCAAAACTCCTCCAAAACTTGGTCTTCTTGCTGCCTATCTACTGCCCATTGTGTAAGGATCACTTTTAATGGAGAGACTTACCAGAAATTATGGCTTGAAAGTGAAGATTGGAGTTCATGCATGGAGCTTGGAAGCTTTGGCCATGGAGTTCTTCTTGGGAGCAAATCGGCTGCTGTTTGGGAAGGTTGAAGAAGATGACAATCTGTCCAAAAATGAGGATGTAGTGGTCCACTTAGGTGAGTTAGTGGAGCACCATGGGTGATTAAATATTTATTTAATCTTAAATTCCCAATTTCTCACATTAAGCTCCCAATTTTTGCTATTTACTTTAGGTACCACCAATTTAATTTTTCATGACATTTTCCAAGTGTAATATCATGTATTTTTAATGGACATTTAAGTCAAAAGACAACTCGAGGTGTCAAATGACCACAATGCCCCTGTTCGGGTTGCATTCCTGATTTTTCGGTAATACCGGGTTTTGTCCGTTTTTCGATTTCTCACTTTTCTTTGTACTAATGATTTCATTTTTCTTTAATATTTCTTATGATATTTATACTTCAATAGGTGTCTCTTTAAGTCTTAAAAATATTTTCCAGGGTTCCCCGTGGTCTAGGGCTAGTCATTGGTCCACGCCGTGACTTCCCCGTGCGGTCACCCATCACTAGGGTTCTTGGCTCGCTTAACTTGGTTGCATTTCTTTACTATTATTTTTCCTTTGTTTTCTTGTATTTTCTTTTCTTGTAATTCATTATTTAATGTCTCCTCACTCATATCGAAGTGTAGTTCTAGGCATTCTAGCTGTCCGGACAACACTGGTCACCGAAACAGTAGAACGCACTACCGAACTTAGGGGTGTTACAATTCTCCCCCCCTTAAAATAAATTTTGTCCACGAAATTTTTCCCAATAGCCATCTTACAATAGTCATACGTTTATTTTCTCCTTTCTATATGATCGTATAATCTTCTTTCTCTCGAATTTGTATAAGACTTTTAACAATCTAATACAACATTTAATTTGTTTGTATAACACTAATCTTCTCTTACTATTGTCCTGTCTAATATTTCGATTCATGTTCCTTCTTGAATGACCCTTGAGGTCATGTTAGAATCATTTATCTAGTCATTGGTCCTCTAACCATTCTAGTCCATAGTCTTCCTCACATTCGTAACATTTCTTTGTTATATTTGAACCAACTGTTCGAATTTTTACTTCCATAACTCTTTTTATCTGTCAATATTCTATAACTTACTTTCTTTTGTACTGAACTATAACCTTTCGATATTCTAACCTTTGAGTTTTAGATCCTTAAGTAGGATTTTCAAACTTATTTCTAACAATTAAATTCTGTCCTGGCATAACTATACCAAAACAGATGCCGTTGGTAACTATTCTTATCTAGGTATACTATCGGATAGTACGTAGCTCTACACAATAATCTCAAGTCAGTACTGTAATCTGCAGCTTACAGTATAAACATCAAGAACATTGCATAGTTACTACGATACATCCCAATAGATCAAATTTTTCGATATTTTATCCTTTTCGAATTTACTGATATTCGAATCTTATTCTGATTACAATATCCATTAGCAATTTCTAACAGTAACCTCCTTGCCCTCATCTAGAGCAATTCCATTACTGCATCTTACTTTTACGTCCTCTTGCCTTCCATTAAGTAGGCTCGCCAATTAACTTTATAATTTATGGTGTGTTAGAAAATATTTTTCGCCAATAACTCTTTCAAAACTAATTTCACTTATTATCACAATCCTTATTTTAAAGAGCTAATCACTAATGCATCAAAATTTATTCCCCTGTAAAGGAATAACAATAGAATATATAGTTCTAACACTAACATAAAAGTATGCAAACTCCAGGTCAAACAATACATATATATATCTTAGTTACTATTTGAGAAAGTACCAGCAATAATATCAAAATTCTAAGTCTCTTCTCTCTGCCGTATAGCGTATACTCCAGTTGGAGCATCACCCTGTTCTGAATGATTCACAGTACTCTGACTTCTAGGTGTACTACCCCTACCTCTACCTTTTCCTCTACTAACTGATGGTGAACTCTTTGGGGTAGAAAGTTGGGTTGATCCCTTTGGTGTAGTAAATGATCCAGAACGACCTGGATTTACACAATCCCTAGCAAAATGGCCAGTCTCTCCACAGTTAAAACATGCTCCTACGGCTCTATAACATACCCCACTATATGGTTTACCACAAGTTACACAAAGTCGATCTGACAGCGCATTCCTGGGTTTCTGTTGAGTTTGCTGATCGGATCGAGGTAGTTTCTGTCCAGAAGATCTATCTCTATCGGACTTCTTACTATCTCTGTTGTATCCCCCAAAGTTTTTCCTCTTTCCAGTAAGACCACTAGAACTCTGTTCTACTGACTTTCCCTCTTTTTCTGTCTTCTCTGATTTCTTTTTCTCAGAAGCTACTTCAGATTCAATTCTTTCTAATTCTAGTGCTTGAGAAATAAGTTCAGAGAAGTTGTTATGTTTGAATCCAACCACTTATAATCTGATACTAGGCTTCAAGCCGGTTTCAAACCTCTTACATCTCTCCCTACTGGTAGAAAGTAGACTTACTGCATAATGGCTCAGGCGGAAAAATTCCCTTTCATATTCAGCCACCGATCTACTCCTGCTTTTGGACTTAGGAACTCTTGCGCTTCGATCTACATAAGCATCTGTGACATATTTTTTTATGAATTCCCTGAGAAAGTCACCCGTGTTAGCACCGCAGTTCTACCAAACTGTGGGGAATGGTTTTCCACCACCATAAGCATCCCCTCAGTAGCAAAGATACCGAGTATTCAAATCGAGCTCCTGCAAAGGCAATTTCTTGAATACCCTATCTATCCTTTCTAACCACTGCTCGCCTCTAGAAGATCTATCGTCCCTTGAACTCAGAGCCCCATATTTCATCAATTTGTCATATCGCTTTACGTAAGACCGTGGTTGTACCATCGTGTATCAGTATTGGGCTTGAGTAGGCACATTACCACCATTTGTTGGAACATTGCAGCCATCCACTGAGCCAATCGAAAGGTGGAATCTGATGCGGGGTCGTGTCTTTGAACCACTAACATTATGTAGGGTCAGCATTCCCTTGCACCTTAGCCTCTATAGATTGATCGACTGAACGATCACCCTCTTCCATAGTTAATGCGAGGATCTTAGACCTCCTAAACAAATAACACAAGGAGATTTCCTCCCGTTAGTGTATATTTATAATGTAATGTACTGTATGTATCAGACAATGATATTGAGCAGTTGTACTATAAAGAAAGAATATTCAAGTAACATGTGAAAACAGAATTTAAAAAACTAGCTCTGATACCACTAAAACATGTCACACCCTACCCCTCTGTAAGGCATAACATGATCCCGTAGTATACCTAATGAATTACCAACTTCGCCTACTGATAACCCATTAAATACACTACAAGGGATTTTCAAAAACTTTTCTTACTTCTTTTACAGTGGTGAGCACTATTTACAGGTGTTAAAAACCTTTTTGAACTGAGGTGAATTAACTAACACATTTAGACTATTAGTAATTTCTGTAAAAAAATTTTGGCAGAGTGCCCTCCGTAATTTTGTATAAAACAGTTCTTCAAAAACCTGTAAAAAGCACTTCAATATTTTTCTCAATCTCAAACTCTAGCATAATTCAACACAAATCCACAATAATTTTTCAAAGACTGAGATACAAGAAATATAATATAATTTTTACAAGTCCAAATAACTCATAATTTATTTTACAACTTTAATGTGCAATTTTAATTTACAACTGCACAAAACCAAGAACACTATATACATATAGTGAACATACATTACAATATAAAATGCAGAATATGGTATACTCAATATACCTGATGATTTCTCGCTGAATGTACTAGCAGCCTAGTCTGCTGCCCTGTCAGTTTGTCTACCTGCGACAGCAATGAAAAGCTATCGCTGAGTAAAATTTACTCAGTGGTGCACAATAACAATTTGAAATGCGATATATAAATCTTTTATTGACAGTTCACAAATCAAATGATTCACAATTCCATTTCACAATTTACAAAATTCACCTAACACAAATTTGATCAAGTAATTGAATAATACCATTTTGCAAATCAATAACACAATTCGATCAAATAACTGAATAATACCGTTTTGCAAATCAATAACACAATTCGATAAAATAACTGAATAATACAATGTTGCTAATCGATAACATAATTTAGGCCATGACACAATTTTTTCACACATGTCGTGTTGTACACCACGACAAGACACACTCACCCCAATAATCAAAATCAATGAGGGAGGAAGCTAGCTGAATAATGAGTACTCATCCACACTCACCTCAGACTGGGAAGTCAATGAGAGAGGAACATAATCACACTCACCCCAGACTGATAAGTCAAAGAGGGAGGAATATATCAACAGTGTCATGCCAAATGTGAATCAAAACAATTTCAAATCACAATATTTCATACAAACCATAAATCACATTTTATCTCAAAATTTCCATTTGCAAAGTTGGCAACACAATAAGTTCCAAATAATATTCCCAAAACCAAAGCAATCAAAACTTATTCATAACTCATTTCTCTACATAAATTTGCTAGTAAAAGCAGTGAATATAAAAGTATTGTGCACTGACACAATTTAAAACTATAATGTTGAATTAAATTTTTAAGTAGAAAATGAGAAGTCAAACTTATTGTGCACAAACACAATTTAAAATAATAACATAGAAATAATCATAATTTATTTCAATTGAAAAATTCAAAAGAAATACTTATTATGCACAAACGCAATTTAAAACAATAACATATAAATAATCGTAATTTATTTCAATTGAAAATTTCAAAAGAAATACTTATTGTGCTCAAACACAATTTAAAACAATAACATATAAATAATCATAATTTATTTCAATTGAAAAATTCAAAAGAAATACTTATTGTGCACAAACCTCTGATAACTGTCTCTTGGCTCTGACTCATTGTTTCCTTCCCCTCCCTGAGTCTTTGCAAACACTTTGGAAATTCTTCAAAACTCTCCCAAAACTTGGTCTTCTTGCTGCCTATCTAGTGCCCATTGTGTAAGGATCACTTTTAATGGAGAGACTTACAAGAAATTATGGCTTGAAAGTGAATATTGGAGTTCATGCATGGAGCTTGGAAGCTTTGGCCATGGAGTTCTTCTTGGGAGCAAATCGGCTGCTGTTTGGGAAGGTTGAAGAAGATGACAATCTGTCCAAAAATGAGGATGTAGTGGTCCACTTAGGTTAGTTAGTGGAGCACCATGGGTGATTAAATATTTATTTAATATTAAATTCCCAATTTCTCACATTAAGCTCCCAATTTTTGCTATTTACTTTAGGTACCACCAATTTAATTTTTCATGATATTTTCCAAGTGTAATATCATGTATTTTTAATGGAGATTTAAGTCAAAAGACAACGCGGGGTGTCAAATGACCACAATGCCCCTGTTCGGGTTGCATTCCCGATTTTTCGGTAATACCGGATTTTGTCCGTTTTTCGATTTCTCACTTTTCTTTGTACTAATGATTTAATTTTTCTTTAATATTTCTTATGATATTTATACTTCAATAGGTGTCTCTTTAAGTCTTAAAAATATTTTTCAGGGTTCCCCATGGTCTAGGGCTAGTCAACGGTCCATGCCGTGACTTCCCCGTGCGGTCACCCATCGCTAGGGTTCTCGGCTCGCTTCACTTGGTTGCATTTCTTATTTTTCCTTTATTTTTCTTGTATTTTCTTTTCTTGTATTTAATTATTTAATGTCTCCTCACTCATATTGAAGTGTAGTTCTAGGCATTCTATGTGACACCCCTTACCCGACTACAGTGTAGCCGAGCAAGTTATGCCACTCAGTGTGCCGAGCACTCTATTTTTATCTTAATTAATTTTTTTATCATAATTTTGAATATAACTTGTGAAATATAATTCATTTTAAGCCATTTATCGAAATTATTATTTCTTTGAGGTTCCGGAAATTTTAAAGAAAATCCGGCAGAATACCAGCTAAAAATGGAGAAAACAGTTCTTCGGAACCTGTGAAAAAAACACTTCCTATATTCATTTTCCATCATCTCAACTCCATTTATCAAATTCTCAACAATGTTCAATCTCAGTTCTCATTCATCCATCTCATATGATACCATGCATAATTCATATATAAACATTCACTTTTCCATTTACAACCACACTTTTCATTATTTACATGAATATCAAAATGCATTACATAAGTTTCAAATACATATGAGAAAATAAAATCAATTACAAAATACCAAAATGACATCTAGCGTCCTACCAATGCACTGCAGACAGTGAGGTGACATGCACTATGCAGAATCGTGAACCGCCTTACCGAACTGTGGTCTACCGGGTGCTCTGTCAATCTTCGCACTACGCGTTGCAAAAGTGACGCGCTAAGCATAAAGCTTAGTGGTGCAAATAATAAAATAGAAAGAAATAATATGCAATATAAAAATCATAATTTCTTAGCCATTGTGTTCATAAGAACTGAATAATTACCAACTTAGTGTTTAGTCGAGGGCTAATTACGTTTTATGATATTAACTTCTTCATGCATTTTGTTAATTATTTTCTTCATGATCTTGAGTTTCTTTGTATTCTATCGTAATCATTCCTGATATTTAATTTTCGTATTTTCTTTAACAATCAGTTCATTTACAGTTATACTTTTCAATGCCCAAGTAACCTATCTCGACGATCGGATCGATAACGGGTCGTTGGCACCGACACCGCGGTGCCTCGCCGTCATACCATGGGACGCAGTAACGCCAACCATGTATGCAATCGATGGCTAAAAAGCCATGATATCACATAATTGGCATAAAAGCCATGAATACGGGCATAAAGCCATGAATACAGGCATAAAGCCTTTCCTTTCGCAGTACTGCTAAAACAATACCCTATTGGCATGCCAAACTATCCAAACCAATCACTTTAGGCCTACTAGGGCATTTTGCATATTTAAGTTTCACAATTTTTGGATTTCAAGTTTTCATGTCACTATTCATTTCATTAGTCAATTAAAACGTTGACTTTTGCATAAACAATAGGTACATTGGTTTTAATACTCCCAACATACCACATTTTGTATTCAAAACTTGTTAGTTTTGGTCACCTTCTCAAAGTTTAGGTCATTTTGGCAAAATTGC
Source organism: Hevea brasiliensis (assembly GCF_030052815.1). NCBI lineage: Eukaryota > Viridiplantae > Streptophyta > Magnoliopsida > Malpighiales > Euphorbiaceae > Hevea > Hevea brasiliensis. The sequence continues at coordinate 86,642,691 of NC_079497.1, read as the reverse complement.
CAATTTTTTGGTTTTGGTGTCACTATTCACCTCATTGGTCAACAAAAATGTTGACTTTTAGAATAAAAATGTGTACATTGACTTTGGCACTCCTAACATACCACATTTGGTGTTTAAAACTTGTTGGCATTAAGTGTTAATACCATTTCCAAGCATTAAACCAAAGGAGCAGATTTTTCAGTTTTGGTGAGTCAACTTCACTGTTCCATTGGATACTGTTACTGTTGGAATTTGAAGAAATGTAAAACATGAAAGTTGTTCCTTATTTTGTCTAGTTGAATTTCCTTTTTTGAATCACTCCATTTGGAGTTTTGTAGCTCCAGATATGGCTCAAAAACCCAAGCTGTCCGGATATGCATTCTGCAGAAATTTACCATATCTACAGTGCATGAACAGTAACTTGAGTCACTTGGTTGAATGGGTTCTGGCCATAATTTGGGGTAGGTTCCTTCATGAAAGTTGTTTGTTTATGTCTTAACTTGTTGCTGTAAAACTTTCAGGCCAATTGACCAAATCTACAGTGAGTTATGGCCAAATGAACAGTTACTGTTCATTTGGCAAATTCTGCAGAATTCAGTGCAGGGTATCCGGATTGTGGCTGAGTTTTGACCCTTTTGCTTTGGTCTTTTGGGCATGGTTTCTTCAGCAAATATGTGCCATTATAAGCCTAGTTTCATGTCCAATTGGCCAAACACCAATTGGACTAGCACAGCCCAAGTTATGGCAGTGCAAAGGGACTGAAATTTCAGTCCCTATGCTGCTGTCCATAGGGCAGCCTGCAACCTCACCTTGCCATAGTATTTTTCAGTCCCATTTATGGTCAACACATCTAAAATGGTCACTAATTGACCATTACAATGTGACCTAACAATTTCCTAAGCCAATTCACACTTTCACCTTTCCAAACCCTAAGATTCAAATCAATTTATCCATAAACCTCAATTTAACACACTAGTTCAACATCTATGTAAATATATAGTTTAAACATAATCTCCAATTCATGTTAAGTCCATTAAAACCATCAAAACACTCCCTTATTCTTCCTCCCTTAGGGCTGCCGAAATTGAAGGCATGCATAAGTATAAATTCCATTCATTTAAGTTACCAATTCTTGCTCACTTAAAGGCTTTAACATGGAATAAAGGTGATTTGAGTATTTATGTGCACTAACCTTGTTGTATGCCAATCCAAGCTTGAGAAAGCTTCACTTTCTTTCTTCTTCTTGGCTGCCAAGAGCTTGTTTAAGGTGTGGGATTAATTTTTGATGAAGGGACTTATGGGTTTTAGGGTGAGGAAGCATGGAATTTAAAGCTTGAAAGAGCTTTCATGGAGGTGGCTATGGTGGAAACCCTCTCCTCCCTCTCTCTACATTTTTGGCTGCTGGTTTTTGGTCTATTTGGTTTTCATTTTATGTCTTTTAATGGTTTAGTCAAATGGTAGCTTAATGGTGATTGGTGGTTGCTTTTTAATGACATCACCTTATGTCATTATTAAGCCTTTTTCTTCATTTTCTTTTCTTTCCTCCACTACTCATTTCCAATTTCATTTTTAGTAATGTTTCTTCATATTTTATGTCATATTAATTATTTACTCAACTGGGCAAGTCGGCCAAAAATCACCTCTGAAGGCGAAATGACCAAAATGCCCTCCGTTTGGCTTAACGGGTCAAAATTGTCTGTACCGATTGAAAATTTTTTCTAGGTATTTTCTTGGCATTCTAATGCTATAGGAACCTCAATGACCCTTCTCTGGAGTCCCAAAAATTATTTTATAATTTTTCCCCCGGGTCTAGGGCTCCTCGTTGCGAGAACCGCAACTTACCTCTGGTTACCTATCGCTTGGGCACCGGCTCTTTTGACTTAACTATATTTTATTTCTAAAATTTTTACTAAATTTTTCTCATTAATATTTGAGTTAATTATGGTCCCTCACTTTAATTTAATTATTTTTCCGGACGTTCTAGCTGTCCGGACCTACACCGGTCACCGGAACAGTAGGATGTACGGAATTGCTACCGGGAGGATGTTACAACTCTTCCCCTCTAATTTAAATTTTGTCCTCGAAATTTACTGGGTGTAGGTATCTAAAACAATTCTTTTACCTTTCTATTGCTCCCTCTGTCTACTTCTTTTATATATATGGTACTATTTAGTTTTTTTTTTTTCGAATCTATCATTATACACTTAGGCATATCAGAAGGGAAGGATACTTTACCTCAAATTCACATTTGGGGCTTCTTGCTCCACTCCGGCTTGGTGACATTTGGAAGTGGTGTTACTGTTGTACTCGGTCCTTCCACGGCCTCTGTCTGGGTCCGTGATAAATTCCTCTTAGGACAATCTTTCAGACGATGGTCTATGGCCCCACATCTATAACAGGCTCCAGTCAATCCCCTACATTCACCTTTATGCCACTTGTTACAATGACCACATTTTCTTGCTAGTTCTGTCGCACTCACTACTAGTATTTCTGGTTGATCTCTTCTGGGTATAGGCCTAGGTCTAGATCTCCTACTTTGATCAGATGTTTGACTTGACTGTTCTCTCGGCCTCTTATTACTAGATTGTCCAAATTTCCTCTTTTGCTGATCACCACTCCTCTTCTGTTCCTCTTCGTGAACACAGCTAATATATTTCTTTCTGAACTCTATCAGAAAGAATTTCCAAGTTATGTCTGTTGGTGGCACTACCTTGGTTACGACATCCCACCATCGATATGCAGCTTCTTGTAACAACGAAACTGCACACTCCAAACTCTGTTCTGGTGTGCAATGGAGCTGCTGCAGGACTCTTTCAGTCCTTTCTAACCAATACTTAGCCGCTGCAGAATCGTCTTCCTTTCGACCATTGAAATCTACAACTCCATACTTCCTAAATTTTAATAGAGGTGATTTCAGATGAGACAATGGTGGAACAACCCCAGTCATCTGTCGAAAGAATCCAGTCATCTGCTCAAACAAGGCCTGTTGGGGTTGTACAGGCACCTCTTGCACTGGTGGAGCAGGATCTCCCCGATTTCCAATATCACTCCCAGTCGGGATATGACTTACTACTTCTTCTTCCACTGCCCTCTGCGATGAAGGGTCCATATCCTATTTAACAAAGACAAACAGATCTGCGTTAGTGTCACCTCGACTCTTACAAATGCAATGCATGGTATGGACTCAATCTAGGCCCAGAAACGCTAAACCGTGCTCGATACACTAAATGTGACACTTACCCGACTACGCAGTAGCCGAGCAAGTTATGCCACTCAAGGTGCCGAGCACTCTATTTTTATCTTAATTAATTTTTTATCATAATTTTGAATATAACTTGTGAAATATAATTGATTTTTAGCAATTTATCTAAATTATTATTTCTTTGAGGTTCAAAATTTTAAAAAAATCACAGAATACCACTAAAAATGGAGAAGCAGTTCTTGGAACTCGTGAAAAAAACACTTCCGATATTCAATGTCCATCATCTCAACTCCATTTATCAAATTCTCAACAATGTTCAATCTCAGTTCTCATTCATCCATCTCATATGATACCATGCATAATTCATATATAAACATTCACTTTTCCATTTACAACCACACTTTTCATTATTTACATGAATATCAAAATACATTACATAAGTTTCAAATACATATGAGAAAATAAAATCAATTACAAAATACCAAAATGACATCTAGCGTCCTACCAATGTATCGCAGATAGTGAGGTGACATGCACACTATGCGTAATCGTGAACCGCCTTACCGAACTGTGGTCTACCGGTGCTCGCCCAATCTTTCGCACTACGCGTTGCAAAGTGACGCTAAGCATAAAGCTTAGTGGTGCAAATAATAAAATAGAAAGAAATAATATGCAATATAAAAATCATAATTTCTTAGCCATTGTGTTCATAAGAACGAATAATTACCAACTTAGTGTTTAGTCGAGGGCTAATTACGCTTTTATGATATTAACTTCTTCATGCATTTTGTTAATTATTTTCTTCATGATCTTGAGTTTCTTTGTATTCTATCGTAATCATTCCCGATATTTAATTTTCGTATTTTCTTTAACAATCGGTTCATTTACGATTATACTTTTCCATGCCCAAGTAACCTATCTCGACGATCGGATCGATAACGGGTCATTGGCACCGACACCGCGTTCTGCCGTCATACCATGGGACGCAGTAACGCCAACCACGATGCAATCGGTATGGCTAAAAAGCCATGATATCACATAATTGGCATAAAAGCCATGAATACGGGCATAAAGCCATGAATACAGGCATAAAGCCTTTCCTTTCGCAGTACTGCTAAAACAATACCCTATTGGCATGCCAAACTATCCAAACCAATCACATTAGGCCTACTAGGGCATTTTGCATATTTAAGTTTCACAATTTTTGGATTTCAAGTTTTCATGTCACTATTCATTTCATTAGTCAATTAAAACGTTGACTTTTGCATAAACAATAGGTACATTGGTTTTAATACTCCCAACATACCACATTTTGTATTCAAAACTTGTTAGTTTTGGTCACCTTCTCAAAGTTTAGGTCATTTTGGCAAAATTGCCAATTTTTTGGTTTTGGTGTCACTATTCACCTCATTGGTCAACAAAAATGTTGACTTTTAGAATAAAAATGTGTACATTGACTTTGGCACTCCTAACATACCACATTTGGTGTTTAAAACTTGTTGGCATTAAGTGTTAATACCATTTCCAAGCATTAAACCAAAGGAGCAGATTTTTCAGTTTTGGTGAGTCAACTTCACTGTTCCATTGGACACTGTTACTATTGGAATTTGAAGAAATGTAAAACATTAAAGTTGTTCCTTATTTTGTCTAGTTGAATTTCCTTTTTTGAATCACTCCATTTGGAGTTTTGTAGCTCCAGATATGGCTCAAAAACCCAAGCTGTCCGGATATGCATTCTGCAGAAATTTACCATATCTACAGTGCATGAACAGTAACTTGAGTCACTTGGTTGAAAGGGTTCTGGCCATAATTTGGGGTAGGTTCCTTCATGAAAGTTGTTTGTTTATGTCTTAACTTGTTGCTGTAATAATTTCAGGCCAATTGACCAAATCTACAGTGAGTTATGGCCTTACTGTTCATTTGGCAAATTCTGCAGAATTCAGTGCAGGGTATCTGGATTGTGGCTGAGTTTTGACCCTTTTGCTTTGGTCTTTTGGGCATGGTTTCTTCAGCAAAAATGTGCCATTATAAGCCTAGTTTCATGTCCAATTGGCCAAACACCAATTGGACTAGCACAGCCCAAGTTATGGCAGTGCAAAGGGACTGAAATTTCAGTCCCTATGTCGTATCCATAGGGCAGCCTGCAACCTCACCTTGCCATAGTATTTTTCAGTCCCATTTATGGTCAACACATCTAAAATGGTCACTAATTGACCATTACAATGTGCTCTAACAATTTCCTAAGCCAATTCACACTTTCACCTTTCCAAACCCTAAGATTCAAATCAATTTATCCATAAACCTCAATTTAACACACTAGTTCAACATCTATGTAAATATATAGTTTAAACATAATCTCCAATTCATGTTAAGTCCATTAAAACCATCAAAACACTCCCTTATTCTTCCTCCCTTAGGGCTGCCGAAATTGAAGGCATGCATAAGTATAAATTCCATTCATTTAAGTTACCAATTCTTGCTCACTTAAAGGCTTTAACATGGAATAAAGGTGATTTGAGTATTTATGTGCACTAACCTTGTTGTATGCCAATCCAAGCTTGAGAAAGCTTCACTTTCTTTCTTCTTCTTGGCTGCCAAGAGCTTGTTTAAGGTGTGGGATTAATTTTTTATGAAGGGACTTATGGGTTTTAGGGTGAGGAAGCATGGAATTTAAAGCTTGAAAGAGCTTTCATGGAGGTGGCTATGGTGGAAACCCTCTCCTCCCTCTCTCTACATTTTTGGCTGCTGGTTTTTGGTCCATTTGGTTTTCATTTTATGTCTTTTAATGGTTTAGTCAAATGGTAGCTTAATGGTGATTGGTGGTTGCTTTTTAATGACATCACCTTATGTCATTATTAAGCCTTTTTCTTCATTTTCTTTTCTTTCCTCCACTACTCATTTCCAATTTCATTTTTAGTAATGTTTCTTCATATTTTATGTCATATTAATTATTTACTCAACTGGGCAAGTCGGCCAAAAATCACCTCTGAAGGCGAAATGACCAAAATGCCCTCCGTTTGGCTTAACGGGTCAAAATTGTCTGTACCGATTGAAAATTTTTTCTAGGTATTTTCTTGGCATTCTAATGCTATAGGAACCTCAATGACCCTTCTCTGGAGTCCCAAAAATTATTTTATAATTTTTCCCCCGGGTCTAGGGCTCCTCGTTGCGAGAACCGCAACTTACCTCTGGTTACCCATCGCTTGGGCACTCTTTTGACTTAATCAGATTTTTATTTCTAAAATTTTTACTAAATTTTTCTCATTAATATTTGAGTTAATTATGGTCCCTCACTTTAATTTAATTATTTTTCCGGACGTTCTAGCTGTCCGGACCTACACCGGTCACCGGAACAGTAGGATGTACGGAATTGCTACCGGGAGGATGTTACATTATAGCTGTCCGGACAACACTGGTCACCGGAACAGTAGAACGCACTACCAAACTTAGGGGTGTTACAATTTTTCAATCACATTTTGAATTAGAGTGTTTACGTTTCAAGGGTGTTGCCATTGTAACATTCAAATTTTCATGAAATCATAAGAATACTTTTCAAGCATTAATAAACCATTCCTTTTCAATCACATATATTTTTTTTTTCAAAGTGTTCACAATTCAATGGTGTTACCAACATTCACACAGTTCAGAGCATAACACAAAATTTCCAATCAATACCGTGTTGTACACCATGACAAAGCCAAGACATTCTAATAACCAAAGGCCAAAGGGGAACACAAAGGCTGGCTAGCATATATTAGTACTCATCTAAAACGTCCTCAACTTGCAAGCCAGAGAGGGAAACTCAAACCCACAAGTGGAGGAGAAACATCCAAGTCGTTTCACTAGGCATGCTAATGAGGAATACAAATAAAATTACCATGTCTACTGTGGTTTCAACACATATTCAAAATAATTTCCATTCAACAAAACACATTTATAAATTAATAAACACATTTAGTTGTTACAAATTTATGTACATGGTTAGCAACACATCACGTTCTCAAAAGCACTTTAAAACACATTCAAAATCGACCCACCCCCTTGCTACAATGAAATTAAGGGCCAACATACGCCTTTCCATAATATAAATTCATTTCACAATTTACAATCTTCAAAATAATGCAAATAATTCCTTAAATGCATAAGAGAATTTATATTTGAATCATACAAATTCATTCAACACATTAAAGTTCTCAAATACAAAGAAAAAGCAAAATTAATTCATTTAATTCTAATACAAATTTAAAGATGAAAAAAAAAAGCTAGTTGTGCACAAACCTTTTTATACTTCTCTGGACTTAGATCAAATTCTCCCTTCTTTGGAAGGCTCCTTTTCTACTAAAAACACACAATTGCAAAATCTTAATACTTATCCCAACTAAAACTAATAACTAATCAAACAATTGCCTCATGAATCCCTAAGTTAACTATGTAAGTTAAATAAATCCTGGGTTCTTGACAGGTTTGAAGCCTCACTATGGAACCCAATTTCAATCTAATTCGAGTTCTTATTTGCTAAAGTGATCTTCATGAAAGTTGTTTCTCTATGTCGTAATTTTATTTTCCTTTTTAAATCACTCAATTTGGAGTTCTGGATCTTAAGTTATGGCCAAATTACTAAACACTCTTCTAGGTGTTATATCCTGAAATTTTAGGTTTTTCATATTTGTGCCTTAAATTTTCATTCTATATTCAGGCATCTTAAGCTCATAATTTGGCCCTAGTCCCTAAAACAATGTTTTAGGTCTTTGTCTTAGGTTTCCAAATCAATTTGGATTACTTCAATTAGAGTTATGTGGAGGAAGTTATGGCATGATAGCCATCCAAAGGTCATAGGGCAATTTTGTTAAAGTGCAGGAATTCCAGATTTGGCATTCCTAACTTACCCTAACAATTCCCCTACATTGCCCAAAGAACTGTGTAACACCCTGAACCTCCGAGTTATGAATAGTACCATTTTTGGTCCATGACTAGTACTATTCAAAGACACCTTGAGGACCAAAAATAAATAGAAAATTAATTGAGATAGGCACAATAAAAATTCAAGTGACCCAAAAATATAAGGACTCACCGGGTATATTGTAAAAGAGGGATTATGACCCGATAAGGGGCATTTTGGTCAATTCACTTTAAGAGTTGATTTTTGACCAAAATGTCAATTTAATTAAATGAAAATAACATATTGAATTATGAAGAAATATTGAGGGAAAAATTAGAGTAAAAGTGGAAAGAAAATAAAAGAGGCAAAAATCTAGAATTTAAATTCCATTTTTGACCTAATTAAAACTAATGACTTATGGGCTTTCGACAATTAAACTTAATTATTTAATTAAAAAGGAATAAATAAGTATAAAAGAAGACAAGTCTCCTTCTTTCCCTTCTTCCATGCCACCACCCATCTTCCCTCTCCCTCTCCCTCTCTTTTCTTTTCTCTTCTTCTCCAATCTTCTTCCACCATTGTTTTCCCTTCCAAGTCTTGATTCACTTCAATTCCCTTCATAAATTTCATAGCCCACTAAAAGAAAACATCAAAGAGATCTTTGATTGAGAGATTAAAAACAAAAAGAGCAAGATTTGGAAGAGATTGGAAGTGGGAAAAATCATCAAGTAAGGTAAGCTCTCTCTTTCATGCTTGATTTACTACATATGCTTTGAATCAAGTTTGGGTGTGATGAATTTACATGAGAAAGCATAAAAAAACATGTATAGAATCTAAACTAGGGTTTTGGCTAAATTGGAGAAAAGTTAGGGTTTGATGTCTATGAATGAAATTGATGATGAGATTAAGCTTAGTTGAAGTAGTATACATGATTGGGGCAAAGAAATTGCATGAAATTTAATTATGGGAGATTAGGGTTCATGGGAAAATTGGGTTTTAGTGCTAGAGAGTGAAATTGGTGTGTGTAGTGTTAAATTATGATCATTTGAGGTTTATTTAGTTTGAATTGACATTGGGTTGATGAATAGAAGTAATGGAATGGCAGGATTAGGGAAAATTGCAAACTTTGGTGTTTGAAAATTATGGGTTTTGTGCTAGGAAATGCCATTGATGTGTCAATGCTAAATTATAGTCATTTTGGGTGAATTAAATTTGAATTGAGGTTGGTTAATGGAAGTAATTGAAGAACTGAAAAATTGAACTTAGGGTAGAATTTTGCACACTGAATTCAGTGTGTTTGGAAGCTCATAACTTAAGCTACATAACTCTAATTGGTGTGAAACTAATTGAAAATGAAACTTAAGACATAGGGCAAGAATTTTCGTGAAGATACCCTACCTTGAAAATGACCTTAAGCTATCCGAAATGAGCCTTGAACTTAGAGACAAAATTCTAGAACCTACAGAATTTGACCATATGAACAGTAAACTTTGTATGGCCATAACTCTCTCTAGAAAACTCCAATTTAGGTGATTCTTAAACTGATGAAAACCTAAGACATAGTAGAATATTTCATATGAAGAACTTGAGGCCAAATTATGGACTTAACCCAATCGAACTACTAAGTAAAGTTAAATCACTGAATCTGCAGAAATCTGGAAATCTACAGATTTACCATATGAACAGTAAACTTTGCATGGTCATAACTCTCTCTATAAAATACTGATTTAGGCAATTCTTGAACCTATGGAAACCTAAGACATAGTAGAACATTTTGTATGAAGAACATTAGACCAAATTATGGACTTAACTTAATCAAATTTCTAAACGAAGTTGGATCAATAAATCTACTATAACTGAATCTGCAAGATGAACAGTGACATAAACAATAATTGTGTTTTGGTCATAACTTGAGCTACATAGCTCCGAATTAGGCGATTCAAAAAGGAAAATAAAGTTAAGACCTAGATGAACAATTTTCATGAAGAACACCTCACCCAATTATGATCGAAACTAGGTAAAAATTGGGTTCAAAGATTGGGGCACCAAGTTGTCCAAAACCAAAACTCTCTAAAATTTGCAAAGCTAATTTGGGATGCATTAGACATTCATGTAATGAGTTCTTGGCAGCAATTGAGATTAGTATTGAGGTATTCTATTTGTATATTTTCATCAGAGAAAGAGGTTATGACGGATAAGGAATAATGAGTAAAGAGAAAGGAGAGCATTGAAGGTTTGTGCACAACTAACGTTTTCTTCGTTTTTAAACTTGTAAATTGCTTGGAATGTGTTTATTTGAATGAGTTTGCTTTGAACAAGTTTACTTTGACTGAAATATGGTTTTTCTCTTACATTTGAGAAATTTGAGTGTTGCCACCTTTATATGGATATTATGATGAATTTAAATGTGTTTATTAGTTTATAAATATGATTGTTGATTGGGAAATTTTTTTTGGAAACTATTTTGAAACCACAGTTAGCATGATATTCTTTTTCGGAACTCCCCAGTAGTAACGGCTACTTGGGGTAGATAATTGATATTGATTATGTCTCCCATTAATAACGGTTAGTGGGGTAAGACTACATAAGTACTCATTAGCTAGCTAGCCCTTCCCTCATTAATAACGGTTAGTGAGATTGAGATTGCTTTGTCGTGCTGTACAACATGGCACTGATCGTGAAATTTTGTGTCATGGCCTAAACTGTGTATTGATGTTGGCAACACTAATGCTTTGTGAATTGTGATTTATGAAGTGTGATTTCTCATTTGAAATTTTATTCTAATAAATGGCCTTTATGGACTTAGAACTATTGTGAAGTTTTCATGCTTAGAAAAATGTGATTTATTATGCTTTGACAAATTGTGTTTTACCTTAAGTTTTAAAGTTATTAGTTGTGCACCACTGAGTGATATACTCAGCGATAGCTTCTTTATGCTATCCCAGGTAAGGGAAAGGAGAAGGCTACCGAGTGAGAGACTTGGAAGCAGCATTTTGGTATTGATTGTGGGTATTTACGTTAGGTATACCCTTGTGATTCCTTTGGATGTATTTTGTACCTATATGTATGGATGTACGGACATTGAGCAGTTTGTATTAAAAAGTATTGTATTACTAAAGTATTTTGAGTTTATAACTATTTGTATTTTATTTTGAGACTTATGGAAATGTAACATTTGCAATATTTAGTCTATCAATATTTTCAATGAATGTTTACATTGAATTTTAATCATTCCCATGCAATTTTTCACAAAAGAATTAATAAGATAAAAAGTTATGATTTGTTTAAAATCCCTTGTAGCATAACTAATGGGTTATCGGTAGGTGTAGTTGGGCAATTCATTAGGTATGCTACGGGAACATGTCATGCCTTACAAGGGATAAGGTGTGACATGTTTTAGTGGTATTAGAGCTTTGGTTTTTAAACAAGTTTTGAAATTGCATGTTTGAAAATATTTTGATAAGTACAACTACTCAACTGTCATTAATTGATACATATAGTGCATTACATCATAAATATGCACTAATGGAGAGAAATCTCCTTGTGTTGGTTGTTTAGGGAGCAGAATTCTTTGTGATTCAGTATGGAAGAGGGGGATCACACAATGGAGCAATCAGTAGCAGCTGAGGAACATGGGGAGGCCCTAGCTCCTCAGAATGCTAGTGGATCGGCTGTACCCGTCCCACCCATGCAGTTTCCTGCTCAGTTCGCTCAACAGATGGCTGCACTATTTCAACAAATGGCTGGCAATATACCAGTCCAAGATCCTGTGCAAGCACCTCTAGTGCAACCACCATCCCCAGCTAGACAATTTGACAAATTAATGAAGTATGGGGCAACAGAGTTCAAGGGTACAGTGGACCCATTGGAAGCAGAGCAATGGTTAGAACGGATGGAGAGAGTATTCAAGAAACTGCATTGCACTGATGATTTGAAGTTCGAATACTCGGTCTCTCTGCTACATGGAGATGCATGCGAGTGGTGGAAGACCATTCCTCACAGTTTGGTTGAGCCTCCTGTGTTGACATGGGATGACTTTCTCAGAGAATTTAAACAGAAGTATGGCTCCAATATGGCTCAACTCAAATCAGTGTCCTCAACACAGTTCAAACTCAATTCAATATCATTTTCAGCATTTCCAAAGATAAAGTGCAAAATAAATGAGTATTTCAAAAGCCGAAATAAGAGAATTGTAATACAACATTTTGACAGGCCAATATAATTTATAACTTTATTTTACAACGGCTCAAGACCAAGTACAATATATACATACAGTTCACATACATTACAATAATAGTTACAAGGAAGTGATATACTCAATATACCCAGTAAAATCCCAATGCGAAGTCACAAGCAGCCTACTCTGCTACTTTATCTGTCTGTCTACCTGCACAGCAATGAAAAAGCAATCGCTGTGTAAAATTTACACAGTGGTGCACAATAATAATTTAAAATGCAGTAGATAAAAATTTTTATTGACAATTGACAATTCAAATAATTCACAATTTCATGTCACAATTTTCAAAGCTCATATAACACAAATTTGATCAAACAATTTAATAACACAATGTTTCCAATCAATAACACAACTTAGGTCATGACACAAATTTTTCCGAATATGTCGTGTTGTACACCACGACAAGGCATACTCACCCCACTAATCGAAATCAATGTGGGAGGTGGCTAGCTAGATAATGAGCATCCATGCTCACCTCAGTCTAACAAGTCAAAAAGGGAGGAATATAGTCATACTCACCCCATAAATGGAGGAGAAACATAGTAATATTGCCATGCCAAGTGTGAATCAAAATAATTCCAAATCATAATATTTAAATATTTCATACAAACCACAAATCACATTTTATCTCAAAATTTCTATATGCAAAGTAGGCAACACAATAATTTCCAAATAAAATTCCCAAAGCCAAAACAATAAAAAATTATTCATAACTCATTTCTCCAAATGAATTTTCTAGTAAAAGCAGTGAATATAAAAAGTATTGAGCACAGACCTGATTTGAGTTGCTTCTAGGCCTTGACTCAATGTTCCTTATGCTTTTCAATATCCTTTTCAACTGAAACACACAATTTAAAGTGTTTCAGTACTCAGTTAAATTGTTTCTAACAATAAAATCTAATATCTAAATTTTCTTGGTACTATTCCCTTCAATTCATTTCATTTGTCAACCTATAATATTGACTTTTAATGCACACTAGGTGAATTAATTTTAATGTTACTAATATGTCACATTTTAAAGTCCTCAAGTGTTGGTATATGTTACCAATTTCATTTCCAAGTGGATTGAATTTTATTGCAATTTTTCGGATTTGGGTATGCTTTTTTGACCTAGCCAGATGACCTAGTTCCCTTGGTTTTTGGATTCTGGTCAAAATTACAAACTTGTAGGTCTATGTCTTATTGAACTTTTGCCACAAATTTTAGGTCATTTGGAGTTCACTAGACCAAGTTATGGTCATTTTACCAATGCTGGACAAGTTGCACTAAAATGGCAAACTTAGGTCATTTTTAGGTCATTTCCGATTCTGGCAGTTTTTATACCCGAATTTGTGCAAGCATTTTGACTTGCTTATGGTCATTTCTGGCTTTTGTGATCTCTACAAAAGATGTAGCCCTATGTCTAAGCTTTCCAACCATATATATTTCAGGTCATTTGGACCTGTTTTGAGTGAGTTATGGCCAAAATACTGATTGCTTTTCAAATGGTCAATTTTCAGATTTGCAATATCACCAATCCGGATTTGGTCAATTTTCATGTCGCTTTTTAGATAGAATTTAGGTAGGCTTCCAACATGAAAGTTGGCACATTTTGTGCCTAGTTTCACCTCCAATTGGCCTCATATCAATTGGAGTCACACAAGTCTATTTATAGCCTAAAACACATACTACCCTTTTACATGTCCCTCAAACACCAATACACATACACATTAACCTTGTTATAAGTCCACTTCTCTACCAAATTCTGAATTGGTACTAAACCATAACCACTCAACACATCACATTTAGGTCAACTTGGGCAGAATATAATAATTCACAATACATCAATTACAACTCAGAGTTTTAAAGTTCAATTTCAACAATACCTATACATGAATACCTCTCATTAACACATCTAATTTCCCATCAATAATTACATATACATTCTGCCATCCTTGGTACCATAATTCACTAAACTATTTCGTGAATTTAAACACTCTACCATGCATCACAAGGTTGCCCAATTTACACATATACTTCAATCTCCCATATTGACTTCCTAACCTCACTTTTAATGTATAATTCACACATATACATGGTAATCAAGCTCTTATGCATTTAAGCACTTTAATTAACCTCATTACCCATCAAATACAAGTGAAAATACATCAAGTTTCTTCAACAATCATGGCTGCCAAAATGGAACATCCCCATAACTCATCAAATCCTTCAATTTCTTCAACAAATCAATTCATCTCAACACTAACACAAACTTTAGTTAAACAAGGGAAGAAAATGGGCATTTACCTCAACTTGTGCTTAACAAATCCATGGAATTCCCTCTCCTTTTGCTGTCTTTATGTTGCCCATGATGTGTACTCTAACTTTAATGAAGAAGACTTGATGATTCCATGGCTTGATCATAGGTGAATGGAAGCTTTTGCTTGGGATGAAAATGGAGGTTTTGGGAACAATTGGATTCAGCATTGTGAAGGTATGAGGAAGATGAAGTTAAATCTGCCCACTTTTGGCTTATATAGGTCCACTAAATCACACTTAGTGGAGCACTAATGTTGATTAAAAGATTAATTAATCCAAAGTCCCTTAAAATTGCAATTATACCCTCAATCTTTCACTATTTATATTATATGTCAAATTTCTTGTTTTCCATTAAATTTTTAAAATGTAATACCGCTTATTTTTCATGGACATTTAGGTCAAAAGTCAACTGTAATTGATCAAAATGCCCCTATTCAGTTTGTATTCTCGATTTTTCGATAACATCAATTTTTGTCGGTTTCTCGATTTTTCATTTTTCTTTGTACTAATTAATTAATTTTTCTTTGACATTTCTAATGTCATTTGTAACATCCTCATTTTCATAGTCCGTACGTCCTAAGGTTTCGACGGCTAATGTCTGCCTTGGAAATTCGGAATATCTGGAGCTACACTGTAATAACAGTGAGGAAGTATAAAATAATAAAATATGTGATGAGAAAAATTAAGGAAAAATAAAAGAGATAAAATGTGACTAAGTTAAACGAGCCGAACCCGTAGCGATAGGTGACCGCACTGGGAAGTTACTGCGATAACCGTTGACTAGCCCTGGACCACGGGGAACCCAGGAAAAATATTTTTGGGACATAATTAAAGGTCTACTGAGGTGTAATTGACATTGAAAATGTCAAAGAAAATTTAGTGAGTCAATATAAATTAAAAACAGAAATTAAAGAAATCGGCTGTACAAGGAGTAAATCGGCAGTACTGAAAAATCCGAAATATAACCCGAAGATGGGCATTTTGGTCATTTGACACCTAGTGTTAGCTTCTGACCTAAATGTCCATGAAAATAAAGTGGTATTAAATTTTGAAAATTTCATGAAAAATGAAATTGGAATGAAATGTAATTAAGGGAAATTAAAGGGATAAAGTTGGGATAATTAAAAGTTTAATTAAATTATTATTACTTTAAAATTAGTGGACCTTAGTGGGACATATATAAGCATATGAGACAAAGTGGATAGCCATATTTTATCATCTTCATCTCTTTAATCTCACTTTGCCGAATTCATTTTTCTTCTCCATGAATCAAATCTACCATGATCCAAGCCATATTTCTTCAAACTCCCTTCATTAAAAGTGGTCCTCACACCATGAGCAGTATGTGAGCGGTAAAAAAGAGAGGAAATTCCATGGATTTGTGAAGCTCAAGTTGAGGTTAGTGCTTAATCTTTCCATTTTCCTTCAATAATCCTTGTGTTGAGCTTTGGGTAAGTTGAATTGCTAAGAAAAATTGAGGAAATGATGAGTATTGGTGAACCTTAGTTTGGCAGCCATGGAACTTCATATTGTATAGCTTGCTTGTGCATGTAGATGGTAGTTTAAGATGTTGAATTAAATGTTTAATTGTATTGAAGTTGAATTCCATGTGTGAAGTTGAATGGTAAGCTTGAAAAGTGAAAATGGAAGTTGATGTGTATATATAATTTTTGGGCAGCCTCAAAATGGAAATTTGTAATGTTCAAATTCATGAAATGTTGTTGAAATATTGTACAAAAATTTGGCAGAATATATATGTGTGGAATAGTAGTGATAGGTATGTAATTTGATTATGGAAATTTGTGTGATGATTAGAAGTATTTATGTGTATACATTGTTGGGATTGAACTTTGTGAATGGTGACTGCATTTAGTGTATTTGAAGTGGTTATATTCTGTCCAAGTTCACCTATAATATAGAGAATGGAATGGTTTTGGTTAGTGCCAAATGCAGAATATGGTGGGGAAATGAAGATGTAATTAGTAAACTTATGTTTGGTTTGGTGTTTGAAAAGGGTGTAGCAGGGCAGTGTATGTTTTGGCTTAGAACCTTAAGTGTGTGATTCCAATTGGT
Organism: Hevea brasiliensis; assembly: GCF_030052815.1. Taxonomy (NCBI): domain Eukaryota; kingdom Viridiplantae; phylum Streptophyta; class Magnoliopsida; order Malpighiales; family Euphorbiaceae; genus Hevea; species Hevea brasiliensis. The sequence goes on along the minus strand of NC_079497.1, from coordinate 86,626,023 downwards.
ATGAGACCAATTGGAGGTGAAACTAGGCACAAAATGTGCCAACTTTCATGAAGGAAGCCTACCAAAATTCTGCCTAGAAGGTGACCAAATCCGGATTAGTGCTTTGGAAGCCTGAAAATTGACCATTTGGGCAGTAGTTAGTATTTTGACCATAACTTACTCAAACAGGTCCAATTGACCTGAAATTTTTACCATGAATAGTTTAGACATATATCTACAATTCTTATGAAGACACCAAAGCCCAGAAATGGCCAGAACCAAGCCAAATAGCTTGCAGAAGTTCGGGTACCAAAACTGGCCGAACCAAAAGTGACCTAAAAATGACCTAAGCCTACCATTTTAGTGCATTCTGTCCAGTATTGGTAAATTGAAAATATCTTGGTCTACACAACTCTGAATGACCTTAAATTTTGTCCCAAGTGCAATAAGACATAGACCTACAAGTTTGTAGTTTGGACCAGAACTCGAAAACTGAGGAAACTAGGTCATCCGGCTAGGTCAAACTAGTATACCGAAATCCGGCAAATTGCAATAAAATTCAATATACTTGAAAATGAATTTGGTAACATGTACCAATACAAAAAGGCTATAAAATGTGACATATTAGTAACATTAAACCTAATCCACTTAGAGTGCATCGAGGGTCAACATTTTAGGTTGACTAAGGAAAATAATAGAATTCAATAAATTAATTATTAAGCCTTATTGTTAGAGACAATTTAAATGAGTACTGAAACACTTCAAATTGTGTGTTTCAGTTAGCAAAGACTCAGGGAAGGGGAAGGAAACACTGAGTCAGGACCAAGAGACCTTTATCAGAGGTTTGTGCACAACTAATTTTTAACTGATTTTGTTTTGAATATTTCATATGATTAAATGACATATTTTCTTATGCATTATGTTTAACATGCATTGGATTTAATTCAATGATTATTAAAATTGTTATAGTATGTATGAATTTAGCTTTGTGAAACGATATTTCCACAAGTATTAAGCATTGTTGTGAATTGAATAAATTATATTTTGGAAAATTGTGATAGAACATGTTTTGAATTGTGATGGGCAATTTCCATGGAAAAATGCAAATTTATGATTTGAATTGTGATTAGCATAAAAATTATTGGATATTGGAATTGACTTTGAATCGAATTGTATTGTGATTTATGCTCACTAAAAGGATTGTGATATTGTTTTATATCTCACTATAGATGCTTGACTAGGTTATTAGCCGTCTCTCTCATTTGTTGAGAAGACAATGGAGTTAGTTGTGTTTTGATTACCATGGAACGTGCATAGGCTTAGATTCTCCTCTTATTAGAGGTTAGATCTAAGTTTTTTATGTTATGGCCCTTTCAGAAGATTCATTATTGTGATGTGTACTGTGCACAATGATTCGACCTCCCCGACCATAGGGAGTTAGAATCACCTCAAAGATGGCCCTTTCGAATTAGTCTTGCATAGTTAGTGAGATAAAGAATGGCTTTTAAGATATAGAATAGTTTTTGAGATACAGAATGGTTTTTGTGATACAGAATGGTTTTTGAATAGTAAAGAATTGTGATTTCAATTATGATTTATGTATAATTGATTTTGTTGGAATTACCTTAAATGGTTAGTTATGATTTGATAAATTGAATTTCGTGATCAAAGTCATTTTATACAAATGATTTATATTATTGGCAATGAATATATTGAGTTTTGGAATTTGATGAGTATCCTGATTTCCAAATTATTTACTGTAATTTTGCTAAGGTATATTGAACTATGTTTTAAGTTATAGTTGTGCACCACTGAGTTTACCACTCAGCAATAGCTTTGTATGCTGTCGCAGGTGAAAAGAGTATAGAGCAATTGAGTAAGCTTCTTTGAAGAGACATTCAGATCAGCTCCAGGTATATCATAGGTATACCCATGTACATAGGTTTTGATGTATGCATGTAATAATATATATGTAAATTATTTAAGCCGTTGTATAAAAACTCTTGTAAAATATTTTGGTATGTAATTAAATATAAATTATTGTAAATATAAAATTGAGAATTTATTTACTTGAATAGTTTTGTAATATAAATTTTGAGTATTGTAATCAATGAAATGTTTCTTTATGATGAGAATGGTTTGAAAGTGAATTGATTGTTTATCGAGATTTGAATTGTGAATTGAAATGAAGTTATTGGAGTTGTATTTGAGAAAACATATTGGGAGTATTTTCTTTTGTAGGATTGAAGAACTATTTTCACAAAATACAGCCGGCACTTTGCCGAAATTTTGAAAAAAAAAATTTATAATACCAGATTTTAATCAATGATTTAAATTTCACGAAAATTGTTTTAAAATCTCTTGTAGTATATCTAATATGTTATCGATAGGCGAAGTATGATAATTCATTAGGTGTACTATGGAATCATATTACATCTTACGGGGAAGTAGGGTGTGATATGTTTATTGGTATCAGAGCAATGGTTTTAAAGTAAATTTCGAACTGTGAATCTGGAATTTTTTATCGATAACTATAACTGCTCAAATGTTTGATACATATAGTGCATTTACATCATAAATATGAACTAATGGAGAGAAATCTCCTTTTGTTAGTTGTATAAGAAATAGAAAATCCTGTGAAAAGATGTGGAAGAGAAGAATAAGACAATAGAACAGTCTGTGACGGTGAAAGTACAAGGTGAGGCCCCAGACCCTTAGAGAGTTAGAAGTCCGACTTTGTCAGCCCCACCTGTACAAATTACTGCACGAATGGGTACTTTCTTTCAACAAATGGCTGATATTCTGTCAGCCCAAGCCCAAGTACAAACCCAACCCCACAAGAGCAACGTGAAATAGAGAAGAGGGAGAAACCAATGAGTCAGAGCTTGAATAGTCATTTGGAAAATAAAAGCAAGACATAAAAGAACAATTTCCTTTTAGGAAATGGGGCCAAACAGTGGCCACAAACTGTCCAAAGTGATATGCAAAGTTAAAATCTCGAAATTAAACCTAAAGAAAGGTTCTTGAAAAACATTATTGGCTTATCCCTACTAAGTCACCATAAACTAAATTACTTGAAATAGGTATGTGGGACCCACTTTTCCACTATACATTGACATGGAAATTTTGTTATCACTATATGCTAAATCACATGAAATAGTGATGTGGGACCCACCTTTTCCACGGTACATGGACATGAAGATTTTGTTAGACAATTGATAATGCTTAATTGCTCAAAGTAAACCTAGGCTTATGTATATTGTATGGATCGATTGGTATACCAATTAAGGATTACAGATAGTAGTACTGCCTACATGGAAAGTCATGGATTGACAATATATGGTTGTTACGATTTTAAAAGACAATGAATATCGATATCAGGGGGCTTGCAAGGATGACGATACGTAACGCCTGCAGGTGCTTTGATAGGTACCCTTAATTGCCACCAAAGACAGAGAAGAGGCTTGCGGGAACGGCGATATGTAACGCCTGCAAGTTCTTTGATAGGTTACTTGGGCATAAATATAAGTAATGAGTTTTAAATTTAAATAATTACATAAAGAGACCACTGATATGACTTTAAAAGACAGAGAAGGAAATAAGTGTACAGATAAGATGTTAGAAAACTTAGTCCATGAAGTTATAACGTAGTGACTATGTAATGTTCTCGATGTTTGTATTGTAAGCTGCAGATTACAGTACCGACACGGGATTATTGTGTAGAGCTACGTGCATCCTTGTGGTACAATAAACTAAGAATATCTGTAAGTAATCTATAATTTAATACAGTTACACCCGAATAGAGTACTATTACGGGAAATAAATGTGAAAATTCTACTCAGAATTTAAAACTTTAGAACTAGCCTCTCAAACGACTACACTTGTAAGGTAGCTAGAGTTAGTGACTCGGCTACATTAATGTGAACTACCTGTACCACAGTAATTGCTATAAGCTTAGAGATATCAGTACGACTTATCATCCTCAGACGGATGGACAATCGAATTGAGTAATTCAGGTAAATTCTAAAAACTCATTGAGTTCCTGTAAATAATGAAATGAAATGATAATAATAACCTGTAATATGTGGTAAGCCCTCGAGAATATACTGAGAACTTGTGTCATTGAATCTGAGGGGAGATGGGACAGATACCTCCCATTAATAGATTTGTATACAATAATAAGTGTCAAGCTAGCATACAAATAGTACCCTATGAAACACTGTAAGGGAAAAAGTGCAGAACACCAGTACGTTGAACTTAGTTGGGAAAAGATATCTAGACATTAATATAGAGTCTTATAATTATTTTGATATTTTTGTCAGAAAATAATGATTTAGGTATTTGAAAATTTATTTAAAAGTTGTAGTGTTATTCCCTCTGGAAGCAAGAATAGATACCTTTCATTGATGGAGTTTGTGTATAGTGATATTTATTAAATAAGCATGAAGATACCAAGGTATAAGGTCTTGTATGAGATAAATGCAGAATACCTAGACAAAGGGTAATTTAATAGAGTTGGAATTGGTAAAAGAGACTGAAGGACTAGTAAGGATTCCAGTATGAGAAATCAGAGAACTAATGAATAATAGACTTTCATGAGTAGAAATAATAAAGGCAAAAGAAAACAATGATGGGAGAGTGAATAAAATTATGAGATAAAGATATTCTTAGTTTTTTGAATCTGATGAATTTCGTGGACGAAATTCCTTTTTAGAGGAGAAGAGTTGTAACATCCTCATTTTCGTAGTCCGTACGTCCTAAGGTTCCGATGGCTAATGTCTGCCCCAGAAAGTCGGAATATCTGGAGCTACACTGTAATAACAGTGAGGAAGTATAAAATAATGAAATATGTGATGAGGAAAATTAAGGAAAAATAAAAGAGATAAAATGTGACTAAGTTAAACGAGCCGAACCTGTAACGATCAGGCTCCAACCACTAGAGGAATTGTCCGCTTTGGCCATAAGCCTCACGGTTTTATCCCTTAGGTGGAATGGAGAACTTCCTAGAAGGTCACCCATCCTAGGATTTCTCTCAAGCGAGCACGCTTAACCTTGGAGTTCTTCCAACTCTCCAGGCCATTCCACCAAAAGGTGCCTCTAGTGATTAGTTCTCCTATTTTCTATATCGTTACTTTTTGAACTCAAGACCATCTCCGTGCTTTGCCGATGTGGGATTTGCCTAAGGGACCTTTCTCCCCCCCTTTCGGGACTCAGCATCCTCGCTGAGGTTTGCCCCACCATCGCCCAAGAGGACACGCGAGCGGCTCTGATACCACTAAATGTGACACCCCTTACCCGTTTATAGTGTAGCCGAGCAAGTTATGTCACTTAGTGTGCCGGAGCACCAATTTATATTTCCATTTACAATTTATCCCTTTTTAATTCATTTATTTATAATTTTGATAAATCTAAATTTTTTCGCAAATTTTATAGAAAATCCGGTAGAGTGCCGGCTGTAAATTGGAAAAACAGTTCTTCTGAACCTGTTTAAAAACACTTTCAATATAATTTCCAAATCCAAACTCCATTATACACATTTCAAGTCAATCTCAAAATCTCAATCTCAATTCACAATACTATTTTTAAAACTTTTCTGTTCACTTCATCACTTGAAGCATATTCATAAATATTTCTCAACATTTCATTTATCAACATACAATATGCAGAAAATTTCAATAATATGAAATTTCATATATTTACATTAATACATAATTACAAGAGTTTATAGTTACAATCCAAAGTAATACAAAATGCCAAAATACAAAATGCTCCCAAAATCCTATGTCCTACCATATGCACTGCAGGTGTGAGGTGACTCGGGACTCCGGATGCAAATCTGAAAGCTCACCTGGTCTGATGTCTGCTGGGCTCACCAGCTAGGTCTCCAGTACCTGTGTGTGGCAAAAGTGACGCGCTAAGCAATTCTGCTTAGTGGTGACAATATAAAATAAAATAAAATAAAACGAATATGCAGAATGTGTGCTTACATTTTTGGTAGACTTAACTTCTGATATTATTTGCATTATTATTCGATTAAAATTTGGTAAGGTTTATTATCATTGCTCGAGTAACCCATACTAATTGACTGAACTGGATAAACGGGTAAACTGACACTAGATACTAAGTACCTCGGACCATCACACCATTGGTCACATTGTGTCTCCCGGTGTGCAACAGAATAGCTAATAAGCTGTAATAATTGTTAGGGTTAAAACCCAAGTATATCAACTCAAATAACATAGCCAAAGGCTATTATGTCACAGAATGGCATGGAAAGCCATGAAACACAGAATGGCATGAAGCCATATGCAGTACTGCTAACAGAACCCTATTGGCATGCCAAGGTATCCAAACCAATCTTGTTAGGTATACTAGGGCATTTTACACTTTTAAGTTTCATAATTTTTGAAATTTAAGTTTTAGTGTTACTATTCCATTCATTGTGTCAACAAAAATGTTGACTTTTTCATAGGCAATAGGTACATTGGTTCCAATATCATCAACATACCACATTTTGCATTTAAAATTTATTGGTATTGGTTGCCAATACCATTTCTAAGCTTAATGTTAGTTGGGCAGAATTTTTAGTTTTTATACTTTATTTTTACTATTCCATTGGTCAATTTTGCAGTGGGAATTTGGCAAACTGATCAACATGAAAGTTGTTCCTTATTTTGTCTAGTTGCATTTCTTTTTTTGAATCACTCCATTTGAAGTTTTTTAGCTCAAGTTATGGTCCAAAAACCACAACTTGCTGGATTGAAATTTTGTCCAGAATTTCTGGACTGACCATATCTACAATGTAATAAACAGTGACTACAACTCACCTTTTGAATATGTTTTGGTCATAATTTGGGTTAGGTTTCTTCATGAAAGTTGTTGTTTTATATCTCATATTTTTTCTGGTAAAATTTCAGGTCAATTGGACCTTTCTACACTAATTTATGGCCAAATGACCAAACACTGTTCATTTAGTCATTTTGCCCAGGTAGACTGCAGGTCATCTGGATTTGGGCAAGCTTTTGGTCCACTTGGTTTGGTTTTATGGGCATGGTTTCTTCACTAAAATTGTGCCATTATGTGTCTAGTTTCATTTCCAATTAGCCTTGCACCAATTGAACCTCTACAATTCAAGTTATGGCTGCCCAAACCTGCAAGACTCATGTCCAATTCTGCAGGTCACCAAGGGCAGCCACACCAAACCCAAATCCCATCACTCAACACACTTTATTTTTTATTTAAACAGAACTAAATGGTCACTAATTGACCATTAAAACCTATTTTCACCATTAACTGATTAAAGTCTCTAATTTATGCTCAAACGCTAACCCTAATATCTTGAGTCATGCATTTACATACCTTCCATTGTCCTAAGCATTGTATTAATGTTAAAGGTAGCCAAATTGCAATTTAATTCCAAGAAATCTTCAAAACTCTACTAGGTTCAAGGCTACCCAAAATTTTGAGATGGACATACACAAGATATTTAGCAAATTTCTTTGCAGCTTTGCACTCAATTATACTTATTCAACATAAATTTAAAGAGAAACATAAGTTTAAGTCACTAACCTCTTAGGGAGCTAATCCAAAGCTTGTAAGAACTCTTTCTTTTTAATTCTTTTTACTCCCAAATGACTCACCAAGATGATAGAACAGTTTTTTTATATTGCTAGGTTAGGGTTTATTTGGGTAAAAGTGGAGGAAAATCAAGCTTTGAAAGCTTGCAAATGGATAACAATGGTGGAGGTTCACGGCAAGGAAGAGATGAGGAAGAGAAATCTGATTTTTTGTTTCATTTTCCGCCCATTTTGTCTCTGTAAAATAAGTTGATGCCATGTGTCCATGTTGGATAGGTTGGGAAAACTTAAATGACATCATTATGATGTCATAATGCTATTTTCTTTCATTTCTTCTCCATTTCTTGTCTAATTAATTTCAATCAAATTTTTAACAACATTTAGTCATATTTTATGTTATATAAATTATTTATTTAACTGGGCAAGTTGGCCAAAAATCATCTCTGAAGACGAAATGACCAAAATGCCCTCCATTTGGCTTAACGGACCAAAATTGTCTGTACCGATTGAAAAATTTTTCTAAGCATTTTCTTGGCATTCTAATGCCATAAGAACCTCAATGACCCTTCTCTGGAGTCCCAATAATTATTTTATAATTTTTCCCTCGGGTCTAGGGCTCCTAGTTGCGAGAACCGCAACTTCTCACTCGGTTACCCATCGCTAGGGCACCGGCTCATTTAACTTTGGTGTATTTTATTTCTAAAATTTTTCCTAAATTTTCCTTATAAATATTTGAGTTAATTATGGTTCTTCACTCTAGTTTAAATATTTTTCCAAACATTCTAGCTGTCCGGACCGACATTGGTCACCGGAACAGTAGACTGTACGGACTAGCTAAAGTGAGGATGTTACAGAACCCGTAGCGATGGGTGACCACACTGGGAAGTTACTACGATGACCGTTGACTAGCCTTGGACCACGGGGAACCCAGGAAAAATATTTTCGGGACATAATTAAAGGTCTACTAAGGTGTAATTGACATTGGAAATGTCAAAGAAAATTTAGTGAGTCTATATAAATTAAAAACAAAAATTAAAGAAATCGGTTGTACAAGGAGTAAATCGGCAGGACTGAAAAATCTGAAATATAACCCGTAGGGCATTTTGGTCATTTGACACCTAGAGTTAGCTTATGACCTAAATGTCCATGAAAATAAAGTGGTATTAAATTTTGAAAATTTCATGAAAAATGAAATTAGAATGAAATGTAATTAAGGGAAATTAAAGGGATAAAGTTGGGATAATTAAAAGTTTAATTAAATTATTATTATTTTAAAATTAGTGGAACTTAGTGGGACATATACAAGCATATGAGACAAAGTGGACAGCCATATTTCATCATCTTCATCTCTTTAATCTCACTTTGCCGAATTCATTTTTCTTCTCCATGAAAACTCCATGGCCATTCATGCATAAGCTCAAATCTACCATGATCCAAGCCATATTTCTTCAAACTCCCTTCATTAAAAGTGGTCCTCACACCATGATCAGTATGTGGGCAGCAAAAAAGAGAGGAAATTCCATGGATTTGTAAAGCTCAAATTGAGGTTAGTACTTAATCTTTCCATTTTCCTTCAATAATCCTTGTGTTGAGCTTTGGGTAAGTTGAATTGCTAAGAAAAATTGAGGAAATGATGAGTATTGGTGAACCTTAGTTTTGGTAGCCATGGAACTTCATATTGTATAGCTTGCTTATGCATGTAGATGGTAGTTTAAGATGTTGAATTAAATGTTTAATTGTATTGAAGTTGAATTCCATGTGTGAAGTTGAATGGTAAGCTTGAAAAGTGAAAATGGAAGTTGATGTGTATGTATAATTTTTGGGCAGCCTCAAAATGGAAATTTGTAATGTTCAAATTCATAAAATGTTGTTGAAATATTGTACAAAAATTTGGCAGAATATATATGTGTGGAACAGTAGTGATAGGTATGTAATTTGATGATGGAAGTTTGTGTGATGATTAGAAGTATTTATGTGTATACATTGTTGGGATTGAACTTTGTGAATGGTGACTGCATTTGGTGTATTTGAAGTGGTTATATTTTGTCCAAGTTGACCTATAATGTAGAGAATGGAATGGTTTTTGTTAGTGCCAAATGCAGAATATGGTGGGGAAATGAAGATGTAATTAGTAAACTTGTGTTTGGTTTGGTGTTTGAAAAGGGTTTAGCAGGGCAGTGTATATTTTGGCTTAGAACCTTAAGTGTGTGACTCCAATTGGTATGAGACCAATTGGAGGTGAAACTAGGCACAAAATTTGCCAACTTTCATGAAGGAAGCTTACCAAAATTCTACCAAGAAGGTGACTTGAAAAATGACCAAATCCAAATTAGTGCTTTGAAAGCCTGAAAATTGATCATTTGGATAGTTGTTAGTATTTTTACCATAACTTACTCAAAACAGGTCCAATTGACCTAAAATTTTTACCATGAATATTTTAGACATAGATCTACAATTCTTATGAAGACACCAAAGCCCAGAAATGGCCAGAACCAAGCCAAATAGCTTACACAAGTTCGGGTACCAAAACTGGCCAAACCAAAAGTGACCTAAAAATGACCTAAGCCTACCATTTTAGTGCATTCTGTCCAGCATTAGTAAATTGACCATATCTTGGTTCACACAACTCAGAATGACATGAAATTTTGCCCCACGTGCAATAAGACATAGACCTACAAGTTTGTAGTTTGGACCAGAACTCGAAACCGAGGAAACTAGGTCATCCGGCTAGGTCAAATTCGTATACCGAAATCCGACAAATTGCAATGAAATGAAATATACTTGAAAATGAATTTGGTAACATGTACCAATACAAAAAGGCTATAAAATGTGATATATTCGTAACATTAAACCTAATCCACTTAGAGTGCATCGAGGGTCAACATTTTAGGTTGACTAGGGAAAATAATAGAATCCAATAAATTAATTATTAAGCCTTATTGTTAGAGACAGTTTAAATGAGTACTGAAACACTTCAAATTGTGTATTTCAGTTAGCAAAGACTCAGGGAAGGGGAAGGAAACACTGAGTAAGAACCAAGAGACATTTATCAGAGGTTTGTGCATAACTAGTTTTTAACTGATTTTGTTCTGAATATTTCATATGATTAAATGACATATTTTCTTATGTATTATGTTTAACAAGCATTGGATTTAATTCAATGATTATTGAAATTTTTATAGTATGTATGAATTTAGCTTTATGAAATGGTATTTCCATAAGTATTAAGCATTGTTGTGAATTAAATAAATTATATTTTGGAAAATTGTGATAGAACATGTTTTGAATTGTGATGGGCAATTTGCATGGAAAAATGCAAATTTATGATTTGAATTATGATGAGCATAAAAATTATTGGATATTAGAATTGACTTTGAATCAAATTGTATTGTGATTTGTGCTCATTAAAAGGATTGTGATATTGTTTTATATCTCACTATAGATGCTTGACTAGGTTATTACCCGTCTCTCTCATTTGTTGAGAAGACAATGGAGTTAGTTGTGTTTTGATTACCATGGTACGTGCACAGGCTTAGATTCTCCTCTTATTAGAGGTTAGATCTAAGTTTTTTATGTTATGGCCCTTTCGGAAGATTCATTATTGTAATGTGTACTATGCACGATGATTCGACCTCCCCGACCATAGGGAGTTAGAATCACCCCAAAGATGGCCCTTTCGAATTAGTCTTGCATAGTTAGTGAGATAAAGAATGACTTTTAAGATAAATAATGGTTTTTGAGATATATAATGGTTTTTGAGATACAGAATGGTTTTTGAGATGCAGAATGATTTTTGAATAGTAAAGAATTGTGATTTTAATTATGATTTATGTATAATTGATTTTGTTAGACTTACCTTAAATGGTTAGTTATGATTTGATAAATTGAATTTCGTGATCAAAGTCATTTTATACAAATGATTTATATTATTGGCAATGAATATTTTAAGTTTTGGAATTTGATGAGTATCCTGATTTCCAAATTATTTGCTGTAATTTTGCTAAGGTATATTGAACTATGTTTTAAGTTATAGTTGTGCACCACTGAGTTCACCACTCAGCGATAGCTTTGTATGCTGTCGCAGGTGAAAAGAGTATATAGCAATTGAGTAAGCTTCTTTGAAGAGACATTCAGAAAAGCTCCAGGTATATCATAGGAATACCCATGTACATAGGTTTTGATGTATGCATGTAATAATATGTATGTAAATTATTTGAGCAGTTGTATAAAAACTCTTGTAAAATATTTTGGTATGTAATTAAATGTAAATTATTGTAAATGTAAAATTGAGATTTCATTTACTTGAATAGTTTTGTAATATAAATTTTAAGTCTTGTAATCAATGAAATGTTTCTTTATGATGAGATTGGTTTGAAACTGAATTGATTGTTTATCGAGATTTGAATTGTGAATTGAAATGAAGTTATTGGAGTTGTATTTGAGAAAACATATTGGGAGTATTTTCTTTTGCAGGATTGAAGAACTGTTTTCTCAAAATACTGTCGGCACTTTGCCGAATTTTTGGAAAAAAATTTTATAATACCAGATTTTGATCGATGATTTAAATTTCACGAAAATTGTTTTAAAATCCCTTGTAGTATATCTAATAGGTTATCGGTAGGTCAAGTATGGTAATTCATTAGGTGTACTACGGGATCATGTTACATCTTACGGGGAAGTTGGGTGTGACATCATTTATACCTCAATAGATGTTTATTTAAGTCCCAAAAATATTTTCCAGGGTTCTCCACGATCCAGGGCTAGTCAACAGTCCTCGCTGCAACTTCCCGGTGCGGTCACCCATCGTTACGGGTTTGGCTCATTTAACTTAGTCACATTTCATTGTTATTATTAATTTTTTTATTTTTCTTGTATTTTTCTCTATTGTATTTCATTATTTCATGTCTCCTCACTAACATTTTAGTGTAATTCCAGGCATTCTAGCTATCCAAACAAACACTAGTCACCGAAATAGTAGAACGCACTACCGAATATAGAGGTGTTACAATTCCTAAGATAGCTACACATTCTAACTATTCCTAACTGCAAGGCAGCAATTGAACATGTCTTTAGAACTTAACTTCAGTTTAGTTCTAGTCATAATTTGTCAAATTAGTCCTCGTGAAAGTTGTCCTCTATGTCTTAGCTTTAATTATCTTTTTGAATCATTCAGTTTGAAGGTCTAGATCATTAGTTATGGTCAAAATACTAGGTACTATTCTGGATGCCTTATCCTATAATTTCAGGTTTTCCAGATTTTCACTTCAAACTCACATTCAATATCCGAGCACTTTATACTCATAATTTGTACCGAGTCTCAAAATCAAAGTTTTAGGCCTTTGTCTTAAGTTTCCAAATCATTTTGTAACACCTCAATTGGAGATGTACAAAGGAAGGTATGCTCTATTAACCACACGGAGGTCACATGCAAGAATTGCTGAGTTGCAGAAATTTCAGTTTTAAAATTCTGACTTACTCTAAAATTTCAACCATTTTACCCTTACATCTGGGTCTAAGTCAAAACATGAAAGTTGTAGTTCTATGTTTTATGTGTATTTTCGCTTTAGAATCATGAAATTTGCATTTATGTAGCTTAAGTTATGGTCATTTTACCAAAACTATTCAAGTGACAATTTCTCAGGTTTCAGGTCAGTTCTAGAATCCAGGCAGAATTCTTAACTCACTTTATCAAGCAATTTTGGATAGGTTACAACCATAATTTTGCATCATGTCTTAATATGAATTATTCCCCTGTGTCTCAGGATTAAACATGTTCAAAATTCACTCAATTTGGAGTTTTATAGAGTGAGTTATGGTCAATTAAGTACGTACTATTCATTTGGTCAATTTTCTAGATTCTAGGTTTGCTTTACTAGATTCTAGCCCTAATTTAGATATCTTTGGGTCATTTTCAGGGCAAGTGTTCTACATGAAATTTTTAGTAAACTTTCATTTCCCGTTAGTTTTACATCAATTGGAGTTATGTAGTTCAAGTTATGAACATTTAACCTCACGAGACTCAAGTTGTCCAGATTCAACACTTAAGGCACCACATCAATTCACTTAATTTCCTCACCAAATCTTTAATGTTTCTTAACAAATGCACATTAAATAGTCATAATATAACCATATTAGCATTAAACAAACTTCATATCATAAAAACCCTAATTGTATAAAAACCGTAATTGCCATCTTCTAATTCTAAGCAATTTCAAGTTCACAATCATGTTTACAACTTCATTTCAAGCCTACAAATCAAATTAATTGCATCAAAACACAATCCCTAAGTCCTTTCTCCCATTATCGTATTTCCCATCCTTAATAACATACACAACTTCAATCAATTCCATAGAAATCTCCATAATTAACTTAAATTCCATAAATTAATGACAAACTAAACTTGAATTACCACATACCTCAATTTGGCTAACTTTCTATCTTCCCAAATCTTCCAAATTCCTTATCTTCCTTGCATCCTTTCTTCAATTTAGGGCTTAATTTAGGGGTTTTTCTTGATTTCCTAGAAAATTCATGGAAGAAATTGTGGGTTTTGGGAGCTTGGAATGATGCATCAATGGAGGAATGGTGATGGTGTTGGGATAACACAAGAGGAAGGAAGAAGATGAAGATGCAAATGTAAGATTTTTGTCTCTTTCTTTTGATATTTATATTATTTAATCCCATAATGGCAATTTTGTAATTAGTGGGAAATGACAAACTTGTAATTATTTTGACATTTACAATCATTAGGTTTGACTAATTAATTTAATTATGTTTAATTTCATAATCATGATTAATTAAGCTAATCTAACTTCATTAACTTAATTAATCTCATTTTTTTTATCAATATTGGACCTTTAAATTTAATTGACTAAATTTTATTCTTGCCAGATTTTTGTTCGTCTTTTCCGTAATACCCAAGAAGTCCCTTTTTGCATTCTTATGTAACTTACGTACTCCTTTTCATTTCTTTAAATCATTAATTCTTTATTTCAGTCTAAATTAAATGTCTCACAGTGTCTCACAGTAATTAGAGTATAAGGCAGTCCAAAACACTGACTTCAGTCACTTCCGTAGCTAGTTCCCCATCCCTACAACTAGAGCACATTTAACTGATTTCAATCTATTTCTTTTGACTACTTTTAATTTAATTAGTATTAATATAATTTAAATTATGACTCCCCACTTCACTTTAAGGATGGTTCCAGACATTCCAACTGTCCAGATAAACGTCAGTTTACTAGAATAGTAAAATGTTTGAAACTACCTAAAGTGAGGGTGTCACAGTAAAGTATCATTCCCACAAGGAATTTATAAGCGTAAGTACTAAGCTAGACAGCAATTTTAACTGTTTAAACTATCGAAGTTGTGGAGAGATTTTATTCTAAACTACTGCTATGAATGCTGAGAATTAAAGAAAGATAAAGCTGTGAATTTAATTTAGGAATCTATGAACTAAACAATTTTAGAACTAAGATTTCATACTTTAACCTTATTATGGATTTGACCTTGCCTATTTAATAGTACTGAGGATTGTTACTTTGATGAAAATTAATCCAAAAATATCCTAGGTCCTCTCTCAAGGTACCTAAGGTGTGTTTTAATTAATCTGAACCCTACTTTCGTGGTGATCAATCTTAATTAAAATCCTTTTAGTCCTTTGATTAATTATGAGATTCCATAGAGGATGTCAGCCTATCTCTAAGTCATATTTCCTAGGTTCAAAATTTTTATGTCTAATACTAATCTTCACCTTTCAATTCTTCAACTAGTATCTCGTATCATGGTTAAGTGGGTACCAACACATAGCTTGCATTAAGAGCACAGAACATTGAACCAAAGAACAAAACTCAAATCCATTAAATAAACTTAGTATGTATCCATAACAGAAATTAAGAGTGCTACTCTCCTAATTCTAGAATTAAAGAAACTACTCACTCATGGTAAGTTTAACAAACATACTATAATTGAAATGAAGGAACATAAAGTAATTTTAAGAAATAAAACAAAAAAATCCAGAATAAAGATTCTGCAGCTTTGACCTTTTAGAACTTCAGTTGAGAGCCCTTCTCTTTGATGCTAATGCAGATTCTCTTCAAACGGCTTAGAAAACTAGGGTTTGCAACTAAAGCTAATTCTAACTTAAAAGACTCCCTGGAAAGGGGTCCCTCTCCTTGTTTCGTTCTTCTAGTATTTATATCGAGTGCTTCAAAGTCATGTTTTAGAGTCCCAAGAGCCTTAAAAGACTGTTTGGAGCGATTAGAAAGGAATCAAAGTTGCAACAGAAGTCTGCCTGCTACAAAGTACATGACCCATGTGGAACTACACGGTCTTGGGCCATGTAAGTTTCTCGATAAAATTGGGCTTGTTTAAGTGGGAGACAGCAAGTTACATGGGAGTGTTGAAGTTTACACAGGGTAAGTTACACGATCTGTGTACTGTGGCTTCTTCAAGTTTTCTTTGGTTCTTCTTGGCTAGAAGGATACACGGGTCAGGCTTCATGTGTGCACGACTCATATAATGTTATGCAGTAGCTTTTCTTGCTTTTCTTACTTTCCAAACTTGTCTAATCGACTCCCACACCTTGGACTTCCTTTAAAATACCTAAAAAGGTACATAAAACATGAAATTAAGTGAAGATAAACTAAATTAATAAAAATTGATGAAACAAAGTAAAATACATGCAATTAACTACCTAAATGCTATGAAATATAGTGCAATAGTGTCTTAAAATATCTATATGTTATAAGTGTATCACAAGTGATCATTTACTATTGAAGTGTCCTTTTTCTTAGAAAATATGGTGTTTTTTCCTCTGATGGTGGAAGTTTATGCGTGTATTCACTCTTGCATTATTTTTTTTATTTCTGCAATGGAGATGGTTGGTTAAAGGGAAATTTCAAGGATTTTTGGATTAGTTTATTCTTTGCTATAATTTGGTTATTTGGATTCATAGGAATGAGGTGGTTTTTAAGAATTTGCAGCATAATTTCATTGACCTCTACTGCATTAGATTCTATAGAGTTGCAATTTGGATGAAAAGCAGGCATGTCCATTTTACCTACATGAGCTTGCAACTTAGTCAAGCTATTGATTGTATTAAGGGTTGGGTCAAGAAGAAAAGATCTCATCTACCAATTGAACGGAACCCACCACCCCCGCATTGTATTAAGTGGATCACAAATGGTTTAGCATTTAGTAAGCCTGGTATCAGTGGTGTTGGAGGGGTTCTTCGAGATAAATATGGAAGCTTTCTTTGTCTCTTATTTTGTCCCACTAGCATTCTTGATTCGAATGAGGCAAAATTAACAGTGGTACATAAAGCTCTTCAACTATCTTCTCATTTTGTGTTTGATGGTAATTTGGTCTATAATATAATTATTAAATCTGACTAAAAAAATTATAGTGCCTTGGGTTTTAAGGTACTAGTGTTGGGCCTTGGAGACTTAATAGTTTGTTAAATTCAATGATTAATCTGAAAATGTTGTTGCCAAATGTGATTTTCCAGCATTTGTTGTGTAAAGCTAACTCCACAGCATACATCCTTGCCAAGTAAGGGGCTTTGCATCATGAAGAGTTTACGGCTTTCTTATAGTTGGATATTTATAAATTTAGGCTATTGAAGTTTTATTGATGCTTCTATTTGTTGATTCGTATGTGTTGTGCTACGTTGTGCAAGGTTGGTTTGGGGAATGTTAACTTGCTATTCATTGGTCTGCTAGACCATTTTGCATCCCCCATGCTTCATTTTGAGTTCCCTTGTTTTCATTTCTTATCTTTACCATAGGTCCTTGTATTGTAGCAGCAGCTTTGTATTAGTTTGGGTTCCTGATTGTTGTTCTTGTTTGTTTTTCTTTTTTGTGCTTGGTATTTTCTTTTTGTTTTTGGTGTTTTCTTCTCCTTATTTGTTCTTTTCATTAGGTTTTTTCACTTAATTTGCTTTACTCGAGATTGAATTTTTTGAGGAGACATATTAATCTAAGTTTAGTGTGGATGTTTCAAACTAAGTTTTTCTTAATTTTTTTAATAGTTAAAAATCTTAGCTTATTAAAAAAAATAAATTACAATATATCAGATCAAATTGACAGGTCACATATGTAACACCCCGAACCTCCGAGCTCTGAATAGTACCATTTTTTTCTGTGACTAGTACTATTCAAAAACACATTGAGGACCAAAAATAAAAGGAAAATTTATTGAGATAGACACAATAAAAATTCAAGTGAATAAAAAACCTAAGGACTCATCGGGGATTTTCAAAAAGAGGGATTAAAATTCGATGAGGGGCATTTTGGTCAATTTACTCCAAGAGTTAACTTTTGACCAAAATGTCAATTAAATTAAACGAAATTAATGAATTGAATTATGGAATAATTTTTTTTAGAAAAAGAATTCAAGTATAAAGTGGAAAGAAAATAAAGGAAATAAAAATTTAGAATTTTATTTCCATTTTGATCCAATTAAAATTTTAGGACCAATGGGCTTTGGGAACTCAACTAAAATTAATTAAATAAATTAAAATTGAGGTAAATATAAAAAGGAAAGACTCCCTTCTCTCTCCCCCCATTTGTGCTTCCCCACACTCCTCCTCTCCCTCTCTCTTTCTTTCTTTCTTCTTCTTCCTTCTTCCTCAATTAACACCCCTCTTCAAATTCAATTCCTCATTTTTCTTTCATGAGTTTTCCCATCTAAATTGTAGTAAGCACCAAAGTAAACATTGATTGAAATATTAAAAGCAAAGAGAATAAGAAATTAGGAGAAATTGGAAGTTGGAAAGAAATCATCAAGAGGTAAGTTCTTTAATGCTTAATTAGTTATACAAACCTTGAATTAAGTTAGATTATGATGAAATTTCATGAGAAATTGAAAGAAAACATGCATGTATGAAGAGGTGTGATTTTTGGCCAACTTGGGGAAAATTAGGGTTTTGATGTGTTTTAATTAAATTAATGATAAATTCAAGTTTAATTGAAGTGTATACATGTTTAGGGTAGTAGAATTACATGGGAATTGCATAAAATGAAAAAAATTGAAAATTAGGGTTCATGAAAAATTAGGGCTTTCATGTTATGTTATGCAATTGAGGGTTATAGAACCTAATTATGATCATTTGAGGTTCCTTTAGTTTGAATTGACATATATAGGATGAATGGAAGTGATGAAATGGTAGGGAGTGGGGAAATTACAAACTAGGGATTTGAAAAATTAGGGGTTTTTGTGCTATGAAGTGCTATAGATGTATTAATGTTAAATTATGGTCATTTGGGATGATTTAAATGTGAATTGATGTTGATTAGAGAGAGTAATTGAAGGAATTAACAATTAAACCTAGGGCAGAATTTTATACACTGAGTCCAGTGTGTTTGACAGCTCATAAGTTGAGCTATACAACTCCAATTAGTGTGAAACTAATTGGAAATGAAACTTAAGACATAGGGCTAGAATTTTCATGGAGATATGCTACCTAGAAAATGACCATAAACTACCCTAAATGAACCTTGAAATTGGAAGTAAAATTCTGAATCTACAGAATTGAACCACATGAACAGTAAATTTTTCATAGTCATAACTCTCACTAGAAAACTCCAATTTAGGTGACTTTTGAACTGATGGAAACCTAGAACATAGTAGAACATTTCATATGAAGAACTTAAGGCTGAATTGTGAACTTAACCTAATCAAACTTCTAAGCAAATTTGAATCACCAAATCTACCAAAATTTGGAAATCTGCAAATTGATCATATGAACAGTAAAATTTGCATAGTCATTACTCTCTCTAGAAAACTTCAATTTAGGTGATTCTCTAACCGATGGAAACTTAAAATATAGTAAAACGTTTCATATGAAGAACTTGAAGCCAAATTATGAACTTAACCCAACCAAATTGCTGAGCAAAATTGGGTCAACAAATCTGCTAGAACATGGAACTTGTAGAAATTAGGCACATGAACAGTAAAATTTGAATTATCGTAACTAACTTTAGAAAACTCCAATTTAGGTGATTCTCTAACCGATGGAAACTTAAGCTATAGTAGAACATTTCATATGAAGAACTTGAAGCCAAATTATGAATTTAACCCAACTAAATTGCTGAGCAAATTTGGGTCAACAAATCTGCCAGAGTATGGAACCTGCAGAAATTAGGCAATTGAACAGTAAAATTTGAATTGTCATAACTCACTCTAGAAAACTCCAAATTAGGTGATTCTCAAACCAATGGAAATCTAAAACATAGTAGAACTTTTCATATGAAGAACTTAAGGCTAAATTATGGATTTAACTCAATCAAATTGCTAGGCAAAGTTAAGTCATTAAATCTACTAAAATCTGTCCACGTAAATAGTAAAATAATTTGACTATAACTTGGGATATGCAACTCCAAATGAGGTGATTCAAAAAGGGAAATAAAGATGAGACCTATAGGGACAATTTTTATGGGGAACACCTCACCAAATTATGATTGGAACTAGGTAAAAATTGGGTTTAAAGATTAGGGCACCAAGCTGTCCAAAATCCAAAACTCTTTAAAATTTACAAAGCTAACTTGTGATGCATTAGACATTCATATAATGAGTACTTGGCAACAATTGAGATGAGTATTAAGGTATTCTATTTATGTATTTTCAGTAAAAAATGAAGTTGGGACGGACAAGCAGAAGTAAGAAGAAAAGAGTTCATTTAAGGTTTGTGCACAACTAACCATTTTCTTTGTTTTTAAACTTGTAAATTAATTGGAACAAGTTTACTTTGAATAAAATATAGTTCTTCACTTGCATTTGAGAAATTTGGGTGTTGCCACCTCTATATGGATTTTATGATAAATTGAATGTGTTTATTGGTTTGCAAATGTGATTGTTAAGTGGAAAACTTTTGAAAATTGTTTTGAAACCACAATTAGCATGACAGTCCCTTTCGGATCTCCCCTGTAGTAATGGCTACTTGGGGTTTGATATTTGATTATGATTATGTCCCCCATTAACACGGTTAGTGGGGTGAGACTAAATGAGTACTCATTAGCTAGCTAGCCCTTCCCTCATTAATAATGGTTAATAAGGTTGAGATTGCTTTGTCATGGTGTACAACATAGCATTGATCATGAAATTTTGTGTCATGGTCTAAACTGTGTGTTGATGTTGGCAACACTTATGTTTGTGAATTGTGATTTGTGAAGTATGATTTCTCATTTGAAATGTGATTTCAATAAATGATTCTTATGGACTCAGAAAGTTTTGTGATGCTATCATGATTATGCAAATATATGATTTCTTATATTTCGACAAGTTGTGTTTTACCTTAAGTTTTAAAGTTATTAGTTGCACACCACTGAGTGATATACTCAGCGATAGCTTATTTATGTTGTTGCAGGTCAGGGAAAGGAGAAGGCTGCTGAGTGAGAGACTTAGAGTAGCTTTTGTATTGATTGTGGGTATTTACGTTAGGTATACCCTTGTAATTCCTTTTGATGTATTTTGTACCTATATGTATGGATGTACGGACATTGAGCAGTTTGTATTAAAAAGCATTACATTGCTCTAGCATTTTGAGTTGTATATATTTAAAACTTCATTTTTAGACTTATGCAAAATGTACCTTTTGAAATAATAAGTTTATTTCCTATAATGAATGTCTACTTGATATGTAATTGAATTTATTATGCTTGTGAAACGGGTTAGAGCAAAATCTTTTACTTAGTTTACTTTATGATTTCAACAGGTTATAAATATGGGTTTTGTTAAAGTTTTAGCCACCCCCACCATGCAGTTTTTTGCAAGACGGAAATAAAATAAAATGCTATATTTTGTTTAAAATCCCTTGTAGTATATTTAATGGATTATCGGTAGGTGTAGTTAGGTAATTCATTAGGTATACTACGGGAACATGTCATATCTTACAAGGGATAAGGTGTGATATGTTTTAGTGGTATCAGAGCTTTGGTTTTCATACAAGTTTTGAAATTGCATATTTGAAAATTTTTTATAAGTAAAACTGCTCAATTATCATTAATTAATACATATAGTGCATTACATCATAAATATGGACCAATGGAGGGAAATCTTCTTGTGTTGGTTGTCCATGGAGTAGAATTCTTTGTGATTCAATATGGAAGAGGGGGATCACACCGTAGAGCAATTAATAGCAGCTAAGGTATAGGGGGAGGCCCTAGCTCCTCAGAATGCCAGTGGATCAGCTGCGCCCATCCCGCCCACGCAGTTTCATGCTCAGTTCGTTCAGCAGATGGCTGCACTATTTCAGTAAATGGTTGGCAATATACTAGTCCAAGCTCCAGTACAAGCACCTCCAGTGCAACCACCATCTCCAGCTAAATAGTATAAAAAGTTAATGAAGTATGGGGCAATGGAGTTCAAGTGTACAGTGGACCCATTGGAAGCAGAACAATGGCTTGAGAGAATGGAGAGAGTATTTAAGAAATTACATTGCACAGATGATTTGAAGTTCAAATACTCAGTTTTTTTAATGCAAGGGGACACTTATGAATGGTGGAAGACCATTCCCCACAGGCTGGTAGAGTCCCCGGTGTTGACATGGGAAGACTTCCTTAGGGAATTTCGAGAGAAGTATGTTTCGGATACATATGTGGATATGAAGCTTCAAGAGTTTTTGAGTTTGAAGCAAGAGGATATGACTGTGGTAGAGTATGAGAGGGAGTTCTCTTGCCTGAGTCACTATGCTGGAGTTTACTCACCACTAGCAGGGATAGATGCAAGCAGTTTGAAGCCGGATTGAGGCCTAGCTTACGAATGAAAGTAGTTGGGTTTTGACATGAGAACTTCTCAGAACTGATATCCCGAGCACTAGAATTAGAGAGGATTGAGTTAAAAGGGGCTGTTAAAAAGGGAATAGAAGAAAAAGAGAAAAGTGGGAAGACTTCAGGTCAAAGCTCAAGTAGCAATCCGGGTAAGAGAAAGAGTTTTGGGGGACCGAGCAGCAGAGGATCTGGTAGGGGAAGATTCTCAGGACAGAGGCCACCTAGATCTGGTCAACAGACATCCAAGGGTTTCTTTCCTATCCATACCTGTGAAACCAGTGGCAAGACTCATGGAGGAGTATGTTATAAGGCCACAGGAGCCAACTATAATTGTGGTGGAAGTGGGCATTTTACTAGGGATTGCACTAGTGCGCGCAGATCTGGGCCACCTACCACCACTGAGGGGTCTGCTCAAGGTTCTGCTTGTAGAGGACAACAAATAGTTAGTAGAGGCCGAGGCAGGGGTAGAGGCAGCACTTCTGGCAGCTAGGGCACAGTGAGCCAACTAGAGCAGAGTGGTGCACCAGCCAGGGTGTACACCATGCTCTAGAGGGATGAGGCTGAGACATCAAATGTTGTGGCTGGTACCTTCTCCATCTTTGAACAAGCTATTTATATGTTGTTTGATCCTGGCTTCACACACTCATATGTTAGTGCTAGAATTGCTTGTTCTGCTACTATTCCTTGCTTGAAAATGGACTTTGATGTATTAGTGACTAGTCCATTAGGTTAGGAGGTTAGGGTAAATAGGTTGTATAAGGATTGTCCTTTGGTGATCTAAGAACATACATTTCTGTCTGACCTTATTGAGATGCCCTTCCTAGATTATGATATCATCTTGGGCATGGATTGGTTAGCCAGGCATCATGCCATGATCGACTGTAGACTGAAGACTGTCATTTTTGGTCTTCCTGAGTATGCAGATGTAGTAATATACGGGGAGAGGCATTTATTGCCATCCAACATCATTTCAGCTACACTTGCTAGAAAGATGATTAGAAAGGGGTGTGAAGCATATTTGGCCCATGTGATAGACACCCAAGTGGAGAGTCCAGAATTAAGGGATATTCCTACTTTATGTGATTTTTCAGATGTCTTTCCGAAAGAATTATCGAGATTGCCTTTGGAGAGGGAGGTGCAGTTTGACATTGAGATCATACTTGATGTGGAACTAATTTCCATAACTCCTTATAGGATGGCACCTACTGAGTTGAAAGAGTTAAAGGTGCAATTACAGGAGTTGCTAGATAAGGGTTTCATCCACCCTAGCGTGTCACCTTGAGGAGCACCAGTATTGTTTGTGAAGAAGAAGGATGGTATTCTCCATCTATGCATAGACTAAAGACAGTTGAATAAGGTGACCATAAAGAATAGATATCCTCTGTCATGGATTAATGATCTATTTGATCAACTGAAGGATGCAACTATATTCTCCAAGATTGACTTGTGATTGGGCTACTATCAGTTGAGAGTGCAGGAGCAGAGTATACCTAAAACTACCTTCAAGACTCGGTATGGCCACTATGAATTCTTGGTGATGCCATTCGGGTTGACTAATGCTCTAGCTACTCTTATGGGCCTGATGAACACTATCTTCAGGCCATATTTGGATCAGTTTATAGTGGTGTTCATTGATGATATTTTGGTGTACTCAAAGAATGCAGAGGAACATGACAAGCACTTGAGGATAGTATTGTAGACTTTGAGGGAGAAACAGTTGTATGCCAAACTATCGAAATGTGTGTTTTGGCTGAAGGAGATTACATTTTTGGGGCATATTGTATCTGCAGAAGGCATCCAAGTGGATTCTAGCAAAGTAGAAGCTATCCTTAATTGGAAGACACCCAAAAATGTCACTAAAATTCGGAGATTCCTTGGTTTAGCTGGGTATTATCGAAGGTTTGTGAAGGGATTCTCCATGCTAGCATCGCCACTGACTAAGCTACTTAGGAAGGATGTGAAATTTCAGTGGACTACGTAAAAATTGGATTTAAAAATTAAAGCACCAAGCTGTCCAAAATCCAAAACTCTTTAAAATTTACAAAGCTAACTTAGGATGCATTAGACAGTTATGTAATGAGTACTTGGCAGCAATTGAGATGAGTATTGAGGTATTCTATTTGTGTGTTTTTAGTAGAAAAAGAAGTTGGGATGGACAAGGAGAAGTAAGTAAGAAGAAAAGAGTTCACTGAAAGTTTGTGCACAACTAACCATTTTCTTTATTTTTAAACTTGTAAATTATTTGGAACGAATTTACTTTGAATGAAATATAGTTTTTCTCTTACATTTGAGAAATTTAGGTATTGCCACCTCTATATGGATTTTATGATAAATTGAATGTGTTTATTGGTTTGCAAATATAATTATTGAGTGGGAAACGTTTGAAAATTGTTTTGAAACCACAGTTAGCATGACAGTCCCTTTCGGATCTCCCCAGTAGTTACGGCTACTTGGAGTTTGATATTTGATTATGATTATGTCCCCCATTAATAATGGTTAGTGGGGTGAGACTAGATAAGTACTCATTAGCTAGCTAGCCCTTCCCTCAATAATAACGGTTAGTGAGGTTGAGATTGCTTTGTCATGGTATACAATACGACATTGATCATGAAATTTTATGTCATGGTCTAAACTGTGTGTTGATGGTGGCAACACTTAAGTTTGTCAATTGTGATTTGTGAAGTATGATTTCTCATTCAAAATGTGATTTCAATAAATGATTCTTATGAACTCAGAAAGTTTTGTGATGCTATCATGATTATGCAAATATATGATTTCTTGTATTTTGACAAGTTATGTTTTACCTTAAGTTTTAAAGTTATTAGTTGTGTATCACTGAGTGATATACTCAGCGATAGCTTATTTATGTTGTCGCAAGTAAGGGAAAGGGTAAGGCTGCTGAGTGAGAGACTTGGAGCAGCTTTTGTATTGATTGTGGGTATTTACGTTAGGTATACCCTTGTAATTCCTTTTGATATATTTTGTACTTATATGTATGAATGTAAGGACATTGAACAGTTTGTATTGAAAAGCATTATATTGCTCTAGCATTTTGAGTTGTACATATTTAAAACTTCATTTTGAGACTTATGCAAAATGTACCTTTTGAAATAATAAGTTTATTTCCTCTAATAAATGTCTACTTGATATGTAATTGAATTTATTATACTTGTGAAACGTGTTGGGGCAAAATCTTTTACTTGGTTTACTTTATGATTTTAACAGGTTATAAATATGGATTTTGTTAAAGTTTTAACTATCACCACCATGCAGTTTTCCACAAAATAAAAATAAAATAAAATGCTATGTTTTGTTTAAAATCTCTTGTAGCATATTTAATGGATTATTGGTAGGTATAGTTTGATAATTTATTAGATATACTATGGAAACATGTCATGCCTTACAAGGGATAAGGTATGACAACATCAAAACTTTATCATTTCTATGTTAAAGCCACATAAACAAATTCTCAATTTCATGGATAAGGATTTAAATCATGGAGCCACATCTTCAAAGAGATTATATTCCTTAATCCTAATATATGTGATATATATCTTTGATAGAATTAAAGAAATAAATTTAATATAATATGAAAAAAAAATGTAATATCTAACGTTATTTAATTGTAATAAAATTATTAAATAAAGATGGGAAAGGGAGAATCGCACTATAGCTTAAATAGGAGAGTGGCTTTGAGAATATAAATCACATATTCTTAAATACCTATCCATCTGTCTCATAAGCCACATTCAAATTCTTTTAGATAAAATAACTCATGAAATAAGAATTACACACTTTCAACGAAAGAAATAAAAAACTAAAAGAAATACGCACTTTTATTTGTTTATTTATTTATTCTGCCAACTTTATAAGGTGAACGATGCCCCACTAACTCTTTAAACAACTAATATCGTATGTAGCGCATATGCTAATGGATGCTTAGCAGGTATTCCAACATGGAAGTTGCAAAGTAAAAAATAAAAAAAAAAAAAAAAAAAAAAGAAATGCAAGAATACGGATTGATTTCTTCGTCACATTTCTAACATGCATGTAAATAGCTTATTTGAGGAGTGTTAATAGCATATTTTTCATACATTTTTTTGTTTTTGATTTAAATTTTATTTATATAATTTAAAATTTATTTTACAGATTAATAAAAAAAAATACTATTTTTAAATTATATTAATTTTGAATTTATTTATAATGTATAATTTTTTACAATACAATTTAAATTTTTTAATAAAATTTGATTGAATGAAATTTATATTAATTAATTTTGTTTTATTAAGTTTCACATTTAAAAAGTAAAAAAGAAATAAATATTAATTCCAAACACTATTCAATATGTAGAAGTTTTTAATAGGTTTCCAGTTAATCTAAACTAATAATAGAGAAAATGTTAAAAAAAAAGTATAGAAAAAAAAATAGTCAGTATTTCTCTAAATATTTTGAATTTTTCACTACAAGAAATTTTAAAAATAATTAAGAAATTTATCGACCACAGAATTTCATTGATTATTTACAGACGATTTACCGATGAAAAAGATAAATAAAATTTAAATCAATTTATACCAATAATGTAATGTCCCTTACCCGATATACAGTGTAGCCGAGCAAGAAATATCATATTCAGTGCCGGAGCACCCTATCTTATCTAATCTTATGTATTATTAATTTAAATTTCATTTATTGCTGGTATTCTGTCACGACCCAACCTATGGGCCGAACCGGCACTAGGACCTGGGCCAGCTTAAAGCCCCCGAGGCCCGTAGTAAGCCTAACTGTTCATTAACCCAACTCTAAGGCCCATTTGGGCCCAATATCAAGAAAACAAACGGACAGAGTCCGGCCATAAAATGGACTTTCCAACGGGGAGTTTTCGACTCACCCGACCTGTAAACACAATATATAGTCAATTGGGGAGCTCAGCTCACCCTCCACATACTCATCAACATAATAATAAACGGGAGCTCAGCTCCCTCATCCAATCCATCAAAACAGACTTAAAATATTAAGTTTACAGGTCCAACATGAATATAATATTACAGACCAAATTCAAATAATTACTGCTAACACATGCGGAAATTCTAGGAGTAATTAAAATTACACAAATATTGATAAACAACCTGCGAAGGAGAAAAGCAGGTTAACAAAAATAAAATCCTCCTGTAACCTGAAAAAATATTGAACAGGAGTGAGCGTTCGACTCAGAGAGTAAAATATCAATTTTAACCATAATCTCTATAACTATCTAAAACTAATGCACCCTGTAGAGTGAAATGCAACATCCACATCATTTTCACATCATAACATCACAAAGGTAATTTGGAGCACTCACGCACCCTGTAACATCAATCATAATATATGGGAGCTGATCCCTATCTGACTCTCTTAAATCCAACAGTGCAGTGAAGAACTCACATTTCGGACTTCCACTTAAATACCAAATCGGGGTCCCAGCGAAGAACTCAAGCCGTGTCTACCCCGAAGGACCGGGTCCCAGCGAAGAACTCAAGCCGTGTCTACCCGTCCTATCCATAGTCCACACCACATCACACGCACGCACACTGCTCCAAATTACCACAACAACATACATGGCACTTTAACATTTATCAATGCATCAAAAATCGTGCCTAGAGTTTAACTACATAAATATATGCATATAAGTGATGCATGGGCATGCTGAACATATAATAATATCGAAATTACAATTAAAATTAATATTCTACTCACAGACTTGACGACAATCACTGTGGCGGCTGGGCGGAGGAAGAAGGCTGTCCCGGCTCACCTGACAATCATATTACATTTATTTAATACAATCTGACTCAACACAAATCAAGAAAAGACCCAATACGTCCTAAGTCGTGCCGAAAATCCGGCAGAGTCTCCCTTATACCTAGGACCTACCCAACCTGCAAAAGGGCTCAAAACACACTTCTATATTCACAATCCATATATCAACAGTTCAATCATATCACACAGCCCCTCCTGGGCCCATCAAATCAATCATCCATCACAATACGCAAAATTTCAATTTAGTCCTTATTATTGATCATTTTTGCAAAAACTGCCCAAACAAGCTCTAAAAATTATAAAACTTTGCCCCGCGGTCCTTAGCAATATTACTAAGCTATTGCAAAAAGAATCGTAATTTTCTAAGCTACCACGAATATTTTATGGATTTTTAATCCTATTTAAGCACTAGAAAATTACGAAAAAAAAAACAAGGTTCGGGTTTACCTTTGCCGATTCCGACTTCGGGAACGCGCTCGGGACGTCTGACAATGGGGGGCTAGCCAAAACCTCGGTCCAATTCGGAGACTTTTCCGTGCAGTGCATGGCCCGAAATTTGCGAACTTGGCCAATCGCCGAATTTCCGCGAATCGAGGATACCTACACGAAGCCCATAATAATATATAAAAAATCAGGGGTGTTACATTCTTCCCCCCTTACAGAAAATTCGTCCTCGAATTTTACACAAGGCAGAATAAAGTACATGATTACACATTGAACAGATAAGGGTACTTGCTATGCATGTCCCGTTCTGACTCCCAGGTGCACTCTTCCACTGACTGGCTCCTCCACAAAACCTTAACCATAGGGATCTATTTTGATCTTAGCTGTCTCACTTGGTAGTCCACTATGGCTACAGGTTGCTCCTCAAATGTCAAGTTCTCCTTTAGTTCTATTACATCCGACTGTAGTACATGAGAAGGATCGGGAATGTATTTCCTGAGCATGGAGATGTGAAACATGGGATGAACGTGAGAAAGGTTGGGTGGTAGCTCCAACCGGTAGGCAACTGCTCTAACTCTATCAGTAACCTCAAAAGGTCCAATATACCGAGGTGCCAACTTGCCCTTCTTTCCAAATCTCATGACTTCCTTCATTGGAGAAACCTTCAGGAATACATAGTCGCCCACTGCAAACTCCACATCTCTCCGTCTGGGGTCTGCATAACTCTTCTGCCTCAAAAGCTGTTTTGATCGTTCCTGATTAAAGGAACTATCTCTGAAGTGTTCTGCACTAGGTCTACATCATGCACCTTCGCTTCCCCCATTTCCGTCCGACACAGAGGAGACCTACACTTTCTTCCATATAGTGCCTCATAGGGTGGCATCCCTATCTTTGGAGTGATAATCGTTGTTGTAGGCAAACTCCACCAAAGCTAGCTCATCCCATTGACCTCCAAAATCCAAAACACTCATGCGAAGCATGTCTTCGATGTTTGGATTGTCCTTTCGATTTGTCTGCATGCGAGGGTGGAAAGCCGTACTGAAGTTCAACTGTGTGCCAAGTGCCTCCTGCAACTTTCTCCAAAACCGAGAAGTGAACTGGGGCCCTCTGTCAGATATTATGGAAGCCGGAACTCCATGCAATCTGACTATTTCTCGAATGTAGAGCCGGGCGTACTGTGCCACAGAATATATAGTCTTCACAAGCAATAAGTGAGCTGATTTGGTTAGGCGGTCTATAATTACCCATATCGAATCATATCCTCGCGTGGTACGAGGTAACCCAGTCATAAAATCCATAGAAATCATTTCCCACTTCCATTCTGGGATAGGGAGCTCTTGCAACTTCCCTGACGGTCTCTGGTGTTCAAAATTCACCTTCTGACAAGTCAAGCACTTGGACACAAAGTCTGCTATGTCTCTCTTCATGCCATTCCACCAATAGCTATCTTTCACATCTTGGTGGAACCTGGGTGGACATTGTACAGTGTATAGTGTGCCTCTCGCATGATTTCATCTATGAGATTGTCCACATCGGGCACACATATCCTAGAACCTTGCACTAGGGCACCATCATTGGCAAATCCAAACTCACCACCTTCACCTTGCTGTACTCTTTCTATGATCTTCATTAATTGTTGGTCTCTGTGTTGGGAAACTCTAACTCTATCTCGCAAGTCTGGCCTCACTGAAAAATGAGCCAACAAGACCCCCTCATCTGAAAGATCTAGGATTAAACCTTGATCCATCAACTCATGTACTTCCTGAATCAACGGTCTCTTCTCTGCTGAAATGTGCGCCAAACTGCCAGAAGATTTTCTGCTTAAAGCATCTGCTACTACATTGGCCTTCCCAGGGTGGTACTGGATGGTGCAATCATAGTCTTCCAGAAGCTCCATCCATCTCCTCTATCTCAAGTTTAAATCCCTCTGTTGGAAGATGTACTTCAAACTCTTATGGTCGGTGTATATCTCGCACACTTCACCATATAGGTAGTGTCTCCAGATTTTTAGTGCAAAGACTACAGCCGCCATTTCCAAATCATGAGTGGGATAGTTCTGCTCATGCCTCTTCAGCTGCCTTGAAGCATAAGCCACTACTTTTCCATTTCGCATCAAAACACACCCTAGGCCAACTCTGAAGGCGTCACAGTACACGGTGTATCTTTCACCGCTCATAGGTAGTGTTAACACAGGGGCAGTGGTTAGACACTCCTTATCCTCATCATTATAACTGACTCTATCGAGCTCTCTTCCTGTCCTTTGCATCTTATCCACTTCCCTTTTCCTATTTTTTTGGTATTGTTGGTATCTTTTCAACCTGCTGTACTTATTCCTTAATTTTAGTCCTATCTCATCCTTACACCTTTTCCTTCAAAGATGTCTATCCCATCATCAACTTTAACTTTCTTTTTATTTCTTAGTCTTATCTTGATTACTAGTTTCATTACTTCGAGAATTCTAACCCTATGATTTACTCCTACCAAAGACATTCTTCACATTATGTAACACTTATAATTACCCATAGAAAATTTTTCTTGTATCCCCTTTTTTCCAACTTAACTATCAGAACATTATCATTCCCTACCAGCCTTAGTAGGAAATTGCTTATCCTGGATGAATATGAGCCCCATAAACTATAAGTTCCATCTGAACTAACACGGCTGTAGGAAATATGTGTCATGCCTTAATTCCAAACAAGATACTTCACGTGTTCATTCTCCTTAATATAATCATATATACTGCCCATAGCTTTCTAAACTTCAACCTCAAATTACCCATCAGCAACAATTTCATCTATTGAATCTCAACCATAAATAGTACTTCCTCCAGCTCATAGTTTAAAACAGTTGCAAGCCTTAGTAGCTAACTCAATTTAACTCCTGTCATTACTCTGTTCGTCCTTTCATACTTAATACTAGGTATGCACTTACTGTCATTCTCATATCAGGAAATTGTATATGAATTGGTGCCTATCAAAATCTCAAATAACTAGGTCTCCTTGCCTCAGTCTCTGCTCCTTATATAACGCTCTGGAATCAAAAACACGAGCTAAACTTGAAAAGAAAGGAAAATATCCTCTATATTCAACTACGCCCGATTGTCCATATAATAACGTTTAACCTATGTTTCTTAGTCTTTCTCTTCAAATTTCATCATCTCCTAGCACAATTGTGCTCTACCTATAAGGTATCATCTGCATGAACCCTTTACTGTACCATCGTCCTTCCTGACATAATATTTTATAATTTATTAACTTTACTTATACTCGACCTATGATTCATATCCATCATCGTTTATATTGTGCCCTTAACCCTTGTTGAATCCTGAAAGATTTCTCTCGCTAATAGATTCTTTCAACACTAATTTCACCCTTATCTATGGTCATTAATTTGATCCTTAAACTTTCTAGTGATTTATTACCATCCATACTTGTCACTTTTTATTCTACCCCTACTGTTGCTCTGTCGTTATTGCTTCTTTGCCAAAGTGATTATGTTGATCACACTAAAAAGGTTTGCCTGACATTCATAACGAACCTCTAACTACCTTCTCACTATCTCAAAAGTCTAACCTAAAACCTATGTGTCATTATCTATCATTCTTTTCCTCTCATCATACCTATTTGATCCCTTAGACTGACTTTTATTCAACTTACTGCTTACTAACTTCTCTTTCTCTACCTATTTAGGTAGTCCGCAATACCATCGCACACCTTCTAACATTTACTCATTATTATTGTATTCCATACCTCCATCACTTTTCTCATTAATGTGGTCCCATTTTGGGTTTTCCATCCTTGTCATTCTCCTTGCCAAGAATAACACTTAGCCTATCCTATATCTTAACTTTGTTCCTTTTATTATGCGCTCTTTAGGTTGTCCTTTCATTTATTTCCTTTGTCTTACCCAAAATAGAACTTGACTATTCTATCCCTGGTTCCATTCTTCTTCCTAACATAACAGCTGTACTTGCTAACTATATCTTTCAGAGTCTCTATCGCGTTATCATATGTCTGTGCTACTCAGATTTGGTCCTTTGACCACTCTAGCTAGTACTCCCACTGGCACTTAGATTATATTGCATCTGTAATCAATTATCCCAATTTTCATTCTACACAGTCTCTATCTACTGGCTTTCTGTGATTTATCTTCGCTAATTTATTACTCTTAACACTATTATAACTAGATTTTACTACTGTTTGAACAATATGAAGTCAGAAAGGAACTCAGGAAATTGCAGTCATACCTTTATCGTATGATTTCTATTCTTATCCTTTAGCTTACATAATACCCTTACTACCTCGAGAACTGATTCTGCAGTAATTTTATTTATTTGTTATTATTATTATTATTTTCCATGTTTACTCAACTAGCCAAAACTTAAGATTCCGGGTACCCAAACCCGTCATCCAATTCAAAGGATTTACATCCATCATGATCTGATTATATATGATTCCTATAATGGAACTTGTATCATCTGCAGGATACCCGAGCCAACTACTCTCTACCACACTCTACAGTCCCATCTGGGACACTATTCCATAAGTCATCATTATCAGTAATAACCTTCGATCCATTCTGAAAAGATAGGACTATATCCTAACTTGCTGCAACAAAGGTACTACATCTACCACCTTGCCAGAACCATGTCAAGTTAATGACTCTTTTATCATATCATAGCTCTATAAATCATCAATTCATAGTTTCGACCTTCTCTAGGTAGTAGAGTTGTACTTTATTCCATATTGATACACACAAGGTATACTATTCTCATTCTATAAGTGTCACCTTTACTTTGCAACTAGTCCGAAACCTCTGGTCTGATGGCAACTCTTGATGTAACTCTAGCTCATCTTTGGGAGTAATCGAATCAACGACTCTAGTTATCACCCAACCGTGACCTTTCAATATTCTAACTCTAGACTCTTAGCAGAGTTCCCAACTCCTCTGCAAATATAGAACTCGTGCGGCATAGCTGTGCAAAGCGAAGCCATCTCAAACACCCTCATTATGGAGCACCACGGGGATGCACGCGACTCTACACAATAATCTTATGTCGATCATGTCTGCGACTTACAGGCGGGCATCGAGAACATTGTATAGTTACTACGATACGTCTGACGGACTAGGTCTCCTAATTTCTTATCTCTCCTGAATCTTCTATTATCACAAACTTATTCTGACTGGGTCATCTACTGATGACTACCAGTAGTGGTATCCTCATCCTTATCTAAGGCAACTGTACTTTTAAGACTCACTTTTATGTACTCGTGTCTTACACAAAATGGGCACACCATTTAAACCCATACTGACAAAAATATAACATTTCTTGAGTCGTATCCTCATGATAGATCTCACATGTCTACTAACTCTATTTCACATTTCATGTACTCCACGAAAATCAAGACACTAAGCGAGGTAATCTTTTATTTCCAGGGTATAACGTAGAATCTAGAAACAAAGAATTACAGGAAAAGGCAAGCAGAATCCTATACTCCGCATGTGACTCTAGTAGACTCTTCCCAACATTTAGATAATTTTCCCTATGAATCGGAGCCTAAGCTCGATACCACATTTGTCACGACCCAACCTATGGGCGGATGGCACTAGGACACAGGCGACTTAAAGCCCCGAGGCCCGTAGTAAGCCTAACTGTTCATTAACCCAACTCTAAGGCCCATTTGGGCCCAATATCAAGAAAACAAACGGACAGAGTCCGGCCATAAAATGGACTTTCCAACGGGGAGTTTTCGACTCACCCGACCTGTAAACACAATATATAGTCAATTGGGGAGCTCAGCTCACCCTCCACATACTCATCAACATAATAATAAACGGGAGCTCAGCTCCCTCATCCAATCCATCAAAACAGACTTAAAATATTAAGTTTACAGGTCCAACATGAATATAATATTACAGACCAAATTCAAATAATTACTGCTAACACATGCGGAAATTCTAGGAGTAATTAAAATTACACAAATATTGATAAACAACCTGCGAAGGAGAAAAGCAGGTTAACCAAAATAAAATCCTCCTGTAACCTGAAAAAATATTGAACAGGAGTGAGCGTTCGACTCAGAGAGTAAAATATCAATTTTAACCATAATCTCTATAACTATCTAAAACTAATGCACCCTGTAGAGTGAAATGCAACATCCACATCATTTTCACATCATAACATCACAAAGGTAATTTGGAGCACTCACGCACCCTGTAACATCAATCATAATATATGGGAGCTGATCCCCTATACAGCTCTCTTAAATCCAACCTGGTGCCAGCGAAGAACTCAGCTCGGACTTCCACTTAAATACCAAATTGGGGTCCCAGCGAAGAACTCAAGCCGTGTCTACCCCGAAGGACCGGGTCCCAGCGAAGAACTCAAGCCATGTCTACCCGTCCTATCCATAGTCCACACCACATCACACGCACGCCAACGCACGCACATTGCTCCAAATTACCACAACAACATACATGGCACTTTAACATTTATCAATGCATCAAAAATCGTGCCTAGAGTTTAACTACATAAATATATGCATATAAGTGATGCATGGGCATGCTGAACATATAATAATATCGAAATTACAATTAAAATTAATATTCTACTCACAGACTTGACGACAATCACTGTGGCGGCTGGGCGGAGGAAGAAGGCTGTCCCGGCTCACCTGACAATCATATTACATTTATTTAATACAATCTGACTCAACACAAATCAAGAAAAGACCCAATACGTCCTAAGTCGTGCCGAAAATCCGGCAGAGTCCCCCTTATACTTAGGACCTACCCAACCTGCAAAAGGGCTCAAAACACACTTCTATATTCACAATCCATATATCAACAGTTCAATCATATCACACAGCCCCTCCTGGGCCCATCAAATCAATCATCCATCACAATACGCAAAATTTCAATTTAGTCCTTATTATTGATCATTTTTGCAAAAACTGCCCAAACAAGCTCTAAAAATTATAAAACTTTGCCCCGCGGTCCTTAGCAATATTACTAAGCTATTGCAAAAAGAATCGTAATTTTCTAAGCTACCACGAATATTTTATGGATTTTTAACCCTATTTAAGCACTAGAAAATTACGAAAAAAAAACAAGGTTCGGGTTTACCTTTGCCGATTCCGACTTCGGGAACGCGCTCGGGACGTCTGACAATGGGGGGCTAGCCAAAACCTCGGTCCAATTCGGAGACTTTTCCGTAGCAGTGCATGTCGGCGAAATTTGCGAACGGTCAATCGTCGAATTTCATGAATCGAGGATACCTACACGAAGCCCATAATAATATATAAAAAATCAGGGGTGTTACATATTCCATTTATTGGTATTTTTTTTTTTAAAGGAGAAACAGACAGAATCTCCCATGTTTTATTAACATTTAGCCTTTCGACAATTACCTGTTTAAGTTATTTCATATCAATATCCTATATCATATGTCAATACTCATCATTATTTCATGTCATACAATCATATCATGAAAAAAAATCCATCTCATTTCTTTCATATAATTCATGTACATGATTTACATAATTACAAGACTTATACAGTCTCAAAAATTAATTACAATTCTCACTTATGTACAATGAACAAAAATACATAACTATGTAACCACGGGCCCTACCAAAATAGATAACTGAGGTGACAACCTACTATTGCAGATCTGATCAAAATCCCAATCTGGACTCTACTGATCCTTGTCTCCAGTACTTACACGTGGAAAACCAACGCGCTAAGCATATTGCTTAATGGTGCAATAATAAAATTGAAAAATAAACTAAATGATTGAAAATACATATTTTATGAGTGTAAGTTCATATAAGAATGCATTTTCATAACTTATGAGTAGTTCACAATTTATTGTTCTTTTCTATTCATTTATTTAATATTTAATCTTCTTATTTCATTTCATTGCCCAAGCAACCTATAACAGACTATTAAGACTGGATACACGAGAGTATACTAGTTAGACACTCCATGTGCCTATCATATATATCTGTCAGGCATAAAGCGAGCGGGCAGGCATAAAAGCCAGTAAATCATGTTAGGCATAAAGCCACTGGGCAGGCATAAAGCCAAAAGAATAACCATGTTAGGTATACATTGCCTATTAATGATCATCCATGAAATAGAGTAAAAAGCTATGGCAGTACTGCATTTGTGGTCCCTAATTGACATATCAATCGATCAAACCCATACACATAAGTCTAGGCATACAAGAGTAAATTTAATGTCATTATGTGTTCATAAATTTCAATATCTTGTCACTTGTGTTATTCATGCTTCATAGCATTAGTACACTATTCATAGTGGGAACATAAATCCCAATGACATGTTTATGTAGTTCATGTGATCATTAAACCATTTATGTCAAGTCCTTATCACATTTAAAGTCATTTATGAAAGTTTCATGAATTTCCAGAATTAATGTTTTAGCTTTTCCTATCAATTTGGCCAAGATATAAATTTAATTTGGTCCCACTTTCTTCATGAATGTTGTTCCCCTATGTTTGAACTTTAATTCCCTTTTTGAATTATTCAATTTGAAGGTTTGTAGCTCTAGTTATTGCTAATTTACCAAATACTGTTTTAGGGTACAAACCCTGCACTTTCCATGTTACCAGAAATTCAACAAGTTTTTGCAACTAGATTCTGAGCACCTTAGGCTTAGAATTGGCTTTACGTCCCTAAAATAAAGTTTTAGGCCTTTGTCTTAGGTTTTTAATTATTAAAATAAATTAATTTCAGTAATTTATGGAAACATTTAAGTATAGTCCACAATTCATGGCAGGTTTCTAGATCAAATTTGTCTAGAAATTTGGTTGATTAAGGGTCATAATTTGGCTTTGAGTTTTTCATATGAAATGTTCTCCTATGTCTCATGTTTCTATGAATTCAAGAATCAGTTCAATTGGAGTTTTCTACAGTAAGTTATGCCCAATTTACCAAACACTATTCATATGGTCATTTCTACAAGTCCAGAATGTGTCATTCCATATTCAAGCCTAATTTAGGCCAACTCATAGTTAGTTTCTGAGCAAGCTTCCTCCATGACATTTCTAGCATTATGTCTTAGGTTTAATCTTCAATTGGCCTCACACCAATTGGAGTAATGTAGCTCAACTTATACTTATTTAAACACACTAGACTCAAGGGTCCAGAATTCCTGCACATGAAATCACACTTCCAAATCATAACTCATCTCACCAACCAACTTCAAATCACATTCATTTCTCATCAATTGGTTAATAATTGACCTCAAACACATCAATTATACATCACATAACAAAACCTCCAATTTGGTTCAAAACCCTAATTCTCCAATCTCCTCAATAATGCAACACATGAATTTCAATTTACCAATCATATATATCACCATACCTAAGCTAGATTTCAAGTGTAATTTCATTTAAACACATCAACACCACAAGTACATTGGCTGGACAAAAATTGACCTCATCAATTCATGCATTATTTCTTCATTTCTCTTGAAATTCCATTACATTTCAACTTATTTTCAAGAATTAGTGTAACACCCCTATGTTTGGTAGTGCGTTCTACTATTCCAGTGACTAGTGTCTGTTCGGATAGCTAGAATGCCTAGAACTACATTTAAAAGTTAGTGAGGAGACATAAAATAATGAAATACAAGAAATGAAAATACAAGAAAAATAATAGCAATGAAATGAAACTAAGTTAAACGAGCCAGCACCGCAGCGATAGGTGACCGCACCGGGAAGTTCTAGCGTGAGCCGTTGACTAGCCTTGGACCGCGGAGAACCCTGGAAAATATTTTTGGGACTTAAATAAACATTTATTGAAAAATAAATGATATTAGAAATATCAAAGAAAAATTAAATAATTAGTACAAAGAAAAATGAAAAATCGATAAATCGACAAAAATTAGTGTTACTGAAAAATTGGGAATACAACCCGAAAAGGGGTATTTTGGTCATTTGACACCTAGAGTTGGCTTTGACCTAAATGTCCATTAAAAATAAGTAGTGTTGAATTTTGAAATTCCATGAAAAATTGAAATTGGAATGAAATGAATTAGAGAGAAATTAAAGGGTGGACTTATAATTAATCAAAGTTAATTATTTAAATAATTAAATTCACATAAGTGGAGCACTATGGGATATTTAAATACTCAAATGGCCATGTGTATTAACCATTCAACATCTTCTTCTTCATTTCCATAACATTGCCAAACCCATTTCTTCTCCCAAATTCACCATAGATGGCCATTCATGCAAAGCTCCCTTCCTAGTGATCAAGCCATGGTTTCACCCATCTTCCTTCACTAAAGTTAAACTACACTTCTTGGGCAGCATATTGGGAGTAAAAGGGAAAGGATTTGAAGAAGTTTTTGCAAGCTCCAATAAGAGATAAGTGCTTATTTTCTTCCCTTGCTTAACTAAAGTTTGTGTTGAGGTTATGGGGAGTATTTTGGTTGAAAATTTTGAAAGAAATTGTTGAGTTTGCAATCTGCCCATTTTAGGAAGCCATGAAAGGTGAGCTTGCTTGAGTTTTTCTTACATTAAATTGGTAGGAATTGATGGGAATTAGTATTGGTTGAGTCAATTTGAAGTGCTAGCAATTTAATCCTCTTGTATGTATGATTGAATAATTGAATTTAGAGTTTTGGAAGTAATTATGAAAGCCTTAGCAAACTGCCATGGTTGGCAGCTTGTAAACCCTTGAATTTGCATGTGAATTGATGAAAATTATTCATGAAATATGATGGAGTTGAATTGAGGGCAGTATGTGTGTATTTGTTATGGGAGTGTATGTGACAATTTGGTGAGTATGTATATTGAATATGGGTTGGCTTACATGTTGAATATTAATGGTGTATTGTGTGCATTGAACACTTGAGTGTTCTGCCCAAAATGCTTGCTGGAATTTTGTTTAGTATTTGTAGTAGTGCTATGAATGAATAATGAAGTCATGAGGAGGAGAAGGAATGTCAAATTGGAAGTGTAATTGTCTTGTGCAGGTTGTGTGTTATTGGCAGTACCTAAATTAGGTTATAAGTGAAAAATTGTGAACCCAATTGGTATGAGGCCAATGGGAGGTGAAACTAGACACCAAATATGCCAACTTTCATGTAGAAATGTTACCAAAATTTTGCCTAGAAACTGACCTTAAAAATGACCAAATCCGGATTAGTGACTTGAAAGCCTGAAAATTGACTATTTGGATAGCAGTTAGTATTTTGACCATAACTTACTCAAAACAGGTCCAATTGGCCTGAAAGTTTTACCATGAATAGTTTAGACATAGATCTACAATTCTTATGAAGACACTAAAGCCCAAAAATGGCCAAAACCAAGCCAAATAGCTTGCACAATTTTAGGTACCAAAACTGACCGAACCAAAAGTGACCTAAAAATGACCTAAGCCTACCATTTTAGTGTATTCTGTCCAGCATTGGTAAATTGACCATAAATTGGTCTACACAACTTAGAATGACCTGAAATTTTGCCCTGCGTGCAATAAGACATAGACCTACATGTTTGTAGTTTGAACCGAAACCCTAAAACTGAGGGAACTAGGTCGTCCTGCTAGGTGAAAATAGTACACCGAAATTCAGTAAATTGCAATAAAATGCAATACACTTGAAAATGAATTTGGTAACATATACCAACACTAAAAGGCTATAAAATGTGACATATTGGTAACATTGGAATTGACTCACTTAGAGTGCATCAAGGGTCAATATTATAAGTTGACTAATGAAATGAATTGAAGGGAATAGTACCAAGAAAAATCTAGATATTGGATTTTATGGTTAGAAACAATTTAATTGAGTACTGAAACACTTTAAATTGTGTGTTTCAGTTGAAAAGGATATTGGGAAGCATAAGGAACATTGAGTCAAGGCTTAGGAGCGACTCAAATCAGGTTTGTGCACAACTAATTTTTAACTGATTTTGTTCTGAATATTTCATATGATTAAATGACATATTTTTTCTCATGTATTATGTTTAACAAGCCTTGGATTTAATTCAATGATTATTGAAATTGTCATAGTATGTATGAATTTAGCTTTGTGAAATGGTATTTCCACAAGTATTAAGCATTGTTGTAGATTGAATAAATTATGTTTTGGAAAATTATGATAGAACATGTTTTGAATTGTGATGGGCAATTTGCATGGAAAAATGTAAATTTATGATTTGAATTGTGATGAGCATAAAAATTATTGGATATTGGAATTGACTTTGAATCGAATTGTATTGTGATTTATGCTCACTAAAAGGATTGTGATATTGTTTTATATCTCACTATAGATGCTTGACTAGGTTATTACCCGTCTCTCTCTTTTATTGAGAAGACAATGGAGTTAGTTATGTTTTGATTACCATGGTACGTGCACAGGCTTAGATTCTCCTCTTATTAGAGGTTAGATCTAAGTTTTTTTTATGTTATGGCCCTTTCGGAAGATTCATTATTGTGATGTGTACTATGCATGATGATTCGACCTCCCCGACCATAGGGAGTTAGAATCTGATTCGACCTCTCCGACTATAGGGAGTTAGAATCACCTTGAAGATGGCCTTTGTGAATTAGTCTTGCATAGTTAGTGAGATAAAGAATGGTTTTTGAGATAAAGAATGGCTTTTTAGATAAAGAATGGCTTTTGAATTATGATTTATGTATAATTGATTTTGTTAGAATTACCTTAAATGTTTGGTTGTGATTTGATAAATTGAATTTCATGATCAAAGTCATTTCATACAAATGATTTATGTTATTGGCAATGAATAATTTGATATTTGGAATTTGATGAGTATCCTGATTTCCAAATTATTTGCTGTAATTTTGCTAAGGTATTTTGAACTATGTTTTAAGTTATAGTTGTGCACCACTGAGTTCACCACTCAGCGATAGCTTTGTATGCTGTCACAGGTGAAAAGAGCATAGAGCAATTGAGTAAGCTTCTTTAAAGAGACATTCAGATCAGCTCTAGGTATACCCATGTACGCAGGTTTTGATGTATGCATGTAATAATATGTATGTAAATTATTTGAGCAGTTGTATAAAAACTCTTATAAAATATTTTGATATGTAATTAAATGTAAATTATTGTAATGTAAATTTGAGATTTCACTTACCTGTATAATTTTGTAATATTAATTTTTGAGTCTTGTAATCAATAAAATGTTTCATTTGTGATAGGTTGGTTTGAAAATGAAATGATTTGATTATTGAGATTGAATTGTGAGATGAAATGAAGTTATTGGAGTTGTATTTGAGAAAACATATTGGGAGTGTTTTCCTTTTCAGGTTTGAAGAACTATTTTCTCAAAATACAGTCAACACTTTGCTGAAATTTTAAAAAATTTTTATAACACCAGATTTTAATCGATGATTTAAATTTCACGAAAATTATTTTAAAATCCCTTGTAGTATATCTAATGGGTTATCGGTAGGCGAAGTACGGTAATTCATTAGGTGTACTACGGGATCATGTTACATCTTACGGGGGAGTAGAGTGTGACATGTTTTGTGGTATCAGAGCAATGGTTTTAAGGTAAATTTCAAACTGTGAATTTGAAATCTTTTTATCGGTAACTACAACTACTCAAATGTTTGATACATATAGTACATTTACATCATAAATATGAACTAATGGAGAGAAATCTTCGTATATTGGTTGTATAAGAAATAGAAAATCCTGTGAAAAGATATGGAAGAGAAGAATAAGACAATAGAACAGTCTGTGACGGCGAAAGTACAAGGTGAGGCCCCAGCCCCTCAGAGAGTTGGAAGTCTGACTTTATCAGCCCCACCTGTATAAATTACTACACAAATGGCCCAGCAAATGGCTACTTTCTTTCAATAAATGGCTGATACTCTATCAGCCCAAGCCCAAGTACAAACCCAACCCCACAAGGGCAACGTGAAATAGAGAAGAGGGAGAAACCTATGAGTCAAAGCTCGAATAATCATCTGGGAAATAAAAGAAAGACATAAAAGAACAATTTTCTTTTAGGAAATGGGACCAAACAGTGGCCACAAACTGTCCAAAGTGATATGCAAAGTTAAAATCTCGAAATTGAACCTAAAGAAAGGTTCTTGAAAAACATTATTGGCTTATCCCTACTAAGTCACTATAAACTAAATTACTTGAAACAGGTATGTGGGACCCATTTTCCCACTGTACATTGATATGGAAATTTCATTATCTCTACATGCTAAATCACACGAAATAGTGATGTGGGACCCACCTTTTCCACAATACATGGACATGAAGATTTTGTTAGACAATTGATAATGCTTAATTGCTCAAAGTAAACCTAAGCTTATGTATATTGTATGGATCGATTGGTATACCAATTAGGGATTATAGATAGCAGTACTGTCTACATGGAAAGTCATGGATTGACAACATATGGTTGATATGATTTTAAAAGACAATGAATATCGGTATCAGTGGGCTTGCAGTGATGGCGATATGTAATACCTGCAAAGTGCTCTGATAGGTACCACCCAAGGGCTTACAGGGATGGCGATATGTAACGCCTGCAGGTGCTTTGATAGGTACCTTTAATTGCCACCAAAGACAGAGAAGAGGCTTGCGAGGATGGCGATACGTAACGCCTGCAAGTGCTTTGATAGGTTACTTGAGCATAAATATAAGTAATGAGTTTTAAATT
This sequence comes from Hevea brasiliensis, assembly GCF_030052815.1. Classification (NCBI taxonomy): domain Eukaryota; kingdom Viridiplantae; phylum Streptophyta; class Magnoliopsida; order Malpighiales; family Euphorbiaceae; genus Hevea; species Hevea brasiliensis. The sequence goes on along the minus strand of NC_079497.1, from coordinate 86,582,784 downwards.
TAAATAATTACATGAAGAGACCACTGATATGACTTTAAAAGACAGAGAAGGAAATAAGTGTATAGATAAGATGTTAGAAAACCTAGTCCATGAGGTTATAACGTAGTGACTATGTAATGTCCTCGATATTTGTATTGTAAGCTGCAGATTACAGTACCCACGCGGGATTATTTTGTAGAGCTACGTGCTTCCTCGTGGTACAATAAAATAAGAATATTTGTAAGTAATCTATAAATTGATACAATTATACCCGAATAGAGTACTATTACGAGAAATAAATGTAAAAATTTTAGTCAGAAATTTAAAACTTCAGAACTAGCTTGTCAAAAGACTACACTTGTAAGGTAGCTAGAGTTAGTAACTCGGTTACAATAATGTGAACTACCTGTACCACAGTAATTGCTATAAGTTTAGAGATATCAATACAACTTATCATCCTTAGACGGATGGACAGTCGAAACAAGTAATTCAGGTAAATTCTGAAACTCATTGAGTTTCCATAAATAATGAAATGAAATGATAATAATAACCTGTAAAATGTAATAAGCCCTCGAGAATATACTGAGAACTTGTGTCCTTGAATCCGAGGGGGGATGGGATAGATACCTCCCACTAACAGAATTTGTATACAATAATAAGTGTCAAGCTAGCATACAAATGGCACCCTATGAAACATTGTAAGGGAATGGATAACTATGGATTTTGTGATGAGACTTCCGAGGATACAGAATAGTCATGATGCAGTATGGGTCATAGTTGATAGACTAACCAAGTCTGCTCACTTTTTGCCAGTCCAGATGGACTATAGTTGGAGAGATTGGCTAGATTGTACATAAATGAGATTGTAAAATTGCATGGAGTGCCAGTATCGATTGTATCAGACAGAGATCCTAGGTTTACTTCTAGATTCTGGGGTAGTCTTCAGAGAGCCCTAGGAAATACATTGAACTTCAGCACGGCATTCCACACACAGATAGATGGCCAGTCTGAGAGGGTAATTCAGATATTGGAGGATATGCTACGGGCTTGTGCGATTGAGTTTGAAGGTAGCTGGGGATATACACTTGCCTTTGATTGAGTTTGCTTATAACAACAGCTACCAATCAAGCATTGGGATGCCTCCATATGAAGCTTTATATGGCAGAAAGTGCAGAATTCCCCTATGTTGGGATGAATTAGGTGAAAGGAAGATGATTGGGCTAGAAATTGTTTAGCAGACAGAGGAAAAGATCAGATTGAACAGAGATGGACTCAAGGTTGCATTAGACCGTCGGAAGTCCTATGTTGATATGAAGAGAAGAGATATTGAATATACATTGGGTAATAAGGTATTCCTTAAAGTTTCTCCTTGGAAGAGGACATGAGGAGACAGCACCCACAGCTATTTAGAAACTGATGCTAGGTAAAATTTCGAAACGAAATTTATTTTAAGGGGGGGAGAATTGTAACACCCCTATGTTCGGTAGTGCGTTCTACTGTTCCGGTGACCAGTATCTGTCCAGGCAGCTAGAATGCCTAGAACTACATTTAAAAGTTAGTAAGGAGACATAAAATAATGAAATACAAGAAAGGAAAAATACAAGGAAAACAAAGGAAAAATAATAGCAATGAAATGAAACTAAGTTAAACGAGCCAGCACCGCAGCGATGGGTGACCGCACCGGAAAGTTGCAGCGTGGGCCGTTGACTAGCCTTGGACCGCTGGGAACCCTGAAAAATATTTTTGAGACTTAAATAAATATCTATTGAAAAATAAATGATATTAGAAATGTCAAAGAAAAGTTAAATAATTAATACAAAGAAAAATGAAAATTTGATAAATCGACAAAAATTGGTGTTACTGAAAAATTAGGAATACAACCCGAAAAGGGGCATTTTGGTCATTTGACACCTAGAGTTGGCTTTTGACCTAAATGTCCATTAAAAATAAGTAGTGTTGAATTTTGAAATTCCATGAAAAATTGAAATTGGAATGAAGTGAATTAGAGAGAAATTAAAGGGTGGACTTATAATTAATCAAAGTTAATTATTTAAATAATTAAATTCACATAAGTGGAGCACTATGGGATATTTAAATACTCAAATGGCCTTGTGTATTAACCATTCAGCATCTTCTTGTCACACTTTACCCCTTTGTAAGGCATAACATGATTCCGTAGAATACCTAATGAACTACCGAACTTCACCTACCGATAACTCATTAAGTACCCTACAAGGGATTTTAAAACAATTTTCTTACTTTTATAAGTGGCGATCATTTTCTAATAGGTATTAAAATTATTTATTCAAAACTGAAAACTAGTTAAACATTTTTTGCCCATTTTATTTTTCCGTAAATTTTATAACAATTTCGGCAGAGTGCCATCTGTATTTTGAGAAAACAGTTCTTCAAATACCTGCAAAAAGCACTTCTAATAATTTTTCTCAACTTCTTCAAATTCACAATCATCTCAATCAATTTCAACACATTTACCAACTTTCAAAATTCAAATCCACCATTTTCAATAGCCAACAATCATCAAAATACTATTAATGAATTTCATTCAATTTAAAATAAAATACTACCATTCATATTTCATTAATGATAAAATATTTATATACATCATTGCAAAAATTTGCATTAAGAGAAATTCAAACTAAAATTTATTACAAACTTTATACAAACTTTGTATAAGCTGCTCAAGACTAATTTTACATGTCCATACATCTGCGTGCATTATATACATCAAAATAAATATTTATAGTGAGGGTATAAATTATACCCGATAGCTTCAAAGCAGGTAGTTCCTCTGTCCTCAGCAGCTCACTCTGCTGCTCTTCTAGTCTTTATATCTACGACAGCAATAACAGCCATTGCTGAGTACTAGGATTCAGTGGTGCACAACATACTAAATTAATCTTTATGCAGAATTAGATAATATTTATTCAAAAATTGAACTGAACATGAAATTTAAACACGAAACATGAATTATGAGATTTTAATTCAAACAATTTCATTTTGAAGTGTCAAAACCAATTTCATAAAACCCACAGTTATATCATGCCATTCGAAACAAATATAATCTCAATAGCCAGAGGCTAAGGAGAAGTCACATCACAAGGCTAGCTAGCTCAAATATATAGATATCCATTCAATTTCTTTTTCTACTGGCACACACCTTAACACTTCAGCCATAGAAAGAATCAAAATTCGAAACTGATTACCCCCACTAGTCATGCTAGTGAGGTGTTCAAATATATGGTCATGACACTGTGGTTTCAAAACTTATCTTAATAATTTACTAAACATTGCCATTTCAAATATACACAAATATCTTTCAACAATTTAAATCAAAAGCATCATAAATACTTCATCATAGTAATGTCACAATTCAATATTTCAAATTATTCAAAACAATATGTAGAAGATAATTTACAAAAATTATACGTTGTGCACAAACCTTAAGCAAGTCTCCTCTTGGCCTTTACTCGAATCCTCGGGTTCTTTCCTAGTGTTCTTTTCAACTGAAACACATAGTTTCACAGTGTTTCAGTATCATAACTTAGTATAAATCCAAAAATAAATTTAAATTCACTTTTACCTAACTTTAATGTGCTAACCTTGACGTTCTTTAAAATTTGTGTTTTAGGGTTACTATTCACGATACTATTCAAGTCAATTTGTTAACTTTCTAAGGCTTAATAGGTATGGGAATTCCAACTTCACCCACATACCACATTTTGGTCACTAAATTTGTTGGTTTTGGTTATTTACTCAAATTCTAAGTCTTTTAGGCAAATTTGCAAATTTTCAGTTTTGGTGTCTTAAGTTGCACTGTTCCATTGGCCATTTTTCTGTTAGAATTTGATAGAACTTCCTTCATAGAAAATGTTCCCTATTGTCTTAACTAAATTATCCTTTATGAATCACTCTATTTGGAGTTTTTTAGCTCAAGTTATAGCCATTTGAACCATGGCTACCGGATTGGACTTAACCCAGATTTCTGGGCAAATTCTGGTTCTAGCAGTTTTAGGTCACCAAATTTGGGTGGCCAAATGACTTGGTTAATGACATAATTTGGATTTGTGTTCTCCATGAAAGTTTTAGGTCTATATCTCATCTATCCACTGGTAAAATTTTAGGTCATTTAGACCTGCCTAGCTCAAGTTATGGCCAAATGAACAGACTGTTCATTTGATCAGTTTGTACAGGGCAGACTGAGAATTTCCAGATTTGGTCAATTTGTTCACTAGGTTTTGGTCATTTTTTCGGCATGCTTCCTGAATGAAAATTGTGTCATTTTGTGTCCATTTTCATTCCCAATTGGTCTCATACCAATTGGACTTGTAAATTTTTAGTTTTGGTCCCTCAAAGGGACCTTGGTCCTGCTGCCTACAGCATGACCACATTGAATCCGAATTTAACCTTAATTCAAACACTTCCAACACACTTCATTTGGTCACAAATAACCATTTCTCACTTCAAACTAGGTCAAACACATCATTTCACCATTTCTCCAAATTTTGTCTCCTAAACCCTAAGTACAAAACCCTAATTCACACTAATTGTTACATTTGATTGATTCAACACATTTTAACATACTCTTACATCTCATTTAAACATTCTAACAAGTTTAATGCAATCAAACTCATGCAATTCATCCCCCTTTATAGGCTGGCTGAAATTCCCTTTGGTCCTCCACAAATGTTTTTATTTCATTTTAAGTTTATTTCTAAGTTAATTGAGCTATAAACACAATTAAATCAACTAGAAAATCAAATTTAGTTTACTAACCTTAGTGCAGAATTTTCTTTCCTTCAAACCTCTTCCTTTCTTCTTTTTTTTTATTGTCAAGTCCTCTATCAAAGCTTGAAATCAAGGTTTAATATTGGAGGTTTAACTTTCTATGGTGGGATTGTGGGTTTGATCAAGCTCAAAATGAGCTTTAATGGAGGTTTTGGTGAGGGAGAGGGAGAGTTAGAGTGAGGCGGCAAGGTTAGGGAAAGAAGAAGACTTTTATTTATTTTTTCTTTTCTTTTCTTTTCTTTTTTATGTCTTAGGAAGATCATAAATCAAATAAAATAAATTTTTAATTATAATATTTATGGCATCATGCATGGTCATGCATGATGTCATCTCTCTTCACTTTTTCATTTTCTTCTTTTTTTTTTTCATTTATTTTTTCATTAGTTCTTTAATTTAATTTTTGATCCCGAAATTTTTTTTTCTCCGATTTTATTTGACAGTTAGGTCAGGAGTAAGCTCTCAGGGCCAATTGACCAAATTGCCCCTCGCCGATTCAACCCGGTTTGCAAATAATTTAATATTTCTTTCGGATCCCTGACCTAATTATTTGACTGGCTTAATAGTTCTTTTTCATGATTTTCTCTTTTCCACTGTGTTTGTAATGGTCCTAAGGACCGCGGCGTCACATTTTACGATTCGAAATTTGAGTTTAAATTAACTTCGCAACCCTTCCCGAGAAGGTCACCCATCGCTGTGACTCTCGGCTCGTTTAACTTCTTATGTTCTGTTTTTCTTATTTATACTTAACTAATTGGCAATTACTAATTATTTGTGTTTATAGCTTATCTAGTTGTCTTAAGAGTGGTTCTAATCCCCCTTAATTGTTCTGACCGACTCTGGTCACCGGAACAGTGAAATATACCAGGCTATACAAATAAGGGCGTTACACTTCTTCTTCATTTCCATAACATTGTCGAATTCATTTCTTCTCCCAAATTCACCATAGATGGCCATTCATGCAAAGCTCCCTTCCTAGTGATCAAGCCATGGTTTCACCCATCTTCCTTCACTAAAGTTAAACTACACTTCTTGGGCAACATATTGGGAGTAAAAAGGAAAGGATATGAAGAAGTTTTAGCAAGCTCCAATAAGAGGTAAGTGCTTATTTTCTTCCCTTGATTAACTAAAGTTTGTGTTGAGGTTATGGGGAGTATTTTGGTTGAAAATTTTGAAAGAAATTGTTGAGTTTGCAATCTGCCCATTTTAGGCAGCCATGGGAGGTGAGCTTGCTTGAGTTTTTCTTACATTAAATTGGTAGGAATTGATGGGAATTAGTGTTGTTGAGTCAATTTGAAGTGCTAGCAATTTAATCCTCTTGTATGTGTGATTGAATAATTAAATTTAGAGTTTTGGAAGTAATTATGAAAGCCTTGGCAAACTGCCATGGTTGGCAGCTTGTAAACCCTTGAATTTGCATGTGAATTGATGAAAATTATTCATGAAATATGATGGAGTTGAATTGAGGGCAGTATGTGTGTATTTGTTATGGGAGTGTATGTGACAATTTGATAAGTATGTATATTGAATTTGGGTTGGCTTACATGTTGAATATTAATGGTGTATTGTGTGCATTGAACACTTGAGTGTTCTGCCCAAAATGCTTGCTGGAATTGTGTTTAGTATTTGTAGAAGTGCTATGAATGAATAATGAAGTCATGAGGAGGAGAAGGAATGTCAAATTGGAAGTGTAATTGTTTTGTGCAGGTTGTGTGTTATTGGCAGTACCTAAATTAGGTTATAAGTGCAAAATTGTGAACCCAATTGGTATGAGGCCAATGGGAGGTGAAACTATACACCAAATAGGCTAACTTTCATGTAGAAATATTGTCAAAATTCTGCCTAGAAACTGACCTTAAAATGACCAAATCTGGATTAGTGACTTGAAAGTCTGAAAATTGACCATTTGGACAGCAGTTAGTATTTTGACCATAACTTACTCAAAACAGGTCCAATTGACCTGAAATGTTTATCATGAATAGTTTAGACATAGATCTATAATTCTTATGAAGACACCAAAGCCCAGAAATGGCCAGAACCAAGCCAAAGAGCTTGCACAAGTTCAGGTACCAAAACTGGCCGAACTAAAAGTGACCTAAAAATGACCTAAGCCTACCATTTTAGTGCATTTTGTCCAGCATTGATAAATTGACCATAACTTGGTCTACACAACTCGGAATAACCTAAAATTTTTCCCTGCGTGCAATAAGACATAGACCTACAAGTTTGTAGTTTGAACCGAAACCCAAAAATGGAGGAAACTAGGTTGTCCGACTAGGTCAAAATAGTACACCAAAATCTGGTAAATTGTAATAAAATGCAATACACTTGAAAGTAAATTTGGTAACATATACCAACACTAAAGGGCTATAAAATGTGACATATTGGTAACATTGGAATTGACTCGCTTAGAGTGTATCAAGGGTCCACATTATAAGTTGACTAATGAAAAGAATTGAAGGAAATAGTACCAAGAAAATTTAGATATTGGATTTTATGGTTAGAAACAATTTAACTGAGTACTGAAACACTTTAAATTGTGTGTTTCAGTTGAAAAGGATATTGGGAAGCATAAGGAACATTGAGTCAAGGCCTAGGAGCGACTCAAATCAGGTTTGTGCACAACTAGTTTTTAACTGATTTTGTTCTGAATATTTCATATGATTAAATGACATATTTTTTCTCATGTATTATGTTTAACAAGCCTTGGATTTAATTCAATGATTATTGAAATTGTCATAGTATGTATGAATTTAGCTTTGTGAAATGGTATTTCCACAAGTATTAAGCATTGTTGTAGATTGAATAAATTATGTTTTGAAAAATTATGATAGAACATATTTTGAATTGTGATGGGCAATTTGCATGGAAAAATGCAAATTTATGATTTGAATTGTGATGAGCATAAAAATTATTGGATATTGGAATTGACTTTGAATCGAATTGTATTGTGATTTATGCTCACTAAAAGGATTGTGATATTGTTTTATATCTCACTATAGATGCTTGACTAGGTTATTACCCGTCTCTCTCATTTGTTGAGAAGACAATGGAGTTAGTTGTGTTTTCATTACCATGGTACGTGCACAGGCTTAGATTCTCCTCTTATTAGATGTTAGATCTAAGTTTTTTTTATGCTATGGCCCTTTTGGAAGATTCATTATTGTGATGTATACTGTGCACAATGATTTGACCTCCCCGACCATAGGGAGTTAGAATCTGATTCGACCTCCCCGACCATTGGGAGTTAGAATCACCCCGAAGATGGCCCTTGCGGATTAGTCTTGCATAGTTAGTGAGATAAAGAATGGTTTTTGAGATAAAGAATGGTTTTTGAGATAAAGAATGGCTTTTGAGATAAAGAATGGTTTTTGAATAATAAAGAATTATAATTTCAATTATGATTTATGTATAATTGATTTTGTTGGAATTACCTTAAATGTTGGATTGTGATTTGATAAATTGAATTCCATGATCAAAGTCATTTTATACAAATGATTTATGTTATTGGCAATGAATAATTTGATATTTGGAATTTGATGAGTATCCTGATTTCCAAATTATTTGCTGTAATTTTGCTAAGGTATTTTGAACTATGTTTTAAGTTATAGTTGTGCACCACTGAGTTCACCACTCAGTGATAGCTTTGTTTGCTGTCGCAGGTGAAAAGAGCATAGAGCAATTGAGTAAGCTTCTTTGAAGAGACATTCAGATCAGCTCCAGGTATACCCATGTATACAGGTTTTGATGTATGCATGTAATAATATGTATGTAAATTATTTGAGCAGTTGTATAAAAACTCTTGTAAAATATTTTGGTGTGTAATTAAATGTAAATTATTGTAATGTAAATTTGAGATTTCACTTACCTGTATAATTTTGTAATATTAATTTTTGAGTCTTGTAATCAATGAAATGTTTCATTTATGATGAGGTTGGTTTGAAAATGAAATGATTTTATTATTGAGATTAAATTGTGAGATGAAATGAAGTTATTGGAGTTGTATTTGAGGAAACATGTTGGGAGTGTTTTCCTTTTCAGGTTTGAAGAACTGTTTTCTCAAAACACAGCCGGCACTTTGCCAAAATTTTGAAAAAATTTTATAACACCAGATTTTAATCGATGATTTAAATTTCACAAAAATTATTTTAAAATCTCTTGTAGTACATCTAATGGGTTATCGGTAGGTGAAGTACGGTAATTCATTAGGTGTACTACAGGATTATGTTACATCTTATAGGGGAGTAGGGTGTGACAATTAGAAAAGTAAGAAAAATAGATTTAGCACTAACCTTAACTTGGCAATTTCTCCTCCTTGCCAAACTTCACTTTCTTCAACTTTCTTAGCTCCCAATCACTCTAACAAGGTCCAAGAATAAGTTTTAGTATTTGGGGTTTGGGAAAATATGGAAGAAATGCGAGGAAAATGGAGCTTGAAAAATCAACAATCGAGGAAGGGAAACAAGCAAGGTGGTTCAGCCATGAAGAGAGAGAAAGGAAGAAGATAACTTTTCATTTATGAATTTTGTGTCATCTTATATAATTATCCATATATATACATAATTTAAATATTAATTATAATTATTATAATTTTAAAAATTTCCATAACTCTCTTTGTATCTCTTTTAATTTTTTCATATATAATTCATATTTTTAAGTCATTTTCAATACTTTAATCTCTCTCATTTAATTGATATTTATGTCAAAAATCAACTCTGAGAGTCAATAAACCAAAATGCCCTTCATCGGGTTATAGTCTATCTTTTTCAGTAATATCGATTAAATTCATAACCCGATAGTCACTTTAATTTTTATTCTGCTTATTTCAATGTATTTTCATTTTATTTTTAGTCCTCAAACTGGCTTTAAATAGTACTATTCATTGACTGAATATGGCACTATTCAGAGCTCAGAACTTCAGGACATTACAGATAAAATTACTAACTGATTACAAACGGATTCTTTACCAATGATGCAATTTTATAAGTAAAAGTGGCGTCTAATAATGGTAACAAAATTAGCGATCAAATAAAAAAAATACTGATGAAAAGATTCATTGGTAATTACTAACTAATTTGTATTTAGTCAATAATATTAAAAAAATTTAAAAAACTTAAAAAATTTTACCTACAAAAATTTTTCATCTGTAATCCCTAATTAACTATTTTTTGTAGGTAATATTAAGAGGAAAATAAAAAATAAAATTTTAAAATAAATACTTATGAAAATTTTTCATCGGTAATTATCAACGAACTATATTTAGTCAGTAATACTAAAAAAAAAAAATTAAAAAGCTTGAAAAATTTTACCTACGAACATTCTTCATCAATAATTACCAACGAAACATATTTAGTAGGCAATACTAAGAAGAAAATAGAAACAAAAAATTTTAAAAAGTTTAAAAAATTTTACCTACGAAAATTTTTGGTTGATAATTAACATCAAACTTATTTTTTGTAGGTAATATTAAGAAAAAAATAAAAATTTTAAAATAAGTACCTATGAAAATTTTTCATCAGTAATTATTAACGGACTATATTTAGTTGATAATACTACAAAAAAATAGAAAAGAAAATTTTTAAAAAGTTTAAAAAATTTTACCTATGAAAATTTTTTATCGGTAATTACCAACAAAATATATTTAGTCGGTAATACTAAGAAGAAAATAGAAACAAAAATTTTAAAAATCTTAAAAAATTTTACGTACGAAAATTTTTCTTTAATAATTACTAACGAACTTGATTTTATTGGTAATTTGTGGATAAATCACAAAAAGTGTAAAATTTTCACATCATTTGTGAATAGATAAGAGAAGAGTTTGTTTCTCTATAAAAAAAAAAAAAAAGCCACTCTAACATAGGATAATTGTGGCATAGCCATTATGTGGGGCATATTTTGGGCCCCACTAGTAATTTTTTTTAAATCATTTAAATCTTAAAAATAAAAAAATAATTTTACTTTTAAATTAAATTAATTAATAATTAATAATTAATTTAAAAAAAATTAAAAATTAAATTAAATTTAAAATTTAAAATTAAATTTAATTTTAAATTAAATTAAATTAAAAAATTCAATTAAATTAAAAAGTAAAAAATTAAATTTAAAAAATAGAAAATAAAAATTATCTACGAAAAGTTGTCATTGGTAATTACCTATGATAATTTATTGTCATTTGTAATTACTAACAAAAAATGTTATCAGTAAATAGTCGGTAATTTATAAGCATACAATCTCCCATAAAAGTACCTACAAAAAAATCTTAATTTACCTATGAAATAATTCGTTGATAAATTTAGCGATAATATTATTTTGTCAGTAAAAATTATCTATGCTATAATTTATAGACAAAAAAATTTCGTCGTAATCCTGATTATCAATAAAATATAGACATATTTGATCGATAATTTTTATAGCTATTTTTTAAATTTCTTATAGTGTTCACTGTAGCTTGAGGCAATATTGTCTGTAGTTTTTGTTTGTTATTTTTATCAAGAAAGAAAAATCCTTTTTTAATTAACTTACCTTTTGATTTTTATATTTTTATTAAATTTCAATTTTTTAAAATTCTACTAAAAATAAATCATTTAAACTGCAATGAGATAGATAAGGGATTTATTAGAAGAAAAGGTTACGGTCTAAACGGTGAAAATTTTTATCAGACTACTTTATAAAATTGATCCATTATTCTTGCCTTTGCTTCCGTCTTAAAACTTTTGATTTTCGAAGCTAAGTTTTGAAAATTGCTTTATCAGATTAAAATATCATTTGTTATACGCAAAAATATTTATAGTCTTTAAAACATAGTGTCATTTTGAAAATTAATTTTAAATAATATATTTATTTTACAACCAAAGATACAACTAAGATAAGGTCTGTTTATTTATGAAAAACAGTTTTTTATTTTTTCATTTTTTATTTTTTAAAAAAACTATTGAAAAATATATTCACCTATAAATAATAAAAAATAATTTTTTAATGTAAAACAATTAAGAATTATTCATATCTTTTATAACTAAGAAAAATTAAAAAATCTATTTAAAAACTTATTTTATTTTTAATTTTTTTAATATATATTATTCGTTTATCTTATAATAATATGAATAATTTTTTTTATCATTGTAAATAAATTTTTTAAATATTTATTTAATCTTATATATAAAAACTGATAGCATAATTTTAGTTATAAAAAGTTATTATTTTCATTTAAAAAACAATAAAAAGGAGAATTTTTATTATAAAGGAAATCAGCCAAAAATAATTTAAATCTTTTCTTTCTTTGAAAATCTCAATTAAATTTTGAAAAATCTAAAAATTGGTTTCCACTTTTTCATATGAATAACTGATACATATTAATATAAAATTCTCTTTTCTAGCTTTCATAGCAAACTTTTTTCAAAAAACTACTCTAATTTTCTACGAGTACATAAACCCTAAAAATTCTATACTTATTTACTTGTCCATATTTAATTGTCCATCACATATAACTTTAATTGCTTATTTGTTAGATTGATATCCTTAAATTTTGTTATCATTAAAATGAAACTCTTTGAAGTTATAGGACTAGAAGATTCAAAATTACATTCTCGTGTAAATTGTTCTAAAATCCTCTTCTATAATTATTCAATGAATAACTAAAATTAATAAAAAAAAACAAATCAGAAAAAGATAAAACTCAAATAATTTATAATTTGAAATAATTTGAACTTTGAATAATTCGTTTCGGTTCATTTATTACCTCTATTCCAAAATATAAATTTCGATAATGAAATTGGTAATAAATATTAATTTACACATCAATTGAGTTAATTCTTAAAATTAAATACGAGTTATAAAGCTTTTTGGGTAATAATGATGATGTGATGTTGCTACTGGTGAAAGAAGAACATAAGCTGGCATATATGTCCAATACGTAACAATGATTGCTTACCAGGTGGATGAAAGGTTATGCGGTTGTGGATTCCTTTGTGAATTGATACGCCCAATCAATTTACTGGCATCGTATATAGAGGAAAATACTGGGAGAATAATCTTTTTTTTAGCTAAAACTGCCTAAAATTATTAGATTTATTCTTTTGTGAAATATGATAAGACATCTTTCAGTCGATATGAACTTTATTTTAAGCAACTTGTACGATTGTGATACATGGAATTTTGGCACGCAGATTCACAAAAGACAATCTGATATTGTCCTCCGTGGATCATTTCAGTTAATAGAGATAGACATTCTCTAGAACTATTTAATCATCGACCAATGGCACTAGTCATATAAAAATTTTAATATTCTGTGCCAGACTTTTCTTTGACCTTTTTCGGACATCAAATTTATTCTTAATTCAATCACAAAGATTGAAATGATTACTTTCATATATGTGTGTATATATATATATGAAATAGGTTAAATATGAACATTTCTTTAATAAACTCTTTTATTTGAGAAAAAAAATTTATAATATAAGTTTAACCATTTTTATTTATTTAATTCATATTTTAAAAATTTAAAAATTATTTTTTTTTGATAAGTAAAATAAAAAAATCAATAGTTTATATTTTTAATTTTTTAAATTAAAAATATTAATATTGTGAATAAAATATATTAAATGATATTTAAATATAAATGTTATGCCTATTATTGGCCTCTTAGATTTAAATGCAAGAAAACTTGCATCCATCTCTCTCTATATATATGTGAATATTTAGGTCATCGAATACTTGAGAAAGGATCTGTGTTACCTATGACTAGAATTGGGTGAGGTCGGCAACCATTCGGTAGAGAATTTAGCGTTCAAATGAAATAGTATATTTTGCAATGTGCAAAAATGTACCTGAATATATGCTATAGGCTTTTTATGAGACATTCTAACGTAATTCTCGGAATCAACTGATCAATCCCAAACTTTTTCTGACTATACGTAACGAAATTGTGCTATTTGCGTGATTCTAGGCGAAAATCACACTGGCCATATTCAACGGCATTCGTCTTGTGTCTGTTTAATCTCTGTCGTGCTATGCCGATCTCATAAACATCATCTTGAGGAGATCTGACTTCACCCATGTGTAGAGACCTTTGTCCATCTTCATAAGATCGGAAACAGTAAGATATTAACTCGGTTTGCTAACAAATTCTACCCGTTAGATATTGGGTCAGTTATATCCGAATTGACTAAAGATCATATTTTAGGTTAGACAATAGGAGTTATTAGATTTTATATATATTAGTTATTAGATTTTCCCTTAATTACACTCTCAATTTTAAAAATTATTCATACTCGGATTATTTGAGGTCTTATATCAATTTAAATGAATTATGGATTATTTGAGACAGATGAATAGAATTAAAACTTACCGCCCCCAAAATTTTGTCCTCAAAACAAATAACGAGTAATTAAGGGTAAAAAAAATTAAAAGGAAATTCAGGATGTGGCTGTAATTTCTAGGTATGTATTATGTGGCACACTATATGGCTTAAGGGTTTAAATTTTAAATTTCAGGAACACATAAAAAGCCTAAAATTTTAGTTTCAATTAATCAAGCAAATTTTTATCTCAAATTTGAAGCCAAGAATGTCGAGTGCTGGACAAATTACTACAAATGGGACGAAGAATAAGATGATTTGAATAAGCAATAACATAATTGTCAAGGAACAGTGGCGGAGTTCAGATGTTATCTTTGGGAGGGGCTAAATAAGAAGTATAATATGATTATGGTGATATGTAAAATTTTGTTATACTTGTAATTTTATCATAATAAAAAATTTACCAATCTTCTAATAAGTAAAATTTAAATTAGTTAATAAATAAATAAGAAAACAAATTAAAATATTACTAATCTATTAGAAAATTTTAAATTTATAATTAAATATTTGAAATATAATTTAGTCAGAGTGAATTAATTTCAAATTGTAATTTTTATATTATATGCATATATTATAATAGAAATATTTGAGATTTTTCTTAATTTAAAGTAAAAATTAAATAAAAAATCAAATATTAGCGAGTCACAATAATAATATATATATTTTTAATACTTATTTTAGAAGGGTCAATCAATAAAAACATGTAAAAATAATTATATAACACTATAATACATAATATATTCATAATGCATTATATATTCAAAATTTTTTGATAATTTTGGGGGCTAGGTAACAGTGCTCCTCCTCTGTCTAGGAAATTCCCAAAAGGAAAAAAAAAAAAAAAAGAAAAAAGATGGCAGCAATGCATGAAATAATTTTGGGGCTAGGTAACAGTGCTCCGCCTCTGTCTAGGAAATTCCCAAAAGGAAAAAAAAAAAAAAAAGATGGCAGCAATGCATGAACAATAATTGTGGTGTTATTGATAAAAAAAAAGGATCAGCACAATGACAAAGTCAGGATTTATTTTCAAGGACCAAAACACACTTATGTATATCTATTTATAATTTTTTTTATTCATAAAAATATGAGTAAATTTATTTTATAAAGTTGAGGGCTATGTTACTCTAATTTCGTCACTTATGAGACTTAATTTATCTTTAAAAGTTAGTTTAAGAAAAAGAAAATATCCAAACTTTTATGAAGAGTATATTACTCAAAAATCTAATAGATGTGGAATATTTTACTATGTTAAGTTTTTACAAATATGTTAGGCATGTTTAATTTTCTTATCAATTATTTAATGATGAATATGGCAATGACCAGCAAGAAACCGTGTGAATGATGTTGCGGGGCAAGCATTTGATCACTTAACAAAAATCTGAACTTTTGTTACGAAAGCAACAAGCACACGCAATTCGAAAGAAATGGCTTTTTGCAAAGATTATAAAGAAACTACGTGCCCCTCATGCTTCTGGATCTTACTTTTCTTTCTCTCTTTTGTATTAACAATAATCTCCCAGACTTTTTGGATTGTCATCTCTCAAACATTTTAAATGCTTTTTTGCACGCAACTCAACATTATCGAATTTGATGAGATTGCAATTTATGGGAGGTGATGAAAAGCTACTGCTTTTCTTAGTTCATCATTAACTTTAATGTTAGTATTCAGGTTGTTGATATCTTATAATTATTCTGTTTGTTTTGAAATTTAGAATTTTATAAGAATTTAATTATATTAATTTGTTTGGTTAATTCATATTTAAAATGAAAGAATTTATTTTTTTTTTAATTTAAAAAATTTCATTTAAAAAAATTATGTAAAAATTTAATTAAATTATTTTCTTATAAATAATTCGTGTTTGAATTCATTGCACAACACTTAAAAATTATTTAAATAAATTTTAAATGTAATTTTTAATGTCTGAAAATATGCTTTTAAATTTATTTTAAAAAGATATTTAATTTTAGTGCACATCACCGTTTATTTTGTGAAAAATATTTTTTTTATATATTTTAACATTTGAAGTACTCCGAAAAAATGAGTTAATGAAAATATTTCTTAGACAAAAGAAAAGTTAAAATATTTTTAAGGAAAATTATGACTTCCTCTATTAAAAAAAAAAGTCAAATTTTAACAATTTAATTAAAATGTATAAAAAAATTTATACATGCATGATATAAATAAATATCATTAATTAAACATTACAATCAAACAATAGATAATATTTTCATAGAAAATATTTTCTTAAAAAATAATTTTCGTGAAAAACAATTTTTATATATGAATTATTTTCTGTTCATCAAACCAATTTTAGTAAAATAATAATAATAATAATAATAATAATAATAATAATAATAATAATAATAATAATAATAATAATAATAAAACACCTTTAATATGGCTTTGATGACTATTATTAAGTAAATGGAGGTGAATTTGATAAATTGCAACTTGGTATAACCATTGGTCGTTAGAAAGCCTCTCGCGGATGAGATTTTTCTTTCTTTCCTTGAATGAAATAATTTCATGCAGATATACCCCATAGAGAAATTCGAGATGGTGCATGGGCAAGTGGATGTGCAAATGGGCATCTAATCACCTCCCAATCTTCATACACGACGTTGTCGCTTCCTGCGACCGATAACAATTGGTGCAAACAAATTGCAATTACGAACTGTGAATTGTCTGCTCATCAACATTTCTTTTTGTGGAAAAAATTCATCTCTCTTTTATTTGTCTTTTTATTTTATAAATGTTTTGACATTTAAGAAATTGCTTGGGCAACTAGAGGACAATAATCGTGCTAAAGAGACATGATGATAAGTTGGTGAACCATTCAATGGGTCAGTATAGTGCCCTAGAATTGCAACCCTTGAGAACAATAGATAAATTATTGAGTAAGATGAATAAAATATTAGGGGTGGCAATTTTGGACAAGACTCACAAATATGATGCGAACACGATATAAAAATATAGGCTTTGAATTAGGCTTATTCGTGTTCGTGTCGACCCATTTATGACACGGTTATAATCGTATCGTGACACGGGTTAACCTGTTAACCTAACTTGACACGTTTATGACATAATTTAATATTCATGTCACGTGTTGACTCTTGACCCACTAACCCATTTGAATTACTATAACCTATGAACCCACTTATGTAGCGTATTAAATGGGTTAAGTCGTGTTAAACCGTGTTAAATGAGTTATTTCGTGTTAAATGGGTCGTGTCGTGTTGAATACACCTAATACAATTTAATATTAATCGTGTCGTGTCATGTAACCCATATAATAGAAGGGTCGTATTCGTATTTAAATTTTTGACACGATTTGTTAATCGTGTCGTGTTTGTGTCAACCTTAATTGTATTCATGTCGCGTGTTGACACGACACGAACAAGACCCATCAACCCGAATTGCCACCCCTATAAAATACTTTCTTTTTTAATAGTTTTTATTAATTAGCTTTTTTACTCTTTAAAATATAAAAATAATATTTATTGTAATATTTTACTTATTTTTCTTTCTAAAAGAAAAGTACTTTAGTAACAGTTCTTATAATTAAGGGGCAGAAAACAAGTGGTGATCTTTCCATTATGATTTTTTGTACGTGATTTAGAAGTAGGGTGTGCGTGAGATTCCACTATATATATATATATATAGAGAGAGAGAGAGAGAGAGAGAGAGGACATAGGTTCAACTGGCTGACGCTGGTGGGGCAATGGCTTGTCTGTTTCTCAGGTGAAGTTGAGTTAGGTGGGAGCTGTATTTGTGACTCCAAATACAACACATCGACCCTCTGCTTTCCTTTCTCCTGATAATAATAATAATAATAATGAATGACGAAGACTGTTTTAACATTATTCAATTGCGGTATTGATTGTTGTTTTTCTCAGTGAATGAATTATCTAAGGAAAAAAAAGTCACTTCATCAAATTGTCAAGCTTATATGAAATCTAACAGTAAATTTTAAAATTTTAAAGATATAAAATCGTAATAATGTTTGGTAAGAAGAGTACCCACTTGTACTCTTGTGCGCTTCCTTGTTTGCAACTTTGGGTCGACTTGGTACGTTTCATTGATTTGCCTTTCCTCTTTAATTCAGGATCAATGTTTTTAAAATTTTACAAGCAGGATCATGGAGATACCGTCCTTTTCTCAGTATCTTTTGACTCAAAAGTATCAAGAAATACATAAAATGTGAAGTTATCTTCATGCTGTACTCTTTTGTTCTTTTGAATAGCATAAAGGCCTTTTCGTTCTTATCTCACACTTCTTTATGTCTCATTTTGATGGAGAATGAACAAAAACAAAAAAAATTCCGTGTGTGACAGTTTCTTGTAAGAATTATAGAGCACTTTCTTTACATGTAATGGATAAAGTTTTGTCCAGAAAAAAAAAAAAAGTCTGAAGTAGTTGAAATCAAGTGAGATCATCTAACCTAAAATGCACTGGTCAAAAAAAGATATTTCTCCATAATTATAGCAGGATGAACAAATAGAGTTAGTCCAATTGGTAAGAATAAAAGTTTTTTTTTTTTTTTATTAGTCAGAGTTCAATTCTACTGAAGAGACATAAACACCAGCTCAATGCTAAATAGTGTCATAAGATTGTTCGAAGAAAAGACTTAGTCTCAATAAACAAAAAATATCTAAGAATATCCCTAATCATAAGTGAAAAAAAAAAAAAAGAAAGAAAAGAAAAGGATGGATAAACAATATGCCAAAGTTTCTGCTTAATAGCCTTTTTCTTGTGAGATTTCTGGCCAAACAATTCTTAGAAAAGAAGAAAAAATGTTGTATTATTATATACGTGCTTTTCACTTTTTCGTGAAAACTAAGTGTTTCAATTGCCAGAGAACACTATTTATGAAAGATGAACAATGCTAAGATATGTATTACCTATCTATGATTGATTGCCCATGTACATAGAGGTTGCAAATGAGTCGGATCAAGTGGGTTTTAATTTGAATCATTTGGGTTTGAGTGATTTTGAATTTTGTATTATTTGAGTTCAATCAAGTCATTTTAAGTTATAAGTTGATTCAAATTTTCCATTATGTCACAATATAAAAATGATTTATGGGTCCGACTGCAAGTTGCATATTGTTTTGGGTCAAAATGTTAATTGTTTCATAAAAATTATTCTTTAACTAATTTAACTTTTCAATTAAAATACAGATTAACGGGTTAACTCAAATGAATCAATTCTAAATTGGGAAAATTTTTGTCTATACCCTTTACTATTGACTCAATATACAAATATGTGAAACTCTTATATTTAATAGGTAGATCCTACCATACATTTATATTCTGAGCCTATAATAAACTGAATTTAAATAAGAAAAATCCTTTAAATTGAGTCATGTACATACCTCAATTTTGCAAATCATTTGAAATTATCTTGAATTTTGTACAAATTGAAACAATTACAAATCATTTGAAATTGAATGTGTTCAAATCAAATTAACGAATTGAGTCAAATTTATTACTTCTCTCTATTTGAAATAAATCATTTAACCAGTCATTATTCTTTTTCTTTTTTATTATTGTGGTGAGGTGGTATATGTCAAGGATCAATTTTCGCCAATGATACCATATGTAGCATTGCCGTCTGCGTTAATTAGTGCAATTTAATAACTACTTATTTTCGAAAGTCTCAAATAAATTTATTTTTTTCTCCAGAATCAGCTTTAACACATGAAAAGCAAATTGTAAAAATTTATATATGATTTCTTCGAACATTTTTTTCCCCCTAAAAGTTGTAAGGTTGTACAGTCACACTAGAATCAATAGATTCATAAAAAGTGTTCGGTTTATAATTTCAGAATTCAAATCCTTACCATCTTTATAGAAAGATAAATATCTCCCAATAATTAGACTTTCACAGCTTTTTTTTTTTTTTTTTTTAAAGATGAAAAGCTTATATATTATATTGGCTAGCCTTTGGCTTATTGCCTTTTATCTATGAAAACATTCATTATATATAGTTAGCAAATAGAGACATTAATATATAGCCTAATTAAAGAATGATAGATTGCCAGCTAACAGAGACATTGATATATGCACCTAAAGAAAGGACAAAGACCAAAAGTTAGTTTCTTTCTGTCATTTGTGTCATTTTTGTTGAGTCAAATTTGTCCAAGCACACTTTCTTGAAGATGTATATTGTTGTGAAATTCTTTTTCTTTTCCTTAGTTATTGTGGTCTCAGCATGATAGAGTTTTCTTTCTAAAAGGATGCAACAAAGGCAAGAAGAACTTTTATGGGTTGGACCAAAACAGTGCCAGGTTTCTTTGCCTTGCATATTATGTGTTTGTAGTTTTGACATATATACACAGATTCCTGAAAATAATATTTAACTTTAAAATAAAAAATGTGGACAATATACTCTAAGCTTTCAAATAAAAAAAATAAAAATAAAAACAAAACAAAACAAAACAAAAGAAAGAAAGGTCTTGTAGAACGTAGTTTCATTGTTTAATTCGTTGCGAAGTTTCTAGCTTGGCTTACTTTGCATGCCCTAATGTAAAAATTAAAAGGAAATGACAAAGACACCCAACAATTTATACACTATATAAAAAATTCTCAAATTTTCAATTGATTTGAGGATCTTCAAATTACAATTATAACCTTTCTTGTACGTTTATTTCTATGCAAAGAGTTTGGTTTTTTTTTTTTTTTTGTCTTTTTATATTACATATTATGATAATTTAAATAAGTGCTACTGTGACATCCTTACTTTGGGTAGTCCGTACGTTCTACTTATCCGATGACTAATGTCTGTCTGGATAGTTAGGATGTCTGGAACTACACTTAAATGATAATGAGGAGACATAAAATCATGGAATACATGGTAAAAAAATATAAGAAAAATTAAGAGAAAATAAAAGAAAGGAAATGCAACTAGGTTAAACGAGCAAGAATCGTAGCGATGGGTGACCACACCGGGAAGTTACTACATAGACAATTGATGACCCCAAGACCGCGAGGAATCCTAGGAAATAATTTTTGAGACCTAATTAAAGGTTTATTGAAGTATAATTGACATTAAAAATGTCAAAGAAAAATTTAGTTAATCGGTACAGATAAAAATGGAAATTAAAGGAATCATCGGATTAGGGATTCAATCGGTATTATCGAAAAAGTCCGACTATAACCCGAAGAGGGGCATTTTGGTCATTTGGCACCTAAAATTGACTTTTGACCTAAATATCCATTAAAAATGAGTGGTATTAAATTTTGAAAATCCCATGAAAAATGAAATTACATGTATAAAGTAATTAAAGTAAACATGGGGGGTGTAACTTGAGATATGGAAACTTTAAATTATTATAATGTTTAAGTAAATTTAGTGGAGGTATATAAGGCACATAAGGACAAGAGAACAACCACTTCATCATCTTCTTCCCATTTTCATTCCCTTAGCCGAATTGTTCTCTCCCTAAATCCTCCATGGCCGGTCACCATGCAAGCTTCCATTTCTCCATTTTATGCCATGATTCTTGCAATTCTCTTCATTAAACATGGTCCTCACATCTTGGGAAGGATATAGGCAGCAAAAAGAAAGGGATTTGGTGAGGTTTTATCAAGCTCAATGTCAATTTTCCCTTCCTTTCTTAATTAGACTTTGAATTAAAGTTCTAATGAGTTGATATGTTGAGAAATTTGGAGAATTTGATGAGTAATTAATGAGCTTGAATTTGGCAGCCATGGAAACTAAAGGGGTTTGAGTTATTTTTACATGTAAAGGTTGGTAGTGATGTTGATTAAGGTATTACATGTGTTAGCAAATTTATTTTATGTGTATGTTTGAAGTTGACAAATTGAAGTAGGGTTTGAACAATTATTGAAGACCTTGGGTAATTGTCCAATTCGACAGCCTTGATGAACTTAGAAGATTGATAATTCCATGAATTTAAATGTTGAATTATGGTGTTGTTGATGGATTAGTGAAAGTGTATTAAATGATGCTAGTTGAAGTTACAAGCATTAGCTAATTGTTTTCATATATATATATATATATATATATATATATATATATATTGTTGACTTTGACCATTTGATTTAGGGTTTTGTATTGAATATTGAGGACATGTGTATACTGTTGGAAATTGTCCAATTTGAGATTTGATGAATGAAATTAGAAGTGTTATGAATGCAAAATTGTAGTTTGGGAGATGGAGAAATTCTATTGCAAGTGTAATTTTCTTGGCAGGTTGTGTAATTATTGAGGGCAGTGTGTGTTTTGAGCCATAACCTAAATTGTGTGATCCCAATTAGTATGAAGCCAATTGGAGGTAAAACTAGACCTATACTTTCATGTAGAAATCATGCCAAAATTCTACCTAAAAAGTGACCTAAAATTTTGCCTAATCTGGATTACTGAAATGTAAACCCAGAATTTTGACGAAATGAACAGTATTCATTCAATTGGCTATAACTCACTGTAGACAGGTTCAAATGACTTGAATTTTATACCATTGGAAAGCTTAGACATAGGGCTATAACTCTTTGAAGAAACCAAAGCCTAGAAATGCCATTAACCAAGTCAAATTGCTTGCCTAAGTAGGGACAACAAAATTGTCCAGAATTGAAACTGCCGAGAATTGCTAGACAAAAGCAAACTGATCAGTTTTGGTAAAGATATCATAACTTGGTCCACAGAACTCCAAATGACATGAAATCAGTGCCAAAATTTCAATAAGACATAGACCTACAAAATTGGTATCTGAACCAAAACCCAAAAATTAAGAAAGATAGGTCAATTGGCTAGGTCAAGTTGATGAACAAAATCTAAAAATTTGGATAAGTGACCAATAACTCTAGAATGCTCTTTCATTCATATCTCTCACTAGAGAACTTCAATTGAGATGAGACATATAGTTCTAGAAAGCTAAGAAACAAAACTATAATGTTGTTTAAGACACCTTCCTCAAATTATGAATGTACAAACCCTAAATTACAAGCCAAAACTACTGACCTAAAGTGAGATCATGAGAAATCGGACACTTGAGTCTAGTCCAGAAAGTTGACTATAATTAATTTTACAAGATTTAAAAAATTAAAACTAAAATTTCTAATTGACCATAAGACATAGGGCAACATATCCTATGAAGAATACTAGACCTAAATATGGCAGAAACCCACTCAAATAAAATTGACAAAGTTCCATACCAAAACTTCCTAGGTAAGGAACTAAAATTCAGAATTGACCTAGTTATGGTTATTTAACCATAGCTTGAGTTATACAAATCCAAATGGAGTGATTCAATAAGGAAATTAAAAAAAAAAGGACACATTGAGGAATAACTTAGATGAGACAAGTTAGCGAAATTTTTACTGTAGCTTGGTCCAATGGAACAGTAAACATTGGCCATGAAATCTGAAAACTTGAAATAACATATAATAAGCCTTGAATTAAGATCGGCAATTGATGCCAACAAGTGTTAAACTCAAAATGTGTGAATGACACATTAGTTCTCATTATTGGAGAAAGGAAAAATGCTTTGAGTACAATAGTACTTGAGAACAACTGATGTGAATTGTGATCATTATGATTATATAATGAATGTAAAAATTATGGGGAATGCAAAAACTATATATATGTAACATCCTCACTTTAGCTAGTTCGTATAGTCTACTGTTCCGGTGACCAATGTCGGTCCGGGCAGCTAGAATGTTTGAAATTATAAATGGACTATAGTGAGGAGTTATAATGAGAGTAAATAATGCTCATAAAAATCAAGGAAAAATTTTAGAAACCAAATACTCTAAGGTTAAACAAGCCAAAACCCCAGGGATGAGTAACCCGAAGGGGAAGTGACGGTGAAGGTCGTTAGCAACCTTAGACCCTTGGGGAAAAATTATAAAATAATTATTAGGACTCCAGAGAAGGGTCATTGAGGTTCTTATGGCATTAGAATGCCAAGAAAATGCTTAGAAAAATTTTTCAATTGGTATAGACAATTTTGGCTCGTTAAGCCAAACAAAGGGCATTTTGGTCATTTCGTTTTCAAAGATGATTTTTGGCCAACTTGTCCAGTTAAATAAATAATTTATATAACCTAAAATATGAATAAATGTTGTTAAAAATTTAATTAAAATTAAATAGACAAGAAATGGAGAGAAAATGAAAGAAAATGGAATTATGACATCATAATGATGTCATTAAGATTCTCCCAACCAATCCAATGTTGACAGATGGCATAAGCTTACTTAAAAGACACAAATTGGGCTAAAAAATGAAAAAAAAAAATCAGACTTCTCTTTCTCTTCTTCTTCCTTGCCGTGACCACTCCTCCATAGCCACCCATTTTCAAGCTTTTGAAAGCTTGATTTCCCTAGCTCTCACCCCACTAAACCCTATACTCCCAACACAAAAAAGTGTTATTGCATCTTGGTGAGTCTTTTGGGAGCAAAAAGAAAAGGAAAACAAGAACTCTAGCAAGTGGGAAACTTCACTCCATTACAGGTTAGTGACCTAACCTTGGTTTTTACTTTGAATTCATGTTTAAGGACCTTAAGTGAGTGTAAATTACAAAGAAAATTTGTTAAATACCATTTGTATGCCATCCCTAAATTTCAGCAACCTTGGTTGGGGTATGATTGTGATGATTTTTACGGAGCTAACATGCTAGTATGGCTACCCACAATATGTATATCTTAAATGAATTGATGAAATGCAATGATAATGCATGGTTTGTAATGTTTGAGTTAGGGTTTGGGGTGGAAAATTAGAATTTGATCATGTGATGATGGAAGTAGGTTTTAATAGTCAATTAGTGACCATTTGGTTTGGTTTGAATAAAAAATGAAGTGAATTGTGTAGTGGGATTTGGGTTTGGTGTGGCTGCCCTTGGTGACCTACAGGACTGGATATGAGTCCAGTAGCTTTGGGCAGCAATAACTTGAATTGTAGAGGTTCAATTGGTGCAAGGCTAATTAGACATGAAATTAGACACATAATGGCACAACTTTGGTGAAGAAACCATGCCCAGAAAACCAAATTTAGTAGACCAAAAGATTGCCCTAATCTGGGTGACCTGCATTCTGCCTGGGAAAAATGACCAAATGAACAGTATTTAGTCGTTTGGCCATAACTCAGTGAGAAAGGTCCAATTGACCTAAAATTTACCAGTAACAAGATGAGATATAGATCTAAAACTTTCATGAAGAAACCTAACTAAAATTATGATCAGAACATATTCAAAAAGTGAGTTGCAGTCACTGTTCCAAGTACTGTAGATTTGGTCAGTCCAGAAATTCTGGACAAAATTTCAATCTCGCCAGTTGTGGTTTTTGGGCCATAACTAGAGTTACAAAACTCCAAATGGAGTGATTTAAAAAAGAAAATGCAACTAGACAAAATAAGGAACAACTTTGATGTTGATCACTTTGCCAAATTCCCACTGCAAAAATGACTAATGAAACAGTAAACCTAAAGTAAGAAAACTGAAAATTCTATCCAATTAACATTAAACTTAGAAATGGTATTGGCAACCAATACCAACAATTTTAAAATGCAAAATGTGGTATGTTGATGATACTTAATCCAATATACCTATTGTCAATGCAAAAGTCAACATTTTAGTTGACTAATGAAATGAATAGTAGCCATAAAAATTTAAACTTCAAAGAATTACATAAATTAAAAGTGTTAAATGCCCTAATAGGCCTAATGTGATTGGTTTGGATAGGTTGGCATGCCAATAGGGTTCTGTTAGCAGTACTGCACATGGCTTCATGCCATTCTGTGTTTCATGGCTTCCCATGCCATTCTGTGACATAATAGACTTTGGCTATGTTATTTGAGTTGTTACACTCAAGTTTTAACCTTGATGATTATTACAGCTTATTAACTGTTCTGTTGCACACCAGGAGACACAATGTGACCGATGGCGTGATGGTCCTAGGTACTTAGTACCCAGTGCCAGTTTACTCGTTTATCCAGTCCAGTCGACTAATATGGGTTACTTGGGCAATGATAATAAACCTTACCAAATTTTAATTGAATAATACTACAAATAATATCAGAAATTAAGTCTACTAAAAAATGTAAACATATATTCTGCATACTTATTTTTATTTTATTTTATATTGTCACTACGAAGCAGAATTGCTTAGCGCGTCGCTTTTGCCATGCGCAGGTACTGGAGACCTAGCTAGGGAGCCCAGCAAACATCAGACAGGGTGACCCTTCAGAGCTGCATCCAGAGTTCAGAGTCACCTCACTTCTGCAGTGCATATGGTAGGACATTAGGATTTTGGGTAGCATTTTGTATTTTGTATTAGTTTTGGGATTGTAACTATAAACTCTTGAAATTATTTGATGATGTAAATATATGAAATTTCATATTATTGAAATTTTCTGTATATTATATTGAGAAATATTTATGAATGTGCTTCCAGTAATGAAGTGAAAAGAAAAATTTTTGAAAATAGTGTTGTGATTTGAGATTGAGATTTTGAGATTGACTTGAAATATGTATAATGGAGTTTGGATTTGGAAATTATATTGGAAGTGTTTTTAAACAGGTTCAGAAGAAATGTTTTTCCAATTTACAGCCGGCACTCTGCTGTATTTTCTATAAAAATTTCGAAAAAATTCAGATTTATTGAAAATTGTAAATAAATGAATTAAAAGGGATAAATTGTAATTAAAATATGGATTGGTGCTCTGGCACACTGAGTGGCATAACTTGCTCGGCTACACTGTAGACGGGTAAGGGGTGTCACAATATAATTGTGATTTAGAAATCTATGCTTCCACTAGGAACATAATCAATTGTGATAAATTGTAATTGAACTTATAATTAAATAATGATATTTTAACACATATTAATGTTTAATGGTACTTATATGCCCATGTATTGCCTAAACATGTATATCAGATTGGATAGATTGGCATGCCAATAGGGTATTGTTTGAGCAGTATTGCGTAAGGTTTTATGCCTATATTTAAGGCTGTATGCTTGTATTTATGGCTTTATGCCCACATTTATGGCTTATATGCCCGATTATCAGTTTATCTGTTATCATGGCATTTTAGCCATACTGATTGCATACGTGGTTGACGTTCTGAGCTTTCACGTCCTATGGTTTGATGGCCCGAGACACTTCCGTGTCCAGTGCCCATGACCCTCTTATCCAGTTTAGTCAGCCTATCATAGGTTACTTGGACAGTAAAATTTATTAAAATAAGTTAAAAATATTAGCAATTAAAAATATTAGAAATTAAATAAATGAGTAAGAAAACCTGAAATAAATTAGATTAGCAGAATAATTATAATTTAAATAAACATTTCAAATGTGACTTATATAATAATATAAGCATAGACTTAATATTTAGATTATTTTTGATATTGTACATCATTACTGTAAACTTATGAACCAAGCACCTCCAAGAAGAACATAGCAGGATAAAGGATGGTTAGTAATAGAAATTTCAAACAAAATTAAATTAATTATAAATCTTAATTATCTGAATTATGTTTTATTTCTACCTTTATTTATATATTACTTCTTTGTTATATTATTGCACCACTAAGAATCAATGCTTAGCGCGATGGATTTGTTCCCTCGCGCAGGTACTAAATGTAACACCCTCCCTCTAGCAACTCCGTATATTCTACTGTTCCAGTGACCAGTGTCGGTCCGGATAGCTAGAACGTTCGGAAAAATATTTAAACTAAAGTGAGGAACCATAATTAACTCAAATATTAATAAGAAAAATTTAGAAAAAAATTTTAGAAATAAAATACAACCAAGTTAAATGAGCCAGTGCCCTAGCGATGGGTAACCTAGTGGGAAGTTGCGGTTCTCGCAACAAAGAGCCTTAGACCCAAGGGAAAATTCATAAAATAATTTTTGGGACTCTAGAGAAGGGTCATTGAGGTTCCTATGACATTAGAATGCTAAGAAAATGCTTAGAAAAATTTTTCAATCGGTACAGACAATTTTAGTTTGTTAAGCCAAACGGAGGGCATTTTGGTCATTTTCCCTTCAGAGGTGATTTTTGACCGACTTGTCCAGTTAAGTGAATAATTATCATGACACAAAATGTAAATAAATATTGCTAAAAATTAAATTAAAAATGAGTAGAGAAGAAAAGAAAAGAAAATGAGATTAAATGTCAAATTTGACATCATATGATATCGTTATATCCTTTTCCAACAATCACATTTAAAAGCTACTAAATTAAGAAATAAAAGAAGATAAATGAAACCAAAAAATATCAAAACAAATCTGCCTTCCTCCCTAACCAAAGACCAGCCGTCTCCCTTATCCCTTCCACCCAAACCTCCATGAAAGCTCCACCAAAGCTTCATAACTCACCAAATCTCACCCTAAAATCACTCAAGCCCTACACTAAACTTGATCCTCACACCTTAAATCACTACTAGGTAGCAAGAAGAGGAAGGAAAGAGGAAGTTTTGTGAAGGGAAAAATTCTGCTCCAAGTGGTAAGTGACCAAACTCTTACTTCTTTTGCTTTAATTCATGTTCAATGGCATGAATTGTGTAGGAAATATAAAGAAATAAAGCAAATAAGTGTGTGTGTGTGCAACTTACAATTTTTGGCAGCTAGGGTTAGCTAGGGTTTGATGATTTTATTTGGTAGAAAAATGGTTATGAGCAGCCTTTGGTAGTGGATGGGGGTATTGAACATAATTAAGTAAGTGAAATGCAAGAATTGTGCATGTATGAAATGAAAAAAATTGGACACTTGAACAATTCTAGGGTTTGCTCATGTAATGGTTCATTAACCTTGTAATGGTCAATTAGTGATCATTTGAATGTGTATAATAAGGAAATGAAGTGAGTTGAGGCTTGGCATTTGTGTATGGGTGAGCTGCCTTGGCTAATCTGCAGGACTGAGCATGAGTCCAGCAGGTTTGTGTAGTTATAAATGGAATTGTAGAGGTTCAATTAGTGCAAGGACAATTAGACATGAAACTAGACACATAATGGCACAACTTTGGTATAAAAACCTTGCCCAGAAAAGCAAACTAAGTTGACTTAAAAATTGCCCTAATCTGGGTGACCTGCATTCTGCCTGGGCAAAATGACCAAATAAACAGTGTTTATTTATTTGGTCATAACTCAGTGTAGAAAAGTCTAATTGATCTGAAATTTTACCAGCAGAAAGACATAGACCTACAACTTCCATGAAGAGCACAAATCCAAATTCTGACCATAACCTAGTCAAATTGCCAACCAAACTTAGGTTACCAAATCTGGCAGAACCAGTTTTGCCCAGAATTTTGGATTCTGTCTAATCCAGCCAGTTATGGTGTTTAGGCCATAACTTGAGCTACAAAACTCCAAATGGAGTGATTCAAAAAAAGAAATGTAACTAGACAAAATAAGGAACAACTTTCATGAAGACAATTTTACCAAATTCCTACTGTACAAATGACCAATGGAACAGTAAATATGAGGCTTGAAATCTGAAAATTTTGAATAACTAACACTAAGCTTAGAAATGGTATTGGCAACCAATACCAACAATTTTAGAATGCAAAATGTGGTATTTTTGGAGTATTAGAACCAATATAACTATTGTCTATGCAAAAGTCAACATTTTAGTTGACTAACGAAATGAATAGTAACACCTAAACTTAAATTTCAAGAATTATACAATTTAAAAGTGTAACATGCCCTAGTACACCTAACAAGATTGGTTTGGATAGGTTGGCATGCCAATAGGGTTCAGTTAGTAGTACTGCACATGGCATTATGCCATTCTGTGATTTTATGGCTTTTAGCCATTCTAACATTGTGTTGATACTTGGCATTGTGTTTAATGTTATTACAGCTTATTAGTTGTTCTGTTGCACACCGGGAGATGCATATGTGACCGATGGTGTGATGGCTCGAGGTACTAGATACCAAGTGCTAGTTTACCCGTTTATCCAGTCCAGTCATCCAGTATAGGTTACTTGGGCAACCAAAAATGAAAGTGAATAAATTTAATGAAATTATGAATATAACAAGTACAAAATAAATAAGATTACCAATAATGATCGAAAAAAATTGTCTACATAAGACATCAGGACATGCATTGCATTATTGCTTAGCGCGTTACTTTTTGCCACGCGTAGGTTCTGGAGAGACCGACCGAGAGCCCAGTAGACCACAGACTGGGTGAGATCTTCTGCAGCTCTGCACAGTGTCCATGTCACCTCACCGTCATCAGTGCATTGGTAGGACACTAGGTTTTATTTTAGTATTTTGTAATTAACTTTTATTTTCTCATGTGTAATTAAGACTTATGTAATCTATTTTAGTATTGATGTAAATTACGAAAATTGTGTTTATGAATGAACAAGTGAATATTTATTTATGACTTTTATATGAATTTCATATGAAATGAATGAATGAGAATGGGAGTATATATGAGAAATATTGGGATTTTGTTGATGAAATGGAGTTTGGGATTGATTGAAAATTTTGGAAGTGTTTTTCACAAGTTCCGAAGAATTGTTTTATCCATTTTTAGCCGGCACTCTGTCGAATTTTCTATAAAATTTGCAGAACCTCAAATAAATTATAATTTCAATAAATGACTTAAATAAATGATATTTTACGAATTATACTTCATAACTATGAAAGAAATAAATTAGGAAGAATAAAAATAGTTGAATTAAAATAAGGTGTTTCGGGTACACTGTGTGACATATCTTACTCGGCTATACAGTAGATGGGTAAGGGGTGTCACATTTAGTGGTATCAGAGCACGGTTTAGGCATTTCTGGGTCTAAATAGAGTCCATACCATGCATTGTATTTGTAAGAGTTGAGGTAACATTAATGCAGATCTGTTTGTCTTTATTATTTTGAATAGGATATTGACCCCACATCACAGAGGGAAGTTGAGGAGGAAGTGGAGAGTCATGCCTCACCTGTAGCAGCTGAGACTAGAGGCAGGGGAGAACCTGCTCCACCAGCTCCAGTAGAGCCTGCTCAGCCTCTACAGGCCATGTTCCAGCAAATGGCCGAGTTCTTCAGATAAATGGCTGGGGTAATGCCACCACCACCACCACCTCTGCAGTAGAAATCCCACCTAGAAAGATTGAGAAAATTTGGAGCAGTGGATTTCTTTGGCAAGAGAGAAGATGATTCTATTGCAGCCGAAAACTGGTTGAACAGAACAGGCAGAGTTTTAAAACAACTTTACTGCACTTCAGAGCAAAATCTAGAAACTGCTATATCTCTATTGCAAGATGATGCCTACCAATGGTGGGATACAGTGTCTAGTGAAGTGCAGCTAGAAGTAATAACTTGGGACTTATTCCTCTCAAAATTCAAGAAGAAATATGTGGGTAGTGTATACCTAGAAGAGAGAAGAAGAGAGTTCATTAACCTGAGGCAGAGACAGCTGACAGTGGCAGAGTATGAAAAAGAATTTGTCAGACTAAGTCGCTATGGAAGGGAGATAGTCCCTAATGAAGCTAAGAGGTGTAAAAGATTTGAAGAGGGATTAAATGATAACATAAAGATCATGATCACTGCCTTGGGAATCACAGACTTTAACAAGTTAGTGGAAGCTGCAATAAAAGTTGAAAAAGTAAGAATAAGTGAGCAGACCAGAAGAGAGAGACAGCAGAAGAGGGGCCCGGGTCAGTCTAGCTCATCTCCTGCACCTAGAAAGAAGTTCAAAGGTCTACCTGCATAGAGTTTAGGTCAACCTCAAGGTCAGGGTCAGTCTTAGGGGCCCAGGCCATCAGTGGGCAGCTCTCCAGGGACGGGGTTCAGGGGACCAGCCCCAGCATCTTCTGTATGTCCGCATTGCCTAAAATGGCATAAGGGGGAGTGTTGGAGAGTGACTAGTGCCTACTTAAGGTGTGCTGGACGGAGCATCAGTTGAGGAATTGTCCATGCAGAACTGCTACAGCTGCTCCAACGCAAGCAAATAGACCTGCTCCTGCACCACAAAGGGGTAGGAAATATGGCAAATCTGAGGCAGTGAGACCATCACAGAGGCATGCATCTGAGCCAGCAGAGAGGCCTGAGGGCAGAGCACCTGCTAGAGCCTATGCCATAAGAGCTCAGGAGGAGCAAGATGCCCCGGACGTCATTAGGGGTACGTTCTCCCTCTACAATACATCTGTGCATGCATTGGTGGATCCAGGATCCACTCATTCATACATCTGCATCAACCTACCCGTAGAAAGGGGGATACTAGTAGGGGAGAGTGACTAAGACATCCTAGTCACTAATCCATTGGGCCACAGTGTAGTGGTGAACAAAGTGTACAAAAGTTGCTCGTTAAGGATTCAAGGGTATAAATTCTTGGCAGACCTGATTGAGTTGCCTTTCCATGAGTTTGACGTGATTTTGGTAATGGACTGGTTGTCACATCATCAGGCAATGGTTGATTGTAAATTAAAGAGAATTTCTTTGAAAACTCCTAAGGGTAATGAGATCACAATTGTAGGGGAAAGGACAAATTTCTTGTCCAATGTCATCTCAGCCACAGTTGTAAGAAAACTGATGAGAAAAGGCTGTGAAGTCTACCTAGCACATGTGGTAGATACTAGGCAGCCTAAGCCAGATCTGTGTGATATACCCACAGTAAGAGACTTTCCCAATGTGTTCCCTAAAGAATTGCCTGGCTTGCCACTAGAAAGGGAAGTCGAATTTGCTATTGAGATACTGACGGGTACAACACTAATCTCTATTGCTCCTTATAGGATGGCACCCACAAAATTGAAAGAACTGAAAATCCAGTTACAGGAGTTATTGGATAAGGGGTTCATATGCCCCAGTGTGTCACCATGGGGAGCTCCAGTGCTGTTTGTAAAGAAGAAGGATGGGACTTTAAAGTTGTGCATCGATTACAGGCAGTTGAATAAAGTGATTGTGAAGAATAAATATCCGTTGCCTAGAATTGACGATCTGTTTGATCAGTTGAAGGGAGCAGGAGTATTTTCTAAAATTGATCTCAGATCAGGGTATCATCAATTGAGGATGAAGGATGCAGATGTGCCAAAGACTGCATTCAGGACCCGGTATGGGCATTATGAGTTTCTAGTGATGCCCTTTGGCCTAACAAATGCACCAGCGGCATTCATAGACCTTATGAACCGTATCTTCCATCCATACCTAGATCAGTTCATAGTGGTCTTTATTGATGATATTTTGGTGTATTCCAAGACCAGTGAAGAACATGATGAGCATTTGAGGATTGTTCTACAAACCCTGAGAGAAAAGAAGCTGTATGCTAAGTTATCCAAGTGTGACTTTTGGTTGAATGAAATTGCATTCCTTGGACACATAGTGTCAGCTGATGGGATTAGAGTGGATCTCAAGAAAATAGAAGCAGTGATGGAATGGAAGCCTCCCAGAAATACAATTGAGGTCAGAAGTTTCTTAGGGCTAGCTTGGTATTACAGAAGATTTGTGAAGGGATTTTCTTTAATAGCTGCTCCAATGACCAAGTTGCTACACAAGAATGTCAGATTTGACTGGAATAACAAGTGTCAGACTAGTTTTGAGAAGTTGATGGCTATGTTAACTAAGGCACCAGTGTTAACACAGCCAGTGTCAGGAAATGACTTTGCGGTCTACAGTGATGCCTCTCATAATAGGTTAGGGTGTGTATTGATGCAAGAGGGGAAGGTGGTCGCCTATGCTTCCAGGTAGTTATGGCCACATGAACAAAATTACCCTACCCATGATCTAGAACTTGCAACAATTATCTTCACACTGAAGATATGGAGGCACTAATTGTATGGTGAAAAGTGCTACATTTACACAGTGTAACACCCCTATGTTCGGTAGTGCGTTCTACTGTTTCGGTGACCAGTGTTATCCGGACAGCTAGGATGCCTAGAACTACACTTCGTTATGAGTGAGGAGACATAAAATAATGAAATACAAGAAAAGAAAATACAAGAAAAACAAAGGAAAAATAATAGCAAAGAAATATAACCAAGTTAAGCGAGCCGAGAACCCTAGCGATGGGTGACCGCACTGGGAAGTCACGGCGTGGACCGTTGACTAACCTCGATCATGGGAACCACTGAAAAATATTTTTAGTACTTAAAGAGACCCCTATTGAAGTATAAATATCATTAGAAATATCAAAGAAAAATTAATTAATTAGTACAAAGAAAAGTGAGAAATCGAAAAACGGACAAAACCCGGTGTTACCGAAAAATCGGGAATGCAACCCGAACAGGGGCATTGTGGTCATTTGACACCCCGAGTTGTCTTTTGACCTAAATGTCCATTAAAAATAAATAATATTACACTTGGAAATATAATGAAAAATTAAATTGGTGGTATATAAAGTAAATAGCAAAAATTATGGGTTTAATGTGGAATAAATGAAAATTTAACATATAAAATGAATTAATTTGTGTAAGTGGACCACTATGGAATAAATTAAGAACTAAATGGGTAGGTGTACACCCATTATACAATCTGCAACTTCATCTTCAAGCTTGGGAATCTCCATGGCCGAATGAACTCCAACAAAAGCTCCCATGGCCGCCCACCTTCAAACCTTAACAATTCCATGATCAAGCCTTCTTTTCCCACACCTATCTTCATTAAAATTTACCCCCACATCACAAGGAAGAGTTTGATAACAATTTCAAGAAGTTTTAGTGAAGATTTAACAAGTCCTAACAATAGGTAAGTTTGTATTTTTGAATATTTCTTTGTTAAAGTTTGTAAGCATGTTATGGGTGTTTGCTTTGTGAAGAAATTTTAAAGTTTGAGAAGTTATTGACATATCCAATTTTGGACAGCCATGGAGTTGTATATTTAATGAAATATTCATACATATATTTGATGGGAATTCATGTTGAGTAGAGTGATTTAATGTCCTAGTAAGTTAATCCCACATGTATATGGTGATTGTGCACTTGAAATGGAAGTTGACGAAATCATAGGAAACTTTGGCAATGGGGAGCATTTCGACAGCCTTGGGACTTCTTGATGAATGTTTAAATTCATGAAGATATTGGGTGAATTGTGACATTGAGGATTGATGAATATGTATATAAATTGGTTGTGGAAATTGTATGTAATAATTAGGAGTGTTTATGTGTACATATTGTTGTATTTGGACTTTGTGAATTAGTGTTTCATTTGGTGTATTGAGGATATTGTATTCTGCCCAAAGTGACTTTATTGTGAAGTGATAAATGGTTTTGGTAATGTACCAAATCAGAATTGGTAAGAGAAGTGGATTTATAGCAAGTAAATGTGCAATTGATAGATGTTAAGCAATGTATTTAAGGACATTATGCATTTTAGCCTATAACTTTAAGTGTGTGGCTCCAATTGGTATGAGACCAATTGGAGGTGAAACTAGGCACAAAATGTGCCAACTTTCATGAAGGAAGCATACCAAAATTCTGTCTGCAAGGCAGCTTGAAAAATGACCAAATCCGGATTAAGTGCAAGTGAGGCCTAAAAATTGACCATTTGGGCAGCAGTTAGTATTTAGGCCATAACTCACTCAAAACAGATCCAATTGACCTGAAATTTTAACCATGAATAGTTAAGACCCATATATACAAGTATTATGAAGACACCAAAGCCCAGAAATGACCATAAGCAAGTCAAACAGCTTGCACAAGTTCGGGTCCAAAAACTGGCCGAACCAAAGTTGACCAAAATTTACCTAAAATGACCAAATTTGATGCCATTTGATCAGAAATAGTAAAATGACCATAACTTGGTCTACATAACTCAGAATGACCTAAAATTTTGCCCCACGTTCCATAAGACATAGATCTACAAGTTTGTAGTTTTGACCAAAACCCGAAAACCGAGGGAACTAGGTCGTCCTGCTAGGTCAAACTAGTATCCCGGAATCCAGCAAGTTGCAATAAAATGCACTAAACAAGGAAATGAAATTGGTAACATGTACCAACCCTAAAAGACTATCGAATGTGACATATTAGTAACACTAAAACCTAATTTACCTAGAACGCATCGAGGGTCGATATATTAGGTGATTAAGCAAATAATAGCTTTCAGTGAATTACTTATCAAGCATTATCGATAGAGACAGTTTAATTTAGTACTGAAACACTTCAAATTGTGTTTCTCAGTTAGTAAAGACTCAGGGAAAGGGAAGGAAACACTGAGTCCGCATCAGAGACAGTTATCAGAGGTTTGTGCACAACAACTATTTCTTTTGAATTTTTCAATTGAAATGAATTATGACTATTTGTACATTATTGTTTTAAATTGTGGAAATGTGTTTGAATGGATACTTATTGCTTGAAAAACATTGTAAATGGTTTGAAACTGTGAAAAATTGTTTGAATGATATTGATGGATACTTATTGATTGAAAAGCATTGGAAATGGTTTGAAACCATAGCTATCATGTATATTGATTGTATTCCTCGCTAGCTTGTCTAGTGGGACGAATTGAATTCCCTCTG
Organism: Hevea brasiliensis; assembly: GCF_030052815.1. Taxonomy (NCBI): domain Eukaryota; kingdom Viridiplantae; phylum Streptophyta; class Magnoliopsida; order Malpighiales; family Euphorbiaceae; genus Hevea; species Hevea brasiliensis. The sequence continues at coordinate 86,546,238 of NC_079497.1, read as the reverse complement.
GCTGAAGTGTTGAGGTGTGTGCCTGTTGAGGACAAATTGGATGAGTACTCATATTTTTGCTAGCTAGCTATGTTATTCCTCATTAGTCATTGACTTTTGGGACGAATTGAATACCTCATTAGCCATTGACTTTTGGGACGAATTGAATTTTGGAACATGATTAAGCTGTGTGTGATTTATTGATTTGTATTATGAGATTGTCAAATGGAGTTAAATCCTTATTGACATTTACTGTCTTTTGAAGTTAACTATGTTTTGATCTCTGAGATTTATTGTGATATTGTGTTAAATTCCTTCTGACACTCATTGTCTTGAATTTAACTATGATTTTACATATCCATCATTTAAATGATTTATGAATTGTGATTTAAGTTGTATTTGGTTAATGTTGTGCACCACTGAGACATTGTCTCAGCGATAGCTTTTTATTGCTGTCGCAGGTAGACAGACAGACAGGGCAGCAGACTAGGCTGCTAGTACCTCCAGCGAAAGATTTTCGGGTATAACGAGTATACCACATTTTGCATTTTGTACTGTAATGTATGACCACTGTATGTACATATTGTTTTTGATTTTGAGCAGTTGTAAATTCAAATTGTACCTTGAAGTTGTAAAATAATTATGAGTTATTTTGGCTTGTAAAAATTGTATTATATTTCTTGTATCTCAGACTTTGAAAAATCACTGTGGATTTGAGTTGAGAAATATGTTGGAGTTGAGATTTGAAAAAATATTGAAGTGCTTTTTACAGGTTGTCTAAAGAACTGTTTTATCCAAAATACAGATGGCACTCTGCCAAAATTTTTACAGAAATTCCAAATAATTCAAATGTGTTAGTTCTATCACTTCAGTTCAAAAAGGTTTTTAACACCTGTAAATAGTGCTCACCACTGTAAAAGAAGTAAGAAAAGTTTTTAAAATCCCTTGTAGTGTATTTAATGGGTTATCAGTAGACGGAGTTGGTAATTCATTAGGTATACTACGGGATCATGTTATGCCTTACAGAAGGGTAGGGTGTGACACACAGACCATAAAAGTCTGAAATACTTGCCAATCCAGAAGGAGCTCAACCTTAGACAGAGGCAATGGATTGAGTTCCTGAAGGACTATGATTATGTGATTGATTACCATCTTGGGAAGGCAAATGTAGTTGCTGATGCTTTGAGCAGAAAATCCATCACAACTTTGAGATCATTGAATACCCGTTTAAATTTGGCTTGAGATGGAGCTATTTTGGCAGAGTTGCAAGTGAGGCCAAACCTGCTACAGTAGATTTTAGATGGGCAGAAGGCAGATGAGAAGCTAAAGGCTATTTTGAGTAAAATCTCAGAAGGGAAGGCAACTAACTATGAGGTGAAAGCAGATGGGTGTCTGTACCACAGAAGAAGAGTATGTGTACCAGATGATGCGAAATTGAAAGCCAGTATTCTGAAAGAGGCACACACCAGTGTTTATGCTATGTACCCAGGAAGTATAAAAATGTATCATAATATGAAGCTTCAGTATTGGTGGCCTGGTATGAAGAAGGACATAGCTGACTATGTGACTAAATGCTTGACATGCCAGCAAGTCAAGGCAGAACATCAAGTTCCATCGGGTTTGCTACAACCTATACGCATACCTGAATGGAAATGGGATCGGGTCACCATGGATTTTGTAAGTGGTCTACCTCTCACCCGGAAGAAGCATGATGCAGTATGGGTGATAGTAGATAGATTAACGAAGTCAGCACACTTTCTGCTAGTTAGGACTGACTACTGGAGAAGTTAGCAGAATTGTATATCAGTGAGATAGTTAGACTGCATGGAATTTCACTTTCCATCATATCTGATCGAGACCCAAGGTTTACATTGAGATTTTAGAAGAAGTTACATGAATCCTTGGGTACACAACTCCACTTCAGCACAGCTTTTCATCCTCAGACGGATGGGCAATTAGAAAGAGTAATCCAGGTAAACAATTGAAACCAATTGAACTAATACAATAATTGAATTGAAATGATAATAATAACATGAAATATATGTCAGGTCCTTGAGGATATGTTAAGGAGTTGTGTCATTGAGTTTGAGGGAAGTTGGGATAGATATCTTCCACTTACAGAATTTGCATACAGTAATAGCTAACAAGCTAACATCCAAATGGCCCCGTATGAAGCACTGTATGGGAGGAAATGTAGAACTCTAGTGTGTTGGACTGAATTGGGTGAAGATAAACTGGTAGGGATAGACCTAGTGAAACAGACTGAGGAGAAGGTAAAGCTAATCAAAGCCAATTTGAAGGTTGCCTCAGACAGACAAAAATCCTATGCCGACCTGAAGAGAAGAGAAATAGAATATGCAATTGGCGACAAAGTGTTTCTCAAGGTGTCACCGTGGAAGAAGGTACTGAGGTTTGGAAGAAAAGGTAAATTAAGCCCTAGGTTCATTGGCCCATATGAAGTCATTGAACGTGTGGGTCCAGTGGCCTACAGGCTAGCTTTACCACTAGAGCTGGACAAGATCCACAATGTATTCCATGTGTCTATGCTAAGAAGATACTACTCAGATCCTTTACATGTCATCTCCATGGAAGAAATTAAAGTACAACCAGATTTGACATATGAAGAAGAACCCATACGGATCCTGGCTCAGGAAGTGAAATAGTTGAGGAATAAGCAGATTCCACTGGTAAAAGTGCTTTGGAGGCACCGCAACACTAAGGAGGCAACTTGGGAAAGTGAAGAGATGATGAGGTAACAGTTCCCTCAACTGTTTGCATCAGGTAAATTTTGAGGATGAAATTTAAATTAGAGGGGAAGAGTTATAACACCTTCCCTATAGCAACTCCGTACATTCCACTGTTTCGGTGACCAGTGTCGATTCGGACAGTTAGAACATCCGGAAAAATATTTAAACTAAAGTGAGAAACCATAATTAACTCAAATATTAATAAGAAAAATTTAGAAAAAATTTTAGGAATAAAATACAACCAAGTGTGCCCTAGCGATGGGTAACCTAGTGGGAAGTTGCGGTTCTCGCAACTAGGAGCCCTAGACCCGAGAGAAAATTTATAAAATACTTTTTGGGACTCCAGAGAAGGGTCATTAAAATTCCTATGGCATTAGAATGTCAAGAAAATGCTTAGAAAAAATTTGCAATCGGTACAGACAATTTTAGTCTTTTAAGCCAAATGGAGGGCATTTTGGTCATTTTGCCTTCAGAGGTGATTTTTGGCCGACTTGTCCAGTTAAGTAAATAATTGTCATGGCACAAAATGTGAATAAATATTGCTAAAAATTAAATTAAAAATGAGTAGAGAAGAAAAAAAAAAGAAAATGAAATTAAATGTCAAATTTGCAATCATATGATGTCATTATATCCTTTTCCACAAATCACATTTAAAAGCTACTAAATTAAGAAATAAAAGAAGATAAATGAAACCAAAAAATAACAAAATAAATCTACCTTCTTCCCTAACCAAAGACTAGTCGGCTCCCTTTTCCCTTCCACCCAAACCTCCATGAAAGCTCCACCAAAGCTTCATAACTCACCAAATCTCACAATAAAATCACTCAAGCCCTACACTAAACTTGATCCTCACACCTTAAATCACTACTAGGCAGTAAGAAGAGGAAGGAAAGAGGAAGTTTTATGAAGGAAAATGTAACACCCCTCACCCGACTACAGTGTAGCCAAGCAAAGTGTGCTACATTCGGTGCCGGAGCACCCTATCTTATCTTACTTTATTCCTTTCATATTTTGATCTCGATATATTTTAATATTAGTAAATTTTTCGACGGAGAAACCAGAGGAGTTTCCCCTATTTTATTACCAGTTGACGTATTTTACTATTTACCTGTTTGAATGTTTCAATAATATTTTACAAATAAAATCTCATCAATTATTTTCATAACCATCTCATAATTCACATCTCATTCATATATCTCAATTTCATATTCATTTCCATGCATTATCTATATATTTCAAATTTGTCTTCGAATCCATACAATCTCATTCATGCTCAAATCACATAAGTAAAATTTTCAAATTTCTTTAATTTACATAATTTCATAATTTACATGATATATAAATTAATTACATATGAAAAAGCTAATTTATTAAATTACATTACATTTCTATTAATTACCTGCTCATAATCTACATTATAATACAATATCTAGCATTTTATACTAAATACAAAATATGATCTATATGGGCCCTATCTACATGCATTGCTGAGGAGGTGACAACCTTGAATACTCCAGCCACTTCGCAGATCCGACTCCAAAAATCTTATCAAAGTACCTGCGCGAGGAAACAAATCCATCGCGCTAAGCATTGCTGCTTAGCGGTGCAATAATAGAACAAGAAAATAAAATATACAAATAAAGAAAGAACGAAGCATAATTTGAATATTTAAGAATCAATTTAATTTAATACAATGTGTCTAATATTAATTATCTTTTGTTCTCATTTGTTTCGCTTTGAAAGCGTTTAATTCCCAAATTCACAGGGATAATGTACAACATACAGAATTAATAAAAATACTCAGTTTATATTTATATGGCAATAGAAGGTACATTTAAAATATTTAGTTAAGTTATACCTATTTTTGCAACTCTTTTATCATTTTACTTAACAATTTTTATGTGGTTTGGATCATTTCATAATTGTAACTAATTCTTCTGAAGTCTTATTAACTCATTTATTTGATTTTTAATATTTTTAATTACTAATAGTCTTAATTTATTTTAATAAATTACACTGCCCAAGTAACCTACGACAGGCTGACTAAACTGGATAACGGGTCGTTGGCTCTGGACACCGTGGTGCCTCGGGCCGTCATACCATGGGATGCAGAACGTCAACCACGTATGCAGTCAGTATGGCTAAAAAGCCATGATATCACATAATCGAGCATAAGAGCCATGAATACGGGCATAAGAGCCAGGAATACGGGAATAGAGCTATGAATATAGGCATAAAGCCTTTTGCAGTACTGCTAAAACAATACCCTATTGGCATGCCAAACTATCCAATCTGATACACATGACTAGGCAATACAAGGGCACATAATATCATTAAATATTAATATATTGTATTTTATGACTTCATTATTTCATTATAAATTTCGATTATAATTCATACGTTCATTTGATCATTTATATGATCACAATTCACATCAATTATCCTTTTATACCATTGTACTCAAAACATTTTTCTTTTCTCATTTATACATTCAAGAATCTACTCATGTAATTACAATTTTTATATTTCAAGTTGAGTTATTAATATGTTATGAATTCCATTTGTGATGGGCATATAAGCCCTAACTAATTATTCACATCAATTTGGTGACTTATTTTTCATGTTTCAAGTAATCCATAAATATTTCATGGATTTCAAATTTATGGCCTTAATTTCTTTTTAACAATTTTGACTAGGATGTATAGTCCACATTTGTCATACAATTCTAAGCATTTAAGCTTAGAATTGGTTCTAGGTCTTCATCTTAATTTACTAATCATTTTGATTACTATTCACCTTACTAGTCAACCCAAAATGTTGACATTTTTATACTTAATGGATATATTAATTCTAATTACACCAAGATCCCACATTTTTAGTTTTATATTTGCTAGTATTAATTGCCAATTGCAATTTAAAGTCCCCTAGATGCATTTCTAATTTCAAATTTTGAATTTTCAAGTTTTGGTGTCACTATTCACCTTATTAGTCAACAAAAATGTTGACTTTTGGATAGAAAATAGGTACATTGGTTTTAACACACCCAACATACCACATTTTGCATTGAAAACTTGTTGGCATTAAGCATTAATACCATTTCTAAACTTAAACCAAGGGAAGCAGAATTTTCAGTTTTTGAAGCCTAACTTTACTGTTCCATTAAGCACTGTTGCAGTGGGAATTTGAGGAAATGGTAAACATGAAAGTTGTTCCTTATTTTGACTAGTTGAATTTATTTTTTTAAATCACTCCATTTGGAGTTTTGTATCTCCAGTTATGGTCCAAAAACCACATCTGGCCGGATTGGAAAAACTGCAGAATTACCAAATCTACAGTACCATGAACAGTGACTGCCACTGTCTTGTTGGATAGGTTCTGGTCATAATTTGGGGTAGGTTTCTTCATGAAATTTGTTTTTCTATGTCTTAGCTTGTTGCTGTAAAAAGTTCAGGTCAATTGACCATATCTACAGTGAGTTATGGCGAAATGAACAGTTACTTCATTTGGTCATTTCTGCAGGTGCTCTTGCAGGGTATCCGGATTGGGGCCAACTTTTGGTCCAGTTGCTTTGGTCTTTTGGGCATGGTTTCTTCAGAAAAATTGTGCCATTATAAGTCTAGTTTCATGTCCAATTGGCCAAACACAAATTGGACCTACACAGCCAAAGTTATGGCTGTCTAAATGGGCTGGAATCACAGCCTCATTCTTTCTTGTCTTTAGGCGACCTTCCCATTTCAATTTTCCATACATTAGCTCACTTCAAATTATGATTAAATTGCCTCAAATGGTCACTAATTGACCATTAGAATGTCCATTAATCATTTCATAAGCCAAGTCCAATTTTTTACTCCCAAAACCCTAATTTTCCCTTTCAATTCACCCATACACCTAGTTAAGCACTTTCATTCATTCTATATGTGTATATACACCTTAAACATAATCTCTAATTCATTTTAAGTCCATTAAAACCATCAAAAAACACTCCATCATTGTTCCTTCCTTAGGGCTGCCGAAATTCATGGTGGACATACACATATATTTGGTTCATTTAATTCACAAATTCTTACTCAATTCAAGTCACTAACATGGAAATAAAGAGCTTAAGGTGTATAAGTGCACTAACCTCTTGTAGGGCAGAATTTTCCAAGCTCAAACTTCACTTTCCTTCCTTTTCTAGGCTCCCAAACACTTCCCCAAGAGGTATGGACAAGTTTTAATGAAAGGTGTCTAGGGTTTTATAGTGGAAATTGATGGGAAAATGGAAGTGATGCAAGAAATTTTTATGGAGGGCTATGGAAGAGAGGTCACGTTTTGAGGAAGAAGAAGAAGAAGATGACCAGAATTTTTGGTCCATTTTGTATCTTTTAAATGTTTTAAGAATGCTTGTTAACTTGTGATTGGTTGGGAGTAAGATAATGACATCATGTGATGTCATTATCCCTAATTTTCTTTATTTTTCTTTTCTTTTCTTTTCTACTAACTTTAAATTAATTTTTCATCAACCTTAATTCCTATTTTATGTCATAATAATTATTTACTCAACTGGACAAGTCGGCCAAAAATCATCTCTGAAGGCGAAATGACCAAAATGCCCTCCGTTTGGCTTAACGGGTCAAAATTGTCTGTACCGATTGAAAAATTTTTCTAAATATTTTCTTGGCATTCTAATGCCATAGGAACCTCAATGACCCTTCTCTGGTGTCCCAAAAATTATTTTATGAATTTTTCCCCGGGTCTAGGGCTCCTCGTTGCGAGAACCGCAACTTCACTCTGGTTACCCATCGCTTGGGCACCGGCTCGTTTAACTTGGTTGTATTTTATTTCAAAACTTTTTCCTAAATTTTTCTTATTAATATTTGAGTTAATTATGGTTCCTGACTTTAGTTTAAATATTTTTTTCGGACGTTCTAGCTGTCCGGACCAACACCGGCCACCGGAACAGTAGAATGTACGGAGTTGCTACCGAGAGGGTGTTACAACTCTTCCCCTCTAATTTAAATTTCGTCCTCGAAATTTACTGGGTGTTTTGGGTTCTGAGATAATTCTTTTACCTTTCTATTACTCCATCTGTCTACTTCTTTTGTATATATGGTACTATTTAGTTTTTTTTTTTTTTTTGAATCTATTATTATACACTTAGGCATATCATAAAGGAAATACTTTACCTCAAATTCACATCTGGGGCTTCTTGTTCCTCTCCGACTTGGGTAACATTTGGAAGTGGTGTTACTGTTGCACTTGGTCCTTCCACGACCTCTGTCTGGGTCCGTGGTAAATTCTTCTTAGGACAATCTTTCAGACGATGGTCTATGGCCCGACAACTATAACAGGCTCCAGTCAATCCCCTACTTTCACCTTTATGCCACTTGTTACAATGACCACATTTTCTTGCTAGTCCTGACGCACTCACTACTAGTATTTTTGGTTGATCTCTTCTGGGTATAGGCCTGGGTCTGGATCTCCTACTTTGATCAAATGTCTGACTTAATTGTTCTCCCGGCCTCTTATTACTAGACTGTCCAAATTTCCTCTTTTGCTGATCACCACTCCTCTTCTGTTCCTCTTCATGAACACAGCTAATATATTTCTTTCTGAACTCTATCAGAAAGAATTCCCAAGTTACGTCAGCTGGTGGCACTACCTTGGTTACGACATCCCACCATCGATATGCAGCTTCTTGTAACAATGAAACTGCACACTTCAAACTCTGTTTTGGTGTGCAATAGAGCTGCTGCAAGACTCTTTTAGTCCTTTCTAACCAATACTTAGCTGCTACAGAATCGTCTTCCTTTCTACCATTGAAATCTACAGCTCCATATTTCCTAATTTTTCCTAGAGGTGATTTCCGCTGAAGCGGTGGTGGAATAACCCTAGTCATCTGTCCGAAGAATTCAGTCATCTGCTCAAACAAGGCCTGTTGGGGTTGTACAGGCACCTCTTGCACTGGTGGAGCAGGATCTCCCTGATTTCCAATATCACTCCCAGTCGGGATACGACTTACTACTTCTCCTTCTACTGCCCTCTGCGATTCTAAGTCCATACCTTAACCTAAAATAACCAAGAAAACAGATCTGCATTAGTGTCACCTCAACTCATATAAATGCAATGCATGTTATGCACAAAATCTTATTCTATCTATCTATGCCTAGGAACGCCTAAACCGCGCTCTGATACCAATAAATGTAACACCCCTCACCCGACTACAGTGTAGCCGAGCAAAGTGTGCTACATTCGGTGCCGGAGCACCCTATCTTATCTTACTTTATTCCTTTCATATTTTGATCTCGATATATTTTAATATTAATAAATTTTTCGACGGAGAAACCAGCGGAGTTTCCCCTATTTTATTACCAGTTGACGTATTTTACTATTTACCTGTTTGAATGTTTCAATAATATTTTACAAATAAAATCTCATCAATTATTTTCATAACCATCTCATAATTCACATCTCATTCATATATCTCAATTTCATATTCATTTCCATGCATTATCTATATATTTCAAATCTGTCTTCGAATCCATACAATCTCATTCATGCTCAAATCACATAAGTAAAATTTTCAAATTTCTTTAATTTACATAATTTCATAATTTACATGATATATAAATTAATTACATATGAAAAAGCTAATTTATTAAATTACATTACATTTCTATTAATTACCTGCTCATAATCTACATTATAATACAATATCTAGCATTTTATACTAAATACAAAATATGATCTATATGGGCCCTATCTACATGCATTCTTTGAGGAGGTGACAACCTTGAATACTCCAGCCACTTCGCAGATCTGGACTCCAAAATCTTATCAAAGTACTGCGAGGAAACAAATCCATCGCGCTAAGCATTCGCTTAGCGGTGCAATAATAGAACAAGAAAATAAAATATACAAATAAAGAAAGAACGAAGCATAATTTGAATATTTAAGAATCAATTTAATTTAATACAATGTGTCTAATATTAATTATCTTTTGTTCTCATTTGTTTCGCTTTGAAAGCGTTTAATTCCCAAATTCCCAGGGATAATGTACAACATACAGAATTAATAAAAATACTCAGTTTATATTTATATGGCAATAGAAGGTACATTTAAAATATTTAGTTAAGTTATACCTATTTTTGCAACTCTTTTATCATTTTACTTAACAATTTTTATGTGGTTTGGATCATTTCATAATTGTAACTAATTCTTTTGAAGTCTTATTAACTCATTTATTTGATTTCTAATATTTTTAATTACTAATAGTCTTAATTTATTTTAATAAATTACACTGACCAAGTAACCTCTGACAGTCGACTAAATCGGATAACTGGTCGTTGGCTCTGGACACCGCGGTGCCTCGGGCCGTCATACCATGGGACGCAGAACGTCAACCACGTATGCAGTCAGTATGGCTAAAAAGCCATGATATCACATAATCGGGCATAAGAGCCATGAATACGGGCATAAGAGCCAGGAATACGGGCATAGAGCTATGAATATAGGCATAAAGCCTTTTGCAATACTGCTAAAACAATACCCTATTGGCATGCCAAACTATCCAATCTGATACACATGTCTAGGCAATACAAGGGCACATAATATCATTAAATATTAATATATTGTATTTTATGACTTCATTATTTCATTATAAATTTCGATTATAATTCATACGTTCATTTGATCATTTATATGATCACAATTCACATCAATTATCCTTTTATACCATTGTACTCAAAACATTTTTCTTTTCTCATTTATACATTCAAGAATCTACTCATGTAATTACAATTTTTATATTTCAAGTTGAGTTATTAATATGTTATGAATTCCATTTGTGATGGGCATATAAGTCCTAACTAATTATTCACATCAATTTGGTGACTTATTTTTCATGTTTCAAGTAATCCATAAATATTTCATGGATTTCAAATTTATGGCCTTAATTTCTTTTTAACAATTTTGACTAGGATGCATAGTCCACATTTGTCATAAAATTCTAAGCATTTAAGCTTAGAATTGGTTTTAGGTCTTCATCTTAATTTACTAATCATTTTGATTACTATTCACCTTACTAGTCAACCCAAAATGTTGACCTTTTTATACTTAATGGATATATTAATTCTAATTACACCAAGATCCCACATTTTTAGTTTTATATTTGCTAGTATTAATTGCCAATTGCAATTTAAAGTCCCCTAGATGCATTTCTAATTTCAAATTTTAAATTTTCAAGTTTTAGTGTCACTATTCACCTTATTAGTCAACAAAAATGTTGACTTTTGGATAGAAAATAGGTACATTGGTTTTAACACACCCAACATACCACATTTTGCTTTGAAAACTTGTTGGCATTAAGCATTAATACCATTTCTAAACTTAAACCAAGGGAAGCAGAATTTTCAGTTTTTGAAGCCTAACTTTACTGTTCCATTAAGCACTGTTGCAGTGGGAATTTGAGGAAATGGTAAACATGAAAGTTGTTCCTTATTTTGTCTAGTTGAATTTATTTTTTTAAATCACTCCATTTGGAGATTTGTAGCTCCAGTTATGGTCCAAGAACCACAGCTGGCCGGATTGGAAAAACTGCAGAATTACCAAATCTACAGTACCATGAACAGTGACTGCCACTGTCTTGTTGGATAGGTTCTGGTCATAATTTTGGGGTATGTTTCTTCATGAAAGTTGTTTGTCTATGTCTTAACTTGTTGCTATAAAATGTTCAGTTCAATTGACCATATCTACAGTGAGTTATGGCGAAATGAACAGTTACTATTCATTTGGTCATTTGTGCAGGTGCTCTTGCAGGGTATCCGGATTGGGGCCAACTTTTGGTCCAGTTGCTTTGGTCTTTTGGGCATGGTTTCTTCAGAAAAAATGTGCCATTATAAGTCTAGTTTCATGTCCAATTGGCCAAACACAAATTGGACCTACACAGCCAAAGTTATGGCTGTCTAAATGGGCTGGAATCACAGCCTCATTGCTACTGTCTCTAGGCAGCCTTCCCATTTCAATTTGTTATACATTAGCTCACTTCAAATTATGATTAACTTGCCTCAAATGGTCACTAATTGACCATTAGAATGTCCATTAATCATTTCATAAGCCAAGTCCAATTTTTTACTCCCAAAACCCTAATTTTCCCTTTCAATTCACCCATACACCTAGTTAAGCACTTTCATTCATTCTATATGTGTATATACACCTTAAACATAATCTCTAATTCATTTTAAGTCCATTAAAACCATCAAAAACACTCCATCATTGTTCCTTCCTTAGGGCTGTCGAAATTCATGGTGGACATACACATATATTTGGTTCATTTAATTCACAAATTCTTACTCAATTCAAGTCACTAACATGGAAATAAAGAGCTTAAGGTGTATAAGTGCACTAACCTCTTGTAGGGCAGAATTTTCCAAGCTCAAACTTCACTTTCCTTCCTTTTCTAGCTGCCAAACACTTCCCCAAGAGGTATGGACAAGTTTTAATGAAAGGTGTCTAGGGTTTTATAGTGGAAATTCATGGGAAAATGGAAGAGAGGTCACGTTTTGAGGAAGAAGAAGAAGAAGATGACCAGAATTTTTGGTCCATTTTGTATCTTTTAAATGTTTTAAGAATGCTTGTTAACTTGTGATTGGTTGGGAGTAAGATAATGACATCATGTGATGTCATTATCCCTAATTTTTTTTATTTTTCTTTTCTTTTCTTTTCTACTAACTTTAAATTAATTTTTCATCAACCTTAATTCCTATTTTATGTCATAATAATTATTTACTCAACTGGACAAGTCGGCCAAAAATTGTCTCTGAAGGCGAAATGACCAAAATGCCCTTCGTTTGGCTTAACGGGTCAAAATTGTCTGTACCGATTGAAAAATTTTTCTAAATATTTTCTTGGCATTCTAATGCCATAGGAACCTCAATGACCCTTCTCTGGAGTCCCAAAAATTATTTTATGAATTTTTCCCCAGATCTAGGGCTCCTCGTTATAGAACCGCAACTTCACTCAAGTTACCCATCGCTTGGGCACCACTGCTTAACTTGGTTGTATTTTATTTCAAAACTTTTTCTAAATATTTCTTATTAATATTTGAGATAAATATGGTTCTGACTTTAGTTTAAATATTTTTTCGACGTTCTAGCTGTCCGGACCGACACCGCCACCGAATAAAGAGAATGTACGGAGTTGCTACCGAGAGGGTGTTACAACTCTTCCCCTCTAATTTAAATTTCGTCCTCGAAATTTACTGGGTATTTTGGGTTCTGAGATAATTCTTTTTCCTTTCTATTACTCCATCTGTCTACTTCTTTTGTATATATGGTACTATTTAGTTTTTTTTTTTTTGAATCTATTATTATACACTTAGGCATATCATAAAGGAAATACTTTACCTCAAATTCACATTTGGGGCTTCTTGTTCCTCTCCGACTTGGGTAACATTTGGAAGTGGTGTTACTGTTGTACTTGGTCCTTCCACGACCTCTGTCTGGGTCCGTGGTAAATTCTTCTTAGGACAATCTTTCAGACGATGGTCTATGGCCCCACATCTATAACAGGCTCCAGTCCATCCCCTACATTCACCTTTATGCCACTTGTTACAATGACCACATTTTTTTACTAGTCCTGACGCACTCACTACTAGTGTTTTTGGTTGATCTCTTCTGGGTATAGGCCTGGGTCTGGATCTCCTACTTTGATCAAATGTCTGACTTAATTGTTCTCTCGGCCTCTTATTACTAGACTGTCCAAATTTCCTCTTTTGCTGATCACCACTCCTCTTCTTTTCCTCTTCATGAACACAGCTAATATATTTCTTTCTAAACTCTATCAGAAAGAATTCCCAAGTTACGTCAGCTGGTGGCACTACCTTGGTTACGACATCCCACCATCGATATGCAGCTTCTTGTAACAATGAAACTGCACACTCCAAACTCTGTTCTGGTGTGCAATAGAGCTGCTGCAAGACTCTTTTAGTCCTTTCTAACCAATACTCAGCTGCTACAGAATCGTCTTCCTTTCTACCATTGAAATCTACAGCTCCATATTTCCTAATTTTTCCTAGAGGTGATTTCCGCTAAAGCGGTGGTGGAATAACCCCAGTCATCTATCCGAAGAATTCAGTCATCTGCTCAAACAAGGCCTGTTGGGGTTGTACAGGCACCTCTTGCACTGGTGGAGCAGGATCTCCCTGATTTCCAATATCACTCCCAGTCGGGATTTACTACTTCTCCTTCTACTGCCCTCTGCGATTCTAAGTCCATACCTTAACCTAAAATAACCAAGAAAACAGATCTGCATTAGTGTCACCTCAACTCATATAAATGCAATGCATGTTATGCACAAAATCTTATTCTATCTATCTATGCCTAGGAACGCCTAAACCGCGCTCTGATACCAATAAATGTAACACCCCTCACCCGACTACAGTGTAGCCAAGCAAAGTGTGCTACATTCGGTGCCGGAGCACCCTATCTTATCTTACTTTATTCCTTTCATATTTTGATCTCGATATATTTTAATATTAATAAATTTTTCGACGGAGAAACCAATGAGTTTCCCTATTTTATTACCATTGACGTATTTTACTATTTAATTGCTTGAATGTTTCAATAATATTTTACAAATAAAATCTCATCAATTATTTTCATAACCATCTCATAATTCACATCTCATTCATATATCTCAATTTCATATTCATTTCCATGCATTATCTATATATTTCAAATCATCTTGAATCCATACAATCACATTCATGCTCAAATCACAAAAGTAAAATTTTCAAATTTCTTTAATTTACATAATTTCATAATTTACATGATATATAAATTAATTACATATGAAAAAGCTAATTTATTAAATTACATTACATTTCTATTAATTACCTGCTCATAATCTACATTATAATACAATATCTAGCATTTTATACTAAATACAAAATATGATCTATATGGGCCCTATCTACATGCATTCCGAGGAGGTGACAACCTTGAATACTCCACCACTTCGCAGATCCGACTCCAAAAATCTTATCAAAGTACCTGCGCGAGAAAACAAATCCATCGCGCTAAGCATTGCTGCTTAGTGGTGCAATAATAGAACAAGAAAATAAAATATACAAATAAAGAAAGAACGAAGCATAATTTGAATATTTAAGAATCAATTTAATTTAATACAATGTGTCTAATATTAATTATCTTTTGTTCTCATTTGTTTCGCTTTGAAAGCGTTTAATTCCCAAATTCCCAGGGATAATGTACAACATACAGAATTAATAAAAATACTCAGTTTATATTTATATGGCAATAGAAGGTACATTTAAAATATTTAGTTAAGTTATACCTATTTTTGCAACTCTTTTATCATTTTACTTAACAATTTTTATGTGGTTTGGATCATTTCATAATTGTAACTAATTCTTTTGAAGTCTTATTAACTCATTTATTTGATTTCTAATATTTTTAATTACTAATAGTCTTAATTTATTTTAATAAATTACACTGCCCAAGTAACCTACGACAGGCTGACTAAACTGGATAACGGGTCGTTGGCTCTGGACACCGCGGTGCCTCGGGCCGTCATACCATGGGACGCAGAACGTCAACCACGTATGCAGTCAGTATGGCTAAAAGGCCATGATATCACATAATCGGGCATAAGAGCCATGAATACGGGCATAAGAGCCATGAATACGGGCATAGAGCTATGAATATAGGCATAAAGCCTTTTGCAGTACTGCTAAAACAATACCCTATTGGCATGCCAAACTATCCAATCTGATACACATGTCTAGGTAATACAAGGGCACATAATATCGTTAAATATTAATATATTGTGTAACACCCCTAAGTTCGGTAGTGCGTTCTACTGCTCCAGTGACCAGTGTTGTCTGGACAGCTAAGATGCCTAGAACCGTACCTTGATATGAGAGAGGAGACATAAATATTGAAATACAAGAAAAGAAAATACAAGAAAAACAAAGGAAAAATCATAGCAAAGAAATGTAACCGAGTAAGTGAGCCGGGAAACCTAACGATGGGTGACCGCACTGGGAAGTCACGGCGTGGACCGTTGACTGGCCCTGGACTGCGGGGAACCCTGGAAAACATTTTTAGGACATAAATAGACCCTTGTTGAAGAATAAATCTCATTAGAAAGAACAAAGAAAAATTAAATAATTAGTACAAAGAAAAGTGAGAAATCGAAAAACAGACAAAATACTTGTTATCAAAAATCGGAACGAATCTTGAACAAGGGCATTATGGTCATTTAACATCCCAAAGTTTCTTTTGACCTAAATATCCATTAAAAATAATTAATATTACACTTGGAAAATAAAATGAAAAATTAGTTTAGTGGTACCTAATACAAATAACTAAAATCAAGGGCTTAATGTGGGATTAAGTGAAAGTTTACCTTAAAATATGATTTAAATTGTTTAGTGGTCCACTAAGAACATTAAAATGGTTAAATATATTCATTAGTGGGCAGATTCTTCCCACTCAAAAGGGTCATCTTCTTCATTCCATAACCCATGCCGAATTGAAGAGGAAAAGAAATCCTCCATAGCCATTTTTCATGCAAGCTTTCTTATCTCCCCATTTTCAACTCCAATCCCTTAAGTAGCTTTATGAAAAATGGTCTACACATCACAAGGAAGATATTGATACCAATTTTGAGAAGTTTGGTGAAGGTTTAGCAAGTTACAATTAAAGGTAAGTTTGCATTTTTGAGAATTCCTTTGTTAAATTTTGTGTGCTTGTTATGGGTGTTAGTTTTGTGAAGGAAATTTTAGAGTTTAACTAGTTATTGAAATAGCCATTTTGGACAGCCATGGGGTCATGCATTTGATGAATTATTATGCATATAATTGATGAGGAATAATGTTGATCATGGTGGTTTAATATCCTAATGAATTATTTCAAATATATATGGTGATTTATGCACTTGGATGGGAATTGGTAAATTGTAGGGCACTTTGATGTTGAAGGAAAAATTCGCAGCCTTGGGGACACTTGAATAAATGTGTATATTCATGGGAGTGTTGGCAGAATTGTGGCATTAAGGAATGAAGGATATGTGTATGAAATTATTGTGTAAAGTGTATGTGAGAATTAGTGGTGTTTAGGTGTGTATGTAATGGTATTGAGATATTGTAAATGTGAATTATATTTGGTGTGTTGAGGGTAATGGTAATCTGCCCAAAATAATGTTAATGTAAAGTAGATTATACTGTGGTTAATGTACCAAAACAGATTGGTAGGGAAGTGAACCAAATTGCAAGGTATATGTGTGTTTGAAGTGGGGTGTGAAATGCATATTGAGGGCAGTGTACATTTTAGCCCATAACCTGAAATGTGTAACCTCAATTGGTATGAGACCAATTTGAGGTGAAACTAGGCACAAAATGTGCCAACTTTCATTGAGAAACCATACCAAAATTCTGCTTGCAAGGTGATGTGAAAAATGACCAATTCGGATTAGGTACACTTGAGATCTAAAAACTGACCATTTGGGCAGCAGTGAGTATTTAGGCCATAACTCACTCAAAACAGGTCCAATTGACCTGAAATTTTAACCATGAATATTTAAGACCCATACCTACAAGTCTTATGAAGACACCAAAACCCAGAAATGACCAGAAGCAAGTCAAAAAGCTTGCACAAGTTCGGGTCCAAAAACTGGCCGAACCAGAGTTGACCAAATTGACCTAAAATTGACCTAAAATGGTACCATTTGACCAGCAATAGTATAATGACCATAACTCGGTCTACTTAACTCGGATTGACCTGAAATTTTGCCCCGCGTGCAATAAGACATAGATCTACAAGTTTGTAGTTTCGACCGAGAGCCGAAAACCGAGGGAACTAGGCCGTCCGGCTAGGTCAAACCAGTGTCCCGGAATCCAGCAATTTGCATTAAAGTGCACTAAGCAAGGAAATGACTTTGGTAAAACATACCAAACCTAAAACCCTATCGAATGTGACATATTAACGACACTAAAACCTAATTTACCTAAAACGCAACGAGGGTCGGTATATTAGGTGATTAAGTGAATAATTGAGTTCAGTGCATTATTTACCAAACACCATCGATAGAGACAGTTTAATTTAGCACTGAAACACTTCAAATTGTATTTCTCAGTTAACAAGGACTCAGCAAAAGGGAAGGAAACACTGAGTCCAGACCAGGGGGACAGTCATCAGAGGTTTGTGCACAACGAATATTTCTTTTGAATTTTTCAATTGAAATAAATATTGACTATTTGTACATTATTGTTTTAAATTGTGGAAATGTCTTTGAATGGGTATTTATTGCTTGAAAAGCATTGTAAATGATTTGAAACTGTGAGAAATTGTTTGAATGATATTGATGGATACTTATTGCTTAAAAGCATTGTAAATGGTTTGAAATTGTGGAAAAATTAGTTTAGTGTGATTTGTGAAAATCGAAGTTAATTATGAATTGTGTTGCCATTTTGTGAATGAAATTATGACTTTGGAAATTTATTGGATTCTCACGAATCATTTGAATAAAATGTTTGGAATTGATTTTGTGTTCACACTTAGCATGACAGTATCATATCATTCCTTCTCCAATTATGGGGTTGTGATCGTTTATTTCCTTCTCCATTTATGGAGTCGTGATCGTTTATTTTTCCCTCTCTGGTTTACCAGTTGAGGTGATCGGATGAGTACTCATTATATAGCTAGCTCCCCTTCCTCATTGATTTCGATTAGTGAGGTTGTGATTGCTTTGTCGTGGTGTACAACACGGCATTGATCGGAAATTTGTGTCATGGCTTAAGTTGTGAATGAATTGGCAACACTGTATTCTTAAATTATTTGACTAAATTGCATTATTATGTATTGTGAGATTGTGAAATTAATTTAAATTCTCATTGACATATACTGTCTTTTGAATTCAAATATGATCTGACTTATGGAAAATTATTGTGATATTGACAAATGGAGTTTAAATTCTTGTTGACATTTATTGTCTTGAATTTAACTATGATTTTAAGTATCCACTATTTACATGACTTATGAATTGTGATTTGAAATTGTATTTGGTTAATGTTGTGCACCACTGAGACATTGTCTCAGCGATAGCTTTTTAATTGCTGTCGCAGGTAGAGAGACAGACAGGGTAGCAGACTAGGCTGCATATACCTCCAGCGAGAGATTTTTCGAGTATAATGAGTATACCAATACTTTGCATTTTGTACTGTAATGTATGACACTGTATGTACATATTGTTTTGGTTTTGAGCAGTTGTAAATTAAATTGTACCTTGAAGTTGTAAAATAATTATGAGCTGTTTTGACTTGTAAAAGCTGTATTATATTTCCTTATCTCAGACTTTGAAAAATTTCTATGAAATTGAGTTGATAAATTGTTGTGTTGAGAAATATATTGTGTTGAGAAAAATGTGGAGTTGAGATTTGGAAAATTATTGAAGTGCTTTTTTTTACAGGTTTTCTGAAGAACTGTTTTATCCAAAATACAGATGGCACTCTGCCAAAAATTTTACAGAAATTCCAAATAAACCAAATGAGTTAGTTATTTCACTTCAGTTCACCAAAGTCTTTAACACCTGTAAATAGTGCTCACCACTGCAAAAGAAGTAAGAAAAGTTTTTAAAATCCCTTGTAGTGTATTTAATGGGTTATCAGTAGACGGAGTTGGTAATTCATTAGGTATACTACGGGATCATGTTATGCCTTACAGAGGGGTAGGGTGTGACATATTGTATTTTATGACTTCATTATTTCATGATAAATTTCGATTATAATTCATACATTCATTTGATCATTTATATGATCACAATTCACATCAATTATCCTTTTATACCATTGTACTCAAAACATTTTTCTTTTCTCATTTATACATTCAAAAATCTGCTCATGTAATTACAATTTTTATATTTCAAGTTGAGTTATTAATATGTTATGAATTCCATTTGTGATGGGCATATAAGCCCTAACTAATTATTCACATCAATTTGCTGACTTATTTTTCATGTTTCAAGTAATCCATAAATATTTCATGGATTTCAAATTTATGGTCTTAATTTATTTTTAACAATTTTGACTAGGATGCATAGTCCACATTTGTCATACAATTCTAAGCATTTAAGCTTAGAATTGGTTCTAGGTCTTCATCTTAATTTACTAATCATTTTGATTACTATTCACCTTACTAGTCAACCCAAAATGTTGACCTTTTTATACTTAATGGATATATTAATTCTAATTACACCAAGATCCCACATTTTTAGTTTTATATTTGCTAGTATTAATTGCCAATTGCAATTTAAAGTCCCCTAGATGCATTTCTAATTTCAAATTTTGAATTTTCAAGTTTTGGTGTCACTATTCACCTTATTAGTCAACAAAAATGTTGACTTTTGGATAGAAAATAGGTACATTAGTTTTAACACACCCAACATACCACATTTTGCATTGAAAACTTGTTGGCATTAAGCATTAATACCATTTCTAAACTTAAACCAAGGGAAGCAGAATTTTCAGTTTTTGAAGCCTAACTTTACTGTTCCATTAAGCACTGTTGCAGTGGGAATTTGAGGAAATGGTAAACATAAAAGTTGTTCCTTATTTTGTCTAGTTGAATTTATTTTTTTAAATCACTCCATTTGGAGTTTTGTAGCTCCAGTTATGGTCCAAAAACCACAGCTGGCCGGATTGGAAAAACTGCAGAATTACCAAATCTAGAGTACCATGAACAGTGACTGCCACTGTCTTGTTGGATAGGTTCTGGTCATAATTTGGGGTAGGTTTCTTCATGAAAGTTGTTTGTCTATGTCTTAACTTGTTGCTGTAAAAAGTTCAGTTCAATTGACCATATCTACAGTGAGTTATGGCGAAATGAACAGTTACTGTTCATTTGGTCATTTCTGCAGGTGCTCTTGCAGGGTATCCGGATTGGGGCCAACTTTTGGTCCAGTTGCTTTGGTCTTTTGGGCATGGTTTCTTCAGAAAAATTGTGCCATTATAAGTTTAGTTTCATGTGCAATTGGCCAAACACAAATTGGACCTACACAACCAAAGTTATGGCTGTCTAAATGGGCTGGAATCACAGCCTCATTGCTGCTGTCTCTTGGCAGCCTTCCCATTTCAATTTGCCATACATTAGCTCACTTCAAATTATGATTAACTTGCCTCAAATGGTCACTAATTGACCATTAGAATGTCCATTAATCATTTCATAAGCCAAGTCCAATTTTTTACTCCCAAAACCCTAATTTTCCCTTTCAATTCACCCATACACCTAGTTAAGCACTTTCATTCATTCTATATGTGTATATACACCTTAAACATAATCTCTAATTCATTTTAAGTCCATTAAAACCATCAAAAACACTCCATCATTGTTCCTTCCTCAGGGCTGCCGAAATTCATGGTGGACATACACATATATTTGGTTCATTTAATTCACAAATTCTTACTCAATTCAAGTCACTAACATGGAAATAAAGAGCTTAAGGTGTATAAGTGCACTAACCTCTTGTAGGGCAGAATTTTCCAACCTCAAACTTCACTTTCCTTCCTTTTCTAGGCTGCCAAACACTTCCCCAAGAGGTATGGACAAGTTTTAATGAAAGGTGTCTAGGGTTTTATAGTGGAAATTCATGGGAAAATGGAAGTGATGCAAGAAATTTTTATGGAGGGCTATGGAAGAGAGGTCACATTTTGAGGAAGAAGAAGAAGAAGATGACCAGAATTTTTGGAACATTTTGTATCTTTTAAATGTTTTAAGAATGCTTGTTAACTTGTGATTGGTTGGGAGCAAGATAATGACATCATGTGATGTCATTATCCCTAATTTTCTTTATTTTTCTTTTCTTTTCTTTTCTACTAACTTTAAATTAATTTTTCATCAACCTTAATTCCTATTTTATTTCATAATAATTATTTACTCAACTGGACAAGTCGGCCAAAAATCGTCTCTGAAGGCGAAATGACCAAAATGCCCTCCGTTTGGCTTAACGGGTCAAAATTGTTTGTACTGATTGAAAAATTTTTCTAAATATTTTCTTGGCATTCTAATGCCATAGGAACCTCAATGACCCTTCTCTGGTGTCCCAAAAATTATTTTATGAATTTTTCCCCGGGTCCAGGGCTCCTCGTTTCGAGAACCGCAACTTCACTCTGGTTACCCATCGCTTGGGCACCGGCTCGTTTAACTTGGTTGTATTTTATTTCAAAACTTTTTCCTAAATTTTTCTTATTAATATTTGAGTTAATTATGGTTCCTGACTTTAGTTTAAATATTTTTTTCGGACGTTCTAGCTGTCCGGACCGACACCGGTCACCAGAACAGTAGAATGTACGGAGTTGCTACCGAGAGGGTGTTACAACTCTTCCCCTCTAATTTAAATTTCATCCTTGAAATTTACTGGGTGTTTTGGGTTCTGAGATAATTCTTTTACCTTTCTATTACTCCATCTGTCTACTTCTTTTGTATATATGGTACTATTTAGTTTTTTTTTTTTTGAATATATGATTATACACTTAGGCATATCATAAAGGAAATACTTTACCTCAAATTCACATCTGGGGCTTCTTCTTCCTCTCCGACTTGGGTAACATTTGGAAGTGGTGTTACTGTTGTACTTGGTCCTTCCACGACCTGCATGCAGGTCCGTGGTAAATTCTTCTTAGGACAATCTTTCGACGATGGTCTATGGCCCCACATCTATAATGTGCTCCAGTCAATCCCCTACATTCACCTTTATGCCACTTGTTACAATGACCACATTTTCTTGCTAGTCCTGACGCACTCACTACTAGTGTTTTTGGTTGATCTCTTAGGTATAGGCACAGTCTGGATCTCCTGCTTTGATCAAATGTCTGACTTAATTGTTCTCTCGGCCTCTTATTAATAGACTGTCCAAATTTCCTCTTTTGCTGATCACCACTCCTCTTCTGTTCCTCTTAAGGAACACAGCTAATATATTTCTTTCTGAACTCTATCAGAAAGAATTCCCAAGTTACGTCAGCTGGTGGCACTACCTTGGTTACGACATCCCACCATCGATATGCAGCTTCTTGTAATAATGAAACTGCACACTCCAAACTCTGTTCTGGTGTGCAATAGAGCTGCTGCAAGACTCTTTTAGTCCTTTCTAACCAATACTCAACTGCTACAGAATCGTCTTCCTTTCTACCATTGAAATCTATAGCTCCATATTTCCTAATTTTTCCTAGAGGTGATTTCCGCTGAAGCGGTGGTGGAATAACCCCAGTCATCTGTCCGAAGAATTCAGTCATCTGCTCAAACAAGGCCTGTTGGGGTTGTACAGGCACCTCTTGCACTGGTGGAGCAGGATCTCCCTAATTTCCAATATCACTCCCAGTCGGGATACGACTTACTACTTCTCCTTCTACTGCCCTCTGCGATTCTGAGTCCATACCTTAACCTAAAATAACCAAGAAAACAGATCTGCATTAGTGTCACCTTAACTCATATAAATGCAATGCATGTTATGCACAAAATCTTATTCTATCTATCTATGCCTAGGAACGCCTAAACCGCGCTCTGATACCAATAAATGTAACACCCCTCACCCGACTACAGTGTAGCCGAGCAAAGTGTGCTACATTCGGTGCCGGAGCACCCTATCTTATCTTACTTTATTCCTTTCATATTTTGATCTCGATATATTTTAATATTAATAAATTTTTCGACGGAGAAACCAGCGGAGTTTCCCCTATTTTATTACCAGTTGACGTATTTTACTATTTACCTGTTTGAATGTTTCAATAATATTTTACAAATAAAATCTCATCAATTATTTTCATAACCATCTCATAATTCACATCTCATTCATATATCTCAATTTCATATTCATTTCCATGCATTATCTATATATTTCAAATCTGTCTTCGAATCCATACAATCTCATTCATGCTCAAATCACATAAGTAAAATTTTCAAATTTCTTTAATTTACATAATTTCATAATTTACATGATATATAAATTAATTACATATGAAAAAGCTAATTTATTAAATTACATTACATTTCTATTAATTACCTGCTCATAATCTACATTATAATACAATATCTAGCATTTTATACTAAATACAAAATATGATCTATATGGGCCCTATCTACATGCATTGCTGAGGAGGTGACAACCTTGAATACTCTAGCCACTTCTGCAGATCTGGACTCCAAAAATCTTATCAAAGTACCTGCGCGAGGAAACAAATCCATCGCGCTAAGCATTGCTGCTTAGTGGTGCAATAATAGAACAAGAAAATAAAATATACAAATAAAGAAAGAACGAAGCATAATTTGAATATTTAAGAACCAATTTAATTTAATACAATGTGTCTAATATTAATTATCTTTTGTTCTCATTTGTTTCGCTTTGAAAGCGTTTAATTCCCAAATTCACAGGGATAATGTACAACATACAGAATTAATAAAAATACTCAGTTTATATTTATATGGCAATAGAAGGTACATTTAAAATATTTAGTTAAGTTATACCTATTTTTGCAACTCTTTTATCATTTTACTTAACAATTTTTATGTGGTTTGGATCATTTCATAATTGTAACTAATTCTTTTGAAGTCTTATTAACTCATTTATTTGATTTCTAATATTTTTAATTACTAATAGTCTTAATTTATTTTAATAAATTACACTGCCCAAGTAACCTACGACAGGCTGACTAAACTGGATAACGGGTCGTTGGCTCTGGACACCGCGGTGCCTCGGGCCGTCATACCATGGGACGCAGAACGTCAACCACGTATGCAGTCAGTATGGCTAAAAGGCCATGATATCACATAATCGGGCATAAGAGCCATGAATACGGGCATAAGAGCCATGAATACGGGCATAGAGCTATGAATATAGGCATAAAGCCTTTTGCAGTACTGCTAAAACAATACCCTATTGGCATGCCAAACTATCCAATCTGATACACATGTCTAGGCAATACAAGGGCACATAATATCATTAAATATTAATATATTGTATTTTATGACTTCATTATTTCATGATAAATTTCGATTATAATTCATACATTCATTTGATCATTTATATGATCACAATTCACATCAATTATCCTTTTATACCATTGTACTCAAAACATTTTTCTTTTCTCATTTATCCATTCAAAAATCTACTCATGTAATTACAATTTTTATATTTCAAGTTGAGTTATTAATATGTTATGAATTCCATTTGTGATGGGCATATAAGCCCTAACTAATTATTCACATCAATTTGCTGACTTATTTTTCATGTTTCAAATAATCCATAAATATTTCATGGATTTCAAATTTATGGCCTTAATTTATTTTTAACAATTTTGACTAGGATGCATAGTCCACATTTGTCATACAATTCTAAGCATTTAAGCTTAGAATTGGTTCTAGGTCTTCATCTTAATTTACTAATCATTTTGATTACTATTCACCTTACTAGTCAACCCAAAATGTTGACCTTTTTATACTTAATGGATATATTAATTCTAATTACACCAAGATCCCACATTTTTAGTTTTATATTTGCTAGTATTAATTGCCAATTGCAATTTAAAGTCTCCTAGATGCATTTCTAATTTCAAATTTTGAATTTTCAAGTTTTGGTGTCACTATTCACCTTATTAGTCAACAAAAATGTTGACTTTTGGATAGAAAATAGGTACATTGGTTTTAACACACCCAACATACCACATTTTGCATTGAAAACTTGTTGGCATTAAGCATTAATACCATTTCTAAACTTAAACCAAGGGAAGCAGAATTTTCAGTTTTTGAAGCCTAACTTTACTGTTCCATTAAGCACTGTTGCAGTGGGAATTTGAGGAAATGGTAAACATAAAAGTTGTTCCTTATTTTGTCTAGTTGAATTTATTTTTTTAAATCACTCCATTTGGAGTTTTGTAGCTCCAGTTATGGTCCAAAAACCACAGCTGGCCGGATTGGAAAAACTGCAGAATTACCAAATCTAGAGTACCATGAACAGTGACTGCCACTGTCTTGTTGGATAGGTTCTGGTCATAATTTGGGGTAGGTTTCTTCATGAAAGTTGTTTGTCTATGTCTTAACTTGTTGCTGTAAAAAGTTCAGTTCAATTGACCATATCTACAGTGAGTTATGGCGAAATGAACAGTTACTGTTCATTTGGTCATTTCTGCAGGTGCTCTTGCAGGGTATCCGGATTGGGGCCAACTTTTGGTCCAGTTGCTTTGGTCTTTTGGGCATGGTTTCTTCAGAAAAATTGTGCCATTATAAGTTTAGTTTCATGTGCAATTGGCCAAACACAAATTGGACCTACACAGCCAAAGTTATGGCTGTCTAAATGGGCTGGAATCACAGCCTCATTGCTGCTGTCTCTGGGCAGCCTTCCCATTTCAATTTGCCATACATTAGCTCACTTCAAATTATGATTAACTTGCCTCAAATGGTCACTAATTGACCATTAGAATGTCCATTAATCATTTCATAAGCCAAGTCCAATTTTTTACTCCCAAAACCCTAATTTTCCCTTTCAATTCACCCATACACCTAGTTAAGCACTTTCATTCATTCTATATGTGTATATACACCTTAAACATAATCTCTAATTCATTTTAAGTCCATTAAAACCATCAAAAACACTCCATCATTGTTCCTTCCTCAGGGCTGCCGAAATTCATGGTGGACATACACATATATTTGGTTCATTTAATTCACAAATTCTTACTCAATTCAAGTCACTAACATGGAAATAAAGAGCTTAAGGTGTATAAGTGCACTAACCTCTTGTAGGGCAGAATTTTCCAACCTCAAACTTCACTTTCCTTCCTTTTCTAGGCTGCCAAACACTTCCCCAAGAGGTATGGACAAGTTTTAATGAAAGGTGTCTAGGGTTTTATAGTGGAAATTCATGGGAAAATGGAAGTGATGCAAGAAATTTTTATGGAGGGTTATGGAAGA
The DNA here is from genome assembly GCF_030052815.1 of Hevea brasiliensis. Taxonomy (NCBI): domain Eukaryota; kingdom Viridiplantae; phylum Streptophyta; class Magnoliopsida; order Malpighiales; family Euphorbiaceae; genus Hevea; species Hevea brasiliensis. Next base: position 86,519,561 of record NC_079497.1, on the reverse strand, counting down.
GAGGTCACATTTTGAGGAAGAAGAAGAAGAAGATGACCAGAATTTTTGGAACATTTTGTATCTTTTAAATGTTTTAAGAATGCTTGTTAACTTGTGATTGGTTGGGAGTAAGATAATGAGATCATGTGATGTCATTATCCCTAATTTTCTTTATTTTTCTTTTCTTTTCTTTTCTACTAACTTTAAATTAATTTTTCATCAACCTTAATTCCTATTTTATGTCATAATAATTATTTACTCAACTGGACAAGTCGGCCAAAAATCGTCTCTGAAGGCGAAATGACCAAAATGCCCTCCGTTTGGCTTAACAGGTCAAAATTGTCTGTACTGATTGAAAAATTTTTCTAAATATTTTCTTGGCATTCTAATGCCATAGGAACCTCAATGACCCTTCTCTGGTGTCCCAAAAATTATTTTATGAATTTTTCCTCGGGTCTAGGGCTCCTCGTTGCGAGAACCACAACTTCACTCTGGTTACCCATCGCTTGGGCACCGGCTCGTTTAACTTGGTTGTATTTTATTTCAAAACTTTTTCCTAAATTTTTATTATTAATATTTGAGTTAATTATGGTTCCTGACTTTAGTTTAAATATTTTTTTCGGACGTTCTAGCTGTCCGGACCGACACCGGTCACCGGAACAGTAGAATGTACGGAGTTGCTACCGAGAGGGTGTTACAACTCTTCCCCTCTAATTTAAATTTCATCCTAGAAATTTACTGGGTGTTTTGGGTTCTGAGATAATTCTTTTACCTTTCTATTACTCCATCTGTCTACTTCTTTTGTATATATGGTACTATTTAGTTTTTTTTTTTTTTTTTTGAATATGTGATTATACACTTAGGCATATCATAAAGGAAATACTTTACCTCAAATTCACATCTGGGGCTTCTTCTTCCTCTCCGACTTGGGTAACATTTGGAAGTGGTGTTACTGTTGTACTTGGTCCTTCCACGACCTCTGTCTGGGTCCGTGGTAAATTCTTCTTAGGACAATCTTTCAGACGATGGTCTATGGCCCCACATCTATAACAGGCTCCAGTCAATCCCCTACATTCACCTTTATGCCACTTGTTACAATGACCACATTTTCTTGCTAGTCCTGACGCACTCACTACTAGTGTTTTTGGTTGATCTCTTCTGGGTATAGGCCTGGGTCTGGATCTCCTACTTTGATCAAATGTCTGACTTAATTGTTCTCTCGGCCTCTTATTACTAGACTGTCCAAATTTCCTCTTTTGCTGATCACCACTCCTCTTCTGTTCCTCTTCATGAACACAACTAATATATTTCTTTCTGAACTCTATCAGAAAGAATTCCCAAGTTACGTCAGCTGGTGGCACTACCTTGGTTACGACATCCCACCATCGATATGCAGCTTCTTGTAACAATGAAACTGCACACTCCAAACTCTGTTCTGGTGTGCAATAGAGCTGCTGCAAGACTCTTTTAGTCCTTTCTAACCAATACTCAGCTGCTACAGAATCGTCTTCCTTTTTACCATTGAAATCTACAGCTCCATATTTCCTAATTTTTCCTAGAGGTGATTTCATTGACGGTGGTGGTGGAATAACTTGATCATCTGTCCGAAGAATTCAGTCATCTGCTCAAACAAGGCCTGTTGGGGTTGTACAGGCACCTCTTGCACTGGTGGAGCAGGATCTCCCTGATTTCCAATATCACTCCCAGTCGGGATACGACTTACTACTTCTCCTTCTACTGCCCTTTGCGATTCTGAGTCCATACCTTAACCTAAAATAACCAAGAAAACAGATCTGCATTAGTGTCACCTTAACTCATATAAATGCAATGCATGTTATGCACAAAATCTTATTCTATCTATCTATGCCTAGGAACACCTAAACCGCGCTCTGATACCAATAAATGTAACACCCCTCACCCGACTACAGTGTAGCCGAGCAAAGTGTGCTACATTCGGTGCCAGAGCACCCTATCTTATCTTACTTTATTCCTTTCATATTTTGATCTCGATATATTTTAATATTAATAAATTTTTCGACGGAGAAACCAATGAGTTTCCCTATTTTATTACGGTTGACGTATTTTACTATTTACTGCTTGAATGTTTCAATAATATTTTACAAATAAAATCTCATCAATTATTTTCATAACCATCTCATAATTCACATCTCATTCATATATCTCAATTTCATATTCATTTCCATGCATTATCTATATATTTCAAATCTGTCTTCGAATCCATACAATCTCATTCATGCTCAAATCACATAAGTAAAATTTTCAAATTTCTTTAATTTACATAATTTCATAATTTACATGATATATAAATTAATTACATATGAAAAAGCTAATTTATTAAATTACATTACATTTCTATTAATTACCTGCTCATAATCTACATTATAATACAATATCTAGCATTTTATACTAAATACAAAATATGATCTATATGGGCCCTATCTACATGCATTGCTGAGGAGGTGACAACCTTGAATACTCTAGCCACTTCTGCAGATCTGGACTCCAAAAATCTTATCAAAGTACCTGCGCGAGGAAACAAATCCATCGCGCTAAGCATTGCTGCTTAGTGGTGCAATAATAGAACAAGAAAATAAAATATACAAATAAAGAAAGAACGAAGCATAATTTGAATATTTAAGAATCAATTTAATTTAATACAATGTGTCTAATATTAATTATCTTTTGTTCTCATTTGTTTCGCTTTGAAAGCGTTTAATTCCCAAATTCACAGGGATAATGTACAACATACAGAATTAATAAAAATACTCAGTTTATATTTATATGGCAATAGAAGGTACATTTAAAATATTTAGTTAAGTTATACCTATTTTTGCAACTCTTTTATCATTTTACTTAACAATTTTTATGTGGTTTGGATCATTTCATAATTGTAACTAATTCTTTTGAAGTCTTATTAATTCATTTATTTGATTTCTAATATTTTTAATTACTAATAGTCTTAATTTATTTTAATAAATTACACTGCCCAAGTAACCTACGACAGGCTGACTAAACTGGATAACGGGTCGTTGGCTCTGGACACCGCGGTGCCTAAGGGCCGTCATACCATGGGACGTAGAACGTCAACCACGTATGCAGTCAGTATGGCTAAAAAGCCATGATATCACATAATCGGGCATAAGAGCCATGAATACGGGCATAAGAGCCATGAATACGGGCATAGAGCTATGAATATAGGCATAAAGCCTTTTGCAGTACTGCTAAAACAATACCCTATTGGCATGCCAAACTATCCAATCTGATACACATGTCTAGGCAATACAAGGGCACATAATATCATTAAATATTAATATATTGTATTTTATGACTTCATTATTTCATGATAAATTTCGATTATAATTCATACATTCATTTGATCATTTATATGATCACAATTCACATCAATTATCCTTTTATACCATTGTACTCAAAACATTTTTCTTTTCTCATTTATGCATTCAAGAATCTACTCATGTAATTACAATTTTTATATTTCAAGTTGAGTTATTAATATGTTATGAATTCCATTTGTGATGGGCATATAAGCCCTAACTAATTATTCACATCAATTTGGTGACTTATTTTTCATGTTTCAAGTAATCCATAAATATTTCATGGATTTCAAATTTATGGCCTTAATTTCTTTTTAACAATTTTGACTAGGATGCATAGTTCACATTTGTCATACAATTCTAAGCATTTAAGCTTAGAATTGGTTCTAGGTCTTCATCTTAATTTACTAATCATTTTGATTACTATTCACCTTACTAGTCAACCCAAAATGTTGACCTTTTTATACTTAATGGATATATTAATTCTAATTACACTAAGATCTCACATTTTTAGTTTTATATTTGCTAGTATTAATTGCCAATTGCAATTTAAAGTCCCCTAGATGCCTTTCTAATTTCAAATTTTGAATTTTCAAGTTTTGGTGTCACTATTCACCTTATTAGTCAACAAAAATGTTGACTTTTGGATAGAAAATAGGTACATTGGTTTTAACACACCCAACATACCACATTTTGCATTGAAAACTTGTTGGCATTAAGCATTAATACCATTTCTAAACTTAAACCAAGGGAAGCAGAATTTTCAGTTTTTGAAGCCTAACTTTACTGTTCCATTAAGCACTGTTGCAGTGGGAATTTGAGGAAATGGTAAACATGAAAGTTGTTCCTTATTTTGTCTAGTTGAATTTATTTTTTTAAATCACTCCATTTGGAGTTTTGTAGCTCCAGTTATGGTCCAAAAACCACAGCTGGCCGGATTGGAAAAACTGCAGAATTACCAAATCTAGAGTACCATGAACAGTGACTGCCACTGTCTTGTTGGATAGGTTCTGGTCATAATTTGGGGTAGGTTTCTTCATGAAAGTTGTTTGTCTATGTCTTAACTTGTTGTTGTAAAAATTTCAGGTCAATTGACCATATCTACAGTGAGTTCTGGCCAAATGAACAGTTAATTTGGTTATTTCTGCAGGTGCTGTTGCAGGGTATCCGGATTGGGGTCAACTTTTGGTCCACTTGCTTTGGTCTTTTGGGCATGGTTTCTTCAGCAGAATTGTGCCATTATAAGTCTAGTTTCATGTCCAATTGGCCAAACACAAATTAGACCTGCACAGCCAAAGTTATGGCTGTCTAAATGGGCTGGAATCACAGCCTCATTGCTGCTGTCTCTAGGCAGCCTTCCCATTTCAATTTTCCATGCATTAGCTCACTTCAAATTATGATTAACTTGCCTCAAATGGTCACTAATTGACCATTAGAATGTCCATTAATCATTTCATAAGCTAAGTCCAATTTTTTACTCCCAAAACCCTAATTTTCCCTTTCAATTCACCCATACACCTAGTTAAGCACTTTCATTCATTCTATATGTGTATATACACCTTAAACATAATCTCTAATTCATTTTAAGTCCATTAAAACCATCAAAAACACTCCATCATTGTTCCTTCCTTAGGGCTGCCGAAATTCATGGTGGACATACACATATATTTGGTTCATTTAATTCACAAATTCTTACTCAATTCAAGTCACTAACATGGAAATTAAGAGCTTAAGGTGTATAAGTGCACTAACCTCTTGTAGGGCAGAATTTTCCAAGCTCAAACTTCACTTTCCTTCCTTTTCTAGGCTGCCAAACACTTCCCCAAGAGGTATGGACAAGTTTTAATGAAAGGTGTCTAGGGTTTTATTGTGGAAATTCATGGGAAAATGGAATGTGATGCAAGAAATTTTTATGGAGGGCTATGGAAGAGAGGTCACGTTTTGAGGAAGAAGAAGAAGAAGAAGATGACCAGAATTTTTGGTCCATTTTGTATCTTTTAAATGTTTTAAGAATGCTTGTTAACTTGTGATTGGTTGGGAGTAAGATAATGACATCATGTGATGTCATTATCCCTAATTTTCTTTATTTTTCTTTTCTTTTCTTTTCTGCTAACTTTAAATTAATTTTTTGTCAACCTTAATTCCTATTTTATGTCATAATACTTATTTACTCAACTGGACAAGTCGGCCAAAAATCATCTCTGAAGGCGAAATGACCAAAATGCCCTCCGTTTGGCTTAACGGGTCAAAATTATCTGTATCGATTGAAAAATTTTTCTAAATATTTTCTTGGCATTCTAATGCCATAGGAGCCTCAATGACCCTTCTCTGGAGTCCAAAAAATTATTTTATGAATTTTTCCCCGGGTCTAGGGCTCCTCGTTGCGAGAACCGCAACTTCACTCTGGTTACCCATCGCTTGGGCACCGGCTCGTTTAACTTGGTTGTATTTTATTTCAAAAATTTTTCCCAAATTTTTCTTATTAATATTTGAGTTAATTATGGTTCCTGACTTTAGTTTAAATATTTTTTTCGGACGTTCTAACTGTCCGGACCGACACCGGTCAACGGAACAGTAGAATGTACGGAGTTGCTACCGAGAGGGTATTACAGGAAAAATCCTGCTCCAAGTGGTAAGTGACCAAACTCTTACTTCTTTTGCTTTAATTCATGTTTAATGGCATGAATTGTGTAGAAAATATAAGGAAATAAAGCAAATAAGTGTGTGTGTGCAACTTACAATTTTTGGCAGCTAGGGTTAACTAGGGTTTGATGATTTTGCTTGGTAGAGAAATGGTTATGAGCAGCCTTTTGTAGTGGATGGGGTATTGAACATAATTAAGTAAGTGAAATGCAAGAATTGTGCATGTATGAAATGAAAAAAATTGGACACTTGAACAATTCTAGGGTTTGCTCATGTAATGGTTCATTAACCTTGTAATGGTTCATTATTGATCATTTGAATGTGCATAATGAGGAAATGAAGTGAGTTGAGGCTTGGCATTTGTGTATGGGGGAGCTGCCTTGGCTGACTTGCAGGACTGAGCATGAGTCCAATAGGTTTGGGTAGTTATAAATGGAATATTAGAGGTTCAATTGGTGTAAGGCCAATTGGACATGAAACTAGACACATAATGGCACAACTTTGGTATAGAAATCTTGCTCAGAAAACCAAACCAAGTTGACTTAAAAATTGCCTTAATCTGGGTGACCTGCATTCTGCCTGGGCAAAATGACCAAATAAATAGTGTTTATTCTTTTGGTCATAACTTAGTGTAGAAAAGTCCAATTGACCTGAAATTTTACCAGCAGAAAGCTGAGACATAGACCTACAACTTTCATGCGAAACACAAATCCAAATTCTAACCATAACCAAGTCATATTGCCAACCAAACTTAGGTTACCAAATTTGACAGAACTAGTTTTGCCCAGAATTTTGTATTCTATCCAATCCGGCCAGTTATGGTGTTTAGGCCATAACTTGAACTACAAAACTCCAAATGGAGTGATTCAAAAAAAGAAATGTAACTAGACAAAATAAGGAACAACTTTCATTAAGACAAATTTGCCAAATTCCTGCTGTACAAATGACCAATGGAATAATAAATATGAGACTTGAATCTTAAAATTTTGAATAACTAACACTAAGCTTAGAAATGGTATTGGCAACCAATAGCAACAATTTTAGAATGCAAAATGTGGTATTTTGAGAGTATTAGAACCAATGTACCTATTGTCTATGCAAAAGTCAATATTTTAGTTGATTAATAAAATGAATAGTAACACCTAAACTTAAATTTCAAGAATTGTACAATTTAAAAGTGTAACATGCCCTAGTACACCTAGTAAGATTGGTTTGGATAGGTTGGCATGCCAATAGGGTTTAGTTAGTAGTACTGCACATGGCATTATGCCATTCTGTGATTTTATAGCTTTTAGCCATTCTGACATTTTGTTGATACTTGGCCTTGTGCCTAATGTTATTACAGTTTATTAGCTGTTCTGTTGCACACCGGGAGATGCATATGTGACCGATGGTGTGATGGCCCGAGGTACTGGATACCCAGTGCCAGTTTACCCGTTTATCTAGTCCAGTCATCCAGTATAGGTTACTTGGGCAACAAAAAATGAAAGTGAATAAATTTAATAAAATTATGAATATAACAAGTAGAAAATAAATAAGATTACCAATAATGATCGAAAAAAATTGTCTGCATAAGACATCAGGACATGCATTGCATATTTATTTTATGTTATTTCTTTTTATTTTATTATTAGCACCACTAAGCATTATTACTTAGTGCGTTACTTTTTGCCACGTGTAGGTTCTGGAGAGGCCGATTGAGAGCCCAGTAGACCACAGACTGGGTGATATCTTCTGCAGCTCTGCATAGTATCCGTGTCACCTCACCGTCATCAGTGCATTGGTAGGACACTAGGTTTTATTTTGGTATTTTGTAATTAACTTTTATTTTCTCATGTGTAATTAAGACTTATGTAATGTATTTTAGTATTGATGTAAATTACGGAAATTGTGTTTATGAATGAACAAGTGAATATTTATTTTTGACTTTTATATGAATTTTATATGAAATGAATGAATGAGAATGGGAGTATATATGAGAAATATTGGGATTTTGTTGATGAAATGAAGTTTGGGATTGATTGAATATTTTGGAAGTGTTTTTCACAAGTTCCGAAGAACTGTTTTATCCATTTTTAGCCGTCACAAATTTTCTATAAAATTTACGGAACCTCAAACAAATTATAATTTCAATAAATGACTTAAATAAATAATATTTCACGAATTATACTTCATAACTATGAAAGAAATAAATTAGGAAGAATAAAAATAGTTGAATTAAAATAAGGTGTTTCGGGTACAATGTGTGACATATCTTACTCGGCTATACAGTAGACGGGTAAGGGGTGTCACACTGAAGATAAAACTTAGTGAACATTTAACTGGGATTTTCGGAGTCCAGATCTACAGAAGTGTAAAAAATATTCAAGGGTGTCACTTCCTCAGCAATGCATGTAGATAAGGCTCACATTAATCATATTATGTATTTTATGCATTCTAATTATTTCTTATGTTGTAATGTAAATTAGAAAATTGTAATTAATTTGTATATCATGTACATGATGAACTTATGTAATTAGTTTGTAAATCTTGTAAGTTAATAACATTTGAGACTTTTGATATATAAATTGAGCATGAATCGATAACCATAGATATGAGTGGCAAGAATTGAATGTGATGTGACCGTTGAAATTATTTGATCATGAAGAACATAGATGAAATTTTATTAGAAAATTTTTGCTTAGATTATTGAGATTGAGTTGTAAAAATATATTAGAATTATTCTTTTACAGGTTAGAAGAACTGCTTTGTTAATTTTTAGCCGACACTCTATCGAATTTTCGATAAAATTTTTTGGAATTTCAAATTAAATCAGATTTTAATAAATAGCAAAAATGACCTAAACCTTACTTAAAGATTTTTGAATAAATAAATCAAGAACTAAAGTGAAATAGGATAAGATAAGGTGTTTCGGCACACTGTGTGACATGCCTTGCTCAGCTACACTGTAGACGGGTGAGGGGTGTTACATATAGTGGTATCAGAGCATGGTTTAGGCGTTCCTAGGTATCAATAGATAAAATAAGATTGTGTGTATAACATGCATTACATTCATAAGAGTCAAGGTGTCACTAATGCAGATCTATTTTCTTTGGTTATTTTAGGTTAAGGTATGGACCCTGAGTCGCAGAAGGCAGTAGAATAAAAAGTAGAAAATCATCCCCTGGCTGAGAGTGATATTGGAGACAGGAGAGGTCTTACTGTGTCAGTGTTATAGGGGTCTGCACAACCCTAACAAGCCTTATTAGAACAAATGACCGAGTTCTTCCGACAGATGACTAGGGTAATTCCACCACCACAGCCTCAGTAGAAGTCACCTTTGGGAAGAATCAGAAAGTATGGGGCTATAGATTTCAAGGGTAAGAAGGAAGATGACTCTGCAGCTACTGCATATTGGTTAGAAAGGACTGAAAGAGTCCTGCAGCAATTACATTGCACACCAAAATAGAGTTTAGAGTGTGCAATTTCACTGCTATAAGAAGCTGCCTATCGATGGTGGGATGCTATAACTAAAGTAGTGCTGCTAGCCAAGGTGACTTGGGATTTCTTTCTAATAGAATTCAAAAAGGAATATATTAGCTGTGCTCATAAGAAGGAACAAAATAGGAGTGACGATCAACAAAAGAGGGTATTTGGACAGTCTAGTAACAAGAGGCCTAGAAAACCCTTAAGTCAGACATCTGATCAGAGTAAGAGACAAAGGCCCAGGCCCATATCTAGAAGGGATCAACTAGAGACACTAGAAGTGAGCATACCAAGACTAACAGTAGAAAGTTCTACCTCAAGAAAATGTGGCCATTGTAAAAAGTGGCATAAAGGTGAATGTAAGGGGTTGACTGGAGCTTGTTATAGATGTGGGGCCATGGACTATCGTCTGAAAGATTTTCATAAGAGGAACCTTTCATGGACCTAGACAGAGAAATTACCTTCCACTGCACAGAGTGATAGCAGTTTGGAGGGATTCGAGGTAACTGGGAGTACTGTGAAGCTTGCAATTGAGACTGCAGAAGGATCGGATGTAAGAGTAACATTACATGCAAAGGCTACCCAGGCCAGAGAGGAGTAAGATGCTCCAGATATAAATTTGAGGTAAATTATTTATTCTTTATGATATTAGAGACCTATGCATTATTATATATGTACTACATTATATGTAAAGAAAGGAGTTCAAATGGATAAATCTTAATAAGATATTTTAGTTATTAACCATTTAGACCAGAGTATGATGGGGAATAGGATCTGATCTCTGAAAAATTGACCTAAGATGGGAGGTATTAATAACTGATAGGATTAGAGTGGATTTTAAGAAGATAGTAACCATAGTGGAATGAAAGCCACTTAAGAATGTTAAGTTGAGTGGAATAGTAAAAGTTAAGTCAGCCCTGAAAAGTAAAGTCGAGAAGGATAAGATTTTAGAAAATCTAGTCCATGAGGATATATCGTAGAGACTATGTAATGATCCCGATGTTTGTACTGTAAGCTGCAGATTACAGTACCGACACGAAATTATTGTGTAGAGCTACGTGTTTCCTCGTGGTACACCAAGACGAGGATGTTTGTAAGTGGTCTTTGCTTGGGTACAGTTAAGCCAGAAATAAAGTATTATTATGACAAATAAATGTGGAAATTCTAGTTAGAAATTTAAAACTTTAGAACTAGCATATCAAAAGGTCACAACTATAAGGTAGCTAGAGTCAGTGACTCGGATACACTAATGTGAACTACCATTACCACAGGAATTGCTATAAGCTTAGAGGTTTCAATATGGCTATAAATTAGAAAGAGCACCTTGAGGGTGAAGATATCTAGAACTCGATATTGGGTCTTATAGTTATTTTGATATTTTAGACAGGAAGGAATAATTTAGGTATTTGAGAATATATTTAGAAGTTGTAGTGCTGCTCTCAGAGGGAGCAAGAATAGATATGTTCCATTGTTGGAGTTCGCATGAAGTAATAGTTATTAAATAAACATAAAAGATATCAAGATATAAGGTCTTGTATGAGATAAATATAGAATACCTAGACAAGGGTAAGTTAACAGGATTGGAATTGGTAAAAGAGATTGAAGAACCAGAAAAGATCCTAGTATGAGAAATCAAGAAACTAATGAACAAGAGAATTTCACGAATAGAAATACTAAAGGCAAAGGAAACAATGATAGGAGAGTGAACACAAATTATGAGATAATGATATTCTTAGTTATTTGAATCCAATGAATTTCGAGGACAAAATTCCTTTTTAGAGGGGAAGAGTTGTGATATCCTTACTTTGGGTAGTTGTACGTTTTACTGTTCCAACGACTAATGTCTGTCCGGACAGCTAAGATGTCTGGGACTACACTTAAATGATAATGAGGAGACATGAAATGATGGAATACATGGTAAGACAATACAAGAAAATTTAAGAGAAAATAAAAGAAAGAAAATGCAACTAGGTTAAACGAGCCAGAACCATAACGATGGGTGACCGCACAGGGAAGTTACTGCGTAGACAGTTGACGATACCAAAACTGCGAGAAACCCTAGGAAATAATTTTTAAGACCTAATTAAGGTTTATTGAAGTACAATTGACATTAAAAATGTGAAAGAAAAATTTAGTTAATCGGTACAAATAAAAATAAAAATTAAAGGAATCGTTAGATCAGGGATTCAATCGGTATTACCTAAAAAGTCCGACTATCACCCGAAGAGGGGCATTTTAATCATTTGGCACCTAGAATTCACTTTTGACCAAAATGTCTATTAAAAATGAGTAGTATTAAATTTTAAAAATCCCATAAAAAATGAAATTACATGTATAAAGTAATTAAAGTAAACATGGGGGGTGTCACTTGAGATATGGACACTTTAAATTATTATAATGTTTAAATAAGTTTAGTGGAGCTATATAAGGAACATAAGGACAAGAGAACAACCACTTCATCATCTTCTTCCCATTTTCTGTCACACCTTACTCCTCCGTAAGATGTAACATGATCCCATAGTACACCTAATGAATTACCGTACTTCGAATTACCGTACTTCGCCTACTGGTAACCAATTAAATATACTAGAAGGGATTTTAAATCAATTTTTGTGAAATTTAAATCATCGGTTAAAATCTGTTGTTATAAAAATTTTTCAAAATTTCTGCAGAGTGCTGGCTGTATTTTGAGAAAATAGTTCTTCAAACTTGAAAAAGAAAACACTCTCAATATGTTTTCTCAAATACAAATCCAATAAACTTCATTTCATCTCATAATTCAATCTCAATAATCAAATCATTTCATTTTCAAACCAACCTCATGATAAAAGAAACATTTCATTGATTACAAGATTCAAAAATTAATATTACTAAACTATACAGGTAAATAAAATCTCAAATTTACATTACAATAATTTACATTTAATTACGTACCAAAATATTTTACAAGAGTTTTTATACAACTGCTCAAATAATTTACATACATATTATTACATGCATACATCAAAACCTATGTACATGGGTATACCTATGATATACTTGGAGCTGATCTGAATATGTCTTCAAAGAAGCTTACTCACTTGCTTTATTCTCTTTTCACCTGCGACAGCATACGAAGCTATTGCTGAGTGGTAAACTCAGCGGTGCACAACTATAATTTAAAACATAATACAATATACATTGATAAAATTATAACAATTAATTTGAAAGTCTCAAAATTTAACAAAATTTCAAAAGTCAAAATCTTCATTGCCAATAATATAAATCATTAGCTAAAATGACTTTGAGCGAGAAATTCAATTTATCAAATCATAACTGGACATTTAAAGTAATTCCAACAATCATGGAAATAAAGATTAATTCCAACAAAATCAATTATGCATTAATCCCATTTGAAATCAAAATTCTTTACTATTCAAAAACCATTCTTTATCTCACTAACTATGCAAGATTAATCCGCAAGGGCCATCTTCAAAGTGATTCTAACTCCCTATGGTTGGGGAGGTCAAATCGGATTCTAAATCCCTATGGTCGAGGAGGTCGAATCATCGTGCACAGTACACATCACAATAATGAAACTTTCGAAAGGGCCATAACATATAAACTTAGATCTAACCTCTAATAAAAGGTGAATCTAAGCCGGTGCACGTACCATGGTAATCAAAACAAAGCTATCTCCATTGTCTCCTCAACAAATGAGAGAGACGGGTAATAACCTAGTCAAGCATCTATAGTGAGATATAAAACAATATCATCAATCTTTTTATCCTTTTTGTGAGCATAAATCACAACACAATTCGATTCAAAGTCAATTCCAATATCCAATAATTTTTATGCTCATCACAATTCAAAACATAAATTTGTATTTTTCCATGCAATTGCCCATCACAATTCAAAACATATTCTATCAAAATTTTCCAAAACATAATTTATTCGATCCACAACAATGCTTAATACTTGTTGAAATATCATTTCACAAAACTAAACTCATGCATATGATACCAATTTCAATAATCAGTGAAATAAATTCAATACTTGATAAACATAATACATAGGGAAAATACGTCATTTAATCATATAAAATTTTCAAAACAAAATAAATTAAAAACTAGTTGTGCACAAACATCTGATGAGTCACCTCTTGGCCTTGACTCAGTGGGTCTTTTCCCTTCCCAGTGTCTTTTCTAATTGAAACACACAATTTAAAGTGTTTCATCACTCATTTAAATTGTTTCTAATAATAAGGTTCAATAATTAAATTTTATTAATACTATTCCTTTCGTTAGTCAACCTATAATATTGACCTTTAATGCACACTAGGTGAATTAGTTTTAATGTCACTAATATGTTCCATTTTTCATTCCTCGCATGTTGACATATGTTGCCAATTTCATTTCAAAGCTTGATTGTATGTTAATGTCAAATTTTCAGTTTTAGTGTGCTAGATTGGTCTAGCTTAATGTCCAATTTCTCTTGGTTTTTAGCTTCTGGTTCAAAAAGCAAAATTGTAGCTCTATGTCTTATTGCACTATGGGCAAAATTTCAGGTCATTCTGAGTTGTATAGACCAAGATATGGTCAATTTACTAAAGCTGGACAGATTGCGCCTTTAGTGTAAAATTTGGTCAATTTTAGGTCACTTTTAGTTCTGGCAATTTTAGTACCCAAACTTGTGTAAGCTATTTGACTTGGTTCTGGCCATTTCTGAGCTTTAGTGTCTTCATAAGAATTGTAGCTCTCTATCTTATTGCACTCTGGGCTAAATTTCAGGTCAATTGGACCTATTTTGAGTGAGTTATGGTCATCCTAATGACTACTGTTCATATGGTAAAAAAATCTAGGTTTGCAAGGTTGCCATTCCAAATTTGGTCATTTTAAGGTCAGTTTCTACGTAGAATTTTGGCAACATTTCTACATGAAAGTTGGCCTATTTGGTGTCTAGTTACACCTCCCATTAGCCTTATACCAATTGGGTTCACAGTTTTGTACTTATGACCTAATTTAAGTGCTGCCAACATACACAACCTGCATTTGAACATCACACTTTCAATTTTGACAATCCTCCTCCTCCCAATACTTCAACATTTAATCATGGCACTTCTATATATATTGTACACAATTCTAGCAAGGTATTTTAAACAGAACACTCAAGTGTTCAATACACACAATACACCATTCAAATTCAACATAACTCAATATCAATCCTACACATACACTTCCATGGCAATTACACAAACTGCCCACCATTCAACACCATCATATTTCATTGATAAATTTCATAAACTCTGTGACACCCCTTATCCGTCTACAGTGTAGCCGAGCAAGATATGTCACTCAGTGTGTTGGAGCACCAATTCATGTTTCAATTACAATTTATCCCTTTTAATTCATTTATTCACAATTTTTGATAAATCTGAATTTTTCAGTAATTTTTATAGAAAATCCGGCAGAGCGCCAGCTATAAATTGGAAAAACAGTTCTTCTAAACCTGTTTAAAAGACACTTCCAATATAATTTCCAAATCCAAAACTCCATTACACACATTTCAAATCAATCTCAAGATCACAACACTATTTTCAGAATTTTTCTCAACATTTCATTTATCAACATACATTATATAGAAAATTTCAATAACATGAAATTTCATATATTTACATTATCAAATAATTTCAAGATTTTATAGTTATAATCCAAAACTGATACAAAATGCAAAATACAAAATACTACACAAAGTCCTAATGTCCTACAAAGTGCACTGCAGATGTGAGGTGACTCTGGACTCCGGATGCAGCTCTAAAAGTTTACCCTGTCTGATGTCTGTTGGGCTCCCCAGCTATGTCTCCAGTACCTGCGCGTGGCAAAAGCGATGTGCTAAGCAATTCTACTTAGTGGTGACAATATAAAATAAAATAAAATAAAATAAAATAACTAAAATAAAATAAATATGCAGAATGTGTGTTTACATTTTTGGTAGACTTAATTCCTGATATTTATTGCAGTATTATTTGATTAAAGTTTGGTAAGATTTATTATCATTGCCCGAGTAACCCATACTAGTCGACTGGACTGGATAAACAAGTAAACTGGTACTGGGTACTAAGTACCTCGGACTATCACACCATCGGTCACATTGTGTCTCCCGGTGTGCAACAGAATAACTAATAAGCTGTAATAATTATCAGGGATAAAACCCGAGTGTAACAACTCAAATAACATAGCTAAAGGCTATTATGTCACAGAATGGCATGGGAAGCTATGAAACACAGAATGGCATGAAGCCATATGCAGTGCTGCTAACAGAACCCTATTGGCATGCCAACCTATCCAAACCAATCTTACTAGGTGTACTAGGGCATGTCACACTTTTAAATTTTACAATTCTTGAAATTTAAATTTAGGTGTTACTATTTATTTCATTAGTCAACTAAAATGTTGACTTTTGCATAGACAATAGGTACATTGATTCTAATACTCCCAACATACCACATTTTGCATTCTAAAATTGTTGGTATTGGTTGCCAATACCATTTCTAAGGTTAATGTTAATTGTACAAAATTTTTAGTTTTCAAGCTTTGTGTTTATTGTTCCATTAGTCATTTTTGTAGTCGGAATTTGGTAAAATGATAAACATGAAAGTTGTTCCTTATTTTTTCTTGTTGCATTTCCTTTTTTGAATCACTCCATTTGGAGTTTTGTAGCTCAAGTTATGGCCCAAAAACCACAACTGGCCGGATTATGATTTTTCCAGAATTTCTGGACTGACCAAATCTACAGTATTAGGAGCAGTGACTTCAGGTCACTTTTTGAATATGTTATGGTCATAATTTGGGTTAGGTTTCTTCATGAAAGTTGTAGGTCTATATCTAAGCTTGTACTTGATAAAATTTCAGGTCAATTGGACCTTTCTACACTGAGTTATAGCCAAATGACTAAATACTGTTCATTTGGTCATTTTGCCCAGGCAGAATGCAGGTCACCCGGATTAGGACAATCTTTTGGTCAACTTGGTTTGGTTTTCTGGGCATGGTTTCTTCACCAAAGTTGTGCCATTATGTGTCTAGTTTCATGTCAAATTGGCCTTGCACCAATTGAACCTCTACAATTCCAGTTATTTCTGCCCAAACCTGCTGGACTCATGCCTAGTTGTGCAGGTCACCAAGGGCAGCCACACCAAACTTAAATCCCACTACACAACCCACTTCATTTTTTATTTAAATAGAACCAAATGGTCACTAATTGACCATTAAAACCTACTTTCATCATCACATGATCAAAGTCTCATTTTCATCCCAAACCCTAACTCAAACATCACAAACCATGTATTATCATTGCATTTCATCACTCCACTTAAGAGATGCATATTAAGGGCAGCCATACTAGCATGTTAGCTCCATAAAAATCATCACAATCTTACCCAACCAAGGCTGCCGAAATTATGGGATGGCATACAAATGGTATTTAACAAATTTTCTTTGTAATTTGCACTTATTCATAGTCCTTAAACTTGAATTTAAAGTGAAAACCAAGGTTAGGTCACAAACCTCTAATGGAGTGAGATTTCCCACTTGCTAGGGTTCTTCTTTTCCTTTTCTTTTTGGTCTCAAAAGACTCACCAAGATGTAAGAACACTTTTTGTGTTGGGAATATAGAATTTGGTTGGGTAAAAGCTAGGGAAATCAAGCTTTGAAAAGCTTGATCAAGGTTGGCTATGGAGGGAGGGGTGACGGCAAGAAGAAGAGTGGAGAGAGAGTTTTGATTTTTTTTTTTCCATTTTTCAGCCCATTAAGTCTCTTTTAAGTAAACTTATGCCATGTGTTAACATTGGATTGGTTGGGAAAATTTTAATGACATCATTATGATGTCATAATTTCATTTTCTTTCATTTTTTCTCCTTTTTTTTGTCTATTTAATTTCAATTAAATTTTTAACAACATTTATTCATATTTTATGTTATATAAATTATTTATTTAACTGGACAAGTTAGCCAAAAATCACCTTTGAAGACGAAATGACCAAAATGTCCTCCATTTGGCTTAATGAGCTAAAATTGTGTATACCGATAGAAAAATTTTTCTAAGCATTTCCTTGGCATTCTAATGCTATAAGAACCTCAATGACCCTTCTCTGGAGTCCCAAAAACTATTTTATAATTTTCCCCTGGGTCTAGGGTTGCTAACGGCCTTCACTGTCACTTCCCTTTCGGGTTACTCATCCCTGGTGTTTCGGCTTGCTTAACCTTAGTGTATTTCGTTTCTAAAATTTTTTTCTTGATTTTTATGAGTATTATTTAGTTTCTTTATAACTCCTCACTCTAGTCTATTTATAATTTCAAACATTCTAGCTGTCGGGATCGACATTGGTCACCAGAACAGTAGACTGTGCGGACTAGCTAAAGTGAGGATGTTGCAACTCTTCCCCTCTAATAAAAATTTCGTCCTCGAAATTTACCTGATGCAAACAGTTGAGGGAACTGTTGCCTTATTGTCTCTTCACTTTCCCAAGTTGCCTCTTCAGTGTTGTGGTGCCTCCAAAGCACTTTCACCAGTGGAATTTGTTTATTTCTTAGTTCCTTCACTTCCTGAGCTAGGATTTGTATAGGTTCTTCTGTATATGTCAAGTCCGATTGGATTTCAATCTCTTCCATGGAAATGACATGTGAAGGGTCTGAGCAATATATTCTCAGCATAGAAACATGGAATACATTATGGATTTTATCCAGTTTTGGTGGTAAAGCTAGCCGATAGGCCACTGGTCCCACACGTTCAATGATTTCATATGGGCCAATGAACCTAGGGCTGAACTTACCCTTCCTTCCAAACCTCAGTACTTTCTTCCACGGTGAGACTTTGAGAAACTCTTTATCGCCAACTGCATACTCTATCTCTTTTCTCTTTAAGTCGGCATAAGATTTCTGTCTATCTGAGGCAACCTTCAAGTTAGCTTTGATTATCTTCACTTTTTCCTTAGTCTGTTTCACCAGGTCTGGTCCTATCAGCTTATCTTCGCCCAATTTAGTCCAACACACTGGGGTTCTACATTTTCTCCCATACAGTGCTTCATATGGAGCCATTTGAATGCTAGCTTGGTAGCTATTGTTATATGCAAATTCTGCCAGTGGGAGGTATCTATCCCAACTCCCCTCAAACTCAATAACACAACTCCTTAGCATATCCTCCAGAATCTATCACATAATTCACATTTTTACTATTATTTCAATTTATTAATTGTGAAAATTCAATTAGGTTCTAAATTTACCTGGATTACTAGTTCTGACTGTCCATGTAACACCCCTAAGTTCAATAGTGCGTTCTACTGTTCTGACAACCAGTGTTGTCCAGACAGCTAGGATGCCTAGAACTACACTTAGATATGAATGAGGAGACATAAAATAATGAAATACAAGAAAAGAAAATACAAGAAAAATAAAGGAAAAATAATAGCAATGAAATGTAACCAAGTTAAACGAGCTGAGAACCCTAGCGATGGGTGACCGCACCGGGAAGTCACGGCGTAGACCGTTGACTAGCCCTGGACCGCGGGAAACTCTGGAAAATATTTTTAGGACTTAAATAGACACCTATTCAAGTATAAATACCATTAGAAATATCAAAGAAAAATTAATTAATTAGTACAAAGAAAAGTGAGAAATCAAAAAACGGACAAAACCCGGTGTTACTGAAAAATCGGGAATGCAACCCGAACAGGGGCATTGTAGTCATTTGACATCCCGAGTTGTCTATTGACCTAAATTTCCATTAAAAATAAATGATATTACACTTGGAAAATGTCATAAAAAAAATAAATTATTGGTACCTAATGTAAATAGCAAAAATGGAGAGTTAAATGTGGGAAAATGAAAGTTAACATTTAATTAATATTAGATTAAGGTTAGTGCTCCACTCACCCATCAAAGTGGACCACTAACTCACCCTTTGGAAAGCAGATTCAACTTCATCTTCAAGCTCCCAAACTCAACCCAAAATGGTGAAAAGAAGTCCACCATTGCCGTCCACCTCGAATGCTCCATGCATGTGAGATTCCAGCTTCTTTCCTTCCCCCTTCCTTCATTAAAAGTTGTCCATACACCTTGGGTAGTAGATAGGCAACAAGAAGAACAAGTTTTGGAGAGATTTTGAAGAGTTTCCAAAGAAGTAAGTTTGTGTTTTTTATTATTGTTTCATTAAAGTTTGTAAGGATGTTATGGGTACTTGAATTATGGAGAGATTTTTGAGGTTTGATGTTTAAAGGGGGATGTGTACTTTTGGTAGCCATGGAAACTCTTTGAGGACAGTTTATTCTTGCTTATAAATGGTAGATTAAAAGGTTGATTAAATGTTTATGTGTGTAGGAATTATGTTGGGTGATGTATATTTAGTACATGTGAATGTGTATTTGAAATTGGAAGCTTGGAAATTAATGGAGTGTAATGTATGAATCGGCAGCTTGGTTTAGTGAACCATAAGGAAGTTATTTCATGTTTGGTTTATGGAATATTAATGTTGAATTGTGATAGTTGTTATGGCAGCTTGGGTATATGTATGATGGTGTGAGGTTGGACATGTAAGTGAGCTAGGTTAAGTGATTGAATTACTGTAATTTGAGCTTGAAAAATTCTGTGCTAAATGGTGCATATTAAGGGTGATTGTAAGCCGCCAAAATGACCAAAAATATGTTGTGAAATATGTTTAGGTTATGGTGCAAACCAGAATAGGCATGAATGTGTAGTTTGGTAATTGTTAAAAGTGTCCTTTGATGAGTAATGAACAAAATGCAATAGGGCATTTTATGTTTTGGACCTAGAACCTTAAGTGTGTGGCTCCAATTGGTATGAGGCCAATTGGAGGTGAAACTAGGCACAAAATGTGCCAACTTTCATGAAGAAAGCTTACCAAAATTCTGCTTGTAAGGTAACTTGAAAAGTGACCAAATCCGGATTAGTGCAATTAAGGCCTGAAAATTGACCATTTGGGCAGCAGTTAGTTTTTAGGCCATAACTCACTCAAAATAGGTCCAATTGACCTGAAATTTTAACCATGAATAGTTAAGACATATATCTACAAGTCTTATGAAGACACCAAAGCCCAGAAATGAATATAAGCTAGTCAAACAGCTTGCACAAGTTCGGGTCCAAAAACTGGCCGAACCTAAAATGACCTAAAGTGACCAATTTTGATGCATTTTGACCAGCAATAGTAAAATGACCATAACTTGGTCTACATAACTCAGAATGACCTGAAATTTTGCCCTGCTTGCAATAAGACATAGATCTACAAGTTTATAGTTTCGATCGAAACCCAAAAATCGAGGGAACTATGTCGTCCGGCTAGGTCAAACTAGTATCCCAGAATCCAGCAAATTGCAATAAAATGCAAAATACATGGAAATGAATTGGGTAACATGTTCCAACCCTAAAAGGCTACAAATGTGACATATTAGTAACATTAAAACCTAATTTACCTAGAATGCATTGAGGGTCGACATATTAGGTTGACTAAGCAAATAATAGAATTCAGTAAATTAATTATCAAGCATTATCGTTAGAGACAATTTAAATGAATACTGAAAACACTTCAAATTGTGTTTCTCAGTTAGCAAAAACTCAGGGAAAGGGAAGGAAACACTCAGTCAAGGCCAGGAGACAATTATCAGAGGTTTGTGCACAGTAGCTATTTCTTTTGAATTTTTCAATTGAAATGAATTATGACTATTTGTGCATTATTGTTTTAAATTGTGGAAATGTGTTTGAATGGATACTTATTGCTTGAAAAACATTGTAAATGGTTTGAAACTATGAAAAATTGTTTGAATGAGATTGATGGATACTTATTGATTGAAAAGCATTGGGAATGGTTTGAAACCACAGCTATCATGTATATTGATTGTATTCCTCGCTAGCTTGTCTAGTAGGACGAATTGAATTCCCTTTCTGGCTGAAGTGTTGAGGTGTGTGCTTGTTGAGGACGAATAGAATGAGAACTCATATTATTGCTAGCTAGCTATGTTATTCCTCATTAGCCATCAACTTTTGGGATGAATTGAATACCTCATCGGCTTTTGGGACGAATTGAACTTTGGAATATGATTAAGCTGTGTATGATTTTTTGATATGTATTGTGAGATTGTGAAATGGAGTTTAAATTCTTTGTGACACTCATTGTCTTGAATTTAACTATGGTTTTATGTATCCACTATTTATATGATTTATGATATGTGATTTAAAGTTGTATTTGGTTAATGTTGTGCACCACTGAGACATTGTCTCAGCGATAGCTTTTCATTGCTGTTGCAGGTAGGCAGACTGACAGGGCAGCAGACTAGGCTGCTAGTACATTCAGCGAGAGATCATCGGGTATATTGAGTATACCGCATTTTGCATTTTGTATTGTAATGTATGTTCACTGTATGTATATAGTGTTTTTGGTTTTGAGCAGTTGTAAATTAAAATTGTACATTGAAGTTGTAAAAATAAATTATGAGTTATTTTGGCTTGTAAAATTTGTACTGTATTTCTTTTATCTCAGCCTTTGAAAAATTATTGTGGATTTGAGTTGAGAAACATATTGTGTTGAATTATGTTGGAGTTTGAGATTGAGAAATATATTTGAAGTACTTTTTACAGGTTTTTGAAGAACTGTTTTATCCAAAATACAGAAAGCACTCTGCCAAAATTTTTACAGAAATTACTAATAATTCAAATGTGTTAGCTGTTTCACTTCAATTCAAAAAGGTTTTTTTTTTTTTTTTATACATGTAAATAGTGCTCACCACTGTAAAAAGAAGTAAGAAAAGTTTTAAAATTCCTTGTAGTGTATTTAATGGGTTATCAGTAGATGAAGTTGGTAATTCATTAGGTATACTACGGGATCATGTTATGCCTTACAGAGGGGTAGGGTGTGACATGTTTTAGTGGTATCAGAGCTAGTTTTTTTAAATTCAGCTTTCACATGTTATTTGAATATTCTTTCTTTATAATAAAACTGCTCAATATCATTTTTTGATACATACAGTACATTACATTATAAATATACACTAACAGGAGGAAATCTCCTTGTGTTATTTTTTCAGGAGGTCTAAGATCCTCGCATTGACTATGGAAGAGGGTGATCATTCAGTTGATCAATCTATGGAGGCTGAGGTGCAAGGGGATGCACCAGCCCTACACAATGTCAGTGGTTCAGCAGCACCAGCCCCCACAGTACCGTAGTTTCCTACTCAGTTCGCTCAGCAGATGGCTGCAATGTTCCAACAACTGGCTGGTAATGTGCCTACTCAAGTCCCAATACAGATGCCAGTGGACAACCACAGTCTTCTACTAGACAGTATGACAAATTGATGAAATATGGGGCTACAGAGTTCAAGGAGACAGTAGATTCTCTAGAGGCAGAACAGTGGTTAGAGAGGATGCATAGGGTATTCAAGAAACCGTGACCGCATGCAGGAGCCTGATTTGAATACTCAGTATCTTTGTTATAGGGGGATGCTTATGACTAGTGGAAAACCATTCCCCACAGTCTGGTAGAACCTGTAGTGCTAACATGGAATGACTTTCGCAGGGAATTCAGACCAAAATATGTCCCTGATGCTTATGTAGACCAGAAACTGCAAGAGTTCTTAAGTCTGAAACAGGAGAGCTATGAAAGGGAATTTTCTCGCCTGAGCCATTATGCGGTAAGTCTACTTGCTACCAGCAGGGAGAGATGCAAGAGGTTTGAAACCAGCTTGAAGCCCAGTATTAGATTGCAAGTAGTCGGATTCAAACACACTAACTTCTCTGAACTTATTTCTTAAGCACTAGAGTTAGAAAGAATTGAATCTGAAGCAGCTCCTGAGAAAAAGAAATCAGAGAAGACAGAGAAAGAGGGAAAATCTGTAGAACAGAGTTCCAGTGGTCCTACTGGAAAGAGGAAGAACCATGGGGGACACAGCAGAGGAGGCAAGAAGTCTGGTAGGGGAAGATATTCAGGACAAAAACCTCATTTATCTGGTCAGTAGAGTACTAGAGGTTCCTACCCTCCCCGCCAATGTGAAACTTGTGGAAGAAATCATGGTGGGATATGCTACAAGGCTATTAGAGCCTGTTATAGCTGTGGAGGCACAGGACACTTTGCCAAGGACTGCACCAGTGCTCGCAGAGTTGGACCACCTCCTACTACTGCAGAAGGGTCAGTTCAGAGCCCTGTCACTAGAAGTTCACAACCACCCAGTAGAGGTAGAGGCAGGGGTAGAGGTAGCCCAGCAGGCAGCCAAGGCACAGTGAAACAATCAGAGCAAGACAGTGCTCCAATCAGAATCTATGCAATGAGATAGAGAGAAGAGGCCGAGATATCTGATATTATGGTTGGTACCTTCTCAACTTTTAATCAAGATGTTTTTGTATTATTTGACCCGGGTTCTACCCATTCTTATGTGAGTACTAGGATCATTGATTGCATTGCTGTTCCATGTACAAAAATGGACTTTGAAGTGCTAGTAACAAGTCCGTTAGGACAGGAGGTCAGGGTTAATAGAATGTATAGGGATTGTCCTTTGGTGATCCAAGGACACACTTTTCTTTCTGATTTCATTGAAATGCCCTTCAGAGATTATGATATCATCTTGGGCATGGATTGGTTAGCCAAGCATCACGCCATGATCGACTGTAGGCTAAAGACAGTTACTTTTGGTCTCCCTCAATATAGTGATGTGGTAATACATAGGGAGAGGCAGCTATTGCCATCAAACATCATTTCGGCTGCACTAGCCAGAAAAATGATCAGAAAGGGGTGTGAAGCAGACTTGGCACATGTGGTAGACACCCAAGTGGAGAGTCCAGCATTGAAAGACATCCCTATAGTATATGACTTTCCAGATGTGTTTCCTAATAAATTGCTAGGATTACCTCCGGAAAGAGAAGTGCAGTTTGAAATTAATGTTATGCCTGGTGTGGATCCAATCCCCATAACACAATACCGAATGGCACCAGCAGAGTTGAAGGAGTTGAAGATATAGTTGCAAGAACTACTTGAAAAGGGCTTCATCCGCCCTAGTGTGTCACCTTGGGGAGCGCCAGTAATGTTTGTTAAGAAGAAAGATGGCACCCTCTACTTATGTATTGATTACCGGCAGTTGAATAAGCTGACAATAAAGAACATATATCCATTGCCTTGCATTGATGATCTGTTTGATCAGTTGAAGGGTGCAGCTGTGTTCTCCAAAATTGATTTGCGATCTGGTTATTATCAGTTGAAGATGTAAGAGCAGAGTATTCTAAAAACTGCTTTCAGAACTCGGTATGGCCACTATGAGTTTCTAGTAATGCCATTCAGGTTAACAAATGCTCCAGCTGCTTTTATGGATCTGATGAACACTATCTTCAGACCATATCTCGATCAATTTGTGGTGGTGTTTATTGATGACATTTTAATATATTCGAGGAATGCAGAGGAGCATGACAGACATCTATGGATTGTATTGCATACTTTAAGGGAGAAACAGCTATACGCCAAATTGTCGAAGTGTGAATTTTGGCTGAGAGAAACTCCTTCTTAGGACATGTTGTGTCAGCTGAAGGGATCAAGGTAGATTCCAGCAAGGTAGAAGCTATCCTTAATTGGAAGCTGCCCAGGAATATCACAGAAATTCATAGTTTTCTGGGTTTAGCTGGATATTACCGTCGGTTTGTGAAAGGGTTTTCTATGTTATCTTCTCCACTGACCAAGCTGTTTCGGAAAGATGTAAAATTTCAGTGGATAGATAAATGTCAGCAGAGTTTTGATGAGTTAAAGAGGTGTTTAACTGAAGCTCCAGTCCTTACTTTACCTACTATGGGTAAAGAATACACAGTTTATTGTGTTGCTTCTCACAATGGGTTAGGCTGTGTACTGATGCAAGATCGGAATGTCATTGCTTATGCATCACGCCAGCTGAAACCGCATGAGAGGAACTACCCAACACATGATTTGGAGCTAGCAGCTATTGTTTTTGCTTTGAAGATCTGGAGACACTATTTGTATGGGGAGAAATGTTACATTTACACAGATCACAAGAGCTTGAAGTACTTAGGCACCCAGAATGAATTGAATTTGAGGCAGGGGAGATGGTTAAAACTGATTAAAGACTATGATTGCTTAATAGACTATCAGCCAGGGAAAGCAAATGTGGTGACTGACGCCTTAAGTCACAAGACTATGGCAAGTCTCAGAGTTTCTCCTTTGTCCATGGTATATGAATTGAAAGCACAACATGCCAGTTTAGAGATTGATGATGAGGGATAGACAGTAGTTGCATGGCATGTACAGTCAGTGTTGATTGATCAGATCAGAATGGCTACTCAGAGTGATGTTAAATATAAGAAGCTACTGAAAGAAGTCCAGCAAGGCAAGAAACCTGAATTTTCTGTGAAAGATGATGGTTTATTGCTACATCAGGGCAGAATGTGCATTCCTAATGATGTTGAATTGAGACAGATCATTATGAAGGAAGCACATGAGTCTCCTTTTACTATGCGCCCTGGTGGAACTAAAATGTACAGAGGGCTGAAAGAGCATTACTGGTGGATGGGTATGAAGAGAGATATAGCTGAATTTGTTTCCAAGTGCCTAACTTGTCAGCAAGTAAAGGCAGAACATCAAGTTCCAGCTGGGTTGTTACATCCATTGCCAGTACTAGAGTGGAAATGGGAACGAATAACTATGGATTTTGTTACGGGACTTCCGAGGACACAGAATAGTCATGATGCAGTATGGGTTATAGTTGACAGACTGACCAAGTCTGCTCACTTTTTGCCAGTTTGGATGGACTATAGCCTGGAAAGATTGGCCAGATTGTACATATATGAGATTGTAAAATTGCATGGAGTGCCAATATCGATTGTATCTGACAGAGATCCTAGATTCACTTTTAGATTCTAGGGTAGTCTACAGATAGCCCTAGGAACTAGATTGAACTTCAGCACAGCATTCCACCCACAGATAGATGGCCAGTCTGAGAGGGTTATTCAGATATTGGAGGATATGCTACGGGCTTGTGTGATTGAGTTTGAAGGTAGTTGGGATACACACTTGCCTTTGATTGAGTTTGCTTATAACAACAGCTACCAATCAAGCATTGGGATGCCTCCATATGAAGCTTTGTATGGCAGAAAGTGTAGAACTCCCATATGTTGGGATGAAGTTAGTGAAAGGAAGATGATTGGGCGAGAGATTGTTTAGCAGACAAAGGAAAATATTAGATTGATCAGAGATAGACTTAAGGCTGCATTAGACCGTCAGAAGTCCTATGTTGATCTGAAGAGAAGAGATATTGAATATGCAGTGGGTGATAAGGTATTCCTCAAAGTTTCTCCTTGGAAGAGAATTATGAGATTTGGCAGAAAGGGGAAACTGAGTCCTCGTTTCATCAGACCATATGAGGTTCTGGAAAGAGTGGGTCCTTTGGCATATCGATTGGCATTACCTCCGGAGTTAGCAAGGATACACAGTATTTTCCATGTGTCCATGTTAAGGAGGTGCAGACTTGACCCATCTCATGTGCTATCAGTTGAAGAGATTGAGGTAAATCCAGACCTCTCATATGAGGAAGAACCCATAGAAATTCTGGCTTATGAGGTGAAGCAGCTAAGGAACAAACAGATACACCTGGTTAAAGTGCTGTGGAACCATCATTCAGGCCAGGAAGCTACCTGGGAACGTGAAGAGGATATGAGGAGACAGCACTCACAGCTGTTCAGAGACTAATGTCAGGAAAAATTTCGAGACAAAATTTATTTTAAAGGGGGGGGGGGAAGAATTGTAACACCCCTAAGTTCAGTAGTGCATTCTACTATTCTAACGACCAGTGTTGTCCAGACAGCTAGGATGCCTAGAACTACACTTAGATATGAAGTCGCGGCGTGGACCGTTGACTAGCCCTGGACCGCGGGGAACGCTGGAAAATATTTTAGGACTTAAATAGACACCTATTGAAGTATAAATACCATTAGAAATATCAAAGAAAAATTAATCAATTAGTACAAAGAAAAGTGAGAAATTGAAAAATGGACAAAACCCGGTGTTACTGAAAAATCGAGAATGCAACCAGAACAGGGGCATTGTGGTCATTTGACATCCCGAGTTGTCTTTTGACCTAAATGCCCATTAAAAATAAATGATATTACACTTGGAAAATGTCATAAAAAAAATAAATTATTGGTACCTAATGTAAATAGCAAAAATGGAGAGTTAAATGTGGGAAAATGAAAGTTAACATTTAATTAATATTAGATTAAGGTTAGTGCTCCACTGACCCATCAAAGTGGACCACTAACTCACCCTTTGGACAGCAGATTCAACTTCTCTTCAAGCTCCCAAACTCAGCCAAAAATGGTGAAAAAAAGTCCACCATTGCCATCCACCTTGAATGCTCCATGCATGTGAGATTCAAGCTTCTTTCCTTCCACCTTCCTTCATTAAAAGTTGTCCATACACCTCGGGCAGTAGATAGGCAATAAGAAGACCAAGTTTTGGAGAGATTTTGAAGAGTTTTCAAAGTGGTAAGTTTGTGTTTTTTTATTATTGTTTCATTAAAGTTTGTAAGGATGTTATGGGTACTTGAATTATGGAGAGATTTTTGAGGTTTGATGTTTAAAGGGGGATGTGTACTTTTGGCAGCCATGGAAACTCTTTGAGGATAGTTTATTCTTGCTTGTAAATGGCAGATTAAAAGGTTGATTAATTGTTTATGTGTGTAAGAATTAATTTGGGTGATATATATTTAGTATATGTGAATGTGTATTTGAAATTGGAAGCTTGGAAATTAATGGAGTGTAATGTATGAATCGGCAGCTTGGCTTGGTGAACCATAAGGATGTTATTTCATGTTTGGTTTATGGAATATTAATGTTGAATTGTGATAGTTGTTATGGTAGCTTGGGTATATGTATGATGGTGTGAGATTGGACATGTAAATGAGCTAGGTTAAGTGATTGAATTGTTGTAATTTGAGCTTGAAAAATTCTGTGCTAAATGGTGCATATTAAGGGTGATTGTAAGATGCCAAAATGACCAACAATATGTTGTGAATTATGTTTTGGTTATGGTACAAACCAGAATTGGCATGAATGTGTAGTTTGGTAATTGTTAAAAGTATCCTTTGATGAGTAATGAACAAAATGCAATAGGGCAGTTTATGTTTTGGACCTAGAACCTTAAGTGTGTGGCTCCAATTGGTATGAGACCAATTGGAGGTGAAACTAGGCACAAAATGTGCCTACTTTCATGAAGGAAGCTTACCAAAATTCTGCTTGTAAGGTAACTTGAAAAGTGACCAAATCTGGATTAGTGCAATTAAGGCCTGAAAATTGACTATTTGGGCAACAGTTAGTGTTTAGGCCATAACTCATTCAAAACAGGTCCAATTGACCTGAAATTTTAACCATGAATAGCTAAGACATGTATATACAAGTCTTATGAAGACACCAAAGCCCAAAAATGACCATAAGCAAGTCAAACAGCTTGCACAAGTTCGGGTCCAAAAACTGGCCGAACCTAAAATGACCTAAAATAAACTAAAGTGACCAATTTTGATGCATTTTGACCAGCAATAGTAAAATGACCATAACTTGGTCTACATAACTCAGAATGACCTGAAATTTTGCCCCGCGTATAATAAGACATTGATCTACAAGTTTGTAGTTTCGACCGAAACCCAAAAATTGAGGGAACTAAGTCGTCCGGCTAGGTCAAACTAGTATCTCGGAATCTAGCAAATTGCAATAAAATGCAAAATACATGGAAATGTATTGGGTAACATGTACCAACCCTGAAAGCCTACAAATGTGACATATTAGTAACATCAAAACCTAATTTACCTAGAATTCATTGAGGGTCGACATATTAGGTTGACTAAGCAAATAATAGAATTCAGTGAATTAATTATCAAGCATTATCGTTAGAGACAATTTAAATGAATACTGAAAAACACTTCAAATTGTGTTTCTCAATTAGCAAAAACTCAGGGAAAGGGAAGGAAACACTGAGTCAAGGCTAAGAGACAATTATCAGAGGTTTGTGCACAACAGCTATTTCTTTTAAATTTTTTAATTGAAATGAATTATGATTATTTGTACATTATTGTTTTAAATTGTGAAAATGTGTTTGAATGGATACTTATTGCTTGAAAAACATTGTAAATGGTTTGAAACTGTGAAAAATTGTTTAAATGAGATTGATGGATATTTATTGATTGAAAAGCATTGGAAATGGTTTGAAACCACAGCTATTATGTATATTGATTGTATTCCTCGCTAGCTTGTCTAGTGAGACGAATTGAATTCCCTCTCTGGTTGAAGTGTTGAGGTGTGTGCCTATTGAGGACGAAAAGAATGAGTACTCATATTATTGCTAGCTAGCTATGTTATTCCTCATTAGCCATCAGCTTTTGGGATGAATTGAATACCTCATTAGCTATCGGCTTTTGGGACGAATTAAACTTTGGAATATGATTAAGCTGTGTGTGATTTATTGATATGTATCGTGAGATTGTGAAATGGAGTTTAAATTCTTTGTGACACTCATTGTCTTGAATTTAACTATGGTTTTACGTATCCACTATTTATATGATTTATGTTTTGTGATTTAAAGTTGTATTTGGTTAATGTTGTGCACCATTGAGACATTGTCTCAAATGACTTTTCATTCTTTATCACGGTAGGCAGCGGTGATAGGCGACAAACTAGGCTGCTAGTACATTCAGCGAGAGATCATCGGGTATATTGAGTATACCGTATTTTGCATTTTGTATTGTAATGTATGTTCATTGTATGTATATAGTGTTTTTGGTTTTGAGTAGTTGTAAATTAAAATTGTATATTGAAGTTGTAAAAATAAATTATGAGTTATTTTGGCTTGTAAAATTTATACTGTATTTCTTTTATCTCAGCCTTTAAAAAATTATTATGGATTTGAGTTGAGAAACATATTGTGTTGAATTATGTTGGAGTTTGAGATTGAGAAATATATTTGAAGTACTTTTTACAGGTTTTTGAAGAACTGTTTTATCCAAAATACAGATGGCACTCTGCCAAAATTTTTACAGAAATTACTAATAATTCAAATGTGTTAGCTATTTCACTTCAATTCAAAAAGGTTTTTTTATTTATTTTTATACATGTAAATAGTGCTCACCACTGTAAAAAGAAGTAAGAAAAGTTTTAAAATCCCTTGTAGTGTATTTAATGGGTTATCAGTAGAAGAAGTTGGTAATTCATTAGGTATACTACGGGATCATGTTATGCCTTACAGAGAGGTAGGGTGTGACAGTCCATCCATCTGAAGATGAAAAGCCGTGCTAAAATGGAGTTGTGTGCCCAAGGCTTCTTGCAACTTTTTCCAAAATCTCGATGTAAACCTTGGGTCTCGGTCAGATATGATGGAAAGTGGGATTCCATGCTATCTAACTATCTCACTGATATACAATTCTGCTAGGTTCTCTAGTGAATAGTTAGTCCTAACTGGCAAAAAATGTGCTGACTTCGTCAATCTATCCACTATCACCCATACTGCATCATGCTTCTTTTGGGTGAGAGGTAGACCACTAACAAAATCCATAGTGACCCGATCCCATTTCCATTCAGATATGCTTATAGGCTACAGCAA
Source organism: Hevea brasiliensis (assembly GCF_030052815.1). NCBI lineage: Eukaryota > Viridiplantae > Streptophyta > Magnoliopsida > Malpighiales > Euphorbiaceae > Hevea > Hevea brasiliensis. Next base: position 86,488,510 of record NC_079497.1, on the reverse strand, counting down.
TTCTGATGGAACTTGATGTTCTGCTTTAACTTGTTGACATGTCAAACACTTAGTCACATAGTCAGCTATATCCTTCTTCATACTAGGCCACCAATAATGAGGCTTTAAATCAGTATACATTTTTGTGCTTCTCGGGTGCATAGCATAAACACTAATGTGTGCTTATTTTAGAATACTAGTTTTTAGTTCCCCATCATCTGGTACACACACTCTTCCTCTGTAGTACAGACACCCATCCGGTTTCATCTCATATTCAGTTTCCTTTCCCTTTGGAATTTTACCCATAATAGCTATTAATTTTTCATTTTCCCGCTGCCCATCTTATATCTGCTGTAGAAGGTTTGGCCTCACTTGCAACTCAGCCAAAATAGCTTCATCTTGAGCTAAGGACAGACAGGCATTTAGTGATCTTAAAGCTGTGATAGACTTCTTGCTTAAAGCATTAGCAACTACATTTGCCTTCCTAGGATGATAATTTATCACACAATCATAGTCCTTTAGGAACTCAATCCATCGCCTCTGTCTAAGATTGAGCTCCTTCTGGGTTGGCAAATATTTTAAACTCTTATGGTCTGTATAGATGTAGCATTTTTCACCATATAAGTAATGCCTCCATATCTTCAGTGCGAAGATAATTGCTGCTAACTCCAGGTCATGAGTAGGGTAGTTCTGTTCATGTGGCCTTAACTGACTAGAAGCATAGGCGACCACTTTCCCCTCTTGCATCAATACACACCCTAGCCCATTATGCGAGGCATCACTGTAGACCACAAAGTTTTTTCTCGATACTGGTTATGTTAACACTGGTGCTTCTGTCAACATAGCCTTAAGCCTCTCCAAACTGGCTTGGCACTTGTCATTCTAGCCAAATTTCACATTCTTGTGCAATAACTTGGTCATTGGAGTAGCTATAAGAGAGAACCCCTTCACAAATCTTCTATAATACCCAGCTAGCCCCAAGAAACTTCTGACCTCAGTTGTATTTCTAGGAGGCTTCCATTCCATCACTGCTTCTATCTTTTTGGGATCCACTCTAATCCCCTCTGCTAATACTATGTGTCCAAGGAAGGAGATTCACTCATCTAGAAGTCACACTTGGACAACTTAGCATATAGCTTCTTTTCTCGCAGGGTTTGCAGAACAATCGTTAAATGTTCATCATGTTCTTCCTTAGTCTTGGAATACACTAGAATATTATCAATAAAGACCACTACAAACAGATCTAGATATGGATGAAAGATACGGTTCATAAGGTCCATAAATACTGCTGGTGCATTTGTTAACCCAAACGGCATCACTAGAAATTCATAATGCCCATACTGGGTTCTGAATGCAGTTTTTGACACATATGCATCCTTTACCCTCAACTGATGATACCCTGATCTGAGATCAATTTTTGAAAATACACTGGCTCCCTTCAACTGATCAAACAGATCGTCAATTTTGGGCAACGGATATTTATTCTTCACAGTTACTTTGTTCAACTGCCAGTAATCAATACACAATCTCAAAGTTCCATCCTTCTTCTTCACAAATAGCACCGAAGCTCCCATGGTGACACACTGGGGCGTATGAACCCCTTATCGAGAAACTCTTACAAATGAATTTTCAACTCCTTCAATTCAGTGGGTGCCATCCTATAAGGAGCAATAGAAATTGGTGTTGTACCCGGCATTACCTCAATAGCAAACTCCACTTTCCTTTCTGGTGGTAAACCAGGCAACTCTTCAGGAAATACATCTGGGAAGTCTCTTACTGTGGGTATATCACACAAGTTTGGCTTAGCCTGCCTAGTATCAACCACGTGCGCTAGGTAAGCTTCACAGCCTTTTCTCATCAATCTTTTTACAACTGTGGCTGAGATAACATTGGACAAAAAATCTGTCCTTTCACCCATAACAGTAATCTAATTACCCTCAAGAGTTTTCAGAGAAATCCTCTTCAATTTGCAATCAACTATTGCCTGATGACGTGACAACTAGTCCATTCCCAAAATCACGTCAAACTCATGGAAGGGCAATTCAATTAGGTCTATCGAGAATTCATACCCCTGAATCCTCAACGGGCAACCTTTATACACCTTATTCACTACCACACTGTGGCCTAGTGGATTTATGACCAGAATGTCTTGATCATTTTCCTCTACTGGAACTCCCCTCTCTATAGGTAGTTTGATGCAAATGTAGGAATGAGTGGATCCTGGATCCACCAATGCATGCACAGAAGTGTTGTAGAGGGAAAACGTACCCCTGATGACATTCGAGGCATCTTGCTCCTCCTGAGCTCTGATAGCATAGGCCCTAGTAGGTACTCTAGTCTCTGGCCCCTCAGCTGACTTAGATGCAGGCCTCAGTGATGGACCAGCTGCCTCAGATTTATTGGGCTTCCTACCCCTTTGTGGTGCAGGACTAGGTCTGTCAGCTTGTGTTGCAGCAACTGTAATAGTCCTCTTCGGACAATTCTTGATCTGATGTTCTGTAGATCCACACCATAAGTATGCACTGGTCACTCGCCAATAGTCCCCCTTATGCCACTTCTGGTAGTACTGACAGGCAGAAGATGCTGGGGCTAGTTCCCTAAACACCGTCCCTAGAGAGCTGCCCACTGATGGTGTAATACCCCTCACCTGGCTATAGTGTAGCCGAGCAAGGCATGCTACAATCGGTGCCGGAGCACCCTAACTTATCTTACTTTATTTTTTTTTAAATAATTTTGAATTCATTTAATTTAATAACAATTATTTTTCGACGGAGAAACCAGTGGAGTTTTTCCTATTTTATTATCGTTTGGCATATTTCAATATTCACCTGTTTGAAATTCAATAATATTTTCAAAATAAAATCTTATCCTTGCTACTCATAATGATCTCATCAATCATTCTCATAATTTCCTCATGTTTCAAATCTCATCCATACATTTCCATTCCTACTCAATTCATATGTAAACATTCTCAAATTACATAAGCAAAATTTTCAAATTTTCTTAATTTACATAATTTACAAAATAATTACAAAATTTCATAATTTACATGATATATAAATTAATTACATAAGAAAAAGCTAATTTATTAATTTACATCACATTTCTATTAATTACCTATTCATAATCTACATTATAATACAATATCTAGCATTTTATACAAAATATAAAATATGATCTATATGGGCCCTATCTACATGCATTGCTGAGGAGGTGACAACCTTGAATACTTCAGATACTTCTGCAGATCAAAACTCCCAAAATTCCCAGTCAAACGTCCATTGGGTTCTAGCTTCAGTACCTGCGCGAAGGAAACAATTCCATCGCGCTAAGCATTGCTGCTTAGTGGTTCAATAATATAACAAGGAAATAATATACAAATAAAGATAGAAATAAAACATAATTCAAATAATTAAGATTTATTTATACTTCACATGCGGTTTCTAAAATTTAATATGTTTTATCCTAATTTAGTCTTCTTTGAAAGTGTTTATTTCCCCAATGTACAGAAATAATGTACAAAGAAAAATGATCTGAAAATAATAGTTATGCTTATATTATTATATAAGTCACATTTGCAATATTTATTTATGTTATAATTTTCCTTGCTAATCTTCTAGCATTTTCTCTATACTTGCTAGGTTGTCTCAGATTATCTTATAATAAGTAAATTTTAATATCGGTCCAGTTCATTTCGATTCTTTCTAATAAATAACTATTCTAATTTATTTTAGGTCATCTTACTCATTTATTTTATTTAATTTCTAATATTTTTAATTGCTAATATTCTTAACTTATCTCAATAAATTTCACTGCCCAAATAACCTATGACAGGCTGACTAAACTGGATAACGGGTCGTTGGCACTAGACACCACGGTGTCTGAGGCCGTCATACCATGGGACGCAGAACGTCAACCACGTATGCAGTCAGTATGGCTAAAAAGCCATGATAACACATAATCAGGCATAAAAGCCATGAATGCGGGCATAAAGCCATGAATGCGGGCATAAAGCCATGAATACGAGCACAAAGCCATGAATACAGGCATAAAGCCTTTCGCAGTACAGCTAAAACAATACCCTATTGGCATGCCAAACTATCCAATCTGACACACATGTCTAGGCAATATAAGGGCACATAATGTCATTAAATATTAATATATTGTGTTTTATGACTTCATTATTTCATGATAAATTTCATAATTTATACATTCATCGTAATATTCATACATTCCCTACATCATTCATATTGATCACAATTCATAACAATGGTGTTCATATGCCATTGTACTCAAAACGTTCTTCCTTTCTCTTATAAAGAAAACTAATGTTCCATTCATATTTTCATATGATTCATTTATTCATTACAATATTTATATGGATTCATAACTCATACAAGGTGTTATTATCTTATTTGTAATGGAAACATAAATCCTAATGTAAACCTCATCACATTTATACTCAATAATCTATCTAGGTTAATGTTATTTCATATTCAAGTGGTATTCCTTATGTTTTATTAGACCTACTAGTAATGGGAATAAATCTTAACTATATACTCACATAACTTAAATGTTCATTAAGTCATTTAGGTGAATTACTATTTCTATTCCAAGTAATTCATGAATGTTTCATGGATTCCAAATTTCATACCTTAATTTCCTCTACCAATTTAGTTATTATACTTTGTGTCTTTGTATTACTATTCACATTACTATTCACTCAAATTGATGACTTTTTAATATATAATAAATTTATTGAACCTAAGTTCTCCAAGATACCACATTTTGCATTCAAAATTTGTTGGTATTGGTTGCCAATACCATTTCCAAGCTTAATGTTAATTGGGCAGAATTTTCAGTTTTCATGCCTTGTTTTTACTGTTCCATTGGTCAATTTTGCATTGGGAATTTGGCAAACTGATCAACATGAAATTTGTTCCTTATTTTGTCTAGTTGCATTTCATTTTTTGAATCACTCCATTTGGTGTCACACCCTACCCCTCTGTAAGGCATAACATGATCCCGTAGTATACCTAATGAATTACCAACTCCGTCTACTGATAATCCATTAAATACACTACAAGGGATTTTAAAAACTTTTCTTACTTCTTTTACAGTGGTGAGCACTATTTACAGGTGTGAAAGACTTTGGTGAACTGAAGTGAAACAACTAACTCATTTGATTTATTTGGAATATTCAGAAAATTTTGGCAAGGTGCCATTTGTATTTTGGACAAAACAGTTCTTCAGAAAACCTGTAAAAAGCACTTCAATATATTTTCAAATCTCAACTCCAACATTTTTATCAACACAACACATTTCTCAAGTCAAATCCACAGTGATTTTCAAAGACTAAGATACAAGGATATAACACAATTTTTACAAGCCAAATAACTCATAATTATTTTACAACTTTACTGTACAACTTAAATTTACAACTGCTCAAAACCAAGAACAAAATATACATACAGTGAATATACATTACAAGACAAAATGCCACATGTGGTATACTCACTATACCTAAAAATCTCTCATTGGCGATACTAGCAAATTTAGCTCACGCCTCTGTCTGTCTCTCTACTGCGACAAAGAATAAAGCTATCTCTGAGACAATGTCTCAGTGGTGCACAACATTTACCAAATACAAATTTTAAATCACAATTCATAAATCATATCAATAGTGGATACTTAAAACCATAGTTAAATTCAGGACAATAAATGTCAACAAGAATTTAAACTCCATTTGTTAATATCACAATAATTTTCAATAAGTCAGATCATGGTTGAATTCAATAGCAGTATATGTCAATAAGAGTTTAAATCAATTTCACAATCTCACAATACATAATAACACAATTCGATCAAATAATCAAGAATACAAAGGTTGCCAATCTATAACACAATTTAGGCCATGACACAATTTTTCCATATATGCCGTGTTGTACACCACGACAAGACATGCTCACCCCAATAATCGAAATCAATGAGGGAGGAAGCTAGCTATATAATGAGTACTCATCCACACTCACCTCAGACTGGCAAGTCAAAGAGGGAGGAACATAATCATACTCACCCTGCATCGATAAGTCAAAGAGGGAGGAATAATCACACTCACCCCATTAATGGAGGAGGAACATAGTATCAGTGTCATGCCAATTGTGAGTCAAAATAATTTCAAACATTTTATTCAAATGATCCGTAAGAATCCAATAAATTACCAAAGTTATAATTTCATTCACAAAATGGCAACACAATGTAATTCACTTCAATTTCCACAAAACCATTTACGTGCTTTTCAATCAATAAGTATCCATCAATATCATTCAAACAATTTTTCACGATTTCAAACCATTCACAATGTTTTTCAATCAATAAGTGTCCATCAAACACATTTCCACAATTTAAAACAATAATATACAAATAGTCATAATTTATTTCAATTGAAAAATTCAAAAGAAATAGCCGTTGTGCACAAACATAATTTAAAACAATAATATACAAATAGTCAATATTTATTTCAATTGAAAATTTCAAAAGAAATAAATTGTGCAGTACAAACACAATTTAAATCAATAACATACAATTAATCATATGAAATCTTATTCAGAGTAAAATCATTGAAAACTAGTTGTGCACAAACCTCGATGATCGCCTCCCGATCAGACTCAGTGTTTCCTTCCCTTTTCCCGAGTCTTTGGTAAATCGAGAAACACAATTTGAAGTGTTTCAAGACTAATTTAAACTGTCTCTATCGATGGTGTTTGGTAAATAATGCAATGAACTCAATTATTCACTTAATCACCTAATATACCGACCCTCATTGCGCTTTTAGGTAAATTAGGTTTTAGTGTCGTTAATATGTCACATTCGATAGGGTTTTAGGTTCGTATGTTTTACCAAAGTCATTTCCTTGTTTAGTGCATTTTAATGCAAATTCTCGATTTCGGGACACTGGTTTGACCTAACCGACGATCTAGTTCCTCTGTTTTCGGGTCTCGGTCGAAACTACAAACTTGTAGATCTAGGTCTTATTGCACGCGGGGCAAAATTTCAGGTCAATCCGAGTTAAGTAGACCAAGTTATGGTCATTATACTATTGCTGGTCAAATGGCATCAATTAGGTCATTTTTTTGGTCAATTTGGTCAACTTTGGTTCGGCCAGTTTGTGGACCCGAACTTGTGCAAGCTATTTGACTTGCTTCTGGACATTTCTGGGTTTGGGTGTCTTCATAAGACTTGTAGGTATGGGTCTTAACTATTCATGGTTAAAATTTCAGGTCAATTGGACCTGTTTTGAGTGAGTTATGGCCTAAATACTCACTGCTGCCCAAATGGTCAGTTTTTAGGTCTCAAGTGTACCTAATCCGAATTGGTCATTTTTCACATCAACTTGCAAGCAGAATTTTGGTATGGTTTCTCAATGAAAGTTGGCACATTTTGTGCCTAGTTTCACCTCAAATTGGTCTCATACCAATTGAGGTTACACATTTCAGGTTATGGGCTAAAATGTACACTGCCCTCAATATGCATTTCACACCCCACTTCAAACACACATATACCTTGCAATTTGGTTCACTTCCTACCAATCTGTTTTGGTACATTAACCACAGTATAATCTACTTTACATTAACATTATTTTGGGCAGATTACCATTACCCTCAACACACCAAATATAATTCACATTTACAATATCTCAATACCATTACATACACACCTAAACACCACTAATTCTCACATACACTTTACACAATAATTTCATACACATATCCTTCATTCCTTAATGCCACAATTCTGCCAACACTCCCATGAATATACACATTTATTCAAGTGTCCCCAAGGCTGCCCAAATTTGTCCTTCAACATCAAAGTGCTGTCCAAGTTACCAATTCCCATCCAAGTGCATAAATCACCATATAAACATGAAATAATTCACTAGGTTATTAATTTACCATGATCAACATTATTTCTCATCAATTATATGCATAATAAATCATCAAATGTGTGACCCCATGGCTGTCCAAAAATGGCTATCTCAATAACTATTTAAACTTCAAAATTTCCTTCACAAAACCAACACCCATAACATGCACACAAAACTTAACAAAGCTATCTTCAAAATTATGAACTTACCTTATGCTTGGAGTTTGTTAAACCTTGCTTAAACTTCTCAAATTTAGTATCAAACTCTTCCTTGTGATGAGTAGACAAAGTTTCATGAAGGAACTTAAGAGATTGGAGTTGAAAATGGAGAGTTAAGAGAGCTTGCATGAGAAATGGCCATGGTTTTTCCTCTCACCTTCATTCACGGCAATGTTGAGATCACTTTGAGGAAGATGAAGTTCAGCTGATTTAGTGGAGTTACAGCTGCCCTATTATATGTTTATTTTATGCATTAGTGGTCCACTCACAATTTTAATCATATTTTAAGCTAAACTTTCATTTAATCCCACATTAAACCCTTGATTTTAGCTATTTACTTTAGGTACCACCAAATTAATTTTTTATTTTATTTTCTAAGTGTAATATTATTTATTTTTAATGGACATTTAGGTCAAAAGACACTTCGGGACGTCAAATGACCATAATGCCCCTGTTCGGGTTACGTTCCCGATTTTTCGGTATTACCGGGTTTTGTCTGTTTTTCGATTTCTAACTTTTCTTTGTACTAATTATTTAATTTTTCTTTGATCTTTCTAATGATATTTATTCTTCAACAAGGGTCTATTTAAGTCCTAAAATGTTTTCCGTGGTTCCCCGCAGTCCGTATTAGTCAACGGTCCACGCCGTGACTTCCTAAGTCACCCATCGTTAGGTTTCCCGGCTCGTTTAACTTGATCACATTTCTTTGCTATTATTTTTCCTTTGTTTTTCTTGTATTTTCTCTTCTTGTATTTCATTATTTTATGTCTCCTACCTCATGTCAAAGTGTAGTTCTAGGCATCCTAGCTGTCCGGACAACACTGGTCACCGGAGCAGTAGAACGCACTACCGAACTTTGGGGTGTTACAATTCTCCCCCCCTTAAATAAATTTCGTCCACGAAATTTTACCCAATAGCTATCTTACAATTGGACTACCTAAGTTTGGTTGGTAATTTGACTAGGTTATGGTCAGAATTTGGATTTGTGTTCTTCATGAAAGTTTTATAGCTATGTCTCAACTATCTTCTGGTGAAATTTCAGATCAATTGGACCCGTCTACATTGAGTTATGACTAAATGAATAACTACTGTTCATTTAGTCATTTTGCCCAGGCAGAATGCAAGTCACCCGGATTAGGGCAAACTTTTGGTCCACTTGAATTGGTTTTCTAGGTATAGTTTCTTCACCAAAGTTGTGCCATTATGTGTCTAGTTTCATGTCCAATTTGCCTTGCACCAATTGAACCTCTACAATTCAAGTTATTGCTGCCCAAACCTGCTGGACTCATGCCTAGCCTTGCAGGTCACCAAGGGCAGCCTAGCCAAACTCAAATCCCAAGCTACAACTCACTTCAATTCTTCATCATACACAGCCAAATGGTCACTAATTGACCATTTAAACTTTCATTCACCAACACATGAACAAGATCCAAGTTTTTGTGTCCAAAACCCTAGCTCAAATTCAAGGTTCACACAACACATGTCAATTAGGCATACTAATCCATTTCAAATTTATGTCTACACATCAACTGTGACACCCCTTACCCGACTACAGTGTAGCCGAGCAAGTTATGCCACTCAGTGTGCCGGAGCACTCTATTTTATCTTAATTCATTTTTATCATAGTTTTGAATATAACTTGTGAAATATAATTCATTTTAAGCCATTTATCAAAATTATTATTTATTTGAGGTTCCGAAAATTTTATAGAAAATCCGGCAGAGTACCAGCTAAAAATGGAGAAAACCGTTCTTCGGAACCTGTGAAAAACACTTCCTATATTCATATTCAATCATCTCAACTCCATTTGTTATAATCTTAACATTTTTCAACCATTCATTTCTCAATCATTCATCTCATTTGATCCATTTGCATCACATCAATTTACAACAATTTCTTAACAATTCCTCTATTTGTCCTTCATTCATTTCACATCATCATTAGACTCAAATCATAAATAAATTCTCATATGGGATTTATAATCACAAATTTCAAGTACTTACATTAATATAAAATTATATTACATTTGTTTCAAATACACATGATAAAATAAGAGTTTAATTACAAAATTTACAAAAACCTCAAAATACAAAATGGGACCTAGTGTCCTACCAATGCACTGTGGATGGTGAGGTGACACGGACACTATGCAGAACTGTGAACTGCCTTACCGAATCTGTGGTCTACTGGGCCCTCTGTCCAAATCTTCAGTACCTACGCGTTGCAAAAGCGACGCGCTAAGCATAAAGCTTAATGGTGCCAATAATACAGGAAAATATAATATGCAAATAAAAATAATAATTTCCTTGCTATTGTGTTCATAAGAAATGAATAATTACTAACTTATTGTTTAGTCGAGGGCTAATCATGTTTTATGATATTAACTTCTTCATGCATTTCGTTAATTATTTTCTTCATGATCTTGAGCTTCTTTGTATTTTTGTAATCATTCCTGATTCTTAATTTTCGTATTTTCTTTAATAATCAGTTCAATCACAGTTATACTTTTCCATGCCCAAGTAACCTATCTTCGACGATCGGATCGATAACGGGTCGTTGGCACTGGACACCGCGGTGCCTCCTGCCGTCATACTATGGGACGCAGAACGTCAACCATGTATGCAGTCAGTATGGCTAAAAAGCCATGATAACACATAATCGGGCATAAAAGCCATGAATACGGGCATAAAGCCATGAATACAGGCATAAAGCCTTTCGCAGTACTGCTAACACAATACCCTATTGGCATGCCAAACTATCCAAACCAATCTTGTTAGGTATACTAGGGCATTTGATATTTTAAAATGTTAATATATTGTGCTTTATGACTTCATTTTTTTCATGATAAATTTCAATCATAATTCATACATTCATTTGATCATTTATATGATCACAATTCACATCAATTATTCTTTTATACCATTGTACTCAAAATACTTCTCCTCTTTACAATAATGAGAACTAATGTCTCATTCATACATTAATATGGTTTATTTATCCATTCATTATGTTATTCATATTGATCGCAATTCTAAACAATTGTTCACATGTACCATTGTATTCAAAACATTTTTCCTTTCTCATTTATACATTCAAGAATCTACTTATGTAATTACAAATTTTATATTTCAAGTTGAGTTTCTAATATTTTATGAATTCCATTTGTGATGGGCATATATGCCCTAACTATCTATTCACATCAATTAGGTGACTTATTTTTCATGTTTCAAGTAATCCATGAATATTTCATGGATTTCAAATTTATGGCCTAAATTTCTTTTTAACAATTTTGACTAGGATGCATAGTCCATATTTGTCATACAATTCTAAGCATTTAAGCTTAGAATTGGTTCTAGGTCTTCATCTTAATTTACTAATCATTTTGATTACTATTCACCTTACTAGTCAACCAAAATGTTGACCTTTTTATACTTAATGAATATATTAATTCTTAATACACCAAGATCCCACATTTTGAGTTTTACATTTGCCTAATTAATTGCCAATTGCAATTTAAAGTCCCCTAGATGCATTTCTAATTTCAAATTTTGAATTTCAAGTTTTGGTGTCACTATTCATTTCATTAGTCAACTAAAATGTTGACTTTTGCATAAACAAAAGGTACATTGGTTTTAATACTCCCAACATACCACATTTTGTATTCAAAACTTGTTGGTTTTGGTCACTTTCTCATAGCTTAGGTCATTTTGGCAAAATTGCCAATTTTTGGTTTTGGTGACACTATTCACCTCATTGGTCAACAAAAATGTTGACTTTTGCATAGAAAATATGTACATTGACTTTGGCACTTCAAACATACCACATTTTTCATTTAAAACTTGTTGGCATTAAGCATTAATACCATTTCTAAGCTTAAACCAAGAGAAGCAAAATTTTCAATTTTGCTAACTCAACTTTACTATTCCATTGGGCACTATTGCAGTAGGAATTTGAGGAAATGGTAAACATGAAAGTTGTTCCTTATTTTGTCTAGTTGAATTTCCTTTTTTGAATCACTCCATTTGGAGTTTTGTAGCTCAAGTTATGGCCAAAATAAGTTTACTATTCACGCAATCGCTCATGCTGCACTTTTGGGTTTTGGCAGATTTTGGTCCAACTTTGGTTAGTAATTTGATCAAGTTAAGTTCATAATTTGGTCTAACTTTCTTCATATGAAATGTTCTACTATGCCTTAGGTTTTCATCGGTTCAAGAATCGTCTAAATCCGAGTTTTCTAGAGAGAGTTATAGCCATCCAAACATTACTGCTCAAATGAAAATCTGCAGAGTTGCAGGTTTGAACAGTAACTGTGACTGCCATTTGGGTTAGGTTCTGGTCATAATTTGGGTTAGGTTTCTTCATGAAAGTTGTTTGTCTATGTCTTAACTTGTTGCTGTAAAAATTTCAGGTCAATTGACCAAATCTACAGTTACTGTTCATTTGGTTATTTCTGCAGGGGCTGTTGCAGGGTGTCTGGATTGGGGCCAAGTTTTGGTCCACTTGCTTTGGTCTTTTGGGCATGATTTCTTCAGCAAAAATGTTTCATTATAAGCCTAGTTTCATGTCCAATTGTCCAAACACCAATTGGACCTACACAGCCAAAGTTATGGCAGTGCAAGTGGACTGAATTTTCAGTCCCTCTGCTGCACTAACAAGGCAGCCTACACATTCACTTGGCTATACTATTTTTCAGTCCAATTCATGGTCAACAAACCTAAAATGATCACTAATTGACTCTTATAATGTTCTTTCACAATTCCATAAGCTAAATCCAAGTTTCACTTCTCAAAACCCTAATGTCCAATTTAAATTATCCATAAACCTCAATTAGCACACTAATTCAACATCCATGCATATTCATACCTTAAACATCATTTCTATCCATTCTAAATTCATTAAAACAATCAACCTCATCCTTCCTTAGGGCTGCCAAAAATTAAAGATGCCCTAACACATATAACTTACTTTAAACTCTTACAATTTCTTAACTTAAAATGATGCTTTAACAAGGATTAAAGGAGTGAGAGTGAAAGGATAGCACTAACCTCACTTTAACCTCTTGTAGGGCAGATTTCTTCAAGCTAAAACTTCACTTTCCTTCCTTTTCTAGGCTGCCAAAAGCTTTGTCTAGGTGTGGGATTAATTTTTGATGAAGAGACTTATGGGTTTTAGTGAGTGGATGAAGAGAAAATCAAGTTCAAAGCTTGATAAAATGGTGGAGGGAGAGGGAGAGATTCACGTCCAAATGAAGAAGAAGAACCAGAAATTTTGTGTCTTCATTTGTCATTTTTTTCTCTTTTTAATTTGGCTTATTAGGTTGTGATTGGTGGAAGCCCTCCAAATGACATCATGTGATGTCATATTTAGGTTTTTCTTTCATTTTCTTTTCTTCTTTTCTACTCATTTTCACATTAATTTTTAGTAATATTTATTCATATTTTATGTCATAATAATTATTTACTCAACTGGACAAGTTGGCCAAAAATCACCTCGGAAGGCGAAATGACCAAAATGCCCTCCGTTTGGCTTAACGGGTCAAAATTGTCTGTACCGATTGAAAAATTTTTCTAAGTATTTTCTTGGCATTCTAATGCCATAGGAATCTCAATGACCCTTCTCTGGAGTCCTAAAAATTATTTTATAATTGTTCCCTGTCTAGGGCTCCTCGTTATGAACCGCAACTTACCTCGTTACCCATCGCTTGGGCACTTCTTTGACTTAATCAGATTTTTATTTCTAAAATTTTTACTAAATTTTTCTCATTAATATTTGAGTTAATTATGGTCCTCACTTTGATTTGAATATTTTTCCGACGTTCTAGTGTCCGGTATCGACACCGTCCACCGAATAAGAGATCGTATGAATTGCTACCGGGAGGATGTTACATCAACACCATTTCTAAGCCATTTTAAATCCATCAAAACCGTCAACATTATCCCTTCCTTAGGGCTGCCAAATTCCATGGTGTACATACACATAAGTTTTATTTCATTTGACTTACAATTTCATACTCATTTTAAGTCCCTAACATGGAATAAAGAGAGAAATATGCATAAATAAGCACTAACCTCTTGTAGCTCAAATCCAAGCCAACCAAGACTTTAATTTTTCTTTACTTTCTTACTCTTTCTTGGCTGCCAAACACTTCTCCTTGGTGTGGGTATAATTTTTAGTGAAGAGAGGATAAGGTTTTGAGGTGAATTGAAGTGGGAAATGAAGCTTAAGGGAGCTTTAATGGTGGTTTAGGTGGAAGGGAAAATGGGTTACGGCTGAAATGGGAAGAGAATTGTAGAAATTGTGTTTGTTTTTTTTTTTTTCATTTAGTTGTATTTATCTCATTTTAATTGGCTTGTCAATTTCTAATTGGTGGGAAGCTTTTTAATGATGTCATCCTATGTCATAAATCTAATTTAATTCCATTTTCTTTTTCTTTTCTTTTCTACTCAATTTTTATTTAATTTTTAGCAATATTATTCACATTTTGTGTCATAATAATTATTTACTTAACTAGACAGGTCAGTCAAAAATCACCTCTGAAGGCGAAATGACCAAAATGCCCTCCGTTTGGCTTAACGGGCTAAAATTGTCTGTACCGATTGAAAAGTTTTTCTAAGCATTTTCTTGGCATTTTAATGCCATAGAAACCTCAATGACTCTTCTCTGGAGTCTCAAAAATTATTTTATAAATTTTCTCCCGGGTCTAGGGCTCCTAGTTGCGAGAACCGCAACTTCCCACTGGGTTACCCATCGCTAGGGCACCGGCTCATTTAACTTGGTTGTATTTTATTTCTAAAATTTTTTTCTAAATTTTTCTTATTAATATTTGAGTTATTTATGACTCCTCACTCTAGTATAATTATTTTTCCAGGCATTCTAGCTGTCCGGACCGACACCAGTCATCGGAACAGTAGAATGTACGTAATTGCTACAGTAATGGTGTTACAATTCTTCCCCTCTAATTTAAATTTCGTCCTCGAAATTTACTAGGTGTTTTGGATTCTGAGATAATTCTTTTACCTTTCTATTGCTCCCTCTGTCTACTTCTTTTATATATATGGTACTATTTAGTTTTTTTTTTAATCTATCATTATACACTTAGGCATATCATAAAGGAAATACTTTACCTCAAATTCACATCAGGGGCTTCTTGCTCCTCTCCGGCTTGGGTGACATTCGGAAGTGGTGTTACTGTTGTACTTGTTCCTTCCACGGCCTCTATCTGGGTCCGTGGTAAATTCCTCTTAGGACAATCTTTCAGACGATGGTCTATGGCCCCACATCTATAATAGGCTCCAATCAATCCCCTACATTCACCTTTATGCCACTTGTTACAATGACCACATTTTCTTGCTAGTCTTAGCGCACTCACTACTAGTGTTTCTGATTGATCTCTTCTGGGTATAGGCCTGAGTCTAGATCTCCTACTTTGATCAGATGGCTGATTTAACTGTTCTCTTGGCCTCTTATTACTAGATTGTCCAAAATTCCTCTTTTGCTGATCACCACTCCTCTTTTGTTCCTCTTCATGAACACAACTAATATATTTCTTTCTGAACTCTATCAAAAAGAATTCCCAAGTTACGTCGGCTAGTGGCACTACCTTGGTTACGACATCCCACCATCGATAAGCAGCTTCTTGTAACAATGAAACTGCACACTCTAAACTCTGTTCTGGTGTGCAATGGAGCTGCTGCAGGACTCTTTCAATCCTTTCTAACCAATACTCAACTGCTAAAGAATCGTCTTCCTTTTTACCATTGAAATCTACAGCTCCATACTTCCTAATTTTTTCTAGAGGTGATTTCTGCTGAGACAGTGGTGGAATAACCCCAGTCATCTGTCAAAAAAATTCGTTCATATGCTCAAACAAGGCCTGTTGGGGTTGTACAGGCACCTCTTGCACTGGTGGAGCAGGATCTCCCCGATTTCCAATATCACTCCCAGTCGGGATACGGCTTACTACTTCTTCTTCTACTGCCCTCTGCGATTCTGAGTCTATACCTTAACCTAAAATAATCAAGAAAATAGATCTGCATTAGTGTCACCTCGACTCATATGAATGCAATGCATGTTATGCACACTATCCCTTTCCATCTATCTATGCCTAGGAACGCCCAAACCGTGCTCTGATACCAATAAATGTAACACCCCTCACCCGACTACAGTGTAGCCGAGCAAGGCATGCTACAATCGGTGCTGGAGCACCCTGACTTCTCTTACTTTATTTTTTTTTAAATAATTTTGAATTCATTTAATTTAATATCAATTATTTTTCGACGGAGAAACCAGCGGAGTTTCCCCTATTTTATTATCGTTTGGCGTATTTCAATATTCACCTATTTGAAATTCAATAATATTTTCAAAATAAAATCTTATCCTTGCTACTCATAATGATCTCATCAATCATTCTCATAATTTCCTCATGTTTCAAATCTCATCCATACATTTCCATTCCTACTCAATTCATATGTAAACATTCTCAAATTACATAAGCAAAATTTTCAAATTTTCTTAATTTACATAATTTACAAAATAATTACAAAATTTCATAATTTACATGATATATAAATTAATTACATAAGAAAAAGCTAATTTATTAATTTACATCACATTTCTATTAATTACCTGTTCATAATCTACATTATAATACAATATCTAGCATTTTATACAAAATATAAAATATGATCTATATGGGCCCTATCTACATGCATTGCTGAGGAGGTGACAACCTTGAATACTTCAGATACTTCTGCAGATCAAAACTCCCAAAATTCCCAGTCAAACGTCCATTGGGTTCTAGCTTGATCACTGCTGAAGGAAACAATTCCATCGCGCTAAGCATTGCTGCTTAGTGGTGTAATAATATAACAAGGAAATAATATACAAATAAAGATAGAAATAAAACATAATTCAAATAATTAAGATTTATTTATACTTCACATGCAGTTTCTAAAATTTAATATGTTTTATCCTAATTTAGTCTTCTTTGAAAGTGCTTATTTCGCCAATGTACAGTAATAATGTACAAAGAAAAATGATATGAAAATAATAGTTATGCTTATATTATTATATAAGTCACATTTGCAATATTTATTTATGTTATAATTTTCCTTGCTAATCTTTTAGCATTTTCTCTATACTTGTTAGGTTGTCTCAGATTATCTTATAATAAGTAAATTTTAATATCGGTCCAGTTCATTTCGATTCTTTCTAATAAATAACTATTCTAATTTACTTTAGGTCATCTTACTCATTTATTTTATTTAATTTCTAATATTTTTAATTGCTAATATTCTTAACTTATCTCAATAAATTTCACTGCCCAAGTAACCTATGACAGGCTGACTAAACTGGATAACGGGTCGTTGGCACTAGACACCGCGTTGTCTCAGGCCGTCATACCATGGCAAGTAGAACGTCAACCACGTATGCAGTCAGTATGGCTAAAAAGCCATGATAACACATAATCAGGCATAAAAGCCATGAATGCTAGCATAAAGCCATGAATGCGGCATAAAGCCATGAATGCGGGCATAAAGCCATGAATACGAGCACAAAGCCATGAATACAGGCATAAAGCCTTTCGCAGTACTGCTAAAACAATACCCTATTGGCATGCCAAACTATCCAATCTGACACACATGTCTAGGCAATACAAGGGCACATAATATCATTAAATATTAATATATTGTGTTTTATGACTTCATTATTTCATGATAAATTTCATAATTTATACATTCATCATAATATTCATACATTCCTTATATCATTCATATTGATAACAATTCATAACAATGGTGTTCATATACCATTGTACTCAAAACGTTCTTCCTTTCTCTTATAAAGAAAACTAATATTCCATTCATATTTTCATATGATTCATTTATTCATTACAATATTTATATGGATTCATAACTCATACAAGGTGTTATTATCTTATTTGTAATGGAAACATAAATCCTAATGTAAACCTCATCCCATTTATACTCAATAATCCATCTAGGTTAATGTTATTTCATATTCAAGTGGTATTCCTTATGTTTTATTAGGCCTACTAGTAATGGGAATAAATCTTAACTATATACTCACATAACTTAAATGTTCATTAAGTCATTTAGGTGAATTATTATTTCTATTCCAAGTAATCCATGAATGTTTCATTGATTCCAAATTTCATACCTTAATTTCCTCTACCAATTTAGTTATTATACTTTGTGTCTTTGTATTACTATTCACTCAAATTGTTGACTTTTTAATACATAATAAATTTATTGAACCTAAGTTCTCCAAGATACCACATTTTGCATTCAAAATTTGTTGGTATTGGTTGCCAATACCATTTCCAAGCTTAATGTTAATTGGGCAGAATTTTCAGTTTTCATGCCTTGTTTTTACTGTTCCATTGGTCAATTTTGAAGTGGGAATTTGGAAAACTGATCAACATGAAAGTTGTTCCTTATTTTGTCTAGTTGCATTTCCTTTTTTTAATCACTCCATTTGGAGTTTTGTAGCTCAAGTTATGGTCATATTACCATAACTGGCCGGAGTGACCTGTACCCAGATTTTCTGGGCAATTTGGTTCTGCCAGATTTGGTGACCTAAGTTTGGTTGGCAATTTGACTAGGTTATGGTCAGAATTTGGATTTGTGTTCTTCATAAAAGTTTTATAGCTATGTCTCAACTATCTTTTGGTAAAATTTCAGATCAATTGGACCTTTCTACACTGAGTTATGACCAAATGAATTACTACTGTTCATTTGGTCATTTTGCCCAAGCAGAATGCAAGTCACCCGAATTGGGGCAAACTTTGGGTCCACTTGATTTGGTTTTCTGGGCATGGTTTCTTCATCAAAGTTGTGACATTATGTGTCTAATTTCATTTCCAATTGGCCTTGCACCAATTGAACCTCTACAATTCAAGTTATTACTGCCCAAACCTGCTGGACTCATGCCCAGCCCTGCAGGTCACCAAGGGCAGCCTAGCCAAACTCAAATCCCAAGCTACAACTCACTTCAATTCTTCATCATACACAGCCAAATAGTCACTAATTGACCATTTAAACTTTCATTCACCAAAACATGAACAAGATCCAAGTTTTTGTGTCCAAAACCCTAGCTCTAATTCAAGGTTCACACAACACATGTCAATTAGGCATACTAATCCATTTCAAATTTATGTCTACACATCAACACCATTTCTAAGCCATTTTAAATCCATCAAAACCATCAACATTATCCCTTCCTTAGGGCTGCCAAATTCCATGGTGTACATACACATAAGTTTTATTTCATTTAACTTACAATTTCATACTCATTTTAAGTCCCTAACATGGAATAAAGAGAGAAATATGCGTAAATAAGCACTAACCTCTTGTAGCTCAAATCCAAGCCAACCAAGACTTTAATTTTTCTTTACTTTCTTACTCTTTCTTGGCTGCCAAACACTTCTCCTTGGTGTGGGTATAATTTTTTGTAACACCCTCCCGGTAGCAATTCCGTACATTCTACTGTTCCGGTGACCAGTGTCGATCCGGACAGCTAGAATGTCCGGAAAAATATTTAAACTTAAGTGAGGGACCATAATCAATTCAAATATTAATAAGAAAAATTTAATAAAAATTTTAGAAATAAAATACAACCAAATTAAACGAGCCGGTGCCCTAGCGAGGGGTAACCAGAGGGAAGTTGCGGTTCTCGCAACGAGGAGCCCTAGACCCGGGGGAAAAATTATAAAATAATTTTTGAGACTCCAGAGAAGGGTCATTGAGGTTCCTATGGCATTAGAATACCAAGAAAATATTTAGGAAAATTTTTCAATCGGTACAACCAATGTTGACCCGTTAAGCCAAACGGAGGGTATTTTGATCATTTCGCCTTCAGAGGTGATTTTTGGCCGACTTGTCCAGTTAAGTAAACAATTAATATGACATAAAATATGAAGAAACATTACTAAAAATTAAATTAAAATTGAGTAGTGATGAAAAGAAAAGAAAAATCCATAAAAATGCCAAATATGACATCATTATGATGTCATTTGAAAGTCTCCACCAATTATAATTAAACAACCATATTATTAACTAATAAAAGAGACTAAATGAAGACCAAATTAACCAAAAATACAGCAGTCACCTCCTTCAAACCAGCCAAAACGTAGAGAGAGAGAAGATAGGGTTTCCACCATAGCCATTCTTTGCAAGCTTTCATTCTCATGCTTCCTCACCATATTTCCTCAAGACCCCAACACTAAAATGAATCCTTGGACCTAGAGGAAGTGTTTGGCAGCCAAGAGAGTACAAGAAAAGTGAAGATTAAACTTGGGAAAAAAGTGCCACTTAAAGGTTAGTGCACCTATCTACTTAAAACTTTTATTTTCTATGTTAGGGACTTGAAACCAACAAGTATTTGTGAATGAAATGAACCAAACTCATGTGTATGTCCATTAGAGAATTCGGCAGCCCTATTGAAGGTATAGGAATAAGTGTTTTTTTGGTCTTAGAGTGGACTAAAAATGATGTTTAGGATATATATATATATATGGATGATGAATTGGTATGCTAACTAAGGCATATTGTAGAAATTATAATGTGAAGCTAGGGTTTTGGGGAGTGAAAATTGGCTTGGCTTATGAAATTGTTAAAGAACATCCTAATGGTCAATTAGTGACCATTTGAAGGAATTTGACCTTAATTGGGACTGAAATAAAGCATGGCAAAGGGAATGAGTGTGCTGCCTAGAGGGTGCAGAATGATGATTGAAATTTCAGTCCACTTAGACAGCCATAACTTTGGCTGCGTAGGTCCAATTGGTGTTTGGCCAATTGGACATGAAACTAGGCTTATAATGGCACATTTTTTCTGAAGAAACCATGCCCAAAAGACCAAAGCAAGAGGACCAAAAGTTGGCCCCAATCCGGATACCCTGCAACTGATTCTGCAGAATGACCAAATGAACAGTAACTGTTTATTTGGCCATAACTCATTGTAGATGTGGTTAATTGACCTGAAATTTTTACAGCAACAAGTTAAGACATAGAAAAACAACTTTCATGAAGGAACCTACCCCAAATTATGGCCAGAACCCATCCAACCAAGTGATTCCAGTTACTGTTCATGTTACTGTAGATATGGTCAATTCTGCAGATTGGCAATCCGGCCAGCTGTGGTTTTTGGACCATATCTAGAGCTACAAAACTCCAAATGGAGTGATTCAAAAAATGAAATTCAACTAGACAAAATAAGGAACAACTTTCATGTTTGCCATTTCTTCAAATTCCCACTGCAACAGTGTCCAATGGAACAGTAAAGTTGAGCTACAAAAACTGAAAATTCTGTTTCCCTTGGTTTAAACTTTGAAATGGTATAAATGCTTAATGCCAACAAGTTTTTAATGCCAAATGTGGTATATTGGGAGTGCCAAAGTCAATGTACATATTTTCTACCCAAAAGTCAACATTTTTGTTGATCAATGAGGTGAATAGTGACACCAAAAACTTGAAATTCACAAATTGAAGAATTTAAAGGTTTCAAATGCCCTAGTATACCTAACAAGATTGGTTTGGATAGTTTGGCATGCCAATAGGGTTCAGTTAGCAGTACTGCACGTGGCAATATGCCATTATGTGATTTTATGGCTTTTAGCCATTCTGACCTTGCATTGAGACTTGGCCTTGTGCCTGATATTATTTACAGCTTGTTAGCTATTTTGTTGCACACCGGGAGATGCATATGTGACCGATGGTGTGACGGCCCGAGGTACTCGATACCCAGTGCTAGTTTACTCGTTTATCCAGTCCAATCGTCTAGTGTAGGTTACTTGGGCAACCAAATGAATAAAAGTGGGCAAAGTTAATGAAATAATAGATATACCAATACCAAATAAAGAAATC
The DNA here is from genome assembly GCF_030052815.1 of Hevea brasiliensis. Lineage (NCBI taxonomy): Eukaryota > Viridiplantae > Streptophyta > Magnoliopsida > Malpighiales > Euphorbiaceae > Hevea > Hevea brasiliensis. The sequence goes on along the minus strand of NC_079497.1, from coordinate 86,466,504 downwards.
ATACACATTCTATACATACTTACTTTCTGCTATTTTCTTTTATTATATTATTGCACCACTAAGCATTATTGCTTAGCGCGTTGCTTTTGCCACGCGTAGGTACTAGAGATACAGATCGTGAGCCCAGTAGACCGCAGACTGGGTGAGTCCATCCTGCAGTTCTGCACAGTGTCCGTGTCACCTCAACTTCTGCAGTGCATTGGTAGGACACTAGGTGTCATTTTGGCATTCTGTATTAAATTTTGATTTTCTCATATGTAATTAAACTTGTGTAATGTATTTTGAGGTTCATGTAAATAATGAAGATTTATGGTTAGTATGGAAGTAATTTGAGTATTTATTTGTTGTTTATACATATGAGTACCCTGAGAAATGATGATTGAGAACTGAAATTGAAATGTTGTTGAGATCTTGATATTGAGACTTTGTTGATGAATTGAAGTTGGGATTGTTTGGAAAATTATTTGGAAGTGTTTTTAACAGGTTCCGAAGAACTGTTTTCTCCATTTTTAGCCGGTACTCCGCCGGATTTTCTTTAAAATTTTCGGAACCTCAAATAAATAATATTTTCGATAAATGGCTTAAATAAAGTATGTTTCATAAATTATATTCAAAGGCATGATATAAATTAATTAAGGTATATTAGAGTGTGCCGGTACACCGTGTGGCATTACTTACTCGGGTATACTGTACACGGGTAAGGGGTGTCACATTTTTAGTGAAGGGAGGATAAGGTTTTGAGGTGAATTGAAGTGGGAAATGAAGCTTAAGGGAGCTTTAATGGTGGTTTGGGTGGAAGGGAAAATGGGTTATGGCTGAAATGGGATGAGAATTGCAGAAATTGTGTTTGTTTTTTTTTTTTTCATTTAGTTGTATTTATCTCATTTTAATTGGCTTGTCAATTTCTAATTGGTGGGAAGCATTTTAATGATGTCATCCTATGTCATAAATCTAATTTAATTCCATTTTCTTTTTCTTTTCTTTTCTACTCAATTTTTATTTAATTTTTAGCAATATTTATTCACATTTTGTGTCATAATAATTATTTACTTAACTAGACAGGTCGGCCAAAAATCACCTCTAAAGGCGAAATGACCAAAATGCCCTCCGTTTGGCTTAACGGGCTAAAATTGTCTGTACCAATTGAAAAGTTTTTCTAAGCATTTCCTTGGCATTTTAATGCCATAGAAACCTCAATGACTCTTCTCTGGAGTCTCAAAAATTATTTTATGAATTTTCTCCCGGGTCTAGGGCTCCTAGTTGCGAGAACCGTAACTTCTGGAACACCCCTCACCCGACTACAGTGTAGCCGAACAAAGCGTCCCACTAGGTTACCCATCGCTAGGGCACCAGCTCATTTAACTTTGTTGTATTTTATTTCTAAAATTTTTTTCTAAATGTTTCTTATTAGTATTTGAGTTATTTATGACTCCTCACTCTAGTCTAATTATTTTTCCAGACATTCTAGCTGTCCGGACCGACACCAGTCACCGGAACAGTAGAATGTACGTAATTGCTACAGTAAGGGTGTTACAGATGGTGTGGACTAGCCTCTCCTAGGTGTGAACTATGGTCTGGGCCCCTAAGACTGACTTTGACCCTGTGGTTGTCCTGAACTCTGAGCAGGAGGACCCTTACTCTTCTTATTGGGAGCAAAAAATGTACTGGACTAACCTGGACCCCTCTTCTGCTGTCTTTCCCTTCTATTTTGTTCATTTATTCGGACCCTTTCCACTTTTGATGCAGCACCTACTAGCTTAGCAAAATCTGTGATCTCCAATGCTGTTATCATAACTTTGATATTGTTATTGAGTCCTTCTGCAACCTTCTGCACCTTTCTACCTCTGTAGGGACTATCTCCCTCCCATATTGACTCAGTCTAACAAACTCACGCTCATACTCTACCACTAACAATTGTCTCCGTCTCAAACTGATAAATTCTCTTCTTCGCTCTTCTAAATACACTTTGCTAACATATTTCTTCCTGAACTCTGTGAGGAAGAATTCCCAGGTGATCCGTTCCGGTTGCACCTCACTGGTTACTGTGTCCCACCACTGATATGCATCATCTTGAAGTAGGGACACAACACCCTCCAGGTTTTGCTTGGGGGTGCAGTTAAGCTGTTTCAGCACTCTGATTGTTCTATCCAACTAGTTTTCTGCTGTCATGGGATCATCCTCCCTCATCCAAAAGAAATCCACAGCCCCATGTTTTCATAGTTTCTCCAGATGGGACTTCTGTGGTGCTGGTGGATGTGGCTGTGGTTGTGGTGGTGGAATTGCCCCCATCATTTGCCAGTAGAATTCGGTCATTTGCTGAAATAGCGTAAACTGAGGTTGGATAGGTGCCTCAGCTGCGGGTGGAGCAGATTCTCCCCTGCCCCCAGATTCAGCCCTTGGTGGAGCACGACTCTCCACCTCTTCATCAACTGCTCTTTTAGAAGTAGGATCTATATCTTATTCAAAATAAGAAAAAAAACAGATCTGCATCAGTGTCACCTCAACACTTACAAATGCAATGCAATGGTATACACTCTATCTAGGCCAAAAAACGCCTAAACCGATGCTCTGATACCACTAAATGTGAGACCCCTTACCCGTCTACAATGTAGCCGAGCAAGATATGCCACTCAGTGTGCCGGAGCACCAATTCATGTTTCAATTATAATTTATCCCTTTTAATTCATTTATTTACAATTTTTATAGAAAATCCAGCAGAGTGCCGGCTATAAATTGGAAAAACAGTTCTTCTGAACCTGTTTAAAAGACACTTCCAATAAAATTTCCAAATCCAGAACTCCATTACACACATTTCAAATCAATCTCAAGATCACAACACTATTTTCAGAATTTTTCTCAACATTTCATTTATCAATATACATTATACAGAAAATTTTAATAATATGAAATTTCATATATTTACATTATCAAATAATTTCAAGAGTTTATAGTTACAATCCAAAACTGATATAAAATGCAAAATACAAAATACTACCCAAAGTTCTAATGTCCTACCAAGTGCACTACAGATGTGAGGTGACTCTCGACTCCGGATGCATCTCTGAAAGTTTACCCTGTCCGATGTCTGCTGGGCTCCCCAGCTATGTCTCCAGTACCTGTGCGTGGCAAAAGTGATACGCTAAGCAATTCTACTTAGTAGTGACAATATAAAATAAAATAAAAAAAAAACTAAAATAAAATAAATATGCAGAATGTGTGTTTACATTTTTAGTAGACTTAATTCCTGATATTTGTTGCAGTATTATTCGATTAAAGTTTGGTAAGATTTATCATCATTGCCCGAGTAACCCATACTAGTCAACTGAACTGGATAAACGGGTAAACTGGCATTGGGTACTAAGTACCTCGGACCATCACACCATCGGTCATATTGTATCTCCCGGTGTGCAACAGAACAACTAATAAGCTATAATAATTATTAGGGATAAAACCTGAGTGTAACAACTCAAATAACATAGCCAAAGGCTATTATGTCACAGAATGGCATGGGAAGCCATGAAACACAGAATGGCATGAAGCCATATGCAGTACTGCTAACAGAACCCTATTGGCATGCCAACTTATCCAAACCAATCTTACTGGGTGTACTAGGGCATGTTACACTTGTAAATTTTACAATTCTTGAAATTTAAATTTAGGTGTTACTATTTATTTCATTAGTCAATTAAAATATTGACTTTTGCATAGACAATAGGTACATTGGTTCTAATACTCCCAACATACCACATTTTGCATTCTAAAATTTTTGGTATTGGTTGCCAATACCATTTCTAAGCTTAATGTTAATTATACAAAATTTTCAGTTTTCAAGCTTTGTGTTTACTGTTCCATTAGTTATTTTTATAGTGGGAATTTGACAAAATGATCAACATGAAAGTTGTTCCTTATTTTGTCTAGTTGCATTTCCTTTTTGGAATCACTCCATTTGGAGTTTCGTAGCTCAATTTATGGCCCAAAAACCACAACTGGCCGGATTATGATTTTTCTAGAATTTCTGGACTAACCAAATCTACAATATTAGGAGCAGTGACTTCAGGTCACTTTTTGAATATGCTATGTTCATAATTTGGGTTAGGTTCCTTCATGAAAGTTGTAGGTCTATATCTCAGCTTATTTCTGGTAAAAGTTCAGGTCAATTGGACCTTTCTACACTGAGTTATGGCCAAATGACTAAATACTATTCATTTGCTCATTTTGCCTAGGCAAAATGCAGGTCACCCGGATTAGGGCAATCTTTTAGTCAACTTGGTTTGGTTTTCTGGCATGGTTTCTTCACCAAAGTTGTGACATTATGTATCTAGTTTCATGTCCAATTGGCCTTGCACCAATTGAACCTCTACAATTCCAGTTATTGCTTCCCAAACCTGCTAGACTCATGCCCAGTCCTGCAGGTCACCAAGGGCAGCCACACCAAACTTAAATCCCACTGCACAACCCACTTCATTTTTTATTTAAATAGAACCAAATGGTCACTAATTGACCATTAAAACCTAATTTCATCATCACATGATCAAAGTCTCATTTTCATCCCAAACCCTAACTCAAACATCACAAACCATGCATTATCATTGCATTTCATCACTCCACTTAAGAGATGCATATTAAGGGCAGCCATACTAGCATGTTAGCTCCATAAAAATCATCACAATCTTACCCCAACCAAGGCTATCGAAATTATGGGATGGCATACAAATGGTATCTAACAAATCTGCATTGTAATTTGCACTCATTCATAGTCCTTAAACTTGAATTTAAAGTGAAAACCAAGGTTAGGTCACAAACCTCTAATGGAGTGAGATTTCCCACTTGCTAGGGTTCTCCTTTTCCTTTTTTTCTTGCTACCAAAAGACTCATCAAGATATAAGAATACTTTTTTGTGTTGAGAATATAGAGTTTAGTTGGGTAAAAGCTAGGGAAATCAAGCTTTGAAAAGCTTGATCAAGGTTAGCTATGGAGGGAGGGGTGACGGCAAGAAGAAGAGTGGAGAGAGAGTTCTGATTTTTTTTTCATTTTTCAGTCCATTAAGTCTCTTTTAAGTAAACTTATGCCATGTGTCAACATTGGATTTGTTGGGAAAATTTTAATGACATCATTATGATGTCATAATTCTATTTTCTTTCATTTTCTCTCCTTTTCTTGTCTATTTAATTTCAATTAAATTTTTAACAACATTTATTTATATTTTATGTTATATAAATTATTTATTTAACTGGACAAGTTGGCCAAAAATCATCTCTGAAGATGAAATGACCAAAATGCCCTTCGTTTGGCTTAACGAGCCAAAATTGTGTGTACCGATAGAAAAATTTTTCTAAGCATTTCCTTGGCATTATAATGCCATAAGAACCTCAATGACCCTTCTCTGGAGTCCCAAAAATTATTTTATAATTTTTCTCTCGGGTCTAGGGTTGCTAACAGCCTTCACCGTCACTTCCCTTTCGGGTTACTCATTCGTAGTGTTTCGGCTTGTTTAACCTTAGTGTATTTCATTTCTAAAAATTTTTCCTTGATTTTTATGAGCATTATTTAGTTTCTTTATAACTCCTCACTCTAGTCTATTTATAATTTCAAACATTCTAGCTGCCCGGACCGACATTGGTTACCGGAATAGTAGACTGTATGGACTAGCTAAAGTGAGGATGTTACAAACTCACATACAAATTCATGATATTTAAGGCTACCCAACATGGCAATTTACTAAAGCATCAAAGTCCCACTATTAAACCCTTAATTCAAGCACTAACATACACATACTTGGATATTAACTTACTACAACTTCCATTTGAGTTAATCAACCTTAATTCCTATCCATTAGATCTAAGAAAAAGTCACTAACCATGAATTTTCATGGCTGCCAAAATTAAGGTTCACTAATACTCAATCATTTCCTCAATTTATCTTTGCAATTCAACGTACCCAAAGCTCAACACAAGGATTAGTGAAGAAAAATGGAATGATTAAGCACTAACCTTTATTGAGCTCGACCAAACCTCAACTATACCTCTTCAAATTACCATCAATAGCCTCCTTGTGATGTGGGGATTAACTTTAATGAAGACAACTTGTGAAGATCATGGCTTGAAGGTGGTGGATTGGAGCTTGTAAGTGGGACGGCCATGGATGATCTTGGGAAAGAATTTCAATTTGGCAAGAAGAAGAAATGAAGAAGAAGATGAGTGAAAATGGCTGATTCTCTTGTCTTCATGTGGCCTTGTATACCCCACTAAGGTCCACTAACTTAAGTTTAATTATTATTATAATTAAACTTTTAATTATCCCACATTTTACCCCATAATTTCTCTTAATTACATTATACATAGAATTTTATTTTTCATGGGATTTTCAAAATTTAATACCACTTATTTTTCATGGACATTTAAGTCAAAAGTCCACTCTAGGTGTCAAATGATCATAATGTCCTTCTTCGGATTAAATTCAGACTTTTTCGGTAACATCGATTTAATCCTTGTTCCGCCGATTTTCTTAAATTTTTGTTTTTATTTGTACTAACTTACTAATTTTTCTTTGACATTTGCAATGTCAATTATATCTCAGTAGACATTTAATTATGTCCCGAAAATACTTCCTTGAGTTCCCCGCGGTCCAGAGCTAGTCAACGGTCCTCGCCGTAACTTCCCGGTGCGGTCACTCATCGCTACGGGTTTGGCTCGTTTAACTTAATCACATTTTATCTCTTTTATTTTTCCTTAATTTTTCTCATTACATATTTCATTATTTTATGCTTCCTCACTGTCAATTAAGTGTAGTTCCAGACACTCCGACTTTCCGGGGCAGACATTCGCCATCGAAACAGTAGGATGTACGGACTATGACAATGAGGATGTTACATTTTCATTCCCTTAGCTAAATTGTTCTCTCCCTAAATCCTCCAAAGCCGGTCACCATGCAAGCTTCCATTTCTCCATTTTATGCCATGATTCTTGTAATTCTCTTCATTAAACTTGGTCCTCACATCTTGGGAAGGATATAGGCAGCAAAAAGAAAGGGATTTGATGAGGTTTTATCAAGCTCAAGAAAAGGTTAGTGTCAATTTTCCCTTCCTTTCTTAATTAGACTTTGAATTAAGGTTCTAATGAGTTGATATGTTAAGAAATTTGGAGAATTTGGTGAGTAATTGATGAGCTTGAATTCAGCAGCCATGGAAACTAAAGGGGCTTGAGTTATCTTTACATGTAAAGGATGGGTAGTGATGTTGATTAAGGTATTACATGTGTTAGTAAATTTATTTCATGTGTATGTTTGAAGTTGACAAATTGAAATAGGGTTTGAACAATTATTAAAGGCCTTGGGTAATTGTCCAATTCGGCAGCCTTGATGAACTTAGAAGATTGATAATTCCATGAATTTAAATGTTGAATTATGGTGTTGATGGATTAGTGGAAGTGTATTATATGTTGCTAGTTGAAGTTACAAGCATTAACTAATTGTCTTCATGTATATATTGTTGACTTTGACCATTTGAAATAGGGTTTTGTATTGAATATTGAGGACCTGTGTACACTATTGGAAATTGACCAATTTGAGATTTGATGAATGAAATTAGAAGTGCCATGAATGCAGAATTGTAGTTTGGGAGATGTAGAAATTTTATTAGAGGTGTAATTTTCTTGGCAGGTTGTGTCATTGTTAAGGGTAGTGTGTGTTTTGAGCCATAACCTAAATTGTGTGACCCCAATTGGTATGAGGTCAATTGGAGGTGAAACTAAACCTATATTGCACCAACTTTCATGTAGAAACCATGCCAAAATTATGCCTAAAAAGTGACCTAAAATTTTGCCTAATCAGAATTGCCAAAATGTAAACCCAGAATTTTGACCAAATGAACAGTATTCATTCAATTGGCCATAACTCACTGTAGACAAGTCCAAATGACCTGAATTTTATACCATTGGAAATCTTAGACATAGGGCTACAACTCTTGTGAAAACACCAATGTTCAGAAATGTCACTAACCAAGTGAAATTGCTTGCCTAAGTAGGGATACCAAAACTATCCAGAATTGAAACTGCCCAGAATTGCTAGATAAAAGCAAATTGACCAGTTTTGGTAAAGAGACCATAACTTGGTCCACAGAACTCCAAATGACCTAAAATCAGTGCCAAAATTTCAATAAGACATAGACCTATAAAATTGGTCTGAACCAAAACCCAGAAATGAAGAGAGATAGGTCAATTAGCTAGGTCAAATTGATGCACAAAATCTAGAAATTTGGATAAGTGACCAATAACTCTAGAATGCTCTTTCATTCTTATCTCTCACTAGAAAACTTCAATTAAGATGAGCCATATACTTTTGGAAAGCTAAGAAACAGAACTAAAATGTTGTTTAAGACACCTTTCTCAAATTATGAATGTACAAACCCTAAATTACAAGCCAAAACTACTGACCTAAAGTGAGATCATGAGAAACTGGACACTTGAGTCTAGTCTAGAAAGTTGACTATAATTAATTTTACAAGACTTGAAAAATTGCAACTAAAACTTTTGATTGACCATAAGACATAGGACAACATATCCTATGAAGAATACTAGACCTAAATATGGAAGTAACCCACTCAAATAAAATTGATAATATTCCATACAAAAACTACCTAGGCAAGGAACCAAATTTCAGAATTGACCTAGTTATGGTTATTTAACCATAACTTGAGTTACACAAATCCAAATGAAGTGATTTAAAAAGGAAATTAAAAAAAAAAGACACATTGAGGAACAACTTAGATGATACAAGTTAGCCAAATTTTTACTGTAGCTTGTTCTAATGGAATAGTAAACATTAGCCATGAAATCTGAAAATTTGAAATAACATATAGTGAGCCTTGAATTAAGATTGGCAATTGATGCCAACAAGTGTTAAACTCAAAATGTGTGAATGAGATATTAGTTCTCATTATTGGAAAAAGAAAAAAAATGCTTTGAGTAGAATGGTACTTGAGAACAATTGATGTGAATTGTGATCATTATGATTATATAATGAATGTAAAAATTATGAAGAATGCAATAACTATATATAATTGTGATTTAGAAATCTATGCTTCCACTAGGAACATAATCAATTATGATAAATTGTAATTGAACTTATGATTAAATAATAATAATTAATACATATTAATGTTTAACGGTACTTATGTGCCCATGTATTGCCTAGACACATGTGTCATATTAGATAGATTGGCATGCTAATAATGTATTGTTTGAGCAGTACTGCATAAGGCTTTATGCCTATATTTAAGACTTTATGCCTATATTTATGGCTTTATGCCCACATTTATGGCTTGTATGCTCGATTATCTATTTATCTGTTATCATGGCTTTTGAGCCATACTGATTGCATACGTAGTTGACGCTTAGAGCATACACGTCCCATGGTTTGACAGCCCGAGATACTGTGGTGTCCAGTGCCCAGGACCTGCTTATCCAGCTTAGTCAGCTTGTTATAGGTTACTTGGGTAGTGAAATTTATTGAAATAAGTTAAAAATATTAGCAATTAAAAATATTATAAATTAAATAAATTAGTAAGAAGACCTGAAATAAATTAGATTAGCAGAATAATTATAACTTAAATAAATATTTCAAATGTGACTTACATAATAATATAAGCATAGACTTAATATTTAGATTATTTTTGATATTGTACATCATTACTGTAAACTTATGAACTAAGCATCTCTAAGAAGAATATAGAAGGATAAGGATGGTTAGTATTAGAAATTTCAAATGAAATTAAATTAATTATAAATCTTAATTATGCGAATTAGGTTTTATTTCTACCTTTATTTGTATATTACTTCTTTGTTATATTATTGTACCACGAAGCAGCAATGCTTAGCGTGGTGGATTTGTTTCCTCACGTAGGCATTGAAGATAAAACCTAATGAACATTTGACTGGGATTTTTGGAGTCCAAATCTGCAGAAGTGTCAAAATTATTCAAGGTTGTCACCTTCTCAGCAATGCATGTAGATAGGGTTCACGTTAATCATATTATGTATTTGTTCATTATAAGTATTTCTTATGTTGTAATATAAATTAGAAAATTATAATTAATTTGTATATCATGTACATGATGAACTTATGTAATTAGTTTGTAAATCTTGTAAGTTAATAACATTTGAGACTTTTGATATATAAATTGAGCATGAATGGATATCCATAGATATGAGTGGCAAGAATTGAATGTGATGTGACCTTTGAAATTATTTGATCATGAAGAACATAGATGAAATTTCATTGGAAAATTTTTGCTGAGATTGTTGAGATTGAGTTGTAAAAATATATTAGAATTGTTCTTTTATGGGTTAGAAGAACTGCTTTGTTAATTTTTAGTCGGCGCTCTGCCGGATTTTCGGTAAAATTTTTTGGAATTTCAAATGAAATCAGATTTTAATAAACAACAAAAATGACCTAAACCTTACTTAAAGATTTTTGAATAAATAAATCAAGAACTAAAGTGAAATAGGATAAGATAAGGTGCTTCGGCACACTGTGTGATATGCCTTGCTCAGCTACATTGTAGATGGGTGAGAGGTGTTATAGCTACAATTTTAATTTAGATAATTAATAAGTATAATTTAGTGATACTAAAGTTAATTTTAAAGTTATAAAGTTTTGAATTCAAATTTCAATAAGAAGGTATTGTAGAAAAATAAAATAATAATTTAGATAAACTTAATCAATGCCTTTATTTTTACCAAAGTAATTCTTTAATTTGGTTAATTCTTATATAAATTAAGTTTTATTATTTTATTAAAAATATTAAAATTGTCACAATCCAAATTATGGGCCGGACCGACATTAGGACTTGAGTTAGTATAAGGCCCCCGAAGCCTACAGTAAACCTAACTAAACTCTAACCCATCAATAAGCCCATATCGAGCCCAAATTCAAGTAATCAACCAGATAGAGTCTAGCTATAAAATGGACCATCCAACGGGGAGCTATTAACTCACCGAACCTGTAATATCAATAAAATACATTTGGGGAGCTCAGTTCACCCATTAATAATCCATAATTCTAAAATAAAATTTGTCACACCCTACCCCTTTGTAAGGCATAACATGATCTCGTAGTATACCTAATGAATTACCAACTCCGTCTACTGATAACCCATTAAATACACTACAAGGGATTTAAAAAACTTTTCTTACTTCTTTTACAGTGGTGAGCACTATTTACAGGTGTTAAAAACCTTTTTGAACTGAAGTGATAAAACTAACACATTTGAAATATTTGGAATTTCTGTAAAAATTTTGGCAGAGTGCCATCTGTATTTTGGATAAAACAGTTCTTCAGAAAACTTGTAAAAAGCACTTCAATATTTTTCCAAATCTCAACTCCAACATATTTCTCAACTCAAATCCACAGTGATTTTTCACAGACTGAGATAAAAGAAATATAATACAATTTTTACAAGCCAAAATAACTCATAATTTACTTACAACTTCAATGTACAATTTTAATTTACAACTGCTCAAAACCAAAAACAATATATACATACAGTGGTCATACATTACAGTACAAAATGCAAAATGTGATATACTCATTATACCCGAAAAATCTCTCGCTGGGTGTACTAGCAGCCTAGTCTGCTGCCCTGTCTGTCTGTCTACCTGCGACAGCAATAAAAAGCTATCGCTGAGACAATGTCTCAGTGGTGCACAACATTAACCAAATACAACTTTAAATCATAATTCATAAGTTAAATAAATAGTGGATACTTAAAACAATAGTTAAATTCAAGACAATAATGTCATAAAGTGCAGCTTACAATTATAGGTCATTTTGACAGCTTACAATTACATTCAATGTGCACCAACAAGTGCAAAATTTACCCAACTCAATTTACAATAATTTAACTCCATAACCAAGCTCATTCACATGTCCAACCTTCACACCACTATACATACATTCAAACTGCCATAACAACCAACACATTTTAACATCATTATTCCATAAACCAAGCATGAATTCCAGCATTCTTCAAGGTTTAGCAAATTGCCACAATGGTACACTTATATTCCATTAATTTCCAAGCTTTAAATTTCATTTTACATTTACATATACTAAGTACACATCACCTAAACAATTTCTTACACAATATACATTTAATCAATCATTTAATTCACCATTTACAAGCACAAATAACCTGCCTTCAAGGTATTTCCATGGCTGCCAAAATTACACATTCCCATTCAACATCAAACCTCAAAAATTTCTTCATAAATCAAACACCCATAACATGTTTACAAACTTTATCAAAGCAATATTCAAAAACTCAAACTTACCTATGGATGAGACTTCTTAAATCTTCACCAAAACTTCTTGAAATTGTTATCAAACTCTTCCTTGTGATGTGGGGATAAATTTTAATGAAGCAACCTAGGTGTTTGGAGGTGAAATGAAGAGGATGATGAAGCTTAAAGCAAAACGGCAATGGAGGTTTTCAAGCTCTTCATTCGGCATGGTTGAACCAAATGAGGAAGATGAAGTTGCAGATTGTATAATGGGTGTACACCTGCCATTTAGTTCTTAATTTATTCCATAGTGGTCCACTTACACAAATTAAATCATATTATATGTTTAACTTTCATTTATTCCACATTAAACCTATAATTTTTGCTATTTACTTTAGGTACCATCAATTTAATTTTTCATTATATTTTCCAAGTGTAATATTATTTATTTTTAATGGACATTTAGGTCAAAAGACAATTCAGGATGTCAAATGACCACAATGCCCCTGTTCGGGTTGCATTCCCGACTTTTCGGTAACTCCGAGTTTTGTTCGTTTTTCGATTTCCCACTTTTCTTTGTACTAATTATTTAATTTTTATTTAATATTTCTAATGATATTTATATTTCAGTAAGGGTCTATTTAAGTCCTAAAAATATTTTCCAGAGTTTCCCGCGGTCCAGGGCTAGTCAACGGTCCACGCTGTGACTTCCCGGTGCGATCACCCATCTCTAGGGTTCTCGGCTCGCTTAACTTGGTTACATTTCTGTAACATCCTCCAGGTAGCAACTCCGTACATTCTACTGTTCCGGTGACCGGTGTCGGTCCGGACAGCTAGAATGTCCGGAAAAATATTTAAACTAAAGTCAGGAACCATAATTAACTCAAATATTAACAAGAAAAATTTAGTAAAAATTTTAGAAATAAAATACAACTAAGTTAAATGAGCTGGTGCCCAAGCGATGGGTAACCAGAGGGAAGTTGCGGTTCTCGCAACGAGGAGCCCTAGACCCGGGGAAAAATTCATAAAATAATTTTTGGCAGGCATCCCTTATTTTTGGCAGGCATGGTTAGGGTTTGGTCATTTAATCACCAATGTATTTCAATTTAAGGTTGATGAAAGACATTGGTATGCCATCCCTTATTTTTGGCAGGCATGGTTAGGGTTTGATGGTGTTGAATTTAATGAAGTTAAATGGGTAATAGGGCTGCCCACAATATGTATTTGCTAAGTAGATTGATGAAATAAAGTGAAAATGCATGATTTTGAAATTGTTGAGCTAGGGTTTGGGAGTGAAACTTGGATTTAGCTTATGCAATTGTGAAAGAACATTTTAATGGTCAATTAGTGACCATTTTAGGTAAGTTGACCATAAAATGGACTGAAAAATAGGATTGCAAAGTGAAGTTGCAGGCTGCCCTAGGACAGCAGCAGAGGGACTGAAAATTCAGTCCACTTGGACTGCCATATCTTGGGCTGTGTTGGTCCAATTGGTTTTTGGCCAATTGGACATCAAACTAGGCTTATAATGGCACATTTTTGCTGAAGAAACCATGTCCAAAAGGCCAAAGCAAGAGGACCAAAACTTGGCCCCAATCCGGATACCCTGCAAACAGCCCCTGCAGAAATGACCAAATGAACAGTAACTGTTTATTTGGCCATAACTCACTGTAGATTTGGTCAATTGACCTGAAATTTTTACAGCAACAAGTTAAGACATAGAAAAACAACTTTCATGAAGAAACCTACCCCAAATTATGACCATAACCTAATCAAATCATTGAGCAAAGTGAAGTTTACTGTACTGAGATTTCCAGAATTTTCATTTGAGCAGCAATGTTTGGATGGCTATAACTCTCTCTAGAAAACTCAGATTTAGGCGATTCTTGAACCGATGGAAACCTAAGGTATGTTAGAACATTTCATAAGAAGAAAGTTAGACCAAATTATGAACTTAACTTGATCAAATTACTGACCAAAGTTGGACCAAAAATCGCTGCACTCCAAAATCTCAGCATGAACAGTGCACGTGAACAGTAAATTTATTTTGGCCATAACTTGAGCTACAAAACTCCAAATGGAGTGATTCAAAAAAAGAAATTCAACTAGACAAAATAAGGAACATTTTCTATGAAGGAAGTTTTGTCAAATTCTAACAGTAAATCTACCAATGAAACAGTGCAACTTCGGAGCACCAAAACCGAAAATTGGCAATTTTGCCAAAATGACCTAAGCTTTGAGAAAGTGACCAAAACCAACAAGTTTTAAATGAAAAATGTAGTATGTTGGAAGTGCCAAAGTCAATGTACATATTTTCTATGCAAAAGTCAGCATTTTAGTTGACTAATAAAGTGAATAGTGACATGAAAACTTGAAATAAGCTTGGAAATGGATTTGGTAATTGATTCCAACAAGTTTTAAATGCAAAATGTGGTACATCGGAAGTGTTAAAACCAATGCAACTATTTTCTATACAAAAGTCAACTTTTTGTTGATCAATGAAATGAATAGTGACATGAAAACTTGAAATTCAAAAATTGTGAAACTTAAAAATGCAAAATGCCCTAGTAGGCCTAATGTGATTGGTTTGGATAGTTTGGCATGCCAATAGGGTATTGTTTTAGCAGTACTGCGAAAGGCTTTATGCCTGTATTCATGGCTTTATGCCCGTATTCATGGCTTTTATGCCCGATCATGTGATATCATGGCTTTTTAGCCATACTGACTGCATACGTGGTTGACGTTCTGCGTCCCATGGTATGACGGCCTGAGGCACCGCGGTGTCCAGTGCCAACGACCTGTTATCCAGTCCGATCAATTTGTATAGGTTACTTGGGCATGGAAAAGTATAACTGTAATTGAACTGATTGTTAAAGAAAATACGAAAATTAAATATCAGGAATGATTATGATAGAATACAAAGAAACTCAAGATCATGAAGAAAATAATTAACAAAATGCATGAAGAAGTTAATATCATAAAACGTAATTAGCCCTCGACTAAACATTAAGTTGGTAATTATTCAGTTCTTATGAACACAATGGCTAAGAAATTATGATTTTTATTTGCATATTATATTTTCTTGTATTATTGGTACCACTAAGCTTTATGCTTAGCGCGTCGCTTTTGCAACGCGTAGGTACTGAAGATTTGGACAGAGGGCTCAGTAGACCACAGATTGAGTAAGGCCGTTCACAGTTCTGCATAGTGTCTGTGTCACCTCACCGTCTGCAGTGCATTGGTAGGACACTAGGTGTCATTTTGGTATTTTGTAATTGATTTTATTTTCTCATGTGTAAATGAACTTATGAAATGTAATTTGATGTTCATGTAAATAATGAGAATTGTGTTTGTAAATGGAAAAGTGAATGTGTATCTGTAATTTATATATGATTATCACATGTGATGAATGATTGAGAAATGAATGGTTGAAAAATGTTGAGATTTTGATAAATGGAATTGAGATGATTGAATATGAATATAGAAAGTGTTTTTCACAGGTTCCGAAGAACGGTTTTCTCCATTTTTATCCGGTATTCTGTCGGATTTTCTTTAAAATTTTCGAAACCTCAAATAAATTACAATTTCAATAAATGAATTATATTTCACAAGTTATTTTCAAAACTATGATAAAAATGTATTAAGATAAAATAGAGTGCTCCGGCACACTGAGTGGCATAACTTGCTCGGCTACACTGTAGTCGGGTAAGGGGTGTCACAATTTCTTTGCTATTATTTTTCCTTTGTTTTTCTTGTATTTTCTTTTGTTGTATTTCATTATTTTATGTCTCCTCACTCATAATGAAGTGTAGTTTTAGGCATCCTAGCTGTCCGGACAACAATGGTCACCGGAGCAGTAGAACGCACTATCGAACATAGGGGTGTTACAATTCTCCCCCCCTTAAATAAATTTCATCTCGAAATTTTACCTGGCATTAGTCTCTGAACAGTTATGGGTGTTGTCTCCTCATATCCTCTTCACGTTCCCAAGTAGCTTCCTAGCCTGAGTGATGGTTCCACAGCACTTTAACCAGGTGTATCTGTTTGTTCCTCAGCTGCTTCACCTCATAAGCCATAATTTTTATGGGTTCTTCCTCATATGAGAGGTCTGGATTTACGTCAATCTCTTCAACGGATAGTACATGAGATGGGTCTGATCTGTACCTCCTTAACATGGACACATGGAAGACATTGTGTATCCTTGCTAGCTCTGGAGGTAATGCCAATCGATATGCCAAAGGACCCACTCTTTCCAGAACCTCATATGGTCCGATGAAACGAGGACTCAGTTTCCCCTTTCTGCCAAATCTCATAATCCTCTTCCAAGGAGAAACTTTGAGGAATACCTTATCACCCACTGCATATTCAATATCTCTTCTCTTCAGATCAACATAGGACTTGGACGGTCCGATGCGACCTTGAGTCTATCTCTGATCAATCTAATCTTTTCCTCTGTCTGTTGAACAATTTCTGGTCTAATCATCTTCCTTTCACCTACTTCATCCCAACATAAGGGAGTTCTGCACTTTCTGCCATACAAAGCTTCATATGGAGGCATCCCAATGCTTGATTGGTAGCTGTTGTTATAAGCAAACTCAATCAAAGGCAGTATCCCAACTACCTTCAAATTCAATCACACAAGCCCGTAGCATATCCTCCAATATCTGAATAACCCTCTCAGACTGGCCATCACATGCGTGGGTGGAATCTTTGTCTTTGAAGTTCAATCTAGTTCCTAAGGCTCTCTGAAGACTACCCCAGAATCTAGAAGTGAACCTAGGATCTCTGTCAGATACAATTGATACTGGCACTTCATGCAATTTTACAATCTCATATATGTACAATCTGGCCAATCTTTCCAGGCTATAGTCCATCCGAATTGGCAAAAAGTGAGCAGACTTGGTCAATCTGTCAACTATAACCCATACTACATCATGATTACTCTGTGTTCTTGGAAGTCCTGTAATAAAATCCATAGTTATTCGTTCCCATTTCCACTCTGGTACTGACAAAGGATGTAACAAACCAACTGGAACTTGATATTCTGCCTTTACTTGCTGACAAGTTAGGCATTTGGAAACAAACTCAGCTATATCCCTCTTCATACCCATCCACCAGTAATGCTCTTTTAGCCCTCTGTACATTTTAGTTCCACTAGGGTGCATAGCAAAAGGAGACTCATGTGCTTCCTTCATAATGATTTGTCTCAATTCCACATCACTAGGAACGCACATTCTGCCCTGATGTGGCAATAAACCATCATCTTTCACAGAAAATTCAGGTTTCTTGCCCTGCTGGACTTCTTTCAGTAGCTTCTGATATTTTTCATCAGTTTGAGCAGTGATTCTGATTTGATCAATCAACACTGGCTGTACATGCCATGCAACTACTGTCTGTCCCTCATCATCAATCTCTAAACTGGCATGCTGTGCTTTCAATTCACATACCATGGATAAAGGAGAAACTCTGAGACTTGCCATAGTCTTGCAACTTAAGGCGTCAGCCACTACATTTGCTTTCCCTGGCTGATAGTCCATTAAGCAATCATAATCTTTGATGAGTTCTAACCATCTCCTCTGCGTCAAATTTAATTCCTTCTGGGTGCCTAAGTACTTCAAGCTCTTGTGATCTGTGTAAATGTAGCATTTCTCCCCATACAAATAGTGTCTCCAGATCTTCAGAGCAAAAACAATAGCTGCTAGCTCTAGATCATGTATTGGGTAGTTCCTCTCATGCGGTTTTAGCTAGCGTGATGCATAAGCAATGACATTCCGATCTTGCATCAGTACACAGCCTAACCCATTGTGAGAAGCATCACTATAAACTGTGTATTCTTTACCCGGAGTAGGTAAAGTGAGGACTGGAGATTCAGTCAAACTCCTCTTCAACTCATCAAAACTTTGCTGGCATTTATCAGTCCATTGAAATTTTACATCTTTCCGAAGCAGTTTGGTCAGTGGAGAAGATAACATAGAGAACCCCTTCACAAACCGACAGTAATATCCAGCTAAACCCAGAAAACTGCGAACTTCTGTGATATTCCTGGGTGGCTTCCAATTAAAGATAGCTTCTACCTTGCTGGAATCTACCTTGATCCCTTCAGCTGACACAACATGTCCCAAAAAGGAGATTTCTTTCAGCCAAAATTCACACTTCAACAATTTGGCATATAGCTGTTTCTCCCTTAAAGTCTGCAGTACAATCCGCAGGTGTCTATCATGCTCTTCTGCATTCCTCGAGTATATCAAAATGTCATCAATAAACACCACCACAAATTGATCCAGATATGGTCTGAAGATAGTGTTCATTAGATCCATAAAAGCAGCTGGAGCATTTGTTAACCCGAATGGCATTACTAGAAACTCATAGTGGCCATACCGAGTTCAAAGCGCTTTTGGAATACTCTGCTCTTGCACCTTCAATCGATAATAACGGATCGCAGATCAATTTTGGAGAATACAGCTGCACCCTTCAACTGATCAAACAGATCATCAATGCGAGGCAATGGATATCTGTTCTTTATTGTCACCTTATTCAACTGTCAGTAGTCAATGCATAAGCGGAGAGTACCATCCTTCTTCTTAACAAACAACACTGGTGCTCCCCAAGGTGACACACTAGGGCGGATGAAGCCCTTTTCAAGTAATTCTTGCAATTATATCTTCAACTCCTTCAACTCTGCTGGTGCCATTCTGTATGGCGTTATGGAGATTGGATCCACACCAGGCATAACATTAATTTCAAACTGCACTTCTCTTTCCGGAGGTAATCCTGGCAATTCATCAGGAAACACATCTGGAAAGTCATATACTGTAGGGATGTCCTTTAATGCTGGACTCCCCACTTGGGTGTCTACCACATGTGATGTTTGATGTTTGATGTTTGATGGCAATAACTGCCTCTCCCCATGTATTATCACTTAACTGTACTGAGGGAGACCAAAAGTGACTGTCTTCAGCCTACAGTCAATCATGGCATGATGCCTAGCTAACCAATCCATGCCCAAGATGATATCATAATCTCTGAAGGGCATTTCAATGAAATCAGACAGAAAAGTTTATCCTTGGATCACCAAAGGATAATCTCTATACATTCTATTAACCCTGACCTCCTGTCCTAGCGGACTTGTTACTAGCACCTCAAAGTCCATTTTTGTACATGGAACAGCAATGCAATTAATGATGCTAGCACTCACATAAGAATGGGTAGAACCCGGATCAAATAACACAAATACATCTTGATTAAAAGTTGAGAAGGTACCAGCCACAACATCAGATGTCTCTGCCTCTTCCCTCTATCTCATTGCATAGATTCTGACTGGAACACTATCTTGCTCTGAATGATTCACTGTGCCTTGGCTGCCTGCTGGACTACCTCTACCCCTGCCTCTACCTCTGCTGGGTGGTTGTGAACTTCTGGTGACAGGGCTCTGAACTGACCCTTCTGCAGTAGTAGGAGGTGGTCCAACTCTGCGACTACTGGTGCAGTCCTTGGCAAAGTGTCCTGTGCCTCCACAATTATAACAGGCTCCAATAGCCTTATAGCATATCCCACCATGATTTTTTCCACAAGTTTCACATTGGCGGGGAGGATACGAACTTCTGGAACTCTGCTGACCAGATAGTGGAGGTCTCTATCCTGAATATCTTCCCCTACCAGACTTCTTGCCACCTCTGCCATGTCCCCCATGGTTCTTCCTCTTTCTAGTAGGACCACTGGAACTCTGTTCTACTGATTTTCCCTCTTTCTCTGTCTTCTCTGATTTCTTTTTCTCAGGAGCAGCTTCAAACTCAATTCTTTCCAACTCTAGGGCTTGAGAAATAAGTTCAGAGAAGTTAGTGTGTTTGAATCCGACCACTTGTAATCTGATACTGGGCTTCAAGCCAGTTTCAAACCTCTTGCATCTCTCCCTGCTAGTAGAAAGTAAACTCACTGCATAATGGCTTAGGCGAGAAAATTCTCTTTTGTACTCAGCCACTAATCTGCCCCCCTATTTCAAACTTAGGAATTCTTGTAATTTCTGGTCTACATAAGCATCAGGGATATATTTTTGTCTGAATTCCCTGAGAAAGTCATTCCATGTTAGCACTGCAGGTTCTACCAGACTGTGGGGAATGGTTTTCCACCAGTCATAAGCATCCCCCTGTGACAAAGATACAGAGTATTCAAATTTGAGCTCCTCTGTGCAATGCAGTTTCTTGAATACCCTATCCATCCTTTCTAACCACTGTTCAGCCTCTAGAGGATCTACTGTCCCCTTGAACTCTGTAGCCCCATACTTCATCAATTTGTCATACTGCCTAGTAGGAGACTGTGGTTGTACCACTGGTGTCTATATTAGGACTTGAGTAAGCACATTACCAGCCGTTTGTTGGAACATTGCAGCCATCTGCTGAGCGAGCGAGCAGAAAGCAGATGCTTCTTTGGGGCTAGTCTTCTTTGAACCACTAACATTGTGTAGGGCTGGGGCATCCCCTTGCACTTCAGCCTCAATAGATTGATCGACTGAACGATCACCCTCTTCCATAGTCAATGCGAGGATCTTAGACCTCCTGAACAATTAACACAAGGAGATTTCCTCCCGTTAGTGCATATTTATAATGTAATGTACTGTATGTATCAAACAATGATATTGAGCAGTTGTACTATGAAGAAATAATATTCAAGTAACATGTGAAAATAGAATTTAAAAACTAGCTTTGATATCACTAAAACATGTCACACCCTACCCCTTTGTAAGGCATAACATAATCCTGTAGTATACCTAATGAATTACCAACTCCGTCTACTGATAACCCATTAAATACACTACAAGGGATTTTAAAAACTTTTCTTACTTCTTTTACAGTGGTGAGCACTATTTATAGGTGTTAAAAACCTTTTTGAACTGAAGTGATAGAACTAACACATTTGAAATATTTGGAATTTCTGTAAAAATTTTGGCAGAGTGCCATCTGTATTTTGGATAAAACAGTTCTTCAGAAAACCTATAAAAAGAACTTCAATATTTTTCCAAATCTCAACTCCAACATATTTCTCAACTCAAATCCACAGTGATTTTTCAAAGACTGAGATAAAAGAAATATAATACAATTTTTACAAGCCAAAATAACTCATAATTTACTTACAACTTCAATGTACAATTTTAATTTATAGCGGCTCAAAACCAAAAACAATATATACATACAGTGGTCATACATTACAGTACAAAATGCAAAATGTGGTATACTCATTATACCCGAAAAATCTCTCGCTGGGTGTACTAGCAGCCTAGTCTGCTGCCCTGTCTGTCTGTCTACCTGCGATAGCAATAAAAAGCTATCGCTGAGACAATGTCTCAGTGGTACACAACATTAACCAAATACAACTTTAAATCACAATTCATAAGTTAAATAAATAGTGGATACTTAAAACAATAGTTAAATTCAAGACAATAATGTCATAAAGAATTTAACACAATATCATAATAAATCTCAGTAATCAAAACATAGTTAAATTCAAAAGACAGTGAATGTCAATAAGCATTTAAACTCCATTTCACAATTTCACAATACATATCAATAAACCACACACAGCTTAATCATGTTCCAAAGTTCAATTCGTCCCAAAAGTCGATGACTAATGAGAAATAACATAGCTAGCTAGCAATAATATGAGTACTCATCCAATTCGTCCTCAACAGGCACACACCTCAACACTTCAGCCAGAGAGGGAATTCAATTCGTCCCACTAGACAAGCTAGCGAGGAATACAATCAATATATATGATAACTGTGGTTTCAAACCATTTCCAATGCTTTTTAATCAATAAGTATCCATCAATATCATTCAAACAATTTTTTCATAGTTTCACAATTTAAAACAATAATATGCAAATAGTCATAATTTATTTCAATTGAAAATAATTCAAAAGAAATAGCTATTATGCACAAACCTCTGATAACTGTCTCCTGGTCTGGACTCAGTGTTTCCTTCCCTTTCCCTGAGTCTTTACTAACTGAGAAACACAATTTGAAGTGTTTCAGTACTAAATTAAACTGTCTCTATCTATAATGCTTGATAAGTAATTCACTGAAAGCCATTATTTGCTTAATCACCTAATATATCGACCCTCGATGTGTTCTAGGTAAATTAGGTTTTAGTGTTACTAATATGTCACATTCGATAGTCTTTTAGGGTTGGTACATGTTACCAATTTCATTTCCTTATTTAGTTCATTTTATTGCAACTTGCTGGATTTCGGGATACTAGTTTGACCTAGCCGGACGACCTAGTTCCCTTAGTTTTCAGGTTTTGGTCAAAACCACAAACTTGTAGATCTATGTCTTATGGAACACGGGGCAAAATATAACGTCATTTTGAGTTATGTAGACCAAGTTATGGTCATTTTACTATTGCTGGTCAAATGACATCAAATTTGGTCATTTTAGGTCAATTTTGGTCAACTTTGGTTCGGCCAGTTTTTGGACCCGAACTTGTGCAAGCTTTTTGACTTGCTTATGGTCATTTATGGGCTTTGGTGTCTTCATAAGACTTGTAGATATGGGTCTTAACTATTCATGGTTAAAATTTTAAATCAATTGGACCTTTTTTGAGTGAGTTATGGCCTAAACACTAACTGCTGCCCAATTGGTCAATTTTCAGGCCTCAATTGTACTTAATCCGGATTTGGTCATTTTTCAAGCTACCTTGCAAGCAGAATTTTGGTATGCTTCCTTCATGAAAGTTGGCACATTTTGTGCCTAGTTTCACCTCCAATTGGTTTCATACCAATTGGAGCCACACACTTAAAGTTATAGGCCTAAAACTCAAACTGCCTTATTGAAATTCTTGCATACACATCAAGCACCACTTTTAACAATCACCAACTTAACATTCAAGCCAATTCTGGTTGTACCATGACCTAAACATAATTCACAACACATTATAGGTCATTTTGGCAGCTTACAATAACATTCAATGTGCACCAACAAGTGCAGAATTTACCTAACTCAATTTACAACAATTTAACTCCATAACCAAGCTCATTCACATGTCCAACCTTCACACCACTATACATACATTCAAACTGCCATAACAACCAACACATTTTAACATCATTATTCCATAAACCAAGCATGAATTCCAGCATTCTTCAAGGGTTAGCAAACTGCCACAATGGTACACTTACATTCCATTACTTTCCAAGCTTTAAATTTCATTTTACATTTACATATACTAAGTATACATCACCTAAACAATTTCCTACACAATATACATTTAATCAATCATTTAATTCACCATTTACAAGCACAAATAACCTGCCTTCAAGGTATTTCCATGGCTGCCAAAATTACACATTCCCATTCAACATCAAACCTCAAAAATTTCTTCATAATTCAAACACCCATAACATGCGTACAAACTTTAACAAAGCAATATTCAAAAACTCAAACTTACCTATGGATGAGACTTCTTAAATCTTCACCAAAACTTCTTGAAATTGTTATCAAACTCTTCCTTGTGATGTGGGGATAAATTTTAATGAAGCAACCTAGGTGTTTGGAGGTGAAATGAAGAGGATGATGAAGCTTAAAGCAAAACGACAATGGAGGTTTTCAAGCTCTTCATTTTGGCATGGATGAACCAAATGAGGAAGATGAAGTTGAAGATTGTATAATGGGTGTACACCTGCCATTTAGTTCTTAATTTATTCCATAGTGGTCCACTTACACAAATTAAATCATATTATATGTTTAACTTTCATTTATTCCACATTAAACCCATAATTCTTGCTATTTACTTTAGGTACCATCAATTTAATTTTTCATTATATTTTCCAAGTGTAATATTATTTATTTTTAATGGACATTTAGGTCAAAAGACAATTCAGGATGTCAAATGACCACAATGCCCTGTTCAGGTTGCATTCCTGATTTTTCGGTAACACCAGGTTTTGTCTGTTTTTCGATTTCCCACTTTTTTTTGTACTAATTATTTAATTTTTATTTAATATTTCTAATGAAATTTATATTTCAATAAGGGTCTATTTAAGTCCTAAAAATATTTTCCAGAGTTCCCTGCAGTCCAGGGCAAGTCAACGGTCCACGCCGTGACTTCCCGGTGCGGTCACCCATTGCTAGGGTTCTCGGCTCGCTTAACTTGGTTACATTTCTTTGCTATTATTTTTCCTTTGTTTTTCTTGAATTTTCTTTTCTTGTATTTCATTATTTTATGTCTCCTCACTCATAACGAAGTGTAGTTCTAGGCATCCTAGCTGTCTGAACAACACTGGTCACCGGAGCAGTAGAACGCACTACCGAACATAGGGATGTTACAAAATCAATGGGAGCTTAGCTCCCCCAACCATTATAAGTATCCAACCATATAATTGCACATACATAAAGTTTATAAATTACAATCCCCAAATTAAAAATATTACAGCCTAGCTAAACATTATGGTTCTACACATGCGAAGGTCTAGAATTCAAATTTAACATTACAATATAAAAAAATAGTAGTAAGTGAACTTGCGAAGAAGAAGGCAGGTTAATACCCAATAAAAGAAAAACTCTCTTGTAACTTGGAAAAATATGGTAAACAGGAGTGAGAGATTGACTCAGAGAGTAAATATTTATTTTACATATAATTTCTATAACTATCTAATTCTAATGCATCCTTAGAAATGAAATGCATCATCTTCATACAAGTCATACAAACCAAGTCATGTCACATCAAAGATAATCTGGAGCACTCACCCACCCATGTCATATCCATACTCACACATACATATATGGGGAGCTAATCCCCCTACCTAGCTCTCTTAGTTCTAACCTCTGCCAGCGAGATCAACTTAAAATTGTACTTTCTCTTATTATCCAAATGCGAGGGCCAGCGAGATTAACTCAAAGCCGTGCTTACCTCGACTTATCCATAATAAGGATCGGGTCCCAACGAGTCAGGATCCAGCTGCGTCTACTCATCCTACCCATATCCATATACTCCACATACACACCAACTCACACACACAGCTCCAGATTATCAAAACACAGCAACCGAGGAAATATCATCAAATATAAATGCAAACAGGGCATGCCTAATATTTAACTACACAAATATAAGTGATGCATGAGCATGCCGGAAATATAATAATATTAAAATTATAAATAAAAAAATATCTACTCACAACACTCTAAATGTCACTACGGTGGTTGGGTGGAAGAAGAAGGCTGTCCCGGCTCACCTAAACAATAAATCAAAATTTATCAATAAATAACTTGAAACAAAGCTGTAGAGAATCAAAAGACATCCCTAAGGTTTTGTCAAAAATTTGGCAGAGTTTTCCCTATACTAAGGACCTGCCCATCTTGCAAAAAGGTTCAAATAACACTTTTAATTCTCAATTTCTCACAACCATAACACATTAATAACATATGGCCCCTCCTTGGCCCTCCAAATCAGTCAAAACTCACAATCTGAGAAAATTACATATTAGACCCCAAATGGGCTAAAACTTCCTAAATAAAATTTGGACAATATACTCGATGAAAATTTATGGTTTTGGTGTCTATGGAAAGCTCTTAATGAGTAGAAGATGTTTGGGATAAGACTCAGTCCAATCAATAGCCGAATCGACTGAATTTTGGCTAGAAAGGAGGCACTATAGTGTGCGCGAAGGGGAGGATTTGAGGCACATTTTCTGGCCATTGGAGCGGTGGCCGGTGGTGGGAGACGATCTAGGCAGTGCAGTAACATGTGGGGGAAGGTGGGGTGGTGGCTGGCCGACGAGAGGAGGAGGGAGGAGAGAGAAATCGAAAGGGAGAGGGAGGATGGTCGGGTGCAATGTGCGGAAGGAAGAAGAAAAAAAAAAGGCCGGTCCAATTCAACCGGTCTGACCTGGTCCAATTTGATTCTGCATTTTCGATTTAAGATACCTGAAATTAAAATTTTACTCTGCCCTGAGACTAAAAATGATGCCCAAAAATTTTGAAAAAATTCTAGAAAACTCAAAAAAATTTATGGAGTCTAAATATATTTTTAGTTTTCCCATGTAGTCTTTAAATTAATTTTTAAAAATTAACAAGGTTTATTGACTTTGAAAAATCAAACCCAAATTCTAAAATTTGAAAAATTTCAAATAAATTCCCAAAATTTTTATACAATAAAATATTAATATTTACATGTGAAATAAGTATTTTAAAAATTAGGGGTGTTACATTCTCCCCCCCTTACAAAAAATTTATCGAATTTTACACAAGGTAGAATAAAGGAACAGAATTACACATTGAATAGATAAGGGTACTTGGTAAGCATGTCCCACTCTGACTCCTAGGTGCATTCTTCCACTGATTGGCTCCTCCACAAAACCTTAACCATAGAGATCTGTTTTAACCCTAGCTGCCTCACCTGGTAGTCCACTATGGCTACTGGCTACTCCTCGAAAGTCAAGTCTTCATTGAACTCCACTATATCTAGTTGCAGTACATGGGTAGGATCAGATATGTATTTCCTGAGCAAAGAAATGTGAAACACATGGTGGACATGAGAAAGGTAGGGTGGTAACTCCAATCGATAGGCCATTACTCTAACTCTCTCGGTAATCTCAAAAGGGCTTATGTATTGGGTGCTAACTTGCCTTTCTTCCTGAATCTCATAACTCCCTTCATCGGAGAGACCTTCAAGAATACATAATCACCCACTGTAAACTCTACATCCCTTCGTCTAGGATCTTCATAACTCTTCTGCCTACTCAAGGTAGTTTTTAAACATTCCCTGATCCTAGGAACCATCTTTGAGGTATATTGCACCAGATCTAGATCATGCACCTTCGTCTCGCCCACTTTTGTCCAACACAAAGGAGATCTACACCTTCTGCCATACAGTGCCCCATAAGATGCCATCCCAATACTGGAATGATAGTTGTTATTATAGGCAAACTCCACCAAAGGTAGCTGATCATCCCATTGACCTCTAAAATCCAGGACACACATACGAAGCATATCTTCTAGTGTCTGAATTATCCTTTCGGACTGTCCATCTGTCTAAGGGTAGAAGGTGTTACTAAAGTTTAACTGTGTGCTAAGTGCCTCCTGCAGCTTTCTCCAAAACTGAGAAGTGAACTAGGGACTCCTGTCAGATATTATGGAAATAGGAACTCCATGTAATTTGAATATCTGACGAATATATAGCATGGCATACTAAGCAATAGAGTAGGTGGTTCGCACAGGCAATAAATGAGCTAACTTGGTCAAATGATCCACTATCACCCATATTGAATTATATCCATGTGTGGTACGAGGCAACCCAGTTACAAAATCCATTGTAATCATTTCCCACTTCCATTCCCAAATAGGGATCTCTTGCAACTTCCCTAATGGCCTCTGATGTTCAAACTTTATCTTCTGACAAGTTAAGCACTTGGACACAAAATATGTTATATCTCTCTTTATGCCATTCCACTAGTGTCTATCTTTCACATCATGGTACACTTTGGTGGAGCCCAGATGGACATTATAAGGTGTGTAATGCGCCTCGTACATGATTTTCTCTATAAGGTTATCCACATCTAGCACACATATCCTGGAGCCTTGCATAAGAGTGCCATCTGCACCAAACTCAAATTCACATTCTTCTCCTTGCTGTACTCTTTCTACAATTTTCATTAGCTGTGGGTCTTTGTGTTGGAAAGCTCTAATTCTGTCTCGCAGGTCTGGCCTCACTCTGAAATGTGCCAATAGTGCACCCTCATCAAATATATCCAAGATTAGTCCCTGATCCATCAACCCATGCAACTCCTAAATTAATGGCCTCCTTTCATTAGATATGTGTGCCAAGCTGTCAGAAGATTTCCTACTCAAGGCATCTGCCACCACATTTGCCTTCCTAGGATGGTATTGATGGTGCAGTCATAATCCTTCAATAGCTCCATCCATCTCCTTTGTCTCAGATTTAAGTCCCTTTGCTAGAAAATATACTTTAAGCTCTTGTGGTCAGTGTATATCTCACACACCTAACCGTACAAATAGTGTCTTTAGATCTTTAATGCAAAAACTATAGTTGCCATTTCCAAATCATGGGTGGGTAGTTCTGCTCATGCCTCTTTAGCTGCCTTGAAGCATAAGCCACCACTTTCCCATGTTACATTCAAACACACCCCAAACCAACTCTGGAGGCATCACAGTACACGGTATATCCTTTATCACTCATTAGTATTAACAATACAGGGGCTACAGTTAGACATTCTTTAAGCTTTGGAAACTCTCCTCACACTCTTTAGTCCAGATGAATGGGATGTTCTTTCGAGTTAACTTAGTTAAGGGAGCTACTATCTTGGAGAAATTTAGCAAAAAACGTCTATAATAACCTGTCAAGCTTAGAAAACTCCACACTTTAGTAACTGTTGTAGGCCTAAGCCAATCAGTTACCACCTCAACTCTCTTGGGATCTACTTGAATACCTTCACTAGAAGCCACATGTCCCAAAAATGAGATGCTTTCTAGCCAAAATTCACATTTTGAAAATTTTGCATATAGCTGGTGCTCCCTCAAAGTCTACAACACCATTCTTGAATGCCACACATGTTCCTTCTCGGTTCAAGAATATACCAGAATGTCATCTATGAATACGATGACAAAATGGTCCAGGAATGGCCTGAACACCTGTAACACCCCTATATTAAGTATTTTATACATTGTATTGTTCTGGTGACTAATGCCTGTTCGGACAGTCAGGATGTTTAGAACCATGTTTAAATCATCTAGAAAAGTCATAAATAAAAATTAATAGAAATCATATAAGGGTGAAATGGAAATAAGAAAACAAAGCATAATCAGTTAAATGAGCCAAGGTCCCGGTGATGGGTGATCGAACTGGGAAGTGACTGCGAGCTCAGTTGCTACTCTAATTTCGTGTGGGACCCTGTGACACCCCAGGCTTAGGGGCAATTTCAAAGCTAATGGTATTGTGAAAACCATAGAAAAGAATTAAGAACAAGCTCAAATAATTGAATTAGAGTTCAGGAAGTAACTCAGTGTTACTAGAAAAATTGATCAGACTTATAAAGGGCAATATGGTCAATTCACCCTTAGAGGTGACTCTTGGCCTAAATGTCCATTAAAATGTAAGAAATTAAAATTATAAAAAATAGATTAAAATTGAAGAGGTGTAAGGAAGAAAAGAAAAAGGAAAAGAAAATTTAAATTTTTAAGGGAATTATGACATCATGCATGACATAATAAAATTATAATTTTTA
Organism: Hevea brasiliensis; assembly: GCF_030052815.1. Classification (NCBI taxonomy): domain Eukaryota; kingdom Viridiplantae; phylum Streptophyta; class Magnoliopsida; order Malpighiales; family Euphorbiaceae; genus Hevea; species Hevea brasiliensis. Next base: position 86,437,001 of record NC_079497.1, on the reverse strand, counting down.
AATTATGAAAATTTGGGGGATAATTACAAAAATAAAAAGATAAAAATTAAAAGAAAATTTTGGTCTTTTTCTCCTTCTTTTGGGCGTCCCACTTTCTCTCTCTAACTCTCTCATTTTCTTCCATTTTCACCCAAAAACTAAGCTTAAATCCTCACTTCTTCTCCATAAACTTTCCACTAAATTAGTAAGAAACATCAAGTTGAGCCCTTATTTGAAGATTTGAAGGAAGAAAGATAAGAAAGAGAGGAAGGATTTCCAATTTTAGAAGAGCATCATTGAGGTGAGTCTCTCTCTTCACTTAAGTTAGTTTATATTTATGGAAAGGAGATTGAGCAAGTAGAAATTTAACTAGAGAATTGAAAAATCATTGATAAGTGCATAATTTATTAATTTTACTTCCATCACATTTAATGTTTCTAGGGTATCTTTATGCCTAATTCAATTGATTAAAGTATAATTATCTATTAGGCATATGTTTAGAGAGTTGTTGAAATAATTATGTTAAATAGAGAAATTTTTAGCATTTGCATTAATTTGACTCTTGTTGTATTTTTCAAGGTTTTGGTGAAGTCCCATAACATAGAAGTGTGGAAGGAAACTTGGAAAGGTCAAAGGATTGAGAAGCATTATTGATACAAAGTATACAGGTCGTGTAAGCACAACCACAAACCCGTGTAACATTCTGCCAGAAGAAATCCAGAGAACCGAGGAATAAACAAAGTACACGGGCTGTGTAACTTGACCCGTGTAAATCTTGGAGACCCGTGTAACCTTCTATGCCAATGCAAGACATACCCATTTAGCTCCAGTAAGTTACACGACCCTAGGCCGTGTAGTGATACACGGGCCGTATATCCGTTGACAATAAGTTTCCTGATTTTGCTCTAGTTGCATTTTTTCATAGAGACTCTAAAAACCTAACCCTAGACCATTTATTATAAATAAAAGAGGCAGCTGCCAACACAAGGAACCATTCAGACCTTCAACATGCCTCCAACACCTTCATTCTCCATTCACATGCATCATTTTAGATTTCTTTATTTTGTTTTTCTTTTCTAAGCCATGAATATGAGTGGCTAAGTTTTTAATTCAGTTCAAGGGATTCAAGTTCTTTTGCTTGATTTGTGAGACCAGGTTCTTAATTTAATTTATGTCTTTTTGAATATTTATTGTTTTCTGATTTCATTGTCTTTGATCTATTAAATGATTTGCTAAAAAGGCCTATTAGTTAATTGTTTGATGTGGTAAATTGCTAGTTCATCTTCATAATCTGTAATTGTTGTGTAAGACTGAACATGAGTAGCAATTAGGTTTTATTGATTATGATCCCAGTTTTCGATAATAACCTAAGGAAACAATAGGGTGAATTAAATAATTTATGCTTCATAAATTTTTGTTCAGCTTAACTACTTCCGATTCTTAAAGCAGTTATTAATTTGATGAGGATTGCTTAATACCAATTCAGTTAATAATTAAAGTCAACAAGAGTGCTCAGCTCGAATTGATGAGTATGGGGAAGTTAGGGATTTTATCTCGCTGTTTGGTAAATCTACGATAACTATTCAATAAGAGATAATTGTATTTCTTTTATATATGATCAAATCAATGCATTGGAATGCGAATTACCTTAGACTGAAGTTTGTTTAATTTGAGAGTTTCTTATTTAATTTTAGATCTTAATTTTAGATTTTTGATTTCTTCTTTGGATTGCGAATTAACCCCCGCAACATTTGTTTATTTTTCCACAACTGCACGAAATTTAATAATTCAGTCTCTAGGGTTTGACCTGGATTTATCACTTACTGCAGAAAATATTTCATAATTATTGATTTCAGTTAATTTAATTTCTGGTGGATTCGACACCCATCATATGGCTTGAAACTAAATCTAGGTTATTGGATGTATAGTATAAGTTAAATTTATATTTAAAGTATTTAAATATGAATTTAATTATGAGAAATTAATTAATAGAGATTAATTAATTAATTTATATTTGATACAAATTGATTAGAAGAGGAGAAATAATTATTTTGGGTTGAGAACTCAAAATTAAAACACAAAGGTAATTTGGTCATTTCACAGGGTGACATGTGGCACCATGAGATGGTAACACATAACACCATATAAGTTTGCCATTTGTCTTCCTATCATGCAAAGTGATCAAAGTCAAGATTAAATCTAGCTTTGACACTCGGCTTAATGTGACTAGGTCAATTAAAATTAAGATGCAATTAGGTGATGACATGTGGCAAGGGTTTAAAGTGATAACCTAATTATAAAAGGGAAAAGAAAGAAAAAATTCAGCCACTCTTCTTATTTTCCCTTAAGTGTGCTGCCACCTCTATGTTCTCCTCTCTTCTTCTTCTTCTCTCATCAATTCAAAGAGAATTACCCAAATTCTTTTGAATTAAAATTGCTAGAAATTGTTTCTAGTGTCCTATACACATTTACAACCTCTCTAAAGGCAAATCCTTAATTTCTAATTGGTTGGCAAAGCTTGAGAAGCTGGTTTAGGGGCTACCCATCGGAGATCTTGGTGTAGACAAGCTGGAGGGACAACTCTTGGGGTTCTAGGTGCTTCCCAAAGGTACCAATTACATCTACAGTGCATCAAAAGTTTAGTGCACATATTATTCTTTTAATCTAGGGTTCTAATGAATTAATTTGTTAATTTAAAAATCTTAAATGACAAATGTAGATCCTAATACATATTAAAAGAGTTTTAATATGGAATTGAACATTGAAATCAATTAGGAACATAATGGATATGGCATGATGCATGAAACCCTAGATGAAAATTTTGAATTCAATGTTCTAATCTAACAATTTTCATGCTTCCACTCCTTCAATTGGTATCGGAGCCACTATATTTGCCATTTAGATAGTTTAATATGAGATTTAATTATGTGATTTAATCAATTTGTATTGATTCATTGCTGTTTGGTTTAACCATATGTGGCGGCATGGTTCTAAACATCTCAATGGTGTGTTTGGTTTGGCACCTTAATGGTGCGTATTGCTTTGATTAATTTTGGGCTTCATGATGCAATTGTTGTATGACCTAAGGTCCATAATTAGGCCCATACTTAATTAAATGATTTAATTAAGAATTTTAATCACACAATAAAATTTTGATTCAATTGTTTGAAAGAGATTCAAATCTAAATTTTTAAATTGGTTTGAATGAGATTCAAATCTAAAATTTTAATTTTGTTTTGAATGAGATTCAAATCTCTATTTTTAAATTTTTTTGAATGAGATTCAAATATGAATTTTTAAATTTATTTGAATGAGATTCAAATCTGAATTTTTAAATTTGTTTGGAATAAGATTCAAATATGAATTTTTTAAATTTGGTTGAATGAGATTCAAATCTAAAATTTTTAGTTGAATATGAGATATTCAATTTAATTTTAGTATGTTTTATTTAATAGTTAAATGGTAATATGCATGATGGATGATCATGGACAATAAAAGACCAATGTGATTGGATTTATTTCTTTTATTTTTCTTTGGGTTGTAAAAAATTAAATTTATTTTAGTGGCATTGTATTATAATTGTTGTAATATTTTTGGGTTATAATTTCATTTATTTGATGACTTTAAAGTCCATGTTCTTGTAAATTCGCCTTGGTATGCTAAGGATTACTATGTAATTGGATTGTAAGAAGATCAAGGAGGTCAAGAGCATTGGTGGGACCAGTGGGAGGAATTCAAGATTAAGTGATGATTATGTGCTCCTTTAGCAACTCTTGTAATATGAATGAATGAAATGCTCCTAAGAATGTCCTGATTCAATTCTTGGTGGCCCAAAATTGAATCCCTTAGAAAGTCCATGATCATACCATATTTATTATTTATCCATGTATGCATGAGATGTATGGGAATGTATGCAAGTATATGATATATGCATGCTAATTGGATAATGTACAAAGTGAGACCATAATAGTAATTAAGCTGACCACTAAATCTTCCAAACAAATGATTAAGTTGAAAATGGTATAATTAAAGTAATTATATCATGGGCCCTCCATTGAGGCAATTATTTTAAGAAATTTTAAATACTTGCATCTCGTGCAATTAATTTAAGAGATTTTCTTAAGAATAATTATTAAGCATGAGATATTGTAAATATGTATGTCACACCTTATCCCTCTATAAGGCGTAACATGATCCCGTAGTATACCAAATGAATTACTGAACTTCACCTACCGATAACCCATTAAATACACTACAAGGGATTTTAAAATAATTTTCTTACTTTTTGAAGGTGGCAAGCACTTTTGGTAGGAATTAAAAACTTTTATTTGAAGATAAACCACATATCAAATTTAAAATCAACTTAAAGTTTCAGCAAATTTTATAAAAATTTCGGCAGAGTGTCGTCTGTATTTTGAGAAAACCAAACTTAAAACCTGCAAAGAAATACACTCCTAATGCTTTCAAAACAACCACAACTTCAATACACTTATTTTCATATCCACATTGATCATAATCAATTCAATTCACTTATCAAGCCAAACTCATCATAAAAGAAACCATCCATAATTTTCAATTTCGAGAAAAAAGCAAATAATACATTCATTAAGGTACTAAAATTGTTGTTACAACTAAATTTGCATTTCCATTACACACCCAAAATAACATTTCAAAAGTTTTATACATCTGCTCAAATAATTTACACACATATATTTACATGCATAATCAAAATCTAATATATAAGGGTATACCTATTGTAACACCCCTACATTCGATAGTATGTTCTATTGTTTTAGTGATCAGTGTCTGTCCGGACAGCTAGAATGTCTGGAATTATACTTAAATATTAGTGAGGAGATATGAAATAATGAAATACAATAGAGGAAAATATAAGAAAAATAATAGCAATGAAATGTAACTAAGTTAAACGAGCAAAAAACCGTAGAGATGGGTGACCACACTGGGAAGTTACGGCGTGGACCGTTGACTAGCCCTGCACTGCAGGGAACCCTGGAAAATATTTTTAAGACTTAAATAAACATCTATTGAAGTGTAATTGACATTGAAAATATCAAAGAAAAATTAGTAAATCAGTACAAATAAAAACGAAAATTTAAGAAAATTGGCGGGACAAGGATTAAATCGGTGTCACCAAAAAATTGAAAATACAAACCGAAGAGGGGCATTTTGCTCAATTGACACCTAGAGTTGACTTTTGACCTAAATGTCCATAAAAAATTAATAGTGTTAAATTTTGAAAATGCCATGAAAATAATTGTAACACCCTCCCTGTAGCAACTCCGTACATTCTACTGTTCCGGTGATCGGTGTCGGTCCGGACAGCTAGAATGTCCGGAAAAATATTTAAGCTAAAGTCAGGAACCATAATTAACTCAAATATTAATAAGAAAAAATTTAGTAAAAATTTTAGAAATAAAATACAACCAAGTTAAACGAGCCGGTGCCCTAGCGAGGGGTAAACCAGAGGGAAGTTGCGGTTCTCACAACGAGGAGCCCTAGACCCGGGGAAAAATTCATAAAATAATTTTTGGGACTCCAGAGAAGGGTCATTGAGGTTCCTATGGCATTAGAATGCCAAGAAAATATTTAGAAAAATTTTTCAATCGGTACAGACAATTTTGACCCGTTAAGCCAAACGGAGGGCATTTTGGTCATTTCGCCTTCAGAGGTGATTTTTGGCCGACTTGTCCAGTTGAGTAAATAATTAATATGACATAAAATATGGATAAAAATTACTAGAAATTAAATTGAAGATGAGTAGTGGAGGAAAGAAAAGAAAGTGAAGAAAAAGCTTATTTATGACATCATTGTGATGTTATTTAAAATTGCTAACCAATCACCATTAAGTAACCATTTGACTAACTAATAAAAGAGCTAAATAAAGACCAAGGAAGACCAAAAGCCAGCTGCCTTCTCTTCAGCCAAAAACGTGAGTTTCTCTTCTTCCTCCCTCCATTGATGTTCAATCAAGCAAGCTTAATTTCCTACCTTGTTTCACCATAAAACCCTAACCCCACTTCATTAAAATTTTACCCTACACCTTAAACAAGCTTTTGGCAGCCAAGAAGAGGAAAGAAAGAGAAGTTTGAGTTGGGAAAAAAAACTGCCCTATTCAAGGTTAGTGCACTATATACCTAAAACTCTTTAATTTCATGAAATGGAACTTGAATTTAGTAAGAAAATGTAATTTAAATGAACAAAATTCATGTGTATGTGTACATGAGTTTTGGCTGCCCTAGTGAAGGAATAGGAAGGAGTGTTTTTGATGAGCTTGAAGTGAACTAGAATCATGTAGGAAGTTTATAAACATAAGAATAATAAGTTGGTATGCTAACTAAGGCATTTTGTAGAAAACCTAATGTGAAGCTAGGGTTTTGGGGAGTGAAAATTGACTTGGCTTAGGAAATTGTTAGAGCACATTTTAATGGTCAATTAGTGACCATCTTAGGTAAGTTGACCATAAAATGGACTGAAAAATAGGATTGCAAAGTGAAGTTGCAGGCTGCCCTAGGACAGCAGCAGAGGGACTGAAAATTTAGTCCACTTGCACTGCCATAACTTGGGCTGTGTAGGTCCAATTGATGTTTGGCCAATTGGACATGAAGCTAGGCTTGTAATGTCACATTTTTGCTGAAGAAACCATGCCCAAAAGACCAAAGCAAGAGGACCAAAACTTGGCCCCAATCCGGACACCCTGCAACAGCCCCTGCAGAAATGACCAAATGAACAGTTTCATTTGGCCATAACTCACTATAGATATGGTCAATTGACCTGAAATTTTTACAACAACAAGTTAAGACATAGAAAAACAACTTTCATGAAGGAACCTGCCCCAAATTATGGCCAGAACCTAACCCAAATGGCAGTGGCAGTCACTGTTCATGTTACTGTAGATATGGTAATTTCTGCAGATTGGCAATCCGGCCAGCTTGGGTTTTTGGGCCATATCTGGAGCTACAAAACTCCAAATGGAGTGATTCAAAAAAGGAAATTCAACTAGACAAAATAAGGAACAACTTTCATGTTTTCCATTTCTTCAAATTTCCACTGTAACAGTGTGTAATGGAGCAGTAAACTTAGGCTCCAAAACTGAAATTTTCTGCCCTCTTGGTTTTAAGTTAGAAATGGAAATGGCAATCAATTCCAACAAGTTTTAAATACAAAATGTGGTATGTTTGGGGTGTTAAAACCAATACACCTATTTTCTATCCAAAAGTCAACATTTTTGTTGACCAATGAGGTGAATAGTGACACCAAAACTTGAAATGCACAAATTGAAGAATTTAAAAGTTTCAAATGCCCTAGTATACCTAACAAGATTGGTTTGGATAGTTTGGCATGCCAATAGGGTTCGATTAGCGATCGCACATGGCAATATGCCGTTACGTGATTTCATGGCTTTTAGCCATTCGACTTTGCATTGAGATTTGGCCTTGTGCTCGAAATTATTCTGACTTGGTAGTGTTGCATTTGCACACCAGGAGATGCATATGTGACCGATGGTGTGACGCCGAGGTACTAGATACCCGGTGCGGTTACATTATCCATCCAATCGTCTAGTGTAGGTTACTTGGGCAACCAAATGAATGAAAGTGAACAAAGTTCTTGAATTAATGTATATATAACCATACTAAACAAATGAATCATACACATTCACTATATATTTGTTTTCTTGCTATTTTCTTTTATTTTATTATTGCACCACTAAGCATTATTGCTTAGCGCGTTGCTTTGCCACGCGTAGGTCTGGAGATACAGATCGTGAGCCCAGTAGACCGCATGGTAGGTGAGTCCATCCTGCGATTCTGCACGATGTCCGTGTCACCTCGTCACTGCGATTGCATTGGTAGGACACTAGATGTCATTTTGTCATTTTGTAATTAATTTTTATTTTCTCATATGTATTTGGGATTTATGTAATGTATTTTGAGGTTCCTGTAAATAATAAAGATTTATGGTTATGTATGGAAGTAATTTGAGTATTTAATTGTTGTTTATATATGAGAACCCTGAGAAAGGGATGTTTGAGAAATGAAAAGGTTGTTGAGACATGAAATTGAAAAATTGTTGAGATCTTGATATTGAGTTTAGTGATGATATTGGAGTTGAGAATGAATGAATTTGTTATTGGAAGTGTTTTTAACAGGTTCCGAAGAACTGTTTTCTCCATTTTTAGCCGGTACTCCGCCGGATTTTCTATAAAATTTCCGGAACCTCAAATAAATAAAAATTTTGCTAAATGGCTTAAATAAAGTATGTTTCATAAATTATATCCAAAAAGCATGATATAAATTAATTAAGGTATATTAGAGTGTGCCGGTACACCGTGTGGCATTACTTACTCGGGTATACTGTACACGGGTAAGGGGTGTCACAATAATAAATATTACACATAATGTAAATTAAAGAATTAAGAGGGCATTATTGCAAATTAGGGAAAACCTTGAAATATTTTAATGTAAATTCAATTAGTGGAGTTTGGTGGCACTATATAAATCAAATGGAACAAATCTTCTACTAAGTTATCATCTTCTTCTCTATGAATTCTTCTTTGCCGAAAATGGTTTCCTTAAACTCTCCCATGGCCATTTCATGCAAAGCCTTCATCTACCTTGATTCAAGCCAATTTCTTCGTAGATTTCTTCACTATACTTTATCTACACACCTTGGGCAGCATATTGGAAGCAAGAAAGAAGAGTTTTGGTAAAGTTGTAGAAAACTCCAAAAAGAGGTAAGTGTCCAATTCACTTCCTTTCTTAAGTAAAGTTTATGTTTAGCTTGAGATGAGTTGATTGGTGATGAAAATTGATGGAATTGTTGAGTTATTGGACTGCCCAATTTTAGGTAGCCTTGGGAGCCTATATCACTTGCGTGTTTCTTACATTAAATTGATGGGAATTGATGGGAATTAAGGTTGATTAACTCAAATTGAAGTGTAGCAAGTTAATGCCCATGTATATATATGTTAGTGCTTGAAATTAGGAGTTTAAAAAGGGAATTGAATACTTTAGTAAACTGCCATGGTTGACAGCTTTTAAACCCTTGAATTTGTATGTGAATTGATGAAAATTATTCATGAAATATGATAGAGTTGAATTGGGGGCAGTATGTGTGTATTTGTTATGAAAGTGTATGTGATAATTTGGTGAGTATGTATATTGAATTTGGGTTGGCTTACATGTTGAATATTAATGGAGTATTGTGTACCTTGAAATCTTGAGTATTCTACCCAATTTACTTTGCTGGAATTGTGTTGAATAAATATAGAAGTGCTAAGAATGAATATTGAAGTTGTGATTGTTGGCAGTGTATAAATTAGGTTATAAGTGTAAAGTTGTGACTCCAATTGGTATGAGTCCAACTAGAGGTGAAACTAGACATAAAATAGGCCAACTTTCATGTAGAAGTGTTGCCCAAATTCTGCCTAGAAGTAACCTAAAAGGATGACCAAATCCGGATTGGTAACATTGCAAACCTGAAAATTGACCATTTAAACAATAGTCAATATTTTGGCCATAACTCACTCAAAACAAGTCGAAATGACCTGAAATTTATACCTTGGAAAGCTTAGACATAGAGCTACAACTCTTATGAAGACACCAAAGCCCAGAAATGACTATAACTAAGTCAAAATGCTTGCACAATTTGGGTTACAAAAACTGCCCAATTTACTTTGACCTAAAAATGACCTAAACTTTGCAATATAAGTGCAACTTGACCAGCATTAGTAAAATGACCATAACTTAGCCCTTAGAACTTCAAATGACATGAAATCAGTCCCAAAATTTCAATAAGATATAGATCTACAATATTGATAGTTTTACCAAAACCCAAAAATCAAGGGAACTAGGTCAATTAACTTGATTAAGTTGGCACACTAAATCTGGAATTACCACATTTGACCACAAAATCTAGAAAATTCAAATAAGCATATCTCCAACCAGAAGTGTCCAATTTAAATGAGTCATACAATCTGCAAAGCTAAGAAAGAGACCTAAAATATTGTTTTAGACAACTTTCTCAAATTATAAATGTATAAGGTCAGAATTTAAGGTCAAAGCCATTAACCTAATTGAGGACCATGCCAATATAGGACCTTTGAGTCCAACTTAACAATTTATCTATAAAGAGTTCTATAAGACTTAAAAAATGGTAAGCAAAATTTCTGGTTGTCCCTAAGACATAGCGCAACAATATTTATGAAGAATGCTAGACCTCAATGTGATTACAAATAGTCCAAATAAATTAGTAAAATCAGAACCAAAAATGTCTTAAAAGGAAACTAAAATTTAGATTTGACCTAGTTATGGTTAATTGACCATAACTTGAGCTATACAACTCCAAATGAAGTAATTCAAAAAGGAAATTAAAAAAGACACAATGAGAAACAATTTAATGAAGAGAAATCTATTAAATTTACACTGTAGCCTAGTCCAATAGATAGTAAACATTGGCCATGAAATCTAGAAAATGGCAATAAAATGCAATAAGCTTTAAAATGAAATTGGTAACATATAACAACACTTAGAGACTATAAAATGTGACAATTGGGAACATTAAAATTAATTCACCTAGTGTGTATTCATGGTCAACATTATAGGTTGACTAATGAAATGAATTTAAGGGAATAGTAACAAGAAAATTTAGATATTGGATCTTATTGTTAGAAACAAGTTAATTGAGTACTGAAACACTTTAAATTGTGTGTTTCAATTGAAAAGGATATTGAGAAGCATAAGGAACATTGAGTCAAGGCCTAGAAGCGACTCAGATCAGGTCTGTGCACAATACTTTTTATATTCACTACTTTTACTAGAAAATCTATTTAGAGAAATGAGTTGTGAGTTTATGACTTGGGAAATTTTATTTGAGAAAAGTTTATTGCCTATTTTAGAAATGGAAATTTGAAAATGAGGTTTGTTTGATTGTTGCCTGAATTACAATTGAACATTATAGTTTTAAATTGTGTTTGTGCACAATAACTTTAAATTATCATTTTCCCATTGAAAACTAGATTAGTATGTATTGTGTTAATTATGGATTTCGATAACTACTGTGTTGCCACTTTGTGAATGGAAAATTGACTTTGGAAATTGATTATGTTTTGCATGAAATAATTTGAATAATATGATTTGAAATTGTTTTTGATTCACACTTGGCATAGCAGTCCCTTACTCTGTTCCTCCTCCACTTGTGGGGTTGAGTTTGATATTTGATTATTTTCCTCCCTCTCTGGCTTGCCAGTCTGAGGTGAGTTTGGATGAGTACTCATTAGCTAGCTAGCCACCTCCCTCACTGATTTTGATTAGTGGGGTGAGTTTGCCTTGTCGTGGTGTACAACACGGCATGTTCGAAAAGGTTTGTGTCATGACCTAAGTTGTGTTATTAATTGGCAACACTGTGTTATTCAATTATTTTATCAAATTTGTGTTATATGAGCATTGAAAATTGTGGATTATTTGAATTGTAAATTGTCAATAAAAGTTTTATATACCGCATTTTAAATTGTTATTGTGCACCATTGAGTAAATTTTACTCAGCGATAGCTTTTTCATTGCTGTCACAGGTAGACAGACAGACAGAGCAACATAGTAGGCTGCTTGTGCTACACTTTGGAATTTTGTCAGGTATATTGAATATACCACCTTTTGTAATTTTTGTTGTAATGTATATGCACTGTATGTATATATTGTACTTGGTCTTGAGTAGTTGTAAACTAAAGTTATAAATTATTTTAGCCTGTAAAAATGTTGTACTATAATTTTCTTATATCAGCTTTGAAATACTTAGTCATTTTGCATTCTATTTTTGAAACTACTGAAAGTGATGTTGAATTGAGTTTGACTTATGTTTGAGAAAATTGATTTGTGTTGAGCCATATTGGAGTTTGGGACTGAAAAAAATATATTGAAAGTGTTTTCTATAGGTTTATAAAGAACTATTTTGCTCAAAATACAGACGGCAATCCGCTGAAATTTTTATAAAAGTTGTGGCTATTTCAGACCTAATGTGTGATTTAACTTCGATTAAAAAGTTTTTACACCTGTCAAAAGTGCTCACCACTTTAAAAAGAAGTAAGAAATTGTTTAAAATCCCTTGTAGTGTATTTAATGGGTTATCGGTAGGCAAAGTACAGTAATTCATTAGGTGTACTACGGGATCATGTTACATCTTACGGAGGCGTAGGGTGTGACACCTATAATATACCCGAGGCTAGTCACAAGCAGTCTTCAAGGTGTAGCTGTAGGAATCTCACTCAACTGCTCTATCTCTACTCTCACTTGCGATAGCATACAAAGCTATCGCTAAGTAGTAAACTCAGTGGTGCACAACTATAATTTAAAATGTAATACAATATACATTGGCAATAATTATACCAAAAATTTTGGAATCTCGAAATTTAACCAATTTCCAAATGTCAACATTTTCATCGCCAATAATAATAGTCACTTGTTAAAATAACCTTGATCAAAATTTCAATTTGTCAAATCACAACTGAACAATAAAAATAATTCCTACAATTATGGAAATAAACAATTGTTTTAACAAAATAATTTGTGTACAATCTCATTTAAAATCACAATTTCTTATCAATCAAAACCCATTCTTTATCTCACTAACTATGCAAGACTAATCTGAAAGAGCCCTCTTCGGGGGCGATTTTAACTCCCTATGGTCGGGGAGATTGAACCGCGATTCTAACTCCCTATGATCGGGGAGGTCGAATCATCGTGCACAGTACACACCACAATAATGCAACTTCCGAAAGGGGTAATGAAAAACTTAGATCTAACCTCTAATAAGAGGATAATCTAAGCCTGTGCATATACCATGGTAGTCAAAACAAAACAAAGCTAACTTCGTTGTCTCCTCAACAAATGAGAGAGATGGGTAATAACCCAGTCAAGCATCTATAGTGAGATATAAAACAATATCATGAATCTCTTTTTTTTTTTTTTTGTAAGCATAAATCACAACACAATATTAATTCAAGATCAATTCCAATATTCCATAATTTTTTTATGCTCATTACAATCCAAAACAAAATTTTGTATTTTATTCATGCAAATTGCCCGTCACAATTCAAAACATAATTCCAACACAATTTTCTAGACATAATTTATCCAGTCCAAAACAATGTTCAATAATTGTTGAAATAATATTTCACAAAAATAAACTCATGCTTGCTATACCGATTTCAATAATCATTGAAATAAATTCCATAATTGATAAACATAGTGCAAAAGGAAAAATAAAATCATTTAATTACGTAAAATATTCAAAACAAATATAATTAAAAACTAGTTGTGCACAAACATCTTTTGTCGACTCAATTTACTCAAACTTTCATTTCTCCTTCGAAGATTCCTTTCCAACTGAAACACATAAATTTAAAGTGCTTCAATATCCATTTCTAATACTTAAATTCTAACAATTTCTTTGCAGACTTATCCTACCTATTACGGTTTATAAATTTCGGGTCTTTCACATTTTTATATATGGTGGCACTATTCATGGCACTATTTAAGTCAAAATATTGACTTTTCTATACTTAATAGGTTTATTATTTCTAATTGAACCCATATACCACATTTTAGGTGTCAATTTTGTTGGCATCGATTGTCAATTTAATTTCAAAGTCTCCAAAGAGAGATAACAATTTTTCAGTTTTGGTCTCCTGTTTTCTACTATTCCATTAGTCTGATTATTGTGAGAATTTGGCTAAGTGTCCTTCAATAAAGTTGTTCCTTGTTGTCTTAGCTTTAATTCCCTTTTTGAATCACTCCATTTGGAGTTTTGTAGCCCAAGTTATGCCTATTTTTCTAAGGCTGGCCGGATTTAGTGTTACCCAGAATTCTAGGCATTTTCTGGATACTGGATGTTTTGGTGTGCTAAATGTAGGTGACCTTTCAGATAGGTTATGGTCAAAATTTCAATTTGTTTTCTTCATGAAAGTTGTAGGGCTATGTCTCAGCTTTCTATCGGTATAAGATTTAGGTCATTTGGACCTTTCTAGGCCAAGTTATGGTCATTTAAGTAACTACTATTCATTAGGTCATTTTTGTACAGGGTAGTGTGCCCAAATTTGAATTTGGCCTAATTGTTCACTAAGTTATGGCCATTTTCTGAGCATGATTCCAGAATGAAAAATGGTCCATTATATGTCTATTTTCATTCTCAATTGACTTCATACCAATTGGGCTAGTAAAGTTTCAGTTTTGGTCCCTGAAAGGGACCTAGGTCAAGCTGTCTGCATACTGACCCTAACTAATCCGAATTAAAACTTGGTTCTAACAATTCACACACACCACAAATGGTCATAATTGACCATTTCTCAACTCAAGTAAGGTCAACTACATCAATTGACCAATTCTCAACTTTTTCTCTAATTTTTCAAAATGCTCAAAACCCTAATTACATAAAGTTCAAATCTAATGCATTCAAAGTGCACATTCAATGTTTACATACTTCATTCAACCTAAACAACCAATCAAACACATCAAAATCATTCATTTCTAACCCTAACCTAAGCTGGCTGAAATTTCCATATTACTCCCCCAACAAGTGTTTTCTTTTGATTTTAAGTTAAGATCTAAGCTACTTACACTAAAAACATATGTACCAAACATAAATTTTCAATTCAAACCACTAACCTTTCTTTCTCTTCAATTTCCCTCCTTGTTTCTTCTTTCTTTCTTGCCCAATCACCTTCTCAAGCGAGTTTATCAAGTTTTAATGGATTAATTTGGGATCAAAGTAGGTTTAAGTGGTTGAAACCAAGCTTGGATTCAAGCTTTCATGGTGTAACAATGGTGGCTAAGTGAAAGAGAGGAGGGGCGGCACACTTGGGAAGAAGAAGAAGATGGGATTTTCTTTTTAATTTTATGTCTTTATGTTTTATTTAAATAATAATTGACTTGGTCAATTATGTAGGGAAAAATCAAAATTAGTTTTGACATCATATGTCATCCAATGATGTAATAAACTTTTTCAATTTTTTTTTCTTTTGCATTTATTTTTTTTCATTAGTTCTTAAATTTAATTCCTGATTCCAAAATTTTCTCTTTGTTGATTTTATTGGACAGTTAGGTTAGGAGTCAGCTCTAAGGGTGAATTGACCAAATTGCCCCTCACTGATTCAATCAGGTTTGCAAGTTATTCGATATTTCTTCTGGATCTCTGACCTAATTATTTGATCTGCTTAACAACTCTTTTTCGTAATTTTCTCTTTTCCATTGTGTTCATAATAGTTCTAAGGACCGTAGCGTCACATTTTCCGATTCGAAATTTGAGTTAAGACTAACCTCGCAATCATTTCCCGGGAAGGTCACCCATCGCTGTGACTCCTTGCTCATTTAACATTTTATGTTTTATTTTTCTTATTTATACTTAACTATTTGGCAATTACTAATTATTTGTGTTCAGGGCTTATCTAGGTGTCTTAGATGTGATTATAATCCCCTTAATTATTCGGACCGATGCCGGTCACCGGAATAGTAAAATATACCAAGCTATACAAATAGGGGGTGTTACAATTCTCCCCCTCTTAAAATAAATTTCATCTCAAAATTTTACTTGGTATCAGTCTCTGAACAGCTGTAGGTGCTATCTCCTCATGTCCTCTTCACGCTCCCAAGTAGTTTCTTGGACTGAATGATGGTTCCACAGCACTTACTCATTGATTGCTCACCTCATGTGCCAAGTTTCTTATGAGCTTCTGTCATAAGTTAGATTTAATTTCATTTCAATTTTAGAGGTAAGAAAATCTGTGTGCTAGTGGATCCACTTTTTCTAGGACCTCGTATTATCCTATGAGTGAAAACTTAGTTTTACTATTTTCTTATCATATCTCTTGATCATTTGATGCAACCTTCAGTTTAGTTTAGAATATTTTAGTCTTTTCTTGCTGTTGTTTTAGTAATTATTTTCCTTTGTAGTCTTTTTTTTTTTTTTTAATGACCTTATTGGTCATATATGAACTGCCTATCTCTTTATTGGCCATAGGTCCATAACCATTATCTTACCATCTCCATTTATGACTAAGGCCTATGTGCCATTTTGCACTATCTTTTTTGCTTTTGTTTAACTTATTTCTTTCTTGATAAAATAGTTTGAGATATCGTTATGCGTCTTTAGTAGGTTGTTTGCCCTGGTGGCAATTCCTCATCTAGTGTTTTTCTCATTTCTTACTGTTCTATTTGTTTCCTTTTTTTTTTCATTCCATAACTTAACTTTAATTATTTTATTCCTCAATCTTATCTTCTTCCTTAACTTGACTGTCGAGTCATGATTTAGCACCTCTTATCATCCCTAATAAATCTACTATACTTTAATATTACTTTGATTTGGACCTCTGACCATTCTAGTCAACACTTTAACTAATATTCATAACGTTTCTTTATTACATTTGCACCAACTATTCTAATTTTTACTTTCACAACTCTTTTATCTATCAATATTCTATAGCTTATTTTGCACTGATGTGTAGTCATTACTTCCTTTTGTACTGAACTATAACCTTTCGATATTCTAACTTTAGAGTTTTAAATCCCGGGGTTAAAATTTTCAAACTCTCTTCCAATAATAAAATTCTGTCCCGGCAGAATTTTATCAAAACAGATGCCGTTCGTAATAATCCTCATCTTTGTGCACTATCGGGTGGTACGTAGCTCTACACAATAATCTCAAGTCAGTACTGTAATCTGCAGCTTATAGTACAAACATTAACAACATTGCATAGTTGCTACGATATATTCAAATAGATCAAACTTTCCTATATTTTATCCTTTTCGAATTCACTAATATACAGAACTTATTCTGATTACAATATTCATTGAAAATTACTAACAGTAACATCTTTGCCCTCATCTAGAGCAATTATATTACTATAATTTACTTTTAGGTCCTTTTTCCTTATATTAAATAGGCTCACTAATTAACTCATAATTTATTGTATACTAATAATTATTTTTCGTTGACAAAGTCTTCCAAAACTAATGTCAATCACGCTTATTATCGTAGTTTATATCCTAAAGGACTAGTTACTAATGCATCAAAATTTATTCCCATGCAAAGGAATAACAACAGAACATATAATTCTAACACTAATATACAAATAAGTAGTATTGGGGTCAAATAATAACTAATTGTTTCCTCTAAAAATTAAAAACTTACCAGCAGCTACATCTGAAGTTTCTGCTATTTCTCTCTGGTGCATAGTGGACGTTTTGATTGATGCGCTACTATGATTGGGTGGATTCGCTATGCTTGGATTATGCTTGGATTATGAGGAGTACCAACTCTATTTCTAGCTTGGCCCTGACCAACTATCTGCGAACTTCAGAGAGCAAATCGAGGTGCTTTGGTGCAATCTCTAGCGAAATGTCTGAGTTCGCCACATTTGTAGCAGGCTCCAGTGGCCTTATGACACATATCCCCGTGTAACTTGCCACATACCTCACAGACACAGATAAGGTAGGAACTTCTGATTCTTTACCAATGGGTTCTCAACTACTTTTGCCTTGAAGATCCGCCTCTGCCAGATCCATAACCACTAGGCTCTCCAGTGTTCTTCCTTTTTCCCAAATTACTATTAGAACTTTGGCTAGTCTGTTCCCCACTTTTTCCTTTTTCATGTAGCTCTTGCGGGGTTGGGTTTGTACTTAGGCTTGAGCTAGAGTTTGAGCTTGGGCTAACAAACTATCAACCATTTATTGAAAGAAGGTGGCCATTTGTTGGGTCACTTGTGCGGTGATTTGTACCGGTGGAATTGGCACAGTCGAGCCTTTGACACTCCGAGGAGCTAAGGCCTACTCTTGTGCCTCAACTGTATCTGATTGTTCTACTAGTTTATTCCCCTCTTTCATTTATATTCATAAAATTTTCTTTTCTCGGGATAACCTGCACAAGGAGATTTCTCTCTATTAATTCATATTTATGATGCAATTGTACTATATGTATCAAATATTTGAGCAGTTGTATGTACCAACAAAATATTTCAAATTCACAGTTTAAAATTTACTTTAAAACCATTGCTCTGATACCACTAAAACATGTCACACCTTACCCCTCTGTAAGGCATAACATGATCCCGTAGTATACCTAATGAATTACCAAACTTCACCTACCGATAACCCATTAAATACACTACAAGGGATTTTAAAATAATTTTCTTACTTTTCGAAGGTGGCGAGCACTTTTGGTAGGAATTAAAAATTTTATTTGGAGATAAACCACAAATCAAATTTAAAATCAACTTAAAGTTTCTGCAAATTTTATAAAAATTTCGGTAGAGTGCCATCTGTATTTTGAGAAAACCAAACTTAAAACCTGCAAAGAAATACACTCCTAATGCTTTCAAAAAAACCACAACTCCAATACACTCATTTTCATATCCTCATTCATCACAATCAATTCAATTCACTTATCAAGTCAAACTCATCATAAAAGAAACCATCCATAAGTTTCAATTTACAAAAGAAAGTAAATAATACATTCATTAAGGTACTAAAATTATTGTTACAACTAAATTTGCATTTCCATTATACACCCAAAATAACATTTTAAAAGTTTTATACATCTGCTCAAATAATTTACACATATATTTACATGCATAATCAAAATCTAATATACAAGGGTATACCTATAATATACCCGAGGCTAGTCATAAGCAGTCTTCAAGGTGCAGCTGTAGGAATCTCACTCAACTACTCTATCTCTACTCTCACCTACGACAGCATACAAAGCTATCGCTGAGTGGTGAACTCAATGGTGCACAACTATAATTTAAAATGTAATACAATATATATTGACAATAATTATACCAAAAATTTTGGAATCTTGAAATTTAACCAATTTCCAAATGTCAAAATTTTCATTGCCAATAATAATAGTCACTTGTTAAAATAACCTTGATCAAAATTTCAATTTGTCAAATCACAACTCAACAATAAAAATAATTCCTGCAATTATGGAAATAAACAATTATTTTAACAAAATTATTTGTGCACAATCTCATTTAAAATCACAATTTCTTATCAATCAAAACCCATTCTTTATCTCACTAACTATGCAAGACTAATTCGAAAGGGCCATCTTCAAGGGCGATTTTAACTCCCTATAGTCTGGGAGATCAAACCACGATTCTAACTCCCTATAGTCGGGGAGGTCGAATCATCGTGCACAATACACACCACAATAATGCAACTTCCGAAAGGGCCAATGAAAAACTTAGATCTAACCTCTAATAAGAGGAGAATCTAAGCTTGTGCACATACCATAATATTCAAAACAAAACAAAGCTAACTCCATTGTCTCCTCAACAAATGAGAGAGACGGGTAATAACCTAGTCAAGCATCTATAGTGAGATATAAAATAATATCATGAATCTCTTTATCCTTTTTTTTTTTTGTGAGCATAAATCACAACACAATAATAATTCAAGATCAATTCTAATATTCCATAATTTTTTTATGCTCATGACAATCCAAAACAAAATTTTGTATTTTATTCATGCAAATTGCCCATCACAATTCAAAACATAATTCCAATGCAATTTTCCAAACATAATTTATCCAGTCCAAAACAATATTCAATAATTGTTGAAATATTATTTCACAATACTAAACTCATGCTTGCTATACCAATTTCAATAATCATTGAAATAAATTTCATAATTGATAAACATAGTGCATAAGGAAAAATAAAATCATTTAATTACATAAAATATTCAAAAAAAATTCAATTGAAAACTAGTTGTGCACAAACCTTTTTTATCGACTCAATTTACTCAAACTGTCATTTCTCCTTCGAAGATCCCTTTCCAACTGAAACACATAAATTCAAAGTGCTTCAGTATCCATTTCTAATACTTAAATTCTAACAATTTCGTTGCAGACTTATCCTACCTATTGTGGTTTATAAATTTCAAGTCTTTCACATTTTTGTGTATGGTGGCACTATTCAAGTCAAAATATTGACTTTTCTATACTTAATAGGTTTATTAGTTCTAATTGCACCCATATACCACATTTTGGGTGCCAATTTTATTGGCATCGATTGTCAATTCAATTTTTAAATCTCCAAAGAGAAATAACAATTTTTCAGTTTTGGTCCCCTATTTTCTACTATTCTATTGGTCTAGTTACTGTGAGAATTTGGCTAAGTGTCCTTCATCAAAGCTGTTCCTTATTGTCTTAGCTTTAATTCCCTTTTTGAATCACTCCATTTGGAGTTTTGTAGCCCAAGTTATGCCTATTTTTCTAAGGCTGGCCGGATTTGGTGTTACCCAAAATTCTAAGCATTTTCTGGATACTGGCAGTTTTGATGTGTTGGCTGTAGGTGACTTTTCATATAGGTTATGGTCAAAATTTGGATTTGTTTTCTCATGAAAGTTATAGGACTATGTCTCAGCTTTCTATCGGTATAAGATTAAGGTCATTTAGACCTTCCTAGACCAAGTTATGGTCATTTAAGTAACTACTGTTCATTTGGTCATTTTTGTACAAGGCAGTGTGCCCAAATCTGGATTTGGCCTAATTGTTCACTAAGTTATGGTCATTTTCTAAGCATGATTTCTGAATGAAAAATGGTCCATTATGTGTCTATTTTCATTCCTAATTGACTTCACACCAATTGGGTAGGTAAATTTTCAGTTTTGGTCCCTAAAAGGGACCTAGGTCAAGCTGTCTGCATACTGATCCTAACCAATCCGAATTGAAACTTGGTTCTAACAATTCACACACACCACAACTAGTCACAATTGACCATTTCTCAACTCAAGTAAGGTCAACTACATCAATTGACCAATTCTCAACTTTTTCTCTAATTTTTCAAAATGCTAAAAACCCTAATTATATAAAGTTTAAATCTAATGTATTCACAGTGCACATTCAATGTCTACATACTTCATTCAACCTAAACAACTAATCAAACACATCAAAATCATTCATTTCTAACCCTAACCTAAGCTAGCCAAAATTTCCATATTATTCCCCCAACAAGTATTTTCTTTTGATTTTAAGTTAAGATCTAAGCTGCTTACACTAAAAATATAAGTACTAAACATAAATTTTCAATTCAAACCACTAACCTTTCTTTGATGTTCAACTCTTCAATTTCCCTCCTTGTTTCTTCTTTCTTTCTTGCCCAATCACCTTCTCATGTGAGTTTATCAAGTTCTAATGGATTAATTTGGGATCAAAGCAGGTTTAAGTGGTTGAAACCGAGCTTGGATTCAAGCTTTCATGGTGTAACAATGGTGGCTAAGTGAGAGAGAGGAGGGGTGGCACACTTGGGAAGAATAAGAAGATGGGATTTTCTTTTTAATTTTATATATTTATGTTTTATTTAAACAAGAATTGACTTGGTCAATTATGTAGGGAAAAATCAAAATTAGTTTTGACATTATGATGATGTCATCCAATGATGTAATAAACTTTTTCAATTTTCTTTTTTTTTTCTTTGCATTTATTTTTTTTTCCATTAGTTCTTAAATTTAATTCTCGATTTTGAAATGTTCTTTTCTCTAATTTATTGGACAGTTAGATCAGGAGTTAGCACTAGGGGTGAATTGACTAAATTGCCCCTCACTGTTTCAATCTGATTTGCAAGTTATTCGATATTTCTTCTGGATCCCTGACTTAATTATTTAACCTGCTTAACAACTCTTTTTCATAATTTTCTCTTTTCCATTGTGTTCTCAATAGTCCTAAGGACCGTAGCGTCACATTTTCTGATTCGAAATTTGAGTTAAGACTGACCTTGCTATCATTTCTCAGGAAGGTCACCCATCACTATGACTCCCGGCTCATTTAACATTTTATGTTCTATTTTTCTTATTTATACTTAACTATTTTGTAATTACTAATTATTTGCATTCAGGGCTTATCTAGGTGTCTTAGATGTGATTCTAATCCCCTTAATTGTCCGAACCGATACCGATCACCAAAACAGCAAAATATACCAGGCTATGCAAATAGGGGTGTTACAATGTAAATGGTTTGGTGGCCAATAATGGATGTGCCTGAGGACATTAAAATTATTTGCATATCTACTGGCTCAATGGGATCAACTTAACTAATGCAAGATAAGTCAATAATGGATGTGCTTGAGATTTTGAGCATTAGGGGCTAGGTAAAAAGATTGAACCTCACATGAGATGTGATGGGCAAGGAGTTGCTCAGTTACAGTTTATTGAAATTCCAATAGTGGATGTGCCTGAGGATGATCAATAAGACTATAAGAATTCAATCACCCACTAGAAATTCAACAACTAGGATTTCCATTTCCTATTTTGGAAGTGTAGGATTCGCTAAGTTAGTGGGAGGACCAATTTGATAAAAAGGCCATAATCATTTTGGTTAATTACATGATATATTTACTAATTAATCTGGTTATTTTTCCGGGTCCAAAAACTGGCCGAACCTAAAATGACCTAAAATGACCTAAAGTGACCAATTTTGGTACATTCTGACTAGCTAAAATGACCATAACTTGGTCTAGTAAACTCAGAATGACTTGAAATTTTGCCCCGCGTGCAATAATACATAGATCTACAAGTTTGTAATTTTGACCAAAACCCAAAAACCGAGGGAACTAGGTCATCCAGCTAGGTCAAATTAGTATACCGAAATCCGACAAATTGTAATAAAACGCAATGTACATGGAAATGAATTTGGTAATATGTACCAATTCAAAAAGGCTACAAATGTGACATATTGGTGACATTAAAACCTAATTCACCTAGAATGCATCGAGGGTCGGCATCTTAGGTTGACTAAGCAAAGAATAGAACTCAATGAATTAATTATTAAGCATTATCATTAGAGATAGTTTAAATGAGTACTGAAACACTTCAAAATGTGTTTCTCAGTTAGCAACGACTCAGGGAAAGGGAAGAAAACACTGAGTCAGAGCCAAGAGGCATATATAAGAGGTTTGTGCACAATAGTTCTTTCTTTTGAATTTTTCATGTAACACTCCTAAGTTCGGTAGTGCGTTCTACTGTTTCGGTGACCAGTGTTGTCCGGACAGCTAGGATGCCTAGAACTACACTTCGTTATGAGTGAGGAGACATAAAATAATGAAATACAAGAAAAGAAAATACAAGAAAAACAAAGGAAAAATAATAGCAAAGAAAGGTAACCAAGTTAAGCGAGCCGAGAACCCTAGCGATGGGTAACCGCACCGGGAAGTCACGGCGTAGACCGTTGACTGGCCCTGGACTGCAGGAAACCCTGGAAAATATTTATAGGACTTAAAGAGACATCAATTGAAGTATAAATATCATTAGAAATATCAAAGAAAAATTAAATAATTAGTACAAAGAAAAGTGAGAAATCGAAAAACAGACAAAACTCGGTGTTACAGAAAAATCGAGAATGCAACCCGAACAGGGGCATTATGGTCATTTGACATCCCGAATTGTCTTTTGACCTAAATGTCCATTAAAAATAAATAATATTACACTTAGAAAATAAAATGAAAAATTAATTTGGTGGTACCTAATGTAAATAGCCAAAAGTGGAGTGAAAATTGTGTAAATAACACATTTAACATATTATATGATTAAATTGAGTGAGTGGGCCACTATTGATTAAATTAAGAACAAAAAGGGGCAGGTGTACACCTAATATGAAATATAAAAATTCATTTCCTCTAAGTTCTTCATCCATGCCGAATTGAGAAGAAAAGAAACCTCCATTGCCGTTTCACTTAAAGCTTCCTCCACTCCTTCATTTCACTTCCAATCACTTAGGTTTCTTCATTAAAGATTGCCTCCACATCACAAGGAAGAGTTTGATACTAAAATCAAGAAGTTTAGTCAAGGTTTAACAAGTTCCAACCAAAGGTAAGTTTGTATTTTTGAATATTGCTTTGTTAAAGTTTGTATACATGTTATGGGTGTTTGCTTTGTGAAGGAAATTTTAAGTTTTGAGGAGTTCTTGATATGTCCAATTTTGGACAGCCATGGAGTTGTATGGTTAATGAAATATTCTTACATATGTTTGATGAGAATTCATGTTGAATAGGGTGAATTGATGTCCTAGTAAATTATTCCACATGTATATGGTGATTGTGCACTTGGAATGGCAATTGATGAATTGTAGGACACTTTGGCATTGTGGAACAATTCGGCAGCCTTGGGACTCTTTGATGAATGTATGAATTCATGAAGATTTTGGCAGAATTATGACATTGAGGATTGATGGATATGTATATAAATTAGTGGTGGAAATTGTATGAAATGATGAGTAGTGTTTATGTGTATTTATGGTTGTAATTGGACTTTATGAATTAGAGTTTTATTTTGAGTGTTAAGGATGTTTGTAATCTGCCCAAAGAGACTTTAAAGTGAAGTGGTATATGGCTTTGGTAATGTACCAAAACAGAATGGGGTTGAGAGGTGGAATTGTAGCAAGGTAAATGTGTAAATTGATACATGTATAAACAATGTAATTAAGGACAGCCTACATTTTAGCCCATAACTTTAAATGTGTAACTCCAATTGGTATGAGACCAATTGGAGGTGAAACTAGGCACAAAATGTGCCAACTTTCATTGAGAAAGCGTACCAAAATTCTACTTGCAAGGTGACATGAAAAATGACCAATTCGGATTAAGTACAATTGAGACCTGAAAATTTACCAATTGGGCAGCAGTTAGTGTTTAGGCCATAACTCACTCAAAACAGGTCCAATTGACCTGAAATTTTAACCATGAATAGTTAAGACCCATACCTACAAGTCTTATGAAGACACCAAAGCCCAGAAATGACCATAAGCAAGTCAAACAGCTTGCACAATTTCGGGTCCAAAAACTGCCGAACCAAAGTTGACCAAATTGACCTAAAATGACCTAATTTGATGCCAATTGACCAGCAATAGTAAAATGACCATAACTTGGTCCACATAACTCAGAATGACCTGAAATTTTGCCCCACGTTCCATAAGACATAGATCTACAAGTTTGTAGTTTTGACCAAAACCCGAAAACCGAGGGAACTAGGTCGTCCGGCTAGGTTAAACTAGTATACCGGAATCCAGCAAGTTGCAATAAAATGCACCAAACAAGGAAATGAAATTGGTAACGTGTACCAACCCTAAAACACTATCGAATGTGACATATTAGTGACACTAAAACCTAATTTACCTAGAACGCATCGAGAGTCGGTATATTAGGTGATTAAGCAAATAATAGCTTTCAGTGAATTACTTATCGAACATTATCGTTAGAGACAATTTAATTTAGTACTGAAACACTTAAAATTGTGTTTCTCAGTTACCAAAGACTCAGGAAAAGGGAAGGAAACACTGAGTCCAGACCAGGAGACAATTATCAGAGGTTTGTGCACAACAACTCTTTCTTTTGAATTTTTCAATTGAAATGAATTATGACTATTTATACATTATTGTTTTAAATTGTGGAAATGTGTTTGAATGGATATTTATTGCTTGAAAAGCATTGTAAATGATTTGAAACTGTGAGAAATTATTTAAATTATATTGATGGATACTTATTGATTGAAAAGAATTGGAAATGGTTTGAAACCACAGCTATCATGTATATTGATTGTATTCCTCGCTAGCTTGTCTAGTGGGACGAATTGAATTCCCTCTCTGGCTGAAGTGTTGAGGTGTGTGCCTGTTGAGGACGAATTGGATGAGTACTCATATTTTTGCTAGCTAGCTATGTTATTCCTCATTAGTCATCGACTTTTGGGACGAATTGAATACCTCATTAGCCATCGGCTTTTGGGACGAATTGAACTTTGGAACATGATTAAGCTGTGTGTGATTTATTGATATGTATTGTGAGATTGTGAAATGAATTTAAACTCTTATTGACATATACTGTCTTTTGAATTCAACCATGATCTGAATTATTAAAATTTATTGTGATATTGAGAAATGGAGTTTAAATTCTTGTTAACAATTACTGTCTTAAAATTAACTATGGTTTTAAGTATCCACTATTTGTATGATTTATGAATTGTGATTTAAAGATGTATTTGGTTAATGTTGTGCACCACTGAGACATTGTCTCAGCGATAGCTTTTTATTGCTGTCGCAGGTAGACAGACAGACAGGGCAGCAGACTAGGCTGCTAGTACCTCCAGCGAGAGATTACCGGGTATAATGAGTATACCAATATTTTGCATTTTGTACTGTAATGTATGACCACTGTATGTACATATTGTTTTTGGTTTTGAGCAGTTGTAAATTCAAATTGTACCTTGAAGTTGTAAAATAATTATGAGTTATTTTGGCTTGTAAAAGTTGTATTATACTTCTCTTATCTCAGACTTTGAAAAATCACTGTGGATTTGAGTTGAGAAAAATGTTGTGTTGAGAAATATGTTGAAGTTGAGATTTGGAAAAATATTGAAGTACTTTTTACAGGTTTTCTGAGGAACTGTTTAATCCAAAATACAGATGGCACTCTGCCAAAATTTTTACAGAAATTCCAAATAATTCAAATGTGTTAGTTCTATCACTTCAGTTCACAAAAGTTTTTAACGCCTGTAAATAGTGCTCACCACTGTAAAAGAAGTAAGAAAACTTTTTAGAATCCCTTGTAGTGTATTTAATGGGTTATCAGTAGATGGAGTTGGTAATTCATTAGATATACTACGGGATCATGTTATGCCTTACAGAGGGATAGGGTGTGACATGTTTTAGTGGTATCAGAGCAAAGTTTTTAAATTTTGTTTTCACATGTTACTTGAATATTCTTTCTTTATAGTACAACTGCTCAACATCATTGTTTGATACATATAGTACATTGCATTATAAATATGCACTAACGGGAGGAAATCTTCTTATGTTATTTGTTGAGGAGATTTAAAATCCTCGCATTGACTATGGAAGAGGGTGATCGTTCAGTCGATCAATCTATTGAGGCTGAGGTGCAAGGGGATGCCCCAGGCCTATATAATGTCAGTGGTTCAGCAGCACCAGCCCTTGCAGCACTACGCTTTCTGCTCGCTCAGCAGATGGCTGCAATGTTCCAACAAATGGCTGGTAATGCGCCTACTCAAGTCCCAATACAGACACCAGTGGTACAGCCACAGTCTCCTACGAGGCAGCATGATAAATTGATGAAATATGGGGCTACAAAGTTTAAGGGGATAGTAGATCCTCTAGAGGCTGAACAATGGTTAGAGAGGATTGATAGGGTATTCAAGAATCTGCATTGCACAGAGGAGCTCAGATTTGAATACTCTGTATCTTTGTTACAGGGAGATGCTTATGACTGGTGGAAAACCATTCCCCACAGTCTGGTAGAACCTGCAGTGCTAACATTGAATGACTTTCTCAAGGAATTCAGACAGAAATATGTCCCTGATGCTTATGTAGACCAGAAGTTACAAGAATTCCTAAGTCTGAAACAGGGGAGCAGATCAGTGGCTGAGTATGAAAGAGAATTATGCTTATGTAGACCAGAAGTTACAAGAATTCCTAAGTCTGAAACAGGGGAGCAGATCAGTGGCTGAGTATGAAAGAGAATTTTCCCGCCTGAGCCATTATGCAGTGAGTTTACTTTCTACCAGTAGGGAGAGATGCAAGAGGTTTGAAACCGGCTTGAAGCCCAGTATCAGATTACAAGTAGTTGGATTCAAACACACTAACTTCTCTGAACTTATTTCTCAAGCTCTAGAGTTAGAAAGAATTGAGTCCAAGTCGCTCCCGAAAAAGAAATCGAGAAGACAGAGAAAGAGGGAAAATCAGAGAACAGAGTTCTAGTGGTCCTACTAGAAAGAGGAAGAACTATGGGGACATGGCGTATGGCAAGAAATGCGGTAGGGGAAGATATTCGTGATGTAACCTCCCCTATCCGGGTTAGCAGAGTACCAGAGGTTCTTACCCTCCCCGCCAATGTGAAACATGTGGAAGAAATCATGGTGGGATATGCTACAAGGCTATTGGAGCCTGTTATAACTGTGGAGGCACCGGACACTTTGCCAAGGACTACACCAGTAGTCGCAGAGTTGGACCACCTCCTACTACTGCAGAAGGGTCATTCGAGCCACATACTGAAGTTCACAACCACCCAGTAAAGGTAGAGGCAGGGGTAGAGGTAGCCCAGCAGGCAGCCAAGGCACAGTGAAAGAATCAGAGCAAGACAGTGCTCCAGTAAGAATGTATGCAATGAGACAGAGGGAAGAGGCCGAGACATCTGATGTTGTGGCTGGTACCTTCTCAACTTTTAATCAGAATGTGTTTGTGTTATTTGATCCGGGTTCTACCCATTCTTATGTGAGTGCTAGCATCATTGATTGCATTGCTGTTCCATGTACAAAAATGGACTTTGAGGTGCTAGTAACCAGTTCGTTAGGATAGGAAGTCAGGGTTAATAGAATATATAGAGATTGTCCTTTGGTGATCCAAGGACACACTTTCTTGTCTGATTTCATTGAAATGCCCTTCAGAGATTATGATATCATCTTGGGCATGGATTGGTTAGCTAGGCATCATGCCATGATTGACTGTAGGCTGAAGACAGTCACTTTTGGCCTTCCTCAGTACAGTGATGTGGTAATACATGGGGAAAGACAGTTATTGCCATCAAACATCATTTCGGCTGCACTAGCCAGAAAGATGATCAGAAAGGGGTGTGAAGCCTACTTGGCACATGTGGTAGACACCCAAGTGGGGAGTCCAGCATTGAAGGACATCCCTACAGTACATGACTTTCCAAATGTGTTTCTTGATGAATTGCCAGGATTACCTCCAGAAAGAGAAGTGCAGTTTGAAATTAATGTTATGCCTGGTGTGGATCCAATCTCCATAACGCCATATAGAATGGCACTAGCAGAGTTGAAGGAGTTGAAGATACAATTGCAAGAACTACTTGAAAAGGGCTTTATCCGCCCTAGTGTGTCACCTTGGGGAGCACCAGTATTGTTTGTTAAGAAGAAGGATGGTACTCTCCGCTTATGCATTGACTACCGGCAGTTGAATAAGGTGACAATAAAGAACAGATATCCATTGCCTTGCATTGATGATCTGTTTGATTAGTTGAAGGGTGCAGCTGTATTCTCCAAAATTGATTTGTGATCTGGTTATTATCAGTTGAAGGTGCAAGAGCAGAGTATTCCAAAAACTGCTTTCAGAACTCGGTATGGCCACTATAAGTTTCTAGTGATGCCATTTGGGCTAACAAATGCTCCAGCTGCTTTTATGGATCTGATGAACACTATCTTCAGACCATATCTCGATCAATTTGTGGTGGTGTTTATTGATGACATTTTGATATATTCAAGGAATGCAGAGGAGCATGACAGACATCTGCGAATTGTACTACAGACTTTAAGGGAGAAACAACTATACGCCAAATTGTCGAAATGTGAATTTTGGCTTACAGAAATCTCCTTTTTGGGACATGTTGTGTCAGCTGAAGGGATCAAGGTAGATTCCAGCAAGGTAGAAGCTATCCTTAATTGGAAGCCGCCCAGGAACATCACAGAAATTCGCAGCTCGGTTTAGTGGATATTAACGTCGGGTTGTGAAGGGGTTTTCTAAGTTATATAATACACTGACAAAACTACTTAGTAAATATGTAAAATTTCAGTGGACTGATAAATTCAAGAAAAGTTTTGATGAGTTTAAGAGGTGTTTGGTGAAGCTCAGCTTCACTTTACCTACTCCGGGTAAAGAATACACAGTTTATAGTGATGCTTCTTACAATGGGCTAGGCTGTGTACTGATGCAAGATCGGAATGTGATTGCTTATGCATCACGCCAGCTGAAACTGCATGAGAGGAACTACCCAACACATGATCTGGAGCTAACAGCTATTGTTTTTGCTCTGAAGATCTGGAGACACTATTTGTATGGGGAGAAATGCTACATTTACACAGATCACAAGAGCTTGAAGTACTTAGGCACCCAGAAGGAATTGAATTTGAGGCAGAGAAGATGGTTAGAACTCATTAAAGATTATGATTGCTTAATAGACTATCAGCCAGGGAAAGCAAATGTGGTGGCTGACGCCTTAAGTCGCAAGACTATGGCAAGTCTCAGAGTTTCTCCTTTGTCCATGGTATGTGAATTGAAAGCACAACATGCCAGTTTAGAGATTGATAATGAGGGATAGACAGTAGTTGCATGGCATGTACAGCCAGTGTTGATTGATCATATCAGAATGGCTGCTCAGAGTGATGAAAAATATCAGAAGCTACTGAAAGAAGTCCAGCAGAGCAAGAAACCTGAATTCTCTGTGAGAAATGATGGTTTATTGCTACATCAGGGCAGAATGTGCGTTCCTAGTGATGTGGAATTGAGACAAATCATTATGAAGGAAGTACATGAGTCTCCATTTGTTATGCACCCTAGTGGAACTAAAATGTACAGAGGACTGAAAGAGCATTACTGGTGGATAGGTATGAAGAGAGATATAGCTGAATTTGTTTCCAAATGCCTAACTTGTCAGCAAGTAAAGGCAGAACATCAAGTTCCAGCTGGTTTGTTACATCCTTTGTCAGTACCAGAGTGGAAATGGGAACGAATAACTATGGATTTTGTTACAGGACTTCCAAGGACACAGAGTAGTCATGATGCGATGGGTTATAGTTGATGATTGACCAAGTCTACTCACTTTTTGCGATTCGATGGACTATAGCACGGAAAGATTGGCCGATTGTACATATATGAGATTGTAAAATTGCATGGAGTGCCAGATCAATTGTGTCCGACAGAGATCCTAGGTTCACTTCTAGATTAGGGTAGTCTTCAGAGAGCCCTAAGAACTAGATTGAACTTCAAAGACAAAGATTCCACCCACGCATTGATGGCCACCAAAGGGTTATTCAGATATTAGAGGATATGCTACGGGCTTGTGTGATTGAATTTGAAGGTAGTTGGGATACACACTTGCCTTTGATTGAGTTTTCTTATAACAACAGCTACCAATCAAGCATTGGCATGCCTCCATATGTAGCATTGTATGGCAGGAAGTGCAAAACTCCCTTATGTTGGGATGAAGTGAAAGGAAGATGATTGGGCCAGAAATTGTTCAGCAGACAGAGGAAAAGATCAGATTGATTAGAGATAGACTCAAGGCTGCATCAGACCGTCAGAAGTCCTATGTTGATCTGAAAAGAAGAGATATTGAATATGCAGTGGGTGATAAGGTATTCCTCAAAGTTTCTCCTTGGAAGAGGATTATGAGATTTGGCAGAAAGGGGAAACTGAGTCCTCGTTTCATCGGACCATATGATGTTCTGGAAAGAGTGGGTCCTTTGGCATACCGGTTGGCATTACCTCCAAAGCTAGCAAGGATACACAGTGTCTTCCATGTGTCCATGTTAAGGAGGTACAGATCTGACCCATCTCATGTACTATCAGTTGAAGAGATTGAGGTAAATCCAGACCTCTCATATGAGGAAGACCCATAAAAATTTTGGCATATGAGGTGAAGCAGCTGAGGAACAAACATATACACCTGGTTAAAGTACTGTGGAACCATCATTCAGGCCAGGAAGCTACTTGGGAACGTGAAGAGGATATGAGGAGACAGCACCCACAGCTGTTCAGAGACTAATGCCAGGTAAAATTTCGAGACGAAATTTATTTTAAGGGGGGGAGAATTGTAACACCCCTAAGTTCGGTAGTGCGTTCTACTGTTCCGATGACCAGTGTTGTCCGGACAGCTAGGATGCCTAGAACTACACTTCATTATGAGTGAGGAGACATAAAATAATGAAATACAAGAAAAGAAAATACAAGAAAAACAAAGGAAAAATAATAGCAAAGAAAGGTAACCAAGTTAAGCGAGCCGAGAACCCTAGCGATGGGT
This sequence comes from Hevea brasiliensis, assembly GCF_030052815.1. Lineage (NCBI taxonomy): Eukaryota > Viridiplantae > Streptophyta > Magnoliopsida > Malpighiales > Euphorbiaceae > Hevea > Hevea brasiliensis. Next base: position 86,405,200 of record NC_079497.1, on the reverse strand, counting down.
GACCGCACCGGGAAGTCACGGTGTGGACCGTTGACTGGCCCTGGACTGTGGGAAACCCTGGAAAATATTTATAGGACTTAAAGAGACATCAATTGAAGTATAAATATCATTAGAAATATCAAAAAAAAAAATTAAATAATTAGTATAAAGAAAAGTGAGAAATCGAAAAACAGACAAAACCAGGTGTTACCGAAAAATCGAGAATGCAACCTGAACAGGGGCATTATGGTCATTTGACATCCCGAATTGTCTTTTGACCTAAATTTCCATTAAAAATAAATAATATTACACTTAGAAAATAAAATGAAAAATTAATTTGGTGGTACCTAATGTAAATAGCCAAAAGTGGAGTGAAAATTGTGTAAATAACACATTTAACATATTATATGATTAAATTGAGTGAGTGGGCCACTATTGATTAAATTAAGAACAAAAAGGGGCAGGTGTACACCTAATATGCAATCTGCAAATTCATTTCCTCTAAGTTCTTCATCCATGCCGAATTGAGAAGAAAAGAAACCTCCATTGCCGTTTCACTTAAAGCTTCCTCCACTCCTTCATTTCACTTCCAATCACTTAGGTTTCTTCATTAAAGATTGCCTCCACATCACAAGGAAGAGTTTGATACTAAAATCAAGAAGTTTAGTTAAGGTTTAACAAGTCCCAACCAAAGGTAAGTTTGTATTTTTGAATATTGCTTTGTTAAAGTTTGTATACATGTTATGGGTGTTTGCTTTGTGAAGGAAATTTTAAGTTTTGAGGAGTTCTTGATATGTCCAATTTTGGACAGCCATGGAGTTGTATGGTTAATGAAATATTCTTACATATGTTTGATGAGAATTCATGTTGAATAGGGTGAATTGATGTCCTAGTAAATTATTCCACATGTATATGGTGATTGTGCACTTGGAATGGAAATTGATGAATTGTAGGATACTTTGGCATTGTGGAACAATTCGGCAGCCTTGGGACTCTTTGATGAATGTATGAATTCATGAAGATTTTGGCAGAATTATGACATTGAGGATTGATGGATATGTATATAAATTACTGGTGGAAATTGTATGAAATGATGAGTAGTGTTTATGTGTATTTATGGTTGTAATTGGACTTTATGAATTAGAGTTTTATTTTGAGTGTTAAGGATGTTTGTAATCTGCCCAAAGAGACTTTAAAGTGAAGTGGTATATGGTTTTGGTAATGCACCAAAACAGAATGGGGTTGAGAGGTGGAATTGTAGCAAGGTAAATGTGTAAATTGATACATGTATAAACAATGTAATTAAGGACAGCCTACATTTTAGCCCATAACTTTAAATGTGTAACTCCAATTGGTATGAGACCAATTGGAGGTGAAACTAGGCACAAAATGTGCCAACTTTCATTGAGAAAGCTTACCAAAATTCTGCTTGCAAGGTGACATGAAAAATGACCAATTCGGATTAAGTACAATTGAGACCTAAAAATTTACCAATTGGGCAGCAGTTAGTGTTTAGGCCATAACTCACTCAAAACAGGTCCAATTGACCTGAAATTTTAACCATGTATAGTTAAGCCCATACCTACAAGTCTTATGAAGACACCAAAGCCCAGAAATGACCATAAGCAAGTCAAACAGCTTGCACAAATTTGCGTCCAAAAACAGGCCGAACCAAAGTTGACCAAATTGACCTAAAATGACCTAATTTGATGCCATTTGACCAGCAATAGTAAAATGACCATAACTTGGTCCACATAACTCGGAATGACCTGAAACTTTGCCCCGCGTTCCATAAGACATAGATCTACAAGTTTGTAGTTTTGACCGAAACCCGAAAACCGAGGGAACTAGGTCGTCTGGCTAGGTCAAACTAGTATACCGGAATCCAGCAAGTTGCAATAAAATGCACCAAACAAGGAAATGAAATTGGTAACGTGTACCAATCCTAAAACACTATCGAATGTGACATATTAGTGACACTAAAACCTAATTTACCTAGAATGCATCGAGGGTCGGTATATTAGGTGATTAAGCAAATAATAGCTTTCAGTGAATTACTTATCGAACATTATCGTTAGAGACAATTTAATTTAGTACTGAAACACTTAAAATTGTGTTTCTCAGTTACCAAAGACTCAGGAAAAGGGAAGGAAACACTGAGTCCAGACCAGGAGACAATTATTAGAGGTTTGTGCACAACAACTATTTCTTTTGAATTTTTCAATTGAAATGAATTATGACTATTTGTACATTATTGTTTTAAATTGTGGAAATGTGTTTGAATGGATATTTATTGCTTGAAAAGCATTGTAAATGATTTGAAACTGTGAGAAATTATTTGAATGATATTGATGGATACTTATTGATTAAAAGTATTGGAAATGGTTTGAAACCATAGCTATCATGTATATTGATTGTATTCCTCGCTAGCTTGTCTAGTGGGACGAATTGAATTCTCTCTCTGGCTGAAGTGTTGAGGTGTGTGCCTGTTGATGATGAATTGGATGAGTACTCATATTTTTGCTAGCTAGCTATGTTATTCCTCATTAGTCATCGACTTTTGGAATGAATTGAATACCTCATTAGCCATCGGCTTTTGGGATGAATTGAACTTTGGAACATGATTAAGCTGTGTGTGATTTATTGATATGTATTGTGAGATTGTAAAATGAATTTAAACTCTTATTGACATATACTGTCTTTTGAATTCAACCATGATCTGAATTATTAAAATTTATTGTGATATTGAGAAATGGAGTTTAAATTCTCTTTAACAATTACTGTCTTGAAATTAACTATGGTTATAAGTATCCACTATTTGTATGATTTATGAATTGTGATTTAAAGATGTATTTGGTTAATGTTGTGCACCACTGAGACATTGTCTCAGCGATAGCTTTTTATTGCTGTCGCAGGTAGACAGACAGACAGGGCAGCAGACTAGGCTGCTATTACCTCCAGCGAGAGATTACCGGATATAATGAGTATACCAACATTTTGCATTTTGTATTGTAATGTATGACCACTATATGTACATATTGTTTTTGGTTTTGAGCAGTTGTAAATTCAAATTGTACCTTGAAGTTGTAAAATAATTATGAGTTATTTTGGCTTGTAAAAGTTGTATTATACTTCTCTTATCTCAAACTTTGAAAAATCACTGTGGATTTGAGTTGAGAAAAATGTTGTGTTGAGAAATATGTTGAAGTTGAGATTTGGAAAAATATTGAAGTGCTTTTTACAGGTTTTCTGAAGAACTGTTTAATCCAAAATACAGATGGCACTCTGCCAAAAATTTTACAGAAATTCCAAATAATTCAAATGTGTTAGTTCTATCACTTCAGTTCACAAAAGTTTTTAACGCCTGTAAATAGTGCTCACCACTGTAAAAGAAGTAAGAAAAGTTTTTAAAATCCATTGTAGTGTATTTAATGGGTTATCAGTAGATGGAGTTGGTAATTCATTAGATATACTACGGGATCATGTTATGCCTTGCAGAGGGGTAGGGTGTGGCATTTCAATTGAAATAAATTATGATTATTTTTATGTTATTGTTTTAAATTGTGTTTGTGCATAATAGTTATTTCTTTTGAATTTTTCAATTGAAATAAATTATGATTATTTGTATGTTATTGTTTTAAATTGTGTTTGTGCATAATAGTTATTTCTTTTGAATTTTTCAATTGAAATAAATTATGATTATTTGTATGTTATTCTTTTAAATTGTATTTGTGCACAATAATTTTGACTTCTCATTTTCTACTTAAAAATTTAATTGAACATTATAGTTTTAAATTGTGTCCGTGCACAATACTTTTATATTCACTGCTTTTACTAGCAAATTTATTTGGAGAAATGAGTTTTGAATAATTTTTTATTGTTTTGGTTTTGGGAATATTATTTGGAAATGATTGTGTTGCCTACTTTGTAAATGGAAATTTTGAGACAATTTGTGTTTAGTGGTATCGAAGCAAAGTAGGGACGGCGATACGTAATGCCTACGATTCCTGGGAACTCTCACACGTGAACCCAGGAGCTTGCAGGGATGGCAATACGTAACGCCTGCAAGTGCTCTGATAAGTACACTATATTCCTCTCTCTTTGACTTGTCAGTCTGAGGTAAATGTGGATGAGTACTCATTATATAGCTAGCTTCCTCCCTCATTGATTTCGATTATTGGGGTGAGTGTGTCTTGTCGTGGTGTACAACACGACATGTGTGGAAAAATTGTGTCATGGCCTAAATTGTGTTATCGATTGACAACACTGTATTCTTCAGTTATTTCATCAAATTGTGTTATTGATTGGCAAAACTGTATTACTCAGTTATTTGATCAAATTTGTGTTATATCAACTTTGTAAATTGTGAAATGGAATTGTGAATTATTTGATTTGTGAATTGTCAATAAAAGATTTATATATCGCATTTCAAATTGTTATTGTCCACCACTGAGTAAATTTTACTCAGCGATAGCTTTTCATTGCTGTCGTAGGTAGACAGACTGACAGGGGAGCAGACTAGGCTGCTAGTGCTCCAGTGAGAGATTGTCGGGTATATTGAGTATACCATATTTTGCATTTTGTATTATAATGTATGATCACTGTATGTATATAGTGTTCTTGGTTTTGAGCAGTTGTAAATTAAAATTGTAAATTAAATTTGTAAAATAAATTGTGAATTATTTGGCTTGTAAAATTTGAAATATATTTCTTTTATCTCAGCCTTTGGATATATTGAATGTAACACCCTCCCGATAACCACTCCGTACATCCTACTGTTCCGGTGACCGGTGTCGGCCCGGACAGCTAAAATGTCCGGAAAAATATTTAAACTAAAGTCAGGAACCATAATTAACTCAAATATTAATAAGAAAAATTTAGTAAAAATTTTAGGAATAAAATACAACCGAGTTAAACGAGCCGATGCCCAAGCGATGGGTAACCAGAGGAAAGTTGCGGTTCTTGCAACGAGGAGCCCTAGACCCAGGAGAAAAATTATAAAATAATTTTTGGGACTCCAGAGAAGGGTTATTGAGGTTCCCATGGCATTAGAATGCCAAGAAAATACCTAGAAAATTTTTTCAATCGGTACAGACAATTTTGACCCGTTAAGCCAAACGGAGGGCATTTTGGTCATTTCGCCTTCAGAGGTGATTTTTGGCTGACTTGTCCAGTTGAGTAAATAATTAATATGACATCAAATATGAAGAAAAATTACTAAAAATCAAATTGAAAATGAGTAGTGGAGGAAAGGAAAGAAAATGAGGAAAAAGCCTAATTATGACATCATGGTGATGTCATTAAGAAAATTTGGACCAATCACAATTAAGCCATCCTTTGACTAACAAATAAAAAGACTAAATGAAGACTAAATAACTAAAAATTTCAGCAGCCCATCCTCATTCTCTTACCAGCCGAAACCCTAGGATACCCAAACCACCATTGACAACCTAATCAAAGCTCAATTCCTTCCTTCATTTCACCACTAAACCCTAACCCCTTTTATTAAACCTTGACCATATCACTTGGAGAAGCTCTAGGCAGCCACAAAGAGGAGAAAATCTAGAATTTCACAAGCTCAATAAGTTGAGCAAAGAGGTTAGTGCTACACTTTCATTCTCCTTTTAAATCTTAGTTAGAACATCATTTTGAGCTAAGAAATTTTAAGAAATTGAAGTAAATTATATGTGTCATGGTACCTTCAATTTTCAGCAGCCCTATGAAAGTATGAGGTTGATTGTTTTAATAAATTTAGAGTGGCTAGAAATAATGGTTAAGGTATTAATATACATGGACATTAAACTAAGTATGCTAATTAAGGTTATGAGTAAATTGATTTGGATATTAGGGTTTGGAAAGGTGAAAATGTGACTTGGTTTATTAAACTGTTAAAGAACAATCTAATGGTCAATAAGTGACCATTTGAGGTATGTTGAACACAATTTGGACTGAAAAATGGTATGGCAAAGTCAAGGTATAAAGCGCCTAGGACAGACATAGGGACTGAAAATTCAGTCCCTTTGCACTGCCCTAACTTGGGCTGTGTTAGTCCAATTGATGTTTGGCCAATTAGACATGAAACTAGGCTTATAATGGCACATTTTTACTGAAGAAACCATGCCCAAAAGACCAAAGCAAGAGGACCAAAACTTGGCCCCAATCCGGATACCCTGCAGTTGGTTCTGCAGAATTGACCAAATGAACAGTAACTGTTCATTTGGCCATAACTCACTGTAGATTTGGTCAATTGACCTGAAATTTTTACAGAAACAAGTTAAGACATAGAAAAACAACTTTCATGAAGGAACCTACCCCAAATTATGGCCAGAACCTAACCCAAATGGCAGTGGCAGTCACTGTTCATGTTACTGTAGATATGGTAATTCTGCAGATTTGGCAATCCGGCCAGCTTGGGTTTTTGGGTCATATCTGGAGCTACAAAACTCCAAATGGAGTGATTCGAAAAAGGAAATTCAACTAGACAAAATAAGGAACAACTTTCATGTTTTACATTTCTTCAAATTCCCACAGTAACAGTGTCCAATGGAACAGTGAAATTGACTCACCAAAACTGAAAATTCTGCTTGTGTGGGTTTACACTTTGAAATGGTATTAACACTTAATGCCAACAAGTTTTAAACACCAAATGTGGTATGTTGGGAGTGCCAAAGTCAATGTACATATTTTCTATCCAAAAGTCAACATTTTTGTTGACCAATGAGGTGAATAGTAACACCAAAAACTTGAAATGCACAAATTGAAGAATTTAAAAGTTTCAAATGCCCTAGTATACCTAACATGATTGGTTTGGATAGTTTGGCATGCCAATAGGGTTCAGTTAGCAGTACTGCACATGGCAATATGCCATTCTGTGATTTTATGGCTTTTAGCCATTCTGACTTTGTATTGAGCTTTGGCCTTGTGCCTGATATATTTGCAGCTTGTTAGCTGTTCTGTTGCACACCAGGAGATGCATATGTGACCGATGGTGTGACGGCCCGAGGTACTTGATACCCAGTGCCAGTTTACCCGTTATCCAGTCTAGTCGTCTAGTGTAGGTTACTTGGGCAACCAAATGAATGAAAATGAACAAAGTTACTGAATTAATATATATATAACCATACTAAACAAATGAATCATACACATTCACTATATATTCGTTTTCTTGCTATTTTCTTTTATTATATTATTGCACCACTAAGCATTATTGCTTAGCGCGTTGCTTTTGCCACGCATAGGTACTGGAGATCCCGATCATGAGCCCAGTAGACCACAGACTGGGTGAGTCCATCCTGCAGTTCTGCACAGTGTCCGTGTCACCTCGTCACCTGCAGTGCATTGGTAGGACACTAGGTGTCATTTCGATATTTTGTAGCAGATTTTTACTTTCTCATATGTATTTGAACTCGTGTAATATATTTTGATATTCATGTAAATAATGAAAGTTATGACTATGAATGCAAAATTTGAGCATGTATTTATCGCTTGTATATGAGAAATGGATGTTTGAGAAATGAAAAGATTATTGAGAATTGAAATTGAGAAATATTGTTGAGATTTTGGATATTGGAGTTTGAGATGATGGAATACAAATATTGGAAGTGTTTTTAACAGGTTCCGAAGAACTGTTTTCTCCATTTTTAGCCGGTACTCCGCCGGATTTTCTTTAAAATCTTCGGAAACCTCAAATGAATAATACTTTCGATAAATGGTTAAAATAAATTATATTTCATAAATTATCTGCAAAAGGATGATATAAATTAATTAAGGTATATTAGAGTGTGCTGATATACCGTGTGGCATTATTTACTCGGGTATACTGTACACGGGTAAGGGGTGTCACATTGAAAAATTATTGTGGATTTGAGTTGAGAAAAATACTATGTTGATTAACTGTCAGAGTTTGAGATTGAGAAATATATTTGAAGTACTTTTTACAGGTTTTTGAAGAACTGCTTTATTCAAAATACAATGGCACTCTGCCAAAATTTTTTTTTACAGAAATTACCAATAATTCAAATGTATTAGTTGTTTCACTTCAGTTCAAAAAGGTTTTTAACACCTGTAAATAGTGCTCACCACTGTAATAGAAGTAAGAAAAGTTTTAAAATCCCTTGTAGTGTATTTAATGGGTTATCAGTAGATGAAGTTGGTAATTTATTAGGTATACTACGGGATCATGTTATGCCTTACAGAGGGGTAGGGTGTGACATAGACACCCAAGTGGGGAGTCCAGCACTGAGGCACATCCCTATAGTATGTGACTTTCCGGATGTATTTCCTAATGAACTGCCAGGATTACCTCCATAAAGAGAGGTGCAGTTTGAGATTGATGTTATGCCTGGTGTGGACCCAATCTTTATAACACCATATAGAATGGCACTAGTAGAATTGAAAGAGTTGAAAGTGCAGTTGCAAGAGCTGCTTGACAAGGGCTTTATCCACCCTAATGTGTCACCTTGGGGAGCGCCAGTGTTATTTGTCAAGAAGAAAGATGGCACTCTTCGCTTATGTATTGACTATCGGCAGTTGAATAAGGTGACAATAAAGAATAGATATCCTTTGCCCCACATTGATGACTTGTTTGATCAGTTGAGGGGTGCAGCTGTGTTCTCCAAAATTGACATGAGATCAGGTTATTATCAGCTAAAAATACAAGAGCAGAGTATTCTTAAAACTGCCTTCAGAACCCGCTATGGCCATTATGAGTTCTTGGTCATGCCATTTGGGTTAACTAATGCTCCAGCTGCTTTTATGGATCTGATGAACACTATCTTCAGACCATACCTCGATCTGTTTGTTGTGGTATTCATAGATGATATATTGGTTTATTCGAGGAGTGCAGAAGAGCATGATAGACATCTGCGGATTATACTGCAGACTTTGAGGGAGAAACAACTATATGCCAAATTATCGAAGTGTGAATTTTGGCTGAAAGAAATATCTTTCTTGGGGCATGTAGTATCAGTAGAGGGCATCAAGGTAGATCCATGTAAGATTGAAGCTGTCCTTAATTAGAGGCCACCTAGAAATATCATGGAGATTCGCAGTTTTCTGGGTTTAGCTGGATACTACTGTCGATTTGTGAAGGGATTTTCAATATTGGTATCTCCATTGACCAAGCTGCTTAGGAAAGATATGAAATTTTAGTGGATGGATAAATGCCAGCAGAGTTTTGATGAATTAAAGAGGTGTTTAACTGAGGATCCAGTCCTGACTTTACCTACCCCGGGTAAAGAATATACAGTATATAGTGATACTTCTCATAATAGGTTAGGTTGTGTATTGATGTAAGATTGAAATGTCATTGCTTATGCATCACGCCAACTAAAACCGCATGAGAGGAACTATTCGACACATGACTTGGAGCTTGCAGCTATTGTGTTTGCTCTTAAGATCTGGAGACACTATTTGTATAGGGAAAAGTGCTACATCTACACAAATCATAAGAGTTTAAAGTATCTGGGCACTCAGAAAGAGTTGAATTTGAGACAGAGGAGATGGTTAGAGTTGATAAAAGACTATGATTGTCTGATAAACTATTAGCCAAGGAAAGCTAATGTTGTGGCTGACGCCTTAAGTCGCAAGATTATGGCAAGTCTACGGGTTACTCCTTTGTCTATGGTACATGAGTTGAGATCATTACATGCCAGCTTAGAGATTAATGATGAGAGGCAGACAACAGTTGCATGGCATGTATAACCAGTGTTGATTGATCAGGTCAGAATGGCTGCTCAGAATGATGAAAGGTATCAGAAGCTGTTGGAAGAAGTTCGGCAGGACAAGAAACCAGAATTCTCAATAAGAGATGATGGTCTATTGCTAAACCAGGATGGAATGTGTGTTCCTAATGATGTTGATTTGAGGCAGATCATTTTGAAGGAAGCACATGAGTCTCCTTTTGCCATGCATCCTGGTGGCTCAAAAATGTATAGAGGGCTAAAGGAGCATTACTGGTGGATGGGTATGAAAAGAGATGTGGCAGAGTTTATTTCTAAATGCCTAATTTGTCAGCAAGTGAAGGCAGAGCATCAAGTACCCGCTGGGTTGTTACATCCACTACTAGTACCAGAATGGAAATGGGAAAGAATAACTATGGATTTTGTAATGGGACTTCTGAGGACACATAAGAGTCATGATGCAGTATGGGTTATTGTCGATAGACTGACCAAGTCTGCTCATTTTCTGCCAGTTTGGATGGACTATAGTTTAGAAAGATTGGCCAAGTTGTAGATTAATGAGATAGTAAGACTGCATTGAGTGCTAGTATCCATCATATCTGATAGAGATCCTAGGTTTACTTCTAGATTCTGGGATAGTCTTCAGAGAACCCTAGGAACTAGATTGAACTTCAGCACAACATTCTACTCACAGACAGATGGCCAGTCCAAGAGGGTAATTCAGATATTGGAGGACATGCTACGCGCTTGTGTGATTGAATTTGAGGGCAGTTGGGACACACACTTGCCTTTGATTGAGTTTGCTTAAAATAATAGCTACCAATCAAGCATTGGGATGCCTCCATATGAATCTTTGTATGGCAGAAAATGTAGAACTCCCCTGTGTTGGGATGAGGTAGGTGAAAGAAAGATGATTGAGTCGAAAATTATTCAGCAAACTGAAGAGAAAATCAGATTGATCAAAGATCGACTTAAGGCTACATCAGACCATTAGAAGTCCTATATTGATCTGAAGAGAAGGGATATTGAGTATGCAGTGGGTGAGAAAGTATTCCTCAAGGTTTCTCCTTGGAAAAGAATTATGAGATTCGGCAGAAAGGGGAAACTGAGTTCTCGTTTCATTGGGCCATATGAGGTTCTGGAAAGAGTGGGTCCTTTGGCATATCATTTGGCGCTACCTCTAGAGTTGGAGAAGATACATAACGTCTTCCATATGTCTATGTTGAGGAGGTATCGATCAAACCCATCTCATGTACTACCAATAGAGGAAATTGAAGTAAATCCAGACCTCACATATGAAGAAGAACCCATAGAGATTCTAGCTTATGAGGTGAAGCAGCTACAGAACAAGCAAATACCGTTAGTGAAAGTGCTGTGGAACCATCATTCAGGCTAGAAGGCTACTTGGAAACGAGAGGAGGACATGAGGAGACAACACCCATAGCTGTTCAGAGATTGATACCAGGTAAAAATTCGAGACGAAATTTATTTTAAGGGGGGGAGAATTGTAACACCCCTATTTGTATAGCCTGGTATATTTCACTGTTCTGGTGATCGGAGTTAGTCCGGACAATTAAGGGGATTAGAACCACACTTAAGATAACTAGATAAGCCTTGAACACAAATAATTAGTAATTGTCAATTAGTTAAGTATAAATAAGAAAAATAGAACATAAGAAGTTAAATGAGCTGAGAGTCACCGCAATGGGTGACCTTCTCGGGAAGGATTATGAAGTCAATTTAAACTCAAATTTCGAACTGTAAAATGTGACGTTGTGGTCCTTAGGACTATTGCAAACACAGTGGAAAAGAGAAAATCACGAAAAAGAATTGTTAAGCCCGTCAAATAATTAGGTCAGGGATCCGGAAGAAATATTGAATTGTTTACAAATCGGGTTGAACCGGCGAGGGGCAATTTGGTCAATTGACCTCAAGAGCTTACTCCTGACCTGAATGTCAAATGAAATCAGAGAAAAGAAAATTTCAGAATCGGGAATTAAATTAAAGAACTAGTAAAAAAAAAAAGGAAAAGTAAAAAGTGATGACATCATGCATGACCTCATGCATGATGCAATAATTATTATAATTAAAATTTAATTAATTTAAATTTGTGGTCTTCTTAAACTCATAAAAGCAAAAGAAAAGAAAAAAAAAAGTGGTCTTCCATTCCTTACCGTCCCTCTCTCTCTCTCAAAATCCTCCATGAAAGCTTAAATTCAAGCTTTCAAACCTTCAAAGTAACCATAGATTTCCCCAATTTTATTACTTAAAACTTGTTTTGGCATCTTGAAAAGAAGCTTGAGTAAGAAAGAAAGAAGAAAAGAAGAAGGGAATTGAAGATTGAAAATCAAAGTTTGAGGTTAGTGAGCAAACTTCCATTCCTTAGTTTAATTTCTATGTTTTTGATTCAAGTAGCTTAGATTTTAACTTAAAATTAAAAGAAAATAATTGTTAGAGGACTAGAGGAAAATTTGGCCAGCTAGGGTTTGTGATGATAATATATGAATTTGATTGAATAAATAGTGTAGGTAAGTTTGAACGAGTTAAGCAAGCATGTGTATATGTGTTTAACTAGTTAAATGTAACAAATATGTGAATTAGGGTTTGGCACCTAGGGTTTGGAATACAAAAATATGAGAATGTGTTAAATGGTGTGTTGGACTTGGTTTGAGGTGAGAAATGGTCATTTGTGACCAATTGGAGCATGGTAGAAGTGTTGGAACCAAATGCAAATTTGGATTGCTTAGGGTCATGCTGCAAGCAGCAGGACCAAGGTCCCTTTCAGGGACCAAAACTGAAAATTTACAAGTCCAATTTGTGTGAGCCAATTGGGAATGAAAATAGACACAAAATGGAACATTTTTCATTTAGGAATCATGCCCAAAAAGTGACCAAAACCTAGTGAACAAATTGACCAAATCTAGACTTATGCAGTCTGACCTATACAAAAATGACCAAATGAACAGTGTTTGTTCATTTGGCCATAACTTGGGCTAGGCAGGTCTAAATGACCTGAAATGTTTCCAGTGGAAAGCTGAGATATAGACCTAAAACTTTTATGAAGAATACAAACTCAAATTATGCCCTTAACCAAGTCATTTGGCCACCCAAATTTGGTGACCTAAAATTGCCAAAACCAGTTTGGTGACCAGAAATCTGGGTTAGGTCCAATCTGGCAGCCATGATTCAAATGGCTATAACTTGAGCTACAAAACTCCAATTTGAGAGATTAAAAAAGGAGAATAAATTTAAGACAATAGGGAACATTTTCTATGAAGAAAATTTTGCCAAATTCTAAGAGTAAAATGACCAATGGAACAGTGCAACATAAGACACCCAAAACTGAAAATTTGCAAATTTGCCTAAAAGACTTAAAATTTGAGTAAACAACCAAAACCAACAAATTTAGTAACCAAAATGTGGTATGTGGGTGAAGTTGGAATTCCCATGCCCATTAAGCCTTAGAAAGTCAACAAATTGACTTGAATAGTGTTGTAAATAGTAACCCCAAAACACAAATTTTAAAGAACGTCAAGTTTAGCATATTGAAGCTAGGTATAAGTGAATTTAAATTTATTTTTGGACTAATGATGAGTTATGATACTGAAGCACTATGAAACTGTGTGCTTCAGTGGAAAAAAACACTGGGAAAAAACCCGAGGAATCGAGTCAAGGCCAAGAGGCAACTCGCTTAAGGTTTGTGCACAACATCAACATGCTTTAAAATTCATTTACAAAGTGCATGAAATGTGTATTATGCTTTTGCTTTGAATTGTTGAAAGTTTATTTGTATATGTTTAAAATGGAAATAAATATTTAGTAAATTATTAAGATAAGTTTTGAAACCACAGTGTCATGACCATATATTTGAACAACTCACTAGCATGACTAGAGGGGGAAATCAGTTTCTAATTTTGATTCCTTCTCTGGCTGAAGTATTGAGGTGTGTGCTAGTATAAGAAGAAAAAGAATGGGTTCCCATATATTTGAGCTAGCTAGCCTTATGATGTGACTTCTCCTTAGCCTCTGGCTATTGAGATTATATTTTTTTCAAATGGCATGATATAACTGTGTGCTTTTTTGAAATGTGTTTTGAGACTTTTGAAATGAAATTGTTTGGATTAAAATTTTATAAGTTATGTCTTGAATGTATTGCTTATGTTCAATTTAAATTTTGAATAAATGTGATTTAAATTCCGCATAAAGTTTATTTTAGTATGTTCTGCACCACTGAGTCCTAGTACTCAGTGATGGCTATTATTGCTGTCGCAGATATAGAGACTAGAAGAGCAGCAGAGTGAGCTGCTGGGGACAGAGGAGCTACCTACTCTGAAGTCTATCGAGTATATTTTATACCCTAATTGTAAAAATTTATTTTGATGTATGTAATGTATGTAAAGGTATGGACATATAAAACTGGTCTTGAGCAGTTTGTATAAAGTTTGTAATAAATTTTAGTTTGGATATTCCTAATGTAAATTTTTAATATGATATATATAAATTGTTTTACATTTAATTACATATGAATGGAAGTATTTTATTTTAATTTGAATGAAAGTAATTAGTAATATTTTGAATGATATTTGAATTGGAAATTGTGGATTTGAATTTTTGGGAATTGAGAAATGATGTAGAAATTGGTTTAGAGGATTGTTGTGGGATTGATAAATAATTGGGAATGTTTTTTTTCAGGTATTTGAAGAACTGTTTTATCAAAATACATACGGCACTTTGCCGAAATTTTTATAAAATTTGTGAAAAAATAAAATGGGCTAAAAATTTTTACTAGTTTTAAAAATTCAGGTTAATGATTTTAATATCTATTAGAAAATGCTCACCACTTATAAAAGTAAGAAAATTACTTTAAAATCCCTTGTAGGGTACTTAATGAGTTATCAGTAGGTGAAGTTCTATAGTTCATTAGGTATTCTACGGGATCATGTTATGCGTTACAGAGGGGTAAGGTGTGACAATGAACACCTACCTCCATAAATAACTAGTAGGAGCCAATACATGCCCATATACCCATACACAGTACAAGTATGAAAGTAGTATCAAACTCAAACCACCTATATACAAGATAATTGTGCTATCTCAGGTCTAAAGATTATATGCACTGATATGATTTATGACAATACATTGACAAGAGTAAACTCCATGTGCTTGTCATAAATGTCACTGGTTCGACCTACTTATCATGTATAAGTGCCTATCATGTTTGTTATATCGCATGAGACTCACCATTCCATCTTATTTACATCTCATATAAATAACTTGGGAACAAACATGATTACAATCTTTCTGGATAAGTCATGTCCTTATTGTGAAGTATCCTCGATTGTGAACCAATTTATGATACTTTGTGCTAGAAATACTGTCACTCATATTCTTAACAACTTAATAATAGAATTTCTAACAAAATATCAATGGACCTTTTCTATTACACATAAATATATTATGTAAACGGAAAAGTAAAAATGCCTCTTATTAATAAAAGATGTACAAGATACATACTAAATGATATGCTCTAGGGCATACTACTAACAAAGAGGCTCCAGTTCCTCAGAGCGTTGGAGGTCTAGCTGCACCAGTCCCTCCTATACAAATTACTGCACAAATGGCCTAGCAGATGGCCATGTTTTTTCAACAAATGGCTGATAATTTGTCAGCACAGGCCCAAGTACAAACCCAACCCCCTCAATGGCAGCATGAAAAAGAGAAAAGTGGGAAACCTATCGGTCAGAGTTCGATTAGTAAATTAGGAAAGAGAAAAGATTTTGAGGTACCTTGAGCTCCTAAGTATGACAGAGGCAGATCTTCAGGGCAGAAGCAATGAAGAACCATTCGACAAAGAACTAAAAGTTCCTACCCTATCCGTATCTATGACATTTGTGGAAAATTACATAGGGGTATTTGCTATAAGGTCACTGGAGCCTGCTATAATTGTGGTAAAATCGAACACTACGCCCGAGATTGTACTATAGCATGTTGATTTATGCCACATACTATAATAGAAGAATCAATCCAAGGTTATGATTTTAGAGGCTCATTAATAGTCAGTAGGGGCAGAGGCAGAATTAGAGACAACACTTCGAGTAATCCTGGAACAATGGACTAACCTGAGCAGAGGAATACACTAGAAAGAGTGTATGCCATGCATCGTGGGGAAGAAGCAGAGACTTCAGTTGTAGTTGCCAGTATGTTCTTAACTTTTGAAAGGAATAATTATGTACTATTTGATTCTAGCTCTACTTGTTTATATGCTAACGCTAGGATTATATGTTCTACTGCTATTCCCTTGCATAAAAATAAATTTTGATGTGTTAGTGATTAGTCTATTAAGATAAGAACTACGATAATAAGCGTGATTAGAATTAGGTTTGGAAAAATTTGCTAATGAGAGACATCTCCTAGACTACGATTAATTATAAAGTTAATTAGTGAGCCTAATTAGGTAAGGCAAGAGGACCTAAAAGTAAGTTGTAGCAATATATCTACCCTATATGAATGCAAAGGTATTACTACTGATAAATGTCAGTGGGTACCATAATCAAAATAAGTTTAAGTTATTAGTGGATTTGAGAGAAATAAGATATAGGGAAGTTTGATATATTAGGATGTATCATAGTAACTATGCAATGTTCTTAATGTTTGTGCTGTAAGCTATAGATTACAATACTGACTTGGGATTTATTGTGTAGAGCTACGTATTACCCAATAGTACACAAGGATAAGAATAGTTACAAATGGCTTTCGCTCTAGTACAAATATACTAGAATAGAGTTTTATTACTAGAACTGAGTTTGAAAATCCTATTTTGGGATTTAAAACTCTATAATTAAAATATCAAAGGATCATAGTTGCAAGGTAGTGAGAGTCAGCGACTCCGTTACCCTAGCACGAATTACAGTACATCAGGAATTGTTGTGGAACTAGAGATTTCAGTATAGTCAAAATTTAAAGATAATACCTATAGGGCTAAGTCATCCAGTCTCTGATATGGGGTTTATAGTTGTTTTGCTATTGCAATGGATCTTTTGCCCAAAGTTTAGTAAGGAAAAGTATTCTATTTGTGTAGCAGTAAAACACAAAATATGATTTTGTTCCCTTGAAAGAGACAGGATGCTATAGATAATAATTATAACTTATAAAATAATTAAGAAATGATGTTCTACTGATAACAGTAATTTGATAGGAAATAGTTGGTTAGGTATTCCTTAGGAATAGCATAATTTTATTGTGCAGATCATAAGGATTAGATTATAATTAGTGCGAAATTTTTGAATAACATGGGAAAAAGGAGAGTTCGATAGACTCCCTTCTTAAGGTTAAAGAATTGTTTATGGTTTAGTAAAAAAAAAAGGGTAATGCTCGCAAAACAGTGGAAAAATAAGCTATAGGATATCGGTAGATAAAAGAAAATATAGAAGTAAAAATTTGAATTGTTGGTTAAACTTGATAGAGAAATGTCACGAATATTGGAAGTATTACCCAAAATAATCAGAGGTCCAATTCAGAGTAACATTAAAGTGTAGAGGATTTATTAGAAATAATAATGAGTACTAGCTCTTGACTTAACAATCGAGTCTAGAAAGAGAATAACATTGAATTCTAAGATGAGATAAGGGAGTTAATTAAGGAACAAATTGAAAAGCCCATATCCGGATAAGATTCGGAAGACAAAGTAAACAAAAATTTTAAGATGTCTAATGATATTTCGAATTGTCCTACCAGGCAAGGGAGTGAATTAGTAAATATTAAGTTAAATAAAAGTGAACAAGATGATGCAAAATGGCACATAAGCCTAGGTCATAAATAAATATGAAAGATAACGATTATAGACCTAGGGCCAATGATTAGATAAGTAATTCTAATATGTCCATAATGGTCACTTAATAAGGAAACATGAATCGAAATATTCAATAGAACAATAGTAAGAGAAGATTAGTGTTATACAAATAAATTAAATGTTATATTAGATTGTTAAAAGTCTTACATAGACTTAAAGAAAAGAAGATTATATAGAAAGGAGAAAGACTAAGTTCTCACTTCATAGGATCACACAGGGTCCTAGAAGGAGTGGATCCATTAGCATACAGATTTCCTTACCTCTAGAATTGAAATAAATTCAAATTGAACTCATGACGAGAAGCTCAGAAGGAACTTGGCACACAAGGTGAAGCAGTCGAGAAATATATAAATATCATCGATTAAAGTATTATGGACCATCATTCGGACCATGAAGCCATATGGAAATGTGAGAAAGACATGAGAAAACAACACACATGACTATTTAAAAACTAATAATGAGTAAAATTTCGAGACAAAATTTCTTTTAAGGGGGGGGGGGGGGGTGGGGGGGGGGGAGAGAAATGTAACACCCCTATATTAAATAGTTTATGCATTCTACTGTTTCGGTGATCGGTGTTTGTTCGGACAGTCAAGATGTCTAGACATATGCTTATATCACCTAGAAAATTCCTAAACAAAAATTAATAGTAATTACCAGAAGGTAAAATACAAATAAGAAAAGTAAAGCATAAAAGGTTAAATGAGCCATGGTCACAGCGATGGCTGACCGTACCGAGAAGTGACTGCGAGGTCAATTATAACCCTATTTTCGTATGGGGCATTGTGACACCACAAGCCTAAGAATTATTGAGAAGCAAGGCGAAATGTGAAAATCATAGAAAAAGGTAGAGAACTAGATCAAATAATTAGATCATGGTTCCAGAAGAAATACAGAATTATTGGTAAACCAGATTAGACCGGTGAGGGGCAATTTGGTCAATTCACCCTTAGAGATGACTCATGGCCTAACTGTCTAATAAAATGTGAGAAATTACAATTTCAAAATATAGATTTAAATTAAAGAAGTATGGAAAAGGAAAGGAAAAAGAAAAGAAACTAAAAATAGAATTATGACATCACTTAAGTGATGTATGCATTACATAAAAATTATTTTAATTTCTAATTTATTTATTTTGGGGATAATTACACTTAAATAATAACAAAAAAGAAAAGAAAATAAAATGTTGTCTTCACCCTTAACTTAGGCCACCCCACTCTCTCTCTCATCTCTCTCTCTCTTTGTTTTTCTCTTCCACCATGAAAGCTCCCTTCAAGCTTCCATAAACCCTCATTCTAGCCATAAATCCCATAGTCCCCTCAATTAAACCTTGTCTTTGAGTCTTGAAAAGAAGATTGGAGCAAAAAAGAAAAGGAAAAATTGAAGAAATAAAGACTTGAAAAATCCAACAAAAAGGTTAGTGATGAATTTTCCAATTTCCTCTTTATATTCATGCTTAGGCAATTGAACTAAGTAAGAAATTGTTGAAAAATGAAACAAAATGATATGTTAAAGGAATACATGAATTTCGGCCAGCCCAGGGTTGATGGGAATTGAAGTGTTTGGTGAAGTTATAACATGATTTAGAGCTTGTGTAATGTTGAATATATGATGTGAACATTGAATTGTATGAATTAGAGTTATTGATAAATTAGGGTTCTTAAACCATGAGAAATTGGGGGAAAAATTAGAGATTTTGGGATTTGATGCAATTGGACCTAATTAAGGTTTGAAATGGTCAATTGGAGTCATTTGGAATGTGTTTGAATGGTTGGAATGGGATTGAAATGGTGAATGTGATGCTGCCCCAATTGGGCAGTTTGACCTTAGTCAACTCAAATGGCCATAACTGAAAATTGGTTACTCCAGTTGGTGTGAGACCAATTGGAGATAGAAATTAAGATATAATTCAACAATTTTAGTGAAGAAACCTTACCATAAAACTGAACACAAATTCGTGTGAAATTTGGTCAAATCTGGATTAGGCACACTTCCACTATACAAAACTAACCATATGAACAGTACTTGTTCTAATGGCCATAACTTGAACTAGGTAGGTCCAAATAACCTGAATTTTATACCGATAGAAAGCTGAGACATAGCACTACAACTTTTATGAAGAACACAAACTTAAATTCTTATCATAACCTATCTGAAAAGTGAGCTGCAATTAGCACACCAAAGCTGCTAGAACAAAATTAGTACCAAGAATTTTGGGTTAAAACCAATCCTGCTACCAGCTTGAAATTAATATAACCTGAGCTACAAAACTCCAAATGGAGTGATTAAAAAAGGGAATTAAAACTAAGATAGTAAGGAACAAATTTGATGAAGGAAAGTTGGCCAAATTCCCACTGTAGACAGATAAATGGAACAGTACAAACAAGTAACCCAAAATTAAAAATTTGAGATTTAACCCTAATAGGCTTTGAATTGAATTTGGCAATCAATGCCAACAAAAATATGACTCAAAATGTGGTATGTCTGTGTAATTGGAATTAGCATATCTAATTAGCATAAAAAAGTCAATATTTTGACTAAATAGTAAAATGAATAGTAACCACAATTACACTAAGTACAAAGGACTCAATTTTATGGGATAAATTAAGTGTGCAAAATTTAATTATTAAATTTATTAATTAGAAATGAATTGAATAGATATTGAAACACTCTAGTTATGTGTTTTAGTGGGAAAGGAGCCCTCCAAGGAAGGAGGACGAATTGAACCAAGACAAGCCCAGATAAGAGGTTTGCGCACAACTAACTTGTAACAGCCCTAAGTTTAGTAGTGCGTTCTACTGTTCCTGTGACCAGTGTTGTCCGGACAGCTAGGATGCCTAGAACTACATTTAAATATTGATGAGAAGACATAAAGTAATGAAATACAAGAAAAGAAAATACAAGAAAAATGAAGGAAAAATAATAGTAATGAAATTTAACCAAGTTAAACGATCCGAGAACCCGAGCGATGAGTGACCGCACTGGAAGTTGCGGTGTGGACCGTTGACTAGCCCTGGACCACGGGGAACCCTGAAAAATATTTTTAGAACTTAAATAAATGTCTATTGAAGTATAAATACCATTAGAAATATCAAAGAAAAAATAATTAATTAGTACAAAGAAAAGTGAGAAATCGAGAAAATGAGAAAACTCGGTGTTACTGAAAAATCGAGAATGCAACCCGAACAGGGGCATTGTGGTCATTTGACACCCTAAGTTGTCTTTCGACCTAAATGTCCATTAAAAATACATGATATTACACTTGGAAAATGTCATGAAAAATTAAATTGGTGGTACATAAATTAAATAGCAAAAATTAGGAGTTAAATGTGGAATTTGAAAACTTAAGAATATTAAATACCTAAATCTCCACTTAGTGGTCCACTAACACCTAAAGTGGACCATTAATCTTCATTTTGGACAGCAGAAAGACACCTTCTTCAAGCTCTCAAAATCCAGCAAAAAATGGAAGAAAGAACCTCCATGGCCGCATTGTTTACAAGCTTCATGCAAGCATGATCCATGCCATTTTTCCACTACCTCCTTTCACTAAAATTGCTCTACACCACTTGGGCAGTAGATAGGCAGCAAGAAGATCAAGTTTAATCAAGGTTTTGAAGAGTTTCCAAAGTGGTAAGTAGGTATTTTTGATGCTTGCTTCATTAAAGTTTGTGTGGATGTTATGGGTAGTTGAATTGTGGAAAGATTTTTGGAGTTTGATGTTTTAAGGGAGATGTATATTTTTGGCAGCCATGGAAACTCCATAAGAACAGTTTATCCTTGCATGTAAATGGTAGATTAAAGTGTTGATGAAGTGTTTATGTGTGTCAGAATAAATTGGGTGATGTATACTAAATGTATGTGAATGTACACTTGATTTTGGAAGCTTGGAAGTTAATTGAGAGAGATGTATGAATCAACAACTTGAAGTGTGAACCAAAATATGTTATTTCATGGTTTGGCTTATGAAATTATATGGTTGAATTATGGTGCTTGTTATGGCAGCTTGTACATGTGTAAAAAGGTTTGAGTTTGGACATGTAAATGAGCTAGGTTATGTGGTTAAATTGTTTGTAATTTGAACTTGGAAAATTCTGGACTATAATGTGCATATTGAGTGTGGTTATAAGCTGCCAAAATGACCAAAAATGTGTTGTGAAATGTGTTTATGTTATGGTACAAAACAGAAATGGCATGAAGGAAGTGACTTGGTGAGTGTTGAATGTGTCCTTTGGTATGTAATGAAGAGTATGTTGCAGGGCAGTGTATATTTTGGCTTAGAACCTTAAGTGTGTCGCTCCAATTGGTATGAGACCAATTGGAGGTGAAACTATGCACAAAAAGTGACAACTTTCATGAAGGAAGCTTGCCAAAATTCTGCTTGGAAGGTAACTTGAAAAATGACCAAATCCGGATTAGTGCATTTAAGGCCTGAAAATTGACCATTTGGGCAGCAGTTATTGTTTTAGCCATAACTCACTCAAAATAGGTCAAATTGACTCGAAATTTTTACCATGATTAGCTGAGACATATATCTACAAGTCTTATGAAGACATCAAATCTCAGAAATGACCATAACCAAGTTAAATAGCTTGCACAATTTCGGATCTAAAAACTGGCCGAACCTAAAATGACCTAAAAATGACTTAAAGTGACCAATTTTGGTACATTCTGACCAGCAATAGTAAAATGACCATAACTTGGTCTAGTAAACTCAGAATGACCTGAAATTTTTCCCTGCGTGCAATAAGACATAGATCTACAAGTTTGTAATTTTGATCGAAACTCGAAAACTGAGGAAACTAGGTTATCCTACTAGGTCAAATTGGTATACCAGAATCCGTCAAATTTCAATAAAATGCAATATACATGGAAATGAATTTGGTAACATGTACCAATACTAAAAGGCTACAAATGTGATATATTGGTAACATTAAAACCTAATTCACCTAGACTGCATCGATGGTCGACATCTTAGATTGACTAAGGAAATAATAGAATTCAATAAATTAATTATTAATTTTTATCCTTAGAGACAATTTAGATGAGTACTGAAACACTTCAAATTGTGTTTCTGAGTTAGCAAAGACTCAGGGAAAGGGAAGGAAACACTGAGTTAGAGCCAAGAGACAGTTATTAGAGGTTTGTGCACAATTAAATTTTACCTGATTTTGTTCTGAATATTTCATATGATTAAATGACATATTTTTCTTATGTATTATGTTTAACAAGCATTGGATTTAATTCAATGATTATTGAAATTGTTATAGTATGTATGATTTTAGCTTTGTGAAATTGTATTTCAATAAGTGTTAAGCATTGTTGCGAATTGAATAAATTATGTTTTGGAAAATTGTGATAGAACATGTTTTGAATAGTGATGGGCAATTTGCATGGAAAAATGCAAATTTATGATTTGAATTGTGATGAGCAAAAAATTATTGAATATTGGAATTGACTTTGAATCGAATTGTATTATGATTTATGCTCACTAAATGGCTTGTGATATTGTTTTATATCTCACTATAGATGCTTGACTCGGTTATTACCCATCTCTCTCATTTGTTGAGAAGATAATGGAGTTAGTTGTGTTTTGCTTACCATGGTACGTGCACAGGCTTTGATTCTCCTCTTATTAGAGGTTAGATCTAAGTTCTTATTTGTTATGGCCCTTTCAGAAGAATCATTATTGTGATGTGTACTGTGCACGATGATTCGACCTCCCCGACCATAGGGAGTTAGAATCCGATTCGACCTCCCCGACCATAGGGAGTTAAAATCACCTCGATGATGGCCCTTTTGGATTAGTCTTGCATAGTTAGTGAGATACATAATGGTTTTTGAGATACAGAATATTTTTGAATAGTAAAGAATTGTGATTTCAATTATGATTTATGTATAATTGATTTTGTTGGAATTACCTAAATGGTTAGTTATGATTTGATAAATTGAATTTCGTGATCAAAGTCATTTTATACAAATGATTTACATTATTGGCAATGAATATTTTGAGTTTTGGAATTTGATGAGTATTCAGATTTCCAAATTATTTGCTGTAAATTTTGTCAACGTATATTGTACTATGTTCTAAATTATAGTTGTGCAACACTGAGTTCATCACTCAGCGATAGCTTAGTATGCTGTCGCAAGTGAAAAGAGCATAGAGCAATTGAGTAAGCTTCATTGAAGAGACGTTCAGATCAGCTCCAGGTTTACCCATGTACACAGGTTTTGATGTAAGCATATGATAATATGTATATAAATTATTTGAGCAGTTGTATAAAAACTCTTGTAAAATATTTTGGTATGTAATTAAATGTAAATTATTGTAAATGTAAATTTGAGATTTCATTTACCTGAATATCTTTGTAATATTAGTTTTTGAGTCTTGTAATCAATGAAATGTTTCTTTTATGATGAGGTTGGTTTGAAAATAAATTGATTTGATTATTGAGATTGAATTGTGAGATGAAATGAAGTTTATTGGAGTAGTATTTGAGAAATTATATTGGAAGTGTGTTTCTTTGTAGGTTTTGAAGAACTGGCTTATTCAAAATACAGATGGCACTCCGCCAAAATTTTTACAGAAATTACTAATAATTCAAATATGTTAGCTATTTCACTTCAGATTTTGAAAAATTTTTATAACACTAGATTTTAATCGGTGATTTAAATTTCATGAAAATTGTTTTAAAATCCCTTGTAGTATATCTAATGGGCTATCGGTAGGCGTAGTACAGTAATTCATTAGGTGTACTACGGGATCATGTTACATCTTACGGGAGAGTAGGGTGTGACATGTTTTGTGGTATCAGAGCAATGGTTTTAAAGTAAATTTTGAACTGTGAATTTGAAATTTTTTTATCGGTAACTATAATTGCTCAAATGTTTAATATATATAGTACATTTACATCATAAATATGAACTAATGGAGAGAAATCTCCTTGTGTTGGTTGTACAGGAATAGAAAATCTTGTGAAAAGATATGGAAGAGAAGAATGGGATAATAGAACAGTCCATGATGGCAGAAGTACAAGTTGAGGCCCCAGTTCCTCAGAGTGTCGAAGGCCCAACTGTACCAGTTTTACCGGGTACAAATTACTGCACAAATGGCCCAGCAAATGGCCACTTTCTTTCAACAAATGACTGATACTCTGTCAGCTCAAGCTCAGGCACAAACCCAACCCCCACAAGGGCAATATGAAATGGAGAAGAGGGAGAAACATATGGGTCAGAGCTCGAACAGTAATTTGGGGAAGAAAAAAGAATTTGAGGAACCCCGAGCTTAGAAATATGACAGAGGCGGACCATCAAGGCAGAGAACACTAAGATCTAGTCATTGAACAACTAGAAGTTCCTATTCTACCCGTTTCTGCTATGTTTGTGGTAAGCTATATGGAGGTATTTGTCGTAAGGCCTCTGGAACTTGCTACAATTGTGGAAAGCTTGGACACTTTGTTAAAGATTGTACTAGACCACCTCGATCTACTCTCTAAAGTTCACAGATAGTCAGTAAAGGTCGAGATAGAAATAGAGTTGGTACTCCTCACAACCATAACATAGTGAATCAACCCGAATACAGTAGCGCACTCGTCAGAGCGTCCACTATGCGCTAAGGAGAAAGAGTAGAAACTTCCGATGCAGCTGCTGGTAAGTTCTTAAATTTTGAAAAAAATAATTAGTTATTATTTGATCCCAATACTACTTAGTTGTATGTTAGTGTTAGAACTATATGTTCTGTTGCTATTTCTTTACATGGGAATGAATTTTGATGTATTAGTGACTAGTCTTTTTAGATAAAAACTATAATAACAAGTATGAGTGACATTAATTTTGGAAGAAATGTTAGCTAAAAGTATTTTCTAACACGCCATAAAGTATAAAGTTAATTGGCGAGCCTACTTAATGTAAGGCAAGAGGACCTAAAAGTAAGTTACAGTAATAGAATTGCTCTAGATGATGACATAGATGTTACTGTTAGTAATTGTCAAGGGATATTGCAATCAGAATTGGTTTAGGATATTAGTGGATTCGAGAAAGATAAGATGTTAGAAATCCTAGTCCATGAGGTTATAATGTAGTGACTATGTAATGTTCTCAAAGTTTGTATTGTAAGCTACAGATTATAGTACCATCACAGGATTATTATGTAGAGCTACGTGCTTCCCCGTGGTACAATAAACTAAGAATATTTGTAAGTAATCTATAATTTGATACAATTGCGCCCCAATAGAGTACTATTACGGGAAATAAATGTGAAAATTCTAGTTAGAAATTTCAAACTTCAAAACTAGCCTATCGAAAGACTACACTTGTAAGGTAGCTAGAGTCAGTGACTCGATTCCATTAATGTGAACTAACTGTACCACAGTAATTGTTATAAGCTTAGAGATATCAGTACGACTTATCATCCTCAGACGGATGGACAATCAAAACAAGTGATTCAGGTAAATTTTGAAAATCATTGAGTTTCTATAAATAATGAAATGAAATAATAATAATAACCTGTAAAATGTAATAAACCCTCGAGAATATACTGAGAACTTGTGTCCTTGAATTCGAGAGAAGATGGGATAGATACCTTCCACTAACAGAATTTGTATATAATAATAAGTGTCAAGCTAGCATACAAACGGCACCCTATGAAACACCATAAGGGAACGGATAACTATGGATTTTGTGATGAGGCTTTCGAATACACAGAATAGTCATGATGCAGTATGGGTATTAGTTGACAGACTGACCAAGTCTACTCACTTTTTGCCAGTACGGATGGACTATAGCCTATAAAGATTAGCCAGATTGTACATATATTAAATTGTAAAACTGCGTGGAGTGCCAGTATCGATTATATCTGACAGAGATCCTAGGTTCACTTCTAGATTCTGGGGCAGTCTTCAGAGAGCCCTAGGAAATAGATTGAACTTCAGCACAGCATTCCACCCACAGACAGATGGCCAATCCGAGAGGGTTATTCAAATATTAGAGGATATGCTATGGGCTTGTGTGATTGAGTTTGAAGGTAGTTGGGATACACACTCGCCTTTGATTGAGTTTGCTTACAACAACAGCTACCAATCAAGCATTGGGATGCCTCCATATGAAGCTTTGTATGGCAGAAAGTGCAGAACTCCCCTATGTTGGGATGAAGTAGGTGAAAGAAAGATGATTGGGCCAGAAATTGCTCAGCAGATAGAGGAAAAGATTAGATTGATCAGAGATCGACTCAAGGCTGCATCAGACTGACAAAAGTCCTATGTTGATCTAAAGAGAAGAGATATTGAATATGCAGTGGGTGATAAGGTATTCCTCAAAGTTTCTCCTTGGAAGAGGATTATGAGATTTGGCAGAAAGGGGAAACTGAGTCCTCGTTTTATCGGACCATATGAGGTTCTGGAAATAGTGGGTCCTTTGGCATATCCGCTAGCATTACGTCCAGAGCTAGAAAGGATACACAGTGTCTTTCATGTGTCCATGTTAAGGAGGTACAGATCTGACCCATCTCATGTACTATCAGTTGAAGAGATTAAGGTAAATCTAGACCTCTCATATGAGGAAGAACCCATAGAAATTCTAGCATATGAGGTGAAGCAGCTGAGGAATAAACAGATACACCTGGTTAAAGTACTGTGGAACCATCATTCAGGCCAGGAAGCTACTTTGGAACGTGAAGAGGATATGAGGAGACAACACCCACAGCTATTCAGAAACTAATGCCAGGTAAAATTTCGAGACGAAATTTATTTTAAGGGGTGGAGAATTATAACACCCTTAAGTTCGGTAGTGCGTTCTACTGTTCCTATGACCAGTGTTGTCCGGACAGCTAGGAGGCCTAGAACTACATTTAAATATTGATGAGGAGACATAAAGTAATGAAATACAAGAAAATAAAATACAAGAAAAATAAAGGAAAAATAATAGTAATGAAATTTAACCAAGTTAAACGAGCCGAGAACCCGAGCGATGGGTGACTGCACTGGGAAGTTGCGGCGTGGACCATTGACTAGCCCTGGACTGCGGGGAACCTTGAAAAATATTTTTAGGACTTAAATAAATGTCTATTGAAGTATAAATACCAATAGAAATATCAAAGAAAAATTAATTAATTAGTACAAAGAAAAGTGAGAAATCAAGAAAACGACAAAACCCGATGTTACAGAAAATCGGGAATGCAATCCGAACAGGGGCATTGTGGTCATTTGACACCCTGAGTTGTCTTTTGACCTAAATGTCCATTAAAAGTACATGATATTACACTTGAAAAATGTCATGAAAAATTAAATTGGTGGTACATAAAATAAATAGCAAAAATTAGGAGTTAAATGTGGAATTTGAAAACTTTAGCATATTAAATACTTAAATCTCCACTTAGTGGTCCACTAACACCTAAAGTGGACCATTAACCTTCATGTTGGACAGCAGAAACACACATTCTTCAAGCTCTCAAAATCCAGCCGAAAATGGAAGAAAGAACCTCCATGGCCGCATTGTTTATAAGCTTCATGCAAGCATGATCCAAGCCATTTTTCCACTAGCTCCCTTCGCTAAAATTGCTCTACACCACTTCGGCAGTAGATAAGCAGCAAGAAGATCAATTTTAGTCAAGGTTTTGAAGAGTTTCCAAAGTGGTAAGTAGGTATTTTTGATGCATGCTTCATTAAAGTTTGTGTGGATGTCATGGGTAGTTGAATTGTGGAAAGATTTTTGGAGTTTGATGTTTTAAGGGAGATGTATATTTTTGGAAGCCATGGAAACTCCATAAGAACAGTTTATCCTTGCATGTAAATGGTAGATTAAAGTGTTGATAAAGTGTTTATGTGTGTAGGAATAAATTGGGTGATGTATACTAAATGTATGTGAATGTACACTTGATTTTGGAAGCTTGGAAGTTAATTGAAAGAGATGTATGAATCGACAACTTGAAGTGCGAACCAAAATATGTTATTTCATGGTTTGGCTTATGGAATTATATGGTTGAATTATGGTGCTTGTTATGGCAGCTTGTACATGTGTAAAAAGGTTTGAGTTTGGACATGCAAATGAGCTTGGTTATGTGGTTAAATTGTTTGTAATTTGAACTTGGAAAATTCTGGACTATAATGTGCATATCGAGTGTGGTTATAAGCTGCCAAAATGACCAAAAATGTGTTGTGAAATGTGTTTATTTTAAGGTACAAAATAGAAATGGCATGAAGGAAGTGACTTGGTGAGTGTTGAATGTGTCCTTTGGTATGTAATGAAGAGTATGTTGCAGGGCAGTGTATATTTTGGCTTAGAACCTTAAGTGTGTGGCTCCAATTGGTATGAGACCATTTGGAGGTGAAACTAGGCACAAAAAGTGCCAACTTTCATGAAGGAAGCTTGCCAAAATTCTTCTTGGAAGGTAACTTAAAAAATGACCAAATCCGGATTAGTGCATTTAAGTCCTGAAAATTGACCATTTGGGCAGCAGTTAGTGTTTTAGCGATAACTCACTCAAAACAGGTCCAATTGAACTGAAATTTTTACCATGTTTAATTGAGACATATATCTACAAGTCTTATGAAGACACCAAATCCCAGAAATGACCATAAGTGAGTCAAATAGCTTGTACAAGTTCGGGTCCAAAACTGGCCGAACCTAAAATGACCTAAAATGACCTAAAGTGACCAATTTTGATACATTCTGACCAACAATAGTAAAATGACCATAACATGGGATAGTAAACTTAGAATGACCTAAAAGTTTTCCCCATGTGCAATAAGACATAGATCTACAAGTTTGTAGTTTTGACCGAAACCCCAAAATCGAGGGAACTAGGTCATCCGGCTAGGTGATATACCGGAATCTAACAAATTTCAATAAAATTCAATATACATGGAAATGAATTTGGTAACATGCACCAATACTAGGAGGCTACAAATGCGACATATTGGTAACATTATAACCAAATTCACCTAGACTGCATCGAGAGTCAACATCTTAGGTTGACTAAGTAAATAATAGAATTCAATAAATTAATTATTAAGTTTTATCCTTAGAGACAGTTTAAATGAGTACTGAAACACTTAAAATTGTGTTTCTTAGTTAGCAAAGACTCAGGGAAAGGGAAGGAAACACTGAGTCAGAGCCAAGAGACAGTTATCAGAGGTTTGTGCACAATTAGTTTTTAACTGATTTTGTTCTGAATATTTCATATGATTAAATAACATATTTTTCTTATGTATTATGTTTAACAAGCATTGGATTTAATTCAATGATTATTGAAATTGTTATGAAGTGCTATTTCAACAAGTGTTACGCATTGTTGCAAATTGAATAAATTATGTTTTGGAAAATTGTGATAGAACATGTTTTGAATTGTGATAGGCAATTTGCATGTAAAAATGCAAATTTATGATTTGAACTGTGATGAGCATAAAAATTATTGGACATTGGAATTGACTTTGAATCGAATTGTATTATGATTTATGCTCACTAAATGGATTGTGATATTATTTTATATCTCACTATAGATGCTTGACTAGGATATTATCCGTCTCTCTTATTTGTTGAGAAGACAATGGAGTTAGTTGTGTTTTGATTATCATGGTACGTGCACAGGCTTAGATTCTCCTCTTATTAGAGGTTAGATCTATGTTCTTATTTGTTATGGCCCTTTCGGAAGAATCATTATTGTGATGTGTACTGTGCACGATGATTCGACCTCCCCAACCATAGGGAGTTAGAATCCGATTCAACCTCCCCGACCATAGGGAGCTAGAAATACCTTGAAGATGGCCCTTTCGGATTAGTCTTGCATACTTAGTGAGATACATAATGGTTTTTGAGATACAGAATGGTTTTCAAGATACAGAATGGTTTTTGAGATATAGAATGTTTTTGAATAGTACAGAATTGTGATTTCAATTGTGATTTATGTGTAATTGATTTTGTTAGAATTACCTAAATGGTTGGTTATGATTTTATAAATTGAATTTTGAGATCAAAGTCATTTTATACAAATGATTTACATTATTGGCAATGAATATTTTGAGTTTTGGAATTTGATGAGTATTCAGATTTCCAAATTATTTGCTGTAAATTTTGTCAACGTATATTGTACTATGTTTTAAATTATAGTTGTGCAACACTGAGTTCATCACTCAGCGATAGCTTTGTATGCTGTCGCAGGTGAAAATAGCATAGAGCAATTGAGTAAGCTTCTTTGAAGAGACATTCAGATCAGCTCCAGGTTTACCCATGTACACAGGCTTTGATGTAAGCATGTAATAATATGTATGTAAATTATTTGAGCAGTTGTATAAAAACTCTTGTAAAATATTTTGGTATGTAATTAAATGTAAATTATTGTAAATGTAAATTTGAGATTTCATTTACCTGAATATCTTTGTAATATTAGTTTTTGAGTCTTGTAATCAATGAAATGTTTCTTTTATGATGTGGTTGGTTTGAAAATAAATTGATTTGATTATTGAGATTGATTTGTGAGATGAAATGAAGTTTATTGGAGTTGTATTTGAGAAATTATATTGGAAGTGTGTTTCTTTGCAGGTTTTGAAGAACTGTTTTATTCAAAATACAGATGGCACTCCGCCAAAATTTTTACAGAAATTACTAAAAATTCAAATGTGTTAGCTGTTTCACTTAAGATTTTGAAAAATTTTTATAACACCAGATTTTAATCGGCGATTTAAATTTCGCGAAAATTGTTTTAAAATTCCTTGTAGTATATTTAATGGGCTATCGGTAGGTGAAGTATGGTAATTCATTAGGTGTACTACGGGATCATGTTACATCTTACGGGGGAGTAGGGTGTGACATCTTTTGTGGTATCAGAGCAATGGTTTTAAAGTCAATTTCGAACTGTGAATTTGAAATCTTTTTGTCGGTAACTACAACTGCTCAAATGTTTGATACATATAGTACATTTACATCATAAATATGAACTAATGGAGAGAAATCTCCTTGTGTTGGTTGTACAGGAATAGAAAATCTTATGAAAAGATATGGAAGAGAAGAATGAGATAATAGAACAGTCCGTGATGGCAGAAGTACAAGTTGAGGCCCTAGTTCCTTAGAGTGTCGAAGGCTCAACTGTACCAGTTTTACCGGAACAAATTACTTCACAAATGGCCCAGTAAATGGCCACTTTCTTTCAACAAATGGCAGATACT
The DNA here is from genome assembly GCF_030052815.1 of Hevea brasiliensis. NCBI lineage: Eukaryota > Viridiplantae > Streptophyta > Magnoliopsida > Malpighiales > Euphorbiaceae > Hevea > Hevea brasiliensis. The sequence goes on along the minus strand of NC_079497.1, from coordinate 86,373,536 downwards.
CTGTCAGCTCAAGCTCAAGCACAAACCCAACGCCCACAAGGGCAACATGAAGTGGAGAAAAGGGTGAAACATATGGGTCAGAGCTCGAACAGTAATTTCGGAAGAGAAAAGAATTTGAGGAACCCCGAGCTCAGGGATAAGATAGAGGTGGACCATCAGGGCAGAGAACACCAAGATCTAGTCGTCGAACAACTAGAAGTTCCTATTCTACCCGTTTCTGCCATGTTTGTGGTAAGCTACATGGAGGTATTTGTCGTAAGGCCTCAGGAACCTGCTACAATTGTGGAAAGCTTGGACACTTTGTTAAAGATTTTACTAGACCACCTCTATATACTCTCTAAAGTTCACAGACAGTAAATAAAGGTCGAGATAGAAGTAGAGTTGGTACTCCTCACAACCATAACATAGTGAATCAACCCGAATACAGTAGTGCACTAATCAGAGCGTCTACTATGCGCCAAGGAGAAAGAGTAAAAACTTCGAATGTAGCTACTGGTTAGTTCTTAAATTTTGGAAAAAACAATTAGTTATTATTTGATCCCAACACTACTTAGTTGTATGTTAGTGTTAGAACTATATGTTCTGTTGCTATTTCTTTACATGGGAATGAATTTTGATGTATTAGTGACTAGTCTTTTAGGGTAAAAACTATAATAACAAGTATGATTGACATTAATTTTGGAAGAAATGTTAGCTAAAAGTATTTTCTAACACACCATAAAGTATAAAGTTAATTGGCGAGCCTGCTTAATGTAAGGCAAGAGGACCTAAAAGTAAGTTACAGTAATAGAATTGCTTTAGATGAGGGCAAAGATATTACTGTTAGTAATTGCCAAGGGATATTATAATCAGAATCGGTTTAGGATATTAGTGGATTCGAGAAAGATAAGATGTTCGAAAACCTAGTCCATGAGGTTATAACGTAGTGATTATGTAATGTTCTCGATGTTTGTATTGTAAGCTGCAGATTACAGTACCAACACTGGATTATTGTGTAGAGCTACGTGCTTCCTCGTGGTACAATAAACTAAGAATATTTATAAGTAATCTATAATTTGATACAGTTACGCCCCAATAAAGTACTATTACGAGAAATAAATGTGAAAATTCTAGTCAGAAATTTCAAACTTCAGAACTAGCCTATTGAATGACTACACTTGTAAGGTAGCTAGAGTCACTGACTCGGTTCCATTAATGTGAACTAACTGTACCACAGTAATTGTTATAAGCTTAGAGATATTAGTACGACTTATCATTCTCAGACAGATGGACAGTCGAAACAAGTGATTTAGGTAAATTTTGAAACACATTGAGTTTCCATAAATAATGAAATGAAATGATAATAATAACCTGTAAAATGTAATAAACCCTCGAGAATATACTGCGAACTTGTGCCCTTGAATCCGAGGGAAGATGGGACAGATACCTTCCACTAACAAAATTTGTACACAATAATAAGTGTCAAGCTAGCATACAAACGGCACCCTATGAAACACTATAAGGGAACGGATAACTATGGATTTTGTGATGAGACTTTCGATGACACAGAATAGTCATGATGCAGTATGGGTTATAGTTGACAGACTGACCAAGTCTGCTCACTTTTTACCCAGTTCGGATGGACTATAGCCTGTAAAGATTAGCCAGATTGTACATATATGAAATTGTAAAACTGCGTGGAGTGCCAGTATCGATTGTATCTGACAGAGATCCAAGGTTCACTTCTAGATTCTGGGGCAGTCTTCAGAGAGCCCTAGGAACTAGATTGAACTTCAGCACAGCATTCCACCCACAGACAGATGGCCAATCTGAGAGGGTTATTCAAATATTGGAGGATATGCTACGGGCTTGTGTGATTGAGTTTGAAGGTAGTTGTGATACACACTCGCCGTTGATTGAGTTTGCTTACAACAACAGCTACCAATCAAGCATTAGGATGCCTCCATATGAAGCTTTGTATGGCAGAAAGTGCAGAACTCCCCTATGTTGGGATGAAGTAGGTGAAAGAAAGATGATTGGGCCAGAAATTGTTCAGCAGACAGAGGAAAAGATCAGATTGATCAGAGATCGACTCAAGGCTGCATCAGACAGACAGAAGTCCTATGTTGATCTAAAGAGAAGAGATATTGAATATGCAGTGGGTGATAAGGTATTCCTCAAAGTTTCTCCTTGGAAGAGGATTATGAGATTTGGCAGAAAGGGGAAACTGAGTCCTCGTTTTATCGGACCATATGAGGTTCTGGAAAGAGTGGGTTCTTTGGCATATCCGCTAGCATTACGTCCAGAGCTAGAAAGGATACACAGTGTCTTTTATGTGTCCATGTTAAGGAGGTACAGATCTGACCCATCTCATGTACTATCAGTTAAAGAGATTAAGGTAAATCTAGACCTCTCATATGAGGAAGAACCCATAGAAATTCTGGCATATGAGATGAAGCAGCTGAGGAATAAACAGATACACCTGGTTAAAGTGCTGTGGAACCATCATTCAGGCCAGGAAGCTACTTTGGAACGTGAAGAGGATATGAGGAGACAGCACCCACAGCTATTCAGAAACTAATGCCAGGTAAAATTTCGAGACGAAATTTATTTTAAGGGGGGGAGAATTATAAGACCCCTAAGTTCGGTAGTGCGTTCTACTGTTCCTATGACCAGTGTTGTCCGGACAGCTAGGATGCCTAGAACTACAATTAAATATTGATGAGGAGACATAAAGTAATGAAATAAAAGAAAAGAAAATACAAGAAAAATAAAGGAAAAATAATAGTAATGAAATTTAACGAAGTTAAACAAGCCAAGAACCCGAGCGATGGGTGACCGCACCAGGAAGTTGCGACGTGGACCGTTGACTAGCCTTGGACCGCGAGGAACCTTGGAAAATATTTTTAGGACTTAAATAAATGTCTATTGAAGTATAAATACCATTAGAAATATCAAAGAAAAATTAATTAATTAGTACAAAAAAAGTGAGAAAATCAAGAAAATGACAAAACTCGGTGTTACCGAAAAATCGGGAATGCAATCCGAATAGAGCCGTTGTGGTCATTTGACACCCTAAGTTATCTTTTAACCTAAATGTACATTAAAAATACATGATATTATACTTGGAAAATGTCATGAAAAATTAAATTGGTGTTACATAAAATAAATAGCAAAAATTAGGAGTTAAATGTGGAATTTGAAAACTTTAGAATATTAAATACTTAAATCTCTACTTAGTGGTCCACTAGCACCTAAAGTGGACCATTAATCTTCATTTTGGACAGAAGAAACACACCTTCTTCAAGCTCTCAAAATCCAGCCGAAAATGGAAGAAAGAACCTCCATGGCCGCATTGTTTACAAGCTTCATGCAAGCATGATCCAAGCCATTTTTCCACTAGCTCCCTTCACTAAAATTGCTCTACACCACTTGGGCAGTTGATAGGTTGCAAGAATATCAAGTTTAGTCAAGGTTTTGAAGAGTTTCCAAAGTGGTAAGTAGGTATTTTTTATGCTTGCTTCATTAAAGTTTGTGTTGATGTTATGGGTAGTTAAATTATGGAAAGATTTTTGGAGTTTAATGTTTTAAAGGAGATGTATATTTTTGGCAGCTATGGAACCTCCATAAGAACAGTTTATCCTTGCATGTAAATGGTAGATTAAAGCATTGATGAAGTGTTTATGTGTGTAGGAATAAATTGGGTGATGTATACTAAATGTATGTGAATGTACACTTGATTTTGGAAGCTTGGAAGTTAATTGAGAGAGATGTATGAATAAAAAACTTGAAGTGTGAACCAAAATATGTTATTTCATGGTTTGGTTTATGAAATCATATGGTTGAATTATGGTGCTTGTTATGGCAGCTTGTACATGTGTATAAAGGTTTGAGTTTGGACATGTAAATGAGCTAGGTTATGTGGTTAAATTGTTTGTAATTTGAACTTGGAAAATTCTGGACTATAATGTGCATATTGAGTGTGGTTATAAGCTGCCAATATGACCAAAAATGTGTTGTGAAATGTGTTTATGTTATGGTACAAAACAGAAATGGCATGAAGGAAGTGACTTGGTGAGTGTTGAATGTGTCCTTTGGTATGTAATGAAGAGTATGTTACAGGGCAGTATATATTTTAGCTTAGAACCTTAAGTGTGTGGCTCCAATTGGTATGAAACCAATTGGAGGTGAAACTAGGCACAAAAAGTGCCAACTTTCATGAAGGAAGCTTGCCAAAATTCTACTTGGAATGTAACTTGAAAAATGACCAAATCCGGATTAGTGCATTTAAGGCCTGAAAATTGACCATTTGGGCAGCAGTTAGTGTTTTGGCCATAACTCACTCAAAACAGGTCAAATTGACTCGAAATTTTTACCATGATTAGTTGAGATATATATCTACAAGTCTTATGAAGACACAAAATCCCAAAAATGACCATAAGTGAGTCAAATAGCTTGCACAAGTTCGGGTCCAAAAACTGGCCGAACCTAAAATGACCTAAAGTGATCAATTTTGGTACATTCTGACCAGCAATTGTAAAATGACCATAACTTGGTCTACTAAACTCAAAATGACTTGAAATTTTGCCCCGCATACAATAAGGCATAGATCTACAAGTTTGTAGTTTTGACCGAAACCTGAAAACCGAGGAAACTAGGTTCTCCGGCTAGGTTAAATTGGTATACCGGAATCCGTCAAATTTCAATAAAATGCAATATACATGGAAATGAATTTGGTAACTTGTAGCACTACTAAAAGATTACAAATGTGACATATTGGTAGCATTAAAACCTAATTCACCTAGACTGCATCGAGGGTCGACGTCTTAGGTTGACTAAGGAAATAATAGAATTCAATAAATTAATTATTAAATTTTATCCTTAGAGACAGTTTAAATGAGTACTGAAACACTTCGAATTATGTTTCTCAGCTAGCAAAGACTCAGGGAAAGGGAAGGAAACACTGAGTTAGAGCCAAGAGACAGTTATCAGAGGTTTGTGCACAACTAGTTTTTAACTGATTTTGTTCTGAATATTTCATATGATTAAATGACATATTTTTCTTATGTATTATGTTTAACAAGCATTGGATTTAATTCAATGATTATTGAAATTGTTATAGTATGTGTGATTTTAGCTTTGTGAAATGGTATTTCAACAAGTGTTAAGCATTGTTGCTAATTGAATAAATTATGTTTTGGAAAATTGTGATAGAACATGTTTTGAATTGTGATGGGCAATTTGCATGGAAAAATGCAAATTTATGATTTGAATTGTGATAAGCATAAAAATTATTGGATATTGGAATTGACTTTGAATCGAATTGTATTGTGATTTATGCTCACTAAATGGATTGTGATATTGTTTTATATCTCACTATAGATGCTTGACACGGTTATTACCCGTCTCTCTCATTTGTTGAGAAGACAATGGAGTTAGTTGTGTTTTGATTACCATGGTACGTGCACAGGCTTATATTCTCCTCTTATTAGAGGTTAGATCTAAGTTTTTATTTGTTATGGCCCTTTCAGAAGAATCATTGTTGTGATGTGTACTGTGCGCGATGATTCGACCTCCCCGACCATAGGGAGTTAGAATCTGATTCGACCTCCCTGACCATAGGGAGTTAGAATCACCTTGAAGATGGCCCTTTCGGATTAGTCTTGCATAGTTAGTGAGATACATAATGGTTTTTGAGATACAGAATGTTTTTAAATAGTAAAGAATTGTGATTTCAATTATGATTTATGTATAATTGATTTTGTTGGAATTACCTAAATGGTTAGTTATGATTTGATAAATTGAATTTCGTGATTAATGTCATTTTACACAATGATTTACATTATTGGTAATGAATATTTTGAGTTTTGGAATTTGATGAGTATTCAGATTTCCAAATTATTTGCTGTAAATTTTGTCAACTTATATTGTACTATGTTTTAAATTATAGTTGTATACCACTGAGTTCATCACTCAGCGATAGCTTTGTATGCTGTCACAGGTGAAAAAAGCATAGAGCAATTGAGTATGCTTCTTTGAAGAGACATTCAGATCAGCTCTAGGTTTACCCATGTACACAGGTTTTGATGTAAGCATGTAATAATATGTATGTAAATTATTTGAGCAGTTGTATAAAAACTCTTGTAAAATATTTTGGTATGTAATTAAATGTAAATTATTGTAAATGTAAATTTGAGATTTCATTTACCTGAATATCTTTGTAATATTAGTTTTTGAGTCTTGTAATCAATGAAATGTTTCTTTTATGATGAGGTTGGTTTGAAAATAAATTGATTTGATTATTGAGATTGAATTGTGAGATGAAATGAAGTTTATTGGAGTTGTATTTGAGAAATTATATTGGAAGTGTGTTTCTTTGCAGGTTTTGAAGAACTGTTTTATTCAAAATATAGATGGCACTTCGCTAAAATTTTTACAGAAATTAGTAATAATTCAAATGTGTTAGCTGTTTCACTTCAGATTTTGAAAAATTTTTATAACACCAGATTTTAATCAGTGATTTAAATTTCATGAAAATTGTTTTAAAATCCCTTGTAGTATATCTAATGGGTTATTGGTAGGCAAAGTATGGTAATTCATTAGGTGTACTAGGGGATCATGTTACATCTTACGGGAGAGTAGGGTGTGACATAACTTTTTTTGTTATTTTTCACTTCCAAATTGATTTGAATAAGTTTATTGTATGATTTATGATTTTTGTTGTGTTGAGAACTTTAACTTATTGAATGAAATTGTATAAATTAGATATAAATTTTCTTATGCATTTAAGGATTTATTGCATGGTTTTGAGAATTGTAAATTTTGAGTTTGATGTGTTGCCAACCTTGAGCATGAATATATAATGATTAAATATGTTAATGGATTATAAATACTTTTGTGAATAGAAATTATTTTGAATATCATTTGAAATCACAGTTGACATGGCAATATGTTTTGTGTTCTCATTAGCTTGTCTAGTGAGATATCTTCTCCACTAGATGCGGTGATTTCCTTCTTCTCTGGCTTGCCAGTTGGGGAAGAGTTTGTATGAGTACTCATATATACTGGCTAGTCTTTATTCCTCCCTTTTAGCCTCGGTTATTGGGAGAGTTTGCCTTGTCGTGGTGTACAACACGGCATCGATCGTGAAATTTTGTGTCATGGGTCCAACTGTGTGAATTGTTGGCAACGCCCTTTAAATTATGCATAATTTGATAAATTGTGGTCGAAATAAATAATTTATCAGTGACTCAAAAATATTGTATCGTTTCATGATTTAAAAGAAATGTGAATAAATAGTTACCATTTGATCAAAATGTTATTCAAATGAATAATTTGCATGAATGAAAATATTGATTTTTGTATGTCATGAATTTTGAAGAATTTAGAAATTTTAAATTTTTATCTATCATGACTTGTCAAAGCATAACTTGTATTAAGTTTTAAATTATTAGTTTGTGCATCACTGAGTTTACCACTCAGTGATAGCTTTGTATGCTGTTGCAGGTGAAAGAAAATTTTAAGCAGCTGAGTGAGATTACTTGAAGAGAGTGGGACTATCTTCGGGTATATCCTTATACATTAGATTTTGAGGTAATTATGTAATTATATGTATATAATTTCATTCGAGCAGTTGCATCAACTCTTTTGTAATATTATTTTTGGAATGTAATCAAATACAAATTATTGTAATATTATCTTGAGATTTCATGTACTTATAAAGTTTTGTACTGCTAAATTCGTAATACTCCCATGAATGTAAAGATTAATTTTGTTACTTTAATGAGATATTTCAATATTTGATTTAATTCAAACTATGTATTGAGTTGCTTGTGCTGATTTGTGAAATAAAATCAAATAATGAAGTTGGGATTTAAATGTATATTGGAGTGTTTTTCACAGGTTTTTGAATAACTGTTTTCTCAAAATACAGAAGGCACTCTGCCGAAATTTTTGAAAAATTTGCGGAGATTTTAAATATCTAAAAATTTGATTTATGACTTAGTTTTAAAAAAAAAATTACCCACCAATTTAAAAATGAACGAAAATTATTTTAAAATCCCTTGCAGTATATTTAATGGGTTACCGGTAGGCAAAGTTCGGTAATTCATTAGGTGTGCTACAAGATCATGTTATACCTTATGGAGGGGGAAGGTGAGACATGTTTTAGTGGTTTTAGAGCTAGTTTTTAAAGTAAATTTTGAACTGTGAATTTAAAATATTTTTCGATAAGTATAACTGCTCGAATGTTTGATACATATAGTACATTTACATCATAAATATAAACTAACGGGGAGAAATCTCCTTGTGTTGGTTATTCAGGAAATAGAAATCCTATGAATAGATATGGATGAGGGGGATAAAATGATAGAGCAGTCTGATATAGCTGATGTACGAGAAGAGGCCCCAGTTCCTCAGAGCTTTGGAGGTCCAGCTGCACCAGTCCCTCCTATACAAATTACTGTACAAATGGCTTAGCAGATGGCCATGTTCTTTCAACAAATGGCTGATAATCTGTTAGCCCAGGCCTAAGTACAAACCCAACCCCCTCATAGGCAGCATGAAAAAGAGAAAAGTGGGAAACCTATCGATCAGAGTTTGAGTAGTAAATTGGGAAAGAGAAAAGATTTTGAGAGACCCCCAGCTTCTAAGTATGACAGAGGTGGATCTTCAAGAACTATTCTAACCAGAAGTTCCTAACCTATCCTTATCTGTGACGTTTGTGGAAAATTACACTAGGGTATTTGCTATAGGGTCACTGGAGCTTGCTACAATTGTGGTAGAATCGGGCACTACGCCCGAGATTGTACTAGAGCACATTGATTTATGCCACATACTACACTAGAAGAATCAATCCAAGGTTCTGATTTTAGAGGCTCATTAGTAGTCAGTAGGGGCAGAGGCAGAGGCAGAAGTAGAGATAGCACTTCGAGTAATCCTAGCACAATGGACCAACCCGAGTAGAGGAATACACTACAAAGAGTGTACGCCATGCATCGTGGGGAAGAAGCAGAGACTTCTGATGTAGTTGTCGATACGTTATTAACTTTTGAAACGAATAATTATGTACTATTTGATTCTAGCTCTACTTATTTATATGCTAATGCTAGAATTGTATGTTCTACTGCTATTCCCTTACATGAAAATAAATTTTGATGTGTTAGTGATTAGTCTATTAAGATAAGAACTACAATAATAGACGTGACTAGAATTCGTTTTGGAAAAATTTTCTAGTGAGAGACATCTCCTAGACTACAATAAATTATAAAGTTAATTAGTGAGCCTAATTAGGTAAGGCAAGAGGACCTAAAAGTAAGTTGTAGTAAAATATCTACCCTAGATGAAAGCAAAGGTATTACTGCTGATAGATGTCAGTGGGTATCATAATCAAAATAAGTTTAAGTTATTAGTGGATTTGAGAGAAATAAGATATAGGGAAGTTTGATCTATTGGGGTGTATCATAGTAACTATGCAATGTTCTTGATATTTGTGCTGTAAGCTATAGATTATAGTACTGACTTGGGATTTATTGTATAGAGCTACGTACTATCCAATAGTACACAAGGATAAGAATAGTTGCAAATGGCTTTAGCTCTCGTACAAATATACCAGAATAGAGTTTTATTACTAGAACTGAGTTTAAAAATCCTAATTTAGGATTTAAAACTCTATAATTAGAATATCAAAGGATCATAGTTGCAAGGTAGCGATAGTTAACAACTCTGTTACACTAGCACGAATTACAGTATATCAAGAATTATTATGGGACTAGAGATTTCAGTATAGTCAAAATTTAAAGATAATACCTATAGGGCTAAGTCATCCAGTCTCCGATATGGGATTTATAGTTGTTTTGGTATTGCAATGGATCTTTTGCCCAAAGTTTAGTAAGGAACAGTATTCTATTTGTGTAGCAGTAAGACATAAAATATGATTTTATGCCCCTGAAAGAGACAGGATACTATGGATGATAATTATAACTTATAAAATAATTAAGAAATGATGTTCTATTGATAACAGTAATTTGATAGGAAATAGTTGGTCAGGAATTCCTTAGGAAGAGCATAGTTTTATTGTGTAGATCATAAGGATTAGATTATGATTAGTGCGAAACTTTTGAATAGCATGGAAAAAAAGAAAGTCCGATAGACTCCCTTCTTAAGGTTAAAGAATTGTTTATGGTTTAGTAAAAAAAAGGGTAATGATCACAAAACAGCGGAAAATAAGCTATAGGATATTGGAAGATAAAAGAAAATATAGAAGTCAAAATTTGAATTGTTGGTTAAACGTGATAGAGTAATGTTACGAATATTGGAAGTATTAGCCAAAATGGTCAGAGGTCCAATTAAGAGTAACATTGAAGTGTAGAGCATTTATTAGAAATAACAAGGAGTACTAGCTCTTGACCCGACAGTCGAGTCAAGAAAGAGAATAACATTGAATTCTGAGATGAGATAAAGGAGTTAATTAAGGAACAAATTGAAAAGCCCATATCCGGATAAGATTGGGAAGACAAAGTAAACAAAAATTTTAAGTTGTCTAATGATATTTTGAATTGTCCTACCAGGTAAGGGAGTGAATTAGTAAATAGTAAGTTAAATAAAAGTGAACAAGATGATGCAAAATGACACATAAGCCTAGGTCATAAATAAAGATGAAAGATAATAGTTATAGACCTATGGCCAATGATCAAATAAGTAATTCTAATATGACCACAATGGTCACTTAATAAGGAAACATGAATCGAAATATTCAATAGAACAATAGTAAGAGAAGATTAGTATTATACAAATAAATTAAATGTTGTATTAGATTGTAAATAAATAAATATCATCGGTTAAAGTATTATGGACCATCATTCGGACCATGAAGCCATATGGAAATGTGAGAAAGACATGAGAAAACAACACATATGACTATTTAAAGACTAACAGTGATTAAAATTTTGGGATGAAATTTCTTTTAAGGGGGGGGGGGGGGGGGGGAGGGGAGAAATGTAACACCCCTACATTAAATAGTTTATGCATTTTACTATTCCGGTGATCGGTGTCTGTCCGGACAGTCAGGATGTCTAGACATATGCTTATATCACCTAGAAAATCCCTGAAAAAAAATTAATAGTAATTACTAGAAGGTGAAATACAAATAAGAAAAATAAAGCATAAAAGGTTAAATGAGCTAAGGCCATAGCGATGGGTGACCGTAGCAGGAAGTGACTGCGAGGTCAGTTATAACCCTATTTTCGTATGGGGCATTGTGACACCACAGGCCTAATAATTATTATGAAGCAAGGGGAAATGTGAAAATCATAGAAAAAGATAGAGAACCAGATCAAATAATTAGATTAGGGTTTTGGAAGAAATACAGAATTATTAGTAAACAGGATCAGACCGGCGAGGGGCAATTTGGTCAATTCACACTTAGAGGTGACTGAAAGCCTAACTGTCCGATAAAATGTGAGAAATTACAATTTCAAAATATAGATTTAAATTAAAGAAGTATGGAAAAAGAAAGGAAAAAGAAAAGAAACTAAAAATAGAATTATGACATCACTTGAGTGATGTATGCATGACACAAAAATTATTTTAATTTCTAATTTATTTATTTTGGGGATAATTTGTGACACCCCTTACCCGTTTACAGTGTAGCCGAGCAAGTTATGCCACTCAGTGTCCCGGAGCACCAATTCATGTTTCTATTACAATTTATCCCTTTTAATTCATTTATTTTCAATTTTTGATAAATCTAGATTTTTTCACAAATTTTATAGAAAATCCGGTAAAGTGCCGGCTATAAATTGGAAAAACAGTTCTTCTGAACCTGTTTAAAAACACTTCCAATATAATTTCCAAATCCAAACTCCATTATACACATTTCAAATCAATCTCAAAATCTCAATCTCAAATCAAAACATTATTTTCAGAAAATTTTCTTTTCACTTCATTACTAGAAGCACATTCATAAATATTTCTCAACATAATATATAAAAAATTTCAATAAAATGAAATTTCATATATTTACATCATCAATAATTTCAAGAGTTTATAGTTACAATCTCAAAACTAATAGGAAATACAAAATACAAAATACAACCCAAATTCCTAATGTCCTACTATATGCACTACAGAAGTGAGGTGACTCTGGACTCCAGATACAGCTCTGAAGGCTCACCCTGTCTGATGTCTGCTGGGCTCCCCAGCTAGGTCTCCAGTACCTGTGCATGGCAAAAGCGACGCGCTAAGCAATTCTGCTTAGTGGTGACAATATAAAATAAAATAAAATAAAATAAAATAAAGTATGCAGAATATATGTTTACATTTTTTTGAGTAGACATAATCTTTGATATTATTTGCAGTATTATTCAATTAAAATTTAGTAAGGTTTATTATCATTGCCCGAGTAACCTATATTAGTCAACTGAACTGGATAAATGGGTAAACTGGCACTGGGTACTAAGTACCTCGGACCATCACACCATCGGTCACATTGCGTCTCCTGGTGTGCAATAGAATAACTAATAAGCTGTAATAATTATTAGGGATAAAACCCAAGTGTAACAACTCAAATAACATAGCCAAGGCTATTATATCACAGAATGGCATGGGAAGCCATGAAACATAAAATGGCATGAAGCCATATGCAGTACTGCTAACAGTACCCTATTGGCATGCCAAGCTATCCAAACCAATCTTGTTAGGTATACTAGGGCATTTTGCACTTTTAAGTTTCACAATTTTTGAAATTCAAGTTCTAATGTTACTATTCATTTCATTAGTCAACTAAAATGTTGAATTTTGGATAGAAAATAGGTACATTGGTTCTAATATTCCCAACATACCACATTTTGCATTCTAAATTTGTTGGTATTGATTGCCAATACTATTTCTAAACTTAATGTTAATTGGACAAAATTTTCAGTTTTTATGCTTTGTCTTTACTATTCTATTAGTCATTTTTGCAGTGGGAATTTGGCAAAATGATCAACATGAAAGTTGTTCCTTATTTCGTCTAGTTGCATTTCTTTTTTTGAATTACTCCATTTGGAGTTTTGTAGCTCTAGTTATGGCCCAAAAACCACAACTGGCCAGATTGAAATTTTTCTAGAATTTCTGGACTGACCAAATCTACAGTGTTAGGAATAGTGTCTGCAACTCACTTTTTGAATATGTTATGGTCATAATTGGGTTAGATTTCTTCATGAAAGTTGTAGAGATATATTTCAGCTTGTTGCTGGCAAAATTTCAGGTCATTTGGACTTTATACACTGAGTTATGGCCAAATGACCAAACACTGTTCATTTGGTCATTTTGCCCAGGCAGAATGCCGGTCACCCAAATTAGGACAGTCTTTTGGTCAACTTGGTTTGGTTTTTTGGGCATAGTTTCTTCACCAAAATTGTGTCATTATGTGTCTAGTTTCATTTTCAATTGGCATTGCACCAATTGAACCTCTACAATTCAAGTTATTGCTACCCAAACCTGCTGGACTCATGCCCAGTCCTACAAGTCACCAAGGGTAGCTACACTAATCTCAATTCCCACTACGTAAACCACTTCATTTCTTGTTTACACATAACCAAATGGTCACTAATTGACTATTAAAACTCACTTTAACCATTACATGATCAAAGTCTCCATTTTATACCCAAAACCTAACCCATTCCATCTCAATTCATGCATTCACTTACCTTTCACCATTCTAAACAATAGGTTAGTGTTAAGGGCAGCCACAATACCAAATTTATTCAAGGAAAACAATCAAAACCCTACCCTTTACATAGCTACTGAAAATGGGGGTTTACATGATCATCAATTCCATAAGTTTCTCTCATTTTCTAGCTCAATTTTTGTCCTTAAACATGAATTTCAAAAAGAAAGCAAGGATTTGTCACTAACCTCTTTGGAACTAAGTTTGGGTCTTGCAAAACTTCAGTTTTTCTTCAAAATTTTGCTACCCAAAGCTTCCTCAAGGTGTGGGGTGAATTTTTTGTGAAGACATATAACTAGTAGGAGCCAACACATGTCCATATACCCATACACAGTATAAGTATGAAAGCAGTATCAAACTCAAACCACCTATATAGAAGATAATTGTATTATCTCAGGTCTAAAGATTATATACACTGATATGATATATGACAATGCATTGATAAGAGTAAACTCCATGTGCTTGTCATATGCGTCACTGGTTCGGCCTACTTATCTTATATAAGTACCTATCATGTTTATTATATGCCATGAGACTCATCATTCCATCTTATTTATATCTCATATAAATACCTTGGGAACAAACATGAATACAATCTTTTTGGATAAGTCATGTCCTGTGTGAAGTATCCTCGATTGTGAACCAATTTATGATACTTTCTGCTAGAAATACTGTCACTCATTTCTTAACAACTTAAGCATAGAATTTCTAACAAAATATCAATAAACCATTTCTATTACACATAAATACATTATATAAACAGAAAAGTGAAAATGTCTTTTATTAATAAAATATGTACAAGATACATACTAAATGATATACTCTAGGGAATATTACTAACACACTACTAGAAATCTCCATTCCTTAGGGATTCTGTGACGATGCCCACAAGGCCATGTGCACCTGGCTTCACACCTGGAAAATTAACTCCACAAAATACATGGATTTCGCGCTACTGGAGCAAATTGAGCTACAAGACTAGATCAACGGACACCTCGACAGCATTGGGTGGACAAGGTTTGCCCAACTCTAATTCCTCGCATACCGAGACACCACACTGGAATTTTTAGGTAGTTTCATGGCCACCTTATGGCCTACTAACAGGGAAGATAAAGGCAAAATTGAATTTTTCCTCCTTCGTGTCGACCGGGTAATGAATGTAGATGAGTTCAATCCCATCTTTGGCTTCAACTGCATTGGCCACTAAGAGATCCCTCAAAACTGCATGCTCCACAATAGCATTGACTTCTGGAGTTCCATAGCCCCGAACACGGAGCCTTATAACTCTAGTAAGTCAAAATCCTCGGGTATCACTAGTCCAGCCCTGCATTACATGCACTAGTTAGCCGCCCACAAAATCATGAGCCATGGTGATAACCTTGGCATAGTAAATGCCAACGAGCTCTTTTTCTTATGGTGTATGGTCACCGTGTAGCGCTGTAGCACCGGCTTCTTTTTCTACAACCATCTTTGTCTCCTCTGTCACCAGCCCATAGGGCACATCGTGCTTGGTGGCCTCATCACAACCATCGCCCTCCACTTCGAATTCATCCTAGGACATCACACGTTGTGCTTTATCAGCAGAACATCAAAAATCGATCAAACCATCTGCATATCCATAGGGATATATATGAAGGTTGGCAACACCTGCTACCTGCTTGATGCTAAAGGGAATGCCATCCCTCGGAGAGACGAAGCACAAGAAGGACTTGGCGAGACCTCGCAGCCACAGGCAGAAGCCCAAGAGCCATTCTTTCATGAGTCCCCAGCTCAAGTGCCTCCATACACACCACCACCCATAGACCCGGTCCTCGCATACCTACAGCGTATGGAGACCACCATTAACAATAGGATGCAAGCAATTGAGGACAGCCTCCAAGAAGCCCATAATAAGTCGGACATGCTAATGGAGAGGCTTGATGAAGAGGAGCCATCATCGCCATCATCACCATTAGAGACCTTTTAGAGCTAGGACTATAGGATAGGTTCTTTATTGTAAAATCTTACATACCTTAGTCCTAAACTGCAATCATATGTCTCTTTTATTTGCTTTTTGTCCAACCTTTCCATGCTTAACACATAATATGCTTTCTTATTATTTTCGTACGATTTTCTCTAATTTTGCATATTATGTTGACATTGAGGACAATGTCTGATTCAAGTTTAGGGGGTTACAAGTGCATTTCATGTCTTGCATATCATTACATTGCTTAATTTTAGCTATATTATTCTTATGTATCAAAATTCCAGAAAAATATTGAAAATTTTTTTGAAAATTTTGAACTTTGAATTGTGAAACTTAGAACTATAACCAATTTCTAGTAAGCTAATAATTGGACTCCATAGGATAGAGGAATGAATGTATCTGGATAGGTAAAAAGGGATTTTAGCATGTTGTCTATGAAAAACTTAATCTCTTTAGTGGAATTAGACTAGTTAAAACCCCTTAATAGTTATTAATTTGTCACACTTGACTTGCAAAATCGGGAGAAAATTTCTGAAATATAAACAAACCTAAACTTGCCTCACCAGCTCTAGAACATGTCTCTTAGACTTATCGAGGTGAAATCCTAGCATATGCTTGATGAAGAAATGATTAAGGCATTATTTGATGTAGCCTAATTAAGCCTTAGCCACCCTTAGTCATAATATGTCCCTTGCACCCAACTTGAGCCTATATTTTTACCTATATGATTTTCCTTGTTTACCCATAATTATTGACCTAGCCCCTAGCCTAAGCACATGCCCACCCTTTTGAGGAGGCTAAATGCATAAGCAAAAAGTATATTAAGTACAAAAAGGAAAATGGAGAGAGGATGAAGAACTCGAGAAAGAGTGCAAGTGTGAAATTAAAACCAAAGAAAAAAAGCAATGAGTTTGGGGGAGAGGACAAAAAGAACATAAATAATAAAAAAAAAAGAATAAGAAGTCCCAAGATAAGTATCATGGAAGCATGCTTGGCACTATAAAAAACTAAAAGTCCTTTCTTTCTATACAAAATCAGTAAAATAAACTTAGTATACTTGATATTTTATACATACATGCTATCCTCATATTTGTATTCCTTAAAAACCTTTCATTGGCTACCAAGTTATTATCCTTTAGCCCCATTACAACCATTTTAAAGAGCTTTTGATCTTTTGAAAAGTATATGCTGCATTAGTGAAGATAGGAAATTGAGATATGCCTATGGAGTTAGAATTTAAATACTTCATTACAATTATCCATAATAGAGGCAAATTTAGGGGAGTAAGTGTTTCCCAAGTCTATCTTGATAAAACAGGTTATTTATGACTTATTAATAGCCTTGCATTGAGGAATAACTAGTTGAAACACCATGAAGGGAGAGCAAGTCCTTATGCCTTCAAAGAGGGTAATTGAAACTCTTATGCCTTCAAAGAGGGTAATTGGTATGAAGAATTGGAGGAGTTCAATCATGTGCTTATTGAATTGTTGGTTATATTCCTAAGTTATCTCTTGAAATGCATTTTAAAATAGAGTTTCATTTTGGTCGAGGACAAGCAAAAGTTTGAGTTTGGGGGTATTTGATATACTTGTATTATATAGATATTTTTAAGTACATTTGTATAATATTTCATGGCATTTAGAATAGCAATCTAATGCATAGTTATTGATTTCATTAACTTTTGTAATTTATATTGTCAAGCTCTTAATTCCACATTTTCTGCATCATTTCAAGTGTTTGGGTGAAGCCCTAGGGCATATAAGTCCAAAAGGAAACTTGAAAAGGCTAAAGGATTGTGAAAAGCTGCTAATGCACCTTACACGGGTCATGTAAACAAAGCCACAGACCCGTGTAACCTTCTGCCAGATGAAAGCCAAAGAGCCAATGGAGGAACAACAGTACACAGTCATGTAATTGGACACGTGTAATCTGTAGAGACCCGTATAAGTCTCTACCGGGCACAAGCCTGAAGAATTTTCTGAGAACAAAAGTACACTGGTCGGTAACTAGGGCCGTGTAGCCAACATAGACCCATGTAAACCTCTATGCCAATGCAAGACTCTGCCATTCTACTCCAGTAAGTTACACAGTCCGGGTCGTGTAGTGACACACAGGCCGTGTAACATGCGACAGCTAATTTCCCAACCCGAATTCTCGCTCTTGTTTACACAATCAAAATAGGCTCCTAAGGCTTTTTGGACTCAAAATGACCTAACCTTAGAACAGCTATTATAAATAGAAGCAGAAAATATCAAGAAAAGGAGATCAATATTTTCATAGAGCTTTTTAGGAGTTTCAGAAGAGTGCTCATTTCTGCACTCTGTTCAGCTGTCTTGAGCAGAAGAATATCAGTATCAAGGAGGAGTTTTTCAGCTGAAGTTGGACAAAATCAAAGCTATAAACCCTCTTTTGTTATTTCATTCCATTTCCTTAAATGGATTTTTATTGTTCTTTACTTCATTTTTATTACGTTTGCTGAACTCACCATGAGTGAGTAATTTTCATATTATGGAATTGGGAGAGCAATGCTTGTAATCATTATTATGGATAAACAATAAGTTTTATTTATTAGATTTGAGATTTGTTCCTTGATTTAATTTCTTGTGATCTTAATGCATGCTATGTGTTGGTACCCACCTAGTATTGATTATAGATATTAATTGAAGGACTGAAAGGTGAAGATTAATATTAGAAAATTAAGATTTTGAACCTAGGAATTTTGACCTAGACATAGGCTGATCACCTTTGTGGAATTTCAAAATTGGTCAAAGACCTTAAAGGGTTTTAATTAATTTGATCGCCACGAAAGTCACGTTTAAGTTAATTAAAATACACCCTAAGTGCCTTCAGAGAGGACTTAGGATACCTTAGGATTAATTTCCATCAAGGAAAACAATTCTCAATCTAGTAAATAAAAAAGATAACATCCATAGTAAGATTCAAGTGTGAAATCTTATTTCCGAATTTGTTTCAAAATAGATTATGTCATTTTAAGTTTATCATTCTAGTGTTTAAAATAAACAACTTTTATTCCCTCATTATTTGATAGCCTAAATAGTAAAAATTATTGTGCAGATTGGTACTTACTAATCACATTCCTCACGGGATGATACTCTACTCACTACATTATTACTTGTTAGCGATCCGTGCACTTGCGGGGTTGTAAAACCAACGAAACAATAGTCACCCACTATAAATTCCACATCCTTCCATCTGGGATCTATATAACTCTTCTGTCTATTGAAAGCTGTTTTCAAACATTTCCTGATTAAAGGAATCATTTCTGAAGTATACTGCACCAAGTCTAAGTCATGTACTTTCGCCTCTCTAACTTTTGTTAACACAGAGGGGATCTACACTTTTTGCCATATAATGCATCATAGGGCGCCATCCCAATACTAAAATGATAGTTGTTGTTATAGGCAAACTCCACCAATGGCAGCTGATCTTCCCATTGTCCTCCAAAATCAAGAATACGCATACGAATCATATCCTCTAATGTCTGAATTGTCCTTTCAGATTGCCCGTCTGTCTGTGGGTGGAAAGCTATACTAAAATTATGCTGTGTGCCAAGTGCCTCCTGAAGTTTCCTCCAAAATTGTGAAGTGAACTGGTGCTCTCTAACAGACATTGTAGAAGTAGGAACTCCATGCAATCTAACTATCTCACAGATGTACAACCATACATATTGAGTAATAGAATAAGCGGTCCATATAGGCAAAATGTGAGCTAGCTTAGTTAGATGGTCCATAATTACCCATATGAAATCATACCGACGTGTAGTACGAGGCAACCTAGTCACTAAAAGAAAAATGCACCTTAGGGCCCAATAGGGAGCAAGGTTAGTAAATTTAAAATTTTATAACCCTAAATTTCATACAATTTATAAACACTTTATACTATTGCAAAACACTTAAATTTGGTCATAAAACATATTTCCCAATTACGAATAAGCCTAATTAGCCATTAGGAAACAAAACCCCTAAATTTACAAGTTAGGGTTTTAGAGAAATCTTACCAAAATAGGCGCAGAAAAAAAAAATTCTGTTAGTAGTATGCCCTATAGCATATCATTTTGTATGTATCTTGTAGATATTTTATTAATAAAAGGTAATTTCACTTTTTCGTTTACATAATATATTTATGTGTAATAGAAAAGGTCCATTGATATGTTATTAGAAATTCTATTCTTAAGTTGTTAAGAATATGAGTGACAGTATTTCTAGCACAAAGTATCATAAATTGGTTCACAATCGAGGATACTTCACAAAGGACATGACTTATCCAGAAAGATTATAATCATGTTTATTTCCAAGGTATTTATATGAGATATAAATAAGATGGAGTGGTGAGTCTCATGCCACATAACAAGCATGACAGGCACTTATACACGATAAATAGGCCGAACCAATGATGCTTATGATAAGCATATGGAGTTTACTCTTGTCAATGCATTGTCATATATCATATCAGTGCATAAAATCTTTAGACTTGAGATAACACAGTTATCTTGTATATAGGTGATTTGAGTTTGATACTGCTTTCATACTTGTACTGTGTATGGCTATATGGGCATGTGTTGGCTCCTACTAATTATATATGGAGATAGGTGTTGATCAAGATGGAATCTGAGATAGGTGTTGATCAAGATGGAATACGTTACCCTAAGTAAATAGGGATAAAATCCTATGTTCATGTAATTGTTCTTGATGTTTTAAGTTCCTGGCCAGGATAGACAGATTTAGTCAGAAAAGAGTTTATGATAAGAAAATCTAATTAATCAAGAACTAGAATTAAAAAATAACATAATGTTCATAGCAAATGAGATTTGACATTAACCATGACTCCAGCTTGAATTGGGATTTTGTAACGGAGAGATTCTAGTGCATGGTAGCATATGATTAAAGGTCCATTTAAGGTATTCCTTATTACTGATTGGGTGGCCATGGCATGCTATGCTAGGTGTCAACCATGGTCTATGAGATGCCTAAAATGATTTAGAGAAATCATTTATAGTAAGAAAAAGTTCTAATGATATTAAGAGTTAATAACATTTCTCATTGTCAATAATTAATGAGCCTAGTAAGTCACACATCTACACAAGCCAATCACCATTTAAAATGTGATTTAATTGATTAATTAAAGAGTTTAATTAATTAATTAAAGAGGTTTGGTTTGCAATAAGATTACAAAGTCCCTAGCATAACTTGAAACCAAAGTCCTATGTTCATTTAATTGTTCTTGATATTTCAAGTTCCTGGCCAGGACAGATATATTTAATCAGAAAAGAGTTTCTTATGAGAAAATATTTTTAATCAAGAATTGGAATTAAAAGAGAACATAATATTCATAGCAAATGGGGTTTGACATAAACCATGACTCCAGCTCGAATTGAGATTTTGTAACAGAGAGATTCTAGTGCATAGTAACATATGATTATAAGTTCATTTAAGGTAAACCTTATTACTAATTGGGTGGCCATGGCATGCTATGCTAGGTGTTAACCATAGTCTGTGAGGTACCTAAAATGATTTAGAGAAATCATTTATGGTGAGAAAGAGTTTTGATGATATTAAGAGTTGATATCATATCTCATTGCCAATTAGTGATGAGCCTAGTAAGTCACACATATACACTAGTAATCACCAAGTTAAATGTGATTTAATTAATTAGTTAAAGAGTTTAATTAATTAATTAAAGAGGTTTGGTTTGCAATAAGATTGCAAAGTCCCTAGCATGACTTGAAACCAAATCTAGCATGACTTTAATTTGATTAAATATGAATTTAATTATGAGAAATTAATTAATGGAGATTAATTAATTAATGAAGGAGCAAAAGCATGAAAAACATATGCTTAGATCATTAAATTCAAAATTTTTCTTCTAGGGTGTCATGCATCATGCCAGATTCATTGTTTATCTATTTGATTTCAATGTTAAACAACATATTAAAACTCTTTTAATATGTTTTTGGATCTATATTTGCCATTTAAGATTTTAAAATTAATAGATTAATTCATTAGAACCCTAGATTGGGTCAAGAACAAGTGCACTAACCTTTTGATGCACTGCAGTTGTGTCTGGCACCTTTGGGATGCGCCTAGGACACCAGATATTGACCCTCTAGCTTGTCCAGGCAGCCTCTTGAATAGCTTCTCAAGCCTTTCCAATCAATTAGAAATTCAGGTTTTGCCTTTATAGAGATTATAGATGTATACAGGACACTAGAAACGATTTCTAGCAATTTTAATTCAAGAGAATGTTGGCAATTCTCTTTGAATTAATGAGAGATGAAGAAGAAGAGAAGGGAGATATTCTTTAGGTGGTGGCACAAAGGAAAAATAGGAGCTTGTTATTTTTTCTTTTCATTCTTTCCCTTATATAGCTAGGTGAACACTTAAAACCCTTGCCACATATCACCTTCTGATTGGCTCTAAGTTTAATTGACCCAATCACATTGTGCCAAGTGTCAAACTTAGATTTAATCTTGACTTTGATCAACTTACATGATTAAAAGACAATTGGTAAGCTTATGTGTAGTGCCATGTGTCACTATCTCATGGTGCCACATGTCACCTGTGAAATGATCAAAATACCCTTGTGTCTTAATTTTGAGTTCTCAATCCAAAATTATTATTTCTCTTCTTCTAATCAATTTATATCAAATATAAATTAATTAATTAATCTTTATTAATTAATTTCTCATAATTAAATTCCTATTTAAACACTTTAAATATAAATTTAACTTATACTATACATCCAATAATCTAGATTTGGTTTCAAGCCATGCTAGGGACTTTGCAATATAATTGCAAACCAAACCTATTTAATTAATCAATTAAACTCTTTAACTAATTAATTAAATCACATTTAACTCGGTGATTACTTGTGTATATGTGTGACTTACTAGGCTCATCACTAATTGGCAATGAGATATGATATCAACTCTTAATATCATCAAAACTCTTTCTCACCATAAATGATTTCTCTAAATCATTTTAGGTACCTCATAGACTATGGTCAACACCTAGCATAGCATGCCATAGCCACCTAATTAGTAATAAGGTTTACCTTAAATGAACATATAATCATATGTTACCATGCACTAGAATCTCTCTGTTACAAAATCCCAATTCGAGCTGGAGTCATGGTTTATGTCAAACCCCATTGGCTATGAATATTATGTTCTCTTTTAATTCCAGTTCTTGATTAAAAAGATTTTCTTATCAGAAACTCTTTTCTGATTAAATCTATCTGTCCTGGCCAGGAACTTGAAATATCAAGAATAATTAAATTAACATAGGATTTTATCCCTATTTACTTTGGGTAACAGATTCCATCTTAATCAACACCTACCTCCATATATAACTAGTAGGAGCCAATACATGCCCATATACCCATACACAGTACAAGTATGAAATCAGTATCAAACTCAAACCACCTATATACAAGATAATTGTGCTATCTCAGGTTTAAAGATTATATGCACTGATATGATTTATGACAATGCATTGATAAGAGTAAACTCCATGTGCTTGCCATAAATGTTACTGGTTCGGCCTACTTATCATGCATAAGTGCCTATCATGTTTGTTATATGGCATGAGACTCACCATTCCATCTTATTTATATCTCATATAAATACATTGGAAACAAATATGAATGCAATCTTTCTGGATAAGTCATGTCCTTATTGCAAAGTATCGTTGATTGTGAACCAATTTATGATACTTTGTGCTAGAAATACTGTTACTCATATTCTTAACAACTTAAGAATAAAATTTCTAACAAAATATTAATGGACCTTTTCTATTACACATAAATATATTATGTAAACGGAAAAGTGAAAATGCCTTTTATTAATAAAATATGTGCTCGATACATATAAAATGATATGTTTTAGGGCATACTACTAACAATTAATTAATTTATATTTGATATAAATTGATTTAAAAAGGAGAAATTATAATTTTGGGTTGAGAACTCAAATTAAAGAGTAAGGGCAAATTGATCTTTTCACATGGTGACACGTGACACCATGAGATGGTGACACGTGGCACCATGAGATGGTGGCGCTTGGCACCATATGATCTTGCCACTTGTCTTCCTATGATGGAAGACCACATGTTATGATTTAAATGAAGCTTGACACATGGCTTCATAGAATTAAATCAAATAATAAGAAGATGGGATCTTGTGGTGACATGTGGCAAGGGAGTTAGGATTTGACCTAAGTACATAAAGAAAGGTTATAAAGAAAAAATAAGCCCACCTCTCTTTTCTCTCTTATGTTGGACAACAATATGCTCTCTTCCTCTCTCCTCTTCAATTTCTCAATTGATTCAAGAGAAAAACTAAGATTTCTTCTTGAATTAAATTATTAGAAAGTATTTCTAACACCCGATATATTCATACAACCTTCACAAAGCATAAACCTCATCTCATAATTGGTTGACGAGGCTTGAGAAGCCAATCTAGGGGCTGACATTGCTACTTTGGTGTGTGCTTGTGGTGGACAAACTAGAGGGACAACATTTGGGGTCCTAAGAACATCCTAAGATTGCATCAATTGTGCATCAAAAGGTTAGTACCTAGAAATCCCTCTTTTAGTTAGGGTTTAATTGAATTAAATGTTAATGTAATACCCTCAGTGTAGCAATTCCGTACATTCTACTGTTTAGGTGACCGGTGTCGGTCTGGACAGCTAAAATGTTTGGAAAAATATTTAGACTAGAGTGAGAAATCATAAATAACTCAAATATTAATAAGAAAAATTTAGGAAAAATTTTAGAAATAAAATACAACCAAGTTAAACGAGCCGGTGCCCTAGCGATGGATAACCTAGTGGGAAGTTGCGGTCTTCTTAGCTAGAAGCCCTAAACCCGGGAGAAAATTCATGAAATAATTTTTGGGACTCCAGAGAAGAGTCATTGAGGTTCTATGGCATTAGAATGCCAAGAAAAGGCTTAGAAAAATTTTTCGAGTGGTATAAACGATTTTGGCTCAATAAGCCAAACGGAGAGCATTTTGGTCATTTCGTCTTCAGAAATGATTTTGTACCGACTTGTCCAGTTAAGTAAATAATTATTATGACATAAAATGTGAATAAATATTGTTAAAAATTGAATTGAAAATGAGTAGAAAAGAAAAGAAAAAGAAAATGAATTAAATGGGAAATATGACATGACATGATGTCATTAGTTAGGTCTCTACCAATCACAACTCAACAAGCCAATTAAAAAGAGTTAAATGAGAGAAAATTGGAAAGGAAAATCTGCCTTCTTCTTCTTCACAAAAACCAGCTGGAACTCCCTTTCTCTTCTTTCTCTATTGAATATCTCCCTTCTCACTAAAATTTCCTTGTAAAAAACACCATAAAACCAAAAGTTTGCTTCACAAAAACTGCTCCTTACATCTTGCACCATTCCTAGCCAGTAAAAAGAAGGAGAGAATCAGAAGTTTTACTAGCTTGACAACTCTTCAAAATTAAGGATAGTGCCTAATATTTCACCTTTCTTTTCAATTTCTTGTTTAAGAAAATGATTTAAGTTGAATTAGTAAGAAAAGAAATGAAAATTATGTGTGTGTATATTTATATATATATATATATCCCATGATTTTGGTAGCCATAGATGGGTTAGGGTTTGATGAATTCCTTTGAATTAAAAATGGCTTCATAGCTACCCTTAACACTAATCTCATGATTAGGATAATGAAATGTAAGTTAATGCATGAATTGAAATGGTAGAGTTAGGGTTTGGGCAGAAATTTGAGATTTTGTCTATGTATTGATGAAAAGAAGTTGTAATGGTTAATTAGTGACCATTGGGTCATGTTTGAGTAGGAAATTGAGTGAATGGTGCAAAGGGAATTGAGGTTAGGTAGGCTGTCTAATGTACCCTGCAGGTCCAGATGTGAGTCCAGCATGTTTGGGCAGCTATAACTTGGGTTGTGTAGGTTCAATTGGTGCAAAGCCAATTGAACATGAAATTATACACATAATTGTACAACTTTGATGAAGGAACCCTATCTAGAAACTAAACTTAGGATGCCCTAAAAATTAACCAAATTCGAGTAACACACATTCTGCCTGGGCAAAATTACTAAAAGAACAGTGTTCATTCATTTGGTCTTAACTCACTGTAGAAATGTCCAATTGACCTAAAATTTATATCAATGGAAAGCTTCGATAATTTAGGACAACTTTAATGAAGGACACAATTCCAAAGTTTGACCAGAACTTAATGAAATTGCCCACCAAACTCAGGACACCAAAACTACCAGAATGGATTCTGCCTAGAAATTCTGGGTACTGCCCTATCTGGCCAATTATGGTATTTAGGCCATAACTTGAGGTACAAAACTCCAAATGGAGTGATTCAAAAAGGGAATTAAAGAAGACACAATAAGGAACAACTTTGATAAAGAAAAGTTAGCCCAGTTTCCACTGTAGAATTGTCTAATAGAATAGTAAACTTAGGTAATCAAAACTAAAAATTTAGAAATGCATCTAGGGGACTTTAAATTGCAATTGGCAATTAATGCTAGCAAATGTAAAACTCAAAATGTGAGATCTTGGTATAATTAGAATTAACATATCCATTAAGTATGAAAAAGTTAACATTTTGGTTGAGTAGTAAGGTGAATAGTAATCAAAGTGGTTAGCAAATTAAGATAAAGTCCTAGAACCAATTCTAAGCTTAAATGCTTAGAAT
Organism: Hevea brasiliensis; assembly: GCF_030052815.1. Taxonomy (NCBI): domain Eukaryota; kingdom Viridiplantae; phylum Streptophyta; class Magnoliopsida; order Malpighiales; family Euphorbiaceae; genus Hevea; species Hevea brasiliensis. The sequence continues at coordinate 86,347,168 of NC_079497.1, read as the reverse complement.
TGTATGACAAATGTGGACTATGCATCGTAGTCACAATTGTTAGAGCGAAATTAAGGCCATAAATTTGAAATCCATGAAATGTTCATGGATTGCTTGAAACATGAGAAGTAAGTCACCTAATTGATGTGAATAGGTAGTTAGGGCTTATATGCCCATCACAAATATAATTCATAAAATATTAGTAATTCAACTTGAAATATAAAATTTGTAATTACATAAGTAGATTTTCGAATGTATAAATGAGAAAGGAAAAATGTGCTGAATACAATAGTATATGTGAACCATTATTTTGAATTGTGATCAATATGGATAATATAATGACTATATAAATTATGATGAATGCGTAAATTATGTAAATATTAGACTTAGAGATTTATGTTTCTATTATGAAAAAGATTAAAATGTTAGAAATTATAATTAGAACATATAAGGAAATAATGAAACTTATGAGCACTTAATAGTACTATGTGCCCATATATTGCCTAAACACGTGTGTCAAATTGGATAGACTGGGATGCCAATAGGGTATTGTTTTAGCAGTACTTTATGCCTATATTCATGGCTTTATGCTCACACTCATGGCTTTATGCTCGATTATGTGTTATCATGGCTTTTTAGCCATTCTGACTGCATATGTGGTTGACGTTCTGCATCCCATGGTATGATGGCCCGAGGCACTACAATTTCCAGTGCCAACGACCCATTATCCAGTTTAGTCAGCCTGTCATAGGTTACTTGGATAGTGAAATTATTAAGAATAATGTGAATTAAATGAATAAATAAGAAAGAAACTAGAATTAGTTTCGAAATTTTATTTACTATGAAATGATCCAAACACCTAGGAAATATTAAGTGAAAGGATAAAAAGATTAGCAAAATAGATATCATTTCAATAAATAATTACAACTGCATCTTCTGAAATAACATGAATAGAAATGTAATATACTAATATATTTCATATTTTGTATATCACTATAGTAAATTTAGGAAACAAGTGATTCGAAAGAACAATATAATATGACAAAAGATAATTAGTATTAGGAATTCCATATGAAATGAAAATAATTCTTGATTATCCAAATTAGTTTTTATTTCTATCTGTATTTTGTATATATTATTTTCTTGTTATATTATTGCACCACTAAGCAGCAATGCTTAGCACGATGGATTTGTTTCCTCGCGCAGCTACTGAAGGTAAAGCCCAACGAATATTAAACAGAGATTTTGGAATTCTATTCTGCAAAAGTGTCTGAAGTATTCAAGGTTGTCACCTCCTCAGCAATGCATATAGATAGAGCCCATATAGGTCATAATTTGTATGTTGTATAAAATGCTTAGTTATAGTATTGTAATGTAGATTATGAAAATGTAATTAATAGGTACATGATGTAAATTAATAAATCAGTTAGTTCATAAGTGATTAAATTGTATATCATGTAAATTAATGAAGATTGAAAATTTTCATATATAAGTTGAGCATGAATGGGAATCTATGGAAATGGATATAAATGAAATTTTGTAGATTTGAATACGGAATTGAAATATATGGATGATGCATGAAATGATCATATTTTTATTTTAAAAAATTATTGAAATTTTCAAACAGGTGAATAGTGAAATACGTCAAATGTTAAAAAAATAGGGGAAACTCCGTTAGTTTTTCCATCGAAAAATTAATTGATATTAAAAGATAATAACTTGAAAATGATTAAAGGAATAAAGTAAGATAAGATAGGGTGCTTTGGCACCAAGTGTGACATGCCTTGTTCGGCTATACTATAGTCGGGTAAGGGGTGTTAAAGTTAATTCATAATCTTTAATGGCAAATGAAATTTTAATGCATACTAATTTATATTTTAGTAAGCAATTGGGCATTGAAAATTGATTAGGATCATAAGACACATGGTATAGTGCATGTAACCTTAGAAATAATTTTTAAAATTCAAGGTTCTAATGCCCTTTATTCACGCTTACACTCCTTCAAATTCCACCTCCTATCTGAGTAGTGAAGCCACCAAGTGTTGGCTCTCTAGCTTGTCTGCATAAGCCACTTGATCAAAGTAACCTTAGATTAGTAAAACCCCTTGAATCTATCTCTCTGTGATTTAGCCAAGGATGGAGAGAAGATATCTTAGAGTTTTCTTGGTTTCCGATATTTGGAAGAATAGAGAAACACTTTCTCTAGGTTTAATTCAAGTGTATTAACATTTAAAACTCTTAAATCAAGTAAAGGTAGAAGAAGAAATTCTTTAGCTATGGTGGAGAGGTGAGTAGGCCAAAAGAGGATGAAGAAGATAATCAATTTTGTTTTCTTTTCCTTTCTCTTATTTACTTTAATTTACTTAGTTAAAATTAAATTGATAAGTGTCAAGTAGCCATTCAATGATTGAATGTGTTTTCTCAATCCCATTGGTACATTTGTCAATTCCTTAATCTTAATTAAGAAATTAATTTTGATTAATTAGTATTCTTAATACTAATTAATTTTCCTTCCCATATTTGACCAAGTTAATATGGTCAAAGTAGTCAAAATTTGACAAGTCAAACTTTTCAAATTTTGATCAAGTCCATAATCCAAATTAATCAAACTATTTTTCTTCCTTAATCAAGTTTATATTTAAACACTTTAAATATTAACTTGAACACTTCCATTATTAAATTTAGTTTCAAGTTATGCTAGGGACTTTATAATGTAATTGCAAACTAAATTTATTAATTTAATTAATTAATTAAGCCATTAATTAATTAATCAAATTAATTTATGCTTTGATCATGTTGATTTTACATGTGTGACTTACTAAGTTCATTACTAATTGGCAATGAGAATAATATTAACTCCTTAATATTATTAGAACCATTCCAAATTATAATGAAATTCCCTTTACATTTAAGTTCTCATAAATCATGGTTGACATCTAGCATAATGTACTATGACTATCCAACTAGTTATAAATTATTCCCTAATTCATGGACCTTGATTATACATACCATGTACTAAAATCTCTTCGTTATAAAATTCTAGTTCCAGCTAGAGTCATGGTTCATGCCAAACTCTTTTACTTAGAATTATATGTCCTCTTTTAATTCTAATTCTTAATTAATAAGACTTACCAGTCAGAAACCCTTTTTTGATTAAGTCTTTCTATCTTGGCTAGGAACTTGAATTCACAAAGAATAATTAAATGGACATAAGATTTTATCCCTATTTACTTAGGGTAATGGATTCCATCTTGACTAACACATATCTCCATATATAACTAGTCCGAGTGAACACATGCCCATCTACTCATACATTGTATAAGCATGAAAGCAGTATCAAACTCAAACCACCTATATACAAGATAACTGTGTTATCTCAGTTTAAGGAATTATATACACTATTGTGATCTAGATGACTATGTATTGACAAGAGTAAATTCCATATATAAGTTATCTTGTGTCATTTGTTCAGCCTACTTATCTTATAAGTGCACACCATGTTTGTCTTATGATATGAGACTCACCATTCCATCCCATTAGTATCTCATACTAATCCATGGACACAAACATAAGTGACAATCTTTTCAGATAAATCATGCCTAATGAGGTATCCTAGATTATGAACGAAATTTATAATACTTGTACTAAAATGTTATATCACTCATATTCTTAACAACTTAAGAATTGAACATCTAACAAGATATTAAAGGACTTTTCTAATTAAATTCAAACCATTCAAATTCGAAGGAAAAAGAATATTTCCCATTAATGAGAAATAATATTTACAAGATACAATACAATGATATGCTCTAGGGTATACTATTAACAATCTCCCACTTTTACTAAAGCCATTCATTACAAAATCTCAGACCCATCTTCTCAAGGTGTTGATCTAACCGGTTTTGTATCATGGCCTTGGTGAAGGGTTAAGGAGCAGAAGCATGAAAAACATAAGTTTAGATCATTGAATTCAAAATTTTTCTTCTAGGGTCTTATGCATCATGCAAGATTCATTATTTATCTATTTGATTTCAATGTTAAACAGCATATTAAAACACTTTTAATATGTTTTTGGATCTACATTTTCCATTTAAGATTTTAGAATTAACAGATTAATTCATTAAAACCCTAGATTAATTCAAGAGCAAGTGCACTAGCCTTTTGATGCACTGTAGTTGTGTTTGGTACCTTTGGAATGCATCTAGGACACCAGATGTTGTCCCTCTAGCTTGTGCACACCAAGATCACCAATGATAGCCCCTTAAACAGCTTCTCAAGCCTTTCTAATCAATTAGAAATTAAGGTTTTGCCTTTAGAGATGTTATAGATGTATACAGGACACTAGAAACGATTTCTAGCAATTTTAATTCAAGAGAATGTTGGCAATTCTCTTTGAATTGATGAGAGATGAAGAAGAAGAGAGGGGAGAGCTTCTTTGGGTGGCAGCACATATGAAAGAATAGCAGATTGTTATTTTGTTCTTTCATCCTTTTCCTTATATAGCTAGGTCATCACTAAAAACCCTTGCCACATGTCACCTTCTGATTGGCTCTTAGTTTAATAGACCCAATAACATTGTGCCAAGTGTCAAACTTAGATTTAATCTTGATTTTGACTATCTTACATGATTAAAAGACAAATGGCAAGCTTATGTGTAGTGCCATGTGTCACCATCTCATGGTGCCACATGTCACCCTGTGAAATAACCAAAATACTCTTGTGTCTTAATTTTGACTTCTCAACCCAAAATAATTATTTCTCTTATTCTAATTAATTTATATCAAATATAAATTAATTAATTAACCTCTATTAATTAATTTCTCATAATTAAATTCGTATTTAAATACTTTAAATATAAATTTAACTTATACTATACATCCAATAACCTAGATTTGGTTTCAAGCCATGCTAGGAACTTTGCAATCTAATTGCAAACCAAACCTATTTAATTAATCAATTAAACTCTTTAATTAATTAATTAAATCACATTTAACTTGGTGATTACTTGTGTATGTGTGTGACTCATTAGGCTTATCACTAATTGGCAATGAGATATGATATTAACTCTTAATATCATCAGAACTCTTTATTATCAAAAGTGATTTCTCTAAATCATTTTATGCACCTCATAGACCATGGTTAACACCTAGCATAGCATGCCATGGCCACCCAATTAGTAATAAGGAATACTTTAAATGAACCTTTTAATTATATGTTACCATGCACTAGAATCTCTCTGTTAAAAAATCCCAATTCAAGCTGGAGTTATGGTTTATGTTGAACTTTATTTACTATGAATATTATGTTCTCTTTTAATTCTAGTTATTGATTAAAAATATGTTCTTATCAGAAACTTTTTTCTGATTAAATCTATCTGTCCTGGCCAGAAACTTGAAACATTAAGAACAATTAAATGAACATAGGATTTTATCCCTATTTACTTAAGGTAATAGATTCCATCTTGATCAACACCTACCTCCATATATAACTAGTAGGAGCCAACACATGCCCATATACCCATACACAGTACAAGTATGAAAGCAGTATCAAACTCAAACCACCTATATACAAGATAACTGTGCTATCTTAGGTCTAAAGATTATATGCATTGATATGATTTATAACAATGCATTGACAAGAGTAAACTCCATGTGCTTGTCATAAATATCACTGGTTCGGCCTACTTGTCATGCATAAGTGCCTATCATGTTTGTTATATGGCATGAGACTTACCATTCCATCTTATTTACATCTCATATAAATAACTTGGGAACAAACATGATTACAATCTTTCTGGATAAGTCATGTCCTTATTGTGAAGTATCCTCGATCGTGAACCAATTTATGATACTTTATGTTAGAAATACTATCACTCATATTCTTAACAACTTAAGGATAGAATTTTTAACAAAATATCAATGGACCTTTTCTATTACACGTAAATATATTATATAAACGAAAAAGTGAAAATGCCTTTTATTAATAAAACATGTACAAGATACATGCTAAATGATATGCTCTAGGGCATACTACTAACAAGGGATCAGCCAGATTATCAACTGATGCTATTTTCTGCTTGGATATATCGCCTTTCCCAACTATTTCTCTAATAATGTGGTAGCACCTTTCTATGTGTTTGGATTTTTTATGAGATCGGGGTTCCTTTGCTTGGATAATAGCACCATTGTTGTTACAATATAATGGATTTGGTGATACAATCAAAGGAACCAATCTAAGTTCTGTTATGAACTTCTTTATCTAAATAGCTTCTTTTATAGCATTTGATGTAGCAAAACACTTAGCCTTTATAGTGGAGTCTATAGTTGTTGTCTACTTGGAACTCTTCCAGTTAACTGTACCTCCATTACATATGAACACAAAATTAGAGATAGACTTTCTATCATCCATATCTGATTGGAATTTAGAGTCCGTAAAATCATCCAGTTGTAAGTCACCTCCTCTATAGATCAATATTAAACCTTAGTTCTTCTTAAGTACTTAAGGAGATTCTTGACAGTAATCCAGTATTTCAAACCTGGATTAGATTGAAACCTGCTAGTCGAACTAATGGTATAAGAGATATCTAGCCTTGTACACAACATTGCATACATAAGGCTTCCAATTGCCAAAGCAAAAGGAATCCTTGCCATTTTCTCTCTTTTCTTAGGTGTCTTTAGAGACATCTCCTTGGAAAGGTGGATATCATGCCTAACAGGTAACAATCCCCTCTTGGAATCAAGCATGTTAAACCTCTTTAATACCTTTTTCAACTATAGACTTTGGGATAAACCTATCATTCTTTTTGCTTTATCTCTATGGATAAGAATTCCCAAAATATAAGTAGCTTCCCTAAGTCATTCATGGAGAATGTATTGGACAATTAGATTTTATAGTAGTTAGCATACTGGCATCATTACCCATCAATAGTATGTCATCCATATACAAGACAAGAAAAGCGAGTGCACTCCCACCAACCTTCTTGTACGCACATGATTCATCCTCATTTTTTATAAAATTAAAAGATTTAATGGCTTCATCAAAATCGATGTTCCAGCTCCTCGAAGCTTGTTTTAAACCATAAATGGATCTTTTAAGCTTGCATACTTAGAAATGATCTTGGGATTCAATACCCCTTGGTTGTTTCATGAATATGTTTTTCTCTATATATCCATTGAGAAAAGCAATTTTGATATCAATTTGCCAAATCTCATAGTCATAAGATGCTGCTGTTGCCAAAAAAATCCTAAGCGATTTAAGCATGGCTGTAAACGAGAAAGTCTCTTCATAATCGATCCCCTGCCTTTGGCAAAGCCCTTTCGCAACTATCCTAGCTTTATAGGCCTCTACCTTTCCATCAGAATCAATTTTCTTCTTAAAAACCCATTTGTTCCTTATTGGTACAATACCTTTAGGTGGGTCTATAATATCCCAAACTTAGTTCTTGTACATGGAATCCATTTTAGATTTCATTGCTTCAATCCATTTTATAGAGTCTATATCTGATATAGCTTTTTCATAGGTCATTGGATCATCACCATGATCAATTTCCTCATGAACAAACAACTCTTGCTCATTCTCATGAAGAAAATCATATCTCTCTGAAGGATGAGATATTCTGATTGACCTTGGAGGAAGTGTTGTGGATACATCATTAATAGGAGTAGGATGACTAGATTGATCTATATCCATGTCATTTGTTAGTTGATCGGAATCCTCTGTAATGCCCTCATTTTACGTAGTCCGTACATTCGACTACTCTGGTGACCTAATATCGGTTCGGACAAGTAAGGATGTCTGGAACTACACTTCAGTGATAATAAATAGGCATAAAATGATGAAATAAATAAAAAGAAAATACAAGAAAAATTAAAGAAAAATAAAAGAGAGAAAGTGAAACTAAGTTAAACGAGCCGATACCGAAGCGATGGGTGACTGCACCGGAAAGTTACGACGAAGGCAATTGCCAACCCCAGGACCGTGGGGAACCCTCGGAATTAAGTTTCGAGACATAATTAAAGACTTATTGAAGTATAATTGACATTAGAAATGTCAAAGAAAATTAAAGAATTAGTACAAAGAAAAATGAAAAATTCAAGAAACCGATAAAAATTAGTGTTATCGAAAAATCAAAAATGAATCCCGAAGAGGGGCATTTTGGTCATTTGACACCTAGAGTTGGCTTTTGACCTAAATGTCCATGAGAAATAAGTGGTATTATATTTTGAAAATTTTATGAAAAATGAAATTAAAGATAAAATGTGATTAAGGGAAATTAAGGGGTGGAAATTTGGGATAATGAAAATTTATGAATAAATTAATGTTAAATTAAGTTAGTGGAGCATTAGTGGCCATATTGAAGGAACGGAAGCGTGAAAAACACAAGTTTATACCATTGAATTCAAAAATTTTCACCTAGGGTCACATGCATCATGCAAGATTTATTTTTATCTATTTGATTTCAATGATAAACAACATATTAAAACTCTTTTAATATGTTTTTGGATCTGTATTTGCCATTTAAGATTTTAAAATTAATCAGATTAATTTTAGAACCCTAGATTAAATCAAGAACGATTACACTAACCTCTTGATGCACTGCAGCGTGTCTGCGCCTTTGAGATTCGTCTTCAGGACACCAGATGTTGTCCGTCTAGCTTGTCCACACCAAGAACACCTATAGCAGCCCTTGAACAGCTTCTAAAGCCTTTTTCTATTAATTAGAAATTCAAGTTCTGCCTTTTAAGAGATTAGAGATGTAAACAGGACACTAGAAACAATTCCTAGTGTTCTTAATTCAAGAGATTGATGGCTAATCTCTTTGAATTGATAAGAGATGAAGAAGAAGAGATAAAAACCCTCAAAGTGGCGTGACAAAGGAGTGTGGCTGCTGGTTGTGTTTTGTTTTCTCATAACAACACTTAAATAGCTAGGTTAACACATTAAACCCTTGCCACATGTCACCCTTTGATTAGCTAAGTGACCCAATCACATTGTGCCAAGTGTCAAACCTATATTTAATCTTGATTTTAATCATCTTACATGGTTAAAAAACATTTGGCAAGCTTATGTGTTATGCCATGTGTCACCATCTCATGGTGCCACGTGTCACACTACAAAATGACCAAAATGCCCCTGTGTCTTAATTTTGAGTTCTTAACCCAAAATAATTATTTTCTTCTTCTAATTAATTTATATCAAATATAAATTAATTAATTAATCTCTATTAATTAATTTCTCACTAATTAAATTCATATTTAAACAATTTAAATATAAATTTAACTTATATTATATATCCAATAATCTAGATTTGGTTTCAAGTCATGCTAGGGACTTTGCAATCTAATTGCAAACCAAACCTAATTAATTAATCAATTAAACTCTTTAATTAATTAATTAAATCATATTTAAATAGGTGATAACTTGTGTATGTTTGTGACTTACTAGGCTCATCACTAATTGGCAATGAGACATGATATCTGAAGGAACGGAAGCGTGAAAAACACAAGATTATACCATTGAATTCAAAAAAATTTCGCCTAGGGTCACATGCACCATGCAAAATTTATTTTTATCTATTTGATTTCAATGATAAACAACATATTAAAACTCTTTTAATATGTTTTTGGATCTGTATTTGCCATTTAAGATTTTAAAATTAATCAGATTAATTTTAGAACCCTAGATTAAATCAAGGACGATTACACTAACCTCTTGATGCACTGCAGCGTGTCTGCGCCTTTGAGATTCGTCTTCAGGACACCAAATGTTGTCCCTCTAGCTTGTCCACACCAAGAACACCTATGGCAGCCCTTGAACAGCCTCTAAAGCTTTTTCTATTAATTAGAAATTCAAGTTCTGCCTTTTAAGATATTAGAGATGTAAACAGGACACTAGAAACAATTTCTAGTGTTATTAATTCAAGAGATTGATGGCTAATCTCTTTGAATTGATAAGAGATGAAGAGAAATAGCTGGAGAGGCTCAAAGTGGCGTGACAAATGAGAGGAGAGGCTGCTGGTTATTTTTTCTTTTCATAACCACACTTAAATAGCTAGGTTAACACATTAAACCCTAGCCACATGTCACCTTTTGATTAGCTCTAGGTTTAAGTGACCCAATCACATTGTGCCAAGTGTCAAACCTATATTTAATCTTGATTTTAATCATCTTACATGATTAAAAAAAAACATTTGGCAAGCTTATGTGTAATCCCATGTGTCACCATCTCATAGTGCCACGTGTCACACTATGAAATGACCAAAATGCCCATGTGTCTTAATTTTGAGTTCTTAACCCAAAATAATTATTTTCTTCTTCTAATTAATTTATATCAAATATAAATTAATTAATTAATCTCTATTAATTAATTTCTCATCAATTAAATTCATATTTAAACACTTTAAATATAAATTTAATTTATACTACACATCCAATAATCTAGATTTGGTTTCAAGTCATGCTAGGGACTTTGCAATATAATTGCAAACCAAACCTATTTAATTAATCAATTTAAACTCTTTAATTAATTAATTAAATCATATTTAATTAGGTAATAACTTGTGTATGTGTGTGACTTACTAGGCTCATCACTAATTGGCAATGAGACATGATATCAACTCTTAATATCATCAGAACTCTTTCTTACCATAAATGATTTCTCTAAATCATTTTATGAACCTCATAGACCATGGTTAACACCTAGCATAGCATGCCATGGCCACCCAATTAGTAATAAGATTTACCTTAAATGAACTGATAATCATATGTTACTATGCACTAGAATCTCTCTGTTACAAAATCCCAACTCAAGTTGGGGTCATGGTTTATGTCAAACTCCATTTGCTATGAATATTATGTTCTCTTTTAATTCCAGTTCTTGATTAAAAAGATTTTCTCATCAGAAACTCTTTTCTGAATAAATCTATCTGTCCTGGCCAGGAACTTAAAACATCAAGAACAATTAAATGAACATAGGATTTTATCTCTATTTACTTAGAGGAATAGATTCCATCTTGATCAATACCTACCTCCATTTATAACTAGTAGGAGCCAACACATGCCCATATACCCATACACAGTATAAGTATGAAAGCAGTATCAAACTCAAACTACCTATGTACAAGATAACTGTGCTATCTCAGGTCTAAAGATTATATGCACTGATATGATTTATGACAAAACATTGACAAGAGTAAACTCCATGTGCTTGTCATAAGTGTCACTGGTTCGGCCTACTTATCATTTATAAGTGCCTATTATGTTTGTTATATGGCATGAGACTCACCATTCCATCTTATTTATATCTCATATAAATAACCTGGGAACAAACATAAATACAATCTTTCTGGATAAGTCATGTCCTTATTATGAAGTATCCTCGATTGTGAACCTATTTATGATACTTTGTGCTAGAAATATTGTCACTCATATTCTTAACAACTTAAGAATAATATTTCTAACAAAATATCAATGGACCTTTTCTATTACACATAAATATATTATATAAACAGAAAAGTGGAAATGCCTTTTATTAATAAAAATATATACAAGATACATACTAAATGATATGCTCTAGGGCATACTACTAACAATCTCCCACTAGCACTAGAGCCATTCATTACAATACCTTAGACCCATCTTCTCAAGATGTCAGTCTAACTGAGCTTGTGACAAAGGCTTAGTGCATGGATCAGCTGAATTTTTTCAGCTGATGTTATTTTTCTGCATGGCTAAATCGCCTTACCCAACTATATCTCTGATAATGTGGTAGTGCCTTTCTATGTGTTTGGATTTTGGGTGAGACCTTAGTTCCTTAGCCTGTATGACTACTCCATTATTGTCACAGTGTAATGGAACTGCTGACTCAATGGAAGGAACTACTGTAAGTTCTGTCACGAACTTCTTTATCCAAGCGACTTCCTTTGCAAAGATCGATGCAAAGAATATACTCGACCTCTGTAGTGGAATCTGCAATGCGTGCTCGCTTGGAACTCTTCCAACCGATCGCACCTCCATTACAAATGAACACATATCCAGAGGTAGACTTTCTATCATCGATATCGATTGGAAATCAATCGAGATAACCATCCAATTGCAAGTCTCCACCTCCATAAATCAAGAATAAATCCTTAGTTCTTTTCAAGTACTTAAGGATATTCTTGATCGCTATCGATGTTCTAAACTCGATTGGATTGATACCGCTAGTCAAACTAATAAAGATATGCGATATCTGGCCTAGTACACAACATTGCATACATTAAACTTCCAATAGCCGAAGCATATGGAATCCTGGCCATCTTATCTCTTTCTTCGAGTGTCTTTGGAGACATCTCTTTAGAAAGATGGATACCATGTCTTACTGGTAACAATCCTCTCTTGGAATCAAGCATGTTAAACCTCTTTAACACCTTTTCCAAGTATAGACTTTAGGATAAACCTATTATTCTTTTCGCTCTATCTCTATAGATGCGAATCCCAAGAATATAGGTTGCCTCCCCTAAGTCTTTCATAGAGAATGTATTTGACAACCATACCTTTATTGTTGTCAACATACCTGTGTCATTACCTATCAACAGTATGCCATCCACATATAAGACAAGGAAAGTGATAGCTCTGTCATTAACCTTCTTATATACACATGGCTCATCCTCATTTTTGATAAAACCAAAGGATTTAATGGCTTCATCAAAACGAATGTTCCAACTCCTCGAAGCTTGTTTCAACCCATAAATGGATCGCTTTAGCTTGCATACCTTGGAACCATCTTGGGATTCAAATCTCCTAGGTTGTTCCATGAAAATGTTTTCTTCAATGTATCTATTGAGAAAAGCTGTTTTGACATCCATCTGCCAAATCTCATAATCATAGTATGCAGCTATTGCTAATAAAATCCTAATTGATTTAAGCATGGCAACAAAGCAGAAAGTCTCCTCATAGTCTATTCCTTGCCTTTGGCGAAACCCTTTCTCTACTAGCCTTGCCTTATAGGTCTCTACCTTTCCTTTAGAACCTATTTTCTTCTTGAAAACACATTTGTTCCCTTTAGGTATAATACCTTCATATGGGTCAACAAGATCACAAACTTGATTCTTATTCATGGAATCAATCTCGATTTCATAGCATCAATCCATTTTGAAGAGTCTATATCCGATATAGCTTCTTCATAGGTAAGTGGATCATCTCCATGATCTACTTCTTCATGAGTAGACAACTCTTGTTCTTCTTCATGAAGAAAACCATATCTCACCGGGTGGGTGAGATACCTGGTTGTTCTACGAGGAACAACTATAGATGTTTCATCAATGGGTATTGGTTGACCAGATGGATCTATATCCATCCGATGCTGGTTGGTCGAATTCTCCAATTCTAACTCTATTTGCCTTCCTTTGCCTCCTTCTTGAACAAACCGTTGTTCAAGAAATGTGGTATCTCTACTTATCACAACCTTTTGTGAAGTAGGCAATAAAATAATATCCAAAACTATCTTTTGGATATCCAACAAATCGACCTTTTACGATCCGGTCTCCAATTTATCGTTGTTCACTTTTTATATAAGTGGACAACCCCAAATCTTAACATGCTTTAGACTTAGTTTTCTTCCATGCCATATCTCATAAGGTGTGGAAGAAACGATTTTGATGGAATCCTATTCAATATACAAAGTGATTCTAATGCAAATCCCCAAAAGGAGATTGGCATATCAAGATAGCTCATCATACTACGTACCATATCCAATAGGGTACGATTTCTCCTTTCAGATACACCATTCAACCGTATGCGTTCTGGAGGAGTCACCGAGAAACAATGCCATGCTCTCTCAAGTATTCATCAAATTCAAGACTCAAATATTCACCTCCACGATCCGATCAAGAGCTTTAATACTCTTTCTGTTTGATTTTCTACTTGATTTAAATTCTTTGAACTTTTCAAAAGATTCATGTTTGTATTTCATCAAATACAAATACCCATACCTTGATTTATCATCAAGAAAGGTAATAAAATAATGAAAACCCCCTAGCCATTTCTTTAAATGGACCACATACATCACTATGTATTAGCTCCAAAATATTTTCACTCTTAGCCTGTCCAACAAAGGGTGATCTAGTCATTTTGCCTCAAGGCAAGATTCACAAGTTGGAGTAGGCTCAGAGCCCAATGAGGATAGAATCCCCATTTTCTCCAATTTTGCAATCCTATCTTACGCAACATGACATAACCTTAAGAGACAAATATATTTTAAACTTGAGATGGTTTTCACCATGGCATCTCAATCATTTAGATTGCTATACTGCCGCTGGAAACACTTTCTTCGGCAATGGAAACACTTTCCTGGCGGTGGAAACACTTTCCTTTGCCTTTGTCAACTTTGGTCTTCCTTTCTGCTTAGCTATTTTCTTGGAAGGACCAGAATCGAGGTTTCTTTTTCTTATTGCCCTTCTTCTTGTTGGACTTTCCAGCAGAAGAAGATGCAACCAAAGCTACCTCTTTTCCTTTATTGCCTGGCATATTCTTTTGGGCAATAACCAGCATGTTGAGTAAACTAGCTAAGGTGCATTCCTGTTTAGTCATATGGAAATTTGTCACAAAATTCCCACAAGACTCAGGAAGGGACTGAAGGATCAAATCCATTTGTAGTTGGAAATCCATGTTGAAGTCAAGATGTTCCAACTGCTCAATCAGCCGAATCATCTTGTGGACATGATCCCCAACATTCTGTCCCTCAGACATCCTCATACGGAATAACTGTTTAGATATCTCATACCTAGCATTATTGCTGTACTCACCATACAACTCTTATAGGTGAAGGAGGATCTCACTCGCACTCTGCATGTTCTCATGTTGCTTCAGAACTCATTACTCATGGAAGCAAGCATGTAACACTTAGCTCTCATATCATGCTCCTTCCACTTGTCCAAAGTTTCATGTTCCTCTTGTGTGGCCTCTGGAGGTAAGGGACCAGGAACATTTGAATCTAGAACATATCCCATATGTTCAAGGTTCAAGACAAGTTTCAAATTTCTTAGCCAATCGCATGATTAGGTCTGTCAACCTATTGTGATTAAGTATGCTTGCAAGGATATTGGATGGTGGTGGTTGTTTTGTGCTCATTTTTATCGTAAAATTAATGCAGAAAATAACAGATTAATTAGTAAATGTATCATGTAATTAACCAAAAGGATTATGGTCTTTTAATCAAATTGGTCCTCCCACTAACTTAGCGAATCCTACACTTCCAAAGTAGAAAATGGAAATCCTAGTTGGTTGGATTTCTAGTGGGTGATTGAATTCTTATAATTCTATTGATCATCCTCAGGTACATCCATTATTGGAATTACAATAAACTATAAGTGAGCAACTCCTTGCCCATCACATCTCATGTGAGGTTCAATCCTTTACCTAGCCCCTAATGCTCAAAATCTCAGGTACATCCATTATTGACTTATCTTGCATTAGTTAAGTTGATCCCATTGAGTCAGTAATTATGCAAATAATTTTAATGTCCTCAGGTACATCCAATATTGGCCACCAAGCCATTTACATATTTACAACATCTCATGCTTAACAATTATTCTTAAGAAAATCTCTTAAATTAATTGCATCTCATGCAACTATTTAAAATTTCTTAAAATAATTGCCCCAATGGAGGGCTTATGTTATAATTACTTTAATTATAGCATTTCCAACTTAATCATTTGTTTGGAAGATTTTATAGCCATCCTTATTACTATTAAGGTCTCACTTTGCACAGTATCCATTTAGCATGCATATATCATATAATTGCATACATTCCCATACATCTCATGCATTCATGGATAAGCAGTAAATATGGTATGATCATGGACTTTCTAAGGGATTCAATTCTGAGCCACCAAGAATTGAATCAGGGCATTTCTAGGTGCATTTCATTCATTCATTTTACAAGAATTGCTGAAGGAGTACATAATCAACACTCGATATTGAATTCCTCCCACTGGTCCCACCAATGCTCTTGACCTCCTTGAACTTCTTGCAATCCAATATTACATAGTAATCCTTGGCATACCAAGGCGAATTTACAAGAACTTAAATGAATGAAATTACAACCCAAAAATATTACAAACTTAATAATACATGCCCAAAATAAATTAAAATAAATTAATTAATTTACAATCCCAAAGAAACATAAAAGAAATAAATCCAATCACATTGGTCTTTTATAGTCCATGATCATCCAACATGAATATCACTATTTAACAATTAAATAAAACATACATACTTAAATTAAATTGAATATCTCATATTCAACTTAAAAATTCAGATTTGAATATGATTCAAATAAATTTAAAAATTCAGATTTGAATCTCATTCAAACAAATTTAAAAATTCATATTTGAATCACATTCAAACAACTTCAAAAATTCAGATTTGAATCACATTCAAACATTTTTTAAAAAATCAGATTTGAATCACATTCAAATATTTTTTAAAAAATCATATCTGAATTTTATTGAATCAATTTTAAAAAATCAGATTTAAATATGATTCAAACAACTTTAAAAATTCAGATTTGAATTACATTCAAACAACTTTTAAAATTCAGATTTGAATCACATTCAAACAATTTTTAAAATTCTGATTTGAATCATAATTTAATTGTGTGATTAAAACTACTAATTAAACACTTTAATTAGTCAAAGAATAGGCCTTAGATCATACAACAATTGCAGAATTAAAAGCCAAACCTTGAACCACCCATGGTAGCCAAACCATGCGCACCATTGATGGTCTTTTTTTAAAGTATGCCGCCACCTTGCTTTGCGGCCAGCAATGATCAATCATCTCATGATCAAATCACACAATTAAATCATATAATCAACAATCTAAATGGCAAATATAGTGGCTCTGATACCAGTTGAAGGAACGGAAGCGTGAAAAACACAAGATTATACCATTGAATTCAAAAAAATTTCGCCTAGGGTCACATGCACCATGCAAGATTTATTTTTATCTATTTGATTTCAATGATAAACAACATATTAAAACTCTTTTAATATGTTTTTGGATCTGTATTTGCCATTTAAGATTTTAAAATTAATCAGATTAATTTTAGAACCCTAGATTAAATCAAGAACGATTACACTAACCTCTTGATGCACTGCAGTGTGTCTGCGCCTTTGAGATTCATCTTCAGGACACCAAATGTTGTCCCTCTAGCTTGTCCACACCAAGAACACCTATGGCAGCCCTTGAACAGCCTCTAAAGCTTTTTCTATTAATTAGAAATTCAAGTTCTGCCTTTTAAGAGATTAGAGATGTAAACCGGACACTAGAAACAATTTCTAGTGTTCTTAATTCAAGAGATTGATGGCCAATCTCTTTGAATTGATGAGAGATGAAGAGAAATAGCTGGAGAGGCTCAAAGTGGTGTGACAAATGAGAGGAGAGGCTGCTGGTTATTTTTTTCTTTTCATAACCACACTTAAATAGCTAGGTTAACACATTAAACCCTAGCCACATGTCACCTTTTGATTAGCTCTAGGTTTAAGTGACCCAATCACATTGTGCCAAGTGTCAAACCTATATTTAATCTTGATTTTAATCATCTTACATGATTAAAAAAAAACATTTGGCAAGCTTAGGTGTAATCCCATGTGTCACCATCTCATGGTGCCACGTGTCACACTGTGAAATGACCAAAATGCCCCTGTGTCTTAATTTTGAGTTTTTAACCCAAAATAATTATTTTCTTCTTCTAATTAATTTACATCAAATATAAATAAATTAATTAATCTCTATTAATTAATTTCTCATCAATTAAATTCATATTTAAACACTTTAAATATAAATTTAATTTATACTACACGTCCAATAATCTATATTTGGTTTCAAGTCATGCTAGGGACTTTGCAATTTAATTGCAAACCAAACCTATTTAATTAATCAATTAAACTCTTTAATTAATTAATTAAATCATATTTAAATAGGTGATAACTTGTGTATGTGTGTGACTTACTAGGCTCATCACTAATTGGCAATGAGACATGATATCAACTCTTAATATCATCAGAACTCTTTCTTACCATAAATGATTTCTCTAAATCATTTTATGAACCTCATAAACCATGGTTAACACCTAGCATAGCATGCCATGGCCACCCAATTAGTAATAAGATTTACCTTAAATGAACCTATAATCATATGTTACCATGCACTAGAATCTCTCTGTTACAAAATCCCAACTCAAGCTGGAGTCATGGTTTATGTCAAACTCCATTTGCTATGAATATTATGTTCTCTTTTAATTCCAGTTCTTGATTAAAAAGATTTTCTCATCAGAAACTCTTTTCTGAATAAATCTATCTGTCTGCCAGAACTTGAAACATCAAGAACAATTAAATGAACATAGGATTTTATCTCTATTTACTTAGAGGAACAGATTCCATCTTGATCAACACCTACCTCCATATATAACTAGTAGGAGCCAACACATGCCCATATACCCGTACACAGTACAAGTATGAAAGCAGTATCAAACTCAAACTACCTATATACAAGATAACTGTGCTATCTCAGGTCTAAAGATTATATGCACTGATATGATTTATGACAAAACATTGACAAGAGTAAACTCCATGTGCTTGTCATAAGTGTCACTGGTTCGGCCTACTTATCATTTATAAGTGCCTATCATGTTTGTTATATGGCATGAGACTCACCATTCTATCTTATTTATATCTCATATAAATAACCTGGGAACAAACATGAATACAATCTTTCTGGATAAGTCATGTCCTTATTATGAAGTATCCTCAATTGTGAACCTATTTATGATACTTTGTGCTAGAAATATTGTCACTCATATTCTTAACAACTTAAGAATAATATTTCTAACAAAATATCAATTGACCTTTTCTATTACACATAAATATATTATATAAACAGAAAAGTGGAAATGCCTTTTATTAATAAAAATATATATAAGATACATACTAAATGATATGCTCTAGGGCATACTACTAACAATATCAACTCTTAATATCATTAGAACTCTTTCTTACCATAAATGATTTCTCTAAATCATTTTATGAACCTCATAGACAATGGTTAACACCTAGCATAGCATGCCATGGCCACCCAATTAGTAATAAGGTTTACCTTAAATGAACCTATAATCATATGTTACCATGCACTAGAATCTCTCTGTTACAAAATCCCAACTCAAGCTGGAGTCATGGTTTATGTCAAACTCCATTTGCTATGAATATTATGTTCTCTTTTAATTCCAATTCTTGATTAAAAAGATTTTTCTCATCAGAAACTCTTTTCTGAGTAAATCTATCTGTCCTGGCCAGGAACTTGAAACATCAAGAACAATTAAATGAATAAAGGATTTTATCTCTATTTACTTAGAGGAACAGATTCCATCTTGATCAACACCTACCTCCATATATAACTAGCAGGAGCCAACACATGCAAATATACCCATACATAGTACAAGTATGAAAGCAGTATCAAACGCAAACTACCTATATACAAGATAACTGTGCTATCTCAGGTCTAAAGATTATATGCACTGATATGATTTATGACAAAACATTGACAAGAGTAAACTCCATGTGCTTGTCATAAGTGTCACTGGTTCGGCCTACTTATCATTTATAAGTGCCTATCATGTTTGTCATATGGCATGAGACTCACCATTCCATCTTATTTATATCTCATATAAATAACTTGAGAACAAACATGAATATAATCTTTCTGGATAAGTCATGTCCTTATTATGAAGTATCCTCGATTGTGAACCTATTTATGATACTTTGTGCTAGAAATATTGTCACCCATATTCTTAACAACTTAAGAATAATATTTCTAACAAAATATCAATGGACCTTTTCTATTACACATAAATATATTATGTAAATGGAAAAGTGGAAATGCCTTTTATTAATAAAATTATGTACAAGATACATACTAAATGATATGCTCTAGGGCATACTATTAACAATCTCCCACTAGCACTAGAGCCATTCATTACAATATCTTAGACCTATCTTCTCAAGATGTCGGTCTAACTAAGTCTGTGACATAGGCTTAGTGAATGGATCAGCTGGATTTTCAGCTGATGCTATTTTCTGCATGGCTAAATCGCCTTGCCCAACTATATCTCTGATAATGTGGTAGTGCCTTTCTATGTGTTTGGCTTTTGGGTGAGACCTTAGTTCCTTAGCCTGTATGACTACTCCATTGTTGTCACAGTGTAATGGAACTGCTGACTCAATGGAAGGAACTACTGTAAGTTCTGTCACGAACTTTTAATCCAAATACTTCCTTTGCAAAGATCGATGCAAAGAATATACTCGACCTCTGTAGTGGAATCTGCAATCGTGCTCTGCTTGGAACTCTTCCAACCGATCGCACCTCCATTACAAATGAACACATATCCAGAGGTAGACTTTCTATCATCGATATCTGATTGGAAATCAGAATCAGTATAACTATCCAATTGCAAGTCTCCACCTCCATAAATCAAGAATAAATCCTTACTTCTTCTCAAGTACTTAAGAATATTCTTGACAGCTATCTAGTGTTCCAAACCTGGATTGGATTGATACCTGCTAGTCAAACTAACAGCATATGCGATATCCGGCCTAGTACACAACATTGCATACATTAAACTTCCAATAGCCGAAGCACATGGAATCCTGGCCATCTTATCTCTTTCTTCAGGTGTCTTTGGAGACATCTCTTTAGAAAGATGGATACCATGTCTCACTGGTAACAATCCTCTCTTGGAATCAAGCATGTTAAACCTCTTTAACACCTTTTCCAAGTATAGACTTTAGGATAAACCAATTATTCTTTTCGCTCTATGTCTATAGATGCGAATCCCAAGAATATAGGTTGCCTCCCCTAAGTCTTTCATGGAGATTGTATTTGACAACCATACCTTTATAGTCGTCAACATACCTGTGTCATTACCCATCAACAGTATGTCATCCACATATAAGACAAGGAAAGTGATAGCACTGTCACTAACCTTCTTATATACACATGGCTCATCCTCATTTTTGATAAAACCAAAGGATTTAATGGCTTCATCAAAACGAATGTTCCAACTCCTCGAAGCTTGTTTCAACCCATAAATAGATCGCTTTAGCTTGCATACCTTGGAACCATCTTGGGATTCAAATCCCTTAGGTTGTTCCATGAAAATGTTTTCTTCAATGTATCCATTGAGAAAAGCTGTTTTGACATCCATCTGCCAAATCTCATAATCATAGTACGCAGCTATTGCTAATAAAATCCTAATTGATTTAAGCATGGCAACAGGCGAGAAAGTCTCCTCATAGTCTATTCCTTGCCTTTGGCGAAACCCTTTCGCTACTAGCCTTGCCTTATAGGTCTCTACCTTTCCATCAGAACCAATTTTCTTCTTGAAAACCCATTTGTTCCCTATAGGTACAATACCTTCAGGTGGGTCAACAAGATCCCAAACTTGATTCTTATACATGGAATCAATCTCGGATTTCATAGCATCAATCCATTTTGAAGAGTCTATATCTGATATAGCTTCTTCATAGGTAAGTGGATCATCTCCATGGCCTACTTCTTCATGAGTAGACAATTCTTGTTCTTCTTCATGAAGAAAACCATATCTCACTGGTGGGTGAGATACCCTGGTTGTTCTACGAGGAATAGCTGTAGATGTTTCATCAATGGGTATAGGTTGACTAGATGGATTTATATCCATCTGATCTGTTGGTTGGTCAGAATTCTCCAATTCTAATTCTATTTGCCTTCCTTTGCCTCCTTCTTGAACAAACTATTGTTCAAGAAATGTGGCATCTCTACTTATCATAACCTTTTGTGAAGTAGGCAAATAAAAATAATATCCAAAACTATCTTTTGGATATCCAACAAATCGACCTTTTACGATCCGTCTCCAATTTATCGTTGTTGACTTTTGATATAAGCTGGACAACCCCAAATCTTAACATGCTTAAGACTTGGTTTTCTTCCATTCCATATCTCATAAGGTGTGGAAGAAACTGATTTTGATGGAATCCTATTCAGAATATACAAAGTTGATTCTAATGCAAATCTCCAAAAGGAGATTGGCATATCAGTATAGCTCATCATACTACGTACCATATCTAATAGGATACGATTTCTTCTTTCAGATACACCATTCAGCTGTGGCGTTCCTGGAGGAGTCAGCTGAGAAACAATGCCATGCTCTCTCAAGTATTCATCAAATTCAGTACTCAAATATTCACCTCAACGATCTGATCGAAGAGCTTTAATATTCTTTCCTGTTTGATTTTCTACTTCAGATTTAAATTCTTTGAACTTTTCAAAAGATTCATGTTTGTATTTCATCAAATACAAATACCCAAACCTTGATTTATCATCAGTAAAGGTAATAAAATAATGAAAGCCCCCTATAGCCATTTCTTTAAATGGACCACATACATCACTATGTATTAGCTCCAAAATATTTTCAGCTCTTAGCCCCTGTCCAACAAAGGGTGATCTAGTTATTTTGCCCTGAAGGCAAGATTCACAAGTTGGAGTAGGCTCAGAGTCCAATAAGGATAGAATTCCCACTTTCTCCAATTTTGTAATCCTATCTTCTGCAACATGACATAACCTTAAGTGCCAAATATATTTTGAACTTGAGTTGGTTTTCACCACGGCATTGCATTCATTTAGATTGCTATACTCTGGCCAGTGGAAACACTTTCTTACTGGCAATGGAAACACTTTCCTATTGGCAATGGAAACACTTTCCTATTGGCAGTGGAAACACTTTCCTTTGCCTTCATCAGCTTTAGTCTTCCTTTTCTGTTTAGCTATTTTCTTAGAAGGACCAGGAATCTGAGGTTTCTTTTTCTTATTGCCCTTCTTCTTGTTGGACTTTCCAGTAGAAGAAGATGCAACCAAAGTTACCTCTTTTCCTTTATTGCCTAGCATATTCTTTTGGGCAATAACCAGCATGTTGAGTAAACCAGCTAAGGTGCATTCCTGTCTAGTCATATGGAAATTTGTCACAAAATTCCCAAAAGACTCAGGAAGGGACTGAAGGATCAAATCCGTCTGTAGTTGGAAATCCATGTTAAAGTCAAGATGTTCCAACTGCTCAATCATCCAAATCATCTTGTGGACATGATCCCCAACATTCTGTCCCTCAGACATCCTCATACGGAATAGCTGTCTAGATATCTCATACCTATCATTCCTGTTGTGCTCACCATACAACTCTTGTAGGTGAAGGAGGATCTCACTCGCACTCTGCATGTTCTCATGTTGCTTCTGTAACTCATTACTCATGGAAGCAAGCATGTAACACTTAGCTCTCATATCATGCTCCTTCCACTTGTCCAAAGTTTCATGTTCCTCTTGTGCGGCCTCTAGAGGTAAGGGACCAGGAACATTTGAATCTAGAACATATCCTATATGTTCAAGGTTCAGGACAAGTTTCAAATTTCTTAGCCAATCAGACAGATTAGGTCCTGTCAACCTATTGTGATCAAGTATGCTTGCAAGAATATTGGATGGTGGTGGTTGTTTTGTGCTAATTTTTATCAGAAAATTAACTGTAGAAAATAACCAGATTAATTAGTAAATGTATCATGTAATTAACCAAAATGATTATGGTCTTTTAATCAAATTGGTCCTCCCACTAACTTAGCGAATCCTACACTTCCAAAGTAGAAATTGGAAATCCTAGTTGGATGGATTTCTAGTGGGTGATTGAATTCTTATAATTCTATTGATCATCCTCAGGTACATCCATTATTGGAATTACAATAAACTATAAGTGAGCAACTCTTTGCCCATCACATCTCATGTGAGGTTCAATCCTTTACCTAGCCCCTAATGCTCAAAATCTCAGGTACATCCTTTATTGACTTATCTTGCATTAGTTAAGTTGATCCCATTGAGCCAGTAATTATGCAAATAATTTTAATGTCCTCAGGTACATCCAATATTGGCCACTAAACCATTTACATATTTACAACATCTCATGCTTAACAATTATTCTTAAGAAAATCTCTTAAATAAATTGCATCTTATGCAACTATTTAAAATTTCTTAAAATAATTGCCCCAATGGAGGGCCTATGTTATAATTACTTTAATTATAGCATTTCCAACTTAATCATTTGTTTGGAAGATTTTATGGTCATTCTATTTACTATTAAGGTCTCACTTTTCACATTATCCATTTAGCATGCATATATCATATAATTGCATACATTCCCATACATCTCATGCATTCATGGATAAGCAGTAAATATGGTATGATCATGGACTTTCTAAGGGATTCAATTCTGAGCCACCAAAAATTGAATCAGGGCATTCCTAGGTGCATTTCATTCATTCATTTTACAAGAGTTGCTGAAGGAGTATATAATCAACACTTGATCTTGAATTCCTCCCACTGGTCCCACCAATGCTCTTGACCTCCTTGAACTTCTTGCAATCCAATATTACATAGTAATCCTTGGCATACCAAGGCGAATTTACAAGAACTTAAATAAATGAAATTACAACTCAAAAATTATTACAAACTTAATAATACATGCCCAAAATAAATTAAAATAAATTAATTAATTTACAATCCCAAAGAAACATAAAAGAAATAAATCCAATCACATTGGTCTTTTATAGTCCATGATCATCCATCATGCATATCACTATTTAACAATTAAATAAAATATACATACTTAAATTAAATTGAATATCTCATATTCAACTTAAAAATTCAGATTTGAATATGATTCAAATAAATTTAAAAATTCAGATTTGAATCTCATTCAAACAAATTTAAAAATTCAGATTTGAATCACATTCAAACAACTTTAAAAATTCAGATTTGAATCACATTCAAACATTTTTTAAAAAATCAGATTTGAATCACATTCAAATATTTTTTAAAAAATCAGATCTAAATTTTATTCAATCAATTTTAAAAAATCAGATTTAAATATGATTCAAACAACTTTAAAAATTTAGATTTGAATCACATTCAAACAACTTTTAAAATTCAGATTTGAATCACATTCAAACAATTTTTAAAATTCTGATTTGAATCATAATTTAATTGTGTGATAAAAATTCTAATTAAACAATTTAATTAGACATAAAATGGATCTTAAATCATACAACAATTGCACATTCACCATCCATTTACCTTTGCACACCATTGTGATGCATCAACCATGCACACAATGGTGTTCATCATTTGTGCCGCCACTTTGACTTTGCAACCAGCAATAAACTCTTGATCTCATGATCAAACACACAATTAAATCATATAAACTTCAATCTAAATGGCAAATATAGTGGCTCTGATACCAATTGAAGGCAGGCGTGAAAAACACAAGTTTATACCATTGAATTCAAAAATTTTCACCTAGGGTCACATGCATCATGCAAGATTTATTTTTATCTATTTGATTTCAATGATAAACAACATATTAAAACTCTTTTAATATGTTTTTGGATCTGTGTTTGCCATTTAAGATTTTAAAATTAATCAGATTAATTTTAGAACCCTAGATTAAATCAAGAACGATTACACTAACCTCTTGATGCACTGCAGCGTGTCTGCGCCTTTGAGATTCATCTTCAGGATACCAGATGTTGTCCCTCTAGCTTTTCCACACCAAGAACACCTATGGCAGCCCTTGAATAGCTTCTAAAGCCTTTTTCTATTAATTAGAAATTCAAGTTCTGCCTTTTAAGAGATTAGAGATGTAAACAGGACACTAGAAACAATTCCTAGTGTTCTTAATTCAAGAGATTGATGGCTAATCTCTTTGAATTGATAAGAGATGAAGAAGAAGAGATAAAAACCCTCAAAGTGGCGTGACAAAGGAGTGTGGCTGCTGGTTGTGTTTTGTTTTCTCATAACAACACTTAAATAGCTAGGTTAAAACATTAAACCCTTGCCACATGTCACCCTTTGATTAGCTCTAGGTTTAAGTGACCCAATCACATTGTGCCAAGTGTCAAACCTATATTTAATCTTGATTTTAATCATCTTACATGATTAAAAAACATTTGGCAAGCTTATGTGTTATGCCATGTGTCACCATCTCATGGTGCCACGTGTCACACTGCAAAATGACCAAAATGCCCCTATGTCTTAATTTTGAGTTCTTAACCCAAAATAATTATTTTCTTCTTCTAATTAATTTATATCAAATATAAATTAATTAATTAATCTCTATTAATTAATTTCTCATTAATTAAATTCATATTTAAACACTTTAAATATGAATTTAACTTATATTATACATCCATGTGCTTATCATAAGTGTCACTGGTTCGGCCTACTTATCATTTATAAGTGCCTATCATGTTTGTCATATGGCATGAGACTCACCATTCCATCTTATTTATATCTCATATAAATAACTTGGGAACAAACATGAATACAATCTTTCTGGATAAGTCATGTCCTTATTATGAAGTATCCTCGATTGTGAACCTATTTATGATACTTCGTGCTAGAAATATTGTCACTCATATTCTTAACAACTTAAGAATAATATTTCTAACAAAATATCAATGGACCTTTTCTATTACACATAAATATATTATGTAAACAAAAAAGTGGAAATGCCTTTTATTAATAAAATTATGTACAAGATACATACTAAATGATATGCTCTAGGGCATACTACTAACACATATAACACCACATGAGGACAGCACAATCTTCATCTTCTTCCTCATTTTTTCCCTAGCCGAATTTGTCTTCCTCCATTAGAAACCTCCATGGCCGAATTTTAAAGCTCCCATAACACCACCAATTTCAACTCAAAACCTAAGACTCACTTCATTAACTTTAATCCTCATATCACAAGGAAGCATTTGATGGTAATTTGAAGAAAGATTGATGAGGTTTTAGCAAGCTCCAATAAGAGGTTGTCACACCCTACCCCTCTGTAAGGCATAACATGATCCCGTAGTATACCTAATGAATTACCAACTCCGTCTACTGATAATCCATTAAATACACTACAAGGGATTTTAAAAACTTTTCTTACTTCTTTTACAGTGGTGAGCACTATTTACAGGTGTGAAAGACTTTGGTGAACTGAAGTGAAACAACTAACTCATTTGATTTATTTGGAATATCTGCAAAAATTTTGGCAAGGTGCCATTTGTATTTTGGACAAAACAGTTCTTCAGAAAACCTGTAAAAAGCACTTCAATATATTTTCAAATCTCAACTCCAACATTTTTATCAACACAACACATTTCTCAAGTCAAATCCACAGTGATTTTCAAAGACTAAGATACAAAGATATAACAAAATTTTTACAAGCCAAATAACTCATAATTATTTTACAACTTTACTGTACAACTTAAATTTACAACTGCTCAAAACCAAGAACAAAATATACATACAGTGAATATACATTCTGATACAAAATGCCACATGTGGTATACTCACTATACCCAAAAATCTCTCATGGCGATACTAGCGGCCTAGCTTTCTTTGCCACTGCATCTCTCTACTGCGACAATAAAAAGCTATCATTTGAGACAATGTCTCGATGGTGCACAACATTTACCAAATACAAATTTTAAATCACAATTCATAAATCATATCAATAGTGGATACTTAAAACCATAGTTAAATTCAAGACAATAAATGTCAACAAGAATTTAAACTCCATTTGTTAATATCACAATAATTTTCAATAAGTCAGATCATGGTTGAATTCAATAGACAGTATATGTCAATAAGAGTTTAAATCAATTTCACAATCTCACAATACATAATTACACAATTCGATCAAATAATCAAGAATACAGTGTTGCCAATCTATAACACAATTTAGGCCATGACACAATTTTTTCCATATATGCCGTGTTGTACACCACGACAAGACATGCTCACCCCAATAATCGAAATCAATGAGGAGGAAGCTAGCTATATAATGAGAACTCATCCATACTCACCTCGGTGGGAAGTCAAAGAGGGAGGAACATAATCATACTCACCCGGACTAATAAGTCAAAGAGGAGGAATAATCACACTCACCCCATTAATGGAGGAGGAACATATTATCGATGTCATGCCAATTGTGAGTCAAAACAATTCCAAACATTTTATTCAAATGATCCGTAAGAATCCAATAAATTTCCAAAGTTATAATTTCATTCACAAAATGGCAACACAATTCGTAATTCACTTCAATTTCCACAAAACCATTTCTGATGCTTTTCAATCAATAAGTATCCATCAAATACCATTCAAACAATTTTTCACAGTTTCAAACCATTCACAATGTTTTTCAATCAATAAGTGTCCACCAAACACATTTTCACAATTTAAAACAATGATATGCAAATAGTCAATATTTATTTCCATTGAAAATAATTCAAAAGAAACAGTTGTTGTGCACAAACACAATTTAAAACAATAATATACAAATATTCAATATTTATTTCAATTGAAAAATTTAAAAGCAATAGCCGTTGTGCACAAACCTCTGATATTTGTCTCTGGTCTTGACTCGTATTTCTTTCCCTTTTCTTTGAGTCCTTGTTAACTGAGAAACACAATTTGAAGTGTTTCAGTGCTAAATTAAACTGTCTCTATCGATGGTGTTTGGTAAATAATGCACTGAACTCAATTATTCACTTAATCACCTAATATACCGACCCTCGATGCGTTTTAGGTAAATTAGGTTTTAGTGTCATTAATATGTCACACTCGATAGGGTTTTAGGTTTGGTACGTTTTACCAAAGTCATTTCCTTGTTTAGTGCATTTTAATGCAACTTGCTGGATTTCGGGATACTGGTTTGACCTAACCGGACGATCTAGTTCCCTCGGTTTTCGGGTCTCGGTCGAAACTACAAATTTGTAGATCTAGGTCTTATTGCACGCGGTGCAAAATTTCAGGTCAATCCGAGTTAAGTAGACCAAGTTATGGTCATTACACTATTGCTGGTCAAGTGGTACCATTTTAGGTCAATTTTAGGTCAAATTGGTCAATTCTGGTTCGGCCAGTTTTTGGACCCGAACTTGTGCAAGTTGTTTGACTTGCTTATGGTCATTTCTGGGTTTTGGTGTCTTCATAAGACTTGTAGGTATGGGTCTTAACTATTCATGGTTAAAATTTCAGGTCAATTGGACCTGGTTTGAGTGAGTTATGGCCTAAATACTCACTGCTGCCCAATTGGTCATTTTTCAGGTCCTAATTGCACCTAATCCGAATTGGTCAAATTTTTAGGTCACCTTGCAAGCAGAATTTTGGCATGGTTTCTCAATGAAAGTTGGCACATTTTGTGCCTAGTTTCACCCCAAATTGGTCTCATACCAATTGAGGTTACACATTCAAGGTTATAGGCTAAAATATTCACTGCCCTCAATATGCATTTCACACCCCAACTTCAAACACATACTCACCTTGCAAGGTTTACTTCCATACCCTACCAAACTGTTTTGGCACATTACCAAAAACATTTTCTACATTACATTAGCATTATTTTAGGTAGATTCCAATCACCCTCAACACACCAAATATCATTCACAATTACAATTTCTAAATACCATTACAACCACACCTAAACATTACAAACTTTACATACACTTTACAACATTCATTCACATACATATCATCAATCCTTCTAGGTCAATATTCTGCCCACTCTTCCTTCAATATACACCATTTCTCAAGTGTCCACAAGCTGCCACAAAACATTCATCAACATCACATTGCCGTACCATATGCCAATTCCCATCAAAGTGCATAATTCACCATATAAACATGCAATAACTCACTAAGTTACTAAATCACCATTATTAACATTCTTTCCCATCAATTATATGCACAAATACCTCATCATAAACGTGACCCATGGCTGTCCAAAATGAAAATAACAATAACCTTTCAAACTTAAAATTTTCCTTCACCAAACTAATACCCATAACATGCACAAAAACTTTAACAAAGGATTTCTCAAAATGCAAACTTATCTTTATTTGTAACTTGCTAAACCTTCACCAAACTTCTCAAATTGGGTGTCAATATCTTCCTTGTGATGTGTAGACAAAGTTTAATGAAGGAACTCAAGTGTTTGGAGTTGAAATGGAAGGAGGGATCAAGCTTGCATGAAAATGTCCATGGAGTTTTCTCTCCCTTCATTCACGGCTTGGATGGTAAATGAAGAAGATGAAGTGGCTGCTGGACATAGTGGACTTACATCAGCCCCATAATGTGTTTATTTTATTCTCTTAGTGGTCCACTTACTCTAATTTATTCATATTATAAGTTACTTTCACTTAATCCCACATTAAACCCTTAATTCTCACTATTTACTTTAGGTACCACCAATTTAATTTTTCATTTCATTTTCTAAGTGTAATATTATTTATTTTTAATGGAAATTTAGGTCAAAAGACACTTCGGGATGTCAAATGACCATAATGCCCCTGTTCGGGTGGCATTCTGATTTTCAGTATTCAAGGTTTTGTCTGTTTTTCGATTTCTCACTTTTCTTTGTACTAATTATTTAATTTTTCTTTAATCTTTCTAATGAGATTTATACTTCAATAAGGTTCTATTTATGTCCTAAAAATGTTTTCCAAGGTTCCCCGCAGTCCAGGGCCAGTCAACGGTCCACGCCGTGACTTCCCAGTGCGGTCACCCATCGTTAGGTTTCCCGGCTCGTTTAACTTGATCACATTTCTTTGCAATCATTTTTCATTTGTTTTTCTTGTACTTTCTTTTCTTTTATTTCATTATTTTATGTCTCCTCACTCTCATTGAAGTGTGGTTCTAGGCATCCTAGCTGTCCGTACAACACAGTCACTTTGGAGCACTCAGAACTTAGGGGTGTTACAAGTCTCCCCCCCTTAAATAAATTTCGTCCACGAAATTTTACCCAGTAATCATCTTACAATAGTCATACGTTGATTTTCTCCTTTCTATATGATCGTAAGACTTTTAACAATCTAATACAATGTTTACTTTGTTTGGATAACACCAATCTCCTCTTACTATTATGTTGTCTAATATTTCAGCTCACGTTCCTTCTTGAATGACCCTTGAGGTCATATTAGAATCATTCATCAGGCATTGGTCCTCTGACCATTCTAGTCCATAGTCTTCCTCACATTCGGAATATTTCTTTGTTACATATGAATCAACTGTTCAAGTCTCTACTTCCATAACTCTTTTTATCTGTCAATGTTCTATAACTTACTTCCTTTTGTCTGAACTATAACCTTTCGATATTTTAACTTTTGAGTTTTAGATCCTAAGTAGGATTTTCAAACTTATTTCTAACAATTAAATTACGTCTGGCATAACTATGCCAAAGCAGATGCCGTTGGCAACTATTCTCATCTAGGTGTACTATCGGTTAGTACGTAGCTCTACACAATAATCTCAAGTTAGTAATGCATCTGCGACTACGGTATAAACATCGAACATTGCATAGTTACTACGATACATCCCAATAGATCAAACTTTGTTATCTTTTATTCTTTTTGAATTCACCGATATTCGAATCTTATTACGATTACAATATCCATTAGCAATTTCTATGATAACCTCCTTGCCCTTATCAAGAGCAATTCCATTCTTGCATCTTACTTTTCGTCCTCTTGCCTTACATTAAGTAGGCTCACTAATTAGCTTTATAATTTATGGTGTGTTAGAAAATACTTTTACGATAAACTCTTTCAAAACTAATTTCACTTATTATCACAATCCTTATCTTAAGGGCTAATCACTAATGCGTCAAAATTTATTCCTCTGTAACGAATAACAACAGAACATATAGTTCTAACACTAATGTAAAAATATGAAAATTCCAGGTCAAACAATACATATATATATCTCAGTTGCTAATTGAGAAAGTACCAGCAATGAAGTCAAAAGTCTCAGTCTCTTTTCTGTCGTATAGCGTATACTCTCATTGAAGCATCACCTGTTTTGGTGATTCACGATGAGTCGACTTCTAGGTGTACTACCCCTACCTCTACCTTTGCCTCTACTAGCGATGGTGAACTCTTTGGGGTAGAAACTTGGGTTGATCCCTTTGGTGTAGTAAATGATCGAGCGACTGGATTTACACAATCCTTAGCAAAAAGACCAGTCTCTCCACAATTAAAGCATGCTCCTACGGCTCTATAACATACCCCACTATGTGGTTTACCACAAGTTTCACAAAGTCGATTTGACAGCGCATTTCTGGGTTTTTGTTGAGTTGGCTGATCGGATCGAGGTGGTTTCTGTCCAAAAGATCTATCTCTACCGGACTTCTTACTATCTCTGTCGTATCTCCCAAAGTTTTTCCTCTTTCCAGTAGGACTACTAGAACCCTGTTCTACTGACTTTCCCTCTTTTTCTGCCTTCTCTGATTTCTTTTTCTCAAGAGCCGCTTCAGATTCAATTCTTTCTAATTCTAGTGCTTGAGAAATAAGTTCAGAGAAGTTGTTATGTTTGAATCCGACCACTTGTAACTGATACTAGGCTTCAAGCCGGTTTCAAACCTCTTACATCTCTCCCTGTTGGTAGAAAGTAGACTTACTGCATAATGGCTTAGGCGGGAGAATTCCCTTTCATACTCGACCGATGCCCCCTTTGTTTGGACTTAGGAATTCTTGCGACTTACGGTCTACATAAGCATCGGGGACATATTTTTGCTGAATTCCTGAGGAAGTCATTCCATGTTAGCACTGCAGTTCTATCGATCGTGGGGATGGTTTTCCACTAGTCATAAGCATCCCCACAGCAAAGATCTTGAGTACTCATATCTAAGCTCCTCTGTTCAATGCAGTTTCTTGAATACCCTATCCATCCTCTCTAACCATTGTTCTGCCTCTAGAGGATCTACTGTCCCCTTTAACTCTGTAGCCCCATACTTCATCAATTTGTGATATTGTCTAGCGTAAGATCGTGGTTGTACCACGGTGTCGTGTTGGGACTTGAGTAGGCACATTACCATCCATTTGTTGGAACATTGCGGTGGTCTGTGAAGCGAAGCTGATGCTGCGCAGTGGTGATCTTGAACCACCGACATTATGTAGGCATGGGGCATCCCCTTGCACCTCACCTCAATAGATTGATCGTGAACGATCACCCTCTTCCATAGTCAATGCAAGGATTTTAGATCTCCTAAACCAATAGCACAAGGAGATTTCCTCCGTTAGTGCATATTTATAATGTAATGTCTTGTATGTATCAAACAATGATATTGAGCGGTTATCTTGTGAAGAAAGAATATTCAAGTAACAAGTGAAAGCAGAATTTAAAAACTTTGCTCGATACCACTAAAACATGTCACACCCTACCCTCTGTAAGGCATAACATGATCCGTAGAATACATAATGAATAACCAACTCCGTCTAATGATAATACATTAAATACACTACAAGGGATATTAAAAACTTTTCTTACTTCTTTTACGATGGTGAGCACTATTTACAGTGTGAAAGACTTTGGTGAATCAAGTGAAACAACTAACTCATTTGATTTATTTGGAATATCTGCAAAAATTTTGGCAAGGTGCCATTTGTATTTTGGACAAAGCAGTTCTTGAAAAACTGTAAAAAGCACATCAATATATTTTCAAATCTCAACTCCAACATTTTTATCAACACAACACAATTCTCAACTCAAATCCACACTGATTTTCAAAGACTAATATACAAAGATATAACAAAATTATTAAAACACAAATAACTCATAAATATTTTAAAACTTTAATGTAAAAATAAAATTTACAAGCTGCTCAAAACCAAGAACAAAATATACATACAGTGAATATACATTCTGATTACAAAATGCCACATGTGGTATACTCACTATACCCAAAAATCTCTCATTGGCGATACTAGCGGCCTAGCTTTGCCACTGTCTCTCTCTCTACTGCGGCAATAATAAAATCTATCATTTGAGACAATGTCTCGTTGGTACAACATTTACCATATTCAAATTTTAATTCACAATTCATTAATAATATCTTTAGTGGATACTTAAAACCATAGTTAAATTCAGGACAATAAATGTCAACAATAATTTAAACTCCATTTGTTAATATCACAATAATTTTCAATAAGTCAGATCATGGTTGAATTCAATAGACAGTATATGTCAATAAGAGTTTAAATCAATTTCACAATCTCACAATACATAATAACACAATTCGATCAAATAATCAAGAATACAGTGTTGCCAATCTATAACACAATTTAGGCCATGACACAATTTTTCCATATATGCCGTGTTGTACACCACG
Source organism: Hevea brasiliensis (assembly GCF_030052815.1). Taxonomy (NCBI): domain Eukaryota; kingdom Viridiplantae; phylum Streptophyta; class Magnoliopsida; order Malpighiales; family Euphorbiaceae; genus Hevea; species Hevea brasiliensis. The sequence goes on along the minus strand of NC_079497.1, from coordinate 86,312,932 downwards.
ACAAGACATGCTCACCCCAATAATCGAAATCAATGAGGAGGAAGCTAGCTATATAATGAGAACTCATCCATACTCACCTCGGTGGGAAGTCAAAGAGGGAGGAACATAATCATACTCACCCTGGACTAATAAGTCAAAGAGGGAGGAATAATCACACTCACCCCATTAATGGAGGAGGAACATATTATCGATGTCATGCCAATTGTGAGTCAAAACAATTCCAAACATTTTATTCAAATGATCCGTAAGAATCCAATAAATTTCCAAAGTTATAATTTCATTCACAAAATGGCAACACACTTCGTAATTCACTTCAATTTCCACAAAATCCATTTACAGTGCTGTTCAATAAATAAGTATCAATCAAATACCATTCAAACAATTTTCACGATTTCAAACCATTCACAATGTTTTTCAATCAATAAGTGTCCAACAAAAACATTTCAACAATATAAAACAATGATCTAAAAAAAATCAATATTTATTTAAATTTAAAATAATTCAAAGAAAGCTTGATTGTTGTGCAAAAACACAATTTAAAACAATAATATACAAATATTATAGATTTATTTCAATTGATAAATTCAAAAGCAATAGCCGTTTTGCACAAACCTCTGATATTTGTCTCCTGGTCTTGACTCAGTATTTCTTTCCCTTTTCTTTGAGTCCTTGTTAACTGAGAAACACAATTTGAAGTGTTTGAGTGCTAAATTAAACTGTCTCTATCGATGGTGTTTGGTAAATAATGCACTGAACTCAATTATTCACTTAATCACCTAATATACCGACCCTCGATGCGTTTTAGGTAAATTAGGTTTTAGTGTCATTAATATGTCACACTCGATAGGGTTTTAGGTTTGGTACGTTTTACCAAAGTCATTTCCTTGTTTAGTGCATTTTAATGCAACTTCTTTGGATTCGGGATCTTGGTTTGACCTAACCGGACGATCTAGTTCCTCGGTTTTGGTCTCGGTCGAAACTACAAATTTGTAGATCTAGGTCTTATTGCACGCGGTGCAAAATTTCAGGTCAATCCGAGTTAAGTAGACCAAGTTATGGTCATTACACTATTGCTGGTCAAGTGGTACCATTTTAGGTCAATTTTAGGTCAAATTGGTCAATTCTGGTTCGGCCAGTGTTTGGACCCGAACTTGTGCAAGTTGTTTGACTTGCTTATGGTCATTTCTGGGTTTTGGTGTCTTCATAAGACTTGTAGGTATGGGTCTTAACTATTCATGGTTAAAATTTCAGGTCAATTGGACCTGGTTTGAGTGAGTTATGGCCTAAATACTCACTGCTGCCCAATTGGTCATTTTTCAGGTCCTAATTGCACCTAATCCGAATTGGTCAAATTTTAGGTCACCTTGCAAGCAGAATTTTGGCATGGTTTCTCAATGAAAGTTGGCACATTTTGTGCCTAGTTTCACCCCAAATTGGTCTCATACCAATTGAGGTTACACATTCAAGGTTATAGGCTAAAATATTCACTGCCCTCAATATGCATTTCACACCCCAACTTCAAACACATACTCACCTTGCAAGGTTTACTTCCATACCCTACCAAACTGTTTTGGCACATTACCAAAAACATTTTCTACATTACATTAGCATTATTTTAGGCAGATTCCAATCACCCTCAACACACCAAATATCATTCACAATTACAATTTCTAAATACCATTACAACCACACCTAAACATTACAAACTTTACATACACTTTACAACATTCATTCACATACATATCATCAATCCTTCTAGGTCAATATTCTGCCCACTCTTCCTTCAATATACACCATTTCTCAAGTGTCCACAAGCTGCCACAAAACATTCATCAACATCACATTGCCGTACCATATGCCAATTCCCATCAAAGTGCATAATTCACCATATAAACATGCAATAACTCACTAAGTTACTAAATCACCATTATTAACATTCTTTCCCATCAATTATATGCACAAATACCTCATCATAAACGTGACCCATGGCTGTCCAAAATGAAAATAACAATAACCTTTCAAACTTAAAATTTTCCTTCACCAAACTAATACCCATAACATGCACAAAAACTTTAACAAAGGATTTCTCAAAATGCAAACTTATCTTTATTTGTAACTTGCTAAACCTTCACCAAACTTCTCAAATTGGGTGTCAATATCTTCCTTGTGATGTGTAGACAAAGTTTAATGAAGGAACTCAAGTGTTTGGAGTTGAAATGGAAGGAGGGATCAAGCTTGCATGAAAATGTCCATGGAGTTTTCTCTCCCTTCATTCACGGCTTGGATGGTAAATGAAGAAGATGAAGTGGCTGCTGGACATAGTGGACTTACATCAGCCCCATAATGTGTTTATTTTATTCTCTTAGTGGTCCACTTACTCTAATTTATTCATATTATAAGTTACTTTCACTTAATCCCACATTAAACCCTTAATTCTCACTATTTACTTTAGGTACCACCAATTTAATTTTTCATTTCATTTTCTAAGTGTAATATTATTTATTTTTAATGGAAATTTAGGTCAAAAGACACTTCGGGATGTCAAATGACCATAATGCCCCTGTTCGGGTGGCATTCCTGATTTTTCGGTATTACCGGATTTTGTCTGTTTTTCGATTTCTCACTTTTCTTTGTACTAATTATTTAATTTTTCTTTAATCTTTCTAATGAGATTTATACTTCAATAAGGTTCTATTTATGTCCTAAAAATGTTTTCCAAGGTTCCCCGCAGTCCGGCGATCCAACGGTCCACGCCGTGACTTCCAAAGGCTGATCACCCATCGTTAGGTTTCCTACTGCTTAACTTGATCACATTTCTTTGCAATCATTTTTCCTTTGTTTTTCTTGTACTTTCTTTTCTTTTATTTCATTATTTTATGTCTCCTCACTCTCATTGAAGTGTGGTTCTAGGCATCCTAGCTGTCCGGACAACACTGGTCACTGGAGCAGCAGAACGCACTACCGAACTTAGGGGTGTTACAGAGGTAAGTGCTTATTTTCTTCCCTTACTTAACTAAAGTTTTTGTTGAAGTTATGGAGAGTATTTTGGTTGAAAAATTTAAGGAATTAATTGAGTTATTAATGTAACACCCCTATTTGTATAGCCTAGTATATTTCATTATTCCGGTAACTAGTGTCGATCCGGATATTTAAGGGGATTAGAACCATACTTAAGACAACTAGATAAGCCTTGAACACAAATAATTAGTAATTGCCAATTAGTTAAGTATAAATAAGAAAAACAGAACATAAGAAGTTAAACGAGCCGAGAGTCACAGCAATGGGTGACCTTCTCGGGAAGGACTGCGAAGTCGATTTAAACTCAAATTTTGAACTGTAAAATGTGATGCTGCGGTCCTTTGGACTATTGCTAACATATTGAAAAAGAGAAAATCACGAAAAAGAATTGTTAAGTCAGTCAAATAATTAGGTCAGAGAGCCAGAAGAAATATTAAATTATTTGCAAACCAAGTTAAACCGGTAAGGGGCAATTTGGTCAATTGATCCCGAGAGCTAACTCCTGACCTGACTGTTAAATAAAATCGAAGAAAAGAAAATTTAAAATCGAAAATTAAATTAAATAACTAATGGAAAAATAAATAAAAAATAATAGAAAAAGAAAAAGTGAAAAAGGTGATGATATCATGCATGACATCATGCATGATGTAATAAACATAATAATAAACAATTAAATTTTAGATAAATTATGGGTCTTCCATAAGGATAAGTTTATAATAAAAAAAAAAGTAAAAAAAGTTGTCTTCCTCACCATTGCCATCTCTCTCTCACTCTCTCCCTTACTCTCACTTAAACCTGCATTGAAGCTCACTTTGAGCTTGGAGAAAACTTAAATTCAGCCATAGAGATAGTAAGCTCCTTATTTAAACCTTGTGTATGAGCTTTGGAAGGAAGATTGAAGAAGCAAAGGAAAGGAAAGAATGAAGAGAATTGAAGAAATTAGAGGTAAGTAATCTAATTTGAGAAATTTAGTTTCTTAGTTATGTTTTTAGTTTAACTAACCTAGAACTCAACTTAAAAATGAAAGTAAACACTTGTTAAGGGACCATAGGAAATTCAGCCAACCTAGGGAGATATTGGATTTGATGGAAAATATTGGAATTAAAGTGTTAGAGAAGTTGGGTTAAGTGTGTATATGTGATTTGTGTAGTTAGATTGCATGAATTGTGATGATTAGACAAATTAGGGTTTTAGCACCTAGGGTTTTGAAAGCCAAAAATGTGAGAATTAGTTAATTGGTGTGTTTGACCTTGTTTGAGATGAAAAATGGTCATTTGTGACCAATTGAGATGTATTGGAAGTGAGTTTGAATTCGGATTGAAAATGGTCATGCTGCAGGTAGCATGACCAAGGTCTATTTGAGGGACCAAAAATGAAAATTTACAAGTCCAATTGGTATGAGACCAATTGGGAATGAAAATAAACACAAAATGGAACATTTTTTATTTAGGAATCATGCCCAAAAAGCGACCATAACCTAGTGAACAAATTAACCAAATCCGGATTTTTGTAGTCTGACCTATACAAAAATGACCAAATGAACAGTGTTTATTCATTTGGCCATAACTTGGGCTATACAGGTCTAAATGACCTGAAATTTTACCAATGGAAAGTTGAGATATAGACCAACAACTTTTATGAATAACACCAATCCAAATTATGCCCTTAACTAAGTCATTTAGCCACCCAAATTTGGTGACCTAAAACTGCCAGAACCAGTTTAATGCCCAGAAATATGGGTTAAGTCTAATCCGGCAGCCATGATTCAAATGGCTATAACTTGAGCTACAAAACTCAAAATGGAGTGATTCAAAAAGGATAATAAAGTTAAGACATTAAGGGACAATTTCTATGAAGAAAATGTAGCCTAATTCTAACAGCAAATTGACCAATGGAACAGTGCAACATAAGACACCAAAACTGAAAAATTGCAATTTTGCCTAAAAGACCTAAGTTTTGAGAAAACAACCAAAACCAACAAATTTAGTGACCAAAATGTGGTATGTGGGTGAAGTTGGAATTCCCGTACCTATTAAGCCTTAAAAAGTCAACAAATTGACTTGAATAGTGCAATGAATAGTAACCCCGAAACACAAATTTTAAAGAACATCAAGTTTAGCATATATAAGCTAGATAAAAGTGAATTTGAATTTATTTGTGGATTTATGCTAAGTTATGGTACTGAAACACTGTGAAACTGTGTGTTTCAGTTGAAAATGGCTCGAAAGTCTGAGAGACTGAGTCAAGGCCTAGAGGCGACTCACGTTAGGTTTGTGCATAGTAAACCTTATTTCAGTATTTTATCCTTGAAAAAATTGATTTAGTATACATTATGAGTTTAAGAACTTTTGTGTTGCCACTTTGTGATGAAATTATAACTTTGGAAATTGATTTGATTTTTGTATGCAATATTTAAATAAAATATTTGAAATGGATTTTTGATTCACACTTAGCATAACAGTGCCTTATTATTCCTACTCCATTTATGAGATTGAGATTGATTATTTTCCTCCTTATCTGGTTTACTAGTTGAGGTTGTAGATCAGATGAGTACTCATTAGCTAGCTAGCCACCTCCCTCATTAATTTCGATTTGTGGGATTGTAGATTTCTTTGTCGTGGTGTACAATACGGCATTGATCAGAAATTCTGTGTCATGGCTTAAGTTGTGTATGAATTGGCAACACTGTGTTTATTAAATTATTTGACCCAAAATTGTGCTATAATGAGTTTTGATAATTTATGAAATGTAATTGTGCAAAATTTAAATTGTGTTTTATCAATGAATGTTTTATGTACTGCATTTCAATTTTTATTGTGCACCACTGAGTATTTTTATACTCAGCGATAGCTTATTTTGCTGTCGCAGATAAGAGCAAGGAAAAAATAGCAGAGTGAGCTGTTGGATTGACAGGAACTTCTTGATCATTTTTGTACGGCTATTTATTTTTACCCTTGTAATTATTTGATGTAAATATTGTAATATTCTATGTATCTATGTAAAGTTGAGCAATTATTCAATAAATTGTAATAATGTTATTTTGGATTTTCTTTTATGAATTTCGTACTATATGCACTGTGAATGAAGTTATGAAATATTTTAAGTTGATAAAATTTTGGTTGAATTGTGGAATGAATTGAATTGTGTTGACTTGAGATTATTTGGAGATTGGGAGTTGTGGAAAATTTATTAAAAGTGTTTTTCTCAGGTATTTGAAGAACTATTTTCTCAAAATACAGACGACACTCTGCCGAAATTTTTATAAAATTTGTGGAAAAATAAAATGGACAAAAAATTTTACTAGTTTTTAAGCTTTGAATAAATGATTTTAATTCCTACCAAAATGCTCACCACTTCCAAAATGTAAGAAAATGGTTTTAAAATCCCTTGTAGTGTACTTAATGAATTATCGGTAGGTGAAGTTCATTAGATATTCTACGGGATCATGTTATGCCTTACAGAGGGGTAAGGTGTGACAATTAATGGGGATACCTTTTGGCAACCATGAAAATGCATGGTTAGTGACTTATTTTTACTTGTATTTGATGGGAATTAAGGTTGATTAGAGTGTTTAAATGTATAAGAGTTTGATTACCATGGGTATAGTTTGAATTGGGTATGTGAAGTGAGGTTGTGAATTGAAAATGGAAGCTTGAAGTATATGTGCAAATTGGGCAGCCTTGATGTGCTTAGGAAGGCCTTAAATTCATGTATAATTAATGTTAATGTAAGAGAAATGGATTTTATTTTATGGATTTTGATTAGTTGAATTAGGTTTGGAGAGTTGAATTGTACTTGGACATGGATTAAATTGCTAGATACTTGATCAATTAAATTGTGGTTGGATATTAGTTATATTGAACTATTGTTGGACATTTTATTTCATTAAACTGAGTTGCTACTGGACAAATTACCAAATTGAGTTGTTGTTGGTCATTTGACCAAATTGAAATGTGAATGGTAAACATTAGAAGTGTAAATTCTCAAATGCAGATTTAGGTTAGTAAGGGCAGTATGCAAATTGGGCTATAAGTGAAACATTGTGACCCCAATTGGTATGAGGCCAATTGGAGATGAAACTAGGCATAAAATGTGCCAATTTTCATGTTGGAATCCTGCATAAATTCTGTCCAGAAAGTGACATGAAAATTGACCAAATCCGAATTGGTGACTTTGCAACCTGAAAAATTGACCATTTAAATAGTAGTCAGTATTTTGGCCATAACTGACTCAAAACAGGTCCAAATGACCTAAAATTTATACCATGAAAATCTTAGACATAGAGCTACAACTCTTATGAAGACACCAAAGCCGAGAAATGATCAGAACCAAGTCAAAATGCTTGCACAAGTTGGGTTACAAAAACTGGCCAAATTGACTTAGACCTAAAAATGACCTAAACTTTGAAATATAAGTGCAACTTGACCAGCAATAGTAAAATGACCATAACTTGGACTAGAAAACTCCAAATGATATGAAATCAGTCCCAAAATTTCAATAAGACATAGATCTACAATATTGGTAATTAGACCAAAACCAAGAAATCAAGGAAACTAGGTCAATTAACTTGATTAATTTGGCACACCAAATTTGGAATTAGCACATTTGACCATAAAATCCAGAAAATTCAAAGAAGCATATCTCCCACCAGAAGTGTCCAATTTAAATGAGCCATACCAATATGGAAAGCTAAGAAAGAGACCTAAAACATTGTTTTGGACAATTTCCTCAAATTGTAAATGTATAAGGTCAAAATTTAAGGTCAAAGCCATTGACCTAATTGAGGACCATGCCAATGTAAGACTTTTGAGTCTAAGTTAACAATTTGTCTATAAATAATTCTATAAGACTTGAAAAATGGTACGTAAAATTTCTAGTTGTCTTTAAGACATAGGGCAACAATACTTGTGAAGAATGATATACCTCAATGTGATTACAAATAGTCCAAATAAATTAGTAAATTCAGAACCGAAAATACCTAAAAAGGAAACTAAAACTTAAATTTTACCTAGTTGTGGTTAATTAACCATAACTTGAGCTATACAACTCCAAATGGAGTGATTCAAAAAAGGAAATTAAAGCAGATACAACAAGAAACAATTTAATGAAGAGAAATCTATTAAATTTACACTGTAGCTTGGTCTAATAGACAGTAAACATTGGCCATGAAATTTGAAAAATAGCAATAAAATGTAATAAGCTTTAAAATGAAATTGGTAACATATACCAACACTTAGAAACTATAAAGTGTGACAAATTGGGAACATTAAAATTAATTCACCTAGTGTGTATTAATGGTCAACATTATAGGTTGACTAATGAAATGAATTGAAGGGAATAGTACTAAGAAAATTTAGATATTGGATTTTATTGTTAGAAACAATTTGATTGAGTACTGAAACACTTTAAATTGTATGTTTCAGTTGAAAAGGATATTGAAAAGCATAAGGAACATTGAGTCAAGGCCTAGAGGCGACTCAAATCAGGTCTGTGCACAATACTTTTTATATTCACTGCTTTTACTAGAAAATTTATTTAGAAAAATGAGTTATGAATAATTTTTTATTGTTTTGGCTTTGGGAATTTTATTTGAGAATTATTGTGTTGCCTACTTTGCAAATGGAAATTATAAGATAAAATGTGTTTAGTGGTATTAGAGCAAAGTAGGGATGGTGATACGTAAAGCCTACGATTCCTGAGAACTCTCACGCATGAACTGTGGTGAAGCGTGACTCTCTGCCCAGGAGCTTGCAGGGACGGTGATACGTAACGCCCGTAAGTGCTCTGATAGGTACACTATATTCCTCTCTATTTGACTTGTCAGTATGAGGTGAGAATGGATGTTCATTATTTAGCTAGCCACCTCCCTTATTGGTTTCGATTAGTGGGGTGAGTATGTTTTGTTATGGTGTACAACGTGGCATGTTTTGAAAAATTTGTGTCATGACCTAAGTTGTGTTATTGATTGGCAACACTATGTTATTAAATTGTTTGATCAAATTTGTATTATATGAGCTTTGAAAATTGTGAATTATTTGATTTGTAAATTGTCAATAAAAGTTTTATATACCGCATTTTAAATTGTTATTGTGCACCACTGAGTAAATTTTACTCAGCGATAGCTTTTTCATTGTTGTCATAGGTAGACAGACAGACAGAGCAGCAGAGTAGGCTGCTTGTGCTATACTTTGGGATTTTGCTAGGTATATTGAGTATATCACCTTTTTGTAATTTTTGTTGTAATGTATGTGCACTGTATGTATATAATGTATTTGGTCTTGAGCAGTTGTAAACTAAAGTTATAAATTATGTTGGCTTGTAAAAATGTTGTACTATAATTTTCTTATCTCAGCTTTGAAATACTCAGTCATTTTGCATTCTATTTTTGAAACTACTGAAAGTTATGTTAAGTTGAGTTTGACTTTTGTTAGAAAATTGATTTGTGTTGAGCCATATTGGAGTTTGGGACTGAAACAAATATATTGGAAGTGTTTTTTACAGGTTTTTGAAGAACTGTTTTGCTCAAAATACAGACGGCACTCTGCTAAAATTTTTATAAAATTTATGGCTATTTCAGACCTAATGCGTGATTTAACTTCTATTAAAAAGTTTTAACACCTGTCAAAAGTTCTCACCACTTTAAAAAGAACTAAGAAATTATTTAAAATTCCTTGTAGTGTATTTAATGGGTTACCGATAGGTGAAGTATGGTAATTCATTAGGTGTACTATGGGATCATATTACATCTTACGGAGGCGTAGGGTGTGACATGTTTAGTGGTATCAGAGCAAGTTTTTAAATTCTATTTTGACCTGTAATTTGAATATTTTTCCTTCATAGTACAATTGCTCAATGTCATGGTTTGATACATACAGTACATTACATCATAAATATGATCTAATGGAGAGAAATCTCCTTGTGTTGGTTGTATAAGAAATAGAAAATCCTATGAAAAGATATGAAAGAGAAGAATATGACAATAGAACAGTCTGTGACGGCGGAAGTACAAGGTGAGGCCCCAGCCCCTTAGAGAGTCGAAAGTCTGACTTTACCAGCCCCACCTATACAAATTACTGCATAAATGGCCACTTTCTTTCAACAAATGGCTGATAATCTGTCAGCCCAAGCCCAAGCACAAACCCAACCCCACAAGGGCAATGTGAAATAGAGAAGTGGGAGAAACCTATGAGTCAGAGCTTAAACAGTCATTTGGGAAATAAAGACAAGACATAAAAGAACAATTTCCTTTTAGCAAATGGAGCCAAACTATAATACCCCTATTTGTATAGCCTGGTATATTTCACTGTTCTGGTGACCGGTGTCGGTCCGGACAATTAAGGGGGTTAGAACCATAGTTAAGACAACTAGAGAAGCCATAAACACAAATAATTAGTAATGTCGAATTAGTTAAGTATAAATAAGAAAAACAGAACATAAGAAGTTAAACGAGCCGAGAGTCACAGTGATGGGTGACCTTCTTGGGAACGACTGCGAAGTCGATTTAAACTCAAATTTCGAACCGTAAAATGTGACGCCACGGTCCTTAGGACCCTTACGAACATAGTGGAAAAGAGAAAATCATGAAAAAGAATTGTTAAGTCAGTCAAATAATTAGGTTAGGGAGCCAGAAGAAATATTAAATTATTTACAAATCGGGTTGAACCGGCGAGGGGCAATTTGGTCAATTGACCCTGAGAGCTGACTCCTGACCTAACTGTCAAATAAACTCGGAGAAAAGAAAATTTTGGAATCGAGAATTAAATTAAAGAACTAATAGAAAAAAAAAAGAGAGAAAATGAAAAAGTGAAGGAAGATGACATCATGCATGAAGCCATAAATCCTATAATTAATAAATTAATTAAATTGATTTTCTTTTGGTCTTCCATAAGACAAAATACATAAAAGAAATAAAAGAAAAAAAATATATCATTCGGTCTTCCTCATCCAAAGTGCCGCCCTCACTCTCCCTCATTTCTCCATTGCTAAATCTCCATTAAAGCTTGCACTCAAGCTGGAAATTCTTCACTAAACCTTAATAGCTTCCATAAAAACCTCATTAGAGCTTGTTTTAGTCACTTGAGAAGTAGATTGAAAGAGGAAAGAAAAAGTGTGAAATTAGAACAAAAAGTGAAGATCAAAGGCTTCACCTAAGGTTGGTATTCTAACCTTCAATTTCTATTTTCAGTGCATGCTTAGTTACGTAAAAGAACTTAGAAACTAAGGAAATGAAGTGAAATCAATTGTTGAAGGACCAAACTGAATTTCGGCCAACAGGTGTAAGGGAGTATATTTTCATGGTTTGATGGATTTGAATGAGTATATGAACCTCAATTAGTTGAATGATTATAGTTAAAAGCATTGAATTAGTTAAATGCAACAATTAGTGTGAATTAGGGTTTTGGACATTAGGGTTTAGAGACAAAAATGTAAGAAATTTGTAAATGATGTCCTTGACCTAGTTTAAGGAGAGAAATAGTCAATTGTGACCTAATGAGGTGTGTTAGGAGTGTTTGAATCAAAAGCAAATTCGGATTGAGTGTGGTCATGCTGCTGGTAGCATGACCAAGTTACCTTTGAGGGACCAAAAATGAAATTTTACAAGTCCAATTGGTATGAGACCAATTGGAAATAAAAATAGACACTAAATGACACAATTTTTATCTAGGAAGCATGCCCAAAAAGTGACCAAAACCTAGTGAACAAATTGACCAAACTTGAAAAATCACAGTCTGCCCTGTACAAACTGACCAAATGAATAGTATTTGTTCATTTGGCCATAACTTGAGCTGGGCAAGTCTAAATGACCTAAAATTTTACTAGTGGATAGTTGAGATATATACCAACAACTTTTATGAAGAACGCCAATCCATATTATGCCCTTAACCAAGTCATTTGGCTACCCAAAGTTGGTGACCTAAAATTGCCAGAACCAGTTTGGTGCCCAGAAATCTGGGTTAAGTCTAATCCGGCAGCTATGATTCAAATGGTTATAACTTGAGCTAAAAAACTCCAATTAGAGTGATTCTAAAAGAAGAATAAACTTAAGATAATAAGGAATATTTTCTGTGAAGAAAGTTTTGCCAAATTCCAACAGAAAAGTGACCAATAGAATAGTGCAACCTTAGACACAAAAACTAAAAATTTATCAAATTTGCCTAAAAGACTTAGAATTTAAATAAACAACCAAAACCAACAAATTTAGTGACCAAAATGTGGTATGTGGGTGCAGTTGGAATTTCCATACCTATTAAGCCTTAGAAAGTCAATAATTTGACTTGAATAGTGTAGTGAATAGTAACCTCGAAGCACAAAATTTCAAGAACATCGAGTTTAGCACGTTAGAGCTAGGTAAAAGTGAAGTTAAGTTTATTTTTGGATTTATGCTAAGTTATGGTACTGAAACACTGTAAAATTGTGTGTTTAAGTTGAAAAGAATATCGGGAAAGAACCCAAGGAACCGAGTCAAGGCCAAGAGGCGACTCGCTTGAGGTTTGTGTACAACATCACTATGCTTTAAAATTCATTGATAAAGTGAGCAAAATATGTATTTTACTTTTGATTTGAATTGTTAAAAGTTTATTTGTGACATTATTTATGATGTTTTGATTTAAATTTTGAAAGTTATTGTATATATTTGAAATAGCAATGTTTAGCCAATTGTTAAGATAAGTTTTGAAACCACAGTGTCATGACCATATATTTGAACACCTCACTAGCATGACTAGTGGGGTTAATTAGTTTCGAATTTTGATTCCTTCTCTGGAGAAGTGTTGAGGTGTGCCAGTAGAAGAGGATTTAAATGGATATTCATATATTTGAGCTAGCTAGCCTTGTGATGTGACTTCTCCTTAGCCTCTGGCTATTGAGATTATATTTGTTTCAAATGGCATGATCTAACTGTGGGTTTTTTTATGAAATGTGTTTAATACTTCGAAATAAAATTGTTTGGAATAAAATCTCATAATTCATGTTTTGTGTATAACTCGCATGCTCAGTTCAATTTTTGAATAAATGTGATTTAAATTCTGCAGATTCTTTTAGTATGTTGTGCACCACTGAGTCCTAGTACTCAGCGATAGCTTTTGTTGTTGTCACAGATTTAGAGACTCGAGGAGCTGTAGACTGAGCTGCTGAGGTGTGAGGATCTATCAGCTTGAAGTTATTGGGTATAATTTATACCCTGACTATAGATATTTCTTTTGATGCATGTAATGCAGATAAATGTATGGGCATGTAAATTCGGTCTTGAGCAGCTTGTAAAAAGTTTGTATAAAGTTGTAAAAAAATTTAGTTTGGATTTTCCCAATGTAGATTTTAGTATGATGTATATATAAATTGTTTGTCTTTAATGAATGGAAATATTTGTCGCAAGGTGTTTTGCGGTCGCCTGGACGAACACTCACCGAAGTGGGAAAGAGTGAGGAGTCGCCACTTTAATTTTGAGGGAAATTAAAGAAAATCATTTGTGAAAAGAAATTAAAATGAAACCACTTTGAAAATAGAAATTCTACGTTCGGGGTCCATATACGGGCGGGGAAGGTGTTAGGCACCCCGCCTCGTCCCTCTATGAGGGCAAACAGATTTAACATTATTCTCTTTACAAATTAAAATCGATAGTTAAGGGGGTTAGAATGATGATGTTAATCCCTTAGATAAAGGGAACATTTGATTTTTCACTAGTTCGGGTTACCTAGATACATAAATATATGAGACGACCCTTAGTGAATTGATGTTGCGTAGCGGTTTTGGTTTAGAGGATTACTTTGCGTATTGTGTTATTTTAGTTTGGATTTGAGAGAATCCGGGTAAGAACCTCTCCCGACCTCTAGGGATAATTTGTTTAAAGTTTGGGTGAGGAATCTCGGATAAGAACTCCTTTCCGATCTTCACATTAAAATTTGATTTGAGAATCAGATAAGAACTCTCCTCTGATCTCTTTAAGCATTTATTAAAATTTTGATTGAGAATCGGATAAGGACTCTTAAAATTTTGGTTGAGAATCGGATAAGGACTCTCGTCCGATCTCTTTAAGTATTTATTAAAATTTTGATTGAGAATCGGATAAGAACTCTCCTCCGAAGTATTTATTAAAATTTTGATTGAGAATCGGATAAGAACTCTCCTCTGATCTCTTTAAAGTATTTATTAAAATTTTGATTGAGGATCGGATAAGAACTCTCCTCTGATCTCCTTAAATATTTGAATGAGGATCGAGTAATAACTCTTCCCTGACCTCTTTAAATTTAATTATGCTCATACGTCGTAAGAACCTTAGACTAAGGGTTCTGGCGTCCGAAGACCCTTAAAACCCAAACAAGGCTTCTCTTAACCCATTGACACCTTATAATCAGGGAGGGGATACCAGACTGAATTTTACCGATATGTTATGTGATCGCCTTACCAGTACCTTTTGACAGGCAATATTCGATCTCTTTCACTTACTAGTTTGGGATCCGATCTTACCTCGATCCCCCACTATACCAGACTATCTCCTGAGCTAGTTTAGTGGTTCTACTTCATAATTTTCCTTGGATTTTTTTTATCCAAACTCTTATTATTTTAAAGGGACCCCCGTGTCAAGATATAGCTTCCCGTATTTTATTAAACTACCTATACGTTATTCGTGACCAAAACACCTACATTTGAAGCTAATAAAGGCTAAAAATAAATAACATGAACTGATGAACAAAAAGGTAAACTCAAGAGAATAACCACCCTCGTGGAACTCTTTAACATGACATAAACTTGACGAAAATTACGAGCATGAAAAAAAAATAAAAAAAAAACTTGATAAAACAACGGTTCAGACGCTCACTTATGGGGAGTTGAATCTATTGAGCTGACTATGGAGTTACAAATAGGGTAGAGCTGCGAGCTAATAGTCTGGGGACTAATGCTTGCCTTGGAATAATGAACACCAAGTTAGAATGCAGTCGGACCGCAGTAACAGTGACCGGGTTGGAACGAGACTGAGCTTGAAAAATGAAAAGTGAATATAGAGATGATGAAGACAAAACTGAAACTGAGAGATGGTATCACAAAGTAATGAACAGACTGAAAATGAAGAGTTTCAGTGTCCAACACTCCTTCAATGGGAATACTTTAGAAAACTGGTTTATGAAGTTTCTCTATTTTGGAAGCTTAAAAATAACAGAGTAGCAAGACTGAATCAAGTTTCAGAGCCTTTCCACTATAATCACCACCCTTTTTTTGTTCCTTTCCTCTTTTTTTCAACAGTATTGCATATAGGTATTTATAGGGAACGGGTGCTCCTAATGAAGGGTCAGGATTTTCTCTAAGGGAGATGGAAGGTTTGGATTTTAAAGGACATGATCTGATGCCTGAGAATTAAAGAGAATCAAAATGGACGGCCGAGATCTTATTTAGAGTATTTGTCCTTTCTCTTTTCTAATCTTTTTGTCAAGGGAGATCCGAAAGCTGAGAATAAAAGGCGCCAGTCTTGCCATTTTCTCTTTGATCCAAGGGCTCCGGACTTGTCCTTATAAGTAAGATCAATGGTGGAGATCGAGATGTACAGGACTGTCATGACATGTCCTGGCACTTGTCAGTAATGTGGGCGATTCTGCAAATGAGGCGTGCGGTGGAGATTTGATCTCGTCTGCAACGCTTTAACTACCTAAGCTCTGATTATGATGACAATTATTGAAAGTTATCTCATCCTCTCCTTGCTTTTCGATCTCCCACCCCTTCCGATCTTTCCATTTCTCATGTCGGGCCCCTCTCCCGATCTCTCTTATTCTAGCACCTTCTTCTCTATCCGGGCTGATTCAGTCAAAGCATTTATTACTTCGGTTACCGAGGCATTCGCTTTGATTTCTGCTAGTAATAAATGCTCAGACCCTCCCTATATATATACCTTCAACGGGAGATTTCTCCCACATTTCATTCCTTCCTATTTCCATTTCTCTCTTTTTCTGTTCTAGTTTTCCGATAACATTATGGCTACGGTGACTACTTTTGATCTTTTTTCGACTACTTTCTTTGCTCCCTAACTGAAAATTTACAACCCCAGTGATCAGAAAATCATGGTAACTACATCTGATGACAGTGAGAGAACCAGACAAATTCACCGATCCAGATCGAGAACATCGATTCTGCCGATCTCGAGTCGATCTACCGATATAATTGGTGAGCCGATTTCGGGTGAGAAGATTGCTAATTACCTGCTTAACATCGATGACTGCCCCTTGAAGTTCACTTGGCTCCTCACCACATAGGGCATCCCGACCGTGGCTCGGTTCCGAGCGATAACATTGATGATGACCTCTCCTATCACCATGAGAGTCATAGTCACCCCATCTGAGCTGTACATCTATCTGAAGTTGATGGCTAATTTCCTGATCAAACACATCTTTTGATTCAGCCACGATACTAGGCTTTAACATAGGTCTTTACTAGGTAGGATATACTGCTGATCTCTAGAGATTGCCCAAATGATGTAATCCGACCTTTAATGTAATCCGACCTCTAAAGATCGTCCAAATGATGTAATCTAACCTCTAATGTAATCCGATCTCTTGAGATCGCCCAAATGATGTAATTTGACATTTTGGAAATGAATTCTTATTTTGACAATTATCATTTTATTATCATTGCATTGGTTATTTTCTGATCTCCAATGTGTTTATCCAATCTGATTCCTAACTGAATAGCCCTTAGCCGATTTGTAATTCTAAACATCTACCTTAATTTGCCGATCTTTAACCAGTCAATCTCCCCTTATTTATTTATGGAGTTTCTGGAATGTTCTTGCGACGTGTCAGAAAAGCTGGCGAATCCCGCTAACCGATGCGCCGCTTGGGACACTGTGAGCATTAAATACTCAGACGGGTATAAATAGGGGATGGGTCAGCCAGTTGCTCCCTTATGTCATTTTTAGCATATCGCGAGCGATTCAAAAATTCTCTCATTTTTTCAAGTTCTTCCGACACCGATCACACTCCAGTAAAGGTTTTGATCTTTCTTTTAGTTAAATTTTCTCTTTTTTTTGAAAATGAGTGGCGCCGAGGGTTAGAGAGTGACGAGCCCCCCTTTCGTTCATGTCTCGTGGTCATCAGATGAAGTTGAAGTGGTCAGACTAAGCGGGCGATCTGACCTCCTACGACCTCCATTTCAGCCCGTGGTCAAGCGGCACCCTCAAGACGAATGCATCCCTCAGGGAGAGAAGGTCTTCCCGTGGATGAGCTGCC
Source organism: Hevea brasiliensis (assembly GCF_030052815.1). NCBI lineage: Eukaryota > Viridiplantae > Streptophyta > Magnoliopsida > Malpighiales > Euphorbiaceae > Hevea > Hevea brasiliensis. Next base: position 86,295,704 of record NC_079497.1, on the reverse strand, counting down.
ATCAATCCTTCAAGAAACTGATCTGCAGACGATTAGCCAAGAATACAACCTTCGGACGAACTCATACGAGCTTATCAGATGCCACGGCGATCTCTGAGCCGATCATTTCCTCGAAGAAAATGATATGATCATGATATATGAAGAGCAATTAAAAGCTGGGCTATGGTTCTCTCTTGATGACTTCTTCAAGGAAGTTCTGAAATTACACCAAGTATGTATAGCTCAAGTACATCCGAACTCATGGTGGATCCTGGTAGCCTTCAGAGGCCTCTGTCGAGCTAAGGGACTCAATCCTACAGCGAAGGTGTTCGCTGAGCTACATAGGCTAACTCGTTGAAAGGACGATGAGTACTGGTTCTTTTAGGCGAAACCGCATTGCGGGCTCTTTACTGATCTGCCCTCCTCACTGAAGAATTGGAAGAATCACTTCTTTATTCTAAGGAGCAAGATTCCAAATGGTTTTGAGGGTTTCCATGTAGCTGGCTGCATTTGGGCCCGTCACTTCCGAAGCACATCGCCCTGAGTAGGGAAGAGGGCGCAATGGTAATGGAGCTAAAGGATCAGGCGGCCAATCAGAAGTTCTCCTATTTAAATGCGGTAACGGTTGAACTGCATTATTGGATGATGCGGCTGATTAACAGCGAAGAACGTGGGCTTCAGCTCTCTGACCTCAGCCTCGATACTTTCTATATCTCTGATCTCTGGGCCTTAGCGAACTCATTGACTTTTTCTTTGCACAGGTATGGCAAGCGGCGAGGCTTCCAAAGAGAGCCGAAAGCAGAAAAGAGAGGTCTCCAGGAAAGTGCGGGAGATGAAACGCGCCGAGGCTTCAGAGACGCCAAGGCATGACTCAGGAGAGATGCAGGGAGGCTCGTCCCGGCCCTTGGGACTGCTGATCCCTGAAATAGAAGTGATTCAGTCTCCTCCTCGATATGAAGAGCCGCCACCACCTCCACCAGTTGCTTTGAGTGCGGAAAGGGGTCCTTCCCAACCCACTTCGAGGACCCTCTCCCATGGCGCTCAGGTCTTGATTCACTCCCTGGAGAAGAACCGATCTATTCGGGGGAATCCGGGTTTGGCAAAGGTTCTGGGAGCTTCCATATGCCTCCAGGAGGATCAGGATCGGCTGAACCAGGGCAACATCGATGATCTCCTGACCCATACGATGAGCTTGAGTGTGGAGAGCTTAGTGAACCAGCATATCATTAGGGAAAAGGCTCATCATTTAAGGCAGGAGATCCAGAAGGTGGGTCAGGAAGCGGCTTCTGCCCGAGCTCAACTTTCATCCGCTCTGGAATATATAGCTAAGGGGTGGATGAAATTCTATGAAGATAAATTGGCCGAGCAGGCTCATGCTCTTGAAGAAGCTCGGGCACTCCGAGCTACTGATGTTGCTCGCCTTATTGAAGAACTTAGAGCGAAAAAAGAAGAGGCAGTGACGAGGGAGGCCGATGCTTATGTGAACGCCCACGGGGACCTTTTGGCCGAGCTCAAGAAGCGTTATCTCGAGGAGGACATTTCCTGGATGGTGGACCTGGCTCCCCAAGACAAAGAGGAGAGCGAAGAGGAAGCCGAAGGAGATAGAGAGGGTGAGCGAAATGTAGAACAGGCTGGGGGTGATCCTCCAGCCGAATGACTTGTATTTTTTTTACTTTGAGATGAAATGAAGTTCTTTCTTTTGTTCAATGACTCGATGACATTGGAAAGTAACTAAGTTGTATAAGCGCCTGATTGTTTGAACACATTAGAACACCAAACTTGAAAACGATTATTAATCTATGTATGAGAGGTTGGAAAAACATTATAAGCATGAGATCGGCCTAAGCTGAGAGCAAACACCGAACGGAACTTAAGATCATTAAAACCGAAAACCTGATTTGAACATTTAAGATTGGAAGCACCCTTATGCCGGATTGAAACCTTAACTTTATTGAACAATTATTTACAATATTTATAAAATGGAGGTCGAAAATAAAACTTGATGGCACGAAGACTTAATGTCGGTTGGATTTCGTTTGACGAGAGATCGGAAATGTGATTGACTTGCCAGGAGACTTGATAATTGGTTTGAGAGATCGGTGAGGAATTGAACGATATGGAGACTTGGTGTTGGCTTGATTTCTTTGAAGAGAGATCGGAAATGTGATTAATGGCAAGGAGACTTAGTGCTGGGGATCGATTTCAAAGTCTATTGATTTCGGGGATCGGCCAAAATATGGTGTCGACAGCTGCCCCTCTTTACATAATTTCTATTGAAGGGAAAAATTTTTCCATGTAGAAATTATGTAAAGATTCAGACCCATATTTTGGACGATTAAAACTTTGAAACTCAAAATTAAAGTTAGGAACTAAAACCCATTTAGATCAACGACCCAGAGGCTGGTAACAGGAATTTAAACGCTGAAAAATTAAAATCCACTTAGACCAAGGAACCAGATATTGATAACAGAAATTTAAATGTGAAAAAATTAAAATCAACTTAGATCAAGGAACCAGAGGTTGATAACAGAAATCTAAATACCGAAAAATTAAGATCAACTTAGATCAAGGAACCAGAGGTTGATAACAGAAATCTAAATGCTGAAAAATTAAGATCAACTTAGATCAAGGAACCAGAGGTTGATAAAAGAAATCTAAATGCTGAAAAATTTAAAATCAACTTAGATCAAGGAACCAGAGGTTGATAACAGAAATCTAAATGCTGAAAAATTAAAATCAACTTAGATCAAGGAACCAGAGGTTGATAACAGAAATCTAAATGCTGAAAAATTAAAATCAACTTAGATCAAGGAACAAGAGGTTGATAATAGAAATCTAAATGCTGAAAAATTAAAAACAACTTAGATCAAGGAACCAGAGGTTGATAACAGAAATCTAAATGCTGAAAAATTAAAATAAACTTATATTAAGGAAAATCAACTTAGATCAAGGAACCAGAGGTTGATAACCGAAATCTAAATGCTGAAAAATTAAAATCAACATAGATCATAGAACCAAAGGTTGACAATGGGAATCTAAATGTTGAAAAATTAAAATCAACTTAGATCAAGGAACCAAAAGTTGATAACAGGAATGTAAATGCTGAAAAATTAAAATCAACTTAGATCAAGGAACCAGAGGTTGATAACGGGAATTTAAATGCTGAAAAATTAAAATCAACTTAGCTCAAGAAACCAGATGTTGATAATGGGAATTTAAATGCTAAAAAATTAAAATCAACTTAGATCAAGGAGCCAGAGGTTGATAACATAAATTTAAATGCTGAAAAATTAAAATCAACTTAGATCAAGGAACCAGAGGTTGATAACAGAAATTTAAATACTGAAAAATTAAAATTAACTTAGATCAAGGAACCAGAGGTTGATAATGGAAATTTAAATGCTGAAAAATTAAAATCAACTTAGATCAACGAACCAGAGGTTGATAACAGAAATTTAAATGCTGAAAATTAATATCAACTTAGATTAAGGAACCAGAGGTTGGTAATGGAAATTTAAATGCTGAAAAATTAAAATCAACTTAGATCAAGGAACCAAAGGTTGATAACAGAAATTTAAATGTTGAAAATTAAAAATGCTTACAAAGCAAGGCTAACCTGACACAAGAAGTTCTTCCGCGATGAAGTGTACTTAACTGGATCCTGAAGATGAACGATTAATGGAAGATAAGTTGCAAGACTTAACTCATCATTTTCCATTTCTTACTCATTTCCCCAAGATTCTTTTTCTGTTCTTTACTTCCTTATTTTGCGAAAAGCACTCTTGTGGGTTTTCACTCTCTCTTTTGCCCAACTGACTAGAAGCGCCCAATCTCTATAGGTGACTGTCATTTTCCGGATGATCCTCTTGAGATTTTTGTTAGCGGCTTCCACTGCTCCATTCATCTGGGGACGGTATGGTGAAGAATTGAGATGTCGGATCTTGTATTGGTCACATAATCCCTGGATCTTCGGACCATTCAAATTCTTGGCATTGTCAGTGATGATTTCGCTGGGGAGGCCGTGTTGGCAAATGATATTATTTCTGAGGAATTTAAGGAATGTGTTCTGCGTGATGTGGGCATATGATGTTTCTTCGACCCATTTTGAAAAATAGTCAATAGCTACTAGGATAAATCTATGCCCATTGGATGCCTTGGGGTTGATGGGACCAATCACATCGATTCCCCACATTGCAAAAGGCCAAGGGGAAATGAGATTGAACAGTTGATGAGGCGAGACATTTATCGGATCTACATAGATTTGACATTTTTGACACTTTCGAAAGTACTCGATGCAATCTTTCTCCAAAGTTATCTAAAAGTATCCTCATCTTAAGATTTGCTTTGCCATCATATGCCCGTTAGCATGGGTTGCACAATTCCCCTCATGAGTCTCGAAAAGGATCCTCCTTGCATCTTTTGCATCTACGCATCTCAAAAAGTATCCCAAAGCTAATCTGCGAATCATTTTTCTCTCATTTCTATTTGCCCCTGGAGGGAATTCTCTGGTTTTGATGTAGACCTAGATGTCATGATACCAAGGTTTACCATCAGTTTCTTCCTCGTTCATGAAACAGTATGCCGGCTCACTCTTTGCTTTGATCTGCAATACGTGAGTCGTTTGCCCTTCTTCCATTTGGGCCATGACAGCTAGGTGGCTAAGGCATCTGTAAATTGATTCTTGTCTCGACTGAGGTGAGTGAAATAAATTTCTTCAAACTTCTTGATCAATTCCAGTAGGTACTTCTGATAGGGGATTAACTTCGGATCCTTGGTTTTCCATTCTCCCTTGACTTGATAAATGAGTAGGGCTGAATCTCCATATACTTCCAACATCCTGACTTTCATTTTGATGGCAGCCTGTAAACCCATCACACAGGCTTCGTATTCCGCGACATTGTTGGTGCATTCAAACCTTAACTTGATAGCTATTAGGAAGTGATTTCCGTCAGGGGATACTAGCACCTCTCCAATTCCAATACTAGACAAATTGACAGCTCTGTCAAAATACATTTCCCATACATCAGCTAGCTCTTTTTCCTCGCCGTCGACTTTGTTAATGTGCTCATTAGGGAACTCAAAATCCAAGGCTTCATAATCCTGGATAGGGTTTTCTGCTAGGAGATCAGCTATTACGCTACCTTTTACTGCTTTCCGAGTCATATAGCCAATGTCATATTTAGAGAGTATGACCTGCCATTTGGCTATCCTTCCCAGCACAAATGGGCTTTCGAATACATATTTAATAGGATCCATCCTAGAGATGAGCCATGTCTTATGATTGAACATGTAGTGTTTAAGCCGATTCGCCATCCAGGCCAACTTAGATCAATGAACCAGAGGTTGATAACGGGAATCTAAATGCTGGAAAATTAAAATCAACTTAGATCAATGAACCAGAGGTTGATAACGGGAATCTAAATGCTAAAAAATTAAAATCAACTTAGATCAAGGAACCAGAGGTTGATAACGAAAATTTAAACGCTGAAAAATTAAAATCAACTTAGATCAAGGAGCCAGAGGTTGATAACGGGAATTTAAATGCTGGAAAATTAAAATCAACGTAGATAAAGGAAACAGAGGTTGATAACGGGAATTTAAATGCTGGAAAATTAAAATCAACTTAGATCAAGGAACCAGAGGTTGATAACAGAAATTTAAATGCTGGAAAATTAAAATCAACTTAGATCAAGGAACTAGAGGTTGATAATAGAAATTTAAATGCTGGAAAATTAAAATAAACTTTGATCAAGGAACCAAAGGTTGATAACGGAAATTTAAATGCTGGAAAATTAAAATAAACTTGGATCAAGGAACCAGAGGTTGATGATAGAAATTTAATTGCTAAAACATTAAAATCAACTTAGATCAAGGAACCAGAGGTTGATAACAGAAATTTAAATGCTGGAAAATTAAAATTAACTTATATCAAGGTACCAGAGGTTGATAACGGAAATTTAAATGCTGGAAAATTAAAATAAACTTGGATCAAGGAACCAGAGATTGATGACAGAAATTTAATTGCTGAAAAATTAAAATCAACTTAGATCAAGGAACCAGAGGTTGATAACAGAAATTTAAATGCTGGAAAATTAAAATTAACTTAGATCAAGGTACCAGAGGTTGACAACAGAAATTTAAATGCTGAAAAATTAAAATCAACTTAGATCAAGGAACCAGAAGTTGATAACGGAAATTTAAATGCTAAAAAATTAAAATCAACTTAGATCAAGGAACCAGAGGTTGATAACAGCAATTTAAATGCTAGAAAATTAAAATCAACTTAGATCAAAGTACCAGAGGTTGATAACGGAAATTTAAATGCTGAAAAATTAAAATCAAATTAGATCAAGGAACCAGAGGTTGATAACGGAAATTTAAATGCTAAAAAATTAAAATCAACTTAGATCAAGGAACCAGAGGTTGATAATAGAAATTTAAATGCTGAAAATTAAAATCAACTTAGATCAAGGAACCAGAGGTTGATAATGGAAATTTAAATGCTGAAAAATTAAAATCAACTTAGATCAAGGAACCAGAGGTTGATAACAAAAATTTAAATGCTAAAAATTAAAAATGCTTACAAAGCAAAGCTAACCTGACACAAGAAGTTCTTTCGCGATGAAGTGTACTTAATAGGATCCTGAAGATGAACGATTAATGGAAGATAAGTTGTAAGACTTAACCCATCATTTTCCATTTCTTACTCACTTCCCGAAGATTCTTTTTCTATTCTTGACTTCCTTATTTTGCAAAAAGCGCCCTTGCAGGTTTTCACTTTCCCTTTTGCCCATCTGATTAGAAGTGCCCTTGCAGGTTTTCACCTCTAGTTTTTTTTTTTTTTTTAAAGGCCATTCCCTGCAAATCTCATAGCAAAGTACATAAGGTTATCAATATCCAAATCCTAATCTTACGACAAAATTTCAATACATTAATAGCGTATAAAATAAAGATGTAGAAAAAGGCAGCATTAGAGTGTGAGTGTACGAGAAAGATAAAGAAAAAAGATAAATTATAATACAAATGTGCGAAGAAGATTGATTAAAGTGAAAGGATGACTTTATTATGGCTTGAGAGATGAAGGTACAGTTTCAAAGAAAAAGTGTACAAGGATAGATCTTACAGATTCCTTGTAGTTAGCTTTGAAGTCCCTTAACTGCCATTACTTTAAATACTCTGGTAACAAAGATTCATACTCTGGTAATAAAGATTCATACTGTGGTGGTTTATTTCCATCCTTAGTTCCATGTCCCCTTCCTTATTTTCGCATTTTCTGATTCTAAGGGCGCCCTTTCGGGTTTTCGCCCTCAGATTTATTTTCTTTTTTCTTTTTTTCCTTTCTTTTTCAGGGTGCCTTTTTGGGTTTTCACCCTTCACTCATTTTACAGAAAATGCCCTTCCAGGTTTTCGCCTTCTTTCATACATTTTGCTAAGGGCGTCCTTTCAGATTTTCACCTTTTTTTTTTTTTAGACATAGTACCTTTTGACAGTGTCGCCATTCACGGATCTTGGGAATTCTTCATCATCCATATGGGTCAGGATCAGGGCCCCACTAGAAAATGCCTTTTTAACTACATAGGGTCCCTCATAGGTCAGTGACCATTTACCCCTGGCATCGTTTTGATTCGGGAGCACCTTTTTCAGGACGAGATCTCCTGGTTGAAATTCACATGGGCGAACGCCTTTGTTAAATGCCCTAGCCATTCTTCTCTGGTATAACTACTCATGACATGCCGCCGCTAGCCTTTTTTCGTCTAGCAAATTCAATTGGTCCAATCTTGACTGGATCCACTCCGACTCATCAATCCCTGATTCCTTCAGAATCCTTAGGGAAGGAATTTCTACTTCAATAGGTAGAACTGCTTCCATCCCGTAAACCAGTGAGTATGGGGTTGCCCCAGTTGATGTTCTTACAGAGGTCCGGTATGCGTGGAGGGCATAGGGAAGCATATCATGCCAATCTCTATAGGTGATTGTCATTTTTCAGATGATCCTCTTGAGATTTTTGTTAGCGGCTTCCACTGCTCCATTCATCTGGGGACGGTATGGTGAAGAATTGAGATGTCAGATATTGTATTGGTCACACAATCCCTGGATCTTTGGACCATTCAAATTCTTGGCATTGTCAGTGATGATTTCGCTGGGGAGGCCGTGTCGGCAAATGATATTATTTTTGAGAAATTTGAGGAATGTGTTTTGTGTGATGTGGGCATATGATGTTGCTTCGACCCATTTTGAAAAATAGTCAATAGCTACCAGGATAAATCTATGCCCATTGGATGTCTTGGGGTTGATGGGACCAATCACGTCGATTCCCCAAATTGCAAAAGGCCAAGGGGAAACGAGATTGAATAGTTGATGAGGCAGGACATTTATCGGATCTGCATAGATTTGACATTTATGACACTTCCGAAAGTACTCGATGCAATCTTTCTCCAAAGTTATCCAGAAGTATGCTCATCTCAAGATTTGCTTTGCCATTATATGCCCGTTAGCATGGGTTGCACAATTCCCCTCATGAGTCTTGAAAAGGATCCTTTTTGCTTCTTTTGCGTTTACGCATCTCAACAATTCACTGTTGGAGCTCTTTTTGTATAGAATTTCACCACTAGGGAAGTATCCCAAAGCTAATTTGCAGATCATTTTTCTCTCGTTTCTGTTTGCCCCTGGAGGGAATTCTTTGGTTTTGATGTAGACCTGGATGTCATGATACCAAGGTTTACCATCAGTTTCTTCCTCGATCATGAAGCAGTATGCCGGCTCACTCTTTGCTTTAATTTGCAATACGTGAGTCGTCTGCCCTTCTTCCATTTGGGCCATGACAGCCAGGGTGGCTAAGGCATCTGCAAATTGATTCTTGTCTCAACTGAGATGAGTGAAAGAAATTTCTTTAAATTTCTTGATCAATTCCAGTAGGTACTTCTGATAGGGGATTAACTTCGGATCCTTGGTTTGCCATTCTCCCTTGACTTGATAAATGATCAGGGCTGAATCTCCATATACTTCCAACTTCCTGACTTTCATTTCGATGGCAGCCTGTAAACCCATCACACAGGCTTCGTATTCCACGACATTATTGGTGCATTCAAACCTTAACTTGATAGCTATTGGGAAGTGATTTCTGTCAGGGGATACTAGCACCGCTCCAATTCCAATACCAGACAAATTGACAGCTCCATCAAAATACATTTCCCATACATCAGCTAGCTCTTTTTCCTCGCCATCGACTTTGTTAATGTGCTCATCAGGGAACTCAAAATCCAAGGCTTCATAATCCTGGATAGGGTTTTCTGCTAGGAGATCAGCTATTACGCTACCTTTTATTGCTTTTCGAGTCATATAGACAATGTCATATTGAGAGAGTATGACTTGCCATTTGGCTATCCTTTCCAGCACAAATGGGCTTTCGAATACATACTTAATAGGATCCATCCTAGATATGAGCCATGTCTTATGATTCAACATGTAGTGTTTAAGCCGATTCGCCGTCCAGGTTTTCTCTAGGAAAGAGTACCTCTATTCGTAATCATTGAACTTCTTGCTTAGGTAATAAATGGCCCTCTCCTTTCATCCAGTATCATCATGTTGCCCCAAAACACATCCCATTGAGCTCTGTTGGACTGCCATCTATAGAATCAACGGTCTTCCTGCCACCGGAGGAATCAATATCGGCAGGTTTGATAGGTACTGCTTAATTTTCTCGAAAGCCTCTTGACAAACTGAGTCCCATTGAGTGGTGTTGTTCTTTCAGAGCAGTCTAAAGATAGGCTCAGCTTTAGCAGTGAGGTTGGAAATAAATCTCAAAATGTAGTTCAGCTTCCCCAGGAAACTGCACACCTCCCTTTCTATTTATGGGGATGGCATCTCTTGAATGGCTCGAACTTTGTCTGGATCTACTTTTATTCCCTTTTCACTCACTATGAATCTCAATAACTTCCCAGATCTAGCTCCGAACACGCATTTGGTAGGGTTCAACTTCAGCTTATACTTTCTGAGCCTCTCGAACACTTTCATCAGCACTTGTACATGGCTTTCTCCTTCTCTGGATTTGATGATCATATCATTCACGTACACCTCCACTTCTTTGTGCATCATGTCATGGAATAATGTGACCATAGCGCATTGGTAGGTAACGCCAAGCATTCTTTAGTCCAAAAGGCATGACCCAGTAACAAAATACCCCCCATTGAGTGATAAAAGCAGTTTTTTCCTTATCTTCCTCATCCATTGGGATTTGATTGTACCCAGATGCCCCATCGATACATGAACATCGGCCCAATCCTGCAACATTATTTACTAGTACATCTATGTGTGGGAGAGGGAAATCATCTTTCAAGCTTGCCTTATTAAGATCCCTGTAATCAACGCACACCCTGACTCTCCCGTCTTTCTTCATTACCGGGACAACGTTAACTATCCATTAGGGATACTTAACAGGCAATATTCGATCTCTTTCACTTACTAGTTTGGGATCCGATCTTACCTCGATCCCCCACTATACCAGACTATCTCCTGAGCTAGTTTAGTGGTTCTACTTCATAATTTTCCTCTTATTTTTTTATCCAAACTTTTATTATTTTAAAGGGACCCCCGTGTCAAGATACAGCTTCTCGTATTTTATTAAACTACCTATACATTATTCGTGACCAAAACACCTACATTTGAAGTTAATAAATGCTAAAAATAAATAACATGAATTGATGAACAAAAAGGTAAACTCAAGAGAATAACCACCCTCCTAGAACTCTTTAACATGACATAAACTTGACGAAAATTATGAGCATGAAAAGAAAAAAAAATAAATAAAAAAAAACTTGATAAAACAACGGTTCGGACGCTCACCTGTGGGGAGTTGAATCTATTGAGCTGACTATGGAGTCACAAATAGGGTAGAGCTACGAGCTAATAGTCTGGGGACTAATGCTTGCCTTGGAATAACAAATACCAAGTTAGAATGCAATCGGACCACAGTAACAGTGACTGGGTTAGAACGAGACTGAGCTTGAAAAATGAAAAGTGAATATAGAGATGATGAAGACAAAACTGAAACTGAGAGATGGTATCACAGAGTAATGAACAGACTGAAAATGAAGAGTTTCAGTGTCCAACACTCCTTCAATGGGAATACTTTAGAAAACTAGTTTCTGAAGTTTCTCTTTTTTGGAAGCTTAAAAATAGCAGAGTAGCATGACTGAATCAAGTTTCAGAGCCTTTCCACTATAATCACCACCCTTTTTTTGTTCCTTTCCTCTTTTTTTCGACAGTATTGCATGCAGGTATTTATAGGGAATAGGTGCTCCTAATGAAGGGTCAGGATTTTCTCTGAGGGAGATGGAAGGTTTGGATTTTAAAGGACATGATCAGAATTGAAGAGAATCAAAATGGATGGCTGAGATCTTATTCAGAGTATTTGTCCATTCTCTTTTCTAATCCAACGATTCAAAATCTTTTTGTCAAGGGAGATCCGAAGGCTGGGAATAAAAGGCGCCGGTCTTGTCGTCTTCTCTTTGATCCAAGGGCTCCGAACTTGCCCTTACAAGTAAGATCAACGGTGGAGATCGAGATGTACAGGACTGTCATGACATGTCCTGGCACTTGTCAGTAATGTGGGCGATTCTGCAAATGAGGCGTGCGGTGGATGTCACACCCTACCCCTCCGTAAGGCATAACATGATCCCATAGTATACCTAATGAATTACCAACTTCGTCTACTGATAACTCATTAAATACATTACAAGGGATTTTAAAACTTTTCTTACTTCTTTTTATAATGGTGAGCACTATTTACAGGTATTAAATTTTTTTTTTTTAAACTGAAGCGAAACAGCTAGCAGATTTGAAGAATAATAATTTCTGTAAAAATTTTGGCAAAGTGCCATTTGTATTTTGGATAAAATAGTTCTTCAGAAAGCCTATAAAAAGCACTTTAGTATTTTGCTCAATCTCAACTCCAACATAATTCAACACAATATGTTTTTCAACTAAAATCCACAATAATTTTTCAAAGACTGAGATAAAAGAAATACTGTACAAATTTTACAAGCCAAAATATCTCCTAGTTTACTTTACAACTTCAATGTACAATTTTAATTTACAACTGCTCAAAACCAAGAACAATATATACATATAGTGAACATACATTACAATACAAGATACAAAATGTGGTATACTCAATATACTCGATGATCTCTCAGTGTAGTACTAGTAGCCTAGTCTGCTGCCCTGTCAGTCTATCTACCTACGACAGCAATGAAAGGCTATCGCTGAGTAAAATTTACTCAGTGGTGCACAATAATAATTTGAAATGCGATACATAAATCTTCTACTGACAATTAACAAATCAAATAGTTCACAAAATTTACAAAGTTCATATAATACAAATTTGATCAAATAAATGAGTAACATAGTTTTGCTAATCAATAACACAATTTGATCAAATAACTGAATGATACAGTTTTGCCAATCAATAACACAATTTGATCAAATAACTGAATAATACAGTTTTGCCAATCAATAACACAATTTGATCAAATAACTGAATAATACAGTGTTGCCGATCAATATCACAATTTAAGCCATGACACAATTTTTCCACACATGCCGTGTTGTACACCACGACAAGACACACTCACCCCAATAATTGAAATCAATGAGGGAGGAAGCTAGCTATATAATGAGTACTCATCCAATCTACAACCTCAATTGGTAAACCAGAGAGGGAGGAAACTAATCACACTCACCTCAGACTGATAAGTCAAAGAGGGAGGAATATAATCACACTCACCCCAGACTGATAGGTCAAAGAGGGAGGAATATATCACACTCACCCCATAAAATGGAGGAGGAACATAGTGACAGTGTCATGCCAAGTGTGAATCAAAACAATTTCAAATACAAACCATAAATCACATTTTATCTCAAAATTTCCATTTGCAAAGTTGGCAACACAATAATTTCCAAATAATATTCCCAAAACCAAAGCAATTAAAAATTATTCATAACTCATTTCTCCAAATAAATTTGCTAGTAAAAGCAGTGAATATAAAAGTATTGTGCACGGACATAATTTAAAACTATAATGTTTAAATAAATTTTTATGTAGAAAATAAGAAATCAAAACTATTGTGCACAAACATAATTTAAAACAATAACATACAATTAATCATAATTTATTTCAATTGAAAAATTCAAAAGAAATAACTATTGTGCACAAACCTCTGATAACTGTCTCCTGGCCCTGACTCAGTGTTTCCTTCCCTTTCCCTGAGTCTTTGCTAACTGAGAAATGCAATTTGAGGTGTTTCAGTACTCATTTAAACTGTCTCTAACGATAATGCTTGATAATTAATTCACTGAATTCTATTATTTGCTTAATCACCTAATATGTCAACCCTCAATGCGTTCTAGGTAAATTATGTTTTAATGTTACTAATATGTCACATTCAATAGTCTTTTAGGGTTGATACATGTTACCAATTTCATTTCTATGTATACTACATTTTATTGCAACTTGCTGGATTTTGGGATACTAGTTTGACCTAGCCGGAAGACTTAGTTCCCTCAGTTTTCGGGTTTCAGTCAAAACTACAAACTTGTAGATCTATGTCTTATTGCACGTGGGGCAAAATTTCAGGTCATTCTGAGTTATGTAGACCAAGTTATGGTCATTTTACTATTGCTGGTCAAAATGCATCAAAATTGGTCACTTTAGGTCATTTTAGGTCAATTTTGGTTCGGCCAGTTTTTGGACCCGAACTTGTGCAAGCTGTTTGACTTGCTTATGGTCATTTATGGGCTTTGGTGTCTTCATAAGACTTGTAGATATGGGTCTTAACTATTCATGGTCAAAATTTCAGGTCAATTAGACTTGTTTTGAGTGAGTTATGGCCAAAAAACTAACTACTGCCCAAATGGTCAAATTTCAGGCCTTAATTGTACTAATCCGGATTTGGTCACTTTTCAAGTTACCTTACAAGCAGAATTTTGGCAAGGTTCCTTCATGAAAGTTGGCACATTTTGTTCCTAGTGTCACCTACCAATTGGAGCCACACACTTAAAGTTCTAGGCCCAAAACACAAACTGCCTTATTGCATTTCTTTCATACACATCAAGGATCACTTTTAACACTGACCAAACTCAACATTCAAGCCAATTCTGGTTGTACCATAACCTAAACATAATCCAAAACATTTTATAGGTCATTTTGGCAGCTTACAATTACATTCAATGTGCACCATTTAGTATAGAATTTTTCAAACCCAATTTACAACAATTTAATCACCTATTCATGCTCATTTACATGTCCAACTTCACACCATCACACATATACCCAAACTGCTATAACAATTAACACAATTCAACATTAATATTCCATAATCCAAATATAAAATAACATCCTTATGGTTCACCAAACCAAACTGCCGATTCATGCATTTACATTCCATTAATTTCCAAGCTTCCAATTTCAAATGCACATTCACATATACTAAGTATACATCACCCAAATTAATTCCTACACACATAAACATTAAATCAACCTTTTAATCTACCATTTACAAGCAAGAATAAACTTTCCTCAAGGAGTTTACATGGCTGCCAAAAATAAACATCTCCCTTAAAACATCAAACTCCAAAATTCTTTCCACAATTCAAGTACCCATAACCTCCTTACAAACTTTAATGAAACAATAATAAAAAACACAAACTTACCACTTTGGAAATTCTTCAAAACTCCACAAAAACTTTCCTTTCTTGCTGCCTATCTACTGCCCATGGTGTGAGGATCATTTTTCATGAAGACTCTTGTAAGAAATCAAGGCTTGATCATGGAGGACTTGAGCTCCATGCATGGTGCGGCCATGGAGTTTCTTTGGGAGAAATTCTTCACTTCGGCAATGGTTTGAGAGGAGGTTGAAGATGAACTCATTTCTGCCCATTTTAGCTCTTAAGTGTCCCACAATTCTAAGTTAGTGGAGCACTCTCCATTATTTAAGATTTAATAATACAAAGTTTCACAATTCACTCATTCTACCTCATTTCTTTTACTATTCCTATAATATGCCACAAATTTAATTTTCATGATATTTTCAAAGTGTAATATCATTTATTTTTAATGGGAATTTAGGTCAAAAGACAACTCAGGATGTCAAATGACCACAATGCCCCTGTTCGAGTTGCATTCCTGATTTTTCGGTAACACCGGGTTTTATCCGTTTTTCGATTTCTCACTTTTCTTTGTACCAATTATTTAATTATTTCATATTTCTTATGGTATTTATACTTCAATAGGGGTCTATTTTAGTCCTAAAAATATTTTTCAGGGTTCCCCGCAGTCCAGGGCTAGTCAACGATCCACGCCGTGACTTCCCGGTACGGTCACCCATCGCTAGTGTTCTCGGCTCGCTTAACTTGGTTACATTTCTTTGCTATTATTTATCCTTTGTTTTTCTTGTATTTTCTTTTCTTGTATTTCATTATTTTATGTCTCCTCACTCATATCGAAGTGTAGTTCTAAGCATCCTAGTTGTTCGGACAACACTGGCCACCGGAACAGTAGAACTCACTACCGAACATAGGGGTGTTACAATGGAGATTTGATCTCGTCTGCAATGCTTTAACTACCTCGGCTCTAATTATGATGACAGTTATTGAAAGTTGTCTCATCCTCTCCTTGCTTTCCGATCTCCCACCCCTTCCGATCTTTCCATCACGACCTTTTCCTATCTCTCATGTCAGGCCCCTCTCCCGATCTCTCTTATTCTAGCACCTTCTTCTCTATCCGGGCTGATTCAGTCAAAGCATTTGTTACTTCCGTTACCGAGGCATCCGCTTCGATTTCCGCTAGTAATAAATGATCAGACCCTCCCTATATATATACCTTCAACGGGAGATTTCTCCCACATTTCATTCCTTCCTATTTCCATTTCTCTCTTTTTCTGTTCTAGTTTTCTGGTAACATTATGGCCACGACGACTGCTTTTGATCTTTTTCCGACTACTTTCTTTGCTCCCTGACTGAAAATTTATGACCTCGGTGATCAGAAAATCATGGTAACCACATCTGATGACAGTGAGAGAATGGGACTAATTCACCGATCCAGTTCGAGAACATCGATCATGCCAATCTCGGGTCAATCTACCGATATAATCGGTGAGCCGATTTCGGGTGAGAATACTGCTAATTACCCGCTAAACATCGGTGACTGCCCCTTGAAGTTCACTTGGCTCCTCACCACATAGGGCGTCCCGACCGCGGCTTGGTTCCGAGCGATAACATTGACGATGACCTCTCCTATCACCATGAGAGTCATAGTCACCCCATCTGAGCTGTACATCTATCCGAAGTCGATGGCTGGTTTCCTTAGTAAACACATCTTTTGATTCAGCTATGAGACTAGGCTTTGACATAGGTCTTTACTAGGTAGGATGTACTGCTGATCTCTAGAGATCGCCCAAATGATGTAATCTGACCTTCAATGTAATCCGACCTCTAGAGATCACCCAAATAATGTAATCTGACCTCTAATGTAATTCGATCTCTTGAGATCGCCCAAATGATGTAATCTAACCTTTTGGAAATGAAATCTTATTTTGACAATTATCATTTTATTATCATTGCATTGGTTATTTTCCGATCTCTAATGTGTTTTTCTGGTCCGATTCCTAACTGAATAGCCCTTAGCTGATCTGTAATTCTAAACATCTACCTTAATCTGCCGATCTTTAACCAGCCGATCTCCCCTTATTTATTTATGGAGTTTCTAGAATGTTCTTGCGACGTGTGAGAAAAGCTAGTGAATCTCGCTAACCGATGCGCTGCTTGGGACACTGTGAGCATTAAATGCTCAGACGAGTATAAATAGGGGATGCGTTAGCCAGTTGCTCCCTTATGTCATTTTCAGCATCTCGCGAGCGATTCCAAAATTCTCTCATTTTTTCAAGTTCTTCCGACACCGATCACACTCTAGTAAGGGTTTTGATCTTTCTTTTAGTTAAAATTTCTCTTTTCTTTGAAAATGAGTGGTGTCGAGGGTCAGAGAGCGGTGAGCCCCCCTTCCGTTCATGTCTCGTGGTCGTCAGATGAAGTTGAAGTGGTCGGACTAAGTGGGCAATCTGACCTCCTACGACCTCCGTTTCAGCCCGTGGTCAAGTGGCACCCTCAAGACGAATGCATTCCTCAGGGAGAGAAGGCCTTCCCGTGGATGAGCTGTTGTCAATCCTTCAAGAAACCGATCTGCAGACAATTAGCCAAGAATACAACCTTTGGACCGACTCATACGACCTTATCAGATTCCACGGCAATCTCCGAGCTAATCATTTCTTCGAAGAAAATGATATGATCATGATATACGAAGAGCAATTAAAAACTGGGTTGCGGTTCCCTCTTGATGACTTCTTCAAGGAAGTTCTGAAATTCCACCAAGTATGTGTAGCTCAAGTAATCCGAACTCATGGCGGATCCTAGTAGCCTTCAGAGGCCTCTGCCGAGCTAAGGGACTCAGTGCTACAGTAAAGGTGTTCGCTGAGCTACATAGGCTAACTCGTCGAAATGACGATGAGTACTGGTTCTTTCAGGAAAAACTGCATTGCGGGCTCTTTACCGATCTGCCCTCCTCACTGAAGAATTGGAAGAATCACTTCTTTATTCTGAAGAGCAAGATTCTAAACTATTTTGAGGGTTTCCCATGTAGCTGGCTGCATCTGGGCCCGTCACTTCCGAAGCACATCACCTTGAGTAGGGAAGAGGAGCTAAAGGATGGTAATGGAGGTAAAGGATTAGGCAGCCAATCAGAAGTTCTCCTGTTTAGATGCGGTGACGGCTGAACTGCATTATTGGATGATGCGGCTGGTTACCGGCGAAGAACGCGGGCTTCAGCTCTCTGACCTCGGCCTTGGTACTTTCTATATCTCTGATCTTTGGGCCTTAGCAAACTCATTGACTTTTTCTTTGCGCAGGTATGGCAAGCAGCGAGGCTTCCAAAGAGAGCCGAAAGCGAAAAAGAGAGGTCTCCAAGAAAGTGCGGGAGATGAAATGCGCTGAGGCTTCAGAGACGTCGAAGCATGATTCAGGGGAGAAGTAGGGAGGCGGGTCCCGACCCTTGAGACCGCCGATCCCTAAAATAGAAGTGATTCGGTCTCCTTCTCGAAATGAAAAGTCGCCACCACCTCTACCAGTTGCTTCGAGTGCAGAAGGGGGTCCTTCCCAACCCACTTCGAGGACCCTCTCCCACGGTGCTCAGGCCCTGATTCACTCCCTGGAGAAGAACCAATTTGTTCGGGGGAATCCAGGTTTGGCAAAGGTTCTGGGAGCTTCCATATGCCTCCAGGAGGATCGGGATCGGCTGACCCAGGGCAACATCGACGATCTCCTAGCCCATACGATGAGCTTGAGCGTGGAGAGCTTAGTGAACCAACATATTATCAGGAAAAAGGCTCATCATTTGAGGCAGGAGATCCAGAAGGTGGGTCAGGAAGCGGCTTCTGCCTGAGCTCAACTTTCATCCACCCAGGAATATATAGCTGAAATCGTGGGGCAGATGAAATTTTATGAGGATAAATTGGCCGAGCAGGCTCATGCTCTTGAAGAAGCTCAGGCGCTCCGAGCTACTGATGTCGCTCGCCTCACTGAAGAACTTAGAGCGAAAGAAGAAGAGGCAGTGACGAGGGAGGCCGGTGCTTATATGAGCGCCCACGGGGACCTTTTGGCCGAGCTCAAGAAGCGTTATCCCGAGGAGGACTTTTCCTGGATGGTGGACCTGGCTCCCCAAGACGAAGAGGAGAGCGAAGAGGAGGCCGAAGGAGATAGAGAGGGGTGAGCAAAATGTAGAACAGGCTGGGGGTGATCCTCCAGCCGAATAACTTGTATTTTTTTTACTTTGAGATGAAATGAAGTTCTTTCTTTTGTTCAATGACTCGATGAGATCGGAAAGTATCTAAGTTGTATAAGCGTCTAATTGTTTGAACACATTAGAACACCAAACTTGAAAACGATTATTAATCTATGTATGAGAGGTCGAAAAAACATTATAAACATGAGATCGGCCTAAGCCGAGAGCAAACACTGAACGGAACTTAAGATCATTAAAATCGGAAACCTAATTTGAACATTTAAGATCGGAAGCACCCTTAAGCCGGATTGAAACCTTAGCTTTATTGAACGATTATTTACAATATTTATAAAATGGAGGTCAGAAATAAGACTGGATGGCACAAAGACTTAATGTCGGTTGGATTTCGTTTGACGAGAGATCGGAAATGTGATTGACTAGCCAGGAGGCTTGATAATTGGTTTGAGAGATCAATGAGGATTTGAACGATATGGAGACTTAGTATTGGTTTGATTTCTTTAAAGAGAGATAAAAAATGTGATTGACTGGCAAGGAGACTTGGTGCTGGGGATCGATTTCAAAGTCTATTGATTTCGGGGATTGGCCAAAATATGGTGTCGACAATATTTTATTTTAATTTGAATGAGATTGATTATGAAATTGAAGTAGTGGTTGAGAAAAATTATTGGAAGTACTTTTTACAGGTATTTAAAGAATTGTTTTCTCAAAATACTAACGGAACTCTGGCAAAATTTTTATAAAATTTATGGAAAAATAAAATGGACTAAAAATATTAACTAGTTTTAAATTTAATTAAATGTTTTAAATACCTATTAGAAAATGCTCACCACTTATCAAAAATAAGAAAATTATTTTAAAATCTCTTGTAGGGTACTTAATGAGTTATCGGTAGGTAAAGTTCAGTAGTTCATTAGGTATTCTATGGGATCATGTCATGCCTTACAGAGGGGTAAGGTGTGACCTGTTTTAGTGGTATCAGAGCAAATTTTTGAAGTATGTTTTAACTTGAAAATTTATGTCTTTTCCTTGTCAAGTACAACTGCTCAATGTCCATATTTGTTACATACAGTGCATTACATCATAAATATGAACTAACGGAGGGAATCTCCATGTGTTACTTGTTCAGGAGATACCCAAACTTCAGCCTGAAATGGATGAAGGGGATCGCTCAGTCGAGCAATCTATTGAAGCTGAGGCACAAGGGGATACCCCAGCTTTACAAAATGTCAGTGGATCTATAGCACCAGCCCCACAAAATGTCATAGCTTCTGCATTCCGCATGCAGATGATCGCGATGTTTCAATAAATGGTCAGGGGTATGCTCGCCAAGCTCCACCCTGCACACGATGGCACAACCACTGCCTCCAACTAGACAGTATGATAAATTACTAAAGTATGGGGCTACAGAATTTAAGGGTACAGTGGACCCTTTAGAGGCAGAGCAATGGCTTGAAAGAATGGACAGAGTATTTAAGAAGCTGCACTGCCAACATGAACTGAAGTTTGAATACTTTGTGTCTCTACTACAAGAAAATGCGTATGATTGGTGGAAAACCATCCCCCACAGCTTAGCTGAACCACCAGTATTGACCTGTGATGACTTCATCCGAGAATTCAGATAGAAATACATCCCAGATGTATATGTTGATCAGAAATTGCAAGAATTTTTTAGTTTGAAACAAGGGAATAGATCAGTGGCAGAGTATGAGAGGGAGTTCTCTCGCTTAAGTCATTGTGCTGGGAGTCTCCTTTCTACCAGCAAGGCAAGATGCAAGAGATTTGAGACTGGTTTGAAGCCCAGTTTGAGAATGCAAGTTGTGGGATTCAGACACAGTAATTTTTCAAAACTTATGTCTCAAGCACTTGAGCTAGAGAGAATTGAATCAGAAGCGACCCCAATAAAAGAAAAATAAAAAAAAGTTGAAAAATCAGAGAAAGATAAGAGGGAAAAGTCAGTAGAGCCGAGTTCTGATGGTACTTCTGGGAAAAAGAAGAAATTTAGTGGACCCAGTAGGGGTTGAGGTGGAAAATTTGGTAGGGGTAGATTTTTTGGACAGAAACCCCCTAGGTCTAGTCAGCAGTCGAGCAGGGGTTCACGTTCAGCCTGCCTCTGTGAGACTTGTGGCAAGATTCATGGGTGAGAATGTTATTGGGCCACTGGAGCCTATTTTAACTATGGAGGCAAGGGCCATATAGCTAAAGACTGCACTAGTGCTCCGAGATATGGTCCAACTCCTACTACTGCTGAGAGATCTATTCAGAGTCCTACTCCCAGAGGTTCACAATCAGTTGGTAGAGGAAAAGGCAGAGGTAGAGGCACTGCTTCAGGCAGTCAGGGTACGGTTGGTCAGTCAGCACAAGGAAGTGCTTCAGCCAGAGTCTATACAATGAGACAACGAGAAGAGGCTGAGACTTCTGATGTGGTAGTCGGTACATTCTTTATTTCTGATCAAAATGTACTTGTGTTGTTTGATCTGCGTCCAACCCATTCATATGTTGGTGCTAGCATAGTCATTTCACTTACTGTTCCATGTGTCCAAATGGGTTTTGAAGTGCTAGTAACTAGTCCGTTAGGATAAGAGGTCTGGGTCAATAGAATCTATAGAGACTGTCCTTTGATGATCCAAGGACATGTTTTCCTGTCAGACTTGATTAAAATGCCCTTCAGAGAGTATGATATCATCTTGGGCATAGATTGGTGAGCCAGGCATCACACCATGATTGACTGTAGACTGAAGACAGTTACTTTTGGTCTCCCTCTGTATGTTGATGTGGTAATACACGGGGAGAGGCATTTACTGCCATCAAACATCATTTCGGCTGCACTAGCCAGAAGGATGATCAGAAAGGGGTGTGAAGCATACTTGGCACATGTGATAGACACCCAAGTGGGGAGTCCAGCACTAAGGGACATCCCTACTGTATGTGACTTTTCGGATGTGTTTCCTGATGAATTGCTAGGATTACCTCCAGAAAGAGAGGTGTAGTTTGAGATTGATGTTATGCCTAGTGTGGACCCAATCTCAATAATGCCATATAGAATGGCACCTGCAGAATTGAAAGAATTAAAAGCGCAATTGCAAGAATTGCTTGATAAGGGCTTTATCTGCCCTAGTGTGTCACCTTGGGGAGCACCAGTGTTGCTTGTAAAGAAGAAGGATGGCACTCTCCGCTTGTGTATTGATTATCGGCAGTTGAATAAGGTGACAATAAAGAATAGATATCTTTACCCCGTATTGATGACTTGTTTGATCAGCTAAGGGGTGCAACTGTGTTCTCCAAAATTGACCTGAGATCAGGTTATTATCAGCTAAAAGTACAAGAGCAGAGTATTTCTAAAACTGCCTTTAGAACCCGCTATGGCCATTATGAGTTCTTAGTTATGCCATTCGGGTTAACTAATGCTCCGACTGCTTTTATGGATATGATGAATACTATCTTCAGACCATACCTCGACCAGTTTGTTGTGGTATTTATTGATGATATATTGGTCTATTTGAGGAATGCAGAAGAGCATGATAGACATCTGTGGATTGTACTGCAGACTTTGAGGGAGAAATAGCTATATGCCAAATTGTCGAAGTGTGAATTTTGGCTGAAGGAAATATCTTTCTTGGGGCATGTAGTATCAGAAGAGGGCATCAAGGTAGATCCAAGTAAAATATAAGCTGTCCTTAATTGGAGGCCACCCAGAAATATCATAGAGATTCGTAGTTTTCGGGGTTTAGCTATACTACCGTCTGTTTGTGAAAGGATTTTCAATGTTGGCATCTCCATTGACTAAGCTGCTTAGAAAAGATGTGAAATTTCAGTGGACGGATAAATGCCAACAGAGTTTTGACGAATTGAAGAAATGTTTGACTGAAGCTCCATTCCTGACTTTACTTACTTCGGGTAAAGAATACACAGTTTATAGTGATGCTTCTCACAATGGGTTAGGCTGTGTATTGATGCAAGATCGAAATGTCATTGCCTATGCATCACGCCAGCTAAAACCGCATGAGAGTAACTATCCGACACATAACTTGGAGCTTAAGCCATTGTGTTCGCTCTTAAGATCCGAAGACACTATTTTTATTAGGAAAAGTGTTACATCTACACATATCATAAGAGTTTGAAGTATGTGGGCACCTAAAAAGAGTTGAATTTGAGACAGAGGAGATGGTTAGAGTTGATAAAAGACTATGATTGTCTGATAGACTATCAGCCAGGAAAAGCTAATGTTGTAGTTGACGCCTTAAGTCGCAAGACTATGGCAAGTCTACGAGTTGCTCATTTGTCTATGGTACATGAGTTGAGATCATTACATGCCAGCTTAGAGATTAATGATGAGGGGCAGACAGCAATTGCATGGCATGTACAACCGGTGTTGATTGATCAAATCAGAATAGCTGCTCAGGATGATGAAAGGTATCAGAAGCTGTTGGAAGAAGTCTGGCAGGGCAAGAAACCAGAATTCTCAATCAGAGATGATGGTCTACTGCTACACCAGGGCAGAATATGTGTTCCTAATGATGTTGATTTGAGGCAGATCATTTTGAAGGAAGCACATGAGCCTCCTTGTGCCATGCACCCTGGTGGCACAAAAATGTATAGAGGGCTAAAGGAGCATTATTGGTGGATGGGTATGAAAAGGGATGTGGCAGACTTTGTTTCCAAATGCCTAACTTATCAACAAGTAAAGGCAGAACATCAAGTACCCGCTAGGTTGTTATATCCACTACCAGTACCGAAATGGAAATGGGAGAGAATAATGATGGATTTTGTGATGGGACTTCCGAGGACACAGAAGAGTCATGATGCAGTATGAGTCATTATTGACAGACTGACCAAGTCTGCTCATTTTCTACTAGTTCGAATGGACTACAGTTTAGAAAGATTGGCCAAGTTGTATATAGATGAGATTGTGAGACTGCATGGAGTGCCAGTATCCATCGTATCAGACAGAGATCCTAGGTTTACTTCTAGATTCTGGGGTAGTCTTTAGAGAGCCCTAGGAACTAGATTGAACTTCAGTATTGCATTCCACCCACAGATAGATGGCCAGTCTGAGAGGGTAATTCATATCTTGGAGGACATGCTACGGGCTTGTGTGATTGAATTTGAGGGCAGTTGGGATACACACTTGCCTTTGATTGAGTTTGCTTACAATAACAGCTACCAATCAAGCATTGGGATGCCTCCATATGAAGCATTGTATAGAAGAAAATGTAGAACCCCATTGTGTTGCGATGACGTGGGTGAAAGAAAGACGATTGAACCCGAAATTGTTCAGCAAACTAAAGAAAAAATCAGGGTGATCAGAGATCGACTTAAGACTGTATTAGATCATCAGAAGTCCTACATTGATTTGAAAAGAAGGGATATTGAGTATGCAGTGGGTGAGAAAGTATTCCTCAAGGTTTCTCCTTGGAAGAGAATTATGAGATTCGGCACAAAGGGGAAACTGAGTCCTTGTTTCATTGGGCCATATGAGGTTCTAGAAAGAGTGGGTCCATTGGCATATCGGTTGGCACTATCTCCAGAGTTAGAGAAGATACATAATGTCTATGTTGAAGAGGTATCAATCAGACCCATCTCTTGTACTACCAGTAGAAGAAATTGAAGTGAATCCAGACCTCACATATGAGGAAGAACCCATAGTGATTCTGGCTTATAAGGTGAAGCAGCTATGGAACAAGCAGATAGCATTGGTAAAAGTGTTGTGGAACCATCATTCGGGCCAGGAGGCTACTTGGGAATGAGAGGAGGACATGAGGAGACAGCACCCACGCTGTTCAGAGATTGATACCAGGTAAAATTTCGAGACGAAATTTATTTTAAAGGGGGGAGAATTGTAACACTCCTATTTGTATAGCCTGGTATATTTCACTGTTCTGGTGACTGGTGTAGGTCAGGACAATTAAGGGGATTTGAACCATACTTAAGACAACTAGAGAAGCCATAAACACAATAATTAGTAATGTCCAATTAGTTAAGTATAAACAAGAAAAACAGAACATAAGAAGTTAAATGAGCCGAGAGTCACAGCGATGGGTGACCTTCTCTGGAACGACTACGAAGTCGATTTAAACTCAAATTTCGAACCATAAAACATGACGCTGCGGTCCTTAGGACCATTACAAACACAGTGGAAAAGAGAAAATCACGAAAAAAGCATTGTTAAGCCAGTTAAATAATTAGGTCAGGGAGCCGAAAGAAATATTAAATTATTTGCAAACCGGGTTAAACCGGCGAAGGGCAATTTGGTCAATTGACCCCGAGAGCTGACTCCTGACCTAACTCTCAAATAAAATCGGAGAAAAGAAAATTTCAGAATCGAGAATTAAATTAAAGAACTAATAGAAATGAAAAAGTGAAGGAAGATGACATCATGCATGACATCATGCATGATTCCATAAATCCTATAATTAATAAATTAATTAAATTAATTTTTTTTGGTCTTCCATAAGACAAAATACATAAAATAAATAAAAAGAAAAAAAAATATCATTTGGTCTTCCTCATCCAAAGTGCCGCCCTCACTCTCCCTCATTTCTCCATTGCTAAAACTCCATTAAAGCTTGCACTCAAGCTTGAAATTCTTCACTAAACCTTGATAGCTTCCATAAAAACCTCATTAGTGCTTGTTTTAGTCACTTGAGAAGAAGATTGAAAGAGGAAAGAAAAAGTGTGAAATTGGAACAAAAAGTGAAGATCAAAGGCTTCACCTAAGGTTGGTATTCTAACCTTCAATTTCTATTTTAAGTGCATGCTTAGTTACTTAAAAGAACTTAGAAACTAAGGAAAAGAAGTGAAATCAATTGTTGAAGGACCAAAATGAATTTCGGCCAGCAGGTGTATGGGAGTATATTTGCATGGTTTGATGGATTTGAATGAGTATATGAACCTCAATTAGTTGAATGATTATAGTTAAAAGCATTGAATTGGTTAAATGTAATAATTAGTGTGAATTAGGGTTTTGGACATTACGGTTTAGAGACAAAAATGTAAGAAATTTGTAAATGATGTCCTTGACCTAGTTTAAGGCGAGAAATGATCAATTGTGACCTAATGAGGTGTGTTAGGAGTGTTTGAATCAAAAGCAATTCGGATTGAGTGTGGTCATGCGGCTAGCAGCATGACCAAGTTACCTTTGAGGGACCAAAATGAAATTTTACAAGTCAAATTGGTATGAGACCAATTGGGAATGAAAATAAACACTAAATGACACAATTTTTATTTAGGAAGCATGCCCAAAAAGTGACCAAAACCTAGTGAACAAATTGACCAAACTTGAAAAATCACAGTCTGCCCTATACAAACTGACCAAATGAACAGTGTTTGTTCATTTGGCCATAACTTGAGTTAGGCAGGTCTAAATGATCTGAAAGTTTACCAGTGATTTGATGAGATATAGATATAAAACTTTCATGAAGAACACATATCAAAATTATGCCATTAACCAAGTCATTTGGCCACACAAAATTGGTGACCTAAAACTGCCAGAACCAAAATTGCCCAGAAAATCTGGGTTAAGTCCAATCCGGAAGCCATGATTAAAATGGCTATAACTTGAGGTAAAAAACTCCAATTGGAGTGATTGAAAAAGGAGAATAAACTTAAGACAATAGGGAACATTTTCTGTGAAGAAAGTTTTGCCAAATTCCAACAGAAAAGTGACCAATGGAATAGTGTAACCTTAGACACCAAAACTGAAAATTTATCAAATTTTCCTAAAAGACTTAGAATTTGAATAAACAACCAAAACCAACAAATTTAGTGACCAAAATGTGGTATGTGGGTGAAGTTGGAATTCCCATACCTATTAAGCCTTAGAAAGTCAACAATTTGACTTGAATAGTGTAGTGAATAGTAACCTCGAAACATAAAATTTCAAGAACGTCGAGTTTAGCACATGAGAGCTAGGTAAAAGTGAAGTTTATTTTTGGATTTATGCTAAGTTATGATACTGAAACACTATAAAATTGTGTGTCTCAGTTGAAAAGAATACCAGGAAATAACTCGAGGAACCGAGTTAAGGACAAGAGGCGACTCGCTTGAGGTTTGTGCACAACATCACTATGCTTTAAAATTCATTGATAAAGTGAATGAAATATGTATTTTACTTTTGCTTTAAATTGTTGAAAGTTTATTTGTGACATTATTTATGATGTTTTGATTTAAATTGTGAAAGTTATTGTGTATATTTCAAATAGCAATGTTTAGCAAATTGTTAAGATAAGTTTTGAAACCACAGTATCATGATTATATATTTGAACACCTCACTAGCATGACTAGTGGGGGTAATTAGTTTCGAATTTTGATTCCTTATCTGGAGAAGTGTTGAGGTGTGCCAGTAGAAGAGGATTTGAATGGATATCCATATATTTGAGCTAGCTAGCCTTGTGATGTGACTTCTCCTTAGCCTCTGGCTATTGAGATTATATTTATTTCGAATGGCATGTTCTAACTGTGGGTTTTTTATGAAATGTGTTTGATACTTTGAAATGAAATTGTTTGGAATAAAATCTCATAATTCATGTTTTGTGTTTAACTCGCATGCTCAGTTCAATTTTTGAATAAATGTGATTTAAATTCTGCATAAAGATTCTTTTAGTATGTTGTGCACCACTGAGTCCTAGTACTCAGCGACAGCTTTTGTTGCTATCGCGGATTTAGAGACTAGAGAAGCTGTAGACTGAGCTGCTGAGGTATGAGGATCTATCAGCTTGAAGTTATCGGGTATAATTTATACCCTGACTGTAGATATTTCTTTTGATGTATGTAATGCACATAAATGTATGGACATGTAAATTCGGTCTTGAGCAGCTTGTACAAAGTTTGTATAAAGTTGTAATAAAATTTAGTTTGGATTTTCCCAATGTAGATTTTAGTATGATGTATATATAGATTGTTTGTCTTTAATGAATGGAAATGTTTTATTTTAATTTGAATGAGATTGATTATGAAATTGAAGTAGTGGTTGAGAAAAATTATTGGAAGTGCTTTTTACACGTATTTGAAGAACTGTTTTCTCAAAATACAAACGAAACTCTGGCAAAATTTTTATAAAATTCGTGGAAAAATAAAATGGATCAAAAATATTAACTAGTTTTAAATTTAATTAAATGTTTTAAATATATATTAGAAAATGCTCACCACTTATCAAAAATAAGAAAATTGTTTTAAAATCCCTTGTAGGGTACTTAATGAGTTATCGGTAGGTGAAGTTCGGTAGTTCATTAGGTATTCTACGGGATCATGTTATGCCGTACAGAGGGGTAAGGAGTGACACAAACAATGGCCAAAAACTGTCCAAAGTGATATACAAAGTTAAAAGCCCGAAATTGAACCTAAAGAAAGGTTCTTGAAAAACATTATTGGCTTATCCCTACTAAGTCACTATATACTAAATTACTTAAAACAGGTATGTGTGACCCACCTTTTCCACAATATATGGACATGAAGATTTTGTTAGACAATTAATAATGTTTAATTGCTCAAAGTAAACCTAGGCTTATGTATATTATATGGATCGATTGGTATACTAATTAGGGATTACAGATAGTAGTACTGCCTATATGGAAAGTCATAGATTGATAATATATGGTTGATATGATTTTAAAAGACAATGAATATCGGTATCAGGGGGCTTGCAGGGATGGCGATGCGTAATGCATGCAAAGTGCTCTGATAGGTACCACCCAAGAGCTTGTAGGGACGGCGATACGTAATGCCTAAAGGTGCTTTGATAGGTACCCTTAATTGTCACCAAAGACAAAGAAGGGGCTTGTAACACCCTCCCGGTAACCACTCCGTACATTCTACTGTTTCGGTGACCGGTGTCAGTCCGGACAGCTAGAACGTCCAGAAAAATAATTAAACTTAAGTGAGGGACCAAAATTAACTCAAATATTAATAAGAAATACTTAGTAAAAATTTTAGAAATAAAATACAACCAAGTAAAACGAGCCGGTGCCCAAGCAATGGGTAACCGGAGGGAAGTTGCGGTTCTCGCAACGAGGAGCCCTAAACCCGGGGGAAAAATTGTAAAATAATTTTTGGGACTCCAGAGAAGGGTTACTGAGGTTCCCATAGCATTAGAATGCCAAGAAAATACCTAGAAAAATTTTTCAATCGGTACAGACAATTTTGGCCCGTTGAGCCAAACGGAGGGCATTTTGGTCATTTCGCCTTCAGAGGTGATTTTTGGCCGACTTGTCCAGTTGAGTAAATAATTAATATGACATAAAATATGAAGAAACATTGCTAGAAATTAAATTGAAAATGACTAATGGAGGAAAGAAAAGAAAAATGCAACATATGCAATTTATGACATCAATGTGATGTCATTTAAAATTTCCAACCAATCACCATTAAGCCCTCATTTGACTAACTAATAAAGAGACAAATTGAAGACTAAATTCATCAAAAAACCAGCAGCTATCCTTCTCTCCTCAAGTGCAGCCGAAAT
Organism: Hevea brasiliensis; assembly: GCF_030052815.1. Lineage (NCBI taxonomy): Eukaryota > Viridiplantae > Streptophyta > Magnoliopsida > Malpighiales > Euphorbiaceae > Hevea > Hevea brasiliensis. Next base: position 86,266,422 of record NC_079497.1, on the reverse strand, counting down.
CCATCTTCCTCCCTCCATTGATTTTTTTTTCAATCAAGCTCAATTTCTTCTTTGTTTCCACCACTAAACCCTAAACCCCTTCATTGAAACTTAACCACACCTCTTGGGGAAGTGTTTGGCAGCCTAGAAAGTGAAGGAAAGTGAAGTTTTGAGTGGGGAAAAATCTGCCCTAATCAAGGTTAGTGCATTAGACACTTAAAACCTCTTATTTTCATGAATTGTAACTTGTATTGAGTGAGAATTGCAACTAAAATGAACAAGAATTATGTGTATACATACTATGAATTTTTGGCAGCCCTTGTGAAGGAATTATTTTGATTGTTTTGATGGACTTAAAGTGGGCTATAGATCAAGTTTAAACCATGTGTGCATATGATTATTGAAGGAGCTAGTATTTAAGGTGTTGTGAAAACCTATAATGGAACTAGGGTTTTGAAGAGTGAAAAATTGACTTGGCTTAAGAAATTGTTAGAGCACATTTTAATGGTCAATTAGTGACCATTTTAGGTATGTTGACCATAAAATGGACTGAAAAATAGGATTGCAAAGTGAAGTTGTAGGCTGCCCTAGGACAGCAGCAGAGGGACTGAAAATTCAGTCCACTTGCACTGCCATAACTTGGGCTGTGTTGGTCCAATTGGTGTTTGGCCAATTGGACATGAAACTAGGCTTATAGTGGCACATTTTTTCTGAAGAAACCATGCCCAAAAGACCAAAGCAAGAGGACCAAAACTTGGCCCCAATCCGGATACCCTGCAACTGATTCTGCAGAATGACCAAATGAACAGTAACTGTTCATTTGGCCATAACTCACTGTAGATTTGGTCAATTGACCTGAAATTTTTACAGCAACAAGTTAAGACATAGAAAAACAACTTTCATGAAGAAACTAACCCCAAATTATGGCCAGAACCTAACCCAAATGGCAGTGGCAGTCACTATTTATGTTACTGTAGATATGGTAATTTCTGCAGAATGCACATCCGGCCAGCTGTGGTTTTTGAACCATATCTGGAGCTACAAAACTCCAAATGGAGTGATTCAAAAAAGGAAATTCAACTAGACAAAATAAGGAACAACTTTCATGTTTTACATTTCTTCAAATTCCCACAGAAACAGTGTCCAATGGAACAGTGAAGTTGACTCACCAAAACTGAAAATTCTGCTTGTGTTGGTTTAAACTTTGAAATGGTATAAATGCTTAATGCCAACAAGTTTGGAATGCCAAATGGGGTATGTTGGGAGTGCCAAAGTCAATGTACATATTTTTATTCTAAAAGTCAACATTTTTGTTGACCAATAAGATGAATAGTGACACTAAAAATTTGAAATTCACAAATTGAAGAATTTAAAAGTTTCAAATGCCCTAGTATACCTAACAAGATTGGTTTGGATAGTTTGGCATGCCAATAGGGTTCAGTTAGCAGTACTGCACATGGCAATATGCCATTCTGTGATTTCATGGCTTGTAGCCATTCTGACTTTGTATTGAGACTTAGCCTTGTGCCTGATATTACTTACAGCTTGTTAGCTGTTCTGTTGCACACCGGGAGATGCATATGTGACCGATGGTGTGACGGCCCGAGGTACTAGGTACCCAATGCCAGTTTACCCGTTATCCAGTCCAGTCGTCTAGCGTAGGTTTACTTGGGGCAACCAAATGAATAAAAGTGAACAACGTTAACGAAATAATGGTTATACCAATACCAAACAAAGAAAGTATACACATTCTATACACATTCATTTTCTTGCTATTTTCTTCTATTATATTATTGCACCACTAAGCATTATTGCTTAGCGCGTTGCTTTTGCCACGCGTAGGTACTGGAGACCCCGATCGTGAGCCCAGTAGACCATAGACTGGGTGAGTCCATCCGGCAGTTCTGCTCAGTGTCCGTGTCACCTCAACTTCTGCTGTGCATTGGTAGGACACTAGGTGTCATTTTGACATTTTGTAACTTAATTTTGATTTTTCTTCATATGTAATTAGACTTGTGTAATGTATATTGATGTATATGTAAATTATGAAAATTGTATTTGTTAATGGAAAAGTAAATGTTTACTTGTGATTTATAGGTGAACATCACATGTGAATGATGAATGAGAATAGAAATTGAAATGTTGAAATCTTGATATTGAGTTTCGTGTTGATATTGGAGTTGAGAATGAATGAATTTGTTTATTGGAAGTGTTTTTAACAGGTTCCGAAGAACTGTTTTCTCCATTTTTAGCTGGTATTCTGCCGGATTTTCTATAAAATTTTCGGAACCTCAAATAAATTATGAATTCAATAAATCACTTAAATGAGTTATATTTTACAAGTTATATTCAAAATTATGATGAAAATTAATTAAGGTATATTAGAGTGTGCTGGTGCACTGTGTGGCATTACTTACTCGGGTATACAGTACACGGGTAAGGGGTGTCACAGGGCTTGCAGGGATGGCGATACGTAACGCCTATAAGTGTTTTGATAGGTTACTTGGGAATAAATATAAGTAATGAGTTTTAAATTTAAATAATTACATGAAGAGACCACTGATATGACTTTAAAAGATAGAGAAGGAAATAAGTGTACAGATAAGATGTTAGAAAATCTTGTCCATGAGGTTATAACGTAGTGACTATGTAATGTTCTCGATGTTTATATTGTAAGCTATAGATTATAGTACCGACATGGGATTATTGTGTAGAGCTATGTGCTTCCTTGTGGCATGCCAAGATAAGGATGTTTGTAAGTAGTCTTTGATTTGGTACAGAAGAGTACTGTGAATTAGTTAGAACAAGGTGATGCTTCAGCTAGAGTATAAACTTTGCGGCAGAAGGAAGAGGCTGAGATTTCTGACATTGTTGCTGGTACTTTCTCAATTTTTAACTAAGATATACATATGTATTATTTGACTCAGGGTTTGCATACTTTTATGTTAGTGCCAGCATTGTTTGCCTTCCTGCTATCCCTCGTATAAAAATAAAAATTTTGATATATTAGTGACTAGTCTTTTTGGAATTAGTTTTGGAAGAGTTTGCTAGCGAAAGACATTTCCTATGTAACATCCCCATCGTGACGTGTTCTCAGACGCTCGTTGCTCGTGACCTAATATTAGTCCTGAAGTCGATGTCCGAACTACACTTGATGATAGTGAAATGCATATATAATGATGAAATAAATAAAAAGAAAATACAAGAAAAATTAAAGAAAAATAAAAAAGAGGAAATGAAACTAAGTTAAATGAGCCGGCACCATAGCGATGGATGACCACACCGAAAAGTTACAACGAAGGCAATTGCCGACCCCAGAACTATGGAAAACCATCGAAATTAAATTTCAAGATATAATTAAAGGTTTATTTAAATGTAATTGACAGTAGAAATATCAAAGAAAAATTAATAAATTAGTATAAAGAAGAACAAAAAATTGAGAAACAGATAAAAATTGGTGTTATCGAAAAATTGGGAATACAACCTGAAGTGAGGCATTTTAGTCATTTGACACCTAGAGTTGCCTTTTGACCTCAATTTCCATTAAAAAATAAATGATATTATACTTTGAAAATTCATAAAAAATAAAAATGAGATACATAATATAAATAAAGAAAGAATGGTGGTTAAAGTGTAAATGGTGAAACTTTAAATCATTAAACATTAAACAAATGGTTTAGTGCTCCACTAACTCCTAATTTGGAACACATAAGGGACTTTTGGACAACAAATCCCACTCATTTCATCTTCTTCTTCTACAATCATCTTCTTGCCGAAATGGAGCTCCCCACCAAAACCTCCATGGATGCACACATTGAAGTTTTCTCTCTCCATCATCAAGCCCTAATTTCTGCAATTGTTCTTCATTAAAGTTGATCTACACATCTTAGGAAACCTTTAGGCAGCAAAAAGTAGAGTAAATTCTAAGGCTTTATCAAGGTCAAGTTGAGGTAAGTGTCCAAATCTCCTCCCTTGCTTTAGTAAACTTCATGTTTAGGTTGAGCTGAGTTGAATGGTGAAGAGAATGGAAGAATTTATTGAGTTATGGTATTATTCAATTTTGGCAGCCATGAGAACCTATGTTGCTTGAGTTTTTCTTACCTCTAATGGATAGAAAATAATGTTGATTTAGTCATTTTAAAGTTATAGCAATTTAGTTTCCAAGTATATATACATTGAGTACTTGAAATTAAGGGTTTGGAAAGCAATTTGTATACCTTTGTAAACTGTCACTTTTGGCAGCCTTTAAATTCATGAATTAGTATTTAATTTCATGAATTGTCTTGATAAATTATGGTGAAGATAAATTGAGGGTAGTGTATCTAAATTAATGGTTGGGAGGTATATGTTATAATCAAGTGTTTTCATGTATATATTATGTTAAATTTAACTTTGCAAAGTGGGGTTGTATAATATACATGGACCACTTGTATATTCTGCCCAAATGGACATGATTGAGATATGATGAATGGTATATAAGTGTTATAAATGTATATTTATAGTTTTAGGAGGAGGAGAAGTGTCATTTGAAAGTATTCTTTGTGTGCAGATTTTGTATTGTGAAGATAGTAGGTAAATTGAACCATAAGTGACAATTGGTGACCCCAATTGGTATGAGGCCAATGGGAGGTGAAACTAGACACAAAATAGGCCAACTTTCATGTAGAAATATTGCCAAAATTCTACCTAGAAACTGACCTTAAAAATGACCTAATCCGGAATTGGTAAGTGCAAGCCCAAATTTTTGACTATATGAACAGTACTCACTAAAATGATCATAAATTACTCAAAACAGGTCCAAATGACCTAAAATTTTTATGATGGAAGCTTAGACATAGAACTACAATTCTTATGAAGACACCAAAGCCAAAAATGGCCAGAACCAAGTCAAATTGCTTACAAAAGTTTGGGTACCAAAACTGCCAGAACTGAATGTGACCTAAAATTAACCAAAATTTGCACTAAGATGCAATATGTCCAGCTTTAGTAAATTAATCATATCTTGGTCTATACAACTCAGAATGACCTGAAATTTATGCCAAAAGTTCAATAAGACATAGAGCTACAATTTTGCTTCTTTGACTAGAAGCTAAAAACCAAGAGAAATAGGACATTAAGCTAGACTAATCTAGCATACTAAAATTGAAAATTTGACATTTACATACATTGGTGCTTGAAGTAATTTGGCAATGAATGCCAACTTGTGAAAAGGGTAAATTGCACTATATTGGCAGCATATTGAATTACAAATTGTGACATGTTGATGCTAGAATCAACTTATCCATATTACCTAAAAAGGTCAACATTTACATTGACTTGTGAATTACATGATAACTAGCAAACTCAAAAAAATGAAGAATTAAACAATTAATTTGTAATGTGCCCTAGTTTGCCTAGTTGACTAGTTTGGATAGGTTGGCATGCCAATAGGATTCTGACAGCTGTTCTGTAAATGGCTTTATGCCATACTGTGTTTTTACGGCATATTATGCCGCACTGTGACTTTAATAGCCTATGGCTATACGTATTGTGTTATTATACTTGGCTTATCGCCGGATTGACTATATGGCTTTTTAGCCACACTGTTTGCACATCGAGAGACACTTTGTGACCGATGGTGTGACGGCCAGAGTTACTAGGTACCCAATGCCAGTATATCCGTTTATTCAGTTTGGTCAATATATAGGCTACACGGGTAGTTAATTTAAGCATTATTAAATTCAAATAGCTAAATTCAGTTTATTGACATATAGCACTACCAAAATTAGCAAAAATGAAAAGTTAGCAAATAAAAGTAGAAACAGTAACTACAAAGAATATCGATGTCATAAATTCATAAACAATTCATTATTTTATTTTAGTGTATATTTCTTTATATTTGGCACCACTAAGCAGAATTGTTTAGCGCGTTGCTTTTGCTACGCATAGGTATTGGAGACACAACTGGGGAGCCCAGCAGACCTACAACTGGGTGAGACAACATATCTACACAGGAGTCTAGAGTCATCTGCACTACACTACATACATGGTAGGACTTAGGATCTTGTGTAATGACTATCAGTTGTATTTTGACATTTTATTATGTAATTTGTATATTCTAAAACTTTAAGGTTTCTGATAAATTGTACATATTAAACTCCTATGGAGAGTGTTTGGATGAATGTAAATTATGATGGATCGTATTTTGAAATTATGAAATTTTGAGATTGAAAAATTCGTTGGAAGATTGAGATTATCATATTGAACTGTTTTTAACAGGTTCAGAAGGACAGCTTGTCCAAAATACAGACGGCACCATGTCAGATTTTTATTGCCATTTTTAAAACACTGATTTTATTAAAGTATGAAAATGGAACTAGTATGATAAGAACTTTACATAAAAGACTTCTTAAATCAAATTGAGTTCAAAAAATGAGATAATCACAGGCTAGGTGCTTCGGCACGCCGTCTAGCATGCCTTGCTCGGCTACACTGTAGACAGTTGAAGGGTGTTACATCCTGGAATACGTTAATATTGAAAATCAATAAATACAATAGTTGTGGAAGTAAAAATTTGAACAGTTGGTTCAGATGTAACAAAGAAATGTTATGAACATGAGTAAGATAGTTGACTAGAATGGTCAAAGGACTCATTGTTAGATAAGTAATTCTAACATGACCTCAATGGTCATTCAATAAGGAAACATAAACTGAAATATTAGACAGAACAATAGTAAGAGAAGATTGGTGTTATACAAACAAATTAAATATTGTATTAGATTGTTAAAAGTCTTATACAAATTCAAAGGAAAGAAGATTATACGATCATATAGAAAGGAGAAAAAGTAAGTTCTCACTCCATAGGATCACACAAGGTCCTAGAAAGAGTGGATTCATTAGCACACAAAATTGCTTACCTCTAAAAAGGTAGAATGAATTTAAATTTAACGTATGATGGGAAAACTCATAAAGATCTTAGTACATGAGGTGAAGCAATTGAGAAATAAATGTATACATTTGGTTAAGGTGTTATGGACTATCATTCAGGCTAAGAAGTTACTTAGGAACGAGAGGAGGATATGTGGTGGTAGCACCCACAGTTGCTCAGAGACTAAAATTAGGTAAAATTTCTAGACGAAATTTATTTTTAAGGGGGGGGGGGGGGGAGAGAATTGTAACGCCCTCATTTTACGTAGTCCATACATTCGACTATTCCGGTGACCTAATATCAGTTCGGACAAGTCAGGATGTCTGGAACTACACTTCAATGATAATAAACAGGCATAAAATGATGAAATAAATAAAAAGAAAATACAAGAAAAATTAAAGAAAAATAAAAGAGAGAAAGTGAAACTAAGTTAAACGAGCCGATACCAAAGCGATGGGTGACCGCACCAGGAAGTTACGGCAAAGGCAATTGCCGACCCCAGAACTGTGGGGAACCCTCAGAATTAAGTTTTGAGACATAATTAAAGACTTATTGAAGTATAATTGACATTAGAAATGTTAAAGAAAATTAAAGAATTGGTACAAAAAAAATGAAAAATTCAAGAAATCAATAAAAATCGGTATTTCCGAAAAATTGGAAATACAACCCGAAGAGGGGCATTTTAGTCATTTGACCTAAATGTTCTTGAGAAATAAGTGGTATTATATTTTGAAAATTTAATGAAAAATGAAATTAAAGATAAAATGTGATTAAGGGAAATTAAGGGGTGGAAATTTGGGATAATGAAAATTTATGAATAAATTAATGTTAAATTAAGTTAGTGGAGCATTAGTGGCCATATAACACCACATGAGGACAGCACAATTTTCATCTTCTTCCTCATTTTATCCCTAGCCGAATTTGTCTTCCTCCATTAGAAACCTCCATGGCCGAATTTTAAAGCTCCCATAACTCCACCAATTTCAACTCAAAACCTAAGGCTCACTTCATTAACTTTAATCCTCACATCACAAGGAAGCATTTGATGGTAATTTGAAGCAAGATTGATGAGGTTTTAGCAAGCTCCAATAAGAGGTAAGTGCTTATTTTCTTCCCTTGCTTAACTAAAGTTTGTGTTGAAGTTATGGAGAGTATTTTGGTTGAAAAATTTAAGGAATTAATTGAGTTATTGATGGGGGTACTTTTTGGCATCCATGAAAATGCATGGTTAGTGACTTATTTTTACTTGTATTTGATGGGAATTAAGGTTGATTAGAGTGTTTAAATGTATAAGAGTTTGATTACCATGGGTAAAGTTTGAATTGGGTATGTGAAGTGAGGTTGTGAATTGAAAGTGGGAGCTTGAAGTATATGTGTAAATTGGGCAGCCTTGATGTGCTTAGGAAGGCCTTAAATTCATGTATAATTAATGTTAATGTAAGAGCAATGGATTGTATTTTATGAATTTTGATTAGTTGAATTGGAGAGTTGAATTGTACTTGGACATGGATTAAATTGCTAGATACTTGATCAATTAAATTGTGGCTGGATATTGAATGTATTGAACTATTGTTGGACATTTTATTTCATTAAACTGAGTTGCTGCTGGACAAATTACCAAATTGAGTTGTTGTTGGTCATTTGACTAAATTGAAATGTGAATGGTAAACATTAGCTATAAGTGAAACAATGTGACCCCAATTGCTATGAGGCCAATTGGAAGTGAAAATAGGCACAAAATGTGCCAACTTTCATGTTGGAAGCCTACCGAAATTCTGTCCAGAAAGTGACATGAAATTTGACCAAATCCGAATTAGTGACTTTGCAAACCTGAAAATTGACTATTTGAACAGTAGTCAGTTTTTTGGCTTTAACTCACTCAAAACATGTCCAAATGAACTAAAATTTATACCATGGAAAGCTTAGACATAGAGTTACAACTCTTATGAAGACACCAAAGCTTAGAAACGACCAGAACTAAGTCAAAATGCTTGCACAAGTTGGGTTACAAAAACTAGCCGAATTGACTTTGACCTAAAAATGACCTAAACTTTGCAATATAAGTGCAACTTGACCAGCAATAGTAAAATGACCATAACTTGGTCTAGAAAACTCCAATTGACATGAAATTAGTCCCAAAATTTCAATAAGACATAGATGTACAATATTGGTAATTTGACCAAAACCCAGAAATCAAGGGAACTAGGTCAATTAACTTGATTAATTTGGCACACTAAATTTGGAATTGGCACATTTGACCATAAAATTCAGAAAATTCAAATAAGCATATCTCCCACCAGAAGTGTCCAATTTAAATGAGCCATACCAATATGGAAACCTAAGAAAGAGACCTAAAACATTGTTTTAGACAACTTCCTCAAATTATAAATGTATAAGGTCAGAATTTAAGGTCAAAGCCATTGACCTAATTGAGGACCATGCCATTATAGGACCTTTGAGTCCAAGTTAATAATTTGTCTATAAAAAATTCTGTAAGACTTAAAAAATGGTAAGCAAAATTTTTGGTTGTCCCTAAGACATAGAGCAACAATACTTATGAAGAATGCTAGACCTCAATGTGACACCCCTTACCCATCTACAGTGTAGCCGAGCAAGATATGCCACTCAGTGTGTCGGAGCACCAATTCGTGTTTCAATTACAATTTATCTCTTTTAATTCATTTATTTACAATTTTTGATAAATTCTGAATTTTTTCGCAATTTTTATAGAAAATCCGATAGAGTGCCGGCTATAAATTGAAAAAATAGTTCTTCTGAACCTGTTTAAAAACACTTTCAATATAATTTTCAAATCCAGACTCCACTATACACACATAGCTCAACTCAATCTCAAATCACAACACTATTTTCAGAATTTTTCTGTTCACTTCATCACTTAAAGCACATTTATAAATATTTCTCAATATTTTATTTTTCCACATACATTATACAGAAAATCTCAATAACATGAAAATTTCATATATTTACATTATCAAATGATTTCAAGAGTTTATAGTTACAATCCAAAACTGATACAAAATGCAAAATATAAAATACCACCCATAGTCCTAATGTCCTACCAAATGCACTGCAGATGTGAGGTGATTCTTGTTAGTAGTATGCCCTAGAGCATATCATTTAGTATGTATCTTGTACATATTTTTAATAATAAGAGGCATTTCCACTTTTCCGTTTACATAATATATTTATGTGTAATAGAAAAGGTCCATTGATATTTTGTTAGAAATATTATTCTTAAGTTGTTAAGAATATGAGTGACAATATTTCTAGCACAAAGTATCATAAATAGGTTCACAATCGAGGATACTTCATAATAAGGACATGACTTATCCAGAAAGATTGTATTCATGTTTGTTCCCAAGTTATTTATATGAGATATAAATAAGATGGAATGGTGAGTCTCATGCCATATAACAAACTTGATAGGCACTTATAAATGATAAGTAGGCGAACGGTGACACTTATGACAAGCACATGGAGTTTACTCTTGTCAATGTTTTGTCATAAATCATATCAGTGCATATAATCTTTAGACTGAGATAGCATGATTATCTTGTATATAGGTAGTTTGAGTTTGATACTGCTTTCATACTTGTACTATGTATGGGTATATGGGCATGTGTTGGCTCCTGCTAGTTATATATGGAGGTAGGTGTTGATGAAGAAGGAATCTGTTCCTCTAAGTAAATAGAGATAAAATCCTATGTTCATTTAATTGTTCTTGATGTTTCAAGTTCCTGGCCAGGACAGATAGATTTATTCAGAAAAGAGTTTCTGATGAGAAAATCTTTTAATCAAGAACTAGAATTAAAAGAGAACATAATATTCATAGCAAATGGAGTTTGACATAAACCATGACTCCAGCTTGAGTTGGGATTTTGTAACAAAGAGATTCTAGTGCATGGTAACATATGATTATAGGTTCATTTAAGGTAAACCTTATTACTAATTGGGTGGCCATGGCATGCTATGCTAGGTGTTAACCATGGTCTATGAGGTTCATAAAATGATTTAGAGAAATCATTTATGGTAAGAAAGAGTTCTGATGATATTAAGAGTTGATATCATGTCTCATTGCCAATTAGTGATGAGCCTAGTAAGTCACACACATACACAAGTTATCACCTATTTAAATATGATTTAATTAATTAATTAAAGAGTTTAATTGATTAATTAAATAGATTTGGTTTGCAATAAAATTGCAAAGTCCCTAGCATGACTTGAAACCAAATCTAGATTATTGGATGTGTAGTATAAATTAAATTTATATTTAAAGTGTTTAAATATGAATTTAATTGATGAGAAATTAATTAATAGAGATTAATTAATTAATTTATATTTGATATAAATTAATTAGAAGAAGAAAATAATTATTTTGGGTTAAGAACTCAAAATTAAGACACCGGGGCATTTTGGTCATTTCACAGTGTGACACGTGGCACCATGAGATGGTGACACATGGCATAACACATAAGCTTGCCAAATGTTTTTTTTTTTAATCATGTAAGATGATTAAAATCAAGATTAAATATAGGTTTGACACTTGGCACAATGTGATTGGGTCACTTAAACCTAGAGCTAATCAAAGGGTGACATGTGGCTAGGGTTTAATGTGTTAACCTAGCTATTTAAGTGGGGTTATGAAAAGAAAACACAACCAGCAGCCTCTCCTCTCATATGTCACGCCACTTTGAGCCTCTCCAGCTATTTCTCTTCATCTCTCATCAATTCAAAGAGATTAGCCATCAATCTCTTGAATTAAGAACACTAGAAATTGTTTCTAGTGTCCTGTTTACATCTCTAATCTCTTAAAAAGGCAGAACTTGAATTTCTAATTAATAGAAAAGGCTTTAGAAGCTGTTCAAGGGCTGCCATAGGTGTTCTTGGTGTGGACAAGCTAGAGGGACAACATCTGGTGTCCTGAAGACGAATCTCAAAGGCGCAGACACGCTGCAGCACATCAAGAGGTTAGTGTAATCGTTCTTGATTTAATCTAGGGTTCTAAAATTAATCTGATTAATTTTAAAATCTTAAATGGCAAATATAGATCCAAAAACATATTAAAAGAGTTTTAATATGTTGTTTATCATTGAAATCAAATAGATAAAAATAAATCTTGCATGGTGCATGTGACCCTAGGTGAAAATTTTTGAATTCAATGGTATAATCTTATGTTTTTCACGCCTGCCTTCAATTGGAATCAGAGCCACTATATTTGCCATTTAGATTGTTGATTATATAATTTAATTGTGTGTTTGATCATGAGATCAAGAGATTCATTGCTGGTTGGATCATGAGATGTGGCGTCACACATGGAGAAGCCACCATTGGTGGCGGCAACAATGGTTCCATGGGTGATTCAAGGTTTGGCTTTTAATTCTGCAATTGTTGTATGATCTAAGGCCTATTCTTTGACTAATTAAAGTGTTTAATTAGTTGTTTTAATCACACAATTAAATTATGATTCAAATCAGAATTTTAAAAATTGTTTGAATGTGATTCAAATCTGAATTTTAAAAGTTGTTTGAATGTGATTCAAATCTGAATTTTTAAAGTTGTTTGAATCATATTTAAATCTGATTTTTAAAATTGATTCAATAAAATTCAGATCTGATTTTTAAAAATATTTGAATGTGATTCAAATCTGATTTTTTAAAAAATGTTTGAATGTGATTCAAATCTGAATTTTTGAAGCTGTTTGAATGTGATTCAAATCTGAATTTAAAATTTGTTTGAATGAGATTCAAATCTGAATTTTTAAATTTATTTGAATCATATTCAAATCTGGATTTTTAAGTTGAATATGAGATATTCAATTTAATTTAAGTATGTATGTTTTATTTAATTGTTAAATAGTGATATGCATGATGGATGATCATGGACTATAAAAGACCAATGTGATTGGATTTATTTCTTTTATGTTTCTTTGGGATTGTAAATTAATTAATTTATTTTAATTTATTTTGGGCATGTATTATTAAGTTTGTAATATTTTTTGGGTTGTAATTTCATTTATTTAAGTTCTTGTAAATTCGCCTTGGTATGCCAAGGATTACTATGTAATATTGGATTGCAAGAAGTTCAAGGAGGTCAAGAGCATTGGTGGGACCAGTGGGAGGAATTCAATATCAAGTGTTGATTATGTACTCCTTCAGCAACTCTTGTAAAATGAATGAATGAAATGCACCTAGGAATGCCCTGATTCAATTCTTGGTGGCTCATAATTGAATCCCTTAGAAAGTCCATGATCATACCATATTTACTACTTATCCATGAATGCATGAGATGTATGGGAATGTATGCAATTATATGATATATGCATGCTAAATGGATAATGTGCAAAGTGAGACCTTAATAGTAATTAGGATGGCTATAAAATCTTCCAAACAAATGATTAAGTTGGAAATGCTATAATTAAAGTAATTATAACATAAGCCCTCCATTGGGGCAATTATTTTAAGAAATTTTAAATAGTTGCATGAGATGCAATTAATTTAAGAGATTTTCTTAAGAATAATTGTTAAGCATGAGATGTTGTAAATATGTAAATGGTTTGGTGGCCAATATTGGATGTATCTGAGGACATTAAAATTATTTGCATAATTTCTGTGTCACTGGGATCAACTTAACTAATGCATGATAAGTCAATATTGGTTGTACCTGAGATTTTGAGCATTAGGGGCTAGTAAAAGGATTGAACCTCAAATGAGATGTGATGGGCAAGGAGTTGCTCACTTATAGTTTATTGTAATTCCAATAATGGATGTACCTGAGGATGATCAATAGAATTATAAGAATTCAATCACCCACTAGAAATCCATCCAACTAGGATTTCCGTTTTCTACTTTGGAAGTGTAGGATTCGCTAAGTTAGTGGGAGGACCAATTTGATTAAAAGACCATAATCATTTTGGTTAATTACATGATACATTTACTAATTAATCTGGTTATTTTCGCAGTTAATTTTACGATAAAAATGAGCACAAAACAACCACCACCATCCAATATCCTTGCAAGCATATTTGATCACAACAGTTGACAGACCTAACTGTTTGATTGGCTAAGAAATTTGAAACTTGTCCTGAACCTTGAACATATAGGATATGTTCTAGATTCAAATGTTCCTGGTCCCTTACCTCCAGAGGCCACACAAAAGGAACATGAAACTTTGGACAAGTGGAAGGAGCATGATATGAGAGCTAAGTGTTACATGCTTGCTTCCATGAGTAATGAGTTCTGAAGCAACATGAGAACATGCAGAGTGCGAGTGAGATCCTCCTTCACCTACAAGAGTTGTATGGTGAGCACAGCAGAATGCTAGGTATGAGATATCTAAACTTATTCCGTATGAGGATGTCCGAGGGAGAATGTTGGGGATCATGTCCACAAGATGATTCGGTGATTGAGCGGTTGGAACATCTTGACTTCAACATGGATTTCCAACTACAGACGGATTTGATCCTTGATCCCTTCACGAGTCTTTTGGGAATTTTGTGACAAATTTCCATATGACTAAATAGGAATGCACCTTAGCTGGTTTACTCAACATGCTGGTTATTGCCAAAAAGAATATGCCGCGCAATAAAGGAAAAGAGGTAGCTTTTATTGCATCTTCTTCTACTGAAAATTCCAACAAGAAGAAGGGCAATAAGAAAAAGAAACCTCAGATTCCTGGTCCTTCCAAGAAAATAGCTAAACAGAAAAGGAAGACTAAAGCTGATGAAGGCAAAGGAAAGTGTTTCCACTGCCAACAGGAAAGTGTTTCCATTGCCAATAGGAAAGTGTTTCCATTGCAAGAAGAAAGTGTTTCCATCGGCGAGTATAGCAATCTAAATGAATGCAATGCCGTGGTGAAAACCAACTCAAGTTCAAAATATATTTGGCACTTAAGGTTATGTCATGTTGCGTAAGATAGGATTGCAAAATTGGAGAAAATGGGGATTCTTTCCTCATTGGGCTCTGAGCCTACTCCAACTTGTGAATCTTGCCTTCAAGGTAAAATGACTAGATCACCCTTTGTTGGACAAGGGCTAAGAGTTGAAAATATTTTGCAGCTAATACATAGTGATGTATGTGGTCCATTTAAAGAAATGGCTAGAGGCAGTTTTCATTACTTTATTACCTTTATTGATGATAAATCAAGGTTTGGGTATTTGTATTTGATGAAATACAAACATGAATCTTTGAAAAGTTCAAAGAATTTAAATCAAGTAGAAAATCAAACAGAAAGAATATTAAAGTTCTTGATCGGATCGTGGAGGTGAATATTTGAGTACCGAATTTGATGAATACTTGAGAGAGCATGGCATTGTTTCTCCGACTCCTCCAGAACGCCACAACGAATGGTGTATCTAAAGGAGAAATCGTACCTATTGGATATGGTGCGTAGTATGATGAGCTATCTTGATATGCCAATCTCCTTTGGGGATTTGCATTAGAATCGACTTTGTATATTCGAATAGGATTCCATCAAAATCGCTTTCTTCCACACCTTATGAGATATGGCATGGAAGAAAACCAAGTCTTAAGCATGTTAAGATTTGGGGTTGTCCACCTTATATCAAAAAGTGAACAACGATAAATTGGAGACCAGATCGAGAAAAGGTCGATTTGTTGGATATCCAAAAGATAGTTTTGGATATTATTTTTATTTGCCTACTTCACAAAAGGTTGTGACAAGTAGAGATGCCACATTTCTTGAACAACAGTTTGTTCAAGAAGGAGGCAAAGGAAGGCAAATAGAGTTAGAATTGGAGAATTCGACCAACCAATGCATCGATGGATATAGATCCATCTAGTCAACCTATACCCATTGATGAAACATCTACATTTGCTCGTAGAACAACGGTATCTCACCCACCAGTGAGATATGGTTTTCTTCATGAAGAAGAACAAGAGTTGTCTACTCATGAAGAAGTAGATCATGGAGATGATCCACTTACCTATGAAGAAGCTATATCAGATATAGACTCTTCAAAATGGATTGATGCTATGAAATCCGAGATTGATTCCATGTATAAGAATCAAGTTTGGGATCTTGTTGACCCACCTGAAGGTATTGTACCTATAGGGAACAAATGGGTTTTCAAGAAGAAAATTGGTTCTGATGGAAAGGTAGAGACCTATAAGGCAAGGCTAGTAGCGAAAAGGGTTTCGCCAAAGGCAAGGAATAGACTATGAGGAGACTTTCTCGCCTGTTGCCATGCTTAAATCAATTAGGATTTTATTAGCAATAGCTGCATACTATGATTATGAGATTTGGCAGATGGATGTCAAAACAGCCTTTCTCAATGGATACATTGAAGAAAACATTTTCGTGGAACAACCTAGGGGATTTGAATCCCAAGATGGTTCCAAGGTATGCAAGCTAAAGCGATCCATTTATGGGTTGAAACAAGCTTCGAGGAGTTGGAACATCCGTTTTGATGAAGCCATTAAATCTTTTGGTTTTATAAAAAATGAGGATGAGCCATGTGTATATAAGAAGGTTAGTGACGCTTATCACTTTCCTTGTCTTATATGTGGATGACATACTGTTGATGGGTAATGATACAGGTATGTTGACGACTATAAAGGTATGGTTGTCAAATACATTCTCCATGAAAGACTTAGGGGAGGCAACCTATATTCTTGGGATTCGCATCTATAGAGATAGAGCGAAAAGAATAATTGGTTTATCCCAAAGTCTATACTTGGAAAAGGTGTTAAAGAGGTTTAACATGCTTGATTCCAAGAGAGGATTGTTACCAGTGAGACATGGTATCCACCTTTCTAAAGAGATGTCTCCAAAGACACCTGAAGAAAGAAATAAGATGGCTAGGATTCCATATGCTTCGGCTATTGGAAGTTTAATGTATGCAATGTTGTGTACTAGGCCGGATATCGCATATGCTGTTAGTTTGACTAGCAGGTATCAATCCAATCCAGGTTTGGAACACTGGATAGCTGTCAAGAATATCTTTAAGTACTTGAGAAGAACTAAGGATTTATTCTTGATTTATGGAGGTGGAGACTTGCAATTGGATGGTTATACTGATTCTGATTTCCAATCAGATATCGATGATAGAAAGTCTACCTCTAGATATGTGTTCATTTGTAATGGAGGTGCGATCGGTTGGAAGAGTTCCAAGCGAGCACATTGCAGATTCCACTCTCGAGGTGAGTATATTCTCGCATCGAGTCTTTGCAAAGGAAGTCGTTGGATAAAGAAGTTCGTGAGAACTTACGAGTTCCTTCCATTGAGTCGCGGTTCCATTACCTCGTGACAACAATGGAGCGATCGTCTGAGCTAAGGAACAAATGTCTCACCAGAAATCAAAACACATAGAAATGAGCTACCACATTATCGAGAAATAGTTGGGCGGCGATGTAGCCATGCGAGAAAATAGCATCGGTGAAAATCCGGTGATCCATTCACTAAGCCTATGTCACAGACTCAGTTAGACCGACATCTTAAGAAGATAGGTCTAAGATATTGTAATGAATGGCTCTAGTGCTAGTGGGAGATTGTTAGTAGTATGCCCTAGAGCATATCATTTAGTATGTATCTTGTACATATTTTTAATAATAAAAGGCATTTCCACTTTTCCGTTTACATAATATATTTATGTGTAATAGAAAAGGTCCATTGATATTTTGTTAGAAATATTATTCTTAAGTTGTTAAGAATATGAGTGACAATATTTCTAGCACAAAGTATCATAAATAGGTTCACAATCGAGGATACTTCATAATAAGGACATGACTTATCCAGAAAGATTGTATTCATGTTTGTTCCCAAGTTATTTATATGAGATATAAATAAGATGGAATGGTGAGTCTCATGCCATATAACAAACTTGATAGGCACTTATAAATGATAAGTAGGTCAACCAGTGACACTTATGACAAGCACATGGAGTTTACTCTTGTCAATGTTTTGTCATAAATCATATCGTGCATATAATCTTTAGACACGAGATAGCACGATTATCTTGTATATAGGTAGTTTGAGTTTGATCTGCTTTCATACTTGTACTATGTATGGGTATATGGGCATGTGTTGGCTCTGCTAGTTATATATGGAGGTAGGTGTTGATCAAGAAGGAATCTGTTCCTCTAAGTAAATAGAGATAAAATCCTATGTTCATTTAATTGTTCTTGATGTTTCAAGTTCTGGCCAGACAGATAGATTTATTCGTAAAAGAGTTTCGATGAGAAAAATCTTTTAATCAAGAACTAGAATTAAAAGAGAACATAATATTCATAGCAAATGGAGTTTGACATAAACCATGACTCGGCTTGAGTTGGGATTTTGTAACAAAGAGATTCTAGTGCATGGTAACATATGATTATAGGTTCATTTAAGGTAAACCTTATTACTAATTGGGTGGCCATGGCATGCTATGCTAGGTGTTAACCATGGTCTATGAGGTTCATAAAATGATTTAGAGAAATCCTTTATGGTAAGAAAGAGTTCGATGATATTAAGAGTTGATATCATGTCTCATTGCCAATTAGTGATGAGCCTAGTAAGTCACACACATACACAAGTTATCACCTATTTAAATATGATTTAATTAATTAATTAAAGAGTTTAATTGATTAATTAAATAGATTTGGTTTGCAATAAAATTGCAAAGTCCCTAGCATGACTTGAAACCAAATCTAGATTATTGGATGTGTAGTATAAATTAAATTTATATTTAAAGTGTTTAAATATGAATTTAATTGATGAGAAATTAATTAATAGAGATTAATTAATTAATTTATATTTGATATAAATTAATTAGAAGAAGAAAATAATTATTTTGGGTTAAGAACTCAAAATTAAGACACGGGGGCATTTTGGTCATTTCACAGTGTGACACGTGGCACCATGAGATGGTGACACATGGCATAACACATAAGCTTGCCAAATGTTTTTTTTTAATCATGTAAGATGATTAAAATCAAGATTAAATATAGGTTTGACACTTGGCACAATGTGATTGGGTCACTTAAACCTAGAGCTAATCAAAAGGTGACATGTGGCTAGGGTTTAATGTGTTAACCTAGCTATTTAAGTGGGGTTATGAAAAGAAAACACAACCAGCAGCCTCTCCTCTCATATGTCACGCCACTTTGAGCCTCTCCAGCTATTTCTCTTCATCTCTCATCAATTCAAAGAGATTAGCCATCAATCTCTTGAATTAAGAACACTAGAAATTGTTTCTAGTGTCCTGTTTACATCTCTAATCTCTTAAAAGGCAGAACTTGAATTTCTAATTAATAGAAAAGGCTTTAGAAGCTGTTCAAGGGCTGCCATAGGTGTTCTTGGTGTGGACAAGCTAGAGGGACAACATCCGGTGTCTCAAGACGAATCTCAAAGCGCAGACATACTGCGACACATCAAGAGGTTAGTGTAATCGTTCTTGATTTAATCTAGGGTTCTAAAATTAATCTGATTAATTTTAAAATCTTAAATGGCAAATATAGATCCAAAAACATATTAAAAGAGTTTTAATATGTTGTTTATCATTGAAATCAAATAGATAAAAATAAATCTTGCATGGTGCATGTGACCCTAGGTGAAAATTTTTGAATTCAATGGTATAATCTTGTGTTTTTCACGCTTCCGTTCCTTCAATTCTGGACTCCGGATGCAGGTCTGAAAGTTCACCCGGTCTAATGTCTACTGGGCTCCCCAGCTAGGTCTCCAGTACCTGCATGTGGCAAAAGCGACGCGCTAAGCAATTATGCTTAGTTGTGACAATATAAAATAAAATAAGTATGCAGAATGTACGATTGCATTTGTGGGTAGACTTAATTTTTGATATTTATTACAGTATTATTCGATTAAAATTTGATAAATTTTATTATCATTGCCGAGTAACCCATATTAATCGACTGGACTGGATAAACGGGTAAACTGGCACTGGGTACTAAGTACCTCGGACCATCACACCATCGGTCACATTGTATCTCCCGGTGTGCAACATAACAGCTAATAAGCTGTAATAATCATCAAGGTTAAAACCCGAGTATAACAACTCAAATAACATAGCCAAAGGCTATTATATCACAGGTGAAGGAACGGAAGCGTGAAAAACACAAGATTATACCATTGAATTCAAAAATTTTCACCTAGGGTCACATGCACCATGCAAGATTTATTTTTATCTATTTGATAACAATGATAAACAACATATTAAAACTCTTTTAATATGTTTTTGGATCTGTATTTGCCATTTAAGATTTTAAAATTAATCAGATTAATTTTAGAACCCTAGATTAAATCAAGAACGATTACACTAACCTCTTGATGTGCCGCGGCGTGTCTGCGCTTTGAGATTCGTCTTCGTGACACGGATGTTGTCCCTCTAGCTTGTCCACACCAAGAACACCTATGGCAGCCCTTGAACAGCTTCTAAAGCCTTTTCTATTAATTAGAAATTCAAGTTCTGCCTATTAAGAGATTAGAGATGCAAACAGGACACTAGAAACAATTTCTAGTGTTCTTAATTCAAGAGATTGATGGCTAATCTCTTTGAATTGATGAGAGATGAAGAGAAATAGCTGGAGAGGCTCAAAGTGGCGTGACATATGAGAGGAGAGGCTGCTGGTTGTGTTTTCTTTTCATAACCCCACTTAAATAGCTAGGTTAACACATTAAACCCTAGCCACATGTCACCTTTTGATTAGCTCTAGGTTTAAGTGACCCAATCACATTGTGCCAAGTGTCAAACCTATATTTAATCTTGATTTTAATCATCTTACATGATTAAAATTATTTGGCAAGCTTATGTGTTATGCCATGTGTCACCATCTCATGGTGCCACGTGTCACACCGCAAAATGACCAAAATGCCCTGTGTCATAATTTTGAGTTCTTAACCCAAAATAATTATTTTCTTCTTCTAATTAATTTATATCAAATATAAATTAATTAATTAATCTCTATTAATTAATTTCTCATCAATTAAATTCATATTTAAACACTTTAAATATAAATTTAATTTATACTACATCCAATAATCTAGATTTGGTTTCAAGTCATGCTAGGACTTTGCAATTTTATTGCAAACCAAATCTATTTAATTAATCAATTAAACTCTTTAATTAATTAATTAAATCATATTTAAATAGGTGATAACTTGTGTATGTGTGTGACTTACTAGGCTCATCACTAATTGGCAATGAGACATGATATCAACTCTTAATATCATCAACTCTTTCTTACCATAAATGATTTCTCTAAATCATTTTATGAACCTCATAGACCATGGTTAACACCTAGCATAGCATGCCATGGCCACCCAATTAGTAATAAGATTTACCTTAAATGAACCTATAATCATATGTTACCATGCACTAGAATCTCTCTTACAAAATCCCAACTCAAGCCGAGTCATGGTTTATGTCAAACTCCATTTGCTATGAATATTATGTTCTCTTTTAATTCCAGTTCTTGATTAAAAGATTTTTCTCATCGTAAACTCTTTTCTCGAATAAATCTATCTGTCCTGGCCAGGAACTTGAAACATCAAGAACAATTAAATGAACATAGGATTTTATCTCTATTTACTTAGAGGAACAGATTCCATCTTGATCAACACCTACCTCCATATATAACTAGTAGGAGCCAACACATGCCCATATACCCATACATAGTACAAGTATGAAAGCAAGATCAAACTCAAACTACCTATATACAAGATAATCGTGCTATCTCAGTCTAAAGATTATATGCATCGATATGATTTATGACAAAACATTGACAAGAGTAAACTCCATGTGCTTGTCATAAGCGGCACTGGTTCGGCCTACTTATCATTTATAAGTGCCTATCATGTTTGTTATATGGCATGAGACTCACCATTCCATCTTATTTATATCTCATATAAATAACTTGGGAACAAACATGAATACAATCTTTCCGAT
This sequence comes from Hevea brasiliensis, assembly GCF_030052815.1. Taxonomy (NCBI): domain Eukaryota; kingdom Viridiplantae; phylum Streptophyta; class Magnoliopsida; order Malpighiales; family Euphorbiaceae; genus Hevea; species Hevea brasiliensis. The sequence continues at coordinate 86,244,616 of NC_079497.1, read as the reverse complement.
AAGTCATGTCCTTATTATGAAGTATCCTCGATTGTGAACCTATTTATGATACTTCGTGCTAGAAATATTGTCACTCATATTCTTAACAACTTAAGAATAATATTTCTAACAAAATATCAATGGACCTTTTCTATTACACATAAATATATTATGTAAACGGAAAAGTGGAAATGCCTTTTATTATTAAAATATGTACAAGATACATACTAAATGATATGCTCTAGGGCATACTACTAACAATCTCCCACTAGCACTAGAGCCATTCATTACAATACCTTAGACCTATCTTCTCAAGATGTCGGTCTAATCGAACTTGTGACAAAAGCTTAGTGAATGGATCACCTGAATTTTTAGTCGATGTTATTTTTCTGCATGGCTATATCGCTTGCCCAACTATATCTCTCGATAATGTGGTTGTGCCTTTCTATGTGTTTGGATTTTGGGTGAGACCTTAGTTCCTTAGCTCGCATGATCGCTCCATTGTTGTCACAAAGGTAGTGGAACCGCTGACTTAATGGAAGGAACTACTATAAGTTCTATTACGAACTTCTTTATCCAAACGACTTCCTTTGCAAAGATCTCGATGCAAAGAATATACTCAAATTTCGAGTGGAATCTGCAGTCATGCTCTGTTTGGAACTCTTCCAACTGACTACACCTCCATTACATATGAACACATATCCAGAGGTAGACTTTCTATCATCGATATCTGATTGGAAATCAGAATCAGTATAACCATCCAATTGCAAGTCTCCACCTCTATAAATCAAGAATAAATCCTTAGTTCTTCTTAAGTACTTAAGAATATTCTTGACAGCTATCCAGTGTTCCAAACCTGGATTGGATTGATACCTGCTAGTCAAACTAACAGCATATGCGATATCCGGCCTAGTACACAACATTGCATACATTAAACTTCCAATAGCCGAAGCATATGGAATCCTGGCCATCTTATCTCTTTCTTCAGATGTCTTTGGAGATATCTCTTTAGAAAAATGGATACCATGTCTCACTGGTAACAATCCTCTCTTGGAATCAAGCATGTTAAACCTCTTTAACACCTTTTTCCAAGTATAGACTTTGGGATAAACCAATTATTCTTTTCGCTCTATCTCTATAGATGCGAATCCCAAGAATATAGGTTGCCTCCCCTAAGTCTTTCATGGAGAATGTATTTGACAACCATACCTTTATAGTCGTCAACATACCTGTATCATTACCCATCAACAGTATGTCATCCACATATAAGACAAAGAAAATGATAGCACTGTCACTAACCTTCTTATATACACATGGCTCATCCTCATTTTTGATAAAACTAAAGGATTTAATGGCTTCATCAAAACGGATGTTCCAACTCCTCAAGCTTGTTTCAACCCATAAATGGATCGCTTTAGCTTGCATACCTTGGAACCATCTTGGGATTCAAATCCTAGGTTGTTCCATGAAAATGTTTTCTTCAATGTATCCATTAAGAAAAGTCGTTTTGACATCCATCCGCCAAATCTCATAATCATAGTATGCACTATTGCTAATAAAATCCTAATTGATTTAAGCATGGCAACAAAGCAGAAAGTCTCCTCATAGTCTATTCCTTGCCTTTGGCGAAACCCTTTCGCTACTAGCCTTGCCTTATAGGTCTCTACCTTTCCATCAGAACCAATTTTCTTCTTGAAAACCCATTTGTTCCCTATAGGTACAATACCTTCAGGTGGGTCAACAAGATCCCAAACTTGATTCTTATACATGGAATCAATCTCGGATTTCATAGCATCAATCTATTTTGAAGAGTCTATATCTGATATAGCTTCTTCATAGGTAAGTGGATCATCTCCATGATCTACTTCTTCATGAGTAGACAACTCTTGTTCTTCTTCATGAAGAAAACCATATCTCACTGGTGGGTGAGATACCCTGGTTGTTCTACGAGGAACAGCTGTAGATGTTTCATCAATGGGTATAGGTTGACTAGATGGATCTATATCCATCCGATGCATTGGTTGGTCGAATTCTCCAATTCTAACTCTATTTGCCTTCCTTTGCCTCCTTCTTGAACAAACTGTTGTTCAAGAAATGTGGCATCTCTACTTATCACAACCTTTTGTGAAGTAGGCAAATAAAAATAATATCCAAAACTATCTTTTGGATATCCAACAAATCGACCCTTTTCTGATCTGGTCTCCAATTTATCAGTGTTCAGCTTTTTGATAAAAGCTGGACAACCCCAAATCTTAACATCCTTAAGACTTGGTTTTCTTCCATGCCATATCTCATAAGGTGTGGAAGAAACTGATTTTGATGGAATCCTATTCAGAATATACAAAGCTGATTCTAATGCAAATCCCCAAAAGGAGATTGGCATATCAGTATAGCTCATCATACTACATACCATATCCAATAGGGTACGATTTCTCCTTTCAGATACACCATTCACCGTATGGCTCGGAGGAGTCACCGAGAAACAATGCCATGCTCTCTCAAGTATTCATCAAATTCAGTACTCAAATATTCACCTCCACGATCTGATCGAAGAGCTTTAATATTTTTTCCTGTTTGATTTACTACTTCAGATTTAAATTCCTTAAACTTTTCAAAGGATTCATGTTTGTATTTCATCAAATACAAATACCCAAACCTTGATTTATCATCAGTAAAGGTAATAAAATAATGAAAGCCCCCTCTAGCCATTTCTTTAAATGGACCACATACATCACTATGTATTAGCTCCAAAATATTTTCAGCTCTTAGCCCTTGTCCAACAAAGGGTGATCTAGTCATTTTGCCCTGAAGGCAAGATTCATAAATTGGAGTAGGCTCAGAGCCCAATGAGGATAGAATCCCCATTTTCTCCAGTTTTTTGCAATCCTATCTTCTGCAACATGACATAACCTTAAGTGCCAAATATATTTTGAACTTGAGTTGGTTTTCACCATGGCATTGCATTCATTTAGATTGCTATACTCTGGCCAGTGGAAACACTTTCTTACTGGCAATGGAAACACTTTCTTGTTGGTAATGGAAACACTTTCCTGTTGGCAGTGGAAACACTTTCCTTTGCCTTTATCAGCTTTAGTCTTCCTTTTCTGTTTAGCTATTTTCTTGGAAGGACAAGGAATCTGAGGTTTCTTTTTCTTATTCCCTTCTTCTTGTTGGACTTTCCAGCAGAAGAAGATGCAACCAAAGCTACCTCTTTTCCTTTATTGCCTGGCATATTCTTTTGGGCAATAACCAGCATGTTGAGTAATTCAGCTAAGGTGCATTCCTGTTTAGTCATATGGAAATTTGTCACAAAATTCCCAAAAGACTCAGGAAGGGACTGAAGGATCAAATCCGTTTGTAGTTGGAAATCCATGTTGAAGTCAAGATGTTCCAACTGCTCAATCACCAATCATCTTGTGGACATGATCCCCAACATTCGTCCCTCGGACATCCTCATACGGAATAGCTTGTCTAGATATCTCATACCTAGCATTCTTCTTTGTGCTCACCATACAACTCTTGTAGGTGAAGGAGGATCTCACTCGCACTCTGCATGTTCTCATGTTGCTTCTGTAACTCATTACTCATAGAAGCAAGCATGTAACACTTAGCTCTCATATCATGCTCCTTCCACTTGTCCAAAGTTTCATGTTCCTCTTGTGTGGCCTCTGGAGGTAAGGGACCAGGAACATTTGAATCTAGAACATATCCTATATGTTCAAGGTTCAGACAAGTTTCAAATTTCTTAGCCAATCGCATGATTAGGTCTGTCAACCTATTGTGATCAAGTATGCTTGCAAGGATATTGGATGGTGGTGGTTGTTTTGTGCTCATTTTTATCGTAAAATTAATCGCAGAAAATAACCAGATTAATTAGTAAATGTATCATGTAATTAACCAAAATGATTATGGTCTTTTAATCAAATTGGTCCTCCCACTAACTTAGCGAATCCTACATTTCCAAAGTAGAAAACGGAAATCCTAGTTGGATGGATTTCTAGTGGTGATTGAATTCTTATAATTCTATTGATCATCCTCAGTACATCCATTATTGGAATTACAATAAACTATAAGTGAGCAACTCCTTGCCCATCACATCTCATGTGAGGTTCAATCCTTTTACTAGCCCCTAATGCTCAAAATCTGTGTACATCCAATATTGACTTATCTTGCATTAGTTAAGTTGATCCCATTGAGCCAGTAATTATGCAAATAATTTTAATGTCCTCAGGTACATCCAATATTGGCCACCAAACCATTTACATATTTACAACATCTCATGCTTAACAATTATTCTTAAGAAAATCTCTTAAATTAATTGCATCTCATGCAACTATTTAAAATTTCTTAAAATAATTGCCCCAATGGAGGGCTTATGTTATAATTACTTTAATTATAGCATTTCCAACTTAATCATTTGTTTGGAAGATTTTATGGTCATTCTATTTACTATTAAGGTCTCACTTTGCACATTATCCATTTAGCATGCATATATCATATAATTGCATACATTCCCATACATCTCATGCATTCATGGATAAGCAGTAAATATGGTATGATCATGGACTTTCTAAGGGATTCAATTCTGAGCCACCAAGAATTGAATCAGGGCATTCCAAGGTGCATTTCATTCATTCATTTTACAAGAGTTGCTGAAGGAGTACATAATCAACACTTGATATTGAATTCCTCCCACTGGTCCAACCAATGCTCTTGACCTCCTTGAACTTCTTGCAATCCAATATTACATAGTAATCCTTGGCATACCAAGGCGAATTTACAAGAACTTAAATAAATGTAATTACAACCCAAAAATTATTACAAACTTAATAATATATGCCCAAAATAAATTAAAATAAATTAATTTACAATCCCAAAGAAACATAAAAGAAATAAATCCAATCACATTGGTCTTTTATAGTCCATGATCATCCATCATGCATATCACTATTTAACAATTAAATAAAACATACATACTTATATTAAATTGAATATCTCATATTCAACTTAAAAATCCAGATTTGAATATGATTCAAATAAATTTAAAAATTCAGATTTGAATCTCATTCAAACAAATTTAAAAATTCAGATTTGAATCACATTCAAACAACTTCAAAAATTCAGATTTGAATCACATTCAAATATTTTTTAAAAAATCAGATTTGAATCACATTCAAATATTTTTTAAAAAATCAGATCTGAATTTTATTGAATCAATTTTAAAAAATCAGATTTAAATATGATTCAAACAACTTTAAAAATTCAGATTTGAATCACATTCAAACAACTTTTAAAATTCAGATTTGAATCACATTCAAACATTTTTTTTAAAATTCTGATTTGAATCATAATTTAATTGTGTGATTAAAACAACTAATTAAACACTTTAATTAGTCAAAGAATAGGCCTTAGATCATACAACAATTGCAGAATTAAAAGCCAAACCTTGAATCACCCATGGAACCATTGTTGCCGCCACCATTGGTGGCTTCACCATGTGTGACGCCACACCTCTTAATCCAACCAGCAATGAATCTCTTGATCTCATGATCAAACACACAATTAAATTATATAATCAACAATCTAAATGGCAAATATAGTGGCTCTGATACCAATTGAAGGAACAGAAGCGTGAAAAACACAAGATTATACCATTGAATTCAAAAATTTTCACCTAGGGTCACATGCACCATGCAAGATTTATTTTTATCTATTTGATAACAATGATAAACAACATATTAAAACTCTTTTAATATGTTTTTGGATCTGTATTTGCCATTTAAGATTTTAAAATTAATCAGATTAATTTTAGAACCCTAGATTAAATCAAGAACGATTACACTAACCTCTTGATGTGCCGCGTGTCTGCGCTTTGAGATTCGTCTTGAGGACACGGATGTTGTCCCTCTAGCTTGTCCACACCAAGAACACCTATGGCAGCCCTTGAACAGCTTCTAAAGCCTTTTCTATTAATTAGAAATTCAAGTTCTGCCTATTAAGAGATTAGAGATGCAAACAGGACACTAGAAACAATTTCTAGTGTTCTTAATTCAAGAGATTGATGGCTAATCTCTTTGAATTGATGAGAGATGAAGAGAAATAGCTGGAGAGGCTCAAAGTGGCGTGACATATGAGAGGAGAGGCTGCTGGTTGTGTTTTCTTTTCATAACCCCACTTAAATAGCTAGGTTAACACATTAAACCCTAGCCACATGTCACCTTTTGATTAGCTCTAGGTTTAAGTGACCCAATCACATTGTGCCAAGTGTCAAACCTATATTTAATCTTGATTTTAATCATCTTACATGATTAAAATTATTTGGCAAGCTTATGTGTTATGCCATGTGTCACCATCTCATGGTGCCACGTGTCACACTGCAAAATGACCAAAATGCCCTCGTGTCTTACTTTTGAGTTCTTAACCCAAAATAATTATTTTCTTCTTCTAATTAATTTATATCAAATATAAATTAATTAATTAATCTCTATTAATTAATTTCTCATCAATTAAATTCATATTTAAACACTTTAAATATAAATTTAATTTATACTACACATCCAATAATCTAGATTTGGTTTCAAGTCATGCTAGGGACTTTGCAATTTTATTGCAAACCAAATCTATTTAATTAATCAATTAAACTCTTTAATTAATTAATTAAATCATATTTAAATAGGTGATAACTTGTGTATGTGTGTGACTTACTAGGCTCATCACTAATTGGCAATGAGACATGATATCAACTCTTAATATCATCGAACTCTTTCTTACCATAAATGATTTCTCTAAATCATTTTATGAACCTCATAGACCATGGTTAACACCTAGCATAGCATGCCATGGCCACCCAATTAGTAATAAGATTTACCTTAAATGAACCTATAATCATATGTTACCATGCACTAGAATCTCTCTCACATAAAATCCCAACTCAAGCCGGAGTCATGGTTTATGTCAAACTCCATTTGCTATGAATATTATGTTCTCTTTTAATTCCAGTTCTTGATTAAAAGATTTTTCTCATCGAAACTCTTTTGAATAAATCTATCTGTCTGCCAGAACTTGAAACATCAAGAACAATTAAATGAACATAGGATTTTATCTCTATTTACTTAGAGGAACAGATTCCATCTTGATCAACACCTACCTCCATATATAACTAGTAGGAGCCAACACATGCCCATATACCCATACATAGTACAAGTATGAAAGCAAAGATCAAACTCAAACTACCTATATACAAGATAATCTGGCTATCTCAGGTCTAAAGATTATATGCACTGATATGATTTATGACAAAACATTGACAAGAGAAAACTCCATGTGCTTGTCATAAGCGTCACTGGTTCGGCCTACTTATCATTTATAAGTGCCTATCATGTTTGTTATATGGCATAAGACTCACCATTCCATCTTATTTATATCTCATATAAATAACTTGGGAACAAACATGAATACAATCTTTACGATAAGTCATGTCCTTATTATGAAGTATCCTCGATTGTGAACCTATTTATGATACTTCGTGCTAGAAATATTGTCACTCATATTCTTAACAACTTAAGAATAATATTTCTAACAAAATATCAATGGACCTTTTCTATTACACATAAATATATTATGTAAACGGAAAAGTGGAAATGCCTTTTATTATTAAAATATGTACAAGATACATACTAAATGATATGCTCTAGGGCATACTACTAACAACAGGATGACATGGGAAGCCATGAAACACAAAATGGCATGAAGTCATATGCAGTACTGCTAACAGAACCCTATTGGCATGCCAACCTATCCAAACCAATCTTGCTAGGTGTACTAGGGCATGTTATACTTTTAAATTTTAAAATTCTTGAAATTTAAATTTAGGTGTTACTATTCATTTCATTAGTCAACTAAAATGTTGTCTTTTGCATAGACAATAGGTACATTGGTTCTAATACTCCCAACATACCACATTTTTCATTCTAAAATTGTTGGTATTGGTTACCAATACCATTTCTAAGCTTAATGCTAATTGGACAGAATTTTTAGTTTTCAGGCTTTGTGTTTACTGTTCCATTAGTCAATTTTATAGTGGGAATTTGGCAAAATGATCAACATGAAAGTTGTTCCTTATTTTGTCTAGTTGCATTTCCTTTTTTGAATTGCTCCATTTGGAGTTTTGTAGCTCAAGGTATGGCCCAGAAACAGCAACTGGCCGGATTACAATTTTTCCAGAATTTCTGGACTGACTAAATCTACAGTATTAGAAGTAGTGACTTCAGGTCACTTTTTGAATATGTTATGGTCATAATTTGTGTTAGGTTTCTTCATGAAAGTTGTTGGTCTATATCTCAGCCTTTTTTTGGTAAAATTTCAGGTCAATTGGAGCTTTCTACACTGAGCTATGGCCAAATGACTAAACACTATTCATGTAGTCATTTTACCCAGGCAGAATGTAGGTCACCCGGATTAGGGCAATCTTTTGGTCTACTTGGTTTGGTTTTCTGGGCATGGTTTCTTCACCAAAGTTGTGCCATTATGTGTCTATTTTCATGTCCAATTGGCCTTGCACCAATTGAACCTCTATAATTCCAGTTATTGCTGTCCAAACCTGCTGGACTCATGCCCAGTCCTGCAGGTCACCAAGGGCAGCCACACCAAACTCAAATCCCACTACACAATTCACTCCATTTTTTATTCAAACAAAAACAAATGGTCACTAATTGACCATTAAAACCTACTTTCATCATCACATGATCAAAGTCTCATTTTCATCCCAAACCCTAAGTCAAACATCATCAACCATGCATTATCATTTGCATTTCATCACTTCACTTAAGAGATGCATATTGAGGGCAGCCATACTACCATTTTAACTCCATAAAACTCATCACAATCATACCCCAACCAAGGCTGCCAAAATTTAGGGATGACATACAAATGGTATTTCAACAATTTCTTTGTCATTTGCACTCATTCATAGTCCTTAAACATGAATTTAAAGTGAAAACCAAGGTTAGGTCACAAATCTCTGATGGAGTGAAGTTTCCCACTTGCTAGGGTTCTTTTTTTCCTTTTATTTTTTCTCCCAAAAGACTCACCAAGATGTAAGAACACTTTTTTGTGTTGGGAATATAGGGTTTAGTTGGGTAAAAGCTAGGGAAATCAAGCTTTGAAAAGCTTGTTCATGGTTGGCTATAGAGGGAGAGGTGACGATAGGAAGAAGAATGGAGAGAGTTCTGATTTTTTTTTTTCATTTTTCAGCCCATTAAGTCTCTTTTAAATAAACTTATGCCATGTGTCAACATTGGATTGGTTGGGAGAATTTTAATGACATCATTATGATGTCATAATTCCATTTTCTTTCATTTTCTATCCTTTCTTGTCTATTTAATTTCAATTAAATTTTTAACAATATTTATTCATATTTTATGTCATATAAATTATTTATTTAACTAGACAAGTTGGCCAAAAATCATCTCTGAAGATGAAATGACCAAAATGCCCTCCGTTTGCCTTAACGAGCTAAAATTGTGTGTACCAATAAAAAAAATTTTCTAAGCATTTTCTTGGCATTCTAATGCCATAAGAACCTCAACAACCCTTCTCTGGAGTCTCAATAATTATTTTATAATTTTTTCCCCCAGGTCTAGGGTTGCTAAAGGCCTTTACCATCACTTCCCTTTCGGGTTACTCATCCCTGGTGTTTCGGCTCGTTTAACCTTAGTGCATTTCGTTTCTAAAAATTTTCCTTGATTTTTTATGAGCATTGTAACACCCCTCACCGGACTACAGTGTAGCCGAGCAAGGCATGCTACAATCAGTGCCAGAGCACCCTAACTTATCTTACTTTATTTTTTTCTAAATAATTTTGAATTCATTTAATTTAATATCAATTATTTTTCGACGGAGAAACCAGCGGAGTTTCTCCTATTTTATTATCGTTTGGCGTATTTCAATATTCACTTGTTTGAAATTCAATTCAACAATATTTCTAAAATAAAATCTTATCCATGCTAATCATAATTATCTCATCAATCATTCTCATAATTTTCTCATATTTCAAATCTCATCCATACATTTCAATTTCATAATCATTTCCATACATTTCCATTCATACTCAATTCATATGTAAACATTCTCAAATTACATAAGCCAAAATTTCAAATTTTCTTAATTTACATAATTTACAAAATAATTACTTTGATTAGATGTCTGACTTAACTGTTCTCTCGGCCTCTTATTACTAGACTGTCCAAATTTCCTCTTTTGCTGATCACCACTCCTCTTCTGTTCCTCTTCATGAACACAGCTAATATATTTCTTTCTAAACTCTATAAAAAAGAATTCCCAAGTTACGTCGGCTGGTTGAACTACCTTGGTTACAATATCCCACCACCGATATGCAGCTTCTTGTAACAATGAAACTGCACACTCCAAACTCTGTTCTGGTGTGCAATGGAGTTGCTGTAGGACTCTTTCAGTCCTTTCTAACCAATACTCAGCCGCTGAAGAATCGTCTTCCTTTCTACCATTGAAATCTATAGCTCCATACTTCCTAATTTTACCTAGAGGTGATTTCTGCTGAGACAGTGGTGGAATAACCCCAGTCATCTGTCGAAAGAATCCAATCATCTGCTCAAACAAGGCCTATTGGGGTTGTACAGGCACCTCTTGCACTGGTGGAGCAGGATCTCTCCAATTTCTAATATCACTCCCAGTCGGGATACGGCTTACTACTTCTTCTTCTACTGCCCTCTGCGATTCTGAGTCCATACCTTAACCTAAAATAATCAAGAAAATAGATCTGCATTAGTGTCACCTCGACTCATATGAATGCAATGCATGTCATGCACAAAATCTTATTCTATCTATCTATGCCTAGGAATGCCTAAACCGTGCTCTGATACCAATAAATGTAACACCCCTCACCCGACTTCAGTGTAGCCGAGCAAGGCATACTACAATCAGTGCCAGAGCACCCTAACTTATCTTACTTTATTTTTTTCTAAATAATTTTGAATTCATTTAATTTAATATCAATTATTTTTCGATGGAGAAACCAGCAAAGTTTTTCCTATTTTATTATCGTTTGGCGTATTTCAATATTCACCTGTTTGAAATTCAATTCAACAATATTTCTAAAATAAAATCTTATCCATGCTAATCATAATTATCTCATCAATCATTCTCATAATTTTCTCATATTTCAAATCTCATCCATACATTTCAATTTCATAATCATTTCCATACATTTCCATTCATACTCAATTCATATGTAAACATTCTCAAATTACATAAGCCAAAATTTCAAATTTTCTTAATTTAGATAATTTACAAAATAATTACAAAATTTCATAATTTACATAATATATAAATTAATTACATATGAAAAAGCTAATTAATTAATTTACATCGCATTCCTATTAATTACCTGTTCATAATCTACATTATAATACAATATCTAGCATTTTATATAAAATATAAAATATGATCTATATGGGCCCTATCTACATGCATTGTTAAGGAGGTGACAAGCTTTAAATACTTCAGACACTTCTGCAGATCAGAACTCTCAAAATCTCTGTTTAGTATTCGCTGGGCTTTAACTTCAGTACCTGCGTGAGGAAACAATTCCATCGCGCTAAGCATTGCTGCTTAGTGGTGCAATAATATAACAAGGAAATAATATACAAATAAAGATAGAAATAAAACATAATTTAAATAATTAAGATTTATTTATACTTCACATGCGGTTCTAAAATTTAATATGTTTTATCTTAATTTAGTCTTCTTTGGAAGTGTTTATTTCGCCAATGTACAGTAATAAGGTACAAAGAAAAATAATCTAAAAATAATAAATTTATGCTTATATTATTATGTAAGTCACATTTGCAATATTTATGTATGTTATAATTTTCTTTGCTAATCTTTTGGCATTTTCTCAATACTTTCTATGTTGTCTCAGATTATCTCATAATAAGTAAATTTTGATATCGGTCCAGTTCATTTCGATTCTTTCTAATAAATAACTATTTTAATTTATTTTAGGTTATCTTACTCATTTATTTTATTTAATTTCTAATATTTTTAATTGCTAATATTCTTAACTTATTTCAATAAATTTCACTGCCCAAGTAACCTATGACAGGCTGACTAAACTGGATAACGGGTCGTTGGCACTGGACACCGCAGTGCCTCGGGCCGTCATACCATGGGAAGCAGAACGTCAACCACGTATGCAGTCAGTATGGCTAAAAAGCCATGATAACACATAATCGGGCATAAAAGCCATGAATGTTGGCATAAAGCCATGAATGCGGGCATAAAGCCATAAATACGGGCACAAAGCCATGAATACAGGCATAAAGCCTTTCGCAGTACTGCTAAAACAATACCTATTGGCATGCCAATCTATCCAATCTGACACGCGTGTCTAGGCAATACTAGGGCACATAATATCATCAAATATTAATATATTATGTTTTATGACTTCATTATTTCATGATAAATTTCAATTATAATTCTTACATTCATTTGATCATTTATATGATTACAATTCACATCAATTATCCTTTTATACCATTGTACTCAAAATACTTCTCCTCTCTACAATAATGAGAACTAATGTCTCATTCATACATTAATATGGTTCATTTATTCATTCATTATGTTATTCATGTTGATCACAATTCTAAACAATGCTTCACATGTACCATTGTATTCAAAACATTTTTCCTTTCTTATTTATACATTCAAGAATCTACTTATGTAATTACAAATTTTATATTTCAAGTTGAGTTACTAATATTTTATGAATTCCATTTGTGATGGGCATATAAGCCCTAACTATCTATTCACATCAATTAGGTGACTTATTTTTCATGTTTCAAGTAATCCATGAATATTTCATGGATTTCAAATTTATGGCCTTAATTTCTTTTTAACAATTTTGACTAGGATGCATAGTCCACATTTGTCATACAATTCTAAGCATTTAAGCTTAGAATTGGTTCTAGGTCTTCATCTTAATTTACTAATCATTTTGATTACTATTCACCTTACTGGTCAACCAAAATGTTGACTTTTTCATACTTAATGGATATATTAATTCTAATTACACCAAGATCCCACATTTTGAGTTTTACATTTGCTAGTATTAATTGCCAATTGTAATTTAAAGTCCCCTAGATGCATTTCTAAATTTTCAGTTTTTATTACCTAAGTTTACTGTTCCATTGGACAATTTTAGAGTGGAAACTGGGCTAACCTTTCTTCATCAAAGTTGTTCCTTATTGTGTCTTCTTTAATTTCCTTTTTGAATCACTCCATTTGGAGTTTTGTAGCTCAAGTTATGGTCATTTTACCATAACTGGCCGGAGTGACCTGTACCCAGATTTTCTGGGCAATTTGGTTCTGCCAGATTTGGTGACCTAAGTTTGGTTGGCAATGTGACTAGGTTATGGTCATAATTTGGGTCAGGTTTGTCATGAAAGTTGTTGGTCTATATCTCAGCTTGTTGCTGGTAAAATTTCAGGTCAATTGGACCTTGCTACATTGAGTTATGGCCAAATGAGCAAATACTGTTCATTTGGTCATTTTGCCCAGGCAGATTGCAGGTCATGCTGATTAGGGCAAACTTTTGGTCAAGTTCGTTTAGTTTTCTAGGCATGGTTTCTTCACCAAAGTTGTGCCATTATGTGTCTAGTTTGACCTCCAATTGGCCTCATACCAATTGGAGTCACACAACCTCAGTTATAGGTCAAACAATACCCTGGACTCATAGGTCCAAATTTCCTGCATAAGAGAAGCACTCCCAATTTTCAATTCCACCCAACTTCCAAACTTCAATTCACATTTATAGCACTTCTAATAGTCAATAATCAACCTCAACATCAAATTCAAGTCACAACACAAAATTCCATATTTGAGCAAACCCTAAATCAGCTTCCATAAATTTTAAATTCCAAGAGAATTTCTAGCACTAACCTTATTCTTCTAGCCCCACTCAACTTCAATTCAACCTTCTAATCAATCAAAAACTTGAAGCTCCTTCTTGGTCCACCTTGGCTGAAATTCCTCTTGCCCTAAACTCAATTTCTTTTGGTTTTCTTGAGTGCTTTCTACTAATTAGACTTTAGTTTAGGGTGGGCTAAAATTTTTCCAAGAAAAAATTTGGTTGAGACTTAGGGTTTTAAGCTTTGGATTTTTGGTTTTAATGGAGAATTTTAGAGAAGAAGAGAAGAAGGCAAGTGACGGGAAGATGAAGGGAAAAAAGATGCAGAATTTTTTTCAATAATTAACCTATATAATAATTAAATATTTAATGGCAATATGGTAAATAAGTAGAATGGCAAATTTGAAATTATTTTGAAGTTTATAATCATTATAATTTGACTTTTCAATAATTATTTTTAATTTTCATAATTTCAATTAATTAAATTAATTTAGCTTCATTAAATTAATAATCATCATTTTTTGTCAATATTGGACCCTCAAATTTAATTGACCAAATTTTGCTCTTACCGAGTTGTCGGTTTTTCTTTTTTTCTTCTTTCTTTTACTCAATTTTAATTTAATTTTTATCAATATTTATTCATATTTTATATCATAATAATTATTTACTTAACTGGACAAGTCGGCCAAAAATCATCTCTGAAGACGAAATGACCAAAATGCCCTCCATTTGGCTTAACAAACTAAAATTGTGTGTACCGATTGAAAAAAAAAATTTTAAACCTTTTCTTGGCATTCTAATGCCATAGAACCCTCAATGACTCTTCTTTGGAGTCCCAAAAATTATTTTATGAATTTTTTCCCTAATATAGGGTTCCTAGTTGCGAGAACCGCAACTTCCCACTGGGTTACCCATCGCTAGGGCACCGGCTCATTTAACTTGGTTGTATTTTATTTCTAAAATTTTTCTAAATTTTTCTTATTAATATTTGAGTTATTTATAACTCCTCACTCTAGTCTAATTATTTTTGTCACACCCTACCCCTCTGTAAGGCATAACATGATCCCGTAGTATACCTAATGAATTACCAACTCCGTCTACTGATAATCCATTAAATACACTACAAGGGATTTTAAAAACTTTTCTTACTTCTTTGACAGTGGTGAGCACTATTTACAGGTGTGAAAGACTTTGGTGAACTGAAGTGAAACAACTAACTCATTTGATTTATTTGGAATATCTGTAAAAATTTTGGCAAGGTGCCATTTGTATTTTGGACAAAACAGTTCTTCAGAAAACCTGTAAAAAGCACTTCAATATATTTTCAAATCTCAACTCCAACATTTTTATCAACACAACACATTTCTCAAGTCAAATCCACAGTGATTTTCAAAGACTAAGATACAAAGATATAACACAATTTTTACAAGCCAAATAACTCATAATTATTTTACAACTTTACTGTACAACTTAAATTTACAACTGCTCAAAACCAAGAACAAAATATACATACAGTGAATATACATTACAGTACAAAATGCCACATGTGGTATACTCACTATACCCAAAAATCTCTCGCTGGCGATACTAGCAGCCTAGCCTGCTGCCCTGTCTGTCTCTCTACCTGCGACAGCAATAAAAAGCTATCGCTGAGACAATGTCTCAGTGGTGCACAACATTTACCAAATACAAATTTTAAATCACAATTCATAAATCATATCAATAGTGGATACTTAAAACCATAGTTAAATTCAAGACAATAAATGTCAACAAGAATTTAAACTCCATTTGTTAATATCACAATAATTTTCAATAAGTCAGATCATGGTTGAATTCAATAGACAGTATATGTCAATAAGAGTTTAAATCAATTTCACAATCTCACAATACATAATAACACAATTCGATCAAATAACTGAAGAATACAGTGTTGCCAATCTATAACACAATTTAGGCCAGGACACAATTTTTCCACACATGCCGTGTTGTACACCACGACAAGACATGCTCACCCCAATAATCGAAATCAATGAGGGAGGAAGCTAGCTATATAATGAGAACTCATCCATACTCACCTCAGACTGGGAAGTCAAAGAGGGAGGAACATAATCATACTCACCCCAGACTAATAAGTCAAAGAGGGAGGAATAATCACACTCACCCCATTAATGGAGGAGGAACATATTATCAGTGTCATGCCAATTGTGAGTCAAAACAATTCCAAACATTTTATTCAAATGATCCGTAAGAATCCAATAAATTTCCAAAGTTATAATTTCATTCACAAAATGGCAACACAATTTGTAATTCACTTCAATTTCCACAAAAACCATTTACAGTGCTTTTCAATCAATAAGTATCCATCAAATACCATTCAAACAATTTTTCACAGTTTCAAACCATTCACAATGTTTTTCAATCAATAAGTGTCCACCAAACACATTTCCACAATTTAAAACAATGATATGCAAATAGTCAATATTTATTTCCATTGAAAATAATTCAAAAGAAACAGTTGTTGTGCACAAACCTCTGATGATCCCCACGATCCGGACTCGATGTTTCCTTCCCTTTTCACGAGTCTTTGGTAGCGAGAAACACAATTTGAAGTGTTTCAGTACTAATTTAAACTGTCTCTATCGATGGTGTTTGGTAAATAATGCACTGAACTCAATTATTCACTTAATCACCTAATATACCGACCCTCGTTGTGTTTTAGGTAAATTAGGTTTTAGTGTCATTAATATGTCACATTTGATAGGATTTTAGGTTTGGTATGTTTTACCAAAGTCATTTCCTTGCTTAGTGCATTTTAATGCAAATTGCTGGATTTCGGGACACTGGTTTGACCTAACCGGACGATCTAGTTCCCTCGGTTTTCGGGTCTCGGTCAAAACTACAAACTTGTAGATTTAGGTCTTATGGACCGCGGTGCAAAATTTCACGTCAATCCGAGTTAAGTAGACCGAGTTATGGTCATTACACTCTTGCTGGTCAAATGGTACCATTTTAGGTCAATTTTAGGTCAAATTGGTCAATTCTGGTTCGGCCAGTTTTTGGACCCGAACTTGTGCAAGTTGTTTGACTTGCTTATGGTCATTTCTGGGCTTTGGTGTCTTCATAAGACTTGTAGGTATGGGTCTTAACTATTCTTGGTTAAAATTTCAGGTCAATTGGACCTGGTTTGAGTGGGTTATGGCCTAAACACTCACTGCTGCCCAATTGGTCATTTTTCAGGTCCTAATTGCACCTAATCCGAATTGGTCATTTTTTTAGGTCACCTTGCAAGCAGAATTTTGGCATGGTTTCTCAATGAAAGTTGGCACATTTTGTGCCTAGTTTCACCTCAAATTGGTCTCATACCAATTGAGGTTACACATTTAAGGTTATAGGCTAAAATGTGTACTGCCCTTAATATGCTTTTCACACCCCATTCAAAACACATATTTACCTTGCAAAGTTTACTTCCATACCCTACCAAATCAGTTTTGGTACATTACCAAAAGCACTTTCTACTTTACATTAACATTATTTTGGGCAGATTCAAATCAGCCTCAACACACCAATATCATTCACAATTACAATTTCTAAGTACTATTACAAACACACCTAACCATTACAAATTTTACACACACTTTACAAGATCAATCTACATACATATCATCAATCCTTCTAGGTTAATATTCTGCATACATTTCCTTCAATATATACCATTACTCAAGTGTCCCCAAGCTGCCACAAACCATTCTTCAACATCAAAGTGCCTTCCATTTTACAATTTCCCATCCAAGTGCATAAATCACCACATAAACATGAAATAATTCACTAGGTTACTAATTCATCATGATCAACACCATTTCTCATCAATTATATGCACAAATATCTCATCAAAAACGTGACTCATGGCTGTCCAAAATGAAAACAACAATAACCCTTCAAACTCAAAATTTTCTTTCACCAAACTAACACCCATAACATGAACATAAACTTTAACAAAGAAATTCTCAAAAATGCAAACTTACCTTTAATTGTAACTTGCTAAACCTTCATCAAACTTCTCAAAATTAGTATCAATATCTTCCTTGTGATGTGTAGACAAAGTTTAATGAAGAACACTAAGAGGTTGGAGTTGAAAATGGAGAGTTAAGAAAGCTTGCATGAAAAATGGCTATGGAGTTTCCTTCACTCTTCAATTCGGCAATTTGAATGCAAATGAGGAAGATGACTTATTCAGCTGCATTTTAAGTGTACACATGTCCCACTATGTATTTAATTAATCCCCTTAGTGGTCCACTTAGTCACTTAATCATATAATAAAGTAATTATTCATTTATTCCACATTTAACCCATAATTTCCACTATTTATTTTAGGTACCACCAATTTAATTTTTCATTTTATTTTCTAAGTGTAATACTATTTATTTTTAATGGACATTTAGGTCAAAAGACACTTCGGGATGTCAAATGACCATAATGCCCCTGTTCGAGTGGCATTCCTGATTTTTCGGTATTACCGGGTTTTGTCTGTTTTTCGATTTCTCACTTTTCTTTGTACTAATTATTTAATTTTTCTTTGATATTTCTAATGATATTTATTCTTCAACAAGGGTCTATTTATGTCCCAAAAATGTTTTCAGGGTTCCCATGATCCGAGGCGATCCAACGGTCCACGCCGTGACTTCCTAGTGCGGTCACCCATCGTTAGGTTTCCCGGCTCGTTTAACTTGATCACATTTCTTTGTAATCATTTTTCCTTTGTTTTTCTTGTACTTTCTTTTCTTTTATTTCATTATTTTATGTCTCCTCACTCTCATTGAAGTGTGGTTCTAGGCATCCTAGCTGTCCGGACAACACTGGTCACTGGAGCAGCAGAACGCACTACCGAACTTAGGGGTGTTACAATTTTTCCAGACATAGTTGTCCGGACCGACACCGGTCACCGGAACAGTAGAATGTACGTAATTGCTACAGTGAGGGTGTTACAATTCTTCCCCTCTAATTTAAATTTCGTCCTTGAAATTTACTAGGTGTTTTGGATTCTGAGATAATTCTTTTACCTTTCTATTGCTCCCTCTGTCTACTTCTTTTATATATATGGTACTATTTGGTTTTTTTGAATCTATCATTATACACTTGGCCATATCATAAGGGAAGGATACTTTACCTCAAATTCACATTTGGGGCTTCTTGTTCCTCTCCGGCTTGGGTGACATTTGGAAGTGGTGTTACTGTTGTACTTGGTCCTTCCACGACCTCTATCTGGGTCCGTGGTAAATTCCTCTTAGGACAATCTTTTAGACGATGGTCTATGGCCCCACATCTATAACAGGCTCTAGTCAATCCCCTACATTCACCTTTATGCCACTTGTTACAATGGCCACATTTTCTTGCTAATCCTGGCGCACTCACTACTAGTGTTTCTTGTTGATCTCTTCTGGGTATAGGCACAGTGCGGATCTCCTACTTTGATCAGATGTCTGACTTAACTTTTCTCTCGGCCTCTTATTACTAGACTGTCCAAATTTCCTCTTTAGCTGATCACCACTCCTCTTCTGTTCCTCTTCATGAACACAACTAATATATTTCTTTCTAAACTCTATAAAAAAGAATTCCCAAGTTACGTCGGCTGGTTGAACTACCTTGGTTACAACATCCCACCACCGATATGCAGCTTCTTGTAACAATGAAACTGCACACTCCAAACTCTGTTCTGGTGTGCAATGGAGTTGCTGTAGGACTCTTTCAGTCCTTTCTAACCAATACTCAGCCGCTGAAGAATCGTCTTCCTTTCTACCATTGAAATCTATAGCTCCATACTTCCTAATTTTACCTAGAGGTGATTTCTGCTGAGACAGTGGTGGAATAACCCCAGTCATCTGTCGAAAGAATCCAATCATCTGCTCAAACAAGGCCTATTGGGGTTGTACAGGCACCTCTTGCACTGGTGGAGCAGGATCTCTCCAATTTCTAATATCACTCCCAGTCGGGATACGGCTTACTACTTCTTCTTCTATTGCCCTCTGCGATTCTGAGTCCATACCTTAACCTAAAATAATCAAGAAAATAGATCTGCATTAGTGTCACCTCGACTCATATGAATGCAATGCATGTCATGCACAAAATCTTATTCTATCTATCTATGCCTAGGAATGCCTAAACCGTGCTCTGATACCAATAAATGTAACACCCCTCACCCGACTACAGTGTAGCCGAGCAAGGCATACTACAATCAGTGCCAGAGCACCCTAACTTATCTTACTTTATTTTTTTCTAAATAATTTTGAATTCATTTAATTTAATATCAATTATTTTTCGACGGAGAAACCAGCAGAGTTTTCCCTATTTTATTATCGTTTGGCGTATTTCAATATTCACCTGTTTGAAATTCAATTCAACAATATTTCTAAAATAAAATCTTATCCATGCTAATCATAATTATCTCATCAATCATTCTCATAATTTTCTTATATTTCAAATCTCATCCATACATTTCAATTTCATAATCATTTCCATACATTTCCATTCATACTCAATTCATATGTAAACATTCTCAAATTACATAAGCCAAAATTTCAAATTTTCTTAATTTACATAATTTACAAAATAATTACAAAATTTCATAATTTACATAATATATAAATTAATTACATATGAAAAAGCTAATTAATTAATTTACATCGCATTCCTATTAATTACCTGTTCATAATCTACATTATAATACAATATCTAGCATTTTATATAAAATATAAAATATGATCTATATGGGCCCTATCTACATGCATTGCTAAGGAGGTGATAAGCTTTAAATACTTCAGACACTTCTGCAGATCAGAACACTCAAAATCTCTGTTTAGTATTCGCTGGGCTTTAACTTCAGTACCTGCGTGAGGAAACAATTCTATCGCGCTAAGCATTGCTGCTTAGTGGTGCAATAATATAACAAGGAAATAATATACAAATAAAGATAGAAATAAAACATAATTTAAATAATTAAGATTTATTTATACTTCACATGCGGTTCTAAAATTTAATATGTTTTATCTTAATTTAGTCTTCTTTGGAAGTGTTTATTTCGCCAATGTACAGTAATAAGGTACAAAGAAAAACAATCTAAAAATAATAAATTTATGCTTATATTATTATGTAAGTCACATTTGCAATATTTATGTATGTTATAATTTTCTTTGCTAATCTTTTGGCATTTTCTCAATACTTTCTAGGTTGTCTCAGATTATCTCATAATAAGTAAATTTTGATATCGGTCCAGTTCATTTCGATTCTTTCTAATAAATAACTATTCTAATTTATTTTAGGTTATCTTACTCATTTATTTTATTTAATTTCTAATATTTTTAATTGCTAATATTCTTAACTTATTTCAATAAATTTCACTGCCCAAGTAACCTATGACAGGCTGACTAAACTGGATAACGGGTCGTTGGCACTGGACACCGCAGTGCCTCGGGCCGTCATACTATGGGATACAGAACGTCAACCACGTATGCAGTCAGTATGGCTAAAAAGCCATGTTAACATATAATCGGGAATAAAAGCCATGAATGTTGGCATAAAGCCATGAATGCGGGCATAAAGCCATGAATACGGGCACAAAGCCATGAATACAGGCATAAAGCCTTTCGCTGTACTGCTAAAACAATACCCCATTGGCATGCCAATATATCCAATCTGACACACGTGTCTAGGCAATACAAGGGCACATAATATCATCAAATATTAATATATTGTGTTTTATGACTTCATTATTTCATGATAAATTTCAATTATAATTCTTACATTCATTTGATCATTTATATGATTACAATTCACATCAATTATCCTTTTATACCATTGTACTCAAAATACTTCTCCTCTCTACAATAATGAGAACTAATGTCTCATTCATACATTAGTATGGTTCATTTATTCATTCATTATGTTATTCATATTGATCACAATTCTAAACAATGGTTCACATGTACCATTGTATTCAAAATATTTTTCCTTTCTTATTTATACATTCAAGAATCTACTTATGTAATTACAAATTTTATATTTCAAGTTGAGTTACTAATATTTTATGAATTCCATTTGTGATTGGCATATAAGCCCTAACTGTCTATTCACATCAATTAGGTGACTTATTTTTCATGTTTCAAGTAATCCATGAATATTTCATGGATTTCAAATTTATGGCCTTAATTTCTTTTTAACAATTTTGACTAGGATGCATAGTCCACATTTGTCATACAATTCTAAGCATTTAAGCTTAGAATTGGTTCTAGGTCTTCATCTTAATTTACTAATCATTTTGATTACTATTCACCTTACTGGTCAACCAAAATGTTGACTTTTTCATACTTAATGGATATATTAATTCTAATTACACCAAGATCCCACATTTTGAGTTTTACATTTGCTAGTATTAATTGCCAATTGCAATTTACAATCCCCTAGATGCATTTCTAAATTTTCAGTTTTTATTACCTAAGTTTACTGTTCCATTGGACAATTTTAGAGTGGAAACTGGGCTAATCTTTCTTCATCAAAGTTGTTCCTTATTGTGTCTTCTTTAATTCCCTTTTTGAATCACTCCATTTGGAGTTTTGTAGCTCAAGTTATGGTCATTTTACCATAACTGGCTGGAGTGACCTGTATCCAGATTTTCTGGGTAATTTGGTTCTGCCAGATTTGGTGACCTAAGTTTGGTTGGCAATTTGACTAGGTTATGGTCATAATTTGGGTCAGGTTTCTTCATGAAAGTTGTTGGTCTATATCTCATCTTTTTTCTGGTAAAATTTCAGGTCAATTGGACCTTGCTACATTGAGTTATGGCCAAATGACCAAATACTGTTCATTTGGTCATTTTGCCCAGGCAGATTGCAGGTCACCCGGATTAGGGCAAACTTTTGGTCAAGTTGGTTTAGTTTTCTAGGCATGGTTTCTTCACCAAAATTGTGACATTATGTGTCTAGTTTCACCTCCAATTGGCCTCATACCAATTAGAGTCACACAACCTCAATTATAGGTCAAACAATACCCTGGACTCATAGGTCCAAATTTCCTGCATAAGAGAAGCACTCCCAATTTTCAATTCCACCCAACTTCCAAACTTCAATTCACATTTATAGCACTTCTAATAGTCAATAATCAACCTTAACATCATCAAATTCAAGTCACAACACAAAATTCCATATTTGAGTAAACCCTAAATTAACTTGCATAAATTTTAAATTCCAAGAGAATTTCTAGCACTAACCTTATTCTTCTAACTCCACTCAACTTCAATTCAACCTTCTAATCAATTAAAAACTTGAAGCTCCTTCTTGGTCCACCTTGGCTGAAATTCCTCTTGCCCTAAACTCAATTTCTTTTGGTTTTCTTGAGTGTTTTCTACTAATTAGTCTTTAGTTTTGGGTGGGCTAAAATTTTTCCAAGAAAAAATTTAGTTGAGACTTAGGGTTTTAAGCTTTGGATTTTGGGTTTTAATGGAGAATTTTAGAGAAGAAGAGAAGAAGGCAAGTGACGGGAAGAAGAAGGGAAAAAAGATGCAGAATTTTTTTCAATAATTAACCTATATAATAATTAAATATTTAATGGCAATATGGTAAATAAGTAGAATGGCAAATTTGAAATTATTTTGAAGTTTATAATCATTATAATTTGACTTTTCAATAATTATTTTTAATTTTCATAATTTCAATTAATTAAATTAATTTAGCTTCATTAAATTAATAATCATCATTTTTTGTCAATATTGGACCCTCAAATTTAATTGACCAAATTTTGCTCTTACCGAGTTGTCGGTTTTTCTTTTTTTCTTCTTTCTTTTACTCATTTTTAATTTAATTTTCATCAATATTTATTTATATTTTATATCATAATAATTATTTACTTAACTGGACAAGTCGGCCAAAAATCATCTCTGAAGACGAAATGACCATAATGCCCTCCGTTTGGCTTAACAGACTAAAATTGTCTGTACCGATTGAAAAAAAAAATTTTTAACCTTTTCTTAGCATTCTAATGCCATAGAACCCTCAATGACTCTTCTTTGGAGTCCCAAAAATTATTTTATAAATTTTTTCCCTAGTATAGGGCTCCTAGTTGCGAGAACCGCAACTTCCCACTGGGTTACCCATCGCTAGGGCCCCGGGTCATTTAACTTGGTTGTATTTTATTTCTAAAATTTTTCCTAAATATTTCTTATTAATATTTGAGTTATTTATGACTCCTCACTCTAGTTTAATTATTTTTTCAGACGTTCTAGCTGTCCGAACTGACACCGGTTACCGGAACAGTAGAATGTACGTAATTGCTAAAGTGAGGGTGTTACAAGCATTATTTAGTTTCATTATAACTCCTCACTCTAGTCTATTTATAATTTCAAACATTCTAGCTGCCCGAACTGACATTGATCACTGGAACAGTAGACTGTACGGACTAGCTAAAGTGAGGATGTTACACTCAATGTGATTACAAACAGTCCAAATAAATTAGTAAAATCAGAACTGAAAATGCCTAGAAAGGAAACTAAAACTTAGATTTGACCTAGTTATGGTTAATTAACCATAACTTGAGCAATACAACTCCAAATGGAGTGATTCAAAAAAGAAATTAAAGAAGACACAATGAGAAACAATTTAATGAAGAGAAATCTATTAAATTTATACTGTAGCTTGGTCTAATAGACAATAAACATTGGCCATGAAATTTGGAAAATGGCAATAAAATGCAATAAGCTTTAAAATGAAATTGGTAACATATACTAACACTTAGAAATTATAAAGTATGACAAATTGGGAACATTAAAATTAATTCACCAAGTGTGTATTAATGGTCAACATTATAGGTTGACGAATGAAATGAATTGAAGGGAATAGTACTAAGAAAATTTAGATATTGGATTTTATTGTTAGAAATAATTTAACTGAGTACTAAAACACTTTAAATTATGTGTTTCAGTTGAAAAGGATATTGAAAAGCATAAGGAACATTGAGTCAAGGACTAGAGGCGACTCAAACCAGGTCTGTGCACAATACTTTTTATATTCACTGCTTTTACTAGAAACTTTATTTGGAGAAATGAGTTATGAATAATTTTTTATTGTTTTGGCTTTGGGAATTTTATTTGAGAATTATTGCGTTGCCTACTTTGTAAATAGGAATTTTGAAATAAATTGTGTTTAGTGGTATCAGAGCAAAGTAGGGACGGCGATACGTAATGCCTAAGATTCTTGGGAACTCTCATGCATGAACTATAGCGAAGCGTGACTCTCTGCATAAGAGCTTGCAGGGACAACGATACGTAACGCCTGCAAGTGCTCTGATAGGTACACTATGTTCCTCCTTCTTTGACTTGTCAATCTGAGGTGAGTATGGATGTTCATTATCTAGCCAGCCACCTCCCTTATTGATTTCAATTAGTGGGATGAGTATGTCTTGTTGTGGTGTACAACACGACATGTTTTGAAAAATTTATGTCATGACCTAAGTTGTGTAATTGATTGGCAACACTGTGTTATTAAATTGTTTGATCAAATTTATGTTATATGAGCTTTGAAAGTTGTGAATTATTTAAATTGTAAATTGTCAATAAAAGTTTTATATACCGTATTTTCAATTGTTATTATGCACCACTGAGTAAATTTTACTCAGCGATAGCTTTTTCATTGCTGTCACAGGTAGACCGACAGAAAGAGCAGTAGAGTAGGCTGCTTGTGCTACACTTTGGGATTTTACCGGGTATATTGAGTATACCACCTTTTTGTAATTTTTGTTGGTGTACTGTATGTATATATTGTACTTGGTCTTGAACAGTTATAAACTAAAGTTATAAATTATTTTGGCCTGTAAAAATGTTATATTATAATTTTCTTATCTCAGCTTTGAAATACTCAGTCATTTTTCATTCTATTTTTGAAACTACTGAAAATGATTTTAAGTTGAGTTTGACTTTTGTTAGAAAATTGATTTGTGTTGAGCCATATTGGAGTTTGGGACTGAAACAAATGTATTGGAAGTGTTTTCTACAGGTTTTGAAGAACTGTTTTCATCAAAATATAGACGGCACTCTATCGAAATTTTTATAAAATTTATGGCTATTTCAGACCTAATGTGTGATTTAACTTCGATTAAATAGTTTTAACACCTATCAAAAGTGCTCACCACTTTAAAAAGAAGTAAGAAATTGTTTAAAATCCCTGTAGTGTATTTAATTAGTTACCGGTAGGCGAAGTACGGTAATTCATTAGGTGTACTACGGGATCATGTTACATCTTACGGAGGTGTAGGGTGTGACATCCTCTAATTGTAGTTCTATCTGCCTTCCTTTGTCACCTTCTTGAATAAGCTCCTTTTCAAAAAAAATAGCATCTCTGCTTATTACAACTCTTTGTGATAAAGGAAGATAGAAATAATATCCAAAACTATCTTTTGGATACCCAACAAACCATCCCTTCTCTGATTTAGTTTCCAATTTATCAGTCTTCAGCTTTTTGATATAAGCTGAATAACCCTAAATCTTAACATGCTTAAGACTTGGTTGCTTTCCATGTCATATCTTATATGGGGTGGAAGAGACTGATTTAGAAAGGACTCAATAAAAAATTTATAAAGCTGTCTCTAGTGCAAATCCCTATAAGGAGATTGGAAGATCTTTGTATATCATCATGCTTCATACCATATCTAACAAAGTATGATTCCTCCTTTTAGATATACCATTTAATTGTAACGTTCCTGGAGGATTCAATTGAGAAATAATTCCCTGTTCTTAAAGAACTCATTGAATTCAGTACTCAAGTATTCATCTCCTTAATTTAATCTAAGAGTTTTAATACTTTTTTCTATTTGTTTCTTTACTCTAGATTTCAATTTTTTGAACTTTTCAAAGGATTCATGTTTGTATTTCATCAAATACAAATACCCATATCTTGATTCATCATCAGTAAAGGTAATGAAGTAGTGATAGCCGCCTCTTGCCATTTCTTTAAATATACCACATACATCACTATGTACCAATTCTAAATATCTTCAACCCTTAACCCTTGTCCAACAAAGAGAGATCTAGTCATTTTGCCTTGAAGATAGGATTCACAAGTTAGAGTAGGTTCAGAACTTACTGAAGACAAAATTCCCACTTTCTCAAATTTTGTAATCCTATCTTCTGCAATATAACCTAATCTTAAGTTCTATAGATGTTTTAGACTTAATTTGGTTTCAATGATGGCATTAAACTCAATTTGAATTCTTAGAACTATTTTGTAATTATTATCCAAATAATAAAGACCATCTTGTAAATTACCTGTGCCAACAATTTTATTTCTAAAATAAATATTGCAAACATCATCTATAATTCAAAATTCATATCCATTAATAGTCAAACTAGATATAAAAATGATATTCTTAAAAGCATTAGGTATATACAATACATGATCCAAATACTAAACATGTCCATTTAGATACAATGATTTAGACCCTTTGGCTAAGGTTGCAACTGTTGCTCCATTGCCAATTCTGAGTCTAACATCCTGTGCAACCAAGCTTTCATGGCTTGCTAGTTCTTACATATAAAAACATACGTGAGAACTTGCACTAGTTTCTAAAACCCAAGCTGTAGATGAACTAGGAGTATTATCTGAATCTAAATAACAAGATATAGACATACCTTCAGAAGGCTTATCTTTATTGTCTTTCAAGATCGCCAAATATTGAGGGCAATTTCTTTTTCAATGCCCTTCTTTCTAACAATGGAAACACTTTTCTTTTTCTGGAACAACTTTAGATTTCTTCTTCTTGGACTTTTCAGAAGAAGAAGAAGTAACCAAAGTAACCTTCTTTCCCTTATTATCGGGTATATTTTTTTGGGCATTGACTAACAAATTTAACAAGCCAGCTAAGGTGCACTCCTATTTAGTCATATGAAAGTTTGTAATGAAAAGTCCCAATGACTTAGGAAGGGATTGGAGAATCAAATCCATCTGTAACTGAAAGTCCATAGTGAAATCAAGAGCTTCCAACTGCTCTATTAATTTGATCATCTTATAAACATGGGCTTTCGCTTCCATTCCCTCTGTCATCCTCATTCTGAATAACTGCTTAGATATTTCATATCTTGCACTTATGTTGTGTTTACCATATAACTCTTGTAGGTGATCAAGGATCTCTGATGCTAAATGCTTATTTTCATGTTACTTCTATAACTTATTAGTCATAGAAGCCAACATGTAACACCTAGCCCGCATGTCATGTTCTTTCCATCTATCCAAGGTGTCCTATTCTGCCTGTGAGGCCCCTTCTAGCAAAGGATTAGGAACCTTTGAATCTAGAATATATCTTATATGCTCCAAATTCAGGATAATCCTCAGATTTCTTAACCAATCCAAGAAGTTTGGACCAGTTAGCCTGTTATGATTAAGAATGCTAGCTAAAATGTTGGATGGTTATGGTTGTGTGGTTATTTTATCAAATTATACTGCAGAAAATAACAAGATTCCAATTAGCATATTGTATCAAGTATATTACCAAAATGATTATGGTCTTTTAATCAAATTAGTCCTTTCACTAATTTAGTGAATCCTACACTTCCAAAGTAGAAAATGAAAATCCCAATTGGGTTGAATTTCTAGTAGCTGATTGAATTCTTGTAAACTGTCAATCATCCTCAAGTACATCTATTCTTGGATTCATAATAATTCATATGTGAGTAACTCTTTACTTATTACATCTCATGTGAGGTTCAATCAATTATTTTGCCCCTACTGCTCAAAACCTTAGGTACATCCATTCTCGGTTTATCTTGCATTAGTTAAGTTAAGCCCACTAAGTTAGCAAGCGTGCAAATTTGAATCTTAATGACCTCAGGTATATCCATTCTTGGCCACCAAAGTATTTACAAAATCATAACATCTCATGCTTAACAATTATTTCAAAAAGATCTCTTAAACCAAATACATCATTCCTATGTAATCATAGCCAATAATGTAAGTGTTTAAAACTTATTATATAATAATCATAGTGGAGGGCTATGATGCAATTTCCAAAATTATGCTATTACAAACTTAATCATTTATTTGAAAGATTTCCTTGGCCGACCTAATTACTATTCGGTCTCACTTTGCACATTAATCATTTTTATGCATATCTCATATACATCATGAACATACATATCACATACAAACATTCATCAATGGTAATGTAAAAGGCATGATCATAGACTATTCTATGGGACTCCAATCCTACCCATAAGGATTAGATTTAAGGGCATCCTAGGTTAACATTCATCTATTTAAAGCTTTGCCTTAATTCTTCAACTCTTGAATCTTTGTGCTCTCACGGATATCCATCAATGATTGCAGCTCTATTTCCTCTTGTAAAATCCACCAAGCCAATTAAATCACATTTCCTTAGCATACTGTAATGGCCAAGCTCCAACCACTAGAGGAATTGTCCACTTTGGCTGTAAGCCTCACAGTTTTGTCCCATAGGTGGAATGGAAAACTTCCTAGGAGGTCACCCATCCTAGGATTTCTCTCAAACGAGCATGCTTAACACTGGAGTTCTTCCAACTCTCCAAGTCATTCCACCAAAAGGCGCCTTTAGTGATTAGTTCTCCCATTTTATATATCATTACTTTTCAAACCCAAGACCATCTCCGTGCTTTGTTGATGTGGGATTTGCCTAAGGGACCTTTCTCCCCCCTTTCGGGACTCAGCGTCCTCGCTGAGGTTCGCCCCACCATCACCCAAGCAGACACATGGGCGGCTCTAATACCAATTGCAACAGTCAGGCTCCAACCACTAGAGGAATTGTTCACTTTGGCCATAAGCCTCACGGTTTTGTCCCTCTCGGTAGAATGCCCTGGAGAGTTGGAAGAACTCCAGGGTTAAACATGCTCACTTGAGAGAAATCCTAGGATGGGTGACCTCCTAGGAAGTTTTCAATTCCACCTATGGTACAAAATCGTGAGGCTTATAGCCAAAGCGAACAATTCCTCTAGTGGTTGGAGCCTGACTGTTACATATACCAAGTTGAAAATTATGAAAGCTCAAATAAATAAATTACAACCTAAGACTATCACAATAACTTTATGATACAACCCTTTATAAAAATTAAAAATAATTATTACATTCCTATAGAAATGAATAAGAAATAAATCACATTAGTCTCCTAAAGTCCATAATCATCCTTTATGCCAATTTACACATTCAACACCTGAACATGCATTTTAATTTCAAATATCTAATATTCAAAATTAAATGAACCACTTATGAATCTCATTCATACACATGTTATACTCATGTTGGGACTTAGATTGAACATTTTAATCACCAAGAAAAGCCATAAAACTCTATCAAACACCAAGATCACATCTAGGCTAAATGGTCACACCAACTTGGCCAAATAGTGCTTCACTCAAAATTTATGATTTTTCTTAGTTTCTAATGGTTCCAAACTGCATCTCATACATGTTAAACACCATAAAAACTAGAAAATACACAAAAGAAAAATTGATTGGTCATGTTCCAAACATGGTCAAACGGTTTTTCTCCATGGTCTCACTATGACCAAACCATGTTCATCAACTTCCCTAGAATTTTCCTTATTCTCAATTGTATCTCATGCAACATATAAATGTCCCAACATCATATAACATGATTCAATGTTTCTAATGGCAAATTAGGGTGGCTCTAATACCAATTGAAAGGAAAATGCACCTTAGGGCCCAATAGGGTACAAGGTTAGCAATTTTAAAATTTCATAACTCTAAGTTTCATACAATATATAAATACTTTATACTATTATATAACACCTAGATTTGGTCATAAAATATGTTTCTCAATTGCTAACATGCCTAATTAGCCATTAGGAAACAAAACCCTAAATTTACAAGTTAGGCTTTCCAAGAAATCTTACTCAAATAGGCGTAGAATCAAAATTCCACCTCCAATCTGGGTAGTGAAGCTACCAAGTGTTGGCTCTCTAGCTTATTCACACAAGCCCCCTAATTAAAGCAACCTTGGATCAATAAAACCCCTTGAATGTCTCTCTTTGTGAGTCGGCTAAGGATGGAGAGAAGATATCTTAGAGTTTTCTTACTTTCCAATATTTGGAAGAATAGAGAAACACTTTCTCTAGGTTTAATTCAAGTGTATTAACACATAACACTCTTGAATCAAGTAAAGGAAGAAGAAATTCTTTAACTATGGTGGAGAGGTGAGTCAGCCAAAAAGAGGAAGAAGAAATAATCAATTTTATCTTCTTTTCCTTTCTTTTATTTACTTTAATTTACTTAATTAAAATTAAATTGACAAGTGTCAAGTAACCATTCAACCACTGAATGTGTTTTCTCAATCCAATTGGTATACTTGTCTATTCCTTAATATTAATTAAGAAATTAATTTTGATTAATTAGTGTTCTTAATACTAATTACTTTTCCTCCCATATTTGACCAAGTCAACATGGTCGAAGTAGTCAAAGTTTGACAAGCCAAACTTTTCAAATTTTGATCAAATTCATAATCCAAATTAATTAAATTAATTTTCTTCCTTAATCAAGTTTATATTTAAACACTTTAAATATTAACATGAACATTTCTATTAGTAAATTTAGTTTCAAGTCATGCTAGAGACTTCACAATCTAATTGTAAACTAAATTTATTAATTTAATTAATTAATTAAACCATTTAATTAATTAATCAATTTAATTTATACTTTGATCATGTTGCTCTTATTTGTGTGACTTACTAGGTTTATTACTAATTAGCAATGAGAATAATATTAACTCCTTAACATTATTGGAACCATCCCAAATTTAAAATGAAATTCCATTTTCATTTAAGTTCTCATAAATCATGGTTGACATGTAGCATAATGTACCATGATTACCAAATTTGTTATGAATTATTTCCCAATTCATGAACCTTGATCATATATACCATGCACTAAAATCTCTCCGTTACAAAATCCTAATTCCAACTAGAGTCATGGTTTATGTCAAACTCTTTTGCTTAGAATCATATGTCCTCTTTTAATTCTAATTCTTAATTTATAAGACTTACCAATCAGAAACCCTTTTCTGATTATGTCTATCTGTCTTGGCTAAAAACTTGACTTCATAAAGAATAATTAAATGGACATAGGATTTTATCCCTATTTACTTAGGGTAATAGATTCCACCTTGACTAACAACTATCTCTATATATAACTAGTCGGAGCCAACATATGCCCATATAATTATACATAGTACAAGCATGAAATGTGACGCCTCTCACCCGTCTATGATGTAGTCGAGTAAAGCGTGCCACATTCGATGCCGGAGCACCCTATTTTATCTTGTCCTGTCCATTGTTAATTTTAAAATTCATAGAAAACCTATGGTAAAACTTTTTTTTTTATCACAAAATATTTCTGTAGAAACCCGGGCAGAGCCTCCTCTGTTTTATTAGCATCTGGCGGGTTCCAATATTTACCTGTTAAAAATAATTTCTTATCTATCTCATATTTCCATATGTCATATCATTCACAACTTTTCATGTAATTTCAAGATAATAATATACATTTCATTCATGTGGAAATTCATACACAAAAATTTCCAAGTTTCATTTACAACTCAAAATATAATTACATTTTATTTACAATGTCCAAAATGAGTTACACTGTATCTACTTATGTACGATAAACAAAATGAAAATTCTAATAATATGGGCCCTACCAAAATAAATACTGTCGAGGTGACTAGCAGACACTGTCAGATATGGTCAAATCTGTAACATCCTAAATTTCGTAGTCCGTACGTCCTACTGTTTCGACAGCTAATGTCTTCCCTGGAAAGTCGAAATATTTGGAATTACACCGTAATGACAGTAAGGAAGTATAAAATAGTGAAAAATGTGATAAGAAAAATTAAAGAAAAATAAAAGAGATAAAATTTGACTAAGTTAAATGAGCCGAACCCGTAGCGATGGGTGACCACACTGGGAAGTTACAACGATGATCGTTGACTCGCCCTGGACCGCGGGGAACCCGGGAAAATATTTTCGGGTCATAATTAAAGGTCTACTGAGGTGTAATTAATATTGGAAATGTCAAAGAAAATTTAGTAAGTCAATATAAACAAAAATGAAAATTTAAGGAATTGGCAGTACAAGGAGTAAATCGGTAGCACCGAAAAAGTCCGAATTTAACCCGAAGAGGGGCATTTTGGTCAGTTGACACCTAGAGTGGGCTTTTGACCTAAATTTCCATTTAAAATAAGTAGTATTAAATTGTAAAAATTTAATGAAAATTGAAATTAAGTATAAAATGTAATTTAAGGAAAAAGAGGGCATTAGTGCAATTATGGAGAATTTGAATTATTTAATTAATTCAATAAGGTTAGTGGAGCACTAAGTGGACTATATAAGCCACATAAGGACCATAAAATCTGCATTAAAACTTCATCTTCTTCCCATTTTAAAACCTTGCCGAATTCAAGCTCTCCCATTATCCTCCATGGCCATCCCACATGCAAGCTTCCTCTCCTCCATGATCAAGTCATGATTCCTATAAGTGTCTTCATTAAAAGTGGTGTACACATCTTGGGCAGAATATTGGGAGCAAAAATAAAGAAGTTTGGTTAGGTTTTGGTCAAGCTCAAAAAGGGTTAGTGCTTAATCTCCCCATTTTCTTTCATTAGATCTTGTTTTGAGCTTTGGGTGAGTTGATTTATGGAAGAATTTTTGATGTTTGATGAATTATTGGAGTTGAGCCATTTTGGTAGCCATGAACCCTCACCATGAACAGCTTGTCCTTGCATGTAAATGGTTTTTTGGATGTTGATTTAAATGTTTAATTGTATTGAAGTTGAATTCCATGTGTAAAGTTTGATTTGTAAGCTTGAAAAGTGAAAATGGAAGTTGATGGGTTTGTGTAAACTTGCGGAAGCCTCATGAAGAAGATTGAAGTGTTTAAGTTCATGAAATATTGTTGAGTTATGTTGCTTATGGTGGTGGCATGTGTATGTGAATAATTGTTTGGACTTGGACATGTAAATGTGGTATGTTCATGTGGTTAAATTATTGTAATTGGACTTTGAAAATTCTGAGTTATTGTCACACCCTACCCCTCTGTAAGGCATAACATGATCCCGTAGTATATCTAATAAATTACCAACTCCGTCTACTGATAACCCATTAAATACACTACAAGGGATTTTAAAAACTTTTCTTACTTCTTTTACAGTGGTGAGCACTATTTACAGGTGTTAAAAACCTTTTTGAACTGAAGTGATAGAACTAACACATTTGAATTATTTGGAATTTCTGTAAAAATTTTGGCAGAGTGCCATCTGTGTTTTGGATAAAACAGTTCTTCAGAAAACCCGTAAAAAGCACTTCAATATTTTTCCAAATCTCAACTCCAACATATTTCTCAACACAACATATTTATCAACTCAAATCCACAGTGATTTTTCAAAAACTGAGATAAAAGAAATATAATACAATTTTTACAAGTCAAAATAACTCATAATTTACTTTACAACTTCAATGTACAATTTTAATTTACAACTGCTCAAAACCAAAAACATTATGTACATACAGTGGTCATACATTACAGTACAAAATGCAAAATGTTGGTATACTCATTATACCCGGTAATCTCTCGCTGGAGGTACTAGTAGCCTAGTCACGCTCTCTGTCTGTCTACTGCGACAAAGAATAAAAGCTATCGCTGAGACAATGTCTCAGTGGTGCACAACATTAACCAAATACATCTTTAAATCACAATTCATAAATCATACAAATAGTGGATACTTAAAACCATAGTTAATTTCAAGACTGTAATTATCAACAAGAATTTAAACTCCATTTCTCAATATCACAATAAATTTCAATAAGTCAGATCATGGTTGAATTCAAAAGACAGTATATGTCAATAAGAGTTTAAATTCATTTCACAATCTCACAGTACATATCAATAAATCACACACAGCTTAATCATGTTCCCAAGTTCAATTCGTCCCAAAAGCCGATGGCTAATGAGGTATTCAATTCGTCCCAAAAGTCGATGACTAATGAGGAATAACATAGCTAGCTAGCAAAAATATGAGTACTCATCCAATTCGTCCTCAAGAGGCACACACCTCAAAACTTCAGCCAGAGAGAGAATTCAATTCCTCCCACTAGACAAGCTAGCGAGGAATACAATCAATATATATGATAGCTGTGGTTTCAAACCATTTACAGTGCTTTTCAATCAATAAGTATCCATCAAATATTATTCAAACAATTTTTCACAGTTTCACAATTTAAAACAATAATATACAAATAGTCAAAATTTATTTCAATTGAAAATAATTCAAAAGAAATAGTTGTTATGCACAAACCTCTGATAACTGTCTCCTGGTTTAGACTCAGTGTTTCTTCCCTTTTCCTGAGTCTTTACTAACTGAAAAACACAATTTGAAGTGTTTCAGTACTAAATTAAACTGTCTCTATCGATAATGCTTGATAAGTAATTCACTGAAAGCTATTATTTGCTTAATCAC
Organism: Hevea brasiliensis; assembly: GCF_030052815.1. Taxonomy (NCBI): domain Eukaryota; kingdom Viridiplantae; phylum Streptophyta; class Magnoliopsida; order Malpighiales; family Euphorbiaceae; genus Hevea; species Hevea brasiliensis. Next base: position 86,209,168 of record NC_079497.1, on the reverse strand, counting down.
CTAATATATCGATCCTCGATGCGTTCTAGGTAAATTAGGTTTTAACGTTACTAATATGTCACATTTGATAGTATTTTAGGGTTGGTACATGTTACCGATTTCATTTCCTTGTTTAGTGCATTTTATTGCAACTTGTTGGATTCTGGGATACTAGTTTGACCTAGCCGGAAGACCTAGTTCCCTCGGTTTTAGGATTTCGGTCAAAACTACAAACTTGTAGATCTATGTCTTATGGAACGCGGGGCAAAATTTTAGGTCATTCTGAGTTATGTAGACCAAGTTATGGTCATTTTACTATTGCTGGTCAAATGGCATCAAATTAGGTCATTTTAGGTCAATTTTGGTCAACTTTGGTTCGGCCAGTTTTTGGACCCGAACTTGTGCAAGCTGTTTGACTTGCTTATGGTCATTTCTGGGCTTTGGTGTCTTCATAAGACTTGTAGATATGGACCTTAACTATTCATGGTTAAAATTTCAGGTCAATTGGACCTGTTTTTAGTGAGTTATGGCCTAAACACTAACTGCTGCCCAAATGGTCAGTTTTCAGGCCTCACTTGCACTTAATCCGGATTTGGTCATTTTTCAAGCTACCTTACAAGCAGAATTTTGGTATGTTTCCTTCATGAAAGTTGGCACATTTTGTGCCTAGTTTCACCTCCAATTGGTCTCATACCAATTGGAGTTACATATTTAGAGTTATAGGCTGAAATGCACACTGTCCTTAAATACATTACTTAAACATCTAGCAATTACACATTACCTTGCTATAAGTCCATCTCTCTTACCAATTCTGTTTTGGTACATTACTAAAACCATATATCACTTCACTTTAAAGTCACTTTGGGCAGAATACAAATATCTTCAATACACCAAATGAAATTCTAATTCACAAAGTCCAAATACAACCACAAATACACATAAACATTTCTAATTCTTACATACACTTTACACAACCAATTTACATACATATTCATCAATCCTCAATATCACAATTTATCCAATATCTCCATGAATTCAAACATTCATTAAGGAGTCCCAAGGCTGCCGAAATGCTCCACAATGCCAAATTGTCCATAATTTCGTCAACTTCATTTCAAGTGCACAATCACCATACACATGTGGGATTAACTTACTAGGACATTAAATCACCCTACTCAACATGAATCCACATCAAATATATGTAAGAATACTTCATTAACATACAACCCCATGGCTGTCCAAACTGGATATATCAATAACTCCTCAAACTTGAAATTTTTCTTCACAAATCAAACACCCATAACATGTATACAAAGTTTAACAAAGTAATATTCAAAAATACAAACTTACCTATGGTTTGGACTTGCTAAACCTTCACTAAACTTCTGGATTTTGGTATCAAACTCTCCTTATGATGTGGAGATAAAACTTAATGAAGCGACCTAGGTGTTTAGAGGTAAAATGAAGGAGAAGATGAAGGTTTGAAGCAAAACGGCTATGGAGTTTTTTTTTTAGGGAGTTTGTTTCGGCATGGTTGAAACAATTGAAGAAGATGATGTTTGAGTGGGAGTAATCTGCCCACTTATGATTAAATTTAATCCATATTATAATTCTTAGTGGTCCACTCACATAAAATCAATCATTTTTTTATGTTTAAATATGTTAATTACCTAAATTGAACCCCATTTTTGCTATTTACTTTAGGTACCACTAAATTAATTTTTCATTATATTTTCCAAGTGTAATATTATTTATTTTTAATGGACATTTAGGTCAAAAGGCAATTCGGGATGTCAAATGACCATAATGCCCCTGTTCGGGTTACATTCCCAATTTTTCGGTAACACCGGGTTTTGTCCGTTTTTTGATTTCTCACTTTTGTTTGTACTAATTAATTAATTTCTTTTTTATATTTCTAATGATATTTATACTTCAATAGGGGTCTCTTTAAGTCCTCAAAATATTTTCTAGGGTTCCCCACAGTCCAGGGCTAGTCAACGGTCCACGCCGTGACTTCCCGGTGCGGTCACCCATCGCTAGGGTTCTCGGCTCGCTTAACTTGGTTACATTTCTTTGCTATTATTTTTCCTTTGTTTTTCTTGTATTTTCTTTTCTTTTTTTTCATTATTTTATATCTCCTCACTCATAACGAAGTGTAGTTCTAGGCATCCTAGCTGTCCGGACAACACTGGTCACCGGAACAGTAGAACACACTACCGAACATAGGGGTGTTACAGTTATAATGTGTATGTTGAGAGTGGTTAGAAGCTGCCCAAAATGACTAAAATGTGATCTAAAGTGTGTTAATGTTATGGTGCCAAATCAGAATTGGCATGAAAGATAAACTTGGTAAGTATTGAATATGTAATTGGTAAGTGTTGAATAATGTGTAACAGGGCAGTGTACACTTTAGCTTAGAACCTTAAGTGTGTAACTCTAATTGGTATGAGACAAATTGGAGGTGAAACTAGGCACAAAATGTGCCAACTTTCGTGAAGGAAACTTACCTAAATTCTGCCTAGAAGTTAACTTGAAAAATGACCAAATCCAGATTAGTGACTTGAAAGCCTGAAAATTGACCATTTGGGCAGTAGTTAGTGTTTTGACCATAACTTACTCAAAACAGGTCCAATTGACCTGAAATTTTTACCATGAATATTTTAGACATAGATCTACAATTCTTATGAAGAAATCAAAGCCCAGAAATGGCTAGAACCAAGCCAAATAGCTTGCATAAATTCGGGTACCAAAACTGACCGAACTAAAAGTTACCTAAAAATGACCTAAGGCTACCATTTTAGTGCATTCTGTCCAGCTTTAGTAAATTGACCATATCTTGGTCTACACTACTCAGAATGACCTGAAATTTTGCTCTGCGTGCAATAAGACATAGACCTACAAGTTTGTAGTTTGGACCGAAACCCGAAAACCGAGGGAACTAGGTCGTCTGGCTAGGTAAAAATAATACACCGAAATCCATAAATTGTAATATAATGCAATACACTTGGAATGGTTTTTGAGAAAACGAATGGCTTTTGAGATAAAGAATGGCTTTTGAGATAAAGAATAGTTTTTGAGATAAAGAATGGTTTTTGAATAGTAAAGAATTTTGATTTTAAATGGCATTTATGTATAATTCATTTTATTGGAATTACCTTAAATGTTTAGTTGTGATTTGATAAATTGAAATTCGTGATCAAAGTCATTTTATACAAATGATTTATATTATTGGCAATGAATATTTTGAGTTTTGGAATTTGATAAGTATTTAGATTTTCAAATTATGTGCTGTAAATTTTGTCAATGTATATTGTACTATGTTTTAAATTATAGTTGTGCACCATTGAGTTCATCACTCAGAGATAGCTTTGTATGCTGTCGCAGGTGGAAAGAGCATATAGCAGTTGAGTAAGCTTTTTTGAAGATACATTCAGATCAGCTCCAGGTATATCATAGGCATACCCATTTACATAGGTTTTGATGTATTCATGTGATAATATGTATGTAAATTATTTGAGCAGTTGTATAAAAACTCTTGTAAAATATTTTGGTATGTAATTAAATACAAATCATTGTAATATAAATTTGAGATTTCATTTACCTGTATAGTTTTGTAATATTAATTTTTGAGTTTTAGAATCAATGAAATGTTTTTTATGATGAGATTGGTTTGGAAATGAATTGATTTGATTATTGAGATTTGAATTGTGAGTTGAAATGAAGTTATTGGAGTTGTATTTGAGAAAACATATTGGGAGTGTTTTCCTTTTCAGGTTTGAAGAACCGTTTTCTCAAAACACAGCCGGCACTTTGTCGAAATTTTGAAAAAAATTTTGTAACACCAGATTTTAATTGATGATTTAAATTTCACGAAAATTGTTTTAAAATCCCTTGTAGTATATCTAATGGGTTATTGGTAGGCGAAGTATGGTAATTCATTAGGTGTACTATAGGATCATGTTACATCTTACAGAGGAGTACGGTGTGACATGTTTTGTGGTATCAGAGCAATGGTTTTAAAGTGAATTTTGAACTGTAAATTTGAAATCTTTTTATCGATAAATACAACTACTCAAATGTTTAATACATATAGTACATTTACATCATAAATATAAACTAATGGAGAAAAATCTCCTTGTGTTGGTTGTACAGGAATAGAGAATCCTGTGAAAAGATATGGAAGAGAAGAATGAGACAATAGAACAGTCTGTAATGGCAGAAGTACAAGTTGAGGCCCCAGCTCCACAAAGTGTCGAAGGCCCGACTGTACTAGTTTCACCGGTACAAATTACTGCACAAATGGCCCAGCAAATGGCCACTTTCTTTCAACAAATGGCTGATACTCTATCAGCTCAAGCTCAAGCACAAACCCAACCCCCACAAGGGCCGTGTGAAATAGAGAAGAGGGAGAAACCTAGAGGTCAGAGCTCGAATAGTAATTTGGGGAAGAGAAAAGAATTTGAGGAAACCCGAGCTCAGGGATATGACAGAGGCGGATCATCAGGGCAGAGAATACCAAGATCTAGTGGTCGAACAACCAGAAGTTCCTATTCTGCCCGTTTCTGCCATGTTTGTGGTAAGCTACATGGAGGTATTTATCATAAGGCCTCTGGAGCCTGCTACAATTGTGGAAAACTTAGACACTTTGTTAAAGATTGTACTAGAACACCTCGATCTACTCTCCAAAGTTCACAGACAGTCAGTAGAGGTCGAGATAGAAATAGAGTTGGTACTCCTCACAACCATAATATAGTGAATCAACCCGAGCATAGTAGCGCATCAGTTAGAGCGTCACTATGCGCCAAGGGGAAAGAATAGAAACTTTGGATGTCGCTGCTTGTAAGTTCTTCATTTTTGAAAGAAATAATTAATTATTTTTGTTTGATCCCGGCACTACTTAGTTGTATGTTAGTGTTAGAACTATACGTTCTGTTGTTATTCCTTTACAGGGGAATAAATTTTGATGCATTAGTAATTATTCCTTTAAGATAAGGAATGTGATAATAAGTGAAATTAGTTCTGGAAGAGTTTATCAGCGAAAAGTATTTTCTAACACACCATAAATTATAAAGTTAAGTGGTAAGCCTACTTAATGTAAGGCAAGAGGACCTAAAAGTAAGTTACAGTAATAGAATTGCTCTAGATGAGGGCAAAGATGTTACTATTAGTAATTGTCAAGGGATATTGTAATCAGAATCGGTTTAGGATATTAGTGGATTCGAGAAAGATAAGATGTTAGAAAACCTAGTCCATGAGGTTATAATGTAGTGACTATGTAATGTTCTCGATGTTTGTATTGTAAGCTGCAGATTATAGTACCGATACGGGATTATTGTGTAGAGCTACGTGCTTCCTCGTGGTACAATAAAATAAGAATATTTGTAAGTAATCTATAAATTGATATAGTTACGCTCGAATAGAGTACTATTACGGGAAATAAATGTGAAATTTTTTGTTAGAAATTTAAAACTTCAGAACTAGCCTATTGAAAGACTACACTTGTAAGGTAGCTAGAGTCAGTGACTCGGTTACATTAATGTGAACTACCTGTACCACAGTAATTGCTATAAGCTTAGAGATATCAGTACGACTTATCATCCTCAGACGAATTGAGTCTAAATAAGTAATTCAGGTTAATTCTGAAACTCATTGAGTTCCTGTAAACAATGAAATGAAATGATAATAATAACCTATAATATGTGATAAGCCCTCGAGAATATACTGAGAACTTGTGTTATTGAATCTAAGAGGAGATGGGACAAATACCTCCTACTAACAGAATTTGCATACAATAATAAGTGTCAAGTTAGCATACAAATGGTACCCTATGAAACACTATAAGGGAAAAAGTGCAGAACACCAGTACGTTGAACTGAGTTGGTAAAAGAGACTAAAGGACTGGTAAAGAATCCTAGTATGGGAGATCAAGAAACTAATGAATAATAGAAGTTCATGAGGAGGAATACTAAAGGCAGAGGAAAACAATGATGGGAAAGTGAATAAAAATTATGAGATAACGATAACCTCAGTTGTTTAAATCTGATGAATTTCGAGGACGAAATTCCTTTTTAGAGGGGAAGAGTTGTAACGTCATAAATTTCGTAGTCCGTACGTCCTACTGTTTCGATAGCTTATGTCTACCCCGAAAAGTCGAAATGTCTGGAACTACACTGTAATGATAGTAAGGAAGTATAAAATAATGAAAACTGTGATAAGAAAAATTAAAGAAAAATAAAAGAAATAAAATGTGACTAAGTTAAATGAGCCGAACCAGTAGCGATAGGTGACCGCACCGGAAAGTTACGATGATGATCGTTTACTCGCCCTGGACCGCGAGGAACCCAGAAAAATATTTTCGAGCCATAATTAAAGGTCTACTGAGGTGTAATTGACATTGGAAATGTCAAAGAAAATTTAGTAAGTCAATATAAACAAAAATGAAAATTTAAGGAATTGGCGGTACAAGGAGTAAATCAGTAGCACCGAAAAAGTCCAAATTTGACCCGAAGAGGGGCATTTTGGCCATTTGACACCTAGAGTGGACTTTTGACCTAAATGTCCATTAAAAATAAGTAGTATTAAATTGTAAAAATTTAATGAAAAATGAAATTAAGTATAAAATGTAATTTAAAGAAAAAGAGGGCATTAGTGCAATTATGGAGAATTTGAATTATTTAATTAATTCAATAAGTTTAGTAGAACACTAAGTGGACTATATAAGCCACATAAGGACCATAAAATCTGCATTAAAACTTCATCTTCTTCCCATTTTAAGACCTTGCCGAATTCAAGCTCTCCCGTTGTCCTCCATGGCCATCCCACATGCAAGCTTCCTCTCCTTCATGATCAAGTTATGATTCCTATAAGTGTCTTCATTAAAAGTGGTGTACACATCTTGGGAAGAATATTAGGAGCAAAAATAAGGAAGTTTGGTGAGGTTTTGGTCAAGCTCAAAAAGGGTTAGTGCTTAATCTCCCCATTTTCTTTCATTAGATCTTATTTTGAGCTTTGGATGAGTTAATTTATTGAAGAATTTTTGTGTTTGATGAATTATTGGAGTTGAGCCATTCTGGTAGCCATGAAACCTCACCATGAACAACTTGTCCTTGCATGTAAATGGTTTTTTGGATGTTGATGTAAATGTTTAATTGTATTGAAGTTGAATTCCATGTGTAAAGTTTGATTTGTAAGCTTGAAAAGTGAAAATGGAAGTTGATGGGCATGTGTAAACTTGTAGCAGCCTCATGAAGAAGATTGAAGTGTTTAAGTTCATGAAATATTGTTGAATTATGTTGCTTAAGGTGGCAGCATATGTATATGAATAATTGTTTGGACTTGGACATGTAAATGGGGTATGTTCATGTGGTTAAAATATTGTAATTGGACTTTGAAAATTCTGAGTTATAATGTGTATGTTGAGAGTGGTTAGAAGCTGCCCAAAATGACTAAAATGTGATCTAAAGTGTGTTAATGTTATGGTGCCAAATTAGAATTGGCATGAAAGATAAACTTGGTAAGTATTGAATATGTAATTGGTAAGTGTTGAATAATGTGTAACAGGCCAGTGTACACTTTAGCTTAGAACCTTAAGTGTGTAACTCTAATTGGTATAAGACCAATTGAAGGTGAAACTAGGCACAAAATGTGCCAACTTTCATGAAGGAAGCTTACCTAAATTCTGCCTAGAAGGTGACTTGAAAAATGATCAAATCCGGATTAGTGACTTAAAAGCCTGAAAATTGACCATTTGGGCAGCAGTTAGTGTTTTGACCATAACTTACACAAAGCAGGTCCAATTGACCTGAAATTTTTACCATGAATAGTTTAGACATAGATCTACAATTCTTATGAAGAAACCAAACCCATAAATGGCCAGAACCAAGCCAAGTAGCCTGCACAAGTTCGGGTACCAAAATTGACCGAACCAAAAGTGACCTAAAAATGACCTAAGCCTATCATTTTAGTGCATTCTGTCTAGCTTTAGTAAATTGACCATATCTTGGTCTACACTACTTAGAATGACCTAAATTTTTTCCCCGCGTGTAATAAGACGTAGACCTATAAGTTTATAGTTTGGACCAAAACCCGAAAACCAAGGGAACTAAGTCGTCCGGCTAGGTCAAAATAGTACACCGAAATCCGATAAATTGTAATAAAATGCAATACACTTAGAAATAAATTTGGTAACATATACCAACAGTAAAGGGCTATAATGTAACACCCCTATGTTCGGTAGCGTGTTATACTATTCCTGTGACTGGTGTTGTCCGGACAGCTAGGATGCCTAGAACTACACTTAGATATGAGTGAGGAGACATAAAATAATGAAATACAAGAAAAGAAAATACAAGAAAAACAAAGGAAAAATAATAGCAATGAAATGTAAACAAGTTAAACGAGCCAAGAACCCTAGCGATGGGTGACCACACTGGGAAGTCGTGGCGTGGACCGTTGACTAGCCTTGGACCGCCAGAAACCCTGAAAAATATTTTTAAGACAAAATTAAAGACCTATTGAAGTATAAATACCATTAGAAATATCAAAGAAAAATTAATTAATTAGTACAAAGAAAAGTGAGAAATCGAGAAAAGAACAAAACTCAGTGTTACCAAAAAATCGAGAATGCAACCCAAATAGGGGCATTGTGGTCATTTGACACCCCGAGTTGTCTTTTGACCTAAATGTCCATTAAAAATACATGACATTACACTTGGAAAATGTCATGAAAAATTAAATTGGTGGTACCTAATGTAAATAGCAAAAATTGAGAGTTAAATGAGGGAAAATGAAACTTTAGATTAAATTAATATTAAATCTTATATAGTACTCCACTAACTAACATAAGTGGACCACTTACTCTTCATTTAGGACAGCAGATTCATCTTCTTCTTCAACCTCTCAAATTCAACCGAAAATGGAGGAATGAAGAACTCCATGGCCGCATGGTTTGGGAGCTTCATGCAAGCTTGATCCAAGCCTCCTTCCTTGCACTTTCCTTCATTAAAAGTTGTTCATACACCTTGGGCAGTAGATAGGCAGCAAGAAGAACAAGTTTTGGTGAAGTTTTAAAGAGTTTCCAAAGTGGTAAGTAGGTATTTTTGATGCTTGCTTCATTAAAGTTTGTGTGGATGTTATGGGTAGTTGAATTGTGGAAGAATTTTTTAGGTTTAATGTTCTAAGGGAGATGTTTATTTTAGGCAGCCATGGAAACTCCATAAGAACAATTTATCCTTGCTTGTAAAAGGTAGATTAAAGGGTTGATTAAGTGTTTATGTGTGTAGGAATCAATTGGGTGATGTATATTAGATGTATACGTGAATGTACACTTAACTTTGGAAGCTTGGAAAGCAAATTGATGAAGACTACAATTCGGCAACTTGAAGTGTGAACCCAAAATATATATTTCATGGCTTGGTTTATGGAATTATATGATTTAATTATGGTGCTTGTTATGGCAGCTTGTACATGTGTGCAAGAGTTTGAGTTTGGACATGTAAATGAGCTAGGTTATGTGATTGAATTGTTTGTAAGGTGCATATTGAGTGTGGTTATAAGCTGCCTAAATAACCAAAAATGTGTTGTGAAATGTGTTTAGGTTATGGTACAAAACAGAAATGGCATGAATGTGTAAATTAGTAAGTGTTAAATGCATCCTTTGATGAGTGATGGACAATGTTCAATAGGGCAGTGTGTGTTTTGGCTTAGAACCTTAAGTGTGTGGCTCCAATTGGTATGAGACCAATTGGAGGTGAAACTAGGCACAAAAAGTGCCAACTTTCATGAAGGAAGCTTACCAAAATTCTGCTTAGAAGGTAACTTGAAAAATGACCAAATTCGGATTAGTGCATTTAAGGCCTGAAAATTGACCATTTGGGCAATAGTTAGTGTTTTGGCCATAACTCACTCAAAACAGGTCCATTGACCTAAAATTTTTACCATGAATTATAACACCCTCACTGTAGCAATTCCATACATTTTACTGTTCCGGTGACCGGTGTCGGTCCGGACAGCTAGAACGTCTGGAAAAATAATTAGACTAAAGTGAGGAACCATAAATAACTCAAATATTGATAAGAAAAATTTAGTAAAAATTTTAGAAATAAAATACAACCAAGTTAAATGAGCCGGTGCCCTAGCGATGGGTAACCCAGCGGGAAGTTGCGGTTCTCGCAATGAGGAGCCCTAGACCCGGGGAAAAATTCATAAAATAATTTTTGGGACTCCAGAGAAGGGTCATTGAGGTTCCTATGGCATTAGAATGCCAAGAAAATATTTAGAAAAATTTTTCAATCGGTACAGACAATTTTGACCCGTTAAGCCAAACGGTGGGCATTTTGGTCATTTCGCCTTCAGAGACGATTTTTGGCCGACTTGTCCAGTTAAGTAAATAATTATTATGACACAAAATGTGAATAAACATTACTAAAAATTAAATTGAAAATGAGTAGAGATGAAAAGAAAAGAAAATGAAAGAAAATACCTAATAATGACATCATATGATGTCATTAAAAACCTATCCACCAATCACAATTTGTTAAACTCATTAAAAGAGATAAAAGTGACCAAAAATTTGAAAAACCAATCTGCATCTTCAACCTTTGGGCAGCCTAAAAAACGTTGAGAGAGAGAGAGAAGAGGTTCCACCATTAAAGCTCCCTTAAGCTTCATTTCCCACTTCAAACCACCTCAAAACCTTGTCCTCCCTTCACTAAAAATTTCCCTTACCACTAGAGCAAGACTTGGGCAGCAATTAGAAGAAGAGAAAGTGGAAGAAAGTGAGGTGTGAACAAGCTTAGAAAATCACCAAAGAGGTTAGTTCCATAACCTTTGCTTTTACATCTTTCTAATCATGAATTTGAGCTAAGTTAAGTTAAAAATTTGACAAAAATTGAATTAATGAAGCATGGTTATATTCCATGAAGTTTTGGAAGCCTTGACATGAGTTAGGGTTAGGAGAAATCTTTGGTTTAAAGTGACATATTGCTGCCCCTCTTATAAATTATATGATTAGTATAGCAAATTAGGAGTGGGATGCATGAATTGGAGGCTTGGTCAATTAGGGTTAGGGTTTTGGAGAGAAACTTGGACTTTGCTTGTGAAATGGTGAGTGAACATTTTAATGGTCAATTAATGACCATTTGAGGGAAATTGACCATAAATTGAAGTGCATTAGAGTGTTACACAATGAATTGATAGGCTGCCTAGTGACAGCAGCAGGGTGGCTGTGATTCCAGCCCACTTGGACAGCCATAACTTTGGCTGTGTAGGTTCAATTGGTGTTTGGCCAATTGGACATGAAACTAGACTTATAATGGCACATTTTTGTTGAAGAAACCATGCCCAAAAGACCAAAGCAAGTGGACCAAAAGTTGGGCCCAATCCGGATACCCTGCAACAGCACCTGCAGAAATGACCAAATGAACAGTAACTGTTCATTTGGCCATAACTCACTGTAGAAATGGTCAATTGACCTGAAAGTTTTACAGCAACAAGATAAGACATAGACAAACAACTTTCATGAAGAAACTTACCCCAAATTATGGCCATAACCCATTCAACAAGGCAGTGGCAGTCACTGTTCATGGTACTGTAGATTTGGTAAATTTTGCAGAATTAAAATCCGGCCAGCTGTGGTTTTTGGACCATATCTGGAGCTAAAAAACTCCAAATGGAGTGATTTAAAAAACGAAATTCAACTAGACAAAATAAGGAACAACTTTCATGTTTACCACTTCCTCAAATTCCCACTGCAACAGGACCCAATGGAACAGTAAAGTTGGGTCACAAAAACAAAAAATTCTGCTCTCTTGGTTTTAGGTTTGGAAATGGATTTGGTGGTTAATTTCAACAAGTTTTAAATGTAAAATGTGGTACATTGGGGGTGCTAAAACCAATGTACCTATTTTCTATCCAAAAGTCAACATTTTTGTTGACCAATGAGGTGAATAGTGACACCAAAACTTGAAATCCAAAATTTGAAATTAGAAATGCATCTAGGGGACTTTAAATTGCAATTGGCAATTAATACTAGCAAATGTAAAACTCAAAATGTGGTATCTTGGAGAACTTAGGTTCAATAAATTTATTATGTATTAAAAAGTCAACATTTTGGTTGACTAGTAAGATGAATAGTAATCAAAATAATTAGCAAACTAATATGAAGACCTAGAACCAATTCTAAGCTTAAATGCTTAGAATTGTATGACAAATGTGGACTATGCATCCTAGTCAAAATTGTTAAAAAGAAATTAAGGCCATAAATTTGAAATCCATGAAATATTCATGGATTACTTGAAACATGAAAAATAAGTCACTTAATTGATGTGAATAGATAGCTAGGGCTTATATGCCCATCACAAATGGAATTCATAAAATATTAGTAACTCAACTTGAAATATAAAATTTATAATTACATAAGTAGATTCTTGACTGTATAAATGAGAAAGGAAAAAATGTTTTGAATACAATGGTACATGTGAACCATTGTTTAGAATTGTGATCAATATGAATAACATAATGAATAAATAAATAAACCATATTAATGTATAAATGAGACATTAGTTCTCATTATTGTAGAGAGGAGAAGTATTTTGAGTAAAATGGTATAAAAGGATAATTGATGTGAATTGTGATCATATAAATGATCAAATGAATGTATGAATTATAATTGAAATTTATCATGAAATAATAAAGTCATAAAACACAATATATTAATATTTAATGATATTATGTGCCCTTGTATTACCTAAACATGTGTGTCAGATTGGATAGTTTGGCATGCCAATAGGGTATTGTTTTAGCAGTACTGCGAAAGGCTTTATGCCTGTATTCAAGGCTTTATGCCCACATTCATGGCTTTATGCCAACATTCATGGCTTTTATGCCCGATTATGTGTTATCATGGCTTTTTAGCCATACTGACTGCATACGTGGTTGACGTTCTGCGTCCCATGGTATGACGGCCCGAGGCACTGCGGTGTCCAGTGCCAACGACCCGTTATCCAGTTTAGTCAGCCTGTCATAGGTTACTTGGGCAGTGAAATTTATTGAGATAAGTTAAGAATATTAGCAATTAAAAATATTAGAAAATAAATAAAATAAATGAGTAAGATGTGTCTTAAAATAAATTAGAATAGTTATTTATTAGAAAGAATCGAAATGAACTGGACCGATATCAAAATTTACTTATTATGAAACAATCTGAGACAACCTAGCAAGTATAGAGGAAATGCTAAAAGATTAGCAAAGAAAATTATAACATAAATAAATATTGCAAATGTGACTTATATAATAATATAAGCATAAATTTATTATTTTTAGATCATTTTTCTTTGTACATTATTACTGTACATTGGCGAAATAAACACTTTCAAAGAAGATTAAATTAGGATAAAACATATTAAATTTTAGAAACCGCATGTGAAGTATAAATAAATCTTAATTATTTGAATTATGTTTTATTTCTATCTTTATTTGTATATTATTTCCTTGTTATATTATTGCACCACTAAGCAGCAATGCTTAGCGCGATGGAATTGTTTCCTTGCGTAGGTACTGAAGCTAGAAGCCAATGGACGTTTGACTGGGAATTTTGGGAGTTTTGATCTGCAGAGTGTCAAAGTTGGTCACCTCCTCAGCAATGCATGTAGATAGGGCCCATATAGATCATATTTTATATTTTGTATAAAATGCTTAGATATTGTATTGTAATGTATATTATGAACAGGTAATTAATAAGAATGCGATGTAAATTAATTAATTAGCTTTTTCTTATGTAATTAATTTATATATCATGTAAATTATGAAATTTTGTAATTATTTTGTAAATTTTGTAAATTAAGGAAATTTGAAAATTTTGCTTATGTAATTTGAGAATGTTTACACATGAATTGAGTATGAATGGAAATGATTATGAAATTGAAATGTATGGATGAGATTTGAAATATGAGAAAATTATGAGAATGATTGATGAGATAATTATGATTAGCATGGATAAGATTGTATCTTAGAAATATTGTTGAATTTCAAACAGGTGAATATTGAAATACGCCAAACGATAATAAAATAGGGGAAAATCCGCTGGTTTCTCCATCAAAAACTAATTGATATTAAATTAAATGAATTCAAAATTATTTTAAAAAAAAAAGTAAGATAAGTTATGGTGCTCCGACACCGAATGTAGCACACTTTGCTCGGCTACACTGTAGTCGGGTGAGGGGTGTTACATTTATAGTTGAGACATATATTTACAAGTATTATGAAGACACCAAAGCCCAAAAATGACCATAAGCAAGTCAAATAGCTTGCACAAATTCGGGTCCAAAAACTGGCCGAACCAAAAGTGACCTAAAATTACCTAAAGTGACCAATTTTGGTACATTCTGACCAGCAATAGTAAAATAACTTGGACTACATTACTCAGAATGACATGAAATTTTGCCCCGCATGCAATAAGACATAGATCTACAAGTTTATAGTTTTGACTGAAACCCAAAAACTGAGGGAACTAGGTCATCTGGCTAGGTCAAATTTGTATATCTAAATCCGACAAATTACAATAAAACGCAATATACATGGAAATAAATTTGGTAACATGTACCAATACAAAAAGGCTATAAAATGTGACATATTAGAAACATTAAAACCTAATTTACCTAGAATGCATTGAGGTTCGACATCTTAGGTTGACTAAGGAAATAATGGAATTTGATAAATTAATTATTGAACCTTATTCTTAGAGACAGTTTAAATGAGTACTGAAACATTTTAAATTGTGTGTTTCAGTTAGCAAAGACTCAAGGAAAGGGAAGGAAACACTGAGTCAGAGCCAAGAGACAGTTATCAGAGGTTTGTGCACAATAGTTATTTCTTTTGAATTTTTCAATTGAAATAAATTATGATTATTTTTATGTTATTGCTTTAAATTGTGTTTGTGCACAATAGTTATTTCTTTTGAATTTTTCAATTGAAGTAAATTATGATTATTTGTATGTTATTGTTTTAAATTGTGTTTATGCACAATAATTTTGACTTCTCATTTTCTACTTAAAAATTTAATTGAACATTATAGTTTTAAATTGTGTCCGTGCACAATACTTTTATATTCACTGCTTTTACTAGCAAATTTATTTGGAGAAATGAGTTATGAATAATTTTTTATTGCTTTGGTTTTGGGAATATTATTTGGAAATTATTGTGTTGCAAACTTTGCAAATGGAAATTTTGAGATAAAATGTGATTTATGGCTTGTATGAAATATTGTGATTTGAAATTGTTTTGATTCACACTTGGCATGACACTGTTACTATGTTCCTCCTCCATTTATGGGGTGAGTGTGATATATTCCTCCCTCTTTGACTTATCAGTCTGGGTTTAGTGTGATTATGTTCCTCCCTCTTTGACTTGCTAGTCTGAGGTGAGTGTGGATGAGTACTCATTATTTAGCTAGCTTCCTCCCTCATTGATTTTGATTATTGGGGTGAGTGTGTCTTGTCGTGGTGTACAACATGGCATGTGTGGAAAATTGTGTCATGGCCCAAATTGTGTTATTAATTTGCAAAACTGTATTATTCAGTTATTTGATTAAATTGTGTTATCGATTGGCAACACTGTATTCTTCAGTTATTTGATCGAATGGTGTTATTGATTGATAAAACTGTATTATTCAGTTATTTGATCAAACTGTGTTATTGATTTGCAAAACTGTATTATTCAATTATTTAATCAAATTGTGTTATTGATTGGCAAAATTGTATTATTCAGTTATTTGATCAAATTGTGTTATTGATGGGCAAAACTGTGTTATTCTATTATTTGATCAAATTGTGTTATTGATTGGCAAAACTGTATTATTCAGTTATTTGATCAAATTTGTGTTATATGAACTTTGTAAATTTTGAAATGGAATTGTAAACTATTTGATTTTTGAATTGTCAATAAAAGATTTATGTATCATATTTCAAATTGTTATTGTGCACCACTGAGTAAATTTTACTCAGCGATAGCTTTTCATTGCTGTTGCAGGTAGACAGACTGATAGGGCAGCAGACTAGGCTGCTAGTACTACACTGAGAGATCATCGGGCATATTGAGTGTACCATAGTTTGGATTTTATATTGCAATGTATGTTCACTGTATGTATATAGTGTTATTGGTTTTGAGCAGTTGTAAATTAAAGTTGTACATTAAAGTTGTAAAATAAATTGTGAATTATTTTGGCTTGTAAAATTTGTACTATATTTCTTTTATCTCAGCCTTTGAAAATATTGAAAAATTACTATGGATTTGAGTTGAGAAACATATCGAGTTGATTAAATGTTGGAGTTTGAGATTAGAAAATATATTTGAAGTACTTTTTAACAAGTTTTTGAAGAACTGTTTTATTCAAAATACAGATGGCACTCCGCCAAAATTTTTACAGAAATTACTAATAATTCAAATGTGTTAGCTGTTTCACTTCAGTTCAAAAAATTTTCTTTTTTTAACACCTGTAAATAGTGTTCACCACTGTAAAAAGAAGTAAGAAAAGTTTTAAAATCCCTTGTAGTGTATTTAATGGGTTATCAGTAAACAAAGTTAGTAATTCATTAGGTATACTATAGGATCATGTCATGCCTTACAGAGGGGTAGGGTGTAACATATAAAATGTGACATATTGGTAACATTAGAATTGACTCACTTAGAGTGCATTAAGGGTCAACATTATTGGTTGACTAATGAAATGAATTGAAGGGAATAGTACTAAAAAAATTTAAATATTAGATTTTATGGTTGGAAACAAATTCATTGAGTAATGAAACACTTTAAATTGTGTGTTTCAGTTGATAAGGATATTGATAAGAATAACGAACATTGAGTTAAGGCCTAGGAGCGACTCAAATCAGGTTTGTGCACAATTAGTTTTTAACTGATTTTGTTCTGAATATTTCATATGATTAAATGACATATTTTTCTTATGTATTATGTTTAACAAGAATTGTATTTAATTCAATGATTATTGAAATTTTTATAGCATGTATGAATTTAGCTTTATGAAATGGTATTTCAACAAGTGTTAAGCATTGTTGCGAATTGAATAAATTATGTTTTGGAAAATTGTGATAGAACATATTTTGAATTGTGATGGGCAATTTGCATGGAAAAATGCAAATTTATGATTTTTAATTGTGATGAGCATAAAAATTATTGGATATTGGAATTGACTCTGAATCGAATTGTATTGCGATTTATGCTCACTAAAAGGATTGTGATATTGTTTTATATCTCACTATAGATGCTTGACTAGGTTATTACTCGTCTCTCTCATTTGTTGAGAAGACAATGGAGTTAGTTGTATTTTGATTACCATGGTACACGCACAGGCTTAGATTCTCCTCCTATTAGAGGTTAGATCTAAGTTTTTTATGTTATGGCCCTTTCGAAAGTTTCATTATTGTGATGTGTACTGTGCACGATGATTCGACCTCCCCGACCATAGGGAGTTAGAATCTATTTTGACCTCCCTGAGCATAGAGAGTTAGAATCACCCCGAAGATGACCCTTTCGGATTAGTCTTGCATAATTAGTGAGATAAAGAATAGTTTTTGAGATAAAGAATGGCTTTTGAGATAAAGAATGGCTTTTGAGATAAAGATGGCTTTTGAGATAAAGAATAGTTTTTGAGATAAAGAATGGTTTTTGAATAGTAAAGAATTTCAATTTTAAATGGCATTTATGTATAATTGATTTTATTGGAATTACCTTAAATGTTTAGTTGTGATTTGATAAATTGAAATTCGTGATCAAAGTCATTTTATACAGATGATTTATATTATTGGCAATGAATATTTTGAGTTTTGGAATTTGATGAGTATTCAGATTTCCTAATTATTTGCTGTAAAATTTTGTCAATGTATATTATACTATGTTTTAAATTATAGTTGTGCACCATTGAGTTCACCACTTAGCAATAGCTTTGTATGTTGTCATAGGTGAAAAGAGCATAGAGCAGTTAAGTAAGCTTCTTTGAAGACACATTCAGATCAGCTCTAGGTATATCATAGGTATACCCATTTACATAGGTTTTGATGTATTCATGTGATAATATGTATGTAAATTATTTGAGCAGTTGTATAAAAACTCTTGTAAAATATTTTGGTATATAATTAAATACAAATCATTGCAATATAAATTTGAGATCTCATTTACCTGTATAGTTTTATAATATTAATTTTTGAGTTTTGTAATCAATGAAATGTTTTTTGTGATGAGATTAGTTTGGAAATGAATTGATTGGATTATTGAGATTTGATGAAGTTATTGGAGTTGTATTTGAGAAAACATATTGGGAGTGTTTTCCTTTTCAGTTTTGAAGAACTGTTTTCTCAAAACACAGCCAACACTTTGCCAAAATTGTGAAAAAAATTTTGTAACACCAGATTTTAATCGATGATTTAAATTTCACGAAAATTGTTTTAAAATCCCTTGTAGTATATCTAATGGGTTATCGGTAGGCGAAGTATGGTAATTCATTAGGTGTACTACGGGATCATGTTACATCTTACAGAGGAGCAGGGTGTGACAAAATCTCTATCAGGGCACTACTGTTGTGGCTACTGCTATGGCTATATCTGGTCTCTAATACCTATGCGATGGAAAACCAACGCACTAAGCGAATTGCTTAGTGGTGCATAACTTTAAAGAAAAGTAACTAAATATGTATGGTAATAATTTCTAGGCAAATTTCATAAATTCTAAGTCATTTATGAATTTTCTGCACTTTGGAAATAATTAGATTTAACAGTATCTTATCTGTGCATTTATTTCATTTTTAGTCTTTTTAAAATCATATCAGTGCCCAAGTAACCTATAACAGACTATAAAGGCTGGATACTATGTCTACCCTGTATATAATTGTCATGTCAGGCACAAGGCCAGTAGGTAGGCTTTTAATGCCAGAAATGAAATTAGCCACAATGGCCAACGGGCAGGCATATAGCCTGTAGAATAATCATATCAGACATATTTTGTCGATTAATAATTATTCATGTAGACAGTACTGCTATCTGTAGTCCCTAATTGGTATACCAATCGATCCAAACTATATACATAAGCCTAGGTTTACTTTGGGTAACTAAGCATTATTAATTTCACATTAGAAATTTCAAGTCAAGTTATAGTGGGAAAGTGAGTCCCACATACCTATTTCATGTAATTTAGTGTTTAGTAACATATTAGGGTTAAAATCCTACCATAAAATAATTTGTCTTGTGAACCTTTCATTAGGTTCAGTTTTAATATCTTACCTATCAATTTGATCACTTTGTGGCCACTGTTTTGTAAAACCCCTATGCTCGGTAGTGCATTCTACTGTTCTGGTGATCAGTGTTGTCCGGACAGCTAGAATGCCTAGAACTACAATTAAAAGTTAGTGAAGAGACATAAAATAATGAAATACAAGAAAAGAAAATACAAGAAAAACAAAGAAAAAATAATAGCAGTGAAATGTAACCAAGTTAAACAAGCCGAGAGCCATAGCGATGGGTGACTGCACTGGGAAGTTGCGGCATAGACCGTTGACTAGCCTTGGACCGAGGGGAACCCTAGAAAATATTTTTAAGACTTAAATAAACATCTATTAAAGTATAAATGTCATTATAAATATCAAAGAAAAATTAAATAATTAGTACAAAGAAAGACGAGAAATCGAGAAAACGACAAAACTCGGTGTTACCGAAAAATCGGGAATGCAACCCGAACAGGGGCATTGTGGTCATTTGACACCCCAAGTTGTCTTTTGACCTAAATGTCCACTAAAAATAAATGATATTACACTTGGAAAATGTCATGAAAAATTAAAATAGTGGTACATAATCTAAATAGCAAAAGATATGAGGAAAATATGAAAAATTGGAAAGATTAACATTAAAATATACTTTTATTCAATTAGTGCTCCACTAACTTAATATATTTGACACATAATCAAACTTGGGATAGCCACCTCCACTAACAGCCTTCTTCCTCATCTATGCTTCTCCATTGCCGAACCCATTTCTCCCAAGCTTCCATCCATGGCCGTCCACCATGAACTTCATTATGAACAGCTTGTTCTTGCATGTAAATAGTGGTTTGAATGATGATTTAAATGTTTGATTGTATTGTAGTTGAATTCCATGTGTAAGGTTTGATTTGAAAGCTTGAAAAGTGAAAATGGAAATTGATGAGTATGTGTAAGCTTATGGCAGCCTCATGAAGAAGATTGAAGTGTTTGAGTTCATGAAATATTGTTGAATCATGTTGTCATTGATGGCAGCATGTGTATATAAATAATTGTTTGAATTTGGACATGTAAATGAGGTATGTCATGTGATTAAATTGTTGTAAATGGACTTTGGAAAATTCTGTGTTATAGTGTGCATATTGAGAGTGGTTACAAGCTGCCAAAATGACCAAAAATTGTGAAGTAAAGTTTGTTAATGTTAAGATACAAACCAGAATTGGCATGAAGGAAGTAGTTTGGTAAGTATAAAATGTGTAATTGATATGTGATGAAGAAGTGTGTAGTAGGGCAATGTGTGTTTTGGCTTAGAACCTTAAGTGTGTGACTCCAATTGGTATGAGACCAATTAGAGGTGAAACTAGGCACAAAATGTGCCAACTTTCATGAAGGAAGCTTACCTAAATTATGCCTAGAAGGTGACTTGAAAAATGACCAAATCCGAATGAGTGACTTGAAAGCCTAAAAATTGACCATTTGGGCAGTAGTTAGTGTTTTGACCATAACTTACTCAAAAACAGTTCCAATTGACCTGAAATTTTTACCATGAATAGTTGATACATATATCTACAATTCTTATAAAGACACCAAAGTCCAGAAATTGCCAGAACCAAGCCAAATAGCTTGCACAAATTCAGGTCCAAAAACTGGCCGAACCAAAAGTGACCTAAAAATGACCTAAAGTTACCATTTTGATGCATTCTGTCCAGCATTGGTAAATTGACAATAACTTGGTCTACACTGTAACATCCTCCCGGTAGCAACTCCGTACATTCTACTGTTTCGGTGACCGGTGTCGGTCCGGACAGCTAGAACGTCCGGAAAAATATTTAAACTAAAGTCAGGAACCATAATTAACTCAAATATTAATAAGAGAAATTTAGTAAAAATTTTAGAAATGAAATACAACTAAGTCAAATGAGCCGGTGCCCAAGCGATGGGTAACCCAGAGGGAAGTTGCGGTTCTCGCAACGAGGAGCCCTAGACCCGAGGGAAAAATTATAAAATAATTTTTGGGACTCCAGAGAAGGGTCATTGAGGTTCCTATGGCATTAGAATGCCAAGAAAATATTTAGAAAAAATTTTCAATTGGTACAGACAATTTTGACCCGTTAAGCCAAACGGAGGGCATTTTGGTCATTTCGCCTTCAGAGGTGATTTTTGGCCGACTTGTCCAGTTAAGTAAATAATTATTATGATTCAAAATATGAATAAATATTGCTAAAAATTAAATTGAAATGTGGAAGAAAAGAAAAGAAAAGAAAAATCAAAAATTAAGCAAATTATGACATATTATGATGTCACTCACTTACTTCCAACCAATCACAATTAAACAACCTATTAATTAATAAATAAAAAGAGATAAATATGGCCAAAAACAAAAGAAATCAGCAGCCCTTCTTCTCCTTAGAAAAACGTTTTACACCCCCTCCCCTCTTCCTCCATTGAATCTCAACCAAAGCTCCATTTTCATCCTTATTTCATCACAAACTCTCCTAAGTCCTTTCACTAAAAACTTGTCTATACCTCTTGGGAAGTGTTTGGCAGCCAAGAAGAAGAAAGAAAGTGAAGATTGGGACTTGGAAAAATCTGCCTACAAGAGGTTAAAGTGAGGTTAGTGCACATATGTATTTAAAACTCCTTAATTCCATGTTAGAGATGTGTAATAGGTAAGAAATTGTGAAATAAATGAACTAAACTCATGTGTATGAAGCCCATGGATTTCGGCTGCCCCTAAGGAAGGAACAAGATTGAGTGTTTGGATGGACTTGGAGTGCACTAGAGATTATGTTTAAAGTGTATGAACATAAGGATAATGAAGTAGTTGGTTAATTAAGGTAAATTGTGTAAATTTTGAATTTAAGCTAGGGTTTTGGGAGTGAAAATTTGATTTGGCTTATGGAATGATTAGTGGACATTCTAATGGTCAATTAGTGACCATTTAAGGCAAGTAAATCATAATTTGAAGTGAGCTAATGCATGGTAAACTGAAATGGGAAGGCTGCCAAGAGACAGCAGAAATGAGGCTGTGAGTCCAGCATGTTTGGACTGCCATATCTTTGGCTGTGTAGGTTCAATTGGTGTTTGGCAAATTGGACATGAAACTAGGCTTATAATGGCACATTTTTTCTGAAGAAACCATGCCCAAAAGACCAAAGCAAGAGGACCAAAACTTGGCCCCAATCCGGACACCCTGCAACAGCCCTTGCAGAAATGACCAAATGAATAGTAACTGTTCATTTGGCCATAACTCACTGTAGATTTGGTCAATTGACCTGAAATTTTTACAGAAACAAGTTAAGACATAGACAAACAACTTTCATGAAGAAACCTACCCCAAATTATGACCAGAACCTAACCCAAATGGCAGTCACAATTACTGTTCAAACCTGCAACTCTGCAGATTTTCATTTGAGCAGTAATGTTTGGATGGCTATAACTCTCTCTAGAAAACTCGGATTTAGGCGATTCTTGAACCGATGAAAACCTAAGGCATAGTAGAACATTTCATTTGAAGAAAGTTAGACCAAATTATGAACTTAACTTGATCAAATTACTAACCAAAGTTGGACAAAAAATCTGCCAGACCCAAAATCTCAGCATGAACAGTGCACGTGAACAGTAAACTTATTTTGGCCATAACTTGAGCTACAAAACTCCAAATGGAGTGATTCAAAAAAGGAAATTCAACTAGACAAAATAAGGAACAACTTTCATGTTTACCATTTCCTCAAATTCCCACTGTAAAAATAACAAATGGAATAGTAAAGATGAAGCATGAAAATCGAAAATTTTGCTCAATTAGCATTAAGCTTAAAAATGGTATTGGCAACCAATACCAACAAGTTTGAAATACAAAATGTGGTATGTTTGAGGTGTTAAGACCAATACACCTATTTTCTATCCAAAAGTCAACATTTTTGTTGACCAATGAGGTGAATAGTGACACCAAAACAAAAAATTGGCAATTTTGCCAAAATGACCTAAGCTTTGAGAAAGTGACCAAAGCCAACAAGTTTTGAATACAAAATGTGGTATGTTGGGAGTATTAAAACCAATGTACCTATTGTTTATGCAAAACTCAACATTTTAGTTGACTAATGAAATGAATAGTGACACCAAAACTTGAAATTCAAAATTTGAAATTAGAAATGCATCTAGGGGACTTTAAATTGCAATTGGCAATTAATACTAGCAAATGTAAAACTCAAAATGTGGGATCTTGGTGTAAGAAGAATTAATATATTCATTAAGTATAAAAAGGTCAACATTTTGGTTGACTAGTAAGGTGAATAGTAATCAAAATGATTAGTAAATTAAGATGAAGACCTAGAACCAATTCTAAGCTTAAATGCTTAGAATTGTATGACAAATATGGACTATGCATCCTAGTCAAAATTGTTAAAAAGAAATTTAGGCCATAAATTTGAAATCCATGAAATATTCATGGATTACTTGAAACATGAAAAATAAGTCACCTAATTGATGTGAATAGATAGTTAGGGCATATATGCCCATCACAAATGGAATTCATAAAATATTAGAAATTCAACTTGAAATATAAAATTTGTAATTACATAAGTAGATTCTTGAATGTATAAATGAGAAAGGAAAAATGTTTTGAATACAATGGTACATGTGAACAATTGTTTAGAATTGCGATCAATATGAATAACATAATGAATGGATAAATAAACCATATTAATGTATGAATGAGACATTAGTTCTCATTATTGTAAAGAGGAGAAGTATTTTGAGTACAATGGTATAAAAGAATAATTGATGTGAATTGTGATCATATAAATGATCAAATGAATGTATGAATTATGATTGAAATTTATCATGAAAAAAATGAAGTCATAAAGCACAATATATTAACATTTTAAAATATCAAATGCCCTAGTATACCTAACAAGATTGGTTTGGATAGTTTGGCATGCCAATAGGGTATTGTGTTAGCAAGATCGCGAAGGCTTTATGCTGTATTCATGGCTTTATGCCCGTATTCATGGCTTTTATGCCCATATTCATGGCTTTTATGCCCGATTATGTGTTATCATGGCTTTTTAGCCATCTCGATGCATACATGGTTGACGTTCGTCCCATGGTATGACGACCGAGGCACGCGGTGTCGGTGCCAACGACCGTTATCGATCCGATCGTCTAGTATAGGTTACTTGGGCGATCAATTAAAGTATTATTCAATTCATGAGCTAAGTTAAGTTAAGTATAATGAAAATCCAGTACAATTAAATTAAGTATTGAATGAATAAGCAAAAGAGATTAGCAAAAGAAACATAACAAAAATATAAATTGCAGAACCGTACAGACTTGAAATACAATACAGATAGAATAAATTATATACCTGCTAGTATTACTGAAAAGTTATAAACTAAGCACTTCCAAAGAGGAACAAACTAGTATATAAGATCGTTGATACTGGAAATACCATACCAAATTAAATTGATTCTTGAGTATCTGAATTATCATTTATTTCTTTCTTTACTTGTATATATTATTTCGGTTATATTATTGCACCACTAAGCGAAATGCTTAGCGCGATGGAATTGCTTCCTCGTGCAGTCTTGAAAGGTAAAACCAGATGGTATCGATTGAGATTTTTGGAGTCCAGATCTGCAGAAGTGTCAGAAGAGTTCAAGATTGTCACCTCCTCAGCAATGCATGTAGATAGGGCTCATTTTATACATGTTATGTATATTGTTCATTCCTAGCACATTGTAAATTATTTGTATATCTTGTACAAAATAAACTCATGTAATTAACCTATGAATTATGGAAGCTATTCAAAGTAAGTATTTTAGTATGTGAATTGAATTTAAGTTATAATGAGATTATACTTGTGAATATTGAGATATTGAAAATCTAATGAGATTTCTGAGAAATCTGGATACTGTATTGAGATACATTATGTTTGAAAATTTTTGAGACTATTAAGTTTGAGAAATTGAGTATATATTGAAGTTGTCTTTGGCAAGTTCGAATAATCATTAGTCCAAATTACAGCCGACACTTTGTCGGATTATCGTTAAAATTTTTGAAATTTCCAATTTAGTTAGATTTTGACACTTAGTAAAAATAGCCTAAATCTTCAATAAAGTTTTTGAATAAATAAATCAAGAACTGTAATGAAATCAGATAAAATAGAGTGCTCCGGCACACTGAGTGGCATAACTTGCTCGGCTACACTGTAGTCGGGTAAGGGGTGTCACATACACAACTCAGAATGACCTGAAATTTTGCCCCACGTGCAATAAGACATAGGCCTACAAGTTTGTTGTTTTGACTGAAACCCAAAAGCTGAGGGAACTAGGTTGTCTGGCTAGGTCAAAATAGTATACTGAAATCTGGTAAATTGCAATAAAATGCAATACACTTGGAAATGAAATTGTTAACATGTACCAATACTAAAAGGCTATAAAATGTGACATTGGTAACATTAAACCTAATTCACCTAGAGTGCATTGAGGGTCAACAATTTAGGTTGACTAAGGAAAAGAATAAAATTCAATAAATTAATTATTAAGCCTTATTGTTAGAGACAGTTTAAATGAGTACTGAAACACTTCAAATTGTGTGTTTCTGTTAGCAAAGACTCAGGGAAGGGGAAGGAAACACTGAGTTAGGGCCAAGAGACATTTATCAGAGGTTTGTGCACAACAGTTATTTCTTTGATTTTTCAATTGAAATAAATTATGAGAATTTTGTATGTTATTATTTTAAATTGTGACAATTGGTTTGAAAGGTATTTGATGGATACATATTGCTTGAAAAACGCTGTAAATGGTTTGAAACCACAGCTATCTTGTATATTGATTAAATTCTTCGCTAGCTTATCTAGTGGGATGAATTGACTTTGAATTCCCTCTCTGGCTGAAGTGTTGAGGTGTGTGAATGTTGAGGATGAATAGAATGAGTACTCATATTATTGCTAGCTAGCTATGTTATTCCTCACTAGCCATCAGCTTTTGGGATGAATTGATCTTTGGAACATGATTAAGTTGTGTGTGTGATTTATTGATATTTATTATGATATTGTGAAATGGAGTTTAAATTCTTTATGACATTCACTGTCTTTGAATTTAACTATGCTTTTAAGTATCCATTATTTATATGACTTATGATTTATGATTTAAAGTTGCATTTTGTTAATGTTGTGTACCACTGAGACATTGGCTCAGCGATAGCTTTTCATTGCTATCGCAGGTAGACAGACTGACAGGGCAGCAGACTAGGCTGCTAGTGCTTTATTGAAAGTTCATTGGGTATATTGTGTAACACCCTCCCGGTAACTACTCCGTACATCCTACTGTTCCGGTGACCGGTGTCGGTCCGGACAGCTAGAACGTCCGGAAAAATATTTAAACTAAAGTCAGGAACCATAATTAACTCAAATATTAATAAGAAACACTTAGTAAAAATTTTAGAAATAAAATACAACCAAGCAAAAGCAGGTGCCCAAGCGATGGGTAGCAGGAGAAGTTGCGATTCTCGCAACGAGGAGCCCTAGACCCGGGGGAAAAATTATAAAATAATTTTTGGGACTCCAGAGAAGGGTAATTGAGGTTCCCATGGCATTAGAATGCCAAGAAAATACCTAGAAAAATTTTTCAATCAGTACAGACGATTTTGACCCGTTAAGCCAAACGGAGGGCATTTTGGTCATTTCGCCTTCCGAGGTGATTTTTGACCGACTTGTCCAGTTGAGTAAATAATTAATATAACGTAAAATATGAATAAACATTACTAGAAATTAAATTGAAAATGAGTAGTGGAGGAAAGAAAAGAAAATGAGGAAAAAAAGGTATTTATTACATCATGGTGATGTCATTAAGAAAACAATGACCAATCAAAATTAAACTATTATTTGACTAACTATTAAAATAGATAAGAGAAGACCAAATTGGCAAAAATTGCAGCAGTTCCTCCCCAAAACAAACCAGCCGAAACACACTAGAACCCTCCTCCATTGATGTTCACTTCAAACCTTCAATTCCCTCCTTCATTTCACCCTAAAACCCTAGCTTCCTTTCACTAAAATTTGTCCTAGCACCTTGCATAATCTTTTGGCAGCCAAGAAGAAGAAAGAAAGTGAAGCTTTCTCAAGCTTAGATTGGCATACAACAAGGTTAGTGCATATATACACTTAAAACTTTTAATTTCTATGTTAAGGACTTGAAACCAACAAGTATTTGTGAATGAAATGAACCAAACTCATATGTATGTCCAATATAGAATTCGGCAGCCCTATTGAAGGTATAGGAATAAGTGTTTTGTTGGTCTTAAAGTGGACTAAAAATGATGTTGAGGATATATATATATATATATATATATATATATATATATATATATATATATATATATATATATATATATATATATATATATAGGTGATCTCAGCCACTGTTGCAAGAAGGATGATGAGAAAAGGCTGTGAAGCCTACCTAGCACATGTGGTGGATACTAGGCAGGCTAAGCCAAACTTGAGTGACATACCCACAGTGAGAGACTTCCCAGAAGTATTTCCTAAAGAGTTGCCTGGTTTGCCACCAGAAAGGGAAGTCGAATTTGCTATTGAGACAACTGCCAGATCTGACACCCATTTCTATTGCTCCTTATAGGATGGCAACTCTTGAATTGAGGAGTTGAAAACTTCGATTGCAAGAGTTCTGGATAAGGGGTTCATACGCCCATGTGTCACCATGGGGAGCTCGAGGTCTTGTTTGTAAAGAAGAAGGATGGGACTTTGAGGCTATGTATTGATTACCTGTGATTGAATAAAGTGGTATGAAGAACAAATATCCGTTGCCTAGAATTGATGATCTGTTTGATCAGTTGAAGGGAGCAGGAGTATTTTCTAAGATTGATCTCAGATCAGGGTATCATCAGTTGAGGGTGAAGGATGCAGATGTGCCAAAGACTGCATTCAGGACCCGATATAGGCATTATGAGTTCCTAGTGATACCCTTTGGCCTAACAAATGCACCAGCAGCATTCATGGACCTTATGAACCGTATCTTCCATCCATACTTAGATCGGTTCGTAGTGGTCTTTATTGATGATATTTTGGTGTATTCCAAGACCAGGGAAAAACATGATGAGCATTTGAGGATTGTTCTGCAAATCCTGAAAGAAAAGAAGCTGTATGCTAAGTTGTCCAAGTGTGACTTTTGGCTGAATGAGATTGCATTCCTTGGACACATAGTGTCAGCTGATTGGATTAGGGTGGATCCCAAGAAAATAGAAGCAGTGATGGAATGGAAGCCTCCCAGAAACACAACTGAGGTCAGAAGCTTCTTGGGGCTAGCTGGGTATTACAGAAGATTTGTGAAGGGATTTTCCCTAATAGCTGCTCCAATGACCAAGTTGTTACACAAGAATGTCGATTTGTTGGAATGACAAATGTCGGACCAGTTTTGAGAGGTTGAAGGCTATGTTGACAGAGGCACGGTGTGCACACAGCCAGTGTCAGGAAAGGACTTTGTGGTCTACAGTGATGCCTCTCATAATGGGTTAGGGTGTGTATTGATGCAAGAGGGGAAGGTGGTCGCCTATGCCTCCAGGCAGTTGAGGCCACATGAACAGAACTACCCTACCCATGATCTAGAGGTTGCAGCAATTATCTTCGCACTGAAGATATGGAGGCATTACTTGTATGGTGAAAAGTGCTACATTTACACAGACCACAAGATTTTAAAATATTTGCCAACTCAGAGGGAGCTCAACCTTAGACAGAGGCGATGGATTGAGTTCCTGAAGAATTATGATTGTGTAATTGACTACCATCCTGGGAAGGCAAATGTAGTTGCTGATGCTTTGAGCAGAAAATCCATAACAGCCTTGAGATCATTGAATGCCCGTCTATCTTTGGTTCGTGATGGAGCTATCTTGGCTGAGTTGCAAGTGAGGCCAAACCTACTACAGCAGATTTTAGATGGGCAGAAGGTAGATGAGAAGCTAATGGCTATTATGAGCAAAATCCCAGAGGGAAAAGCAACTGACTATGAAGTGAAAGCAGATGGGTGTCTGTATTACAAAGGAAGACTGTGTACCGGATAATGGGAATTGAAAGCCGAGATTCTAAAAGAGGCACACACCAGTGTATATGCTATGCACCCAGGAAGTACAAAGATATATCATGGCCTGAAGCTTCAGTATTGGTGGCCTGGTATGAAAAAGGACATAGCTGATTATGTGACTAAATGCTTGACATGTCAGCAAGTCAAGGCAGAACACCAAGTTCCATCAGGTTTGCTACAGCCTATACGCATACCTGAATGGAAATGGGATTGGGTCACCATGGATTTTGTAAGTGGTCTACCTCTCACGCAGAAGAAACATGATGCAGCATGGGTGATAGTTGATAGATTGACAAAGTCAGCACACTTTCTGCCAGTTAGGACTGACTACTCACTAGAGAGGTTAGCAGAATTGTATATTAGTGAGATAGTTAGACTGCATGGAATTCCACTTTCCATCATATCTGATCGAGACCCAAGGTTTACATCGAGATTTTGGAAGAAGTTACATGAGTCCTTGGGTACACAACTCCATTTCAGCACAGCTTTCCATCCTAAGACGGATGGGCAATCAGAAAGAGTAATCCAGGTAAACAATTGAAACCCATGAAATTGATACAAATATAGAACTGAAATGATAATAATAACATGAAATATTTGTCAGGTCCTTGAGGATATGCTGAGGAGTTGTGTCATTGAGTTTGAGGGAAGTTGGGATGATACCTCCCAGCGCGAGTTTGCATACAACAATAGCTACCAAGCTAGCATTCAAATGGCCCCATATGAAGCACTATATGGGAGAAAATGTAGAACTCCAGTGTGCTGGACTGAATTGGGCGAAGATAAGCTGGTAGGGCCAGACTTGGTGAAACAGACTGAGGAGAAAGTGAAACTAATCAAAGCAAATCTGAAGGTTGCCTCAGACAGACAGAAATCTTATGCCGACCTGAAGAGAAAGGAAATAGAATATGTGATTGGCGATAAGGTGTTCCTCAAGGTGTCACCATGGAAGAAAGTATTGAGGTTTGGAAGGAAAGGTAAGTTAAGCCCTAGGTTCATTGGCCCATATGAAGTTATTGAACGTGTGGGTCCAGTGGCCTATAGGCTAGCTTTACCACCAGAGCTGGACAAGATCCACAATATGTTCCACGTGTCCATGCTCAGAAGATACCGCTCAGATCCTTCGCATGTCATCTCCAGAGAAGAAATTGAAATACAGCCGGATTTAACATATGAAGAAGAACCTCTACGGATCCTAGCTCGGGAAGTGAAAGAGTTGAGGAACAAACAGATTCCATTGGTGAAAGTGCTTTGGAGGCACCACAACATCGAGGAGGCAACTTGGGAAAGTGAAGAAACGATGAGGCAACAGTTCCCTCAACTGTTTGCATCAGGTAAATTTCGAGGACGAAATTTAAATTAGAGGGGAAGAGTTGTAATACCCTCCCGGTAACCACTCCGTACATCCTACTGTTCCGGTGACCGGTGTCGGTCCATATGACTAGACGTCAGGAAAAATATTTAAACTAAAGTCAGAACCATAAATAACTCAAATAATAATAAGAAACACTTATTAAAAATTTTAGAAATAAAATACAACCAAGCAAAAGCAATGGTGCCCAAGCGATGGGTAGCAGGAGGAAGTTGCGGTTCTATAACGAGGAGCCCTAGACCCTGAGGAAAAATTATAAAATAATTTTTGGGACTCCAGAGAAGGGTAATTGAGGTTCCCATGGCATTAGAATTCCAAGAAAATACCTAGAAAAATTTTTCAATCGGTACAGACGATTTTGACCTGTTAAGCCAAACGGAGGGCATTTTGGTCATTTCGCCTTCCGAGGTGATTTTTGGCCGACTTGTCCAGTTGAGTAAATAATTAATATAACGTAAAATATGAATAAACATTACTAGAAATTAAATTAAAAATGAGTAGTGGAGGAAAGAAAAGAAAATGAGGAAAAAAAGGTATTTATGACATCATGGTGATGTCATTAAGAAAACAATGACCAATCAAAATTAAACTATTATTTGACTAACTATTAAAAGAGATAAGAGAAGACCAAATTGGCAAAAATTGCAGCAGTCATCCTCCCCAAAACAAACCAGCCGAAACACACTAGAAGCCTCCTCCATTGATGTTCACTTCAAACCTTCAATTCCCTCCTTCATTTCACCATAAAACCTAGTTTCCTTTCACTAAAATTTGTCCTAGCACCTTGCATAATCTTTTGGTAGCCAAGAAGAAGAAAGAAAGTGAAGCTTTCTCAAGCTTGGATTGGCATACAACAAGATTAGTGCATATATACACTTAAAACTTTTAATTTCTATGTTAAGGACTTGAAACCAACAAGTATTTGTGAATGAAATGAACCAAACTCATGTGTATGTCCAATATAGAATTCGGCAGCCCTATTGAAGGTATAGGAATAAGTGTTTTGTTGGTCTTAAAGTGGACTAAAAATGATGTTGAGGATATATATATATATATATATATATATATAGGTGATGAATTGGTATGCTAACTAAGGCACCTTGTAGAAATTATATTGTGAAGCTAGGGTTTTGGGAAGTAAAAATTAGCTTGGCTTATGAAATTGTTAAAGTACATTCTAATGGTCAATTAGTGACCATTTGAAGGAATTTGACCTTAATTGGGACTGGAATGAAGCATGGCAAAGGGAAGGTGTGTGCTGCCTAGAGGGTGCAGAATGGTGACTGAAAATTCAGTCCAATTACACAGCCATAACTTTGGCTGTGTTAGTCCAATTGGTGTTTGGCCAATTGGACATGAAAGTAGGTTTATAATGGCACATTTTTGCTGAAGAAACCATGCCCAAAGGACCAAAGCAAGAGGACCAAAACTTGGCCCCAATCCGGAACCACAAACTGATTCTGAGAATTGGCCAAATGAGCGATGGCTGTTCATTTGGCCATAACTCACTGTAGATTTCGTCAATTGACCTGAAATTTTTACAGCAACAAGCTAAGACATAGACAAACAACTTTCATAAGGAACCTACCCCAAATTATGGCCAGAACCCATTCAACCAAGTGACTCTAGTTACTGTTCATGCACTGTAGATATGGTAATTTTCTGCAGAATGCACATTCGGCCAGCTTGGATCTTTGGACCATATCTAGAGCTACAAAACTCCAAATGGAGTGATTCAAAAAAGGAAATTCAACTAGACAAAATAAGGAACAATTTTCATGTTTTACATTTCTTCAAATTCCTACAGTAACAGTGTCCAATGGAAAAGTGAATTTGACTCACCAAAACTGAAAATTCTGCTTGTGTTGAGTTACACTTTGGAATGGTATTAACACTTAATGCCAACAAGTTTTAAACACCAAATGTGGTATGTTGGGAGTGCCAAAGTCAATGTACACATTTTTATTCTAAAAGTCAACATTTTTGTTGACTAATGATGAATAGTGACACCAAAAATTTGAAATTCACAAATTAAAGAATTTAAAAGTTTCAAATGCCCTAGTATACCTAACAAGATTGGTTTGGATAGTTTGGCATGCCAATAGGGTTCAGTTAGCAGTACTGCACATGGCAAAAATGCCATTCTGTGATTTCATGGCTTTTAGCCGTTCTGACTTTGTATTGAGACTTGGCCTTGTGCTCGATGTACTTACGACTTGTTAGGCATTACATTGCCTGCCGGGAGATGCATATGTGACCGATGGTGTGACGGCCCGAGGTACTAGGTACCCAGTGCCAGTTTACCCATTATCCAGTCCAGTCGTCTAGTGTAGGTTACTTGGGCAACCAAATGAATGAAAATGAGCAATGTAGAAGAAATAAATGAATGGATATACAAATACATGACAAACAAAACATGTACATGCAATACATATTTATATCTGTTATTTCTTGTTATTTTATTATTGCACCACTAAGTATTATTGCTTAGCGCGTTGCTTTTGCCATGCGTAGGTACTGGAGATCCTGATCGTGAGCCCAGTAGACCACAGACTGGGTGAGTCCATCCTGCAGTTCTGCGCAGTGTCCGTGTCACCTCACTACCTGCAGTGCATTGGTAGGGCACTAGGTGTCATTTTGTCATTTTGATATTTTGTAGCAGATTTTTACTTTTTCATATGTATTTGAACTCATGTAATATATTTTGATGTCCATGTAAATAATGAAAGTTATGACTATGAATGCAAAATTTGAGCATGTATTTATCGCTTGTATATGAGAAATGGATGTTTGTGAAATGAAAAGATCATTGAGAATTTGCTATTGAGAAATATTGTTGAGATTTTGGATATTGGAGTTTGAGAAGATGGAATAAAAATATTGGAAGTGTTTTTAACAGGTTCCAAAGAACGGTTTTCTCCATTTTTAGCCGGTACTCCGCCGGATTTTCTTTAAAATTTTCGAAACCTTAAATGAATGATACTTTTGATAAATGGTTTAAATAAATTGTATTTCATAAATTATATGCAAAAGCATGATATAAATTAATTGAGGAATATTAGAGTGTGGCATTACTTACTCGGGTATACTGTACACGGGTAAGGGGTGTCACATATTGAGTATGCCATACTTTCAATTTTGTATTGTAATATATGTTCATTGTATGTATATATTGTTCTTGGTTTTGAGCAGTTGTAAATTAAATTTGTAAATTAAAATTGTACATTAAAGTTGTAAACTGTGCCAATTGAAGATAAGTTGAGAGAAGGGAGATTGAGGTGGTTTGGTCATGTAAAGCGTAGACATACGGAGGCTCCAGTTAGACAAGTAGATCATATTAGGTTAGAGGGTTGAAAGAAAAAAAGGGGTAGACCTAAATTTACTTGGAGGAGAGTAGTACAACATGACCTAGAAGCATTACACATTTCTGAGGATTTAACCCAAAATTGTTTAGAGTGGAGAAAGCGAATCCATATAGCCGACCCCAAATTTTTGGGACAAAAGCTTAGTTGAGTTGAGTTGAGTTGAGTTGTATTAAAGTTGTAAACTAAATTTGTAAATTATTTTGGCTTGTAAATATTGTGATATATTTCTTTTATCTCAGCTTTTGAAAACACTGAAAAATTATTGTGGATTTGAGTTGACAAATGTTTGGAAACTTATTGTATTGATTGGTTATTGGAGTTTGGGGATTGAACAAAATATTGGAAGTGCTTTTTATTATTCAAAATACAGATGGCACTTTGCCAAAATTTTTACAGAAATTATTAATACTTCAAATGTGTTATCTGGTTTCACTTCAGTTAAAAAAAATTTTAACACCTGTAAATAGTGCTTACCACTGTAAAAAGAAGAAAGGAAAGGTTAAAAATCCCTTATAGTGTATTTAATGGGTTATCAGTAGACAAAGTTAGTAATTCATTAGGTATACTATGGGATCATGTTATGCCTTACGGAAGGGTAGGGTGTGACATGTTTTAGTGGTATCAGAGCTAGTTTTTGAATTCTATTTTCACCTATAATTTGACTATTCTTTCTTCATAGTACAACTGATTAATGTCAATGTTTGATACATACATTACATTATAAATATTCACTAACGGAAGGAAATCTCCTTGTGTTATTTGTTTCGGAGGTCTAAGATCCTCGA
The DNA here is from genome assembly GCF_030052815.1 of Hevea brasiliensis. Taxonomy (NCBI): domain Eukaryota; kingdom Viridiplantae; phylum Streptophyta; class Magnoliopsida; order Malpighiales; family Euphorbiaceae; genus Hevea; species Hevea brasiliensis. The sequence continues at coordinate 86,174,315 of NC_079497.1, read as the reverse complement.
ATTGACTATGGAAAAGATAAATCATTCAGTCAATCAATCTATAGAGGCTGAGGTGCAGCACCAGTCCCCTCAGTACCGTAGATTCCTGCTCAGTTCGCTCAGCAGATGGCTGTAATGTTCCAACAGATGGCTAGTAATATGCCTACTCAAGTCCACTACAAACACCAGTGGTACAACCATAGTCTTCAGCTAGGCAATATGACAAGCTAGTTAAATATGGGGCTACTGATTTCAAGGAGACAGTAGATCTTCTAGAGGCAGAACAATGGTTAGAGAGAATGGATAGGGTGTTCAAGAAGCTACATTGTTCAGAGGAGCTCAGATTTGAATATTCAATGTCTCTGCTACAGGGGGATGCATATGACTAATGGAAAACCATTCCCCATAGTTTGGTAGAACCTTCAGTGCTATCATGGAATGATTTTCTACGGGAGTTCAGGTAAAAATATGTCCCTGATGCGTATGTGGACCAGAAGCTGCAAAAGTTCCTAAGTCTAAAACAGGGGAGTAGATAGGTGACTGAATATAAAAGGGAATTTTCCCGCCTGAGCCATTATGCAGTCTACTTGCTACCAACAGGGAGAGATGTAAGAGGTTTAAAACTGGCTTGAAGCCTAGTATCAGATTACAAGTGGTCGGATTCAAACATAACAACATCTCTGAGCTTATTTCCCAAGCACTAGAGTTAGAAAGAATTGAATCTGAAGCAGCCCCTGAGAAAAAGAAATCAGAGAAGACAGAAAAAGAGGGTAAGTTAGTAGAACAGAGTTTCAGTGGCCCTACTGGGAAGAGGAAAATGTTTGGGGGACATAACAGTGGTGGTAAGAAGTCCAGTGGAGAAGATATTCGGGACAGAAACCTCCTCTATCTGGTCAGCAGAGTACAAGAAGTTCCTACCCTCCCCGCTAATGTGAAACTTGTGGAAGAAATCATGGTGAGGTATGCTATAAGGCCATAGAAGTCTGTTATAACTGTGGAGGCATAGGACATTTTGCCAAAAACTGCACCAGTAGTCGTAGAGTTGGGCCACCTCCTACAACTGCAGAAGGGTTAGTTCAGAGTCCTACCACTAGAGGTTCACAACCACCTAGCAGAGGTAGAGGCAAGGGTAGAGGTAGTCAAGCAGGCAGCCAAGGCACAGTTAATCAATCAGAGCAAGGCAGTGCTCCAGTCATATTATGCATAATGAGATAGAGAGAAGAGGTCGAGACATCTTATATTGTGGCTGGTACATTCTCAACTTTTAATCAAGATGTGTTTGTGTTATTTGATCCGAGTTCTACTCATTCCTATTTGAGTACTAGCATCATTGATTGCATTACTTTTCCATGTACAAAAATGGACTTTGAGATGCTAGTAACAAGTCCGTTAGGACAAGAGGTCAGGGTTAATAGAATGTATAGGGATTGTCCTTTGGTGATCTAAGGACACACTTTTCTGTCTGATCTTATTGAAATGCCCTTCAGAAATTATGATATCATCTTGGGCATGGATTGGTTAGCCAGGCATCACGCTATGATTGACTGTAGATTGAAAACAGTCACTTTTGGTCTCCATTAGTACAGTGATGTGGTAATACATGGGGAGAGGCAGCCATTGCCATCAAACATCATTTCGGCTGCACTAGCCAGAAAAATGATCAGAAAGGGGTGTGAAGCATACTTGGCACATGTGGTGGACACCCAAGTGGGGAGTCCAGCATTGAAGGACATCCCTACAGTATATGACTTTCTAGATGTGTTTCCTGATGAATTGCTAAGATTACCTCCAGAAAGAGAGGTGCAGTTTGAAATTAATGTTTTGCTTGGTGTGGATCCAATCTCAATAACACCATACAGAATGGCACTAGCAGAGTTAAAAGAGTTGAAAGTACAGTTGCAAGAACTACTTGAAAAGGGTTTCATCCGCCTTAGTGTGTCACCATGGGGAGTGCCAATAGTATTTGTTAAGAAGAAAGATGGCACTCTTCGCTTATGCATTGACTACCGACAATTGAATAAGGTGATAATAAAGAACAGATATCCATTGCCTCGCATTGATAATCTATTTGATCAGTTGAAGGGTGCAGCTATATTCTTCAAAATTGATTTGCGATCTGGTTATTATCAATTGAAAGTGTAAGAGGAGAGTATTCCAAAAGCTACTTTCAGAACTCGATATGGCCACTATGAGTTTCTAGTAATGCCATTTGGGTTAACTAATGCTCCAGCTACTTTTATGGATCTGATGAACACTATCTTCAGACCATATATCGACCAGTTTGTGGTGGTGTTTATTGATGACATTTTGATATATTCAAGGAATGCAAAAGAGCACGATAGGCATCTGCGGATTGTACTGCAGACTTTAAAGGAGAAACAACTATACGCTAAATTATCAAAATGTGAATTTTGGCTAAAAGAAATCTCCTTCTTAGGATATGTTGTGTTAGCTGAAGGGATCAAGGTAGATTCCAACAAGGTAGAAGCTATTCTTAATTGGAAGCCACCCAGGAATATCACAACTATTCAAAGTTTTCTGGGTTTAGCTGGATATTACCGCTGGTTTGTGAAAGGATTTTCTATGTTAGCTTTTCCACTGACCACAGTGCTTCGGAAAGATGTGAAATTTTAGTGGACAGATAAATGTCAACAGAGTTTTGATAAGTTGAAGAGGAGTTTGACTGAAGCTCCAGTCCTTACTTTACCTACATCGGGTAAAGAATACACAGTTTATAGTGATGCTTCTCACAATGGGTTAGGCTGTGTACTGATGCAAGCCAAAATGTCATTGCTTATGCATCACGCCAGCTGAAACCGCATAAGAGGAACTACCCAACACATGATTTGGAGCTTGCAGCTATTGTTTTTACTCTGAAGATCTAGAGACACTATTTGTATGGGAGAAATGCTAGATTTACATAGATCACAAGAGCTTGAAGTACTTGGGCACCCAAAAGGAATTGAATTTAAAGCAGTGGAGATGGTTAAAACTGATTAAAGACTATGATTGCTTAATAGACTATCAGCCAGAGAAAGCAAATGTGGTCGCTGACGCTTTAAATCGCAAGACTATGGCAAGTCTCAGAGTTTGTCCTTTGTCCATGGTATATGAGTTGAAAGCACAGCATGCCATTTTGGAGATTGATGATGAGGGACAGACAGTAGTTGCATGGCATGTACAGCCAGTGTTGATTGATCAGATCAGAATGGCTTCTCATAGTGGTGAAAAATATAAGAAGCTACTGAAGGAAGTCCAACAGGACAAGAAACATAAATTTTTTGTGAGAGATAATGGTTTATTGCTACATCAGGGCAGAATGTGCATTCCTAATGATGTGGAATTGAGACGGATCATTATGAAGGAAGCACATGAGTCTCCTTTTGCTATGCATCCGGTGGAACTAAAATGTACAGAGGGTTGAAAGAGCATTACTGGTGGATGGGTATGAAGAAGGATATAGTTGAATTTGTTTCCAAATGCCTAACTTGTCAGCAAGTAAAGGCAGAACATCAAGTTCCAACTGGTTTGTTACATCCATTGCCAGTACCAGAGTAGAAATGGGAACGGATAACTATGGATTTTATTATGGGACTTTCGAGGACACAGAATAGTCATGATGCATTATGGGTTATAGTTGACAGACTGACCAAGTCTACTCACTTTTTACCAGTCCGAATGGACTATAGCTTAAAAAGATTGGCTAGATTATACAAAAATGAGATTGTAAAATTGCATGGAGTGCCAGTATCAATTGTATTCTGACAGAGATCTAGTTCACTTCTAGATTGAACTTCAGCACAGCATTCCACCCACAGACAGATGGCCAGTCTGAGAGGGTAATTCAAATATTAGAGGTTATGCTATGGGCTTGTGTGATTGAGTTTGATGGTAGTTGGGATATACACTTGCCTTTGATTGAGTTTGCTTATAACAACAGCTACCAATCAAGCATTGGGATGCCTCCATATGAAGCTTTGTTTGGCAGAAAGTGCAGAACTCCCCTATGTTGGGATGAAGTAGGTGAAAGAAAGATGATTGGGCCAGAAATTGTTCAGCAGACAGAGGAAAAGATCAGATTGATCAGAGATCGACTCATGGCTGCATCAGACCGTCAGAAGTCCTATGTTGATCTGAAGAGAAGAGACATTGAATATGCAATGGGTGATAAGGTATTCCTTAAAGTTTCTCCTTGGAAGAGGATTATGAGATTTGGTAGAAAGGGGAAACTGAGTCCTCATTTCATCGGACCATATGAGGTTCTGGAAAGAGTGGGTCCTTTGGCATATCGGTTAGCATTACCTCCAGAGCTAGAAAGGATACACAGTGTCTTCCATGTGTCCATGTTAAGGAGGTACAGATCTGACCCATCTCATGTATTATCAGTTGAAGAGATTGAGGTAAATCCAGACCTCTTATATGAGGAAGAACCCATAGAAATTCTGGCATATGAGGTGAAGCAGTTGAGGAACAAATAGATACACTTGGTTAAAGTGCTTTGGAACCATCATTCAGGCCAGGAAGATACTTGGGAACGTGAAGAGGATATGAGGAGACAACACCCACAACTGTTCAGAGACTGATGCCAGGTAAAATTTCGAGATGAAATTTATTTTAAGGGGGGGATAATTGTAACACCCCTATGTTCGGTAGTGCATTCTACTGTTCCGATGACCAGTGTTGTCCGGACAGCTAGAATGCCTAGAACTACAATTAAAAGTTAGTGAGGAGACATAAAATAATGAAATACAAGAAAAAAAATACAAGAAAAATAAAAGAAAAATAATAGCAGTGAAATGTAACCAAGTTAAATAAGCCGAGAGTCATAGCGATGGGTGACCGCCTCGGTAAGTTGCAGTGTGGACCGTTGACTAGCCCTGGACTGCGGGGAACCTTGCAAAATATTTTAAGACTTAAATAAATATCTATTGAAGTATAAATGTCATTAGAAAAATCAAAGAAAAATTAAATAATTAGTACAAAGAAAGACGAGAAATCGAGAAAACGACAAAACTCGGTGTTACTGAAAAATAGGGAATGCAACCCGAATAGGGGCATTGTGGTCATTTGACACCCCAAGTTGTCTTTTGACCTAAATGTCCATTAAAAATAAAAGATATTAAACTTGGAAAATGTCATGAAAAATTAAAATGGTGGTACATAATCTAAATAGCAAAAGATATGAGGAAAATGTGGAAAATTGGAAAGTTTAACATTAAAATATACTTTTATTTAATTAGTGCTCTATTAACTTAATACATTTGACACATAATCAAACTTGGGACAGCCACCTCCACTAACAGCCTTCTTGCTCATCTATTCTTCTCCATTGCCGAACCCATTTCTCCCAAACTTCCATCCATGGCCGTCCACCATGCAAGGGCAAAACCACCACCATTAAGCCATCAATCCTTCTAGGTCTCTTCACTAAAGTTGTTCTATACAACTTGGGCAGCAATTAGAGAGCAAGAAAGTTAAGTTTTGGTGAGGTTTTGAATAACTTCAAAAGTGGTAAGTGTGTATTTTTTATTCTTGTTTCATTAAAAGTGCAACCAAGGTTGTGGGTAATTGATTTATGGAAGAATTTTTGAAGTTTGATGAGTTAATGGAGATGTACATTTTGGTAGCCATGGAACTTCACTATGAACAGCTTGTTCTTGCATGTAAATAGTGGTTTGAATGATGATTTAAATGTTTGATTGTATTGTAGTTGAATTCCATGTGTAAGGTTTGATTTGGAAGCTTGAAAAGTGAAAATGGAAATTGATGAGTATGTGTAAACTTGTGGTAGCCTCATGAAGAAGATTGAAGTGTTTGAGTTCATCAAATATTGTTGAATTATGTTGTCATTGATGGCAGCATGTGTATATAAATAATTGTTTGAATTTGGACATGTAAATGAGGTATGTCATGTGGTTAAATTGTTGAAAATGAACTTTAAAAAATTCTGTGTTATAGTGTGCATATTGAGAGTGGTTACAAGCTGCCAAAATGACCAAAAATGTGAAGTAAAGTGTGTTAATGCTACGGTACAAACCAGAATTGGCATGAAGGAAGTAGTTTGGTAAGTATAAAATGTGTAATTGGTATGTGATGAAGAAGTGTGTAGTAGGGCAGTGTGTGTTTTGGCTTAGAAACTTAAGTGTGTGACTCCAATTGATATGAGACCAATTGGTATGAGACCAATTGGAGGTGAAACTAGGCCCAAAATGTGCCAACTTTCATGAAGGAGCTTACCTAAATTCTGCCTAGAAGGTGACTTGAAAAATGACCAAATCTGGATTAGTGACTTGGAAGCTTGAAAACTTACTATTTGGGTAGCAGTTAGTGTTTTGACCATAACTTACTCAAAACAGATCCAATTGACCTAAAATTTTTACCATGAATAGTTGAGACATATATCTACAATTTTTGTGAAGACACCAAAGTCTAGAATGGCCAGAACCAAGCCAAATAGCTTGCACAATTTCAGGTCCAAAAACTGGCCGAACCAAAAGTGACCTAAAAATGACCTAAAGTTACCATTTTGATGCATTCTATCCAGCATTGGTAAATTGACCATAACTTGGTCTACAAAACTCAAAATGACTTGAAATTTTGCCCCACGTGCAATAAGACATAGACCTACAAGTTTGTAGTTTTGACCAAAACCCAAAAACCGAGGGAACTAGGTCGTCCGGCTAGGTCAAAATAATACACTGAAATCCGGTAAATTACAATAAAATGTAATACACTTGGAAATGAAATTGGTAACATGTACCAATACTAAAAGGCTATAAAATGTGACATTGGTAACATTAAACCTAATTCACCTAGAGTGCATCGAGGGTCAACAATTTAGGTTGACTAAGGAAAAGAAAAGAATTCAATAATTTAATTATTAAGCCTTATTGTTAGAGACAGTTTAAATGAGTACTAAAACACTTAAAATTGTGTGTTTCAATGAGAAAAGACTCAAGGAAGGGGAAGGAAATACTGAGTCAGGGCCAAGAGACATTTATCATAGGTTTGCGCATAACAGTTATTTCTTCGACTTTTCAATTGAAATAAATTATGAGAATTTTGTATGTTATTATTTTAAATTGTGAAAATTGGTTTGAATGATATTTGATGGATACTTATTGCTTGAAAAATACTATAAATGGTTTGAAACCACAGCTATCATGTATATTGATTGAATTTCTCGCTAGCTTGTCTAGTGGGATGAATTGACTTTGAATTCCCTCTCTAGCTGAAGTGCTGAGGTGTGTGCCTATTGAGGATGAATAGAATGAGTACTCATATTATTGCTAGCTAGCTATGTTATTCCTCACTAGCCATCGGCTTTTGGGACGAATTGAACTTTGGAACATGATTAAGCTGTGTGTGTGATTTATTAATATTTATTGTGATATTATGAAATGGAGTTTAAATTCTTTATGACATTCACTGTCTTTGAATTTAACTATGGTTTTAAGTATCCATTATTTATATGACTTATGATTTATGATTTAAAGTTGCATTTTGTTAATGTTGTGCACCACTGAGATATTAGCTCAGCGATAGCTTTTCATTGCTGTCGTAGGTAGACAGACTGACAGGGCAGCAGACTAGGCTGCTAGTGCTTCATTGAGAGTTCATCGGGTATATTGGGTATACCATATTTTGCATTTTGTATTGTAATGTATGTTCACTATATGTATATATTATTCTTGGTTTTGAGCAGTTGTAAATTAAAATTGTACATTAAAGTTGTAAACTAAATTTCTAAATTATTTTGGCTTGTAAATATTGCGATATATTTCTTTTTATCTCAGCTTTTGAAAACACTGAAAAATTATTGTGGATTTGAGTTGACAAATATTGAGAAACTTATTGTGTTGATTGGATATTGGAGTTTGGGAATTGAACAAAATATTGGAAGTGCTTTTTACAGGTTTTTGAAGAACTGTTTTAATTAAAATACAGATGGCACTCTGCCAAAATTTTTACAAAAATTATTAATACTTCAAATGTGTTATCTGGTTTCACTTCAGTTAAAAAATTTTTTAACACCTATAAATAGTGCTCACCACTGTAAAAAGAAGTAGGAAAAGGTTTAAAATCCCTTGTAGTGTATTTAATGGGTTATCAGTAGACGAAGTTGGTAATTCATTATGTATACTATGGGATCATGTTATGCCTTACGGAAGGGTAGGGTGTGACATGTTTTAGTGGTATCAGAGCTAGTTTTTGAATTGTAACATCCCCACTGTACTTATTTTGTACGTTCTATTGCTCCAATAGTCAAATAACAGTCCAGGCAAGTCAGTATGTCTAGAACTACACTTCGGTGATAGTGAACAGACATATAATGATGAAATAAATAAAAAGAAAATACAAGAAAAATCAAACAAAAATGAAAGAGAGAAAATGATGCTAAGTTAAACGAGCCGGCACCGCAGCGATGGGTGACCGCACCGGGAAGGCCGTTGCCGACCCCAGGACCGCAGGGGACCTTCGGAATTTAATTTTGAGACATAGATAAAGGTTTATTGAAATGTAATTGACATTAGAAATATCAAAGAAAAACTAGTAATTAGTACAAAGAAAAATGAAAAAAAAATCGAGAAACAGACAAAAGTTGGTATTACCGAAAAATCGGGAATGTAACCCGAAGTGGAGTATTTTGGTCATTTGACACCTAGTGTTGCCTTTTAACCTCAATGTCTATTAAAAATGAATGATATTACACTTTAGAAATGACATGAAAAAATTAAATTGTGATACATTATGTAAATTGTGAAAGAAAAGAGGTAAATGTGTAAATAAAGGAAACTTAATATAATTAAACATTAAACAACTCATTAGTGCTCCACTAACTATATTATAAACTACATAAAATAAACCTTAGTGGGCAGAATTGGGTCATCTTCAACCTTGGGAGAAGCTTGCCGAATTCATCCTCTCAAAGTCCTCCATGGCCACCATGCATGAAGCTTTCTCTCTCCATCATCAAGCCCTCATTTTCACTTGCTTCCTTCATTAAAGCTTGCCTATTCACCCTGGGGAAGATATTGGAAACAAGAAAAACTAGATTTGGTGAAGTTTTGATAAGCTCCAAAATTTGTAAGTGTCCAAAACCTCTCCCTTGCTTTAGTAAAGCTTGTGTTTAGGTTGACGTGAGTGTTTTGGTGAAGAGAAATGAAAGAAATAGTGAGAAATGGACTTGTCCATTTTTGGCAGCCATGAACCCTTGTTGAGCTTGAGTTATTTTTACTTCTAATGAATGAAAATGAAGGTTGATTAATTCAAATGAAAATTGTAGTAAGTTTGTATTTAAGTATGTGCATGTAGTGTTTAGATTAAAGGTGTGAAATGGAACCTTGATGCCTTGAGCAAACTGCCATGTTTGGCAGCCCCTAATAGCATGAATTTGTGTGTAAACATGTGGTTATTAATGATATATGTTAATGTTAAATTGTGGGCAGCAAGTGTAAGTGATATTGAAGTATGAATATGTTGAAGTATATGTGTAATATTAGCATTTAAGTATGTTAAATTTTGGTGGAAGTGAATGATGAACTTAATGATGAATTGTGTGCATTGAGCACTTGATCATTCTGCCCAGAATTGTTGCTGAAATTGTGTATAATATATGTATGGAAGTGTTGTTGATTGAATATTGTAGTAATGAGGAGGAGAATGAACATTAAATTGGGAGTGTATGAGCTTTGTACAGGTTGTGTATTGAAGGCAGCACCTAAATTAGGCCATAAGTACCAAACTGTGAACCCAATTGGTATGAAGCCAATTGGGGGTGAAACTAGACACCAAATAGGCTAACTTTCATGTAGAAAGGTTGCCAAAATTCTGCCTAGAAACTGACCTTAAAAATGACCAAATCTGGATTAGTGCATTTAAGGCCTGAAAATTGACTATTTGGGCAGCAGTTAGTGTTTAGGCCATAACTCACTCAAACCAGGTCCAATTGACCTGAAATTTTGACCATGAATAGTTAAGACCTATATCTATAAGTCTTATGAAGACACCTAAGCCCAGAAATTGCAATAACCAAGTCAAATGGCTTGCACAATTCGGGTACAAAATCTGCCGAACCAAAAGTGACCTTAAAATTGACCAAATTTGCACTAAAAGTGCAATCTGTCCAGCTTTAGCAAATTGACCATATCTTGGTCTACACAGCTCAGAATGACCTGAAATTTTGCCCCGCGTGCAATAAGACACAGAGCTACAATTTTGCTTCTTTGACCAGAAGCTAAAAACCAAGATAAATAGGACTTTAAGCTAGACCAATCTAGCACACAAAAATTAAGAATTTAACATCTTACATACAAAGATGCTTGAAGCATTTTGGCAATGAATGCCAACTTGTAAAAATGGTAAATTGCACTATATTGGCAGCATTTTGAGATTTAAATTGTGACATATTGATGCTAGAAACAACCTATCCATATTACCTAAAAAGGTCAACACATGCATTGACTTGTGAATTATATAATAGTTAGTAAACTAAAAAAAAAATAAAAATTGAAGGATTAAACAATTAATTTATAATGTGCCCTAGTTTGCCTAGTTGACTAGTATGGATAGGTTGGCATGCCAATAGGATTCTGACAGCTATTCTGTAAATGGCTTCATGCCATACTGTGTTTTTACGGCTTATTGTACCGCACTGTGACTTTAATAGCCTACGGCTATATATATTGTGTATCTATTCTTGGCTTATCGCCAGATTGACTATATGGCTTCTTAGCCACACTGTTTGCACACCGGGAGACACTTTGTGACCGATGGTGTGACGGCCTGAGGTACTAGGTACCCAGTGCCAGTATATCTGTTTATCCAGTCTGGTCAGTATATAGGCTACAAGGGCAGTAATTCAAGTCTTACTAAATTCAAATAACTAAATTCAGTCTTCTGACATACAACACTACCAAAATTAGCAGATATTGAAATGTTAACAAATAAAGGTAGAATCAACAATTGTGAAGAACACCGATGCCATAAATTTATTTACTTTATTTTAGTGTATATTTCTTTATATTTGGCACCACTAAGCAAAATTGCTTAGCGCGTTGCTTTTGTAACGCGTAGGTATTAGAGACACTGCTGGGGAGCCTAGTAGACCTACGACCGGGTGAGACATCAGATCTGCATAGGAGTCCAGAGTCATCTGCACTGCATTGCATACATCGTAGGACTTATGATATCTTGTATTTTGTACTTTTGTTGTATATTTGAAATTCGGCCCTGTATTTTGTAAAGTTATGAAAGCTCTAAAGTTTGTAATATTTTGTACATATTAAAAAACATGGAGATTTTCTGTATATATTTAAATTATTATGGACTGTATTATGGAACTGTTTAGTGACTATAAAAGTCTACAGTTTGTCCTAAATATAGACAGTAACTTGCCAAATTTTTATTACTATTAAAAAAACACTGACTTTATTAAAAGTGTGAAAATAGAACCAGCATGCTATGAATAGCACATAAACACTTCTTAAAATCAAATTGAGTTAAGAAAATGTGATAATCATAGACTAGGTGCTCCGGCACACCGTGTAGTACGCCTTGCTCAGCTATTCTGTAGACGGGTAAGGGGTGTTACATTTAGTGGTATCAGAGCACGGTTTAGGCGTTTCTGGACCTAGATAGATTGCACATCATGCATTGCATTGTAAGTGTTAAGATGACTCTAATGCAGATCTTTTGATTTGTTGTAACACCTCTATTTGTATAGCCTGGTATATTTCATTGTTCCGGTGACCGGTGTCGGTCCGGACAATTAAGGGGATTACAACCACACTTAAGTCAATTAGAGAAGCCATAAACATAAATAATTAGTAATGTTCAATTAGTTAAGTATAAATAAGAAAAATAGAACATAAGACGTTAAACGAGCTGAGAGTCACAACGATGGGTGACCTCCTTGGGAACGACTGCGAAGTCATTTTAAACTCAAATTTTGAACCGTAAAATGTGACGCCGCGGTCCTTAGGACCCTTATGAACACAGTGGAAAAGAGAAAATCACGAAAAAGAACTATTAAGCCAGTCAAATAATTAGGTCAGGGAGCCGGAAGAAATATGGAATTATTTGCAAACTGGGATGTACCGGCGAGGGGCAATTTAGTCACTCGACCCCGAGAGCTGACTCCTGACCTAACTGTCAAATAAAATCAAAGAAAAGAAAATTTTAGAATCGAGAATTAAATTAAAAAACTAGTAGAAAAATAAATTAAAAAACTAGTAGAAAAATAAATAAAAAAAGGGGAAAATGAAAAAGTAAAAAGGTGATGACATCATGCATGACATCATGCATGATGCCATAAAAGGTATAATTAATAAAATAATTAAATGGGATTTTTATGGTCTTCCATAAGCCAAAATTTATAAAAGAAAAGAAAAGAAAAGAAAAAAAAAACCTCTTCTTCTTCTTCCCTTTTGCCTCCTCCCTTCCCTCTCCCAAACTCTCTCACAAAACACCATGAAAGCTCATTTTTTAGCTTGAAGAACCCAAAATCCAACCATGGAAAATTGTCCTACCATAACTAGATTTTGTTTGGACAACTAGGAAAGAGGATTCAAGGAAAAGAAAGAAGAAAAATTTGAAGAAAAGGAGGAAGAAAATTCTGCTCAACGTTAGTACTATAAACTTTAAATTTTTTTTTTTTAATTAGTGTTAGTATGGCATTAAGAGCTTGTAAATAAACTTAAAATGAAATAAATATGGGGGGAGGACCAAACTGAAATTTTGGCCTGTTGAAGGGGAGTATGATTTTGTATGGTTTGATGGATTTAAATGAGTTTATGGACCTCCATTAGTTGATTGATTATGGTTGATAGCTTTGAATTTAGTTAATTGCAACAATTAAGTGAGTTAGGGTTTTGGGACTTAGGGTTTGTGAACCAAAAATGTAAGAAATGAGTAAATGGCATGTTTGACCTATTGTGAAGTGAAAAATGGTCAATTGTGACCAAATGAGTTGTGTTTGAATTGTTGGAATTGAAGCCAAATTCAGAGGGTATATGGTCATGCTGTTGGCAGCATGACCAAGTCAATTTTGAAGGACCAAAACTGAAATTTTAAAAGTCCAATTGATATGGTACCAATTGGGGATGAAAATAGACATAAAATGACACAATTTTCATTTAGGAACCATGCCCAAAAAGTGACCAAAACCTAGTGAACAAATTGACCAAAGTTGAATAAGAGCAGTCTGCCACTGTATAAACTGACCAAATAAACAGTGTTTGTTCATTAGGTCATAACTCGAGCTAGCCAAGTCAAATTGACCTGAAATTTTACCAGTGGTTAGATGAGATATAGACCTAAAACTTTTATGAGGAACACAAGTCCAAATTCCGCCTGCAACCAAGCCATTTGGCCACCCCAAGTTGGTGACCCAAATCTGCCAGCACCAAAATTTGCCCAGAAAATCTGGGTTGTTTCCAATCCGGCAGCCCTAGTTCAAATGGCCATAACTTGAGCTACAAAACTCCAATTGGGGTGATCCAAAAATGAGAATAAACTTAAGACAATAAGGAACATTTTCTATGAAGGAAGGTTTGCCAAATTCTAACAGTAGATTGACCAATGAAATAGTGCAACTAGGAGCACCAAAACTGAAAATTTGACAATTTGGCCAAAAGGATTTAAGCTTTGAGAAAATGACCAAAACCAACAAATTTAATGACCAAAATGTGGTATGTGGGTGAAGTTAGAGTTCCCATACCTATTAAGCCTTAAAAAGTCAACAATTTGACTTGAATAGTGTAGTGAATAGTAACCTGAAACACTAAAACTTTGAGAATGTCGAAATTAGCACCTTAAAGCTAGGTAAAAATAAAGTGAAATTTATTTTTAAATTTATGCTAAGTTATGGTACTGAAACACTGTGAAATTGTGTGTTTCAGCTGAACAAGACTTGGAAGCTCTGAGAGACTGAGTCAAGGCCTAGAGGCGACTCACGTCAGGTCTGTGCACAGTAATTGTTGTTTAAATATATGATTCTTGAAAATTTGATTTTCTTTGAGTTAATTATGAATTGTGTTGCCACTTATGATTGTGAATATGACTTTGAAAATTTACCAGATTTCCAGTAAATTATTTGAATAAATTGTTTTGAATTGATTTTATGTTCACACTTAGCATGACAGTATCACATTATTCCTCCTCTATTTATGGGGTTGAGATCGTTTATTTTCCTCCCTCTCTAGTTTACCAGTTGAGGTTGAGATCGGATGAGTACTCATTAGCTAGCTAGCCACCTCCCTCATTGATTTCGATTAATGGGGTTGTAGATTGCTTTGTCGTGGTGTACAACACGGCATTAATCGGAAATTTTGTGTCATGGCTTAAGTTGTGTATGATTTTGGCAACACCGTGTTTATGAAATTATTTGACTAAATTGTGTTATTATGAGCTCTGATAGTTTGCGAAATGTGATTGAGAAATATTTAAACTGTGTTTTGATAATGAATGATTTATGTATTGCATTTCAAATTTTTATTGTGCACTACTGAGTATTTTTATACTCAGCGATAGCTTATTTTGCTGTCGTAGATAAGAGCAAGGAGAAAGCAGTAGAGTGAGCTACTATCTAATTTTGGACCACATCGATCATTTTGTACGGGTATTATTTTATACCCTTGTAGATAATTTTGATGTAAATATAGAAATGTTGTATGTATCAATGAAAGTTGAGCAGTTGTAAATAAATTGTAATAATATTATTTTGGATTTCCTTCTGTAAATTTAATATTTGTACATGTAAATTTCATGTTTTATACCTTGTGAATGAAGTATTAAATATTTTGAGATGATGAATTTTGATTTGTATTGTGGAATTACTTTGAAGTGATTTGAATTGAGTTGATTGAGATTTATTGGAGGTTGGGAGTCGTGAAAAATTTTTGGAAGTGTTTTTCACAGGTAATTGAAGAACTGTTTTCTCTCATTACAAATGGAACTCTGTCAAAATTTTTATAAAATTTGCGGCAAAATTAAAATGGACAAAATTTTTACTAGTATTTAAACTTTGAATAAATGGTTTTTAATTTCTACCAAAATGCTCACCACTTCCAAAATGTAAGAAAATTGTTTTAAAATCCCTTGTAGGGTACTTAATGAGTTATCGGTAGGTGAAGTTCGGTAGTTCATTAAGTATTCTACCGGATCATGTTATGACTTACAGAGGGGTAAGGTGTGACATGTTTTAGTGGTATCAGAGCATGGTTTTTCAATAAATTTTGACTATGTGTATGAACATTTTATTGATAAGTACAACTGCTCAAGTGTCTTTAATTGATATATATGATATATTTACATCATGAATATGCACTAATGGAGGTCAACCTCTTTGTGTTTGATCTCAGGAAGTAGAAAATTTGAGAAAACGGAATGGAAGGAGGAGATCCTTCCGAAGAACAATCTGTTGAGGCTGAGGTTCAAGGGGAAGCCCCAGCACTCCAGAACGTGAGTGGGTCAGCCACTCCAGCTCCTGCTCCGACCGCATGATTCCTGCTCAATTTATGCAATGAGATGGCTGCATTTTTCCAGCAAATGGCAGGTAATGTGCCACCCCAAGCTCAAATGCCAGTACCTGTAACATAACCACAGCCCTCAGCTCGGCAATATGAAAAGTTGATGAAATTTGGGGCCACCAAGTTTAAAGGCACTGTGGATCCACTGGAGGCAGAACAGTGGCTGGAAAGAATGGAACGAGTTTTCAGAAAACTGCAGTGTACGGAAGAAATGAAGTTCGAGTATTCTATTTTCTTGTTACAAAGGGATGCATATGAATGGTGGAAGACCATCCCCCACAGCCTGGTTGAGCCACCTGTGCTGACATGGACAGACTTCCTGAGGGAATTTAGGCAGAAATGGGTTCCTGATGCATATGTAGATATGAAATTACAAGAATTTTTGAGTTTGAAACAAGGGGACATAACCATAGCAGAATATGAGAGAGACTTCTCAAGGCTAAGCCACTATGCTAGAAGCTTAGTCTCCACCCCCAGAGACAGATGTAAGAGGTTTGAGTCCGGATTAAGGCCGAATTTGAGAATGTAAGTCGTGGGTTTCAGACATCAGAATTTCGCTGAATTGATCTCACAGGCCCTGGAACTGGAAAGGATAGAATCAGAAGGGGCAGTGAAGAAGGGTACTCAAGGGAAAGAAAAGACTGAAAAGACTACGGGACAAGCATCTCAGAGCGGCTCTGGAAAAAGGAAATAGTTTGGGGAATCCAGCTCCCGTAGATCCGGCAGAGTCAGATTTTTTGGCCAAAGACCACCCCGGTCTGATCAGCCGACCCAACAAGCTTCTCGAGGATCTCTATTAGTACGACAGTGTGAAACTTGTGGGAGAACTCATGGTGGGGTTTGTTTCAAGGCCATCGGTGCATGTTTTAACTGTGGAGGGAGCGGACATTTCGCTAAAGATTGCACTAGTCCACGCCGGTCTGGACCTTCTGCTACATCTGAGGGATCAGCCCAAGTCTCTGCACCTAGAGGGTCAAAGTCAGCTGCTAGAGGTAGAGGCAGAGGTAAGGGTCCTGGTAGCACTCCTGGAAGTCAAAGCACTGTTAACCAGCCCGGTGCAGTGGCGCACGGTCGGAGTGTATACCATGCGTCAGAGGGAGGAGGCTGAAACATCAGATGTAGTAGCTGGTATTTTCTCCATCCTTGACCAAGATGTACATGTGTTATTTGATCCTGGCTCCACACACCCATATGTTAGTGCTAGTGTGATGTGCTCTACTGCTATTCAGTGTGTACAAATGGACTATGATGTGCTAGTAACTAGTCCATTAGGCCAGGAGGTCAGGGTAAATAGGCTATATAGGGACTGTCCTTTGGTGATCCAAGGACACACTTTTTTGTTTGATTTAATTGAAATGTCCTTCAGAGATTATGACATTATCTTTGGCATGGATTGGTTAGCTAGGCATCATGCAATGATTGACTGTAGACTGAAGACAGTCACTTTTGGTCTTCCTCAGTATGGTGATGTGGTCATAATTGGGGAGAGGCAGTTATAGCCTTCAAACATGATTTCAGCTGCACTGGCCAGAAAAATGATTAGAAAAGGGTGTGAGGCATACTTGGCACATGTGATAGACACCCAAGTGGGGAGTCCAGCACTGAGGGACATTCCTACTGTATGTGACTTTCCGGATATATTTCCTGAAGAATTTCCAGGATTACCTCCAGAAAGAGAAGTGTAGTTTGAAATTGATGTTATGCCTGGTGTGGACCCAATCTCCATAACACCATACAGAATGGCACCAGCAGAACTAAAAGAATTGAAAGTGAAGTTGCAAGAACTGCTTGATAAGGGCTTCATTCGCCCTAGTGTGTCACCTTGGGGAGCGCCGGTGTTATTTGTAAAGAAGAAGGATGGCACTCTCTGGTTATGCATTGACTATCGACAGTTGAATAAGGTGACGATAAAGAACAGATATCCATTACCCCGTATTGATGACTTATTTGATCAGTTGAGGGGTGCAGCTATATTCTCCAAAATTGACATGAGATCAGGTTATTATCAGCTGAAAGTACAAGAGCAGAGTATACCTAAAACTGCCTTCAGAACCCGCTATAGCCATTATGAGTTCTTAGTCATGCCATTCGGGTTAACTAATGCTTCGGCTGCTTTTATGGAACTGATGAACACTATCTTCAGACCATACCTTGACCAGTTTGTTGTGGTATATATCGATGATATATTGGTCTATTCAAGGAATGCAAAAGAGCATGATAGACATCTGCTGATTGTACTGCAGACTTTGAAGGAGAAACAGCTATACGCCAAATTATCGAAATGTGAATTTTGGTTGAAGGAGATATCCTTTTTGGGGCACATAGTATCAGCAGAGGGTATTAAGGTAGATCCTAGCAAAATTGAAGCTGTCCTTAATTGGAAGCCACCCAGAAATGTCACGGAGATTCGCAGTTTTCTGGGGTTAGCTGGATACTACCGTCGATTTGTGAAGGGATTCTCTATGTTGGCATCTCCATTGACCAAGCTATTTAGAAAGGATGTGAAATTTCAGTGGATGGACAAATGCCAGCAAAGTTTTGATGAATTGAAGAGATGCTTGACAGAGGCTCCAGTCCTGACTTTACCTACACCCGGTAAAGAATATACAGTTTACAGCGATGCTTCTCTCAATGGATTAGGTTGTGTGTTGATGCAAGATCGAAATGTCATTGCCTATGCATCACGCCAGCTAAAACCGCATGAGAGGAATTATCCGACACATGACTTGGAGCTTGCAGCCATTGTGTTTGCTCTTAAGATCTGGAGACATTATTTGTATGGGGAGAAGTGCTACATCTACACAGATCATAAGAGTTTGAAGTATTTGGGCACCTAGAAAGAGTTGAATTTGAGACAGAGGAGATGGTTAGAGTTGATAAAAGACTATGATTGCCTGATAGACTATCAGCCAGGGAAAGCTAAGGTTGTAGCTGACGCCCTAAGTCGCAAGACTATGGCAAGTCTGCAGGTTACTCCTTTGTCTTTGGTACATGAGTTGAGATCATTACATGCCAGTTTAGAGATTAATGATGAGGGGCAGACAGCAGTTGCATGGCATGTACAACCAGTGTTAATTGATCAGATCAGAATGACTGCTCAGAATGATGAAAGGTATCATAAGCTGTTGGAAGAAGTTCGGCAGGGAAAGAAACCAGAGTTCTCAATCAGAAATGATGGTCTACTGCTACACCAGGGTAGAATATGTGTTCCTAATTATATTGATTTGAGGCAGATTATTTTGAAGGAAGCACACGAGTCTCCTTTTGCGATGCACCCTGGTGGTACAAAAATGTATAGAGGGCTAAAGGAGCATTACTGGTGGATGGGTTTAAAAAGAGATGTGGCAGAGTTTGTATCCAAATGCCTGACTTGTCAGCAAGTAAAGGCAGAGCATCAAGTACCAACTGGGTTATTACATCCACTGCCAGTGCCAGAATGGAAATGGGAGAGAATAACAATGGATTTTGTGATGGGACTTCCGAGGACACAGAAGAGTCATGATGCAGTATGGGTCATTATTGACAGACTGACTAAATTTGCTCATTTTCTGCCAATCCGAATGGACTACAGTTTGGACAAATTGGCCAGGTTGTACATTGATGAGATTGTGAGATTGCATGGAGCGCCAGTATCCATCGTGTCAGATAGAGATCCTAGGTTCACTTCTAGATTCTGGGGTAGTCTTTAGAAAGCCCTAGGAACTAGATTGAACTTCAATACTGCATTCCACCCACAAACAGATGTCCAGTCTGAGAGAGTAATTCAGATCTTGGAGGACATGCTATGGGTTTGTGTGATTGAGTTTGAGGGTAGTTGGGATACACACATGCCTTTGATTGAGTTTGCTTACAACAACAGCTACCAATCAAGCATTGGGATGCCTCCATATGAAGCTTTGTATGGCAGAAAATGTATAACCCTGCCAAGATGACGTGGGTGAAAGAAAAATGATTAGACCCGAAATTGTCCAACAGACTAAAGAGAGAATTAGGGTGATCAGAGATCGACTTAAAGCTGCATCAGATCGTCAGAAGTCCTATATTGATTTGAAAAGAAGGGATATCGAGTATGCAGTGGGTGAGAAAGTTTTCCTCAAGGTTTCTCCTTGGAAGAGGATTATGAGATTTGGCAGAAAGGGGAAACTAAGTCCTCGTTTTATCGGGCCATATGAGATTCTGGAAAGAGTGGGTCCTTTGGCATATCGGTTGGCACTACCTCCATAGTTGGAGAAGATACATAACGTCTTCCATGTGTCTATGTTGAGGAGGTATCGATCAGACCCATCTCATGTACTATCAGTGGAAGAAATTGAAGTAAATCTAGACCTCACATATAAAGAAGAACCCATAAAGATTCTGGCTTATGAGGTGAAGCAGTTACGGAACAAGCAGATATGGATAGATTGGCATGCCAATAGGATTCTGACAGCTGTTCTGTAAATGGCTTCATGCCATACTGTGTTTTTATGGCTTATTGTACCGCACTGTGACTTTAATAGCTTACGGCTATACATATTGTGTATTTATTCTTGGCTTATCGCCAGATTGACTATATGGCTTCTTGGCCACACTGTTTGCACACCGGGGGACACTTTGTGACCGATGGTGTGATCGCCCGAGGTACTAGGTACCCAGTGCCAGTATATCCATTTATCCAATCTGGTCAGTTTATAGGCTACATGGGCAGTAATTCAAGTACTACTAAATTCAAATAACTAAATTCAGTCTTCTAACATACAACACTACCAAAATTAGTAGATATTGAAATGTTAGCAAATAAAGGTAGAATCAACAATTGTGAAGAACACCGATGCCATAAATTTATTTACTTTATTTTTAGTGTATATTTCTTTATATTTGGCACCATTAAGCAAAATTGTTTAGCGCGTTGCTTTTGTAACGCGTAGGTATTGGAGACACTGCTGGGGAGCCAGCAAACCTACGACCGGGTGAGACATCAGATCTGCACAAGAGTCCAGAGTCATCTGCATTGCATTGCTTACATGGTAGGACTTAGGATATCTTGTATTTTGTACTTTTGTTATATATTTGAAATTCGGCCCTGTATTTTGTAATGTTATGAAAGCTCTAAAGTTTGTAATATTTTTTACATATTAAATAACATGGAGATTTTCTGTATATATTTAAATTATTATGGACTGTATTATGGAACTGTTTAATGACTATAAAAGTCTATTGACTTTACTGAGAAATAGAGACTGTGAAATATTTGAGATTTTGCTATCATCATATTAAACTGTTTTCAACAAGTTTGGAAGGACAATTTGTCCTAAATATAGACAGCATCTTTTCAAATTTTTATTACTATTAAAAAAACACTGACTTTATTAAAGTGTGAAAATAGAACTAGCATGCTATGAATAGCACATAAACACTTCTTAAAATCAAATTGAGTTAAGAAAATGTGATAATCACAGGCTAGGTGCTCCGGCACGCCGTGTAGTATGCCTTGCTCGGCTATTCTATAGACGGGTAAGGGGTGCTACATGAATTCTATTTTCACCTGTAATTTGACTATTCTTTCTTCATAGTACAACTGCTCAATGTCAATGTTTGATACATGCAATACATTACATTATAAATATTCACTAACGAGAGGAAATCTCTTTGTGCTATTTGTTTAGGAGGTCTAAGATCCTCGAATTGACTATGGAAGAGGGTGATCATTCAGTCGATCAATCTATAGAGGCTGAGGTGCAAGGGCATGGCCCAACCCTACACAATGTCAGTGGATCAGTAGCACCAGCCCCCTTAGTACCGCAGTTTCCTGCTCAATTTGCTCAGCAAATGGCTGCAATGTTCCAACAGATGGCTGGTAACATGCCTACTCAAGTCCCACTACAGACACCAGTGGTACAACCATAGTCTTCAGC
Source organism: Hevea brasiliensis (assembly GCF_030052815.1). Classification (NCBI taxonomy): domain Eukaryota; kingdom Viridiplantae; phylum Streptophyta; class Magnoliopsida; order Malpighiales; family Euphorbiaceae; genus Hevea; species Hevea brasiliensis. The sequence continues at coordinate 86,152,912 of NC_079497.1, read as the reverse complement.
TAGGCAATATGACAAGCTGATTAAATATGGGGCTACTGAGTTCAAGGGGATAGTAGATCCTCTAGAGGCAGAACAGTGGTTAGAGAGAATGGATAGGGTGTTCAAGAAGCTACATTGTACAGAGGAGCTCAGATTTGAATATTCAGTGTCTCTGCTACAGGGAGATGCATATGACTGGTGGAAAACCATTCCTCATAGTCTGGTAGAACCTTCAGTGCTAACATGGAATGATTTTCTAAGGGAGTTCAGACAAAAATATGTCCTTGATGCGTATGTGGACCAGAAGCTGCAAGAGTTCCTAAGTCTGAAACAGGGGAGTAGATCGATGGCTGAATATGAAAGGGAATTTTCCAGCCTGAGCCATTATGCAGTAAGTTTACTTGCTACTAGCAGGGAGAGATGTAAGAGGTTTGAACTGGCTTGAAGCCTAGTATCAGATTACAAGTGGTCGGATTCAAACATAACAACTTCTCTGAGCTTATTTCTTAAGCACTAGAGTTAGAAAGAATTGAATCTGAAGCGGCCCCTGAGAAAAAGAAATCAGAGAAGACAAAAAAAGTGGGAAATTTAGTAGAACAGAGTTCAAGTGGTCTTACTGGGAAGAGGAAAAACTTTAGGGTACACAACAGAGGTGGTAAGAAGTCCGGTAGGGGAAGATAGTCGGGACAGAGACCTTCTCTATCTGGTCAGCAGAGTGCCAGTAGTTCCTACCCTCCCCGCCAATGTGAAACTTATGGAAGAAATCATGGTGGGGTATTCTATAAGGCCATAGAAGCCTGTTATAACTGTGGAGGCACAGGACACTTTGCCAAAAACTGCACCAGTACTCATAGAGTTGGGCCACCTCCTACTACTGCAGAAGGGTCAGTTCAGAGTCCTGCTACTAGAGGTTCACAACCACCTAGCAGAGGTAGAGGCAGGGGTAGAGGTAGTCCAGTAGGCAGCCAAGGCATAGTTAATCAATCATAGCAAGGCAGTGCTCCAGTCAGAGTATACGTAATAAGATAGAGAGAAGAGGCCGAGACATCTTATATTGTGGCTGGTACATTCTCAAATTTTAATCAAGATGTGTTTGTATTATTTGATCCAGGTTCTACCCATTCCAATGTGAGTACTAGCATCATTGATTGCATTGCTGTTCCATGTACAAAAATGGACTTTGAGGTGCTAGTAACAAGTCCGTTAGGACAAGAGGTCAGGGTTAATAGAATGTATAGGGATTGTCCTTTAGTGATCCAAGGACACACTTTTCTATCTGATCTCATTGAAATGCCCTTCAGAGATTATGATATCATCTTGGGCATGGATTGGTTAACTAGGCATCAGGCCATGATTGACTGTAGATTGAAGACAGTCACTTTTGGTCTCCCTCAGTACAGTGATGTGGTAATACGTGGGGAGAGGTAGCTATTGCCATCAAACATCATTTCGGCTGCACTGGCCAGAAAAATGATCAGAAAGGGGTATGAAGCATACTTGGCACATGTGGAGGACACCCAAGTGAGGAGTCCAGATTGAGGGACATCCCTGCAGTATATGACTTTCTAGATGTGTTTCCTAATGAATTGCCACGATTACCTCCAGAAAGAGAGGTGCAGTTTGAAATTAATGTTATGCCTAGTGTGGATCCAATCTCCATAACACCATACAGAATGGCACCAGCAGAGTTGAAGGAGTTGAAATTATAGTTGCAAGAACTACTTGAAAAGGGCTTCATCCGCCCTAGTGTGTCACCTTGGGGAGCGCTAGTATTGTTTGTTAAGAAGAAAGATGGAACTCTTCGCTTATGTATTGACTACCGGTAATTGAATAAGGTGACAATAAAGAACAGATATCCATTGCCTCACATTGATGATCTGTTTGATCAGTTAAAGGGTGCAGCTGTATTCTCTAAAATTGATTTGCGATCTGGTTATTATCAGTTGAAAGTGCAAGAATAGAGTATTCCAAAAACTGCTTTCAAAACTCGATATGGCCACTATGAGTTTCTAGTAATGCCATTCGGGTAAACTAATGCTCTAGCTGCTTTTATGGATCTGATGAACACTATCTTCAGACCATATCTCGACGAGTTTGTGGTGGTGTTTATTGATGACATTTTGATATATTCGAGGAATGCAGAGGAGCATGATAGACATCTGCGGATTGTACTACAGACTTTAAGGGAGAAACAACTATACGCTAAATTATCAAAATGTGAATTTTGGCTAAAAGAAATCTCCTTCTTGGGACATGTTGTGTCAGCTGAAGGGATCAAGGTAGATTCCAGCAAGGTAGAAGCTATCCTTAATTGAATGTCGCCCAAGAATATCACAGAAATTCACAGTTTTCTGGGTTTAGCTGGATATTACTGTCGGTTTGTGAAAGGATTTTCTATGTTAGCTTCTCTATTGACCACGCTGCTTTGAAAAGATGTGAAATTTCAACGGACAGATAAATGTTGATAGAGTTTTGATGAGTTAAAGAGGTGTTTGACTGAAGTGCCAGTCCTTACTTTACCTACACCGGGTAAAGAATACACAATTTATAGTGATGCTTCTCACAATGGGTTAGGCTGTGTACTGATACAAGATCAAAATGTCTTTGCTTATGCATCACGCCAGCTGAAACCGCATGAGAGGAACTACCCAATATATGATTTGGAGCTTGCAGCTATTGTTTTTACTCTGAAGATCCGGAGACACTATTTGTATAGGGAGAAATGCTACATTTACACAGATCACAAGAGCTTAAAGTACTTGGGCACCCAGAAGGAATTGAATTTGAGGCAGAGGAGATGGTTAGAACTGATTAAAGGCTATGATTGCTTAATAAACTATCAGCCAGGGAAAGCAAATGTGGTGGATGACGCCTTAAGTTACAAGACTATGGCAAATCTCAGAGTTTCTTCTTTGTCCATGGTACATGAGTTGAAAGCACAGCATGGCAGTTTGGAGATTAATGATGAGGGACAGACAGTAGTTGCATGGCATGTACAGCCAGTGTTGATTGATCAGATCAGAATGGCTACTTAGAGTGATGAAAAATATAAGAAGCTGCTTAAGGAAGTCCAGCAGGGCAAGAAACCTAAATTTTCTGTGAGAGATGATAGTTTATTGCTACATCAAGGTAGAATGTGCATTCCTAATGATGTGGAATTGAGATGGATCATTATGAAGGAAGCACATGAGTCTCCTTTTGCTGTGCATCCTGGTGGAACTAAAATGTACAGAGGGCTGAAAGAGCATTACTGGTGGATGGGTATAAAGAAGGATATAGCTAAATTTGTTTCCAAATGCCTAACTTGTCATCAAGTAAAGGCAGAACATCAAGTTCCAGTTGGTTTATTACATCCATTGCCAGTACCAGAGTGGAAATGGGAACGGATAACTATGGATTTTGTTACGGGACTTCCAAGGACGCAGAATAGTCATAATGCATTATGGGTTATAGTTGATAGACTGACTAAGTCTGCTCACTTTTTGCCAGTCCGAATGGACTATAGCTTGAAAAGATTGGCCAGATTGTACATAAATGAGATTGTAAAATTGCATGGAGTGCCAGTATCGATTGTATCTGACAGAAATCCTAGGTTCACTTCTAGATTCTGGGGTAGTCTTCATAGAGCCCTAGGAACTAGATTGAACTTCAGCACAGTATTCCACTCACAGACAGATGGCCAGTCTGAAAGGGTAATTCAAATATTAGCGGATATGCTATGGGCTTGTGTGATTGAGTTTGAAGGTAGTTGGGATATGCACTTGCCCTTGACTGAGTTTGCTTATAATAATAGCTACCAATCAAGCATTGGAATGCCTCCATATGAAGCTTTGTCTGGCAGAAAGTGCAGAACTCCCCTATATTGGGATAAAGTAGGTGAAAAAAAGATGATTAGGCCAGAAATTGTTCAGCAGATAGAGGAAAAGATCAGATTGATCAGAGATCGACACAAGGCTACATCAGACCATTAGAAGTCCTATGTTGATCTGAAGAGAAGAGACATTGAATATGCAGTGGGTGATAAGGTATTCCTAAAAGTTTCTCCTTGGAAGAGGATTATGAGATTTGGCAGAAAGGGGAAACTAAGTCCTCGTTTCATCGGAGCATATGAGGTTCTGTAAAGAGTGGGTCCTTTGGCATATTGGTTAGCATTACCTAAAGAGCTAGAAAGGATACACAGTGTCTTCCATGTGTCCATGTTAAGGAGGTACAGATCTGACCCATCTCATGTATTATTTGTTGAAGAGATTGAGGTAAATCCAGACCTCTCATATGAGGAAGAACCCATAGAAATTCTGGCATATGAGGTGAAGCAGTTGAGGAACAAACAGACACACCTGGTTAAAGTGCTGTGGAACCATCATTCAAGCCAAGAAGATACTTGGGAACGTAAAGAGGATATGAGGAGACAGCACCCACAGCTATTCAGAGACTGATACCAGGTAAAATTTCGAGACGAAATTTATTTTAAGGGGGGGGGGGGAGAATTGTAACACCCCTACGTTCGGTAGTGCGTTCTACTATTCCGGTGACCAGTGTTGTTTAGATAGCTAGAATGCCTAGAACTACAATTAAAAGTTAGTGAGGAGACATAAAATAATGAAATACAAGAAAGGAAAATACAAGAAAAATAAAGGAAAAATAATAGCAGTGAAATGTAACTAAGTTAAACGAGTCGAGAGCCATAGCGATGGGTGACCACACTGGGAAGTTGCGGTGTGGACCGTTGACTAGCCCTGGACCGCGGGGAACCCTGGAAAATATTTTTAACACTTAAATAAATATCTATTGAAGTATAAATGTCATTAGAAATATCAAAGAAAAATTAAATAATTATTACAAAGAAAGACGAGAAAACGACAAAACTCGGTGTTACCGAAAAATCAGGAATGCAACCCGAACATGGGCATTGTGGTCATTTGATACCTCGAGTTATCTTTTGACCTAAATGTCCATTAAAAATGAATGATATTACACTTGGAAAATGTCATGAAAAATTAAAATAGTGGTACATAATCTAAATAGTAAAAGATAGGAGAAAAATGTGGAAAATTGGAAAGTTTAACATTAAAATATACTTTTATTCAATTAGTGCTCCACTAACTTAATACATTTGACACATAATCAAACTTGGGACAGCCACCTCCACTAACAGCCACCTCCATTTAACACATATTCTTCTCAATTGCCAAACCCATTTTTCCCAAGCTTCCATCCATGGCCGTCCACCATGAACTTCACTATGAACAGCTTGTTCTTGTATGTAAATAGTGGTTTGAATGATGATTTAAATGTTTGATTGTATTGTAGTTGAATTCCATGTGTAAGGTTTGATTTGGAAGCTTGAAAAGTGAAAATGGAAATTGATGAGTATGTGTAAACTTGTAGCAGCCTCATGAAGAAAATTGAAGTGTTTGAGTTCATGAAATATTGTTGAATTATGTTGTCATTGATGGCAGCATGTCTATATAAATAATTGTTTGAATTTGGACATGTAAATGAGGTGTGTCATGTGGTTAAATTGTTATAAATGGACTTTGGAAAATTCTGTGTTATAGTGTGCATATTGAGAATGGTTACAAGCTGCCAAAATGACCAAAAATGTGATGTAAAGTGTGTTAATATTAAGGTACAAACCAGAATTGGCATGAAGGAAGTAGTTTGGTAAGTATAAAATGTTTAATTGGTATGTGATGAAGAAGTGTGTAGTAGGGCAGTGTGTGTTTTCGATTAGAACCTTAAGTGTGTGACTCCAATTGGTATGAGACCAATTGGAGGTGAAACTAGGCACAAAATGTGCCAACTTTCATGAAGGAAGCTTACCTAAATTCTGCCTAGAAGGTGACTTGAAAAATGACCAAATCCGGATTAGTGACTTGAAAGCCTAAAAATTTATCATTTGGGCAGTAGTTAGTGTTTTGACCATAACTTACTCAAAACAGGTCCAATTGACCTGAAATTTTTACCATGAATATTTGAGACATATATCTACAATTCTTGTGAAGACACCAAAGCCCATAAATGGCCAGAACCAAGCCAAATAGCTTGCACAAGTTCAGGTCCAAAAACTGGCCGAACCAGAAGTGATCTAAAAATGACCTAAAGTCATCATTTTGATGCATTCTATTTAGCATTGGTAAATTGACCATAACTTGGTCTACACAACTCAGAATGACCTGAAATTTTTCCCTACATGCAATAAGACATAGACCTATAAGTTTATAGTTTTGATCGAAATACAAAAACAGAGGAAACTAGGTCGTCCGGCTAAGTCAAAATAGTACACCGAAATTCGGTAAATTGCAATAAAATGCAATAATCTTGGAAATAAAATTGGTAACATGTGCCAATATTAAAAGGCTATAAAATGTGACATTGGTAACATTAAATCTAATTCACCTAGAGTGCATCGAGGGTCAACAATTTAGGTTGACTAAGAAAAAGAATAGAATTCAAAAAATTAATTATTAAGCCTTATTGTTAGAGACAATTTAGATGAGTACTGAAACAGTTAAAATTGTGTGTTTCAGTTAGCAAAGACTCAGGGAAGGGGAAGGAAACAATGAGTCAGGGCCAAGAGACATTTATCAGAGGTTTGTGCATAATAATTTTTTCTTTGACTTTTCAATTGAAATAAATTATGAGAATTTTGTATGTTATTATTTTAAATTGTGAAAATTGGTTTGAATGATATTTGATGGATACTTATTGCTTGAAAAACACTGTAAATTGTTTGAAACCACAGCTATCATGTATATTGATTGAATTCCTCACTAGCTTGTCTAGTGGGATGAATTGACTTTGAATTCCCTCTCTGGATGAAGTGTTGAGGTGTGTGCCTGTTGAGGACGAATAGAATGAGTACTCATATTATTGCTAGCTAGCTATGTTATTCCTCACTAGCCATCGGCTTTTGGGACGAATTGAACTTTGGAACAAGATTAAGCTGTGTGTGTGATTTATTGATATTTATTGTGATATTTTGATATGGAGTTTAAATTGTTTATGACATTTACTGTCTTTGAATTTAACTATGGTTTTGAGTATCCATTATTTATATGACTTATGATTTATGATTTAAAGTTGCATTTTGTTAATGTTGTTCACCACTGAGACATTGGCTCAACGATAGCTTTTCATTGCTATCGCAGATAGACAGACTGACAGGGCAGCAGACTAGGCTACTAGTGCTTCATTGAGAGTTCATCGGGTATATTGAGTATACCATACTTTGCATTTTGTATTGTAATATATGTTCACTATATGTATATATTGTTCTTAGTTTTGAGCAGTTGTAAATTAAAATTGTATATTAAAGTTGTAAACTAAATTTGTAAATTATTTTGGCTTGTAAATATTGTGATATATTTCTTTTATCTCAGCTTTTGAAAACACTGGAAAATTATTGTGGATTTGAATTGACAAATGTTGAGAAACTTATTGTGTTGATTTGATATTGGAGTTTGGGGATTGAACAAAATATTGGAAGTGCTTTTTATAGGTTTTGAATAACTGCTTTATTCAAAATACAGATAGTACTCTGCCAAAATTTTTACAGTAATTATTAATACTTCGAATGTGTTATCTGGTTTCACTTAGGTTAAAAATTTTTTTAATACCTGTAAATAGTGCTCACCACTATAAAAAGAAGTAAGAAAAGGTTTAAAATCCCTTGTAGTGTATTTAATGGGTTATCAGTAGACGAAGTTGGTAATTCATTAGGTATACTGCGGGATCATGTTATGCCTTACGGAAGGGTAGGGTGTGACATGTTTGGCCATACTTCATTCATGGAAGTTGTTCCTCTATGTCTTCTCTTTGTTTTTCCTTGTTGAATCATGTCATTTGGATTTCTAGAACTCAAGTTATGATTAAATAACCATAACCGGTTCATTTCCTAATTCTGGATCCTTAGCTAGGCAGATATTAGAGTTACATTTTACCAATTTAATTGAACATGTTGCAGCACTTTTAGGCTTAGTTATTGAACACGTTGCAGCAATTTAATTGAACATGTTGCAACACTTTTAGGCTTAATTTGTTGCCCTATGTCATATGGTCACTCAGAAGTTTGGATTGAAAATTTTCAAGTTTTGTAGAAGTACTTATAGCCAAATCACTGGCCTAGACTCATGTACCCTGTCCCAATAGGATTCCAGTTTAGATCAGTGACTTTAACTCAACTTTTAGGATTCTTACATTCATAATTTGAGGAAAGTGTCTAAAACAAGGTTGGATTCCTATTCCTTAGGTATCTAGAACAATATGGCTCATCCCAATTGGAGTTTCCTAGTGGGAGATATGACTAAAGGACTATTCTGGGGTCAAATGGTCACTTAGGCAATTTCCAGAATTTTCATACTAAATTTACCTAGCCAATTGACCTAGTTCTCTTGATTTCTGGGTTTTGGTTAAGATACCAATATTGTAGATTGATGTCTTGTGGAAATTTTACCACTGATTTCATTACATTTGGATTTTTATAGACCAAGTTATGGCATTTTTGCCAAAACTGGTCAAGTAAGCCTATGTCTAGCAATTTCTGGGCAATATGGTTCTAGATAGTTTTGTGACTTAAATTGTGCCAACAATTTGGTTTAGTTAGAGGCATTTCTGGGCTCTGTGTCCTTTATGAAAGTTGTAGTCCTATATCTAAGCTTTCCAATGGTATAAAATTCAGGTCATTTGGATCTGTCTAGAGGGAGTTATGGCCAAATGAATGTGTACTGTTCATTTGGTCATTTTTCTAGGTTCATGGTATGGTAGGCTAGATTGGGATTGAATTTAGGTCAATTTGTGGATAGAATTTAGGCATGGTTTCTTCATGAAAATTGGAGAATTTTGGGTCTAGTTACACCTCCAATTTGCCTTATACCAATTAGAGCAACACAATTTCAATCATGGCTTAAAACATACACTGGATTATAAAGTCTCAAACCTTTAAAGAAATGTGCACTTCCACATTTCAAACTACAAATTGACATTCATGGTAGTTCTAAACATTATCAACTCATCTCAACAAAGTTAAATTCCACCAATTACATAAAGTTTCCAATAGTTAGGTCAAAACCCTAACTCCAATTTGTCAATCACAACATACACATATAACTTCTTCTACTTATCTATCAACATCACTAATCACCATTTACATGTATGAATTTATCAAACTCCCATATTTTCCAAGGCCGCCGAAATGAAGGTTTCAAAGTTTCTCATCATTTGCTTCCAATTTCATGTTATACTTACTCATTTCAACCTCTATTCAAGATTTAATAAAGTAAGGAAAAGAAAACATGCACTAACCTTTAATGGACACTTCTTCAATTTGCCAAAACTTCACCAATCTACTCTTTCTTGGCTGCCAATTGACTTCCCAAGGTGTGGAGATGAATTTTAATGAAGGAACTTTTGAAGATTATTGTGAGAATGGAAGGGATTTTAAGTTTGGAAGATGAGAATCCATGGAGGAAGAAAGGGAATGGGTTCAGCCATGAGAGAGAGTTTAGGAAGAAGATGGAGTTTTGAGTGGTTGAGTTTGTCACCTTATGCCTATTTATACTCCACTAAGATTTGTTTATTAATTATAATAATTAAAGTTTTAATATTTCTAATCATTCACCTTATGTTCCTTTAATTACATTACAAATAGTTTTACATTTTCATGGGATTTTCAAAATTTTAATTTCACTCATTTTAATGGACATTTAGGTCAAAAGTCAACTCTAGGTGCCAAATGACCAAAATGCCCCTCATCGGGTTATAGTCAAACTTCTTCGATAATACCGACTAAATCCCTGACCCGATAGCTTCTTTAATTTTTATATTGTTTATTTCATCTTTATTTTCATCTGTACGATTAATTAAATTTTTTTTGACATTTTAATGTCATTTGTACCTCAGTAAACCTTTAATTATGTCCCAAAAATTGTTTCCTATGGTTTCTCACCGGTATGGGGTCATCAACTGTCTACGCAGTGACTTCCCGGTACAGTCACCCATTGTCGTGGTTTCTGTAACACCCCTATTTGCATAGCATGGTATATTTCACTATTCCGGTGACCGGTGTCGGTTCGGATAATTAAGAGGATTAGAACCACACTTAAGACAACTAGATAAGCCCTGAACACAAATAATTAGTAATTGCCAATTAGTTAAGTATAAATAAGAAAAACAGAACATAAGAAGTTAAACGAGCTGAGAGTCACAGCGATGGGTGACCTTCTCGGGAAGGGTTACGAAGTCAATTTAAACTCAAATTTCGAACCGTAAAATATGACGCTGCGGTCCTTAGGACCATTACGAACACAGTGGAAAAGAGAAAATCATGAAAAAGAATTGTTAAGTCAATCAAATAATTAGGTCAGGGAGCCGGAAGAAATATTGAATTATTAACAAACCGGGTCGAACCGGCAAGGGGCAATTTGGTCAATTGACCCCGAGAGCTGACTCTTGACCTAACTGTCAAATAAAATCGAAGAAAAGAAAAATTAGGGATTGGGAATTAAATTAAAGAATTAATGAAAAAATAAATAAAAAAAAAAGAAAATGAAAAAGTGAAAAGAGATGACATCATGCATGACATCGTGCATGATGCCATAAATATTATAATTAAAAACTTATTTAATTTAATTTGTGGTCTTCCTAATACACATAAAAGAAAAGAAAAAAAAAATAAAATTCATTCTTCTTCTTCAAAGTTAAAAAACATCCATCTCTCCCTACCTCTCTCTTTCTCCATTGTTCCACCATTAACATGTTTTTAAAGCTTGAAAAACTTAGTTTTGCCCCATAAGTTTAACCCTAAACCTTAAGAAAACTTGCTATCTCAACTAAAAAAGAAGCTTGAAGAAGAAAGAAAAAAGAAAGGAAGAGATTTGAAGGGAGAGAAAATTCTGCATAAGGTTAGTAATTCAAACTTCAATTTTTTTTTTTGTTTAATTATTGTGTTTAAAGTTGCATTAACTTAGAAATATGATTAAAATGAAATGAAAACAAGTATTGGAGGCCTAGGTAGAGATTTCAGTCAGCTAGGGTTTGCTATGGTAATAGATGAATCTGATGGAATTAAAAGTGTTAGGAAGCTTAATTGAGTTGATGAATGATGTTGGTATGCTTTGAATCAAGTAAATGTAACAAAAGTGTGAATTAGGGTTTGGACCTAGGGTTTTGGAAGCCAAAAATTGGAAAATTGGTCAAATTGTGTGTTTGACCTTGTTTGAGGTGAGAAATGGTCATTTGTGACCAATTGAGATGTGTTGGAAATGTTGGAAGTGAGAGTGAATTCAGATTGAAAATGGCCATGCTGCAGGTAGCAGGACCAAGGTCCCTTTGAGGGACCAAAACTGAAAATTTACAAGTCCAATTGGTATAAGACCAATTGGGAATGAAAATAGACACAAAATAACACATTTTTCATTTAGGAATCATGCCCAAAAAGTGACCAAAACCTAGTAAACAAATTGATCAAATCCAGAATTATGCAGTCTGACCTATACAAAAATGACCAAATGAATAGTAATTGTTCATTTAGCCATAACTTGTGCTAGGTAGGTCTAAATGACCTGAAATTTTACCAGTGTACATCTGAGATATAGACCTAAAATTTTCATGAAGAACACAAATCCAAATTATGCCCCTAACCAAGTCATTTGGCCACCCAAAGTTGGTGACCTAAAACTGCTAGAACTAGTTTGGTGCCTAGAAATCTGGGTTAAGTTCAATCCGGCAGCCATGATTCAAATGGCTATAACTTGAGCTACAAAACTCCAATTGGAGTGATTCAAAAAGAAGAATAAATTTAGGACAATAAGGAACATTTCTATGCAGAAAAGTTTGCCAAATTCTAAGAGCAAATTGACTAATGCAATAGTGCAACATAAGATACCAAAACTGAAAAATTGCAATTTTGCCTAAAAGACCTAAGTTTTGAGAAAACAACCAAAACCAATAAATTTAGTGACCATAATCTGGTATGTGGGTGAAGTTGGAATTCCCATACCTATTAAGCCTTAGAAAGTCAACAAATTGACTTGAATAGTATAGTAAATAGTAACCCCGAAACACAAATTTTAAAGAACGTTAAGTTTAGCATATATAAGCTAGATAAAAGTGAATTTGAATTTATTTTTGGATTTATGCTAAGTTATGGTACTAAAACACTGTGAAACTCTGTGTTTCAGCTGAAAAAGGCTCGAAAAGTCTAAGAGGCTGAGTCAAGGCCTAGAAGCGACTCACGTCAAGTTTTTGCACAATAAACCCTATTTAAGCATTTTATCATTGAAAAATGGATTTAGTATGCATTATGAGTTTAAGAACTTTTGTGTTGCCATTTTGTGAATGAAAATATAACTTTGGAAATTGATTTGATTTTTGTATGCAATATTTGAATAAATTGTTTTAATTTGATTTCGGATTCACACCTAGCATGACAGTACCATATTATTCCCCCATTTATAGGGTTGAGATCGATTATTTTTCTCCCCCTCTGGTTTACCAGTTGAGGTTGTAGATCGGATGAGTACTCATTAGCTAGCTAGCCACCTCCCTCATTGATTTCGATTAGTGAGGTTGTAGATTGCTTTGTCATGGGGTACAATGCGACATTGATAGAAAATTTTGTGTCATGGCTTAAGTTGTGTATGAATTGGCAACACTATATTTATTAAATTATTTGACCCAAAATTTTTCTATAACGAGCTTTGATAATTTGTGAAATGTAATTGTGCAGCATTTAAATTGTGTTTTGTCAATGAATTATTTATGTAATGTAGTTTAAATTCTTTATTGTGCACGACTGAGTATTTTTATACTCAGCGATAGCTTATTTTGCTATCGTAGATAAGAACAAAGAGAAAGCAGCAGATTGAGCTGCTACTGATATTGTGGACTTTACCGATCCTTTTTGTATGGGTATTTATTTATACCCTTGTACTTTTTTGATAGAAATATTGTAATGTTTTATGTATCAATGTAAAGTTGAGCAGTTGTATAATAAATTGTAATAATATTATTTTTCGTATTTAATATATGTAAATTAAACTTGTGAATGTAAATTCGCTTTGTTGAATGAAATGATGAAATATTTTGAGATGACAAACTTGGATTAAATTGTGGAATTATTTTGAAGTGAGTTGATTTGAGAATTAAGATTAATTGGAGGTTGGGAGTTATGGAAAAATTTATTGGAAGTGTTTTTCTAAGGTATTTGAAGAATTGTTTTCTCAAAATACAGATGGCACTCTGCCAAAATTTTTATAAAATTGCGAAAAAATAAAAATAGACAAAAGTTTTTACTATTTTTGAAACTTCAATTAAATGTTTTAATTCCTACCAAAACGCTCACCACTTCCAAAATGTAAGAAAATGGTTTTAAAATCCCTTGTAGTGTACTTAATGAATTATCGGTAGGTGAAGTTCGGTAGTTCATTAGGTATTCTATGGGATCATGTTATGCCTTATAGAGGGGTAAGGTGTGACAGTTTCGGCTCCTTTAACCTAGTTACATTTCATTTCTTTTATTTTCCCTTAATTTTTATTAGTCTTTATTTCATCAATCTATGTCTCCTCACCCTAGTTTAAGTGTAGTTCCAGGCATTCTGACTGTCCGAATAGACATTAGTCGTCAGAGCTGTAGAATGTTTGGACTACCTACAGTGAGGGCGTTACAATTCTTCCCCTCTAAATAAAAATTTCATCCTCAAAATTTACCTGATGTGAAGAGCTGAGGGAATTGCTTCCTCATCGTCTTCTCGCTCTCCCAAGTCGTGTCTTTCGTGTTGTCGTGTCTCCATAAGACTTTCACTAGTGAAATTCTCTTATTTCTGAGCTCCTTTACTTCCCATACCAAGATTCTGATTGGTTCTTCTTCATATGTCAAATTAGGTTGTGCAATGATCTCTTCTGCTGAAATGACACATGAAGGATCTTATTTGTATCTCCTGAGCTTCGACACATGGAACACATTATGAATCTTGTCCAGCATAGGTGGTAAAGCTAGCCTGTAGGCTACTGGACCCATACGTTCAATGACATCATATGGACCAATAAACCTAGGGCTTAACTTACCCTTCATGCCAAATCTTAACACTTTCTTCCAAGGTGATGCCTTGAGAAACACCTTATCACCAACCTCATACTCTATGTCTTTTCTCTTCATATCAGCATAGGACTTCTGTCTATCTGAGGTGACTTTCAAATTATCCCTGATTAGCTTCACTTTTTCCTCTATCTATCTCACCAGGTCTAGGCCAACTACTTTCTCTTCACTCATCTCTATCCAGCAAAAGGGAGTCCTGCATCTCCTCCCATACAATGCTTCATATGGAGCCATTTTTTATGCTGGCTTGGTAGCTGTTGTTGTAAGCAAACTCTACCAAAGGAAGATATTTCTCCCAACTACCTTCAAAGTCAATGATATAGCTCTAAAGCATATCTTCTAGCACCTATCATGTAATTCCTATCATGTCATTATTATCCATCTTTTAACATTTATACAATTTACTAAGTTATAAGGGTTACCTGAATCAACCTTTCGGACTATCCATCCGTCTGAGGATGATAAGCCATACTGAAGTGCAGTTGAGTGCCTAACGACTCCTATAACTTCTTTTAAAACCTCGAAGTAAACCTCGGGTCTCGGTCAGACACGATCGAGGTTGGCACTCCATGTAACCTTACTATCTCAACTATATAGATTTTTGCTAATCTTTCCAATGAGTAGTTGGCTCTAATTGGTAGGAAGTGAGCTGACTTTGTTAATCTATCTACAATCACCCATATGCTATGGTGTTTCTTCTTTGTCCATAGTAGTCCAATGACAAAATCCATGGTGATGCGGTCCCATTTCCACTCTGGTATAGATATAGGTTGCAGCAACCCTGATGGAACCTGATGGTTAGCCTTAACCTGCTGGCATGTCAGACATCTGGTCACAAAATCACCATTCTCCTTCTTCATTCCAGGCCACCAATACTGTGCCTTCAGGTTATGATACATCTTGGTACTTCCTAGGTGTACAGCATGGAAGCTACTGTGTGCCTCTTTTAAGATATTCTTCTTCAGTTCCTCATCTCTTGGTACACAGATTTTGCCTTTATAATACAGGCACCCATTTCCTTTCAGCTCATAATCAGTCTCCTTTCCCTCTTTAACTCTGCCCATAACAGTTATCAACTTTTCATCCCTTATCTGTGCTTCTTGTATTTGCTGTAGCAAGTTTGGCTTTACATGTAACTCAGCCAAAATAGTCCCATCTGGAACTAAGGACAAGTGAACATTGAGTGCTCTCAAAGCCATCATGGACTTCCTGCTCAGTGCGTCAACTACTACATTTGCCTTTCCAGGGTGATAGTCAATCACACAGTCATAATCCTTAAGTAATTCAATCCATATCCTCTGTCTCAGATTGAGTTCCTTCTGGGTTGGCAAGTACTTTAGACTCTTGTGATCAGTGTAGATGTAACACTTCTCACCATATAAGTAATGCCTCCATATCATTAATGCAAATATTATTGCCGCCAATTCCAAATCATGTGTTGGGTAGTACTTTTCATGTGGCATTAGCTATCTGGAAGCATAGGTAACTACTTTCCCTTCTTGCATTAGAACACACCCAAGCCCATTATGAGAGGCATCACTATAGATCACAAAGTCTTTCCCTGACTCTGGCTGTGTCAACACTGGAGCTTCTGTGAGCATAATCTTCAGTTTCTCAAAACTGATTTGACACTTGTCATTCCAGTCAAACTTGACATTCTTATGTAGCAACTTAGTCAGTGGGGCTACTATAAGGGAGAATCCTTTCACAAATCTCCTGTAATATTCAATTAACCCTAAGAAGCTTCTGACCTCTGTTACATTTTTGGGAGGCTTCCATTCAACTACTGCTTCAATCTTCTTTGGATCTACGTTGATCCCATCTGTTAATACGATGTGCCCAAGAAAAGATATCTCATCTAACCAGAAGTCACACTTGGACAACTTAGCATACAACTGCTTTTCTCACAATTTCTATAGTACTACTCTCAAGTGTTCATCATGCTCCTCTCGGTTCTTAGAATACACCAAAATATCATCTATAAAGACCACTACAAACTGATCTAAGTAGGGATGGAAGATATGTTTCATAAGGCCCATGAAAGTTACTGGTGCATTTTTCAGCCCAAATGGCATCACCAGGAACTCATAGTGTCCATACCGGGTCCTGAAAGTAGTTTTTGGTACATCTGTCTCCTTTACCCTTAACTGATGGTAGCCTGATCTGAAATCTATTTTGGAGAATACACTGGTTCCCTTCAGTTGATCAAACAAGTCATCTATCCATGGTAAAGGATATTTTTTTTTCACAGTCACCTTATTCAGCTGCCGATAGTTTATACAAAGCCATAGTGTACCATCCTTCTTCTTCACAAATAACACCGGCGCTCCCTATGGTGACACACTTGGGCATATGAAGCCTTTATCCAGTAGCTCCTGTAACTGAACTTTCAACTCTCTTAGTTCAATAGGTGCCATCCTATATAGAGCAATGGAAATTGGTGCAGTACCCGGCATAACCTCTATAGCAAACTCCACTTCTCTATCTGGTGGCAAACCCAACAACTCTTTCGAAAATGCATCCGAAAGATCACATACAGTGGGGATGTCCTGTAAACTCGGGCTAGTCATCCTAGTGTCAACCACATATGCTAAGAAAGCCTCACAGCCTTTCCTCATCAATCTCCTGGCTTTGGGCGAATTAGTACCTGTTGGAAAGCTAAGAAATAGGGCTACAACTTTCCTGAAGAGGGCAGAGGCAGATTCAGAAAGAAAGTCGTTGTGGCTGATATAATGGTAGAAAGACAACCCGCTCCTTCACCCACAACTGTAATCTCATCCCCATCTGCTGTTTGTAATGAAATCCTCTTCAACCGACAATCTACCATCACCTGATGATGTGATAACCAATCCATTTCCAGTATCACATCAAACTCATGGAATGGTAGTTCAATCAAGTCAGCTGGAAACTCATAACTCTGTATCCTCAGAGGACAACCCTTATAGACCTTTTTCACTATGACACTATGGCCTAAACGGTTAGTAACTTGTATGTCCTCCTCTAACTCCTCTATCTATGCTAGTAGTATGCCCTAGGGCATATCAATTTATATGTATCTTTTATATAATTTTATTAATAAAAAGGCAATTTCACTTTTCTGTTTACATAATCCATTTATGTGTAATTGAAAAGGTCTATTGATATTTTGTTAGAAATTTTATTCTTAAGTTGTTGAGAATATATGTGACAGTATTTCTAGTACAAAGCATCATAAATTGGTTCACAATCGAGGATACTTCACAGAGGACATGACTTATCCAGAAAGATTGCAATCATGTTTGTTCCCAAAGTATTAATATGAGATATAAATAAGTTGGAGTGGTGAGTCTCATGCCACATAACAAAGATGATAGGCACTTATAAATGATAAGTAGGCTGAATCAGTGACGCTTATGACAAGCACATGGAGTTTACTCTTGTCAATGCATTGTCATATATCATATTAGTGCATATAATCTTTAGATTTGAGATAACAGAGTTATCTTGTATATAGGTGGTTTGAGTTTGATACTGCTTTCATACTTGTACTGTGTATGGGTATATGGGCATGTGTTGGCTCCTACTAGTTATATATGGATATAGGTGTTGATCAAGATGGAATCCATTACCCTAAGTAAATAGGGATGAAATCCTATGTTTATTTAATTATTCTTGATGATTTAAGTTTCTGGCCAGAACAGATAGATTTAGTCAGAAAAGAGTCTCTGATAAGAAAATCTAATTAATCAAGAATTGGAATTAAAAGAGAACATAATGTTCATAGCAAATGGAGTTTGACATTGACCATGACTCCAGCTGGAATTGGAATTTTGTAATTTAGAGATTCTAGTGCATGGTAACATATGATTAAAGGTTCATTTAAGGTATTCCTTATTATTAATTAGGTGGCCATGGCATGCTATGCTAGTTGTTAACCATAGTCTATGAGATGCCTGAAATGATTTAAAGAAATCATTTATGGTAAGAAAGAGTTCTTATGATATTAAGAGATAATATCATTTCTCATTGCCAATAAGTAATGAGCCTAGTAAGTCACATATCTACACAAGTTCATCACCAAGTAAAATGTGATTTAATTGACTAATTAAAGAGTTTAATTAATTAATTAATTAAACAGGTTTGGTTTGCAATAAGATTATAAAGTCCATAGCATTACTTGAAATCAAATCTAGGTTATTAGATATATAGCATAAATTAAATTTATATTTAATTATTTAAATATAAATTTAATTATGAGAACTTAATTAATAAAGATTAATTAATCAATTAATTTATATTTGATATAAATTAATTTGAAGAGAAATTTTAATTTTGGGTTGAAAACTCAAATTAAAAAGTAAGGGTAAATTGGTCTTTTCATATTGTGACATTTGGCACAATAAGATGGTGACACATGGCTCTATACAAGCTTGCCACTTGTCTTCCCATGATGGAAGACCACTTTTTGTGATTTCATTAGAGCTTGACACTTGGCTCCATGAGATTAAGTCAAACAAAAGCAAGATTGGGTCTTGTGGTGACATGTGGCAAGGAGTAAGTGAGTGTTGACTTTAGTATATAAGGGAAAAGGAAGAAAATGAAATCACTTCTTCTTCTTCCTCTCCATTTGGATGGCAACCATGGTCTTCACTCTTCTCTCTTTATTTCTCAATTGATTCAAAGAGAAAATATTTGTTTTATTTGAATTAAAAGTGTTAGAAAGTGTTTCTAGCTCACTAAACATCCATTAACCCTTACTAAAGCTTAAAACCCTAATTACAAGTGGTTGGCAAGGCTTGGGAAGTCAAGATTAGGGCTGCCATTGATTCAAGTTGGTGTGCTTGTGGTGGACAAGCTAGAGGGATTACAACTGGAGTCCTAAAGGCATCCTAAGGAAGGGAGATTGATTAATTGTGTACCTTAGAGGTTAGTACTCAAAATCCCTCTTTTAGTTAGGGTTCAATAAATTAAATTCCTAAAGTTCAATTTTTGATGGCAAATGAATATTTAATGCATGCTAAAATGTGTTTTGGTATGCTTTGGGGCATTGAAAATTGATTAGGCACATAACTCATCAAGCATGATAAATGTAACCCTAGATTGATTTTTGAAATTCAAGGTTCTAATGCCCTAAATTCCATGCTTCCTAGCCTTCAATCTATACCACTCTATTAACTGGCCGTGTAATACACACATATAAATGTGTGGAGCCGAGATTAATCAGTGCACATACTAACATATCATAAAGAGAAAATGTACCTCTAATGATATCTACTGGATCTGGCACCTCTCGAGCCCTCATAGCATAAGCATGAGGTGCTACCTTGACCACCTGCCTCTGAACTGTCTCTGCAGTAGGCCTCTGTGATGGACCAACTGTATTAGGCCTCGCAGGTCTTCTATGTCACACCCTACCTCTCCGTAAGGCATAACATGATCCCATAGTATACGTAATGAATTACCAACTTTGTCTACTGATAACCCATTAAATACATTACAAGGGATTTTAAAACTTTTCTTACTTCTTTTTACAGTGGTGAGCACTATTGACAGGTGTTAAAAATTTTTTTGGTGAAGTGACACAAAATAACACATTTGAAGTATTAATAATTTCTGTAAAAATTTTGGCAGAGTGCCATCTGTATTTTGAATAAAATAGTTCTTCAAAAACCTGTAAAAAGCACTTTAAATATATTTCTCAATCTCAAACTCCAACATCCAAATCAACACAATAAGTTTCTCAATATTTGTCTACTCAATCCACAATAATTTTTCAGTGTTTTCAAAAGCTGAGAAAAAAGAAATATATCACAATATTTACAAACCAAAATAATTTACAAATTTAGTTTATAACTTTAATGTACAATTTTAATTTACAACTGCTCAAAACCAAGAACACTTTATACATACAGTGAACATACATTACAATACAAAATGCAAAACATAGTATACTCAATATACCCGATGAACTCTCAATATAATATTAGCAGCTTAGTCTGCTGCCCTGTCAGTCTGTCTACCTGTGACAGCAATGAAAAGCTATCGCTGAGTAAAATTTACTTAGTGGTGCACAATAACAATTTGAAATGCGATATATAAATCTTTTATTGACAATTCACAAATCAAATAATTCACAATTCCATTTCACAATTTACAAAGTTCATATAACACAAATTTGATCAAACAATTGAATAACACAATTTTGCCAATTAATAACACCATTTGATCAAATAACTGAATAATACAGTGTTGCCAATCAATAATACCATTTGATCAAATAATTGAATAATGCAGTGTTGCCAATCAATAGCAAAATTTAGGCCATGACATAGTTTTTCTGCACATGCCGTGTTGTACACCACGACAAGACACACTCACCCCACTAATCGAAATCAATGAGGGAGGAAGCTAGCTAGATAATGAGTACTCATCCACACTCACCTCAGACTGGCAAGTCAAAGAGGAAGGAATATAATCACACTCACCCCAGACTGATAAGTCAAAAAGGGAGGAATATAATAACATTGTCATGCTAAGTGTGAATCAAAACAATTTTAAATCACAATATTTCATACAAACAACAAATCACATTTTATCTCAAAATTTCCATTTGCAAAGTTGACAACACAATAATTTCCAAATAATATTCTCAAAACCAAAACAATAAAAAATTATTCGTAACTCATTTCTCTAAATAAATTTGCTAGTAAAAGCAGTGAATATAAAAGTATTGTGCACGGACACAATTTAAAACTATAATGTTCAATTAAATTTTTAAATAGAAAATGAGAAGTCAAAATTATTGTGCACAAACACAATTTAAAACATTAACATACAAATAATCATAATTTATTTCAATTGAAAAAAATTCAAAAAAAATAACTATTGTGCACAAACACAATTTAAAACTATAATATTCAAATAAATTTTTAAGTAGAAAATGAGAAGTCAAAATTATTGTGCTCAAACACAATTTAAAACAATAACATACAAATAATCATAATTTATTTTAATTGAAAAATTCAAAAGAAATAACTATTGTGCACAAACCTCTGATATATGCCTCTTGGCCCTGACTAAGTGTTCTTTATGCTTCTCAATATCCTTTTCAATTGAAACACACAATTTAAAGTGTTTCAGTACTCAATGAATTTGTTTCTAACAATAAAATCCAATATTTAAATTTTCTTGGTACTATTCCCTTCAATTCATTTCATTATTTAACCTATAATATTGACCCTTGATGCACTCTAAGTGAGTCAATTCTAATGTTACCAATATGTCACATTTAATAGCCTTTTAGTGTTGGTACATATTACCAAATTCATTTTCAAGTATATTGCATTTTATTGCAATTTTCCGGATTTTAGTATACTAATTTGACCTAGCCGGATGACCTAGTTCCCTTGGTTTTCGGGTTTCACTTCAAACTACAAACTTGTAGGTCTATGTCTTATTGCACGCGCGGAAAAATTTCAGGTCATTCTGAGTTGTGTAGACCAAGTTATGGTCAATTTACTAATGTTGGACAGAATGTACCAAAATGGTAACTTTTGGTCATTTTTAGGTCACTTTTGGTTCGGCCAGTTTTGGTACCCGAACTTGTGCAAGCTATTTGACTTACTTATGATCATTTCTCAGTATTGATGTCCTCATAAGAATTGTATATATATGTCTACACTATTCATAGTAAAAATTTCAGGTCAATTGGACTTATTTTGAGTGAGTTATGGCCAAAACACCAACTGCTGCCCAAATGGTCAATTTTCAGGCTTTCAAAGCACTAATCCGGATTTGGTCATTTTTCAAGTCACCTTCTAAGTAGAATTTTGGTAAGCTTCCTTCATGAAAGTTGGCACATTTTGTGCCTAGTTTCACCTCCAATTGGTCTCATACCAATTGGAGCCACACACTTAAGGTTCTAAGCCAAAACAAACACTGCCCTATTACACATTGTTCATCACTCATTAATTACACATCCTATGCTTACCAAGTTAACTCTTTCATGTCATTTCTGTTTTGTACCTTATGATTAACACATTTTTGGTCATTTTGCAGCTTATAACCATTCTCAATATGCACACTATAACCCAGAATTTTCTAAGTCCAATTACAACAATTAAACACATGAATGCACCTCATTTACATGTCCAAATTCAAACCTTAATAGACACATACATGATGCCATCCATAACAATATAATTCAATAATATAATTCCATAAACCAAACTATGAAACAACACATTTTGATCTTCTTCATAAGGCTGCCACAAGTTTACACATACCCATCAATTTCCATTTTCACTTTTTAAGCTTCCAATTCAAACCTTACACATGGAATTCAACTTCAATACAATTAAACATTTAAATCATCATCCAAACCACTATTTACATGCAAGAATAAACTTTTCTTATTGAGATTCCATGGCTGCCAAAATGTACATCTCCATTAAAACATCGAACTTCAAAAATTCTTCCACAAATCAACTACCCACAACATCCATTCAAGGTTTAATGAAACAAGAATAAAAAATACATACTTACCACTTTTAAAATTCTTTAAAACCTTACCAAAACTTAAATTTCTTGCTGCCTATCTACTGCCCAAGTTATGTCGAACAACTTTAGTGAAGGATAATGGAAGAAAATTGGCTTGGATCATGGTGAGAGAGAGAGCTTGGCCATGGACGGCCATGGATGAATTTGAGAGAAGAAAAGGATTCGGCTGGTTCTTATCTTTGAGGTTGAAGATGATGTTCAGCTGTCCATTTAGCTTATATAGTGGTCCCAAATCTGCCTTAGTGGAGCACTTACATGATTTTAATGTTTAATTATTCTATCTTTCTAAATTTTCATTTTTATGCCCCAAACTTCCATCATTTATATTATGTACTTCAATTTTAATTTTCATGACATTTTCCAAGTGTAATATCATTTATTTTTAATGGAAATTTAGGTCAAAAAACAACTAGGGTGTCAAATGACCACAATGCCCCTGTTTAGGTTGCATTCCCTATTTTTTGGTAACACCGAGTTTTGTCGTTTTCTCGATTTCTCATTTTTCTTTGTACTAATTAATTAATTATTCTTTGATCTTTCTAATGATATTGATACTTCAATAGATGTTTATTTAAGTCCTAAAAATATTTTCTAGGGTTCCTCGCGGTCCAGAGCTAGTCAACGGTCCACACCACAACTTCCCGGTGCGGTCACCCATCACCATGGTTCTCAGCTCGTTTAACTTGGTTACATTTCATTGCTATTATTTTTCCTTTGTTTTTTTTGTCTTTTCTTTTCTTGTATTTCATTATTCTATGTCTCCTCACTAATATTTAAATATAGTTCTAGGTATTCTAGCTGTCCGGACTGACACTGGTCACCGGAGCATAGGAGTGTTACATTCTACGCTTCGGTACTGCCAGGGTAGACCTCTCTGTCTGGGGTGGAGCAGTGGGAGCACTAGCAGTCCTTTATGGACAATCCTTCAAAAAGTGATCCATAGACCCACATCTGAAGCATCCCCCAGTTAATAATCTACACTCTCCTCGGTGGCTCCTTCCACAGTGTGTATAAGCTGGTATTAGGGCTGATCCCTGTATAGCTGCACCTAGAGAATTACCCACTGATACACTAGATTGTCCTCCTCTCCTTAGAGCAAACCAAGATCTGTGCCTCTTATCTCGACCCTGAGTCTGACCCTAAGACTCCTTGGGCTTCTTACTACCAGTGGTTGCTGAACCAGACTGACCAGATCCAGAACCCCTCTAACACTACTTGTCCCTCCTGGACTACTCCTAATCTCTGACTCTCTCCACATCTAGAGCTGATGCTACTAATAAGGAGAAGTTTGTGAAGTGGTGAGATTTGACTATTAGTCTGATGTTGTCATTTAATGCATCCTCAAATCTCCTGCATTTATCAAATCACGAATTGCAGCTCATATTTAGAGACTATAAGCTACCTCTGTCTTAGTGCTAGGAATTCTCTCATTCTAGCCTCTAAATATACATGGCTGATATATTTCTTCCTAAATTCTACCAAGAAGAAGTTCCAGGTGATCTGTGCAGGCTGTACTACTCTCGACACTGTTACCCTCCACCGATATGCATCCTCTTGAAGTAGTGACAGAGCGCACTCCAACTGCTGCTCTGGGGTGCAGTGAAGCTGCTGTAAAACCCTCTCTGTCCTCTCCAGCCAATACTTTGTGGTAGCTAGATCATCCTCCTTCTTACTCTTGAAGTCAACTGCCCCATATTTTCGTAGTCTCTCCAATGGGGACCTGTGTACAGGTTGTGGCTGTAACGGTGGTGGTGGCTATACAAGTGGTGGTTGAATGAGTGAAAGCATAAAAAACACAAGTTTATATCATTGAATTCAAAATTTTTTACCTAGGGTCACATGCATCATGGAAGATTTCTTTTAATCTATTTGATTTCAATGATAAAAAACATATTAAAACTCTTTTAATATGTTTTTGGATCTATATTTGCCATTTAAGATTTTAGAATTAATCAGATTAATTTTAGAACCCTAGATTATATCAAGAACAAGTGCACTAACTTCTTGAGGCACTGCAGTGTGTTTGGCACCTTTGGGATGCGTCTTTAGGACACCAGATGTTGTCCCTCTAGCTTGTCCACACCAAGATCACCTATGGCTGCCCTTAAACAGCTTCTAAAGCTTTTTCTATGAATTAGAAAATCAAGTTTTGTCTTTTGAGAGATTAGAGATATAAACAGAACACTAGAAACAATTTTTAGTATTTTTTAATTCAAGAGATTGTTTGCTAATCTCTTAGAATTGATGAGAGATGAAGAAGAAGAGAAAGGAGAGGTCTCCAAGGTGGCGGCACAAAGAGAAAGGCAGCAGCTTGTTATATTTTTCTTTTCATAACAACACTTATATAGCTAGGTCACCACTTAAAACCCTTGCCGCATGTCACCTTCAGATTGGCTCTAGGTTTAATTGACCCAATCACATTGTGCCAAGTGTCAAACCTATATTTAATCTTGACTTCGATCATCTTACATGATTAATAGACATTTAGCAAGCTTATGTGTAGTGTCATGTGTCACCATCTCATGGTGCCACATGTCACCCTGTGAAATGACCAAAATGCCCCTATGTCTTAATTTTGAGTTCTCAACCCAAAATAATTATTTCTCTTCTTCTAATCAATTTATATCAAATATAAATTAATTAATTAATCTTTATTAATTAATTTCTTATTAATTAAATTCATACTTAAACACTTTAAATATAAATTTAACTTATACTATACATCCAATAATCTAGATTTGGTTTCAAGTCAAGCTTGGAACTTTACAATCTAATTGCAAACCAAACCTATTTAATTAATCAATTAAACTCTTTAATTAATTAATTAAATCATATTTAATTTGGTGATTACTTGTGTCTGTGTGTGACTTACTAGGCTCATCACTAATTGGCAATGAGACAAGATATCAAGTCTTAATATCATCAGAACTCTTTCTTACCATAAATGATTTCTCTAAATCATTTTATGCACCTCATAGACCATGGTTAACACCTAGCATAGCATGCCATGTGTCACACCCTACTCCCACATAAGATGTAATATGATCCCGTAGTACACCTAATGAATTACCGTACTTCACCTACCGATAACCCATTAGATATACAACAAGGGATTTTAAAACAATTTCGTGAAATTTAAATCATCGATTAAAATATAGTGTTATAAATTTTTTTTAAAATTTCGACAAAGTGCCGGCTGTATTTTGAGAAAACAGTTCTTCAATCCTGCAAAAGAAAATGCTCCCAATATGTTTTCTCAAATACAACTCCAATAACTTCATTTCAATTTACAATTCAAATCTCAATAAACAATCAATTCATTTTCAAACTAATCTCATCATAAAGAAACATTTCATTGATTACAAGACTCAAAATTTATACTACAAAACTATTCAAGTAAATGAAATCTCAAATTTACATTTACAATAATTTACATTTAATTACATACCAAAATATTTTATAAGAGTTTTTATACAACTGCTCAAATAACTTACATACATATTATTACATGCATACCTGTGTACATGGGTATACCTATGATATACCTGGAGCTGATCTGAATGTGTCTTCAAAGAAGCTTATTCAATTGCTCTATGCTTTTTTCACCTGCGACAACATGCAAAGCTATCGCTGAGTGGTGAACTCAGTGGTGCACAACTATAATTTAAAACATAGTACAATATACCTTAACAAAAATTACAGCAATTAATTTGGAAATCTGGATACTCATCAAATTCCAAAACTCAAAATATTCATTGCCAATAATATAAATCATTTGTATAAAATGACTTTGATCACGAAATTTAATTTATCAAATCATAACTACCCATTTAAGGTAATTCTAACAAAATCAATTATACATAAATCATAATTGAAATCACAATTCTTTACTATTCAAAAACATTATGTATCTCAAAAACCATTCTGTATCTCAAAAACCATTCTTTATCTCACTAATTATGCAAGACTAATCCGAAAGGGCCATCTTCGGGGTGATTCTAACTCCCTATGGTCGGGGAGGTCGAATCAGATTCTAACTCCCTATGGTCGGGGAGGTCGAATCATCGTGCACAGTACACATCACAATAATGAATCTTCCGAAATGGCCATAACATAAAACTTAGATCTAACCTCTAATAAGAGGAGAATCTAAGCCTGTGCACGTACCATGGTAATCAAAACACAACTAACTCCATTGTCTTCTCAACAAATGAGAGAGACGGGTAATAACCTAGTCAAGCATCTATAGTGAGATATAAAACAATATCACAATCCTTTTAGTGAGCATAAATCACATTACAATTCGATTTAAAGTCAATTCTAATATCCAATAATTTTTATGCTCATCACAATTCAAATAATAAATTTGCATTTTTCCATGCAAATTGCCCATCACAATTCAAAACATGTTCTATCACAATTTTCCAAAAGATAATTTATTCAATTCGCAAAAATGCTTAATACTTGTTGAAATACCATTTCACAAAGCTAAAATCATACATACTATAACAATTTCAATAATCATTGAATTAAATCCAATGCTTGTTAAACATAATACATAAGAAAATATGTCATTTAATCATATGAAATATTCAGAACAAAATCAGTTAAAAACTAGTTGTGCACAAACTATGTCATTTAATCATATGAAATATTTAGAACAAAATCAGTAAAAAAAAACTAGTTGTGCACAAACCTGATTTGAGTCACTCGTAGGCCTTGACTCAATGTTCTTTATGCTTCTTAATATCCTTATCAACTGAAACACACAATTTGAAGTGTTTCAGTACTCATTTAAACCGTCTCTAATAGTAAGGCTTAATAATTAATTCATTGAATTCTATTATTTCCTTAGTCAACCTACGATGTTGACCCTCGATGCATTCTAGGTGAATTAGGTTTAATGTTACCAATATGTCAAATTTTAGAGCCCTTTAGTGTTGGTATATGGTACCAAATTCATTTTCAAGTGTATTGCATTTTATTGCAATTTACCGGATTTCGGTGTACTATTTTGACCTAGTCGGACGACCTAGTTCCCTCAGTTTTCGGGTTCTGGTCCAAACTACAAACTTGTAGGTCTATGTCTTATTGCATGCGGGGCAATATTTCAGGTCATTCTGAGTTATGTAGACCAAGTTATGGTCAATTTACCAATGCTGGACAGAATGCATCAAAATGGTAACTTTAGGTCATTTTTAGGTCACTTTTGGTTCGGCTAGTTTTTGGACCTAAAATTGTGCAAGCTATTTGGCTTAGTTCTGGACATTTCTGGGATTTGGTGTCTTCATAAGAGTTGTAGATATATGTCTCAAATATTTATGGTAAAAAGTTCAGGTCAATTGGACCTGTTTTGAGTAAGTTATGGTCAAAACACTAACTACTGCCCAAATAGTCAATTTTCAGGCTTTCAAGTCACTAATCCGGATATGGTCATTTTTCAAGTCACATTCTAGGCAGAAATTAGGTAAGCTTCCTTCATGAAAGTTGGCACATTTTGTGCCTAGTTTCACCTCCAATTGGCCTCATACCAATTGGAGCCACACACTTAAGGTTATAGGTCTATTTGCATACTGCCCTCTATATCCTTTTCAAACACCAAACCAAACACAAGTTAACCAATTACATCTTCACTTCCCCACCACATTCTGCATTTGGCACTAACCAAAACCATTCCATTCTCTACATTATAGGTCAATTTGGACAGAATATAACCACTTCAAATACACCAAATGTAGTCACCATTCACAAAGTTCAATCCCAACAATGTATACACATAAATACTTCTAACCATCACACAAACTTCCATCATCAAATTACATACCTATCACCACTATTCCACACACATATATGCTGCCAAATTTTTATACAATATTTCAACAACATTTAATGAATTTGAACATTACAAATTTCCATTTTGAGGCTGCCCAAAAATTACACATACACATCAACTTTTGTTT
The DNA here is from genome assembly GCF_030052815.1 of Hevea brasiliensis. Lineage (NCBI taxonomy): Eukaryota > Viridiplantae > Streptophyta > Magnoliopsida > Malpighiales > Euphorbiaceae > Hevea > Hevea brasiliensis. Next base: position 86,124,340 of record NC_079497.1, on the reverse strand, counting down.
TCACTTTTCAAGCTTACAAATCAAACCTTATACATGAAAACCAACTCCAATACATTTAAACACTTAATCTAACATCTCAAGCAACCATTTACATGCAAAGACAAGCTGTACATGATGAAGTTTCATGGCTACCAAAATGCTCAATCCCCAACAATTCATCAAACCTCAAACTTCTTCCATAATTCAAACAATCACAACCTTAGTTACACTTTTAATGAAATAAGGATTGTAAATAACCACTTACCTCTTTTGGAGTTCTTCAAAACCTCACCAAAACTTATCTTTCTTGCTCCCTTATTGTTGCCCAAGGTGTGTAGGTAAGGTTTAGTGAAGGAACCTAGTGAAAATATGACTAAATCATGGTTGCATGGAGCTTGCTTAAGCTTTGGCCATCGAGTCCCATGGAGTTTGACAGGAAAATTGGATTCGGCAACTTTGAGAGATTTGTGGGAGAAGAAGATGAAATGGCTAGTTGTCCACTAATCTGTTCCTTAATGATTTTTTAAGGTGTCCATGGTGCTCCACTAATTTATTTTAACCTTATTATAGTTTAAAGTCTTCATAATTGCATTTAATCCCCATATTTCTCTAAATTACATTACACATTTAATTTCCTTTTTAATGGGGTCCCAAAATTTAAATACTATTTACTTTTAATGGACACTTAGGTCAAAAGGCAACTCGGGGTGTCAATTGACCACAATGCCCCTATTCAGGTTGTATTCCCGATTTTTCAGTATCACCGAGTTTTGTCATTTTTTCGATTTCTCGTTTTTCTTTGTACTAATTAATTAATTTTTCTTTCATATTTCTAATGGTATTTATACTTCAATAAGTCTTTAATTATGTCTTAAAAATTATTTTCCAGGGTTCCCCGCAGTCTAGGGCTAGTCAACGGTCCATGCCACAACTTCCCGATGCGGTCACCCATCGCTATGGTTCTCAGCTCGTTTAACTTGGTTACATTTCATTGCTATTATTTTCCTTTATTTTTCTTGTATTTCATTATTTTATGTCTCCTCACCAATATTTAAGTGCAGTTCTACGCATCCTAGCTGTCCAGACAACACTGGTCACCAGAACAGTAGAACGCACTACCGAACGTAGGGGTGTTACACCATGGCCACCCAATCAGTAATAAGGTTTACCTTAAATGAACCTATAATCATATGTTACCATGCACTAGAATCTCTCTGTTACAAAATCCCAACTCAAGCTGGAGTCATGGTTTATGTCAAACCCCATTTGCTATGAATATTATGTTCTCTTTTAATCCTAGTTCTTGATTAAAAGATTTTCTCATCAGAAACTCTTTTCTGATTAAATCTATCTGTCCTGGCCAGGAACTTGAAACATCAAGAACAATTAAATGAACATAGATTTTATCCCTATTTACTTAGAGGAACAGATTCCATCTTGATAAACACTTATCTCCATATATAACTAGTAGGAGCCAACACATGCCCATATACCCATACACAGTACAAGTATGAAAGCAGTATCAAACTCAAACTACCTATATACAAGATAACTGTGCTACCTCAGGTCTAAAGATTATATGCACTGATATGATTTATGACAATACATTGATAAGAGTAAACTCCATGTGCTTGTCATAAGTGTCACTGGGTCGGCCTACTTATTATGTACAAGTGCCTATCATGTTTGTTATATGGCATGAGACTCACCATTCCATCTTATTTACATCCCATATAAATAACTTGGGAACAAACATGATTACAATCTTTCTGGATAAGTCATGTCTTTATTGTGAAGTATCCTCGATTGTGAACCTATTTATGATACTTTGTGCTAGAAATACTGTCACTCATATTCTTAGTAACTTAAGAATAGAATTTCTAACAAAATATCAATGGACCTTTTCTATTACACATAAATATATTATGTAAATGGAAAAGTGAAAATGCCTTTAATTAATAAAAGATGTACAAGATACATACTAAATGATATGCCTTAGGGCATACTATTATGCCTTAGGGCATAATAAACTCCATTTTAAAGAGTCTATATCTGATATAGCTTCTTCATAGGTAAGTGGATCATCTCCATAATTTACTTCTTCATGAGTATACAACTCTTGTTCTTCTTCATGAAGGAAACCATATCTCACTGGTGGGTGAGATACCCTGGTTGTTCTACGAGGAATAGCTGTAGATGTTTCATCAATGGGTGTAGGTTGACAAGATGGATCTATATCCATCTGATTTGTTGGTTGGTCAGAATTCTCCAATTCTAACTCTATTTGCCTTCCTTTGCCTCCTTCTTGAACAAACTATTATTCAAGAAATGTGGCATCTCTACTTATCACAACCTTTTGTGATGTAGGCAAATAAAAATAATATCCAAAACTATCTTTTGGATATCTAACAAATCGACCCTTTTCTGATCTGATTTCCAATATTGTTAGTAGTATGCCCTAGAGCATATCATTTAGTATGTATCGTGTACATGTTTTTATTAATAAAAGGCATTTTCACTTTTCCATTTACATAATATATTTATGTATAATAGAAAAGGTCCATTGATATTTTGTTAGAAATTCTATTCTTAAGCTGTTAAGAATATGAGTGACAGTATTTTTAGCACAAAGTATCATAAATAAGTTCACAATCAAGGATACTTCACAATAAGGACATGACTTATCTAGAAAGATTGTAATCATGTTTGTTCCCAAGTTATTTATATGAGATGTAAATAAGATGGAATGGTAAGTCTCATGCCATATAACAAACATAATAGGCACTTATATGTGATAAGTAGGTTGAACCAGTGACATTTATGACAAGCACATGGAGTTTACTCTTGTCAATGTATTGTCATAAATTATATCAGTGCATATAATCTTTAGACCTGAGATAGCACAGCTATCTTGTATATAGGTGGTTTGAGTTTGATACTGCTTTCATACTTATACTGTGTATGGGTATATGGGCAAGTGTTGGCTCCTACTAGTTATATATGGAGGTAGGTGTTGATCAAGATGGAATTTGTTCCTCTAAGTAAATAAGGATAAAATTCTATGTTCATTTAATTATTCTTGATGTTTCATGTTCCTGGCCAGGACAAATAGATTTATTTAGAAAAGAGTTTTTAATGAGAAAATCTTTTTAATTAAGAACTAGATTAAAAGAGAACATAATATTCATAGCAAATGGGGTTTGACATAAACCATGACTCCAGCTCGAATTGGGATTTTATAACAGAGAGATTCTAGTGCATGGTAACATATGATTATAGGTTCATTTAAGGTAAACCTTATTACTAATTGGGTGGCCATGGCATGCTATGCTAGGTGATAACCATGGTCTATGAGGTGCATAAAATGATTTAGAGAAATCATTTATGGTAAGAAAGAGTTTTGATGATATTAAGAGTTGATATCATGTCTGATTGCCAATTAGTGATGAGCCTAGTAAGTCACACACATACACAAGTAATTACCAAATTAAATATGATTTAATTAATTAATTAAAGAGTTTAATTGATTAATTAAATAGGTTTGGTTTGCAATTAGATTGCAAAGTTCCTAGCATGGCTTGAAACCAAATCTAGATTATTGGATATATAGTATAAGTTAAATTTATATTTAAAGTGTAACGCCTCTATATTCGGTAATGCGTTCTAGTGTTCCGGTGATCAGTGTCTGTCCGGACAGCTAGGATGCTTAGAATTATACTTAAATGTTAGTGAGGAGGCATAAAATAATGAAATACAATAGAGGAAAATACAAGAAAAACAAAGAAAAAATAGGAGCAATGAAATGTGATTAAGTTAAACAAGCCAAAAATTGTAGCGATGGGTGACCGCACCGGAAAGTTGCGGCGAGGACCGTTGACTAGCCCTGGACCACGGGGAACCCTGGAAAATATTTTTGGGACCTAATTAAAAATTTATTGAGGTATAAATGATATTAAAAATGTCAAAGAAAAATTAATAAATTAGTACGAAGAAAAAAAAAATCAAGAAACAAACAAAAATCGGTGTCACCAAAAAAATCTGTAATATTACCTGAAGAGGGGCATTTTGGTCATTTGACACCTAGAGTTGGCTTTTGACCTAAATGTCCATAAAAATAAAGTGGTATTAAATTGTGAAAATTTCATGAAAAATAAAATTGGAATGAAATGTAATTAAGGGAAATTAAAGGGGTAAAGTTTAGGATAATTAAAAGTTTAATTAAATTATTATTATCTTAATATTAGTGGACCACTATGGACCATATAAAAGCCAAAAGTGGACATAATTTTCCACTATCTTCATTCATCTTCTTCACCTCTCAAGTTACTGAATTTAAATTCCTCTCAAACCTCCATTGAAACACCTTCATGCAAGCTTTAATCTCACTCAATCTCACCATGATTTCCGCTAATCCTTTCACAAGAAATTGTCCACACATCATGGGAAAGCTATAGCCAGCAAGAAAAGGAGCTTTGGTGAAGGTTGAGAAGTGGTCAACTAAAGGTAAATGCTTATATCTTTAACTTGCTTTATTAAAGTTTGTGTTGAGGTTATGGGTAGTATTTTGGGTGAAGAAATTTGAAAAATTGTTGAGTTATTGGACTGCCCAATTTTAGGCAGCGATGGGAGCCTATATTATTTGAGTATTCAACCCAATTTACTTTACTAGAATTGTGTTGAATAAATATAGAAGTGCCAAGAATGAATATTGAAGTATTGAGAGGAGGAGGATTGCTAAATTGGGAGTGTAAATTCTCTTATGCAGGTTGTGATTATTGGCAGTGTATAAATTAGGTTATATGTGTAAAGTTGTGACTCCAATTGGTATGAGGCTAATTGGAGGTGAAACTAGACATGAAATAGGCCAACTTTCATGTAGAAGTATTGTCCAAATTTTGCCTAGAAGTGACCTAAAAGAATGACCAAATCTAGAATTGCATGATATGAAAACCCAGAATTTTGATCATATGAATAGTAGTCAGTATTTTGGCCATAACTCACTCAAAACAGGTCCAAATGACTTGACATTTATACCATGGGAAGCTTAGACATAGAGCTATAACTCTTATGAAAGCACTAAAGCCTAGAAATGACCATAACCAAGTCTAAATGCTTGCACAAGTTGGGTTACAAAAACTGGCCGAATTGACTTTGACCTAAAAATGACCTAAACTTTGCAATATAAGTGTAACTTGACTAGCAATAGTAAAATGACCATAACTTGGTCCATAAAACTCCAAATGCCCTGAAACTAGTGCCAAATTTTCACTAAGACATAGGCCTACAATAATGGTGTTTTGACCAAAACCTAGAAACTTAGGGAACTAGGTCAGTTAACTTGATTAAGTTGGCATACCAAATCTGGAAATGGTTCAAATGACCATTAATTCCAGCAAAGTTTTTTAAGTATAACTCCCACTAGATGTAACACCCATGTAACACCTTCTCGAGAAGGATTGCGAAGTCGATTTAAACTCAAAATTTGAACCGTAAAATGTGATGCCACGGTCCTTAGGACCCTTACAAACACAGTGGAAAAGAGAAAATCACAAAAAAGAACTGTTAAGCTAGTCAAATAATTAGGTCAGGGAGCCGAAAGAAATATTGAATTATTTGCAAACCGGGTTGAATCGGCGAGGGGAAATTTGGTCAATTGACCCCGAGAGCTGACTCCTGACCTAACTGTCAAATAAAATCAGAGAAAAGAAAATTTTGAAAATGAGAATTAAATTAAAGAACCAAAAGATAAATAAAAAAAATGAAGAAAATGAAAAAGTGAAGGGAGATGACATCATGCATGACATCATGCATGATGCCATAAATATGATAATTAATAAATTTAAGTAAATGGATTTATGGTCTTCCTAAGACATAAAAAAGAAAAGAAAAAAAAAAGTAAAAGTCTTCTTCCTCATCCAAAGTGCCGCCCTCACTCTCCCTCACTTCTCCATTGTTAGACCTCCATTAAAGCTTGCACTCAAGCTTAAATTTCTTCAGTCAACCTTAATAGCTTCCAAAAAAACCTCATTAGAGCTTGTTATCTCAACCTAAGAAGAAGATTGAAAGAAGAAAGAAGAACAAAAGATAGAGATTTGGAGGATTTGAAGTTCTAAGAAAGGTTAGTAAGCAAACTTGACAATTTTAGTTTGGTTCTTACATTTCTAACTTAATTAACTTAGAAATAAACTTAAAATGGAATGAAATAAATTGTTGAGGGACCAAGCTAAAATTTTGGCCAGCATGATGGGGAGTGTGATTTGAATAGTTTGATTGTTTTGGATGGTAATATGAACCTTAAGTAGTGAAATGGTTATGATTAAAGGCTTGAATTAGCTAAATGCAAGGAAATTGTGAACTAGGGTTTGGACACTTAGGGTTTAGAGACCAAAAATGTAAAAAATTGATAAATGATGTCTTGGACCTAGTTTGAATGGAGAAATGGTCAATTGTGACCAAATGGAATGTGTTAGAAGTGTTTGAACCAAAACCAAATTCGGATTGAGTGAGGTCATGCTGCCGACAGCATGACCAAGGTCCCTTGGAGGGACCAAAAATGAAAATTTACAAGTCCAATTGGTATGAGACCAATTGGTATTCAAAATAGACACTAAATGACACAATTTTTATTTAGGAAGGATGCCCAAAAAGTGACCAAAACCTAGTGAACAAATTGACCAAACTTGGAAAATCTCAGTCTGCCCTGTACAAACTGACCAAATGAACAGTATCTGTTCATTTGGCCATAACATGAGCTAGGCAGGTCTAAATGACCTGAAATTTGACCAGTGGACAGCTAAGATATAGACCTAAAACTTTCATGAAGAACACAAACCCAAATTATTCAATTAACTAAGTCATTTGGCCACCCCAATTTGGTGACCTAAAACTGCTAGAACCAAAATTGCCCAGAAAATCTGGGTTAAGTCCAATCCGGCAGCCATGGTTCAAATGGCTATAACTTGAGCTACAAAACTCCAATTGGAGTGATTCAAAAAGAAGAATAAACTTAAGACAATAGGGAACATTTTCTAAGAAGGAAGTTTTGCCAAATTCTAACAAAAAAATGACCAATGGAATAGTGCAACCTTAGACACCAAAACTGAAAATTTATCAAATTTGCATAAAAGACTTAGAATTAGAGTAAACAACCAAAACCAACAAATTTAGTGATCAAAATGTGGTATGTGGGTAAATTTGGAATTCCCATACCTATTAAGCCTTAGAAAGTCAACAATTTGACTTGAATAGTATGTGAATAGTAGCTCTGAAACACAAAATTTAAAAAACGCCAAGTTTAGCACATTAGAGCTAGGTATAAGTGAAGTTAAATTTATTTTTGGATTTATGTTAAGTTATGGTACTAAAACACTGTAAAATTGTGTGTTTCAATTGAAAAGAACACCGAGAAAGAACCCGAGGAATCAAATCAAGGCCAAAAGGCGACTCGCTTGAGGTTTGTGCACAACGTATAATTTCTATAAATTATTTGCTATATATTGTTTTGAATGATTTGAAAAAGTGAATTGTGACATTATTTATGATGCTTTGATCTAAATTATTGAAAGTTATTGTGTATGTTTGAAATGGCAATGTTTAGCAAATTATTAAGATAAGTTTTGAAACCATAGTGTCATGACCATATATTTGAACACCTCACTAACATGACTGGTGGGGGTAATCAATTTTCAATTTTGATTCCTTCTCTGGATGAAGTGTTGAGGTGTGTGCCAATAGAAGAGGAAATTGAATGGATATCCATATATTTGAGCTAGCTAGCCTTGTGATGTGACTTCTCCTTAGCCTCTGGCTATTGAGATTATATTTGTTTCAAATGGCATGATATAACTGTGGGTTTTATGAAATGTGTTTTGGATACTTCGAAATGAAATTGTTTGAAACAAAATCTCATAATTCATATTTGTATTTAACTCTCATGTTCAGTTCAATTTTTGAATAAATGTGATTTAAATTCTGCATAAAGATTATTTTAGTATGTTGTGCATCACTGAGTCCTAGTACTCGTGATAGGCTTATTCTTGTCATGATTTAAAGACTAGAGGAGCGTGCAGTGAGCTCGAGGATTGCGGATCTATCAGCTTGAAGTTATCGGGTATAATTTATACCCTGACTGTAAATATTTCTTTTCATGTATGTATTGCACATAAATGTATGGGCATGTAAAATTGGTATTGAGTAGCTTGTACAAAGTTTGTATAAAGTTTGTAATAAAATTAGTTTGAATTCCTTTTGATGTAAATTTTCGCAATGGTGTATATAAATTACTTTGTCATTAATGAAATATGAATGGTAGCATCTATTTTGAATTGAATGAAATTCATTAATGATATTTGATGATTGTGGTTATTAGAAATGGTGGACTTGAATTTTGGGAGTTGATAAATGTGTTGAAATTGATTGAAGTAATTGTGAATTTGAAGAAGTTGTTGAGGAAAATTATTAGAAGTGCTTTTTTTTAGGTATTTGAAGAACTGTTTTCTCAAAATAAAGACGAAACTCTTACAAAATTTTTATAAAATTTATGAAAAAATAAAATGGACCAAAAATATTAACTAGTTTTAATTTTAATTAAATGTTTTAAATACCTATTAGAAAATGCTCACCACTTATCAAAAGTAAGAAAATTGTTTTAAGATCCCTTGTAGGGTACTTAATGAGTTATCAGTAGGTGAGGTTCGGTAGTTCATTAGGTATTCTACGGGATCATGTTATGCCTTATAGAGAAATAAGGTGTGACATGCTTTAGTGGTATCAGAGCAAAATTTTTTGAAGCTTGTTTTAACTTGAGAATTTGTGTCTTTCCTTATTAAGTACAACTGCTCAATGTCCATATTTGTTATATACAGTACATTACATCATTAATATGAACTAACGGAAGGAAATCTCCATGTGTTACTTGTTCAGGAGATACCCTAACTTCAGACTGAAATGGAAGAAGGGGATCGCTCAATTGAGCAATCTGTTGAAGCTAAGGCACAAGGGGAAGCCCCAGCTTTACAAAATATCAGTGGATCTATAGCACCAGCCCCGCAAATGCTGCAGTTTCCTACACAGTTTGCAAAGCAGATGGCTATGATGTTTCAACAAATGGCTGGGGGTGTGCCTGCTCAAGCTCCACCCCAGACACCTGTGGCACAACCACTGCCTCCAGCCAGACGGTATGATAAATTACTAAAGTATGAGGCTACAGAATTTAAGGGTACAGTAGACCCACTTGAGGCAGAGCAATGGCTTAAAAGAATGGACAGAGTATTTAAGAAGCTGCACTGCCAAGATGAACTGAAGTTTGAATACTCTGTGTCACTACTGCAAGGGGATGCATATGATTGGTGGAAGACTATTCCTATCCCCCACAGCTTGTCTGAACCACCAATGTTGACCTGGGATAACTTCATCAGAGAATTCAGACAGAAATACATCCCTGATGCATATGTTAATCAGAAATTGCAAGTATTTTTTAGTTTAAAATAAGGGAACCGATCAGTGGCAGAGTATGAGAGGGAGTTCTCCCGCTTAAGCCATTATGCTGGGAGTCTTCTTTCTACCAGCAAGGCAAGATGCAAGAGATTTGAGACTTGTTTGAAGCCCAATTTTAGAATGTAAGTAGTGGGATTCAGACACAGCAACTTTCCAGAACTCATGTCTCAAGCACTCAAGTTAGAAAGAATTGAATCAGAAGCAACCCCAATAAAAGAAAAATCAGAGAGAGTTGAGAAATCAGAAAAAGATAAGGGGGAAAAATCAGTTGTAACACCCCTATTTGTATAGCCTGGTATATTTCACTGTTCCGATGACCGATGTCGGTCCGGACAATTAAAGGGATTAGAACCACACTTAAGACAACTAGAGAAACCATAAACACAAATAATTAGTAATGTTGAATTAGTTAAGTATAAATAAGAAAAACTGAATATAAGAAGTTAAACGAGCCGAGAGTCACAGCGATGGGTGACCTCTTCAGGAACGACTACGAAATCATTTTAAACTCAAATTTCGAACCGTAAAATGTGACGCCGCGGTCCTTACGACCCTTATGAACACAGTGGAAAAGAGAAAATCATGAAAAAGAACTGTTAAGCCAGTCAAATAATTAGGTCAGGAAGCCGGAAGAAATATGGAATTATTTGCAAACCGGGATGAACCGGCGAGGGGCAATTTGGTCAATTGACCCCGAGAGCTGACTCCTGACCTAACTGTCAAATAAAATCGGAGAAAAGAAAATTTTGGAATCGAGAATTAAATTAAAGAACTAATAGAAAAATAAATAGAAAAAAAAAGAAGAAGATGGAAAAGTCAAAGGTGATGACATCATGCATGACCTCATGCATGATGCCATAACTAAACTAATTAATTTAATTAATTAATTGGAATTTTTGTGGTCTTCCATAAGTTAAATTAGAGCAAAGAAAACAAAAGAAAAAAAAAATTAAAGTTGTCTTCTTCTCCCATCAAGTTGCCGCCCCATCCCCTCCCAAGTCCCTCCATGAAAATCCACCATTAAAGCTTATACTCAAGCTTTAATTCTTCCACTTAATCTTCATAAATCCCCAAAAAACTTCACTAAAGCTTGTTATTGCAACTTGAGAAGAAGATTTCAAGAAGAAAGAAGAGTTAAAGATAGGGTTTGAAGGATTTAAGAAAGGTTAGTGTGCTAACTTACTATTTTACTTCTTTAAATGCATAATTAGTTGTGAAAGTGAGCTTAGAACTTGATTAAATGAAACAAATATGGGGGAAGGACCATTGCTGAAATTTCGGCCTGGTTGAAGGGAGTATGAATTGCATGAATTTAATGAGTTTGAATGAGTTTATGGACCTCCATTAGTTGATTGATTATGTTGAGAGCTTTGAATTTAGTTAATTGAAATAATTAAATGAGTTAGGGTTTGAATGTTAGGGTTTGTGAACCAAAATTTGGAGAAATGAGTAAATGGCATGTTTGACCTGTTGTGAGGTGAAAAATGGTCAATAATGACCAAAGGAGATGTGTTTGAATTGTTGGAAGTGAAGCCAAATTCGGAGGTTGAATGGTCATGCTGCTGGCAGCATGACCAAACCAACTTTGAAGGACCAAAACGGAAATTTTACAAGTCCAATTGATATGCCACCAATTGGGGATGAAAATAGACATAAAATGGCACAATTTTCATTAAGGAACCATGCCCAAAAACTGACTACAACCTAGTGAACCAATTGACCAAAGTGGGTTGAGAGCAGTCTGCCACTGCACAAACTGACCAAATGAACAATAATTGTTCATTTGGTCATAACTCGAGCTAGGAAGGTCAAAAGGACCTGAGATTTTACCAGTAATTAGATAAGACATAGATCTAAAACTTTCATGAAGAACACCACCCCAAATTATGCCATTAACCTAGTCAAATTATTGAGAAAAGTTGAGTTATTAAACCTGCAACTCTGCAGAATTGCCATTGAGTAGTAAAGTTCCAATGGCTATAACTCTCTCTAGAAAACTTTGATTTAGGTGAATCTTGAACCGATGGAAACCTAAGACATAGTAGAACATTTTTTATGAAGGAAATTAGATCAAATTATGGACTTAACTTGGTCAAATTATTGAATGAAGTTGGACCAAAAATCTGCCAGAACCAAAATTGCAGCATGAACAGTGCACGTAAATAGTAATTGTATTTTGGCTATAACTTGAGCTAAAAAACTCCGATTGGGGTGATCCAAAAATGAGAATACACTTAAGACAATAAGGAACATTTTCTATGAAGGAAGTTTTGCCAAATTCCAACAGTAGATGGACCAATGAAACAGTCCAATTTAGAACTCCAAAACCGAAAATTGGCAATTTTGCCTAAAAGACCGAAGCTTTGAGAAAATGGCCAAAACCAACAAGTTTAGTGACCAAAATGTGGTATGTGGGTGAAGTTGGAATTCCCATACCTATTAAGCCTTAGAAAGTCAACTATTTAACTTGAATAGTGCAGTGAATAGTAACCCAAAACACAAAATTTAAGGAACGTCGAATTTAGCACGTTAGAGCTAGGTAATTGTGAAGCTAAATTTATTTTGGATTTATGTTAAGTTCTAGTACTGAAACAATGTAAAATTGTGTGTTTCAGTTGAAAAGAATATCAGGAAGGAACCCGAGGAACCGAGTCGAGGCTAAGGGACGACTCGCTTGAGGTTTATGCACAATAAACCATATTTAAGCATTTTATCCTTGAAAATTTGATTTAGTACGCATTATGAATTTATGAACTTTTGTGTTGCCACCTTGTGATCAAATTGTAACTTTGGAAATTGATTTGATTTTTGTATGCAATATTTGAATGAAATGTTTGAAATGGATTTTTGATTCACACTTAGCATGACAGTTACTTATTATTCCTCCTCCATTTATGGGGTTGAGATCGTTTCTTTTCCTCCCTCTCTGGCTTGCCCGCTTAGGTTGTAGATCGAATGAGTACTCATTAGCTAGTTAGCCACCTCCCTCATTGATTTTCATTAATGGGGTTGAGATTGCTTTGTCGTGGTGTACAGCACAGCATTGATCGGAAATTTTGTGTCATTGCTTAAGTTGTGTATGACTTTGGCAACACTGTGCTTATGAAATTGTTTGACTAAACTGTGTTTAACAGATTATTTGACAAAATGATGTTATTATGAACTTTAATATTGTGAAATGTGATTGAGAAACATTTAAATTGTGTTTGGCAATGAATGATTTATTTATTGCATTTTAAATTTTTATTGTGCACCACTGAGTATTTTTATATTCAGCGATAGCTTATTTTCTTTATCATGAGATAAGAGCAAGGAAAAAGCAGCAGAGTGAGCTGCTGCTGAGTTGAAGATCACACCAATCTTTTGTACGGGTATTATTTTATACCCTTGTAGATAATTTTGATGTAAATATATAAATGTTGTATGTATCAATGTAGTCGAGCAGTTGTAAATAAATTGTAATAATATTTTTTAGATTTCCTTTTGTAAATTAATATTTATACTTATGAATTTCTTACTTTATGCTTTGTGATTGGAGATATTAAATATTTTGAGATGATAAGTCTTGAATTGTATTGTGAAATTATTTTGAAGTGTGTTGAACTGAGTTGATTGAGTTATTGAAGGTTTGGAGTTGTGAAATGTTTTTGGAAGTGTTTTTTTTTAGGTATTTGAAGAACTGTTTTCTCCAATTATAAATGGAACTCTGTCAAAATTTTTATAAAAATTGCGGCAAAATTTAAAATGGACAAAATTTTTTTACTAGTATTTAAACCTTGAATAAATGGTTTTAATTTCTACCAAAATGCTCACCACTTCCAAAATGTAAGAAATTCGTTTTAAAATCCCTTGTAGGGTACTTAATGAGTTATCGGTAGGTGAAGTTCGGTAGTTCATTAAGTGTTCTACGGGATCATGTTATTCCTTATAGAGGGGTAAGGTGTGACATCAGTTGAACAAAGTTCTGGTGGTACTTCTAGGAAAAAGAAGAAATTTAGTGGACCCAGCAGGGGTCTAGGTGGAAGATTTGGTAGGGGCCTATTTTCTGGACAGAGACCCCCTAAGTCTGGTCAGCAGTTAAGCAGGGGTTCATATTTTGCCCGCCCCTGTGAGACTTGTGGCAAGATTCATATGGGGTAATGCTATTGGGCCACTAGAGCCTGTTTTAACTGTGGAAGTAAGGGCCATTTAGCAAAAGACTGCACTAGTGCTCCTAAATATGGTCCAGCTCCTACTACTACTGAGGGATCTATTCAAAGTCCTTCTCCTAGAGGTTCACAATCAGTTGGTAGAGGAAGAGGCAGAGGTAAAGGCATTACTTCAGGCAGTCAGGGTACGGTTGGTCAGTCAGCACAAGGGAGTGCTTCAGCTAGAGTCTACACAATGAGATAGCAAGAAAAGGCTGAGACTTCTGATGTTGTAGCTGGTACAGTCTCTATCTCTGATCAATAAGTATTTGTGTTGTTTGATCCGGGTTCAACCCACTCATATGTTAGTGCTAGCATAGTCAGTTCACTTGCTGTTCCATAAGTGCAAATGGGTTTTGAAGTGCTAGTAACTAGTCCGTTAGGACAAGAGGTTCGGCTCAATAGAATTTATAGGGACTATCCTTTGGTGATCCAAGGACATGTTTTTCTATCAGATTTGATTGAAATGCCCTTCAGAGAGTATAATATCATCTTGGGCATAGATTGGTTAGCTAGGCATCACGCCATGATTGACTGCAGACTAAAGACAGTCACTTTTGGTCTCCCTCTGTACGGTGATGTGATAATATATGGGGAGAGGCATTTACTGCCATTAAACATTATTTCGGCTGCACTAGCCAGAAAAATGATCAGAAAGGGGTGTGAAGCATACTTGGCACATGTGATAGACACCCAATTGGGGAGTCCAGCATTGAGGGACATCCCTACTGTATGTGACTTTTCGGATGTGTTTCCTGATGAATTGCCAGGATTACCTCCAGAAAGGGAAGTGTAGTTTGAGATTGATGTTGTGCCTGGTGTGGACCGAATCTCCATAACGCTATATAGAATGGCACATGCAGAATTGAAAGAGTTGAAAGTGCAGTTATAAGAGCTGCTTGATAAGGGCTTTATCCGCCCTAGTGTGTCACCTTGGGGAGCGCCAGTGTTGTTTGTAAAGAAGAAAGATGGAACTCTCCGCTTGTGTATTGATTATCGACAGTTGAATAAGGTGACAATAAAGAATAGATACCCATTGCCCCGCATTGATGACTTGTTTGATCAGTTGAGGGGTGCAGCTGTGTTCTCCAAAATTGACCTGAGATCAAGTTATTATCAGCTGAAAGTACAAGAGCAGAGTATTCCTAAAACTGCCTTTAGAACCCGCTATGGCCATTATGAGTTCTTGGTCATGCCATTCGGGTTAACTAATGCTCCTGCTACTTTTATGGATCTGATGAATACTATCTTCAGACCATACCTCGACCAGTTTGTTGTGGTATTTATTAATGATATATTGGTCTATTCAAGGAATGCAGAAGAGCATGATAGAGATCTGTAGATTGTACTATAGACTTTGAGGGAGAAACAATTATACGCCAAATTATCGAAGTGTGAATTTTGGCTGAAGGAAATATCTTTCTTGGGGCATGTAGTATCAGAAGAGGGCATCAAGGTAAATCCAAGTAAGATTGAAGCTGTCCTTAATTGGAGGCCACCCAGAAATATCACAGAGATTCGCAGTTTTCTGGGTTTAGCTGGATACTACCATCGGTTTGTAAAGGGATTCTCCATGTTGGCATCTCCATTGACTAAGCTACTTCGAAAAGATGTGAAATTTCTGTGGACGGATAAATGCCAACAGAGTTTTGATGAATTGAAGAAATGTTTGATTGAAGCTCCAGTCCTGACTTTACCTACACCGAGTAAAGAATATACAATTTACAGCGATGCTTCTCACAATGGGTTAGGCTGTGTGTTGATGCAAGATCGGAATGTCATTGCCTATGCATCACGCCAGCTAAAACCGCATGAGAGGAATTATCCGACACATGACTTGGAGCTTGCAGCTATTGTGTTTGCTCTTAAGATCTGGAGACACTATTTATATGGGGAAAAGTGTTACATCTACACAGATCATAAGAGTTTGAAGTATTTGGGCACCTAAAAAGAGTTGAATTTGAGACAAAGGAGATGGTTAGAGTTGATAAAAGACTATGATTGTCTGATAGAATATCCGCCAGGGAAAGCTAATATTGTGGCTGACGCCTTAAGTCGCAAAACTATGGCAAGTCTATGGGTTACTCCTTTGTCTATGGTACATGAGTTGAAATCATTGCATGCCAGCTTAGAGATTAATGATGACGAGCAGACAGCAGTTGCATGGCATGCACAGCTAGTGTTGATTAATCAGATCAGAATGGCTACTCAGAATGATGAAAGGTATCAGAAGCTGTTGGAAGAAGTCAGGCAGAGCAAGAAACCAGAATTCTCAATCAGAGATGATGGTCTACTGCTACACCAAGGCATAATGTGTGTTCTTAATGATGTTGATTTGAGGCAGATCATTTTGAAGGAAGCACATGAGTCTCCTTTTGCCATGCACCCTGGTCGCACAAAAATGTATAGAGGGTAGCATTACTGGTGGATGGGTATGAAAAGGGATGTGGCAGAGTTTGTATCCAATTGCCTAACTTGTCATGATGCGGTATGGGTCATTATTGACAGACTGACCAAGTCTGCTCATTTTCTGCCAGCCCGATGGACTACAGTTTAGAAAGATTGGCCAAGTTGTACATTGATGAGATTGTGAGACTGAAGGAGTGCTAGTATCCATCGTATCAGACAGATATCCTAGGTTCACTTCTAGATTCTGGGGTAGTCTTCAGGGAGCCCTAGGAACTAGATTGAACTTCAGTACTGCATTCCTCCCACAAACAGATGGCCAGTGTGAGAGGGTAATTCAGATTTTTTAGGGCATGCTACAGGCTTGTGTGATTGAATTTGAGAGCAGTTGGGACACACACTTGCCTTTGATTAAGTTTGCTTACAACAATAGCTACCAATCAAGCATTGGGATGCCTCCATATGAAGCTTTGTATAGCAGAAAATGTAGAATCCCATTGTGTTGGGATGACGTGGGTGAAAGAAAGATGATTGGACCCGAAATTGTTCAGCAAACTAAGGAGAAGATCAAGGTGATCAGAGATCGACTTAAGATTGCATCAAACCGTCAGAAGTCCTACATTGATCTAAAGAGAAGGGATATTAAGTATGCAGTAGGTGAGAAAGTATTCCTTAAGGTTTCTCCTTGGAAGAGAATTATGAGATTTGGCAGAAAGGGGAAACTGAGTCCTCGTTTCATTGGGCCATATGAGGTTCTGGAAAGAGTGGGTCCTTTGGCTTATCGATTGGCACTACCTCCAGAGTTGGAGAAGATACATAATGTCTTGCATGTGTCTATGTTGAGGAGGTATCGATCAGACCCATCTCATATCCTACCAGTAGAGGAAATTAAAGTGAATGCAGACCTCACATATGAGAAAGAACCCATAGAGATTCTGGCTTGTGAGGTAAAGTAGCTACAGAACAAGCAGATACCATTGGTAAAAATGCTGTGGAACCATCATTCGGGCCAGGAGGCTACTTGGGAACGAGAGGAGGACATGAGAAGATAGCACCCACAGCTGTTCAGAGATTGATACCAGGTAAAATTTCGAGACAAAATTTATTTTAAGGGGGGGAGGGGGGAGAATTATAACACCCCTATTTATATAGCCTTGTATATTTCACTATTCCGGTGACCAGTGTCGGTCCGAACAATTAAGGGGATTAGAACCATACTTAAGACAACTAGAGAAGCCATAAACACAAATAATTAGTAATGTCCAATTAGTTAAGTATAAACAAGAAAAACATAGCATATGAAGTTAAACGAGCCGAGAGTCTCAACGATGGGTGACCTTCTCGGGAAGGACTGCGAAGTCGATTTAAACTCAAATTTCGAACCGTAAAATATGACGCCGCAGTCCTTAGGACCCTTACAAACATAGTGGAAAAGAGAAAATCATGAAAAAGAAATGTTAAGCCAGTCAAATAATTAGGTCAGGGAGCCAGAAGAAATATTGAATTATTTGTAAACTGGTTTGAACCGGCGAGGGGCAATTCGGTCAATTGACCCCGAGAGCTGACTCCTGACCTAACTGTCAAATAAAATTGGAGAAAAGAAAATTTTCAAATCGAGAATTAAATTAAAGAACTAATAGAAAAATAAAAAAAAGGAAGAAATTGAAAAAGTGAAGGGAGATGGCATCATGCATGATGCCATAAATATGATAATTAATAAATTTAAGTAAATGGATTTATGGTCTTCCTAAGACATAAAAAGAAAAGAAAAGAAAAGAAAAGAAAAAAAAAGTAAAAGTCTTCTTCCTCATCCAAAGTGTCGCCCTCACTCTCCCTCACTTCTCCATTGTTAGACCTACATTAAAGCTTGCACTCAAGCTTAAATTTCTTCACTCAACCTTAATAGCTTCCATAAAAACCTTATTAGAGCTTGTTATCTCAACCTAAGAAGAAGATTGAAAGAAGAAAGAAGAACAAAATATAGAGATTTGTAGGATTTGAAGTTCTAAGAAAGATTAGTAAGCAAACTTGACAATTTTAGTTTGATTCTTACATTTCTAACTTAATTAACTTAGAAATAAACTTAAAATGGAATGAAATAAATTGTTGAGGGACCAAGCTGAAATTTCGGCCAGCATGATGGGGAGTGTGATTTGCATGGTTTGATTGTTTTGGATGGTGATATGAACCTTAAGTAGTTAAATGGTTATGATTAAAGGCTTGAATTAGCTAAATGCAAGGAAATTGTGAACTAGGGTTTGGACACTTAGGGTTTGGAGACCAAAAATGTGAAAAATTGGTAAATGATGTCTTGGACCTAGTTTGAAGGGAGAAATGGTCAATTGTGACCAAATGGAATGTGTTAGAAGTGTTTGAACCAAAACCAAATTCGGATTGAGTGTGGTCATGCTCCTAACAGCATAACCAAGGTCCCTTTGAGGGACCAAAAATGAAAATTTACAAGTCCAATTGGTATGAGACCAATTGGGAATGAAAAAAGACACTAAATTACACAATTTTCATCTGGGAAGCATGCCCAAAAAGTGACCGAAACCTAGTGAACAAATTGACCAAACTTGGAAAATGTCAGTCTGCCTTGTACAAATTGACCAAATGAACAGTGTTTGTTCATTTGGCCATAACTTCAGCTACGCAGGTCTAAATGACATGAAATTTTCCCAGTGGACAGTTGAGATATAGACCTAAAACTTTCATGAAGAATATAAACCCAAATAATGCCATTAACCAAGTTATTTGGCCACCCCAAGTTGGTGACCTAAAACTGCCAGAACCAAAATTGCCCAGAAAATCTAGGTTAAGTCTAATCTGGCAGCCATGGTTCAAATGGCTATAACTTGAGCTACAAAACTCCAATTGGAGTGATTCAAAAAGGAGAATAAACTTAAGACAATAGGGAACATTTTCTAAGAGGGAAGTTTTGTCAAATTCTAAAAGAAAAATGACTAATGGAATAGTGCAACCTTAGACACCAAAACTGAAAATTTATCAAATTTGCCTAAAAGACTTAGAATTTGAGTAAACAACCAAAACCAACAAATTTAGTGACCAAAATGTGGTATGTGGGTGAATTTGGAATTCCCATACCTATTAAGCCTTAGAAAGTCAACAATGACTTCAATAGTGTAGTGAATAGTAACCCCGAAACCCAAAATTTAAAGAACGCCAAGTTTAGCACATTAGAGCTAGGTAAAAGTGAAATTAAATTTATTTTTGGATTTATGTTATGGTACTAAAACACTGTGAAATTGTGTGTTTCAGTTGAAAAGAACACCGGGAGAGAACCTGAGTAATCGAGTCAAGGCCAAGAGGCCACTCGCTTGAGGTTTGTGCGCAACGTATAATTTTTGTAAATTATTTGCTGTATATTGTTTTAAATGATTTGAAAAAGTGAATTGTGACATTATTTATGATGCTTTGATCTAAATTGTTGAAAGTTATTGTGTATGTTTGAAATGGCAATGTTTAGCAAATTATTAAGATAAGTTTTGAAACCACAGTGTCATGACCATATATTTGAACACCTCACTAGCATGACTAGTGGGGGTAATCAGTTTCGAATTTTGATTCCTTCTCTGGATGAAGTGTTGAGGTGTGTGCCAGTAGAAGAGGAAATTGAATGGATATCCATATATTTGAGCTAGCTAGCCTTGTGATGTGACTTCTCCTTAGCCTCTGGCTATTGAGATTATATTTTTTTCAAATGGCATGATATAACTGTGGGTTTTATGAAATGTGTTTTCGATACTTCGAAATAAAATTGTTTGGAACAAAATCTCATAATTCATGTTTTGTGTTTAACTCTCATGTTCAGTTCCATTTTTGAATAAATGTGATTTAAATTCTGCATAAAGATTATTTTAGTATGTTGTGCACCACTGAGTTCTAGTACTCGTGATAAATTTATTATTCTTTGCCGCAGATTTAGAGAGTAGAGGAAGCGTGATGAGTCTTGAGGACTGTGGATCTATCAGCTTGAAGTTATAGGGTATAATTTACACCCTGACTGTAAATATTTCTTTTGATGTATATATTGCATATAAATGTATGAACATGTAAAATTGGTCTTGAGCAGCTTGTGCAAAGTTTGTAATAAAATTAGTTTGAATTTCTTTTGATGTAAATTTTCGCATTGGTGTATATAAATTACTTTGTCATTAATGAAATATGAATGGTAGCATCTATTTAGAATTGAATGAAATTCATTAATGATATTTGATGATTGTGGATATTGGAAATGGTAGACTTAAATTTTGGAGTTGATAAATGTGTTGGAATTGATTGAAGTAATTGTGAATTTGAAAAAGTTGTTGAGGAAAATTATTGGAAGCGCTTTTTTTTTTTTTTCAGGTATTTGAAGAACTGTTTTCTCTAAATACATACAGAACTCTGGCAAAATTTTTATAAAATTTGCAAAAAAATAAAATGGACCAAAAATATTAACTAGTTTTAATTTTAATTAAATGTTTTAAATACCTATTATAAAATGCTTACCACTTATCAAAAGTAAGAAAATTGTTTTAAAATCCCTTGTAGGGTACTTAATGAGTTATCGGTGTTAGTAGTATGCCCTAGAGCATATCATTTAGTATGTATCTTGTACATAATTTTATTAATAAAAGGCATTTCCACTTTTTCGTTTACATAATATATTTATGTGTAATAGAAAAGGTCCATTGATATTTTGTTAGAAATATTATTCTTAAGTTGTTAAGAATATGAGTGACAATATTTCTAGCACAAAGTATCATAAATAGGTTCACAATCGAGGATACTTCATAATAAGGACATGACTTATCCAGAAAGATTGTATTCATGTTTGTTCCCAAGTTATTTATATGAGATATAAATAAGATGGAATGGTGAGTCTCATGCCATATAACAAACATGATAGGCACTTATAAATGATAAGTAGGCCGAACCAGTGACACTTATGACAAGCACATGGAGTTTACTCTTGTCAATGTTTTGTCATAACTCATATCAGTGCATATAATCTTTAGACCTGAGATAGCACAGTTATCTTGTATATAGGTAGTTTGAGTTTGATACTGCTTTCATACTTATCATGTATGGGTATATGGGCATGTGTTGGCTCTGCTAGTTATATATGGATGTAGGTTTTGATGAAGTTGGAATCTGTTCCTCTAAGTAACTATAGATAAAATCATATGTTCATTTAATTGTTTTTGATGGTTCTAGTTCCGGTCCAGGACAGATATATTTAATCAGACAAGAGTTTATGATGAAAAAAATATTTTTAATTAAGAAATGGAATTAAAAGAGAACATAATATTCATAGCAAATGGAGTTTGACATAAACCATGACTCGGCTTGAGTTGGGATTTTGTAACAGAGAGATTCTAGTGCATGGTAACATATGATTATAGGTTCATTTAAGGTAAACCTTATTACTAATTGGGTGGCCATGGCATGCTATGCTAGGTGTTAACCATGGTCTATGAGGTTCATAAAATGATTTAGAGAAATCATTTATGGTAAGAAAGAGTTCTGTTGATATTAAGAGTTGATATCATGTCTCATTGCCAAATAGTGATGAGCCTAGTAAGTCACACACATACACAAGTTATCACCTATTTAAATATGATTTAATTAATTAATTAAAGAGTTTAATTGATTAATTAAATAGGTTTGGTTTGCAATTAAATTGCAAAGTCCCTAGCATGACTTGAAACCAAATCTAGATTATTGGATGTGTAGTATAAATTAAATTTATATTTAAAGTGTTTAAATATGAATTTAATTAATGAGAAATTAATTAATAGAGATTAATTAATTAATTTATATTTGATATAAATTAATTAGAAGAAGAAAAATAATTATTTTTGGGTTGAGAACTCAAAATTAAGACACAGGGGCATTTTGGTCATTTTGCAGTGTGACACGTGGCACCATGAGATGGTGACACATGGGATTACACATAAGCTTGCCAAATGTTTTTTAATCATGTAAGATGATTAAAATCAAGATTAAATATAGGTTTGACACTTGGCACAATGTGATTGGGTCACTTAAACCTAGAGCTAATCAAAGGGTGACATGTGGCAAGGGTTTAATGGGTTAACCTAGCTATTTAAGTGTTGTTATGAGAAAATAAAACACAACCAGCACCCACACTCCTTTGTCACGCCACTTTGAGGATTTTTATCTCTTCTTCTTCATCTCTTATCAATTCAAAGAGATTAGCCATCAATCTCTTGGATTAAGAACACTAGAAATTGTTTCTAGTGTCCTGTTTACATCTTTAATCTCTTAAAAGGCAGAACTTGATTTTCTAATTAATAGAAAAAGCTTTAGAAGCTATTCATGGGCTGCCATAGGTGTTCTTGGTGTGGACAAGCTAGAGGGACAATATCTGGTGTCCTGAAGACGAATCTCAAAGGCGCAGACACGCTGCAGTGCATCAAGAGGTTAGTGTAATCGTTCTTGATTTAATCTAGGGTTCTAAAATTAATCTGATTAATTTTTAAAATCTTAAATGGCAAATACAGATCCAAAAAAAACATATTAAAAGAGTTTTAATATGTTGTATATCATTGAAATCAAATAGATAAAAATAAATCTTGCATGGTGCAAGTGACCCTAGGCGAAATTTTTTTGAATTCAATGATATAATCTTGTGTTTTTCACGCTTCCGTTCCTTCAATCGGTAGGTGGAGTTCGGTAGTTCATTAGGTATTCTACGGGATCATGTTATGTCTTACAGAGGGGTAAGGTGTGACACTAGAAGTCTTCAAACATAATGAGCCATGCCATTCTGGAAAGCTAAGAAATAGACCTTCAACTTTGTTTTAGACCTCTGCCTCACCTTATGAATGTAAGAAGCTCAAATGTTGGGTCAAAGCTACTGCCCTAGTTGAACATCCTGTCACTACAAGACCATTGAGTCCAGTCCAATAACTTGACCATAAGTAACTTTACAAGGCTTGAAAAATTACAATAAAAAAAATCTTAGTGACCATAAGACATAGGGTACCATATCCTATGAGGAGTAATAGACCTAAATATGGCAGCAACCTGCTCAAATAAAATTGTCAAAGTGTAACACTAAAACTGCCTAGTAATGGAACCAAAATTCAGAATTGCCCTAGTTATGGTCAATTGACCATAACTTGAGTTATACAAATCCAAATGACATGATTCAAAAATGAAATTAAAGAAGACACAATGAGAAACAATTTAATGAAGAGAAATCTATTAAATTTACACTGTAGCTTGGTCCAATAGACAGTAAACATTAGCCATAAAATCTGAATAATTACAATAAAATGCAATAAGCTTTGAAATGAAATTAGCAACATATATCAACAAGTGAGGAATGAAAAATGGAACATATTAGTGACATTAAAACTAATTCACCTAGTGTGCATTAAAGGTCAACATTATAGGTTGACTAATGAAAGAAATAGTATTAATAAAATTTCATTATTCAACCTTATAATTAGAAACAATTTAAATGAGTACTAAAACACTTTAAATTGTGTGTTTCAGTCAGAAAAGACACTGGGAAAGGAAAAGACCCACTGAGTCAAGGCCAAGAGGCGACTCATCAGAGGTTTGTACATAGCTAGTTTTTAATTGATTTTGTTTTGAATATTTCATATGATTAAATGACGTTATTTTCCTTATGTATTATGTTAATCAAGTATTGGATTTAATTCAATGATTATTGAAATTATTATAGTATGTATGAATTTAGCTTTGTGAAATGGTATTTCAACAAGTATTAAGCATTGTTGTGGATTGAATAAATTATGTTTTGGAAAATTTTGATAGAATATGTTTTGAATTGTGATGGGCGATTTGCATGGAAAAATATAAATTTATGTTTTGAATTGTGATGAGCATAAAAATTACTGGATATTGGAATTGACTTTGAATTGAATTGTATTGTGATTTATGCTCTCAAAAAGGACAAAGAGATTGATGATATTATTTTATATCTCACTATAGATGCTTGACTAGGTTATTACCCATCTCTCTCATTTGTTGAGGAGACAATGGAGTTAGCTTTGTTTTGATTACCATGGTACGTGCATAGGCTTAGATTCTCCTTTTATTAGAGGTTAGATCTAAGTTTCTATGTTATGGCTCTTTCGGAAGTTTCATTATTGTGGTGTGTACTATGTACGATGATTCGACCTCCCCAACCATAGGGAGTTATAATCCGATTCGACATTCCCGACTTTACGGAGTTAGAATCACCACGAAGATGGCCTTTGCGGATTAGTCTTGCATAGTTAGTGAGATAAAGAATTTCGATTTCAAATGGGATTTATGCATAATTGATTTTGTTGGAATTAATCTTTATTTCCATGATTGCTGGAATTACTTTAAATGTCCAGTTGTGATTTGATAAATTGAATTTCTTGCTCAAAGTCATTTTAACTAATGATTTATATTATTGGTAACGAAGATTTTGACTTTTGGAATTTTGTTGAATTTCGATACTTTCAAATTAATTGTTATAATTTTGTCAATGTCTATTGTACTATGTTTTAAATTATAGTTGTGCACTACTGAGTTCACCACTCAGCAATAGCTTTGTATGCTGTCACAGGTGAAAAGAGCGTAGAGCAGTTGAGTAAGCTTCTTTGAAGACACATTCAGATTAGCTCTAGGTATATCATAGGTATACCCATGTACATAAGTTTTGATGTATGCATGTAATAATATGTATGTAAATTATTTGAGCAGTTGTATAAAAATTCTTGTAAAATATTTTGGTATGTAATTAAATGTAAATTATTGTAAATGTAAATTTGAGATTTCATTTACCTGAATAGTTTTGTAATATTAATTTTTATGTCTTGTAATCATTGAAATGTTTCTTCTATGATGAGGTTGGTTTAAAAATGAAATGATTTGATTATTGAGATTGAATTGTGAGATGAAATGAAGTTTATTGGAGTTGTATTTGAGAAAACATATTGGGAGTGTTTTCTTTTTCAGGTTTGAAGAATTGTTTTCTCAAAATACAGTCGGCACTCTGTCGAAATTTTGAAAAAATTTTATAACACCAAAATTTAATCGATGATTTAAATTTCATGAAAATTGATTTAAAAATCCTTATAGTATATTTAATGGGTTACAAGTAAGCAAAGTATGGTAATTCATTAGGTGTACTACGGGATCATGTTACATCTTACGGAGGAGTAGGGTGTGACATGTTTAGTGGTATCAAAGCAATGGTTTTAAAGTAAATTTTGAACTGTGAATTTGAAATCTTTTTGTCCGTAAATACAACTGCTCAAATGTTTGATACATATAGTACATTAACATCATAAATATGAACTAATGGAGAGAAATCTCCTTGTGTTGGTTGTACAGAAAATAGAAAATCCTGTGAAAAGATATGGAAGAGAAGAATGAGACAATAAAACAGTCTGTGATTGTAGAAGTACAAGTTGAGGCCCCAGCTCCACAAAGTGTCGAAGGCTCGACTGTACCAGTTTCACTGGTACAAATTACTGCACAAGTGGCCACTTTCTTTCAACAAATGCCTGATACACTGTCAGCTTAAGCTCAAACACAAACCCAACCCCCCACAAGGGCAGTGTGAAATAGAGAAGAGGGAGAAACCTATGGGTTAGAGCTCGAGTAGTAATTTGGGGAAGAGAAAAGAATTTGAGGAGCCCCGAGCTCAGGGATATGACAGAGGCAGATCATCAGGGCAGAGACCACTAAGACCTAGTCGTCGAACAACCAGAAGTTCTTTTCCTCCTCGTATCTGTAACTCTTGTGGAAAACTACATGGGGATATTTGTCGTAAAGCCACTGGAGCCTACTACAATTATGGTGAACATGGACATTTCGCTAGAGATTGTACTAAAGCACCTCGAGCTGCTCTTCGAAGTTCACAGACAGTCAGTAGAGATCGAGATAGAAATAGAGTTGGTACTCCTCACAACCATAACACAGTGAATCAACCCGAATATAGTAGCGCACCAGTCAGAGCATCCACTATGCGCCAAGGAGAAGGAATAGAAACTTTGGATGTAGCTGCTGGTAAGTTCTTAATTTTTGAAAGAAACAATGAGTTATTATTTGACCCTAGCACTACTTATTTGTATGTTAGTGTTAGAATTATATATTTTATTGCTATTCCTTTACATGGGAATAAATTTTGATGTATTAGTGCCTAGTCCTTTAGGATAAAAACTATAATAACAAGTATGATTGACATTAATTTTAGAAGAATTATCAGTTAAAAATATTTTCTAACACACCATAAATTATAAAGCTAATTGGTGAGCTTACTTAATGTAACGCAAGAGGACCTAAAAGTATATTACAGTAATAGAATTGCTCTAGATGAGGGCAAAGATGTTACTGTTAGTAATTGTCAATGTATATTATAATCAAAATAAGTTTAGGATATAAGTGAACTCAAGAAGGATAAGATATAAGAAAATTTGATCTATTGGAATGTATTATAGTAACTATGCAATGTTCTTGATGTTTGTACTGTAAGCTGCAGATTACAGTACTGACTTGAGATTATTGTGTAGAGCTATGTACTACTCGATAGTACACCAAGATGAGAATAGTTGCCAACGGCATCTGTTTTGGTAAAGTTATGCCAGGACAGATTTTTATTGTTGGAAATGAGTTTGGAAATCCTACTTAGGGATTTAAAACTCAAAAGTTAGAATATCGAAAGGTTATAGTTTAGTACAAAAGGAAGTAATTTATAGAATATTGGTAGATAAACAAGTTGTGGAAGTGAAAATTTGAATAGTTGATTTAAATGAAACAAGAAATGTTACGAATATGAGTAAGATTGTTGACTAGAATGGTCAGAGGACCAATAATTAGATAAATAATTCTAACATGACCACAATGGTCATTCGATAAGGAAACATAAATTGAAATATTAGACAAAACGATAGTAAGAGAACATTAGTGTTATACGAACAAATTAAATATTGTATTAGATTGTTAAAAGTCTTACACAAACTTAAAGGAAAGAAGATTATATGATTGTATAGAAAAGAGAAAACTAAGTTCTCACTCCATAGAACCACACAAGGTTTTAAAAAGAGTGGATTCGTTAATACACAAAATTGCTTACCTCTAAAAAGGTGAAATGAATTTAAATTCAATGTATGATGGGGAAACTCATAAAGATCTTAGCACATGAGGTGAAGCTGCTGAGACATAAATGTATGCATTTGGTTAAGATGTTATGGACCATCATTCAGGCTAAGAAGTTACTTAGGAATGAGAGGAGGATATGAGGAGGCAGCACCCACAGTTGTTCAGAGACTAAAATCAGGTAAAATTTTGAGACAAAATTTTTTTTAAGGGGGGGAGAAGTGTAACACCCCTATATTCGGTAATGCGTTCTACTGTTCTGGTGACCAGTGTCTGTCCGGACAGTTAAGATGCTTAGAATTATACTCAAAAGTTAGTGAGAAGATATAAAATAATGAAATACAATGGAGGAAAATATAAGAAAAACAAAGGAAAAATAAGAGCAATAAAATGTGATTAAGTTAAACGAGCCAAAAACCGTAGCGATGGGTGACCGCACTGAGAAGTTGTAGCAAAAACCATTGACTAGCCCTGGACCACGGAGAACCCTGAAAAATATTTTTGGGACCTAATTAAACATTTATTGAGGTATAAATGACATTAGAAATATCAAAGAAAAATTAATAAATCAGTACAAAGAAAAATAAAAAATCAAGAAACAAACAAAAATTAGTGTTATAAAAAAAATCAGGAATATAACCCGAAGAGGGGCATTTTGTATTAGTAGTATACCCTAGAACATATCATTTAGTATGTATCTTGTACATATTTTTATTAATAAAAGGCATTTCCACTTTTCCGTTTACATAATAAATTTATGTGTAATAGAAAAGGTCCATTGATATTTTGTTAGAAATACTATTCTTAAGTTGTTAAGAATATGAGTGACAATATTTTTAGTACAACGTATCATAAATAGGTTCGCAATCGAGGATACTTCATAACAAGGACATGACTTATCCAGAAAGATCGTATTCATATTTGTTCCTAAGTTATTTATATGAGATATAAATAAGATAGAATGGTGAGTCTCATGCCATATAACAAACATGATAGGCACTTATAAATGATAAGTAGGCTGAACCAGTGACACTTATGACAAGCACATGGAGTTTACTCTTGTCAATGTTTTGTCATAAATCATATCAGTGCATATAATTTTTAGACCTGAGATAGCACAGTTATCTTGTATATAGGTAGTTTGAGTTTGATACTACTTTCATACTTGTACTGTGTATGGGTATATGGGCATGTGTTGGCTCCTATTAGTTATATATGGAGGTAGGTGTTGATCAAGATGGAATATGTTCTTCTAAGTAAATAGAGATAAAATCCTATGTTAATTTAATTGTTCTTGATGTTTCAAGTTCCTGGCCAGGACAGATAGATTTATTCAGAAAAGAGTTTTTGATGAGAAAATCTTTTTAATCAAGAATTGGAATTAAAAGAGAACTTAATATTCATAGGAAATGGAGTTTGGCATAAACCATGACTCCAGCTTGAGTTGGGATTTTGTAACAGAGAGATTCTAGTGCATGGTAACATATGATTATAGGTTCATTTGAGGTAAACCTTATTACTAATTAGGAGGCCATGGCATGCTATGCTAGGCGTTAACCATGGTCTATGAGGTTCATAAAATGATTTAGAGAAATCATTTATGGTAAGAAAGAGTTCTGATGATATTAAGAGTTGATATCATGTCTCATTGCCAATTAATGATGAGCCTAGTAAGTCACACACATGCACAAGTTATCACCTATTTAAATATGATTTAATTAATTAATTAAAAAGTTGAATTGATTAATTAAATAGGTTTGGTTTGCAATTAAATTACAAAGTCCCTAGCATGACTTGAAACCAAGTCTAGATTATTGGATGTATAGTATAAGTTAAATTTATATTTAAAGTGTTTAAATATGAATTTAATTAATGAGAAATTAATTAATAGAGATTAATTAATTAATTTATATTTGATATAAATTGATTAGAAGAAGAAAAATAATTATTTTCGGTTAAGAACTCAAAATTAAGACACAGGGGCATTTTGGTCATTTCACAGTGTGACATGTGGCACCATGAGATGGTGACACATGGGATTACACATAAGCTTACCAAATGTTTTTTAATCATGTAAGATGATTAAAATCAAGATTAAATATAGGTTTGACACTTGGCACAATGTGATTGGGTCACTTAAACCTAGAGCTAATCAAAGGGTGACATGTTGTAAGGGTTTAATGTGTTAACCTAGTTATATAAGTGTTGTTATGAAAAAGAAAAACAGCCAGCAGCCACTCCTCTCCTTTGTCACGCCACTTTGAGGCTCTCCATCTATTCTTCTTCATCTCTCATCAATTCAAAGAGATTAGCCATCAATCTCTTGAATTAAGAACACTAGAAATTGTTTCTAGTGTCATGTTTACATCTCTAATCTCTTAAAAGGCAGAACTTGAATTTCTAATTAATAGAAAAAGCTTTAGAAGCTGTTCAAGAGCTGTTATAGGTGTTCTTGGTGTGGACAATCTAGAGGGGTAACATTTGGTGTCCTGAAGACAAATCTCAAAGGCGCAGACACGCTGCAGTGCATCAAGAGGTTAATGTAAATGTTCTTAATTTAATATAGGGTTCTAAAATTAATCTGATTAATTTTAAAATCTTAAATGGAAAATACAGATCCAAAAACATATTAAAAGAGTATTAATATGTTGTTTATCATTGAAATCAAATAGATAAAAATAAATCTTGCATGATGCATGTGACCCTAAGTGAAAAATTTTAAATTCAATGGTATAAACTTGTGTTTTTCATGCTTCCGTTCCTTCATTTTGGTCATTTGACACCTAGAGCTGGCATTTGACCTAAATGTCCATAAAAATATAGTGGTATTAAATTTTGAAAATTTCATGAAAAATGAAATTAGAATGAAATGTAATTAAGGGAAATTAAAAGGGTAAAGTTTAGGATAATTAAAAGTTTAATTAAATTATTATTATCTTTATATTAGTGGACCACTATGGACCATATAAAAGCTAAAAGTGGATAGAATTTTCCACTATCTTCATTCATCTTTTTCACCTCTCAAGTTGCTGAATTTAAATTGCTCTCAAACCTCCATTGAAACACCTTCATGCAAGCTTTAATCTCACTCAATCTCATCATGATTTCCACTAATCCTTTCACAAGAAATTGTCCACACATCATGAGAAAGCTATAGCTATTAAGAAAAGGAGCTTTGGTGAGGGTTGAGAAGTGGTCAACTAAAGGTAAATGCTTATATCTTTAACTTGCTTTATTAAAGTTTGTGTTGAGGTTATGGGGAGTATTTTGGGTGAAGAAATTTGAAGAATTGATGAGTTATTGGACTGCCCAATTTTAGGCAGTGATGGGAGCCTATATTATTTGAGTATTCTGCCCAATTTACTTTGCTAGAATTGTGTTGAATAAATATAGAAGTGCCAAAAATGAATATTGAAGTATTGGGAGGAGGAGGATTGCCAAATTAGGAGTTTAAATTCTTTTATGCAGGTTGTAATTGTTGGCAGTATATAAATTACGTTATAAGTGTAAAGTTGTGACTCCAATTGGTATGAGGCTAATTGGAGGTGAAACTAGACATAAAATAGGCCAACTTTCATGCAGAAGTGTTATCCAAATTCTGCCTAGAAGTGACCTAAAAGAATGACCAAATCTAGAATTGCATGACATGAAAACCCAGAATTTTGATCATATGAATAGTAGTCAGTATTTTGGCCATAACTCACTCAAAATAGGTCCAAATGACCTGAAATTTATACCTTGGAAAGCTTAGACATAGAAATACAACTCTTATGAAAGCACCAAAGCCCAGAAATGACCATAACCAAGTCTAAATGCTTGCACAATTTGGGTTACAAAAACTGGCTGAATTGACTTTGACCTAAAAATGACCTAAACTTTGTAATATAAGTGCAACTTGACCAGTAATAGTAAAATGACCATAACTTGGTCCATATAACTCCAAATGCCCTGAAACTAGTGCCACATTTTCACTAAGACATAGGCCTACAATAATGGTATTTTGACCAAATCCTAAAAACTTAGGGAACTAGGTCAATTAACTTGATTAAATTGGCATACCAAATATAGAAATGGTTCAAATGACCATTAACTCCAGCAAAGTGTTTTAAGTACAACTCCCAATAGAAGTCTTCAAACATAATGAGCCATACCATTCTGGAAAGCTAAGAAATAGACCTTCAACTTTGTTTTAGACCTCTCCTTCACCTTATGAATGTAAAAAGCTCAAATGTTGGGTCAAAGCTACTGCCCTAGTTGAACATCATGTCACTATAAGACCATTGAGTCCAGTCCAATAACTTGACCATAAGTAACCGTACAAGACTTGAAAAATTAGAATGAAAAATTTTTTAGTGACTATAAGACATAGGGTAACATATCCTATGAAGAGTAATAGACCTAAATATGGCAACAACCTACTCAAATAAAATTGGCAATGTGTAATACTAAAACTACCTAGTAAGGGAACTAAAATTCAGAATTGACCTAGTTATGGTCAATTGACCATAACTTGAGTTATACAAATCCAAATGACATGATTCAAAAAGGAAATTAAAGAAGACAAAATGAGAAACAATTTAATGAAAAGAAATCTGTTAAATTTACACTGTAGCTTGGTCCAATAGACAGTAAACATTGGCCATGAAATTTGAATAATTACAATAAAATGCGATAAGCTTTGAAATGAAATTGGCAACATATATCAACATGTGAGGAATGAAAAATGGAACATATTAGTGACATTAAAACTAATTCACCTAGTGTGCATTAAAGGTCAACATTAAAGGTTGACTAATGAAAGTAATAGTATTAATAAAATTTAATTATTCAACCTTATAATTAGAAACAATTTAAATGAGTACTGAAACACTTTAAATTGCGTGTTTCAGTTAGAAAAGACACTGGGAAGGGAAAAGACCCACTGAGTCAAGGCCAAGAGGTGACTCATTAGAGGTTTGTGCACAACTAGTTTTTAATTGATTTGATTTTGAATATTTCATATGATTAAATGATGTTATTTCCCTTCTGTATTATGTTTATCAAGTACTGGATTTAATTTAATGGTTATTGAAATTATTATAGTATGTATGAATTTAGCTTTGTGAAATGGTATTTCAATAAGTATTAAGCATTGTTGTGGATTGAATAAATTATGTTTTGGAAAATTTTGATAAAATATGTTTTGAATTATGATGGGCGATTTACATGGAAAAATATAAATTTATGTTTTGAATTGTGATGAGCATAAAAATTATTGGATATTGGAATTGACTTTGAATTGAATTGTATTGTGATTTATGCCCACAAAAAGGACAAAGAGATTGATGATATTATTTTATATCTCACTATAGATACTTGACTAAGTTATTACCCATCTCTCTCATTTGTTGAGGAGACAATGGAGTTAGCTTTGTTTTGATTACCATGGTACGTGCACAGGCTTAGATTCTCCTCTTATTAGAGGTTAGATCTAAGTTTTTATGTTATGGCCTTTTCGGAAGTTTCATTATTGTGGTGAGTACTGTACACGATGATTCGACCTCCCCGACCATAGGGAGTTAGAATCACCGTGAAGATGGCCCTTGCAAATTAGTCTTGTATGCTATCGCAGGTGAAAAGAGCATAGAGCAGTTGAGTAAGCTTTCTTGAAGACACGTTCAGATCAGCTCCGGGAATATCATAGTTATACCCATGTACATAAATTTTGATGTATGTAATAATATGTATGTAATAATATGCATGTAATAATATATATGTAAATTATTTGAGCAGTTGTATAAAAACCTTATAAAATATTTTGGTATGTAATTAAATGTAAATTATTGTAAATGTAAATTTGAGATTTTATTTACCTGAATAGTTTTGTAATATTAATTTTTAAGTCTTGTAATCAATGAAATATTTATTTTATGATGAGGTCGGTTTGAAAATAAAATGATTTGATTATTGAGATTGAATTGTGAGATGAAATGAAGTTTATTGGAGTTGTATTTGAGAAAACATATTGGGAGTGTTTTCTTTTCAGGTTTGAAGAACTGTTTTCTCAAAATACAACCGACACTCTACTGAAATTTTGAAAAAATTTTATAATACTAGATTTTAATCGATGATTTAAATTTCACGAAAATTAATTTAAAATCCCTTGTAGTATATTTAATGGGTTACCGGTAGGCAAAGTACGGTAATTCATTAGGTGTACTGCGGGATCATGTTACATCTTACGGAGGAGTAGAGTGTGACATAAAGTGTTTAAACATGAATTTAATTAATGAGAAATTAATTAATAGAGATTAATTAATTAATTTATATTTGATATAAATTGATTAGAAGAAGAGATATAATTATTTTGGATTGAGAACTCAAAATTAAGACACAGGGGTATTTTGGTCATTTCACAGGGTGACATGTGGCACCATGAGATGGTGACACATGGCACTACACATAAGCTTGCCATATGTTTTTTAATCATGCAAGATGATTAAAGTCAAGATTAAATATAGGTTTAATACTTGGCACAATGTGATTAGGTCAATTAAACCTAAATCCAATCAGAAGGTGACATGTGGTAAGGGTTTTAAGTGGTGACCTAGCTATTTAAGGGAAAGGATGAAAAGAAAAATACCTAGCTACTATTTGTTCCATTGGTGCCACCCCAAAGCACCTCTCCCTTTCATCTTCTTCATCTCTCATCAATTCAAAGAGATTTCCCAACAATCTCTTGAATTAAAAATACTAGAAATCATTTCTAGTGTCCTGTTTACATCTATAATCTCTCAAAAGGCAAAACTTGATTTTCTAATTGATTGGAAAAGATTTAGAAGCTATTCAAGGGGCTGCCATTGGTGATCTTGGTGTCGACAAGCTAGAGGGACAACATCTGGTGTCCTAGGCGCATCCCAAAGGTGCCAAACTCACTGCAGTGCATCAAACAGGTTAGTGCACTTGCTCTTGATCTAATCTAGGATTCTAATAAATTAATCTGTTAATTCTAAAATCTTAAATGGAAAATTTAGATCTAAAAATATATTAAAAGAGTTTTAATAGGTTGTTTATCATTGAAATCAAATAGATAAAAATAAATCTTGCATGATGCATGTGACCCTAAAAGAAAAATTTTGAATTTCAAAGATCTAAATTTGTGTTTTACATGCTTCCGCTCCTTCAATTGGTATCAGAGCCAGGTTATTTTCCATTTAGATTCTTGATTATATGATTTAATTGTGTGGTTTGATCATGAGATGATAGATCCATTGCTGGTTGCAATGATAAAGGTGGCGGCTTGATGAAGACTCCATGTGTGCACATGGTTTGAGCACTTCTTATGGTGCGCATTATTTGGGCAATGTTTGTGCAATTTTTGTATGATCTAATGCTCATAATTATGTCTATCTTATGTCTAATTAAATTGTTTAATTAGAGTTTTAAATCACATAATTAAATTTTGATTCAAATCAGAATTTTAAAAGTTCTTTGAATGTGATTAAAATCTGAATTTTTAAAGTTATTTGAATGTGATTCAAATCTAAATTTTAAAAGTTGTTTTAAAATTGTTTGAATGTGATTCAAATCTGAATTTTTAAAAGTTGTTTGAATGTGATTCAAATCTGATTTTTTAAAGTTGTTTGAATGTGATTGAAAACTGAATTTTTGAATTTGTTTGAAAGTGATTCAAATCTGAATTTTTAAATTTGTTTGAATGTGATTCAAATCTGAATTTTTAAATTTGTTTGAATCATATTCAAATCTGGATTTTTAAGTTGAATACTGAGATATTCAATTTAATTTAAGTATGTATGTTTTATTTAGTTGTTAAATAGTGATATGCATGATGGATGATCATGGACTTTAAAAGACAAATGTGATTGGATTTATTTCTTTTATGCTTCTTTGGGATTGTAAATTAATTAATTTATTTTAATTTATTTTGGATATGTATTATTAAGGTTGTAATAATTTTTGGATTGCAATTTTATTTATTTAGTTCTTGTAAATTCACTTTGGTATGCCAAGGATTACTATATAATTGGATTGCAAGAAGAACAAGGAGGTCAAGAGCATTGGTGGGACCAGTGGGAGGAATTCAATATCAAGTGTTGATTATGTACTCCTTCAACAACTTTTGTAACATGAATGAATGAAATGCACCTAGGAATTCCCTGATTCAATTCTTGGTGGCTCAGAATTGAATCCCTTAGAAAGTCCATGATCATACCATATTTACTGTTTAACAGTGAATGTATGAGATGTATGAGAATGTATGCAAGTATATGATATATGCATGCTAAATGGATATTGTGCAAAGTGAGACCTTAATAGTAATTAGTACGACCATAAAATCTTCCAAATAAATGATTAAGTTGAAAATGTTATAATTAAAGTAATTATAACATGGGCCCTCCATTGAGGCAATTATTTTAAGAAATTTTAAATACTTGCATAAGATGTAATTAATTTAAGAGATTTTCTTAAGAATAATTATTAAGCATGAGATGTTGTAAATATGTAAATGGTTTGGTGGCCAATATTAGATGTACCTGAGGACATTAAAATTATTTGCATAATTACTGGCTCAATGGGATCAACTTAACTAATGCAAGATAAGTCTGTAACACCCCTATTTGCATAGCCTGGTATATTTTACTATTCCGGTGACCTGTATCG
Source organism: Hevea brasiliensis (assembly GCF_030052815.1). Taxonomy (NCBI): domain Eukaryota; kingdom Viridiplantae; phylum Streptophyta; class Magnoliopsida; order Malpighiales; family Euphorbiaceae; genus Hevea; species Hevea brasiliensis. The sequence continues at coordinate 86,088,476 of NC_079497.1, read as the reverse complement.
GTCCGGATAATTTAGGGGATTAGAACCACATCTAAGACATCTAGATAAGCCCTAAACACAAATAATTAGTAATTTTCAACTAGTTAAGTATAAATAAGAATAACAGAGCACCAGAAGTTAAATGAGCCGAGAGTCACAGCGATGGGTGACCTTCTCGGAAAGGACTGCAAGGTCGATTTAAACTAAAATTTTGAACTGTAAAATGTGACACTGCTGTCCTTAAGACTATTGCAAACACTGTGGAAAAGAGAAAATCACAAAAAAGAAATGTTAAGCTGGTCAAATAATTAGGTCAGAGATTTGAAAGAAATATTGAATCATTTGCAAACCGGATCGAACCGGCGAGGGGTAATTTGGTCAATTGACCCCTAGAGCTAACTCTTGACCTAAATGTCAAATAAAATCACAGAAAAGAAAATTTTGAAATCGGGAATTAAATTAAAGAACTAATAGAAAAAAATAAATAAAAAAAAGGAAAAAAAGAAAAAGTGGAAAAACGATGACATCATGCATGATGCAATAAACATTATAATTAAAAATTTAATTTTGGATAATTTGTGGTCTTCCTAAAGGTTAAAAACATAAAAGAAAAAGAAGAGAAAAAAAAAAAAACAAAAAGTCATCTTTTTCAAACCGTGAGCTCTCTCTCTCATCACTCCCTCTCTAAAATCCACCATGAAAGCTCAATTTTGAGCTTGAAGAAAACCAAACCTCACCATAGAAAACTCACTTGCCATGGTTAAAGTTTGTTTGGGCAACTAGAAAAGAAGATTCAAGGGAAAGAAAGAAGAAAAAAAATTGAAGGAAAGGAAGATTTAACTTCAAAATGTAAGGTTAGTAAGCTAACTTGAAACTTTTAGTTTAATCCTTGTGTTTTTAGCTTAATGAACTTAGAAATTAACATTTAATGAAATGAAAACAACTTTGGAAGACTACGTTGAATTAATTAAATATGTTAGAAATCTTGATTGAGTTGAGGAAGTATATTTATATGTGTTGAATTAGTAAAAAGTAACAAATTATGGGAGTTAGGGTTTGGACCTAGGGTTTGGGAAGACAAAAATTGGAGAAATGTTCAAATGGTGTGTTTGACCTTGTTTGAGGTGAAAAATGGTCATATGTGACCAATTGTGGTATGTTGGAAGTGTTAGAATTAGGTTTAAATTCGGATTGTATGTGGTCAGTTTACTAGCAGCATAACCAAGGTACCTTTCAGGGATCAAAACTAAAAATTTATAACACCAATTGCTGTGAGGGAAATTGGAAATAAAACTAGACACAAAATAGCACATTTTTCATTCAGGAATCATGCCCAGAAAGTGACCATAGCATAGTGAACAAATTGGCCAAATCCGGATTAGGAAATATGAACTGTACAAAAATGACCAAATGAACAGTGTTTGTTCATTTGGCCATAGCTTGGGCTAGGTAGGTTTAAATGACCTGACATTTTACCAGTAGATAGTTGAGATATAGACCTACAACTTTGATGAAGAACACAAGTCCAAATTATGCCCTTAACCAAGTTATTTAGTCACCCAAATTTAGTGACCTAAAATTACCAGAACCAAGTTGGTGCCCAGAAAATCTGGGTTAGGCCAATCCGGCTGGCCATGTTCAAATGACTATAACTTGAGCTACAAAACTCCAAATAGAGTGATTAGAAAAGGGAAATAAAGTTAAGACAATAAGGAACAATCTCTATGAAGAAAACTTAGCCAAATTCTAACAGCAACATGACCAATGGAATAGTGCAAAATAGGACACCAAAACTAAAAATTTGTAATTTTGCCTAAAGGACTTAAAATTTGAGAAAACAACCAAAACCAACAAATTTAGTAATCAAAATGTGGTATGTGGGTGAAATTGGAATTCCTATACCTATTAAGCATTAGAAAGTCAACAAATTGACTTGAATAGTATAGTGAATAGTAACCCCGAATCACAAATTTTAAAGAGCGCTAAGTTTAGCATATTAAAGCTAGGTAAAAGTTTAGCATATTAAAGCAAGGTAAAAGTAAATTTGAAATTATTTTTGGATTTATGATAAGTTATGATACTGAAACACTGTGAAACTGTGTGTTTCAGTGGAAAAAAAATACCGAGAAAGAACCCGAGGGATCGAGTCAAGGCTAAGAGACGACTCGTATAAGGTTTGTGCAGAACATAGAATTTCTATAAATTTTCTTCTGCACATTCTTTTGCACCTTGAGGACCAAAAATAAATAAAAAATTAATTGAGATAGATACAATAAAAATTCAAGTGAACCAAAGACCTAAGGATTTAACGGGTATCAAAAAAAAAAAAAAAAAAGAAGGACTATGACTGATGAGGGGCATTTTGGTCAATTCACTTCAAGAGTTGACTTTTGACCAAAATGTAAATTAAATTAAATAAAAATAAAATATTGAATTATGAAGGAATATTGAGGGAAAAATTAGAGTAAAAGTGAAAAGAAAATAAAAGAGGTAAAAATCTAGAATTTAAATTTCATTTTTTGACCTAATTAAAATTTAAGTGACCAATGGGCTTTGGACAACTCATTAAACGAATTAAAAAGGAATAAATAAGTATAAAAGAAGACAAAAACCCTCCATTTCTTTCCCATTTAGTTACCACCCACTATCTTTCCTTCTCTCTTTCTTTCTTTCTTCTTCTTCCTTCTTTCTCCATTAACACCCATTCTCAAAACTCAATTTCTTGCTTTTCCTCTATGGGTTTTGCTTCTAATTGGTAGAGAGCATCAAATTAATATTTGATTTAGAGATTAAAAGTGAGGGGAAACAAGAGATTGGAAGAAAATTGAAGATCTGGGGAGTTGGAAGGAAGTCATCAAGAGGTAAGTTCTTTAATGCTCATTTTATTATACAAACCTTAAATTAAGTTAGATTATGATGAAATTTCGTAAGAAAATGAAAGGAAACATGCATGGAACCTAAACTAGGGTTTTGGCCAAATTGGAGAAAAATTAGGGTTTGATATATTTCAATGAAAATGATGATGAAATCAAGCTTAGTTGAAGTAATATGCATTATTAGAGCAAAAAGATTGCATGAAATGTGTATAAATTTAATTATGGGAGATTAGAGTTCATGGAAAAATTGTGTTTTGGTGGTAGAGAGTGAAATTGGTGTGTAGTGTTAAATTATGATCATTTAAGGTTTATTTAGTTTTAATTGACATTGGGTTGATGAATGGAAGTAATGAAATGGTAGGATTAGGAAAAATTGCAAACTTTGGTCTTTGAAAATTGTGGGGTTTGTACTAGGAAGTGCCAATGATAGGTTAATGCAAAATTATAGTCATTTTGGGTGAATTAAATGTGAATTGAGGTTGGTTAGAGGAAACAATTAAAGAAATGAAAATTTTAAGCTTAGCGCAGAATTTGCACACTTAGTTCAGTGTGTTTGACAGCCCATAAATTGAGCTACACAACTCCAATTGGTGTGAAACCAATTGGAAATGAAACTTAAGACATAACGCTAGAATTTTCATGAAGAGACCCACCCTAGAAACTGCCCAGAAATTGCCTAAACCTTGGCTTGAACTTAGAGACACAATTTTGGAACCTGCAGAATTTAACCATATGAACAGTAAATTTTGCATGGCCATAACTCTCTCTAGAAAACTCCAATTTAGGCGATTCTTGAATCGATGGAAATCTAAGACATAGGAGAACATTTCATATGAAGAATTTGAGGCTAAATTATGGACTTAACCCAATCAAATTGCTGAGCAAATTTGGATCACTGAATCTGCAGAATTGTAGATTTACCATATGAATAGTAAACTTTGCATGGCCATGACTCTCTCTAGAAAACTCCAATTTAGGCGATTCTTGAACCGATAGAAACCTAAGACATAGTAGAACATTTCATATGGAGAACATTAGACCAAATTATGGACTTAACTTGACCAAATTGCTGAACGAAATCGGATCGATAAATCTGCCAGAACTGAATCTGTAGCATGAACAGTGACGTTAACAGTAATCGTGTTTTGGGCAAAACATGAGCTACACAGCTCTGAATTAGGCAATTCAAAAAGGAAAATAAAGTTAAGGCCTAGATGAACATTTTCATGAAGAACACCTCACGAAGATGATCGAAACTAGGTAAAAATTGGGTTCAAAGATTAGGGCTCCAAGCTGTCCAAAACCAAAATTTTCTAAAATTTGCAAAGCTAACTTGGGATGCATTAGATATGCATATAATGAGTTTTTGGTAGCAATTGAGATTGGTATTGAGGTATTCTATTTGTGTATTTTCAGTAGAAAAAGAAGTTGAAACGGACAAGGAATAGTGAGTAAAGAGAAAGGAGAGCATTGAAGATTTGTGCACAACTAACCTTTTCTTCATTTTTAAACTTGTAAATTGCTTGGAATGTGTTTATTTGAATGAGTTTGCTTTGAATAAGTTTACCTTGACTGAAATATAGTTTTTCTCTTGTGTTTAAGAAATTTGGGTGTTGCCACCTTTATATGGAAATTATGATGAATTTAAATGTGTTTATTGGTTTACAAATGTGATTGATGAATGAGAAATTTTTGGAAACTGTTTTGAAACAACAGTTAGCATGACGGTCCCTTTCGGAACTCCTCAGTAGTAACGGCTACTTGGGGTTGATAATTGCTATTGATTATGTCTCCCATTAATAACGGTTAGTGGGGTAAGACTACATGAGTACTCATTAGCTAGCTAGCCCTTCCCTCATTAATAATGGTTAGTGAGGTTGAGCTTGCTTTGTCGTGGTGTACAATACGGCACTGATCATGAAATTTTGTGTCACGGCCTAAACTGTGTGTTGATATTGACAACACTAATGCTTTGTGAATTATGATTTATGAAGTGTGATTTCTCATTTGCAATGTTATTCTAATAAATGGCTCTTATGGACTTAGAACTATTATGAAGTTTTCATGCTTAAGAAAAATGTGATTTATTATGCTTTGACAAATTGTGTTTTACCTTAAGTTTTAAAGTTATTAGTTGTGCACCACTGAGTGATATACTCAACGATAGCTTCTTTATGTTGTCGCAGGTAAGGGAAAGGAGAAGGCTGCCTAGTGAGAGGTATATATTGTAGGTATACCCCTGTAATTTCCTTTTGATGTATTTTATGCCTATATGTATGGATGTACGAATATTGAGCACTTTGTATTTAAAAGCACGGCATTGCTATCACATTTTGAGTTTGTAACTATTTTGTATTTCACTTTAAGACTTATGAAAATGTAACTTTTGCAATATTTACTCTATCATTATTTCCAATGAATGTTTACATGGAATTTTAACTATTCTCGTGTTGTTTTCCACAAAAGAATTGATAAGATAAAAAGCTATGATTTGTTTTAAAATCCTTTGCAGAATAACTAATGGGTTATCGGTAGGTAGAGTTCGGTAATTCATTAGGTATGCTACGGGATCATGTCATGCCTTACCAGGGATAAGGTGTGACATGCTTTAGTGGTATTAGAGCTTTGGTTTTTATACAAGTTTTGAAATTGCATGTTTGAAAAATTTTGATAAGTACAACTGCTCAATTGTCATTATTGATACATATAGTGCTTACATCATAAATATGGACTAATGGAGGGAAATCTTCTTGTGTTGGTTGTTCAGGGAGTAGAATTCCTTATGATTCAGTATGGAAGAGGGGGATCACACCATAGAACAATCAGTAACAGCTGAGGTAAAGGGGGAGGCCCCAGCTACTCAGAATGCTAGTGGGTCAGCTGCACCCATGTCACACCTTACCCCTCTGTAAGGCATAACATGATCCCGTACAATACCTAATGAACTACTGAACATCACCTACCGATAACTCATTAAGTATCATGCAAGGGATTTTACAACAATTTTCTTACTTCTATAAGTGGTGAGCATTTTCTAATAGGTATTAAAATCATTTATTCAAAGTTGAAAACTACTTAAAATTTTTGGCCCATTTTATTTTTTCATAAATTTTGTAAAAATTTCGGCAGAGTGTCATCTGTATTTTGAGAAAACAGTTCTTCAAATACCTGTAAAAAGCACTTCTAATAATTTATCTCAACAATTTCAACAACTCCACAACAATCCCAACTAATTTCTCAAGTTTCAAAATTCAACAATCATCATTTCTCAATTTCCAAAAATTCAGTAATCATTAAAATACTATCAATCAATTTCATTCAAATTAAAATAAAATATTTCCATTCATATTTCGTTAAAGATAAAACAATTTATATACATCATACTAAAAATTTACATTAGGAAAATCCAAACTAAAATTTATTACAAACTTTATACAAACTGCTCAAGACCAGTTTTACATGTCCATACCTTTACATAAATTACATACATCAAAATAAATTTCTACAGTCAGGGAATAAAATATAATCGATATAACTTCAAGGTAAGTCGCTCCACAATCCTCAGCAGCTCACTCTGCTGCTCCTCTAGTCTTTAAATCTGCAATAGGAATAACAGCCATTGCTGAGTACTAGGACTTAGTGGTGCACAACATGCTAAAATAATCTTTATACAGAATTTAAATCATAATTATTAAAAAAAAATTGGACTGAACATGAGAGTTAAACAAAAAACATGAATTATGAGAATTTAATCCAAATAATTTCATTTCGAAGTGTCAAAACCAATTTCATAAAACCCACAGTTATATCATGCCATTCGAAACAAATATAATCTCAATAGCCAGAGGCTAAGGAGAAGTCACATCACAAGGCTTGCTAGCTCAAATATATGGGAACTCATTCTTCTTCTTCTTCTACTGGCACACACCTTAACACTTCAGCCAGAGAAGGAATCAAAATTCGAAACTGATTACCCCCAATAGTCATACTAGTGAGGTGTTCAAATATATGGTCATGACACTGTGGTTTCAAAACTTATCTTAACAATTTACTAAACATTTATGCCATTTCAAATATACACAAATAACTTCCAACAATTTAAATCAAAAGCATCATAAATACTTCATCATAATAATGTCACAATTCGATATTTCAAATTATTCAAAACAATATGCAGAAGATAATTTACAGAAATTATACGTTGTGCACAAACCTTATATGAGTCACCTTTTGGCCTTGACTTGACACCTCGGGTTCCTTCCCGATATTCTTTTCCATTGAAACACACAGTTTCATAGTGTTTCAGTATAATAACTTAGCATAAATCCAAAAATAAATTTAGATTCATTTTTACCTAGCTCTAATGTGCTAAACTTGATGTTCTTTAAAATTTGTGTTTTGAGGTTACTATTCACGACACTGTTCAAGTCAATTTGTTGACTTTCTAAGGCTTAATAGGTATGGAAATTCCAACTTCACCCACATACCACATTTTGGTAACTAAATTTGTTGGTTTTGGTTGTTTACTCAAATTCTAAGTCTTTTAGGCAAATTTGCAAATTTTCAGTTTTGGTGTCTTATGTTACACTATTTCAGTGGTCATTTTTCTGTTAGAATTTGACAAAACTTTCTTCATAGAAAATGTTTCCTATTGTCTTAACTTTATTTTCCTTTTTGAATCACTCCATTTGGAGTTTTTTTAGCTCAAGTTATAGCCATTTGAATCATGGCTGCCGGATTGGACTTAACCCGGATTTCTGGACACCAAACTGGTTCTGGCAGTTTTAGGTCACCAACTTTGGGTGGCCAAATGACTTGGATAAGGGCATAATTTGGGTTTTTGTTCTGCGTGAAAGTTTTAGGTCTATATCTCAACTGTCCACTGGTAAAATTTTAGGTCATTTAGACCTGCCTAGCCTAATTATAGCCAAATGAACAAACACTATTTATTTGGTCATTTTTGTATATGTCAGACTACAGAAATCCAGATTTGGTCAATTTTTTCACTAGGTTTTGGTCACTTTTTGGGCATGATTCCTAAATGAAAATTGTGTCATTTTGTGTCTATTTTCATTCCCAAATGGTCTCATACCAATTGGACTTCTGCTGCCTGCAGAATGACCACATTCAATCCAAATTTAAACTCAATTCCAATACTTCCAACACACTTCATTTGGTCATAAATGACCATTTTTCATCTCAAACAAGATCAAATACACCATTTGACCAATTCTCACATTTTGTCTTTCAAACCATAGGTGCCCAAAACCCTAAGTCATGCAATTGATTAATTCATACCCAATTTACTACACTAATCACATATTCAACCTTAATCAATATCAAATTCATGTCTAATTTAAATTGAGCATATCAAAACTTCAAGGTACAATGGCTAGCCAAAATTTCCTCTCTTCCTAATCATGAAATTTTTTCCAATTTCTTCATATAATGTCATCCATTTCTACCCTAAATCAATCATGTATACAAAAAAGAAAGGTTGGATTAGCTTACCTTAAGAGAGCAGAATTTATATCTCTAATTCTTTAAACTTGGTGTAATACCCCTATTTGCATAGCCTGGTATATTTCACTGTTCCGGTGACTGGTGTCGGTCCGGACAATTAAAGGGATTAGAACCACACTTAAGACAACTAGATAAGCCATAAACACAAATAATTAGTAATTGTCAATTAGTTAAGTATAAATAAGAAAAACAGAACATAAGAAGTTAAACGAGCCGAGAGTATGACTGCGAAGTCGATTTAAACTCAAATTTCGAACCGTAAAATGTGACGCTACGGTCCTTAGGACCATTACGAACACAGTGGAAAAGAGAAAATCATGAAAAAGAATTGTTAAGCCAGTTAAATAATTAGGTCAGGGAGCTGGAAGAAATATTGAATTATTTACAAATGGGGTTGAATCGGCGAGGGGCAATTTGGTCAATTGACCCAGAGAGCTGACTCCTAACTTAACTGTCAAATAAAATCAGAGAAAAGAAACTTTCGGAGTTGGGAATTAAATTAAAGAACTAATAGAAAAAAAATAAATGAAAAAAAAAAAGAAAAAAAAAAGTGAAGGGAGATGACATCATGCATGATGCCATAAAGATTATAATTAACAAATTTAATTAAAGTGATTTATGGTCTTCCTAAGACATAAAAAAAAAAAAAAGAAAAGAAAAGAAAGAAAAAAACAAAAACACTTATCTTCTTCAAGTGGACGTCCACCACTCTCTCTCTCCATCTCCATTTCTAAACTCCATTAAAGCTTGAGTTCAAGCTTTTAAATCCCTACTAAACCTCAATTTCTTCCATAATTATTCCATAAAAACTTGTTTTAGTCTCTTGAAAAGAAGAGTGATCACCAAAGAAAGAAGAAAAGAAGAAGGAAATTAGAGAATTCAAATCCAAGTGGAGGTAAGCACCCTAATTTGAAAATTTGAGATTTATTAGTTGTGTTTGTAGCTTAAAGTAACTTAGAAACTAATGAAATGAAATAAAAACATTTGTGGAGCACCAAACTGAAAATTCGGCCAGCATGGTGGGGAGAGTGATTTGCATGGTTTGATTGATTTGGATGGGGATATGAACATTTAGGAGTTAAGTGATTATAGTTAAAGGCTTTAAATTAGTTAAATGCAAAGGAATTGTGAACTAGGGTTTGGGAATGAAAATAGACACTAAATGACACAATTTTCATTTAGGAAACATGCCCAAAAAGTGATCGAAACCTAGTGAACAAATTGACCAAATCCGAAAAATCTCAGTCTGCCCTGTACAAACTGACCAGATGAATAGTATTTGTTCATTTGGCCATAACTTAACCTAGGCATGTCTAAATGACCTGAAATTTTACCAGTTGACAGATGAGATATAGACCTAAAACTTTCATGAAGAACACAAACCCAAATTATGCCATTAACAAAGTCATTTGGCCACCCAAAATTGGTGACCTAAAACTGCCAAAACCAGAATTTGCCCAGAAATTCTGGGTTAAGTCCAATCCGGCAGCCATGGTTCAAATGGCTATAACTTGAGCTACAAAACTCTAATTGGAGTGATTCAAAAATGAGAATAAACTTAAGACAATAGGAAACATTTTCTATGAAGAAAGTTTTGCCAAATTCTAACAGAAAAATGACCAATGGAACAGTGCAACTTGAGACACCAAAACTGAAAATTTACAAAATTGCCTAAACGACTTAGAATTTGAGTAAACAACCAAAACCAACAAATTTAGTGACCAAAATATGGTATGTGGGTGAAGTTGGAATTCCCATACCTATTAAGCCTTAGAAAGTCAACAAATTGAATTGAATAGTGTAGTGAATAGTAACCCCAAAATACAAAATTCAAAGAACGTCAAGTTTAGCATATATAAGCTAGATAAAAGTGAATTTGAATTTATTTTTGGATTTATGCTAAGTTATGGTACTAAAATACTGTGAAACTGTGTGTTTCAGCTGAAAAAGACTTGGAAGGTCTGAGAGACTGAGTCAAGGCCTAGAGGCGACTCACATCAAGTTTGTACACAATAAACCTTACTTGAGCATTTTGTCATTGAAAAAAAAAATGATTTGGTATGATTTATGAAAATTTGGTGTTAATCATGAATTTTGTTGCCAATTTGTATATGAAACTATGATTTTGGAAATCTATTGGATTTCTCATGAATTAATTGAATAAAATGTTTGAAATAGATTTTTTATTCACACTTAGTATGACAGTGCCTTATTATTCCTCCTCCATTCATGGGGTGAGATAGATTATTTTTCCTCCCTCTCTGGTTTACTAGTTGAAGTTGTAGATCGGATGAGTACTCATTAGCTAGCTAGCCACCTCCCTCATTAATTTCGATTAGTGGGGTTGTAGATTGCTTTGTAGTAGTGTACAACACGGTATTGATCGAAAATTTTGTATCATGGCTTAAATTGTGTATGAATTGGCAACACTGTATTTATTAAATTATTTGACCCAAAAATTTTGCTATAATTAGTTTTGATAATTGGTGAAATATAATTGTGTAATATTTAAATTATGTTTTGTCAGTGAATGATTTATGTATTGTATTTCAAATTTTTATTGTGCACCACTGAGTATTTTGATACTCAGCGATAGCTTATTTTGCTGTTGCAGATAAGAGCAAGGAGAAAGCAGTAGATTGAGCTGCTACTGATATTGAGGACCATACTGATATTTTGTACGGGTATTGTTTTATACCCTTGTAGTTATTTTGATGTAAATATTGTAATATTTTATGTATTAATGTAAAGTTGAGCAGTTGTACAATAAATTGTAATAATATTATTTTTGGATTTTCTTTTTGTAAATTAAGATTTGTATTTGTGAATTTCATACTATATGCACTGTGAATGAAGTTATGAAATATTTTGAGTTGATAAATTTTTTGTTGAATTGTGGAATGAATTGAATTGTGTTGACTTGAGATTATTTGGAGGTTGAGAGTTGTGGAAAATTTATTGGAAGTGTTTTTCTCAGGTATTTAAAGAACTGTTTTCTCAAAATACAGACGGCACTCTGCCGAAATTTTTATAAAATTTGAGGAAAAATAAAAATGGATAAAAGTTTTTACTAGTATTTAAGCTTTGAATAAATGATTTTAATTCCTACCAAAATGCTCACCACTTCCAAAATGTAAGAAAATTGTTTTAAAATCCCTTGTGGGGTACTTAATGAGTTATCGGTAGGTGAAGTTCAGTAGTTCATTAGGTATTCTACGGGATCATGTTATGCCTTACAGAGGGGCAAGGTGTGACACTTGGCTTGATTTACTTACTCCCTATCTTCTTATCAAAGTTCAAACATAAATATTAGTTAAGGGATGTAGGGATTTCATGACAAAATTTAGGGTTTAAGAGAGCTTTAGGTGGGTTTCAATGGAGGCTTTATGAGAGAAATGAAAGAGATAGGAGAGAGAGATAGGGTAGACGGGTTGAATGGAAAAGAAGACCATTTTTTTTTTCTTTTCTTAATTTGTCTTTTAATTGTTAGAAATTATCCTAAAATTTCAAATTTTAAAAATAAAAATTTATTGCATCATGCTTATGTCATGTATGATGTCATAACTTTTTTCAACTTTTCTTTTTCTTTTTTTTTCATTTATTTTTCCATTAGTTCTTTAATTTAATTCCCAACTCTGAAATTTTCTTTTCTCTTATTTTATTTGACAGTTAGGTCAGGAGTCAGCTGTCGGGGTCAATTGACCAAATTGCCCCTTGCCAGTTCGATCCAGTTTGCAAATAATTTAATATTTTTCCGGATCTCTGACCTAATTATTTGACCTACTTAATAATTCTTTTTGTGATTTTCTCTTTTCCACTGTGTTTGTAATGGTTCTAAGGACCATGGTGTCACATTTTACGATTAGAAATTCGAGTTTAAATCGACCTCGCAATCCTTTCCAATGAGGTCACCCATCGCTATGACTCTTGGCTCGTTTAACTTCTTATGTTATGTTTTTCTTATTTATACTTAACTAATTGACAATTACTAATTATTTGTATTTATGGCTTATTTAGTTGTCTTAAGAGTGGTTCTAATCCCCTTAATAGTCCGGATCGACACCGGTCACCGAAATAGTGAAATATACCAGGCTATGCAAATAGGGGTTTTACAATTCTCCCCCCTTTAAAATAAATTTTGTCTCTAAATTTTACCCGGTATCAATCTCTGAATAGCTTTGGGTACTGTCTCCTCATGTCCTCCTCTCATTCCCAAGTAGCCTGCTGGCCCGAATGATGGTCCCATAGCGCTTTCACTAATGGTATTTGCTTGTTCCGTAGTTGCTTCACCTCATAAGCCAGAATCTCTATGGGTTCTTCCTCTTATGTAAGGTCTGGATTCACTTCAATTTCCTCTATTGGTAGTACATGAGATGGGTCTCATCGATACCTCCTCAACATGGACACATGGAAGACATTATGTATCTTCTCCAACTCTGGAGGTAGCCCCAAACGATATGCTAAAGGACCCACTCTTTCCAGAACCTCATATGGCCCAATGAAACGAGGACTCAATTTCCCCTTTCTGGCGAATCTCATAATTCTCTTCCAAGGGGAAACCTTGAGGAATACTTTCTCACCCACTGCATACTCAATATCCCTTCTCTTCAGATCAATGTAGGACTTCTGATGGTCTAATGCAGTCTTAAGTCAATCTCTGATCAACCTGATCTTCTCCTCGGTCTGCTGAACAATTTCGGGCCCAATCAACTTCCTTTCACCTACCTCATCCCAACATAGGGGAGTTCTGCATTTTTTGCCATACAAAGCTTCATATGGAGGCATCCCAATGCTTGATTGGTAGCTGTTGTTGTAAGCAAACTCAATCAAAGGCAAGTGTGCGTCCCAACTGCCCTCAAATTCAATCACACAAGCCCGCAGCATGTCCTTCAAAATCTGAATTACCCTCTCAGACTGGCCGTTTGTCTGTGGGTGGAATGCTGTAATGAAGTTCAATCTAGTTCCTAGGGCTCTCTGAAGACTACCCCAGAATCTAGAAGTGAACCTAGGATCTCTGTTTGATACGATGGATACTGGCACTCCATGCAGTCTCACAATCTCATCAATGTACAACTTGGCCAATCTTTCTAAATTGTAGTCCATTCGAACTAGCAGAAAATGAGCAGACTTGGTCAATCTATCAACAATGACCCATACTGCATCATGACTCTTCTGTGTCTTCGAAAGTCCCACGATAAAATCCATTGTTATTCTCTCCCATTTCCATTCCGGTACTGGTAATGGAAGTAATAACCCAGCAGGTACTTAATGCTCTGCCTTTATTTGCTGATAAGTTGGCATTTGGAAACAAACTCTGCCACATCTCTTTTCATACCCATCCACCAGTAATGCTCCTTTAGCCCTCTATACATTTTTATACCACTAGGGTGCATGGCAAAAGGAGACTCATGTGCTTCCTTCAAAATGATTTGCCTCAAATTGACATCATTAGGAACACACATTCTGCCCTGGTGTAGCAGTAGACCATCATCTCTGATTGAGAATTCTGGTTTCTTGCCCTACTGGACTTTTTCTAATAATTTCTGATACTTTTGGTCATTCTGAGTAGCCATTCTAATCTGATCAATTAACATTGGCTGTATATTCCATGCAACAGCTGTCTACCCGTCATCATTAATCTCTAAGCTGGCATGCAATGATCTTAACTCATGTACCATAGACAAAGGAGTAACCCGTAGAGTTGCCATAGTCTTGCGACTTAAGGCGTCAGCCACCACATTAGCTTTCCCTGGCTGATAGTCTATCAGACAATCATAGTCTTTTATCAACTCTAATCATCTCCTCTGTCTCAAATTCAACTCTTTCTGGGTGCCTAAATACTTCAAACTCTTATGATCTACGTAGATGTAGCATTTCTCCCCGTACAAATAGTGCCTCCAGATCTTAAGAGCAAACATAATAGCTGCAAGCTCCAAATCATGTGTCGGATAATTCCTCTCATGCAGTTTTAGCTGGCGTGATGCATAGGCAATGACATTTCGATCTTGCATCAATACACAGCCTAACCCATTGTGAGAAGCATCACTATAAACTGTGTATTCTTTACCCGGAGTAGGTAAAGTAAGGACTGGAGCTTCAGCCAAACATTTCTTCAATTCATCAAAACTCTATTGGCATTTATCTGTCCACTGAAATTTCACATATTTTCTAAGCAGCTTAGTCAATGGAGATGCCAAGATGGAGAATCCCTTCACAAATCGACGGTAGTATCCAGCTAAACCCAGAAAATTATGAATCTCTGTCATATTTCTGGGTGGCCTCCATTTAAGGACAACTTCTATCTTGCTAGGATCTACCTTAATATCCTTTGCTGATACTATGTGCCCCAAAAAGGATATCTCCTTCAGCCAAAATTCACATTTCGATAATTTGGCATATAGTTGTTTCTCCCTCAAAGTCTGTAGTACAATCCGCAGATGTCATCATGCTTTTTTGCACTCCTCAAATAGACCAATATATCATCAATGAATACCACAACAAACTGATCGAGGTATGGTCTAAAGATAGTATTCATCAGATCCATAAGAGCAGCTGGAGCATTAGTTAACCCGAATGGCATAACCAAGGACTCACAATGGCCATAGCGGCTTCTGAAGGCAGTTTTAGGAATACTCTGCTCTTGTACTTTCAGCTGATAATAATCTAATCTGAGGTCAATTTTGGAGAGCACAGCTACACCCCTTAACTGATAAAACAAGTCATCAATACAGTGCAATGGATATCTATTCTTTATTCCCACCTTATTCAACTGTCGATAATCAATACATAAGAGGAGAGTGCTATCCTTCTTCTTAACAAACAACACTGGCACTCCCCAAGGTGACACACTAGGGCGGATAAAGCCCTTGTCAAGCAATTCTTGCAACTGCACTTTGAACTCTTTCAATTCTACAGGTGCCATTCTATATGGTGTTATGGAGATTGGGTCCACACTAGGCATAACATCAATTTCAAATGGCACCTCTCTTTCTGGAGGTAATCCTAGTAATTCATCAGGAAACACATCCGAAAAGTCACATACCGTAGGGATGTCCCTCAGTGCTGGACTCCCCATTTAGGTGTCTATCACATGTGCCAAGTATGCTTCAAACCCCTTTCTGATCATTCTTCTGGCTAGTGCAGCAGAAATAATGTTTGATGGCAGTAAATGCCTCTCCCCATGTATTACCACATTACCGTACAGAGGGAGACCAAAAGTGACTGTCTTCAGTCTACAGTCAATCATGGCGTGATGCCTGGCTAACCAATCCATGCCCAAGATAATATCATATTCTCTGAAGGGCATTTCAATCAAATCTGACAGGAAAACATGTCCTTGGATCACCAAAGGACAGTCTTTATAGATTCTGTTTACCCAAACTTCTTGTCCTAACGGACTAGTTGCTTGCACTTCAAAACCTATTTTGACACATGAAACAGCAAGTGAACTGACTATGCTAGAACTAACATATGAATGGGTTGAACCCGGATAAAATAACACAAATACTTCTTGATCAGAGATAAAAAATGTACCAGCTACAACATCAGAAGTCTCAGCCTCTTCTCGTTGTCTCATTGTATAAACTCTGGTTGAAGCACTTCCTCAGCCGATCGACCAACCGACTCGATCGCCGTAAGTAGTGCCTCTACCCCTGCCTCTTCCTCTACCAACAGGTTGTGAACTTCTGGAAGTAGGACTCTGAATAGATCCTTTTGCAGTCGTAGGAGCTGAACCGTATCTAGGGGCACTAGTGCAGTTTTTAGCATGATGGCCCTTGCCTCCACAGTTAAAATAGGCTCCAGTGGCCCAATAGCATTCTCCCCCATGAATCTTGCCACAAGTCTCATAGGGGCGGGTAGGATATGAAACCCTGCTCGACTGCTGACCAGACATAGGGGGTCTCTGTCCAGAGAATCTGCCACTTCCAAATCTTCCACCTCGACCTCTGCTAGGTCCACCAAATTTCTTTCTCTTCCCAGAAGTACCACCAGAACTTGGCTCTACTGACTTTTCTCCCTTGTCTTTCTCTGATTTCTCAATTTTTTCTGATTTTTCTTTTACAGGTGTTGCTTCTGATTCAATCCTTTCTAAATTAAGTGCTTGAGAGATGAGCTCTGAGAAGTTGCTGTGTCTAAATCCCACAACTTGCATCCTCAAACTAAGCTTCAAACCAGTCTCAAATCTCTTACACCTTTCCTTGCTGGTAGAAAATAGACTCCCAGCATAATGGCTTAAGTGGGAGAACTCCCTCTCATATTCTGCCACTGATTTACTCCCTTACTTCAGACTCAGAAATTCTTGCAACTTTTGATCCACATATGCGTCTAGGATGTATTTTTGTCTAAATTCTCTGATGAAGTCATCCTAGGTCAGTACTGGTGGTTCAGCTAAGCTGTGAGAGATGGTCTTCCACCATTCATATGCATCCCCTTGCAGTAGTAACATAGAATATTCAAACTTCAGTTCATCTTGGCAGTGCAGCTTCTTAAATACTCTATCCATCCTTTTAAGCCATTGCTCTGCCTCTAAAGGGTCCACTGTACCCTTAAATTCTATAGCCCCATACTTCAATAACTTATCATACTATCTGGCTGGAGGCAGTGGTTGTACAATAGGTGTTTGGGGTGGGGCTTGAACAGGCATACCCCTAGCCATTTGTTGAAACATCGCAGCCATCTGTTGTGCAAACTGTGCAGGAAATTGCGGCATTTGTGGGGCTGGTGCTACTGATCCACTGACGTTTTGTAGAGCTGGGGCTTCCCCTTGTGCCTCAGCTTCAACAGATTGCTCGACTGAGTGATCCCCTTCTTCCATTTCAATCTAAAGTTAGGGTATCTCCTGAAAAAAGTAACACATGGAGATTTCTCTCTGTTAGTTCATATTTATGATGTAATGCACCGTATGTAATAAATATGGACATTGAGCAGTTGTACTTAACAAGGAAAGACACAAATTCTCAAGTTAAAACATACCTCAAAAATTTGCTCTAATACCACTAAAACATGTCATCCCTTACCATTCTGTAAGGCATAACATGATCCCATAGAATACCTAATAAACTACCGAACTTCACCTACCGATAACTCATTAAGTACCCTACAACGGATTTTACAACAATTTTCTTACTTTTATAAGTGGTGAGCATTTTCTAATAGGTATTAAAATCATTTATTCAAAGTTGAAAACTAGTTAAAATTTTTAGCCCATTTTATTTTTCCATAAATTTTATAAAAAATTTGGCAGAGTGTCATCTGTTTTTTGAGAAAACAGTTCTTCAAATAAATGTAAAAAGCAATTCTAATAATTTATCTCAATAATTTCAACAACTCCACAACAATCCCAACCAATTTCTCAAGTTTCAAAATTCAATAATCATCATTTCTCAATTTCCAAAAATTCAGTAATCATCAAAATACTATCAATCAATTTCTTTCAGATTAAAATAAAATATTTCCATTTATATTTCATTCAAGATAAAACAATTTATATACATCATACTAAAAATTTACATTAGGAAAATCCAAACTAAATTTCATTACAAACTTTATAAAAACTGCTCAAGACCAATTTTACATGTTTATACCTTTACATACATTACATACATCAAAATAAATTTCTACAGTCAGGATATAAAGTATACCTGATATAACATCAAGGTAAGTCGCTCCACAATCCTCAGTAGCTCACTCTGCTACTCTTCTAGTATCTAAATCTGCGACAGTAATAACAGTCATCACTGAGTATTAGGACTCAGTGGTGCACAACATACTAAAATAATCTTTATGCAGAATTTAAATCATATTTATTCAAAAAAAATTGGATTGAACATGAGAGTTAAACACAAAACATGAATTATGAGATTTTAATCCAAATAATTTCATTTCGAAGTGTCAAACCCAATTTCATAAAACCCACAATTATATCATGCCATTCAAAACAAATTTAATCTCAATAGCCAGAGTCTAAGGAGAAGTCACATTACAAGGCTAGCTAGCTCAAATATAAAGGAACCCATTCTTTTTCTTCTTCTACTGGCATGCACCTCAACACTTCAGCCAGAGAAGGAATCAAAATTCAAAACTGATTACCCCCACTAGTCATGCTAGTGAGGTGTTCAAATATATGGTCATGACACTGTGGTTTCAAAACTTATCTTAATAATTTACTAAACATTTATGCCATTCCAAATATACACAAATAACTTCCAACAATTTAAATCAAAAGCATCATAAATACTTCATCATAATAATGTCACAATTCGATATTTCAAATTATTCAAAGCAATATACAGAAGATAATTTATAGAAATTATACGTTAAGCACAAACCTTATATGAGTCGCCTTTTGGCCTTGACTCGACACCTCAGGTTCCTTCCCGGTATTCTTTTCCACTGAAACACACAGTTTCATAGTGTTTCAGTATAAGAACTTAGCATAAATCCAAAAATAAATTTAAATTCACTTTTACCTAGTTCTAATGTGCTAAACTTGACATTCTTTAAAATTTTTATTTTGGGGTTACTATTCATGATACTATTCAAGTCAGTTTGTTGACTTTCTAAGGCTTAATAGGTATAGGAATTCCAACTTTACCCACATACCACATTTTGGTAACTAAATTTGCTGGTTTTGATTGTTTACTCAAATTCTATGTCTTTTAGGCAAATTTGCAAATTTTTAGTTTTGGTGTCTTATGTTGCACTGTTTCATTGGTCATTTTTTTGTTAGAATTTGGCAAAACTTTCTTCATAGAAAATGTTCCCTATTGTCTTAACTTTATTCTTCTTTTTGAATCACTTTATTTGGAGTTTTTTTAGCTCAAGTTATAGCCATTTGAATGGAGGCTCAAGTTATAGTCCTGCTGCCTGCAGAATGACCACATTCAATCCAAATTTAAACTCAATTCCAACACTTCCAACACACTTCATTTGGTCACAAATGGCTATTTTTCATCTCAAACAAGGTCAAACACACCATTTGACCAATTCTCATATTTTTGTCTTTCAAACCCTAGGTGCCCAAAATCCTAAGTCATGCAATTGATTAATTCATACCCAATTTACTACACCAATCACATATTCAACCTTAATCAATGTCAAATTCATGTCTAATTTAAATTGAGCATATCAAAACTTCAAGGTACCATGGTTGGCCAAAATTTCCTCTCTTCCTAATCATGAAATTTTTTCCAATTTCTTCATATAATCTCATCCATTTCTACCCTAAATCAATCATGTATACTAAAAAGAAAGGTTGGATTAGCTTACCTTAAGTAAGCAGAATTTATATCTCTAATTCTTCAAACTTGGCTTGATTTACTTACTCCCTATCTTCTTATCAAAGTTCAAACATAAATTTTAGTTAAGGGATGTAGGGATTTCATGGCAAAATTTAGGGTTTAAGAGAGCTTTAGGTGGGTTTCAACGGAGGCTTTTTGAGAGAAATGAAAGAGATGGGAGAGAGAGAGAGGGTAGATGGGTTGAATGGAAAAGAGTACCAATTTTTTTTTTCTTTTCTTAATTTGTCTTTTAATTGTTAAAAATTATCCCAAAATTTCAAATTTTAAAAATAAAAATTTATTGCATCATGCTTATATCATGCATGATGTCATAACTTTTTTCAACTTTTCTTTTTCTTTTTTTTCATTTATTTTCCATTAGTTCTTTAATTAATTCCTGACTCTGAAATTTTCTTTTCTCCGATTTTATTTGACAGTTAGGTCAGGAGTCAGCTGTAGGGGTCAATTGACCAAATTGCCCCTCGCCAGTTTTATCCGGTTTGCAAATAATTAAATATTTCTTTCGGATCCCTGACCTTATTATTTGACCTACTTAACAATTCTTTTTTGTGATTTTCTCTTTTCCACTGTGTTTATAATGGTCCTAAGGACCGCAGTGTCACATTTTATGGTTCAAAATTCGAGTTTAGGTCAACCTTGCAATCCTTCCCGAGGAGGTCACCCATCGCTGTAGCTCTCGGCTCGTTTAACTTCATATGTTATGTTTTTCTTATTTATACTTAACTAATTGACAATTACTAATTCTTTGTATTTATGGCTTATTTTGTTGTCTTAAGTGTGGTTCTAATCCCCTTAATAGTCCGGACCGACACCGGTCACCGAATTAGTGAAATATACCAGGCTATGCAAATAGGGGTGTTATAACTCGTCCCACCCATGCAGTTTCCTGCTCAGTTTGCTCAGTAGATGGCTGCATTATTTCAGCAAATGGCTGGCAATATACTAGTCCAAGCTCCTGTGCAAGCACCTCTAGTGCAACTACAATCCCCAGCCAAACAATATGACAAGTTAATGAAGTATGAGGCAACAGAGTTCAAGGGTACAGTGGACCCATTGGAAGCTGAGCAATGGTTAGAACGGATGGAGAGGGTCTTCAAGAAATTGCACTGCACAGATGAGTTGAAGTTTGAATATTCAATTTCCCTGCTGCATGGAGATGCATATGAGTGGTGGAAGACCATTCCCCACTGTTTGGTTGAGCCGCCAGTGCTGACATGGGATGACTTTCTAAGGGAGTTTAGACAGAAGTATGTTCCTAATACCTATATGGATATGAAGCTATAGGAGTTTCTCAATTTGAAGCAAGGGAACAAGACTGTAGCCGAGTATGAGAGAGACTTTTCCCGCCTCAGCCACTATGCTAAAAGCCTACTCACTACCAGTAGAGATAGATGCAAACGATTTGAGGCCTAGTTTGAGATTGCAAGTGGTTGGGTTTCGACATGACAACTTCTCTGGGTTAATATCACAAGCCCTTGAATTAGAAAGGATAGAACTGGAAGGGGCATCTGAGAAGGTAACCACTGAAAAAGAGAAGAGCAGTAAGCCTACAAGTCAGAGTCCAAGTAACAATTGGAGTACGAGGAAGAGCTTTGGGGGAGCAAGCAAAAGAGGATCTAGTAGGGGAAGATTCTCAGGGCAGAGGCCACCTAGATCCAGACAGCAGACATCTAGGGGTTCCTTTCCTACCTGTGCTTGTGAGACTTGTGGCAAGACTCATGGAGGAGTATGTTATAAGGCCATAGGA
Source organism: Hevea brasiliensis (assembly GCF_030052815.1). Taxonomy (NCBI): domain Eukaryota; kingdom Viridiplantae; phylum Streptophyta; class Magnoliopsida; order Malpighiales; family Euphorbiaceae; genus Hevea; species Hevea brasiliensis. Next base: position 86,067,051 of record NC_079497.1, on the reverse strand, counting down.
GCCTGTTACAACTGTGGTGGAAGTGGGCATTTTGCTAGAGATTGCACTAGTGCCCGCAGATCTGGGCCGCCTATTACCACTGAGAGATCTGGTTCTGCTTCCAGAGGACAACAGACAACTAGTAGAGGCAGAGGCAGGGGTAGAGGTGACACTTCTAGCAGCCAGGGCACAGTGAGCCAATCAGAGCATAGTGGTGCACCAGTCAGGGTGTACACCATGCGCCAAAGGGATGAAGCTGAGACATCAGATGTTGTGGCTGGTACTTTCTCCATTTTTGATAGAGATGTATATGTGTTGTTTGACCCTGGTTCTACACATTCTTATGCTAGTGCCAGTATTGCATGCTCTATTGCTATTCCTTGTGTGAAATTGGATTATGATGTGCTAGTGACTAGTCCTTTAGGACAAGAGGTTAGGGTGAACAAATTGTATAAGGATTGTCCTTTGGTGATCCAAGGACATACATTCCTGTTATACTTAATTGACATGCCCTTCTGAGATTATGAAATCATCTTGGGCATGGATTGGTTAGCTAGGCATCACGCCATGATCGACTGTAGACTGAAGACAGTCACTTTTGGTCTTCCCGAGTATGCAGACGTAGTGATACACGGGGAGAGGCAGTTATTGCCATCCAACATCATTTCAGCTGCACTTGCTAGAAAAATGATTAGAAAGGGATGCGAAGCTTATCTAGCTCATGTCATAGACATCTAGGTGGGAGTCCAGATCTTAAAGATATTCCTATGGTATGGGATTTTCCGGATGTCTTTTCAGAAGAATTTCCAGGATTACCTCCGGAAAGAGAGGTGCAGTTTGAAATTGAGATTATGCCTAGTGTGGAGCTAATCTCCATCACTTCTTATAGGATGGCACCTACTGAGTTGAAAGAGTTGAAGGTGCAATTGCAGGAATTGTTAGATAAGGGTTTCATCTGCCCTAGCATGTCATCTTGGGGAGCACTAGTATTATTTGTGAAGAAAAAGGATGGTACTCTCCGCCTATGCATAGACTATAGACAGTTGAATAAGGTGACCATAAAGAATAGATATCCTCTGCCATGGATCGATGATTTGTTTGATCAGTTGAAGGATGTAACTGTATTCTCTAAAATTGACTTGAGATCGGGCTACTACCAGTTGAGGGTGCAGGAGCAAAGTATTCCTAAAGTTTCCTTTAGGACTTGGTATGGCCACTATGAGTTCTTGGTAATGCCATTTGGGTTGACTAATGCTCCAGCTGCTTTTATGGGCCTAATGAACACTATCTTCAGGCCATATTTGGACCAGTTTGTTGTGGTGTTCATTGATGATATTTTGGTGTACTCAAAGAATGAAAAGGAACACGATAAGCACTTGAGGATAGTGTTGCAGACTTTCAGGGAGAAGTAGTTGTATGCCAAACTGTCAAAATGTGAGTTTTAGCTAAAGGAGATTTCATTTTTGGGACATATTGTATCTATAGAAGGTATCCAGGTGGATCCTAGCAAAGTAGAAGCCATTCTTAATTGGAAGCCACCTAGAAATGTCATGAAGGTTCGGAGTTTCCTTGGTTTAGCTGGGTATTACCGAAGGTTTGTGAAGGGATTCTCCATACTAACATCTCCACTGACCAAGCTACTTAGGAAGGATGTAAAATTTCAGTAGACTGATCAATGCCAGGAAAGTTTTGATGAGTTAAAGAGGTGTTTAACTGAAGCTCCAGTCTTAACCTTACCCACTTTAGGTAAGGAGCATACCATATATAGTGATGCTTCTCACAACGGATTAGGCTGTGTGTTGATGTAAGATAGACACATCATTGCCTACGCTTCATGCCAGCTTAAATCGCATGAGAGGAATTATCCCACGCATGACTTAGAGCTGGCAGCCATTGTCTTTGCCTTGAAGATATGGAGACATTACTTGTAGGGGGAGAGATGTTATATATACACAGATCATAAAAGTTTGAAGTACTTGGGCACACAAAAGGAGTTAAATTTGAGGTAGAGGAGATGGTTAAAGCTGATAAAAGATTATGATTGCTTGATAGACTATCAGCCTAGAAAGGCAAATGTTGTAGCTGATACTTTAAGTCGCAAGACTATGACTGGTTTGAGGGTTTCTTCTTTGTCCATGGTGCATGAATTAAGGGCATTGCATGCTAATTTGGAGATTAATGAAGATGGGCAGAGGGTAGCTACTTGGCAAGTGAAGCGAATCTTTGTGAGAACAAATTAAGCGGTTACCTGAGAAGGATGATAAGTATGTGAAGTTGATGGAAGAGGCTCAGGATGGCAAGAAACCAGAATTATCAGTAAATGATGAGAGCTTATTATTACATAAGGGCAGAATGTGCATTCCTGAGAATGTTGAACTGAGGTAGACTATTTTAAAGGAAGCACATGATTTACCTTTTGCAATGTACCCCAGTGGAACCAAAATGTACAGAAGTGTGAAAGAGCACTATTGGTGGAGAGGAATGAAGAAAGGCATTGCAGAATATGTTGCCAAATGCCTAACTTGTTAGCAAGTAAAGGCAGAACACCAAGTGCCTTTAGGGTTACTATAACCATTGCAAATTCCCGAGTGGAAATGGGAAAGAATCACTATGGATTTTGTGACAGGACTTCCACGTACACAAAAGAATCATGATGCAGTTTGGGTTATTGTTAATAGATTGACCAAGTTTGCACACTTTTTGCCAGTGAGGATGGATTATAGCCTGGAAAGATTGGCCAAACTATACATTGATGATATTGTGAGGTTACATGGAGTGCCAGTGTCTATTGTGTCAGACAGAGACCCAAGGTTCACTTCTAGATTCTGGGGTAGTCTCCAAAAAGCCCTAGGAACTAGATTGAACTTCAGCACAACATTCCATCCATAGACAAATGGCCAATCTGAAAGGATCATTCAGTTTTTGGAGGATATGCTTTGGGCTTGTGTGATTGAGTTTGAAGTGAGTTAGAACACACACTTGCCTTTAATTGAATTTGACTACAATAACAGTTATCAGTCAAGCATCATGATGCCTCCATATGAAGCACTTTATGGCAGAAAGTGTAGAACTCCCTTGTGTTGGGATAAAGTGGGCGAGAGGAAGTTGATTGGCCCAGAATTAGTGCAACAGACAGAAGAAAAGGTTAAGCTCATTAGAGACAAACTCAAAGTTGCAACGGATAGACAGAAGTCCTACATTTACCTAAAGAGAAGAGATATTCGGTACAGTGTGGGTGACAAGGTGTTCTTGAAAGTTTCCCCATGGAAGAGGATCATGAGGTTTGGAAAAAAGGGGAAACTAAGTCCTCGCTTTATTGGGCCGTATGAGGTTCTAGAAAGAGTGGATCCATTGGCATATAGACTCCAATTTAGGCGATTCTTAAACCGATGTAAACCTAAGACATAGTAGAACATTTCATATGAAGAACATTAGACCAATTTATGGACTTAACTTGACCAAATTATTGAATGAAATTAGATCGATAAATCTGCCAAAACTGAATCTGCAGCATGAACAGTGGCGTAAATAGTAATCGTGTTTTGGGCATAACTTGAGCTACACAGCTCCGAATTAGGCGATTCAAAAAGGAAAATAAATTTAAGACCTAGATGAACAATTTTCATGAAGAACACCTCACAAAATTATGATCGAAACTAGGTAAAAATTGGGTTCAAAGATTGGGGCACCAAGCTGTCCAAAACCAAAATTTGCTAAAATTTGCAAAGCTAACTTGGGATGCATTAGACATGTATGTAATGAGTTTTTGGCAGTAATTGAGATTGGTATTGAGCTATTTGTGTATTTTCAATAGAAAAAGAAGTTGGAACGGACAAGGAATAGTGAGTAAAGAGAAAGGAGAGCATTGAAGGATTGTGCACAACTAACCTTTTCTTCATTTTTAAACTTGTAAATTGCCTGGAATGTGTTTATTTGAATGAGTTTACTTTGAACAAGTTTACTTTGACTGAAATATGGTTTTTCTCTTGTATTTAAAAAACTTGGGTGTTGCCACCTTTATATGGAAATTATGATGAATTTAAATGTGTTCATTGGTTTATAAATGTGATTGTTGAGTGGAAAATTTTTGGAAACTGTTTTGAAATTACAGTTAGCATGACAGTCCCTTTCGGAACTCCCCAGTAGTAACGGCTACTTGGGATTGATAATTGATATTGACTATGTCTCCTATTAATAACGGTTAGTGGGGTAAGACTACATGAGTACTCATTAGCCAGCTTGCCCTACCCTCATTAATAACGATCAATAACGGTTAGTGAGGTTGAGATTGCTTTGTCGTGGTGTACAACACGGTACTGATCATGAAATTTTGTGTCATGGCCTAAACTGTGTGTTGATATTGGCAAACACTAATGCTTTGTGAATTGTGATTTATGAAGTGTGATTTCTCATTTGCAATGTTATTCTTAGAACTATTGTGAAGTTTTCATGCTTAAGAAAAATGTGAGTTATTATGCTTTGATAAATTGTGTTTTACCTTAAGTTTTAAAGTTATTAGTTGTGCACCACTGAGTGATATACTTAGCGATAGCTTCTTTATGCTATCGCAGGTAAGGGAAAGGAGAAGGCTGCTGAGTGAGAGACTTGGAAGTAGCATTTTAGTATTGTTTGTGGGTATATATTGTAGGTATACCCCTGTAATTTTCTTTTGATGTATTTTGTACCTATATGTATGGATGTACGGACATTGTGCAATTTGTATTTAAAAGCACGACATTGCTATCACATTTTGAGTTTGTAACTATTTTGTATTTCACTTTGAGACTTATGAAAATGTAACTTTTGCAATATTTATTCTATCATTATTTCTAATGAATGTTTACATGGAATTTTAACTATTTTCATGCAGTTTTTCACAAAAGAATTGATAAGATAAAAAGCTATGATTTGTTTTAAAATCCTTTGTAGCATAACTAATGAGTTATCAGTAGGTGGAGTTCGGTAATTCATTAGGTATGCTACGGGATCATGTCATGCCTTACTAGGGATAAGGTGTGACATTGTGACACCATTGTCTTGAAATGTTTACTATGCTTCTGATTTAAATTGTTGAAAGATTAATTGTTTGTGTTTGAAATGGAAATAAATGTTTAGTAAATTGCTAAGATAGTTTTGAAACCATAGTGTCATGACCATATATTTGAATACCTCACTAGCATGACTAGTGGGGGAAATCAGTTTCAAATTTTGATTCCTTCTCTGGCTGAAGTGTTGAGGTGTGTGCTAGTAAAAGAAGAAAAAGAATGGGTTCCCATATATTTGAGCTAGCTAGCCTTGTGATGTGACTTCTCCTTAGCCTCTGGCTATTGAGATGATATTTGTTTGGAATAGCATGATATAACTGTGTGTTTTTATGAAATTTGTTTTGAGACTTTTGAAATGAAATTGTTTGGACTAAAATCTTATAAATCAGGTTTTGAATTTATATTTCATGTTTAGTTTAATTTTTCAACAAATATGATTTAAATTCCAGATAAAGATTATTTTAGTATGTTGTGTACCACTAAGTCCTAGTACTCAGCGATGGCTGTTATTGCTATTGCAGATATAAAGACTAGAGGAGCAGTAGAGTGAGCTGCTGAGGATTGTGGAGCCACCTTCCCTGAAGTTTTATCGGGTATATTTTATACCCTGATTGTAAAAATTATTTTGATGTATGTAATGTATGTAAATGTAGGAAATGGTCATGAGCAGTTGTATAAAGCTTGCAATAAATTTTAGTTTGGATTTTTCTTAATGTAAACTTTTGTAATGATGTATATAAATTGTTTTATCTTTAATTACATATGAATGGAAGTATTTTGTTTTAATTTGAATGAAATTAATTAGTAGTATTTTGATGATGTTGAAGTTTGGAATTTGAAAAATGATGTTGAAAGATGTCGAATTGATGAAGTTGTTGAGATAAATAATTGGAAGTGCTTTTTATAGGTATTTAAAGAAGTATTTTCTCAAAATACAAATGACACTCTGCCAAAATTTCTATAAAATTTACGGAAAAATAAAATGGGATAAAAATCTTAACTAATTTTTAAACTCTAATTAAATATTTTAATACCTATTAGAAAATGCTCACCACTTATAAAAAGTAAGAAAATGATTTTAAAATCCCTTGTAGAGTACTTAATGAGTTATCGATAGGTGAAGTTCGGTAGTTCATTAGGTATTCTACGGGATCATGTTATACCTTACAGAGGGGTAAGGTGTGACAAAGTCAATAATGGATGTACCTGAGATTTTGAGCATTAGGGGCTAGGTAAAGGATTGAACCTCACATGAGATGTGATGGGCAAGGAGTTGCTCACTTATAGTTTATTATAATTCCAATAACGGATGTACCTAAGGATGATCAATAGAATTATAAGAATTCAATCACCCACTAGAAATCTTTCCAACTAGGATTTCCGTTTTCTACTTTAGAAGTGTAGGATTCGCTAAGTTAGTGGGAGGACCAATTTGATTAAAAAACCATAATCATTTTGGTTAATTACATGATACATTTACTAATTAATCTAGTTATTTTCTGCAGTTAATTTTCTGATAATAATGAGCACAGAACAACCATCACCATCCAATATCCTAGCAAGCATACTTGATCACAATAAGCTGATAGGACCTAATCTGTCTGATTGGCTAAGAAATTTGAAACTTGTCCTAAACCTGGAACATATAGGATATGTTATAGACTCAAATGTTCCTAGTCCCTTACCTCCAGAGGCCACCCAAGAGGATCATGAAACTTTGGACAAGTGGAAGGAGCATGATATGAGAGCTAAGTGTTACATACTTGCTTCCATGAGTAATGAGTTACAGAAGCAGCATGAGAACATGCAGAGTGCGAGTGAGATCCTCCTTCACCTACAAGAGTTGTATGGTGAGCACAGCAAGAATGCTAGTTATGAGATATCTAGGTAGCTGTTCCGCATGAGGATGTCTTAGGGACAAAATGTTAGGGATCATGTCCATAAGATGATTCGGCTGATTGAGTAGTTGGAACATCTTGACTTCAACATGGATTTCCAACTATAGATGGATTTGATCCTTCAATGCCTTTCTGAGTCTTTTGGGAATTTTGTAACAAATTTCCATATGACTAAGCAGGAATGCACCTTGACTGGTTTACTCAACATGTTGGTTATTGCCCAAAAAAATATGCCGAGTAATAAAGGAAAAGAGGTAGATTTGATTGCATCTTCTTCTGCTGGAAAGTCTAACAAGAAAAGGGGCATTAAGAAAAAGAAATCTCAGATTCCTAGTCCTTTGAAGAAAATAGCTAAATAGAAAGGGAAGACTAAAGCTGATGGAGGCAAAGGAAAATGTTTCCATTGCCAGTAGGATGGGCACAGTAATAGGAACTTCCTAGAGTATATCCAATTGTTAGTAGTATGCCGTAGAGCATATCATTTAGTATGTATCTTGTACATAATTTTATTAATAAAAGGCATTTCCACTTTTCCGTTTACATAATATATTTATGTGTAATAGAAAAGGTCCATTGATATTTTATTAGAAATATTATTCTTAAGTTGTTAAGAATATGAGTGATAATATTTCTAGCACAAAGTATCATAAATAGGTTCACGATCGAGGATACTTCATAATAAGGACATGATTTATCCAGAAAGATTGTATTCATGTTTGTTCTCAAGTTATTTATATGAGATATAAATAAGATGGAATGGTGAGTCTCATGCCATATAACAAACATGATAGGCACTTATAAATGATAAGTAGGCCGAACTAGTGACTCTTATGACAAGCACATGGAGTTTACTCTTATCGATGTTTTGTCATAAATCATATCAGTGCATATAATCTTTAGACCTGAGATAGCAAAGTTATCTTGTATATAGGTAGTTTGAGTTTGATACTGCTTTCATACTTGTACTATGTATGGGTATATGGGCATGTGTTGGCTCCTACTAGTTATATATGGAGGTAGGTGTTGATCAAGATGGAATCTGTTGCTCTAAGTAAATAGAGATAAAATCCTATGTTCATTTAATTGTTCTTGATATTTCAAGTTCCTGGCCAGGATAGATAGATTTATTCAGAAAAGAGTTTCTGATGAGAAAATCTTTTTAATCAAGAACTAGAATTAAAAGAGGACATAATATTCATAGCAAATGGAGTTTGACATAAATCATGACTCTAGCTTGAGTTGGGATTTTGTAACAGAGAGATTCTAGTGCATGGTAACATATGATTATAGGTTCATTTAAGGTAAACCTTATTAGTAATTGGGTGGCCATGGCATGCTATGCTAGGTGTTAACCATGGTCTATGAGGTGCATAAAATTATTTAGAGAAATCATTTATGGTAAGAAAGAGTTCTGATGATATTAAGAGTTGATATCATGTCTCATTGCCAATTAGTGATGAGCCTAGTAAGTCACACACATACACAAGTTATCACCTATTTAAATATGATTTAATTAATTAATTAAAGAATTTAATTGATTAATTAAATAGGTTTGGTATGCAATTAAATTGCAAAGTCCCTAGCATGACTTGAAACCAAATCTAGATTATTGGATGTGTAGTATAAATTAAATTTATATTTAAAGTGTTTAAATATGAATTTAATTAATGAGAAATTAATTAATAGAGATTAATTAATTAATTTATATTTGATATAAATTAATTAAAAGAAGAAAAATAATTATTTTGGGTTAAGAACTCAAAATTAAAACACAGGGGCATTTTGGTCATTTCACAGTGTGACACGTGGCACCATGAGATGTTGACACATGGGATTACACATAAGCTTTCCAAATGTTTTTTAATCATGTAAGATGATTAAAATCAAGATTAAATATAGGTTTGACACTTGGCACAATATGATTGAGTCACTTAAACCTAGAGCTAATCAAAGGGTGACATGTGGCAAGGGTTTAATGTGTTAACCTAGCTATTTAAGTGTGGTTATGAAAAGAAAAATAACCAGCAGCCACTCCTCTCCTTTGTCACGCCAATTTGATGCTTTTCATCTATTCTTCTTCTTCTCTCATCAATTCAAAGAGATTAGCCATCAATCTCTTGAATTAAGAACACTAGAAATTATTTCTAGTGTCCTGTTTACATCTCTAATCTCTTAAAAGGTAGAACTTGAATTTCTAATTAATAAAAAAGGCTTTAGAAGCTATTCAAGGGCTGCCATAGGTGTTCTTGGTGTGGACAAGCTAGAGGGACAACATCTGGTGTCCTGAAGACGAATCTCAAAGGCGCAGACACGCTGCAGTGCATCAAGAGGTTATTGTAATCGTTCTTGATTTAATCTAGGGTTCTAAAATTAATCTAATTAATTTTAAAATCTTGAATGGCAAATACAGATCCAAAAACATATTAAAAGAGTTTTAATATGTTGTTTATCATTGAAATCAAATAGATAAAAATAAATCTTGAATGATGCATGTGACCGTAGGTGAAAATTTTTGAATTCAATGGTGTAAACTTGTGTTTTTCACGCTTCCTTTCCTTCAATTGGTATCAGAGCCACTATATTTGCCATTTAGATTGTTGATTATATGATTTAATTGTGTCATTTGATCATGAGATGATTGATCCATTGCTGATTGCAATGGATGTGTGGCGGCACACATGGTGAAGCCACCATTGGTGGTGGCATGTTCTTCAAAGTGACGCAAGGTTTGCTTTTTAATTTACAATTGTTGTATGATCTAAAAGCTCATCCTATGTCTAATTAAATTGTTTAATTAGAATTTTAATCACATAATTAAATCATGATTCAAATCAGAATTTTAAAAATTGTTTGAATGTGATTCAAACCTAAATTTTAAATGTTGTTTGAATGTGATTCAAATCTGAATTTTTAAAGTTGTTTGAATCATATTTAAATATGATTTTTTAAAATTGATTGAATAAAATTCAGATCTGATTTTTTAAAAAATGTTTGAATGTGGTTCAAATCTGAATTTTTTAAAGTTGTTTGAATGTGATTCAAATCTGAATTTTTATATTTGTTTCAATGAGATTCAAATATGAATTTTTAAATTTATTTGAATCATATTCAAATCTGGATTTTTAAGTTGAATATGAGATATTCAATTTAATTTAAGTATGTATGTTTTATTTAATTGTTAAATAGTGATATGCATGATGGATGATCATGGACTATAAAAGACCAATGTGATTGGATTTATTTCTTTTATGTTTCTTTGGGATTGTAAATTAAATAATTTATTTTAATTTATTTTGGGCATGTATTATTAAGTTTGTAATAATTTTTGGGTTGTAATTTCATTTATTTAAGTTCTTGTAAATTCGCCTTGGTATGCCAAGGATTACCATGTAATATTGGATTGCAAGAAGTTCAAGGAGGACCAAGAACTCATAATGGCCATAGCGGGTTATGAAGGCAGTTTTAGGAATACTCTGCTCTTGTACTTTCAGCTGATAATAACCTGATCTCAGGTCAATTTTGGAGAACACAGCTGCACCCCTCAACTGATCAAACAAGTCATCAATACGGGGCAATGGATATCTATTCTTTATTGTCACCTTATTCAACTGCTGATAATCAATACATAAGTGGAGAGTGCCATCCTTCTTCTCTATAAACAACACTGGCGCTCCCCAAGGTGACACACTAGGGTGGATAAAGCCCTTGTCAAGTAGCTCTTGCAACTACACTTTCAACTCTTTCAATTCTGCAGATGCCATTATATATGGTGTTATAGAGATTGGGTCCACACCAGGCATAACATCAATTTCAAACTGCACCTCTCTTTCTGGAGGTAATCCTAGCAATTCATCAGGAAACACATCAAAAAAGTCACGTACAGTAGGGATGTCCCTCAGTGCAGGACTCCGCACTTGGGTGTCTATCACATGTGCCAAGTATGCTTCACACCCCTTTCTGATCATCCTTCTGGCTAGTGCAGCCAAAATGATGTTTGATGGCAATAAATGCCTCTCCCCATGTATTATTACATCACCGTATAAAGGGAGACCAAAAGTGATTGTCTTCAATCTACAGTCAATCATGGCGTGATGCTTGGCTAATCAATCCATGCCCAAGATGATATCATACTCTCTGAAGGGCATTTCAATCAAATCTGATAGAAAAACATGTCCTTGGATCACCAAAGGACAGTCTCTATAAATTCTGTTAACCTGAACCTCTTGTCTTAATGGACTAGTTACTAGCACTTCAAAACCCATTTGGACACAGGGAACAGCAATTGAATTGACTATGCTAGCACTAACATATGAATGGGTTGAACCCAGATCAAACAACACAAATACTTCTTGATCAGAGATAGAAAATGTACCGGCTATGACATCAGAAGTCTCAGCCTCTTCTCACTGTCTCATTTTGTAGACTCTGGCTGAAGCACTTCCTTGTGCTGACTGACCAACAATGCCCTGACTACCAGAAGCAGTGCCTCTACCTCTGCCTATTCCTCTGCCAACATGTTGTGAACTTTTAGAAGCAGGACTCTGAATAGATCCTTCTGTAGTCGTAGGAGCTAGACCGTATCTCGGAGCACTGGTGCAGTCTTTAGTAAGATGGCCCTTGCCTCCACAGTTAAAACAGGCTCCAATAACATTCTCCCCCATGAATCTTGCCACAAGTCTCACAAGGGCGGGCAGGATATGAACCCCTGCTCGACTGCTGACCAGACCTAGGGGGTCTCTGTCTAGAGAATCGGCCCCTTCCAAATCTTCCACCTCGACCCCTGCTGGGTTCACTAAATTTCTTCTTCTTTCCAGAGGTACCCCCATAACTTGGCTCTACTGACTTTTCCCCCTTATCTTTTTCTGATTTCTCAGCTTTCTCTGATTTTTCTCTTGCTGGGGTTGCTTCTGATTCAATTCTCTCCAACTCAAGTGCTTGAGACATGAGTTCTGAAAAATTGGTGTGTCTGAATCCCACTACTTGCATCCTTAAACTAGGTTTCAAACCCGTCTCAAATCTCTAGCACTTTGCCTTACTAGTGGAAAGGAGACTCCCATCATAGTGGCTTAAGCAGGAGAACTCCCTCTCATACTCTGCCACTTATCGATTCCCTTGTTTCAAACTCAAAAATTCATGCAATTTCTGATCAACATATGCATCTGGTATGTATTTCTGTCTAAATTCTCTGATGAAGTCATCCCAGGTCAGTACTAGTGGTTCAGCTAAGCTGTGGGGGATGGTCTTCCACCAATCATATGCATCCCCTTGCAGTAGTGACACAGAATATTCAAACTTCAGTTCATCTTGGCAGTGCAGCTTCTTGAACACTCTGTCCATTCTTTCAAGCCATTGCTCTGCCTCAAGCGGGTCTACTGTGCCCTTAAATTTTGTAGCCCCATACTTCAATAACTTATCATATTGTCTGGCTAGAGGCAGTGGTTGTGCCACAGGTGTTTGGGATGGAGCTTGAGCAGGCATACCCCCAACCATTTGTTGAAACATTGCTGTGCAGGAAACTATGGCATTTGTGAGGCTGATGCTACAAATCCACTGATAATTTGTAAAGCTGGGGCTTCCCCTTGTGCCTCAGCTTCAACAGATTGCTCGACTAAGTGATCCCCTACTTCCATTTCAATCTGAAGTTAGGGTATCTCCTGAACAAGTAACACATGGAGATTTCCCTCCATCAGTTCATATTTATGATGTAATGCACTATATATAACAAATAAGGACATTTAGCAGTTGCACTTAACAAAGAAAAGACACAAATTCATAAGTTAAAATATACTTCAAAAATTTGCTCTGATACCACTAAAACATGTCACACCTTACCCCTCTGTAAGGCATAACATGATCTCGTAGAATACCTAATGAACTACCGAACTTCACCTACTGATAAATCATTAAGTACCCTACAAGGGATTTTTAAACAATTTTCTTACTTTTGTTAAGTGGCGAGCATTTTCTAGTTGGTATCAAAACATTTAATTAAAGTTAAAAGTTAGTTGAAAATTTTGGCCCATTTTATTTTTTCGTAAATTTTATAAAAATTTCAGTAGAGTTCCGTCTTTATTTTGAGAAAATAGTTCTTCAAATACCTAAAAAAAAGCACTTCCAATAATTTTCTCAACAACTTTTTCAATTTCACAATCATCTCAATCAATTTCAACACATTTATTAACTTCCAAAATTCAAATCCACCATTTCCAATATCCAATAATCATTAAATACCATTAATGAATTTCATACAATTTAAAACAAAATACTACCATTCATATTTCATTAATAACAAAATAATTTATATACATCATTATAAAAATTTACATTAAGAGAAATTCAAACTAAAATTTATTACAAACTTTATACAAGCTGCCCAAGACCAATTTTACGTGTCCATACATTTACGTACATTACATACAGCAAAATAAATATTTACAGTCAGGGTATAAATTATACCCGATAACTTCCAAACAGGTAGCTCCTCTGTCCTCAGCAGCTCACTCTGATGCTCTTTTAGTCTCTATATCTGCGACAGCAATAACAGCCATCGCTGAGTACTAGGACTCAATGGTGCACAACATACTAAAATAATCTTTATGCAAAATTTAAATCACATTTATTCAAAAATTAGACTGAACATGAGAATTAAATACAAAACATGAATTATGGGATTTTAATCCAAACAAGTTCATTTCGAAGTGTCAAAACCAATTTCATAAAACCCATAGTTATATCATGCCATTCGAAACAAATATAATCTCAATAGCCATAGGCTAAGGAGAAGTTACATCACAAGGCTAGCTAGCTCAAATATATGGATATTCATTCAATTTCTTCTTCTACTTGCACACACCTCAACACTTCAGCTACAGAAGGAATCAAAATTCGAAACTGATTACCCCCACTAGTCATGCTAGTGAGGTGCTCAAATATATGGTCATGACACTATGGTTTCAAAACTTATCTTAACAATTTACTAAACATTGCCATTTAAAATATACAAAATAGCTTTCAACAATTAAAATCAAAAGCATCATAATAATGTCACAATTCAATATTTCACATTATTCAAAACAATATGTAGAAGATAATTTACAAAAATTATACGTTGTGCACAAACCTCAAGCGAGTCGCCTCTTGGTCTTAACTCGATTCCTCGGGTTCCTTCCCGGTGTTCTTTTCAACTGAAACACACAATTTTACAGTGTCAATACCATAACTTAGCATAAATCCAAAAATAAATTTAACTTCACTTTTATCTAGCTCTAATGTGCTAAACTCGACGTTCTTTAAATTTTGTGTTTTGGGTTACTATTCACTACACTATTCAAGTCAAATTATTGACTTTCTAAGGCTTAATAGGTATGGGAATTCCAACTTCACCCACATACCACATTTTGGTCACCAAATTTGTTGGTTTTGGTTGTTTACTCAAATTCTAAGTCTTTTAGGCAATTTGACAAATTTTCAGTTTTGGTGTCTTAAGTTACACAGTTCCATTGGTCATTTTTTTGTTACAATCTGGCAAAACATTCTCCATAGAAAATGTTCCCTATTGTCTAAAGTTTATTCTCCTTTTTGAATTACTCAAATTAGAGTTTATTAGCTCAAGTTATAGCCATTTGAGTCATGGCTGCCGGATTGGACCCAACGCAGATTTCTAGGCAATTTTTGATTCTGGCAGTTTTAGGTCACCAATTTCGGGTGGCCAAATGGATTAGTTAATGGCATAATTTGAGTTTGTGTTCATCATGAAAGTTTTAGGTCTATATCTCATCTATCCACTGGTAAAATTTCAGGTCTTTTAGACCTGCCTAGCTCAAGTTATGGCCAAATGAACAAACACTATTCATTTGGTCAGTTTGTACAGGGCAGACTGAGAATTTCTGGATTTGGTCAATTTGTTCACTAGGTTTTGGTCACTTTTTGGGCATACTTCCAAAATGAAAATTGTGTCATTTAGTGTCAATTTTCATTCCCAATTGGTCTCATACCAATTGGACTTGTAAATGTTCAGTTTTGGTCCCTCAAAGGGACCAGGCAGCATGACCACATTGAATCCCAATTTGCTTTTGGTTCAAACACTTCTAACACGCTTCATTTGGTCACAAATGACCATTTCTCACTTCAAACTAGGTCAAAGACATCATTTACCAATTTCTCAAATTTTTGTCTCTAAACCCTAAGTGTCCAAAACCCTAGTTCACAAATTCTTTGCATTAGCTAATTCAAAGCCTTTAACTATAATCACTCAACTACTTGAGGTTCATATTCCCATCCAAATCAATCAAACCATGCAAATGACACTCCCCACCATGCTGGACAAAATTCACTTATAATCCACACTTTTAATTTGTTTCAACTTTCTCATAATTTACAAGCTATTTCACTAACTACACATGAATTAAATTTAGAAAATAGAGAGTTAAAACTCTAACCTTTGCTTTGGATTCCCAAAACTTCAATTTTCTATTTTTCTTCCTCTTTCTTTCTTTTATATTTCTTCTCTACGGTTCTTGAGAAGCTTTCTAGGGTTTAGGGTTAAATTTAGTGAAAGAACATCAAGTTATTCAAGGTTGAATAACTCTTTAATGGTGGATAATCATGGAGAAGAGAGAGAGAGTAAGGGCGACAACATGGATGACGAAGGACATTTTGTTTTTTTTTTTTTTTTTCTTCTCTTATATTTTTATCTTATGGAAGACCATAAATCCAATTAAATAATTTTTTTAATTATAGTCATTATTGCATCATGCATGAGGTCATGCATGATGTCATCACTTTTTACTTTTCCATTTTCTCTCTCTTTTTTTTATTAATTTTTCCATTAGTTCTTTAATTTAATTATCGAATCTAAAATTTTCTTTTCTCCGATTTTATTTGACAATTAGGTCAGGAGTCAGCTCTTAGGGTCAATTGACCAAATTGCCCCTCGCCAGTTCAAACCGGTTTGCAAATAATTCAATATTTCTTTTGGCTCCCTGACCTAATTATTTGACTGACTTAACAATTCTTTTTCGTGATTTACTCTTTTTCACTATGTTCGTAACAGTCCCAAGGACTGTAACGTTATATTTTACGGTTCAAAATTTGAGTTTAAATTGACTTCGCAGTCGTTCCCGAGAAGGTCACCGATCGCTGTGACTCTCGGCTCCTTTAACTTTTTATATTCTGTTTTTCTTATTTATGCTTAACTAATTGGCAATTACTAATTATTTGTATTTATGGCTTCTCTAGTTGTCTTAAGTGTGGTTCTAATCCCCTTAATTGTCCGGACCGACACCGATCACCGAAACAGTGAAATATACCAGGCTATGCAAATAGGGGTATTACAGCTCAGGTGATAAAGCTAGCCTATAGGCTACTGGACCCACATGTTCAATGACATCGTATGGACCAATAAATCTTGGGCGTAACTTACTCTTCTTATTAAATCTTAGCACTTTCTTCCAAGGTAATACCTTGAGAAACACCTTATCGCTAACCTCATACTCTATATCTTTTCTCCTCAAGTCAGCATATGACATCTGTCTGTCTAAGGTGACTTTCAAATTGTCTCTGATGAGTTTCACTTTTTCCTCAGTCTGTTTTACTAGGCCTAGGTGCACTACTTTCTCTTCACCCATTTCTGTCCAGCATAAGGGAGTCCTGCATCTCCTCCCATGCAATGCTTCATATGGAGCCATTTTTATGTTGGCTTCGTAGCTATTGTTATAAGAAAACTCTACCAAAAGAAGATACTTCTCCCAACTTCCTTCAAAATCAATGATGCAGCTCCTTAACATATCCTCCAATACCTATCATATCATATCATTCATGTTATTAATGTCGGGTCATTGTTAATATTCCTTTAACAATTACAGTAATTCATTAAGTTATAAGGGTTACCTGAATCATCCTTTCTGATTGTCCATTCGTCTGTGGATGAAAAGCCATACTAAAGTGCAGTTGAGTGCCTAAAGACTCCTGTAGCCTCTTCCAAAACCTCGAAGCAAATCTCAGGTCTCGGTCAGATATGATAGATGTTGGCACTCCATGTAGCCAGACTATCTCATCTATGTAAATCTCTGCTAACCTCTCCAGTGACTAGTCAGCTCTAACTGGTAGGAAGTGAGTTGACTTGGTCAATCTATCCATAATCACCTTTATAGTATCATGCTTCCTCTATGTCAATTGTAGCCCAGTGACAAAATCCATGGTGATGCGGTCCCATTTCCACTCTGGTATGGATATTGATTACAATAACCCTGATGGAACCTGATACTTAGCCTTAACTTGCTGGCATGTCAAACATCTGATCACAAAATCACCAATCTCTTTCTTCATTCCAGGCCACCAATAATGTGTTTTCAAGTCTTGGTACATCTTAGTACTTCCTGGGTGCATAGCATGGAAGCTACTGTGTGCCTCTTTCAAGATATTCTTCTTCAGCTCCTCATCTCTTGGTACAAAGATTATGCCTTTATAATACAAGCACCCATCTTCTTTAAACTAATAGTCAGTTTCTTTCCCCTCTTGAGTTCTGCCCATAACAGTTAGCAACTTTTCATCCCTTAGCTGTGCTTCTTGTATTTGCTGTAACAAGCTTGGCTTTACAAGCAACTCAGCCAAAATTTCCCCATCCTGTGTTAAAGACAACCAAGCATTCAGTGCTCTCAAAGCCATCATAGACGTTTTGCTCAGTGCGTCAGCCACTACATTTGCCTTTCCTGGGTGATAGTCGTTCACACAGTCATAATCTTTAAGGAATTTAATCCATCTCCTCTGTCTCAGATTGAGTTCCTTCTAGGTTGGCAAATACTTCAGACTCTTGTGATCCATATAGATGTAGCATTTCTCACTATATAGGTAATGCCTCCATATCTTCAATGCAAATATTATTGCCGCTAATTCCAGATCATAAGTTGGATAGCTCTTTTCATGAGGCCTTAGCTGTTTAGAAGCATAGGCAACTACTTTCCCTTCCTATATCAAAACACACCCAAGCCCATTATGAGAGGTATCACTGTAGACCACATAGTCTTTCTCTGACTCTGGCTGTGTCAACACTAGAGCTTCTATAAGCATAGCCTTTAGCTTCTCAAAGCTGATTTGACATTTATCATTCCAGTCAAACTCTTAGTTAGTGGGGCTGTAATAAGGGAGAATCCCTTCACAAATCTCCTGTAATATCTAGCAAACCCCAAAAAGCTTCTGACATCTGTTACATTTTTGGGAGGCTTCCATTCAACTATTGCTTCAATCTTCTTTGAATCTACCCTGATCCCATCTGCTGATATAATGTGTCCAAGGAAGGATATCTCATCCAACCAGAAGTCACACTTGGACAACTTGGCATACAACTGCCTTTCTTGCAGTGTCTGTAACACTACTCTCAGGTGTTCATCATGCTCTTCCTGGTTCTTAGAATACAAAAATATATCATCTATAAAGACCACAACAAACCGATCTAAGTAGGGATGAAAGATGCTGTTCATTAGGTCTATAAAAGCTGCTGGTGCATTTGTCAGTACAAATGGCATCACTAGAAACTCATAGTGTCCATACCGGGTCCTGAAAGTAGTTTTAGGAACATCTATCTCCTTTACTCTCAACTGGTGATAGCCTGATCTGAGATCTATCTTAGAGAATACTCCAGCTCCACTCAACTAATCAATAGGTTATCTACCTGAGGTAAAGGATATTTGTTTTTCACAGTCACCTTATTTAGCTGCCGGTAGTCTATACATAGCCGAAGGGTACTGTCCTTTTTCTTCACAAATAGCACTGGTGCTCCCCAAGGTGATACACTAGGGTGTATGAAACCCATGTCTAGTACCTCCTGTAACTAAACTTTCAGCTCTCTCAGTTCAGTGGGTGCCATCCTATATGGTGCAGTACCCAGCATAACCTCTATAGCAAACTCTACTTCTCTATCAGGTGGCAAACCCAGCAACTCTTCCGAAAACACATCTAGAAATGCACATACTATAGGGATCTCCTGTATGCTTAGGCTAGTCTTCTTGGTGTCAACCACAAATGCAAAGAATGAAACAGCGGAAGCATGAAAAACACAAGTTTAGATCATTGAAATTCAAAATTTTTCATCTTGGGTCACATGCATCATGCAAGATTTATTTTTATCTATTTTATTTTAATGATAAACAATATATTAAAACACTTTTAATATATTTTTGGATCTACATTTGCTGTAACGGCCCGGCCCACTAGTGATATTGTCCGCTCTGGGCCGAAGCCCTCATGGTTTTAAAACGCGTCATTAGGGGTTACGAACCATCAACTTATAAACCCAGCATCTCTCCCGTGTTTTGTCGATGTGGAATTTGCCTTGGGTGTTACAATCCACCGCCCTTATGGGACTCAGCGTCCTCGCTGAGGTTTGCCCCACCATCGCTCAAGGTTGCACGCGGAGCAGCTCTGACACCACAAATTTAATGGGCTGGCCCACTAGTGATATTGTCCGCTCTAGGCCGAAGCCCTCACGATTTTAAAACGCGTCAATAGGGGTTACGAACCACCAACTTATAAATCCAGCATCTCTCCCATGTTTTGTCGATGTGGGATTTCCCTAGGGTGTTACAATCCACCCCCCTTATGGGACTCAGTGTCCTCGCTGAGGTTTGCCCCACCATCATCCAAGGTTGCACGCGGAGCGGCTCTGATACCACAAATATAACGGCCCGGCCCACTAGTGATATACAAATGTAACGGCCCGGCCCCCTAGTGATATTGTCCGCTCTGGGCCGAAGCCCTCACGGTTTTAAAACGCGTCATTAGGGGTTACGAACCACCAACTTATAAACCCAGCATCTCTCCCGTGTTTTGTCGATGTGGGATTTGCCTAGGGTGTTACAATCCATCCCCCTTATGGGACTCAGCGTCCTTGCTGAGGTTTGCCCCACCATCGCTCAAGGTTGCCCGCGAACCTGGCTCTGATACCACAAATGTAACGGCCCAGCCCACTAGTGATATTGTCCGCTCTGGGCCGAAGCGCTCACGGTTTTAAAACGCATCATTAGGGGTTACGAACCACCAACTTATAAACCCAGCATCTCTCCCGTGTTTTGTCGATGTGGTATTTGCCTAGGGTGTTACAATTGCCATTTAAGATTATAAAATTAATAGATTAATCCATTAGAACCCTAGATTAGATCAAGAACAAGTGCACTAACCTTTTAATGCACTGCAGTGTGTTTGGCACCTTTGGGATGCATCTTTAGGACACCAGATGTTGTCCCTCTAGCTTGTCCACACCAAGATCACCTATGGCAGCTCTTGAATAGCTTTTAAAGCTTTTTCCTATGAATTAGAAAATCAAGTTTTGCCTTTTGAGAGATTACAGATGTAAACAGGACACTAGAATCAATTTCTAGTATTTTTAATTCAAAAGAATGTTTGCTAATCTCTTAGAATTGATGAGAGATAAAGAAAAAGAGGAGAGAGGGCAGCCAAGGGTGGTGACACAAAGAGAGAATGGCAGCTTGTGTATTTTGTTCTTTCATCCTTACACTTATATAGCTAGGTCACCACTTAAAACCCTTGCCACATGTCACCTTCTAATTGGCTCTAGGTTTTAATTGAACCAATCACATTGTGCCAAGTGTCAAACTAATATTTAATCTTGACTTTAATCATCTTACATGATTAAAAGACATTTGGTAAGCTTATGTGTAGTGCTTTGTGTCACCATCTCATGGCACCACATGTCACCTTGTGAAATGACTAAAATACCCTTATGTCTTAATTTTGAGTTCTCAATCCAAAAATAATTATTTCTCTTCTTCTAACCAATTTATATCAAATATAAATTAATTAATTAATCTCTATTAACTTATTTTGCATTAATTAAATTCATATTTAAACACTTTACATATAAATTTAACTTATACTATATATCTAATAACCTAGATTTGGTTTCAAGCCATGCTAGGGACTTTGCAATCTAATTGCAAGCCAAACCTATTTAATTAATCAATTAAACTCTTTAATTAATTAATTAAATCATATTTAATTTGGTGATTACTTGTGTATGTGTGTGACTTACTAGGCTCATCACTAATTGGCAATGAGACATGATATCAACTCTTAATATTATCAAAACTCTTTCTTACCATAAATGATTTCTCTAAATCATTTTATGCACCTCATAGACCATGGTTAACACCTAGCATAGCATGCCATAGCCACCCAATTAGTAATAAGGTTTACGTTAAATGAACCTATAATCATATATTACTATGCACTAGAATCTCTCTATTACAAAATCCCAATTCGAGCTGGAGTCATGGTTTATGTCAAACCCCATTTGCTATGAATATTTTGTTCTCTTTTAATTCTAGTTATTGATTAAAAAGATTTTCTCATCAGAAACTCTTTTCTGAATAAATCTATTTACCCTGGCCAGGAACTTGAAACATCAAGAACAATTAAATGAACATTGGATTTTATCCCTATTTACTTAGGGTAACAGATTCCATCTTGATCAACACCTATCTCCATATATAACTAGTAGGAGCCAACACATGCCCATATACCCATACACAGTACAAGTATAAAAGCAGTATCAAACTCAAACCACTTATATACAAGATAACTGTGCTATATCAGGTCTAAAGATTTTATGCACTGATATGATTTATGACAATACATTGACAATAGTAAACTCCATGTGCTTGTCATAAATGTCACTGGTTCTACCTACTTATCATATATAAGTGCCTATCATGTTTGTTATATGGCATGAGACTCACCATTCCATCTTATTTACATCTCATATAAATAACTTGGGAACAAACATGATTACAATCTTTCTGGATAAGTCATGTCCTTATTGTGAAGTATCCTCGATTGTGAACCAATTTATGATACTTTGTGCTAGAAATACTGTCACTTATATTCTTAACAACTTAAGAATAGAATTTCTAACAAAATATCAATGGACCTTTTCTATTACACATAAATATATTATGTAAATGGAAAAGTGAAAATGCCTTTTGTTAATAAAATATGTATAAGATACATACTAAATGATATGCTCTAGGGCATACTACTAACAATCTCCCACTAGTACTAGAGCCATTCATTACAATACCTTAGACCCATCTTCTCAAGATGTGGGCTTAACTGAGCTAGTGACAAAGGCTTAGTGAATGGATCAGCTGGATTTTTCAGCTGATGCTATTTTTTGCATGGCTATATCGCCTCGTCCAACTATTTCTCTGATAATGTGGTAGCGCCTTTCTATGTGTTTAGATTTCTAGTGAGACTGGGATTCCTAATATCCAAACAACTTCATTTGCAGCATCTGATGCAGTAATATACTCAGCCTCTGTAGTGGAATCTGCAATTTTACTCTGTTTGGAACTCTTCCAACTGACTGTACCTCTATTACAAATGAACGCATACCTAGAGGTAGACTTTCTATCATCAATATCTGATTGGAAATCAGAATCAGTATAACCATCCAATTGCAAGTCACCACCTCCATATATCAAGAATAAATCCTTAGTTCTTCTCAAGTACTTAGGGATATTCTTGACAGCTATCCAGTGTTCCATACCTGGATTGGATTGATACCTGCTAGTTAAACTAACAGCATATGAGATATCCGGCTTAGTACACAACATTGCATACATCAAACTTCCAATAGCCGAAGCATATGGAATCCTAGCCATTTTATCTCTTTCTTCAAGTGTCTTTGGAGACATCTCTTTAAAAAGGTGGATACCATGTCTCACTGGTAACAATCCTCTAGTGGAATCAAGCATGTTAAACCTCTTTAACACCTTTTCCAAGTATAGACTTTGGGATAAACCAATTATTCCTTTTGCTCTATCTCTATAGATGCGAATCCCAATAATATAGGTTGCCTCCCCTAAGTCTTTCATCGAGAATGTATTTGGCAATTGTCGACACCATATTTTGGCCGATCACCGAAGTCGATGAACTTTGAAAATTGAACCCAACTGACATTCTTCGGTTACAAGTGACTCGATCAGGAAATAAACCGATCCTACATCTAGTCGAATGCCTTCTGATCTTTCGACAAAGGAGATCACACCAATATCAAGTCTCCATGCCGTCCAATCTCATTTCTGATCTCTCATCAAAGGAGATCAAGCCAATATCAGGTCTCCGTGCCATCCAGTCCTATTTTCGATCTCTCCTTTATAAATATTGTGAAAAATCATTTAACAAAGTTAAGGTTGCAGTCCAACTTAATGGTGTTTCTGATCTCAAGAATTCAAATCAAGTTTCCAATTTTAATGATCTAAAGTTCTGCCCTGTGATTGGTTCTACCTTAGACCGATCTCACGCTTACAATATTTCTTCGATCTCTCATATTTAGATTAATAATAGCTTTTAAGTTTGATGTTCTAATATGTTCAAATAATCAAGCACTCATACAATTTGGATACTCTCCGATCTCATCAAGAAATTGAGCAAAAGGGATTTCATTTCGTTTCAAAATAAAAGTACAAGTCATTCGGCTGGAGGATCACCCCTAGCCTGTTCTACATCGACATTTCGCTCACCCTCTCTATCTCCCCCGGGCTCCTCGTCGCTCTTGTCTTCAGCCTCTAGGGCGAGCTCGTTCATCCAGGAGAAATCCTCTTTAGGATATCGTTTCTTCAGCTCGGCCATAAGGTCGTTATGGGCATTCACATAAGCCCTGGCCTCCTTTGTAGTGTTCTCCTCTTCCTTAGCTTGGAGTTCCTCATCCTTGGCTCGGAACTTTTCCTCCTTCGCTCAAAGGTCTTTAGCATAACTAGCGAGATTGACAGACCAACCAGCTTGAGAGTCTTCGAGTTCCCATTCCACTTCAACGATCCTCTCCTCATAACGCTTCATCTGATCCTCCATTCTGGCGATGTACTCATTAGCAAAAGAGAACTGAGCTTGTGCAGCAGAGGCATCTTGGACCGCCTTAAGGGTCTCTTTCTTCAAGCAGTGGGCTTTCTCTCTGAGAATATGCTGGTTTGTGACGGCCTCTAAGCCTAAGCTCATTGTCTGAGCCAAGATATCATCCAAGCTCTCTTCTGCCAACCTGTTTTGGTCTTCTTGGAAGCAAATAGAAGCTCCCATGACTTTGGCCAGGCCAGGATTTCCCCTAATAAAGTGGTTCTTTCCAATGATTGGATAAGAAGCTGTGTGCCCCAGGAAAGTGTCCTAATCGTTGGACCGAAAGACTCCCCTTCTACGTTGGAAGAGGTCAGAGGAGGAGGGGGAGGTGGAAGCTCGATTTGTTGAGGAGCCGGGGCGATGACTTCTACCTCAGGGATCGGTTGCTTCTGAGGTCAGGGAGGAGAGCTCGGCATCTCTATAGATTCACGATGAGGGGTCTGAGCATCGGTAGTGGCGGCCCCCTTCATCGCCCTCACTTTTCTGGAGACCTCCCTCTTTCGTTTGCTACTCTCCCTAGAAGCATCACCGCTCGCCATACCTGCACGAAAAAGAATGTCAGTGAGTTCACTAAGATTCAGAGACCAGAGATATGGGTGCTACTAGGGCCAAGGTCAGAGAGTTGAAGCTCGTATTCCTTGCCAGTGATCAGCCGCATCATCCAATACTACAGTTCGGCCATCACTACATCTAAGCAAGAGAATTTCTGAGTGGATGCCTGAGACTTCAACTCTTTCACCACGGCGTCTTCGTCCTTATTTAAAGTGATCCTTTTTGGGATTGGAGCGACCAGATGTTGCTAACTCCATGGGATCCCCTCAAAGCCGTTCCAAATCTTGCTCCTCAAGACGAAGAACCGGTTCTTCCAATTCTTCAATGAAGAAGGAAGATCAGTAAAGAGAGAACAATGGGGCTTAGCTTGGAAGAACCAGAATTCATTATCTTTCCTTCGGGCGAGCCTATGCAGCTCGACAAAGACTTTGGCTGTGGGTTCCAGTCCCTTAGCTTGGCAGAGGCCCTGGAAGGCTATTAGAATCTGCCAAGAGTTCGGATGCACTTAGGCTACCGAGATATGGTGGAATTTTACAACGGCTTTGTAAAATTCATCCAAGGGAAAACAGAGCTCGGCCTTTAGTTGTTCTTCATACACCATGATGAGATCGCCTTCATCAAAGAAATGGTCGGCCTGATGATCGCCATGCCATTTGATCAGTTCAAAGGAGTCGATCCATAGATTGTACTCCTGGCTTATAGATTGGAGATTGGTTTCTCTCAAGACTGAAGGTAACTCATCGATTGGCAAGTTATCTCTTCTCAAAGATGCCCCTCGCTTTGGTCTGGCACCCGAACTAGTTACCGGGATGAGGGCTCTGCTGGCTTGACCACTCGATCTAATCATGTCACCCTCTTCCGAGGTCCATGAAACATGGACAGAAGATGGACTCGCAGCTCTCTGACCTCAGCACCGCTCATTTTCAAAAGAAACCAAAGAAGTTTAACTAAGAAAAGATCAAAACCCTTACCGGAATGTGATCGGTGTTGAAAAAACTTGAAGAAACGAGAGAATTTTAGAATCGCTCGCAAAGTGCTGAAAATAACATAAGGGAGTAACTGACTGACCCTTCCCCTATTTATACTCGTCTGAGCATTCAATGCTCACAGTGTCCCAAGCGATGCATCGGTTAGCGGAATCTGCTCGCTTTCCTGACACGTAGCAGGAAGATTCCAGAAATACCATAAATAAAATAAAAGGAGATCGACTGGCTAAGGTCTTCAGATTAAGGCGGATGTTTAGAGTCACAGATTGGTTAAGGATGATTTAGTTAGGAACCAGATCGGATATGCACATCAGAGATCGGAAAATAACTAATGCAATAATTAAATGATAACCGTCAAATAAAATTTCAATTCATTGCCAAAAGGTCATATTACATCATTTGGGTGATTTCAAGAGATCGGATTACATCATTAAAACCTTTAAAGGTCAGATTACATCATTTGGGTGATCTCTAAAGATCGGCACTACATCCTACCTAGTAAGGACCTATGTCAAAGCCTAGTCTTGTGGCTGAATCAAAAGATGTGTTTGATCAGAAAGCCAGCCATAGGCATTGGATAGATGTGCAGCTCAGATGGAGTGACTATGAGTCTCATAATGGTGAGTGGAGTCATCGTCGATGTCATCGACCAGAACCGAGCTGCAGTCGGGATGCCCGATGTGGTGAGGAGCCAAATGAACTTCAAAAGGCGATCATCGATATTAAGAGGGAAATTAGCAGTCCTTTCGCCTAAAATTGGTTCACCGATTATATCAGTAGACCGACTAGAGATCGACACGATCAATATTTTCAATCTTGATCGATAAATTAGTCCGGTTCTCTCACTGTCATCAGATGTGGTTATCATGATTCTCTAATCACCTGGATCATAAATTTTCAGTCGAGGAGCAAAGAGAACAGTCGGAAAAAGATCAAAAGCGGTCACCATGGCCGAAATTGTTACCGGAGAAACTAGAATAGGAGAAGTGGAAAATGGAAAGAGGAGAAATGAAATGTGGGAGAGATTCCCCACTGAGGCATATATATAGGGGGCCTAAGCATTTATTACATACGAAAACCGAAGCGGATGTATTGGTAACCGAAGAATTAAATGCTTTGACGGAGGCAGCTCGGATAGAGGGGAAAGTTCTAGAATGGAACAAATTGGGAGAGGGGCCCGATATGAGAGATCAGAAAAGGGTCATAATAGAGAGATCGGAAGAAATAAGAGATCGGATAGCATGAAGAGGATGAGATAACTTCCAATAACTCTTTACATAATCAGAGCCGAGGTAGTTAAAGCGTTGCAGGCGGGATCAAATCTTCACCGCATGCCTCATTTGCAGAATCACCCACATTGCTGATAGATGCCAAAAACAGTTATGACAGTTCTGTACATCACAATCCCCACCGTTGATTATACTTGCAAGGATGAACTGGGAGCCTTTGGATCAAAAAGAGACGACAGGTTCGGCGCCTTTTATTCCCAGCCCTCGGATCCATTTTGTAAGGCAGGATCCTGAGCCATTGGATTAAGAAGAGAAAGGACGGATATTCTGGATAGGATCCCAGCCATCTATTTTGATTCTCTTTGATTCTCGGACATCAGATCATGTCCTTTGAAATCTAGACCTTCCATCTCCACAAGAGAGATCCTGACCTTTCATTAGGAGCACCCGTTCCCTATAAATACCTGCATGCAATACTGTTGAGAGGACATACAAAAAAAGGTGGTGGTGATTTTAGTGGAAAGGCTCTGAAATTTAATTCAGTCTTGCTGCTTTGCCATTCTAAGCTGGCATAAAAATTGAGAAACTTTAGAAACTAGTTTTCTCTAGTGTCTCCATTGATAGAGTTTTCGAACCCTGAAATCCTTCATTTTCAGTTTGTTCATCACTCTGCCATACCATTTCCATTCAGTCTTGTCTTCATCACCCCATCATCATCATATTCTTCTCTCAGCTTGACCTCATTCTGACCAGGTAACCGTAGCTTCGACTTAACTGCATTTCAACTTGTTTCTCGCAATCTCAAAGTAAGCATTGGTCCCAGAACCATCAGCCTTCAACGTAACAATATTTGTGATCTCCAAAGTCAGTCTGATAACCTCGACCTCACACAGGTAAGTATCTAGACTGTTACCTTTCCGAATGCTCTCGTTTTACATTCTCTGTTTTTATTCTCAAAATTCTCATTAAGTTCAGTTATACTAAAAATCTCCATATGGATCCTTCAGGTCGATAATTACTCTCTTGAGTTTACTTTTTCTATTCTCCAGTTCACGCTATTTATTTTTTCTTAGTTATTATTTCCTTCGAATATAGGTGTTCCGATTACGAGTAACTTCTAGGTAATTTAGCAAAGTGTTGGTAGCAATATCCTAACGTGATAGTGTCTTTTGAAATAAGTAAAATAATCAAAGAGTGAATAGGGAATCAGGAGAAAAGTAAGGAGGTCGAGCTACCAAGTGAGTCTAGGAAATAGCATAATAAAGTGGGGATCGAAATAGGACCCCAGACTAGTAATCGAAGGAGATCAGATGTAGCCAGGCAAAGAGTTCGGGCAAGAGAGTCATATACGAGATCGGTGAAAGGCTCGGTCTTAAACCGAATACTTCAAGAGGTCAGGGGAGAGTTCTTACCTAATCCTCATTCAAATAAAAACACGGAGATAGGAGGAGAGTTCTTATCCAAGATCCTTCATTAAAAATTCAAGCTGAATACTTTAAGAGGTCGAGGGAGAGTTCTTACCTGATCCTCATTCAAACAAAAACATGGAGATCGAAGGAGAGTTCTTATCCGAGATCCTTCATTAAAACTTCAAGCCGAATACTTTAAGAGGTCGGGGGAGAGTTCTTACCTGATCCTCATTCAAACAAAAACACGAAGATCGAAGGAGAGTTCTTATCCGAGATCCTTCATTAAAACTTCAAGCCGAATACTTTAAGGGGTCGGGGGAGAGTTCTTACTTGATCCTCATTCAAGCAAAAACCCAGAGATCGAAGGAAAGTTCTTATCCGAGATCCTCCATTTAAATTTTCGAACCTAAGAGATCGGGGGAGATTTCTTACCTGATCCTCATTCAAATAAAAAATGCAGAGATCGGAGGAGAGTTCTTATCGGAGGTCCTTCTTCAAATTTTAAACCAAACACCCTAAGAGATCGAGGGAAAGTTTTTACCTGATTCTCGCCTAAATTAAAACAAGGAGATCGGAGGAGAGTTCTTATCCGAAATCTCTCACTCAAAACTCTTAATAAAATATATCTAGAGATCGGGAGAAGTTCCCTGCCCGAGCTCTTTTAACAAAATTCAGACTAAATAACATGACCCCAATACACAGGATAACCTCACTCAAACACTTATGCACTAAAGGGCCATCTCATGAACTTGTGTTATTAGGCAACCCAAAATGAGTGAAATATCAAATATTCCTTATTTTTGCACAAAGGATTAACATCATCACTACTCCAACCCCCTAATTACCCTTTTAATTTATGAAATTGCATAACACTAAATTTGTTTACCCTCATTGAGGGACAAGGTGGGGTGCCTGTATATGGACCCTGAACCTAGAATCTCTGTTTTCGAAGTGGTTTCTTTTAAATTTTTTTTCACGAATGGTTTTCTTTAATTTCCCTCAAAATTAAAGTGGCGACTCCTCACTTTTCCCACTTCAGTGAAGAGCTTTTGTCTAGGCGACTGCAAAATACCTTGGGACAGCTTGGCGACTCCACTGGAGAATTTTTTTTAACTCATCGTTTAGAGGTCCAAGAATAGATCTAGTTTTATGCTCTTATAAATTGAAATCGTAATTGAGGGGGGGTTTTTATTCGCAAAATTCAAAAGTCTTGGTATATCAATTTGTTATTATTCTAACCATTTTTTTTCTTGTCTTATTCATATAGCAACTCTTGTCAAAACAAAAATGCAAAAAACTTCCCCCCATGAAGGGAAGAGGTAAATATGTCCCTTCACACACTGAGTACTTACACAATATCCTCACATACTTCAGCCCTATACCCGAGCTTTCTCACCTTTTAGGAAAGTAGGAGGGAGTCATGTAGCAGTACCCATGGGTTTTACCCTGTTAGTATCCATGAAGGCTTCTGCTCAGATTGAAACTCGTTCTATTTACTGTGATACCCGTGGAACTCTCCCGTTAGTATCATGGTGATGGAATGGGGCTCTACTGTTTATAGTAGGGGCAATTTGGGAACCTATGGCTTTTAGAAAATTAGACCTTGAGCTAAACTATCACAATAGTTGGAAGCCATAGTAAGCTACCTCATAAGATAGAACTATTCGATTAGATAGCACTTACCCGTTATTAGGATTTTCCCTATTTTAGGACAAAAGGGACATACTTGCTCTCACCCTATTCTGTTTGTGTTTTCTCATGTTTTATTTTTAAGGGCAATTTTGAATCATACTGTTAGGAGGATCTACACATTTTCCTACTTTGATAAATGTGTAGGTATCACCCCGCCAACAGTATAATTCAAAATTACCTAAATTTATCCGACTAATAAGTTTTCTCCATAGGCATCACAGAATTAAGGTCTGTAAAAGAATAATCATCAATTTTAATATGACATCCTCGAGTCAGTCGGCGAAAGAAGTTCCTAGACCAGAACAGAATGCTAAACTGTGGTCCAGACTGCCTCATAGTTCAGTGCCCCCGCAAAGTGATGTCACCAGGGCAGATACTAGCCTGTTACCTCCATTAGACCTAAACAAAGTCGAGGTCAGAATGACCGGTCTTGAGGGTCTATCTAGTAGTTAGAGGTCGCTTCTGATCACGTCAAGGCAAAGTTCGAGGAAAAATACAGAAGGATTACGACCTTGATACGGGTCAAAATCCAAGTTCCAGCACTAAAGGCCATGCTATCAATTTGGAATCCCAGGTATGGGGTGTTCTCTTTCAACGACATCGATACGACCCCCACTATAGAAGAATATCAGGCGCTGCTAGAAATTCCTTATGTGGCACAGAATCGGGTTTACATACACCTCAAGCATAGGCAGACTTGGAAACGGTTTGCACATATGTTGGGGATTCCCCTGGAAGAAGCAAAGGTAAGAGAAACTATCAAAGGGAGCACACACGAGTGGTATTGGACCTACCTCAAGAAGCAGTTAGACCTGTACATCCGAGATGAACAATGGGAGCAAGCTTCATTAGCACAAGCTTTAGGGATCTATGGCCTGATCTTATTCCCTGGGCCTTTGGGAATTATAACCTGCAATGTCACGGAGATATTCTGGGAAGTAGAGAAGCAGAAGGTCAACCCAATACCGACAATCCTTGCAGAGACTCTATTAACTCTTACTTACTGTAGATAACAAGGCAAGGGATCCATTAAGTACTGTTCTCAATTGTTGCACCTCTGGATCATCAATCACATGTGCCCTATAGAGACAAAGGGGTTAACTTGGTACCCAGACCAGCCTCTTATTGAGAAAATGACCAGATTAGTAATCAGCCCAAAGGACGAGCTATAGTGGCAAGAGCGGATTCTAAGCTTTAACAGCCACGACTACTGCTGGAGGAAATTGTGGACGTCGGGTCAACCCATTTTGTTCAGCACAGGGGGTAATTGTTCAGTATCTCTAATCGGAGTGACCGGACACATGAGTTACATCCCAGCATTGGTAATGAGGCAGTTCGGCTCAACCCAGTCCATACTCAGTATTGAAGAATACCATCAAGGTCATTTCTATCATGAGCTTGGTAGTGAGGAGGAATTGAAAGTAGCCTGCAAATCCTGGGAGAGCATCACTATGATGAAGAGATCGCCTAAAGGTCCGGGTGCCACGGAAGATTATCTTAAATGGATGGCCTGTAACATCCTCACTTTAGCTAGTCCGTATAGTCTACTGTTCTGGTGACCAATGTTGGTCCCAGTAGCTAAAATGTTTGAAATTATAAATAGACTAAAGTGAGGAGTTATAAAGAAACTAAATAATGCTCATAAAAATCAAGGAAAATTTTTAGAAATGAAATACACTAAGGTTAAACGAGCTAAAACACCAGGGATGAGTAACCTAAAGGGGAAAGGATGGTGAAGGCCGTTAGCAACCCTAGACCAGGGGGAAAAATTATAAAATAATTTTTGGGACTCCAGAGAAGGGTCATAGAGGTTCTTATGGCATTAGAATGCCAAGGAAATGCTTAGAAAAAATTTTCTATTGGTACACACAATTTTGGCTCGTTAAGCCAAATAGAGGGTATTTTGGTCATTTCATTTTCAAAGATGATTATTGGCCAACTTGTCCAGTTAAATAAATAATTTATATGACATAAAATATAAATAAATGTTGTTAAAAATTTAATTGAAATTAAGTAAACAAGAAAAGAAAAGAAAATGGGATTTATTACCTCAAGCTTATGTAAGCATGAGGTAATTAAAAAGGATGGCCAATCAAATTAAAGGAAGGCAATTAAAAATACATTAGAGGATAAAGAAAAGGAGAAAAATTCTAGAATTTGCAGCAGCCACTTCTTCTTCCTCCCTTGCCGTCCCATGTCTCTCCCTTCACTCCACCATTTTTTATTTTACAAGCTCCCTTTCCTTAGTCCTCTCTTAACAAAACTTTAACTTAGCAACATAAAAATTTGTTCTTACATCTTAGTGAAGCTTTTGGGAATAAAAAGAAGTAAAGTGGAAGAGTTCTTACAAGCTTGAAGGGTAACTCCATTAGAGGTTTGTGACCTAACCTTGGTTTTCACTTTAAATTCAAGTTTAAGGATTATGAATAAGTGCAAATTACAAAGAAAATTTGTTAAATACCATTTGTATGCCATCCCATAAATTCTGTAGCCTTGGTTGGGGTATGATTGTGATAATTTTTTTGGAGCTTACATGCTAGTATGGCTGCCCATAATGTGTATCTCTTAAGTGGAGTGATGAAATGCAATGATAATGCATGGTTTGTGATGTTTGAGTTAGGGTTTGGGATGAAAATGAGACTTTGATCATGTGATGATGAAAGTAGGTTTTAATGGTCAATTAGTGACCATTTGGTTCTGTTGAAATCAAAAATGAAGTGGGTTGTGTAGTGGGATTTAAGTTTGGTGTAGCTGCCCTTGGTGACCTACAAGATTGGGCATGAGTCTAGCAGGTTTGGGCAGCAATAACTAGAATTTTAGAGGTTCAATCAGTGCAAGGCCAATTGGACATGAAACTAGACAAATAATGGCACAACTTCAGTGAAGAAACCCTGCTTAGAAAACCAAACCAAGTTGACAAAAAGATTGCCCTAATCCGGGTGACCTGCATTCTTCCTGGGCAAAATGACCAAATGAATAGTCTTTAGTCATTTGGCCATAACATAGTGTAGGAAAGTCCAATTGACCTGAAAGTTTACCAGCAATAAGCTGAGATATAGACCAATAACTTTCATGAAGAAACCTAACCCAAATTATGACCATAACATATTCAAAAAAGTGACCTGAAGTCACTGCTCCTAATACGGTAGATTTAGTCAGTCCATAAATTCTGGAAAAATTTCAATCCTGCTAATTGTGGTTTTTGGGCCATAACTTGAGTTACAAAATTGCGAATGGAGTGATTCTAAAAAGGAAATGTAACTAGACAAAATAAGAAACAACTTTCATGTTGATCATTTTGCCAAATTCTCACTGCAAAAATGACTAATGGAATAGTAAACACAAAGCACGAAAACTGAAAATTCTGTCCCATTAACATTAAGCTTAGAAATGGTATTGGCAACCAATACCAACAATTTTAGAATGCAAAATGTGGTATGTTGGGAGTATTAGAACCAATGTACCTATTGTCTATGCAAAATTCAACATTTTAGTTGACTAATGAATGAATAGTAACACCTAAATTTAAATTTCAACAATTGTAAAATTTAAAAGTGTAACATGCCCTAGTACACCTAGTAAGATTAGTTTGGATAGGTTGGCATGCCAATAGGGTTCTGTTAGCAGTACTGCATATGGCTTCATGCCATTCTGTGTTTCATGGCTTCCCATGCCATTCTGTGACATAATAGCCTTTGGCTATGTTATTTGAGTTGTTACACTCGGGTTTTATCCCTGATGATTATTACAGCTTATTAGCTGTTCTGTTGCACACCGGGAGACACAATGTGACCGATGGTGTGATGGTCCGAGGTACTTAGTACCCAGGGCCAGTTTACCCGTTTATCCAGTCCAGTCAACTAATATGAGTTACTCGGGCAATGATAATAAATTTTACCAAATTTTAATCGAATGATAATGCAATAAATATCAGAAATTAAGTTTACCAAAAAATGAAATCATACATTCTACATACTTATTTTATTTTATATTGTCACCACTAATCAGAATTGCTTAGCGCATCGCTTTTGCCACGTGCAGGTACTGGAGACCTAGCTGGGGAGCCCAACAGACATCAAACCGAGTGAACTTTCAGATCTACATCCGGAGTCCAGAGTCACCTTACATCTGCAGTGCATATGGTAGGGCATTAGGATTTTTGGTAGCATTTTGTATTTTTCATTTTGTATTAGTTTGGATTGTAACTATAAACTCTTGAAATTATGTAATAATGTAAATATATGAAATTTCATGTTATTGAAATTTTCTGTATATTATGTTAAAAAATGAAATGTTGAGAAATATTTATGAATGTGCTTCTAGTGATGATGTAAATAGAAAAGAAAAATTTTTGAAAATAGTATCGAGATTTTGAGATTGAGTTGAGATATGTGTGTATAATGGAGTTTGGAAATTATATTGGAAGTGTTTTTAAACAGGTTCAAAAGAACTGTTTTTCTAATTTATAGCTGGCACTTTACCGGATTTTCTATAGAAATTGCATAAAAATTCAGATTTATAAAAAATTGTAAATAAATGAATTAAAAGGGATAAATTGTAATTGAAACAAGAATTGTTGCTCCGGCACACTGAGTGGCATATCTTGCTCGGCTACATTGTAGACGGGTAAGGGGTGTCACAAGGTCAGCAAGGATCAAGGACACCCAACTGCTGAGCCAACAGAACTCGAAGGTAACATCCCCCATCAAAACATCCTTTCAGAAGAAGCTAATGCTCGTTTGGTTGACTCTCTACAAAAAGTAGATACCGAGAATCAGAAATTACAAGAACGGATAAGGCAATTGGAGGACCAACAGCGGATCCTCAAAAGAAAGGTAAGAAGGCTCAGGGAAGAGGCAATGATTGGAAAAATAGAGTCTGAGGAACAAGAAGCACGGTGGGAAAGGGAAAAGACCTCCCTCCAAGCTGCAATAAAAGAGGCAGAAGTTTGGAATAACGAATTGCAAGAGAAAATGAAGTACCAAAAGATACTCATGGAAGAGTATAAACAAGAGGGTAAAAAGAAGAAGCTCGAACTGAAGGAGCAAGCACAGCTTATCAATGATATTCTGAAAGAGTGTGCTAAAGAAAGAAAGGAAAAAGAAAGACAAGCTACTCTCCATCAACAGCTAAGAAAAAATGTAGACCAGCTGGAGAGAAAGATAGCACAAGGGAAACAAGAGCTCTTGCCAAAATCGAAATACGCCTTTAAAACATTCAACCCCTCAAGACAGGAAGAAAGACTCTATGAGTACCTCAAAAGATGCCATTGCATTCTAAAAAGTCTCCCTGAGCCTAGAGAATTGTAAAGAATGCTATGTATGAACTGTTTGATTAATGAATTCCTTTGGACCATTGTTTAGCAAAATGTGAATGAATAGTATGACTCCCGTAGGAACTATCCTCGCTAGGGTTATGCGAAAAGACAAATGCGCCATATGGACAAGTATCAAAGACACGCATTCGATCCGGTCATTCACTGTCAGACTATCGAGCGATGCCATGATAAAATGGATGGAAATATTCTTCTGCAGATCCCATTCCTGGCCTTCAGATGCCACCGTATCCTTTGTCCAAATCAGGACCTTTAAATTTTAACAAAATTTGAAATTCATTTAAATACCTTTTTTTTCTCGTATAGGAAATCAACATTGCTTCAAGCAAAGCAAGCCTGACTGAATAAGCAGTTCGACCAAGACGAGTGTACTTAACAAGATCATGAACGAAGAAACTAATGGAAGATTAGGAATAAGTCTAGAACCTACAGGGACAGGTTTCCGAATTAAGAGACCAAGTATCAGAGCTCATGAAACTAATGAGAGAGATGTCCCAAAAGAAGCCTGCATCAGAGCTAAACTTGCCACTACCTCCCCCAACTCCTACGACGGTTGATTCTCACCAAGCTTCAACCTCTTTTACTTTTCAACCACCTATTCCGAATCTGACAATCACTGTTAGTCTGACCCCCCTGAATAATGACCTACCCTTCCCCTACTACCCGACTGTCCCAAATGCTGAGCCACACCCTTCAATCCCGATCCCTCTGGTTCATCCTGCCCCTTATTTCCCAACTGGGGGAATAGCTCATGCAGTAGGAGGAGAAAGTAAAATAAAAGAGAATGAGAAGTTTTCTGCTCTAGAAGAGAGATTAAGAGCAATAGAGGGATTGAATATGTACGGTTCAGTAGATGTATCGTCGCTGAGACTGGTACCAGATGTGGTAGTACCACCCAAATTCAAAGTCCCTGACTTAAACAAATACAACGGGAACTCAGACCCTCGCATTCACCTGGCTACTTACATTGCCAAGATGTCTGCCTTGATAAAAGATGATAGACTCCTGGTCCACTTCTTCCATGATAGTCTCTCCAGGGCAGCCCTGAGATGGTGCATTCAGTTAGACAGAAACAAGCTGCACTCCTGGAAAGATTTGGTCGACACCTTTCCGAAACAGTATAAATTCAACTATGACGTCGCCCCTACAAGGAGAGACCTCCAAAATCTGATGTAGAGAGAAAGGGAAGGCTTCAAGGAGTATGCCTAGAGGTGGAGAGAGAAAGCAGCGGAGGTCTATCATCTAGTTACTGACAATGAACTCTGCTGTTTGTTCATTGAGACATTGAAGGCTCCATATTTCAATCTGATGATTGGAAACACCTCCAACTGCTTCTCAGACATCATTCAAGCTGGCGAGAGGATTGAAGCTAACCTCAGGTTAGGACGATTACAGGAGTTGACTGAGAATCCTGCAAAGAAAACAGCCAGTTTTGGCAAAAAGAAAAAAGGTGATGTGCACTCCATCGCCCAACAAACCCAATCTTAATTCCCTTAGAATAATTTTCGGCCATATCCTCTGGCTCATGGCCCGATAGTTGCAAACATTTCACCCCCTTTTCCAAATTATCCTCATCCATGCTCACAGTATCTACCATAAACAGCTTACCAACCTTGACCACCTCCTCAACCTATTCAATCAAGACCACCCCAAAATAATCCTAGACCAGAGAGAAACCCTGATCCACCTCTTCCCCTCCCAGTGAAATATATCGATACCTCCTCGGTATAAATCAAATAGTGCCAATCCCCCTTGATCCAATTCAGCCACCATACCCCAAGTGGTATGATGCCAATTCCAGATGCGAGTATCATGGAGGGGCACTCAAGCACTCGACTGACAACTGTGGAGCCCTTAGGGGAAGGGTAAAGACCCTGATCAGAAATGGGTGGCTGCAGATTGAAGGGAATGGCTCTCTTCGCAATGTCACGTCAAACCCATTGCCCAATCATGGTGTGGGCAGTGGTGTGAACATGATAGAGTCCGAGGATGAAAAGTCAACTGCAGAGATAGATCGACTAATTCCTCACTTTGAGGAAATTTTTGTTATAGTAGTAAGGGAAGGCTACCTTTTCCCGAAGGCATCAGGATCAGAAAGGGATACGAGATGTCCTTACCATGGAGGAGTAGCTGATCATGAGCTGCACAACTATGAGGGATTCCGACAAGAGGTCCAGAACTTGCTGTCCCTCAAAATTTTGAGATGCCAAACTAGGTCGAAAGTGGAGGGTGACATAAATACAGCCAGATTCAACCAGAATGCCTCCACCTCCACTCCCAGACTAACCTTCTCTGCCTCCAATGCACCAACACCACCACCACCAGTAATAGTCATTCGAACCCTGCCTCAGCTCCCAGTCACAAACACTCATGCTGTGCCTTGGAACTACAATTTCCAAGTCTTCACTCAAGAAACATCCAGCAATACATCAACTCCTAACCTTGCCTATACTCCACCCTCGACACCCCCTAAACTGTGCTTCACCCCCCACGAGCACTTTAGAATGACTTACACCAGAACCTCCGGCAATGCTACTCCCCAACCAAACCCCAAACCTGTCATAACCAACAACTCCTCCACACCTAAGCAAGAGGTAGAATTTATAACCCGAAGTGGGAAATGTTACTGGAATGACGAGAAAGAAAAGAAAAGAGGGAAAGTAAAAATGGGAGAGCCACAATAGAGCATGGAAGAGGAGGTAGAGAAAGTTGAGAAAGGAGAACCTGCTGGATCGAGTTGAGAAGAGGAATTATTGCTTCAAATAACAACTATTTATGAGATCTCAAAATGAAGTGTCATCTATTGCATTAATATCGAAATATGTGAGATGACTATGAATATGTTAACAGGTGATAGTGGAACCCGCCAGATGCTAATAAAACAGAGGAGGATCTATCCGGGTCTCCACAGAAATAAGATATAAAAAAAAAAATTATACACATAAATTACCTGATTTAAATGACATTAAAATTTACAATAGACATGACAAGACAAGATAGGGTGCTCCGACACCGAATGTGGCACTTCTTGGTCAGCTATACAATAAACAGGTAAGGGGCATCTCATTTAGTGGTATCAGAGCCTCTCCACGTGCAACCTTGAGCGATGGTGGGGTAAACCTCAGCGAGGACGCTGAGTCCCATAAGGGGGGTGGATTGTAACACCCTAGGCAAATCCCACATCGGTAAAACACGGGAGAGATGCTGGGTTTATAAGTTTGTGGTTCGTAACCCCTAGTAACGCATTTTAAAACCGTGAGGGCTTCGGTCCA
This sequence comes from Hevea brasiliensis, assembly GCF_030052815.1. Lineage (NCBI taxonomy): Eukaryota > Viridiplantae > Streptophyta > Magnoliopsida > Malpighiales > Euphorbiaceae > Hevea > Hevea brasiliensis. The sequence goes on along the minus strand of NC_079497.1, from coordinate 86,028,752 downwards.
GAGCGAACAATATCACTAGTGGGTCGGGCCATTACAAGCAAAGTGAATATGATGTTGTTGAGCAACTGCAGAAGACGCCTACTTGGATTTTATTGCTGTCATTGATTTTGAGCTCGGAAGTCCATCGCCAAGCCCTACAGAAGATTCTGGATTAGGCTTTTGTAAACCCCGATATCACGCCGGGTCAATTTGAGAAAATAGTGGGACAAATTCAGGCATCCAGTTTCATCACTTTCTCAGAAGAGGAGATAGACTCGGTTGGCTTGAAGCACACCAAGGCTTTGCACGTGACAGTCAAATGCAAGGGGTGCATAGTCGCTAAGGTTCTAATCGACAATGGATCTGCCCTTAATGTCTTGCCCAATGCCACCTTGGCAAGGTTACCGGTCGACCGATCAAACATACGCCAAAGTGCCATGGTGGTAAGAGCCTTTGTCAGCACAAGGAGGGAGGTACTGGGAGACATTGACTTATGGCTTCAAATCGAGGCATGCACTTTCAACGTCACATTCCAAGTGATGGACATTGAACCTGCATGCACCATGGTGCTTGGGAGACCTTGGATCCATTTAGCAAATGCCGTACCTTTGACCTTGCATCAGAAAATTAAATACATCATGGATGGCAGAATCATCACTGTGAAGGGGGAGGAAGCCATGCTGGTCACCAAGCCACAATCATTTCCTTATGTGGAAGCAGCTGAAAAGTCCTTGGAATGTTCTTTCCAGGCACTAGAGTTGTAAGAAATTACCCTGAGAGATGAAGGGGCTACAGCTATGGTTGCAAAGGTAATGCTTAAGAGCGGATATGAGGTAGGCAAGGGGCTAGGCGCCACATTGCAAGGGATTGTTGAACCCATACCGGCTATCCAGAAGATTGGCCATTTCGGCTTAGGATTTGAGGAAGATGCTCTTATGGATGGGCGATTTTGGAGGAGGAACATGCTTCGGGATCAGAGATTTGACTAGAGAGTCGGGAAAATGAAGGTTGTCCCAAAAATCACAGATGTCTTCACCAAACCAATCCTTGAAAATCCGGAGAAGGGTGAAGAATCACCCGAAGAACCATCATTGATGTCATACAACTGGACTCCCTATATGAAGCCCTAATCTCGCCAATTGCTGAGGGGCAGAAACTAGATAATTAGGAAGCAGAGGACCTTCCTATGCTTAATCTTGAGTAAAGTACATTTTATTTTCTACACTTGATCATTTTGTCCATGGTGACAAGTGCAATGCTGTAAATGGACCTTTTTCTTATGATTTGAATGTTAATGAATTAGTAGCGCATTTTGCATCCAATTCTATTTTCCTTTTTCTCTTGAAATCCATTCTTATAATATATTCCACTTTTGTTTCTTCAGGACCATTCATCAATTAACACCTAATAATTCAATAGACTAAGAAATTCCTCTTGTTAATTTTGAAACTCCCATAACTGCCATTACTTCAAGTGATTCTGAAGAAAGGGGTGAAAGAGACAAACCTTTCCTAGTGCCTTATGGGGACAAAACGCACACCATAAATCTAGGCACAGAAGAAATAAGTAGGGAACTTAAGGTTGTGGGGAGTGGAGAATTAGAAGATATGGTCAGTTTGCTCAAAGAATTCTTATATGTATTTTCATAGAGCTATGACGATATGACCGGCTTAGACCCTCACATAGTGACGCACAAAATTCCCCTAATTCCAGGGATAATTCTGGTAAAGCAGAAGTTAAGATGAATGAATCTCGACACCCTGCTCAAGGTTAGGGATTAAGTCAAAAAGCAGTATGATGCCTGATTTTTGGAAGTAGTTAAATACCCTCAGTGGATAGCTAATGTTGTACCGGTAATGAAGAAGAACGGGAGAGTCAGGGTGTGTGTTGATTACAGGGATCTAAATAAGGCAAGCTTGAAGGATGATTTCCCTCTCCCACACATAAACGTGCTAGTAGAAAATGCTGCAAGAATGGGTAGATGTTCGTGTATTGATGAGGCATCTGGATATAACCAAATCCCCATGGATGAAGAAGACAAAGAGAAAACCACTTTCATCACTCAGTGGGGGGTATTTTGTTATCAGGTCATGCCATTTGGGTTAAAGAATGCTACGGCTACCTACCAATGCGCTATGGTCACGTTATTTCACGATATGATGCACAAAGAAGTGGAGGTGTATGTGGATGATATGATTATCAAATCCAGTGAGGGAGAAAGTCATGTACAAGTGCTGAGGAAAGTATTCGAAAGGCTCAGAAAGTATCAGTTGAAGTTGAACCCAGCCAAATGTGTGTTCGAAGATAGATCTGGAAAGTTATTAGCATTCATAGTGAGTGAGAAGAGAATAGAAGTGGATCTAGACAAAGTTTGAGCGATTCAAGAAATGCCATCCCCAAAAACAAAGAGGGAGGTGCACAGTTTCCTGAGCAAGCTGAATTACATTTCGAGATTTATTTCCAACCTCACTGCTAAAGCTGAGCCCATCTTTAGACTACTCAGAAAGAATAACACCTCTCAATGGGATTTAGTTTATCAAGAGACTTTCGAGAAAATTAAGCAGTACCTGTCAAACCCGCTGATGGCGGGAAGGCCATTGATTCTATACATGGTAGTCCAACAGAATTCAATAGGATGTGTTTTGGGGTAGCATGATGATACAGGATGAAAGGAGAGGTGAAGGAACGGAAGCGTGAAAAACACAAGATTATACCATTGAATTCAAAAATTTTCACCTAGGGTCACATGCACCATGCAAGATTTATTTTTATCTATTTGATTTCAATGATAAACAACATATTAAAACTCTTTTAATATGTTTTTGGATCTGTATTTGCCATTTAAGATTTTAAAATTAATCAGATTAATTTTAGAACCCTAGATTAAATCAAGAACGATTACACTAACCTCTTGATGTGCCGCAATGTTCGCGCTTTGAGATTCGTCTTGAGGACACGGATGTTGTCCTCTAGCTTGTCCACACCAAGAACACCTATGGCAGCCCTTGAACAGCTTCTAAAGCCTTTTCTATTAATTAGAAATTCAAGTTCTGACTTTTAAGAGATTAGAGATGTAAACAGGACACTAGAAACAATTTCTAGTGTTCTTAATTCAAGAGATTGATGGCTAATCTCTTTGAATTGATGAGAGATGAAGAGAAATAGCTGGAGAGGCTCAAAATGGCGTGACATATGAGAGGAGAGGCTGCTGGTTATGTTTTCTTTCATAACCACACTTAAATAGCTAGGTTAACACATTAAACCCTAGCCACATGTCACCTTTTGATTAGCTCTAGGTTTAAGTGACCCAATCACATTGTGCCAAGTGTCAAACCTATATTTAATCTTGATTTTAATCATCTTACATGATTAAAAATATTTGGCAAGCTTATGTGTTATGCCATGTGTCACCATCTCATGGTGCCACGTGTCACACTGCAAAATGACCAAAATGCCCCTGTGTCTTAATTTTGAGTTCTTAACCCAAAATAATTATTTTCTTCTTCTAATTAATTTATATCAAATATAAATTAATTAATTAATCTCTATTAATTAATTTCTCATCAATTAAATTCATATTTAAACACTTTAAATATAAATTTAATTTATACTACACATCCAATAATCTAGATTTGGTTTCAAGTCATGCTAGGGACTTTGCAATTTAATTGCAAACCAAATCTATTTAATTAATCAATTAAACTCTTTAATTAATTAATTAAATCATATTTAAATAGGTGATAACTTGTGTATGTGTGTGACTTACTAGGCTCATCACTAATTGGCAATGAGACATGATATCAACTCTTAATATCATCGAACTCTTTCTTACCATAAATGATTTCTCTAAATCATTTTATGAACCTCATAGACCATGGTTAACACCTAGCATAGCATGCCATGGCCACCCAATTAGTAATAAGATTTACCTTAAATGAACCTATAATCATATGTTACCATGCACTAGAATCTCTCTGTTACAAAATCCCAACTCAAGCCGAGTCATGGTTTATGTCAAACTCCATTTGCTATGAATATTATGTTCTCTTTTAATTCCAGTTCTTGATTAAAAGATTTTTCTCATCGTAAACTCTTTTACGAATAAATCTATCTGTCTGCCAGAACTTGAAACATCAAGAACAATTAAATGAACATAGGATTTTATCTCTATTTACTTAGAGGAACAGATTCCATCTTGATCAACACCTACCTCCATATATAACTAGCAGAGCCAACACATGCCCATATACCCATACATAGTACAAGTATGAAAGTAGTATCAAACTCAAACTACCTATATACAAGATAATCTGTGCTATCTCAGTCTAAAGATTATATGCATCGATATGATTTATGACAAAACATTGACAAGAGTAAACTCCATGTGCTTGTCATAAGTGTCACCGTCTGCCTACTTATCATTTATAAGTGCCTATCAAGTTTGTTATATGGCATGAGACTCACCATTCCATCTTATTTATATCTCATATAAATAACTTGGGAACAAACATGAATACAATCTTTCTGGATAAGTCATGTCCTTATTATGAAGTATCCTCGATTGTGAACCTATTTATGATACTTTGTGCTAGAAATATTGTCACTCATATTCTTAACAACTTAAGAATAATATTTCTAACAAAATATCAATGGACCTTTTCTATTACACATAAATATATTATGTAAACGGAAAAGTGGAAATGCCTTTTATTATTAAAATATGTACAAGATACATACTAAATGATATGCTCTAGGGCATACTACTAACAATCTCCCACTAGCACTAGAGCCATTTATTACAATACCTTAGACCTATCTTCTCAAGATGTCGGTCTAACTGAACTTGTGACAAAAGCTTAGTGAATGGATCAGCTGAATTTTTAGTCGATGTTATTTTTCTGCATGGCTATATCGCCTTGCCCAACTATATCTCTGATAATGTGGTAGTGCCTTTCTATGTGTTTGGATTTTGGGTGAGACCTAGTTCCTTAGCTCAGATGATCGCTCCATTGTTGTCACGGTGTAGTGGAACCGGCGACTCAATGGAAGGAACTATCGTAAGTTACATCACGAACTTCTTTATCCAAACAACTTCTTTTGCAAAGATTCGATGCAAAGAATATACTCAACCTCGAGTGGAATCTACAAATCGTGCTCGCTTGGAACTCTTCCAACCGATCGCACCTCCATTACAAATGAACACATATCTAGAGGTAGACTTTCTATCATCGATATCCGATTGGAAATCGAATCAAGATAACCATCCAATTGCAAGTCTCCACCTCCATAAATCAAGAATAAATCCTTAGTTCTTCTCAAGTACTTAAGGATATTCTTGTGACTATCCATGTTTCAAACTGGATTGGATTAATACCGCTAGTCAAACTAACAACATATGCGATATCCGCCTAGTACACAACATTGCATACATTAAACTTCCAATAGTGAAGCATATGGAATCTGGCCATCTTATCTCTTTCTTCGTGTGTCTTTGGAGACATCTCTTTAGAAAGGTGGATACCATGTCTCACTGGTAACAATCCTCTCTTGGAATCAAGCATGTTAAACCTCTTTAACACCTTTTCCAAGTATAGACTTTGGGATAAACCAATTATTCTTTCGCTCTATCTCTATAGATGCGAATCCCAAGAATATAGGTTGCCTCCCTAAGTCTTTCATGGAGAATGTATTTGACAACCATACCTTTATAGTCGTCAACATACCGTATCATTACCCATCAACAAGATGTCATCCACATATAAGACAAGGAAAGTGATAGCATCACTAACCTTCTTATATACACATGGCTCATCCTCATTTTTGATAAAACCAAAAGATTTAATGGCTTCATCAAAACGGATGTTCCAACTCCTCAAGCTTGTTTCAACCCATAAATGGATCGCTTTAGCTTGCATACCTTGGAACCATCTTGGGATTCAAATCCCTTAGGTTGTTCCATGAAAATGTTTTCTTCAATGTATCCATTGAGAAAACTGCTTTGACATCCATCCGCCAAATTTCATAATCATAGTATGCACTATTGCTAATAAAATCCTAATTGATTTAAGCATGGCAACAAAGCAGAAAGTCTCCTCATAGTCTATTCCTTGCCTTTGGCGAAACCCTTTCGCTACTAGCCTTGCCTTAAAGGTCTCTACCATTCCATCATAACCAAATTTATACTTGAAAACCAAATTGTTACATCTAGGTACAATACCTTTAGGTGGGTCAACAAGATCCCAAACTTGATTCTTATACATGGAATCAATCTCGATTTCATAGCATCAATCCATTTTGAAGAGTCTATATCCGATATAGCTTCTTCATAGGTAAGTGGATCATCTCCATGATCTACTTCTTCATGAGTAGACAACTCTTGTTCTTTTCATGAAGAAAACCATATCTCACCGTGGGTGAGATAACCTTGTTGTTCTACGAGGAACAGCTTTAGATGTTTCATCAATGGGTATAGGTTGACTAGATGGATATATATCCATCTGATCTGTTGTTTGGTCAGAATTCTCCAATTCTAACTCTATTTGCCTTCCTTTGCCTCCTTCTTGAACAAACTGTTGTTCAAGAAATGTGGCATCTCTACTTATCACAACCTTTTGTGAAGTAGGCAAATAAAAATAAAATCCAAAACTATCTTTTGGATATCTAACAAATCGACCTCTTTCTGATCTGGTCTCCAATTTATCAGTGTTCAGCTTTTTGATATAAGCTGGACAACCCCAAATCTTAACATGCTTAAGACTTGGTTTTCTTCCATGCCATATCTCATAAGGTGTGGAAGAAACTGATTTTGATGGAATCCTATTCAGAATATATAAAGCTGATTCTAATGCAAATCCCCAAAAGGAGATTGGCATATCAGTATAGCTCATCATACTACGTACCATATCCAATAGGGTACGATTTCTCCTTTCAGATACACCATTCAACTGTGGCGTTCCTGGAGGAGTCAGCTGAGAAACAATGCCATGCTCTCTCAAGTATTCATCAAATTCAGTACTCAAATATTCACCTCCACGATCTGATCGAAGAGCTTTAATACTTTTTCCTGTTTGATTTTCTACTTCAGATTTAAATTCCTTAAACTTTTCAAAGGATTCATGTTTGTATTTCATCAAATACAAATACCCAAACCTTGATTTATCATCAGTAAAGGTAATAAAATAATGAAAGCCCCCTCTAGCCATTTCTTTAAACGGACCACATACATCACTATGTATTAGTTCCAAAATATTTTCAGCTCTTAGCCCTTGTCCAACAAAGGGTATTCTAGTCATTTTGCCTTGAAGGCAAGATTCACAAGCTGGAGTAGGCTCAGAGCCCAATGAGGATAGAATCCCCATTTTCTCCAATTTTGCAATCCTATCTTCTGCAACATGACATAACCTTAAGTGCCAAATATATTTTGAACTTGAGTTGGTTTTCACCATGGCATTGCATTCATTTAGATTACTATACTCTGGCCAGTGGAAACACTTTCATCGACAATGGAAACACTTTCCTGTTGGCAATGGAAACACTTTCCTGTTGGCAGTGGAGACACTTTCCTTTGCCTTTATCAGCTTTAGTCTTTCTTTTCTGTTTAGCTATTTTCTTGGAAGGACCAGGAATCTGAGGTTTCTTTTTCTTATTGCCTTTCTTCTTGTTGGACTTTCCAGCAGAAGAAGATGCAACCAAAGCTACCTCTTTTCCTTTATTGCCTGGCATATTCTTTTGGGCAATAACCAGCATGTTGAGTAATTCAGCTAAGGTGCATTCCTGTTTAGTCATATGGAAATTTGTCACAAAATTCCCAAAAGACTCGTGAAGGGATCAAGGATCAAATCCGTTTGTAGTTGGAAATCCATGTTGAAGTCAAGATGTTCCAACCGCTCAATCACCAATCATCTTGTGGACATGATCCCCAACATTCATCCCTCGGACATCCTCATACTGAAATAACTGTTTAGATATCTCATACCTAGCATTCCTGCTGTGCTCACCATACAACTCTTGTAGGTGAAGGAGGATCTCACTAGCACTCTGCATGTTCTCATGTTGCTTCTGTAACTCATTACTTATAGAAGCAAGCATGTAACACTTAGCTCTCATATCATGCTCCTTCCACTTGTCCAAAGTATCATGTTCCTCTTGTGTGGCCTCTGGAGGTAAGGGACCAGGAACATTTGAATCTAGAACATATCCTATATGTTCAAGGTTCAAGACAAGTTTCAAATTTCTTAGCCAATCGCATGATTAGGTCCTGTCAACCTATTGCGATCAAGTATGCTTGCAAGGATATTGGATGGTGGTGGTTGTTCTGCGGCTCATTATTATCGTAAAATTAATTGCGAAATAACCGATTAATTAGTAAATGTATCATGTAATTAACCAAATATGATTATGGTCTTTTAATCAAATTGGTCCTCCCACTAACTTAGCGAATCCTACACTTCCAAAGTAGAAAACGGAAATCCTAGTTGGATGGATTTCTAATGGGTGATTGAATTCTTATAATTCTATTGATCATCCTCAGGTACATCCATTATTGGAATTACAATAAACTATAAGTGAGCAACTCCTTGCCCATCACATCTCATGTGAGGTTCAATCCTTTTGCTAGCCCCTAATGCTCAAAATCTCAAGTACATCCAATATTGACTTATCTTGCATTAGTTAAGTTGATCCCATTGAGCCAGTAATTATGCAAATAATTTTAATGTCCTCAGGTACATCCAATATTGGCCACCAAACCATTTACATATTTACAACATCTCATGCTTAACAATTATTCTTAAGAAAATCTCTTAAATTAATTGCATCTCATGCAACTATTTAAAATTTCTTAAAATAATTGCCCCAATGGAGGGCTTATGTTATAATTACTTTAATTATAGCATTTCCAACTTAATCATTTGTTTGGAAGATTTTATAGCCATCCTAATTACTATTAAGGTCTCACTTTGCACATTATCCATTTAGCATGCATATATCATATAATTGCATACATTCCCATACATCTCATGCATTCATGGATAAGCAAGAATATGGTATGATCATGGACTTTCTAAGGGATTCAATTCTGAGCCACCAAGAATTGAATTAGGGCATTCCTAGGTGCATTTCATTCATTCATCTTACAAGAGTTGCTGAAGGAGTACATAATCAACACTTGATATTGAATTCCTCCCACTGGTCCCACCAATGCTCTTGACCTCCTTGAACTTCTTGCAATCCAATATTACATAGTAATCCTTGGCATACCAAGGCGAATTTACAAGAACTTAAATAAATGAAATTACAACCCAAAAATTATTACAAACTTAATAATACATGCCCAAAATAAATTAAAATAAATTAATTAATTTACAAGCCCAAAGAAACATAAAAGAAATAAATCCAATCACATTGGTCTTTTATAGTCCATGATCATCCATCATGCATATCACTATTTAACAATTAAATAAAACATACATACTTAAATTAAATTGAATATCTCATATTCAACTTAAAATTCCAGATTTGAATATGATTCAAATAAATTTAAAAATTCAGATTTAAATCACATTCAAACAACTTCAAAAATTCAGATTTGAATCACATTCAAACATTTTTTAAAAAATCAGATTTGAATCACATTCAAATATTTTTTAAAAAATCAGATCTGAATTTTATTGAATCAATTTTAAAAAATCAGATTTAAATATGATTCAAACAACTTTAAAAATTCAGATTTGAATCTCATTCAAACAACTTTTAAAATTCAGATTTGAATCACATTCAAACATTTTTTAAAATTCTGATTTGAATCATAATTTAATTGTGTGATTAAAACAACTAATTAAACACTTTAATTAGTCAAAGAATAGGCCTTAGATCATACAACAATTGCAGAATTAAAAGCCAAACCTTGAATCACCCATGGAACCATTGTTGCCGCCACCAATGGTGGCTTCTCCATGTGTGACGCCACATCTCATGATCCAACCAGCAATGAATCTCTTGATCTCATGATCAAACACACAATTAAATTATATAATCAACAATCTAAATGGCAAATATAGTGGCTCTGATACCAATTGAAGGAACGGAAGCGTGAAAAACACAAGATTATACCATTGAATTCAAAAATTTTCACCTAGGGTCACATGCACCATGCAAGATTTATTTTTATCTATTTGATTTCAATGATAAACAACATATTAAAACTCTTTTAATATGTTTTTGGATCTGTATTTGCCATTTAAGATTTTAAAATTAATCAGATTAATTTTAGAACCCTAGATTAAATCAAGAACGATTACACTAACCTCTTGATGTGTCAGCGTGTGTTGCGCTTTGAGATTCGTCTTGAGACACGGATGTTGTCCCTCTAGCTTGTCCACACCAAGAACACCTATGGCAGCCCTTGAACAGCTTCTAAAGCCTTTTCTATTAATTAGAAATTCAAGTTCTGCCTTTTAAGAGATTAGATATGCAAACAGGACACTAGAAACAATTTCTAGTGTTCTTAATTCAAGAGATTGATGGCTAATCTCTTTGAATTGATTATAGATGAAGAGAAATAGCTGGAGAGGCTCAAAATGGAGTGACATATGAGAGGAGAGGCTGCTGGTTATGTTTTCTTGTCATAACCACACTTAAATAGCTAGGTTAACACATTAAACCCTAGCCACATGTCACCTTTTGATTAGCTCTAGGTTTAAGTGACCCAATCACATTGTGCCAAGTGTCAAACCTATATTTAATCTTGATTTTAATCATCTTACATGATTAAAAATATTTGGCAAGCTTATGTGTTATGCCATGTGTCACCATCTCATGGTGCCACGTGTCACACTGCAAAATGACCAAAATGCACCTGTGTCTTAATTTTGAGTTCTTAACCCAAAATAATTATTTTCTTCTTCTAATTAATTTATATCAAATATAAATTAATTAATTAATCTCTATTAATTAATTTCTCATCAATTAAATTCATATTTAAACACTTTAAATATAAATTTAATTTATACTACACATCCAATAATCTAGATTTGGTTTCAAGTCATGCTAGGGACTTTGCAATTTAATTGCAAACCAAATCTATTTAATTAATCAATTAAACTCTTTAATTAATTAATTAAATCATATTTAAATAGGTGATAACTTGTGTATGTGTGTGACTTACTAGGCTCATCACTAATTGGCAATGAGACATGATATCAACTCTTAATATCATCGAACTCTTTCTTACCATAAATGATTTCTCTAAATCATTTTATGAACCTCATAGACCATGGTTAACACCTAGCATAGCATGCCATGGCCACCCAATTAGTAATAAGATTTACCTTAAATGAACCTATAATCATATGTTACCATGCACTAGAATCTCTCTTACAAAATCCCAACTCAAGCCGGAGTCATGGTTTATGTCAAACTCCATTTGCTATGAATATTATGTTCTCTTTTAATTCCAGTTCTTGATTAAAAGATTTTTCTCATCGAAACTCTTTTCGAATAAATCTATCTGTCTGCCAGAACTTGAAACATCAAGAACAATTAAATGAACATAGGATTTTATCTCTATTTACTTAGAGGAACAGATTCCATCTTGATCAACACCTACCTCCATATATAACTAGCAGGAGCCAACACATGCCCATATACCCATACATAGTACAAGTATGAAAGTAGTATCAAACTCAAACTACCTATATACAAGATAACTGCTATCTCAGTCTAAAGATTATATGCATCGATATGATTTATGACAAAACATTGACAAGAGTAAACTCCATGTGCTTGTCATAAGTGTCACTGGTTCGGCCTACTTATCATTTATAAGTGCCTATCAAGTTTGTTATATGGCATGAGACTCACCATTCCATCTTATTTATATCTCATATAAATAACTTGGGAACAAACATGAATACAATCTTTCTGGATAAGTCATGTCCTTATTATGAAGTATCCTCGATTGTGAACCTATTTATGATACTTTGTGCTAGAAATATTGTCACTCATATTCTTAACAACTTAAGAATAATATTTCTAACAAAATATCAATGGACCTTTTCTATTACACATAAATATATTATGTAAACGGAAAAGTGGAAATGCCTTTTATTATTAAAATATGTACAAGATACATACTAAATGATATGCTCTAGGGCATACTACTAACAAGAGGGCCATTTATTACCTAAGCAAGAAATTCAATGATTGTGAGTCAGGGTACTCTTTCCTAGAAAAGACTTGTTGCGCGTTGGCCTGGACGACGAATCAGCTTAAACACTACATGTTAAATCATAAGACATGGCTCATCTCCCGGATGGATCCTATCAAGTATGTATTTGAAAGCCCATTTGTGCCAGGGAGGATAGCCAAATGGCAGGTCATACTCTCTCAATATGACATTGTCTATATGACCCGGAAAGCAATAAAAGGTAGCGTAATCACTGATCTCCGAGCAAAAAACCCTATTCAAGATTATGAAGCCCTGGATTTCGAGTTCCCTGAAGAGCATGTTAACGAAGTCGACAGCGAGGAAAAAGAACCAGCTGATGTATGGGAAATGTATTTTGACAAAGCTATCAATTTTTCTGGTAATAGGATTGGAGCTGTGCTGGTATCCCCTGACGGAAAACACTTCCCAATAACTATCAAGTTAAGATTTGACTGCACCAACAACGTCGTAGAATACGAAGCCTGTGTGATGGGTTTACAGGCTGCCATCGAAATGAAAGTTAGGAAGTTAGAGGTATATGGAGATTCAGCCTTGATCATTTATCAAGTCAAAGGAGAATGGTAAACCAAGTACTCGAAGTTGATCCCATATCAAAAGTACTTGATGGAATTGATCAAGAAATTTGAAGAAATTTCTTTCACTCACCTCAGTCGGGACAAGAATTAATTCGCAGATGCCTTAGCCACTCTAGCTATCATGGCTCAAATGGAAGAGGGGCAGACGACTCAGGTATTGCAAATCAAAGCAAGGCGTGAGCTAGCTTACTGTTTCATGGCTGAGGAAGAAATTAATGGCAAACCCTGGTACCATGATATCCAGGTCTACATCAAAACCAGGGAATACCCTCCAAGGGCAAGCAAAAACGAAAGGAGAATGATCAGGAGATTAGCTTTGGGATACTTTCCCAGTGGTGAAATTATATATAAAAGGAGCACCAATGGCGAACTGTTGAGATACGTGGATGCGAAAGAAGCGAGGAAGATCCTTTTTGAGACTTATGAGGGAAATTGTGCAACCCATGCTAATGGACATATGATGGCCAAGAAAATCATGAGACGAGGATACTTCTGGACTACTATGAAGAAAGATTGCATCGAGTACATTTGAAAATGTCATAAATGTCAAATCTATGTGGATCTGATAAACGTTCCGCCTCATCAACTGTTCAATCTCATCTCGCCATGGCCTTTTGCACTGTGGGGCATCGACGTAATTGGTCCCATTAATCCCAAGGCATCCAATGGGCATAGGTTCATCTTGGTAGCTATTGATTATTTTTCTAAATGGGTTGAAGCGACGTCATATGCCCAGATCATGCAGAACACATTCCTCAAATTTCTCTGAAATAATGTCATTTGCTGACACGGCCTCCTCAGCGAAATTGTCACTGACAATGCCAAGAATTTGAATGGTCCGAAGGTCTAAAGTTTATGTAACCAATACAGGATCCGACATCTCAATTCCTCACCACACTGTCCCCAAATGAATGGAGCGGTAGAAGTTGTTAACAAAAATCTCAAGAGAATCATATGGAAAATGACAGTCACCTACAGAGATTGGCATGATATGCTTCCCTATGCCCTACATGCATATCGGACCTCCGTAAGGACATCAACTGGGGCAACTCAATACTCACTGGTTTATGGAATGGAAGCTGTATTGCCTGTTGAAGTAGCAATTCCTTCCCTGAGAATTCTCAAAGAATCAGAAATCGATGAGCCGGAATGGATCCAGTCAAGGTTAATTGAATTTATTGGATGAGAAAAGGCTAGCGGCAGCATGTCATGGGCAATTATACTAGAGAAGAATGGCTAGGGAATTTAACAAAGGTGTTTGCCTGTGCGAATTCCAACCTAGAGACCTAGTCCTAAAAAAGGTGCTCCCGAATCAAAACGACGCCTGGGGCAAATGGTTGCCAACCTATGAGGGACCCTACGTGGTTGAAAAGGCGTTTTCTGGTTGGGCCCTGGTCTTGACACATATGGATGGAGAAGAATTTCCAAGACCCATGAATGCCGACACTGTCAAAAGGTATTATGCCTAAAAAAAAAAAAGGGTGAAAACCCGAAAGGGCGCTCCTAACAAAATGTGCAAAAGAAGGCGAAAACCCGGAAGGGCGCTTTCTGTAAAATGAGTGAAGGGTGAAAACCCGAAAAGGCACCCTGAAAAAGCGATTAAAAAAAAAATCAAGGGGCGAAAACCCGAAAGGCACCCTTAGAACCAGAAAATGGAGAAATAAGAAAGGGGATACTGGACCAGGAAAAGAAATAAACCACCACAGTATGAATGTTCGTCAATAGAGTACTTAAAATAATGGCAGTTAAGGGACTTCAAAGTCAACTACAAGGAATCTGTGAGATCCATCCTTATACCCTTTTTCTTTGAAACTGTACCTTTTTCTCTCAAGCCATAATAAAGTCATCCTTCCACTTTAATCTATCTTCTTTACACGTTTACATTTTAATTTATCTTTTTGCTTACACTCAGATTTATCTTTCTCGTATACTCACACTCTAATGCTATCTTTTTCTACATCTTTATTATGTGCGCTATTATGTTGTTAAAATTTTGCCATAAGATTAGGATTTGGATATTGATAACCTCATGTACTTTGCTAAGAGATTTGCAGGAAATGATCAATAAAAAAATAAAAAATAAAAAATAAAAAAAAACTAGGGGTGAAAACTCGAAAGAGCACTTCTAGTCAAATGGGCAGAGGGGAAAGTGAAAACCCACCAGGGCGCTTTTCGCAAAATAAGAAAGTCAAGAACAGAAAGGGCATCCTGGGAAGTGAGTAAGAAAGGGAGGGTTATGGGTTTAAATCTTGAGACTCATCCTCTACTAATTGTTTATCTTCGGGATCCTGTTAAGTACACTTCATCGCGGAACAACTTCTCGTGTTAGGTTAGGCTTGCTATGTAAGCATTTTAATTTTCGCATCAACCTCTGGTTCCTTAATCCAGGTTGATTTTAATTTTCAGCATTTAAATTCCTGTCATCAACCTCTGGTTCCTTGATCCAAGTTGATTTTAATTTTTGCATCAACCTCTGGTTCCTTGACCCAAGTTGATTTTAATTTTCAGCGTTTAAGTTTCTTGCCATCAACCTCTGGTTCCTTGATCCAAGTTGATTTTAATTTTCAGCATTTAAGTTTCTTGCCATCAACCTTTGGTTCCTTGATCCAAGTTGATTTTAATTTTTAGCATTTAAAGATTCTTGTCATCAACCTCTGGTTCTTTGAACCAAGTTGATTTTAGTTTTTAGCATTTACGTTTCTTGCCATCAACCTCTAGTTCCTTGATCCAAGTTGATTTTAATTTTCAGCATTTAAGTTTCTTACCATCAACCTCTGGTTCCTTGATCCATGTTGATTTTAATTTTCAGCATTTCAATTTCTCGTCATCAACCTCTGGTTCCTTGATCCAAGTTGATTTTAATTTTCAGCATTTAAGTTTCTTGCCATCAACCTCTGGTTCCTTGATCCAAGTTGATTTTAATTTTCAATGCTTAAGTTTCTCGCCATCAACCTCTGGTTCCTTGATCCAAGTTAATTTCAATTTTTAGCATTTAAATTCTTGTCATCAACATCTGGTTCCTTGATCCAAGTTGATTTTAATTTTTGCATCAACCTTTGGTTCCTTAATCCAAGTTGATTTTAATTTTCAGCATTTAAATTCCTGTCATCAACCTCTGGTTCCTTGATCCAAGTTGATTTTAATTTTTGCATCAACCTTTGGTTCCTTGACCCAAGTTGATTTTAATTTTTAGCGTTTAAGTTTCTTGCCATCAACCTCTGGTTCCTTGATCCAAGTTGATTTTAATTTTCAACATTTAAATTTCTCGCTGCTTTGCCATTGATAGAGTTAATAGAGGACGGACAAAAAAACATGGTGGTGATTATAGTGGAAAGGCTCTGAAATTTAATTCAGTCTTGCTGCTTTGCCATTCTAAGCCTGCATAAAAATTAAGAAACTTCAGAAACTAGTTTTCTCGAGTGTCTCCATTGATAGTGTTTTCGAACCTTGAAATCCTTTATTTTCAGTTTGTTCATCACTCTGCCATACCATTTCCGTTCAGTCTTGTCTTCATCACCCCATCATCATCATATTCTTCTCTCAGCTTGACCTCATTCTGACCAGGCAACTATAGCTTCGACTTAACTACATTTCAACCTGGTTCTCGCAATCTCAAAGTAAGCATTGGTCCTGGAACGATTAGCCTTCAATGTAACAATATTTGTGATCTCCAAAGTCAGTCTGACAACCTCGACCTCACACAGGTAAGTATCTAGACTGTCACCTTTCCGAACGCTCTCATTTCACGTTCTCTGTTTTTATTCTCAAAATTCTCATTAAGTTCAGTTATACTAAAAATCTCCATGTGGATCCTTCAGGCTGATAATTACTCTCTTGAGTTTACTTTTTCTATTCTCCAGTTCACATTATTTATTTGTTCTTAGTTTTTATTTCCTTCGAATATAGGTGTTTCGGTTACGAGTAACTTCTAAGTTATTTAGCAAAGTGTTGGTAGCAATATCCTAACATGATAGTGTCTTTTGAAATAAGTAAAATAATCAAAGAATGAATAGGGAATCAGGAGAAAAGTCATGAGGTCGAGCTATTAAGCGAGTCTAGAAAATAGCATAATAAAGCGGGGATTGAAATAGGACCCCAGACTAGTAACCGAAGGAGATTAGATGTAGCCAGCCTAAGAGTTCGTGCAAGAGAGTCATATACGAGATCGGTGAAAGGCTCGATCTTAAACCGAGTACTTTAAGAGGTTAGGGGAAAGTTCTTACCTGATCCTCATTCAAATAAAAACACGAAGATCGGAGGAGAGTTTTTATCCAAGATCCTTCATTAAAACTTCAAGCCGAATACTTTAAGAGGTCCGAGGAGAGTTCTTACCTGATCCTCATTCAAACAAAAACACAGAGATCGAAGGAGAGTTCTTATCCGAGATCCTTCATTAAAACTTAAAGCCGAATACTTTAAGAGGTCGGGAGAGAGTTCTTACCTGATCGTCATTAAAAAAAAAACACAGAGATCAGAAGAGAGTTCTTATCCGAGATCCTTCATTAAAACTTCAAACCGAAAACTTTAAGAGGTCGAGGGAGAGTTCTTACCTAATCCTCATTCAAACAAAAACTCAGAGATTGGAGAAAAGTTCTTATCCGAGATCCTCCATTTAAATTTTCAAACCTAAGAGGTCGGGGGAGAGTTCTTACCTGATCTTCATTCAAATAAAAAACGCTGAGATCGGAGGAGAGTTCTTATCCGAGGTCCTTCATCAAATTTTAAACCAAACACCCTAAGAGATTAGGGGAGAGTTCTTACCTGATTCTCGCCTAAATTAAATCAGGGAGATCGGAGGAGAGTTCTTATCCGAAATCTCCCACTCAAAACTCTTGGTAAAATATATCTAGAGACTAAATGACATGACCCTAATACACAAGACAACCTCACTCAAACACTTATTCACTAAAGGGCCATCTCACGAACTTGTATTATTGGGCAACCCAAAATGAGTGAAAAATCAAATATTCCCTATTTTTGTACAAAAGATTAACATCTTTACTACTCCAACCCCCTAATTACCCTTTTAATTTATGAAAGTGCATAACACTAAATCCATTTACTCTCATTGAGGGACGAGGTAGGGTGGCTAACACCTTCCCTGCCCGTATATGGACCTTGAACCTAGAATCTCTATTTTCGAAGTGGTTTCTTTTAAATTTATTTTCATGAATGGTTTTCTTCAATTTTCCTCAAAATTAAAGTGGCGACTCCTCACTTTTCCCACTTAAGTGAAGAGCTTTAGTCCAGGTGACCGCAAAATAACTTGCGACAACAACCATACCTTTACAGTTGTCAACATACCTGTGTTATTACCTAAAAATAGAATATTATCCACATATAAGACAAGGAAAATGATAACACTATTACTAATCTTCTTTATATACACATGGCTCATCCTCATTTTTGATAAAACCAAATGACTTAATGACTTCATCAAAACGGATGTTCCAACTCCTCAAAGCTTGTTTTAACCCATAAATGGATCACTTTAACTTGTGCACTTTGAAACCATCTTGGAGTTCAAAACTCCTAGGTTGTCCTATGAAAATATTTTCTTCAATGTATCCATTGAGAAAAATTGTTTTGACATCCATCTGCCAAATCTCACAATCATAGTATGCAGCTATTGCTAATAGAATCCTAATTGGTTTAAGCATGGCAACGGGCGAGAAAGTCTCCTCATAGTCAATTCCTTACCTTTGACAAAACCCTTTCGCTACTAGCCTTGCCTTATAGGTGTCTACCTTTCCATCAGAACCAATTTTCCTCTTGAAAACCCATTTGTTCCCTATAGAAACAATACCTTCAGGTGGGTCAACAAGATCCCAAACTTGATTCTTATACATGGAATCAATTTCGGATTTCATAGCATCAATCCATTTTGAAGAGTCTATATCTGATATAGCTTCTTCATAGGTAAGTGGATCTTCTCTATGATCTACTTCTTCATGAGTAGACAACTCTTGTTCATTTTCTTGAAGGAAACCATATCTCACTGGTGGGTGAGATACCCTGGTTGCTCTACGAGGAACAGTTATAGATGTTTCATCAATAGGTGTAGGTTGACTAGATGGATCTATATCCATCTGATCTGTTGGTTGGTCAGAATTCTCTAATTCCAACTCTATTTGCCTTCCTTTGCCTCCTTCTTGAACAAACTGTTGTTCAAGAAATGTGGCATCTCTACTTATCCCAACCTTTTGTAATGTAGGCAAAAAAAAATAATATCCAAAACTGTCTTTTGGATATCCAACAAATCGACCCTTTTCTGATCTGGTTTTCAATTTATTAGTGTTCAGCTTTTTGATATAAGCTGGACAACCCCAAATCTTAACATGCTTAAAACTTGGTTTCTTCCATGCCATATCTCATAAGGTGTGGAAGAAACTGATTTTGATGGAATCCTATTTAGAATATGCAAAGCTGATTCTAATGCAAATCCCCAAAAGGAGATTGGCATATCAGTATAGCTTATCATACTATGTACCATATCCAATAAAGTACTATTTCTCCTTTCAGATACACCATTCAGCTGTGGTGTTCATAGAGGAGTTAGCTGGGAAACAATGCCGTGCTCTTTCAAGTATTCATCAAATTCAGTACTCAAGTATTCACCTCCACGATCTGATCGAAGAGTTTTAATACTTTTTCCTATTTGATTTTCTACTTCAAATTTAAATTCTTTGAACTTTTTAAAGGATTCATGTTTGTATTTCATCAAATTCAAATACCCAAACATTGATTTATCATCAGTAAAGGTAATAAAGTAATGAAAAACGCCTCTAACCATTTACTTAAATGGATTACATATATCACTATGTATTAATTCCAAAATATTTTCAGCTCTTAGTCCTTGTCCAACAAACGGTTATCTAGTCATTTTGCCCTGAAAGCAAGATTCACAAGTTGGAGTAGGCTCAGAGCCCAATGAGGATAAAATCCTCATTTTCTCCAATTTTGCAATCCTATCTTCTGCAACATGACCTAATCTTAAGTGCCAAATATATTTTGAACTCGAGTTGATTTTTATCCTGGCATTGCAATTTTTTAGATTGCTATACTCTGGGTAGTGGAAACACTTTCCTGCTGGCAGTGGAAACACTTTCTTGCTAGCAGTGGAAGCACTTTCCTTTGCCTTTGTCAGCTTTGATCTTTGTTTTTCTATTTGGCTATCTTCTTGGAAGATCCTGGAACTTAAGGTTTTTTTTTCTAAATGCCCTTTTTCTTATTGGACTTTCCAGCAAAAAGATGCAAGCAAAGCTACCTCTTTTCCTTTATTGCCAGACATATTCTTTTGGGCAATAACCAACATATTGAGTAGACTAACCAAGGTGCATTCCTGTTTAGTCATATGGAAATTTGTCACAAAATTCCCAAAAGTCTCAAGAAGGGATTGAAGGATCAAATCCGTTTATAGTTGGAAATCCATGTTAAAGTCAAGATGTTCCAGCTGCTCAATCAGCCGAATCATCTTGTGGACATGATCCCCAATATTCTATCCCTCAGACATCCTCATGCGGAATAGCTGTCTAGATATCTTATATCTAGCATTACTGTTGTGCTCAGCATACAACTCTTGTAGGTGAAAGAGGATCTCACTCGCATTCTGCATGTTCTCATGTTACTTTTGTAACTCATTACTCATAGAAGCAAGCATGTAACACTTGGCTCTCATATCATGCTCATTCCACTTGTCCAAAGTTTCATGTTCCTCTTGAGTGGCCTCTGAAGGTAAGGAACCAGGTACATTTAAGTCTAGAACATATCCTATATGTTCAAGGTTCAGGACAAGTTTTAAATTTCTTAGCCAATTAGACATATTAGGTCCTGTCAACCTATTGCGATCAAGTATGCTTGCAAGGATATTAGATGGTGGTGGTTGTTCTGTGCTCATTATTATCAAAAAATTAACTGCAGAAAATAACCAGATTAATTAGTAAATGTATCAAGTAATTAACCAAAATGATTATGGTCTTTTAATCAAATTGGTCCTCCCACTAACTTAGCGAATCTTACACTTCCAAAGTAGAAAACGAAAATCCTAGTTGGATGGATTTCTAGTGGGTGATTGAATTCTTATAATTCTATTTATCATCCTCAGGTACATCCATTATTGGAATTACAATAAACTATAAGTGAGCAACTCCTTGCCCATCACACCTCATGTGAGGTTCAATCCTTTACCTAGCCCCTAATGCTCAAAATCTCAGGTACATCTATTATTGACTTATCTTGCATTAGTTAAATTGATCCCATTGAGCTAGTAATTATCCAAATAATTTTAATGTCCTCAGGTACATCCAACATTGGCCACCAAACTATTTACATATTCACAACATCTCATGCTTAACAATTATTCTTACGAATATCTCTTAAATTAATTGCATCATATGCAACTATTTAAAATTTCTTAAAATAATTGTCCCAATAGAGGGCCCATGTTATAATTACTTTAATTATAGCATATCTAACTTAATCATTTATTTGGAAGATTTTGTGGTCGTCCTAATTACTATTATGGTTTCACTTTGCACATTATCCATTTAGCATGCATATATTATATATTTGCATACATTCCCATATATCTCATGCATTTATGGATAAACAGGTAAATATGGTATGATTATGGGCTTTCTAAGGGATTCAATTCTGAGCCACCAAGAATTGAATCAGGGCATTCTTAGGTGCATTTCATTCATTCATCTTACAAGAGTTGCTCAAGGAGTACATAATGAGCACTTGATCTTGAATTCCTCCCACTAGTCCCACCAATGCTCTTAACCTCCTTTATCTTCTTGCAATCCAATATTACATAGTAATCCTTGACATACCAAGGCGAATTTACAAGAATTAAATAAATGAAATTACAACCCAAAATTATTACAGCCTTAATAATACATGACCAAAAATAAATTAAAATAAATTAATTAAATTACAAACCAAAGAAACATAAGAGAAATAAATCCAATCACATTGGTTTTTTATAGTCCATGATCATCCATCATGCATATCATTATTTAACAATTAAATAAAATATAAATACTTAAATTAAATTGAATATCTCACATTCAACTTAAAAGTCCAACTTTGAATATGATTCAAACAAATTTAAGAATTCATATTTGAATCACATTCAAACAAATTTAAAAATTTAGATTTGAATCATATTCAAAAAAATTAAAAAATTCAGATTTGAATCACATTCAAACAACCTTTAAAATTCATATTTGAATCACATTCAAACAACTTTAAAAATTCATATTTGAATCACATTCAAACAAATTTTAAAATTCAAATTTGAATCACATTCAAACAACTTTAAAAAATCCAGATTTGAATTAAAATTTAATTATGTGATTAAAACTCTAATTAAACAATTTAATTAGACATAGGATAAGCTTTTAGATCATACAAAAATTATAAATTAAAAAGCCAAACCTTGTGCACAACATTGGAGACCACAAAGTATGCGCACCAATGGTGTTGGTCACTAAGCCGCCACCTTTCTTTGCAACCAGTAACGGATCTATCATCAAATGATCATACCACACAATTAAATCATTTAATCAACAATCTAAATGGCAAATATAGTGGCTCTGATACCAAATGAAGGAGCAGAAACATGAAAAACATAGGTTTGGATAGAAATTCAAAAATTTTCATCTAGGGTCACATGCATCATGCAAGATTAATTTTTATCTATTTGATTTCAATGATAAATAGCATATTAAAACTTTTTTAATATATTTTTTGGATCTATATTTGTCATTTAAGATTTTAGAATTAATAGATTAATCCATTAGAACCCTAGATTAGATCAAGAACAAGTGCACTAACCTTTTGATGCACTACAGTGTGTTTGGCACCTTTGGGATGCTTTTTTAGGATACCAGATGTTGTCTCTCTAGCTTGTCCACACCAAGATCACCTATGGCAACCCTTGAACAGCTTTTAAAGCTTTTTCTATGAATTAGAAAATCAAGTTTTACCTTTTGAGAGATTACAAATATGAACAGGACACTAGAAATAATTTCTAGTATTTTTAATTCAAGAGACTGTTTGCTAATCCCTTTGAATTGATGAGAGATGAAGAAGAAGAGGAGAGAGGCCAACCAAGGGTGGCAGCACAAAGAGAGAATGGCAGCTTGTGTATTTTGTTCTTTCATCCTTACACTTATATAGCTAGGTCACCACTTAAAACCCTTGCCACATGTCACATTTTGATTGGCTCTTGGTTTTAATTGACCCAATCACATTTTGCCAAGTGTCAAACCAATATTTAATCTTGACTTTAATCATCTTACATGATTAAAAGACATTTGGCAAGCTTATGTGTAGTGCCATGTGTTACCATCTCATGGTGCCACATGTCACCTTGTGAAATGATCGAAATACCCCTATGTCTTAATTTTGAGTTCTCAACCCAAAATAATTATTTCTCTTCTTCTAATTAATTTATATCAAATATAAATTAATTAATTAATCTCTATTAACTAATTTCTCATTAATTAAATTCATATTTAAACACTTTAAATATAAATTTAACTTATACTATACATCCAATAACCTAGATTTGGTTTCAAGCCATGGTAGGGACTTTACAATCTAATTGCAAATCAAACCTATTTAATTAATCAATTAAAATCTTTAATTAATTAATGAAATCATATTTAATTTGGTGATTACTTGTGTATGTGTGTGACTTACTAGGCTCATCACTAATTGCTAATGAGACATCATATCAACTCTTAATATCATCAAAACTCTTTCGTACCATAAATGATTTCTCTAAATCATTTTATGCACCTCATAGACCACGGTTAATACATAGCATAGCATGCCATGGCCACCCAATTAGTAATAAGGTTTACCTTAAATGAATCTATAATCATATGTTACCATGCACTAGAATCTCTCTGTTACAAAATCCCAATTCAAGCTGGAGTCATGGTTTATGTCAAACCCCATTTGCTATGAATATTATGTTTTCTTTTAATTTTCTCATCAGAAACTTTTAATTTTCTCATCAGAAACTCTTTTCTGAATAAATCTATCTATCCTGGCTAGGAACTTGAAACATCAAGAATAATTAAATGAACATAGGATTTTTTCCTTATTTACTTAGAGTAACAGATTCCATCTTGATCAACACCTACCTGTTAGTAGTATGCCCTAGAGCATATCATTTAGTATGTATCTTGTACATAATTTTATTAATAAAAGGCATTTCCACTTTTCCGTTTACATAATATATTTATGTGTAATAGAAAAGGTCCATTGATATTTTGTTAGAAATATTATTCTTAAGTTGTTAAGAATATGAGTGACAATATTTCTAGCACGAAGTATCATAAATAGGTTCACAATCGAGGATACTTCATAATAAGGACATGACTTATCCAGAAAGATTGTGTTCATGTTTGTTCCCAAGTTATTTATATTAGATATAAATAAGATGGAATGGTGAGTCTCATGCCATATAACAAACATGACAGGCACTTATAAATGATAAGTAGGCCGAACCAGTGACACTTATGACAAGCACATGGAGTTTACTCTTGTCAGTGTTTTGTCATAAATCATATCAGTGCATATAATCTTTAGACCTGAGATAGCACAGTTATCTTGTATATAGGTAGTTTGATTTTGATACTGCTTTCATACTTGTACTATGTATGGGTATATGGGCATGTGTTGGCTCCTGCTAGTTATATATGGAGGTAGGTGTTGATCAAGATGGAATCTGTTCCTCTAAGTAAATAGAGATAAAATCCTATGTTCATTTAATTGTTCTTGATGTTTCAAGTTCCTGGCCAGGACAGATAGATTTATTCAGAAAAGAGTTTCTGATGAGAAAAATCTTTTAATCAAGAACTGGAATTAAAAGAGAACATAATATTCATAGCAAATAGAGTTTGACATAAACCATGACTCCAGCTTGAGTTGGGATTTTATAACAGAGAGATTCTAGTGCATGGTAACATATAATTATAGGTTCATTTAAGGTAAATCTTATTACTAATTGGGTGGCCATGGCATGCTATGCTAGGTATTAACCATGGTCTATGAGGTTCATAAAATGATTTAGAGAAATCATTTATGGTAAGAAAGAGTTCTGATGATATTAAGAGTTGATATCATGTCTCATTGCCAATTAGTGATGAGCCTAGTAAGTCACACACATAAACAAGTTATCACCTATTTAAATATGATTTAATTAATTAATTAATTAAAGAGTTTAATTGATTAATTAAATAGGTTTGGTTTGCAATTAAATTGCAAAGTCCCTAGCATGACTTGAAACCAAATCTAGATTATTGGATGTGTAGTATAAATTAAATTTATATTTAAAATATTTAAATATGAATTTAATTGATGAGAAATTAATTAATAGAGATTAATTAATTAATTTATATTTGATATAAATTAATTAGAAGAAGAAAATAATTATTTTGGGTTAAGAACTCAAAATTAAGACACAGGGGCATTTTGGTCATTTCACAGTGTGACACGTGGCACCATGAGATGGTGACACATGGGATTACACATAAGCTTGCCAAATGTTTTTTTTAATCATGTAAGATCATTAAAATCAAGATTAAATATAGGTTTGACACTTGGCACAATGTGATTGGGTCACTTAAACCTAGAGCTAATCAAAAGGTGACATGTGGCTAGGGTTTAATGTGTTAACCTAGCTATTTAAGTGTGGTTATGAAAAGAAAAAATAACTAGCAGCCTCTCCTCTCATTTTTCACACCACTTTGAGCCTCTCCAGCTATTTCTCTTCATCTCTCATCAATTCAAAGAGATTAGCCATCAATCTCTTGAATTAAGAACACTAGAAATTGTTTCTAGTGTCCTGTTTACATCTCTAATCTCTTAAAAGGCAGAACTTGAATTTCTAATTAATAGAAAAAGCTTTAGAGGCTGTTCAAGGGCTGCCATAGGTGTTCTTGGTGTGGACAAGCTAGAGGGACAACATTTGGTGTCCTGAAGAAGAATCTCAAAGGCGCAGACACGCTGCAGTGCATCAAGAGGTTAGTGTAATCGTTCTTGATTTAATCTAGGGTTCTAAAATTAATCTGATTAATTTTAAAATCTTAAATGGCAAATACAGATCCAAAAACATATTAAAAGAGTTTTAATATGTTGTTTATCATTGAAATCAAATAGATAAAAAATAAATATTGCATGGTGCATGTGACCCTAGGCGAAATTTTTTGAATTCAATGGTATAATCTTGTGTTTTTCATGCTTCCGTTCCTTCACTACCTGCATATATAACTAGTAGGAGCCAACACATGCCTATATACCCATACACAGTACAAGTATGAAAGCAATATCAAACTCAAACCACCTATATACAAGATAACTATGCTATCTCAGGTCTAAAGATTATATGCACTGATATGATTTATGACAATACATTAACAAGAGTAAACTCCATGTGCTTGTCATAAATGTCACTGGTTCTACCTACTTATCATATATAAGTGCCTATCATGTTTGTTTTATGGCATGAGACTCACCATTCCATCTTATTTACATCTCATATAAATAACTTGGGAACAAATATGATTACAATCTTTCTAGATTAATCATGTCCTTATTGTGAAGTATCCTCGATTATAACCAATGTACGATACTTTGTGCTAGAAATACTATCACCCATATTCTTCACAACTTAAGAATAGAATTTCTAACAAAATATCAATGGACCTTTTTTATTACACATAAATATATTATGTAAACGGAAAAGTGAAAATGCCTTTTGTTAATAAAATATGTACAAGATACATACTAAATGATATGCTCTAGGGCATACTACTAATAAAAAAACCCTCACAGCCATTTCTTATCATTCTTTTGGCTGCTGTGGCTGATATGATAGTGGAAAGATAACCCGTTCCTTCACCCACAACTGTACTCTCATCCCCTTATGTTATTTGTATTGACATCCTCTTTATTCGACAATCTACCATCGCTTGATGGCTTGATAACCAATCCATTCCCAATATCACATCAAACTCATGGAATGGTAGCTCAATCAAGTCAGCTGGAAACTCATAACCCTGTATCCTCAGAGGACAACCCTTGTAGACCTTTTTCACCATGACACTATGGCCTAAAGGGTTTGTGACTTGTATGTCCTCCTCTAACTCCTCTATCTGTACCCCTCTGTCAACTGGCGGTGTGATACACACATATGAATGTGTGGAGCCCAAATCAATCAATGCACATACTAATAGATCATAAAGAGAAAATGTACCTCTAATGACATCAGCTGGATCTGGCTCATCTCGAGCTCTCATTATAACACCCCTATTTGTATAGCCTAGTATATTTCACTGTTCCGGTGACCGGAGTTGGTCCGGATAATTAAGAAGATTAGAATCATACTTAAGACAACTAGAGAAGCCATAAACACAAATAATTAGTATTTGTTAATTAGCTAAGTATAAATAAGAAAAATAGAACATAAGAAGTAAACGAGCCGAGAGTCACAGCGATGGGTGACCTTCTCAAGAACAACTGCGAAGTAGATTTAAACTCAAAATTCGAACTATAAAATGTGACGCTGAGGTCCTTAGGACCCTTATGAACACAGTGAAAAAGAGAAAATCACGGAAAAAGGTTGTTAAGCAAGTCAAATAATTAGGTCAGGGAGCAGGAAGAAATATTGAATTACTTACAAACCGGGTTGAACCGGCAAGGGGCAATTTGGTCAATTGACCCCGAGAGCTGACTCCTGACCTAACTGTCAAATAAAATCAGAGAAAAGAAAATTTTGGAATCAAGAATTAAATTAAAAAACTAATAGAAAAAAAAAAGAGAAAATGAAAAAGTG
Organism: Hevea brasiliensis; assembly: GCF_030052815.1. Taxonomy (NCBI): domain Eukaryota; kingdom Viridiplantae; phylum Streptophyta; class Magnoliopsida; order Malpighiales; family Euphorbiaceae; genus Hevea; species Hevea brasiliensis. The sequence continues at coordinate 86,001,118 of NC_079497.1, read as the reverse complement.
AAGGAAGATGACATCAAGCATGACATCATGCATGATGCCATAAATCCTATAATTAATAAATTTAATTATTTAGATATTTTGGTCTTCCATAAGTTAAAATTTCATAAAAGAAAAGAAAAGAAAAAAAAAACTAAAAGTCTTCATCTTCCTTATATGTGCCACCCTCATTCTCCCTCACTTCTCCATGGATATCCTTCATTAAAGCTTGCATTCAAGCTTACATTTCTTCATTAAACCTCAATAACTTCCATAGAAACCACATTAGAGTTTGTTATCTCAACCTAAGAAGAAGATTGAAAGAGGAAAGAAGAATTAAGATAGAGATTTTGTAACATCCTCCTGGTAGCAATTCCGCACAGTTTACTGTTCCGGTGACCGGTGTCGGTCCGGACAGCTAGAACTTCTGGAAAAAAAAAATATTTAAACTAAAGTGAAGAACCATAATTAACTCAAATATTAATAAGAAAAATTTAGTAAAAATTTTAGAAATAAAATACAACCAAGTCAAATGAGCCGGTGCCCAAGCGATGGGTAACCCAGAGGGAAGTTGCTGTTCTCGCAATGAGGAGCCCTAGACCTAGGGAAAAAATTATAAAATAATTTTTGGGACTCCAGAGAAGGGTCATTGAGGTTCCTATGACATTAGAATGCCAAGAAAATATTTAGAAAAATTTTTCAATCGGTACAGACAATTTTGACTCGTTAAGCCAAACGGAGGGCATTTTGGTCATTTCGCCTTCAGAGGTGATTTTTGGCCGACTTGTCCAGTTGAGTAAATAATTAATATGACATAAAATATGAATGAATATTACTAGAAATTAAATTGGAAATGAGTAGTGGAGGAAAGAAAAGAAAAATGAGGAAAAAGGCTTAATTATGACATCAAAATGATGTCATTTAAAAGCCATACCCAATCAAAGTTAAACAACTCTTTTATTAACCAATAAAAGAGACAAACCAAGACCAAAAAAATTAAAAACACAATCTGCCATCTCCCTCCCCAAACCAGCCGAAACCCAAGCCTTGCCCTAAACCTCCATTAAACCCCACTTCCCAAGCTTGATTCACCCATTTCTACCCAATAAAATCATAACCTAGCTTCACTAAAATTTATCCTAGCACCTTGCATGATCTTTTGGCAGCCAAGAAAAGGAAGAAAAGTGAAGTTTGGGGCTTTGGAAATTCTGCCCATTCAAGGTTAGTGCAACTATAAACATAAAACTCTTAAATTTCATGATTTTGGACTTGAAATTTAGTAAGACTTGTAATTTAAATGAACAAAAACCTATGTGTATGAGCTCTTGAATTTTGGCTGCACTAGAAAAGGAATATGTAGGAGTGTTTTTGATGAGCTTGAAGTGAAATAGAAACCATGTTTGAAGTTATAAACATATGAGTAATGCATTAGTAGCTAACCAAGGTAAATGGCATAAATCATGAAAATGAATTAGGGTTTAGGAAGGTGAAAATGTGACTTGGCGTAGGAAATTGTTAGAGAACTTTTTAATGGTCAATTAGTGACTATTTTAGGTAAGTTGAGCACAATTTGGACTGAAAAATAGGATTGCAAAGAGAAGGAGTAAGTCGCCTAGGACAGCAAAGAATGGATCGAGATTTCAATCCAATTACACAGCCATAACTTTGGCTCTGTTGGTCAAATTGGTTTTTCGCCAATTGGACATGAAACTAGGCTTATAATGGCACATTTTTGCTGAAGAAACCATGCCCAAAAGACCAAAGCAAGAGGACCAAAACTCGGCCCCAATCCGGATACCCTGCAACTGATTCTGCAGAATTGACCAAATGAACAGTAACTGTTCATTTGGCCATAACTCACTGTAGATCTGGTCAATTGACCTGAAATTTTTACAGCAACAAACAACTTTCTTAAAGGAACCTACCCCAAATTATGGCCAGAACCTAACCCAAATGGCAGTGGAAGTCACTGTTCATGTTACTGTAGATATGGTAATTTCTGCAGAATGGGAATCCAGCCAGCTGTGGTTTTTGGACCATATCTGGAGTTAAAAAACTCTAAATGGAGTGATTCAAAAAAGGAAATTCAACTAGACAAACTAAGGAACAACTTTCATGTTTTACATTTCTTCAAATTCCCACAGCAACAGTGTCCAATGGAACAGTGAAATTGACTCACAAAAACTGAAAATTCTGCTTGTGTTGGTTTAAACTTTGAAATGGTATAAATGCTTAATGCCAACAAGTTTGGAATGCCAAATGTGGTATGTTGGGAGTGCCAAAGTCAATGTACATATTTTTATTCTAAAAGTCAGCATTTTTGTTGACCAATAAGATGAATAGTGACACCAAAAATTTGAAATTCACAAATTGAAGAATTTAAAAGTTTCAAATGCCCTAGTATACCTAACAAGATTGGTTTGGATAATTTGGCATGCCAATAGGGTTCAGTTAGCAGTACTGCACATGGCAATATGCCATTCTGTGATTTCATGGCTTGTAGCCATTCTAACTTTGTATTGACACTTGGCCTTGTGCCTGATATTATTTACAGCTTGTTAGCTGTTCTGTTGCACACCGGGAGATGCATATGTGACCGATGGTGTGACGGCCCGAGGTACTAGGTACCCAGTGCCAGTTTACCTGTTATCCAGTCCAGTCGTCTAGTGTAGGTTTACTCGGGGCAACCAAATGAATAAAAGTGAACAACGTTAATGAAATAATGGATATACCAATACCAAACAAAGAAAGCATACACATTCTATACACATTCATTTTCTTGCTATTTTCTTCTATTATATTATTGCACCACTAAGCATTATTGCTTAGCGCATTGCTTTTGCCACGCGTAGGTACTGGAGATCCCGATCGTGAGCCCAGTAGACCACAGACTGGGTGAGTCCATCCTGCAGTTCTGCACAGTGTCCGTGTCACCTCGTCACCTGCAGTGCATTGGTAGGACACTAGATGTCATTTTGTCATTTTGTAATTAAATTTTTATTTTCTCATATGTATTTGGGATTTATGTAATGTATTTTGAGGTTCATGTAAATAATAAAGATTTATGGTTATGTATGGAAGTAATTTGAGTATTTAATTGTTGTTTATATATGAGAACCCTGAGAAAGGGATGTTTGAGAAATGAAAAGGTTGTTGAGACCTGAAATTGAAAAATTGTTGAGATCTTGATATTGAGTTTTGTGATGATATTGGAGTTGGGAATGAATGAATTTGTTTATTGGAAGTGTTTTTAACAGGTTCCGAAGAACTGTTTTCTCCATTTTTAGCCGGTACTCCGCCGAATTTTCTATAAAATTTTCGGAACCTCAAATAAATAAAAATTTTGCTAAATGGCTTAAATAAAGTATATTTCATAAATTATATGCAAAAGCATGATATAAATTAATTAAGGTATATTAGAGTGTGCCGGTACACCGTGTGGCATTACTTACTCGGGTATACTGTACACGGGTAAGGGGTGTCACAGATTTGGAGGAGTTGAAGTTCTAAGAAAGGTTAGTAAGCAAACTTGATAATTTTAGTTTGATTCTCACATTTCTAGCTTGATTAACTTAGAAAGAAACTTAAAATGAAATGAAAATATTATTGAGGGACCAAGCTGAATTTCGGCCAGTATGTATATGAGGGTATTATCGCATGGTTTGAATGATTTGAATGAGTATATGAACCTCAATTAGTTGAGTGATTATAGTTAAAAGCATTGAATTGGTTAAATGCAACAATTAGTGTGAATTAGGGTTTTGGAAATTAGGGTTTAGAGACAAAAATGTGAGAAACTTGTAAATGATGTCTGTGACCTAGTTTAAGGAGAGAAATGGTCAATTGTGACCTAATGAGGTGTGTTCGGAGTGTTTGAATCAAAAGCAAATTCGGATTGAGTGTAGTTAAGCTACTGGTAGCATGAACAAGTTACCTTTGGGGGACCAAAAATGAAATTTTACATGTCCAATTGGTATGAGACCGATTGGGAATGAAAATAGACACTAAATTACACAATTTTCATTTAGGAAGCATGCCCAAAAAGTGACCAAAACCTAGTCAACAAATTGACCAAACTTGGAAAATCTCAGTCTGCCCTGTACAAACTGACCAAATGAATAGTGTTTGTTCATTTAGCCATAACTTGAGCTAGGTAGGTCTAAATAACCTGAAATTTGACCAGTGGACAGTTGAGATATAGATATAAAACTTTAATGAGGAACACAAACCCAAATTATGCCATAAACCAAGCCATTTGGCCACCCCAATTTGGTGACCTAAAATTGCCATAACCAAAATTTGCCCAGAAAACTGGGTTAAGTCCAATCCGGCAGCCATGGTTCAAACGGCTACAACTTGAGCTACAAACTCCAATTAGAGTGATTCAAAAAGGAGAATAAACTTAAGACAATAGGGAACATTTTCTATGAAGAAAGTTTTTCCAAATTTCAACAGTAAAATGACCAATAGAACAGTGCAACCTTACACACCAGAACTGAAAATTTGCCAAATTGCCTAAAAGACCTAGAATTTGACTAAACAACCAAAACCAACAAATTTAGTGATCAAAATGTGGTATGTGGGTGAAGTTGGGATTCCCATACCTATTAAGCCTTAGAAAGTCAGCAATTTGACATAAATAGCGTAATGTATAGTAACCCTGAAACACAAAATTCAAAGAACGTCGAGTTTAGCACATTAGAGCTAGGTAAAAGTGAAGTTAAATTTATTTTTGGATTTATGCTAAGTTATGGTACTGAAACACTGTGAAATTATGTGTTTCAGTTGAAAAGAACACCGAGAAAGAATCCGAAGAATCGAGTCAAGGCCAAGAGGCGACTCGCTTGAGGTTTGTGCACAACATAAAATTTCTGTAAACTATTTGCTGCATATTGTTTTGAATGATTTGAAAAAGTGAATTGTGACATTATTTATGATGCTTTGATCTAAATTGTTGAAAGTTGTTGTGCATGTTTAAAATGGCAATGCTTAGCAAATTGTTAAGATAAGTTTTGAAACCACATTGTCATGACCATATATTTGAACACCTCACTAGCATGACTAGTGGGGGTAATCAGTTTCAAATTTTGATTCCTTCTCTGGATGAAGTGTTGAGGTGTGCTAGCAGAAGAGGATTTGAATGGATATCCATATATTTGTGCTAGCTAGCCTTGTGATGTGACTTCTCCATAGCCTTTGGCTATTGAGATTATATTTATTTCAAATGGCATGATCTAACTGTGGGTTTTATGAAATGTGTTTTGGCACTTCGAAATGAACTTGGTTGGATTAAAATCTCATATTTCATGTTCAGCCAAATTTTTGAATAAATGTGATTTAAATTCTGCATAAAGATTATTTTAGTATGTTATGCACCACTGAGTCCTAGTACTCAGCGATAGCTGTTATTGCTGTCGCAGATATAGAGACTAGAGGAGCAGAAGATTGAGCTACTGAGGACAGGAGAGCTACTTGCTTGAAGTTATCGGGTATAATTTATACCTGATTGTAAATATTTTTTTTTTGATGTATGTATTGCACATAAATGTATGAACAAGTAAAAATTGGTCTTGAGCAGCTTGTATAAAATTTGTATAAAGTTGTAATAAATTTTAGTTTGAATTTCCCTTAATGTAAATTTTGTAATGATGTATATAAATTATTTTGTCCTTGATGAAATATGAATGGAACTATTTTATTTAATTTGAATGAAATAGATTGCCAGTATTTTAATGATCATTGGATAGTGGATTTGAAATTTTAATGTTGATAAATATGTTGAGAAATTAATTGAGATTGAGTATGAATTTGAAGCAGTGGTTGAAAAATTATTAGAAGTGTCCTTTTTTCAGGTATTTGAAGAATTGTTTTCTTAAAATGCAAACGGAACTCTATCAAAATTTTTATAAAATTTGCGAAAAAATAAAATGGGCCAAAAATTTCAACTAGCTTTCAACTTGAATTAAATGTTTTAATACCTATTAGTCACCACTTATAAAAAAATAAGAACATTGTTTTAAAATCCCTTGTAGGGTACTTAATGAGTTATCAATAAGTGAAGTTTGGTAGTTCATTAGGTATTCTACGGGATTATGTTATGCCTTACAGAGGGGTAAGGTGCGACACTCATAGCATAAGCATGAGGTGCTACCCTAGTTTCTCCCATTTTATTATTAGTTGACGTATTTTACTATTCACCTATTTGAAATTTTCAAAAATATTTTACAATAAAAATATCATTCATGCTCATCATATTCATCTCACTTTCAATTCTTGTAATTCACATCTCATTCATATATCTCAATTTCATATTCATTTCCATTCACGCACAATTTATATATATAAGTTCTCAAGTTTCATTAATTTACATGATTTATGTAATACCCCTATGTTCGGTAGTGCGTTCTACTGTTCTGGCGGCCAGTGTTGTCCGGACAGCTAGGATGCCTAGAACTACACTTCGATATGAGTGAGGAGACATAAAATAATGAAATACAAGAAAAGAGAATATATGAAAAACAAAGGAAAAATAATAGCAAAGAAATGTAACCAAGTTAAGCGAGCCGAGAACCCTAGCGGTGGGTGACCGCACCGGGAAGTCACGGCGTGGACCGTTGACTAGCCCTGGACTGCGGGGAACCCTGGAAAATATTTTTAGGACTTAAATATACCCCTATGGAAGTATAAACATCATTAGAAATATCAAAGAAAAATTAATTAATTAATTAATTAGTACAAAGAAAAGTGAGAAATCGAAAAACGGATAAAACCCGGTGTTACCAAAAAATCAGGAATGCAACCCGAACAGAGGCATTGTGGTCATTTGACACCCCAAATTGTCTTTTGACCTAAATATCCATCAAAAATAAATAATATTACACTTGGAAAATATAATGAAAAATTAATTTAGGGGTACCTAATGTAAATAGTAAAAATGGACGGTAAATTGACTAATTATCACATTTAAACTTATTAAATTATTATCCTAGCATGAGTGGAGCACTATGGGATTATATAAAGCACCAAATGGACAGAATTTATCACCAAAACACTTCATCTTCAACCTCACACACCCATGGCCGAATTGGAGCTCCCAAGCTTTCTCCATGGCCATCCCACATGCAAGCCCTAATCTACCATGATCAAGCCATCATTTCTTCAAGAGTCCTTCATTAAACTTATTCTACACATCATGGGCAGCATGTCGGAAGAAAGAAAGAGGAGTTTTGGTGAAGTTTAATCAAGCCCAAGTTGAGGTTAGTGCTTAATCTTTCCAATTTCTTTCACTAATCCTTGTGTTGAGCTTTGGGTAAGTTGATTTATGAAGAAATTTCTGAGGTTTGATGTTGAATAGGAATGTGTACTTTTGGCAGCCATGGAAACACCTTGAAGGCAGTTTATTTGTTCTTGCAAGTGGTGAATTAAATGATTGATTAAATGTATATTGTGTAGGAAATTGTTCGAGTGATGTATACTTAGTATATGTAAGTGTGAAATGAAATTTAAAGCTTGGAAATTAATGGAATGTAAATGTACCATTGTGGCAGTTTGTTAACTCTTGAGGAACGCTGGAATTTATGCTTGGTTTATGAAATAATGGTGTTGAATTGTGATAGTGGTTATGGCAGTTTGAGTGCATGTATGATGGTGAGAAGTGGGACATGTAAATGAGCATGAATTGGTGATTGAATTATTGTAAATTGAGTTGGACAAATTCTACACTTATTGGTGCACATTGAATGTAATTGTAAGCTGCCAAAATGACCTATAATATGTTGTGAATTATGTTTAGGCTATGGTATAACTAGAATGGGCTTGAATGTTGAGTTTGGTAAGTGTTAGGAGTGATCCTTGATGTGTATGAAAGAATTCCAATAAGGCAATTTGAGTTTTAGGCCTAGAACTTTGAGTGTGCGGCTCCAATTGGTATGAGGCAAATTGGAGGTGAAACTAGGCACAAAATGTGCCAACTTTCATGAAGGAAGCTTGCCAAAATTCTGCTTGCAAGGTAGCTTGAAAAATGACCAAATCCGGATTAAGTGCAATTGAGGCCTGAAAATTGACCATTTGGGTAGCAGTTAGTGTTTAGGCCATAACTCACTCAAAACAAGTCCAATTGACCTGAACTTTTGACCATGAATAGTTAAGACCCATATCTACAAGTTTTATGAAGACACTAAAGCCAAGAAATGACCACAAGCAAGTCCAACACCTTGCAAAATTTCGGGTCCAAAAACTGGCCGAACCTAAAATGACCTAAAGTGACCTAAAGTGACCAATTTTGATGCAATTTGACCAGCAATAGTAAAATGACCATAACATGGTTTACATAACTCAGAATGACCTGAAATGCTGCCCCGCGTTCCATAAGACATAGGTCTACAAGTTTGTAGTTTTGATCAAAACCCGATAACCGAGGGAACTAGGTCGTCCGGCTAGGTCAAACTAGTATCCCGGAATCCAGCAAATTGCAACAAAATGCAGTATACACGGAAATGAACTTAGTAACATGTGCCAACCCTAAAAGACTATCGAATGTGACATGTTAGTAACATTAAAACCTAAATTACCTAGAATGCTCCGAGGGTCGACATATTAGGTTGATTAAGCAAATACTAGCATTCAGTGAATTACTTATCAAAAATTATCATTAAAGACAGTTTAATTAAGTACTGAAACACTTCAAATTGTGTTTCTCAGTTAGCAAAGACTCAGGGAAAGGGAAGGAAACACTGAGTCAAGGCCAGGAGACAGTTATCAGAGATTTGTGCACAACAGTTATTTCTTTTGAATTTTTCAATTGAAATAAATTATTACTATTTGTATATTATTGTTTTCAATTATGGGGTTGTGATCGTTTATTTTCCTTCTCCATTTATGGAGTCGTGATCGTTTATTTTTCTCCCTCCCTGGTTTACCAGTTGAGGTGATCGGATGAGTACTCATTATATAGCTAGCTCCCTTCCTCATTGATTTCGATTAGTGGGGTTGTGATTGCTTTGTCATGGTGTACAACGCTGCATTGATCAGAAATTTTGTGTCATGGCTTAAGTTGTGTATGAATTGGCAACACTGTGTTCGTAAATTATTTGACTAAATTGTGTTATTATGAGCTTTGATAATTTGTGAAATGGAGTTTAAATTCTTATTGACATTTACTGTCTTTTGAATTTAACTATGTTTTGATTACTGAGATTTATTGTGATATTGTGTTAAATTCCTTATGACATTCATTGTCTTGAATTTAACTATGGTTTTACGTATCCATCATTTATATGATTTATGAATTGTGATTTAAAGTTATATTTGGTTAATGTTGTGCGCAACTGAGACATTGTCTCAGCGATAGCTTTTCATTGCTGTCGCAGGTAGACAGATTGACAAGGCAGCAGACTAGGCTGCTAGTACATTCGCGAGAAATCATCGGGTGTATTGAGTATACCACATTTTGGATTTTGTACTATAATGTATGTTCACTGTACGTATATATTGTTCTTGATTTTGAGCAGTTGTAAATTAAAATTGTACATTGAAGTTGTAAAGTAAATTATGAGTATTTTGACTTGTAAAAATTGTATTATATTTCTTTTATCTCAATCTTTGGAAAATTATTGTGGATTTGAGTTGAAAAAGATGTTGTGTTGTTTAACTGTTAAAGTGGAGATTGAGAATTATATTGAAGTGCTTTTACAGGTTTTCTGAAGAATTGTTTTATTCAAAATACAGAAGGCACTCCGCCAAAATATTTACAGAAATTCCTAATAATTCAAATGTGTTTTCTCTTTCATTTAAGTTCAAAAAATTTTTTAACACCTATAAATAGTGCTCACCACTGTAAAAGAAGTAAGAAAAGTTTTAAAATCCCTTGTAGTGTATTTAATGGGTTATCAGTAGACGAAGTTGGTAATTCCTTAGGTATACTACGGGATCATATTATGTCTTACAGAGGGGTAGGGTGTGACATGTTTTAGTGGTATCAGAGCTAGTTTTTAAATTTTGTTTTCACCTGTAATTTGAATATTCTTTCTTCATAGTACAACTGCTCAATATCATTGATTGATACATACAGTACATTACATTATAAATATGCACTAACGGGAGAAAATCTCCTTGTGTTATTTTTTCAGAAGATCTAAGATCCTCGCATTGACTATGGAAGAGGGTGATCGTTCATTCGATCAATCTATTGAGGCCGAGGTGCAAGGGGATGCCCCAGCCCTACATAATGTCAGTGGTTCAAAGAAGACCACCCGCATGATCGCAATTTCTCGCTCGCCAAACAGATGGCAACAATGTTCCAACAAATGGTTGGTAATGTGCCTACTCAAGTCCCAATACAGACACCAGTGGTACAACCACAGTCTTCTGCAAGGCAGTATGACAAATTGATGAAATATGGGGCTACAGAGTTCAAGGGGACAGTAGATCCTCTAGAGGCTGAACAGTGGTTAGAAAGGATGGATAGGGTATTCAAGAAACTACATTGCACAGAGGAGCTCAGATTTGAATACTCAGTATCTCTGCTACAGGGGGATGCTTATGATTGGTGGAAAATAATTCCCCACAGTCTGGTAGAACCTGCAGTGCTAACATGGAATGACTTTCTCAGGGAATTCAGACAAAAGTATGTCCCCGATGCTTATGTAGACCAGAAACTACAAGAGTTCCTAAGTCTGAAACAGGGAAGCAGATCAGTGGCTGAGTATGAAAAAGAATTTTCCCGCCTAAGCCATTATGCAGTAAATCTACTTTCTACCAGCAAGAGGAGATGCAAGAGGTTTGAAACCCAGTATCAGATTACAAGTGGTCGGATTCAAACACACTAACTTCTTTGAACTTGTTTCTCAAGCCCTAGAGTTGGAAAGAATTGAGTCTGAAGCTGCTCCTGAGAAAAAGAAATCAGAGAAGACAAAGAAAGAGGGAAAATCAGTAGAACAGAGTTCCAGTGGTCCTACTGGAAAGAGGAAGAACTATGGGGGACACAGTGGAGGTGGCAAGAAGTCTGGTAAGGGAAGACATTCAGGACAGAAACCTCCTCTATCTGGTCAGCAGAGTACCAGAGGTTCCTACCATTCCCGCCAATGTGAAAATTGTGGAAGATATCATGGTAGGATATGCTATAAGGCTATTAGAGCCTGTTATAACTGTGGAGGCACAAGAAACTTTGCCAAGGACTGCACCAGTAGTCGCAGAGTTGGACCACCTCCTACTACTGTAGAAGGGTCAGTTCAGAGCCCTGTCACCAGAAGTTCACAACCACCCAGTAGAGGTAGAGGCAGGGGTAGAGGTAGCCCAGCAGGCAGCCAAAGCACAGTGAAACATTTAGAGCAATATAGTGCTCCAGTTAGAATCTATGCAATGAGATAGAGAGAATAGGCCGAGACATCTGATGTTGTGGCTGGTACCTTCTCATCTTTTAATCAAGATGTGTTTGTGTTATTTGATCCGGGTTCTACCCATTCTTATGTGAGTGCTAGCATCATTGATTGCATTGCTGTTCCATGAACAAAAATGGACTTTGAGGTGCTAGTAACAAGTCCGTTAGGATAGGAGGTTAGGGTTAATAAAATGTATAGGGATTGTCATTTAGTGATCCAAGGACACACTTTTCTATCTGATTTCATTGAAATGCCCTTCAGAGATTATGATATCATCTTGGGCATGGATTGGTTAGCCAGGCATCATGCCATGATTGACTGTAGGCTGAAGATACCACTTTTGGTCTCCTCGATGCTGATGTGGTAATACATGGGGAGAGGCAATTATTGCCATCAAACATCATTTCGGCTGAACTAGCAGAAAAAAATGATTAGAAAGGGGTGTGAAGCATACTTGGCACATGTGGTAGACACCCAAGTGGGAAGTCCAGCATTGAGGGACATCCCTACAATATATGACTTTTCAGACGTGTTTCCTGATGAATTGCCAGGATTACCTCCGGAAAGAGAGGTGTAGTTTGAAATTAATGTTATGCCTAGTGTGGATCCAATCTCCATAATACCATATAGAATGGCACTCTTTGTTTATGTATTGTTTGACCTGGAGTCTGAATACTTTTATGTTAGTGTTAGAACTATATGTTCTGTTGTTATTCCTTTACAGGGGAATAAATATTGATGCATTAGTGATTAGTCCTTTAAGATAAGGATTGTGATAATAAGTGAAATTAGTTTTGAAAGAGTTTATCGGCGAAAAGTATTTTCTGACACACCATAAATTATAAAGCTAATTGGCGAGCCTAGTTAATGTAAGGCAAGAGGACATAAAAGTAAGATGCAGTAATGGAATTGCTCTAGATGAGGGCAAGCATGTTACTGTTAGTAATTACTAATGGACATTGTAATCAGAATAAGTTCGGATATCAGTGAATTCGAAAAGAATAAAAGATAGGAAAGTTTGATCTATTGGAATGTATCGTAGTAACTATGCAATGTTCTTGATGTTTGTACTGTAAGCTGCAGATTACAGTACTAACTTGAGATTATTGTGTAAAGCTACGTACTACCCGATAGTACACCTAGATGAGAATAGTTGCCAACGGCATCTATTTTGGTATAGTTATGCCAGGACAGAATTTAATTCTTAGGAATAAGTTTGGAAATCCTACTTAGGGATCTTAAACTCAAAAGTTAGAATATCGAAAGGTTATAGTTCAGTACAAAAAGAAGTAAGTTATAGAATATTGACAGATAAAAAGAGTTATGGAAGTAAAAATTCGAACAGTTGGTTTAAATATAACAAAGAAGTGCTACGAATGTGAGGAAGACTATGGACTAGAATGGTCAGAGGACCAATGACTAGATAAATGATTCTAACATGACCTCAAGGGTCATTCAAGAAGGAACATGAACTGAAATATTAGACAGCACAATAGTAAGAGGAGATTGGTGTTATCCAAACAAATTAAACGTTGTATTAGATTGTTAAAAGTCTTATACAAATTTGAGGAAAAGAAGATTATACAATCGTATAGAAAGGAGAAAATAAACGTATAACTATTGTAAGATGGCTATTGGGTAAAATTCCGTGGACAAAATTTATTTAAGGGGGGGAGAATTGCAACACCCCTATGTTCGGTAGTGCGTTCTACTGTTCCGGTGGCCAGTGTTGTCCGGACAACTAGGATGCCTAGAACTACACTTCGATATGAGTGAGGAGACATAAAATAATAAAATACAAGAAAAGAGAAGATATGAAAAACAAAGGAAAAATAATAGCAAAGAAATGTAACCAAGTTAAGCGAGCCGAGAACCCTAGCGATGGGTGACCGCACCGGGAAGTCACGGAGTGGACCGTTGACTAGTTCTGGACTACGGGGAACACTGGAAAATATTTTTAGGACTTAAATATACCCCTATGGAAGTATAAACATCATTAGAAATATCAAAGAAAAATTAATTAATTAGTACAAAGAAAAGTGAGAAATCGAAAACGGACAAAACCCGGTGTTACCGAAAAATCAGGAATGCAACCCGAACAGAGGCATTGTGGTCATTTGAAACCCCGAGTTGTCTTTTGACCTAAATGTCCATAAAAAATAAATAATATTACACTTGGAAAATATAATGAAAAATTAATTTAGGGGTACCTAATGTAAATAGTAAAAATGGAGGGTAAATTGACTAATTATCACATTTAAACTTATTAAATTATTATCCTAGCATGAGTGGAGCACTATGGGATTATATAAAGCACCAAATGGACAGAATTTATCACCAAAACACTTCATCTTCAACCTCACACACCCATGGCCGAATTGGAGCTCCCAAGCTTTCTCCATGGCCGTCCCACATGCAAGCCCTAATCTACCATGATCAAGCCATCATTTCTTCAAGAGTCCTTCATTAAACTTATTCTACACATCATGGGCAGCATGTCGGAAGCAAGAAAAAGGATTTTTGGTGAAGTTTAATCAAGCCCAAGTTGAGGTTAGTGCTTAATCTTTCCAATTTCTTTCACTAATCCTTGTGTTGAGCTTTGGGTAAGTTGATTTATGAAGAAATTTTTGAGGTTTGATGTTGAATAGGAATGTGTACTTTTGGCAGCCATGGAAACACCTTGAAGGCAGTTTATTTGTGCTTGTAAATGGTGAATTAAATGATTGATTAAATGTATATTGTGTAGGAAATTGTTTGGGTGATGTATACTTAGTATATGTAAGTGTGAAATGAAATTTAAAGCTTGGAAATTAATGGAATGTAAATGTACCATTGTGGCAGTTTGTTAACTCTTGAGGAATGCTGGAATTTATGCTTGGTTTATGAAATAATGGTGTTGAATTGTGATAGTGGTTATGGCAGTTTGAGTGCATGTATGATGGTGTGAAGTGGGACATGTAAATGAGCATGAATTGGTGATTGAATTATTGTAAATTGAGTTGGACAAATTCTGCACTTATTGGTGCACATTAAATGTAATTGTAAGCTGCCAAAATGACCTATAATATGTTGTGAATTATGTTTAGGTTATGGTATAACCAGAATGGGCTTGAATGTTGAGTTTGGTAAGTGTTAGGAGTAATCCTTGATGTGTATGAAAGAATTCCAATAAGGCAATTTGAGTTTTAGGCCTAGAAATTTGAGTGTGTGGCTCCAATTGGTATGAGACCAATTGAAGGTGAAACTAGGCACAAAATGTGCTAACTTTCATGAAGGAAGCTTGCTTAAATTCTGCTTTCAAGGTAGCTTGAAAAATGACCAAATCCGGATTAAGTGCAATTGAGGCCTGAAAATTGACCATTTGGGCAGCAGTTAGTGTTTAGGCCATAAATCACTCAAACGAAGTCCAATTGATCTGAAATTTTGACCATGAATAGTTAAGACCCATATCTACAAGTCTTATGAAGACACCAAAGCCCAGAAATGACCATAAGCAAGTCAAACAGCTTGCACAAGTTCGGTCCAAAAACTGGCCGAACCTAAAATGACCTAAAGTGACCTAAAGTGACCAATTTTGATACAATTTGACCAGCAATAGTAAAATGACCATAACTTGGTCTACATAACTCAGAATGACCTGAAATTTTGCCCTGCATTCCATAAGACATATGTCTACAAGTTTGTAGTTTTGACTGAAACTCGAAAACCGAGAGAACTAGGTCGTCCGACTAGGTCAAACTAGTATCCTGGAATCCAGCAAATTGCAAGAAAATGCAGTATACACGGAAATGAACTTGGTAACATGTACCAATCCTAAAAGACTATCGAATGTGATATGTTAGTAACATTAAAACCTAAATTACCTAGAATGCATCGAGGGTCGACATATTAGGTTGATTAAGCAAATACTAGCATTCAGTGAATTACTTATCAAACATTATCGTTAGAGACAGTTTAATTAAGTACTGAAACACTTCAAATTGTGTTTCTCAGTTAGCAAAGACTCAGGGAAAGGGAAGGAAACACTGAGTCAAGGCCAGGAGACAGTTATCAAAGGTTTGTGCACAACAGTTATTTCTTTTGAATTTTTCAATTGAAATAAATTATGACTATTTGTATATTATTGTTTTCAATTATGGGGTTGTGATCGTTTATTTTCCTTCTCCATTTATGGAGTCGTGATCGTTTATTTTTCTCCCTCCCTGGTTTACCAGTTGAGGTGATTGGATGAGTACTCATTATATAGCTAGCTCCCTTCCTCATTGATTTCGATTAGTGGGGTTGTGATTGCTTTGTCGTGGTGTACAACGTGGCATTGATCGAAAATTTTGTGTCATGGCTTAAGTTGTGTATGAATTGGCAACACTGTGTTCGTAAATTATTTGACTAAATTATGTTATTATGAGCTTTGATAATTTGTGAAATGGAGTTTAAATTCTTATTGACATTCACTGTCTTTTGAATTTAACTACGTTTTGATTACTGAGATTTATTGTGATATTGTGTTAAATTCCTTACGACATTCATTGTCTTGAATTTAACTATGGTTTTACGTATCCATCATTTATATGATTTATGAATTGTGATTTACAGTTATATTTGGTTAATGTTGTGCACCACTGAGACATTGTCTCAGTGATAGCTTTTCATTCCTGTCGCAGGTAGACAGATTGACAGGGCAGCAGACTAGGCTGCTAGTACATTCAGTGAGAAATCATAGGGTATATTGAATATACCACATTTTGGATTTTATACTGTAATGTATGTTCACTGTATGTATATATTGTTCTTAATTTTGAGCAGTTGTAAATTAAAATTGTACGTTGAAGTTGTAAAGTAAATTATGAGTATTTTGACTTGTAAAAATTGTATTATATTTCTTTTATCTCAGTCTTTGAAAAATTATTGTGGATTTGAGTTGAAAAAGATGTTGTGTTGCTTAACTGTTGAAGTGGAGATTGAGAATTATATTGAAGTGCTTTTACAGGTTTTCTGAAGAACTGTTTTATTCAAAATACAGAAGGCACTCTGCCAAAATTTTTACAGAAATTCCTAATAATTCAAATGTGTTTTCTCTTTCATTTAAGTTCAAAAAAATTTTTAACACCTATAAATAGTGCTCACAACTGTAAAAGAAGTAAGAAAAGTTTTAAAATCCCTTGTAGTATATTTAATGGGTTATCAGTAGACGAAGTTGGTAATTCATTAGGTATACTACGGGATCATGTTATGCCTTACAGAGGGATAGGGTGTGACAATTTACAGACTGATTACATAAATTCATAATTTACATGATCTACAAATTAATAACAGCTCAATAATCTATATTTCAACATACAATTCATAGTTTACATTACAAATAATAACTAATTATGATGTACAAAATACATAATATGATCTATATGGGCCCTATCTACATCCATTGCTGAGGAGGTGACAACCTTAAACACTCTGCATATCAGAACTCCAAACTCTCTGTTTGGTATTCGCTGGGCTTTAACTTTAGTACCTGCGAGAGGAAACAAATCCATCGCGCTAAGCATTGCTACTTAGTGGTGCAATAATATAATAAGAAATAATGTATACAAATAAAATTAATTGGAGCATATTTTCTATACTAAAAAATTTTACTGGGTTCATATGAAATTTGCCGTACAGTATATTTTTCGTCATTTATGTTGCTCTCTAGAATCTCTTCTGTCATAAGTTTACAATAATCATTTATATAATGTACAAATAAATCTAAATATTTAGTTTATGTTTATATTGTTATGGAGGATGCATTTCTATTAATTAATTACTTTATGCTTATTTTGCTAGTCTTTCATTTACTCTTAATATTTTCTATGTGTTGTGAATTATTTCGTAATAATTAAATTTTTAATACTAGTTCAATACCTTTCGGATTTTTCTCACTGATTTATTTAGTTTCTAATATTTTTAACTTATTTCAATAATTTTTTTTTCTGCCAAGGTAACCTATGACAGGCTGACTAAATTGGATAACGGGTCATTGGCACTGGACACCACGGTACCTCGGGCTGTCATAACGTGGGACGCAGAACGTCAACCACATATGCAGTCAGTGTGGCTAAAAAGCCATGATATCACATAATCGGGCATAAAAGCCATGAGCGCAGGCATAAAGCCATGAATACAGGCATAAAGCCTTTCGCAGTACTGCTAAAATAATAACCTATTGGCATGCCCAACTATCCAATCTGACACACATTTCTAGGTAATACAAAGGCACATAATATCATTAAATACTAATAAATTGTGTTTTATGACTTTATTATTTCATGATAAATTTCAATTATAATTTATACACTCATTTGATCATTTATATGATCACAATTTACATCAATTATCCTTTTATACCATTGTACTCAAAGTACTTTTCCTTTCTACAATAATAAGAACTAATGTCTCATTCATACATTAATATGGTTCATTTACTCATTCATTATGTTATTCATATTGATCACAATTCTAAACATTGGTTCACATGTACCATTGTATTTAAAACATTTTTCCTTTCTCTCTTGATGGGAACTTAAATCCCAAATGGCACTTTTATCTCATTTATGCATACAAAAATCTATTTATGTAAAGAACATTTCATACTTCAAGTTGTTTTGCTAATATATTATGAATTCCACTGGTGTTGGGAGTATAAATCTCAATTATCTATTCCAAGTAATCCATGAACATTTCATGGATTCCAAATTTCATGCCTTAATTTCCTCTACCAATTTAGTTCTTACACTTTGTATCTTTGTATTACTATTCACCATACTATTCACTCAAATTGTTGACTTTTTTATACATAATAAATTTAATAAACCTAAGTTCACCAAGATACCACATTTTGCATTCTAAAGTTGTTGGTATTGGTTGCCAATACCATTTCAAAGCTTAGTGTTGGTTACTTTACAATTTTCATATTTCAAGCACTAAGTTTACTGTTCCATTAGTCATTTGTACAGTAGGAATTTGACAAAATTGTCTTCATGAAAGTTGTTCCTTATTGTGTCTAGTTACATTTCTTTTTTCGTATCACTCCATTTGGTGTTTTGTAGCCCAAGTTATGGTCATTTACCATAACTTGCCAGATTAAGCTATGCCCAGAATTTCTAGGCAATTTGGTTCTGCCAGATTTGGTGACCTAAGTTTGGTTGGCAATTTGACTAGGTTATGCTTAGAATTTGGATTTGTGTTCCATATGAAAGTTGTAGGGCTATGTCTCATCTTTCTGCTGATAAAATTTTAGATCAATTGAACTTTTCTACACTAAGTTATGACCATTTGAATAAACATTATTTATTTTGCCATTTTCCAGGGACAGCATGTTGGTCACCCAGATTAGGATAATTCTTAGGTCAACTTAGTTTGGTTTGCTGGGCAGGATTTCTCCACCAAAGTTGTGACATTATGTGTCTAGTTTCATGTCCAATTGGCCTTGCACCAATTAAACCTATACAACTCCAGTTATAAATGGCCAACCTACTGGACTCACAACCAGTCCTGCAGGTCACCAAGGGCAGCATGCCTAAACTCAACTCCATTATCCTTACTCACTTCAATTCCTCCTCACACACATTCAAATGGTCACTAATTGACCATTACAAGGTTAATATACTATTACATAAGCAAAACTCTAATTTTTCACAAACCCTAATTTCTAAAGTGTCCATTTTATGTTATCCATGCCATCTAACACATCCAACACACATGATTCAACATCTAACTCAAGTTTTCTCATCACAAACCACTTTTAAACAATTCAATTCATACAAATCAACAAATTTCATCCTTCTCCCATGGCTGCCAATTCTCATACATACTTCAATATAATTGTTTTTTTCAATTCTACAATAAATTCTCATTTAATTTGTCTTCCTAACAAAGATTAAAAAGATAAGGAAGTAAGTATAGGCACTAACCCTTTTTGAGTAGAATTTTCCCAAGCAATTCCTTCACTTTCTTGGCTTTTCTTGGCTACCAAACACTTTCCCAAGAGGTAAAATCAAGTTTTGGTGAAGAAGACTAGAGGTTTTATGGTGGAATTGAGTGGGAGAATGTAGCTTTAATGAAGAATTAATGGAGGAAGAGTGTCACACCCCGGCTTAGTGGGCCCCAGCTCAAGCCCCTCTATGGGTGGCCATCTTGCCGGCGTACCCCTCTAGAGGCCGGCGACGCAACTCAAATCGGTACTGTCCGCTTTGGTGGAGTTCAATCCCTTCGCCCTGCAGATCTAGGATTCGAACCCATATCACCTCACGGATTTGCTTCGCCTCTTACCAATTGAGCTCCTCCCGGTAGCAATTCCGAACATTCTACTGTTCCGGTGACCGATGTCGGTCTGGACAGCTAGAACGTCTGGAAAAAAAAAAAATTAAACTAAAGTGAGGAACCAAAATTAACTCAAATACTAATAAGAAAAATTTAGTAAAAATTTTAGAAATAAAATACAACTAAGTCAAATGAGCCGGTGCCCAAGCGATGGGTAACCGGAGGGAAGTTGCGGTTCTCGCAACGAGGAGCCCTAGACCCAAGGAAAAATTCATAAAATAATTTTTGGGACTCCAGAGAAGGGTCATTGAGGTTCCTATGGCATTAGAATGCCAAGAAAATATTTAGAAAAATTTATCAATCGGTACAGATAATTTTGACCCGTTAAGCCAAACGGAGGGCATTTTGGTCATTTCGCCTTCAGAGGTGATTTTTGGCCGACTTGTCCAGTTAAGTAAATAATTAATATGACATAAAATATGAATAAATATTGCTAAAAATTAAATTGAAATGTGGTAGAAAAGAAAAGCAAAGAAAAATCAAAATAATGCAAATAATGACATCACATGATGTCACTCACTCACTCCCAACCAATTACAAGTTAATAAGCTTTATTAAAACACTTAAAAGAGTCAAAGAAGACCAAAAATTCTGGTCATCTTTTTTCTTCTTCTTCTTCCTCAAGACGTGAAACCCATCTTCCCCTCTCCCTCCATTAAAGCTCTTGTTTCAAGCTTGATTCCCTTCACTTCCCACCATAAAATCTCTTCTTCTTTTCATTAAAATTTGTCCACACCTCTTGGGGAAGTGTTTGGCAGCCTAGAAAGTGAAGGAAAGTGAAGTTTTGAGTGGGGAAAAATCTGCCCTAATCAAGGTTAGTGCATTAGACACTTAAAACTTCTTATTTTCATGAATTGTAACTTGTATTGAGTGAGAATTGCAACTAAAATGAACAAGAATTATGTGTATACATACTATGAATTTTTGGCAGCCCTTGTGAAGGAATTATTTTGATTGTTTTGATGGACTTAAAGTGGGCTATAGATCAAGTTTAAACCATGTGTGCATGTGATTATTGAAGGAGCTAGTATTTAAGGTGTTGTGAAAACCTATAATGGAACTAGGGTTTTGAAGAGTGAAAATTTGACTTGGCTTAGGAAATTATTAGAGCACATTTTAATGGTCAATTAGTGACCATTTTAGGTATGTTGACCATGAATTGGACTGAAAAATGGGATTGCAAAGTGAAGATGTAGGCTGCCCTAGGACAGCGGTAGAGGGACTGAAAATTCAGTCCAATTACACAGCCATAACTTGGGCTGTGTTGGTCCAATTGGTGTTTGGCCAATTGGACATGAAACTAGGCTTATAATGACACATTTTTGCTGAAGAAACCATGCCCAAAAGACCAAAGCAAGAGGACCAAAACTTGGCCCCAATCCGGATCCCCGGCACCTGCAGAAATGACCAAATGAACAGTAACTGTTCATTTGGCCATAACTCACTGTAGATTTGGTCAATTGACCTGAAATTTTTACATCAACAAGTTAAGACATAGACAAACAACTTTCATGAAGAAACCTACCCCAAATTATGACCAGAACCTAACCCAAATGGCAGTCACAGTTACTGTTCAAACCTGCAACTCTGCAGATTTTCATTTGAGCAGCAATGTTTGGAGGACTATAAATCTCTCTAGAAAACTCGGATTTAGACGATTCTTGAACCGATAGAAACCTAAGACATAGTAGAACATTTCATATGAAGAAAGTTAGACCAAATTATGAACTTAACTTGATCAAATCACTGACCAAAGTTGGACCAAAATCTGTCAAAACCCAAAAGTGCAGTATGAACAGTACCCGTGAACAGTAAACTTATTTTGGCCATAACTTGAGCTACAAAACTCCGATTGAGGTGATCCAAAAATGAGAATACACTTAAGACAATAAGGAACATATTCTATGAAGGAAGATTTGTCAAATTCCAACAGTAGACCGACCAATGGAACAGTGTAACCTCGGAGCACCAAAATCGAAAATTGGCAATTTTGCCAAAATGACCAAAGCTTTGAGAAAGTGACCAAAACCAACAAGTTTTAAGTGAAAAATGTAGTATGTTTGAAGTGCCAAAGTCAATGTACATATTTTCTATGCAAAAGTCAACATTTTAGTTGACTAATAAAGTGAATGGTGATATGAAAACTTGAAATAAGCTTGGAAATGGATTTGGTAATTGATTCCAACAAGTTTTAAATGCAAAATGTGGTACATCGGGAGTGTTAAAACCAATGTACCTATTGTCTATGCAAAAGTCAACATTTTTGTTGACCAATGAGGTGAATAGTGACACCAAAACTTGAAATTCAAAATTTGAAATTAGAAATGCATGTAGGGGACTTTAAATTGCAATTGGCAATTGATACTAGCAAATGTAAAACTCAAAATGTGGGATCTTGGTGTAATTAGAATTAACATATCCCTTAAGTATGAAAAAGTCAACATTTTGGTTGACTAGTAAGGTGAATAATAATCAAAATGAGTAACAAACTAAGATGAAGACCTAGAACCAATTCTAAGCTTAAATGCTTAGAATTGTATGACAAATATGGACTATGCATCCTAGTCAAAATTGTTAAAAAGAAATTAAGGCCATAAATTTGAAATCCATGAAATATTCATGGATTACTTGAAACATGAAAAATAAGTCACCTAATTGATGTGAATAGATAGTTAGGGCATATATGCCCATCACAAATGGAATTCATAAAATATTAGTAACTCAACTTGAAATATAAAATTTGTAACTACATAAGTAGACTCTTGAATGTATAAATGAGAAAGGAAAAATGTTTTGAATATAATGGTACATGTGAAACATTGTTTAGAATTGTGATCAATATGAATAACATAATGAATGGACAAATAAACCGTATTAATGTATGAATGAGACATTAGTTCTCATTATTGTAAAGAGGAGAAGTATTTTGAGTACAATGGTATAAAAGAATAATTGATGTGAATTGTGATCATATAAATGATCAAATGAATGTATGAATTATGATTGAAATTTATCATGAAAAAATGAAGTCATAAAGCACAATATATTAACATTTTAAAATATCAAATGCCCTAGTATACCTAACAAGATTGGTTTGGATAGTTTGGCATGCCAATAGGGTATTGTTTTAGCAGTACTACGAAAGGAAAGGCTTTATGCCTGTATTCATGGCTTTATGCCCGTATTCATGGCTTTTATGCCGATTATGTGATATCATGGCTTTTTAGCCATCTTGCATCACGTGGTTGGCGTTCTGCGTCCCATGGTATGTGACCCTAGGCACCGGTGTCGGTGCCAACGACCCGTTATCGATCCGATCGTCCAAAGATAGGTTACTTGGGCATGGAAAAGTATAACTGTGATTGAATTGATTATTAAAGAAAATACGAAAATTAAGTATCAGGAATGATTACAAAAATACAAAGAAGCTCAAGATCATGAAGAAAATAATTAACGAAATGCATGAAGAAGTTAATATCATAAAACGTAATTAGCCCTCGACTAAACATTAAGTTGGTAATTATTTAGTTCTTATGAACACAATGGCTAAGAAATTATGATTTTTATTTGCATATTATATTTTCTTGTATTATTGGCACCACTAAGCTTTATGCTTAGCGTGTCGCTTTTGCAACGCGTAGGTACTGAAGATTTGGACAGAGGGCCCAGTAGACCACAGATTGGCTAATTCCTTTCACAGTTCTGCATAGTGTCTGTGTCACCTCACCGTCTGCAGTGCATTGGTAGGACACTAGGTGTCATTTTGGTATTTTGTAATTGATTTTATTTTCTCATGTGTAAATGAACTTATGAAATGTAATTTGATGTTCATGTAAATAATGAGAATTGTGTTTGTAAATGGAAAAGTGAATATTGATCTATAACTGGTACATGATTATCAAATGAGGTGAATGATTGAGAAATGAATGTGAACTGAAAAATATTGAGATTTTGATAAATGGAGTTGAGATGAATGAATAAGAATATAGGAAGTGTTTTTCACAGGTTCCGAAGAACGGTTTTCTCCATTTTTAGCCGGTACTCTACCGGATTTTCTATAAAAATTTTCGAAACCTCAAGTAAATAATAATTTCGATAAATGACTTGAATAAATTATATTTCACAAGTTATATTCAAAAGGAAGAATAAAAATGAATTAAGATAAAATAGAGTGCTCGGCACACTGAGTGGCATAACTTGCTCGGCTACACTGTAGTCGGGTAAGGGGTGTCACAAAGAGGGAAAGGGATGGGTTTGGCCAGCTGAAGCAATGAGGAAGACAATAGAATTTTTTTGTCAATTTTATCTCTTCTTAATGGTTTAAGAAGGCTTGTTGCATTTTGATTGGTTAGAGTGTTTTTAATGACATCATATGATGTCATAATTAGGTATTTGTTTTCTTTTTTTTTCTTTCTTTTCTACTCATTTTCAATTAAATTTTTAGCAATATTTATTCACATTTTATGTCATAATAATTATTTACTTCACTGGACAAGTCGGCCAAAAATCATATCTAAAGACGAAATGACAAAAATGCCCTCCGTTTGGCTTAATAGACTAAAATTGTCTGTACCAATTGAAAAATTTTTCTAAACCTTTTCTTGGCATTCTAATGCCATAGAAACCTCAATGACTATTCTCTGGAGTTCCTAAAATTATTTTATGAATTTTCTCCTAGGTCTAGGGCTCTTAGTTGCGAGATCTGCAACTTCCCACTAGGTTACCCATCGCTAGGGCACAGGCTCATTTAACTTAGTTGTATTTTATTTCTAAAATTTTTCCTAAATTTTTCTTATTAATATTTGAGTTATTTATGATTTCTCACTCTAATCTAAATATTTTTCCAAACGTTCAAATTATCCAGACCGACACCGGTCACCAGAACAGTAAAATGTACGGAGTTGTTACAGGGAGGGTGCTACAATTCTTTCCCTCTAACAAAAATTTCGTCCTCAAAATTTGCCTGACATAAGTAATCGACGAACTGCTACCTCCTTACTTCTACACCTTTCTGTGTTATTATACTTCACTTTCTCCTTAGTCTCAATCCTATCATTCAACAGTTCTGTACTAATCCTTTTTCATCTTAAATACAGTCTCTTTCTAATCTCTATTCGCTATCTCATTGTCTTTTCACTCCCTTATTCCATACCTTAACCTAAAATAAACGGGAAATACAGAACTGCAATAGTGTCACCTGGACTCTTATGAATGCAATGCATAATATGTAGTTTATCTAGGTCCAGAAATGCCTAAATCGCACTCTGATACTAATAAATGTAACACCTCTCACCAGACTACAGTGTAGCCGAGCAAAGTGTGCTACATTCAGTGCTAGAGCACCCTATCTTATCTTACTTTATTCCTTTAATAATTTGATCTCGTTATATTTTAATATCAATTATTTTTCGACGGAGAAACCAGCGAAGTTTCCCCCATTTTATTATTAGTTGATGTATTTTACTATTCACCTATTTGAAATTTTCAATAATATTTTACAATAAAAATATCATTCATGCTCATCATAATCATCTCACTTTCAATTCTTGTAATTCACATCTCATTCATATATCTCAATTTCATATTCATTTCCATTCATGCACAATTTATATATATAAGTTCTCAAGTTTCATTAATTTACATGATTTACAGACTGATTACATAAATTCATAATTTACATGATCTACAAATTAATTATAGTTCCATAATCTATATTTCAACATACAATTCATAGTTTACATTACAAATAATAACTAATTATAATGTACAAAATACATAATATGATCTATATGGGCCCTATCTACATCCATTGCTGAGGAGGTGACAACCTTGAACACTCTGCAGATCAAAACTCCAAAATCTCTAGTTGGTATTCGTTGGCCTTTAACTTCAGTACCTGCACGAGGAAACAAATCCATTGCGCTAAGCATTACTGCTTAATGGTGCAATAATATAACAAGAAATAATGTATACAAATACAAATAATTAGAGCATATTTTCTATACTAAAAAATTTTACTGGGTTCATATGAAATTTGCCATACAGTGTATTTTTTGTCATTTATGTTGCTCTCTAGAATATCTTCTGTGATAAGTTTACAATAATCATTTATATAATATACAAATAAATCTAAATATTTAGTTTATGTTTATATTATTATGGAGGATGCATTTCTATTAATTACTTACTTTATGCTTATTTTTCTAGTCTTTCATTTACTCTCTTAATATTTTCCATGTGTTGTGAATTATTTAGTAATAATTAAATTCTTACTACTAGTTTAATACCTTTCGGATTTTTCTCACTGATTTATTTAGTTTCTAATATTTTTAACTTATTTCAATAAATTTTTTTTTCTGCCCAGGTAACCTATGACAGGCTAACTAAACTGGATAACTGGTCGTTGGCACTGGACACCGTGGTGCCTCGGGCTGTTATACCGAGGGACGTAGAACGTCAACCACATATGTAGTCAGTATGGCTAAAAAGCCATGATATCACATAATCGGGCATTAAAGCCAGGAATGCAAGCATAAAGCCATGAGTGCGGGCATAAAGCCATGAGTGCGGGCATAAAGCCATGAATACAAGCATAAAGCCTTTCGCAGTACTACTAAAATAATAGCCTATTAGCATGCCAAACTATCCAATCTGACACACATGTCTAGGCAATGCAAGGGAACATAATATCATTAAATATTATTATATTGTGTTTTATGACTTTATTATTTCATGATAAATTTCAATTATAATTTATACATTCATTTGATCATTTATATGATCATAATTTATATCAATTATCCTTTTATACCATTGTACTCAAAGTACTTTTCCTTTCTACAATAATGAGAACTAATGTCTCATTCATACATTAATATGGTTCATTTATTAATTCATTATGTTATTCATATTGATCACAATTCTAAACAATGGTTCACATGTACCATTGTATTCAAAACATTTTTCCTTTCTCTCTTGATGGGAACTTAAATCCCAAATGGCACTTTTATCTCATTTATGCATACAACAATCCATTCATGTAAAGAACATTTCATACTTCAAGTTGTTTTGCTAATATATTCTGAATTCCACTAGTGTTGGGAGTGTAAATCTCAATTATCTATTCCAAGTAATCCATGAACATTTCATGGATTCCAAATTTTATGCCTTAATTTCATCTACCAATTTAGTTCTTACACTTTGTATCTTTGTATTACTATTCACCTTACTATTCACTCAAATTGTTGACTTTTTTATACATAATAAATTTAGTGAACCTAAGTTCACCAAGATACCACATTTTTCATTCTAAAGTTATTGGTATTATTTGCCAATACCATTTCAAAGCTTAGTGTTAGTTACTTTACAATTTTCAGATTTCAAGCACTAAGTTTATTATTCTAATGATCATTTGTACAGTAGGAATTTGATAAAATTGTCTTCAAGAAAGTTGTTTATTATTGTTTCTAGCTACATTTCTTTTTTTGAATCACTCCATTTGGAGTTTTGTAGCTCAAGTTATGGTCATTTTACCACAACTTGCTGGATTGACCTGTACCCAGAATTTCTCGGCAATTTGGTTCTGCCAGATTTGGTGACCTATGTTTGGTTGGCAATTTGACTAGGTTATGGTTAGAATTTGGATTTTTGTACTTCATAAAAGTTGTAGGGCTATGTCTCATCTTTCTTCTGGTAAACTTTCAGATCAATTGAACTTTTCTACACTGAGTTATGGCCATTTGAACAAACACTGTTCATTTGGTCCTTTTCCAGGGACAGCATGTTGGTCACCCAGATTAGGGTAATTTTTAGGTTAACTTGGTTTAGTTTTCTTGGCAGAGTTTCTTCACCAAAGTTGTGCCATTATGTGTCTAATTTCATATCCAATTGGCCTTGCACCAATTGAACCTATGCAACTCTAGTTATAGCTGCCCAAACCTGCTAGACTCACAACTAGTCTTACAGGTCACCAAGGGCAGCATGCCTAAACTCAACTCCATTATCCTTACTCACTTCAATTCCTCCTCACACACATTCAAATGGTCACTAATTGACTATTACAAGGTTGATATACCATTACATAAGCAAAACTCTAATTTTTCACAAACTCTAATTTTCAAAGTGTCCATTTTATTCTATCCATGCCATCTAACACATCCAACACACATGATTCAACATCTAACTCAAGTTTTCTCATCACAAACCACTTCCAAACAATTCAATTCATACAAATCAACAAATCTCATCCTTCTCCCATGGCTGTCAATTCTCATACATACTTCAATATAATTGTTTTGTTCAATTCTACAACAAATTCTCATTTAATTTTTCTTCCAAACAAAGATTAAAAAGATAGGGAAGTAAGTATAGGCACTAACCCTTTTTGAGCAGAATTTTCCTTAGCAATTCCTTCACTTTCTTGGCTTTTCTTGGCTGCAAAACACTTTCCCAAGAGGTAAAATCAAGTTTTTGTGAAGAAGACTAGAGGTATTATGGTAAAATTGAGTGGGAGAATGGAGCTTAAATGAAGAATTAATGGATGAAGAGGGAAAGGGATGGGTTCAGCTAGCTGAAGCAATGAGGAAGACAACAAAATTTTTTTGTCAATTTTATCTCTTTTTAATGGTTTAAGAAGGCTTGTTGCATTTTGATTGGTTGGAGTGTTTTTAATGACATCATATGATGTCATAATTAGGTATTTGTTTTAATTTTATTTTTCTTTCTATTTTACTCATTTTCAATTAAATTTTTAGCAATATTTATTCACATTTTATGCCATAATAATTATTTACTTAACTGAACAAGTCGGCCAAAACGAAATGACCAAAATGCCATCCATTTGGCTTAATAGACTAAAATTATTTGTACCGATTGAAAATTTTTTTAAAACCTTTTCTTGGCATTCTAATGCCATGGAAACCTGAATGACTCTTCTCTGGAGTCAATGAAATTATTTTATGAATTTTTTCCCGAGTCTAGGCCTCCTAGTTGCAAGATCCGCAACTTCTCACTAGGTTAACTATCGCTAGGGCATCGGCTCATTTAACTTGGTTTTATTTTATTTCTAAAATTTCTCCTAAATTTTTCTTATTAATATTTGAGTTATTTATGATTTCTCACTCTTGCCTAAATATTTTTCCAGACGTTCTAGTTGTCCTAACCGATACCGGTCATCAGAACAGTAGAATGTACGGAATTGCTATAGTGAGGGTGTTACAACTCTCCTCTGTGGGGTCTCCCATGAAGGAGCGGAAGCATGAAAAATATAAGTTTAGATCATTGAATGTAAAATTTTTCTTCTAGGGTCTTATGCATCATGCAAGATTCATTATTTATCTATTTGGTTTCAATGATAAACAGCATATTAAAACACTTTTTAACATGTTTTTGGATTTACATTTGCCATTTAATGTTAGTAGTATGCCATAGAGCATATTATTTAGTATGTATCTTGTACATGTTTTTATTAATAAAAGGTATTTTCACTTTTCCATTTACATAATATATTTATATGTAGTAGAAAAGGTCCATTGATATTTTGTTAGAAATTCTATTCTTAAGTTGTTAAGAATATGAGTGACAATATTTCTAGCACAAGGTATCACAAATAGGTTCACAATCGAGGATACTTCACAATAAGGACATGACTTATCCAGTAAGATTGTATTCATGTTTATTCCCAAGTTATTTATATGAGATATAAATAAGATGCAATGGTGAGTCTCATGCCATATAACAAACATGATAGGCACTTATACATGATAAGTAGGCCGAACCAGTGACATTTATGACAAGCACATGGAGTTTACTCTTGTCAATGCATTGTCATAAATCATATCAGTTCATATAATCTTTAGACCTGAGATAGCACAGTTATCTTGTATATAGGTGGTTTGAGTTTGATACTGCTTTCATACTTGTACTGTGTATGGGTATATGGGCATGTGTTGGCTCCTACTAGTTATATATGGAGGTGCTTGTTGATCAAGATGGAATTTGTTCCTCTAAGTAAATAGGTATAAAATCCTATGTTCATTTAATTGTTCTTGATGTTTCAAGTTCCTGGCCAGGACAGATAGATTTAATCAGAAAAGAGTTTCTGATGAGAAAATCTTTTTAATCAAGAACTAGAATTAAAAGAGAACATAATATTCATAGCAAATGGGGTTTGACATAAACCATGACTCCAGCTCAAATTGGGATTTTGTAACAGAGAGATTCTAGTGCATGGTAACATATGATTATAGGTTCATTTAAAGTAAACCTTATTATTAATTGGGTGGCCATGGCATGCTATGCTAGGTGTTAACCATGGTCTATGAGGTGCATAAAATGATTTAGAGAAATCATTTATGGTAAGAAAGAGTTCTGATGACATTAAGAGTTGATATTATGTCTCATTGCGAATTAGTGATGAGCCTAGTAAGTCACACACATACACAAGTAATCACCAAATTAAATATGATTTAATTAATTAATTAAAGAGTTTAATTGATTAATTAAATAAGTTGGTTTGCAATAAGATTGCAAAGTCCCTAGTATGGCTTGAAATCAAATCTAGGTTATTGGATGTATAGTATAAGTTAAATTTATATTTAAAGTGTTTAAATATGAATTTAATTAATGAGAAATTAGTTAATAGAGATTAATTAATTAATTTATATTTGATATAAATTGATTAGAATAAGAGAAATAATTATTTTGGGTTGAGAACTCAAAATTAAGACACAGGGGTATTTTGGTCATTTCACAGGGTGACATGTGGCACCATGAGATGGTGACACATGGCACTACACATAAGCTTGCCGTATGTCTTTAAATCATGTAAGATGATCAAAGTCAAGATTAAATATACGTTTGACACTTGGCACAATGTGATTGGGTCAATTAAACCAAGAGCTAATCAAAAGGTGACATGTGGCAAGGGTTTTAAGTAGTGACCTAGCTATATAAATGTTGTTATGTAAGAGAAAAAATAACAAGCTGCCATTCATCTCTTTGTGCCTCCACCCTTGGCTGCCCTCCCTCTCTTCTTCTTCATCTCTCATCAATTCAAAGAGATTAGCAAACAATCTCTTGAATTAAAAATACTATAAATTGTTTCTAGTGTCCTGTTTACGTCTGTAATCTTTGAAAAGGCAAAACTTGATTTTCTAATTCGTAGAAAAAGCTTTAGAAACTGTTCAAGAGCTGCCATAGGTGATCTTGGTGTGGACAAGCTAGAGGGACAACATTTGGTGTCCTAAAGACGCATCCCAAAGGTGCCAAACACACTACAGTGCATCAAAAGGTTAGTGCACTTGTTCTTGATCTAATCTAGGGTTCTAATGAATTAATCTATTAATTCTAAAATCATAAATGGCAAATGTAGATCCAAAAACATATTAAAAGAGTTTTAATATGCTGTTTATCATTGAAATCAAATAGATAATAATGAATCTTGCATTATGCATGTGACCCTAGATGAAAAATTTTTTAATTTCAATGATCTAAACTTGTGTTTTTCATGTTTCCGCTCCTTCAATTGGTATTACAGCCACTATATTTGCCATTTAGATTGTTGATTATATTATTTTATTGTGTGATTTGATCATGAGATGATTGATCATTACTGGTTGCAATGAGAAAAGGCGGCGGCTTGGATTGGAGTCCATGTGTGCGCAAGGTTTGCTCATTCCTAATGGTGCGCATGGTTTTGGGCAATGCTTGTGCAATTGTTGTATGATCTAATGCCCATAATTATGCCCATTTTATGTCTAATTAAATTGTTCAATTAGAGTTTTTACCACATAATTAAATTTTGATTCAAATCTGAACTTTAAAAATTGTTTGAATGTGATTCAAATCTGAATTTTTAAAGTTGTTTGAATGTGATTCAAATCTGAATTTTAAAAGTTGTTTGAATGTAATTCAATTCAAATCTGGATTTTTAAGTTGAATATGAGATATTCAATTTAATATAAGTATGTATGTTTTATTTAAATTGTTAAATAATGATATGCATGATGGATGATCATAAACTATAAAAGACCAATGTGATTGGATTTATTTCATTTATGTTTCTTTGGGATTGTAAATTATTTAATTTATTTTAATTTATTTTGGGCATGTATTGTTAAGGTTGTAATAATTTTGGTTTGTAATTTCATTTATTTAGTTCTTGTAAATTCACCTTGGTATGCCAAGGATTACTATGTAATTGGATTGCAATAAGATCAAGGAGGTCAAGAGCATTGGAGGGACCAGAGGGAGGAATTCAAGATCAAGTGTTGATTATGTACTCCTTCAGCAACTCTTGTAAAATGAATGAATGAAATGCACTTAAGAATGCCCTGATTCAATTCTTGGTGGTTCAGAATTGAATCCCTTAGAAAGTCCATAATCATACCATATTTACTGTTTATCCATGAAAACATGAGATGTATGAGAATCTATGCAAGTAAATGATAGATGCATGCTAAATGGATCATGTGCAAAGTGAGACCATAATAGTAATTAGGACGACCATAAAATCTTCCAAACAAATGATTAAGTTGGATATGCCATAATTAAAGTAATTATAATATGGGCCATCCATTGGGGCAATTATTTTAAGAAATTGTAAGTAGTTGCATATGATGCAATTAATTTAAGAGATTTTCTTAAGAATAATTGTTAAGCATGAGATGTTGTAAATATGTAAATGGTTTGGTGGCCAATAATGGATGTGCCTAAGGACATTAAAATTATTTGCATGTTTACTGGCTCAATGGGATCAACTTAACTAATGCAAGATAAGTCAATAATGGATGTGCCAGAGATTTTGAGCATTAGGGGTTAGGTAAAGGATTGAACCTCACATGAGATGTGATGGGCAAGGAGTTGCTCACTTATAGTTTATTGTGATTCCAATAATGGATGTGCCTGAGGATGATCAATAGGATTATAAGAATTCAATCACCTACTAGAAATCCATCCAACTAGGATTTCTGTTTTCTACTTTGGAAGTGTCGGATTCGCTAAGTTAGTGGGAGGACCAATTTAATTAAAAGACCATAATCATTTTGGTTAATTACATGATACATTTACTAATTAATCTGGTTATTTTCTGTAGTTAATTTTCTGATAATAATGAGCACAGAACAACCACCGCCATCCAATATTCTTGCAAGCATACTTGATCGCAATAGGTTGACAGGACCTAATCTGTCTGATTGGCTAAGAAATTTGAAACTTGTCTTGAACCTTGAACATATAGGATATGTTCTAGACTCAAATATTCCTAGTCCCTTACCTCCAGAGGCCACTCAAGAAGAACATGAAAGTTTGGACAAATGGAAGGAGCATGGTTAGCTAAGTGTTACATGCTTGCTTCCATGAGTAATGAGTTACAGAAGCAGCATGAGAATATGCAGAGTGCGAGTGAGATTCTCCTTCACCTACAAGAGTTATATAGTGAGCAGAGCAGGAATGCTAGGTATGAGATATCTAGGCAGCTATTTTGCATGAGGATGTCTGAGAGACATAATGTTGGGGATCATGTCCAAAAGATAATTCGGCTAATTGTGCAACTGGAACATCTTGACTTTAACATGGATTTCCAACAGCAGACGGATTTGATCCTTTAATCCCTTCCTGAGTCTTTTGGAAATTTTATAACAAATTCCCATATGACTAAGCAGGAATGCACCTTGGCTGGTCCAGTCAACATGCTAGTTATTGCCCAAAAGAATATGTCGGGCAATAAAGGAAAAGTGGTAGCTTTGATTGCATCTTCTTCTATTGGAAAGTCCAACAAGAAGAAGGGCAATAAGAAACAGAAACCTCAGATTCCTGATCCTTCTAAGAAAATAGCTAAACAGAAAGGGAAGACTAAAGCTGATGGAGGCAAAGGAAAGTGTTTCCACTACCAGAAGGATGGGCACTGGAAAAGGAA
Organism: Hevea brasiliensis; assembly: GCF_030052815.1. NCBI lineage: Eukaryota > Viridiplantae > Streptophyta > Magnoliopsida > Malpighiales > Euphorbiaceae > Hevea > Hevea brasiliensis. The sequence goes on along the minus strand of NC_079497.1, from coordinate 85,967,494 downwards.
CTGCCCAGAGTATCTTGTGTTAGTAGTATGCCCTATAGCTTATCATTTAATATGTATCTTGTACATAATTTTATTAATAAAAGGCATTTCCACTTTTCCGTTTACATAATATATTTATGTGTAATAGAAAAGGTCCATTGATATTTTGTTAGAAATATTATTCTTAAGTTGTTAAGAATATGAGTGACAATATTTCTAGCACAAAGTATCATAAATAGGTTCACAATCGAGGATACTTCATAATAAGGACATGACTTATCCAGAAAGATTGTATTCATGTTTGTTCCCAAGTTATTTATATGAGATATAAATAAGATGGAATGGTGAGTCTCATGCCATATAACAAACATGATAGGCACTTATAAATGATAAGTAGGCCGAACCAGTGACACTTATGACAAGCACATGGAGTTTACTCTTGTCAATGTTTTGTCATAAATCATATCAGTGCATATAATCTTTAGACACGAGATAGCACGATTATCTTGTATATAGGTAGTTTGAGTTTGATCTGCTTTCATACTTGTACTATGTATGGGTATATGGGCATCTGTTGGCTCCTACTAGTTATATATGGAGGTAGGTGTTGATCAAGATGGAATCTGTTCCTCTAAGTAAATAGAGATAAAATCCTATGTTCATTTAATTGTTCTTGATGTTTCAAGTTCTGGCCAGAACAGATAGATTTATTCGAAAAGAGTTTACGATGAGAAAAATCTTTTAATCAAGAACTGGAATTAAAAGAGAACATAATATTCATAGCAAATGGAGTTTGACATAAACCATGACTCGGCTTGAGTTGGGATTTTGTAATGCAGAGATTCTAGTTCATGGTAACATATGATTATAGGTTCATTTAAGGTAAATCTTATTACTAATTGGGTGGCCATGGCATGCTATGCTAGGTGTTAACCATGGTCTATGAGGTTCATAAAATGATTTAGAGAAATCATTTATGGTAAGAAAGAGTTCTGATGATATTAAGAGTTGATATCATGTCTCATTGCCAATTAGTGATGAGCCTAGTAAGTCACACACATACACAAGTTATCACCTATTTAAATATGATTTAATTAATTAATTAAAGAGTTTAATTGATTAATTAAATAGATTTGGTTTGCAATTAAATTGCAAAGTCCCTAGCATGACTTGAAACCAAATCTAGATTATTGGATGTGTAGTATAAATTAAATTTATATTTAAAGTGTTTAAATATGAATTTAATTAATGAGAAATTAATTAATAGAGATTAATTAATTAATTTATATTTGATATAAATTAATTAGAAGAAGAAAAAATAATTATTTTGGGTTGAGAACTCAAAATTAAGACACAGGGGCATTTTGGTCATTTTGCAGTGTGACACGTGGCACCATGAGATGGTGACACGTGGCACCATGAGATGGTGACACATGGCATAACACATAAGCTTGCCAAATATTTTTAATCATGTAAGATGATTAAAATCAAGATTAAATATAGGTTTGACACTTGGCACAATGTGATTGAGTCACTTAAACCTAGAGCTAATCAAAAGGTGACATGTGGCTAGGGTTTAATGTGTTAACCTAGCTATTTAAGTGGGGTTATGAAAAGAAAACACAACCAGCAGCCTCTCCTCTCATATGTCACGCCACTTTGAGCCTCTCCAGCTATTTCTCTTCATCTCTCATCAATTCAAAGAGATTAGCCATCAATCTCTTGAATTAAAAACACTAGAAATTGTTTCTAGTGTCCTGTTTGCATCTCTAATCTCTTAAAAGGCAGAACTTGAATTTCTAATTAATAGAAAAGGCTTTAGAAGCTGTTCAAGGGCTGCCATAGGTGTTCTTGGTGTGGACAAGCTAGAGGACAACATCCGGTGTCACGAAGACGAATCTCAAAGCGCGGACACTGCGGCACATCAAGAGGTTAGTGTAATCGTTCTTGATTTAATCTAGGGTTCTAAAATTAATCTGATTAATTTTAAAATCTTAAATGACAAATACAGATCCAAAAACATATTAAAAGAGTTTTAATATGTTGTTTATCATTGAAATCAAATAGATAAAAATAAATCTTGCATGGTGCTTGTGACCCTTGGTGAAAATTTTTGAATTCAATGGTATAATCTTGTGTTTTTCACGCTTCCGTTCCTTCATCTTGCTTCTCTAAAGGACAAGAAGGATACACCTTCGGAAGGTATGTCCATATCTTGTTATTTAGATTTTGATGATACTCATAGTTTATCTACAGCTAGGGTTTTAGATACTGGTGTTAGTTCTCACATTTCTTATGATATGCATGAACTAGCAAATAGTAGCAGCTTGCAATCTCGAGATGTTAGAGTCCAGATTGGCAATGGCTCAACTGTTTAAGTTTTAGCCATAGGATCTAAATCTTTTTACGTGTTTGGACATGTTATGTGTTTGGATAATATTTTATATATGCCTGATACTTTTAAGAACATCATTTCTATATCTAGTTTGATTAGAAATGGCTATGAATTTCAGTTCACATATGATGTTTGCAATATTTATTTTGGAAATAAATATGTTGGCTCGGATTATATGAATGATGGTCTTTATTATTTGGATAATAATGACAAATACAAAATCAATGCAAGTAATCTAAATGAATGCAATGCCATGGTGAAAATCAACTCTAGTTCAAAATATATTTGTCACTTAAGGTTATGTCACGTTGCAAAAGATATGATTGCAAAACTGGAGAAAATGGGGATTCTATCCTCATTGGGCTCTGAGCCTACTCAACTTGTGAATCTTGCCTTCAGGGCAAAATGACTAGATCACCCTTTGTAGGACATGGGCTAAGAGCTGAAAATATTTTGGAGCTAATACATAGTGATGTATGTGGTCCATTTAAAGAAATGGCTAGAGGTGGTTTTCATTACTTCATTACCTTTACTGATGATAAATCAAGGTTTGGGTATTTGTATTTGATGAAATACAAACATGAATCCTTTAAAAAGTTCAAAGAATTTAAATCTGAAGTAGAAAATCAAATAGGAAAGAGTATTAAAGCTCTTTGATCAGATCGTGGAGGTGAATACTTGAGTACTGAATTTGATGAATACTTGAGAGAGCACGGCATTGTTTTCCAACTGACTCCTCTAGGAACACCATAGTTGAAGGTGTATCTGAAGGGAGAAATCGTACCCTATTGGATATGGTACGTAGTATGATGAGCTATACTGATATGCCAATCTCCTTTTGGGGATTTGCATTAGAATCAGCTTTGCATATTCTGAATAGGATTCCATCAAAATCAGTATCTTCTACACCTTATGAGATATGGCATGGAAGAAACGAAGTCTTAAACATGTTAAGATTTGGGGTTGTCCAGCTTATGTCAAAAAGCTGAACACTGATAAATTGGAAACCATATCAGAAAAAGGTCGATTTTTTGGATATCCAAAAGATATTTTTGGATATTATTTTTATTTTCCTACATCACAAAGGGTTGTGGTAAGTAGAGATGCCACATTTCTTGAACAATAGTTTGTTCAAGAAGGAGGCAAAGGAAGGCAAATAGAGTTACAATTGTAGAATTCTGACCAAATAACAGATCAAATGGATATAGATCCATCTAGTCAACCTACACCTATTGATAAAACATCTACAGCTATTCTTCATAAAGCAATTAGGGTATCTCACCCACCAGTGAGATATGGTTTCCTTCATGAAGAAGAACAAGAGTTGTCTACTCATGAAGAAGTAGATCATGGAGATGATTCACTTACCTATGAAGAAGCTATATCAGATATAGATTCTTCAAAATGGATTGATGCTATGAAATCTGAAATTGATTCCATGTACAAGAATCAAGTTTGGGATCTTGTTGACCCACCTGAAGGTATTATACCTGTAGGGAACAAATGGGTTTTCAAGAAGAAAATTGGTTCTGATGGAAAGTAGAGACCTATAAGGCTAGGCTAGTAGCAAAAGGGTTTCACCAAAGGCAAGGAATCGACTATGAGGAGACTTTCTCTCCTGTTGCCATGCTTAAATCAATTAGGATTCTTAGCAATAGCTGCATACTATGATTATGAGATTTGGAAGATGGATATCAAAAAAGCTTTTCTCAATGGATATATTGAAGAAAACATTTTCATTGAACAACCTAGGGGTTTTGAATCCCAAGATGGTTCTAAGGTATGCAAGCTAAAGCGGTCCATTTATGGATTGAAACAAGCTTCAAGGAGTTGGAACATCCATTTTGATGAAGCCATTAAGTCATTTGGTTTTATCAAAAATGAGGATGAGCCATGTGTATATAAGAAGGTTAGTGATAGTGCTGTCACTTTCTTTATCTTATATATGGATGACATTTTATTGATGGGTAATGACATAGGTATGTTGACAACTGTAAAGATATGATTGTCAAATACATTCTCCATGAAAGACTTAGGGGAGGCAACCTATATTCTTGAGATTCGCATTTATAGAGATAGAGCGAAAAGAATAATTGGTTTATCCCAAAGTCTATACTTGGAAAAGGTGTTAAAAAGGTTTAACATGCTTGATTCCAAGAGAGGATTGTTACCAGTGAGACATGGTATCCATCTTTCTAAATAGATGTCTCCAAAGACACTTGAAGAAAGAGATAAAATGGGCAGAATTCCATATGCTTCGGCTATTAGAAGTTTGATATATGCAATATTGTGTACTACTCCGGATATTGCATATGCTGTTAGTTTGACCAGCAGGTATCAATCCAATCGAGGTTTGGAACACTAGATAGCTGTCAAGAATATCCTTAAGTACTTGAGAAGAACTAAGGATTTATTCTTGATATATGGAGGTGGAAACTTGCATTAGATGGTTATACTGATTCTGATTTCTAATCAAATATCGATGATAGAAAGTCTACCTCTGGGTATGTGTTCATTTGTAATGGAGGTGCAGTCAGTTGGAAGAGTTTCAAACAGAGTACGACTGCAGATTCCACTACCGAGGCTGAGTATATTTCTGCATCAGATGCTGCAAAGGAAGCTGTTTGGATAAAGAAGTTCATGATAGAACTTGCAGTAGTTCCTTCCATTAAGTCAGCAGCTCCACTTCATTGTGACAACAATGGAGCAGTCATACAGGCTAAGGAACCTCGGTCTCACTAGAAATCCAAACACATAGAAAGGCGCTACCATATTATCAAAGAAAGAGTTAGACGAGGTGATGTAGCCATGTAGAAAGTAGCATCAACTAAAAATCTAGCTGATCCATTCACTAAGCCTATGTCACAAACTCAGCTAGACCGACATCTTGAGAAGATGGGTCTAAGATATTGTAATGAATGGCTCTAGTGCTAGTGGGAGATTGTTAATAGTATGCCCTATAGCATATCATTTAGTATGTATCTTGTACATGTTTTTATTAATAAAAGGCATTTTCACTTTTCCGTTTACATAATATATTTATGTGTAATAGAAAAGGTCCATTGATATTTTTTTAGAAATTCTATTCTTAAGTTATTAAGAATATGAGTGACAGTATTTCTAGCACAAGGTATCATAAATAGGTTCATAATCGAGGATACTTCACAATAAGGAAGTAACTTCTCATATCAGTAGGTGCTGATCATATCAGTAGGTGCTGATCATATAAGTAGGTGGTGACATTTATGACAAGCACATGGAGTTTACTCTTGTCAATGAATTGTCATAAATCATATCAGTGCATATAATCTTTAGACCTGAGATAGCACAGTTATCTTGTATATAGGTGGTTTGAGTTTGATACTACTTTCATACTTGTACTGTGTATGGGTATATGGGCATGTGTTGGCTCCTACTAGTTATATATGGAGGTAGGTGCTGATCAAGATGGAATCTGTTGCTCTAAGTAAATAGGGATAAAATCCTATATTCATTTAATTGTTCTTGATGTTTCAAGTACCTAGCTAGGACAGATAGATTTAATCAGAAAAGAGTTTCTGATGAGAAAATATTTTTAATCAAGAACTAGAATTAAAAGAGAACATAATATTGATAGCAAATGAGATTTGACATAAACTATGACTCCAGCTCGAATTGGAATTTTGTAACAGAGAGATTCTAGTGCATGGTAACATATGATTATAGGTTTATTTAAGATAAACCTTATTACTAATTGGGTGGCCATGGCATGCTATGCTAGGTGTTAACCATGGTCTATGAGGTGCGTAAAATGATTTAGAGAAATCATTTATGGTAAGAAAGAGTTATGATGGTATTAAGAGTTGATATCATGTCTCATTGCCAATTAGTAATGAGCCTAGTAAGTCATACACATACACAAGTAATCAAGAGTTGATATCATGTCTCATTGCCAATTAGTAATGAGCTTAGTAAGTCACATACATACACAAGTAATCACCAAATTAAATATGATTTAATTAATTAATTAAAGAGTTTAATTAATTAATTAAATATGTTTGGTTTATAATTAGATTGCAAAGTCCCTAACATGGCTTGAAACCAAATCTAGGTTATTAGATGTATAGTATAAGTTAAATTTATATTTAAAGTGCTTAAATATGAATTTAATTAATGAGAAATTAATTAATAGAGATTAATTAATTAATTTATATTTGATATAAATTGATTAGAAGAAGAGAAATAATTATTTTAGGTTGAGAACTCAAAATTAAGACACAGGGATATTTTGGTCATTTCACAGAGTGACATGCGGCACCATGAGATGGTAACACATGGCACTACACATAAGCTTATCACATGTCTTTTAATCATTAAAGATGATCAAAGTTAAGATTAAATATAGGTTTGACACTTGGCACAATGTGATTGGGTTAATTAAACCAAGAGCTAATCGAAAGGTGACATGTGGTAAGGGTTTTAAGTGGTAACCATAAGTGTTGTTATGTAAAAGAAAAATTAACAAGCCACCATTCATCTCTTTGTGCCACCACCCTTGGCTGCTCTCCCTTCTCTTCTTCTTCATCTTTCATCAATTCAAAGAGATTAGCAAATAATCTCTTGAATTAAAAATACTAAAAATTGTTTCTAGTGTTCTGTTTACATCTGTAATCTCTCAAAAGACAAAACTTGATTTTCTAATTCATAGAAAAAGCTTTAAAAGCTGTTCAAGGGTTGCCATAGGTGATCTTGGTGTGGGCAAGCTAGAGGGACAACATCTGGTGTCCTAAAGACGCATCGCAAAGGTGCCAAACACACTGTAGTGCATCAAAATGTTACTGCACTTATTCTTGATCTAATATAGGGTTCTAATGAATTAATCTATTAATTCTAAAATCTTAAATGACAAATGTAGGTCCAAAAACATATTAAAAGAGTTTTAATATGCTGTTTATCATTGAAATCAAATAGATAAAAATGAATCTTGCATGATGAAAGTGACCCTAGATGAAAAATTTTTGAATTTCAATGATTTAAACTTGTGTTTTTTATGCTTTCGCTTTTTCATTTAAGATTTTAGAATTAACAGATTAATTCATTAGAACCCTAGATTAAATCAAGAACATGTGCACTAACCTTTTGATGCACTGTAGTTGTGTTTGGTACCTTTGGGTTGCACTTAGGACACCAGATGTTATCCCTCTAGCTTGTCCACACTAAGATCACCAATGGCAGCCCCTTGAACAGCTTCTCAAGCCTCTCCAATCAATTAGAAATTCAGGTTTTGCCTTTAGAGATGTTATAGATGCATACAAGGCACTAGAAATGATTTCTAGCAATTTTAATTCAAGAGAATGCTGGCAATTCTCTTTGAATTGATGAGAGATGAAGAAGAAAAGAGGGGAGAGGCTCAAAGGTGGCAGCACCAAAGAGAGAATAGCAGATTGCATTATGTTCTTTCATCCTTTCCCTTATATAGCTAGGTCATCACTTAAAACCCTTGCCACATGTCACCTTCTGATTGGCTCTTAGTTTAATTAACCCAATCACATTGTGCCAAGTGTCAAACTTAGATTTAATCTTGACTTTGATCATCTTATATGATTAAAAGACAAATAGCAAGCTTATGTGTAGTGCCATGTGTCACCATCTCATGGTGCCACATGTCACCCTGTGAAATGACCAAAATACCCTTGTGTCTTAATTTTGAGTTCTCAACCTAAATTAATTATTTATCTTTTTATAATCAATTTATATCAAATATAAATTAATTAATTAAACTTTATTGATTAATTTCTCATAATTAAATTCATTTTAAACACTTTAAATATCAATTTAACTTATACTATACATCAAATAACATAGATTTGGTTTCAAGCTATGCTAGGGACTTTGCAATCTTATTGCAAACCAAACCTATTTAATTTCAATTAATTAAACTCTTTAATCAATTAATTAAATGTCATTGAACTTGGTTATTACTTGTGTTTGTGTGTGACTTACTAGGCTCATCACTAATTGGCAATGAGCTATGATATCAACTCTTCATATCATCAGAACTCTTTCTTAGCATAAATGATTTCTCTAAATCATTTTAGGCACCTCATAGACTATGGTTAACACCTAGCATAGCATGCCATATCCACCCAATCAGTAATAAGGTTTACCTTAAATGAATCTATAATCATATGTTACCATGCACTAGAATCTCTCTGTTACAAAATCCCAATTCGAGCTGGAGTCATGGTTTATGTCAAACCCCATTTGCTATGAATATTATATTCTATTTTATTTCCAGTTCTTGATTAAAATGATTTTTCTCATCAGAAACTCTTTTCTGATTAAATCTATCTGTCTTGGGCAGGAACTTTAAACATCAAGAACAATTAATGAACATAGGATTTTATCCTTATTTACTTAGGGTAACAGATTCCATCTTGATCAACACCTACCTCCATATATAACTAGTAGGAGCCAACACATGCCTATATACCTATACACAGTACAAGTATGAAAGCAGTATCAAACTCAAATCACCTATATACAAGATAACTGTGCTATCTCAGGTCTAAAGATTATATGCAATATGATTTATGACAATGCATTGAAAAGAGTAAACTCCATGTGCTTGTCATAAGTGCCACTGGTTCGGCCTACTTATCATGTATAAGTGCCTATCATGTTTGTTATATGGCATGAGACTCACCATTCCATCTTATTTATATCTCATATAAATACATTGGAAAAAAACATGAATACAACCTTTCTGGATAAGTCATGTCCTGTGTGAAGTATCCTCGATTATAAACCAATTTATGATACTTTGTACTAGAAATACTGTCGCTCATATTCTTATCAATTTAAGAATAGAATTTCTAACAAAATATCAATGGACCTTTTCTATTACACATAAATATATTATGTAAACGGAAAAGTGAAAATGCCTTTTATTAATAAAATATATACAAGATACATACTAAATGATATGCTCTAGGGCATACTACTAACATCCCATAATGTATGCAAGCAGGTGGTGGGGCTAATCCCCGTGTAGCTGAACTCAGAGAACTACCCACTGATGCACTAGACTGCCCTCCTCCTCTCCTAGGGGAAAATCGAGATATCTGCTTCTTACCTTGACCCTGAGTCTGACCCTGAGACTCCTTGGGCTTCTTACTACCAGTGTTTGCTAAACCAGATTGACCAGATCTAGAAACCCTCTTGCATTGCTTGTCCTTTCTTGACTGCTCTTCATTTCTGACTCTCTCCACATCAAGGGCTGATGCTACCAACAGAGAGAAATCAGTGAAGTGGTTAGATGTCACTATCAGCCTGATGTTGTCATTCAATCCGTCCTCAAACCTTCTACACTTATCAGTTTCTGTGGGCATAAACTCCAATGCATATCCACTAAGTCTCATGAATTCTTACTCATATTCGGAGACTGTAAGCTACTTCTATCTTAGTGCCAGGAATTCTCTCCTTCTGGCCTCCAAGTACACATAACTGATGTATTTCTTTCTGAATTCACCCAGAAAGAACTCCTAAGTAATCTATGCAGGCTGTTCCACTCTCGATATTGTCACCCACCATCTATAAGCATCCTCCTATAGCAGTGACAGAGCACACTTCAACTACTGCTCTGGGTGCAGTGCAACTGCTGCAATACCCTCTCTGTCCCTCCAGCCAATACTCTATTGTGGATGGATCATCCTCCTTCTTATCCCTGAAGTCAACTGCCCCATACTTTCGCAGTTTCTCTAATGCGGATTTGTGTAAAGGTTGCCACTGTGGGGGCAGTGGTGGCTGTACAGGTTGTGAGGGCTGTGGCTGTGGCTGTGGCTATGGAGATGGAGGCGGTTGAGGCTGTGGGATGGCTCCGGTGACCTGACGGAGTAGCTGAGTCATCTGTTCCAGGAAGGCCTGCTGTGCTCTCCCTACAGTACCACAGGATGACTCGACTCTACTGCTTCTCTCCCTACTAGGAGCAGGTGTGTGTGCATGACTCTCTACCTCCTCCTCTATCAGTCCTGGAGGTCCGTGCTCTGAAGGATTGGATGCCAACGATCCTATAAAACAGACAAAGAATAGATCTACACTAGTGTCACCTCGATTCTATTTAAAGGCCCATGCATATGATGTACTCTATCTATTTCTAAATATCTAGGTCTAAGACCACCTAAACTTATGCTCTGATACCACTAAATGTGACTCCTCTTACCCGTCTACTGTATAGTCGAGCAAGAAGTGCCACATTTGATGCCGGAGCACCCTATCATGTCTTTTCGTGTCCATTGTAACTTTCAATATCATTCAAAAGCATGTAATTCATGTGTAGAATTTTTTTTTTTTTTTTTTATAATTTATTTCTGTGGAGACCTGAACAGAGCCTCCTCTGTTCCATTAGCATCTAGTGGGTTCAACTAATCACCTGTTAATATGTCCATATTCATTTCATACATTTTCATCTCATATTCTATTGTATCATATCATTTACAATATTTATGAGATCTCCAAAAGTATCATCTATTGTATTCAAATTACAAGTTTTCATTACAATCTCAAAGTTTAATTACAAGTCCAAAATGAAATACATCATAAATTAGTAATTACATCATGATTAGACATAATGAACCAAAATATTAGTCTATACATGGCCCTACCAAAATATAAAAGACTGGTGAGGTGACTCTGGACGGTGGCAGATCTGGTTGGAGCTCTGTTCGAACACTGCTGAAGCGGCTACTGCTGTGGCGACTACTAATCTCTTGTACCTATGTGATGGAAAACCAACGTGCTAAGCATAACGCTTAGTGGTACATAATTTATAATAATAATAACTAAATAATTTAAATAATAGTTCTATATAGGGTAAATTTCATAATTTCTAGGTATTTTATATTTTTATTGCACTTTGGAAACAATTAAAATTATTGAGATATTTTTCGTTTACTTATTGTATATTCAGTCTTAATTAATTATTATCAGTGCCCAAGAAACTATAACATACTATAAAAGATGGATACATAGGAGTATATGGGTTAGACAGCCATATGTCTACCCTGTATACATCTGTCAGTCATGAGGCCAGCTGTCAGGCTTGTAAAGCCAGAAATAAAGTTAGGCACAATGGCCAGTAAGTAGGCATATAGCCTGTAGAACAATCATACCAGACATATATTATCAGTTCATGATTTTCTCCGTAGGCACTCTGCTATCTGTAGTCCCTAATTGATATACCAATCGATTGAAACTAAATAAATAAGTCTAGGTATACTATAGGCAATTACACATTATTACATATTTATTTGAATGATCATATCAATTTATAGTGGAAAATAGGTCCCACATACCTCTTTCATGTGGTTTGGTGTTTAATAGCTTATTAGGGTTAAATTCCCTACCATAAGATAATTTATCTCATGGACCCTTCTTTAGTTTTAGTTTTTGTGTCCTACTTTTGCCTATCCATATAATCAGTTTATAGCCACTATTTGGCCATACTTCCTTTATGGAAGTTGTTCCTATATGTCTTATTTTTATTTTCCCTTTTGAATCATGTCAATTTGATTTTTAGAACTCAAGTTATGGTTGAGTAACCATAACTGATTCATTTCCATATTCTGGTTCCTTAACTAGGCAGCTTTTGGACTTAAACTTTACCTAATTAATGGAACATGTTGCAGTCACTTTTAGGCATGGTGATTTTAATAGAAATTGTTTTCCTATGTTTTTTGGTCACTTAAAATTTCTATTAAAAAATTTTCAAGTTTTGTGGAATTATTTATGGCCAATTAACTGACCTGGGCTCATGTACTCGGTGCCAACAGGTGATCAGTTCAGGTCAGTGACTGCAGGTCACTTTTTGAGGTTCTTAAATTCATAGTTTGAGGAAGGTTCCTCAAATAAAGTTGTATCCCTATTTCTCAAGTTTCTGGAAAGGTATGGCTCATCCCAATTGGATTTTTCTAGTGGGAGTTATGACTAAAAGACTATTCTGGTGTCAAGTGAAGTTTGGTCAGATTCCAGGTTTTGATGCAGTGAATTGTTCTAACTATTTGACCTATTTATGGGTTTTGGTCAAATTACCAATTTTGTAGGTCTTTGTCTTTGGACATTTTGCCACTGGTTTCATTACATTCGAGTTCTTGTAGACCAAGTTATGGCCATTTTTCCAAAACTGGTCAGGTGAGTTTATGTCCAGTAATTTCTGGGCAACCTAATTCTAACAGTTTTGTGACCCAAATTATGCTAGTAATTTGGTTTGGTTTTTGGCATTTCTGGGTTCAGTGGTCTTCATGAAAATTGTAGCCCTATATCTAAGCTTTCCAATGGTATCAAATTCAGGTCGTTTGGACTAGTATAGAGGGAGTTATGACTAAATGAATATGTACTGTTCATTTGGTCATTTTTTGGGTTTTATGTAGGGTCATCCAGATTTGGGCAGTATTTATGTCAAGTTTTGGATAGAATTTGGGCATGGTTTCTTCATAGAAAATGGGCTATTTTGGGTCTAGTTTCACTTCCAATTAGCCTCATACCAATTGGAGCAACACACAATCAGTTATGGTTCAACAAACAGACTAGACTCATTAAGTCCCAACCTGCAGAAAATGGCACTCCCAAATACTCAATTTCCTCCAACTTCCTTACTTCAATTGGCATGCATAACACTTCTATAAGCAAAAAATCAACTCAATAGGTCAATTTCAAGCACTTACATAAAGTCCTCAAATAATGAAAACAAACCCTAGTTTCAAAGTTCCAATTTGCACAAACACTACACATTCAAACTCCTAAACATATCAACTTATCAAACATTCTTATGGAACCATTTTTTATCACCTAAAACCATCAAACCTCAAGGGTTCCATGGCTGTCGAAAATCATATCTTCCTTTTCCCAAGTTTTTCTTTTGATTTTCATGAAATTTTTACTTAGTTTAGCATGCTTCTTATACTTATAAAAGAAAGAATAGTAGTTAAAGCACTTACCTTTTTGGGTGTCTTGTTAAACTTCCCTTCTACCTCTTTTTATTACTACCAATAGCTTTCTTATGGAGTGGGGAGGATTTTTAATGAAGGGTGTTAAAGGTTTTAGTGAGGAAATGGGGTGGGATTCAAGCTCAAAGCTTGAGCAATAATGGTGGAAAAATGGAGAATCTAGCCGGCCAAGAGAGAGGGAGAGAGAAGAGGAAGAAAAAGCTTATGGTTGGTGGCTTTGGTCTCTAGTGTCTTATATATTTATTTATTTTTGTGTCCTTTAATTTTTTTTAAATGCCATAAGCTTTTTCTTTTCTTTTCTTCTTCTTTCTTTTCTAATTCAATTTATAAAGTTTTAATTTATGTTAATTATTTAATTCTCTAAATTTTAAATTTTTGATATTTAGGTCAAAATTCACCTCTGTGGGTGAAATGACCAAAATGCCCTTCATGGTGCTCATCGGGTTATTTTTATATTTTTGGTACCAATTAATAAATTTTCTAAATTTTATTTTATTTTCTCCAAATTTTTCCTATATTTTCTCAACATTTATTCCTTCAATTTATGCCTCCTCACTATAGTTTCAATGTAGTTCTAGACATTCTTACTGCCTGAACAGACATTAGTCGTCGGAACAGTAAAATGTACGGACTACCTAAAATGAGGGCGTTACATCTCTATGTCTTGAAAGTGGGAAATTGTTAGAAAGGTTGGAAGGAGTTCAATTAGGAGCAAATTGAAATTTTGGTTATGTTTCTAAGTCTCGTTAAATGTTTCTCAAAAGGCTTTGTTTTGCTTAAGGACAAGCAAAGTTTGAGTTTGGTTGTGTTTGATACACTTATATAGATATTTTTAAGCATAATTGTATAATATTTCATGACATTTCGATAGATAATCGCATACATATTTGTTAGTTTCATTAACTTTTATTAATTCCATTGGTCTAAATTAAAATTTATGTTTTCTACGCTTTCTTTGGTGTTCTGAAAAAAATCCTAGGCATCAGAGTAAAGAAGGAAGCTCGAGAGGACTTAGAAGTAGGGCAAACTGCTGATACACCTTACATGGGTCGTGTAATCATAGCCAAAGACCCATGTAACATTCTTCCTATCACTAATTGAAGGAGTCCCAGAAAAGCCTCAGTACACAGGCAGTGTAAATGGACATTCCACCTTTGCATAATGGTGCTTCACTTAAAATCTATGATTTTTCTTAGTATTTAATGGTTTTAAATATCATCATATGCATGTACAAAACCATTAAACAAGCTAACTCAAAAAGATTAAATTGTTTACAAAATAACATAATTTTGGTCGAACTAAAATATGAACGGTAACTCAACATACTTGTTTGAATTGCAATAATTTTCCTTTGAGTTTTTACTTATTTCCAATTGCATCTCATGCAATATACAAATTTACCAAACTGCTTATAACATGAATTAATGTTCCTAATGGCAAATTAGGGTGCCTCTGATACCAATTGAAGGAGAAATTGCACCAATTATAAGAACAATTCATCAATAGGTGCAATCATTAGCAATTTAAAATTTTTCATAACCTAAGGTTTCATGCATCATGCAACCGCATTAAGCTATTGAAAAAATACATCATTTAGTCACACTAAATCATGTTTTAAATGCTAATTAAGCTTAATTGCCATTAGGAAACATTTTCTCCAAAATTAAACAAGTTAGGGTTTTGGAGAATTTCATACCCAATAGGCACAAAATCAAATTCTCAACACCTTATATGGGAAGCTAGGCCACCAATTGTTAGCCCTCTAACTTGTCCACACAAGCTCCTTGATCAAAGCACCCTGATTAACTCAAAATTCCTTCCTTAGCCTCCTTATGGTTCGACCAACAACAAGAACGGCGAAAGAGTATGTTGTTTTTGAGTTTTCTCTCCTTAATAAGTGGTGAAAAACACTTTCTCACTTGAGATTCAAGAGCAACAACACTTTATGTTCTTGAATTTTGTCTCAAGGATGAAGATGAAACTAAAGACAAAAAAAAGGGAGAAGTTGTCGGCTCATGGATGGGAAGAAGAAGACCTTATGCAATTTCTTCTTATCTCATTCATTTATATCTCACCTTTTTGATTAATTAAGCTAACAAGTGTTTGACTTTGATTGGCTAAGAAAAATATTGACTCAATCTTATTGGACCACTTGTTAAAGCTTAATATCAATCAAGAGATTAAGATTAGATTAATCAACATTAATCATGTTAATTAATTAATTAATTTTGCAATGTCCTAAATTTTTGAGCTCTGAACAGTACTATTTTTAGTCCATGAATAATACTATTCAAAGCTAGTTTGAAGACTAAAAATAAAATGAAAATAAATTAAAATAAGCAGCAAAAAAATTAAAGTGACCATCGGGTTACGGACTTAAATATCATTATAGAAAAGGATAGATTATAACCCAATGAGGGGCATTTTGATCATTTGACACCCAGAGTGGACTTTTGACTTAAATGTCCATTAAAATAAGTAATATTTATATGTTGAAAATGAAATAAATATATGAGATATAGATGGAAAATTAAAAAGGACACAAATGGAATTAATGGAAAAGTTATAAATATAATTATATTAATTAATTGTAATTAAAATTAAGACTAATATTACATAGCTACCTACACATATAAGAGACAAATAAATTAAAAACAAAAAGAAAAGCCTTCATCTTCCTCACTCCTCCCTTTGGTCAAACCCCATTCTCTCTCCCTCCTCCAATTTTCTTCAATCTTCAACCTTGATTTCCCAAGCACTCTCACTATATTTCCTCAAGTCCCCAACACTAAAACTTGTTCTTGAACCTTGCTAAGGTGTTTGGTAGCAAAGAAAGTAGAAGAAAGTTGAAGTTGGCAAGCTTGGAAAATTGCTAAGTGAGGTTAGTGCAAAATCAACCTTGTTTTCTTCTTTTATCCTTGAAATTAAGTCTAAGTATGATGGAATTGATTGAGAATTGATGAAAATGATGTGTGTTTGAAAGACCTAAAATTCAGCCAGCCTATGCACATGAAGTGTTTGATGTGTTTAATTGGATTTAAAGTTGAATTCTAACTTGGATTAAGTAATATACATGATGTATATGGTGAAGGTGCATGAAAGTGATGTGAATTGAGATTGTGAAGTTAGGGTTTGAAGGGAAATTTGGGGGTTTTGTGATGTGATACATAATTGAAGTGTTTGAAGTCAAATATTGACCAATTGATGTGAATTGGTTAAGAAATGAAGTTCGTGGTTGAGTTGAATTAAAGAATTGGAAGTGTGACTTTTGTGCAGGAATTCTAGACCTCTGAGTCTAGTGGGTTTATCTGGCTATAAGTAGAGTTACATTGCTTTAATTGGTATGAGGCTAATTGGAGATTAAACCTAAGACATAATGCTAAAAATGTCATGGAGGAAGCTTGCCCAGAAACTAACCATAAGCTGCCATAAGTTAGGCTTGAATCTGGAATTGATGTTCTGGACCTGGGCATAAATGACCATATGAATAGTTTGTAGTGATTTGAGCTTAACTCACTCTAGGTAACTCCAAATGTCTTTATTCTTAAACCTATGGAATTCTGATACATAGGAGAACATTTCTCATGAACATCAGAAAACCTAGTTTTGACCCTAACTCAAACAAATTGCTAGGAAAAATTAGTCCATCAGACTTGCCCTAGACCAAACCTAACCTGGAAATCCTGAACTTTAGGGTACCCGACCAGTTGTGGAAAAAATGCCATAACTCAGTCTACAAAACTGCAAATGTAGTAGTTCCAAAGCCAAAATGCTCACAACATATAAAACTACAATTTTTATGTTTTGACCAGAACCCAAATCCTAAAGTAAGTTAGAGAAATTGTTAGGAGAATGCAGGAATTCCCAATTTGGAATTCCTGCACTGGAACCATTTTGGCCATTTGATCCCAGGAGAGTAATTAGACCATAACATCTACTAGAAAATTTCAATTGGGATGAATCAAAATGATCTGAAATCCTGAGATTTCGGACTACAACTTTGGTTTAGAAACCTTACTCAAATTGTGGGTGTAAGACCCTTAAATATTAATTGTAAAACAGATCTGAAACCTGAAATCCTGGAGTTACAACATCTAGGAGTCTGGGTTGGTTAATTAGCCATAACTTACACTATACAACTTCAAATTTAGTGATTCTTGAACCTGTGTAACTATAAGACATAGGAGAACAACTTATATGAAGAATACTAAGCCAAATTATGACTGTAACTTGTTCAAATAGCTTGTCAAAGTTGAGTTCCATAATTTGCCCTGTTCTGAAACAGTATTGGTCATTGGACTAGTACTTGGTAAAATGACCATAACTAGAGCTACACAATTTCAAATTGGATGATTCAAAAACAAAATTAAAGCTAATACAGTAAGGAACAACTTTTATGGAGAAAGTATGGGCACATTAATATTGTAGCTTGGCCTAATATAAGAGTAAATCAAGATTAAAATTTTGGAATTTATTATGTACTCCTAAAATGACTTAAAATATGATTGGTAATTAATACCAATGACTCATTGAACATGGTTGTGATGTAAATGTGTTTTTGGAACTTATATTTCTCAACATGATTGGAACAAAGGTGTTATGAAGTATAAATACTAATTGCCCATGTATGCCTAAATATGTGTGTGTGGGTTGGATAGATTGGCATGTTAAGAAGGGTTGTATTTTGCAGTACTGCTTATGGCTTTGTGCTATTCTGTGATTATGGCTTTTGAGCCATTCTGTTGATTATGGCTTTTAGCCATTCTGTTGCATTATGATATACATGGCTTTATACCCAATTTGCTATTATGGCTTTTTAGCCATTCTATTGCATACCTGGTTGACATTAGTGTCCCATTGTATGACGGCCTAAGGTACAGATGTGTCCAGTGCTAGTGATACTAGCTTATCCAGTCCAATCAGTGTGTTACTGTAATGATCAGGCTCCAACCACTAGAGGAATTGTCCGCTGTGGCCATCAGCCTCACGGTTTTATCCCATTGGTGGAATGGAGAACTTCCCAGGAGGTCACCCATCCTAGGATTTCTCTAAAGCGAGCACACTTAACCCTGGAGTTCTTCCAACTCTCCAGGCCATTCCACCAAAAGGTGCTTCTTGTGATTAGTTCCCCCATTCTATATATCATTACTTTTTGAACCCAATACCATCTCTGTGCTTTACCGATGTGGGATTTGCCTAAGGGACCTTTTTCCCCCCCTTTCAGGACTCAGCGTCCACTTTGAGGTTTGCCCCACCATCGTTCAAGAGGACACGCGAGCGGCTTTGATACCAATTGTAATGATTGGGCTCCAACCACTAGAGGAATTGTTCGCTTTGGCCATAAGCCTCACAGTTTTGTCCCATAGGTGGAATGGAGAACTTACCAGAAGGTCACCCATCCTAGGATTTCTCTAAAGCAACCACACTTAACCCTGGAGTTCTTCCGACTCTCCAGGCCATTCCACCAAAAGGCGCCACTTGTGATTAGTTCCCCCATTTTATATATCATTACTTTTTGAACCCAAGACCATCTCCGTGCATACCTAATGAATCACCGAACTCCACCTACTGATAACCCATTAGTTATGCTACAAAGGATTTTAATACAAACCATAGCTTTCTATCTTGTCAATTCTTTTGCAGAAAACTGCATGAGAATAGTTAAAATTCCATGTAAACATTCATTGGAAATAATGATAGACTAAATATTGCAAGAGTCACATTTTAATAAGTCTCAAAGTAAAATACAAAATAGTTACAAACTCAAAATGTGATAGCAATGCAATGCTTTTAAATACAAACTGCTCAATGTTTCGTACATCCATGCATATAGGTGCAAAATACATCAAAAGGAAATTACAGGGGTATAACTACAATATATACCCATAAACAATACCAAAATGCTGCTTCCAAGTCTCTCACTCTGCAGCCTTCTCCTTTCCCTTACCTGCGACAGCATAAAGAAGCTATCGCTGAGTATATCACTCAGTGGTGCACAACTAATAACTTTAAAACTTAAGGTAAAACACAATTTGTCAAAGCATAATAAATCACATTTATCTTACGCATGAAAACTTCACAATAGTTCTAAGTTCATAAGAGCCATTTACTGGAATAACAATTCAAATGAGAAATCATACTTCATAAATCACAATTCACAAAGCATTAGTGTTGCCAACATCAACACACAGTTTAGGCCATGACACAAAATTTCACGATCAGTGCCGTGTTGTACACCACAACAAAGCAATCTCAACCTCACTAACCGTTATTAATAAGGGAAGGGCTAGCTGGCTAATGAGTACTCATGTAGTCTTATCCCACTAACTGTTAATAATGGGAGACATAATCAATATCAATTATCATCCCCAAGTAGCCATTACTACTGGGGAGTTCCAAAAGGGACTGTCATGCTAACTGTGGTTTCAAAACAACTTTCAAGAGTTTCTAAATCAATAATCACGTTTGCAAAATAATAATATATTCAAATCATCATAAAACCCATAAAAGGGGTGGCAACACGCAAATTCCTCAAATACAAGAGAAAAACATACATCATTCAAAATAAACTCATTTCAAATCAATTTACGAAGCTAAAACAAAGAAAAAGGTTAGTTGTGCACAAACCTCCAATGCTCTCGTTTCTTATTACCTACTTCTCCTTATCCGTTCCAACTTCTTTTTCTATTGAAAATACACAAATAGAATACCTCAATACCAATCTCAATTGCTGCCAAGAACTCATTACATGCATGTCTAATGCATCCCAAGTTAGCTTTGAAAATTTTAGAATATTTTGGTTTTGGGATAGCTTGGTGCCCCAATTTTTGAATCCAATTTTTATCTAGTTTCGATCATAATTTGGTCAGATGTTCTTCATGAAAATTGTTCATTTAGGTCTTATCTTTATTTTTCTTTTTGAATCGCCTAATTTGGAGTTGTGTAGCTAAAGTTATGGCCAAAATATGGTTACTGTTCACGTCACTGTTCATGCTGCAGAATCAGCTCTGGCAGATTTATCAATCCAATTTCGTTCAGCAATTTGATCAAGTTAAGTCCATAATTTGGTATAATGATCTGTTAGTAGTATGCCCTAGAGCATATCATTTAGTATGTATCTTGTACATATTTTTAATAATAAAAGGCATTTCCACTTTTCCGTTTACATAATATATTTATGTGTAATAGAAAAGGTCCATTGATATTTTGTTAGAAATATTATTCTTAAGTTGTTAAGAATATGAGTGACAATATTTCTAGCACAAAGTATCATAAATAGGTTCACAATCGAGGATACTTCATAATAAGGACATGACTTATCCAGAAAGATTGTATTCATGTTTGTTCCCAAGTTATTTATATGAGATATAAATAAGATGGAATGGTGAGTCTCATGCCATATAACAAACATGATAGGCACTTATAAATGATAAGTAGGCCGAACCAGTGACACTTATGACAAGCACATGGAGTTTACTCTTGTCAATGTTTTGTCATAAATCATATCAGTGCATATAATCTTTAGACTGAGATAGCACGATTATCTTGTATATAGGTAGTTTGAGTTTGATATCGCTTTCATACTTGTACTATGTATGGGTATATGGGCATGTGTTGGCTCCTGCTAGTTATATATGGAGGTAGGTGTTGGTCAAGAAGGAATCTGTTCCTCTAAGTAAATAGAGATAAAATCCTATGTTCATTTAATTGTTCTTGATGTTTCAAGTTCTGGCCAGACAGATAGATTTATTCGTAAAAGAGTTTCGATGAGAAAAATCTTTTAATCAAGAACTGGAATTAAAAGAGAACATAATATTCATAGCAAATGGAGTTTGACATAAACCATGACTCAAATTGAGTTGGGATTTTGTAATGAGAGATTCTAGTGCATGGTAACATATGATTATAGGTTCATTTAAGGTAAATCTTATTACTAATTGGGTGGCCATGGCATGCTATGCTAGGTGTTAACCATGGTCTATGAGGTTCATAAAATGATTTAGAGAAATCATTTATGGTAAGAAAGAGTTCGATGATATTAAGAGTTGATATCATGTCTCATTGCCAATTAGTGATGAGCCTAGTAAGTCACACACATACACAAGTTATCACCTATTTAAATATGATTTAATTAATTAATTAAAGAGTTTAATTGATTAATTAAATAGATTTGGTTTGCAATAAAATTGCAAAGTCCCTAGCATGACTTGAAACCAAATCGAGATGAGTGGATGTAGTATAAATTAAATTTATATTTAAAGTGTTTAAATATGAATTTAATTGATGAGAAATTAATTAATAGAGATTAATTAATTAATTTATATTTGATATAAATTAATTAGAAGAAGAAAATAATTATTTTGGGTTAAGAACTCAAAATTAAGACACAGGGCATTTTGGTCATTTTGCAGTGTGACACGTGGCACCATGAGATGGTGACACATGGCATAACACATAAGCTTACAAATATTTTTAATCATGTAAGATGATTAAAATCAAGATTAAATATAGGTTTGACACTTGGCACAATGTGATTGGGTCACTTAAACCTAGAGCTAATCAAAAGGTGACATGTGGCTAGGGTTTAATGTGTTAACCTAGCTATTTAAGTGGGGTTATGAAAAGAAAACACAACCAGCAGCCTCTCCTCTCATATGTCACGCCACTTTGAGCCTCTCCAGCTATTTCTCTTCATCTCTCATCAATTCAAAAAGATTAGCCATCAATCTCTGGAATGAAGAACACTAGAAATTGTTTCTAGTGTCCGGGTTGCAGCTCGAATCTCTTAAAAGGCAGAACTTGAATTTCTAATTAATAGAAAAGGCTTTAGAAGCTGTTCAAGGGCTGCCATAGGTGTTCTTGGTGTGGACAAGCTAGAGGGACAACATCCGTGTCTTGAAGACGATCTCAAAGGCGCAGACACGCCGCAAAGACATCAAGAGGTTAGTGTAATCGTTCTTGATTTAATCTAGGGTTCTAAAATTAATCTGATTAATTTTAAAATCTTAAATGGCAAATACAGATCCAAAAACATATTAAAAGAGTTTTAATATGTTGTTTATCATTGAAATCAAATAGATAAAAATAAATCTTGCATGGTGCTTGTGACCCTAGGTGAAAATTTTTGAATTTAATGGTATAATCTTGTGTTTTTCACGCTTCCGTTCCTTCAATTGGTATCAGAGCCACTATATTTGCCATTTAGATTGTTGATTATATAATTTAATTGTGTGTTTGATCATGAGATCAAGAGATTCATTGCTGGTTGGATCATGAGATGTGGCGTCACACATGGAGAAGCCACCATTGGTGGCGGCAACAATGGTTCCATGGGTGATTCAAGGTTTGGATTTTAATTCTGCAATTGTTGTATGATCTAAGGCCTATTCTTTGACTAATTAAAGTGTTTAATTAGTTGTTTTAATCACACAATTAAATTATGATTCAAATCTGATTTTTTAAAAAATGTTTGAATGTGATTCAAATCTGAATTTTAAAAGTTGTTTGAATGAGATTCAAATCTGAATTTTTAAAGTTGTTTGAATCATATTTAAATCTGATTTTTTAAAATTGATTCAATAAAATTCCGATCTGATTTTTTAAAAAATATTTGAATGTGATTCAAATCTGATTTTTTAAAAAATATTTGAATGTGATTCAAATCTGAATTTTTGAAGTTGTTTGAATGTGATTTAAATCTGAATTTTTAAATTTGTTTGAATGAGATTCAAATCTGAATTTTTAAATTTATTTGAATCATATTCAAATCTGGAATTTTAAGTTGAATATGAGATATTCAATTTAATTTAAGAATGTATGTTTTATTTAATTGTTAAATAGTGATATGCATGATGGATGATCATGGACTATAAAAGACCAATGTGATTGGATTTATTTCTTTTATGTTTCTTTGGGATTGTAAATTAATTAATTTATTTTAATTTATTTTGGGCATGTATTATTAAGTTTGTAATATTTTTGGGTTGTAATTTCATTTATTTAAGTTCTTGTAAATTCGCCTTGGTATGCCAAGGATTACTATGTAATATTGGATTGCAAGAAGTTCAAGGAGGTCAAGAGCATTGGTGGGACCAGTGGGAGGAATTCAATATCAAGTGTTGATTATGTACTCCTTCAGCAACTCTTGTAAAATGAATGAATGAAATGCACCTAGGAATGCCCTGATTCAATTCTTGGTGGCTCAATTGAATCCCTTAGAAAGTCCATGATCATACCATATTTATCGCTTATCCATGAATGCATGAGATGTATGGGAATGTATGCAATTATATGATATATGCATGCTAAATGGATAATGTGCAAAGTGAGACCTTAATAGTAATTAGGATGGCTATAAAATCTTCCAAACAAATGATTAAGTTGGAAATGCTATAATTAAAGTAATTATAACATAAGCCCTCCATTGGGGCAATTATTTTAAGAAATTTTAAATAGTTGCATGAGATGCAATTAATTTAAGAGATTTTCTTAAGAATAATTGTTAAGCATGAGATGTTGTAAATATGTAAATGGTTTGGTGGCCAATATTGGATGTACTGAGGACATTAAAATTATTTGCATAATTATCGGCTCAATGGGATCAACTTAACTAATGCAAGATAAGTCAATATTAGATGTACCGAGATTTTGAGCATTAGGGGCTAGTAAAAGGATTGAACCTCACATGAGATGTGATGGGCAAGGAGTTGCTCACTTATAGTTTATTGTAATTCCAATAATGGATGTACCGAGGATGATCAATAGAATTATAAAAATTCAATCACCCACTAGAAATCCATCCAACTAGGATTTGCTTTCTACTTTGGAAGTGTAGGATTCGCTAAGTTAGTGGGAGGACCAATTTGATTAAAAGACCATAATCATTTTGGTTAATTACATGATACATTTACTAATTAACTGGTTATTTTCTCAGCTTAATTTTACGATAAAAATGAGCACAAAACAACCACCACCATCCAATATCCTTGCAAGCATACTTGATCACAACAGTTGACAGGACCTAATCATCGATTGGCTAAGAAATTTGAAACTTGTCTCGAACCTTGAACATATAGGATATGTTCTATATTCAAATGTTCTGGTCCCTTACCTCCAGAGGCCACACAAGAGGAACATGATACTTTGGACAAGTGGAAGGAGCATGATATGAGAGCTAAGTGTTACATGCTTGCTTCCATGAGTAATGAGTTACGTAAGCAACATGAGAACATGCAGAGTGCTAGTGAGATCCTCCTTCACCTACAAGAGTTGTATGGTGAGCACAGCAGAATGCTAGGTATGAGATATCTAAACAGCTTATTCCGTATGAGGATGTCCGAGGGATGTAATGTTGGGGATCATGTCCACAAGATGATTCGGCTGATTGAGCGCTTGGAACATCTTGACTTCAACATGGATTTCCAACTACAAACGGATTTGATCCTTGATCCCTTCCCGAGTCTTTGGGAATTTTGTGACAAATTTCCATATGACTAAACAGAATGCACCTTAGCTGAATTACTCAACATGCTAGTTATTGCCCAAAAGAATATGCTGTGCAATAAAGGAAAAGAGGTAGCTTTGTTGCATCTTCTTCACTGGAAAGTCCAACAAGAAGAAAGGCAATAAGAAAAAGAAACCTCAGATTCCTGGTCCTTCCAAGAAAATAGCTAAATAGAAAAGGAAGACTAAAGCTGATGAAGGCAAAGGAAAGTGTTTCCACTGCCAAAAGGGTGGGCACTGGAAAAGGAACTGCCCAGAGTATCTTGCTTCTCTAAAGGACAAGAAGGATACACCTTCTAAGGTATGTCCATATCTTGTTATTTAGATTCTGATGATACTTATAGTTCATCTACAGCTTGGGTTTTAGATATCGGTGCCGCTTCACATTTCTAATGATATGCAGAACTAGCAAACAAAGAGACTTGCATTCTCAAGATATTAGAGTCGGATTGGCAATGGCTCAACTGGAAGCTTTAGCCATAGGATCTAAATCTTTTACATGTTTGGACATGTTTTGTGTTTGGATAATATTTTATATGTACCTGATGCTTTTAAGAACATCATTTCTATATCTAGTTTGACTAGAAATGGCTATGAATTTCAATTCACAGATGATGTTTGCAATATTTATTTTGGAAATAAATATGTTGGTTCGGTTATATGAATGATGGTCTTTATTATTTGGATAATAATGACAAACACAAAATGAATGCAAGTGATCTAAAAGAATACAATGCCATGGTGAAAACCAACTCAAGTTCAAAATATATTTGGCACTTAAGGTTATGTCATGTTGCGTAAGATAGGATTGCAAAATTGGAGAAAATGGGGATTCTATCCTCATTGGGCTCGAGCCTACTCCAACTTGTGAATCTTGCCTTCAAGGCAAATGACTAGATCACCCTTTGTTGGACAAGGGCTAAGAGTGAAAATATTTTGGAACTAATACATAGTGATGTATGTGGTCCGTTTAAAGAAATGGCTAGAGGGCTTTCATTATTTTATTACCTTTATGATGATAAATCAAGGTTTGGGTATTTGTATTTGATGAAATACAAACATGAATCCTTTGAAAAGTTCAAAGAATTTAAATCAAGTAGAAAATCAAACAGAAAAAATATTAAAGCTCTTCGATCGATCGTGGAGGTGAATATTTGAGTACCGAATTTGATGAATACTTGAGAGAGCATGGCATTGTTTCTCACCGACTCTCCAGAATGCCACAACCGAATGGTGTATCTGAAGGAGAAATCGTACTTATTGGATATGGTACGTAGTATAATGAGCTATACCGATATGCCAATCTCCTTTGGGGATTTGCATTAGAATCACTTTATATATTCGAATAGGATTCCATCAAAATCGTTTCTTCCACACCTTATGAGATATGGCATGGAAGAAAACCAAGTCTTAAGCATGTTAAGATTTGGGGTTGTCCAAATTTATATCAAAAAGTCAACACCGATAAATTGGAGACCAGATCGTAAAAGGTCGATTTGTTGGATATCCAAAAGATAGTTTTGGATATTATTTTTATTTGCCTACTTCACAAAAGGTTGTGATAAGTAGAGATGCCACATTTCTTGAACAACAGTTTGTTCAAGAAGGAGGCAAAGGAAGGCAAATAGAGTTAGAATTGGAGAATTCTGACCAACCAACAGATCAGATGGATATAGATCCATCTAGTCAACCTATACCCATTGATGAAACATCTACAGCTGTTCCTCGTAGAACAACCAGGGTATCTCACCCACCAGTGAGATATGGTTTTCTTCATGAAGAAGAACAAGAGTTGTCTACTCATGAAGAAGTAGATCATGGAGATGATCCACTTACCTATGAAGAAGCTATATCAGATATAGACTCTTCAAAATGGATTGATGCTATGAAATCCGAGATTGATTCCATGTATAAGAATCAAGTTTGGGATCTTGTTGACCCACCTAAAGGTATTGTACCTATAGGGAACAAATGGGTTTTCAAGAAGAAAATTAGTTCTGATGGAAAGGTAGAGACCTATAAGGCAAGGCTAGTAGCGAAAGGGTTTCGCCAAAGGCAAGGAATAGACTATGAGGAGACTTTCTCGCCTGTTGCCATGCTTAAATCAATTAGGATTTTATTAGCAATAGCTGCATACTATGATTATGAGATTTGGCAGATGGATGTCAAAACAGCTTTTCTTAATGGATACATTGAAGAAAACATTTTCATGGAACAACCTAAGGGATTTGAATCCCAAGATGGTTCCAAGGTATGCAAGCTAAAGCGATCCATTTATGGGTTGAAACAAGCTTCGAGGAGTTGGAACATCCGTTTTGATGAAGCCATTAAATCTTTTGGTTTTATCAAAAATGAGGATGAGCCATGTGTATATAAGAAGGTTAGTGACAGTGCTATCACTTTCCTTGTCTTATATGTGGATGACATACTGTTGATGGGTAATGATACAGGTATGTTGACGACTATAAAGGTATGGTTGTCAAATACATTCTCCATGAAAGACTTAGGGGAGGCAACCTATATTCTTGGGATTCGCATCTATAGAGATAGAGCGAAAAGAATAATTGGTTTATCCCAAAGTCTATACTTGGAAAAGGTGTTAAAGAGGTTTAACATGCTTGATTCCAAGAGAGGATTGTTACCAGTGAGACATGGTATCCACCTTTCTAAAGAGATGTCTCCAAAGACACCTGAAGAAAGAGATAAGATGGCCAGATTCCATATGCTTCGCTATTGGAAGTTTAATGTATGCAATGTTGTGTACTAGGCCTGATATCGCATATGTCGTTAGTTTGACTAGCGGTATCAATCCAATCCAGTTTGGAACATCGGATAGTCACAAGAATATTCTTTAGTACTTCAGATGAACTAATGATTTATTCTTGATTTATGGAGGTGGAGACTTACAATTGGATGGTTATACTGATTCTGATTTCCAATTAGATATCTATGATAGAAAGTCTACCTCTGGATATGTGTTCATTTGTAATGGAGGTGCAATCAGTTGGAAGAGTTCCAAACAGAGCACGATTGCAGATTCCACTCATCGAGGTGAGTATATTCTCGCATCGATGTCGCAAAGGAAGTCGTTTGGATAAAGAAGTTCGTGATGTAACTTACAGAATTCCTTCCATTGAGTCGCAGTTCCATTACAATCGTGACAACAATGGAGCGATCATATAGGCTAAGGAACCAAGGTCTCACTAAAAATCCAAACACATAGAAAAGCGCAACCACATTATGAGAGAAATAGTTGGGCGAGGCGATGTAGCCATGCAGAAAATAGCATCAGCTGAAAATCCAGCTGATCCATTCACTAAGCCTATGTCACAGACTCAACTAGACCGACATCTTGAGAAGATGGGTCTAAGATATTGTAATGAATGGCTCTAGTGCTAGTGGGAGATTATTAGTAATATACCCTAAAGCATATCATTTAGTATGTATCTTGTACATGTTTTTATTAATAAAAGGCATTTCCACTTTTCCATTTACATAATATATTTATGTGTAATAGAAAAGGTCCATTGATATTTTGTTAGAAATATTATTCTTAAGTTGTTAAGAATATGAGTGACAATATTTCTAACACAAAGTATCATAAATAGGTTCACAATCGAGGATACTTCCTAATAAGGACATGACTTATCCATAAAGATTGTATTCATGTTTGTTCCCAAGTTATTTATATGAGAGATAGATAAGATGGAATGGTGAGTCTCATGCCATATAACAAACATTATAGGCACTTATACATGATAAGTAGGTCGAACCAGTGACAGTTATGACAAGCACATGGAGTTTACTCTTGTCAATGTTTTGTCATAAATCATATCAATGCATATAATCTTTAGACTTGAGATAGCACAGTTATCTTGTATATAGGTAGTTTGAGTTTGATATTGCTTTCATACTCGTACTATGTATGGGTATATGGGCATGTGTTGGCTCCCGCTAGTTATATATGGAGGTAGGTGTTAATCAAGAAGGAATCTGTTCCTCTAAGTAAATAGAGATAAAATCCTACGTTCATTTAATTGTTCTTGATGTTTCAAGTTCCTGGCCAGGACAGATAGATTTATTCAGAAAAGAGTTTCTGATGAGAAAAATCTTTTAATCAAGAACTGGAATTAAAAGAGAACATAATATTCATAGCAAATGGAGTTTGACATAAACCATGACTCCAGCTTGAGTTGGGATTTTGTAACAGAGAGATTCTAGTGCATGGTAACATATGATTATAGGTTCATTTAAGGTAAATCTTATTACTAATTGGGTGGCCATGGCATGCTATGCTAGGTGTTAACCATGGTCTATGAGGTTCATAAAATGATTTAGAGAAATCATTTATGGTAAGAAAGAGTTCTGACGATATTAAGAGTTGATATCATGTCTCATTGCCAATTAGTGATGAGCCTAGTAAGTCACACACATACACAAGTTATCACTGTCGACACCATATTTTGGCCGATCCCTAGAATCAATAAAAATTCTTCTTTGAACAGCTAATCACGTTTCCGATCCCTCTTTGATAGGCGGTCACATTTCCGATCTCTCCTCACAAAGAATTGAATTAATGCTGAGTCCTCATATTCATTAAGGCCTCGCCGATCTCTCAAATCATTTACCGACCTCTCAAACCCGTTGTCGAATTTCCGAACCTGTCAAGTATATTCCTGATCTCTGTTGATAAATAAAATGAACTGGCACTAGATCTTTTCCTACCAGTTTTATTGCCGACCTCCTTTTCGGAAGATTAAGAGCTAAAGTTTGGGTTCGGTTTAACGAGGGTTCCGATCTTAAGTGTTCAAGTTAAATTTTCAATTTTAATCAAGTCCCGTTCAGCATTTCTCCCCCACCGATCTCATGCTTATTGTGCTTTCCGATCTTTTATACTTAGATTAATAATCACATTTAGTTTTTGTTTTGCTGTGCTTATACAATCAAATACTCAGACAAACAATGGTTTAAAATTTTCCGATCACAATCATTCATTGAACAAAAGAGATATTCCATTTCATTTCATAATTTGTACAGTTATTCACTGGGGTGATCCCCACCTGATTTACATTCTGCTCACTCTCTCTCTCTTCCTCGCCTCCCCTCACTATCTTCACCATCGCCCCGGAGCAGTCGTCCATCCAAGAGAAGTCCTCTTCAGGATAGCGCTTTTGAAGTTCGGCCAAGAGATCCTTATGAGCATTCACATAGGCTCCGGCTATTCCCGACACCATCTCTTCATCCTTTTCCTTGAGCTCTTTGTCTTTCTCCGAAAGCTCCTTATCCTTCGCGTTAAGCTCCTCTACAAGTTGAGCGACTGAGCGGCCGTGGCCTGAAGTGCCTGGACTTCTCTGAGAGCCCGTTCACTTTCAGCCAAGTCACGAGATCTTTCGGCCAGCTGGTCTTCATGGTACTTCGCCCGTCCCTCGACTTGAGATATATAATCCCGAGCGGATGAGAGTTGGGATCGGAGGGAAGTCAATTCCTGATTTTTCTTCCCAACCTCCTTACCCAGACGCTGAATCTTTTCCCGAATCATGGTCTGGTTCACCAGACACTCCACATTTAGGCTCATGGTTCGAGTCAAGATATCATCGAGACCATTCTGGGATAGCCTGTCCCGATCCTCTTGAAAGAAGATGGTAGATCCCAGGACTTTGGCAAAATCGGAGTTCTCCCTAACAGTCCGGTTATTCTTCAAGCGATGATCAAGATTCGAGCGCCACGAGAAGAGGTCCTCCCAGAAGATTGAGAAGGCTCCCTTTCCGTGCTTGGAATAACTGAGAGAGGCGGGGGCTGCTCTTCCGATCTAGGAGGAGATCTGACAGCCTCAATCTCAATGGTTGGCGGACCCGAAGGTTGAGGCGGGTCTCTTTGTATCTCCTGTGTTCGTGGATCGGGTGTTTGAAGACGTTCAACGCTTCATCTCCTTTACCTTCCGGAGATCTCTCTTTCCTTCTTCCGCTTCCTAGAACCCTCACCACCCACCATACCGCACGTAAAAGAGGTTAGTGAGATCGCTAAGGTCCCGAACCGAGATATAGAAAATACCAATGCCGAGGTCGAGAGCGGAAGTTCGCGATCTCGCCGGTGATCGATTGCATGGTCCAATGGTGCGATTCAGCCACCGCATTTGGACAGAATATTTTAGAGTGGCGGCCGACTTGTCACTCCATCACTATCAAGCTTTCCTCTTGACTCGTGGTAATGTGCTTGAAGGAGGGCCCTGGTACCACCAGCTACGAGGAAAGTCCTCAAAGCGGCTCGGATCTTTACTCCTCAGAATGAAGAATCGGTTCTTCCAATTCTTAAGGGATGAGGGCAGATCGGAAAAGAGTCCGCAACGAGGCTTCGCCTGAAAGAACCAGTGTTCGTCATCCTTTCGGCGAGTTAGTCTGTGCAGCTCGGCGAACACCTTAGCCGTAGGTCTGATTCCCTTAGCTCGGCATAGACCTCGAAAAGCTACCAAGATCCGCCACGAGTTGGGGTGGATTTGAACAATGGATGCTCGGTGAAGTTTTAGGACCTCCTTAGAGAAATCGGCTAGAGGGAACCTTAGACCGGCCTTTAACTGTTCCTCGTACACCATGACCATGTCATTCTCTTCAAAAGAGTGATCGACACGAAGATCGCCATGGCACTTGATCAGCTCATATGAATCAGGACAAATATTGTATTCTTGAACAAACGATTGCAGATCGGATTCTCGAAGAACCGACGGAAGCTCGTCTATAGGAAGGGTCTCTCTCCTTGAAGGTGGTGCAAGCCTTGATGGTATGACCCGACCCCGACCTGGAGCAGAGACCCTAGGGGGTTTAGGTTGCACGCTGGGCCCGACTGCCTCTTCTTCGTCAGACGATGACCATGAGAACTGAATGGAAGGAGGGCTCGCCGCTCTCTGACCTTCGGCACCGCTCATTTTTAAAAGAAACAAAGAACTTAAACAAGAAAGAAGATCAAAGTCCTTACCGAGTCCGACGGCGCGGAGAGACTGGAGAAAATGAGAGAACTTGAAGTTGTGAGCAGGGATTGAAAATGGAATGAGAGAACAACGCTAATCCTCCCACCCCTATTTATACTAGTCCGAGCATTTAATGCTCGCGAGGTTCTAGGCGCGCATCGATTGGTGGGACTCGACACTGTTTCGACACTTCTCTCAAATATCCGAATGTTACGAGATCGGTTTATTAGAGATCGGCATAATAAGTTAAAAATTTTGAATAAAGGATCGGCTAAGTGTCATTCGGTAAAGAATCGATCGGATAACCACATTAGAGATCGAAAAATAATCAATGCAAAAATAATAAGATGATAACCGACAAAATAAAGTCTTTATTTTCAAAAGATCGGATTACATCATTTGGGCGATCTCTAGGGATCGGATTACACTAACATTGGATCACATCATTTCTGTGATCTCTAGAGATCGGATTGCATTGAAAATAAAATACATCATTTGGGCGATCTCTAGGGATCGGACTACAATAAAGGTCTAACTACATCATTTGGGCAATCTCTAGAGATCTGATTACATTTCAGGATTACATCATTTGGGCGATCTCTAGAGACCGGTGGAACATCCTATCTAAAAGGCCTATGTCAAAGCCTAGTCTTGTGGCTGAATCAAAAGATGTGTTTGACCAGGAGACCATCTGTTGGCATCGGATAGATGTGCAGCTCAGATGGGGTGACTATGACTCCCATGAAGATGAGAGACATCATCACCGATGTTACCACTCGAAACCTACCCTCGGAAGGAACACCCAATGTGGAGGAAAGACGCTGTCGGAACACCCAATGCGATGAGAAGCCGAATGAACTCAGTTGAGCGACTCGAGATCGGTACAACCAAAGTCCGCAATACAGATCGGTCAAATCCAGTCCTCTCACCATCATCAGTAAAGGTCATTCGATCACCGGGATCGTGAATTTTCAGTCGGTAAGTAAAGAAGTTCATCGGAAAAAGATCAAAGCCGCAGTTATAGCCAGAACTTCCACCGGAGCAGCTAGAACAGGGAAAGTAAGAAAAGAAGAGAGGAAAGTCAGATGAAGAAAATGTCTCCGTCGACAGGGGTATATATAGGGGGAAATGGACATTTAATGCTGAGCGGAAAACGAAGCGGACGCTTCGAGAATCGAGATGTAATTAATGCTTGGACCGAATCCAGACTGATTAAGGGATAATAGAGATCGGGAGATAGGAGATCAGCATGAGAGATCGGAATAGGAGCTAGGGGAGGGATCGGAAGACAAAAAGAATAAGACAAATCCCAATAACCGTCGTCAGAATCAGAGCCGAGGTAGTTAAAGCGTGGCAGATGAGATCTCCACCGCACGCCTAAGAATCGTGTCATGACAGTCCTGTACATCCCAATCTCCACCGTTGATCTCACTTGTAAGGATGAATTCGGAACCCTTGGATCAAAAGAGAAGACGACAATACCAGCGTTTTTCACTCTTAGCCCTCAGATCGTTCCGGACAAGAGGATTCAAGACCGTCAGATTAAAAGAGGAAAAGGACAAATATTCTGAGAAGCGATCTCAGCCATTTGTTTTGATTCTCTTTAATTCCTGAACATCCGATCATGTACTTCAAAATCTTGACCCTCCATCTCCCTCAAAATAAATCCTGACCCTTCATGGGGAGCACCCGATTCCTATAAATACCTGCATGAAAACTGTTCGAGGACGGGAAAAATATAGACAAGAGGCTGCTATTATCGTGGAGGAACTCTGAAACTTCATTCGGTTTGTTACTCATTGTTTTGTAGTGATTAAAAGACTTTTGAAACTAGTTTTCAGGAGTGTTTTCTTGGAAAAGATTTTGAATACTGGAACTCTACATTTCCAGTTTGTTCATTATCTGGTCATACTCTCGTCATCTCTGCTTTCTTTTCCTCTGTTCAAGCTCAACTTCCTTCCACCTGGTTCTTACCTGGTTACCTTTTAGCTAAAGCATCTCTCGGTTTCACGACAGACCTCAACTCTCGGTGATCAATCCGCCATCTTCATCACTATTTACCACCTCATAGTTATTTCAATACATTTGGCTCCTCACAGACATCAACTCTCAGGCTGATCAATCCGCCATCTTCATCACTATTTACCACCTCACAGTTATTTCAATATATTTGGCTCCTCACAGGTAAGAGTTCATATTACTGTTTTATTAAGTATTTGCGTTTACTTTTCGCACTTTCTTTGTTCTCTTTACGTACGCGGTTTTCTCTAAGTTTATTCTAAGCAAAAAATCTCAAAGAACGTTACTCTCGAATTATCTCTTTAGTGATCGGTCCATCATTTCGTCAATTTTCGTCATTTCTGAATACGAGCTTTTAGCTCCTAGTAGCGTGTAAGTGGTCAGGCAAAATATAGGTATCTGCAACTTAAGGGCCTCTTTTAAAAGAGAAAGCTTGAATAACACGTCAGGAAAATAGCCAAACTATTAGGCTGATGTGAACGGGAATTCGGCAAGATTCCATGAAGAGGAATAAAACCAAAATAAACTAGACAGAACAGATCGGACATTAATAGGTATGCGTGAAATGACTACATGGAAGGTCGGTAAATCAAGTTTAGTATTACCCATTTAGTCATAGGGTATCAAGAAACCTTATCTCCAGCATTTTTGAATGCCAGAAACCTTAGTTTTAGGTTCTTGTGACATGTAGCTGAAATTGAAATTCGGGAGATCGGCAAAGCCCCTTCCAGGCTCCTGCTAATCCGAAAGAGATCGGAGGAGAGTTCTTATCCGGTCTCAGCTTAAAATTTTAATAAATACTTAATAGAGATTGGAGGAGAGTTCTTATCCGACCTCAATTCAAAATTTTTAATAAATATTTAAAAGAGATCGGAGGAGAGTTCTTATCCGGTCTCCGCTTAAAATTTTAATAAATGCTTAATAGAGATTGGAGGAGAGTTCTTATCCGGTCTCAGCTTAAAATTTTAATAAATACTTAAAAGAGGTCGGAGGAGAGTTCTTATCCGATCTCAAATTAAAATCTCTAATAAATATTTAATAGGGATCGGAAGAGAGTCCTTATCCGATCCCCAACCAAAATTTTAATGAATATCTAAAAGAGGTTCGGAAGAGAGTTCTTATCCGATCTTCTAAATTAAATTTTAAATAAAACATTCCTTTTCAAGTAAAATTAACATGCAAAAGTAATTCACTAAGGTTGTCTCATTTACTTATGTATCTGGGTGATCCTAATCAGTTAAAAATCAAACATTCCTTTTACCAAAAGGACTAACATTCCCATCCGAGCCCTTCTAACTAATTTATAAAGGACGCAAAATTAAATCTACTTACCCTTATTAAGGGACGAGGTGGGGTGCCTAACACCTTCCCCACCCGTTTACGGACCCCGAACCTAGAATCTCTGTCTTGAAGTGGTTTCATTCTTTATTTATCTTCTCAAATGGTTTTCTTTAGTTCCCCTCAAAACTAAGGTGGCGACTCCTCACTCTTTCCCACTTCGGTGAGTGATCGTCCGGGCGACCGCAAAATCCCATTGCGACAGCTTGGCGACTCCACTGGGGAAAATTATTTTAACCCCGGTTTAGTGGTCCAAAAGTAGATTTAATTTTGTTAGATCAAATTATAGTTAGATGGGCTCATTCGGCGATGTTTTATACATTAATTATTATTGCTGCTAACTATTTTGTTTGTTTTGCCTGTTCTATTTCCTACAGTGCTCTTCATTTCAAAAAAAGGGAAAAAGGAAAAAATGGAAAAATAAAATCCCCCTGAATTGGGAAGAGGTAAAAGGTGTCCCTTCACACACTGAACACTCACACAATGTCCTCACACACTATGGTCCTAACCCGGGCTTTCTTACCCTTTTAGGAAAGTAGGAGGGGGTCATGTAGCGGTACCCGTGGGTTTTACCCCGTTAGTATCCGTGAAGGCTTCTGCTCAAATTGAAACTCGTTCTATTTACCGTGATACCCGTGGAATTTTCCCGACAATATCATGGTTATAGAATGGGGCTCTCCGCTACATGAGGGGCAATTTGGGAACCGTGGCTTTTAGAAAGTTAGACCTTGAGCTAAACTATCACAATAGCTAAAAGCGTAGTAAGCTACCTTATAAGATAGAACTATCCAATTAGGTAGCACTCATCCCAGATCGAGTCTCCTATGCTAGGACAAAGGGCATACTTACTCTTACCCTATTACATTTTATTTTACTTTGTTCTTACTTTTAAGGGTAATCTTGAATCATGTTGTTAAGAAAACACGCACATTTTCCTACTTTGATAAATGTGTAGGTACCACTGCCAACAATATAATCCAAGATTACAGAATCTATCCCGCTAATAAGTTTTTCCTGAGACATCACTAAATTAAGGTCTATGAAAGATAAGCATCATTTTTAACATGGCATTCTCAAGTCAGTTGGCAGAAGAAGTTCTTAGACCATAACAGAATGCTAAACCATTGTTGAACCTATGAGGCGGTTCGGGCCATGGTTTAGCAAAATTGTGAATGGATAGTATGACTCCCGTAGGTACTCCCTCGTTAGGGTTATGTGAAAAGTTGGAAGCGCCATATGGACAAGTACTATAGAGGCGTGTTCAATCCAGTCATTCACCGTCAGACTATCGAACAATGCCATGATAAAATTGATGCAATTATCCTTCTCCAGACCCCATTTTGGCTCCCAGATGCCACAGTATCCTTCGTCCGAACCAGGACCTTTAGTTTTTACGAAATCCAAAATTTATTAAAAGTTTTTTACTTCCTCACAGAAAAACAACATTGCTTCGAACAAGGCAAGTCTGACCAAGCACGCGATTCAACCCCAGCGAGTGTACTTAACAAGATCCCGGACAAAGAAGATAATGGAAGACCAGGAAAAGTACAGAACCTACAGGGGCAAGTGTCTGAAATAAAAGACCAAGTTTCAAAACTTGTGAAGCTGATGAGGGAGATGTCCCAAAATAAGCCAGCTTCAGACCTTAACCTACCATTACCTCCCCCACCTCCTACAACGGTTGATTCTCACTACGCTTCAACCTCTTTCACTTTCCAGCCATCAATACCGGATCCGACGGTCACTGTCAATCTGGTTCCACTAAATAATGAACCTCCTTTATCTTATTATCCAGCCATCCCGAATGCCGAACCATCCCTTTCGGTCCCGAACCCTCCAATTCATTCCGCCCCTCATTTCTCAGTTGGGGGAGTACCTCACACATCAGGAGGAGAAAGTAAGATGGGAGAAAATGAGAAGCTGTCTGCTCTGGAAGAGAGATTGAGAGCTATAGAGGGCTTGAATATGTATGGCTCAGTTGACGTGGCATCATTAAGATTAGTACCGGATGTGGTGGTGCCACCCAAATTCAAGGTCCCTGATTTCGATAAGTATACTGGGAATTCAGACCCTCGCATTCACTTAGCAACCTATATTGCCAAAATGTGTGCCCTAACAGAAGATGACAGGCTTCTCATTCAATTCTTTCACGAGAGCCTCTCCGGAGCAGCTCTGAGATGGTACATACAATTGGATGTGAGCAAGTGCGCTCCGAAAGATTTGGCTGATACCTTCTTGAAGCAATACAAATTCAATCTGACGTGGCCCTCACAAGGAGAGATCTCCAAAACTTGGTGCAGAGGGACAGGGAAAGCTTCAAAGAATATGCTCAGAGATGGAGAGAGAAAGCAGCGGAGATATGCCCTCCAGTTATTGACAATGAGCTTTGCTCTCTCTTCATTGAGACCTTGAAAGCTCCTTATTTCTATTTGATGATCGGGAACACTTCCAACAACTTTGCTAACATTATACAGACTGGGGAGAGAATTGAGGCAAATTTGAGACTAGGGGAGGTGCACAATGTGATCAACCATGCCCCCCACAAAACACCTACCGTTCTCGATTTCCTTCCCAAAACCTAATGGTAGCCAATTTTCCACCACAAGTTCTTCTTATCCCAACCGCAATAGGTCCCATAACCAATTGCTTACACTTCACGCCCACGACTCAAACAAACTAGTTCATCTAAATCACCCACTCCCCAATCCCGACCCACCACTGCCTATACCCTTGAGCGAGATTTATTGCTACCTTTTAAGCATAAACCAGATAGCCCCCATACCACTTGACCTTTTACAATCCCCATATCCAATGAGGTGTGATCCAAATGCTCATTGTGACTACTATAGGGGGGGCAATTGGTCACTCAACACACAATTGTGGAGCTTTCAAAGGTAAAGTACAGTCCCTTATCAGAAATGGGTGGTTGGAGATGGAAAGTGAAAGTGCAATTCCTAATGTTGCCTAACCACGAACCGGTAAAAGAGAATGTGCACATGAAAGAATGCATAGGGGATGCGTTGGAACCAGAAATGCTGATTGTGCAAATAAAAGGAAATCAAGAGCTTGATACTTGGGGGGCAAAGGATATCCTTATACTTTTCTCTGAGTAATGAATATTTGGTTACCAACACTTGACTACTTTGTCCATGGTGTCAAGTGAATTGTGAATGGACCTTCTCTCATGATTAAGTATTAGTAAGTTAATAGCGCATTTTTCCAAATTTTCATATCCGATTACTTCTTTTGTTTAGCCTTTTCTTTGCTTAATAAAACCACTTAATTCTCCTCTTGTAACCGCCCCATTTCCATTTTCTTCAAGAATAATAATCAACCAATACATAATGATTCAATCAACTATGATATTCATGAAGTTAACTTTGAAGGACCAATAATTGCCCTGAATACTAGTGATTCTGATGAAGGGGAACTATGCCACGCAAGCTAACGAACACATGATGGCTAAGAAAATCTTACGACAGAGATACTATTAGATTACTTTGGAAGGAGAAACTATATTGAATATGTTTGAAAATGTCACAAGTGCTGTACATACGCTGGCTGGATAAACGTCCCATGATCGATTGCAATGCGGGGGATCGATGTCATTGGAAGCCTCCGGGGTGATTCATCTTAATTCATCACCTTATCGGCCCCAAATGAACAAAGCCATGGAAATTGTAAACAAGAATCTCAAATGAATGATCGAAAAGATGACTGATTAGGGCAACTCCATATATGCAAGCAGTTTTGCCAATCAAGATGGAAATTCCTTCGCTGTGAATCTTAATGGAGAACAGAGCTAGATGAAATCGAATAGGTCAAAACAAGATTTGAAATCTACCATGGACGATATACCAAAGAAGAAAAGCCAGGGCGCTTGAATAAGAATGAACAATCTCGGGAGCTCCAACCAAGAGATCTTATATCGAAGGAAAATACTACAAAATGTGGGACTTGAACTTAAAAAAAAAAATAAAAAAAAAAAATAAAAAAAAAAAAAAAAAAAATGTGTAGGAGTGAAAACCCGAAAGGGCGCTCCTAGCAAAATGTGTGAAAGAGGGTGAAAACCTGAGAGGGCGCCTTCTGCAAAATGAGTGAAGGATGAAAACCCAAAAGGGCGTCCTGAAAAAGTGAGTTATCAAAAAAAAAAAAAAAAAAAAAAAAAAAAAAAAAAAAAAAGTAGGGGTGAAAACCCGAAAGGGGGCTTCTAGTCAAAAGGGCAAAAGGAAAGAGGGTGAAAACCCGAGAAGGCGCCTTCTGCAAAATGAGTGAAGGATGAAAACTCGAGAGGGCATCCTGAAAAAGTGAGTTATCGGGATTGAAAATCTCAAAGGATGCGCCTAGCAACATGAAACCTTATTGAGAACGTAAAATGGAGTCAAAAGGTAGCAAGTGACCATGGCACAAGGATTCTTCTCAAACTATTAGTATTTGGGGCAGTAAAGGGTCTAGAAAAGTTAATGAAGGAATTCGTGAGATTTCTCTTTCTTCCAAATTCATATTCTTATTCTTTGCTATTAAAAACCATATTTTTCTCATATTCCATTAGCCCATTTACCTTGGAACATGCGCTGTTAACTTGTTAATGCTTTATTGTGAGTTAAGAATTTAAACACAGGTAACTTTATATACATTGCATTGAGAATTATAGGGAATGACTAAGCAGTGAACACAACCTATTAATATGGGAAGTTGGGACTTGGAAAAAAAAAAAAAAAAAAAAAAAAAAAAAAAGGGTGAAAACCCGGAAGGGCGCTTCTAGTCAAATAGACGTAAGGAAAGTGAAAATTCGCAAGGGCGCTTTCCATAAAATAAGAAGAAAATCGAGAACAGAAGAGGGGCATTTGAAGCCTTGATGGTCATGGGCCAAGTCTTGCAACTCCTTTTCCATTAATCATCGGCCTTCGGTATCTTGTTAAGTACACTTCGTCAGGGAAAGAACTTCATGCGTCAGGGTTAGACTTGCCTTGTAAGTTGATTTTAATTTCCTGCAATTTACATTTCCTGCTATCAACCTCTGGTTCCTTGATCTAAGTTGATTTTAATTTCACGCAATTTAAATTCCAGCTATCAACCTCTGGTTCCTTGATCTAAGTTGATTTTAATTTCATGCAATCTACATCATCTGGTTTTAATTTCATGCAATTTACATTTCCTGCTATCAACCTCTGGTTCCTTGATCTAAGTTGATTTTAATTTCATGCAATTTAAATTCCTGCTATCAACCTCTGGTTCCTTGATCTAAGTTGATTTTAATTTCTTGCAATTCACATTTCCACCATCAACCTCTGGTTCCTTGATCTAAGTTGATTTTAATTTCCTGCAATTTACATTTCCTGCTATCAACCTCTGGTTCCTTGATCTAAGTTGATTTTAATTTCATGCAATTTTAATTTCTGTTATCAACCTCTGGTTCCTTGATCTAAGTTGATTTTAATTTCATGCAATTTACATTTCTGTTATCAACCTCTGGTTCCTTGATCTAAGTTGATTTTAATTTCATGCAATTTACATTTCTATTATCAACCTCTGGTTCCTTGATCTAAGTTGATTTTAATTTCATGCAATTTACATTTCTGTTATCAACCTCTGGTTCCTTGATCTAAGTTGATTTTAATTTCATGCAATTTACATTTCTGTTATCAACCTCTGGTTCCTTGATCTAAGTTGATTTTAATTTCATGCAATTTACATTCCTGTTATCAACCTCTGGTTTCTAGATCCAAGTTGATTTTAATTTTCGAGGTCATTAACTTAGGTGTGCTTTAGTTCCCTAATTTCGAACACCTAATCGTCCAAAATATGAGTCTGAATCTTTACATAATTCCTATACGGAAATTTTTCCTTTAATAGGAATTATGTAAAGAGGGGCAGCTGTCGACACCATATTTTGGCCGATCCCTAGAATCAATAAAAATTCTTCTTTGAACAGCTAATCACGTTTCCGATCCCTCTTTGATAGGCGGTCACATTTCCGATCTCTCCTCACAAAGAATTGAATTAATGCTGAGTCCTCATATTCATTAAGGCCTCGCCGATCTCTCAAATCATTTACCGACCTCTCAAACCCGTTGTCGAATTTCCGGACCTGTCAAGTATATTCCTGATCTCTGTTGATAAATAAAATGAACTGGCACTAGATCTTTTCCTACCAGTTTTATTGCCGACCTCCTTTTCGGAAGATTAAGAGCTAAAGTTTGGGTTCGGTTTAACGAGGGTTCCGATCTTAAGTGTTCAAGTTAAATTTTCAATTTTAATCAAGTCCCGTTCAGCATTTCTCCCCCACCGATCTCATGCTTATTGTGCTTTCCGATCTTTTATACTTAGATTAATAATCACATTTAGTTTTTGTTTTGCTGTGCTTATACAATCAAATACTCAGACAAATAATGGTT
The DNA here is from genome assembly GCF_030052815.1 of Hevea brasiliensis. Taxonomy (NCBI): domain Eukaryota; kingdom Viridiplantae; phylum Streptophyta; class Magnoliopsida; order Malpighiales; family Euphorbiaceae; genus Hevea; species Hevea brasiliensis. The sequence goes on along the minus strand of NC_079497.1, from coordinate 85,925,920 downwards.
TAAAATTTTCCGATCACAATCATTCATTGAACAAAAGAGATATTCCATTTCATTTCATAATTTGTACAAGTTATTCGGCTGGGGGATCACCCCCAGCCTGATTTACATTCTGCTCACTCTCTCTCTCTTCCTCGCCCTCCCCCTCACTATCTTCACCATCGCCCCCGGGTGCCAGGTCGTCCATCCAAGAGAAGTCCTCTTCTGGATAGCGCTTTTGAAGTTCGGCCAAGAGATCCTTATGAGCATTCACATAGGCTCCGGCTATTCCCGACACCATCTCTTCATCCTTTTCCTTGAGCTCTTTGTCTTTCTCCGAAAGCTCCTTATCCTTCGCGTTAAGCTCCTCTACAAGTTGAGCGACCTGAGCGGCTTCGTTGGCCTGAAGTGCCTGGACTTCTCTGAGAGCCCGCTCACTTTCACCAAGTCACGAGATCTTTCGCCACTGGTCTTCATGGTACTTCTCCGTCCCTCGACTTGAGATATATAATCCCGAGCGGATGAGAGTTGGGATCGGAGGAAGTCAATTCTGATTTTTCTTCCCAACCTCCTTACCTGCACGCTGAATCTTTTCCCGAATCATGGTCCGGTTCACGGACACTCCACGCTTAGGCTCATGGTTCGAGTCAAGATATCATCGAGACCATTCTCGGGATAGCTGTCCGATCCTCTTGAAAGAAGATGGTAGATCCTGACTTTGGCAAAATCGGAGTTCTCCCTAACAGTCCGGTTATTCTTCAAGCGATGATCAAGATTCGAGCGCCACGAGAAGAGGTCCTCCTGGAAGATTGAGAAGGCTCCTTTCCGTGCTTGGAATAATCGAGAGAGGCGGGGCTGCTCTTCCGATCTAGGAGGAGATCCGACACCTCAATGGTTGGCGGACCCAAGGTTGAGGCGGGTCTCTTTGTATCTCCCTGTGTTCGTGATCGTGTTTGAAGACGTTCCAACGCTTCATCTCCTTTACCTTCCGGAGATCTCTCTTCCTTCTTCCGCTTCCTAGAACCCTCACCACCCGCCATACCGCACGTAAAAGAGGTTAGTGAGATCGCTAAGGTCCCGAGACCGAGATATAGAAAATACCAATGCCGAGGTCGAGAGCGGAAGTTCGCGATCTCGGCGATGATTAGTTGCATGGTCCAATGGTGCGATTCGCGATCACCGCATTTGGACAGGAATATTTTAGAGTGGCGGCCTGACTTTTCAGCTCCATCACTATCAAGCTTTCCTCTTGACTCAGGGTAATGTGCTTCGGAAGCAGGGGCCCCTGGTACCACCAGCTACGAGGAAAGTCCTCAAAGCAGCTCGGATCTTTACTCCTCAGAATGAAGAATCGGTTCTTCCAATTCTTAAGGGATGAGGGCAGATCGGAAAAGAGTCCGCAACGAGGCTTCGCCTGAAAGAACCAGTGTTCGTCATCCTTTCGGCGAGTTAGTCTGTGCAGCTCGGCGAACACCTTAGCCGTAGGTCTGATTCCCTTAGCTCGGCATAGACCTCGGAAAGCTACCAAGATCCGCCACGAGTTGGGGTGGATTTGAACAATGGATGCTCGGTGAAGTTTTAGGACCTCCTTATAGAAATCGGCTAGAGGGAACCTCAGACCGGCCTTTAACTGTTCCTCGTACACCATGACCATGTCATTCTCTTCAAAAGAGTGATCGACACGAAGATCGCCATGGCACTTGATCAGCTCATATGAATCAGGACAAATATTGTATTCTTGAACAAACGATTGCAGATCGGATTCTCGAAGAACCGACGGAAGCTCGTCTATAGGAAGGGTCTCTCTCCTTGAAGGTGGTGCAAGCCTTGATGGTATGACCCGACCCCGACCTGGAGCAGAGACCCTAGGGGGTTTAGGTTGCACGCTGGGCCCGACTGCCTCTTCTTCGTCAGACGATGACCATGAGAACTGAATGGAAGGAGGGCTCGCCGCTCTCTGACCTTCGGCACCGCTCATTTTTAAAAGAAACAAAGAACTTAAACAAGAAAGAAGATCAAAGTCCTTACCGGAGTCCGATCGGGTCGAGAGACCGGAGAAAATGAGAGAACTTGAAGTTGTGAGCGGGATTGAAAATGGAATGAGAGAACAACCGCTAATCCTCCCACCCCTATTTATACTAGTCCGAGCATTTAATGCTCGCGAGGTTCTAGGCGCATCGATTGGTGGGACTCGACAAATGTTTCGACACTTCTCTCAAATATCCGAATGTTACGAGATCGGTTTATTAGAGATCGGCATAATAAGTTAAAAATTTTGAATAAAGGATCACTAAGTGTCATTCGTAAAGAATCGATCGGATAACCACATTAGAGATCGAAAAATAATCAATGCAAAAATAATAAGATGATAACCGACAAACTAAAGTCTTTATTTTCAAAAGATCGGATTACATCATTTGGGCGATCTCTAGGGATCGGATTACACTAACATTGGATCACATCATTTCTGTGATCTCTAGAGATCGGATTGCATTGAAAATAAAATACATCATTTGGGCGATCTCTAGGGATCGGACTACAATAAAGGTCTAACTACATCATTTGGGCAATCTCTAGAGATCTGATTACATTTCAGATTACATCATTTGGGCGATCTCTAGAGACCAGGTGGAACATCCTATCTAAAAGGCCTATGTCAAAGCCTAGTCTTGTGGTGAATCAAAAGATGTGTTTGACCAGAGACCATCTGTTGGCATCGGATAGATGTGCAGATGGGGTGACTATGACTCCCATGAAGATGAGAGACATCATCACCGATGTTACCACTCGAACCGACCATGGCCGGAACACCCAATGTGGAGGAAAGACGCCGAACACCCAATGCGATGAGAAGCCGAATGAACTCGGTTGAGCGACTCGAGATCGGTACAACCAAAGTCCGCAATACAGATCGGTCAAATCCGTCCTCTCACCATCATCAAGAAAGGTCATTCGATCACCGGATCGTGAATTTTGATCGGTAAGTAAAGAAGTTCATCGGAAAAAGATCAAAGCCGCGATTATAGCCGAACTTCCACCGAGCGGCTAGAACAGTGGAAAGTAAGAAAAGAAGAGAGGAAAGTCGATGAAGAAAATGTCTCCGCGACAGTGGGTATATATAGGGGAAATGGACATTTAATGTCGAAGGAAAACGGCGACGCCGAGAATCGAGATGTAATTAATGCTTGGACCGAATCCGCATCGATTAAGGGATAATAGAGATCGGAGATAGGAGATCGGCATGAGAGATCGGAATAGGAGCTAGGAAGGGATCGGAAGACAAAAGAATAAGACAAATCCCAATAACCGTCGCCGAATCAGAGCCGAGGTAGTTAAAGCGTGGCGTATGAGATCTCCACCGCACGCCTAAGAATCGCCCGCACGTCCGACAGTGCCGTGGTATGTCATGACACCCCAGTACATCCCAATCTCCACCGTTGATCTCACTTGTAAGGATGAATTCGGAACCCTTGGATCAAAAGAGAAGACGACAATACCAGCTTTTTCACTCTTAGCCCTCGATCGTTAGACAAGAGGATTCAAGACCGTCGATTAAAAGAGGAAAAGGACAAATATTACGAGAAGAGATCTCACCATTTGTTTTGATTCTCTTTAATTCTGAACATCCGATCATGTACTTCAAAATCTTGACCCTCCATCTCCTCAAAATAAATCCCGACCCTTCATGGGGAGCACCGATTCCTATAAATACTGCATGAAAAAGCGTTTCAAGGACGGAAAAAATATAGACAAGAGGCTGCTATTATCGTGGAGGAACTCTGAAACTTCATTCAGTTTGTTACTCTGCTGTTTTGTAGTGATTAAAAGACTTTTGAAACTAGTTTTCAGGAGTGTTTTCTTGGAAAAGATTTTGAATACTGGAACTCTACATTTCCAGTTTGTTCATTATCTGGTCATACTCTCGTCATCTCTGCTTTCTTTTCCTCTGTTCAAGCTCAACTTCCTTCCACAGTTCTTACAGTTACCTTTTAGCTAAAGCATCTCTCGGTTTCACGACAGACCTCAACTCTCAGGCTGATCAATCCGCCATCTTCATCACTATTTACCACCTCATAGTTATTTCAATACATTTGGCTCCTCACAGACATCAACTCTCAGGCTGATCAATCCGCCATCTTCATCACTATTTACCACCTCACAGTTATTTCAATATATTTGGCTCCTCACAGGTAAGAGTTCATATTACTGTTTTATTAAGTATTTGCGTTTACTTTTCGCACTTTCTTTGTTCTCTTTACGTACGCGGTTTTCTCTAAGTTTATTCTAAGCAAAAAATCTCAAAGAACGTTACTCTCGAATTATCTCTTTAGTGATCGGTCCATCATTTCGTCAATTTTCGTCATTTCTGAATACGAGCTTTTAGCTCCTAGTAGCGTGTAAGTGGTCAGGCAAAATATAGGTATCTGCAACTTAAGGGCCTCTTTTAAAAGAGAAAGCTTGAATAACACGTCAGGAAAATAGCCAAACTATTAGGCTGATGTGAACGGGAATTCGGCAAGATTCCATGAAGAGGAATAAAACCAAAATAAACTAGACGATGCAGATCGGACATTAATAGGTATGCGTGAAATGACTACATGGAAGGTCGGTAAATCAAGTTTAGTATTACCCATTTAGTCATAGGGTATCAAGAAACCTTATCTCCAGCATTTTTGAATGCCAGAAACCTTAGTTTTAGGTTCTTGTGACATGTAGCTGAAATTGAAATTCGGGAGATCGGCAAAGCCCCTTCCAGGCTCCTGCTAATCCGAAAGAGATCGGAGGAGAGTTCTTATCCGGTCTCAGCTTAAAATTTTAATAAATACTTAATAGAGATTGGAGGAGAGTTCTTATCCGACCTCAATTCAAAATTTTTAATAAATATTTAAAAGAGATCGGAGGAGAGTTCTTATCCGGTCTCAGCTTAAAATTTTAATAAATGCTTAATAGAGATTGGAGGAGAGTTCTTATCCGGTCTCAGCTTAAAATTTTAATAAATACTTAAAAGAGGTCGGAGGAGAGTTCTTATCCGATCTCAAATTAAAATCTCTAATAAATATTTAATAGGGATCGGAAGAGAGTCCTTATCCGATCCCCAACCAAAATTTTAATGAATATCTAAAAGAGGTTCGGAAGAGAGTTCTTATCCGATCTTCTAAATTAAATTTTAAATAAAACATTCCTTTTCAAGTAAAATTAACATGCAAAAGTAATTCACTAAGGTTGTCTCATTTACTTATGTATCTGGGTGATCCTAATCAGTGAAAAATCAAACATTCCTTTTACCAAAAGGACTAACATTCCCATCCGAGCCCTTCTAACTAATTTATAAAGGACGCAAAATTAAATCTACTTACCCTTATTAAGGGACGAGGTGGGGTGCCTAACACCTTCCCCACCCGTTTACGGACCCCGAACCTAGAATCTCTGTCTTGAAGTGGTTTCATTCTTTATTTATCTTCTCAAATGGTTTTCTTTAGTTCCCCTCAAAACTAAGGTGGCGACTCCTCACTCTTTCCCACTTCGGTGAGTGATCGTCCGGGCGACCGCAAAATCCCATTGCGACAATCACCTATTTAAATATGATTTAATTAATTAATTAAAGAGTTTAATTGATTAATTAAATAGATTTGGTTTGCAATAAAATTGCAAAGTCCCTAGCATGACTTGAAACCAAATCTAGATTATTGGATGTGTAGTATAAATTAAATTTATATTTAAAGTGTTTAAATATGAATTTAATTGATGAGAAATTAATTAATAGAGATTAATTAATTAATTTATATTTGATATAAATTAATTAGAAGAAGAAAATAATTATTTTGGGTTAAGAACTCAAAATTAAGACACAGGGGCATTTTGGTCATTTTGCAGTGTGACACGTGGCACCATGAGATGGTGACACATGGCATAACACATAAGCTTGCCAAATATTTTTAATCATGTAAGATGATTAAAATCAAGATTAAATATAGGTTTGACACTTGGCACAATGTGATTGGGTCACTTAAACCTAGAGCTAATCAAAAGGTGACATGTGGCTAGGGTTTAATGTGTTAACCTAGCTATTTAAGTGGGGTTATGAAAAGAAAACACAACCAGCAGCCTCTCCTCTCATATGTCACGCCACTTTGAGCCTCTCCAGCTATTTCTCTTCATCTCTCATCAATTCAAAGAGATTAGCCATCAATCTCTTGAATTAAGAACACTAGAAATTGTTTCTAGTGTCCTGTTTGCATCTCTAATCTCTTAAAAGGCAGAACTTGAATTTCTAATTAATAGAAAAGGCTTTAGAAGCTGTTCAAGGGCTGCCATAGGTGTTCTTGGTGTGGACAAGCTAGAGGGACAACATCTGGTGTCCTGAAGACGAATCTCAAAGGCGCAGACACGCTGCAGCACATCAAGAGGTTAGTGTAATCGTTCTTGATTTAATCTAGGGTTCTAAAATTAATCTGATTAATTTTAAAATCTTAAATGGCAAATACAGATCCAAAAACATATTAAAAGAGTTTTAATATGTTGTTTATCATTGAAATCAAATAGATAAAAATAAATCTTGCATGGTGCTTGTGACCCTAGGTGAAAATTTTTGAATTCAATGGTATAATCTTGTGTTTTTCACGCTTCCGTTCCTTCATGATCTTCATACAAAATGTTCTACTATGTCGTCGGTTTCTATCAGTTTAAGAATCGCCTAAATCGGAGTTTTCTAGAGAGAGTTATGGCCATGCAAAATTTACTGTTCATATGGTCAAATTCTGCAGGTTCTAGAATTGTGTCTCTAAATTCAAGCCAAGGTTTAGGCAATTTCTGGGCAGTTTCTGGGGTTGGTCTCTTCATGAAAATTCTTAAGTTTAGCCCTATGTCTTAAGTTTCATTTCCAATTGGTTTCACACCAATTGGAGTTGTGTAAATCAATTATGGGCTGTCAAACACCCTGAAATCAGTGTGCAAATTCTGCCCCAGGTTTAAAATTTTCATTTCTTCAATTATTCTCTCTAACCAACCTCAATTCACATTTAATTCACCCAAAATGACTTTAATTTAGCATTGACACATCAATGGCACTTCCTAGCACAAACCCCACAATTTTTAAACACCAAAGTTTGTAATTTTCCCTAATCCTACCATTTCATTACTTCCATTCATCAACCCAATGTCAATTCAAACTAAATAAACCTCAAATGATCATAATTTAGCACTACACACACCAACTTCACTCTCTAGCACCAAAACCCAATTTCTCCATGAACCCTAATCTTCCATAATTCAATTTATGCATTCCTATGAAATCTTACTACTTCCAATCATGCATACTACTTCACTTTAACTTAGATTTATCATTAATTTAACTAAAAATACATCAAACCCTAATTTTTCTCCCATTTAGCCAAAACCCTAGTTTAGGTTCCATACATGTTTTCTTTCATTTTCTTATGAAATTTCATCATAAATTAACTTCATTCCAAGTTTATACAACTAATCTAACATGAAATGAAACTTATCTCTTGTTGATTTCTTTCCAACTTCACTTTTCGTCCAATTCTTGTTCTTCTTGCTTTTAATCTCTCAATCAGAGATCTCTTTGATGTTTTCTTTTAGTGGGCTATGGAATTTATGAAGGGAATTTAAGGGAATTAAAACTTGAGAGGGGAAATCAATTAGGGGAAGAAGTGGAAGAAGCAGAGAAACAGAGAGAGAGAGGAAGAGAGAGGAGAGGGTGGTGGCATCTTATGAAAAGAAAGAAATGAAAAAGACATTTGTCTTCTTATATATATATATATATATATATATATATATATATATATATGTACATATATTTATCCCCAAAATTAGCTTATTAAAATCATAAATTTTAATTGTCATAAGGATAATTAAACTTAAATTTTTATTCCTTTTTTTCCCCTTTAATTAAATAATTAAATTTAACTATCAAAAGCCCATAAGTCTTTCATTTTAATTTTGTCATAATGGAAATGAAATTTTAAGTTTTCATTTCATAAATTTTCCCTTGTATATTTTTACTTGAATTTTTCTTCAATTTTTACCCCATAATTCAATTCATTAATTTCATTTAATTTAATTGACATTTTGGTAAAAAGTCAACTCTTGAGGTGAATTGACCAAAATGCCCCTCATCGGGTCATAATCCTTTTTTTTATAATACCCGATGAGTCTTTAGCTTTTTTGTTCACTATAATTTTTATTTTGTCTATCTCAATTAATTTTCTATTTATTTTTGGTCCTCAAGGTGTCTTTGAATAGTATTAGTCATGGACCAAAAATGGTACTATTCATAACTCGGAGGTTCGGGGTGTTACAATTCTCCCCTCCTTAAAAATAAAATTCGTCCTCCAAATTTACCTTGTCTCAGTCTCTGAATAGCTGTGGGTGCTGTCTCCTCATGTCCTCCTCACGCTCCCATGTAGCCTCCTGGCCTGAATGATGGTTCCACAACACTTTGACTAGAGGTATTTGTTTGTTCCTCAGCTGCTTCACCTCATGTGCCAAGATCTTTGTGGGCTCTTCATCAAATGTCAGGTCTAGATTCACCTCAATCTCCTCTATTGGCAAAATGTGAGAGAGGTCTGATCTGTACCTCCTCAACATGGAGACATGGAAGACATTGTGAATCTTTTCCAGCTCCGGAGGCAATGCAAGTCTATATGCCAATGTACGCACTCTTTCCAGAACCACATACGGCCCATTGAAGCGAGGACTTAGTTTCCCCTTTCTACCAAACCTCATGATCCTCTTCCATGGGGAAACTATCAAGAACACCTTGTCACCCACACTGTACCAAATATCTCCTCTTTAGGTTAATGTAGGACTTCTGTCTATCCGTTACAACTTTGAGTCTGTCTCTAATGAGCTTAACCTTTTCTTCCATCTGCTGCACCAATTCTGGGCCAATCAACTTCTTCTCGCCCACTTCATCTTAACACAAGGGAGTTCTACACTTTCTGCCATAAAGTGCTTCGTATGGAGGCATCTCGATGCTTGACTGATAACTGTTGTTGTAGGCAAATTCAATTAAAGGCAAGTGTGTGTTCCAACTCCCTTCAAACTCAATCACACAGGCCCGAAGCATATCCTCTAAAATTTGAATGATCCTTTCAGATTGGCTGTCTGTATATGGATGGAATGTTATACTGAAGTTCAATCTAGTTCCTAGGGCTTTTTGGAGACTACCCTAGAATCTAGAAGTGAACCTTGGGTCTCTGCCCGACACAATAGACACTGGCACTCCATGCAACCTCACCACATCATCAATGAACATTTTGGCCAATCTTTCCAGACTCTAATCCATCCTCACAAGCAAAAAGTGTGTAGACTTGGTCAATCTATCAACAATAACCCAAACTGCATCATGATTCTTTTGTGTACATGGAAGTCCTGTCACAAAATCCTTAGTGATTCTTTCCCATTTCCACTCGGGAATTGGCAATGGCTGTAGCAACCCTGCAGGCACTTGGTGTTCTACCTTTACTTGCTAACAAGTTAGGCATTTCGCAACATATTCTGCAATGTCTTTCTTCATTCCTCTCCACCAATAGTGCTCTTTCACAATTCTACACATTTTGGTTCCACCGGTGTGCATTGCAAAAGGTGAATCATGTGCTTCCTTTAAAATGGTCCATCTCAGTTCAACATTCTCAGGAATGCACATTCTGCCCTTATATAATAACAAGCTCTCATCATTTACTGATAATTCTGGTTTCTTGCCATCCCAAGCCTCTTCCATCAACTTCACATACTTATCATCCTTCTATGCAACTGCTTTAATTTGTTCTGCCAGTATTAACTTCACTTGCCACGTAGCTACCATCTGCCCATCTTCATTAATCTCCAAATTAGCATGCAATGCCCTTAATTCATGCACCATGGACAAAGGAAAAACCCTTAAACCAACCATAGTCTTGCGACTTAAAGCATCATCTACAGCATTTGCCTTTCCAGGCTGATAGTCTATCAAGCAATCATAATCTTTTATTAGCTCTAACCATCTCCTCCGCCTCAAATTTAACTCCTTCTGTGTGCCCAAGTATTTCAAACTTTTATGATCTATGTATATATAACATCTCTCTCCATACAAGTAATGTCTATAGATCTTCAAGGCAAAGACAATGGCTGCTAGCTCCAAGTCATGTGTAGGATAATTCCTCTCATGCGGTTTAAGCTAGCGTGAAACATAGGCAATGACATTTCTATCTTGTATTAACACACAACCTAATCCGTTATGAGAAGCATCACTCTATATGGTATACTCCTTACCCAAAGTGGGCAAGGTTAAGATTGGAGCTTCAGTTAAATGCCTCTTTAACTCATCAAAACTTTCCTAGCACTGATCAGTCCACTGAAATTTTACATCCTTCCTAAGTAGCTTGGTCAGTGGAGATACTAGCATGGAGAATCCCTTCATAAACCTTCGGTAATACCTAGCTAAACGAAGAAAACACTGAACTTCTATGACATTTCTAGGTAGCTTCCAATTAAGAATGGCTTCTACTTTGCTAGGATCCACCTGGATACCTTCTGCAGATACAATATGCCCCAAAAATGAAATCTCCTTTAGCCAAAACTCACATTTCGACAGTTTGGCATACAACTGCTTTTCCCTTAAAGTCTGTAATACTATCCTCAAGTGTTTGTCATGTTCCTCTGCATTCTTTGAGTATACCAAAATATCATCAATGAACACCATAACAAACTGGTCCAAATATGGCCTAAAGATAGTGTTCATTAGGCCCATAAAACCAGTTGGAGCATTAGTCAACCCGAATGGCATTACCAATAACTCATAGTGGCCATACCGAATCCTAAAGGCAGTTTTAGGAATACTTTGCTCCTGCACCCTCAACTGGTAGTAGCCCGATCTCAAGTCAATTTTGGAGAATACAGTTGCATCCTTCAACTAATCAAACAAATCATCGATCCGTGGCAGAGGATATCTATTCTTTATGGTCACCTTATTCAACTGTCTGTAGTCTATGCATAGGCGGAGAGTACCATCCTTTTTCTTCACAAATAATACTGGTGCTCCCTAAGTTAACACGCTAGGGTGGATGAAACCCTTATCTAACAATTCCTACAATTGCACCTTTAACTCTTTCAACCCAGTAGGTGCCATCCTATAAGGAGTGATGGAGATTGGCTCCACACCAGGCATAGTCTCAATTTCAAACTGCACCTCTCTTTTCGGAGGCAATTCCGACAATTCTTTCTGAAAGACGTCTGGAAAATCCCATACCATAGGAATATCTTTAAGATTTGGACTCCCCACCTAAGTGCCTATCACATGAGCTAGATAAGCTTCACATACCTTTCTAATCATCTTTCTAGCAAGTGCAGCTGAAATGATGTTGGATGGCAATAACTGCCTCTCCCCGTGTATCACTATGTCTGCATACTCGGGAAGACCAAAAGTGACTGTCTTCAGTCTACAGTCGATCATGGCGTGATGCCTAGCTAACCAATCCATGCCCAAGATGATATCATAATCTCGGAAGGGCATGTCAATTAAGTTTGACAGGAATGTATGTCCTTGGATCACCAAAGGACAATCCTTAAACAATTTGTTCACCCTAACCTCTTGTCCTAAAGGACTAGTCACTAGCACATCATAATCCAATTTCACACAAGGAATTCTACTTCCTGAACGACCATCACAAGGAGATTTCTCTCCATTAGTCCATATTTATGATGTAATGCACTATATGTATCAATAATGATAGTTAAGCAGTTGTACTTATTAAAATTTTTCAAATATGTAATTTCAAAACTTGTATGAAAACCAAAGCTCTGATACCACTAAAACATGTCACACCTTATCCCTTGTAGGGCATGACATGTTCTCGTAGCATACCTAATGAATCACCAAACTCCACCTACCGATAACCCATTAGTTATGCTACAAAGGATTTTAATACAAACCATAACTTTTTATCTTGTCAATTCTTTTTGCGGAAAACTGCATGAGAATAGTTAAAATTCCATGTAAACATTCATTAGAAATAATGATAGACTAAATATTGCAAGAGTTACATTTTCATAAGTCTCAAAGTAAAATACAAAATAGTTACAAACTCAAAATGTGATAGCAATGCAATGCTTTTAAATACCAACTGCTCAATGTCCGTACATCCATGCATATAGGTGCAAAATACATCAAAAGGAAATTACAGGGGTATAACTACAATATATACCCATAAACAATACCAAAATGCTACTTTTAAGTCTCTCACTCGGCAGCCTTCTCCTTTCCCTTACCTGCGATAGCATAAAGAAGCTATCGCTGAGTATATCACTCAGTGGTGCACAACTAATAACTTTAAAACTTAAGGTAAACACAATTTGTCAAAGCATAATAAATCACATTTTTATTAAACATGAAAACTTCACAATAGTTCTAAGTTCATAAGAGCCATTTATTGGAATAACATTTCAAATGAGAAATCATACTTCATAAATCATAATTCACAAAGCATTAATGTTGCCAACATCAACACACAGTTTAGGCCATGACATAAAATTTCATGATCAGTGCCGTGTTGCACACCACAACAAAGCAATCTCAACCTCACTAACCGTTATTAATGAGGGAAGGGTTAGCTAGTTAATGAGTACTCATGTAGTCTTACCCCACTAACCGTTATTAATGGGAGACATAATCAATATCAATTATCAACCCCACGTAGTCGTTACTATTGGGGAGTTTCGAAAGGGACTATCATGCTAACTGTGGTTTCAAAATAACTTTCAAGAGTTTCTAAATCAATAATCACGTTTATAAAACAATAACATATTCAAATCATCATAAAACCCATAAAAGGGGTGGCAACACACAAATTCCTCAAATACAAGAGAAAAACATACCTCAATCAAAATAAACTCATTTCAAATTAATTTACGAAGCTAAAACAAAGAAAAAGGTTAGTTGTGCACAAACCTTCAATGCTCTCTGTTCTTGTTACCTACTTCTCATTGTCCGTTCCAACTTCTTTTTCTACTAAAAATACACAAATAGAATACCTCAATACTAATCTCAATTACTGCCAATAACTCATTACATGCATGTCTAATGCATCCCAAGTTAGCTTTGAAAATTTTAGAATATTTCGGTTTTGGGATAGCTTCGTGCCCTAATCTTTGAACCCAATTTTTTCCTAGTTTCGGTCATAATTTGGTGAGGTGTTCTTCATGAAAATTGTTCATTTATGTCTTAAATTTATTTTCCTTTTTGAATCGCCTAATTCGGAGCTCTGGCAGATTTATCAATCCAACTTCGTTCAGCAATTTGATCAAGTTAAGTCCATAATTTGGTCTAATGTTCTTCATACAAAATGTTCTACTATGTCTCAGGTTTCTATCGGTTCAAGAATCGCCTAAATCAGAGTTTTCTAGAGAGAGTTATGGCCATGCAAAGTTTATTGTTCATATGCTCAAATTCTGCAGGTTCCAGAATTGTGTCTCTAAGTTCAAGCCAAGGTTTAGGCAATTTTTGGATAGTTTCTGGGGTGGGTCTCTTCATGAAAATTCTAGCCCTATGTCTTAAGTTTCATTTCCAATTAGTTTGACACCAATTGGAGCTGTCTAGATCAATTTATAGGCTGTCAAACACACTGAACTCAGTGTGCAAATTCTGCCCTAGGTTTAAAATTTTCATTTCTTCAATTATTCCCTCTAACCAACCTCAATTTACATTTAATTCACCCAAAATGACATTAATTTAGCATTGACACATCAATGGCATTTCCTAGCACAAACCTCACAATTTTTAAATACCAAAGTTTGTAATTTTCCCTAATCCTACCATTTCATTACTTCCATTTATCAACCCAATGTCAATTCAAACTAAATAAACCTCAAATGATCATAATTTAACACTACACACACCAACTTCACTCTCTAGCACCAAAACCCAATTTCCCCATGAACCATAATCTTCCATAATTCAATTTATGCAATCCCATGAAATCCTACTACTTCCAATCATGCATACTACTTCACTTTAACTTAGATTTATCATCAATTTAACTAAAAATACATCAAATCCTATTTTTTCTCCCATTTGGCCAAAACCCTAGTTTAGGTTCTATACATGTTTTCTTTCATTTTCTTATGAAATTTATCATAAATTAACTTCATTCTAAGTTTATACAACTGATCTAACATGAAAAGAAACTTACCTTTTGTTGATTTCTTTCCAACTTCACTTTTCTTCCAATTCTTGTTTTCCTTGCTTTTAATCTCTCAATCAAAGATCTCTTTGATGTTTCCTTTTAGTGGGCTATGGAATTTATGAAGGGAATTTAAGGGAATTAAAACTTGGGAGGGGGAAATCAATGAGGGGAAGAAGTGGAAGAAGAAGAGAAAAAGAGAGAGAGAGAGGAAGAGAGAGGAGAGGGTGGTGGCATCTTATGAAAAAAAAAATGAAGAAGACATTTGTCTTCTTATATATATATATATATATATATATATATATTATGTATATATTTATTTATTTATTTATCCCCAAAATTAGCTTATTAAAATAATAAATTTTAATTATGTCATAAGGATAATTAATCTTGAATTTTTATTCCCTTTTTTTTCCTTTTAAGTAAATAATTAAATTTAACTATCAAAAGCCCATAAGTCTTTCATTTTAATTTTGTCATAATGGAAATAAAAGTTTAAGTTTTTATTTCATAAATTTTCCCTTAAATATTTTTACTTGAATTTTTCTTCAATTTTTACCCCATAATTAATTCATTAATTTCATTTAATTTAATTGACATTTTGGTAAAAGGTCAACTCTTGAGGTGAATTGACCAAAATGCCCCTCATCGAGTCATAATCCTTCTTTTTATAATACCCGATGAGTCCTTAGCTTTTTTTGTTCACTAGAATTTTTATTGTGTCTATCTCAATTAATTTTCTATTTATTTTTGGTCCTCAAGGTGTTTTTGAATAGTATTAGTCACGAACCAAAAATGTTACTATTCATAACTCGGAGGTTCGGGGTGTTATAGTTATAGGTTACCTAGGTATTAAAATGAGTTAGGAAAACTTAATGACAAACAATTTAACCAATGATTTCTAAAGATTACCACCATAAGCATAACTCAAATATTTATAAAAAAAAATGCATCACTTGTGATCATATAACCTTGAATTAATTATTTCTAATTATTTAGTTTATTTTTGTATTATTATTGCATCACTAAGCATTCTGCTTAGCGCGTTGGTTTTTCCACGCGTAGGTACCGGAGACAAAGTCCAATAGTGGCATTGGACTAAGATTGGAGGTCAGATCTGCAGGAGTAACATGTCACCTCACCATCACATTTTGGTAGGGCTCGCGAGCCATATTAGTGTATTTTTATACATTGTACTTAAACATTAAAGTGTAATGTAAATTATGAATTTGTATAATTAATTTGCATATGACATAAATTAATAAATTTGTAAATTTCATATAGAATATGGGTTTGAAATTTAACATGAACTAAGATGAATATGGTATGAATGATGATGATGATTGATTTGAAATTATTGGAAATATTGGATTTGATATGAGATTTTAAAACAGGTGATTGATTAAACAGGGCAAATGTTAAGAAAATAGGAGAAACTCTGTTAGTTTCTCAACTTAAAATATTGATTATTTAAATTAAAATGGCATTAAAATTAATAATGAGTAAAATATTGATATTTGAATTAAAATGGCATTAAAATTAATAATGAATAAAGTAAGATAAAATAAGGTGTTTCAACATAAAATTTAGCATTCCTTGCTTGGCTACATTGTAGATGGGGTAACGGGTCTTACATTTAGTGGTATTAGAGCTATGGTTTAGGCGTTCCAGTTAGTAGTATGCCCTAGAGCATATCATTTAGTATGTATATTATACATGTTTTTATTAATAAAAGGCATTTCCACTTTTCTGTTTACATAATATATTTATGTGAAATAGAAAAGGTCCATTGATATTTTGTTAGAAATTCTATTCTTAAGTTGTTAAGAATATGAGTGACAGTATTTCTAGTACAAAGTATCACAAACAGGTTCACAATCGAGGATACTTCATAATAAGGACTTGACTTATCCAGAAAGATTGTATTCATGTTTGTTCCTAAGTTATTTATATGAGATATAGATAAGATGGAATGGTGAGTCTTATGCCATATAACAAACATGATAGGCACTTATACATGATAAGTAGGCCGAACCAGTGACACTTATGACAAGCACATGGAGTTTACTCTTGTCAATGCATTGTCATAAATCATATCAGTGCATATAATCTTTAGACCTGAGATAGCACAGTTATCTTATATATAGGTGGTGTGAGTTTGATACTGCTTTCATACTTGTACTGTGTATGGGTATATGGGCATGTGTTCGCTCCTATTATTTATATAAGGAGGTAGGTGTTGATCAAGATGGAATCTGTTCCTCTAAGTAAATATAGATAAAATCCTATGTTCGTTTAATTGTTCTTGATGTTTCAAGTTCCTGGCCAAGACAGATAGATTTATTCAAAAAAGAGTTTTTGATGAGAAAAATTTTTTTAATCAAGAACTGGAATTAAAAGAGAACATAATATTCATAGCAAATGGAGTATGAAATAAATCATGACTCCAGCTTGAGTTGGGATTTTGTAACAGAGCGATTCTAGTGCATGGTAACATATGATTGTAGGTTCATTTAAGGTAAACCTTATTACTAATTGGGTGGCCATGGCATGCTATGCTAGGTGTTAACCATGTTCTATGAGGTGCATAAAATGATTTAGAGAAATCATTTATGGTAAGAAAGAGTTTTGATGATATTAAGAGTTGATATCATGTCTGATTGCCAATTAGTGATGAGCCTAGTAAGTCACACACATACACAAGCACATGGAGTTTACTCTTGTCAATGCATTGTCATAAATCATATCAGTGCATATAATCTTTAGACCTGAGATAGCACAGTTATCTTATATATAGGTGGTTTGAGTTTGATACTGCTTTCATACTTGTACTGTGTATGGGTATATGGGCATGTGTTCGCTCCTATTATTTGTATAAGGAGGTAGGTGTTGATCAAGATGGAATCTGTTCCTCTAAGTAAATATAGATAAAATCCTATGTTCGTTTAATTGTTCTTGATGTTTCAAGTTCCTGGCCAAGACAGATAGATTTATTCAAAAAAGAGTTTCTGATGAGAAAAATCTTTTTAATCAAGAACTGGAATTAAAAGAGAACATAATATTCATAGCAAATGGAGTATGAAATAAATCATGACTCCAGCTTGAGTTGGGATTTTGTAACAGAGCGATTCTAGTGCATGGTAACATATGATTGTAGGTTCATTTAAGGTAAACCTTATTACTAATTGGGTGGCCATAGCATGCTATGCTAGGTGTTAACCATGGTTTATGAGGTGCATAAAATGATTTAGTGAAATCATTTATGGTAAGAAAGAGTTCTGATGATATTAAGAGTTGATATCATATCTCATTGCCAATTAGTGATGAGCCTAGTAAGTGTAGACCCTTATTTTGTGATGAGTATGTGCATTGAGGCCGTGGGAAACCCGATGATGAAAAATTATATGACTATAAGATGTAATTGGAGGCATGGAGCTGAATTATTAATTCCGTGGCATGATCTTGAAAAAATAAAAATAATATTAAAGTTTTGGAGAAATTAATTTAATTAAATTTAAATAAGATTTTATTTTGTTTAAATTTAATATGGGTAGTTCTTAAATGGATCTAATTAAGTTTAATTGGGCTCCATGAGCCTAAGAAAGCCCAGTTAGGAATTTTAAATGGGACCCATTTAATTATTTTCTGAAAATTAAAATAATAAAATATCTCTCTCCTCCTTGGCCCCACTCTCTTCCTCACTCCCTATTGGTGTCTTCCATTTTTTCCTGTCTTCCTATTGGTTGAAACACCTCACCCATATCCCAGTTTTATTCGAATTCTGCAATCGTAGTTGTTTAAGTCATCTAAACTTTATCACCCTAAGACTCCAAATCCTACCACACCTCTTCCTCATTCCCTATTGGTGCCTTCCATTTTTTCCTGTCTTCCTATTGGTTGAAACACCTCACCCATATCCCAGTCTTATTCGAATTCTGCAATCGTAGTTGTTTAAGTCATCTAAACTTTATCACCCTAAGACTCCAAATCCTACCACACCTCTTCCTCATTCCCTATTGGTGCCTTCCATTTTTTCTTGTCTTCCTATTGGTTGAAACACCTCACCCATATCCCAGTCTTATTCGAATTCTGCAATTGTAGTTGTTTAAGTCATCTAAACTTTATCATCCTAAGACTCCAAACCCTATCACACCTCTCTCCCAAAACCCTATAAATACCCTACTAGAGAAGGGAAGAAGGGAGGATGGGAGGAAAGAGGAAGAGAAAATTCAGAGTTATAAGAAATTTAGAGATATTTAAGACTCTTTGAGTTCTTCCTTACTTTTTCTTTTCTTCAAGAAGATTTTCATACAAGATTTCTGGAAGGTCAGTTTTTATTGTTTTCTTTTCAAGATCTATGCCACACAATATTTTAATTCTATGCTCTTTGTCTTCAATTTATTTTATATGTTCATATAGATCATGTAATCATGTTTAATTTGAGGGGATACATAACTCTGCACATGTTTAGTTTCTGTCTCTCGTACTTTTATTATTTTTCTTTATTTTCTTTATTTTTAATTACAAACAAAAATTGGTAAGTAGCCCTAAGGTAAGTACCAAAGAGGGCATTTGCGCGGAGCTTATATGGAGCTAAACGGGAGTAAGCTAGGGATATCATTGCCATACTAGAAGAGAAGACCCTTTTTGAAGGGTAGCTTGCCCCAATGGCAACTGCATTTACTAACAAGTAAGTAGCTCTAAACTTCTCAAACAACCATTGGCATGAAATTGTAGTAATAATAGAACTTTCATTTGGTAAATTAAAATTAACTTTGTTTTTAATTTAACTGACTTTTGCATGTAATTAATCTAAATAGATACTTTGTAAATTAAAATTAATCTTGTTTGTAAATTAAACTAATATTGGCATGTAAAATAAATTTAATTTAATAGTTGGTAATTGTAAAATAAATTTGCATGTTAGAAATCTTTATTAGGTTGTGATTGTTTGGGACTTTTGTGATATTAGAATAAATTACACATGTACATAATTAACTTAGTTCAATTATCCTTAGGGTAACTTGGTGAAAATTAATTATTTAGGTTAAATAGAAACATAGGGTTATTTGAAATTGAATTTGTTTGTAAATTAAATTCCCAATAATAAATTAATTTTAGTCATCTGGTAAATATCATTTAAATAATTAGCAACCCCATATATAGGAATTACTTGTGCATAAAAATTGTGTGTAAACAACAACCCTTTTTGTGAATTACTTGCGTGTGTAGGATTAGAATTGCATTTTTTAGGATAAAGTTTAATAAAGGAATAATAAACAAGACTTCTAGAAACATTAGTAGAGGACTGGCACTCGAATTAACGAGGTTAGACAAGGCATAAGGGGTGCCTAACACCTTCCCCTTACGCACCCACTATCCCGAACCTAGACATTGGGCTATGATAATGACGGTTGTGGAAACTCTGCAAGGAGTAAGTTGCCATCCATGACCCTCGAAAGAAACACTGAATATGTCCCGGTTATTACCTGGGTGGCGACTCCTGTCTATCTATGCCTTCGTGGCATAAATCCTTAGTACCGTGGTAGTGTTATGGGAAGACGGTACTTACAAGTGGTTTGATTCTATTAGTATTGTATGAAGTGCATGTCTAGGAAATGCTGTCTAAGGAGGTGGTACTTAAGTGAGACCATTGTGACTCCACCATCTTTCCTGGGCTTTACCTGGTGCATTTTATATAATTCTAATGGATAATATTTCGCCTCATGCCCCACCCCTACAGTTTGGCGACTCCATTGGGGATTAAATGGATAATTACTCCAACATGTTTCTATTAGTCTAATATTATTCCTTTGTTAAACTTTTTGCATTGCACTACACTATCACACGGATCACCCAAGCCTTAGCAGAAAGTGTGGATATATCACCCTATGATGCTATTGACTCTTTGTTTGCGTAATCAGTCTTTCTTTCCCTATCAAAGCTATATCCCTTATGCCCTTACACGCATAGCCCTTTTCTCTTCTTACTTCAAAAAGAACGTTAACCATTCATATGGAGAATCTTCCTAATGAGGATTAGAAAACTCATTCTAACGTACGTAGTTACTCTAAGAAGCGAGAGGACTTGGCTAATTCCTTCTATCAATTCTTGTGACAAGAAGGGGAGTACTTACTCATAGTCACCTATGAGGTATGTCACTATCCTAAACAAGAAGTATAACCGATCAGTGGCGATCGTTGGGTGGTTCGAGCGCACTGATGGGTCTTTATCTCCCGGTAGCAAGACCAGGGGGATCACTAGCATGTGGGCGCTTGGCTTCTTCTTTGGAAGGTGGGAGAATAGACGTATTTTAGTAATTGGTAATTATGTCCTACAATAGCTATTGAGGCCTCTTCACGAGTGGCTGTGCCATGCCCTTCAGAGGCTACCATGTGATGTTCGATCAGACCAGGCCTCTAGACAGGCTAGCTGGATCTAAGACAGCATTCTCCAATGATTTGAAAGTAGCCCCCATTCGAATTACATTAGGTGGCCTTTGCTTTTCTTATTCAGGGTGATATGCTATCTTTTGATCGTTTGCGTCATTGCGGTTAACCACTGCGCTTGCGTGCAATATCGATCAAGTACCGTGCAGTTCTCTCAAGTCGACTTTATTCTTTGGACAGCCTTTAGATTATCTTATCTTAGATAGGGCTATTATGCCTCTTGACCAGTCTTTGCCTATACTATAAAAGCCCACCACTTCTTAGTGTGGTGGTCTGCAGAGCAGGTACATCCGGGTCGCATCTTCGACCGTTATGCCGTATTAGGTGATGACGTGGCTAAAGTCTATTATAAGGCTTTGGGCTATTTCATATCATCAATCCCATACGGGCTCTGCCTAGTTTGCTAAGAGGTTTCGAGTCCGTGCCTTGACAAGAAGTAGATTTCTCTCGGTTTGACAAAGGCTTGTTTGAGCGGCCATAGCATAGGGGTGATGGGCATTCACCTCAAGTACCGATCGTCGATTTTCTACTTTTTGCGGTTAGTGGTGTGGCTTTTAGGACTCTCTCGCAGCTCAACCATACCCTTTCCAAGCTCTCAAGATGGAAAGGTGCGAAGTCACTCCTATAGCTATAGGAGTGCAGTGACTCATATAGCTATATATGAGGTAGCGCGCTCGCTTACTTAGTACTTGTGCTAAGGTAGCTTCTTGCTTGCTTGAAAGTGAGAGTCAGGCATTTGGCCTCTACCATTAGACCTAACTAGCTTGTGGGTTAGTGACTACGTACCTTTCTTACTTGATTGATCGCTTTCGACTCTTGAAGAGGGTCGGAACTTGATCCGAATCTCATTAGTCCTCGACTCGACTCTTGGCGGAAGGAAGCCATCCGCTTGAGAGCATCGAATCGTTCGCTATTGCTATTGGTCTACAAATCGCTGCAACCAATGTCCCGAAAGTAGCCTCCGTCCTCTTTTGAGTAGAATGATGGGCTCTTAGGAATAGAAGTGGGCATGAATGGAGCTTCTAGGATCGTGTTGGTGAAGCTCTCTTTGTCCATCTAATCTTGATTTCTTTGTAAGCAGACGATAGTTTCAATTGGCTTATTCGATGCTCACTGCCTTCATTTAGGAGTGAACCGGTCGAGATCGGATGATGCAAGGATCGGATTTGATAAACTTTCGGCAATTCGCCTCTTTCGGGATCTTCTATGACTCTATTAGCTTCTTTCTTCCCACGGAAGTCACTTGCTCGCCTAAGAAGGGCACTTTTGGATCAATTGCTAAGGAGCGGATGATCTTGGCTTAGAGATGCGCCTTTTAGCTTGTTATATTTAGGTGCTCTGGTTTGAGAATCCCTCACCCAGCTCCATATTGGGATGAATCCAATCCTAGGGCATTCACCTCTCTGGTAGCCGGTCCCTTTACATAGCCATACCATAATAGGCGATTTTTGAAGTAGTTGCAATTGAATCTACAGTATAGAATCAGCGCACATTCATCTTCCTTCCTCTATTCTATCAATTTCATTTCTTTTTATGTCCACATGTCCTTTTAGAAGTCGGGGAATGAGCTTATAGCCGAGAAGAGGTTGTGAAAGAATGGCTTTTGTTCCAATCATCCATTGTCTCCATATCCGTTGTTCAAATAGCATGCTTGGCTCTTTCGGTGGAAGGGTTTCAGAATAGAATCCGCATTCCTTGCGCTATAAGCGATGTTTTTAAAACAAGTGCTATGTTTGCAATAGACGGTGCCGCTCTTGAATCAGATATGGAACTTGAGTGAGTGGCATATCAAAAGATTCATATGCCCGAACAAGATAAATGTCTTTTGAATGGACATCCGAGAGGAGAAGGAGGCGCCTATTGTGAGGGAATGGTATTTTGCTTTGCAAGACTAAGGTCTTAGAGAGAAAGCAAGGAGAAAGGCCCTACCATAACCGATTATAAAGATGAAGGAAATCAGTGCACTTACTTAGTTATTCAATAAGGAGAGGAGTACCGCGAAATGGTTTAGGAAAGTAAGTGCCCTCCTAGCCAATGCAGACCAACTTAGAAGGGAATCCACTTGTCCAATGCTTGTTGAGGGTTAGATATCCGGAACTTACATACTTAAAATAAAGCGGAATCCAAACCTTTTCATTAGTCTTTCGAGCTTTGTCTCATCATCGGGATGAAAGCATCCGTAATCGTAAGGCAAATAGCGGGACGATATACCCGACCTTGCTCAAGCACTAAACTTACCGATGTACGAGAATTCATTTTATCCAGAATCTCCTTAGCTTAGTAAGGGACCTTCGCCACTTTATTACGCTATAAAAAGGATGACGTCCTTGTCCTAAAAGGAAGATGTGAAGTCATGGAGATGGCTTTGATCGACTTCTTGGAGAGCTTTCTATGTGTCCCTCCCGGGAATCCCTTAATATTCACTCGGGTGCAAAAGTAGTGGACTTGATAGCAGGGACTCCCGCATCGTCCGGAAAAGTCCTTGAACTCGGTTCCTCCCAAAAGACTTGAAGGTGGCAATCTAGCTTCCGTTGAAAAAGCAAGATGCGGAGTAAGGACTTCCTCTGACTTCGAGAAATCGGTCCATCTGCCCACCTGCCAGGCCCCATCAGCCTTCTGGGAAGGAGGAATGCCCTAGGCTTTCTCTTGGCCTTGGCCTAACGGACGTAACCTTCTTTGGAAAAATTAGACTCCTACCCGAGAGGCAAGCTCGGTGGTGAGGGTGATTTGGAGATTGGAATACCAGAGTTTGAGGAACTGCGTCCTCCATCTGGAGAAGAGAAGGAAGTTGCCTTCAAAAAACGGCTCTCCTCTCCTCTAATGGAAGACTTTATCGAATCTCCTGGAACTAGCCGTAAGAGCAAGAGGTGGTCGAATACGGCCACTCATCCGCTTCCTAGCCGGAAAAGAAGGACTTTTCATCTCACTAAAGTAAAAGTCAATGTGCACTATGCTTACACATGAAATTGGTTTGCCTTTCTATTTGAACTACTTTCAAAGGCCTGGAGGGAGAAAGAATAAGCTGTGATTCCATTCCTCAGCAGAATGACTCTTTTCACGAAGAATCCTGCTCAAGACTTCGCTGCTTGAAAGCTTTCATTGACGTTAGGAAAGAACTCAAAAGAACTCATCCAAATCCAAATAGGATACTCAAACTGAGATTGACTTTATATGATTGACTTTATATCGTATTCAACAGACCTTGCGTCGAAAGCGTCTTTATATCAATAGAAGTAGCTCCGACAGGGGTAATAAGAGCTAGAAAGGATGAGTCACTCCTTCGGGCACCTCCAATTAGCAATAAGGCTACAGAGATCGTGGGACAGGGCTTCACCTTCTTTATCATTGGCTCGCCTAGACCGCTTTAGGACGTTTAGTTCCTTTCGCTCGATTGGTTTGGAAATATTAAAAGCAACGGAACGGGCTTTGCGAAACTCAATTCTCGGCTCAATTCGATATTGGATTAGCACACTGGGCGAGAACTAATACGGATTGTGCGGGAATTAAAGACTGGGTTGGATCATTCGGAAGTTGTTTAAAGTGAGGAGTAAGTGACGACGAGGTTGTGTCGGCGGATTGGAAGACCTACCCGTGGGACGCCTATTGAACGTATCTAATCTAAGCGATGCACGGGCTGTCTGCAGCTAAGCTCTCTCTTTCTTTTGTTCTTGTTCGGGCTGAAAGTCCCTAAGGTTTTGTATTGAACTTGGTCCTACTCCTTCCCGTAAGAAGGAAGTTGTCTCGATCTGTTGAGCTACGACAGTGCGTTCGCCCCGCCTGCCTAGCTCTCAGAGGCTTTAGCCCTAATTTTAATCATTGTATGCACCTCTATTCCTTCTTCTTTCTTTACTTAAGTGCCCGATGGACTCTTTAGCCTTGGATAGCCCTCATGTTGAAAACCATTAGGTCTTTTGCTTGCCGGGAGGATCGTAACCTTACGCGAGGTTCCGGCGGAGTTGTCTTCACACTCTATGGTTGAATACTCGCCTTTGCTATTGGTTTATCTAAGTACCCCTCTTCCATTTCAATGGGTAAAGATCTTATATCTTAATCAATCTATCGTAAAGATGTGACCTTGCCCCTTGCACTCCTAACCCGCATAAACACGGACCTTTTAGGTCATCGCAGCTGAGCGCCAACGTCTCATATCATAGCATATCGCATCGAAAGATAACGGCTCGATGTAACGTCGAGCGACTTCTTGAATAATCGATTTTACGCCCCTCTATTGGTGGGGGCTCCTTGGGCCAAGCGGATAGTCTTTCTTACTAGGTTTTAGATCGAAACTAAAGGGGTTTCTTGCCGATGACGATCAATGATTTGGATTGAAAAGGTCCCACCATGACATACAGAATCAGCGACGACATCTTCATGAACGGCTTTGAGCCTTCAACCGCGGCATGTCCGGGTCCCTAGTACTACCCAAAGATCGATTCACTCTGCTTCAAATAAGAAGATCCAAGCAGAAGTACGGCTGCTTTCACTTAGTTATCATCAATACACCCCATTTCGACCTCGCCTGTGTCATATCATAAAAGTCCTTCTCGTTCCATATATACCGAGTTAGCTCGAGATATGGAAAAAGCCCAAAAGGAACTTTCGCTCTAAGGATGCCTGGCTGTATTGTATGGCGGAATCTTTCTCTTCATGGATGCTCCGTGTGGTCCTTGATCCTTTAAGCTTCCTGTGCCTTCTTGGCGTTCTTTCGGTTCCACCGATTTTAAGACTCCGTAGGTTAGTTTCCGATTTCCCGAATCGACTCTTTGGTTTCATTCATTCGTTTTAGCCCATAAAGTCACCAAAAGGATGTCGCTCAAGAGGAGGAGGAAATCCGTAGTTTATCTACTATTAGCAACTAAAGGAATGAGGCTTTCGCCTTTATGAGATAGGGAAGCTATTATTAGGCAATGACATCCAATTCTCGACTTTATTATATAATGAGTGGGGATTGATTCAAGGATAGAGAATTGGAATTGGAAAACTTAAGCCTTTAATTACCTCCTCACTACACACTTTCTATATATATTTGCCTTGAAAAGAAAATCCATCTTTTGCGCTCTTATATAATCTTTGGCCTTTCGATCCCCTCGTTCACAAAGGGGCACAATCAAGCTCATCTAACGATGTGATAGTGGCTGTTCGCTCCTCTTTCTCTTCATCTTTTCCAGCTTCGCTAGGATTTTGTCTGATAGCGCCGTGCTTGTTCAAGAAAGAGTCCCTTTGACGGAGAGAAAGACTCAATCGGGGATAGATAGTCAATGGCCTATGAAAACCTCTGCTTTTTTCTCTTATTTTGGCCACGCCATCGCTCGTGGGAATATCTTATGATAAGTCAAAGCTCGGCTGAGGCTTAGGAGTTGCTTGCTTCCAAATCACTCTTCTCCCCAATGGCCACTAGTTCTGTTGCTCGATTTTGGAAAAAGCTCAAGCTAGTAGGCGGAATAGGGATCGCCCGTGTCTGTCAATTCGGTTGTTGTAGCGCTAGCGCTGGCCTCTTCCTTCGACCCTTGATTCTTTCTTTTGGGCCTTTGGGCTTTTGGTATCCAACTCAATATCCAAAAGAGAAGTCGCTTTCTTCAAAGGCCGTTGACTCGCTTCCTTGATTGAATAATCGAAGGTGAATCAATCGAACGATCTGGACGTGTGATAAAAATACTTGCTTTCGTGGGAATTCCCCTTGGCGTCACTCACCTCTCTTTCCTTTGCTCCCGCTACCACAATGGCTGTCTCATTTCATCGGAGCTCGGATCCGACTCAAAGTAGGTTCGTGTGTATGCGCCCGCCTGAGCTAGCTCGACAGAAAGTTCAATCAAAATGATTGACACTTTTAGTAAGGTGAAGACTCTTTCCCTAATCCATCCATGAATATACTTTTTCGCTATGAAAGCCTCTCTGGGCTACTCCAAGAATGACTTTTTTTTTTTTTGAGAAAGTCATCCAAACAACGACTTTTAGCTTGCTTCTTGATTGATTGTGGCGATCCTTCTTACATTTCTTGACTGGTACCTTCTGTAAGCGGACTCAAGGAGGCTTCAAAGCCGATTCTTATAATTTAATATAGAAAGGAGACCTCTCCATCTTAGGTTATCCCATTTTTGCTTGAATCCGGCCGTCAACTTCTTCAATCACGATGTCGTTGACCTATATGGTGTGCTTTTCATTCCAATTCCTCTTTTCCGAATACATGACTTACATAGAAGGACAACATTCTTGGGCGACAATAGATTGGTTCGGATGCTATAAGTGGGAACTCTGTAATAACTTATCACACTGTATCAGTCTCTCTTTCTGAAATTCAATTATATCTTTTCTTACTCATCAACCCGACCCCTTCTTGATGAGTGCCTATCTTTCAAGAGCATATGGTAAGCACTTCGCCCCTCGCCGTTCGCTACGACTCTTACCTTTCGCCTTTCGCCTAACATATTAATATTCATTTAACTTTCATTTTCCGTCTTTTTGACGGGAAAACGATTAAATGTCAATTTGAGATGTCGCTCTCGAGTGAACAAAAGGGTTAAGCGAAAAACACAGGAAAATGATAATTTCGATTTAACATTTCACTCACACCGCTCATAGTTATAGTTGAGCCGTCCCTTCCTCAAAGCAAGGAGCGTAACCCTTGTGTTATCTCATGCTTCGCTTGTTCTTATGCCTCTGCCATTCCAATAGGAAGTTAGAAGTAGGAATCATTGGAGCTTGGGGCCTTCCCGCTTAATGTCTCTTGAGCCGTCTCTCTTGTTGCGGTTGTGTCGATTCTGAGTCTAGTTCTCAGAGTGGCGACTTCTTCCCCGAGGGGATAAGAGATCTCTTAACTTATAGTTGAGTTCAGAATCGTTCACAAGCCGCTAAAGCCTCGTCTCTGCTCCTCCGGGCAATGGATATTGTTAGAGGGGCCAGTCAAAAGGAAAGGGACGAAGCTACAATGATATAAAATACTCATTATATAAGAAGAAGGACACTCAAGCGAGGATCAATCAACTTGCTCACATTAAATCCTTTGAGGAGATCCCTTGACTCGCAAACTTAAGGAAGTACACACCACGAAAGTGGGGATTGTGAAACCTACGATAGACGGAACAACTCCAACGGCCTTACTTGCGGTGGTATGATATGGCTCTCCATCTTTCTTTGCCGAGTTCAATGGGCACGTGCTAAGCTTTTCGTTTAGTGAATGCGACTCTAAAAGCTGCTATAGATGCTAGGAAGCAGAGGAGATTATCTAAAAATTCTCCAAAAGCACGAAAGCAGCTTGGCACGACAACCATTGACATGAATTGATCCAACGCCTTAAGCGGAGATAGACCGATAGCCTCCTCTTATCTTACTTCTTAGTCGACTTACGAAGCACAAGACAACTAAGGGTTGTCGCAGACGGACCCATTACACTACGAGAAGAGAGGAGATTCCCTTAAATTAAAGCAAGGAACAAAAAGCAGAGCTCCACTTGCTAACTACGTTCACTCACTAAGACTCCTAGACTACGCAAACAAACCATAGCAGAAAGAGGGAAGTATGAGATAGATCGATTTCTCTCTAGAACTAAGAGAAGGGAAGTACCACCTACTAAGGAAAGCGACGCTAATCGCTAGCAATTCTCTTTAACCAAACTACTCTAAAGTGCTCTGGAAGCACGAAAAATCGCTAGGAGCGAGAGATAGATATAGGGATGTTGGAACCACCAAACCTACTCGAGCACCGCTAAGGTAGCACGGCTTTGGGCGTTCACCCGTGGGCTATCTCCATCCATATTGGGCCATATCAGATACCCCGCCGCCCTATGTGCCTCGGATCGCATCGATAAGAGGATATTTTGTAAGTCGGACGGACGACAACCAACCGTAACGAACGAGCCTTTACTTATACTTATTCTATAATGGTGGAAAGAACAAAGCACGAGTCATTGCCGGACCGAGAGCATCGCATGACCTCTTTCTTGCTCCCTTTGCGCATTAAGGACTATAACCACTATATATATATAGGCTCGAAAAAGCTTATTTATCGCACGCATTTTTACTTCCCTATGGTTATGGTATATCCCCTTTCCTATAGAACTAGAACGAGCCATAGTAAGCTATGAGATTGATTGAAAAAGCCTTAAATTAAAGCGAAGAAGAATCATCGAACTAATGGACAGACCATAGCGCAAGTACTAGAACTCTTTAACTAGAGGAAAGACCTACCGACCGATTTCAAGGAATTGAGATGATCGATATGTATAATTGTGAAACGACTTTTTTGAGCATCAAAGCTCGATTCCTAGCGATGTCGATTTCCTCGGCATATCGGTTTTATTTGTTTCCGCACAGACGAAGTATGCTTATTCGCAACTAGTGAGCTCTATTTACGTTATTCCGATCCCCAGTGGTGCAATCATCAAG
Source organism: Hevea brasiliensis (assembly GCF_030052815.1). Lineage (NCBI taxonomy): Eukaryota > Viridiplantae > Streptophyta > Magnoliopsida > Malpighiales > Euphorbiaceae > Hevea > Hevea brasiliensis. The sequence continues at coordinate 85,896,934 of NC_079497.1, read as the reverse complement.
CTCACCTCACGCATTCGCATTCATAGAGGTCCTTCGCTTTAGCTTACCACCTACTCAATCAAAATTCAAAGACTTACGCTAACTTTGTGATTAATGTATAAAAGGTTTATCACATCATAATAGCTATTTTAGCCATGCCCATCTACATCGATAGTTGTGTTGCTTAAAGCTTTAGTTATCTGATTAGCTCGAAGCAAAGTAGCAAGGCATATCACATAACTTTTCCTACTCAATCAGTAATTAGCATAGAGAAGAACCTAATTCAAAAGAAGATGTCGTCCTAAGGGTCGTCCATTGCTCAATCCGCCTATCTTGCTTGGGTACGCACATACCCTTCTTTCTTGGATCAAGGCTACCTTAACTAAGGTTATGAAATCAAAGAGGTTAAGGAACTCTCTACATCTCGTGATGTTTGGCTCACTTTGGAGAGGATCTTTCTCGATCAAGGAAGCGCCAAAGAGTGAAACTTAAGCTCAACTTCATCCCTTAAGTTAAGAAAAGGGCACATAGCCTATGGGGACTTATCTTGGCTTTCTTAAGGCGATAGCTGATTCTTTTGTTGCTATCAATTCTCTGCTGTCTTCAAAAGAGTTGGTCGTCTATGCTCGAGCTTATAGTCACACTAAGCGAACATTAGGCTAAAGCGGCTATTGAAAGAGCAGTGGCTAGCTCGGTTCGTAAGTCTTGTTCTGTTGAGTAGTTAAGGAAGTCCTTTCGTAGGGTGTTTAGTCAAAAATTTCTTACGATAGATCGAATAGATGGGTCTTGACCTTCGCCGAGGACAAGCACCGCATCTAGGTAAGCGGCATCTAATTTAATTGATTCACGGATCTTCCATCTACGAAAATTACGAGAGATGTCTGTTAAGGTCGGCTTCATGAAAGCGAGGCAAGTTTAGCGAAAATAGAGATAGAAAGAGATGGATTTTGCCCGGTAGTTGTCGGATCAATTCCCATTCATTCTTTAATGGAATAGGAGAGCGGGCTATCGAGGAATGGGCAATAGCCTATGACTAAAAGTCTTGACTATCTATGAATGACCAGGATTGGAATAAAAATCGACGAGATGAGCCTACGAAAGATTTCAAGTTGACTGTGATAGCGGCATCCTCACTTATGCAACGAAATTGAGTTGATGGAGTAGCGGTGCCCTTGAGTTATTCTCTTTGGTATCGACTTCTCTCATCGTTAAAGGCGCCGCAAGGCACTCGACTAGAAGGAGTGGATGTTAGGCACGCGAGGAAGACTCGACTATGTTGTCGGTAGCCACAGGCATGGATTCTTCTTTGATTGAAGGAACGGGACAGAAGAGAACCAGAACCATATCATTCACACAAAAAGTCGATCTTATCTGCGCTATTGCCCGATCATAGGCATCTTGTATGAGATTAGTTCTCCCTCTCCACCACTGTTAGAAACGATGCAGTGCGATCCTGTAAGCGATATAGACTACTTTTAGCTTTGTCAAAAGGTCTTTCATGTCAATGTACTATGGCCCCATTAAGCCACTTTTTGATAAATATCAATGGGCATAGAGAGAAAGGGAAGAGCGGTGGTTGAACCCAGCCCGAGCTAAGCGCATAAAGCATACTATAGAGGCTACCAACTCCAGCTCGAACGAAGTGAGAGGAAAAAACCTGTAAGTCGAGTCACCGCTTCGCCCCTCTCAAACTCAGTCGATCTCCCTTTGGTCGCCTCTCCTTTCATTCGAGTTACTTCACCCCTAAACTGGAAGATAAATCGAATAACTTCTCCTGTAAGCCATATAGACCACTTTATGAAAATTTTTATCTGGATGGGAATCAAGAAAATTCGAAGTTAGAAATATTGATAGATAAAAAAAAATAAAGATCTTTTCTGGTTTGAAAAACCTCTTGTAACTATTCTTTTTGCCTCTCTTCTTTGATGGTGGAAAAACTGGCCCTGTCTCAAGGACTGACTTTTCTTCTTTTCCTAGTGCAGTGACTAAGTATGAGATTGAACTCATTCTCCTTCTTTCGGGGAAAGGACTGAAGACTAAGGTGGGAGCAGGAAGGGGGATGATCTTTCGGGTCTAGTCCAATTGATGTAGCCTTTGTAGTAGGGGCTTTCCTTTCTTCATTTTTTCTAGCTTCTTTACCGGATAAAATGACAACCGCTTTATTATCGAGGTACTCTTCTTTGAGATCTCTAGCACCATTTCCGGTCTTTACGGGGCGGGGCATTTGCTTTTTTGCTTTAGTACCTCCTGCCTAGTTACAAGCTCTACAGTCCTAAAGTAGTAAATGGAGTCTCTCCGTTTGTCGGTCTCTCCTTAAGTTCTTTCTTTCGATCGAGTTCATGTGCTTGCGTGGCTAGGCCCATAGACCCAGTTTTTCCTGGCTCAAAGAATTCATTTCGTTCTTGCTTCACTTGTCTTTGCCCATTGGGGTCTTTCCTCTTGCTTGAGCAGTCTACCCTCTTTCTCTCAATTCCTTCTTTTGCTTTCTTGCTTGAGCGAGTGGGATACTAATGTAACGAGCGGAGCGTCTTGGCGAACTAGATGTAGCGAGCTAGAGATAGACGATTCTCTTATTCAATTTCGTGCTTTATTCTCTATAATGATCTTACGAAAGATATACCTATAGTAGATCCACCGATAAATTTGAGGGCCGTTAAGAGTAGGCTTGTATCGGTAGAGATAGTTCAAGACTGTCTAGGGCTCCTGCCCGGCGAGGTTGAGTAGCCGAACCACTCAATCGGTCTTCTTTTTATAGTGTTCTTACTCTTAGGATAGAGCTTGATTAATAGAGCCCGATCTCTTCCTCTTATTGGTTTATATAATCTTCTTTATTTCTTCCTTAGTTTAGAATTTATATGATATAGGAAAAAAGAGTTGGTGAAAGAGCTTTATCTCATTGAGTTAGAGAGGGCTTCCTCTCTCGGACTTTCCTCCTCCTCCGTCCTATCGGGAGGGTCCTTCTTATTATTAGTAGACCCCAGTGGTAGCTCTTGTTAGAAAGAAAATAAAGTCTTCTTCTTTTCTTACGGAGGTCCAACATCCGAGCTAGCATGTAATGAATAGGGCGGAATCAAGAGCGTTGCGCTCGGGCGAGACAGCGTCGGGATGTTGGAAGGTCTTATCCAAAGGTAGGACGGAGAAGCCCGGTGATCTGCGAGTCGGTAGGGAAGAGGCCGGGGAGACATGCTCTTGAGAGGTTAGGGATTGACGGCCCTTGGAGTGATGAGGTCATATCGGTCGATGCACAGTTAAAGGCACTCAAGGAGGCGGGTTCCTAGTTAACGGTAGGCTTCCTCCTGTTAGGGGCACAGGGATGGTTCGTCTTGATCTCGACCGGCCTCTCATTTCCATTATGGCGGATGCATTCCCATTGTAACGCGGTAGAGGTGCCTCGGGTCGAGTAAGGAGTTGGCTTAGTCGGTGAATTCGGTGAATAAGCCTTCCCGGCGTGGAACTCTTGCTTGTTTGATGCTTTCCGATGGTAGTTGCGTCAAGCGGCATAAGCACTTACGACCATGAGTGTAATAGGGCCATTTTTTCTCTTTATGAAATGGCGAGTCGATCGACTCTGATCCCCAATAGGAAGAAAAAGAGAACCAATCTCTCATTCGTGACACGTTGATTCGAACTAAGTACTTCTTTACTCTTTCTTATTCTTAAGAGAATCACCCCACTCTGAAATAGCCGCAAAGGCGGCATCTTGATCCACGATTATTAGCGATTCCAACGAATTAAAGGCTAATGGCCTTAACTACTTAAACGAATCAATCTCCCACTTCTCCTATTCTCTACTTTAGTAAAAGGAGGGTCTTGCTTTGAAGCTACCTTTCTGCTGCTCATCGCTTTGGACCAATCTTTATGCTTACACTACAATATTATGCACCTTCCCAAGCTTGAAACAGGGATAGGAATAAAGGAAGGCCATAATCTAAGGGCTCTAGCTAGAAGGCCTAAGTTCCATTGTCCCATGCATTAGCCACAAGGCACCGTAAGAGTCGAAATCCGCATTTTTGTTGGTTCGATCTCCTAAAACAGGAAAGGCGTCATCACTAGGGCTGAGATCTCGATGCTTCTCTTTCTCATTACTGCTTCCTTTTTCGTGACTTTCTTTATTTAAGAACAAGACCCTCTTTTACGGTTATAAATGCACTTAGCGGCATTGAAGCAGCGATCTTTGTCCTGTATATCCAGTAGGGAAGAGCCAAAAGTTCCTTCGAGAGGATGAGATCAGTCAAGTCTAGGAGAAGGTACCCCCTTTTAGTTAGTAACAACTTGGTAAGGGATCCAACCTGTCCACAAGCGACTATCAAAAGCGTGCTCGTGAGGAAAGCTCGACTTCGCATGTTTTGAGTTCGATTATACCTTCCTTATAGATATATGATGCAATTCAGGTTTTAACAATGCTCTCCGTAAGTGAAGGTTGCATTTGAGATGCTTTCATCGGCTGAAGGAGCGAGTCATGTGAAACCTTTTCTTGCAAACAGCCTCCTCATACGAGATTCTTGCTCTAGAAAGAAATAGTCAATGCCGATATTCCTAGCATTGCCCTCTTCTTATAATATAAGTCTAAATGAAACCTCCTTTTGGACATTTGTGATAGCAGATAGCAGAAAACAAGAATGTTCTTGCCCAAGCCTTCTCGAGCCCTTTTGATTTGAGGCGGATGTGGGCTTTCAATGAAGGAAAATAAGACTTTTGCGAGGCGATAGTCGGCGTAGGTAATTTCGACTTGTCATCATACCGACCACCTATCCAAGAGGTGAATCTCTAAGATTTGTTTGGTAATGAATGCACTTTCTTGCCTTCCTTAGAAAAAGTGACATACTTAACGGACGAGTAAGAACTATCTTTCCCTTCTTTGGTGTAAGGTGCGGATGGAATTGAATCGGAAGGTGAGCAGCTATTTCATCAATTCCATCACTGGGACTTTTAGGAAGAGAAGTGGGATCTCAAAAAATATGAGTATGCCTTTATCAATTAGATTGAATGTTCGGATGTCCGCTTTAAAAAGTAAGTAAGGCACTAGTCTCGGTTCCCACCTCCTTTTCTTGATGATCGATGATATTTCCCAATCCGGACATCCACTCGGTCAAAACCTTACTCCGGCCTTAGGTAAACTTTCAAAAATGAAGCATATTATGCTATGCTATTTCTTCCGCTCTAAAGGCCGCTATCCTCTCCATTCTCGGTATGCATGAGGAGCAACTCCTGTAAGGTACCTTGGCTTGCCACTTGTCTCGAGCAAAATTTCATTTGCTAACGATAATCCCTTGATAGATAAAATCGAAAGAAGCTAACAGGGTGGAAGGTGCATGCAGACGGCTGCGACTTATCTAAGACTTTTGTTTCATACCAAACCAACACAAGACTACTTGATGTGCTCCTTTATGATCTCTTATAGCGGCATGGATGCTATTGAGAGAAAGCTTCAAAATTCCTTTCCTTTAGGGTGTTGGGATCGCAGTCAATACGTCTGATTAGTTGGTAGACCATCATCAGCAGAAAAGGAGGATTGATTGGGCATCCCAAGACCTAGAAGATGGAATGAAGCCTGCCTTCTCAAGCAGGTTTGGCTGCTGGCCTCCAACCCCAGTTCCATATGGACCGACTGGATCAAAGCTAGATATAAAAAATCCAAATCGATGTGGTGTTGCCTTTGCTTACTTGCTTTTCTGCCTTAGGGAAAGGATGGTTCTTTGCCGAATAGATGGATTCTATCCCTCTTTGATACCATGCTTTAGTAAGATGATTCACTCTTTCAAGTGAGTTGATTAGCTTGACCCTTCTTTATGGTCGGAAGAGATAGAGATAGCATCTAAAAGATGAGAGGCAAAAAGGTCCAAAACATCAAGTCGGGAATTGGGTCAAAAATCAATCTTCGATTCTCTGCTTTCAAGCCCATTGCAGTTCATTTAAAGTAATAGCGGAGATGCCGTAGTCATTTGTGAAAACCTTCTTTAGCTTCCTTGTCCGTCTCCTAGGAAGATGGCAACTTTTATTGAATTCCTACATCCCGATTCAGGTTGCTAGCCATCCATATAGTTAAAGAAAGAGGTCTTTTCTAGATCTTCTCTAGGTATGGCTTTTCGAGGATGGAATCTGGAGTGTCATATGTGGTGGAATATGCATTAAGTTAAGAAAAAGAATAAGAGGGCATATCCTTATTAATAGAAAAAACCCCCCACTCTAACGATTTCCCTATCTCCAGTTGTAAGGAAATTAATATGGCGGGTCTATCATAGTTGGATTTATTTTTTTTTTCGCTTTAGAATACGCCTTCTTCGCCTTGTGATATTGATAGTCTTATCCCAGGAAATCACTGACTTTCTTCCACTATAAAATCTTCTTTCTCTCCGGGCAATGCATGAGTCTTTGAAGTAAGTTTATTGGTAGGCGAGCTTTAGCAATTGATTGAGTCTTTCTTTCATAGGATCTTTTTTCGTTCCTTTTGAGTTCAGCATATCAAAAACCCAGTGCTACTTTCATGGAGTAGGAGAAAGCTTACATGTAGTTCTCATCCTAAGCCCTTCAAATTGTAATTGCTAGGCCAATGGATATTAAGCGAAAATAGGTTACTGTAGAGCTTCCTTTCACGAGGATTGCGTTTAAGTTCCCTTATCGATCGACCTCCTTACATTGTAGCGGGAGTATTGAAAGTATTTAAAATGAAGGAGCAAGCTAGAAAGCTAGTTACGTTTAAAGCTATCGGGATAAAGGGGAGGGAGGCCAAGGTTAAGAGCTAATTCAAGCAAACCTTTTTCTTTAAAGCACAGTCCCTTTCCTTTCTGGTGATTTCCTTAGCCTCTCCTAGTAATCACTCTCTTTTCTGCTTCTTTAGAGCAGGAGTTGTTCCCAGTGAAAGTCATCAGTCCCAGAGCTTATTCATGCAAGGAATCGAGAATAGGTGTGATCGTATCCCTGCACATGAATCCAAGTGCGGCCTGAGAAGAAAGTGATCAGTGCCTTCTGTTGAGTAATTAATTTTTGCTTTGCTTATAGCTTTAGAAGAGTAGTAGCACGGTGAAGTCACAACGTCTTGCCCAAGTGAAAGAAGGACAGGGAACCCAACCCAAGTTTGAGGCGGCGGCGAGTTAGCGAAAGAAGGAAGCTCTACACAAAGGGAGGAGGCTTAGCGAGCAGTGAAAGGAAAGGGCTTTTGCCAAGTTGAAGAGAGACAAAGGCTGGCGCCCGATCAACATCAACATAACACACCAAACTAGGAGATGAGCAAGGCAGAAAACGAATACCATAACCAATAGTCCCCTCGAGATATCTCGGAATTCGTTTGACAGCCTGAAAGTAACCTATAATCAGTTGTCAGTTCTCTCAAAAGAGTCCAGCTGCGAGGTGTAGAAAGAATAAAAATTGTTGATCTTGAGAAGCGAGGAGAAGGAAATCCAACCTTACTTTACTACTGTTAAAGAATAAAGTAACCCAGCTTATATGCGACACACTGCAGGGAGGGTCCTTTTAAGTAGATGACTCGTCGGGCCGTCGGAGCGGGACTTCTTTGGGAAAAAGAACTTGAATAACTTCGTTTTTCTGAAGGAGTCGTCATTTTCTATCAGGAACGCTATGTCATTTACAACCCCGGCGTATTTCGGATGCTTGAAGGCCCCGCTGACCCGAAGTGATTTAGAAAGATTCTTCTTTATCGATGGTGATCGGTCATGGTATCCATAGCATTGCTTCTTTTTCGGCCAAATCCTGATTTCGTTTTCCTTCTCCCGGTCGTCGAGCCTGATCGACTCGACTCTTTTCCCTGCCCCCCGGCCTCTCACTTCCTTTCGTTCTTCTTCTGTATTGTCGCTTGAATGAAGACACCTGATCGGCCCGACTTTACCGAATGTCCACCACCGGCCCTTCTCCTTTCCGGGTCTGGTTTTTTCGCGTCGTTTCAGTCGTCGTGGTCGACGGGGAAGAAAGAAATTAATGAATGTTCTTTTGGGAAAATGTAGAATAATACACCTACCGAGACGAAAGCCAAAGGTGAGTCTCGTAGGTGGACGTATCGAACCGAAATAAGATCTCAGATTGACATCTTGATACACTGATTTACCATAATAATAAATAGAGTCAATGGTGATTCCGCCGTGGAAAGAGCCGCTTCTTTCTTGCTTGATAGGGGGGGCTTCCATTCACCAGCGCAGACTAAAAGTGCTCTCCGAACCGTGCTGGATAGTCACCCATCACACGGCTCTCACTCAAACCCAACCTGTGGTGGATCCCGGGGGACAAAGTCAAAGCGCTTGATCCTTTGCCCCATACTTTTAAATGCTCCTCCCCGCGCAGCGACGCTGCTCGTGATAGGCTTAGCTTTAAGCCGCTATCGTTCGGTTCGGATAAGTCAAGTCCCTTCGGTCGGTTCGCTCAGGTGGTCTTCCCGCTCCGTGGGCTTCCCTAACGTTCAGAGTTGTTCTGGTTTGATAAAGGAGCACCGGCCGAGCACCCTGAATGAATAAGAAATGGACAGCAGAGGGAATCAATGATTCTTATTCAACCGAGTTGAAGCTAGTAACATGTCGATTACACACCGGAGGTTGGTAAGAACTGAGGGACAATGCCCCCTAACCTAAGTGGGCCTACCAGCGAAGCAACTGGTACTTGATCGGGTGGGGGGCGGTTTGGTTTCGTGCAACGCCCTCGCAGCAGGAAGAGGCAGTTGTCATTTGAAAGGAAACGCCCTTTGTTTTGTTTTGTTTTGTATAGGGTTCCAAACCTGAAAAAAAAGCCCTTTAGTAAAGCCTAAATGTCCTTATTGAAAACTAAAGCGCTAACGCGCCTTATATTCATATTCCATTTTTTTTTTTTTATAAAAGCAACCTTTATTGATATGATATAAAACAAGCTTTTGAAAGCTAAGTTCATTAGACCTACCAGGTATACACAGTGGCTGTCCAACATAGTACCTGTGATCAAGAAGAACGGGAAGCTTCGAGTCTGCATTGACTTCAGAGACTTGAACGTGGCCACGCCAAAGGATGTGTACGTGATGCCCATTGCAGACATGCTGATAGATGCGGCATCCAAGAATGAGTTGTTGTCATTCCTTGATGGCTTCTCAGGTTACAACCAGATCTTCATAGCTCCAGAGGATGTGTCCAAGACCGCCTTCAGGGGCTCAGGTTCCATTGGTACCTTCGAATGGCTGGTCATGCCTTTCGGTTTGAAGAACGCCGGAGCTATCTACCAGAGAGCTATGAATGCCATCTTTCATGACATGCTCGGTCGCTTCATGGAGGTGTACATCGACGACATAGTTGTGAAATCCAAAAAGTCAGATGATCATGTGGAACACCTGAGGAAAGGATTCCAGAGGATGAGGAAGCACCAGCTGAAGATCAATCCTCTCAAGTGTGCTTTCGGAGTTAAAGCCGAAACTTTCTTGGATTCTGGTTCATCAAAGAGGAATTGAAGTTGATCGAACAAGGCTAAAGCAATTCTAGAGGTTAAGCCACCCGAGAACAAGAAAGCATTGCAAAGATTCTGGGGCAATTGAATTACTGAGGCGGTTCATCTCCAACTTAGTGGGCACCTTGGCACTAGGATGTGAAGTCTGTGAACAAATAGTCTCTTGTCCCTTGTTAGTTTGCTCTGGCTCGATCTTGTGTCGATTGGGTCATCGGGTTGTTCCATCCACTTGGTCTTCTTTGTATGCAGTACCGGAGAAAGGAGAAGATCGAATTAGCTCTGCTAAGGAATCGAAAGCATCCAATCCGCTAAAAGCGAGAAAATTACATAAATAAGGTATAGAGCACCCTACCGCTCGAGTGAGCAAAAGCCGAAAGCGAGCTTGCATCACGCTCAAGACTGAGCTAGCAGCCATAAAATAGAGAAATTGGATTACTAACTATATTGAATATGGATCGTTCCCTATCGGCATGCCGAATGGAAAGAACACCGCACTAAATATGTTCTTAAGGAGTAGGTCTTGCCTATCCCTCAAGACGAGTAGCCCACCCAGGCGAGTTATTTAAGATATTTTGTCAGCCTTCGGAGTTGCATTGGTAAGCCCTGTCATAGGCTGCCATTCGTTAATTTAGGTTAAATTGAAGTGCGCAGGTTTCCTATCTTTTCTTTTAGTGATTGCTGGCTTTTTCTTTCCAGAAGTACGAATTGAGGATTCTAGCTTTACCTTTTCTGCCGGCTCGAAGGGACCCTTTCACTTTGAACTTTGTGAGTGAGTAAGTCGTGTCACGCTCTGTCCAAAAGTAAGTAGTAAACAGATTCAATTGCAGCAGATTACTCTAACAGCGGCAATCGCCCATGGTTCTGCCCTACTATATTCATTATGACCCAAGGCTCACTCCCTGCCCTAAGCTAAGCCCTATGGTTCCTTCGCTTCCCGCCATTAAGAGTTCTGGCTTCTAGGGCAATAAGAGTTAAGGACAGTAGTTAGCAATCCCGGTATTCAAAAGGAAGAAGCAAGAATTGACATTTCCTCCTCGGCAAGTAGAGTTACCTCAGCCAGCCAGCTAACTTCCTAATCGCTTTCTGGCCTTTGCTGCACCGCTTCCTCCCTTTGGCTAACTTCCTAATCATTTCGTAGTTGGCGATTGTGAAAAAGATAAGAGCGGAGCGGATCTAATCCCTCAAAGGTTTTTTGTTCTTTAAACTTCCTTTTTACTGGAGCGGTCTTCATCTGGTGCATATTCATTAGTTGGGTGGGAGCTTTCCCCCATCTTGGCTAGACAGGATATATACCTGACCTAGTCTTAATTTCTGAGGATATACCTACTCTGCACACCACCAAATCATAGCATGATGAGTTAGTGCGAAGAGCGGCCAAGAAGAGTAGTATCCTAAAGGCTGTCCAGTTTGAAAGCAAACAACTGAGCGTCATTTTACCCAGCTGACCTCAAACACATTAGTGCCTAGTGCTGAGTTAACCATAGCACTAGCGAACTGCCTTCCGAAGCAAACCTGCATTAGATAGAACATTGAAAGCAGCGGCCAACGATCAGTTGCCGATTTCAAGTCAAAGCTAAAGCAGTGCTTATCGCCACTGAGTAAACTCAAAGGTCGTGTTTGGCTAAATGTACCCAAAATTGGAATATGTCTTAGATCTCAGCCTCTACAGAATCTAGATCTTGCTCTACTTCTTCGCCCTTATCCACCAACTTCTTGGCTTGGTTCACCGTCTATCTTTTCTCTTAGGTTAGGGCAATGGGATAGCAGTGCAGATGTGATGTGCACATGAATTGAATCAAGAGTCAAGCTATCCACCACTTGCAATTGAAGCAGCTTAGGGACTTTTTTCCTTTCTTATCAGTTGAGACAAGAAAGCAAGGAAGAGAATTAGGTGCTATGAGGCCTTGAAAGTACCCTCTGTCCCACCAGGCCTTGGTCCTTATGATTTTTATTAGAACGGCCTATACCATGGGAGCTTGAGGATGTCATTTAGGGGCTGGTAAGAGGAGGCTATTGGCAATCGCTAACTATCTTAATAAGAACTTATTAAGACCCCGATTAATCGCTTGATGCCTTTTTGGTTGGAAGCCTAATGTATGCAATGACGTGCACTCGCCGACATCGCTTATGCCGTAAGTGTGACTAGTACATTGACTAGTAACCCCGGTTTGGGCATTGGAATGCATGGCTAAGGATAATGTTTTCTCTCGCGCATTGATCTTGATCCGGTGTATGGAAGATCAAGTCTTCTACTAAAAGAAGAACGGATGCTCGACTTCACCATAGAAGGGAAGGAAAAGAGGCTAGTTCGTGGCTTGGTCTTCACCGACACACTATCGGACCTTTTAGGTTAAGTTAGTGTTCAATGAGCCAATACCCACTAAGACAGTTCCTTACTTAAAGGCTTCTAGAAAGCGATTCTATAATAGTTGATTTTATACCATTGGTTGATCAAAAACTTTCTTCCCTTTATTGCTAACTCTTAGAAATAAAGTAAAGCGATGCCTTACCAAAATAAGAATATGTTATCCCAATAGTAATTAAAGCATCTCGAAAGAGCGTTACGCACCTCTTAACAGTTCAAACTCCTCTTATTTTCTCTAAACCATCTAAGCGGATCAAGCCTTTTAACAAGACCTTCTTTCGTATATACTATTCAACCTCCTGCACGAGATGAGACAGGTTGGGCAAGCCCTTCTTGAAAAAGGAAGTTAAAGACCGGCCGCCTTTTCACCGCTCGAAGCGCTAATGCAACTTTTGTTGAATGTGAAGGAATCAATGTAACCCTACTAATGCTTTTCATTACGATTCAATTGCGTAACCCTCCTTCAATGCTTGTGCAAATCAGATTGACTGATGTCGACTCTTATATAATAGTTATGAATGTGCAGCTAGGAGAGCTAACTAAGACTAGGAGCCGATTCTATGCGATCAAAGCGAATGCAGGCATCAATGCACTAACGCTTGTCTTGCTCGCCTTTCTTCCGTTTGACCGAAAGCACTCACTCGACCGACCGATGGCATTTCTTCCCGGTCCACCATCCAAGGGAAAGGGAACTCAATAGCACTTTCAATAAGAAATCCACGAATTGACCATTCAAGTTGTCTTTATCAATAAGGCCTTACATCTTATTCATCTCGCTTGCTCTAAAAGTCTTTCTACTCCTTCCTCCGATCACCACCAACCACAACAAGGTGAACCAGCTCCGGAGATGAGCATTCTTGCCATACCATTCAACGAGTCGATCAAGTTCTTCACACGGTCCAACCTTGCATTGTGAAGAAGATCGACTGCTCGGTCCTTTAGCACACATCGGTGTTCTTTGTTCTCAACATGGTGTAAAGGAGCTCCTCAATCTAAGGATGGAAGTAAGTCAACCTCTGTTCTCCTCTGCGTGGGGAAGGTATCACACCAGTGAAAAAATGTTTCACTTGGGATCAAAACATCAATCCCATGAACAACTCGGTAGAGCCAGAAGAGTGAAAGCATTGTGACTCGTCTTGTCCAAGAGTGTCCTTGCTTCCAGCGATTTCTGAAAGGTGTCTTGATGGTGAAATCTGTATGATTCATCATGGCAATGAGATCGTGATTAATTGTCGGAAAACTCCTAAAACCTTTTTAGACACTAGAGCGCTGAATGTCTTTATTTGACTTTTGCGGGATTATATTCATAGATAATGTTCTCGCTACACTTGACATTTCCTTTGTTGCTTTATGTGAGGAGTTAAGGGCAATGAAAGTCTATGTATCATATTCTCCCGCTATAAAGCGGTGTTGCCTCTTGATTGCTTCTTTCATACTGATGGATCTTTTCCTTTCTCGAAATGACGGCATCGATTGAACTCGGGCTTTGGTCCCGCTTTCCTATATTCGATCCAAGTATCCGAATCCAAGTCGATCTTGGAGCTGGTAGGCGGGCATAGCAGCGTATTGTGGTGACTTGGGGTCTAAGAGAATTGCGGTAGGGTTTGAGCGATAGTCCCTTTCGTTTCGTGGCGATCCATCTCTGGAGCTACCGAGATTTGCTTTTCCGACAAGATAGTTCTCATCAATTTCATTCCATAACTGCTTTTGGAATTTCTCCGAGAGAGCCTTAAGGCGAGTGATCCTATGCAGAGTGATATTAGCAAAGCAAGTTCTTTACTTGCCTAGATCACGATATCCCTTACGCAACTCCAGGATATGCGTGTAATTGCTAAACCGAGGTGAGTTTGACACTTTGGGTTTGTGAAGTGAGCTCACTTATTATGACGAATAGAAGTTCAACCGGTGGTTTGTACCTCAAAGGAAATGTAGGTCGCCTATCGTCTCGGGACGTAATCTGGTGAGATTACTTTAGTATCTGAACTGCGTTAGCTGATCCATGGGTACCTTTCTACTTTTGGTTAGAATCTCCCAATAGAATTTGTCACCATAGGAAAGAGTTGGAATGACTCTCCTTCCCATGCGCCTCTACTAGTAAGTAGTTTGAACTCTTTTCTATGAGCTTTTGGTTGGCATAGATGGAGCTCAGTCTTTTCTACTGATCGTGACAAAGACAGGAAAAAAGAATACCCCTTTAGGCTCCGACCTACCATCTTTTTGATCCTGACAAGCCTTAAAGAAGACCAAAGTCCTTCTTTGATTAGCCCCTTATGGAAAGAAATCGAACCAATTGCAAAAGAAGTTATGAATACCAACATACCAGGATACAAGCGGCTTAGAGCGATTGGATGCTTTCACTTTCGGTGCCTTGCGAAACCATTTTTCAAGAGTAGCGGTAAAAAGAAGGGAAAAAGGGCTAGGCGGCTACGAGTGGAAAGCTAAGATGGCTTAGACCACTGGAAAGCTTACAACACAAAACAAAATGGATATTAGGAAGAGAATAGAAGACTCGTAGGCTAATGGAAACCATACCACAAGAAAAGACCGGAAATGGTCTTAGACCACTTACGCTCGATAGCGAATACGAGATAGAGAAGGGCGGGGTGGGGCTCGTCGAGGTTGAGAGGAAAGAAAGCTGTTGGAGGTAAAGGAACTCCACTCTCATCTAAGCAAGCGCTCCGCAGCACTCTTGCAATAGGAAAAATATGCTTTTCATTCACCACTCTAGTGGGCGTAGACAACTACTATCGATTGATTGAGCCTTTCCTCATCTATTTGGCTATCTTGCCTTTGTCCTTTGGCGGAATGCTCGCTCAAGCGGATGCGGAAGGAAAAAAGGAAATGATAGGACCCACGGGCAAAAGTACAGTACATCTTATTCCTCTTTAGAGGAATAATAACACAAGACAAGATAGCCTGAAAGTTGCTTGATACTAAGTCTATCTTCATTCCGTCATCTCTCCGTAAGAGCCAAATACTGCTCTCTGTGCATCCATTTTTATAACTTTAGATAGTTGAGCTTTATTGGAAATTTTGTCAAAGCAGTAGATCTGCGACTTAAAAGCGGATATGCGAAAACATTAATTGAATTGACTTTGGAATGAAAAGAAAAGATTGTAATAAGCTTTGACCCTATCCTAGTGGGGTGGGTGGTTCCCCATGAGGCAGAGAATAATTTTTCCTAATCCAAGTGCTCGCAAATCATTAATTTATTATATAAAGAGACTTGAAGCTTATCCATCTTGGGCGGGGCTCTAATCTTTCTTTTAGACCGTATTCTTTAAAGCCTACGATTACCAAGAGTCTCATTCTGCTTTCGGACTTAGTCCTTCAATTACCCTCGGACGCTCACACTCTATCGTTGACACGTATGATTGATTCACGCTTGTTGAAACTTATGGGTATAGTAAATGAAAAGAACGAGTTAACGTCAATGTCCATGGGTGGTCTCTTCACGCAAGCTATTTACGCTAATGGAAATGTAGAGAAATCCACCCTACGAATAAATACCGGCTTCGCCCCTTCCCTTCTCACACCCAAACTTGCTCAAAAAATGGGATCGGCGTGGGGAACTTCCGGATTACGGAGCAATGGAGTTCGAATGACCTCCCTCTCACGGTTAAAAAGTAGTTAACCATCTCGAAAAAATCCATATCGTCCATCCGAAAAACGTGTCTCAACTACAGCCAACTCCCTGTTTCCTGTCGAAAAACCAACCCTACTCAATTTGTTCTAGAAATGCTAACCAAGTGACACCTGGGCCATGGGTCATGAAAGAGGTTGACCCCATCCCCTTCACTATGTATGGCCAATGAACTCTTCGCTTTAGTCCGTTCTTTTCTTTCTTTGGGCTCAGTCGATAGTAGCCGTGGTAGTAATGTCCGGAGCCCACTACGACCTAGCGCCGTCGAGAAAGCCATAAAAGGGCGTTAAGCGTAATTCTAGAAGAGCGTTACCACAAAAAAAAAAATCCGAGTCTTGGAAGTTCAAGTGAAAGTTTATTAGACTAGTCGATAAGATGGTGGGGAAAGCGACTTAGAGAGGCTGCTTCGCCTCGGTAATTACCTAACGAGAGCCGATGCCAAAGTCGCCCTTTCTGCGAGAGAGACAGACTTACCTCTCTGCTAACTACGTTTTATATAGTGGAAGCTAGAGAGATACTATACTAAGGTATAGTGCGCTACCATACCAGAGAAAATTTGTTTCATGCTAGGCGTCGGACCTACTACGCCCGAGCCGCATCCCGGCACACTTGCTATATCCACTAATGCTTCATCCTACCAACTATACGATATAAAGCCGTTCTATAAAAATTCAAGACAACAAGAAAGCAAGAAAATGATAGCGATCGGTTTGGGAGCGTCACGAGGGGAGAAGTCTTTCAAGTACCGGCCGTGACGGGGTTCATGGGCGAGAAAGAATAGAATCAAGGGCATGCCCGACTGAGCTACTAGGCGGGGCGGAGGAGAGGAACTATTTTAAGCAAGGATGCTATGACCTCGGACTTGAGACCGATTCAAAGATATAGGAATGAATGAATCCAATGTTATCTATACCGTGTTTTGGTTTGTCATAATGTGACGATTTCGACTTCCATCGGTCGACTTACGTCGTCTCTGTCTATCCGTTTAGGGAATGGGCTTATTCATTCCGATTTCTGTAAATATACGTGTTAATATCTCCCCCAGCCTCGGTTTAAAAAGCTCCTGCCCTTCTTGCGGGCTCTCAGTGATCAAATCTGGTTTTGGGAGTTGCCGGTGTGAATCCCGTTCATTCCTTTCTTTCTTTGCCGAGTCAAGGAGATTGGTTGCTTGCTTATTCCACTTCTTTCAGTGGGAGGATTTTCATCATCAGTAGCAGGTGGGCTTGGGCTCAGTTCATCGATTCTTTGTGGATTACATTTGATGAAGATTCTATTCATGAGGAGTGAGGAGTAGCGGTTCGCGTTCTTTCAATAGTAGTTCTCTCTCCCCTTCATCTAATCCAATCTCTTGGTTGGTCTGGTCCTTCCATGATGAAAAGGCTCGCAATGGCTTGATTCTTTTAGTGAAAACGTGAGCCGAGGCTCTGCTCTCTTCTGGGTCTAGGTATGTGATAAAGGTTCTCAAAAGGGCATTCTTTTTTAGTATAGTAACATCTGCCCCTCCTTTAATGATAGTCTTTCTTTCTTTCTTTCCTAGCCAGTCTCCTCAAGGCTTGGTCCAAGCGGAAGAAGGGTTGTGCTAGTGAATCGAGATGCGAGATGCTAGTTTATCGAAAAGTCTTTTCTGATATTGAAGTGAACTTTCAACAATAGCGAATTCATCGAAGAAGCGAAGAGGAGAGAGGAGGAATCTGCCGCTCTGTAGTAGCTCTTTTGTCTTTATCTGTCGGTCCAAAGCAGCGTATCGGTCCATTTCGTATTCCGTTCTCTTATAAAGAATGGGTCTCTTCCCTGGCCTCGTTATCTCTCACAAGTCTCTCTGGTATAGGCAAGGGCTCATCTGTGAATGAATCCATTTACTATATTCCTCTCCTCCTCCCCAGTCTGGTCCCCTTCTTTGTATCGGTCTTTGTTGCGGGTGAGGTCGAAAGGAGCTTTGGGAAAGTCCCCAACTGGTCTTGGACCAAGCTGCCGAAATGCCCTTGCTTGGGTCGACTCTTGGGTCAAGTCTTTTGACAAGCTTTTACGAGGCCACCTTTCTTAGTAAAGGCTTTTGTTTGTGGTGCGATGGGTCTAGCCAGTGAGCCTCTCCAAACATTCTCAAATCGGCCTCTTTGTTGTTGTTATTCTGGCGTGCGGTACTACGGCCTTTATTATTCCACTTTCTCAAAATGTAGAGCGTGAATCAAGAGTCTCTCGCTATGTCCCCATTCCTTTCTTCGATTCTATGGCGATCTTCTTTAATCCAAAGTGGTGCAAGCAATCTCATAGGTGGATTCACGGGGCGAGATAGGAAAGCATCAAGCAAGAAAAGGCTTTTACTAAATAAGGCCCGTTCTTCTAAGCAATTAAAGGGCTACGGCTTTCGCGGGCAATCAAGCGCGAATCCCTAGCTTGTTTGATACCGATTAGTTAAATATTAAGATTTGAATGAAAGTATAGTGTACACCCGGCCGCTTTCTTGGAACTAATTGATAGGCACTTAGTGTTTGTTATAACTATATAAACAAATATAACAAGCATGCGATATGCAGCATCAACAAGCGGAAAACGTAGTCACGGCACGTGCTATAATGCATCCCCAAAGCCCTCCACCCCACCAAAAACTCAACTATTACATTGCCTTTCGTGACACATAGGGCTTGCTGCGATTCTTTTCTTCTTTTCGTGATTACTCTTAATTAAATAAATGGCGAATGGATTTCGACGAGGAATGGGTTGATAAAGCCTTCCCCTCGTCTTCTACGCCGGTGGCGTCCGTTAGCGGCTCCTACGGAGATCGCTCAGAAGAACTCTGTGGCGGTTGTGGCTAGTCGTCCTAAATCGGCCGACGAGTGCAATATATTTGATTTTGAGGCAATTTTTATTGCGAAAAATCTCGATATTGCTTGGTAGGACGTTTCCTCGAGGCCCTCTTCTACTTGTCGTTCGAGAGTTCGCTCGTAGGCGGCGTACCAAGGAGATCTTTCGATCACTCTGTTAGATCCAAGGCACGTCTTCATCAAGCTCTCGAACAATGAAAATATGCACTAAAAACAAAGAGAAGTTGTTGATTGAAGGATTGATGTTTAGGTAGGAGCCATGATTTCCGTCTCCGCAATGGCAATCCAATGCATGCCCCTATTTGGTTGGGTATCGCGACCCCATCCGCCTATTGTCTTCTTCTTTGAGTTTTGCCTATTTTCTATCGTCTCTACTTTCGAATTGGCCTGATCCTTGATGGTCCTCTGAAGCTTGTCTCACGCCCCAACGTAGCTAGGGTTTGTGTAGAAGTTGGTCTTCTCAGAAAACCTCCCAAATCGTGTTTGGATTGGATCTACTTTATATGGATCACTAGCAATAAATTGTTTCTTTTTGAATACCTAAGTTACGCACGTATTGCGGGCGACAAAGTCATGCGATCCACGAATGCAAAGTGGCGAATCGAGTAAAAACCTAGTGTCAACCCGTCACGAGAATGGCCTATGTTCCAGAACCAATGCTACCAATACGGTCGGCACCTACCATCAAACGATGCTGCTGCGATAATGCGGCTATTGTTCAAAATGCACCTCTTGAGGTGAATCTTTGGTGTGGCTGAAGCTACAAATAATGCTCGGTTTTTTCATGCTAATGACCCAACCAATCCGAAGCTTTAAAGTAAGTCGAGTGCTACCATTGAAGTTAGCCTTCGTGATTTAGATGTTCTTCTTACGACATGCAAACCATTGAAGATGGTCCTCGGGGCGAAGAGCTTGAACCATATAATAATCCCCAAGCTCTGTTCTTCAAAAATCGGAGTATTTAGCTATTGGAAAATCGCCTTTGGTTAACGTGACCTATAATACGGCGGTAGCTCTCCCTCACGGGGACAGGGGAAGAGGTAGGTTATCCTACATAAATTTTGTTAATAATCAAGACCCTCTACGGATCATGCCTTTGGATCCATCCTACTGAATCCAATGAACCAATGGTTAACCCTCTTTTTTAGTGGTTGCCATACAGAGACAAGTTCGCGCTTTCTCCTTAGAAGGAAGGTCCTCAAAGCCTCTTCATTCCAATAATCATGATGAAGAATCCAATAGCTCCTCAGGACCCACAATCATCTATCTTTGAGAAAGATTTGAAACCGGAGCCTCCGAACAAGGCAAACGAAGCACACAGGTAAGATAAGAGCGCGACTACTAGGGCACAATCCAAACTTGGGGCTAAGCCCCACCCCACTCTATTTCCAAAATTTCCACAATTGCAATTGTTTGGAATGCAAGGGGCGTCAGCAATGGCCCCACGCGTAGACATCTCGAAGATCTTGCTCGGACCGAGCTTTAGTCTTTGGTTGTCATCCTGAAACCAATGGTTAGAAGGTCCAACTATGTATCAAAATTGAAGCGGAGATTGCGTATGGATGGATGAATGTCGAGCATCTCGGATGAATCCCCTGCCAATATCTTGGTCTTTTGGAGAGAAGATATCCTTGACACATCTATGATTGAAGCCAATGCCCAATTCAATTCATTTCTACCAATGCTAAGATCAAATCTTCAAATACTCAGTGCGCCCCCTTTTTGTTCACGCAAGTCGTTAAGCTATTGATAGCGAGACAGTGGGATGAATTTAGAAAAATGACTCTAATTGCTCTTCCCCAAAAAACCTCTTAAAAGATATTTTAATCTTTGTTTTGTCAGGAAGATAAGCGGGAGGGCTACTCTTGCATAGCATAGCGAAGAGGGTATTTAATGAAGCTAATTTGTGAGCGATTGTGGCTTAATGGATGTGGGATTTGTTAAAAGTGGGTTCAGTGGTGTAATAATACTCTTTCTATCTGGTCAAGACTAGATAGAGTTTTATAAATAGCAAATGGTTGTCCATCTTTCCTAATATACGAGTGGAGCACTTCCACGACTCAAATTAGATCATTGCCCACTCTTGATCAAAATTGGCCTTAAAAGCGCGCCTTTAATTTGTTTTAAAAGAGAGATTTTGGCTTGAATACGACTCTTTTTGGAGGTGGTGTCTACCTCTTGGAAACAATAGGCACAGGGATCCCAGTTATAGTTTCTTTTCTAAATTGAAACGACTTAAGGGGACCTCAAACTTTGGATAAATATGTTGTGGGATCGATTTTCAAAGATCAAAGAAGCGGAATTTCATTTGGTCTGCGACATTGAAATTATCCGAAACAGAATCCCATATCAAATGGCTAAAGGAGGCGATAGAAAGAGACCAGATTTTTCATCTCTCTACTTTAGCTAGAAGATCCAGAAAGAACTCAAAAGAAGTTGTTAAAGATGATGGCTCTACCCTTAGTGATGTGTTTGGTGGGGCCAAAGCTACGACCACTTTCAAGGGCTCTGCTTTTCATGGTTTCCGGCGGGGTGGTGCACGAAGCCTAATCTATTTAGATTTATTCCCACGATGATCACGATCTGAAAATCTCTCCCGTGTTTCCACGCCATAACGAAAAGAAATCCATGATGCGGTGAAAATAAAGCTGGTTAGAGTGCCCTCCTCTATCCTTTAAATTGATGGATTCCAGTGCATTTGGAAGATTATTGAAGACGACCAGTCAGTGGTTCACAATTTCTTTCTTTGAAGGTATTGTTATGTCACACCCTACCCTCTGTAAGGCATAACATGATCCCGTAGTATACCTAATGAATTACCAACTCCGTCTCATCGATAACCCATTAAATACACTACAAGGGATTTTCAAAACTTTTCTTATATCTTTTCTGATGGTGAGCACTATTTACAGTGTTAAAAACCTTTTGAATCAAGTGATAAAGCGACACATTTGACTTAATTGGAGTTCTGTAAAATTTTGGCAGAGTGCCATCGTATTTTGGATAAAGCAGTTCTTGAGAAAACACGTAAAAAGCACTTCAATATGTATTTGCAAATTTCAACTCCAATATATTTCTCAACACAACATATTTCTCAATTCAAATCCATAGTGATTTTTCAAAGACTGAGATACAAGAAATATAATACAAAACTATTTAAGTAAGTGAAATCTCAGATTTACATTCACGATAATTTACATTTAATTACATACCAAAATATTTTACAAGAGTTTCTATACAACTGCTCAAATAATTTACATACATATTATTACATGCTTGCATCAAAACCTATGTACATGGGTATATCTATGATATACCTGGAGCTGATCTGAATGTATCCTCAAAGCAACTTAATCATCGCTCTATGCTCTTCTTACTGCGATAAAGATGCAAAGCTATCGCTGAGTGGTGAACTCAGTGGTGCACAACTATAATTTAAAACATAATACAATATACATTGACAAATTTTACAGTAAATAATTTGGGAATCTGAATACTCATCAAATTTCACAACTCAAAATATTGATTGCCACTAATGTAAATCATTTGTATAAATGACTTGGAGCACAAAATTCAATTTGTCAAATCTTGACTATCCATTTAAGTAATTCCAACAAAATCAATTATACATAAACCATAATTGAAATCACCATTCAAAAGCCATTACGTATCTCAAAAATCATTATGTATCTCAAAACCATGTTGTATCTCAAAATCAAACTTTATCTCACTAACTATGCAAGACTAATCCGAAGGGCCATATTCGATGTGATTCTAACTCCCTATGGTCGGGGTCGACCGATTCTAACTCCCTATGGTCGGGAGGTCGAATCATCGTGCACGATCCATCACAATAATGAATCTTCCGCAAGGGCCATAACGATAAAATAAACTTAGATCTAACCTCAAATCGAGGAAAATCTAAGCTTTGCACGCACCATGGTAATCAAAACACAACTCACTCCATTGTCTTCTCAACAAATGAGAGAGACGGTAATAACCTAGTCAAGCATCTATAGTGAGATATAAAACAATATCACAATCCTTTTAGCGAGCATAAATCACAATATAATTCGATTCAAAGTCAATTCCAATATCCAATAATTTTTATGCTCATCACAATTCAAATAATAAAGTTTTCATTTTTTCCATGAATATTACCATCACAATTCAAAACATATTCTATCACAATTTTCCAAAACATAATTTACTTAATCCATAACAATGCTTAATACTTATGGAAATACCATTTCACAAAGCCAAATTCATACATACAATAACAATTTTCAATAATCATGGAATTAAATCCAATGCTTGTTAAACATAATTCATAAGAAAAATATATCATTTAATCATATGAAATATTCAAAACAAAATCAGTTAAAAACTAGTTGTGCACAAACCTCTGATGACTGTCTCACGATCCGACTCAGTGTTTCCTTCCCTTTTGCTGAGTCCTTGTTAACTGAGAAACATAATTTGAAGTGTTTCAGTACTAATTTAAACTGTCTCTATCGATGGTGTTTGGTAAATAATGCACTAAACTCAATTATTCACTTAATCACCTAATATACCGACCCTCATTGTGTTTTAGGTAAATTAGGTTTTAGTGTCGTTAATATGTCACATTCGATAGGGTTTTAGGTTTGGTACGTTTTACCAAAGTCATTTCCTTGTTTAGTGCATTTTAATGCCAATTCTGATTTGAACACTGGTTTGACCTAACCGACGATCTAGTTCCTCGGTTTTCGGTCTCGGTCGAAACTACAAACTTGTAGATCTAGGTCTTATTGCACGCGGTGCAAAATTTCAGGTCAATCCGAGTTAAGTAGACCAAGTTATGGTCATTACACTATTGCTGGTCAAGTGGTACCATTTTAGGTCAATTTTAGGTCAAATTGGTCAATTCTGGTTCGGCCAGTTTTTAGACCCGAACTTGTGCAAGTTGTTTGACTTGCTTATGGTCATTTCTGGGCTTTGGTGTCTTCATAAGACTTGTAGGTATGGGTCTTAACTATTCTTGGTCAAAATTTCAGGTCAATTGGACCTGGTTTGAGTGAGTTATGGCCTAAACACTCACTGCTGCCCAATTGGTCATTTTTCAGGTCCTAATTGCACCTAATCCGAATTGGTCATTTTTTTAGGTCACCTTGCAAGCAGAATTTTGGCATGGTTTCTCAATGAAAGTTGGCACATTTTGTGTCTAGTTTCACCTCAAATTGGTCTCATACCAATTGAGGTTACACATTCAAGGTTATAGGCTAAAATATACACTGCCCTCAATATGCATTTCACACCCCAACTTCAAACACACATTTACCTTTGTCATTTGTTTACTTACCTACCAAACTGTTTTGGCACATTACCAAAAGCATTTTCTACATTACATTAGCATTATTTTGGGCAGATTCCAATCATCCTCAACACACCAAATATCATTCACAATTACAATTTCTAAGTACCATTACAAACACACCTAAACATTACAAACTTTACATACACTTTACAATGTTAATTTACATACATATCATCAATCCTTCTAGGTCAATATTCTGCCCACACTTCCTTCAATATATACCATTCCTCAAGTGTCCACAAGCTGCCACAAACCATTCTTCAACATCACATTGCTGTCCCATATACCAATTTCCATCAAAGTGCATAATTCACCATATAAACATGAATTAATTCACTAAGTTACTAAATCACCATGATTAACATTATTTCTCATCAATTATATGCACAATTATTTCATCAAATACATGACTCCATGGCTGTCCAAAATGAACACAACAATAACTCTTCAAACTCAAAAAGTTTCTTCACAAACCCAACACCCATAACATGTATACAAAGTTTATCAAAGAAATATTCAAAAACTCAAACTTACCTATTGTTGGGACTTGCTTAATCTTCACTAAAACTTCTCTTTCTTGCTTCCTACATGCTGCCCATGATGTGTAGACTAAGTTTAATGAAGACACTTGCATGGAAATATGGCTTGATTAATGGTGCATGAGGGCTTATGTATGGGCGGCCATGGATGAAGCTTGGAGAACTTTTCATTCGGCCAAATGAGGTTTTAATTGAAGAAGAAGATAAATGCAGAGATATAGTGGAAGGAACCTGGTTTTTTAATACTTAATAAAATGTTTAGTGGTCCACTAACATAATTAAAAAGCATTTTATAAGTTTAACTTTTATTTATTCCACATTAACCCTTAATTCTTGTTATTTACTTTAGGTACCACCAAATTAATTTTTCATTTTATTTTCTAAGTGTAATATTATTTATTTTTAATGGATATTTAGGTCAAAAGACAATTCGGGATGTCGATTGACCATAATGCCCCTGTTCGGGTTGCATTCCCGATTTTTCGGTAACACCGGGTTTTGTCTGTTTTTCGATTTCTCACTTTTCTTTGTACTAATTATTTAATTTTTCTTTGATCTTCCTAATGATATTTATTCTTCAATAAGGGTCTATTTAAGTCAAAAAAATGTTTTCTAGGGTTCCCCGCAGTCCAGGGCTAGTCAACGGTCCACGCCGTGACTTCCCGGTGCGATCACCCATCGCTAGGTTTCCCGGCTCGCTTAACTTGATCACATTTCTTTGCTATTATTTTTCCTTTGTTTTTCTTGTATTTTCTTTTCTTGTATTTCATTATTTTATGTCTCCTCCCTCGTGTCAAAGTGTAGTTCTAGGCATCCTAGCTGTCCGACAAAGATCGGTCACCGAATCAGAACGCACTACCGAACTTTGGGGTGTTACAATTCTCCCCCCCTTAAATAAATTTCGTCTCGAAATTTTACCTGGCATTAGTCTCTGAACAGCTGTGGGTGTTGTCTCCTCATATCCTCTTCACGTTCCCAAGTAGCTTTCTGGCCTGAATGATGGTTCCACAGCACTTTAACCAGGTGTATCTGTTTGTTCCTCAGCTACTTTACCTCATAAGCCAGAATTTTTATGGGTTCTTCCTCATATGAGAGGTCTTGGTTTACTTCAATCTCTTCAACTGATAGTACATGAGATGGGTCAGATCTGTACCTTCTTAACATGGACACATGGAAAACACTGTGTATCTTTGCTAGCTCTGGAGGTAATGCCAACCGATATACCAAAGGACCCACTCTTTCCAAAGCCTCATATGATCCGATGAAACGAGGACTCAGTTTCCCCTTTCTGCTAAATCTCATAATCCTCTTCCAAGGAGAAACTTTGAGGACTACCTTATCACCCATTGCATACTCAATATCTCTTCTCTTCAGATCAACATAGGACTTCTGACGGTCTGACGCAGCCTTGAGTCTATCTCTGATCAATTTGATCTTTTCCTATGTCTGCTGAACAATTTCTGGCCCAATCATCTTTCTTTCACCAATTTCATCCCAACATAGGGGAGTTCTGCACTTTCTGCCATACAAAGCTTCATATGGAGGCATCCCAATGCTTGATTGGTAGCTGTTGTTATAAGCAAACTCAATCAAAGGCAAGTGTGTATCCCAACTACCTTCAAATTCAATCACACAAGCCCGTAGCATATCCTCCAATATCTGAATAACTCTTTCAGGTTGGCCATCTGTCTGTGGGTGGAATGCTGTGCTGAAGTTCAATCTAGTTCCTAGGGCTCTCTGAAGACTACCCCAGAATCTAGAAGTGAACAAAGGATCTCTATAAGATATAATCGATACTGGCACTCCATGCAATTTTACAATCTCATATGTATAATCTGGCCAATCTTTCCAGGCTATAGTCCATCCGGACTGGCAAAAAGTGAGCAGACTTAGTTAGTCTGTCAATTATAACCTATACTGCATCATGACTATTCTGTGTCCTCAGAAATCTCATCACAAAATCCATAGTTATTTGTTCCCTTACAATGTTTCATAGGGTGCCACTTGTATGCTAGCTTGACACTTATTAATGTATACAAATTCTATTAGTGGAATGTATCTGTCCCATCTCCCCACGGATTCAATGACACAAGTTCTCAGTATATTCTCGAGGGCTTATCACGCATTACAGGTTATTATTATCATTTCATTTCATTATTTACAGGAACTCAATGAGTTTTTTTAAAATTTACCTGAATCACTTATTTCGACTGTCCATCCATCTGAGGATAATAAGTCGTACTGATATCTCTAAGCTTATAGCAATTACTGTGGTACAGGTAATTCACACTAATGTAACCGAGTCACTGACTCTAGCTACCTTACAAGTGTAGTCGTTTGATAGGCTAGTTCTGAAGTCTTAAATTTCTGACTAAAATTTTCACATTTATTTCCAGTACTAGTACTCTATTCAGGTGCAACTATATCAATTTATAGGTTACTTACAAATATTCTTAATTTACTGTATCACGAGGAAGTACGTAGCTCTACACAATAATCCCGTATCGGTACTATAATCTGTAGCTTACAATACAAACATTGAGAACATTATATAGTCACTATGTTATAACCTCATGGACTAGGTTTTCTAACATCTTATCTTACTCGAATCCACAAATATCCTAAATCGATTCTAATTACAATATCCATTAATAATTATTAACAGTAATATCTTTGCCCTCATCTAGAGCGATTCTATTCTTGTAACTTACTTTTAGGTCCTCTTGCCTTACATTAAGTAGGCTTGCCAATTAGCTTTATAGTTTATGGTATGTTAGAAAATACTTTTAGCTAGCAATTCTTCCAAGATTAATGTCAATCATACTTGTTATTGTAGTTTTGATTCTAAAAGACTAGTCACTAACGCATCAAATTTATTCCCCTTGGAAAGGAATAGCAACAAAACATATAGTTCTAATACTAACATACAACTAAGTAGTGCTGGGATCAAATAATAACTAATTGTTTCCTTCAAAAATTAAAAACTTACTAGCAGCTACATCCGAAGCTTCTGCTCTTTCTCCTTGGCGCATAGTAGACGCTCTGACTGGTGCGCTACTATATTCGGGTTGATTCACTGTGTTATAGTGGTGAGGAGTACCAACTCTATTTCTATCTTGACTCTGACTGACGGTCTGTGAAATTCGGAGAGCAGATCGAGGTGGTTTAGTACAATCTTTAGCAAAGTGTCCAAGTTTTCCACAATTGTAGCAGGCTCCAAACGCCTTATAGCATATCCCACCATGATATCTTCTACAAGTTTCACATTGGAGGGAAGGGTAGGAACTTCTAGTTGTTCGACGACTGGACCTTGATGGTCTCTCGCCTCTTGATCCACCTCTATCATATCTCCGAGCTCTGGGTTCCTCAAATTCTTTTCTCTTTCTCAAATTATCGCTCGAGCTCGACCCATAGGTTTCTCCCTCTTTTCCATTTCACACCGCCCTTGTGGGGTTGGAGTGCAGATTTGGGCTTGGTGACAGATTATCAGCCATTTGTTGAAAGAAAGTGGCCATTTTTTGGGCCATTTGTGCGATAATTTGTACCAGTAAACTGTACAGTCAGCCTTCGACATTTTGTGGAGTGGGGCC
Source organism: Hevea brasiliensis (assembly GCF_030052815.1). Taxonomy (NCBI): domain Eukaryota; kingdom Viridiplantae; phylum Streptophyta; class Magnoliopsida; order Malpighiales; family Euphorbiaceae; genus Hevea; species Hevea brasiliensis. Next base: position 85,869,229 of record NC_079497.1, on the reverse strand, counting down.
TCAACTTGTTCTCCTGCCATCACTGCATCGTTCTATTGTCTCATTCTTCTCTTCCATATCTTTTCTCACGTAATTTTCTATCTGTACAACCAACACAAGGAGATTCCTCTCCATTAGTTCACATTTATGATGTAAATGTACTATATGTATCAAACATTTGAGCGATTGTAGTTCTTGACAAAAGATTTCAAATTCACGATCAAATTCACTTTAAAACCATTGCTCGATACCACTTAAACATGTCACACCCTACCCTCTGTAAGGCATAACATGATCCCGTAGTATACCTAATGAATTACCAACTCCGCTTCATCGATAACCCATTAAATACACTACAAGGGATTTTCAAAACTTTTCTTATATCTTTTACGATGGTGAGCACTATTTACAGTGTTAAAACCTTTTTGAACAAGTGATAAAGCGACACATTTGACTTAATTGGAGTTTCAGAAAATTTTGGCAGAGTGCCATCTGTATTTTGGATAAAGCAGTTCTTGTAAAACCTGTAAAAAGCACTTCAATATGTATTTGCAAATTTCAACTCCAATATATTTCTCAACACAACATATTTCTCAATTCAAATCCATAGTGATTTTTCAAAGACTGAGATACAATAAATATAATGCAAAACTATTTAAGTAAGTGAAATCTCAGATTTACATTCACGATAATTTACATTTAATTACATACCAAAATATTTTACAAGAGTTTCTATACAACTGCTCAAATAATTTACATACATATTATTACATGCTTACATCAAAACCTATGTACATGGGTATATCTATGATATACCTGGAGCTGATCTGAATGTATCCTCAAAGCAACTTAATCACTGCTCTATGCTCTTCTTACTCATAAAGATGCAAAGCTATCGCTGAGTGGTGAACTCAGTGGTGCACAACTATAATTTAAAACATAATACAATATACATTGACAAATTTTACAGTAAATAATTTGGGAATCTGAATACTCATCAAATTTCACAACTCAAAATATTGATTGCCACTAATGTAAATCATTTGTATAAATGACTTGGAGCACAAAATTCAATTTGTCAAATCTTGACTATCCATTTAAGTAATTCCAACAAAATCAATTATACATAAACCATAATTGAAATCACCATTCAAAAGCCATTCTCAGATCTCAAAATCATTATGTATCTCAAAACCATGTTGTATCTCAAAAATCAAACTTTATCTCACTAACTATGCAATACTAATCCGAAAGGGCAATATTCGATTTGATTATAACTCCCTAGGGTCGGGGTCGAATCGATTCTAACTCCCTATGGTCGGGAGGTCGAATCATCGTGCACGCATACCATCACAATAATGAATCTTCCGCAAGGGCCATAACGATAAAATAAACTTAGATCTAACCTCAAATCGAGGAAAATCTAAGCCCGCACGTACCATGGTAATCAAAACACAACTCACTCCATTGTCTTCTCAACAAATGAGAGAGACGGGTAATAACCTAGTCAAGCATCTATAGTGAGATATAAAACAATATCACAATCCTTTTAGCGAGCATAAATCACAATATAATTCGATTCAAAGTCAATTCCAATATCCAATAATTTTTATGCTCATCACAATTCAAATAATAAAGTTTTCATTTTTTCCATGAATATTACCATCACAATTCAAAACATATTCTATCACAATTTTCCAAAACATAATTTACTTAATCCATAACAATGCTTAATACTTATGGAAATACCATTTCACAAAGCCAAATTCATACATACAATAACAATTTTCAATAATCATGGAATTAAATCCAATGCTTGTTAAACATAATTCATAAGAAAAATATATCATTTAATCATATGAAATATTCAAAACAAAATCAGTTAAAAACTAGTTGTGCACAAACCTCTGATGACTGTCTCACGATCCGACTCAGTGTTTCCTTCCCTTTTGCTGAGTCCTTGTTAACTGAGAAACACAATTTGAAGTGTTTCAGTACTAATTTAAACTGTCTCTATCGATGGTGTTTGGTAAATAATGCACTAAACTCAATTATTCACTTAATCACCTAATATACCGACCCTCATTGCGTTTTAGGTAAATTAGGTTTTAGTGTCGTTAATATGTCACATTCGATAGGGTTTTAGGTTTGCACGTTTTACCAAAGTCATTTCCTTGTTTAGTGCATTTTAATGCAAATTCTCGGATTTCGAACACTGGTTTGACCTAACCGACGATCTAGTTCCCTCGGTTTTCGGGTCTCGGTCGAAACTACAAACTTGTAGATCTAGGTCTTATTGCACGCGGTGCAAAATTTCAGGTCAATCCGAGTTAAGTAGACCAAGTTATGGTCATTACACTATTGCTGGTCAAGTGGTACCATTTTAGGTCAATTTTAGGTCAAATTGGTCAATTCTGGTTCGGCCAGTTTTTAGACCCGAACTTGTGCAAGTTGTTTGACTTGCTTATGGTCATTTCTGGGCTTTGGTGTCTTCATAAGACTTGTAGGTATGGGTCTTAACTATTCTTGGTCAAAATTTCAGGTCAATTGGACCTGGTTTTAGTGAGTTATGGCCTAAACACTCACTGCTGCCCAATTGGTCATTTTTCAGGTCCTAATTGCACCTAATCCGAATTGGTCATTTTTTTAGGTCACCTTGCAAGCAGAATTTTGGCATGGTTTCTCAATGAAAGTTGGCACATTTTGTGTCTAGTTTCACCTCAAATTGGTCTCATACCAATTGAGGTTACACATTCAAGGTTATAGGCTAAAATATACACTGCCCTCAATATGCATTTCACACCCCAACTTCAAACACACATTTACCTTTGTCATTTGTTTACTTACCTACCAAACTGTTTTGGCACATTACCAAAAGCATTTTCTACATTACATTAGCATTATTTTGGGCAGATTCCAATCATCCTCAACACACCAAATATCATTCACAATTACAATTTCTAAGTACCATTACAAACACACCTAAACATTACAAACTTTACATACACTTTACAATGTTAATTTACATACATATCATCAATCCTTCTAGGTCAATATTCTGCCCACACTTCCTTCAATATATACCATTCCTCAAGTGTCCACAAGCTGCCACAAACCATTCTTCAACATCACATTGCTGTCCCATATACCAATTTCCATCAAAGTGCATAATTCACCATATAAACATGAATTAATTCACTAAGTTACTAAATCACCATGATTAACATTATTTCTCATCAATTATATGCACAATTATTTCATCAAATACATGACTCCATGGCTGTCCAAAATGAACACAACAATAACTCTTCAAACTCAAAAAGTTTCTTCACAAACCCAACACCCATAACATGTATACAAAGTTTATCAAAGAAATATTCAAAAACTCAAACTTACCTATTGTTGGGACTTGCTTAATCTTCACTAAAACTTCTCTTTCTTGCTTCCTACATGCTGCCCATGATGTGTAGACTAAGTTTAATGAAGACACTTGCATGGAAATATGGCTTGATCAATGGTGCATGAGGGCTTATGTATGGGCGCCATGGATGAAGCTTGGAGAACTTTTCATTCGGCCAAATGAGGTTTTAATTGAAGAAGAAGATAAATGCAGAGATATAGTGGAAGGAACCTGGTTTTTTAATACTTAATAAAATGTTTAGTGGTCCACTAACATAATTAAAAAGCATTTTATAAGTTTAACTTTTATTTATTCCACATTAACCCTTAATTCTTGTTATTTACTTTAGGTACCACCAAATTAATTTTTCATTTTATTTTCTAAGTGTAATATTATTTATTTTTAATGGATATTTAGGTCAAAAGACAATTCGGGATGTCGATTGACCATAATGCCCTGCTCGTTGCATTCCCGATTTTTCGGTAACACCGGGTTTTGTCTGTTTTTCGATTTCTCACTTTTCTTTGTACTAATTATTTAATTTTTCTTTGATCTTCCTAATGATATTTATTCTTCAATAAGGGTCTATTTAAGTCAAAAAAATGTTTTCTAGGGTTCCCTGCAGTCCAGGGCTAGTCAACGGTCCACGCCGTGACTTCCCGGTGCGATCACCCATCGCTAGGTTTCCCGGCTCGCTTAACTTGATCACATTTCTTTGCTATTATTTTTCCTTTGTTTTTCTTGTATTTTCTTTTCTTGTATTTCATTATTTTATGTCTCCTCCCTCGTGTCAAAGTGTAGTTCTAGGCATCCTAGCTGTCCGGACAGCACTGGTCACCGGAACAGCAGAACGCACTACCGAACTTTGGGGTGTTACATGTTAAGTGAAGTTTGAATTCAAATTTCATTGCCCTTATTCCGAAAGTGGAAAGTCCTTCACATTTTCACCAATTTCGACCTACCTTTATTTATGGGATATTTGAAGGAGAGCTTTGTCACTTTTTCTTAAAAATTATATCTAGCTCGAAGAATGAGTTGGATTCTCCCTAGAATCATTTTTAAGGAACAAGGGGCTTTTTTTTGTTAAAGGACTAACTATTGTAGAGAAGATCTCCTTGGCTCACGAGGTGGCTTTAAGTGATAGGGTATTTAAACCGAAAGACTTAAAAATAAAATAGGAGGGAGGGGGTCAAAAGAAACTCAGGATATGGCAAAAGCATCTTTTTGGATCGAATGGGCTTCTTTGTTGGGGGTAATGAAAATTTTGTGATAAATGGCAGAATTTTATACATGGATGTTTATGTAATGAACACTTTTGAGTGCTTGTGGATGGTGTGCCACATGGGTACTTTCCAGCTTCTCGAGGGTCACACAAGGGTTACAAACCTAGCCTGTTGATTTTAGCTGAAGAAGTACTAAACCGGGGCCTATAAGAGTTGGTATCATTCAAAATGATACCAACTTACCATGCTTTGAGATCGTGCCCAACACTCTCCCACCTTCTCTTTGCGAACGATGTTTTAGTATTTTATAATGGCCATAAACGGAATCTTAAGAAGCTTAAAATCTTTTTGGAAACAAGTAAGAAGCTGATTGTAATGGCCAAAAGGTCAATTTCGATAAGAGCCAGTGCTTCCTCTCGAACAGGGCTCCTCGCAGAAATTCCACATCATTGAAGAGGAATAAAAAATGGTAGTTTTCCTATAAAGTACCTGGATGTTCCCTTGTCCCCCAAGAGAATAAAGAGAGAGCATTGCCTTCCTCTACTGGAGAAAAGAAAAAGAGAATCTCAGGTTGGAAAAACAAATTGTTGTCCTCCGGAGGTCGACTAAGGCTTATAAAACATGTTAAAGTCTTCCGATGCACATATTAACAGTTTTATCCTTAATTACCCGGCCTACACTTCGGCTACTAATAAGGGGGCAAAACCTTACAACTAGATTGGAGATGATCCCTTCTCTCCAGTGAGTGCAGTGAAGGACTCTCGCCTCACTCGCCCATTTGACTTATGGCATCATCGACTTGCTTTTCAACCTAAGTGATTTCATAACCAGAAAGAAAGACCTCTCTTTCGGGATCAGTCCCGTCCCTAGATGTAGTAGTCAATCAGCGGGACATTTAAAGAAGCTATGCACCTTCACTGAATGTTAATGAAAGCAAGCCCTTTCATCCTAATCTCATCTACTGAAAAGGGGGCCGGGCGTAGCGCATTTTTTTTTGGGATACATAGGTTATTACAGACGCATCATTAAACACTTTGCGAAGCGCGGAACCCCGGAATGGAATCATTGCAGAAGAAAGGTATAACGGTTGGGGACCGGAATAGGATTCAGCCTTTAAGCATGCAGATAAGTGTTTGCTGTCAGCCCCAATCCTTCGGTTTTCAGATTGGAATAAGGAGTTCATGTTCATACTGACGCATCCACTCTATGCCATTGGATGTATGTTGACGCAAGAAGGGCCGCTTGATCACCCCATCTACTTTGCAAGTAGACGACTTTCCGCTTGGGAATTAGACAAGCACCGAACCTTCTTTATCATGATCCGACCCACACCTAAGACCCGAGATTGAGCACCAGAGCTGCTCATAACAAGGTACCAAAAAGAAGAATGTGATGAGTTCATATTCTCCAGATTCGACTATAAACCAAATAGTGAGGATGAAAAAAAGCATAAGCTACCTCGTTTGTGCTCCCGTCTTTCCCACTTCCATCTTCGGTGGATGGCCCCCTATCTCTTAAAGCTTCTATGCGATCCATGTAGCTATTTATTGGTGCCTTTGCTTCCCGCGGCTTCTTTTACTATAGCTCTGCCGCCATCCCTGCTATTGGTCTCAATGAATCTGGTATGCTTCCTTTCTCTGCCTTAGATTTGATCAAAAGACCAGTGTGCCTTTTTTTCTCAATGGTTGCTAGACTGGTTGTCTTGTTTCAAGTCTCATAAGTGTTAGTAGTATGCCCTAGAGCATATCATTTAGTATGTATCTTGTACATATTTTTAATAATAAAAGGCATTTCCACTTTTCCGTTTACATAATATATTTATGTGTAATAGAAAAGGTCCATTGATATTTTGTTAGAAATATTATTCTTAAGTTGTTAAGAATATGAGTGACAATATTTCTAGCACGAAATATCATAAATAGGTTCACAATCGAGGATACTTCATAATAAGGACATGACTTATCCAGAAAGATTGTATTCATGTTTGTTCCCAAGTTATTTATATGAGATATAAATAAGATGGAATGGTGAGTCTCATGCCATATAACAAACATGATAGGCACTTATAAATGATAAGTAGGCCTAACCAGTGACACTTATGACAAGCACATGGAGTTTACTCTTGTCAATGTTTTGTCATAAATCATGTCAGTGCATATAATCTTTAGACCTGAGATAGCACAGTTATCTTGTATATAGGTAGTTTGAGTTTGATACTGCTTTCATACTTGTACTATGTATGGGTATATGGGCATGTGTTGGCTCCTGCTAGTTATATATGGAGGTAGGTGTTGATCAAGAAGGAATCTGTTCCTCTAAGTAAATAGAGATAAAATCCTATGTTCATTTAATTGTTCTTGATGTTTCAAGTTCCTGGCCAGGACAGATAGATTTATTCAGAAAAGAGTTTCTGATGAGAAAATCTTTTTAATCAAGAACTGGAATTAAAAGAGAACATAATATTCATAGCAAATGGAGTTTGACATAAACCATGACTCCAGCTTGAGTTGGGATTTTGTAACAGAGAGATTCTAGTGCATGGTAACATATGATTATAGGTTCATTTAAGGTAAACCTTATTACTAATTGGGTGGCCATGGCATGCTATGCTAGGTGTTAACCATGGTCTATGAGGTTCATAAAATGATTTAGAGAAATCATTTATGGTAAGAAAGAGTTCTGATGATATTAAGAGTTGATATCATGTCTCATTGCCAATTAGTGATGAGCCTAGTAAGTCACACACATACACAAGTTATCACCTATTTAAATATGATTTAATTAATTAATTAAAGAGTTTAATTGATTAATTAAATAGATTTGGTTTGCAATTAAATTGCAAAGTCCCTAGCATGACTTGAAACCAAATCTAGATTATTGGATGTGTAGTATAAATTAAATTTATATTTAAAGTGTTTAAATATGAATTTAATTGATGAGAAATTAATTAATAGAGATTAATTAATTAATTTATATTTGATATAAATTAATTAGAAGAAGAAAATAATTATTTTGGGTTAAGAACTCAAAATTAAGACACAGGGGCATTTTGGTCATTTCACAGTGTGACACGTGGCACCATGAGATGGTGACACATGGCATAACACATAAGCTTGCCAAATATTTTTAATCATGTAAGATGATTAAAATCAAGATTAAATATAGGTTTGACACTTGGCATAATGTGATTGGGTCACTTAAACCTAGAGCTAATCAAAAGGTGACATGTGGCTAGGGTTTAATGTGTTAACCTAGCTATTTAAGTGTGGTTATGAAAAGAAAACATAACCAGCAGCCTCTTCTCTCAATTGTCACGCCACTTTGAGCCTCTCCAGCTATTTCTCTTCATCTCTCATCAATTCAAAGAGATTAGCCATCAATCTCTTGAATTAAGAACACTAGAAATTGTTTCTAGTGTCCTGTTTACATCTCTAATCTCTTAAAAGGCAGAACTTGAATTTCTAATTAATAGAAAAGGCTTTAGAAGCTGTTGAAGGGCTGCCATAGGTGTTCTTGGTGTGGACAAGCTAGAGGGACAACATCTGGTGTCCTGAAGACGAATCTCAAAGGCGCAGACACGCTGCAGCACATCAAGAGGTTAGTGTAATCGTTCTTGATTTAATCTAGGGTTCTAAAATTAATCTGATTAATTTTAAAATCTTAAATGGCAAATACAGATCCAAAAACATATTAAAAGAGTTTTAATATGTTGTTTATCATTGAAATCAAATAGATAAAAATAAATCTTGCATGGTGCATGTGACCCTAGGTGAAAATTTTTGAATTCAATGGTATAATCTTGTGTTTTTCACACTTCCGTTCCTTCAATTGGTATCAGAGCCACTATATTTGCCATTTAGATTGTTGATTATATAATTTAATTGTGTGTTTGATCATGAGATCAAGAGATTCATTGCTGGTTGGATCATGAGATGTGGCGTCACACATGGTGAAGCCACCATTGGTGGCGGCAACAATGGTTCCTTGGGTGGTTCAAGGTTTGGCTTTTAATTCTGCAATTGTTGTATGATCTAAGGCCTATTCTTTGACTAATTAAAGTGTTTAATTAGTTGTTTTAATCACACAATTAAATTATGATTCAAATCAGAATTTTAAAAATTGTTTGAATGTGATTCAAATCTGAATTTTAAAAGTTGTTTGAATGTGATTCAAATCTGAATTTTTAAAGTTGTTTGAATCATATTTAAATCTGATTTTTTAAAATTGATTCAATAAAATTCAGATCTGATTTTTTAAAAAATATTTGAATGTGATTCAAATCTGATTTTTTAAAAATGTTTGAATGTGATTCAAATCTGAATTTTTTAAGTTGTTTGAATGTGATTCAAATCTGAATTTTTAAATTTGTTTGAATGAGATTCAAATCTGAATTTTTAAATTTATTTGAATCATATTCAAATCTGGATTTTTAAGTTGAATATGAGATATTCAATTTAATTTAAGTATGTATGTTTTATTTAATTGTTAAATAGTGATATGCATGATGGATGATCATGGACTATAAAAGACCAATGTGATTGGATTTATTTCTTTTATGTTTCTTTGGGATTGTAAATTAATTAATTTATTTTAATTTATTTTGGGCATGTATTATTAAGTTTGTAATATTTTTGGGTTGTAATTTCATTTATTTAAGTTCTTGTAAATTCGCCTTGGTATGCCAAGGATTACTATGTAATATTGGATTACAAGAAGTTTAAGGAGGTCAAGAGCATTGGTGGGACCAGTGGGAGGAATTCAATATCAAGTGTTGATTATGTACTCCTTCAGCAACTCTTGTAAAATGAATGAATGAAATGCACCTAGGAATGCCCTGATTCAATTCTTGGTGGCTCAGAATTGAATCCCTTAGAAAGTCAATGATCATACCATATTTACTGCTTATCCATGAATGCATGAGATGTATGGGAATGTATGCAATTATATGATATATGCATGCTAAATGGATAATGTGCAAAGTGAGACCTTAATTGTAATTAGGATGGCTATAAAATCTTCCAAACAAATGATTAAGTTGGAAATGCTATAATGAAAGTAATTATAACATAGGCCCTCCATTGGGGCAATTATTTTAAGAAATTTTAAATAGTTGCATAAGATGCAATTTATTTAAGAGATTTTCTTAAGAATAATTGTTAAGCATGAGATGTTGTAAATATGTAAATGGTTTAGTGGCCAATATTGGATGTACCTGAGGACATTAAAATTATTTGCATAATTACTGGCTCAATGGGATCAACTTAACTAATGCAAAATAAGTCAATAATGGATGTACCTGAGATTTTGAGCATTAGGGGCTAGGTAAAGGATTGAACCTCACATGAGATGTGATGGGCAAGGAGTTGCTCACTTATAGTTTATTGTAATTCCAATAATGGATGTACCTGAGGATGATCAATAGAATTATAAGAATTCAATCACCCACTAGAAATCCATCCAACTAGGATTTCCGTTTTCTACTTTGGAAGTGTAGGATTCGCTAAGTTAGTGGGAGGACCAATTTGATTAAAAGACCATAATCATTTTGGTTAATTACATGATACATTTACTAATTAATCTGGTTATTTTCTGCAATTAATTTTCTGATAATAATGAGCACAAAACAACCACCACCATCCAATATCCTTGCAAGCATACTTGATCACAATAGGTTGACAGGACCTCATGCATCGATTGGCTAAGAAATTTGAAACTTGTCTGAACCTTGAACATATAGGATATGTTCTATATTCAAATGTTCGGTCCCTTACCTCCAGAGGCCACACAAGAGGAACATGATACTTTGGACAAGTGGAAGGAGCATGATATGAGAGCTAAGTGTTACATGCTTGCTTCCATGAGTAATGAGTTACAGAAGCAACATGAGAACATGCAGAGTGCTAGTGAGATCCTCCTTCACCTACAAGAGTTGTATGGTGAGCACAAAGAGAATGCTAGGTATGAGATATCTAAACAGGTTATTCCGTATGAGGATGTCCGAGGGATGTAATGTTGGGGATCATGTCCACAAGATGATTCGGTGATTGAGCGGTTGGAACATCTTGACTTCAACATGGATTTCCAACTACAAATGGATTTGATCCTTCACCCTTCACGAGTCTTTGGGAATATTGTTACAAATTTCCATATCAATAAAAAGGAATGCACCTTAGCTGAATTACTCAACATGCTGTTAATTGCCCACAAGAATATGCTGCAATAAAGGAAAAGAGGTAGCTTTGTTGCATCTTCTTCTGCTGGAAAGTCCAACAAGAAGAAGGGCAATAAGAAAAAGAAACCTCATTCTGGTCCTTCCAAGAAAATAGCTAAGCAGAAAAGGAAGACTAAAGCTGATAAAGGCAAAGGAAAGTGTTTCCACTGCCAGCAGGAAAGTGTTTCCATTGCCAATAGGAAAGTGTTTCCATTGCCAGTAAGAAAGTGTTTCCACTGGCCAGAGTATAGCAAACAGTAGCAGCTTGCATTCTCAAGATATTAGAGTCCGGATTGGCAATGGCTCAACTGTTGAAGCTTTAGCCATAGGATCTAAATCTTTTTACATGTTTGGACATGTTTTGTGTTTGGATAATATTTTATATGTACCTGATGCTTTTAAGAACATCATTTCTATATCTAGTTTGACTAGAAATGGCTATGAATTTCAGTTCACAGATGATGTTTGCAATATTTATTTTGGAAATAAATATGTTGGTTCGGGTTATATGAATGATGGTCTTTATTATTTGGATAATAATGACAAACACAAAATGAATGCAAGTGATCTAAAAGAATACAATGCCATGGTGAAAACCAACTCAAGTTCAAAATATATTTGGCACTTAAGGTTATGTCATGTTGCAGAAGATAGGATTGCAAAATTGGAGAAAATGGGGATTCCATCCTCATTGGGCTCTGAGCCTACTCCAACTTGTGAATCTTGCCTTCAAGGCAAAATGACTAGATCACCCTTTGTTGGACAAGGGCTAAAAGCTGAAAATATTTTGGAACTAATACATAGTGATGTATGTGGTCCGTTTAAAGAAATGGCTAGAGGGGGCTTTCATTATTTTATTACCTTTACTGATGATAAATCAAGGTTTGGGTATTTGTATTTGATGAAATACAAACATGAATCCTTTGAAAAGTTTAAAGAATTTAAATCTGAAGTAGAAAATCAAACAGGAAAAAATATTAAAGCTCTTCGATCAGATCGTGGAGGTGAATATTTGAGTACTGACTTTGATGAATACTTGAGAGAGCATGGCATTGTTTCTCAGCTGACTCCTCCAGGACTGCCACAGCTGAATCGTGTATCTGAAGGAGAAATCGTACCTATTGGATATGGTACGTAGTATGATGAGCTATACCGATATGCCAATCTCCTTTTGGGGATTTGCATTAGAATCGACTTTATATATTCGAATAGGATTCCATCAAAATCGCTTTCTTCCACACCTTATGAGATATGGCATGGAAGAAAACCAAGTCTTAAGCATGTTAAGATTTGGGGTTGTCCAAATTATATCAAAAAGTGAACAACGATAAATTGGAGACCGATCGTAAAAGGTCGATTTGTTGGATATCCAAAAGATAGTTTTGGATATTATTTTTATTTGCCTACTTCACAAAAGGTTGTGATAAGTAGAGATGCCACATTTCTTGAACAACAGTTTGTTCAAGAAGGAGGCAAAGGAAGGCAAATAGAGTTAGAATTGGAGAATTCTGACCAACCAACAAATCAGATGGATATAGATCCATCTAGTCAACCTATACCCATTAATGAAACATCTACAGCTGTTCCTCGTAGAACAACCAGGGTATCTCACCCACCAGTGAGATATGGTTTTCTTCATGAAGAAGAACAAGAGTTGTCTACTCATGAAGAAGTAGATCATGGAGATGATCCACTTACCTATGAAGAAGCTATATCAGATATAGACTCTTCAAAATGGATTGATGCTATGAAATCCGAGATTGATTCCATGTATAAGAATCAAGTTTGGGATCTTGTTGACCCACCTGAAGGTATTGTACCTATAGGGAACAAATGGGTTTTCAAGAAGAAAATTGGTTCTGATGGAAAGGTAGAGACCTATAAGGCAAGGCTAGTAGCGAAAGGGTTTCGCCAAAGGCATGGAATAGACTATGAGGAGACTTTCTCGCCTGTTGCCATGCTTAAATCAATTAGGATTTTATTAGCAATAGCTGCATACTATGATTATGAGATTTGGCAGATGGATGTCAAATCAGCTTTTCTCAATGGATACATTGAAGAAAACATTTTCATGGAACAACCTAAGGGATTTGAATCCCAAGATGGTTCCAAGGTATGCAAGCTAAAGCGATCCATTTATGGGTTGAAACAAGCTTCGAGGAGTTGGAACATCCGTTTTGATGAAGCCATTAAATCTTTGGTTTTATCAAAAATGAGGATGAGCCATGTGTATATAAGAAGGTTAGTGACAGTGCTATCATTTTTCTTGTCTTATATGTGGATGACATACTGTTGATGGGTAATGATACAGGTATGTTGACGACTATAAAGGTATGGTTGTCAAATACATTCTCCATGAAAGACTTAGGGGAGGCAACCTATATTCTTGGGATTCGCATCTATAGAGATAGAGCGAAAAGAATAATTAGTTTATCCCAAAGTCTATACTTGGAAAAGGTGTTAAAGAGGTTTAACATGCTTGATTCCAAGAGAGGATTGTTACCAGTGAGACATGGTATCCACCTTTCTAAAGAGATGTCTCCAAAGACACCTGAAGAAAGAGATAAGATGGCCAGGATTCCATATGCTTCGGCTATTGGAAGTTTAATGTATGCAATGTTGTGTACTAGGCCGGATATCGCATATCTCGTTAGTTTGACTAGCGGTATCAATCCAATCCAAGTTTGGAACATCGATAGTCATCAAGAATATCCTTAAGCACTTGAGAAGAACTAAGGATTTATTCTTGATTTATGGAGGTGGAGACTTGCAATTGGATGGTTATACTGATTCTGATTTCCAATCAGATATCGATGATAGAAAGTCTACCTCTGGATATGTTTTCATTTGTAATGGAGTTGCAGTCAGTTGGAAGAGTTCCAAACAGAGAAAGACTGCAGATTACACTACGAGGTCGAGTATATTCTCGCATCGATCTCGCAAAGGAAGTCGCTTGGATAAAGAAGTTCGTGATGTAACTTACAAGAGTTCCTTCCATTGAGTCGCAGTTCCATTACGCGTGACAACAATGGAGCGATCATCTGAGCTAAGGAACCAAGGTCTCACCAGAAATCCAAACACATAGAAAGGCGCTACCATATTATCAGAGATATAGTTGGGCAAGGCAATATAGCCATGCAGAAAAATAACATCAGCTGAAAAATCCTGCTGATCCATTCACTAAGCCTATGTCACAGACTCAGTTAGACCGACATCTTGAGAAGATAGGTCTAAGATATTGTAATGAATGGCTCTAGTGCTAGTGGGAGATTGTTAGTAGTATGCCCTAGAGCATATCATTTAGTATGTATCTTGTACATATTTTTAATAATAAAAGGCATTTCCACTTTTCCGTTTACATAATATATTTATGTGTAATAGAAAAGGTCCATTGATATTTTGTTAGAAATATTATTCTTAAGTTGTTAAGAATATGAGTGACAATATTTCTAGCACGAAATATCATAAATAGGTTCACAATCGAGGATACTTCATAATAAGGACATGACTTATCCAGAAAGATTGTATTCATGTTTGTTCCCAAGTTATTTATATGAGATATAAATAAGATGGAATGGTGAGTCTCATGCCATATAACAAACATGATAGGCACTTATAAATGATAAGTAGGTCAACCAGTGACACTTATGACAAGCACATGGAGTTTACTCTTGTCAATGTTTTGTCATAAATCATATCAGTGCATATAATCTTTAGACACGAGATAGCACAATTATCTTATATATAGGTAGTTTGAGTTTGATACTGCTTTCATACTTGTACTATGTATGGGTATATGGGCATGTGTTGGCTCCTGCTAGTTATATATGGAGGTAGGTGTTGATCAAGAAGGAATCTGTTCCTCTAAGTAAATAGAGATAAAATCCTATGTTCATTTAATTGTTCTTGATGTTTCAAGTTCTGGCCAGACAGATAGATTTATTCGTAAAAGAGTTTCGATGAGAAAATCTTTTAATCAAGAACTGAATTAAAAGAGAACATAATATTCATAGCAAATGGAGTTTGACATAAACCATGACTCAAATTGAGTTGGGATTTTGTAACAGAGAGATTCTAGTGCATGGTAACATATGATTATAGGTTCATTTAAGGTAAACCTTATTACTAATTGGGTGGCCATGGCATGCTATGCTAGGTGTTAACCATGGTCTATGAGGTTCATAAAATGATTTAGAGAAATCATTTATGGTAAGAAAGAGTTCTGATGATATTAAGAGTTGATATCATGTCTCATTGCCAATTAATGATGAGCCTAGTAAGTCACACACATACACAAGTTATCACCTATTTAAATATGATTTAATTAATTAATTAAAGAGTTTAATTGATTAATTAAATAGATTTGGTTTGCAATTAAATTGCAAAGTCCCTAGCATGACTTGAAACCAAATCTAGATTATTGGATGTGTAGTATAAATTAAATTTATATTTAAAGTGTTTAAATATGAATTTAATTGATGAGAAATTAATTAATAGAGATTAATTAATTAATTTATATTTGATATAAATTAATTAGAAGAAGAAAATAATTATTTTGGGTTAAGAACTCAAAATTAAGACACGAGGGCATTTTGGTCATTTCACGATTGTGACACGTGGCACCATGAGATGGTGACACATGGCATAACACATAAGCTTGCCAAATATTTTTTAATCATGTAAGATGATTAAAATCAAGATTAAATATAGGTTTGACACTTGGCATAATGTGATTGGGTCATTTAAACCTAGAGCTAATCAAAAGGTGACATGTGGCTAGGGTTTAATGTGTTAACCTAGCTATTTAAGTGTGGTTATGAAAAGAAAACATAACCAGCAGCCTCTTCTCTCAATTGTCACGCCACTTTGAGCCTCTCCAGCTATTTCTCTTCATCTCTCATCAATTCAAAGAGATTAGCCATCAATCTCTTGAATTAAGAACACTAGAAATTGTTTCTAGTGTCCTGTTTACATCTCTAATCTCTTAAAAGGCAGAACTTGAATTTCTAATTAATAGAAAAGGCTTTAGAAGCTGTTGAAGGGCTGCCATAGGTGTTCTTGGTGTGGACAAGCTAGAGGGACAACATCTGGTGTCCTGAAGACGAATCTCAAAGGCGCAGACACGCTGCAGCACATCAAGAGGTTAGTGTAATCGTTCTTGATTTAATCTAGGGTTCTAAAATTAATCTGATTAATTTTAAAATCTTAAATGGCAAATACAGATCCAAAAACATATTAAAAGAGTTTTAATATGTTGTTTATCATTGAAATCAAATAGATAAAAATAAATCTTGCATGGTGCATGTGACCCTAGGTGAAAATTTTTGAATTCAATGGTATAATCTTGTGTTTTTCACGCTTCCATTCCTTCAATATGGTCTCTACTAATAACTCTTTTTTTGAGTTAATTACAATTCTCTGGGTTATATGGTCAACTAGAAAGAAAATTGTCTTTCAGAATGAATCATTTTCACCTCACTCCATCATCAGAATAGCTTGGGATACAGCCATTTGGTTTCATAAAGTTTCAATCCACTATGAATCTGAATTTTATTCTACACATTCATTTGAATCAACCTCCAATTCACTCATGCACCTCACAACAACCGATCTGACTCACTCATCTGATCCCACAATCTCATGTCAGACCCTAGTCATTCTTATTGTGGATGGGTCATGGAAAGAATCTGCGTTATGGAGTGGTATTGGCTTAGTAGCTCTTGACAGCAAGCATTGCAGATTTCAGGCGAGAAAATCCCTCCGTATGATCTACAGCCGCTGGTTCACGAGATCCAATCACTTGCTACTTATTTATCTTTCTGTGAACTCAAGAAGGTTCCGAGACAAGCTGTCAATAATGCCCACCGTCTAGCACAACAAGCTCTTACCAATTATCTTTCTTTCCATTGGGACACTGGCTGATGTAGTAGAACTCTGATTCCATTATCTCACTTTTTAGTTACTTTGTGCTTGTATTGCAATCGCTTTTGTATCGCTAGTTAGGTAGCTTTGTGTTCTAGTTTTAGGTGGTTTTGTTGTAAATTTACAATGTCTTGTGTACTTTCCTTATGTTTAATCTAATGAAGTTCTAGCCTGTTGATCAAAAATATATCGAGAAAATTCATGGAGGATATGCAAATGGTAGACCTAAAAGCGGCGGTTGTCATTATACTTTTACAAACAATAGAAGGGAGCCAAACGCACTTACGAAAAATTGGACAGTGGTGGCTAATATGCAATGGATGAAACTAAAAGTGCAAAGGTCACTCATTTTCCCATTCATGGTTCGACCATAGTCCAATACTAATTGAATCTAATGCAAGAAGGCCTTTCGATCGGGATAGCAATAATTTCGTTGCTTGGGCGACTCACAATCAGTTGGTTTTACCTCTATCGATTGATAGAAATTCGGGAGTTGGCTTTGGCGTTTTTGGCGTGGATAGAGGCGTAGTCAAACTAATGGCACAGTAAGTCCATCTTTCTAGGTTCGATAGGACACAGGCACCACCACTTTGATTCTCTCATCGGAAGAGATAAACACATTGGAATCCCGATAATGAGCGGGGTTACGATATGGTATCAACCATTGCCATCAACTCGGACATCTTATCCTCCTCGCTTCGGTCACGACTAAGAGTTCTTTACTTTAGTTTAGTTATAGGGACAGTTTCACCGACCTAATGACCAATAAACTACGGTGGAATCAGGTTACCCTATTTATTTCCACTTCCTTATAGGCACCTCTAGAAAGCTTTGAAACCTTTAGCCTTTATTCGTGAAGGAGTTACCTTTAGACTAGTAAAGGATCGTCAACAAGGGCATTCTAGTGCGTTGTAGATTCTTATCCAATACTTGTATCATTTGATGATGCCATGTGAATCGCTAGAAAGATGTAAAGTAAAGTGTATGGCTAACCTAATAACAAAAGTTTCGTAAGGTGACTTTGCATCCGTCATTAAGCGACTAAAATAGCGTATATAGAGTCAAACCGCCCTTCTCCATAAATAGCTTCTTCTCTTCCTCTATCTCTATAAATTCATTCCTTAAGGCAGATAGGATTTTTGAAACTTATATTCTATTACATACGCCAAAGGCAATCGATTCAACAACAACTATCACATCACGGCTATCTCCTCGCTCTAATCCTTTGCTACATGAACTATGAACCATCTGCTCCTATTCCGCTTCTTTCTATACTATATAAGATAATATCTCTTTATTCTTCAATCTCTTCCTATTCTTTTCACCCCCTTTAGAGAAGACTCCACGAGCAGGAAAGTCAAGTCGATGGTTAAGGTTCTGTCCCACTTCACTGGCTAGCTTTAGTAGCTTGTGTACTAGCCTTTTCTATACCAGTGATTCAATAGCGGGGATGAAAAAACCGCTCCAAGGGCGGTTGGCACCCAACAAGTTGGCAAAGACAATCCATCGGGGAAAGCCGAGAAAGTCGGATAGTGAAAGCAAGGGCGGGTTCAAAGAGGAGACTAAGACTAAAACGAAGTCGAAAGGAAGTCGTTCACTGCATTGGTTGCTAAAGCCCTAAAGGTTGAAAGCCGGACCATAATATCGAGCTAGCGGCTTAAGAAGCCTGATTTAAAAAGTGGTATAGGTGGTGAAAGTGACAACAGATCTGCGGCAGCTTGAGCATAGCGATGCTAAATGACGGATGAGCTTCTCCGCTACGGCATAGGAGAAGAGGCCTACGACGTTGAAGTAGGTGTCTAGGCGGAAAGACTAGTGAGAGAAAGAAGGCAAGGTGGGCCCAGTGGATACTAAAGTGGGTTCAGATAGACAAGAAAAAGTTGGGCTGAGATCTAGTTTGGTCTGAGTGCCCTAGAGCCGTCCGTGTGGTCCTAGGTATTTCTGTGCTATCCTATTTCTTTCTTGATTCCGTGCGAAAGAATATGGTTGCTTTTGTTCCGTCTACTTCCAACTAACTATGCAGCCCTGTTTGAAGAGAAAGTCTGAAGTAGCAATGACTTTTGAATCGGGATTCAATTTAGTACCACCCTTGACCCCAGTCTCACCTTGCGGCTTAACAATAACGGCACACTTGCTATAACCGCCTTCACACCTACCAAAACTACGTAGAATCATTGTTGTGGTCATTAAGTGTCCAAAGATTTCACACAGCCCAATTGAGGGCACGGCTCCTACTTGCTACTCCTTCCGCGACTTTCGGCCTAACAATCATCCTTGGTCCTTATCCACTACGGATTTTGATGGGCATTCTTAACCGGATAACATACGATTTTTCCAATTAAAGATCAAGGATCAATCTTAACTAGCTTGCGATTAACTAAGATAATGATATTATTCCTAGCTTTCCCTTCGATAATAATTATTTCGTGTCGCTACAGAAAGAAAAGATAAGAAGAAGAAATATGACAATAGCTAAGAAGAAGGAAGGAGGACCCAGAATCGATCCGTCAGGTACTCTTGCTTTTTCTAGGATTCTTTTCCTCACATCGTATTAATTTGGAAAATCAAGCTTGTGAAATTGCTTTGTACCCATTGCACTCTTTGCACGCCTTTGCCCCTTGGACAGATAGCCTTATCTATAAAGAATTTCTACCAGAGAGGAGCTCTTATCTATAAATAAAGGGGCGATGCCTTGTCATGCTTGATAGGGACTAAGCCGCTACGCACCTTTACTACCACCGACGGAGGCCGGATTTCTACCAAGAGAGGGTTGACTATAGGCACGGAATCGGCTTTTGACCCTTAGCACAAGGACTGATCTACTAAAGGCTTCGGTGAAGCGCTTAGGACTGTCTTAATAAGGGATTAAAACAAAGAAAAAGGGTGGCCGAGATGTAATTTCCCACAGGTTTAACAAGAGCACTTCCATTTTGTTTTTAATCACTTGTGTAATACAGTGCTAAGGCGTAACTCAGTGAGTGCTTTTTAAGAAGGGAAAAATGCCCCTATACTTCCAAAATAAAACTGCATTTTAGAGTGTCTTACTAAAAAGTTGAATTTAAGCGATTTTTACACTATTTAGAATAAATAAGAAAATGCACCCAATATAAAATTCCCACTAGAAATATCATAAGAAAAGAGAAGAGTAGTGTAGGGTAGAGTAGATTCGACGGTATGCCAGTTGCGTAGAGAAGTTCTAAGAACCTTTTTTCACGATGTAGTTGCTTGTACTTTGATTTTTTTGTCGAGATTGGTTTGGTGTTCAGTGTACCTTTGTACAAGATAGAAAAGAATGCATTGGATGGATGCCCGGGCATTGAGAAGGAAGGACGCTTTCAAAGGCGAAAGGCCATAACGGGACAGAGGGTACTCTTCTTGTCGATCAGTGCGACTCCAAAATCCACATACAGAGAAAGCTGATGTGCCCTTTTTAGCGCAGTTGCAATATCAATATATAGCGTAGTTGCAAGGCTTTCTTTCGTGAGCTAGCCTTGTTTGCTTCCTCTTTTCCTCTCTGTTTCAGATGTCCATCCAATCTCTGATTCCAGTCCATAACTTTCTTGAATATAGCTCCTGTTGCTCTTCTCTGGCTAGGATGTCACTTACATGGCTATCTTTTCTTAAGCCTCAGGGTAATAAGGGACTAAGGCCTGTAAAAGAAGTATCGATTATAAGACCTAATCCGGCTTTCCGTGCGATATCTCCTTGTTAAAGGCCTATCTCTCATCTTGAAGGCTGGTTGAATGGATCATAGAAGGTACAAGATGTGCTTCCATTCCTTTACCTATTTCTGTGCTTATTTACCAATCTGTGCTTGTTTAGCAGCGGGCTTCTGTCATTCTCATTGTAATATTAAGTGTTGTAATAATAAACGATGTAGTTGTAAGATCCTCCTTCTCCTCCCTCTGCTTGGGAATTAGTGTCGGGTACATGGAAGGGTTAGATTGAGAAAGAGAGGGTACGTAGAGGGTCGAGTAGCGACGAGTTAATCAAAACAAAAGTAGCAAGTTTGTTCTGTAGGCTTTCGTGAATTGAATGGGCCTCATGGCTTTCAAGTCGAAATCACCCGCAATGGCTCGATAGTTGAATTTTTGTTCTTTCTCAAAGGGATCGTATTGACCCTCTTACGAGACTATGGGAGAAGACGGGTAGAAGAAGCTTTTAGCCCTCGCGTCGGTGCTATTTCCGGTCGTCCAATGGTCTTTAGTCGTTATTAAGCTGGTATGCCTCCGCCCTGTGTCCACAATTCCAGAACTTCAATCCAGGATCATGCCTTGGGCTTAGTTCACATGTTCCTGCTTAGTTCGCATTCCGGGTATATGGCAAGCAAGAAAAACGTATTCGCCATAGTTACGATATCCTTTGTTGATAGTACTACTAGCTCTTGACTTAAGGGGCAGTAAGTAGCTCACCAATTTCAGGTGTACGCGTCCCGTAGTCTAACTGGTACTCATGTCTTCTATAGTAGTATGGTATATGTAATGTTGTTGGTTCCAGGTTGCTTAGGACTGTCAGGTTGCTACTCCTCCGACTAAAAAGCCTTTTCTCAAAAATTCCATTTCCTTCCATGAAATTAGATGAAAAAATTTTTAGTATCCGTTGAGTCATTCGCATGACGACTCTTTTAAAGCACCCAAATCGATGAAGGAACTGTGGAATCAGCGGTTTCTTTCATTCATTTGAAAAACAACGCAGAAAATATAATAAAAGAATCCGATGGATCATACATTGCATAGGCATCATCCTAAGAAGCGGAGCCTAGGGTGCTCTTTCCTCTCAATCTGAACCAGTGAAGAGGAATTATTCCACTGGCCGAGGCCGAACTAAAATATTAAGTTTGTCCGTTCCTCGGAGCGCCTCGCCCTCGAGAGCCCAAGTAACTCATCCTCATCACCCCAAGTAACGAATCCGAATGCCTATCTCCAGCCGAATTCGTTTCATAACATAAGACTTATCGTAAGAAGCTATTGGATAAGAATCATACGCTTAATGAGCAGACGAATCGACATATGAAAGAGATGCTTACACACTATAACAAAACCTAACTCTACTTCTTTTTTTCTTTCTCTTGCTGCTATCCTCTCAACAGTCGTCAATATCGGTAGTGGAAGAAGCGAGTAGTCCCCTGGTCATCGGTTAGTAGTTTAATAATCCCGGTAGTGGTTCTCTTGCCTTACCCTTCTTGCAAAGAGCATAAGCGGTTAAAGCAAGGATTGACTTTTAGGTCGATGGATGGGATCGGCCTAGTACCGAGAACAACGAAGGGAACTACACCGTCCGCCCACTAATCCCTTCCTCATCCTTGACTTCCTTTCTGAGTCATCGTTTGCTAGTACGAGTTGGATGCTTACTTCACTTTCTTTCCTTCCTAGGTCTATTCCTTCTCTCCACTTATTCGGTATGTCCGCCCAATCGTCAAAGCTTTTCCTTTTTCTCGAGAGTAAGCACCAATGGTGAATCTTTAGTCATTTCGGTATCGCTTTTTATAGTTCCATTTCCTTGAAAACTGAATCTTCATCTTCCTTTATTTTGACTTATGTAAAAATTTTTTATAAATAAGTAATTTGACTCCTGCAAATGCTACTAAGCCTAAGCAGTCCAATCTGTAGTACGTAATCCGTCGTAAGCATAAGGTCTAGCATTCTAAGCCGTCAAGTCTTATTTGTATTCGTGTCCGATGGCTTGTGAAATATCCTCGCTATTAGGGATGACCTTATCTTAAGGGCTAGTGATTGAGAGAGATTGAACACTTTCCTTGTCACGAATCGACTCGCATCACCTCTCCGGATGCGGTCCGATTTTAACCTTTATGATCGTGACTTTGGTAACCCGGTTCGTCTTCGACAAAAGAAAGACTACATCCGGGGGGAGAAGGGCTTCTTCTCCCAAAGTCCGTCGGGCCGACGACAACCCGCGGTAACCATACCAAGACCTAACGAGAGATTTCTCTCTCTCCCTCACTTTTTGGCGCCAAAACTCACCCGACCAGGCGCATGAGGTGTGGTTTGGGTCGAAAAAAAAACATCGGCGGCCTACCCGCTTTCTTTTCGGAAAGATGCCTCTCAACCGCTTTAGAGGACTTCTTGTCTGTTAGTCGTAAACCTTCATTCCAATGAATACAAATAAGATCAGAAAGGCGGGCAAACAATGCAATAGCTTCGGTTAGAGCAAATCCCAAAATGGCATAACCAAATGATTGTTTAGCTACTGATCGGAGTACGCCAATTAACCCCCGCCCCACCATAGATTAATGAGTTCCAAACACTGAACGTAATTACTACTATTTATACCCAATTCAGCTAAATCCATATATATTGTGGCGAGATGATCAACATTGTTTGTAGGTACCAAAGTCTCAAGAATCTGATAGACAGATTTTCCATTTGGAAGTTCTACGCCATTGCTATTAAATAAGGGGGTTATAACTTTATTGGTCAGTTGCTCCTTGATTGTATCCGCAACTGACTCATCCACACGATCTACGCAGTTCTCCATGGTCAAATTTCGCAGCCTGGAAACTCTCCAACTCGCTAGTATGAAAATAAAAGACGGTAAAGCAAGTCCGGAAATTCTATCAATAAGATAGTTTAGAACTAAATCTGACATGCTCATTGTGCATTCCACTCTAATGTAAAAGAAATTCAAATGTTATAACTCCATATTCGGCACCGTCATCATTGTGCCCCCCGCCACCCTCAACTGCCACACCCTCACGGCTTTCCCGGAACTTTTTCAACTCAACAGCTCGAAGTGGAATCGAACCACGAAGGATTTTCAGTCTTTTGCTCTAACCAGCTGAGCTCTCCGAAAACAATGTTCGACTTGCATGTGTTAAGCATATACTATTCTCCTTGCTTCTGACTAAATTCTCCCTTAATTCCTACCCTGTCTTCCTTCCTTCGTACCCTGGGGCATTGAACTTTCTTCTCTTATGATATATCTTCGGAAGGTTTCACTATTGAAGAAGTTCTCCGTCAAAGTAGGAAATCAAAGTTCACGAGTTCACATCGCCTATA
Organism: Hevea brasiliensis; assembly: GCF_030052815.1. Taxonomy (NCBI): domain Eukaryota; kingdom Viridiplantae; phylum Streptophyta; class Magnoliopsida; order Malpighiales; family Euphorbiaceae; genus Hevea; species Hevea brasiliensis. Next base: position 85,845,478 of record NC_079497.1, on the reverse strand, counting down.
ACTCACTCTCAACCTTAGGCGAGTTAACTAACTTTCTTTCTCTTATGATATAAAGAGTTAACATTTAACATTCGATCGAGTTAACAGGTGCAAGTTGGATTTATTACTTCACTATACGCTAACTATGCAATCCAGGGAAGAGAGAATATTTCTTCTTTCCAGTTCCATCTCATATAGCTGCAAAAGTTACTAATTGAATTTCCATTCCTAAGGGATCAGTCAAATTGAAAAAGTTGCAACTTATATACATGCAAAATCTTCTAATTCATTATAGATCTTATAATTTTTCATTGAAAATGTTGTAATTCACTGAGAAATGTAAAAAGTTCCTAGACCCAGGAAGGAATGAGACTAAAAGGAGAGGAATTTATTGACTCGAGAGGGTAGCCCGAGAGGAATGAAAGTAAGATCTCCAATCCACAGAAACCCATATCAAAGCTGAAAGAATTCGTTGCCACTTTCTGCTTGCTTCTGTTTTACTCTGGGAAATGAAACTTGCTTCTTTATCTTTATACAGAAATACATAAAAACGAATCATAACGAAAGAACTTTACTTTCCCTGGTGGTAATCGGTTCTCAACGACATGAGGGATGAGATTTTTGATTTTATAAGATATTGTAACCCCCATAGTCGCTAAAGCATACTCATACACCTTGCTTACTTCCTGATCGGCGATGACAACATCATCACTGAGTCTACCTAAGACGACCATACCAAAATAGGGTGAGGCGAATAAGGTAAGGAAAAAGAGCGCATTCGAGGCATGAATCCTATTAAACTTCAAAGGGAAATCCCCCGGTCTTCAATCGATTGCACCGTCTTGATCAAGTAATTAATAGATGAGGCGTGGAGTTTTCTTTCTTGCTAGACATCGTTGTCAATAGTATCTTCAAAAATCATTAATCAATTTCTTGCTTACCGAAAGTCCTTCGCTTTTTTCTCTTCTCGGAAAGGATAGTTTAGGAAAAAAAATTAGACTTTACGGGTAGAGTTCCGGCTTTGGCCCATTCGGTTTACTTAATTATTCGAAAAAGAGGGAGCTTGTCCTAGCCGATCCAAATGAGTACGCTCGCTCGTATGGAACGATCAGACGCGTGCCGGTTACCTTAGCCCCTGGCTTAAGAAAAACAGAATTTTCAAGGCCTGCATCTAGGTAGACTGAGATGAGCTTATGTTATTTTTCTTCTTTCTTTTTTGCTTGATTCCGCTAGCCCTTCCTCTCTGTCAACTAGAAGGTAGAGTCTAAGGCAAGCAAGGAACTGATTGACCTCTAATAAAGAGTCTGACTAGCACCCGGAAATCGTAGTAAGCACTTTTCCGGGTAGTTTTTTACTAATAGACTTGCTTACCGTAACCTAGCCTATTGATGAAGAACTACTATTGCTAGCTAGGGGATTCATGCTCCTATAAGCAGAAGTCGAGTGCTCATCGAAACAAAGCGGAGGACTCACTCATTCGACTAAGAATCTGGGAATGAAGAGGTGGTTGATGGTTGAGAAAACACTACTACTATAGAGACTGGTTCAACTCCCCTTCGTGAACTGCAGAACAGGATCGGTTGTTTAGATACCCAGGAAATCCTTGTTCTAGCTCTTTCTCCTCCCCGGGATCTATCTGCTGGCGTCGCCATCTCTCGACTATGAAATTCCGATGATTTGCACCATTTGAGCCAAGCGGGAGATCACGACCAAAATCCCTCATGCATCTGTCTAGATCGGGTCGAATAACTCATAGGTTCAGAAAGAAAGATCAGGTTCTAAAACTAAAATCTCCTAGGTAAGGGCTTACTAAGAGATCTTGCAACTTTTATAGAGTGCTTCTTATGTCTTTTCATAAGGTAAGTATGAGTATAGTTGCTCTTCCCTAGTCTTAATCCCACTTCTTATCCTTATCCCTCTTAGCCTTCTGCTTAGGTAGATCTCTTAGGACTGGTATGACTCTTATACACTACGTGTATAACCTCAGAATCGCCTCATCTTTTTCACGGCTCCCACGTTAAACAATGGCCCCTTATAAAATAGGGCAGGGAATAGGGTTTAGATTGGCACTGGAATACAAACAACTGGATTTAGCTTTCTACCACTCGCTAGAAAGGAAAAAGAAACTACTAGTCATCCATGGGCAAATCATCCTTAGGATAGGCAACTACAATTGAAACTGTCTCGCTTGGGGGTGTCAAGGGGTCGCAAGACCGAATTTGCCCTAGAGAAAACTAGCCTAATGGATTGAGAATCATTCCTCGGATAAGGGCTTACAGGGGCAAAAGAAAAGATTGGAAAGATCCTAGTATAACCATCCCTTCCTTAAGAAAGCGCTTGATAGGCAAATAGATAAAGCGCATAATTAGACCATGTACAAGATCCTTCCTCTAGCCCTTTACCCTTTGATCTTGCTTGCTCATTTGACGGCCTTAATGAATTGAAAAAGAGAGCCCTTAGAGAGGGATCTGATAGACTGAATGAAGATGCTATAGGGTGATGGAAAGTCAAAAACTTGATGGAGCAGTAAAAGAAAAACTTTCCCTTTGGACCGACATCAACGCACTTAGCACTCACCAATAGATTAACCTTTCTTCTACTACTAGATTCAAAAATCCCGCTTGATGGAAGTAGCATCAACTACGTCTGATGTGAATAACGAGAATTTAGACTCTTTCTCTGCGCTCTTTGGATCGAATGGCGGAGAAGCGCTTGAGAGAAAGCAGCATATCATATTATATAAGGGAAAAATCTATCTTTTATCGTGAGCCCTCCTCTGTTGAGGCGCCGGCACGGAGATCGTTACAACGAGAGATCGGGAGTTAGCTCGCTTAGAGGCGCGAGAAAGAAAGGGCTATGTTTTGGTGGCGGAGATAAAATAAAATTCAAACTCACTTATCCGTGGAACTGCACCAGATAGTCTTGCATACTTATACCTACATACTTAGGCGTGACCAATCCTCCGTAAAGAAATGCCACTCTTGATAAGGAAATAGCGAGAATCAAGGCGGGCTTGGAAAGAACATAGAGCGAAGGCCAATAGCGGGTACTGCCACTACTCGTACAAAGGCTTAGATGGGCTTAGGGGCTATAGTATAGGGCTTACACTCTTTCTTGTCATTTTCATTTTCACTTCCTTGGTAAAGGGTAAAGATAGCGACTTTTTGTACTGACTGTAAAGCTCTTCCCGGATAAAGACTCTTGCTCTGAGCGATTCCTACATTATTTGACTTGCTAGGAGAGATAAAGAAAGCGAACTCTATTAAGAAACGTAGCTTTGCCGACACACCATGGAAAGAGACTAGCTTTGAGCCCTTGCGCCTAGAAAACATCTATTCTTCTTACGCAAGGCCTACAACCTATTCTCATATACATACATTATCGGACCTTTTGAATAAGAGCCAGAAGACCTTATTCAAATGGAACATTTTCGTATAGAAGATGTAAAACAAATATTGGGAATTCTAGAAATAGAAAAGCATTTTGCAATTGATTTCTCAAAGAATAAATTTTAAATCTTAATGCGGGCATTTCATATCTCGTTGAATTAGTCTTTTCGCCACATCGCGTATAACGGGAATCGAACCCCCTCTGCTGCTGGCGGGCGGATGGAGAATGTTCTACTTTGATCCAAAGAACTTGTTAGGAGTAGGTTTTGGCTTTCCCCTTTATGCTATTAGTAAAGCGCTAACGAGCAAGAAAGCGGATGCGCATTAGCGCAGCGGCTTCGCGCGACTCAATCCGTTGCTTGTTCTATAGTAAGGGGCTTTTCAATAAGGCTCGCGTAGAGGCGCGCCGCGTTTTTGGCTCTCTTCACTCCACTAGCCTTGATTGGCGGATGGAAGTACCGAGGTGCGTCTGGTGGTATCGTATAGTTGATCACGGTGCATTTAGGAGCTTCCTTCGTCACCCTCTTCTTAAAGCGGTGGGGATCTCACTTTCGAAAGAGAGTCTCGGCGTGGTCGGTATATAAGCTCCACTCGGGCAAGGAAGTATGGATCGGATATAGCTACGGTGGCCCGACTATTGGCTATCGACTCTTTCATTGGCAGCAGAACCAACCGCATAGACTATATAGTCAGCGAATTTCGGATCGTTGGCTAAGGGTGGTTGGTAGCATGGCTCGCTTAGCGGCAATGGGCTTGCTTATGGGTCAAAATCGGGTCTCGGTCTTGAACATCCTCTTCTCGCTCTCGATCACGAAGGTCCGCCTATGGCTCTGTATCTACCTCTGTCACCGGTGCTTATTCGACTAGATAAGCTGCAGGATCAACGATCGGATCAATGGCTTAAACTCGCTTCTTCAACGCTTCTCCTGCGATCTTTGCTAAGGCAAGGTCAACTCGGTTAGCTCACCTTTGGATCGCTATCCCGATCTTTAGCTACCCCGTTGGTTTATTTGCCGCATCTAGTAGGGTTTGGGTCAAGGTATCTCGGAATTTCCCCTCTAGTCTTTGGTCTTTGCTATGAGAATCTTGAATGAGGTTTGGATTTTGAATCAAAAGCTATCGGATGTCGATCCGTCTGAGAATCTATCCGATCCGTGCCATCGGTGAATTAGACCCGCTTCCTTTCACTCGCTAAAGAATGCCTCTGCGGCGAATCTGAGTAAACCTCGATTCCGGAAGGGTGGGTCTCGTCGGTAAGGATGAATACGATCTCCTTCCCTACTCCATTCCCTGCTTGGCTCTAGCCTTGTCAGAACCCCACCTCTTTGAGTTTTGCCCCACGAGTTGCGCTCTTTGTCTCGTCCATCCGAGGAGGCCAGGTGCGTCATCCTTTGTTTGTGAGCGAATCTCTTCGCCCTATCTTGAGTCGTAGTTCTATTTCGCTTGGGCTGCTCCTTAGTCGTTGGCCTCCTTTGGTTCTTGGCCGTAACACTTCTCTTACGTGCGCAGTTCCCTAGCTCTGTTCATGGATCCATTCTAAGACTAAAAATTTAACTATTCTTAAAGTGATAGCTCTTACTCCTTAAGACAAGTGTTGACTCTTACTCCTTCTTCTCGTTATAGCTCAAATTCCTACTTCTTATAGCTTTTCCACCGCTTTTAGCCCTTCCCAACCACCTATAGAAAATGGACCCAATGGTGTGAGTGAAATCTATTTCAGAGAGCGTATGAGCTGTCCCTAGGTATAGCCCTCAATGGTATCGGGAGTACTTGACATTGTCATTCCAATATAAATTGTAATGTCATGTTACGTTGAAGAAGTTTTCACTTGTTTATGATCTTGCGGAGAATACGTGCCATTTCTTTGTTTCCTTCCATGGTGATTGATTGCACGCTATTTCCAAATGCCTGTCTATCTGTTTCACTAATGAATCTGTCTTTCCTTGCCTCTTGATTCGTTAGTGTCCAACATTGGTTAGTCTCGAATGGATTGAATTGCGAGCGGCGAGGCCCATATAAGTGGAGTTACCCAATGATACGAAGCGGATGGCTAATCTATGGTAAAGATGACATCGACACAAGGCGGTTGAACACTTGTGAATCACTCTACTCGAGGGTCATGAGACTCTGGGGCGAGAACCAGGCGATTCTAACAACGAAGCGATCGCTAAAGAAGCCAACCCATGTAAGGAGAAACCGTCAAAGAAGAAAGAAAAACTATAGCTCTCGGAATGAGTACCAAAAAGCGAGCGATCGTGTCAATATCTTCAATTACGCTTTTCGTGGAAATGCCGTTCACTCCTTATTATTGAGACAAGAGATCAAATAGCAGACTTCCTATGAAGCATTTAGCCCTATCTACCTACTCCTAGAAAGAAAAAGCGGCGCCGGGGAAGGAAAGTGAAAGAGATCGTTAGCACACTCTAATCGAGAAGAGAAGGCGGGCGGCGGCTCTAATCTCAATGGACCCTCTTGAGCTTTGCTTCATTATTTCCATTTACATTAGAAAAATAGCTTGTAGAATAGGTATGATACCATCGATTTTTGTTCCTATCGGGATTGCCCCAAAACTCGTATTTTCAAGATTTTTATTGCTATAATCTAACCGTCACGGTGAATCATCGGACTTATCTTATATCTCCTACCCCGGTTCTCGTTGAACCTCTAAAAACAATAAGCGGATCACCTCCGTAAAGAAGGTAGCTAGCCGAGTAATATGAAGGTCGGACTCTTCCTTGATTTATATAGATCTATAATAGACATTAATACATTCAAAGCCAATAATTAACTCTTTTAATGGCCACGAAGATAGCCTAACCACTTCGTTAATGCTAGCCTAGCATAAAGCCCCGCGGTAAGTACCTCAAGCCATTTTATCGGGGAGGAAGAATTCATCCATAGCACTTTGGATCGAGGCGACCAGCCGCTATCAAAGACTCAACAATGGGCTTTTAACCACCGAATTTCTCAATACGTTCAATCCGGATCTGTTGCACTTGCTTTCATATGCGTTACGAGAGAAAGAGGTTAGCAAACACTCCCACTCGCTTAGTCCGCTACCCAAGGAATGTCATGCTTTGATCCGTAGGAGACAAAAGTGAAAGAGAAGCGCAATCTCTATTAGAAAAGTAGCATCATCTTGGTCGGCTCCATAGAAATAGAAATGCCGACGCCCACATTCACTACAATCTTAAGGGAACCGCTCACTGCTCCCTCTTGGGTGGTGGACGGACGGAGTTTCTTGAGTAGTCATCTAGATGATCTTTGTACCATTATTATTGATCCAAGTCTTAGGGAACCGCTTGTCATTCACAGAAAATAAGCATAAATAACCTTCCTCAAAGTGGTACCAGGACTAAACCTCTTGTAAATAGGCATTCCAAGGCGAAACAAAAGAGAAAGACTCGCACTCAAGCGGTGGCGGGTTCGACATCTTCTACGTGAGAGCTAATTCAAAGGTTGATTATGAGGAACCCCAATCTTAATAAACAATTAATGAGAAAGCTGCAAAAGGAAGGAGTGTATCGTTACGTAGTTCATTGATTTCATTCAAGATGATCGTCCTTCCCGATTCACAAGCCCCTATTCAAAGAATCGAGAAGCCCCATTCGTGTGAGTCTTTCTATATTGCATTTCTTCCAAGCCCGGCTGGATCGACTTCATAACTGACCGGTCGCTCCCATTAGCGAGCATTTTACGTCTTTCTGTTGCTATTTGAAAGCAGACCTCCTCTCCGCTCTCGGATTCGTCATCTTCGGGTTCGCGAGTTTCAATCTCTCTAGGGAGGTATTAATGTACGAGCTGCTATTTCCTTTTGAAACTAGGATCACTTTCTCCCTTTGTTTACGATTTTGCTTGAAAGCGATCGGCACTCAATTACATTACTAACTTACACTACGCCATTCGGTTCTCGTTCGGTAGTTCTTCACTTGCGAAGTCCTCTAGTCTCGATGTTCTCAATGAAAATCCCTTGTTTCTCTCTTAAAATGATAGTGACTGTTTAAGCTCCATACTCCGACATGACGGAGAGAGCTTCAAGTTGGAATGGGTCGATAGGATCATCCTTGCTTGACCCTACCTAGAGGAACCGAACTCACTCAAATGGCGAAACTCCTTTGACTATAAATCGTAATCTTCTATCTTACATTCAGCCCGGCTTAAATCGTAGAAATGAAATAATGGAAATAAAGACAGGACCTATATTTACACGTGAGTCTTTGCATGCTTATACCCCACCCCAAAGAGGGTCATTTGCGCTCTATCACCGATCGGTGAATTAGCACCTTTTTAGCAAGGGCTTTCAAGGCTCGAGTAGTACGTTCTCTTTCCATATAGTAAGAAGTGTACAAGTAAAGAGCTACTACTCACGAGAAATGTAAAGATTGGATGCGGCCCTGAAACAGCATGTTTCGGTTGTTGGGGCAAATACGAAGTAAAGGACAACCTTTCGAACGTAAAAATTTAATAATTAATAAAGCATGAAGTTAAGATCCATCTTTATGAGAGGAAAGGTCCTTCTCGATTTACGAACTTGAAGTCTTGAATTTATACCTTAACTCACCCACCTATGGCGAGATGTTCGAAGGCCCGTTTCCAACGAGATAGCTGAGAACTTATACGTGAGAGAATGATTCCGAGGATTGCCCTTACCTCATAATGGTAAATTATAGAATGCTGCCAATCCTTTGAGGAGTAGGATTTGAGAGAAATTACACTCTTATATTACATTACGAAAAGTAAGGGCCACTTCATTGAGAAGAACTAGTAATTACCAGTTTGATTCGTTTTTGTCTTACTCATTAGTCGTCACTGTCTTCGATATCGGTTGGAATTGATTATTTAGGGGGCTTCGCCTACTAGCTCACACCCTTTGCTATGACCAAACATCCCAAGATGAGCCACTAGATCTAATTCAGAAGAACTCACTAAAAGATCGCCGTCCCGATGCCCTTTTTACGTTAATTCATCAGTTGATTCCATTCGTATTGCCGTGTAAGATCGAAAACTAACTCACTAACAGAGGGCATTAAATCCCCCATTTCCTCTACCCGGAGCTTCGCTCCCACATCAATTGAATAAGAGACAGATCACTCAAAACTCCAGCAAGAATGCCATAGTAGAGATTCAATTTTATAACATACGTATATACAAGGCTCAAACCCCTCCTCTTCAATCAGTACGTAGGGGAGAAGGGTAGACCCTAGTTTTTCAATCCTTTACTAGATACAGATGATGTAGACAGAATACGAAGATTCTCCCAGGGTCCGCGATAAGTACCCAATCTAATTGGAAAATTCCCATCATCTTCAACTTAGCCGGTTCTCGCTCTTTATAGCAGCTTAGCCTGCTTCGATCAGGAATCTGTCAAGCTAGTAGCTAATAAGAGAGTCTCACCCTCCCGCGTGATCCCGCAGTGCAAGCATCTATCGATCTCATCCATAAGGAAGATCCTGAGTTTTCATTTTTTAAGTTGGCTCAAGATGGCCTTGACTTGACTTTTTTCTTAGAAAGAAGTTTGAAGGCATGGTCTTTAATAATCTATTCGAGTTATCTGAAAGAGCCACCAGGTATGAGAACATGCTCAGAGAAGAGTCACATAGAAAGAATACAGTTTATGGCACTTGTTATCAAGATCCAGTAATTTTTGATGTTAATGTGGCTGAGTATTAAAGGGTAATCTTGTAGTTTGTTACATTCTAGTTAAGAAAGATGTTCAGGCACAGAGGTCCCCGAAGACAAATGAACAAAGGAAATCGCCAGATTTTTTTGAATAAGACTGAGTCAACATGTGCTTAGTTCCGGGCATTCATACCCAATTCGCTATTTCACTTATATGCTCCATTATCCTGTCCTTTTTTTTTGTCTTCCTCCCGACCCAGATGTCTTCATTGAGGTAGTGTCCTCGTCACCCAAATAAAGTGCTGATTGTCTGCACATTCCCTTTCTGTCTTTATAGGCCTACGCCTTCTAATCTAATCCTATCAGTTTAGTCAGCGAATAACCCTCCAGCCAATAATCCTTGTACGAAATTCCGATTGTTCAGAGAATCAGATCGGTTCTATTAAGGACAGGTCGTATTGATGACCAAGAAAATTCTGGAGAAGAAGCAAGCTTCAACGCTCCCCAAGGCAACAGAGCCATTATTGTGGGGAGGGTAAAGAGCATCCAACGCAAAGCGGCTTTTCATTCCCTTGTTTCGTCGTGGCACACCCCCCCCATAAGCACCCCCAGGCCCAGGGGGGACCAGAAAATGCCTTTCGTTTTCCCCCCTTCGCCGGCACTTGCCGCCTTTCTTAATAAGCCCTCGAGCCTCCTTTGCGCCGCCTTCCTCATGGAATCCGCTGGTTTGACCCCGAAGGCCGAATTCTATGGTAGAGAATGCTGTAATAATAATTGGGCCATGAGAGACCTTATTAAGTATTGCAAAAGAATGTGCCTTGATAGAGTGGGCGGGAGGCGATACTAGTTATCAAGTCGAGAGACGCTTGGCGTGGTGGCTCCTTAAAAAGCCATTACTTAATAAAGATTTCTTACGCGCGATATGCCGACGACTTACTCTTGGGAATCGTAGGTGCCGTAGAGCTTCTCATAGAAATACAAAACGAATCGCCCAATTCCTACAATCCGGCTGAACCTTTTGGTAGGCTCGGCGGGATCAACAACAATAGGCGCACGAGTATGGTAGAATTCCTCGATGCGGTCATTCGGGAAGTTCCTCCGAGGCGACCCCCATACATTTCTTTCGAGAGTGGAGAAGCGTCTACGGGTAAAGCAGTATCCATATAGCGCTTGCCACCTACGCTCGCCATCCATTCCAAGTTTAGGAACCTAGGTAATAGTATCCCGATCAAACGGTGCGAAGGAGATGAGCGAAACAGGAGTCCATCGGACGGGGTTCAACTAGCGGAGACTCTTGGAACAATCTGGAGTAAAAGGTCCCCAAGCGGCGTATTATGGGGACCGTAAAGCACATCCGACAAGGATCAAGGGGATCTCGTTGTTGCATAGCTCAGTCGAGCAAGGCGCCATCGGACGTTCAATGACGATCTCACGATTGGGCATGAGTGTCGGAAGTTGTCATTGTATACTCCGCGGGTCGGAAGGCGGCGGGGAAGGAGGAGGACATCTGGCGGGATCTATGAGCAGCAAATTCCCCATACGGATAGAGGCACCTATCAAAAGATACTCAGAAGGCCGGGATCGAGGTATCATTAGCGAAGAAGACCACGCCAATCCACGTGGCACCTTGTGGCGTCGGCGATGGAGACAACGTAAATTGGTTCGCGGGCATCGCGATAAGTCCTCTGTCCTACTACGGTGCGCGACAACCTTTACCAAGTCCGAACGATTGTCGACCACCAGATCCGGATGCGCAATATTCACCCAAGCCCACAAGCACAAATCCTCGGCGCGGAATATAATCCCAAAGTACTCCAAAGACTCAAATATAGTAAATAAAGAAGGTGGTAAGACCCTTGCAGAGTTCCCCAACAGCATAGAGCTTGGGAAGCTCGGACCCAGGCAAGATCCGAACAACAAGGAGCACTCAACTACTAGTCTAGTCTAGTAGTTGTTTTTTTCTATTAGTTGCGATGCGAACAGGCATTTACTTATGAGATTAGTTGAGTAGGCTTGCGTTAGTTGTCTGCTATAAGATAGCTAGTTTTGGGGCTTTCGACATAAAAAAGCCTATCCGGCTTGGCTTCGCTATCGCTCATGACTTGTATTGTAGTCGGCCCGGAATGCCTCTGTAGTCTTTCCTCCCGCTGGTCACCTTCTTCCTTCATTCATTTTCTTTTAGTTTCGGTAGCTTCCGCGCCAGCAAGATACGGACGGCGAAGCCAAAGCAATACTAAACAAGTGAGAAAAGTAAAGCCTAAACGTCCTTATTGAAAAGAAAACTAAAGCGCTAACGAGCAAGAAAAAGGCCCCTTACTATAGATAGGCTAATGCGCCTTTACTAATATTCTAATAGAAGGCCTTTCTTTCTCAAAGTCAAGTTTCGCGCTTCTTACTTTAGAAAGATTGCAGGGGCGCTCACGTTTTTTGGCCCCTTTCCGGCCCGGAAGTTCGCTTCCGGTGACTAGCTTCTACCTCTAGCGCTTGGACTTGGAAGCAATTTCATTGCCTTGAATCAATCAATGAATGAAAAGAAACCGCTTACCGAGGTGACCAGCGAAAGCTCGACTGAGTTGGAGAGGAAGAGTTCGGGAAGGAAAGGTTGGTTCGAGGACCCGTTGGTCAAAGGAAAGGGGAGGTCCTGATTCCGGGACGGAGCCGTATGACGTGAGAGTGTCACGTACTGTCACACCCTACCCCTCTGTAAGGCATAACATGATCCCGTAGTATACCTAATTAATTACCAACTCCGTCTACTGATAACCCATTAAGTACACTACAAGGGATTTTAAAAACTTTTCTTACTTCTTTTACAGTGGTGAGCACTATTTACAGGTGTTAAAGACTTTGATGAACTGAAGTGAAACAACTAACTCATTTGGTTTATTTGGAATTTCTGTAAAAATTTTGGCAGAGTGCCATCTATATTTTGGACAAATCAGTTCTTCAGAAAACCTGTAAAAAAAAGCACTTCAATATGTATTTGCAAATCTCAACTCCAACATATTTTTCAACACAACATATTTCTCAACTCAAATCCATAGTGATTTTTCGAAGACTGAGATAAAGGAAATATAATACAAAACTATTCAAGTAAATGAAATCTCAAATTTACATTTACAATAATTTACATTTAATTACATACCAAAATATTTTACAAGAGTTTTATATACAACTGCTCAAATAATTTACATACATATTATTACATGCTTACATCAAAACCTATGTACATGGGTATACCTATGATATACCTGGAGCTGATCCGAATATATCTTCAACGAAATTTACTTATTGCTCTATGCTCTTCTTACCTGCGACAGCATACAAAGCTATCGCTGAGTGGTGAACTCAGTGGTGCACAACTATAATTTAAAACATAGTACAATATACATTGACAAATTTTACAGTAAATAATTTGAGAATCTGAATACTGATCAAATTCCAAAACTCAAAATATTCATTGCCAATAATGTAAATCATTTGTATAAATGACTTGGAGCACAAAATTCAATTTATCAAATCATGACTATCCATTTAAGTAATTCTAACAAAATCAATTATACATAAACCATAATTGAAATCACCCTTCCTTACCATTCAAAAGCCATTCTGTATCTCAAAAATCATACTGTATCTCAAAAATCATACTGTATCTCAAAAATCATACTGTATCTCAAAAATCAATCTTTATCTCACTAATATGCAAGACTAATCCGAAAGGGCCATATTCGATGTGATTCTAACTCCCTATGGTCGGGGAGGTCGAATCAGATTCTAACTCGCTATGGTCGGGGAGGTCGAATCATCGTGCACAGTACCATCACAATAATGAATCTTCCGCAAGGGCCATAACGATAAAATAAACTTAGATCTAACCTCAAATCAGAGGAAAATCTAAGCCTGTGCACGTACCATGGTAATCAAAACACAACTAACTCCATTGTCTTCTCAACAGATGAGAGAGACGGGTAATAACCTAGTCAAGCATCTATAGTGAGATATAAAACAATATCACAATCCTTTTAGTGAGCATAAATCACAATATAATTTGATTCAAAGTCAATTCCAATATCCAATAATTTTTTTATGCTCATCACAATTCAAATCATAAATTTACATTTTTCCATGAAAATTTCCATCACAATTCAAAACATGTTATATCACAATTTTCCGAAACATAATTTATTCAATCCATAACAATGCTTAATACTTGTGGAAATACCATTTCACAAAGATAAATTCATACATACTATAGCAATTTCAATAATCATTGAATTAAATCCAATGCCTGTTAAACATAGTTCATAAGAAAATATGTCATTTAATCATATAAAATATTCAGAACAAAATCAGTTAAAAACTAGTTGTGCACAAACCTCTGATGACTGTCTCCCTGATCTGGACTCAGTGTTTCCTTCCCTTTTCCTGAGTCTTTGCTAACTGAGAAACACAATTTGAAGTGTTTCAGTACTAAATTAAACTGTCTATATCGATGGTGTTTGGTAAATAATGCACTGAACTCAATTATTCACTTAATCACCTAATATACTGACCCTCATTGCGTTTTAGGTAAGTTAGGTTTTAGTGTCGTTAATATGTCACATTCGATAGGGTTTTAGGTTTGGTACGTTTTACAAAAGTCATTTCCTTGTTTAGTGCATTTTAATGCAAATTGCTGGATTCCGGAACACTGGTTTGACCTAACCGGACGATCTAGTTCCCTCGGTTTTCGGGTCTCGGTCGAAACTACAAACTTGTAGATCTAGGTCTTATTGCACGCGGTGCAAAATTTCAGGTCAATCCGAGTTAAGTAGACCAAGTTATGCTCATTACACTATTGCTGGTCAAGTGGTACCATTTTAGGTCAATTTTAGGTCAAATTGGTCAATTCTGGTTCGGCCAGTTTTTGGACCCGAACTTGTGCAAGTTGTTTGACTTGCTTATGATCATTTCTGGGCTTTGATGTCTTCATAAGACTTGTAGGTATGGGTCTTAACTATTCTTGGTCAAAATTTCAGGTCAATTGGACCTGGTTTGAGTGAGTTATGGCCTAAACACTCACTGCTGCCCAATTGGTCATTTTTCAGGTCCTAATTGCACCTAATCCGAATTGGTCATTTTTTTAGGTCACCTTGCAAACAGAATTTTGGCATGGTTTCTCAATGAAAGTTGGCACATTTTGTGCCTAGTTTCACCTCAAATTGGTCTCATACCAATTGAGGTTACACATTTAAGGTTATAGGCTAAAATGTACACTGCCCTCACTATGCCTTTCACACCCCACTTCAAACACACATTTAACTTGCAAAGTTTACTTCCATACCCTACCAATCTGTTTTGGTACATTACCAAAAGCATTATCTACTTTACATTAACATTATTTTGGGCAGATTACCATTACCCTCAACACACCAAATATCATTCATAATTACAATTTCTAATTACCATTACAAACACACCTAACCATTACAAATTTTACATACACTTTACAATATCAATCTACATACATCTCATCAACCTTCTAGGTCAATATTCTGCCCACACTTCCTTCAATATATACCATTACTCAAGTGTCCCCAAGCTGCCGCAAACCATTCTTCAACATCAAAGTGCCATCCAATTTACCAATTCCCATCCAAGTGCATAAATCACCATATAAACATGAAATAATTCACTAGGTTACTAATTCATCATGATCAACACCATTTCTCATCAATTATATGCACAAATATCTCATCAAAAACGTGACTCATGGCTGTCCAAAATGAAAACAAGAATAACCCTTCAAACTCAAAATTTTCCTTCACCAAACTAACACCCATAACATGAACATAAACTTTAACAAAGAAATTCTCAAAAATGCAAACTTACCTTTAATTGTAACTTGCTAAACCTTCACCAAACTTCTCAAAATTGGTATCAATATCTTCCTTGTGATGTGTAGACCATTTTTGTGAATCTAACTAGGTGATTAGAAGTGAAATAAAGGAGAAGATCAAGCTTGAAGGCCAACGGCAATGGAGGATTTTCTTTTCCTCAATTCGCATTCTTGAAGAACTTGGAAGAAAAGAATTTTCAGATTGTTTAATGAACCTACACCTGCCCATTTTATGTTTAATTTATCCCTTTAGTGGTCCACTTACACTTATTAAATCATATAATAAGTTAAATGTTTTATTTACACATTTTTACTCCACTTTTGGCTATTTATATTAGGTACCCCCAAATTAATTTTTCATTTTATTTTCTAAGTGTAATACTATTTATTTTTAATGGACATTTAGGTTAAAAGACAATTCGGGTGTCAAATGACCATAATGCCCTCTGTCGTTATTCGTTCGATTTTTCAGTAACACCGGTTTTGTCCGATTTTCGATTTCTCACTTTTCTTTGTACTAATTATTTAATTTTTCTTTGATATTTCTAATGATATTTATAATTCAATAAATATTTATTGGAGTCCTAAAAATATTTTTCGTGGTTCCCGCAAGGAGCTAGTCAACGGTCCACGCCGTGACTTTCAGTCTGATCACCCATCGCTAAGGTTCTCGGCTCGCTTAACTTGGTTACATTTCTTTGCTATTATTTTTCCTTTGTTTTTCTTGTATTTTCTTTTCTTGTATTTCATTATTTTATGTCTCCTCACTCATATTGAGGTACGGTTCTAGGCATCTTAGCTGTCCGGACAACACTGGTCACCGGAGCAGCAGAATGCACTACCGAACTTTGGGGTGTTAAAATTCTCCCCCCCTTAAATAAATTTCGTCTCGAAATTTTACCTGGCATTAGTCTCTGAACAGGTGTGGGTGCTGTCTCCTCATATCCTCTTCACGTTCCCAAGTAGTTTCCTGGCCTGAATGATGGTTCCACAGCACTTTAACCAGGTGTATCAGTTTGTTTCTCAGCTGCTTCACCTCATAAGGCAGAATTTTTATGGGTTCTTCCTCATATGAGAGGTCTGGATTTACTTCAATCTCTTCAACTGATAGTACATGAGATGGGTCTGATCTGTACCTCCTTAACATGGACACATGGAAGACACTGTGTATCCTTGCTAGCTCTGGAGGTAATGCCAACCGGTATGCCAAAGGACCCACTCTTTCCAAAACCTCATATGGTCCGATGAAACGAGGACTCGCTTCTTTCTCGCCAAATCTCATAATCCTCTTCCAAGGAGAAACTTTGAGGAATACTTTATCACCCACTGCATATCCAATATCTCTTCTCTTCAGATCAACATAAGACTTCTGACGGTCTGACGCAGCCTTGAGTCTATCTCTGATCAATTTGATCTTTTCCTATGTCTGCTGAACAATTTCTGGCCCAATCACCTTTCTTTCGCCTACTTCATCCCAACATAAGGGAGTTCTGCACTTTCTGCCATACAAAGCTTCATATGGAGGCATCCCAATGCTTGATTGGTAGCTGTTGTTATAAGCAAACTCAATCAAAGGCAAGTGTGTATCCCAACTACCTTCAAACTCAATCACACAAGCCCGTAGCATATCCTCCAATGTCTGAATAACCCTCTCGATCGCCATCCGTCTCTGCGGGTGGAATCTTTGTCTGAAGTTCAATCTAGTTCCTAGGGCTCTCAAGACTACCCTGAATCTAGAAGTGAACCTAGGATCTCTCGGACACAATTGATACTGGCACTCCATGCAATTTTACAATTTCATATATGTACAATCTGGCCAATCTTTCCAGGCTATAGTCCATCCGAACTGGCAAAAAGTGAGCAGACTTGGTTAGTCTATCAACTATAACCTATACTACATCATGACTATTCTGTGTCCTCGGAAATCTCATCACAAAATCTATAGTTATCTGTTCCCTTATAATGTTTCATAGGGTGTCACTTGTATGCTAGCTTGACACTTATTAATGTATACAAATTCTGTTAGTGGAATGTATCTGTCCCATCTCCTTCGGATTCAAGGACAGAAGTTCTCAGTATATTCTCGAGGGCTTATCACGCATTACAGGTTATTATTATCATTTCATTTCATTATTTACAGGAACTCAATGAGTTTTTTAAAATTTACCTGAATCACTTGTTTCGACTGTCCATCCATCTGAGGATAATAAGTCGTACTGATATCTCTAAGCTTATAACAATTCTCGTGGTATTGTAATTCACACTAATGTAACTGAGTCACTGACTCTAGCTACCTTACAAGTGTAGTCGTTTGATAGGCTAGTTCTGAAGTTTTAAATTTCTGACTAAAATTTTCACATTTATTTCCAGTAATAGTATTCTATTCGGGTGCAACTGTATCAATTTATAGATTACTTACAAATATTCTTAATTTATTATACCACGAGGAAGCACGTAGCTCTACACAATAATCTCATGTCGGTACTGTAATCTGCATCTTACAATACAAACATCGAGAACATTATATAGTCACTACGTTATAACCTCATGGACTAGGTTTTCTAACATCTTATCCTTCTCGAATCCACTAATATCCTATACCGATTCTGATTATAATATCCATTAATAATTACTAACAGTAACATCTTTGCCCTCATCTAGAGCAATTCTATTACTGTAACTTACTTTTCGGTCCTCATGCCTTACATTAAGTAGGCTTGCCAATTAGCTTTTATAATTTATGGTGTGTTAGAAAATACTTTTCACTGATAAACTCTTCCAAACTAATTTCACTTATTATCACAATTCTTATACATTTTATTATCCTAAAGGACTAGTCACTAATACATCAAAATTCATTCCCATGTAAAGGAATAACAACAGAACATATAGTTCTGACACTAACACACAACTAAGTAGTGCTGGGATCAAATAATAACTAATTGTTTCTTTCAAAATTAAGAACTTACCAAAGTGACATCCAAGTTTCTGCTCTTTCTCGTTGGTGCATAGTGGACGCTCTGACTGGTGCGCTACCATATTCGGGTTGATTCACTGTGTTATAGTGGTGAGGAGTATCAACTCTATTTCTATCTTGACTCTGACTGACGGTCTGTGAAATCCGGAGAGCAGATCGAGGTGGTTTAGTACAATTTTTAGCAAAGTGTCCAAGTTTTCCACAATTGTAGCAGGCTCCAGAGGTCTTATAGCATATCCCACCATGATATTTTCCACAAGTTTCACATTGGCGGGGAGGGTAGGAACTTCTAGTTGTTCGACGATCGGACCTTGGTGGTCTCTGCCTTAATGATCCGCCTCTATCGTATCCCTGAGCTCGGGGTTCCTCAAATTCTTTTCTCTTTCTCAAATTACTGTTCGAGCTCTGACCCATAGGTTTCTCCCTCTTTTCCATTTCACACTGCCCTTGTGGGGTTGGAGTCTCAGATTGGGCTTGGTGTGATTATCAGCCATTTGCTGAAAGAAAGTGGCCATTCGCTGGGCCATTTGTGCGATAATTTGTACCGTAAAATCGGTACAATGCCTTCGACATTTTGTGAAGCTGGGCCTCAACTTGTTCTTCCGCCATCACAGATCGTTTCTATTATCTCATTCTTCTCTTCCATTTTTCTCACAATTTTCTATTCTGTACAACCAACACAAGGAGATTCCTCTCCATTAGTTCACATTTATGATGTAAATGTAATATATGTATCAAACATTTGAGCGATTGTAGTTACCGACAAAAAGATTTCAAATTCACGATTCAAATTCACTTTAAAACCATTGCTCGATACCACTAAAACATGTCACACCCTACCCTCTGTAAGGCATAACATGATCCCGTAGTATACCTAATGAATTACCAACTCCGCTTCATCGATAACCCATTAAGTACACTACAAGGGATTTTAAAACTTTTCTTACTTCTTTTACAGTGGTGAGCACTATTTACAGTGTTAAAGACTTTGATGAATCAAGTGAAACAACTAACTCATTTGGTTTATTTGGAATTTCTGTAAAAATTTTGGCAGAGTGCCATCTATATTTTGGACAAATCAGTTCTTCAGAAAACCTGTAAAAAAAAAAGCACTTCAATATGTATTTGCAAATCTCAACTCCAACATATTTTTCAACACAACATATTTCTCAACTCAAATCCATAGTGATTTTTCGAAGACTGAGATAAAGGAAATATAATACAAAACTATTCAAGTAAATGAAATCTCAAATTTACATTTACAATAATTTACATTTAATTACATACCAAAATATTTTACAAGAGTTTTATATACAACTGCTCAAACAATTTACATACATATTATTACATGCTTACATCAAAACCTATGTACATGGGTATACCTATGATATACCCGAGTCGATCCGAATATATCTTCAACGAAATTTACTTATCGCTCTATGCTCTTCTTACTCATGACAAGATACAAAGCTATCGCTGAGTGGTGAACTCAGTGGTGCACAACTATAATTTAAAACATAGTACAATATACATTGACAAATTTTACAGTAAATAATTTGAGAATCTGAATACTGATCAAATTCCAAAACTCAAAATATTCATTGCCAATAATGTAAATCATTTGTATAAATGACTTGGAGCACAAAATTCAATTTATCAAATCATGACTATCCATTTAAGTAATTCTAACAAAATCAATTATACATAAACCATAATTGAAATCACCCTTCCTTACCATTCAAAAGCCATTATGTATCTCAAAAATCATATCAGATCTCAAAATCATATCAGATCTCAAAAATCATCTCAGTATCTCAAAAATCATACTGTATCTCAAAAATCAATCTTTATCTCACTAATATGCAAGACTAATCCGAAAGGGCCATATTCGATGTGATTCTAACTCCCTATGGTCGGGGAGGTCGAATCAGATTTTAACTCCCTATGGTCGGGGAGGTCGAATCATCGTGCACAGTACCATCACAATAATGAATCTTCCGCAAGGGCCATAACGATAAAATAAACTTAGATCTAACCTCAAATCAGAGGAAAATCTAAGCTTGTGCACGTACCATGGTAATCAAAACACAACTAACTCCATTGTCTTCTCAACAGATGAGAGAGACGGGTAATAACCTAGTCAAGCATCTATAGTGAGATATAAAACAATATCACAATCCTTTTAGTGAGCATAAATCACAATATAATTTGATTCAAAGTCAATTCCAATATCCAATAATTTTTTTATGCTCATCACAATTCAAATCATAAATTTACATTTTTCCATGAAAATTTCCATCACAATTCAAAACATGTTATATCACAATTTTCCGAAACATAATTTATTCAATCCATAACAATGCTTAATACTTGTGGAAATACCATTTCACAAAGATAAATTCATACATACTATAGCAATTTCAATAATCATTGAATTAAATCCAATGCCTGTTAAACATAGTTCATAAGAAAATATGTCATTTAATCATATAAAATATTCAGAACAAAATCAGTTAAAAACTAGTTGTGCACAAACCTCTGATGACTGTCTCCCTGATCTGGACTCAGTGTTTCCTTTCCTTTTCCTGAGTCTTTGGTAACTAAGAAACACAATTTGAAGTGTTTCAGTACTAAATTAAACTGTCTCTATCAATGGTGTTTGGTAAATAATGCACTGAACTCAATTATTCACTTAATCACCTAATATACCGACCCTCATTGCGTTTTAGGTAAATTAGGTTTTAGTGTCGTTAATATGTCACATTCGATAGGGTTTTAGGTTTGGTACGTTTTACCAAAGTCATTTCCTTGTTTAGTGCATTTTAATGCAAATTGCTGGATTCCGGAACACTGGTTTGACCTAACCGGACGATCTAGTTTCCTCGGTTTTCGGGTCTCGGTCGAAACTACAAACTTGTAGATCTAGGTCTTATTGCACGAGGTGCAAAATTTCAGGTCAATCCGAGTTAAGTAGACCAAGTTATGGTCATTACACTATTGCTGGTCAAGTGGTACCATTTTAGGTCAATTTTAGGTCAAATTGGTCAATTCTGGTTCGGCCAGTTTTTGGACCCGAACTTGTGCAAGTTGTTTGACTTGCTTATGGTCATTTCTGGGCTTTGGTGTCTTCATAAGACTTGTAGGTATGGGTCTTAACTATTCTTGGTCAAAATTTCAGGTCAATTGGACCTGGTTTGAGTGAGTTATGGCCTAAACACTCACTGCTGCCCAATTGGTCATTTTTCAGGTCCTAATTGCACCTAATCCGAATTGGTCATTTTTTTAGGTCACCTTGCAAGCAGAATTTTGGCATGGTTTCTCAATGAAAGTTGGCACATTTTGTGCCTAGTTTCACCTCAAATTGGTCTCATACCAATTGAGGTTACACATTTAAGGTTATAGGCTAAAATGTACACTGCCCTCACTATGCCTTTCACACCCCACTTCAAACACACATTTAACTTGCAAAGTTTACTTCCATACCCTACCAATCTGTTTTGGTACATTACCAAAAGCATTATCTACTTTACATTAACATTATTTTGGGCAGATTACCATTACCCTCAACACACCAAATATCATTCATAATTACAATTTCTAATTACCATTACAAACACACCTAACCATTACAAATTTTACATACACTTTACAATATCAATCTACATACATCTCATCAACCTTCTAGGTCAATATTCTGCCCACACTTCCTTCAATATATACCATTACTCAAGTGTCCCCAAGCTGCCGCAAACCATTCTTCAACATCAAAGTGCCATCCAATTTACCAATTCCCATCCAAGTGCATAAATCACCATATAAACATGAAATAATTCACTAGGTTACTAATTCATCATGATCAACACCATTTCTTATCAATTATATGCACAAATATCTCATCAAAAACGTGACTCATGGCTGTCCAAAATGAAAACAAGAATAACCCTTCAAAATCAAAATTTTCCTTCACCAAACTAACACCCATAACATGAACATAAACTTTAACAAAGAAATTCTCAAAAATGCAAACTTACCTTTAATTGTAACTTGCTAAACCTTCACCAAACTTCTCAAAATTGGTATCAATATCTTCCTTGTGATGTGTAGACCATTTTTTGTGAAGCTACCTAGGTGATTAGAAGTGAAATAAAGGAGAAGATCAAGCTTGAAGGCCAACGGCAATGGAGGATTTTCTTTTCCTCAATTCGGCATTGTTGAAGAACTTGGAAGAAAAGAATTTTCAGATTGTTTAATGAACCTACACCTGCCCATTTTATGTTTAATTTATCCCTTTAGTGGTCCACTTACACTTATTAAATCATATAATAAGTTAAATGTTTTATTTACACATTTTTACTCCACTTTTGGCTATTTATATTAGGTACCCCCAAATTAATTTTTCATTTTATTTTCTAAGTGTAATACTATTTATTTTTAATGGACATTTAGGTCAAAAGACAATTCGGGGTGTCAAATGACCATAATGACCCTGTTCGGGTTACGTTCCCGATTTTTCGGTAACACCGGGTTTTGTCCGATTTTCGATTTCTCACTTTTCTTTGTACTAATTATTTAATTTTTCTTTGATATTTCTAATGATATTTATACTTCAATAAATATTTATTGGAGTCCTAAAAATATTTTTCAGGGTTCCCCGCAGTCCAGGGCTAGTCAACGGTCCACGCCGTGACTTCCCGGTGCGGTCACCCATCGCTAGGGTTCTCGGCTCGCTTAACTTGGTTACATTTCTTTGCTATTATTTTTCCTTTGTTTTTCTTGTATTTTCTTTTCTTGTATTTCATTATTTTATGTCTCCTCACTCATATTGAGGTACGGTTCTAGGCATCCTAGTTGTCCGGACAACACTGGTCACCGGAGCAGCAGAACGCACTACCGAACTTTGGGGTGTTACACGTACGGTTCCTTTGAGAAGGGGCTTGTTCGGGATACTGCAGCAGTGATCGATCATGGGTAAAAATCGGGAAAAGTAAAAAAATAAAAAAACATATGATGATCAAATTTACCTTCAAAAAGTGGGCTAGGGGGTTTCCTCTCCAAGGAACTGCTAGCGATCACAAGATAACCGCCCGCATTCGATCATAGTTATCCGTGCGGCAGACTCATGCTAGGAGCGTCAGGGCACTCCCACCCCAAATAGAAGGAAACCTTTTTCGTCATCGGTTACTCACACATATCCTCACCACACCATCCCGAGAAAGAAGATTGAATCGCTTGCTGTACCATTGCATCGCTACGATACACCGGAACGGTATAAGCCGCCAAAACCCCGGTTGTCGAGCGCAGTGGTTATGGGCGTAGACCTCGACCGGCGCTTTGAAACTTCTATCCATCTTCGATCGACAGCCGGCTGGAAGATCAGCCACAGCTGCTCTAGCCGTGTTGCATAAGAAGGAAATACTGAACAACTTACTTACGGAGAGACAACTCACAGTTTCCGGGCGGTATACCCGTCTCCTACTATTCAACATTTTGGCTTAGGCTTTCTCTGGCTTTTCTACTAAATGCGGCATTCTGTTCTCCTTTGTCTTATTATTTTATTACATCTTTCTTTGTTATTATTCCTTGAGTTGACTTAGTAGGTTGAAAATCTACTTTGTTATTAGCTTAGGTTGGGTTGAATTTCCGGTCTTGGGCGGAGTTCATCCACGAAGCAGGAGTGCGTAGTGGCGTCTCTTCTTTGGGCCTTTGATAAGGAATGGTCGGTTTGTTAGTCTTAATCCAGCGATTGGCCTTGCTCCGAGCGATATCCGAAGTATGGTTCGCTCGCTAGTTATATGCTTAACACATGCATCTGAGGTCAGAGGTGCCGCTAAGGTTAACTATCTCAATCTACAACTCAATGTGATTGGCTTCGTCCGGGCTCAGTCTCTTCCGGCCGCCTCATCCTACTTACTCCACTCGCTATGTTTTGCTGCCAAACGAACTCTCCCGGGGATATTCCCGTGAATGTAATGCTTAGCAACCCGTGCGCCCCTATCCGAGAGGCAAGCTTGGCAGCGTGAGTGATGCGGTAATAAGCCGAATCCAAAGTACCTCGACGCAAATTGCACAAATAGAAAAGAGGTTCCTATCCGCTCATCAAGTAAAGAAAGGCATCGATACATCGAGGACCAGGGCGGTGGGGTGGGGAAGTAAATGAAATTCTTCTATCGTCACAACCCCTTTTCTCGAAGCTGACTCAATTTTCTTTCTTTAAGGGAGGGCGATACTCTGATAGCTGAAGGGCGGTCCTTTTCAAATCTAACTCAAATGTTCGAGCTAATGTAACGGCTGTTTCCGGTAGTTGGAGTTGCCTTGATGTCAGAAAGGTGCCCAGTTCAGAAGGTGCAAAAGAATGGCTATTCTCTTACTCGTGATTCTTGGGTGGGTCGTAGATGGAAAAATGGGTTCGACTCCTATAGCCCCGATGTGGCGAAAAAGACTGATTCAACGAGATATGCCTTGCCTGCATTAAGATTTAAAACTTGTCATCTACTTTCAGGAAATGTTCGGAAGAGAGAACTTACAATAATACAACGCCGCATTCTCCGAAGATTGAGGAACAAGAAGAAAGATATTAAGAGAAAGATTTCTCCGAGAGAAAATCTTAACAGTTACATCCAATCACAAACTACACGATAGTTGCCCCTTTTTCATGGGGATTTACCCATCACGAGAGATGCACAGAGGAGCGAACTTCATATATCCCTTTTCTACTTAATCCGAAACAAGATCGGACGTTATTCGGTTCGTCTCCATTTTTGTGAAACTATTCCTCAAGCAAGGCACCGATAAGTCATCGAAGGGTTTGTGTGAATAATGGAATGGTAAGCATTACTCATTTGAAAGTGTCCACGGTGATCTAATATCTTTTCAAGAAAATGACGCAAGAATCCACGGTGAAGAAATAAGGAGATCTTTCTATATCGAAATATCGGTTGAAAAAATCATAGGCAAATTCTGGATCACCGGTAAGAATGTGGAGAAGAACCAAAAGCAGAATGGTTCCACCTACTCAAAACTAAGAGGATGCCGCCTACTACTAAAATCCGGTTTTGCAATGATTGCGTTCTTCTATGCAAGAAGAAGACTTAGAAAGAACAAAGAAGTTTGGATCAGAAAAAGTATGCTTAGGCGGTTCCTTCACGAGCACAACAGAATGAAGAGAAATTTGTATCATTTCAAATCCCTATTCTTATCGAAGAAAAGGCAGAAAAACCAAATCTTCCTACTCGAATAAGAAGTCCTATAGTTTACAACTCCTCTTTATATAGTAATTCGATCTATTGCTCCGCATCCCCCTATCAGTTTACTATGAAGAGAAGAATCAAAAGGATCGAACTACCTACTCATTATTCGGAGGTGAATCATAGAACACTAAAAGCTGTGGTATCTTATGGACCGAACATAGGTCATATCCCTCACGACATAAGATTGAAAGATTTAAACCTTCCTCTTGGAGAAAAAGCGGACGTGGCCAAAACATATAAAGATCGGCGTAGTCGCTCATAGGGACATATCTATCCGGATAGAGGATAGTCTAGATCGATTCATAGATAGATTTCTATCCATATAGATAGGTATCTCCGTGGATAGAGATAAAGATAGGGATCCATCTAGTCACTATTTCCATTTTTTTTCTTAATTCGATTGATTGCCTTTTTTTGTGAAAAGTTTTAAATCTTAATGCGAGCAAGGTGAAATTCATTTCAATTATTACTTGCTAGGTCGGAGCGTAGACGAGCGAGCAGAGCCAGAAACAGGAAGCCCGTCATAGAGCGATCGACTAGAAGTAGAAAATCGATGGATGAGAGAAAGCGGCCTCTCTCGGGAAACATGGCCAAATTTCTCTTCTTTCTTTTTGATTTCGGGGTTTCTTTATTTTTTAGGGGCCCGAACGCTAAAGGGAGAAGCAAACCGAACCTCTAATCGACTGGACACATAAAAATTCTCGGTGTCGAGAGAGATTTGAGATTCCGTAAGTAACTCGGTGAGTGCTTTCTAAGAAGGGCTTGGTTTGGAAAAAGAAAATGAAATCTGAACAACCGCTGGTTGTAATAGATCGACTTTCATGCCGTTCTTGCTCCAGATGAAAGTTCCATTTCGGGGAAGGACGACGTACCATGATACTTTCTGTTTTGTCGAGCCCCGCTTTGGTATCTGGTTTGATGGTTGCGTGCTAAAAATCCGGTACATTCCGTTTTGTTTCCCATCCTAGTCTTTCGCGATACTTCAGTTTACTTCTTTTGTTAGGTCTCGACTTCTCCGCTATGATCTTCCCAGTAGTTTATATAGGAGCTATAGCCGTTTTATTGCTATTCGTTGTTATGATGTTCCATATTCAAATAGCGGAGATTCACGAAGAAGTCTTGCGCTATTTACCGATGAGTGGTATTATTGGGTGATCCTTTGGTGGGAAATGTTCTTCATTTTAGATAATGAAACCATTCCATTACTACCAACCCAAAGCAATACAACCTCTACGAGATATACTGTTTATGCCGGAAAGGTGCAGTTGGACTAATTTGGAAACATTGGGCAATTTACTTTATACCTACTATTTAAATCTGGTTTTTGGTTCCTAGTCTTATTTTATTAGTAGCCATGATTGGGGCTATAGTACTTACTATGCATAGGACTACTAAGGTGAAAAGACAGGATATATTTCGACGAAATGCTATTGATTTTAGGAGGACTATAATGAGGAGGACAGCAGGACCCACTCACGATCTACTAAAGGGCAAGTAGCTTGAGATTGGTTCAAATCCAATTCGTGAGTATGTGGAGGGACGCTCCTATCCTATTGTTTTGTGGAAATGATCTTTAGACAGGCATGGACATAATGGACTCTTTTCTTCCTATAACTTCTAGTTGTCTATTTGAGGAAAGACTTGGAGCGAGGAGAAAGAAGATAGCCCAAGACGAAGCCTACAACCAGAACCAAGTAGGCAGATAGCCTTGCGAGGACCACTCCACCTATGGGAACCAATCAGTCCCCAATAGCAAGAAAAAGGGTACCAAGCAAGCAAAGGAGCGTTAGCGTCGACAAACGATCGATTGCGAGTGTGTGAGTGCGATTCCTTCTCTTGATCGGTGCTTATGCATCTCTTAAGCATAGTAAGAGAGATTTCTTTATGAATGATTTGAGATGTTTTGAATCCAAGCTTTGGAAATAAGCCAATCATAGGCTGCACATTCATATTCAAGATGTTTACGAATAGGACTAGTTGCTTTAAGGCGATAAAGCGGATGAGATAATCGTGGAAATTATCCTCTCTGAGGCCTTCTCTGCTTTGAATAGTGTACTTTTTCGAGCTAAGCAAGGAAGCCGGGCTTTTTAGAAAGCATACGTCTGGAACTGCGGCCAGGAACTGCTACCAAGCATGAACTCTAATGCATTCAACAATAAAAGATTGCCTCTTTCGGTCTACTAAGACTCTCTCATTCATATGTTATTCCATCCCTCACTAACAGGAATTGCTACTTGAACTAGAAAGCACGGATCGGCTCATCGTCGATAAAAGCGTGCATTACTGGTCGAGAGCAAGGATGGATGGATCTTCGCTTGGGCTTGGCACGCGCTAAGGCTAAGCTCTTCGCTTTCCTTCTGATCTCTCTCAATAAGTTGATCTTCCCTCTCCCCGATTGTCAGGAGCTATCTTTTGATTGTTATGTCTTTTCTGTCACTATGCTTTCGTGATTCCGTATGGCATGTAAATTACTTATGTAATGTGTATCATCAACAGCGCACTCTATCTTACTTTATTCAAGTCTATAACTAGGAATTCTACTCCTAATATGAGAACTTTTCCTTTGATAGAATAGGTCTGAGAATCAGCTATTGGTGGAAGGTTTGATGAAGGTGAAGGAATTGGACAACTAGGCTCTTAGGGTGCTATTGTGAACACTTTCTGAAAATGTCCTTGATTAGGGATTAAAGAAGATGCACAGAAAAAGCTGCTTGGATAAGCTTTTGGAAGTTAGGAGGAATGTGCTCTTACGAAATGCCACTAATAGTCTAGTAAAGAGGCTTAGAAAGAATTCGAAAGTTGGGAGGAGCCTTAGCCTTTTAGGCAGTGACATATCTCAAAATTTGACTTTCAAGAAGGAAAGAAAGAGAATAGAATGCCTTTTTAGAATCCCTGCAGCGCCAACTCGGAATAAAAAAACCTCACTTTAGAATGAAGCAGAATCATCCAAACCAGAAAGCCCACATGGATTCGAACGCAGATGGCATCAAGCCCGATTTAAGCGATTCGGCGACATCGAATAGGTTGTGCAAGAACGAAAAGAAGGCAAGGACATTTCATTTAACAGAAAGACCATAAAAACCACCAAGATAGGCCTTTTTTGGCAAGCAACTAGTCCGACACATGAATCAATAATAAAGAAAGAATCGAAAAAGAAATCGAAATCTCGTTAGCCTGAGGAGCAATTATTATTACGGTGTAGGGGAGAGTCAAGGCAGCTGCGGATCTCGATTGAAACTACTCCTAGAACCCTAACAAAGGGCTTCCAAAGCGGAGTTTGCGGATATGTTGTAATATAGAAGCCCACAGGAAGGCACTAAAATCCCTACTTTAATTCAAAAGCTTTGCACTCGCTTGTTAGCTTGCTCACTTGATTTGATGGTTTGCAAGCTATATTTTTTCCTATTACAAGATAGATTCCCCTTATTCAAGTTTTATAAAATCCCGACTTAGCATTATGAAAGACAAAAGAAATCGATATTACTCATGAAACGGCACTCCAACTCTAATCTGGATCGAAAGCGAAGGTAAAGGCAAAGCTACTCCACCTTCAATTGTAACTAGCCGGGCATCGGAAAGAGCACGAGGGTAATGCACGTAAGACGAAGCACTTCCATTTTATGGGCTGGATTGCTCTCAAGCGGCTAAAAATAAGGACTCGGAGGCAAGGAGGTCCATACTTGTAATCGGAACCTTACCTTCTTGGCGAGTTCCATACCCTAAGGGCTAGCAAAGACGGCTATAATAGATATTTCACTCTAGACATACCATGCATCGGGTAGGGCGTAGGTCGTATATCTTATATACGATACCACCAGACAACAGTCTTATTCATAAGTAGAAAGAGTCCTGTGCTAAATGAAGAGAGGTCAATCGACAAAGGATAAAGCTCTTCCCGGAACACCATCTTTACTTTAAGAGTGAAGTAGAAGTCCGCAATGTTAATTGTTCTTGAAAGCTAAAGGTAGTTCACCTAGGGTCCGAAGGAGACTAAGCTTAGCCTTGACCCAACAAGGTCAAGCCTTACCTTCTAATCCGCTTTGGGAATTAGATTAAATAAAGAGGACTAATTTGTGAGCTTTGAGGAAAGCCTGTAAGTTCTCTTTCGACTTCCCTGATTCCCTTCTCTTCCCGGGAGAGTAACTAAGTCGAGCCTCTATTAGGTGATCTAGAAGAGAAAGTGCTAATCTAATCACAACTCTTCTCTTATCCGCATGGTCTTGTTCAACTGTCTTTCTCACGGTGGATTGGTTTGAACAGCCCTACCAGGAGTGGGCATTAACGGTCGAATAAGCGGTGATTCTGATCGGCACTTGCTATAGAAGAAGCGTGATTAGCTCTACTTGGGGTGAAGTCACTTTAGGGGTTAGCTCTGCAAATGTTGAAAGAATAACGGCAGCTAATTCATCCGCATCTGTTGGAGGAAGGAAGCGGGAGCGATAACTAGAACAAGGAAGCTATTGTCTTTGAGGCCTAAGGATGCTAATGAGAGTCTTCCTCGCCATGTGAAAAGATCTCTCTTTATGCTCGAAATCTCAATACAATTATTCTGCTGGGAGTGCTTATTCAACTTCATTGATTGCCTTTTTCGTGAGAATCTGAGGCCTTGAGTTTGGCATTACTCATTTAGGGCTTGCCTTATTGTGTAAGGTTCTTTGTGAAAGGCTTTCTGAACCCTTTTTTTTGATGTCTGCAACTTTCATTGTCGTGGCCTCTAAGCCTTGTGGGAACATAACTTAGGAACTCTCTCGTAGATGATTTTCTTTCATTTTTATGCAGGTAACCTCTATTACTAGCTCTAGCCCCATTACCAATGAGACAACGCGGTAAAACGTGACCGTTCGGCCAATGCATTCACTCACATACGTTGATTGTGGTGCGCCATATTCCACCATCATGCGGCTTTTTCTCTCAGTTCGATGTGCCATTTTCTCGTTGATACGATTCACTCAATCCTGCGCATAAAGATATGGACTACATCAAAAACCTCTACACCACATCGACTTTTTTCTTCCATAGGTCCTTGGTTTTTCTCTTTTCCTGAGCGTTTCACACTAAGCTCTTCGATCTTCAGGGATACGCGATCTCCCACTTTATTGTCGATGATCAGGGATACGCGATTCTTCCAAGTCCAAGCGTTTTCCCCACAGAATATCTGCCATCAAATCACCTTCAAACAGTTTCTACGCCGGATTTGATGTTTCAAAGAAGTAGGTTTCTTTTTATGTTGAGCGATATTTCAACCATTTCCCCAGCTTCCACTCTATTGTCCACTTCTAATAAACGTGATTGATTCTGCGAGATGTGATTCTAATAGGCTCTATCTATTCTATTATCGCCGGCTTGGAGACATTAGAGGAAGACCATCATCTCTATCCGGGTACGATTTTCCAAACCCTGGGATTTTTCTCTCTTTACCGGTTATTACTCTTCCTCATCGACATATCTGTTCCCCGATCCTCCCGTGCTCTAGCAATTGCGTGATACTAAACCGGATCGAGCTCTTCGCACCTGGATAGTACTCCTTTCACCGTGCTTTCGATTGTCTCACTTCAGCGCCATGCGCTTTGCTTCGCTTTATAGAAGAGAAAGACCGTTGTCTTGAGAGTGAAAAGCAAGCGCAAGCGATAGAAAGGATAGTCCCTCGCGCATTCGCGCAAACTACTAGAAAATGGTGAGATCATTAGTGAAAGAAGGACCAACGACAATCCTATCCTAAAGGAGAAGGAGGAGTAGGAGGAGTCAGTCTTCTTTGAAGATCGAGGAACGTAGTGTCGGACAATTATGCCATTCGGAAGAAGTCTTCTACAGAGGGAAAGCCTGTATCGAGTAAGTGGAGAGGAAAGATCTCCAGAGATTCTTATCTCATTCCATTCCAGTGGCTCGACCAGTAACCAAAGGCGAAAACTAAAAAATCCATGGTTTCCCAGTAGAACCCCATTTCGCGCAAGTTGTTTCGAAACCGGAAAAAATAAGCGGTTTTTCGCACAGCTTGCTCATAGTGCAGGTCCCACTTGTATATTGTATTTGGCCGAAGAAGCATCGGACAAGTTGGAGTTCTTACCTTCTTGGGACTCCATGGACCAAGATCTACTTTCATTATATGGGCAATACCGATCTACTTTAGTAGATCATATGGATGTAGAAAAAGCTTCTGATTTTGATGAATTGGAAACATCTCTTTTCCATTTCTATTTACCTAGTTCATATTTTTCTTTCGTGTGTTCCGGGGAGTAATTCGATCTCTTCAATCTCGGGATACCACCTAAATAACTGTTAGTAGTATGCCCTAGAGCATATCATTTAGTATGTATCATGTACATAATTTTATTAATAAAAGGCATTTCCACTTTTCCGTTTACATAATATATTTATGTGTAATAGAAAAGGTCCATTGATATTTTGTTAGAAATATTATTCTTAAGTTGTTAAGAATATGAGTGACAATATTTCTAGCACAAAGTATCATAAATAGGTTCACAATCGAGGATACTTCATAATAAGGACATGACTTATCCAGAAAGATTGTATTCATGTTTGTTCCCAAGTTATTTATATGAGATATAAATAAGATGGAATGGTGAGTCTCATGCCATATAACAAACATGATAGGCACTTATAAATGATAAGTAGGCCGAACCAGTGACACTTATGACAAGCACATGGAGTTTACTCTTGTCAATGTTTTGTCATAAATCATATCAGTGCATATAATCTTTAGACCTGAGATAGCACAGTTATCTTGTATATAGGTAGTTTGAGTTTGATACTGCTTTCATACTTGTACTATGTATGGGTATATGGGCATGTGTTGGCTCCTGCTAGTTATATATGGAGGTAGGTGTTGATCAAGATGGAATCTGTTCCTCTAAGTAAATAGAGTTAAAATCCTATGTTCATTTAATTGTTCTTGATGTTTCAAGTTCTGGCAGACAGATAGATTTATTGAAAGAGTTTACGATGAGAAAAATCTTTTAATCAAGAACTGGAATTAAAAGAGAACATAATATTCATAGCAAATGGAGTTTGACATAAACCATGACTCGGCTTGAGTTGGGATTTTGTGAGAGAGATTCTAGTGCATGGTAACATATGATTATAGGTTCATTTAAGGTAAATCTTATTACTAATTGGGTGGCCATGGCATGCTATGCTAGGTGTTAACCATGGTCTATGAGGTTCATAAAATGATTTAGAGAAATCATTTATGGTAAGAAAGAGTTCGATGATATTAAGAGTTGATATCATGTCTCATTGCCAATTAGTGATGAGCCTAGTAAGTCACACACATACACAAGTTATCACCTATTTAAATATGATTTAATTAATTAATTAAAGAGTTTAATTGATTAATTAAATAGATTTGGTTTGCAATTAAATTGCAAAGTCCCTAGCATGACTTGAAACCAAATCTAGATTATTGGATGTGTAGTATAAATTAAATTTATATTTAAAATGTTTAAATATGAATTTAATTAATGAGAAATTAATTAATAGAGATTAATTAATTAATTTATATTTGATATAAATTAATTAGAAGAAGAAAAATAATTATTTTGGGTTGAGAACTCAAAATTAAGACACAGGGGCATTTTGGTCATTTTGCAGTGTGACACGTGGCACCATGAGATGGTGACACATGGCATAACACATAAGTTTGCCAAATGTTTTTTAATCATGTAAGATGATTAAAATCAAGATTAAATATAGGTTTGACACTTGGCACAATGTGATTGGGTCACTTAAACCTAGAGCTAATCAAAAGGTGACATGTGGCTAGGGTTTAATGTGTTAACCTAGCTATTTAAGTGTGGTTATGAAAAGAAAACATAACCAGCAGCCTCTCCTCTCAATTGTCACGCCACTTTGAGCCTCTCCAGCTATTTCTCTTCATCTCTCATCAATTCAAAGAGATTAGCCATCAATCTCTTGAATTAAGAACACTAGAAATTGTTTCTAGTGTCCTGTTTACATCTCTAGTCTCTTAAAAGGCAGAACTTGAATTTCTAATTAATAGAAAAGGCTTTAGAAGCTGTTCAAGGGCTGCCATAGGTGTTCTTGGTGTGGACAAGCTAGAGGGACAACATCCGTGTCCTCAAGACGAATCTCAAAGGCGCAGACACGCCGCAAAGACATCAAGAGGTTAGTGTAATTGTTCTTGATTTAATCTAGGGTTCTAAAATTAATCTGATTAATTTTAAAATCTTAAATGGCAAATACAGATCCAAAAACATATTAAAAGAGTTTTAATATGTTGTTTATCATTGAAATCAAATAGATAAAAATAAATCTTGCATGGTGCATGTGACCCTAGGTGAAAATTTTTGAATTCAATGGTATAATCTTGTGTTTTTCACGCCTGCCTTCAATTGGTATCAGAGCCACTATATTTGCCATTTAGATTGTTGATTATATAATTTAATTGTGTGTTTGATCATGAGATCAAGAGATTCATTGCTGGTTGGATCATGAGATGTGGCGTCACACATGGTGAAGCCACCATTGGTGGCGGCAACAATGGTTCCTTGGGTGGTTCAAGGTTTGGCTTTTAATTCTGCAATTGTTGTATGATCTAAGGCCTATTCTTTGACTAATTAAAGTGTTTAATTAGTTGTTTTAATCACACAATTAAATTATGATTCAAATCAGAATTTTAAAAATTGTTTGAATGTGATTCAAATCTGAATTTTAAAAGTTGTTTGAATGTGATTCAAATCTAAATTTTTAAAGTTGTTTGAATCATATTTAAATCTAATTTTTTAAAATTGATTCAATAAAATTCAGATCTGATTTTTTAAGAAATATTTGAATGTGATTCAAATCTAATTTTTTAAAAAATGTTTGAATGTGATTCAAATCTAAATTTTTGAAGTTGTTTGAATGTGATTCAAATCTGAATTTTTAAATTTGTTTGAATGAGATTCAAATCTGAATTTTTAAATTTATTTGAATCATATTCAAATCTGGATTTTTAAGTTGAATATGAGATATTCAATTTAATTTAAGTATGTATGTTTTATTTAATTGTTAAATAGTGATATGCATGATGGATGATCATGGACTATAAAAGACCAATGTGATTGGATTTATTTCTTTTATGTTTCTTTGGGATTGTAAATTAATTAATTTATTTTAATTTATTTTGGGCATGTATTATTAAGTTTGTAATATTTTTGGGTTGTAATTTCATTTATTTAAGTTCTTGTAAATTCGCCTTGGTATGCCAAGGATTACTATGTAATATTGGATTGCAAGAAGTTTAAGGAGGTCAAGAGCATTGGTGGGACCAGTGGGAGGAATTCAATATCAAGTGTTGATTATGTACTCCTTCAGCAACTCTTGTAAAATGAATAAATGAAATGCACCTAGGAATGCCCTGATTCAATTCTTGGTGACTCAGAATTGAATCCCTTAGAAAGTCCATGATCATACCATATTTACTGCTTATCCATGAATGCATGAGATGTATGGGAATGTATGCAATTATATGATATATGCATGCTAAATGGATAATGTGTAAAGTGAGACCTTAATAGTAATTAGGATGGCTATAAAATCTTCCAAACAAATGATTAAGTTGGAAATGGTATAATTAAAGTAATTATAACATAAGCCCTCCATTGGGGCAATTATTTTAAGAAATTTTAAATAGTTGCATGAGATGCAATTAATTTAAGAGATTTTCTTAAGAATAATTGTTAAGCATGAGATGTTATAAATATGTAAATGGTTTGGTGGCCAATATTGGATGTACCTGAGGACATTAAAATTATTTGCATAATTACTGGCTCAATGGGATCAACTTAACTAATGCAAGATAAGTCAATAATGGATGTACCTGAGATTTTGAGCATTAGGGGCTAGGTAAAGGATTGAACCTCACATGAGATGTGATGGGCAAGGAGTTGCTCACTTATAGTTTATTGTAATTCCAATAATGGATGTACCTGAGGATGATCAATAGAATTATAAGAATTCAATCACCCACTAGAAATCCATCCAACTAGGATTTCCGTTTTCTACTTTGGAAGTGTAGGATTCGCTAAGTTAGTGGGAGGACCAATTTGATTAAAAGACCATAATCATTTTGGTTAATTACATGATACATTTACTAATTAATCTGGTTATTTTCTGCAGTTAATTTTCTGATAAAATGAGCACAAAACAACCACCACCATCTAATATCCTTGTAAGCATACTTGATCACAATAGGTTGACAGACCTAATCTGTCAGATTAGCTAAGAAATTTGAAACTTGTCCTGAACCTTGAACATATAGGATATGTTCTAGATTCAAATGTTCCTGGTCCCTTACCTCCAGAGGCCACACAAGAGGAACATGAATCTTTGGACAAGTGGAAGGAGCATGATATGAGAGCTAAGTGTTACATGCTTGCTTCTATGAGTAATGAGTTACAGAAGCAACATGAGAACATGCAGAGTGCGAGTGAGATCCTCCTTCACCTACAAGAGTTGTATGGTGAGCACAGCAGAATGCTAGGTATGAGATATCTAAACAGCTTATTCCGTATGAGGATGTCCAAGGATGTAATGTTGGGGATCATGTCCACAAGATGATTCGGCTAATTGAGCAGTTGGAACATCTTGACTTTAACATGGATTTCCAACTACAAACGGATTTGATCCTTCAGTCCCTTCCTGAGTCTTTTGGGAATTTTGTGACAAATTTCCATATGACTCAACAGGAATGCTCCTTAGTGAATTACTCAACATGCTGTTATTGCCCAAAAGAATATGCCGCAATAAAGGAAAAGAGGTAGCTTTGATTGCATCTTCTTCTACTGGAAAGTCCAACAAGAAGAAGCGCAATAAGAAAAAGAAATCTCGATTCTGGTCCTTCCAAGAAAATAGCTAAACAGAAAAGGAAGATTAAAGCTGATAAAGGCAAAGGAAAGTGTCTCCACTGCCAACAGGAAAGTGTTTCCATTGCCAACAGGAAAGTGTTTCCATTGTCAGTAAGAAAGTGTTTCCACTGGCCAAAGTATAGTAATCTAAATGAATGCAATGCCATGGTGAAAACCAACTCAAGTTCAAAGTATATTTGGCACTTAAGGTTATGTCATGTTGCAGAAGATAGGATTGCAAAATTGGAGAAAATGGGGATTCTATCCTCATTGGGCTCTGAGCCTACTCCAACTTGTGAATCTTGCCTTCAAGGCAAAATGACTAGATCACCCTTTGTTGGACAAGGGCTAAAAGCTGAAAATATTTTGGAACTAATACATAGTGATGTATGTGGTCCGTTTAAAGAAATGGTTAGAGGGGGCTTTCATTATTTTATTACCTTTACTGATGATAAATCAAGGTTTGGGTATTTGTATTTGATGAAATACAAACATGAATCCTTTGAAAAGTTTAAGGAATTTAAATCTGAAGTAGAAAATCAAACAGGAAAAAGTATTAAAGCTCTTCGATCAGATCGTGGAGGTGAATATTTGAGTACTGAATTTGATGAATACTTGAGAGAGCATGGCATTGTTTCTCCGCTGACTCCTCCAGGAACGCCATAGCTAAATGGTGTATCTGAAAGGAGAAATCGTACTCTATTGGATATGGTACGTAGTATGATGAGCTATACTGATATGCCAATCTCTTTTTGGGGATTTGCATTAGAATCAGTTTTATATATTCTGAATAGGATTCCATCAAAATCAGTTTCTTCCACACCTTATGAGATATGGCATGGAAGAAAACCAAGTCTTAAGCATGTTAAGATTTGGGGTTGTCCAGCTTATATCAAAAAGCTGAACACTGATAAATTGGAGACCAGATCAGAAAAAGGTCGATTTGTTGGATATCCAAAAGATAATTTTGGATATTATTTTTATTTGCCTACTTCACAAAAGGTTGTGATAAGTAGAGATGCCACATTTCTTGAACAACAGTTTGTTCAAGAAGGAGGCAAAGGAAGGCAAATAGAGTTAGAATTGGAGAATTCGACCAACCAATGAGATAAGATGGATATAGATCCATCTAGTCAACCTATACCCATTGATGAAACATCTAAAGTCGTTCCTCATAGAACAACCGGGTATCTCACCCACGGTGAGATATGGTTTTCTTCATGACGAAGAACAAGAGTTGTCTACTCATGAAGAAGTAGATCATGGAGATGATCCACTTACCTATGAAGAAGCTATATCAGATATAGAATCTTCAAAATGGATTGATGCTATGAAATCCGAGATTGATTCCATGTATAAGAATCAAGTTTGGGATCTTGTTGACCCACCTGAAGGTATTGTACCTATAGGGAACAAATGGGTTTTCAAGAAGAAAATTGGTTCTGATGGAAGGGTAGAGACCTATAAGGCAAAGCTAGTAGCGAAAGGGTTTCGCCAAAGGCAAGGAATAGACTATGAGGAGACTTTCTCGCCTGTTGCCATGCTTAAATCAATTAGGATTTTATTAGCAATAGCTGCATACTATGATTATGAGATTTGGCAGATGGATGTCAAAACAGCTTTTCTCAATGGATACATTGAAGAAAACATTTTCATGGAACAACCTAGGGGATTTGAATCCCAAGATGGTTCCAAGGTATGCAAGCTAAAGCGATCCATTTATGGGTTGATACAAGCTTCGAGGTGTTGGAACATCCGTTTTGATGAAGCCATTAAATCTTTTGGTTTTATCAAAAATGAGGATGAGCCTTGTGTATATAAGAAGG
Source organism: Hevea brasiliensis (assembly GCF_030052815.1). NCBI lineage: Eukaryota > Viridiplantae > Streptophyta > Magnoliopsida > Malpighiales > Euphorbiaceae > Hevea > Hevea brasiliensis. The sequence goes on along the minus strand of NC_079497.1, from coordinate 85,807,698 downwards.
TTAGTGACAGTGCTATCACTTTCCTTGTCTTATATGTGGATGACATACTGTTGATGGGTAATGATACAGGTATGTTGATGACTATAAAGGTATGGTTGTCAAATACATTCTCCATGAAAGACTTAGGGGAGGCAACCTATATTCTTGGGATTCGCATCTATAGAGATAGAGCGAAAAGAATAATTGGTTTATCCCAAAGTCTATACTTGGAAAAGGTGTTAAAGAGGTTTAACATGCTTGTTTCTAAGAGAGGATTGTTACCAGTGAGACATGGTATTCATCTTTCTAAAGAGATGTCTCCAAAGACACCTGAAGAAAGAGATAAGATGGCCAGGATTCCATATGCTTCGGCTATTGGAAGTTTAATGTATGCAATGTTGTGTACTAGGCGGATATCTAATATCTTTATTAGTTTGACTAGCGGTATCAATCCAATCCAGTTTGGAACATGGATAGTCATCAAGAATATCCTTAAGTACTTGAGAAGAACTAAGGATTTATTCTTGATTTATGGAGGTGGAGACTTGCAATTGGATGGTTATACTGATTCTGATTTCCAATCAGATATCGATGATAGAAAGTCTACCTCTGGATATGTGTTCATTTGTAATGGAGGTGCGATCGGTTGGAAGAGTTCCAAGCAGAGCACGCATTGCAGATTCCACTATCGAAATTTGAGTATATTCTGCATCGAGATCGCAAAGGAAAGGCTGTTTGGATAAAGAAGTTCGTGTGAGAACTTACGGTAGTTCCTTCCATTGAGTCGGCGGTTCCATTACCTTTGTGACAACAATGGAGCGATCGTCTGAGCTAAGGAACTAAGGTCTCACCAAAATCCAAACACATAGAAAGGCACTACTACATTATCGGAGATATAGTTGGGCAAGGCGATATAGCCATGCAGAAAAATAACATCGGTGAAAAATCCGGTGATCCATTCACTAAGCTTTTGTCACAAGTTGATTAGACCGGCATCTTGAGAAGATGGGTCTAAGGTATTGTAATGAATGGCTCTAGTGCTAGTGGGAGATTGTTAGTAGTATGCCTAGAGCATATCATTTAGTATGTATCTTGTACATAATTTTATTAATAAAAGGCATTTCCACTTTTCCGTTTACATAATATATTTATGTGTAATAGAAAAGGTCCATTGATATTTTGTTAGAAATATTATTCTTAAGTTGTTAAGAATATGAGTGACAATATTTCTAGCACAAAGTATCATAAATAGGTTCACAATCGAGGATACTTCATAATAAGGACATGACTTATCCGAAAGATTGTATTCATGTTTGTTCCCAAGTTATTTATATGAGATATAAATAAGATGGAATGGTGAGTCTCATGCCATATAACAAACATGATAGGCACTTATAAATGATAAGTAGGTCGAACCGGTGACACTTATGACAAGCACATGGAGTTTACTCTTGTCAATGTTTTGTCATAAATCATATCGATGCATATAATCTTTAGACACGAGATAGCACAGTTATCTTGTATATAGGTAGTTTGAGTTTGATCTGCTTTCATACTTGTACTATGTATGGGTATATGGGCATGTGTTGGCTCTGCTAGTTATATATGGAGGTAGGTGTTGATCAAGATGGAATCTGTTCCTCTAAGTAAATAGAGTTAAAATCCTATGTTCATTTAATTGTTCTTGATGTTTCAAGTTCTGGCAGACAGATAGATTTATTGAGAAAGAGTTTACGATGAGAAAAATCTTTTAATCAAGAACTGGAATTAAAAGAGAACATAATATTCATAGCAAATGGAGTTTGACATAAACCATGACTCGGCTTGAGTTGGGATTTTGCAGAGAGATTCTAGTGCATGGTAACATATGATTATAGGTTCATTTAAGGTAAATCTTATTACTAATTGGGTGGCCATGGCATGCTATGCTAGGTGTTAACCATGGTCTATGAGGTTCATAAAATGATTTAGAGAAATCATTTATGGTAAGAAAGAGTTCTGATGATATTAAGAGTTGATATCATGTCTCATTGCCAATTAGTGATGAGCCTAGTAAGTCACACACATACACAAGTTATCACCTATTTAAATATGATTTAATTAATTAATTAAAGAGTTTAATTGATTAATTAAATAGATTTGGTTTGCAATTAAATTGCAAAGTCCCTAGCATGACTTGAAACCAAATCTAGATTATTGGATGTGTAGTATAAATTAAATTTATATTTAAAATGTTTAAATATGAATTTAATTAATGAGAAATTAATTAATAGAGATTAATTAATTAATTTATATTTGATATAAATTAATTAGAAGAAGAAAAATAATTATTTTGGGTTGAGAACTCAAAATTAAGACACAGGGGCATTTTGGTCATTTTGCAGTGTGACACGTGGCACCATGAGATGGTGACACATGGCATAACACATAAGTTTGCCAAATGTTTTTTAATCATGTAAGATGATTAAAATCAAGATTAAATATAGGTTTGACACTTGGCACAATGTGATTGGGTCACTTAAACCTAGAGCTAATCAAAAGGTGACATGTGGCTAGGGTTTAATGTGTTAACCTAGCTATTTAAGTGTGGTTATGAAAAGAAAACATAACCAGCAGCCTCTCCTCTCAATTGTCACGCCACTTTGAGCCTCTCCAGCTATTTCTCTTCATCTCTCATCAATTCAAAGAGATTAGCCATCAATCTCTTGAATTAAGAACACTAGAAATTGTTTCTAGTGTCCTGTTTACATCTCTAGTCTCTTAAAAGGCAGAACTTGAATTTCTAATTAATAGAAAAGGCTTTAGAAGCTGTTCAAGGGCTGCCATAGGTGTTCTTGGTGTGGACAAGCTAGAGGGACAACATCTGGTGTCCTGAAGACGAATCTCAAAGCGCGACACATACTGCGGCACATCAAGAGGTTAGTGTAATTGTTCTTGATTTAATCTAGGGTTCTAAAATTAATCTGATTAATTTTAAAATCTTAAATGGCAAATACAGATCCAAAAACATATTAAAAGTGTTTTAATATGTTGTTTATCATTGAAATCAAATAGATAAAAATAAATTTTGCATGGTGCATGTGACCCTAGGTGAAAATTTTTTGAATTCAATGGTATAATCTTGTGTTTTTCACGCTTCCGTTCCTTCAATAACTGCGGCCAGAGAGTCAAATAGGTCGGGAAGAAAGAGTCTGAGGTTGAGTTGGACGACATACATCTTGGTTGCTTCCCCCTCTTTGTAGGGTGATGACACTAGTAGCTGTGGAGCACAGATGACCATCTCTTCAAGCAGGGATATGGTGCTGGGCCCCTAGATCCAAGTCTAAAATAAAAAAAAAAAAAGAGAAAGCAGGTTGAGGTGAGTATGGGAGGCAAGGCTGGATCTCATGAGTAAATGACTCGCCGAGTTACCATGGTCCACCCGGTCCGATTAGGACAATCGAGCAAGCTTTAATTGAAGTAGGGGAGAGAAAGTCAAAGAGAGATATGATTACACGATATCTCAAAAGTAGAGCGAGTGTGTGGGAAAGGAAAAGAAGGAAGTCGGAGCTTTTCAAAGAAATGATGTAAATGGATGTCCACAGACACCTAGGCTAGGCTAGAAGGTGAATGGTATGGCTTGTTCACCCAAAGCAACTGAATCAAACTCGTATAGAAAGAAAGGGTTTGCTTCCGCATAAGAAAGGTGCAGGTGTCCCGGTTCATTGACCACTGTAGTTAGCTCTACTTGAGCAGCATGGAAGCGAGTGTAATACAAGAAATAAATATCATAATCATAAGAGAAGAAAGAAAATAGCGTCGAAAGTCTTGAAACCTATCTCCTCAATAATTAAGTAAGAGGAGCTTATAGGTGGTGGCCTAAGCGCGTTGAAGCTATTGGCCTATATGCTTAACACATCCAATTCTAATGAAGTTTTCTTGGAAACGATTTGAGATTTCATAAGTAACTTAGTGACTTTAGGAAAAAGAAAATGAAATACGAACAACCGCGCTGGTCGTACCGAAATTTTTGACAAGACAAAGGAATACTATGGCTATCGTTCGTTATTTACTTACCTTAATTAGTTTCTTTGCAGCAAGTTTTTTCGGACGTTTTCTAGGATCAGAAGGAAGAGCTATAATGACGACTGGTATAAATCTGGTAGTTCTCGGAATCTTGTTATTTGGCTTCATCTTTCTTTTTAATTTTTATCGTTGTCCATTGTCAAAAAAGTACGGCCTTCCACTTGTCTATGTTATCCAGCTTTCTTTTTTTCGTTTCTTTCTTTTTTTACGGTGTTCGAATCTATTCCATTTCTCGCGTAGGCATTTATTTGAGTGATCTTTGTTATTCTTTGTAGTCGGGTTTCTTTTACATTTCTCGGAGAAGAGATCATTACTAATTCGGACTCTTTGGGCTCATCAAAATCGGGGTCGCTTCTTACAATAATTAAATCTCTAAGTCCCGGTACAAAGTCACAAGTATTAGAAATACCAACAACTACGTACACCGAGTCGGAGGTTCTACCACAAGCTGCGGGCAGATAATTCCTTTCGCGATTACATCCGATGACTCAAATTTTACGACAAGTCATGCTGGGGAGAACCACGTAGCCCTTCTATCAATTCTTCTCCCCCAAGGATGGCAATCAATGAAGCTCAGGCTGGTCCTTCAAACACTTCTTGGTCCAATTCAAATAGAAAGCCTTTTTTTACTACTCCCGATATAAGTTTAGAAAACTCCCTTTTTAATAGAATTCGGATCCTCGAAAGTGAGAATTGCCTCTTTCTTAATTAGGATCCATAAGGAGAAAGGGAGTTATTTTTCGGAAGTCAAAATAAAACTTAATCAAGCTTTATTTCAATGAGAATATAACACACAGCTCCACTTGGAAAATGAATATCTGAATGTTGTGGAGCGGAAACACTCATGTCTCGCTGCCTTCCGCCAAGTGCTTTCTGCCCATCCTGCCTTGGCTGAAAATGCCGGTTACAAACCAGAGGAAGCCTTTCAAGATTTCGTGGTCGACAGGCTACAACAGCTAGAGGGGCTAGAGGGCGGATGGTACAAGAAGGAGATGCAATACCTAATGGATATGGAGAAAGATATCAATAAATCTGGCCTCGCCTCTACTTATATAATATAAAAGAAATCATATCCTATTATAGCTAGGTGGTGGTATATTTCTTTTTATTCTTATTTTTGGTGCGCTCATTTCGAATTGTTGTTCTTTTTGACCGAAGAAAACTTTAGGAGTCTAAGCTCGGTTGTTCAGAGACGAAAAGAGATGAGATGGTTTCAGACATGTTCGGAGGTGAGGTCGTAACAAGGTAGCCGTAGGGGAACCTGTGGCTGGATTGAATCCTTTCAGTTTTGGTTTTCTTTGGCTATGGTTGCCTTGGTCTTGAACGTTATGGCATTTGCTTTTAGTTCCAGTCTTCCTTGAAATAAAAAATTCAAAAATTGTTTAATTTAAGCGATTTTTACGGGGTTTTATAAAAATTTTCAGTTTTCAATGAACTTACCGAGGGAAAAACGAAAATAACCATTTTTCACGGGAAAATGAAAAAAATGCAATTTGAAATTCAATCTCCTTCGGAAAAACGAATTTAACCAAAAAACACGGGAAAATGAAATAAATGCAATTTGAAATTCCATTTATTAAGGAAAATGATAAAGTAACAAAAATTACGGGGTTTTTGAAAAAAATTCAGTTTGAAATGAACTTACCGAGGGGCGAAGTAACTCGACTGAAAGGAGGGGGCGAAGCGGGAGGTTACCGAAGGGTCAAAGGGAGGAGAAAGAAGGCTCAAAAGGATTTGGCTTCTACTTGATCAGTCATTTTCGAGGAACCGGAAAAAACTTTCTTACTTCTTAAATCAAAATGCGAACAACATTCTTGGCAACTCTTCAGAAGACGTCGAACTACCGACTCTATAAGCGAGGAATTGCGGTGATTCGACGTTTGCTTTATCGCACCCCTTCTTTTATTATAGTCACATCTATTCCTTACTTACTCCAACCAGAAGAAGGCCTTCTGGCCTTATAGGGAGTAACCATTTTTTCTTATCATAGGGAGTAACCAGTAGATACGACTGCAATAACTCTATTCCTCAATCCGCAAAGGCCTCTCCTTACGAAGAGTGCTCACATAACATAAATTTGACATGCATAGGATGTTTATCCCAAGCCAATCTGTCACACAATCCTTTGTTCCACGCTTCTCCTGGTTGCCTTCTTTTCTTTCGTGCTTGCTTATGGCAGGCCGTGCCCTTTACCGGGGTGGTATCCGCGCAAGAGGCTTCTTCTTTCACGCTTACGCTTGGTGTTACGAGGAGTTCGGGCTAAGTACGGCGAGTACTTTAACCAACCTTCTTTGTTCTTTGGAAAGGCCTTCCTTTCACCAGGTTTTATCCTCGCATTCATATGATGTTGGATTTTCAATTGAAACTAAAGCCTCACCAAGACTTCATCTTGAGTTCTAAACCCTCCGCCCTTACAAACCGACGTTTTGGACCGGGGACCTAAGCTTTGCTAAAGCCGTGAAACGGAGTGGACGATTGTATTTTGGCCTAGTTGTACTTGTTCGCATAATCGAAGAGCCCCAACCTTACTTTTTTACCGTACTATACCTACACCTACATATCATATGTGTAAAGAGCCCACCTCGGATACGAAATAAGGACAGGAGTTGTTTCACTAGCCGATGCTTAAGCATCAGACCTTGCTTCCTCTTCTCCATAAACCTAATCTGCATCCGAAGCCTATAAATGTTCAATATGTAGTTCCTTCCTCCATTCATTTCCCACCTACCTTGGGATAAGCGGTTCTTGGAAGCTTGAAGCTGAATTTAATGGGCAAAACTTCCTCGTAGGGCCACCAACTGTTCAATCTCAATCTCCATCTGCTACCTTCCACTCTTTCTAATTCTTCCTTCATTATGCCCTCGACTTACTTACTTACTCAAAAGCTATCCTTTGGAAAAGCGACTCTTGAGCCTCCTTGCTCAAACACCTTCTTCGGGAACTAATGGATGCCTATTCCGTTCTCTGCGGAAGCTCTTGCTCAAGAGTTCAAGCGGACAGAAGAGAGTCCTCACAGAAAAAGTCCATACCATAGGATTCAAACAAAGGAGATTTATTCACGAATACAATTTCTATTGATTGAAAGTCGTTTGATGGAGGAGACGGCGAAGGAGATCCGATTTATGGTTCTGCGGCGATTGCTTGTGTACCTTTTATAATGAACTATCCATTCCCTCTTCCTCTTGCTTGTAGCGATTGAAGTGACTCTTGTTTGTTCCTTTCGGTTAGATGCCTATATATATTATATCCCGGTGACTACCAATTCCAGCTTGCTTTTTCTGCTTAGACTCCTAAAGCTGCTGCGACACTCATCTTATAATTCATTTTGTTTCTACAAACCTAGGGGTCCCAGGACTCCTTTTCAAAGTCAACTTGCTTTCTTGTGTGTGTCTTCCTTCCGCCTCGTACTACACTTGGTTGTTCATAAAAAAACCTTGCCTTAGGTCACTTAATCCGGCGACTTGCATTTTATGCCATCTAAATCGTTCGTCTCCTTGAATATGCATTGCATACTTTTCTTTTTCCCTTCCTTTCCGATCCGATTCGAGAACATATAGAGCGACTTATTCGAGAAGCGGGATTCACTAGCATGATTCTAGCACAACAACCGATTCAGCGCTAGGCCTCTCTTACTCTTATGATTCATCGGCAAAGAACCTATTTGTCGCAGCGGATGTGGCATTTCTTCAACAAAGAACTATGCCGATGACCTCACGACCTATCTGATTCAATAGCCGCAGAGTCGAGAACAAGAACAATGGCGTTATGCCAATTCCTCTGCACCTTCCACGAGAAGGAGATTCGTGCAAAGATCCAATAGTCAATCTAGCCATTGCCACAAAGCTTTTCATAGAGCGAAGAAGACTCTACTGATTACTATTACGGAAGAAGCTAGACTAGGGAGGCTGTCGAGTCGAAGCCCTATGGCTAAGACGTGAGATAAGAAGCTTTTAATACCGAAACGAGCCTAAGAGAGGTGCGGAGACGCTTTACGTACTTTTTCACTTTCTTTTTCGTAGTCCCGAATCGAGAAAATAGCTATGAGTGGATGAGACTTTACGTGCAAGTGAAGTAGTAGTAGCAAGTTTAAGTGTTGAAGGGAGGCGACCAACGTGTGAAGCCACTCGACGGAAGGAGAGGCAACCAACAAGCTTCGTTAGGGAGAGGAACTAAGGCCCTTTCGCATCGAAAAGCGGACTTGTAGTCGGTAGTCAACAAGGCGATGGAATCGTTTCCGGTGGTAAGGTAAGATAATAAGAAAGGTGCGGGTACAAGTCTTAAAACCCAAACGCTTTATTCTCGCACCCGCGGGGAAATCGATTGCCCTACACCACGAAAGAGCGAGAGGCGGCGGGTGAGTGTCGGCCGAGTGAGAAGAAGCCTTAACGAGCGATAGTGAGGAAAGGTGCAAGAGACCAATAGCCAATTGCTCACGTTTATTGCCATAACGAAGGGTAGATCCCTAGCGGCGTTGAGTGCGTAGCATTAGGACCGAAGAGGGATCTTTTGTTTAGACACGATCGACTCCATACCTGGATAGCGCCTTGACGGGATAGTTAAAGATTGAGAAGTCGATGTTCCTACACGTTCAGCATCGGTTCATTCTGTACTGCTCACTAGAAGTACCTTTTGCCCTTATCGATGAGAGGGAGGCTTGTGTCAACCACTGCCCTTAGTCTCCCTGCCTCTGACCTCACTATATTGATATCCAAACTACCGATCTTAGGAACTATCTTTTAGTCGTTCAGCTCTCTCTGATTTACATTTCATTTACATGGAATAGATCGCCTCAACCCACTGGGGAAAACACTAGTCTAGTAGGCTACGACATCACTCATCCTAGCTGCAGGCAACCCTAGATAGAAAAAGAGACCATTCGAGGGGACTTCCTTGATAGTATATATTCCGTGTTGGGTCAAGAGATATATGCTTAAGACAAAGGATTTTGTAGATTGTGCCATTGCTTCAAAGAAAGAGTTCTACTTCTCTTAAGCTAGCTTCCTAGCCTAAAGGGTTTCCCACCCACGTAATGTAAATAAGATACCTGCTTTCCCTACGTTTATCTCCTCCAAAAAAGGAAGATTTTGAACCCCAATGCTTAAGTAACGAGCATTTTCAGGGACTAGCTCGCTTACACACCATACCTCTTAAACAAATAGATTCCAATTCACCCAGAGAAGTTTTGTCATGGGTCAAGCAATCTTTGAAATTCTTCATCGGTGAAGAAGGAATAAAATTTTCGATAAAGATTTGAATTTCTTCTTCTCCTCTGAATATCTTGAAGAAAGAAATGTTGGGTACCTTCCGCGTTGAAAAAGGGAACGCATAGAACTGATTGACTCCACTTGATCTTCAAGAAAGTCATGTGCTGCTTTTCAGATATCCTTGAAGGGATAGAGATCAAGAATAGATGCTAATTCCCGTTTAGATAGCATATAATTAAATACTCTGTCTTGACATTCCTTCTTCAGCTCCAATATATGTAGTTCAAACAACTCAAGGCTTAGAGCCGTCCGATAATGGTTAAGACTCACAGCACTTTCAAAATTTTCTCGTACTAGACGCGCATAGTCGCCTTGGTTGAGTTGTGGTGGTAGTCCGTAAGCTAGGTGAGCTTCCAAATCATGTATACGGGAAAAGAGCTGCGCTTCTATGCCCGCGTTTTGGGCTCAAAATCCCCTTAGTAGATACTATTAAAATTTCATTCCCTAAGGCAAGCTAGCCAATTAAAGTTGCAGTCCCTTTTTTAGGTAAAGATCTATCTTAGGATAGTAGGTTCAAGGGATGAATTTTTCTTTACCTTTTTTGAGGTTTGAGTTGGAGTGCGCTGAGTTCCTCCCCTTCCAATTAAGTAAAAGTACCTGGCTCTTACAAAAAAGAAAGTGACTTCTCAAGAAGCTCTCTATAGCCTTTTTTTACTATGTGTTAATAAAGTGGGCAAAAGGGATATATATAAGCAGTAGTGGAATCAAGCGGCAGGATAGACACGAAAGCTATGGATAGGGATGAAATTACTTATGAAAGGAGAGGGATGAAATCACGAAATTTAATAGGATCTGGAGTTGTCGTTCTCTTTCTTTCCACCACGGTGTTAGTCTTTCGACTTAGTTGTTCTTCTCCTCGCGATCCAAAGGTGCGTTGCATCCAATGATCAAACGGTGAAAGAAAGTGTGCCATTCAGTAGCGTGTAATTCCTTCTTCCTACTAGGATTTGCAGTCCTAAGCTAAGCACATGCAATATAAGTTTGGAGGAAAGCCCACCCTAGGGAGGAAGCTTCATGGCATCTATCCAACTCTGTTCCGGGCTCCTTGATGTGAAAGGTGCTTGATGACCGATGTTGGTGCCATTTCTTCTCTTGGAGGAATGGGAGCTACTTTTGAATCAGCGTAAGGCTAAATTAAAAATGAAATAGGCTTAGAATAATTGGGCTTAAGCTGTCTTGTCTTATAGGTCATTTTTTCGGATTGAATCTTCATCCTAACATCAAAATACCACATCGAACAAAAGACATTAGCGAACATTGAACCAGATACCGTTGAGCTAGATGCCAGAACGAGTGATGATGATGAGGAGCTGATGACATTCTTTTTAGGGAATACACGGAGATAGGCCAAGCCGATTAGACGGAATTAGTGGTTTAGGTCTTACCTTGGGATTCGACTTGAGGGTGAAAGAAGCGGAGGCGAAGGAAGTGCAGCTATCCACAAGGAAGCTACTTACCTTCTTATTAGCAATCAAAGGGAATGACATGGCAATTAGCACAATCAAAGAATCCAAGTCAGAGGAAGCAAGCTAGCCTAAGCCCATGCAAGAAGGCACGATGGATCTGTCCAAATTTAAAGCCCGTCAAAGGTGGCTCCTCACATGAAATCATGCAAAGGATCCGAGCCCATCCATCTCCTACATGAAAGGATCCGAGTCTATCCAAATAGCCAGAAAATGACACCATCAAAAGGCCTAAGCCCATATAGCCTCGGCACTTCCAAATGATGTTCGTGCCCAAGTAGCTGTGGCCCATGATCCAAGGGACATGGCGATCAATCATGCTATCCTTACCTTTCAACCCGATTAAGCCTGCTGCAGTATACTTTCTCGGTCCCTTACCTTGATGCCTACGACTCAATTTCTTTTCCGGTGATGGTCCTGAAATCGCTTTTTCTTCTTCTTTCTCTTTAGGATAAAAAGTCCTTGTATGAACCTTGAAAACTACCAAGGCTTAGGTTTAGCAAATGACCATACGCTCTTTTTTTCGCTCCTTATTTTGGTAGTCTTGCTTGGATATAGAAAATTGCCCTTATCTCACATGACTAAGAAATAAAAAGAAATTTCAATGGCAAAAATGGAGAGGCTATTCATTAGTTATAGAATTGATTCTTCACGAACAGAAGACCCACAGAAGGTTACATATGACTACTTGGTGGTATCTGTCCTTCCCTAACCTACTTTGAGTCTCACTAAAGAAAAATATCGTATAATAGTTAAGTATGTGACATCCTTGCTTAAGTCGATAGAGCACCTTTCTTTTAAGAAGCGCTACTAACGTCAACATCATCGGAACTCACGACTTATTGAATTATCTATTTTAAAAGGGGTTGGTCTCTTATCGGGCCAATAAACTCTTTTCGGAGATCTTTTGGTATTCTTTTACGTATACGCTCTTTACTTTACTAAGGCGTCCCTTTCGTTTCAAGAGAAAGCAACGTCCTTCTAGTCGTAAATCAAGAAGTAGGGGCTTTCTAGTGCAAGTTGAGTCGGTACTAAGGTTTTAAATCATAACATAATTAGAAGAAAAGTGGTACAAAGACGTTCATTTTTCTAAAGTCGACCGGAAGGATTCAAGATGTTTATCCATGTTCCGGTATAGAAATTCAAGTTTAGTTAACTTAGTGGTTCGGTAAACCAATCCCGCCCTTCTTCTAATAACAGATGAAAAGACGCGTGAAACACTCTTATTTAATTGAATTGAAACCTTTCCAATCTCTCTTAGCTCAGAGCCTATTCTCGATTCATTCCTTCCTTGCTTCGAGGAGGTTCTATAATAGTCTAAGAAGGAGAGTATAGAATAGAAGTCCGCCTGATCACTAAACCTAGCTCACCAAGCCTTAGGGGTGCCGTGGATCTTGGCATCTAGAGTTCGGCTTTTGCTTTAATAAGTGACATCTCACTCGTGCGCTTTCTTCCCCTCGGCATTTAGGATGCTTTGTTCGGCAATCGTGTAATCGTAGGAAGCGGTAGTGACTACCCAATGGGAAGAGAAAGGTGACTTCGCATCCGTCAAGAAGCGACTAAAATTAACACATGAAAGACCTTTTGGACAGGCTATAAAGTGGTCTATAACGCTTACGAGTTCAGTTATTTCTGATGAAAAACTCGATATTAGCATCGTAAAATAGAATAGAAGAGAAGAAAAAGGGATTGAATGTCAATGCCTTTGTTGCTAAAGAATGGAGCCAAAGGAGATCGTGCAAGATGCGCCATCAAAAGCCTCCGTCAGCACTTGTCCGATTCTTCTAAAGAAGCACCCGTGTGAGACCGGATAAGCCGATGGCGTGGAAGGCTAGCGAGCACAATTCTCTAAGAGGTTTGTCTCTGAGGCCGACTCGTAGCACCACCGATCTGCATTAGCGGGGTTCGCGAAAGACCGAAAAAGAAAGTCCGGTAGGACGAGCTCGATGCTATTTACCGTGAAATAGGGCTTCCTTTCCATATCTTACCTGCCCTTCCAAAGGAGCAATGCGTGATCACGGATCAACTTCCGACTTGAAAGACTTGGATGGCGTGCACTTTGTTTGTCGCACTACTCGATGGTCCGTATCTATTGACATAGATAGGTGTAGTGTCCCTAGGGCGTGACATCCGCTCAAGTGGTCTTTTTGCGAGAAGTTCTTTGTCCCTTTACTCGGGTTTACGAAAGGTGTAAAAGCGCAGCCTAGCCTAAGAACAACTTTTAGTGCCCCAAAACAACAATCAGCCCGCTTTAGGCGAAATCCTTTCCTTAGCTTAGGTTATTCGATCGGACTTTATCGATCTGAATGATGCTTAAAAGCGTCTTTGTCTTAGTTTCAAGTCGACTTTCTTTCCGTTGTTGGGTATGAGCACTGGTCTTAATTGTGAACGAATAATCCGAGCAATATATGTCCCTAGCTCGGGAGGGAAAAAATGGATTTTTCATCGGTATCCGGGCGGAGGGTGTTTTAGGTGTAAGGTGAATCGGCCCGGAGAACTCTTTCTATTTGGACTAAGGGGCTCGGTTGGATTTCAAAGTGCGACCCTCCTACGAAGTATAGGGCACTCGTTCTTGTCAATGGTCACGGCTCGTGCGATGAAGTATAAAACCGTGGTTTGGCAGAAGTGCGATGGGTGAAGAAGTCCCGACATGAGAGGTAGCGGCACACTCGGTGTCATTGTTGGGCAAAGCAGGAATAAGGGAATGCTAGACTGTCTATTAAGCAAGCACAAAGCGGGTGCCATTCTGGTTTGGTGAGGAGTGAGGCATCCATAGTATAAGAATCAGGCAAGCCGTATTTCGTACCCTTGGGAAATAGTCGGCATTCTTCTCCTTCAATGCCAGTGGATAAGTACGCAGGAATGCTCTTTTTTTCATGTATGTGGTACTTGGTCGATTACCTGATTGCACTAGTCTCATAGCCATAGCCATCTCTTTTCATTAGCATCCCGCTATTAGCAACCCGTACTTTAGCAAGAATCGAATAAGGGATGCCTTCCAGGGAAAGGAAACAGATGTGAATACACTTCAAGAATACATACATCTGGAGATAGGCCATTTAGATAGATCGATTCCAATAGCGGTTAATCTCGCAAACTACCGAGAAGCCGACTACATAGGTAGGGGGCGTGCTGACATGCTTGACTTTCTCAATTAATGAGCTCCGCTGATTCGAGCATTCTAGCAATACAAAGGCAGGGAATAGTCAACAGCAGTTTAAGGTTCTAGGGGCTCCACCAGGGCACGGGAACTCTTCAACTGCCCTCTTAGACGTGAGCGACCCATAGACAATGGCGAACTCACTCATAGCAACATCTTCTTCTATAATAAAGTACTTTGCTCAAGCCTTCTTCGCTACCTCCCCCCCTATCGGCTTCTTCTCCTACACCCGATATTTAAAGCTGTTGGTGTTATCGCTGCTAGCCGTTCCCCGTCTTGGGCCCCCCCTCTCCGATCGAGTGAAAGGACAATGAACCTTGCTACCTTCCCAACTGGAAACGGACGAACAACAGCGAGCATAGCAAGTTTATCCCGCATATAAAAAGACTTGAGAGGGTATTGAAGGAAATAGGAAAGCAAGATCAATATCCAGAACTCTAAGCTGCCATTGAAGCAATTATGGAACCGAGAAGCAAAGCACGTAACCCCACCGAGGAATAAGCAAAGACAATTACTCTTTTAAAAAAGTGCCCTACAAGGTGGTGGTTCCTTCCGTCAAACTACGCCGTGCGGCCTCATATAGTACGAATTCCAATCTAATGTAACCAATGTCATATTTAGTATAATTGGCCAAGGGAGACCTTCCCCTGGTGGAAACCCGATTATTTTATATATATAATAGCGCAAGCCGTAGCACGTGTAGTAACCGCCCGTTAGCTTCAAGCGTGCATGCGTTATCCTAATTAGAGTAGGACGCCTATTCTCGACGAGTGTTACCGGACTACAATAGTTAGTACCTGACTTCCATGGGAACTAACTAGACTGACTCGCAACTCGCATTAGTTATTAGTTAGTATGCCTGGAGAGGAGTTTCCTAAAGATATAGGAAAGAAGGATCTTGAAGGTTTCCAATCTTCTTTCTTAGGCATATTCGAGAGGGAAAGTCCAACTAGTTCCCTCCGGCACACTCGAGGGATTGGAGTAACTTCCTAGTTACCTTTCCTCTCCTTATCCTGACACAAGTGGTCACGAAGAAAGATGAAATTCTATGTTGGGTTTTTCTAAGCAGATTACAGACGAACGAGCACGAGGTAATATTGATTTGAAGCAGGCTTAGCTCTCTTAAGGAAGGAAAAAGGCGATACGGAAATTGTCCTACAAGCGCAATCCCATAACCTACATCGACCACTTTAGGAAGACGTGCTGTAACACCCCTAAGTTCGGTAGTGCGTTTTGCTGCTCCAGTGACCAGTGTTGTCCGGACAGCTAGGATGCCTAGAACCACACTTCAATGAGAGTGAGGAGACATAAAATAATGAAATAAAAGAAAAGAAAGTACAAGAAAAACAAAGGAAAAATGATTGCAAAGAAATGTGATCAAGTTAAACGAGCCGGGAAACCTAACGATGGGTGACCGCACTGGGAAGTCACGGCGTGGACCGTTGACTGGCCCTGGACTGCGGGGAACCCTGGAAAACATTTTTGGGACATAAATAGACCCTTGTTGAAGAATAAATATCATTAGAAATATCAAAGAAAAATTAAATAATTAGTACAAAGAAAAGTGAGAAATCGAAAAAGCAGGACAAAATACGGTGTTCAGAAAAATCAGGAATGCCACCCGAACAGGGGCATTATGGTCATTTGACATCCCGAAGTGTCTTTTGACCTAAATGTCCATTAAAAATAAATAATATTACACTTAGAAAATAAAATGAAAAATTAGTTTAGTGGTACCTAATGCAAATAACCAAAAGTGGAGTGAAAATTGTGTAATTAGCACTTTAAGCTTATAATATGATTTAAATGTGGTGAGTGGACCACTAGGGAATTAATTAAGGACTAAAGGGGCAGGTGTACACCCATTATACAATCTGCCATTTCATCTTCAAGCTTGGGAATTGCCATGGCCGTATGAATTTCTCCAAAAACCTCCATGGCCGCAAATTGAAAAAGCTCCATTAACCACCTTCATTTCACCTCCAATCACCTAAGTGGCTTCATTAAAAATGGTCTACACATCACAAGGAAGATATGGATACCAAATTTGAGAAGTTTGGTGAGGGTTTAGCAAGTTACAATCAAAGGTAAGTTTACATTTTTGAGAATTCCTTTGTTAAGTTTTGTGTGCATGTTATGGGTGTTGGTTTGGTGAAGGAAAATTTTGAGTTTGAAGAGTTATTGTTGTTTTCATTTTGGACAGCCATGAGTCACGTTTTTTATGAGATAGTTGTGCATATAATTGATGAGAAATAATGTTGATCATGGTAAATTAATAACCTA
Source organism: Hevea brasiliensis (assembly GCF_030052815.1). Taxonomy (NCBI): domain Eukaryota; kingdom Viridiplantae; phylum Streptophyta; class Magnoliopsida; order Malpighiales; family Euphorbiaceae; genus Hevea; species Hevea brasiliensis. The sequence goes on along the minus strand of NC_079497.1, from coordinate 85,791,484 downwards.
GTGAATTATTTCATGTTTATATGGTGATTTATGCACTTGGATGGGAATTGGTAACTTGGACAGCACTTTGATGTTGAAGGACAAATTTGGGCAGCCTTGGGGACACTTGAATAAATGTGTATATTCATGGGAGTGTTGGCAGAATTGTGGCATTAAGGAATGAAGGATATGTGTATGAAATTATTGTGTAAAGTGTATGTGAGAATTAGTGGTGTTTAGGTGTGTATGTAATGGTATTGAGATATTGTAAATGTGAATTATATTTAGTGTGTTGAGGGTAATGGTAATCTGCCCAAAATAATGTTAATGTAAAGTAGATTATACTGTGGTTAATGCACCAAAATAGATTGGTAGGGAAGTGAACCAAATTGCAAGGTATATGTGTGTTTGAAGTGGGGTGTGAAATGCATATTGAGGGCAGTGTACATTTTAGCCCATAACCTGAAATGTGTAACCTCAATTGGTATGAGACCAATTTGAGGTGAAACTAGGCACAAAATGTGCCAACTTTCATTGAGAAACCATACCAAAATTCTGCTTGCAAGTTGATGTGAAAAATGACCAATTCGGATTAGGTACACTTGAGACCTAAAAACTGACCATTTGGGCAGCAGTGAGTATTTAGGCCATAACTCACTCAAAACAGGTCCAATTGACCTGAAATTTTAACCATGAATAGTTAAGACCCATACCTACAAGTCTTATGAAGACACCAAAGCCCAGAAATGACCATAAGCAAGTCAAAAAGCTTGCACAAGTTCGGGTCCAAAAACTGGCCGAACCAGAGTTGACCAAATTGACCTAAAATTGACCTAAAATGGTACCATTTGACCAGCAATAGTATAATGACCATAACTTGGTCTACTTAACTCGGATTGACCTGAAATTTTGCCCCGCGTGCAATAAGACCTAGATCTACAAGTTTGTAGTTTCGACCGAGACCGAAAACCGAGGAACTAGATCGTCCGGTTAGGTCAAACCAGTGTTCCGGAATCCAGCAATTTGCATTAAAATGCACTAAGCAAGGAAGTGACTTTGGTAAAACATACCAAATCTAAAACCTTATCGAATGTGACATATTAACGACACTAAAACCTAATTTACCTAAAACGCAATGAGGGTCGGTATATTAGGTGACTTAGTGAATAATTGAGTTCAGTGCATTATTTACCAAACCCCATCGATAGAGACAGTTTAATTTGGTACTGAAACACTTCAAATTGTGTTTCTCAGTTAACAAGGACTCAGCAAAAGGGACAGAAATCGAGTCAAGACCAGAGACAAATATCGAGAGGTTTGTGCACAACAAGCTGTTTCTTTTGAATTATTTTCAATGGAAATAAATATTGACTATTTGCATATGATTGTTTTATATTGAGGAAATTTGTTTGGTGGACACTTATTGATTGAAAAACATTGTGAATGGTTTGAAATCGTGAAAAATTGTTTGAATGGTATTTGATGGATACTTATTGATTGAAAAGCATCGTAAATGGTTTTGTGGAAATTGAAGTGAATTACGAATTGTGTTGCCATTTTGTGAATGAAATTATAACTTTGGAAATTTATTGGATTCTTACGGATCATTTGAATAAAATGTTTGGAATTGTTTTGACTCACAATTGGCATGACACTGATAATATGTTCCTCCTCCATTAATGGGGTGAGTGTGATTATTCCTCCTCTTTGACTTATTAGTCCAGGGTGAGTATGATTATGTTCCTCCCTCTTTGACTTCCCACCGAGGTGAGTATGGATGAGTTCTCATTATATAGCTAGCTTCCTCCTCATTGATTTCGATTATTGGGGTGAGCATGTCTTGTCGTGGTGTACAACACGGCATATATGGAAAAAATTGTGTCATGGCCTAAATTGTGTTATAGATTGGCAACACTGTATTCTTGATTATTTGATCGAATTGTGTTATTATGTATTGTGAGATTGTGAAATTGATTTAAACTCTTATTGACATATACTGTCTATTGAATTCAACCATGATCGACTTATTGAAATTTATTGTGATATTAACAAATGGAGTTTAAATTCTTGTTGACATTTATTGTCTTGAATTTAACTATGGTTTTAAGTATCCACTATTGATATGATTTATGAATTGTGATTTAAAATTTGTATTTGGTAAATGTTGTGCACCACTGAGACATTGTCTCGTGATAGCTTTATTCTTTGCCGCAGTAGAGAGACAGAGCAGGCGTGAGCTAGGCCGCTAGTATCGCCATGAGAGATTTTGGGTATAGTGAGTATACCACATGTGGCATTTTATCTTGTAATGTATATTCACTGTATGTATATTTTGTTCTTGGTTTTGAGCGATTGTAAATTTAAGTTGTCTGATAAAGTTGTAAAATAATTATGAGTTATTTGGCTTGTAAAAATTGTGTTATATCTTTGTATCTTAGTCTTTGAAAATCACTGTGGATTTGACTTGAGAAATGTGTTGTGTTGATAAAAATGTTGGAGTTGAGATTTGAAAAAATATTGAAGTGCTTTTTACAGGTTTTCTGAAGAACTGTTTTGTCCAAAATACAAATGGCACCTTGCCAAAATTTTTATAGATATTCCAAATAAATCAAATGAGTTAGTTGTTTCACTTCAGTTCACCAAAGTCTTTCACACCTGTAAATAGTGCTCACCACTGTAAAAGAAGTAAGAAAAGTTTTTAAAATCCCTTGTAGTGTATTTAATGGATTATCAGTAGACGGAGTTGGTAATTCATTAGGTATACTACGGGATCATGTTATGCCTTATAGAGGGGTAGGGTGTGACACGTGCTGGGCGGGAAGACTAAGATCAAGTTAAACAAGATTTTGGGACTAGGGGAAATAGGTAATCGACTCCTTTTCATACAACAATATGCCAACCGGGCTTACTATACGGAATAGAAGACCTCAAGACAAAGCAAATTTCCCCGAAAGCTTGGAAAGCGGGAAAGCATTCCACCTTACAACAATACTTGCGTAGGAACAAACTCAGTCCTCTCTTAGGGTGACGAGGGACAAAGCAGCAACCAATGAACCTTAGCCGACTTCAAGCACTTCGAAAGAGACTAAGCGCTGACCGATAGGATTAGAAGGAGTAGGCGATGACTGATTGAGAGGCGGATACGATTTTACTCTTTGGTGAAGGATTAGGACTTAGGTGGGCGGCTTAGCTTAAGGGAAGGATTCTCCTTGATTTCAGTCTATTTATTGGGTATTGGTAATTTCGTAGATAACGATTTTCCGACAGACATAGCAATTCTCTCCTGATGAGGGTTCCCCACATGGCTATTCCACATCAACTGAAAATGAGAGACCAACTGAGACAGAATAGCTAATAGAAAAAGAGATAGAATGTCGTATCGTAATGGAATAAGCTTTAGATCGCTCGCATCAATAATGGGGCACTTAACTCGTTCAACGAAGAAATCGAAAGCTAGGATGGAATACAAGACTTAGCCGATTGGAATCCTTATGGACCTTCTACGACTAAACGATAGGGCGTACGGAGAGCATTAGCGTGATGGGGCTTCCCTGCGGGGCTCTTACACAGAAAGTCAAGAACCAATACAAGGATTAGGCCCTGGACTTCGATTAGATAGATTTTCTTTCTACTGGCATTAGAATGAAAGGATTAGGCGATGACTCAAAGGTTTAAGTGCTATAAATAGAGGTCAAGGCTATATCACACAAAGCTATAAACCGGAAAATTCAAAGGCTCAAACAGCTATTGAAAGGTTATAGGAAAAGAAATGTATCCAGTTTCCTTAGATATCTCAGGTGAAAAAGGGTCATTCTATCCTTCCCTAAAGGACATTCACTCAGATTTGACCTTATAAATAGAGGTCAAGGCTATAAACCGGAAGAGATTGCTCAGGATGAGTGTCTGGGCAACAAAGCCGAGAAGGGTGTAGTCAAGGTGCGAGTTTAACGAGCGAAGAGAGTGATTTGGCCCATAGAAGCGAGGATCTGGAAGAGAGGGTTGATCTGGGTCAACTATGGCGGTGGATCGAGGGGACTTGTTCTGATAAACAAATGACTCCAAACAAGAACCTCAGGCAGCCAATCCTAAGAAAAGAGGTGAACTGAGAAGAGCGATAAAAGTAAGCATTCAGTGATGGTCTGTGACCTTAAAGGTGGAAGATCCTCCTGGTTCTAACCACCTGAATGAAGAGTGGGCGAACAAAATGCAGAACATATCGAGAGATGTTGAAAAGAGGGGAAGGGGAAAGTCAAAGCCAAAGAACAAAAGACAAATAAGGCTGCACAAGACGAAAAACGGAGGGAGCGCTAAGGTGCGAGGGAATGTGAAAACAACAATAGTTCCACATGAAGGTCCAACTATGGAATGGAAGAAGGATCGGTAAAGTCGAGAAGCGAGAGAGGCCAAAGATTATATAAGAGCGCAAGAGGCGATTTGATTGGCTTGGTTGTGGTGGCGAGCTTAGCTTAGAAAAGGTTAATTCTAGTTCCTTTCGGGCAATGAGTGGAAAGCCCTACAAAGTAAGCCCTCAAAGTCTTTAAGTTAAGGAAGCCGAGTTGAGCAGAAGATAGAGTTTCAGTTCGGTGAAAGCCCTACTCCCATAAAGTTGGAAAGTGAAGTTCAAGTCTTTGAAGTCAAAGAGAAGTTTCTTATTTACGTGACCGCGAGTTGCAATAAGTACTTTAAAGCTCAACAAGGAAAAATACAACCTTGCTAAAGCGGATCAGGAAAAACCTTATTCGGGCGTGAGCCATAGCACGAGGACTCTCGGTTGGTCGTAGAAATGAAAGAGTTAACAGTTTTCGCTAGTGAAGCTTTAAGAGATAGGGCAAGTAGTCTACGACTATCCTTGCTTTGTTCTGGCTTTCATAGTCAAAAAGAAGTCGCTTTCCCCCTTCCTTTAGGATGAATTCCTAATGCCGATCCGGCCGGGAGGATAAAGCGGGAAGTGGGATGAGAAGTGTCGACAAGCGTTCGAGCACATCAAAGAATGTTTGATGAACCCGCCTATTTTTGTTTTGGTCCCGACGCGACTGAAAGCCTCTCATTCTTGTACTTATGCATTATAGAAGCGGCGATGGGCTATATGTTAGCAGATGGATGATAAGGGAATCGAGAGGAATTTATTTACTATTTAAATTAAGTAAGAGGATGTTGGCTTATGAGGAGAATTCTTCTACGATTGAGAAGACTTGCTTGGCATTGGTATGGGTTACGAAGAAGTTACGTCATTACATGCTAGCTTACTGGTTATCATTATCTCTAGGATGGATCCGTTGAAGTACTTGATCCAATCAATCGATCGATCAAGAGGCTAATCTCTTTTGTTTAGGCGGTAGCTAAAAAAAGTCCTCGCTTTCTCTTGAACAAGGGAAGGACAAGATAGCATTAGCTTCAATTGAACAAGCTCAACCTTGAAAAAGAAAGGGGGTAGTAGAAGAACCGTTGAACGCTTCAACTTGGCCTTTGAAAAGCGAAGGTGGGCAAGAGATGGGCCAACTTCTGCCATGCCATGGTTGAAGCTTTAAGCTCTGAGACGGAACTCTTTTTAGGTATTAGAGGAGAGAGGACACCACTCAAGACTTACGGAGCGGTAAGGTTCAATGCCTAACAAAACAAACGGCCAAAAGCAAAAAAATGTATGGTGAGAGGAGAAGAAAAGAAGCATGCATGGAGTGCAGCCGGAAATTATAAAATCTATGAAAAGACATCTAAGGCTAAGAAAGAATTCATGAAAGTTCATTCTTGAGAGAAGTGGTGATCTCGTCTTGCTTCTTTGGGAGAGAGGAAGCTTAGGACCACCTTTTTCAGCCGGATAGCGGCGATCACTCAAAGAATGAACACTAAGCGAAAGCGCCGAGAATGAGTACCTATCCCTTACGGAATCGAACCGTGTCTTCGACATGAAAAGACGATGTCCTAACCATCGGACGAAAGGGACCAAAAAGCCATTCTTCATATACCTCACTCAGAGAATAGAAGTGGTTGGTTTTCGTTCTATACGCCATTCACGATTTCGTTTGTGTTCATGTTGGAGATTTCTAATGTGAATTTGGAGGGTCGTCCTCCCTTCCTACGGCTTTCCTCACCTACCTAGTGATATGCCAATCACGCTCCTTTACTTTTTTTCGATCATAAAGTCCCCTGATCTCTTTCTTTGTCTTTCATTCCCCCTGAACAGAATACGTAAGGCCCCGTTCTTTCTAATTCAAAAAAAAAAAAAAAAAAAAAGGGCGGGGCGGCGTTTGAATTGTGGAAGGCCTATGCCAAAGTGAGAAAGAAAGTACGTTAAGGTTACGAAGTCACTTTTTTGAACTATAAAGAAAGGGAGGCTAAGGGCATACTTTGTAAGGTCAGCTGATTAATAAAAGCTTAGGTTATGAAATTGCTTAGCTGTTAATTAATTAATTAAGTAGTAGTGAGGCATCGATGCGGAGTTGCGTCACCGTAGATATAGACTAGGCTAAGGGACGGACTTCATCTCTTCTATTCTCTTTACTTACACCTTAAACTTCCGCTGAGTCTAACGAGGCTTGGGTGCGGAGCCTTCCACTGTGGACCGCGACTACGCAAAGGTAGAACACCATAGAAACTTCACTGACTTTATCATAAACCTTGATTTCGCTACGCTCAATAAGAATCCAGAATAGCGGAAATCGGTTCGTGTTCCGCTTCCAAAGTAAGTCGTCATTGCCCAAGTGTGAACTGCAGACGACTCTCCAGTGATTCCATTCCTTCTTTCTTGACTTCTGGGTCAACCCAACCCGCATGGGAAGAAGAGGGTCAGCCAAACAGCGGGCAGCTCCATTTTTACATTTCTTGAGGCGGACCAATTAGGCATTTTAGAAAAGGGAAGGAACTTCTCACCGAAGGCGAGGGAATGAAGGAGGCGGGAAGCTACCGCTTCTAGAATGCAAGCTTATCCTTTACTTTTTTTTAGAGCTATTGAAATAATAAAAAAAAAATTGTTGGATGAAGTAATCGGAGTGACAAATGGTTACGGTTGCGGAAACCGGAGAAAGTCAGGAACCGTCGGTTACCTTTTCAATCAAAGTAGCGACAAGCCGAGTACTACGGGGGAAGCAAAGCTTCGTAGATAGCTTCACTTCCTCGTCGCTTCTTTCTGGCGACTAGCTTCTCAAGTGGGTGGCTTGGTAAGCAACAAGCTACCTTCAGCATCGGTAAAATCCCTATCAATAAATAATAGGCCAGAATGGTGGGGAAGGAGGCCCCCCCTACTTCAATGGAAAGAGGGGAATCGCCGTTTCACAGCCGTTCCTCTACAACTACCTTTCGCCCAACATGATCACAAACGAAGACAGAGAATTGCGTAGATAGGAGGACGAAACACCCACTTGTCCTGATCGGAACGATTGAAGAAAGAAAGAGAATGATGGCCCCTTTCAACCAGGGGACATCGTCGAAGAACAATATCGGGGACAAGGTGAGAACCTTCCGTTAGTTACGCCCTTTAAGTGTTGGTTCTTCCATATTTAGATATGGAGATAGATCCAGAGATAGAGATCTATATCTAAATATCGATAGATGGATATATTGAGAAATGGATATTGATCTGGTTTCAAGATCTATGAACAAGAGAGATCCCTAAATATCCATTTGAAAAAAGAGATGAATAAATAGATAGGGCGGAGCCAACTGAAGGAAGGTCGCATTAGCGCCCCTGCAATCTTTCTAAAGTAAGAAGCGCGAAACTTGACTTTGAGAAAGAAGGGCCTTCCATTATAATATTAGTAAAGGCGCGTTAGCCTATCTAAAGGGGCTTCTTCAAATATCCCATAAAAAAAAAACAGGGGCTTCTCAAAGCTTGTAGTTTAGGGGTGCGTAGGTTTGGAACCCTATACAAGGGGCTAGCGCGCAATGGCTTTCTCTGAGAGGGGCTACCTTCTTCAAGCTTCGCTTGCTACTTTTCATTTTGATAGGAGTAGTAGGTTCTTGCTGCTCGCTTGCTGTCTACTAAACGAGCCTTCACTGCCCGCCCGGCCCCGTTTCTTTAATCTTAAGTAAAGTGAAGTCAAATCAATGAAGTGAACAGCCCAACCTCTTTGTTTGAAGCTTTTCCAGAATGTTACTTGTTGAAGCTTTGCTTCCCCTAATTCCAAAGCACAACAATAGACTTGCAACTATAGTATAGGAAAAAGCTTCTCTTTGATAGCGGTCATAGGGGTTCGTAAAGGATCCGATCGTAGATAGAGATCAAACCGGGTAGGGGCGGATGTAGCCAAGTGGATCAAGGCAGTGGATTGTGAATCCACCACGCGCGGGTTCAATCCCCGTCGTTCGCCCATCAATAAATGGACCATTTGTTACGGAGACACAAGACAAACCTAGAAAGCGTGCCAGCTGGCATCCTAGAAAAGGATCCTGCCTTAGAGCTACTCTGCTTGTACTCCTACTGAAAGCTAAGTCCAATTTCGCCTTTGAGCTAATTCCGGTTTAGAAGGAGTTGCAGCGAGCGAAGGAAGTTTCCATCAAAGTAAGTAGCTTCTGAGAAAACGAGGGGCATCTCATAGTTCCTGATAGGCGAATCCTTAATCCGGTCTTGCTTCTTCCGCTCTTGTAGCTTTGAGTTGAATTGGAGTTCCCACTCTTAGAGACGAGGGATGCAGGAGTTCCTCGTATTAGCTAGGCGATTCCCTGCTGTTCTTTCCCGTTGTAGCTAAGCGATAAAGTGAGCGAAGCCACTGCCGCCAAGGCGGCGGGCAAGCCTTGTTCTCGGTAGTATAGTATACCGCGTTCGGGAAGGAAGATGCAATCCAACGAAGGTAATACCATACCAGGAAAGTCGCTAAGAATGAAGCTCGAGAATGGAGCTAGTGCGGCTAAGAATTAGACACGAGAGATGAGGATAAAGCGGCTAATGCCAAGACGGCATAGCTAGTAGCTGTCTTTGTTGTTCCGGTTAAGCCGACAAGCGTTGATCGTCATCCCAACCTAAAAAGTAAATCCTAGCTCTTGCGGCTAATCCTTAATCGGAAAGCGGCTAGAGCGGTTCTCGCAACACCATCCGCCCGGTAGTAGCCTAACTAAAATCAATCCTCTTCGACGGTTTTCTCATTCTCGAAAGCGACGATCATACCGGCGATCGGCCTTTATATAAGTTGTTCCCGCTCGCTTCTACATCCGATTTTGACTCTTTAGTTCTTTCCGGTCTAGCTATTTGAGCTATTGTTCTTCTGGCATGCCGGATAGGCGATTCCATAAGCGGTTCGGCTAGTTAGTTCTTTTCGACTTGAAAGCACGTCTTTCATCAAAGCTCGTTCCCCTCTTCCAAGAGCGAGCTAAGCCACGCCCTAAGGCCAAGGGCGTAAGTGAGCGGTAGCCATGTGGTCTAGCTCTTGGTGTCTTTGTTGCAGGCTAGTATACGATCAAGACTTCGATCCCACGCGTCACGGTAAATCGGCCTAAAAGTCAATCCTAGCTTCACCTTAGAAAGAGCAACCACGCGCTTTGATTCCCGCCTAAACTAAGAAGAAACCCTCACTCAAGCACCAGCTTTTATTAGGAGTTAACTTATAGCTTAGCTCTTTCCGATTATCAAAGCGTGGCGTGACGGTGAATCCTTAACTTAATCCGGAGTTGCTAGCTTCGTAGCTTAAGCGGGACAGAAGGTACTAAAATACCAGAAATGAAGATACCATCCCAACTTCCTCATCAGAAAGGATGTTTCACCAGACAGAAATCCTCCCAATCCGGTCTTTTCAGAAGTATTCGTAATTAGACTATTTACATTCTTCTCTCTCCCACTCTTAGATAGCGAGGATCAACAAGCGGCTCCCGAGTTCCTCGTATTAGGAACGTCTTGGCGGTGTAGCTAGTCGACGGTTCGTTGTTCCCTTGTTGCCGCGGCGATCGGTATACGTCAAGAAAGAACTCTCCTTCTTCGCCGCTTTCCGCCAAACTTAAAAACTAACCACGGCTTTGAAGTTCCTTGTTTTGAAAGGGAGGGTGTGAAGGAACCAGGAGTAAGCGGCGGGCAAGCCGATTATGAATTGAAAGTAAGACTTGGCTTTGACTCAAATCCTAGCTTTTCGCTACTTCTTAAGCCGTTCTTTGCCGGAACTCCGGGGCGTTGTTGTATTTATTGTTGACTGTAATTCCTGCATGTGAGGTTTATTGCGGCTAAGCCATTTCGATCGTTGAATTCGAGTTCCCACTCTTAAGCGAGGATACCGCCATGCCGGTAGTTCCTCGATTAGCTTTCCGCCTAAAAACTAATTCCTCGATCGGTCGCTAAGCTCAAAGTAAGGATATCACTCACGGTTCTTGTTCGGATCGATGAACCCGTCTATCCTAGCTTCAGACTCGCTTTTATTCCTAAGTTAGCACCGGCTCTTTCAGGTTTGTGATTGTAGCCACCGTAGGTCTTTCCTCGGGGAGGGCGAAGTGAGCGTCTGTTGTTGGCGGCATCCTAACCAAAAGAACTAGCCCTTTCCTTGCTTCCTGCTTTTAGAGAGGACGAAGAAAGTAGCTCTTGTAGCTAAGAGTTGATTCGTTGTTGCGGTGTAGCTTTTGAGTGAAAAGTAGCTCTTAGAGACGAGAGGGATAATAAAGTAACTTAAGCCGCTTCTTCTGCTCTTCCTTCTTAAGCCGGTGTAGCTATTGCAGCTAAGAAAGTAGTTCTTAGAATAAGTGGAATAATTCCTGCTTAGAATTCAGCTAATGCAGCTTAGAACGAAGCTAATCCTTAATCCGTTGCTACTCAAAGCTTAAAGAGGAGCCGGCTAGTCCCATCTACGAATAACAGGAAATCCAACAAAGGAAGATGCCATACCATGAAAGGAAGGTACTAACCTAAAAGTACTTCCCTACCTGGAAATCTTGCTTGCTCTTAGAGTTGAATTAGAGTTCAGACTGTAAATCAATCCTTGCTTCGAATCACCTTGACTTGAGGAAGAGTGGAAAGGAAGTATGAAAGTGACGGTGTTGTTCCCCGCTTTCAAAGTAGTTATGCCAAAAATACGGGGTTTCTCTTTCCTCGGGGAGGGAGAAGCTAGCCAGACGTTCTTAGTTAAGCCTGAAAGCGATCGCAATCCCACCCTAAGAAAGTAAATACAGTTGGAGTAGGAAATACTCAAGTAAGAATTTCAAGTAAGACTCAAATCCCATTCTTTCAATCGTTGCTTGAATGCCTTAGTCGGATTTAACTTATAGCTCTTTCGGATAGTCGATTCCTTCACGGGAGGAAGGAAAGACTTACTAAACTAAAAGACTAAAGACTGGCTTCCTTCTTGCCTTGGCTCCTAGGACTTCAACCAAGGAATGGGAAGATAGAGAGACATAGACAGGGAAAGAAAGAGATACAGGAAAGCTAAGGATATAACGAAGGGCTATACTCTTTCTTACCTCCTGCTAGCCCTTCTTAAAACCGAAGCGAAAATAACCCATAAAAAGCACCGATCGCCCAGAGGACTATTATAAAGACAGAGACGCAGATGGCCTACTTTCTTGCTTTCTCGCCTTACTACGCTGAGCTTCGCTTTTAACAATCTCTACTATTCTTGGTTAGACCGACTTCTTGGTGATTTCATTCCTTCCCGCTTCCCCCATTCCGTGTCTCCAACCGGCCATAGTGAACTTAGATGATTCATCCTAGCTTAATAGGGTTTTCGCCTTTCCCTCGTCCATGGGGCTAGCCTCTTATCTGCTTTCATAGGCTATCGATCCTTCACCTCAATTTCACAAGCAATTGAGTGGCTTAATGCTCCTTCTTCTCCCATTCAATGCTAGAAGTGAAAGGACAGTAGGTAAGGAAATTTCTTTTCTCTGAAGAATGTGATCCCCAATCCCTAATAACTAAATTGCGTACATAAGAGATAGCTGGTTCCTCCTTTCTTCTCTAGTATTCCCTGCTTGAACACAATCAAGGCTTTTTCGTTTCAACTCCCTATCTTCCAATCTCATGAGATGCAACTTCTCTTCCGACTTTCTTGACTCGTCCCTCCCCTCCTGCCGGACTACCTGTATCGGAAGGCATTCCATTACCTGAAGTAAGGGCACTTGAATTTTGATCCTCAAATGCCGTTGACGTTGCCCTTTAGCGATTGACCCCTTAGGCTGAGGACCTCCTCACCTCATCTCCTTTTCATTCTCTGGCCGATGATAGCTGATGGAACAAAAGAAAAACTAGTGTCTTGTGTGCGCTTGCTGCTGGCTTTGTTCTCAGCTCAGCTGGAAATCAAGGGCTTTCCGACCCCTCTTCCTATGCGCTCATTGAAATGGGGTTGTCGGAGGACTTCTCCGATTATAGATATTAGAAAGAAGAAATTCAGCTTTTCTCCGACAGTTGATCCTCCCCCTTGCGATCAAGTGGCTGCTTAGTGGCGTTCAACTCTTGTTCTTTTTCGCTTCTTGAAGAAAGGGAAAAGAGCTCTTCAAAAGACAAGAATTGCTTAGATAATCAATAGAGTGGCTGTTGTCTATCCAACTCTTTCTCCTCGTCGGTGAAGTGGCATTCTCTTTCTCTTCTATTATAGTGTGATCTTTCATCAACCCGATTCAAAGACGTATCTTTTGAATCGAGTGGCTTGTTGAGCTTACCTCGATCGCATTTCGTTGACTCGTGATTCAATGGACTATATGTGTCCGGTTGAAGTGGATCTGAAGACATGGCAGGGCGATGATGACTCATCTAATTCCGTCGTGCTTTTAAAAATCTCGCTCAATCACGTAAATAAAGATCGGATAGTTAGTCTTCCTCGCGGTGAGGACGCACCTTTCTCGACATCAAATTCACCGATAGCGATCGATTAATGAATGGCGGGTGAACTCGTTCTCCGATGAGAGTTTCCGCTTTCAAGCCGATCGGACCTACAAGTTCGCTTGCTGGATTGGTTGGGATATAGGTCGGTGTCATGGGAAGAAGGTGAATCAATGGTAGAACAAGGGCTTCTTTCCCTCTTGTCGATTGGTTTAGTTGAGCTCAACCGGGTCTTTCGCAAAGTCAAGTGATTGTCTAGTAGAAATAGAAGATCAAGCTCGGGTGAACACTCATAAATTCAATGAAATCAGGTGCCATTACACTCTCTCCCAATGTCATATGGAGTGGCTGGTGCATCTTCGACATTCAGATAGGTAGCCCATTTCACGATGAGAGATATAAGATCGGGTTAGAACGAAAGCTAGCCTTCCTGATCTTATATATGCTATTTATGTCAGAGGCGCCCAAAGCTAGAAACAAGAGAGAGAGAGAGGCTGGACGGTGAGGCAGATAAAGAGAGATAAAAAGCAGCATAAGCAAGATTTCGAGTAGAATATTCAAAGCTTTTGAGTAAGTAAGATGGATGAATTTGGAAGCAAGTGAAAGAACTAGTTGCATAGATATAGAGAGGGTGATATGAGGGTTTTAAGATCGGTTTTGACATCGACTTCGACACAGCTATAGTGACCCGAATGACGGGCTATAGGTATCTAGGGTAGTAGCCTTAGTCTTAGCATGCCAAGGTAGGTCTTCTTTTTCTTTAGGTCGCCTAGATCTCTTGCCTATGTAGTAGGCTTATAAGGTTCTATAGTCACAGCGGTGGTCACCTTTTTTTTTTCTTTCTAAGTAGCCTTAGATCAGAGTAGGTGGATGTTCGCCTTTAGACCTCGCCAGTAGAAAAATGTTCAAATTGGATTGAGTCTAGCAAGCCTTTAAATGCAGGAATATGGCATAGGTATGCGATCCTCGATGGATAAGATTAGTCGCCTTGAGCAGGCGATTAATAAATTGAGTGGAGACAAGTATGATGTTGCAGATCTTGATAATCTCTCCCTATACCTATCTGGTTTGTATCGAGTGTATCGTCCATGTATGTCTAATCTAACGTAGGAGCACCTAAAGCTATGACTTGAAGAATATCCGTAATGGAATGCATCTCCTTTTTTGAAGAAAGGGGCGTCCAGGACATCTTGTAAAAGAAAAGCTAATGCATCAGTTAAAACCAAAGTGGGAGAATAAGCTAAGCTTTCTTTAATGTTAAGTTTACTAGGAACCTTTTCAAAGTTTGAGTTCCTAGATTGAGAAGATAAGCTTCAATCCCATACCATACCATACAATACATCTAAGGTCTCGTTAAAATAAAAGGCTCGGGCCACTGCCACTCCTCTAGTGAACCAGTCAAAAGGAAGTCTAGTTATTGCAGTTGCGGAAGGTAAACTCTTTATCTTGCAATAAGACTCAATTCAATAAGGAAAGGTCGCTTGGAAACAGAGTTCTTTCCTTCTACTCCTCACTCACTTACAGTAGAGTAAGAGTACGGAAAGGATTAGCATTGTTGGTTGGAACTTCCTCGATCTGAGTTCTCTTGACTTCAAGCAGGAAAAAACTACCTTAACCTTTCCCCAGTGGGATAGAATCGAACTCTCAATCCAGGCTTAGACCAGCTCGAAGCTATACAAAAGATCCTTCTTAGTAACATAAGCCAATCCATTCAATGGAAGGGAGTAAGGGCAAAAGCTTCTTCCACTCTCTAAGGAGAAAGTATAAAAACTTCTTGCTACCCTCTCCTCTCCCGACAAAGTCACATGCCAGGCTTTCAACCCGGCCTCCTGTAGGTCTACCAAACTAAAGGCCATCTCGCCTCTACCGACTCAGTGTAGCTAACCATTTTTCTTATCCTTTTTAGTCTGAATTCCTGAGTCCGAGCTAAAGAGCGTGAGAAACCCTATCTACACCTAGCCTTTGGGGCTAGCCTTCTCCAGCGTCTGGAAGCCAATCGTTAACAGTCAATCTCCCTTGAGTTGACTTCATTCCCGCATTCATTCTAGCGGAACATTGAAAGAAGTGCCCTATTTAAATTTAAAGAGTATCTTCGTGTCTTTCCCTTACGGTCTGAAGCAACTGAACGGAGTCCAACCTCAAAAAGGGGACATCATCCCGAACCTCCTAACATCTCTTCTTTATCAGTCACATGCCAATAACCCAGCTAACTCTCAAACTCAGTCAGGAACATAGAGAAATTGAGAAGCTCCGGATCTTTCTAATGAATTTACATATATAAGAGTATGAGTCCCCTGGGTTAAGCACGCTAGCTCTTTAGTAATAAAAGAATCCGATTACGGAGAGAAGGCTTGGCTTGGGTAGCTTTAGTGGAAACGAGAAGAAGAAAATGACTAGACTGACGAGGGCATTTAGGGCGGTGCAAAATCCATGAGTGTAGAAGGAGCTAGAATAGGTGAAGACTTAGTTCTTTAGGGTCCCGCTTCCTTTAGGGGACTTTTCCAATGTTAACTATGCTCGCTTAAACAAAAACCAGCAAGGAAGAAGAAGACTCCAAAACAAAAGCCCAACAACTGGGACTGAGCGCAATCTGATAAAGGAATTGAATTGTGCTTATGCCGAGAAGTCTTTGACTAAAGCTCGGGCGCTAGCGTCGTGTGAGACAATTCATTCATAGTGGACCCGAGAAAGGGGATGAAGTCCGGAAGGCGACGTAACAAAGTTACGAGCATCGGTACTTGCGATTACAAGCTAAAATCACACGTGCTATAAATTACGAGCCGATAGGCGAACCCCTACGAGAAGAGTTTCAAGCGCTCGGAAATCATCGATTACCACTCTCGACTCTAAGAGTTCGATTTGAATGGTGAGTGCTATTCGTGCGAATTTCCCTCTGGATCAAATGCATTCTCTCTATATATACTATATTTGTTTCTTAGCTTTGACAAGTTCGCCTTGTGCTCTTCTCTTCTTCACGGTGATAGTTGTTTGCCTTTCTTTCTATAAGGTGCCTTGGCTCTTCCTCTATTGAAACTGGAAAAATCTTGTATAGTAGGCAAGGAAGGACCCATCTGAAATCTTGAAAGAAAGGTAGGGTGGGAACATAGGATAGGGACATGGCTTTCACTCAATGGTTAGTGGCTCATATGGAATAGGTCTCTGCTTGCTCCGCTCTTACGGAAAGAGTCCTAATCCTTCCATTCTGTCTACAAAGACATTCTTTGATTCAGGCTAAGATGCTTTATCTCTAACTAAGAACTAGAAAGGGAAGGGTAAAAGCCCTCTGATAAGGGAAGAAGATAGGTAAGCCTCTCTTCTATCTAAAAAGGCCTTTCTGCTCTTTCCTTCGCTAATGATTGATTCGTCCTAATGTCTTTTCTAAATGTGAAAAGTCGACTTTCTGGTCTCTCTCTTTAGGGTCGAGGTAAGCACTCAAAGGCATGCGCGTGAAGAAAGGACTTCCCTACTTTTCTAGCTTAGCCTACCTCGCAAGTGGCTTTCGCTAGGGCCTAGAACTAGCAGCTCCTTTCTTAGGCTCAAGCAAGCTATATCTTCGTAAAGGGCTAAGCTACCTTGACCGAAATTTGGACTTATCGATTGTCCGATTCAGGCTAGTCTTTTAGTTATCTCCTTTCATTTCCTTTTCTTATTTAAGGAGGAAAGAAAGTTCCTTTATATGAGTTAATCTAATTATCTGAAAAAGTTAGTATAGTAAGCGGTGAGTTTCAAAATGAAAAAACGATGGCGGTTAAAAGCAAAATTAAGATAGTTTTTAGGCACGTGCCTTACGTAGGGCTAGAAAAAAAATCTTAGGCAAGCGGTAAAAATATACCTCTTCTTTCTCTCTCGAAAGGAAGGAGTTATAAAATACGAGTAAAGGTTAGAGAGCAAGCTATGCAGTGTGAGATATAGTAGAAGTTGTAGTTGAAATGCTTCTCACCTTCCATTCCACGGGACTAGATAGCCATAAATGGGCATGCAGCCGAGGAAGCGGATGATAGACGGCGAAGCAACTCGGGTTGATGCTAGCTCATTGGATCCAAGAGAGGAAGCAGCTAACTAAACCTGTGGCAACACATTAAAAGAAGACGCGTGAAGCCCTTGGCATAGAAGTCGTGAAAGAATAGGTCTTTGGAGGAAGAACCGTTCTTAGAGTGATCGTAAACGCAGATTGAGTCAATCTTCGCCGTGGTTGAATCACTAACCGGTGGTAGTCTTTGGATTACTCCTATCCGCCTGCTCGTAACCCTTGCTTGGCTCTTTCCTGCTCTCCTATTCTAAATGAAGTAAGGGTGGGTTCGGTGGCGACCTTAATTCGGTCTCTCTCCTTCCTTAGGCGGTCCTATCCGAGGAGGATGGGGTGGCCAATCCAAGAGCGAGTTCCACGGCTCGGCCACCGCTTCGATAGAGCGCCATCATCCGGAATTGGCAGCTGGTAAGATTGGTTCAATCGGCATTGACATGACAAAACTGTTATAGAGAGATCTCGTCTATTTGAGAGGCCAGGTACCTTAGAGGGGATTCATCATAGGAAATATATTGAACGGGATCCGTTCAGGAACGTGGAATGTTGGATGAGTTATGGTATGGGGGGGGACTGCAACCTCTCGCTATTTCCGCAATCATCCGAGGAAAAGGATATCATTACGGGACCGCCCGCGATGAAGAACTCAAGGAACCCCAGATTGTAGAACTTCGTCCTTTTCCAACTCGACTTCTTCCACTTTTGGTTGGCATGATCGGGCGGGGAAAATAGGGTTCGAACCCGCGACTTTTGGCGTGACAGATCAAGACTCTAACCGTCGAGCTATTTCCCCCTTTCGTCGCTACTTTGATTCAAAAGTAACCGGTAGGTTACCAAGGCCTATTAGTTTACAAAGTCAACATCGGAGAGTATTCTTAACAGCTGTACTAATGCCGTTCGCCTTTGGTACTGTCATAGTATGATAGTAGAAACAAACGGCTCTGCTCGCGACGACTCGACTCAAACGAGGCCCGCGCCACGCTCTATCTATCCGCTCTATCGGCTATCGGTTGGCGCTACGATACTTGATTGACAAAGGCTAACACTATGAAGTGATCGGTGGCTTGTGTAGCCAACGAGTTGATCGTTAAGCTACACGTTGGCGGAGCAAGCCTACACTAGGTGAACAATGGTTACTACTAAATGAAATAATAACTAGTGGTGAAAAAGTACCAAAACAATCAAGCCTACATCCCACTACGGAAAGTTTCCCTGTTACTATGAACATGAGTCTATTTTTGTTCTAAACTTTAGTCAATAGGGTCAACTACACAAAAGTGAAAACAAAACTAAAAAAAGCTATTATTGGGCTTGTTTTTTCAACTACTATTGAAATCTTGAAGGTCGCCCTACCACTCTCAAACTCACTACTAAAGAGTTGGGTTACGAAAGTCAGCGCGCCTTTGGTACTTGATGGGGCTTGCATACGAAGGGCTTGCGGGGCGAACGACATTCTGTTGTACTACTAACAAACACTAGCTGTACTACATTAGTAGCGCCTTTTGAATCAAATAGGCAAAACCTTTCCGAAAGGCGAACAGCCGGTATTGCAAGCAAATAGAGAGCCTCCACCCGTTTGAGTCGCGTTATTATAATTAAAAATAGATATATAATATTCTATATCTATCTATAAAGAATAAGATAATCATTTTTTTTTATCTAATTCTTCATTCCATTCCTGGGAAGAGGAAGAAGCAGATAGAGCAAAGGCCCCCTCTTTCCGTCTGCTCTTCCCGAAGTGAGCGAATTGCATGTAGTGATCCGTAGGGGCTTATAGTTTAATTGGTTGAAATGTACCGCTCATAACGGTGATATTGTAGGTTCGAGCCCTACTAAGCCTACCACCCCTTCTCTTCACCCGATACAAGGCAGTCGAAGTCCCCGCCACCCCACAGATCTCAATGACGGCGGCACTGGAACCACTGCTGCCGCTCCCCGAGCGCGCCTCCTATGCTTACCACTCACCCACGCTCTTGCGGCATGCCCATCGGGCAATACGGCTTTAAATGTCGTGAAGCGGTGGCGTATTCGATCGCTATATTCTCGCGATAGCAAAGGTTTAACAACGAAGTTACGGCTTCAGGCGAAGAGCGATAGCGAAACCCTTAAGTCTTATTGTTTTGTTCTCGAACAACAATCATTCATTACGGCCGGCCCGACCAAAGACTTCAAGCCCAGCCCAGCCCGGGCAAGCTAGATTATGGAACTGATCTGACCGAACTGGGTCTAATGGAACAAGATCTCGATCTCAATAAGGAATTGGAATCTGGAAGGGCCGGCAAGAATCAATACGATAGCGAGGTTCATCCTCTAAGATAAAATAGATGCGAAGGTTCGGATCGAAGTTCTAGGCCCATGAATCTCGAGAATCGAGCGTGGGGATTGAAGACCCTACCGCATTCCAGCCCCGGGGCCTTTAATTGGTCCTTTCTCTCTCCTCTTTCACCAATGAGTGGTGAGTTTCCTTTCTCTCCTCTGGGTAGGTACCTCTTGGATGTAGGACTTTGTTCCAACAGCTGCCACACGTGAGATCCTGATCGTCTTCTTCCCAGTGTTGTTGCCTGCTACTGGGCGAAGGAAGGAAAGATTCAAACTAGGACTGGATAAGGTCAAACTCTGGGCGGGCTGCCAGGTTTCGCCTACGCTACGGTTTCACAAGATTGAACCTTTTTTGTGAAACCGAGTTCCAGAGCACGAGGGAATGGGCTTTCATTCCCGGGACCGCCTCGTCTATGTACTCGGCGCCTCCCCCGATTGCTTGAAGATGCACGCACGATATGATAAAGGGCCCTGGGGAGGAACCAATGAAAAGCCAGGGTAGAGCCTCGAGCCGCCCCAGCGAAGATCGGCATGGGGCTGTTGCTTCGAGCTCATCAACATGTCGGACCACAACCGGCAGAACCCTCCATTACGCACGAAGCACGTCTTCAAATTCAAAATGGATCTAATTGCACTTCACGCTCCGCCTTCTTCACGTCTTTTGGTCCGCCACCCAGAACTTGGCTGAACCATCAAGATACATGGCAGCCGTATTCACCGATGTCTCCTCGGACGTAGTTCGACAAGCCGCTCCATATTAAAAAAGTCTTCGATCCTTAGCATCTCGAGTGCCAACGAATGCCTTTGATTTCGCTTGATTCGAACCATCTCCGTCGAGCCTCTTCGATGGCACTAGCCTACGGTTTGTTCCCACTAGCGATGGCTTGGCCTAACCTTTGGCTCTGATACCACTTGTCACGGTGCTAAGTCCTTCAAGCCCACAAACCGCGGCACCCTGTTAACGGTCCATTGTAGCAGTAAGTGAAAAAGCCCTTTCTATCTTATTAGTAAAGCCTAAACGTCCTTATTGAAAACGGATGCGCTAACGAGCAACGGCTTTCGTGCGCTCAATCCGTTGCTTGT
Organism: Hevea brasiliensis; assembly: GCF_030052815.1. Classification (NCBI taxonomy): domain Eukaryota; kingdom Viridiplantae; phylum Streptophyta; class Magnoliopsida; order Malpighiales; family Euphorbiaceae; genus Hevea; species Hevea brasiliensis. The sequence continues at coordinate 85,771,361 of NC_079497.1, read as the reverse complement.
TCTATAGTAAGGGCCTTTTCTTGCAGGATGCGGGTGTGCGAGAACGCCCAACCTATACAAGGGGTTTCCGCCTTTATTTGGTCGTCTTTGCTATGATGTAACGTCACGATCGTCCCGGCGTGAGATGTATGGTGTAGGGCCCCTATTTTCTCTCCCTTAAAGTCCTTTATAGATTTAGTCGGGAGTAGAGCGTTGGCTTATTCGGCGCTATATCACAATTCATTCATTCTCGAGCATAGTTGTTCACGAAGCGTGGCATGGGACATCTGTCGTGGCGGGAGTCAACCATCTGAGCGAGAGGTCAGACCAATCCCATTCATCCTGGTCCAATCCGAACGGATCTTGTTGAATGAATTGATCCATTGTTGTATGCCCTAGTTCTTAGTGAATTTTTTCTTACTCGGACCCGCCGTACTTCCTTTGACTACTCCTGAGAGATATAGTGGAAACATTTTGTTATGGTTGAGAGTGGGGAGTGAAAAGACCAATGCAGTAGAGAACGACCACATGAATCGGAATCCACAACTATTAAGACAGACGACCGAGAAAGAAAGGCTCTACGTTCTCCAAGTGGTTGATCTTAGCGTGCTAGCTGCTGCTTCATTTCGTATAGTGATAACGCTTTCTCTTTCTTAGCGCTCCGCCCCCAACCTATACAAGGTTGGGGAACTCTGGTTGCGCGGCTTTCTCTTATCTTATAGGGGTCTATTTTCTCTGACTTGACTCAGCTTGACCTACTTAACTCAGCGGTTAGAGTATCGCTTTCATACGGCGAGAGTCATTGGTTCAAATCTAATAGTAGGTAAAACCGACCGAAACACCTGCTTTTGCCAGCATGACAGCAAGCACGGACTAGCAGCAAGGCTTTGTAAGAGAATGACCAAAGCATCGGTTGCTTCCACTTGTGGCCTTCTTCGACCGCCTTGACACCTTAATATCAAGGAACCCCCCCCCCCTCCGTAGGGGAGAGATTTTTCTTTTATCTTTATCTTTAGAATTGAATTTCTTTCATTTCATTTATTTCTTTACTGAAAGCCTAGAAAGCGTACTTACTAAGCTGCCTTAACTTAAGTAAGGAAGGAATTCTTTTTTATCATACCTTACCAAAACCAAATAAAGCTTTTAAGGGTAAAGGGAAAGAGACAGAGCCTATTGTAAAGGTTGTAAAGGTAAAGGCGTCTACCCTCGCGAAGTTTCGGGAGGAAAGAAAGTCTTTGTGATGGTAATAGCTCTCTTCCTTATGAATAAATTACCTCTACCTTTACTTTAGAGAAGTTCCAGCAAGCTTTTACTCCCCTCCAGTAATTCCTGTTGAATCAATAATTCCTAAAGTTTAATGTGAATAGGAATCCCCTCGAGAAAGAGTAAGCTCTGATTCAACTAGACTTGAGCCTTAGAGTTTAGTTTAGACTGGGCATGTCCCCTGTTCCTTTCTTTTATTCGGAATTCTGTTTCTTTCACCGGCCGTATGAGCTGCTCCCTTATAACTTATAAGTAGCCCAGCCCCTCTGCCAACAGTTGAACTAGCTGCGCTTACGCCGACAAGACGGATAACCCTGACAGTCTTTCCAAACCGGTTCTTTTAAGAAGAGCTTCAAGAGACTCCACTCGGGAAGTTAGGTAAATAACCTTTCTTAGCCTTGTGGACCTGGTGAGGTCCAACTCCCTTTGCTTCAGAAAGGATCACTGCGGCAATAGAAAGAAAATGGAAATGCCCCCTCATGCCACGACCCATTTCTTTGTTTGCTTGCCCGTGCATCTTCGATGATTGATCAAGTGAGTCTTTCTTCTTCTCTAAGGAGAGAATGAAAATGTATCTAATTCGGAGGAATATCCGCTTTCATCTCGATCGCTAAACAAGAGAGTAGTCGACCCTTTAATCGCTTTTATCCTATCCTTGGATCCTTAATCCTTAGCGGTTCCCTTTCTTTCTTTTTAGACCCATTCTTTCTATCATGAAGAATGAATTGCCTCTCACTTCTCGTTGTCCCAGCTCCGTCATGGATGCTGTGACTGGGTCTACTTCTTACTTATTCGATGCCATTCAACCACACATCTTCTCTCCCACAAGTCCGCTTGCCCACCAAGATTGGCAAGGGCAAGAGCGAGTCGATGCCACGTTTCCTAAATGAAAGCATTTACCTCGAGCCGGGTGAGGAAGTCGAAGTCACCGAAATACCGTCTGCAGTATTAAGAAGAAGAGGGTTTGGATTGCATTTCCCTTACTTGGGTCTTTCTCGCCTTTCTATACTATGACTTTCCTCGTGAACTAGTCAATTGAGTTAGCAAAGAGAAAAGTCTATCTCAAACAGGAAATGTGCTCTATGCTTCAACCACCATCTTTTCCTGTGTTCTTTTAGTCACCTCTTACCAGTGGTGGAAGGTGTGAGATCCGAATCACTGTCTTAGTGCGCTTATATTCTTCTTGTTGGATGTATCACCGGAGAGTTCTATCCGGAGCAAGGAAGGATAAAAACAATCTCGAAAAAATAGTAAGAGGAAGAATAGGTTGTTCTTTCCATGCTTCATCTTACATAATTACATTCATAAGCGGGCATGATAGAGCTATATCGGATACAACGGTGTTGGCATCTTAGAGCGGTAAGAGAGCTTTGCGGTGAACCAATCCGAAAGCGTCAAGTACCAATCCCATCGGTCGTAGCGAGTCATTCCATCGGTGTAGAATCAATCAATGAAGGAACTAATCGCTAAAGGGAAGGATGGAATGCTTTACGTCAAGAAGAAAAAATGGATGAAGTGAATCCTGCATGCCAATGAAAGGTACTTTCCAACAAAAGCGGAAAAGCATAACTCATATCCTGTGCAGCTAAGATCCATTGGATTGGAAGGCCCATCCGAGTTCTACATTCGAGATAGCTTATCGTAGAATCGTTACTAGTAAACATCTTTCTTACGGAATGAAAGACTTGCTTGACCAGGAGAAGATTGAAAGAGATCTTTTACGATTGGATCCTTCTTCCATTCTTGATTTGTCGATAATGCCAAGCATGGCATTGTTACGCTTATAGCTAATTTTTCAAATTTAAATTAAGCATAGAGAATGACATTGAAAGATAAGCTATATTTATATAAAGCGTATTGAAACTTTCTTTCTTGATAAGCGAATCTGATTAATAGAAGGCGATGCAGTCATGCTTGAACCAGGCTTTGCTACGCTTTCTGGATCAAAGTAGTCTATTATAGATAAATTCTATAATTGATCATCGACTAAATCAATGCATTACCACATTGTAAACATGGTTAATGAAAGAAAGATTATTTCATCATCAAGTCATCTCTCGTGTTCTAGTACAATTCTTTTTCAATTTCACATTCAGAAGGCTGATCTATCGATTAATGCCTAGGTTCATCGTCCTCAAAGGAATCGGAGATGCCCTTTCTTCTGTTGGAAATCCGATCAATGAAACAAATTGGAATAAAGTATTAAAAAGAAAAAGTCGTCGCTAATCTCTTAGAGCTGGTAAGCCCTAATCAGCGATAGATAGGTGGAAAGAGCACATAGGGTATTTGTCCGAAAACCTATAAACCAAATAGGTCCGATGTGCACTTTTCTTTTGGGCACACGAAGAAGAGCTTTGGATTCGATTTCCCGGGCAAAGCCAATAGTAAGGGTTCGGGGGAAAAGTCCTCTCACATTCGTTCGAGTATCTTCGCTCCTCTCACTCCCAGTCTATCTCAATTCCGTAAGAGCTTCTGTAGATTTTTCCGGTTACTGTAAATAACCAAAAAGCAAACCAAGGCTCTACTGCTAACCAGTCTTCTTTCCCTACTCCTTCTCCCTTATACCACCACCTCTACTCAAACCCATCTCTAGGCGCCAAAGAATATTTAAGTACCCCTCCCATACTATTCATTTGCTTTCAAGTCTAGTGGAATCACGTATGATAGCTTTCCTTTTAGTATGGATCACAAAACACTATTCTATTAGGTCACATGACGAATGGGACCCCCGCCGATGGCATATGAGATGTGGATGATGGAGCTGGTTCGCGTAACTGCGAGACGATTAGGTTCGTCCGTGACGCTTCTGGGCGGTGCCCCAGATCCCTACGAGCAGAGGATGATCAAATTCGCTACGCCCACCCTCCGCCCTACTTTCGACCTCTTTCCAGCGCCTTTTACAGATAGATAAACTTCTGGTCTTGCCTAGGTTTATGGAAGAAAGGTTGATTCTTTGAATCCGATGGTTACTTTTTTTCCACTGCAATCGTCTGGACATGGTGCAATAAGAAGAGAATTAGCACAATAGGAAAAAGAATTTCTTATTCTCATCTACCTCTACTTCACTCGAATCCCTAAGAGTGATGTGGAGAGATGAAAGTGTGGGTGCCCACAGTGGCGACTCCACTGGGGATAGAAAAGACTCCAATGTGTCCATTGCTTAGAATTGCAATTGTGTGAAATTCTAAGCAATTCTGAGAGTCATTGGACCCCACGGAGCGGTTTATGGATTCAACCCATCTTTTCTGGGCCTTGAATATTAAGCCCAATCTGTGGTTTTGTCATACAATAAGATCCCCTTTGTTTGGACTCGTTAGGTTTGGCCCATTACCTTGAGTGAGGCCTAATGTGTACACCTCTTGTCATGAAGATGTGATCTTATCTACTGATGGGTCTTGCTCTAAGCCCAATCCTCTCGTCTTAGGGTAGGATATCCATAAACCTTAAATCACGGGAACTTCCCCTTTTTGGTTTTGGTTGACAACCTATGTTGGGCTAACTAAGCCCACTATCCTAATAGGTCCCTCTTGTGTTGGGTTAAGGCTCCACCTCATGTTGGGTTAAGGGCTTAGTTGAACCCAATTTCTTCACTTGTAGTCTAGGGCTTTGCTTGGCATTGGGCTTCGATATAGCTTGCTTTCCTGGTCTTGGATTAAACCTCTACTCTCCTAATTCAGTCTATAGGCTTTGGTTTAGGTTCAATCTTATAAGCTTAGCTTAGGTCCATCAATCAATCTCTCATAAACCCCTAAGCTGAATTTATATGGGGGCCTTGTGTTAGGCCTAGCTTGTGTAGGCTATCCTTCACACCTATGGTTTAACTCATAAACTTGAAACTCTTGGGTCTTTAATTCGGGCCTTCTTGGGGCACCCTAATGGTAGGGCCTGTGAGAGGCTTCAATCGTGTTTTATTGGCTAGTAGACAGAAGCCTTCTCAAAAGAATATTCGAATTGTTGAGCTAGAGATGCTTCTCGGTCTTTCCTCTCCTTTTAGTCGAGTTTTTTTTCTTTCCCGAGCGAGAGAACGTCAAGGATAAGAATAAGCAAACAATTCCCGAGATCTTGGAAAGGCTCTCTCTTGTCTGCCTCGTTGCTAAGACTAGAGTCTTCGGGAGGTTTGGATTCAAAGATGGGCGTAAACAGCTCTTCTCTTTGCATTGCGGATGGATGCCTGGAGGAGCTGCTAAAGCAACCGAGACCGTGAATCAATAGTAGTGATATCCACATCCCCGTCCCCTTCAACTACTATGCATTATGCTCCTTGAAGCAAGGCCGATTCCATCCAGAAGAGCGGATAGGTTGTTTACTTACTTTTGTACTAGCGAGCGCATTTGTGTGTTAAAGTTAAAGTTAAAGGGGTACTTTTTTTGGGCTGCTAAGTAGAAGTATAAGCTATAGGCGAAGGCTTTCGCGCCTTGCTGTTAAGTAAGGTGGAAGCTAGCTACTTGCTTGTTAAAGAGGCTTGATCACGGCTATTCGTAGATCCGAGTTACGCCTATAGCCGATTGTGCTACTTGAAATCGTTAGTATCGGGTATCTTGTTATCTAATCGCGCTTTAACGACACCGTAGTGGCGGTTTTAAAGATAGGATAGCGAGGCATGGAAGCTTTCGCTATGCTATTAGAGGAGAGTTATCAAACACACAACTTCCACCTGCACGTAGTTGATTGGCTTAAAGAATAATATAACGCATTCTATCGACTCTGGATGTTGAATTGCTTATCACCTATAAACTATGCCTTTGGAGTGAAGAAAGTGGCCCTTTGGGGAGTGAAGAGATGAAAGGGAGAGTTTCAAGCGCTTACTAGTGAGCGAGGAGGGAAACCGGCCTGGTTCAGCGAAATAGCTTCTATATAGAATAGAAGTTCCACATCGTTGTGACTCCTAGACAAGAGTCCTATTAGAATCCCGCGGATCAAAGGAATGCGAAATGCGTGGCATGTCAAATGGACCTTGTGTCGATGGCGAAGACGAAGTCTAGTAGTCAAAGGACCATGGTACTTTGACTCAATGGATGAGGTGTGCGTCAGCGATGGCGTTGAAAGTGATGTGTCATAGCCACGTTGGACATGGATATATGTCCGAGAGTGAAGCATTTGTTGGTGGCATGAGTTGTTATGCTAATATGGTGAAGTGTTGTAGCTTATGGGCGACTAGACTAGCAGTGCGTGAAAGCTGCGAAGTCTTTGGCTTTGTGCTTGGACACAGATCGAAGAGATGGCTCGATGATCCGTGATGCACTCGGTGCCTAAATTCTAGCGCATGTGTTGGGTTAGTTTCATGAGAGACGGGCCAGCGATCTTGGGAATCAAGGGTTTCGGGTTCTTTCCCGCTTCACTTTGATATTCGGACTTGAGCTCATTGATTTGTTATTATATAAATATTCGCTTTGGCTTTTATTCAATTACACTCACTCCTCAAAGGAGAGGCAAATTGAAATTCAATTCTCTTTCATTTGAAGTCGGTTGAAGCATCCGTGTCAACGGTTACGCCACTCCTGAATCTTCCTGGGCGCCTAAGCCTTTCACCCATTACCGTTGAACAAGAGCAAAAAGAGTCGATGAAAAAGAGTGACTGATTCAATAAGAGAAAGAAGAGCTAGCTACTCTAACGAATCTAATGTCGCCCACTCAAGCTATCAAGCTAGTCGAATCCTACCGCCTTACTTAACCTTAACCACCGGAGCATTCGATAAAAGTATTCTTACAAAGAGAAAGCGCTGACCTCTAGTCTCGATTTGACCTTTCTTCCTCTACTGCTCGTGGCCCATAGCCACGTAAAAGAAAACGAGGATCGAAGTCAAGTCTCCTCCAAAGGCTTGGTTCATCAACTAGTTATATTCAAAGCAAGACATCCAAGGCGGGAACCAGGTCACTCATCTCTATCAATGCAATGACTTAGGTAGGGGCTGCTCAATCCTTTCACTAAAAGGCCTTTTGAATTGTGCAAAAGCACGCCACCAAACCAAGAAGAAGAAGAAAAAGTCAATCAAGTAGTCACCTATTAGCAAGATAAGAGGAATCCTAGCCAATAAGTAGGTAAGAAGCTTCCCTTTAAGTTAAGGCTTGAACTTGCCCTTTCATAACATCGATTCGCCTAGAACGCCTAGCGACTATAGAATCCTAGAATAAGAAAGGGAGCTGGCACGGTCTTGCTTGAATTCATCTCTACAGATGTTTTCTCCGCTCTAGCCGCAAAGCTTCCCTTAACTTAAGGCCTCATCACCTACTCCACAGAGTCGAAACGAAAGGGAATCAAGAGCAAAGATAGGAAGCGCAGATAGCATAGGTCTTGACTTTGACGTTGGGACTCGCCCATTCCGAACTGACTTCAAACGAAAACGCATCGCCTAGGGAATAGAGAATCCGGAGAGTAGGGAGCAGGAAGACACTCGTCTTTGAAGTCACCCATCAATAAAGGGCACGGCTTTGACTTCTGGCTTGACCCGCCTATCTAAATCTAAGCTCGGCTAGAAGATTAAGATTAAGCCTATCAAAGTGATCCCAGAGGAAGAGAATAGAAACCGTAAGCCTATAGTAGATGAGTATCGGCCTGGTCAATCACCTAACTTTGTATAGCTTTAAGTTGTTGCATATCCGGCCTGTGCCAAAGCGATGAAGCAGAAAAAGGTTAATATATTTAATATTGGCATGCCCAATCAAAAGGCAAGCCGTAAAGGCTAGGCAGTGTTTCAAACCAAAGAAGGCAAGGTGCTTCCAAGCAAAGGTTCTCGCCCGCTTTCAATCTAATCCTGTTCAAACGCAGTCCCAGACGCTATCAAGAAGTGGTGAGTGGTGCCTCCGCCTCCATTACCCACTTTTTCCAATCCTAGTCAGTATCGTGCGAGGTGCTTGGCGTAAGTCGAGTTCGAGGCATGGCGCAAGAACCGTAACACGAGGGTGTTGGCTTCTTTCAAGTCGAAGGCGAAGGCTTTTGAAAAAGTCTTTTTTTGTCTCATTTTTTTCTATTTAGAGAGAGAGGGCTTCAAGTTCTTAGGAAGAGCCAGACGAGTCCTCACGCACGGTTCAGAGCCGAGCCCCAAAGACAGTGGGCTTAGGTCAACACTTATATAATAGCCATCATCAATTGGAAGCGGGCAAGATGGTGATGAATTGCAATTGGTCTAAACCTTTGACCAAATGACTTATTTTATTGCGACCGCCTGAATGCCCATACATACTAAGACCTTATTCACATCAGAGGAGCTACGGCGGCTCGAGGAGGAGCTAGGGCGAACCCAAAAGCCCAAGAACGGATAGGGCCCGAGCCGTAGAGTGACAAGGACTTTGGCAGACATAAATAGAATCCGCCAAAGAAGTCGTTTTCCAAATATATGCAATGATAGTGATAGTGGCTAGCTTCTTTGGCATCTTCGGTGCCTACTCCTCTCGCTCGATCACGATTCAAGCATAAAGTCACGAAGTATGTGATGAATTTGTCTTGGAAAGTGAGTAAGCTACGAATACAAATGCAAAACTGTGATTTAAGCAAATGGTGCGGATATTGTGATGTAATGAATAGGAGGTGCGGCCTTCTTTAGCTTCTTCCTTACATATGGATATGTATGGGGTCGCAAGAGGGTCGAGCTCCGGTCGAGTTGTCGACGGACGCCGCTATTGCCTTGGTCCCTCATGAGTGAATTTCCTTCCGACGGAATCGCTCATCCCTTGCTTGGTTCTCGTAAGTCTGCACGAAGCTTTCACTTTAAAATCAATCAACCCCGTGCTTTAGATCAGCTAATTGGGAATCTGAATCGATCTTCCCCATAAATTGGGATCGCCACTCATCCGAGTATCTCACATGGTGCAGTCCGCCCGATTGATGAAAGATCTCGTTTTTATGACCATCTTTCTTAAGCCGGGCTCGGCTACTAGAGCTCAAGGCTTTATTTCATCCATCATAGAATATCAATCTATAAATAGAGGTCAAGGCTATCTTGACCAAACCTCTATTATGCGTACTTCCCTCCAAATATATACAAGGTCAGTCCCTTGACCAAACCCAACAGCTTATCTTGCAGTCAACTCCTTGATAGGAACTTAAGACTAGAGCTCTAGAACTAGACGACCGAGCGGTGAAAGCGGTAGTCCTATCCCCGAGCAACCCTATGTTATTTCGCATGGACAGCGTCAATACTAGAGGAAAAGGATGCTAAACACTCTATTCCAGTTTCTAAACTATAGTTGGGCGAAGCAAGAATGTGGTCTTTTCTGCTCGATGCACCGAGTTCTTTCGGCATGGGCAGCAACCTTCTTTTCTCGTCGAGTCCTCGGATGGGCGGGTGAGAAACTGGCAAGGATGGATGCTTTCACTCGGCTTCTATTGATGATTGAGACGGAATAACTAGAGGTCCCCGGGTAAAGGGATTCTTAAGGACGTCCCCTATCCCTGTAGTGATGAATATATATATCAAAAATTTTGATGAATGAATTTTCTTGAATGATCGCTCCAACTATGCGATATGCCCGTTATGCTTACCCATATGCCTACAATTGCCTTGCTCATAGCCCTCGGGAGCGCTGGTCGCCACAGAGTAAGCCTTCATTTTTGTTCGACCTTTATTTAAGAGATAATAGGGCGTAAGGGGACGGCGACGAGTCACCCCACGCTTCGCTTCTCGCCTTTTGAGCCCCTTTCTACACAATCTCAGCTGTCTTTTTCCGAGGACGGGTTTGATCCTTTTCTAGCCGAGTTTTGTCTTTCGAGTCTCATGTTGAGTTTTGTCTTTCATATGATACTTTGTCCTAAGAACTAGGGTCGAGCCTGCTCGCTCAAGCGAAAGAAAGAGGAAGCTTACTTACCTCTTAGAATAACCAGATATAAGGTAAACTAAAGCATCGTCATATATGTCAGAATCGAATCCGTAAAATATCATTCATAAGAGAGTTTCTCACATAAATGAGTCCTCCTCAAGTCCTTTCGCACTTGTCGCCTAGCCTTCGGAATGAAAGTCGGTGCTCGGTTTGGATTTATAAGGAGCAGCTTCCTAACCGCTTTCCAACATCATCTTTCTCGCTTTCCAAAGCAAAGGTAAACGACTAACTAAGCAAAGCACTAGGTACTGCAGTCAGCCTTAGACAAGACAAGCCAATCATTCACACGACTTTATCTATATTAACTTTTTCTATAGCTAGTCCTATTGAGTAATGGAAGGGGTCGATGCGGTAGGCTCTCTATCTCAATCCGAGGAACCGAACTAGAGCTCGGGAAGAAGCCACCCTAAATCCGCTTATGAGAACTTCACTTCACGATTGACGGCTAAGCTAAGCACCAACTTCTGCGAGGATCGCCTCAAGGATAGGACTTTTTCTCTTACCAAGAGAGAATAAGGTAAGAGATTCAGATCGTGAACCTTACGATTTTGCTATCCGAGCAGCTTGGACGGCCTAAGAGAAAGAAAGAATTCGAACCCCTTGTTGAGAGAGCCGACCAATGGAATGGGACTTGAAAAGATAGAGGGGTTTTCCCAACTAGCCGAGAGTCTTTACACCGATAGTCTTTCACTTTTATAGTGCTATGGATCATACCTGCCGAGGATGAGGACATCCTTTTAATGTAAATGTAATCGTGGGTGGACATTAGTGGCCTTCTCGCCACGAATACACCGGGTTAACTAATGCCTTCGTATAATATCGGAAGGGAGTTCTTATGAAAGGAATGCCATCTTTCGGACTTAATTAAGTTACCGATTGCAGACTTTTAAAGTACTTATGGATATCTTGATGGCGAATCTGTGGGGTAAGCCTTTGTTGCAGTTGAAGGAAAATTTGGCTTATTAGAGGTCCCATGGCTCTCTCACTCATCTCTCTCTATGAAAGAGTCTATACAAGGGAAAAGTCCTTAAATGCACATTACGAAAATGGAAAGCAAGAGAAGAGGGCAAGCGATGCATCTGTATTCACATATGATGGTTGGTGTCTATTCGTTGTGAAAGACTAGTGATGGATTTCTACAACTAAGAAAGCGACTTACTGACCAAGAAAAGCAACCTCCATCCCGAGCGATGGATGAGCCGGGGTGAAATCACTCGATGCCTTCATTGAACTACTTCCTTAGGAGAGGATGGCCTATTGCCTATTGGGGGAAGCAAGAAAAGGTATTCAGCAAGAAGTGGAAAAGATCCTGCTATTAACGAGGAAATTCATTGGCGAGACCATCACACCTTTTACAGTCAATTCAATAAAAGAAGTGTACTACGAAAGAGGAGTTCTTTGACTCGCGGTTGATCTTTAGAAGATTAGGCACAAGTCTGAGGCCAGAAAGGATAAATCAATGCAATTGAAGCAAGTAATGGAAGCCCCAGAAAGCAAGGTGGTTATTCTTATTAGTATTAGTAGAACTCGGACTCTTTTCTTTATCCTCAATCACAGGATTAGAAGGCACTCTACTAAACATGGATTGACTCTCTTGCCCAAGCATTGCCGCCCACGACTCGGTTAACTACTTTGGTTCTTCCTTACCTTTTCCCTGCAGCAAAGGGGTCTTAGGTCTATTGTTTGACGGGAGTAGTAGAGAAAAGGGGAAAGCTCTTTCTTTTCTGATCAAAAGATATTTTTTTGACTCGCTATCGCTATAAAGGTTACAACCGGCGGCATTCAAAAGGAAGGTTATTACATAAGTGATTAGAGCGATGCCCCTTGCTTTGCAAAGAGTTGAGTTCTTCCTCTTGAGCGCAGGATAGCCACTGACTCTTTCGATTAATAAAGATATAGGGACAAGCCAGAGCCAAAGCCAACGTGTCAAAGTCAAGTCAGGTTCAGCAATCGACATAACTGGTTCAAATACCAGAAGCTAGGTCATAGAAGGTAGATTCGATTCGACAATCTTAAGTAGTGGAGTCAGCCCTTTGCCGAGATACGATATTGTCAGCCTCAGCTAATCACTAGTTTCTGAAAGAATAATATCGTCAAGTCGGAGAGGAAGAAAGGAAGAAGAATGCCATCATAGAGGGATCAACATGTAAACTTGAAGGGCTAGGGAACTCCTTTAGCTCCAGAATTCTTTAGAATGAGAGTTAGGGTTGATCGGGGGAGCCTTACCTCTTAGATGACCCAAGCAAGTCAGTAAGCTATTGGATTTTGATTGGATGGATCCTCACCCCGCTAATCGTAGTTACTAAAGGTCGAGTAGTAGACGGCGAGGCCCATCGTTATAATCAGGAGGGATATGTCCCTTGCTGCAAGTCATCTGGTGGTAAATATCCATTAGATATCCGTCACCATCTATTCTAGCTTATGCTGAGACCTTGACTTCTCTTTCACCCTACCCTCCGCCTTTGCGCGCATTTGGTGTGCTATTGAAGAAAAGAGCATTTCTATCTAATAATATTGTAGATAATCACAGAACGCTTCGCATTGGCTAGCTTGCTTGGCCGCACACATATAGATTCAAATAGCCCAATCAAGTCGATTCCGTGGGTTATCGGGACATAAAGGAGCTATACTATAGAATGCAAACGAGTGCCGCAAATCAGTCCCTACGCTGCCTACATGGCGACTTGAGCACTAAGAAGTCAAGAAAGAAAGTTATCAAGGAGTGACGAACTCGGACCCTCAAAGCTTGCATTCTTTGCTTGAATTCAATTCCGAAAACCTATTCGTGCATTTCCTGTGGTAAGGTAAGACTCGCATAAGCTATGACTCGTGCCTAGCCTTTCTAAAGGAATGCTTGTCACGACTTTCAATCCCATTGTTCACAGCAGACATGATCCAATTCATGACGATAAGAAGACGCTTCTCATGATGATAGGCGATAGGTAGCAAGAAATCTCGTTTCATAATAACCGCTCCGTAGACGCTCGACTTGTAAAGTAAAGAGAGCCTAGCAAGCTCGGATCGCAGACACTTAGCTAATCGGTTCTTCATTAGCCTAACTTAATTCGGTGTCAAATTCGTTAAGCGTGGGATACCGCTCCTCGTTGGAAAAACCACGCACTATACTTAACACATCGAATTGGACCTAAGGGGCTATAAGCTCGGGCGATGTTGTGTGCTTTCAAATAATGCCGCGTCGAGGGATGAGTTCCATCTCGTAAATAAGTGCATGCGCATACTCTCCTCTGGATCAATTGTGTGGCAAGCCGGCAGATTCGCTACTTCTTTTCTTCCCTTCATTGTCACCTTTTCACCTTGTAAATATAAATAGGTGGTCTCTCCGGTTGTGTGGAGACTCGCTACTATGGTCCTCATGCACCCTTCCACGTCAAGCTCCATTATAATCGATACGATCGACGATCAAACTCTTATAATAAATAATAAATAAAATAAGACGATCGATGCAAGCGAGCTCGCCAAGAGTCGTTGAATACCATTCAATCATTCAAAACCGAATGAGAAGTAGATGAGTTTATAATGTAACAAAGAACCCATCTCATCTAGCCTTCTGCTCAGCAAGAGAGGCATCCATAATAGGTCTTTGTGTCATTATTAGCAGCCGAGGATGAGTTCGATCCATTAGGTTCTTCGATTTTCGAAATGATGGAAATGAAAAAACAAGTTCTAACTAAAGAAGCCATCACCTTTGTAATTATTCCTAAGTATGGAATTAGTGATGCCCCTCTTAATGATTCCCCACGGTATTAGAGGAGCCCCAACCAACTCTGCAAGCACCATACCAAAAAAAGAAAGGTAAGAAAGAGAAACATAAGAAGAAGAAGGAAAATGACAGACGCTAAGAAAAAGGTATCGGCAAAGATATGATAAGGTGGTTTAGGCACGTGGTTCCATCATACTTGTCAAAGTAAGGAACCAACAATTGTTGAGGGATGGTTACGTTAGGGACCTACCATAATTCCAGGGCGTCCACCGCCCCATCGGTATTGGTTCCTTCAAATGGCCCTAAGTCTTTCTTCTAGGAACTCTAGCGTCTCCTTTGACGAAGGATCCTCGTATAAGGAGAAGGAGGATTTATTTTAAACCCCGATTGTACCCTAGGGTCGCTTGGTTTGAATGTCGACCCGTTGTGACTCGTTTTATTTAAAGTGGATAAGGGGAGAGGGAAGGAGTAGTTCACTTACTTCTATCCGGAGAGAAAGTCCCCTCCTTGAGAAGCGAGGAAAGGATCAAAGAGAAGAATCGGGCAGCAGGACGTGTAACCCCCCGAAGGGGAACCCCCGCTTGGAGGCGGGAAAGAAAGAGAACAAGAGAAGAAAGCCAGTCGATCAAGAGGAGCGTAGGAGGCTATGGGTATAGCATCCAAGCTACTCGAGTGAACAGCAGGAACCAACTCTCCTTGATTGGCTAAGAGAATATGGATAGCAGTCAGGATAATAAAGGACTGAGATCAATCACAGAACCAGACCTCGAGTCGTAATTGATAGCTTTGGAAGCAGTAAAAAGCCTTAACGGGGTGAAGACATTTCCAATCGCTGTAGCATTCAACCTGGCTTCTATGAATACCAGCCCAATAGAGATGAATGAAAGAAGCAAGAAAAGAAGAAGGGTAAGTAGGATCTTTTGGCTTTGCAGTGATGGCTTGGATGATTTTCTTGTCCCAATTGAACTACTTCCACTGCAACAATAGCAAAAGAAAGAGCTGTTGTCGGAAAATCTTTTTTTCCTCTCTTAAGGCCAGGCCTTAAAGGGCGGATACTTACTTTTACGATGGTGGTTGTTTTAAGCTCTCCCAATCCACTTCTTTTCAATCCAATTGTGTCGTAAGCTCCCTCTCCCCAGAAGAGAGGGGTAAAAAGGAAAATGACGATCGAGAAAGGAAGTTTTTCCAAATATTTGGACACATGCTCGTTCTATAGCCCCCCAATCAGCTTGATACCTTTTCGTAGCACCGCAAACTAACTAGTTATTCTAGGACCTCGCTAAGGAGAGAGTCTAGTTGCTTCCAATAGCTTCAGTCAAGCTATTAAAATAAAAAGAATCCATTTCTGATTTCATTTTTTAGTTTGGCTTGCTTTAGTAAGACCCGCGTTCAATGTGAAAAATGAAGTCAGTATGAGCCTGGTCCTTTCGAACCCGCTACGCCCCTGGGATATCAGTAAGATAATCTTTATATCCTATTAGTAAACTATTAGCGTACCAAAGCTCAAGCGAGCCAGTTACACGGCCACTTCTTCCTCTATTCGATTTTGCTTCTTCCTGTGCCCGGTAGCTTTGGCTCTTGTTGAAGCATTGCCTAAGCTTCACTCTGTGTAAAGTAAGGACTTAGCTTTTACGGGAAATCCCGAATGGGGACCTTAGGAGCTTTGTTCAAGACCGACCTTTCTAGACCGGTCAAATCAGATCCTGCGTAGAAGTTCGGTTTCAAAGCGCTAATAATCTCCAAATATGTTGTTTCGTATTTGATTCGGTCAACTCCGTCCCATCTTTTCACGAATAAACTTCTTCCTGCTTTTGGGATACTAAATGAAGCCCCGCTTGGCCCTTTATCGGCAGTCCTTTGTAATGCCCGAACTCGGCTACTACCGATTATAAATTATACGGATAACCCTTCCCATGACTACTTGTCGTAAGATAGTTCGCTACCCGATTGGCTAGGGGCTTAGACAAGACTTAAAAATAAGCACTAAAGGCCCGGTGAAGCTCCACCTTTCTCTCCAATTCCCTTCCCCACGATCAATAAGGGAATTATTTATCGATAGGATTTGACCTGAACTCTCCTCTCAGATCAGTATCTATCTCTTCTAGCAAGCTAGAAAGAGAGTGAAAAGCTTTTCCTTCTCCCACGTTAAGTGTTCCGGATCACTAACAAGAACTATTAAAGTCTTGTATAAAGGAGTGTATCCTAGCTAAAAAGAAAGATGTAAAATTAAGCTACTAACGCTTTCATTAAGATTGGCTAGCTTCCATAAATGGGACCAGAGATGGGGCGATAGATATGGAGGAATCTTAGACCTTTCCAATGGTCGAGGGAATCGAAAATAAGCATTTCACGAGCTAACTACATGGTTCATTCGCCTACTTGGGCTTGGAAAAACACTTTCTTTTGCTCGCTACGGAACGATTATCGCATTTTCTTCTTTTGACTTGATCCCTTTGCTTATATTGGATGGAGGTAACGGGCCACCACACCACTACGATTAGCCTTGCGTTAGTTATTGGTCTCATTTGGTTCTGCAACCTCACTCAACCCTAACCCTCTCCTCACACCCACCACCGGAAGTAGAGTACGCTTTGAGATAGGAATCGATGACCAATCGAAAGATTGATTAGCTCGAGTGAGAAGTCCAAGAGAAACGTATTCCTCCTTTCTTGATTTAATTCCTTAGCGCATCACCCCATCGTCGCCGTAGAAAGGACGGTATTCAGATATCGATAGCACCTACCAGCAGACGGATTGGCTTAAGACCGTAATGTTTGACTTAACCATTCCTTTACTTGATTTGGGAAAGCTTCTAGCCGCTGTACTCCACGCTAAGGAACTCACCATGAAATAGCGGATCTCTCTCATAATGTATGAAAGCAAGAAGTACCCTATCGACCAAGCTACACAAATCCTTAACTCTTGAATAACTAATACTAATGGAAGGGCTTTAAGCTACCGATGAAGCAAACAAGGGCTACGGAAGAACGGCATCCGCTTTGTTTTCCACAAGACGAACGTAGAGACCAATTCTCGATAGAGGAGAGTACGACATGTAAGATGCGAGATGAGCTATTGAAAGGCTTCAATTTACAGGTAAAGGACAGATGATTGCATCTACCGGCACAGGACTTATTGGCTTAAGAAGGAAGCCAAAGAAAGAAGGGATTCGCTTACTTTTATAATAGGGAAAAAGAGCTCTAATTGATGTTCTGGTCTAGCTACGGTCAATGGTTACACTTGACACCTTCTCCTCATCTCTGCTTTCTTTGTAACTCTGTCCCTATCTATGTGATTTGGAGACCAAGATAAGTAGGGATTGGATCGATGTAATGCCCGCTTGAAGCTCTGTTCTATGCCCACCCTCCGCCCATACAGAGATGTGGTCACACAATGAAAGCTTTCTATAGTCACCAGAAGAAATTGTCTATTTGACATGTCGGCATTGGAATAATAGCATACAGGACTAGCCTTCCTCCTGGGGATTCTTTCTCGGTCATCCGATGTTGGGAATTCACCTTCAAAGGAGCAACCTATGATCCATTGTGTGTCACAACGTCTTTCATTGATTCTCAAGTCAAAAGACTTGATTGATACATCAAACCCGGAATGTTCCGCCGGATAGGAGGATTGTGCCCGATCGGTCAATGATGAGAAGGCTTCGCCGACCCCAAAGTAGTTGATGACACAATAGATCTTTTAGTACAAGATTGCTCGCTTGCTCTCGAGCTATTGACTTATGTGATCAAACCATAAATGAGTAGGAAAATCTAGGCAATGACATCATAATCGCACTAAATGAATGAATGTCCGGGCTATTTTGCTATCTCAGAGGCATGGCCATAACTTTGATCTTTTTATCGAACGAGTAAATCTTAGTGTTCTACCTTTACCGCCCACCTACCCCAAAGAGGAATGCTTGGACCTATTTACGATGGTGTGATTCTAGCTTCGTCACAATCCTCTGATCATGGATCATTTCAATACAAAAATGTGGTTTACCAAGCCGATTCTGTCTAAAACTTGATCTTTCAATACCAGACGACTTCTTTCCAATTTCCGATCCGGACAAGGGAAAGGCGACTACTAGGCAAAATACCTCTTTTGCCTCATTGCTAGATTGAGCGGAGTTCTGTCTTGTTTCGCCTATTGAGAGACCAACAAAGAGCATTTTCCCGCGCACTTGGGTCGATGAAGAAGAAAGGAGCTCTCTACTATTTGAAGCTTCCGATCTCGCTTCAGGCGGCATGAACCTGGTGGACAGGAACCTATGGGAAATTCTCTTTATAAGAAAGATCAAGTCAATCGGCATTGTTATTTGGTTATTCCGTTTCGGCTTTTCTCCTTTTTACCAGTTAATGTAACAGATCCTTTCTCAGTAAGCTTCTATTCCCGAGGAACGTGTTTTAGTCGGGTGAAGCATACGATCCGCTTGTAGTCCTTATTTTCAGGTCGCTTCACGCTTGACGTACGTGAATAAATTGAATAGTAGAGTAGATCAAAGATCGGCAAAGATCCAATAAAGGTAAAGGTATCGGCTCTGGATTCATATTGAGGAGTAGATCCGGCTCATAAGAGAAGTGATAGTTGCCGCTTTTTAATTTCTTGCGGGAAGATCAGCTTCTCTTTCTTTTCGTTATGTTCTCTTTGACCTCCCTAGCCCTACTCTTCTCGTAAAAGAAGTCTGGCTAATCGTTATTGGTCGATCCATATTCAATATTCTAGCTTAGATAAGTAGCGAAATATATAGATCATAGATCTTACCCTTACCTAAATCGGATTGGATTACATAAGAATTGAAAAGTATAGTCCATGCTTTTCGAAGGTCCGTGGCAAGAGGATCCAATCCCGGGGAGTATTAAAAGACTTCCTCTGAATTTGTGGTTCTCGACTCTGTGTATTGAGTTGCCCGATTCATTCTGATTTAGGCTAATTTCATATCAATTCATTCTTTTTTTAAGTATGTGCGCTTAGGGCGCCTTCTATTGGCTGATTGGCGCTTTGAAACACTCTTCCTTAGTAAAATTAGGTAGAGCCAGCATCGGCATGCATATTGCTTGTCAAGTCCCGTTTCAGTTTAGTTATTGGGAATCAATCCGACACCAGTTGTCCCACGCCTTTAGCTCCTAGACTTATAACCTTCTTCGAGAGAAAGCGACTAGAGGAAACAATCTCATTCCTATCTAAACGACTTGTCCCCAATCAAATGAAATGGCCAGGCTCTTTCTTCGAACGTCCTGCGGAAAAGTTGTACACTTACTTGAGAAAGCATCGTTACTTGAAAATGAATCGGGATTCAAAGTAGCAAGTCGGGAAAGAAGAGAAGGCCGGCGCCTTCCATCCGGGGAGAAAAGGAAAACCACCTAACTAGGTTACTCTAACCCATGGGCCACGACGCGAGGCTTCAAAACCAGTCACTCGCCCTCGTATCTTACCCTTGAATCGTATTAAAAGCATCAAAGACGCTGCCGAACCACTACTCGTACTGGTAGCTCATCCTCCACCAAGAGAAACATAAAGTGATGGCATACTTTATTATGATACCTCCCTCTGTTGCAATAGAAAAGAGAAGCCAATTCCTTCTCAGCGAAAGATGCACAGAATACGGGCTTTGAAAGGTAACTAGCCTTTTTGGCACTTGGCGAGAGAACCCGATTGTGATTGACCTCCAGCGAGTAAGGTCGGACAATGCTTTCACACTTACGGGAGATGAAAAAAGATGAATTATTCGAACGGAAAGACAGCTAGAACGCCTTAGATCTGATCTACTTGAGAATGGGTATTTGCCGAAGTGGAGAAGATTTCCTTAGGCCGAGTAGAACCAATGATTTCACACTCGTAACCATCGAAAAGGGAAGCCGAAGAGCTCCAATCCCTTGATTTCGTAGCCATTGCCAGGGAAGACAGTAGGTCGGGAGGAAGGTAACCAGAGGTTGTGGTAAATCAGTGTGGGAAAGCCCCTCGTTTGAGTATGCGCCATCCCCTTCACTTCCAGAAAGCCGTTGAGCATATGTGTCTGCTGAGACTTTGGTAGAACATCCACTGCAGAAGGCATCTGGTTTGAAGACTTGTTCAAACACGTAATCTTGAATATGCAATTACCCGATCGTAACAAAACCTGATCCGAAGGTATGTCATTACGTGAAGGAGTCCTCGTAAGCGCATAGGCAAAAGTGCTTGGTTCTTGTTGTTCCCCTTTTACACATGTGCGAGACGATGAAACCTCCATATAGTTGAGCAAATGAGCGCACTTGCCACTTGCATTAGTAGAGGCTATTAAAAATACTGTCCACACTCTTGTCCGTGAAGCGAAGCAAGGTAGTTATTCAGTTTCTCCTCTAATAATGGCATTGGCGGAAAGTTTCCTCTGGCGACCTTGAGCGTAGAAGCGCAGAAGGCCAATAAAGCCCTACTTCTATACAATTCCGGCAAGGTAATCCAATTGGAAAACCATGAACGATGTTATGTCGACTTAATCCGTGGTTGAATATGTTATGTTGGCTTAGCCAAAAGTTGAAGATTTCGATGGTCTAGCCCGAAATGGGAGTGAGAAGTCTCTAAAAAGGCGAGTGGGCTCGTGGAGCCGCTCTAGGAAGAAGGATCCCGGATTAAACTGTTGTGATGAATTAGTCCTCCTACTCAAAGTGGTCATCAACCACTTTCCGTCTTGGATCTGAGTCAACGGCATTAGCATTTTTTTTTATCACTACGCTGTCTGTGAAGCTAGTTTCACCATATTAAAATTGGGTTTGAGAGTCTTTACTGATACCTAATAGGATAGGTGTAAAATAGAGGTTTAAAGGTCTATAATCCCTTTCACTCTTTTTCTACAATTCTTGGCGTAACATAATTGGAGGATGCCTCATCATGGATTCGTGCGGTCATTGAGATTCGCCTCTTTTGCTCTCCCATTGAAACTGGCGAATTTCTACCCATCATCCCATCAGAAGACCGAACTTGATTACTATACAAACACAAAAACAATTTGACCCTTTGCAGATTCTCGCCTCACGAGTGGTTTTGTATCACGATCTTCTAGCCGAAGCCTATCGGAATAATGCAGGACGAAGTGATAAACTTATCTATTGACCCTTTCTTTTCGGAGTTTGGGTCTATTACTGTGCTTGACCAGGTCTACCAAACGGTGACGAACCAATTCCTCTTTTCGCTACGTTACAACCGGAGGTCTTCCGCTTTAGTTGTGTCGCATACTTCCCGCCCCTAACACAAGAAAATAAGTGAACTTCCTAACGATTCTAATCAGGTTTCCTATTGTTATTGATAGGGATTCAAGTGCGTAAAACACCTCTTCAAGAGAAGACCCTAAGTAGTTGGATTCTCTCAGAAGGACCTTCAGATCCTTCGCCATAGAATAAATCTATCGGTCTGGGTCCTACCTTTAAATTAATAAATTAAATAGGTAGTTTTCTCGCTAACGCTAGGAGCTTGGGCTCACCCATTAACAAGCAAGAAAGCCGAAACAAGAGGATCTGAGCTAGCAGCTGAGAACTATCCACCTAAGGGCTTGTCCGCGGAATCAACAAGACTCTGTGTCTGTGAGCTGCCATCTCACATCTCGGCCTTAAGGATGGCTTAGATTAGAAGCCTCTTTTGGGGGGCTTACAAGGAGGATCAATAAATAGTACCAAGTAAGTCTTCCAGCGAAAGCAATTGTTGTGATGGATTCACCCTATCAGCTAAAAGAAAAGCCAAAGTGAAAGGCTCACCCATAACTAACGGGTAGGCTTACACTACACAAATGGATGGGAACAACTATTATAAGATAATCTTTCCGGGGTTACCAATAGAGCTATATCTCATAGGCACTAG
Organism: Hevea brasiliensis; assembly: GCF_030052815.1. NCBI lineage: Eukaryota > Viridiplantae > Streptophyta > Magnoliopsida > Malpighiales > Euphorbiaceae > Hevea > Hevea brasiliensis. The sequence continues at coordinate 85,749,754 of NC_079497.1, read as the reverse complement.
AGAAGAGTTTAAAGCCTTGAGTATAAGAGCTCACCGAAGTGTCAAGCTCGCCTCACATCAAGGAATGAGTTTCTTCCCTCGGTGGATGCTTTGGTCTAACTGCCCTGTCCCATAAGTTAGGAATTTCTATGTCCGTGAGTGATCCATTGGCTATAAGCCTTCAAGTCTTCGCTCTATTGCTGTCTCATTTCACGTTCACGATAGAAATTCTTCTGGTTAATCAAAACTCCTCCTTGCGCATGGTTGGTTTAGACCACACGCAAAGACTAGGAAATCACGACCGGATCTCCCCACTAATCCAAGTAGCACCTAAAGTTAGATGATCAGTCAAAGCTTTAGGTGGCATGATCTCACATTTGTTATATTTGATAATGAGATCAAAGAGTTTCCAAAGTAATCCAAACGTTTTAGGTCGGGATCTTCTTTCTCAACCTTCCACGCACGGAGTAATGTTGGACCCTCTCAAACCAAGATTGAAGTGAAGGATCGTGGTCTGCGGATTGTTGCGCGTACCAAGCAACATATTGTAATCAAGCACGCACCCACCTTGAAGAATGGACCACCCCAAGCATTACTTGTTAGCCTTGTCGGTCGAGTGAAAACGAGAGGTACGTGTAGTCACTCATACACGCTATATGAGGTCATAATTAACATGCGAAAAATCATAGGATAGGCTGGTTCATGCTTACCAAGACAAGATATTCTTCGTTACTTCCTTCTTTCGGACTAATGCGTCTGCAAATTGCAGCTAAATAAACGGAGGAAGGAGGAGGCCCCAAGCATCAAATGGATTAGAGTTTGAGAAAAACTCAAAGCGGTTCGATGTTCTTAAGAAAGAGTGCCTTGATCAGAATCAAGGGTATGCTATAAATTAGAGAGAGAGCAAAGGGAAAGAGAAGGGAAGATGCAGTCAAAAATGACTTACTTATAGGTAAAGAGAGAAACTTCTTACTGAGTCGAATGAGATGTACCGTCCTTAAGAAATGCTTACGGAGTGGAAAGCGCAGATGGCTTAGACCAGCTTAAAAGATGGATATTAGGAAGAGAATAGAAGACTGGCTGGACTGAGCCGGAACGTAGGAAGGAATCTCCATTAGAATTAGATAGGTGAATGAGCAGACGATAACGCAGCGCACCAATAAGGAAGTCAACAAAGACCTAGCCCTAACAAGCCAACTCCATTCCTATCCTAGGTCTAGCGACTACGTACCTCCTCTAGCTAGTTGAGTGACTACGTACCTATTAAACAAAGAGTTAGAAAGGACTGGAGTTAAAAGGGAGTTAGCCAAGTCCAAGTCCTGCTTCACTCTATTGCCGTTAGAGCTGATGGCCTTTACAATACGATGTTAAATCGTTTTTGTTCACGCCTATTCATAGGGCAGCAGTGATCTCTGGCCTAACCAGTAGGTTAGTGACTTCATACCTAAGTTCATATCCCGAAGATATACATTGATTTCTATCGGGCTCTATAGAGCGAACGAATTCGTTTTCTTGTTAGAATGTGGGATTGCCCATATTCCTCCTTAAACGTTAATTTAAAAGCAATAATCAAGCTGTCTGCATAGATATCTTGTCTATGAAAGAAAGACAACATTCGGTGCCATGGAAAGGCCTATAGAGCCTATAGAATAGATAGAATAGAATGAAGAAAGGCCGTTGGTTTACGTAGTTACCTATGGCAAATATGCACCCTCCCTCCTGCGAACTTTCATTCTGATCGCGATTTTCAATGCTTTCCAAAAGAGATGGTCGGGACAACTGTCAGCTAGCTTACCTAGTGGACTTAGTGGGCAGGTTAAACTTTAGTTTTCGATTCCGCGACTCTGGGAATCACAAACTAGAAATATCATAAGAAAAGAGAAGAGTAGTGTAGGGTAGAGTAGATTCGACGGTATGCCAGTAGCGTATAGAAGTTCTACGAACCTTCTTTCATGATGTGGCTTTTTGTTATGTCGAGATTTTCTTGGTGTTCAGTGTACCTAATGCATTTCCCAAGCTCAAAAGAGTATAACTAAACGAGCTGCTAACTAAAAAAAGAATAAAAGAAGGAAGGTAGTTTTCCTAGTGCCTTCATGACAGGCTCTACAGGGCTCATTAGACTTAGGGAATCGACTTTCAATACTTAGCCGATATGGAATTTTCATCCTTACCCTATATCTGAGTGAATGTCCTTTAGGGAAGGATAGAATGACCCTTTTTCACCTGAGATATCTAAGGAAACTGGATACATTTCTTTTCCTATAACCTCTATAAGGTTTAAGTGCTTATAGCCTTTCACCCTCTATTTAAGTACGCATTAGTTGGAGGGAAGTATGCATGATAATTTACAGTATGAATAAGGTGCGCATTCCGATTTGGTCAATCTCATATCTTTCTTCTCTGCAACTCGGGTAAAAGCCTAGAAGTCAGAAGGAAGTCAAGATTGAATTGGATTTGCTTTCCGGCATTCTGCTTTTTTTTGGATCGAACTCCAAGGGTTGCCATTCTACTAAGTAAGAAGAAATCGAACTCGCAGGAAAATCTAAGTAGCAAAGGTATGACATTGTCAAAATGATTGGAAATCTTCCACGTTTGCCCTTAGTCGGTAATGATAGGTCTAGGTCTAAAAGGAAGGCATGTTGGCAAGAAAGCATTCACCGAAGGGGACGAAGTAGCAGAGAAGAGAGTGAATCTAGACTTGCATCTTCGAGTCTTATTAAAAGGAATAGATGCTGTTAGGTTAGAAAGATCCCAAGATCAGCTTTGCCTTTATCAGCATATCCGCTAGTTCAATCACCCTAGAGCTAGAGGGGAGGCAACTCACTAGTGGTAGCTCTAATATGTCTAAACCTCTAGAAAATTTTCTAGGCGCAGTACAGGGGTCGAACTCTTTGGATGGGAATAAGTACGGTAAGCCTGAAGCGGTGGCATGGGAACTTCCTTTCAGAAGGACTAATTCGGTCAACAAGGCTTTCCTGGGCTTTGGAATCGAACTCGAACTCTTATCTTAGATAGAGAGGCGACCAACGTAAGCTCTACTAATATAATAAAAAATACGAGGTGGGAAGTAAAGCTTCTCAATTTGTTCTTACAAATATGCCAGATTGAATGTCAATGCTCTCATTTCCTGAAACCAGCCCTCAAAGTAAAAAGCAGATATTCAAATAGCATATGTAAGTTTAAGATCAAGTTCTTCTGTTCTCTCAGTTCCTTTCATCCCCCAGACAATATATAAAATAAAATATCACATGTCGGTTAACCAAGGGTAAGGGTATACCACTTGAGGGCGGGGATTTCGTTCCTTCATCTAGGGATGGGAGATTCCGTGCTTTGAATGCTATCAATGCAATCAAGTTGTTTTCGACCTCCACTGATCTAGAGGTGCAACGAGCGAGTGAGTCTCTTGGCTCGATGTGAGTACTATATACTTTCTTCTTCCTCTGTATCTCTTATTTTAGTCTCATATATAGTGGCTCTTTAAGATATTTCTCAGATGTCATTGAAAAATATGCCTTCAAACTTATTTATCAATTCAAGTAAAGACCGCCGGTTCACAAAGTCTAACTCGGGAATGGTAACCGGGCATCGACAAAAGCTCTATGGAACCTCATAATGAATTGTTATCCTCCTACTTCTTTGCAGAACCAACTAATGGAATAGGAGAAGCGGGGAGATTGATTCGTTTAAGTTTCCGAAGTAAGTTCGCCTAGTTTTAGGTTTTAGCACCTTCGCTGTAGAAGCACCTCTTTCCGATGCTAAGCGCAAAAGGCACTCGAAGGAGTAGTGGGACCAACCATCACTACCATAGGGCTCTAGTGAGAAATCCTGCCACCTCATATTCCTATTTCCCCTCACGTGTCAACAAGCAAGTTGGGTGCTCTCCCTTAACGTGGTAGGACTCTGTTGCAGGTCTTGACGTTGGATGATTAAAAAAGGGCATCCTCGTCGCAGCAAAGCAAAGCCCGTCTTTCTTAGTTTTAAAAAAATGAGACTTTCACAGGTCCGATAGGTCTTTCTACTATACTAGTAGGGTGGTTACCTTCAAATGCGTTAATTTGCCTTTTAGACCTTCTTTGTCAACAAGAGCCAAAAACTTGGTCTTCAATCCTCAAAAAGAAAAGAAAAAATAAGAACTAAGCGAAAAATTTTGCTTGTGATGATAATGTTGAAGTTAATGCTTGACATGTGGTGATGTGGGCTTCGTGTAGTTCTTCTATGGTCACTCACAGCAATATGTATCAAGACTGGTAGGCCTCAAATCGCAAAACTGATACATTTGACTCCCCTGCCCAAGCCTTCACATCCAAGAATGGGGTCTCCAACGCGGCGGCAGCAGTGTCATAAATGCCAGCTTTTACAGTAGAGAAGACCAGGAATTCTATCAGAAATTGAGTATCAATTGGGACCTGAGAGTTGTGAACGAGTCGTACGAGTGGGTTGAGAAGGAAGTTGTGTTTAGTCCGGAGCTTAGGAACTAGTAATCATCGGTTAGAGATGGGTTGTTGGAAGCTGGGGTTAAACCATATAATGGCTTCAGCTTTGATCATTTGCTGGGTACTAAGATTGGTGGCTCAACCTTTGCCCCTTCAGGAAGGAGACACAGTGCTGCAGATCTAGCTTGGATTGATAGGCTATGGAATAAACGGATGTAGGAAGGCTTCTTTGACCCTAGCCCTAGCGCTGAAACAAGGGGACTAGCCAAGGAGACCATGGTTCTACTCGAGCTATGACGAATTGGTGAATGCTAGCACCCCATGCCCATACCTTCGAGTATATAAAAGAGCCACAGCTCCGGTCATTGTGCTTAATGGACAAGCTCTCACATGGGTGACCCTTTTCCTACCCAACAAAGCCCATGAGCCATAGATTTCAACCCTAGGTACCCCGTAGATTTTTGTTGTGCTGGATTCATATCCTTACTGTTCAAACCATAAGTTCTAGTGGTAGTTGAGATGAACCTAGGCCTATGCATAAACCCAATGTGTGTATAGGCCCAAGTCCATTTTAAAACCCATGTTAAGCAAGAGGATGCTTACTTATGGTTAAACTTTAAGGATACAAATCATTTGTTTATAGAGGAAAGGTCGTCCTGGACCACCCCCTGTTGGTGTGTCCAGTGTACATAGCCTAGGATATAATTTTTTTTCTTACCCTGCACGTGAGAGTTGAAGGTATAAGGGGGCGAAGATTTAGTTCTGAAGATTTTTTTTTTTTAAGTTTTGATTCAGTTTTTGGTTCGATTTTAGTTCAGCTTATATGGTCTGGTTTTGGGTTTAGTTTTAGTTCTATTGGTATGGTTCGGTTTTGATTTTGTAAAAGTAAAGGCAAAAAAAGAAAAAAAAATGGTTCATTCATGCATTGCATTCATGTACATAACATGCTTAGGTTAACCTTTAAATCATATTTTTTTGAGCAAACATAGCCTCAAAACACACCAAAGAGACTTCTAATCAGGTCACTTGGGTTAGGGAAGGGAAGAGATTAGTAAGGATTTCACCTGTACTACTTAAGATGGAAGAAACTATGATCGTGCTTGATGAAATATTAAACGCTAAAATGTCTGAGCTAGAAGAGAAAATTGTGGTCAACTTTAGAAAGAGGCCCCGAGGCAGGCTAATTAAGTGGCATTAAAGTTATTGAGGTTCAAATTATGTCTCACACCCCAAGGAGATTTTTCCAATTCAGCTAACCCTTATCTGAAGTTTTGGAGGGTCTCAAAGTTCAAGACCTCCTATAGCTCTTAGCACCCAGACCACTACTAAATCCACTCCCACCTAGCTATGATATCAACCAATGTTGCCAGTTCTACCAAGCCCACAGTCATGACACTGACTGATGCTTTCAACTTAAGCATGATATCTAAGACCTAATTGATGCCAAAAGGATAATTGACCTAGAAAATCAACCTAAAAGCCCCATGCCTAGCCAAAATTTCCACCTACACCAGGTCTCTACATGATCTCCATCACCCCAAATAACCCTAACAGAATTATTGACTTTATCCAACCCATCCAAAAGCCCAATGAATTTATCCAACCCATCCAAAAGCCCAATGAACCTATCCAACCCATCCAAAAGCCCAATGAACCTATCCAACCCATCCAAAAGCCCAATGAACCTCAGTCTATAATGGTTATTGACATTTGTGATAATTCTAGCTATGATGAGGTTCCTTTGGATGTCTTGACTGATTCTGATGAGGAGATAGTTGCATTACAACTAGATGGTTCGGTTCTACTAGTGTCTGATTTTCAAGTTGTTGGGATCTATAAAAACTAGATGGATCTAAAAGTGGCTACTGTTAAGAAAGGGATAAAGTTTTTTCTTAGCATAGGCCTAGAAGAAAGTATAGATGGTCTGGTGACTTTTCTTGAAGATGAAAGGGCAGATTACAAGTCATGGTTTGGGCTATGAGCCAACAGAAGAGGAAGAAGAGCCAAAGCCTCCTAAGTTCTTGAAAGAGGGGGTAATTACCTTGACATATGATTAGGGGTTACCACATGTGAAAGAGCTAAAGCAGAAAATTAGCACCATTGATCTAAGGACTGCATGAAAAGCCAAACACCTAAAGCTACACCCCTATGTTTGAGTCTATCTTTTGTAATGCTCACAGTAGTGATATTGATGTTTCCAATTCTGATGTACTTGATAAAGATTTCAAGGCAAAGATCAATAACATTCCTAGTCCTTACCTTACTTGTTTGATGTTTATTCTAATGGGCATATGCATGGCATTTATAATCATTTAGAATCTATTTTTGTTAATGCATCAAAATCAATCTCTATTAATTTGGGTACACCAAATAATCCTAAAGACATTAAGTTAGCTGAAGATTTAACCCAAGAAGAAAGAAATAAATTTATAGCCTTATTAACAAAGTACCAAGAAGCACATGCCTCAAGCTTAAAATTAGATGGCTGATTCCCAAGCCACGCTGGTGTCCCTATAGGAAAAGAGTGATCAAAAGTTGACTTAGCTAGTTATCCTAATGAAGAGTAAAATTTTATGCTATGAAGGATTAGTAGTAGCATATGTGGACCTAGAGAGAGAAGGAAAATGATATGAAGATATAAGGAGGTCTCTGGAAGTGAGAGAATACTCACAATAAGCCAACAAAAAAGATAGAGCAACAATTCATAGATTAGCTGCTCAACTTACTTTAGCTGGGGGGTAATTCTACAAACTCTTATGTGTGATAGAAAAATAGGCTGAGCAAATAATGAAAGAAGTACATGTAGGAATGTGTGGTCCCCATATGAATGGAAAGGTTCTAGTTGAAAAAAAAAATATTCGAAACATATAAGGATTGGCCTGAAAAACTCCCTTATGTTTTGTAAGGTTATCGTAGTACTGTAAGGACATCTACGGGGGCAACCCCATTCTCTTTAGTGTATGGGACTGAAGCAGTGCTACCCATTGAGCTAGAGGTCAAATCCTTGAGAGTGATACTATAAGCTAAGATTCTGGAAAATGAGTGGGCCCAGAAAAGATATGAAGAACTAGCTTTGATTGATGAGAAGAGGATGCGAGCCTTGTATCATATGCAGGCTTATCAAAGAAAGATAGCAAGGGCCTTTTATAAGAAGGTGAAGCAAAGAAAGATCAAAGAGGGAGACATGGTTTTGAAACAAGCTCGGCCCATCCCTTTTGATCCAAGAGGAAAGTTTAAGCCAAACTGGGATGGTCCATACATAGTCAAAAAGATATTGTTAAGAGGTGCTGTAAGAATATAAGACCTGGATGGGAATGAATTTCAAGAACCAGTCAACTTAGACAAGCTCAAACAGTACTTTGTGTGAGATAGGCCCGCTAGGCTGAAAACTTACAAAAGATGGTCTAGGGAAAAGTAAGGGTCAAAGAAAAAAAAAGAAAAGAAAAGAAAAAAAAAGAAAAGAAAAGAAAAAATGCTAGATTGAAAACCTGCAAAAGGCAGTCTAGGCAAAAGGAGAGATGAGAGAAGATCTGGATGGAAAACCTGAAAAGGCCATTCGGCAGGTTATAAAGCTTATTTCTAACTTTGGAAGGTTAGAAATTTGGCAAAACTAAATGTAAGAGGGAGTAATGGTGTACTTGAATAAATAGAAGTTTTTATTGCATTAACCAGGAATAGGTTTTATTTAATTATGATTGTGAATGTTTGTGTCTTGAAGGATACACCAAAAGATTAAGTAATTGAACTGCATTGTTTTAATTTAACCTATTGCCTTATGAGCATGATAGAATAGGTGCTTGATATGAATATCCTGGTGATTGTCTAATTTCAAAACAAAAAAAAAAAAGAGAAAAAGAACAAGAAAAAGAAAAGAAAAAAGAGAGCTCGCTAAGTGGAAAACCCGAAAGGGCCGCTTAGGCAAAAATTAAAGCAAGCTCGCTGAAATGAAAACTAGAAAGAGCATTTCAGGCAAAAGTTAGAGCACAAAGAATTGAGTTCATGGAAGATAAAGGAGTCAAGGCAGAAAAGTTTTGAAATAGCAGTAGAATAATGAAGCATGGGGGAGAGAAGAAAAAGAAAAATCAGAGAGAAATTGTATTGTAACCTTAAGGAAGTATTTTTTGGTGAACAATTCTTCTAAAAAACTTTGAGGCTATAAGAAAGTTTTTGCAAAAAAAGGTCCCCCAGAGGACTAAGTTTTTTTTTAGAATCTTTAGTAAAATCAGCATGCCCATGATAGGAAGTAGCATACAGGAAACATAAAAATCAGAGAGAATTTTGAAACCCAATCATTCTAAATTTTTCAAATCATGACAGATATTTTTTGGTAAGTCCTTAGACGTTGTTTAGGGCATATGACATAGTTGTGTAAGGCATAGAAGAACGTGCATTAACATGTCACTTGTGGGTGTGTAAGGCGTAGAATAACATGCATCACCACAGTTTCAATTGTCGAACTACGAGGGGGTCTGATTCTTCCTCAGGATAGCGAGGGGGATACGTAGGTAGTTTAGGACCGCGGTCCTAAATACGAACCCACAACATTTCAAGATTATTGGTAAGTCCTTAGACGTTGTTTAGGGCATATGGCATAGTTGTGTAAGGTGTAGAAGAACACGCATTAACATGTCACCTGTAGGTGTGTAAGGCGTAGAAGAACATGCATCACCACAGTTTCAAGTGTCGAACTACGAGTGGGTCTGATTCTTCCTCAGGATAATGAGGAGGATACGTAGGTAGTTTAGGACTGCGGTCCTAAATATGAATCCACAACATTTCAAATCACACAGTTGCCATTGTCATGAGACCGTAGCTAGTCTCATGACACAGAGTGTATCGACAGAGCAAGATGCACTCAATTTGCACATGACACAGTTATCACTGTTATGAGACCGTAGCTAGTCTTATAACGCAGAGTGTATCGACAGAGCAAGATATACTCATTTTTCACATGACACAGTTATTACTGTTATGAGACCGTAACTAGTCTCATAACATAGAGTATGTCGACCGAGCAAGATATACTTGATCCTCATAGCCAATGTTTCATAGTTATTAGAAATTTGAGTTTCACTTTGACAAAACTTGAGTAGTGCTTTCGCATTGATTTCAACTTTCGCCAAAGTGGGGAGCAAACTGTAGATCCTTATTTTGTGATGAGTATGTGCATTGAGGCCGTGGGAAACCCGATGATGAAAAATTATATGACTGTAAGATGTAATTGGAGGCATGGAGCTGAATTATTAATTCCGTGGCATGATCTTGAAAAAATAAAAATAATAATAAAGTTTTGGAGAAATTAATTTCATTAAATTTAAATAAAATTTTATTTTGTTTAAATTTAATATGGGTAGTTCTTAAATGGATCTAATTGAGTTTAATTGGGCTCCATGAGCCTAAGAAAGCATAGTTAGAAATTTTAAATGGGACCCATTTAATTATTTTTCTAAAAATTAAAATAATAAAATATCTCTCTCCTCCTTGGCCCCACTCTCTTCCTCACTCCCTATTGGTGTCTTCCATTTTTTCCTGTCTTCCTATTGGTTGAAACACCTCACCCATATCCCAGTTTTATTCGAATTCTGCAATCGTAGTTGTTTAAGTCATCTAAACTTTATCACCCTAAGACTCCAAATCCTACCACACCTCTTCCTCATTCCCTATTGGTGCCTTCCATTTTTTCCTGTCTTCCTATTGGTTGAAACAGCTCACCCATATCCCAGTCTTATTCGAATTCTGCAATCGTAGTTGTTTAAGTCATCTAAACTTTATCACCCTAAGACTCCAAATCCTACCACACCTCTTCCTCATTCCCTATTGTTGCCTTCCATTTTTTCTTGTCTTCCTATTGGTTGAAACACCTCACCCATATCCCAGTCTTATTCGAATTCTGCAATTGTAGTTGTTTAAGTCATCTAAACTTTATCATCCTAAGACTCCAAACCCTATCACACCTCTATCCCAAAACCCTATAAATACCCTACTAGAGAAGGGAAGAAGGGAGGATGGGAGGAAAGAGGAAGAGAAAATTCAGAGTTATAAGAAATTTAGAGATATTCAAGACTCTTTGAGTTCTTCCTTACTTTTTCTTTTCTTCAAGAAGATTTTCACACAAGATTTCTGGAAGGTCAGTTTTTATTGTTTTCTTTTCAAGATCTATGCCACACAATATTTTAATTCTATGCTCTTTGTCTTCAATTTATTTTATATGTTCATATAGATCATGTAATCATATTTAATTTGAGGGGATACACAACTCTGCACATGTTTAGTTTCTGTCTCTCGTACTTTTATTATTTTTCTTTATTTTCTTTATTTTTTATTACAAACAAAAATTGGTAAGTAGCCCTAAGGTAAGTACGAAAGAGGGCATTTGCGCGGAGCTTATATGGAGCTAAACGGGAGTAAGCCAGGGATATCATTGCCATACTAGAAGAGAAGACCCTTTTTTAAGGGTAGCTTGCCCCAATGGCAACTGCATTTACCAACAAGTAAGTAGCTCTAAACTTCTCGAATAACCATTGGCATGAAATTGTAGTAATAATAGAACTTTCATTTGGTAAATTAAAATTAACTTTGTTTTTAATTTAACTGACTTTTGCATGTAATTAATTTAAATAGATACTTTGTAAATTAAAATTAAACTAATATTGGCATGTAAAATAAATTTAATTTAATACTTGGTAATTGTAAAATAAATTTGCATGTTAGAAATCTTTATTAGGTTGTGATTGTTTGGGACTTATGTGATATTAGAATAAATTACACATGTACATAATTAACTTAGTTCAATTATCCTTAGGGTAACTTGGTGAAAATTAATTATTTAGGTTAAATAGAAACATAGGGTTATTTGAAATTGAATTTTTTTGTAAATTAAATTCCATTAATAAATTAATTTTAGTCATCTGGTAAATATCATTTAAATAATTAGCAACCCCATAGATAGGAATTACTTGTGCATGAAAATTTTGTGTAAACAACAACCCTTTTTGTGAATTACTTACGCGTGTAGGATTAGAATTACATTTTTTAGGATAAAGTTTACTAAAGGAATAATAAACAAGACTTCTAGAAACATTAGTAGAGGACTGGCACTCGAATTAACGAGGTTAGACCAGGCGTAAGGGGTGCCTAACACCTTCCCCTTACGCACCCACTATCCCAAACCTAGACATTGGGCTATGGTAATGACGGTTGTGGAAACTCTGCAAGGAGTAAGTTGCCATCCATGACCCTCAAAAGAAATACTGAATATGTCCCGGTTATTACCCGGGTGGCGACTCCTGTCTATCTATGCCTTCGTGGCATAAATCCTTAGTACCGTGGTAGTGTTATGGGAAGATGGTACTTACCAGTGGTTTGATTCTATTAGGATTGTATGAAGTGCATGTTTAGGAAATGCTGTCTAAGGAGGTGGTACTTAAGTGAGACCATTGTGACTCCACCATCTTTCCTGGGCATTACCTGGTGCAATTTATATAATTCTAATGGATGATATTTCGCCTCACGCCCCACCCCCACAGTAAGTCACACATATACACAAGTTATCACCTAATTAAATATGATTTACTTAATTAATTAAAGAGTTTAATTGATTAATTAAATAGGTTTGATTTGCAATTAGATTGCAAAGTCCCTAGCATGACTTGAAACCAAATCTAGATTATTGGATGTATAGTATAAGTTAAATTTATATTTAAAGTGTTTAAATATGAATTTAATTAATGAGAAATTAATTAATAAAGATTAATCAATTGATTTATATTTGATATAAATTGATTAGAAGAAGAGAAATAATTATTTTGAGTTAAGAACTCAAAATTAAGACACAGGGGCATTTTGGTAATTTCACAGGGTGACATGTGGCACCATGTGATGGTGACACATGCCATTACACATAAGCTTGCCAAATGTCTTTTAATCTTGTAAGATGATTAAAATTAAGATTAAATATAGGTTTGACACTTGGCACAATGTGATTGGGTTAATTAAACCTAGAACCAATCAAAGGGTGACATGTGGCAAGGGTTTAATGTGTTGACCTAGCTATATAAGTGTTGTTATGAAAAGAAAACAATACAAACAGCAGCAAATAACCTTGGTGCAGCCACCCAAGAGATTTCCCCTTCCCTTCTTCTTCATCTCTCACCAATTCCAAGAGATTAGCAAACAATCTCTTGAATTAAAAATACTAGAAATTGTTTCTAGTGTCCTGTTTACATCTTTAATCTCTTAAAAGACAAAACTTTAGTTTCTAATTAATAGAAAAAGCTTTAGAAGCTGTTCAAGGGCTGCCATAGGTGTTCATGGTGTGGACAAGCTAGAGGGACAACATCTAGTGTGCTGAAGACGCATCCGAAAGGTGCAAATACACTGCAGTGCATCAAGAGGTTAGTGTGTTTGTTCTTGATTTAATCTAGGGTTCTAAAATTAATCTGATTAATTTTAAAATCTTAAATGGCAAATACAGATCCAAAAACATATTAAGAGAGTTTTAATATGTTGTTTATCATTGAAATCAAATAGATAAAAATAAATCTTGCATGATGCATGTGACCCTAGGTGAAAATTTTTGAATTCAATGGTATAAACTTATGTTTTTCACACTTCTGGTCCTTCAGTTCCTAGACCTAGATAAATAGAAAGACATAGAATACATGTCATGCATTGCATCCATTAAGAGTAGAGGCGACACTAATGCAGATCTATTTTTCTATTTATTTTAGGCTAACTCATGGACCCTGAAACACAAAGGGCCATTGAAGAAGAGGTTGAAAGTGATGCCCCTGCTCGAGATGAAAATAGAGACAGGGGAGAGCCAGCTGCATAGGCATTAGGAGAGCCTGCATAGCCTCAGTAGCAGTTCTTTCAGCAGATGGCTGATCTGCTTAAGCTTGTGATGGGAACTCAAACACAGTCTACACCGAAATCACCTATGGAGAAGCTCCATAAGTATGGGGCAGTGGATTTAAAGGAAACAAAAGAGGATGATTCTGCTACTATTGAACATTGGTTAGAGAGAATAGAAAGGATTTTTTAGCAGTTGCATTGTATTCCATAGTAAAACCTAGAGTGTGTAACGATCGGGCTCCAACCACTAGAGGAATTGTTCGCTTTGGCCATAAGCCTCACGGTTTTGTCCCATAGGTAGAATGGAGAACTTCCTAGGAGGTCATCCATCCTACAATTTCTCTCCAGCAAGCACGCTTAACCCTGGAGTTCTTCCAACTCTCCAGGCCATTCCACCAAAAGGTGCCTCTAGTGATTAGTTCCCCCATTTTATATATCATTACTTTTTGAACCCAAGGCTATCTCCGTGCTTTGCCGATGTGGGATTTGCCTAAGGGACCTTTCTCCCCCCCTTTTAGGACTCAGCATCCTCGTTGAGGTTTGCCCCACCATCGCCCAAGAGGACACGCGAGCAGCTCTGATACCACTAAAACATGTCACACCTTATCCCTAGTAAGGCATGAGATGTTCCCGTAGCATATCTAACGAATTACCTAACTCCACCTACCGATAACCCATTAGTTATGCTACAAAGGATTTTAAAACAAATCATAGCTTCTTATCTTATCAATTCTTTTGCAGAAAACTGTATGAGAATAGTTAAATTCCATGTAAACATTCATTTGGAAATAATGATAGACTAAATATTGCAAAAGTTACATTTTCATAAGTCTCAAAGTAAAATACAAAATAATTACAAACTCAAAATGTGATAGCAATGCAATGCTTTTAAATACAAACTGCTCAATGTCCGTACATCCATACATATAGGTACAAAATACATACAAAGGAAATTATAGGGGTATACCTACTATATATACCGATAATCAAATCCAAAATGTTGTTTTTATATGCTCCAGTAGGGAAATCCCACATCGGCAAAGCACAGAGATGGTCTTGGGTTCAAAAAGTAATGATATATAAAATGGGGGAACTAATCACTACAGACGCCTTTTGGTGGAATGGCCTGGAGAGTTGGAAGAACTCCAGGGTTAAGTGTGCTCGCTTGAGAGAAATCCTAGGATGGGTAACCTCCTGGGAAGTTCTCCATTCCACCTATAGGACAAAACCGTGAGGCTTATGGCCAAAGCGAATAATTCCTCTAGTGGTTGGAGCCCGATCGTTACAATTGGTATCAGAGCTTTGGTTTTATACAAGTTTTAAAATTGCATGTTTGAAAATTTTTGATAAGTACAACTGCTTAACTATCATTAATTGATACATATAGTGCATTACATCATAAATATAGACTAATGGAGGGAAATCTCCTTGTGTTGGTTGTCCAGGGAGTAGAATTCTTTGTGATTCAGTATGGAAGAGGGGGATCATATAGTAGAGCAATCAGTAGCATCTGAGGTACAGGGGGAAGCCCCAGCTTCTCAGAATGCTAGTTGATCGGCTGCACCTGTCCCACCCATGCAGTTTCCTGCTTAGTTCGCTCGGCAGATGGCTGCACTATTTTAGCAAATGGCTAGCAATATACCAATCTAAGCTCCTATGCAAGCACCTCCAGTGCAACCACCATCCCCAGCCAGACAATATGACAAGTTAATGAAGTGTGGGGCAATAGAGTTCAAGGGTACAGTGGACCCATTGGAAGCTTAGTAATGGTTAGAGCGGATGGAGAGAGTATTTAAGAAACTGTACTGCACCAATGATTTGAAGTTCGAATACTCAGTCTCTCTACTGCATGGAGATGCATATGAGTGGTGGAAGACCATTCCTCACAGTTTGGTTGAGCCCCCTGTGTTGACATGGGATGACTTTCTCAGAGAATTTAAACAAAAGTATGTTCTCGACACATATATAGATATGAAGCTACAGGAGTTTCTCAGTTTAAAGCAAAGGACCAGGACTGTAGCCAAGTATGAGAGAGACTTTCCCTGCCTCAGTCACTATGCTAGAAGCCTACTCACTACCAGTGGAGACAGATGCAAACGGTTTGAGGCTGGTTTGAGGCCAGTTTGAGGCCTAGTTTGAGATTGCAAGTGGTTGGGTTTCGATATGACAACTTCTCTGGGTTGATATCACAAGCCCTTGAATTGGAAAGGATAGAAGGGGCATCTGAGATGGTAACCACTGAAAAAGAGAAGGGCAGTAAGCCCACAGGTCAGAGTCCAAGTAACAATCCGGGTAAGAGGAAGAGTTTTGGAGGACCAAGTAATAGAGGATCTAGTAGGGGAAGATTCTCAGGGCAGAGGCCACCTAGATCCAGACAGTAGACATCTAGAGGTTCCTTTCCTGCTCATTCCTGTGAGACTTATGGCAGGAATCATGGAGGAGTGTGTTATAAGGCCATAGGAGCCTGTTACAACTGTGGTGGAAGTGAAAATTTTGCTAGAGATTGCACTAGTGCTCGCAGGCTTGGGCCGCCTACCACCACTGAGGGATCTGTTCAAGGTTCTGCTTCTAGAGGACAACAGACAACTAGTAGAGGCCGAGGGTATAGGTAACACTTCTGGCAGCCAGGGCACAGCGAGCCAACCAGAGTAAAGTGGTGCATCAGCTAGGGTGTACACCATGCACCAGAGGGATGAAGTTGAGACATCAGATGTTGTGACTGGTACTTTTTCCATCTTTGGTAGAGATGTATATGTGCTGTTTGACCCTGGTTCTACACATTCTTATGCTAGTGCCAGTATTGCATGTTCTGTTGCCATTCCTTGCTTAAAAATGGATTATGATGTGCTAGTGACTAGTCCCTTAGGGCAAAAGGTTAGGGTGAACAAATTGTATAAGGATTGTCCTTTGGTGATCCAAGGATATACATTCCTGTCAGACTTAATTGACATGCCCTTCCGAGATTATGGTATCATCTTGGGCATGGATTGTTTAGCCAGGCATCACGCCATGATCGACTGTAGACTGAAGATAGTCACTTTTGGTATTCCCAAGTATGCAGACGTAGTGATACACGGGGAGAGGCAGTTATTGCCATCTAGCATCATTTCAGCTGCACTTGCTAGAAAGATGATTAGAAAGGGATGTGAAGCTTATCTAGCTCATGTGATAGACACCCAGGTGGGGAGTCCAGATCTTAAAGATATTCCTACAGTATGGGATTTTTCTGATGTCTTTCCGAAAGAATTGCCTGGATTGCCTCCAGAAAGAGAGCTGCAGTTTGAAATTGAGACTATGTTTGGTGTGGAGCCAATCTCCATCACTCCTTATAGGATGGCACCAGCTGAGTTGAAAGAGTTGAAGGTGCAATTGCAGGAATTGTTAGATAAGGGTTTCATCCACCCTAGCGTGTTGCCTTGGGGAGCATCAGTATTATTTGTGAAGAAGAAGGATGGTACTCTCCTCCTATACATAGACTACAGACAGTTCAATAAGGTGACCAGAAAGAAAAGATATCCTCTGCCACAGATTGATGATTTGTTTGATCAGTTGAAGGATGCAACTGTATTCTCCAAAATTGACTTGGGATTGGGATACTACCAGTTGAGGGTGCAGGAGCAAAGTATTCCTAAAACTACCTTTAGGACTCGGTGTGACCACTATGAGTTCTTGGTAATGCCATTTGGGTTGACTAATGCTGCTTTTATGGGCCAAATGAACA